>NC_136476.1:43218703-48018703 GCF_902686455.1 Sciurus vulgaris | reverse complement strand
TAGGATTGTTTCAGTAATTCTGAGAACAATGTTATTGGTATTTTGATGAGGATGGATTGCCTTGAATCGACAGGTGGTTTTGGGTAGTTTCTGCCCACTTTAACCATATTAATTCTCCCAATCCATGAATATGAAGGATATTTGCACTTTCTGACTCCTTCAATTTCTTTCTTTCAGGTTTCTATTATTTTCATTGTAGAGTGTAGGAATATTAGTTAGGTTTATTATTCCTAGGGTGACTTTATTTTATTTTTATTTTTCCTGTGTTTTGTTTTGGCTGTTGTTAATTGGATTGCTTTCATTTTTTTTTTTTTCTTGGTGAATTATTACTGTGTAGAAGTTACTGATATGTTGATTTTGTATCCTGCTGACTTACTGAATTTGCTTATCAGGTCTCCTTTGGTTGGAATCTTTAGGATCTTTTAAGTATAGAACCATGTCATATACAAACAAGAAAAATTTGATCTTGCATAATGTATTCTTCTATTTCTTTCTCTTGCCTAAATGATATGGCTAAAATTTCAATACCATACTGAATAAGAGTGATGAGAGTTGACATCTCAATGTTAGAGAGTTTCATTCTCAATGTTAGAATTTTTACTTTATCCACTCAATTTGATGTTGGCTATGAGTTTGTCATATATATCCTTTAATATGTGTTGAGGTATTGTTCTTCTATACCTAATTTATACCTGGATTTTAACAGAAAGAAATTTTGAATTTTATCAAAGGCATTTTTGCATCTAATGAAATGACAATGTGATTTTTAGCTTCGATTCTATTTATATGTTCTATCTCATTTGTTGATTTGCATTTATTGAATCATCCTTGCATCCTTGTTATGAATCCAACTTGATCATCTTATGGCCTTTTAGTGCTGTGTTGAATTGAATTTGCAATTATTTTATTGAGGATTTTTGCATCTATTTTCATCAAGTATATTGACTGATAGTTTTTTCATTGCTCCTTATCAGGTTTTGGTATGAGCATAATACTGACTTCATAGAATGAATTTAGAAAAGCTCTTGCTTCCTGCTATATTTTATGGAATACTTTGAGGAGCATTGGTATTAGCTCTTCTTTGAAAGTCTCATAACATTTAGCAGGTAATCCATATGGTCCTATTTTTTTGTTGTTGGGAAACTGTTGAATATTGCTTCAATTTTATCACTTGTTATTGATCTGTTTATGTTTCATATATCCCTTTGTTCAATTTCAGTACTTCCCATGTTTCCAGAAATATGTGCATTTCTTTCACATTTTTCAAACTATTGGTATATTCTTTCTCAAAATATTAACTATTATTCCTTATAATTTCTGTGGTATTTGTTGTAATGCCTCCATTTTCATCTCTAATTTTATTTAATGGATCCTGTCTTTCTTTTTATTAGTTCAATTAATGGTTGTTAAATTTATTTATATTTTCTAAAAACCAACCCTTTGTTTAATTGATCTATTGTATTGCTTTTAAAATCTCTATTTCATTTATTTCTACTCTGATTTTATTATGTATTTCCTTTTACTAATTTTGAGTTTGGTTTATTTTTGTTATTCTAATGCATGAGGTGTATCATTAGGTTGTTTATTTTTTATCTCTAATTTTTTTTTTATATAGTCACTTTTCACTATGAAACTCCCTCTTTGCACTCTTTTCACTATATCCTGTAGATCCTGGTATGTTTTTGTGTTTCTACTTTTATTTTATCCAAGGAATTTTTAAATTTCCCTGATTTTTTTAAAGATGCACCATTCAAAAGTGATGATCTATTTCCTTGTTAGTATAATTTCTGAGGTTTCTTTTGCTTGTTGATTTTTAGATTAATTCCATTGTGATCTGATAAGATGACGTAAATTAGTTCAAATGTATTAAGACTTGCTTTATGGCCATATGTCCTAATTTTGGAAGAATTTCATTTGTTGAGTTAAAGAATTGTATATTCTGCAGTTATTGGTTGGAATATTCTGTAGATGCCCATTAATTTTATTTGATATGTAGTATAGTTTAACTCTGATGTTACATTTCTATTTATTTTTTGATTGTTTGGTTGGTTGGTAAGAGTGGGATATTGAAGTTACCCACTATTTTTGTAGTGAGGCATAGCACTCTATTTATATTAGTGTTTATTTTATGAAATTGAGTGTTCCAATATTTGAGACATTTATATTTATAATTGTTTTATCTTATTGATGAGTTGTTCCCATTACCACTATTTTTCTCTTCTAACTGACTTTGGTATATTTTGTCAGATCTAAATATGACTACATTTTTTTTGCTTCCAGATTCCATGTAGTTGGAATGTCATTTTTCATACTTTCACTTTGATTCTGTCTATGTTTTTGCTGGTGAGCTGAGTTTCATTCAGGTAGCTTATTTTTGGGTTTTGTTTTTAATCCAATTAGTTTATCTTTGGAGAATTAAGTCCATTCACAACTAGGATTATTAGTGAAAGGTATGTACTTGCTCTCAGTCATTTTGTTGATTTTCTTATGGTTGTTTTGAATATGCTATGCTAATTTCTTCCCATATTCATTTTAGATATTTGATGGCTTTCTATCTTGATATTATTTGATTTTTTCCTACTTGTTGTTTGCAGATCTACTCTTTCAGTGAGATTTATTCTTTCAATACTCTCATGATTGTTTTATCTTTCTTCCTCTTCAGAGTGTAGGATTTTCTTAAAAATCTTGTATAATGATGGTTTAGTGGTCATGAATTCCCTCAGGTAGTTTAACTTGGATGATATTTACTTCTACCTTGATTATAAAGGATAACCTTCCTGGGTATAATTATCTTGATTGGCAGTTATTTTTTTTTTCAGAACTTAAAATCCATCAATCCATGCCTTCCTGGCCTTTATAGTTTCTGCCGAGAAACCTGCTGTTCTTCTCACGGGCTTGCCTTTAATTTTGACTTGGTGCTTCTCTCTTACAGCTTGTGTGTGTGTGAGTGTATGTGTGTGTCAATTAACTATAATAGTTAAAGAGAAGTTCTTTTCTGACCCTGCATATTTTAGGTTCCAAATGCCTCTTGTGGCAGTATGTCCATGTCTTTACTAGAATTTGAGAAATTTCTTCTATTATTTCATTGAATAAGGTTTTCTATGTCCTCAGCATGTATCTCTTCTCCCTCCAGGTGATCATGTGGATGTTTCATCTCTTCATAGTGTCCTATAGAACTGTATGTTCTCTTTATTCCTTCTTTCTTTATTGTTGTCTTCATTTAATACTCTGACATTCTTTCTTTTGCTTGATCTATTCTATTGCTGAGGCTCTCTATTGACTTTTAAATCTGACTACTGAGCTTCTAATTTCTAAGATTTGGTTTTTTTTCAAAATCTCTTTTTTCTAAAATGCTTATCCATAGTCTTAGTTTTCTTCCTTAATCCATTCAGTTGTTTATTTGTATTCTCTTGGATTTCAAAGAGCTTTTTAAAAAATAATCCTTTTGAATTTTTGTATGACATTTCATACATTTTGATATCTTTGAAATTTTATTAGTTATTATATTGTCTTGTTTATTCAAATTTCTTGTGTTTCTCTGTTGAGATCTATGCATCTGTTGGGGTATATAATTCTTCCACGGTTATGTGAGGTACTTCTTCACAAGCAGTCTTCTTTAATACCCGGGGTATCAGTTTGTTTTTTAACATTAAATCTTCCTGGTTAAACCTTTGACTATAGTCTCCCAACATTTTCTTTACTGTGATAAGTGGGATTTGACACAATGCCTACTGTGTTAGACACTGTGGGATCTGTTTTCTCTGTAAGTCTCAAAACAGTGGAGTACCTCTAGGAATTCAGGTAGGTACAGTGTAGACAACAGAATAAATGGACTATACCATCTATGGTTATTCCTACAATGAGAATGGAAACCCTAACAGGTGATGTGGGTTTCCTCAGGTATTGTTGATTTGGGTTCTGTTATTTAAAAGCAATTCTGGTACTGACTTTTACAACTGTGGTTGGATTCTCTGTTTATACACTGTTTGAGATCATGTGTTTCATGGGGGGTAAAAAGGGTCAGGGTCACATCTCCCTTTCTGGGGCTTTCACTTCCAGTCAGTGTGCCATATGATAGCAACCAATGTTTAGGATCTTCATAGGTAGGATATCCACAATAGTTGTATTATTTCTCGTTCTTCTTTCTGTGGGGGTGAGTATCTAAGATCTGGCCATCAGATTCTTTTCCTACCCATGCTGCTTGAGGATGAGTCTTCAGCTGGGACATTTTCTCCCTCTTTACCTTTTGAACTGAAGTATCCTCCAAAGCTTGAGTGGGACTACATAATGGCTAGGCAAAATTTCTCTCAGCTGAGTTGGGATTATAGTTCAGTGGCAAAGCATTTGTGCAACATATGCAAAGTCCTGGGTTTGACCCCCAGCACTGTGAAGAAAAACTAAGGATTAAAAAAATATAAAAACAAAAATAAATGCAATACCAAAAAACTACAGAAATTTTAGGGAGGAAAGTGATACAGAAGAACGTAAAAAATTAAAAATATCATAGAAGTAATCTTTTTTGAAAAAGTAAAAAAAAGAGAAAAATAATTAAATATTAAAAATTAGAAAAGAGAAAAATGAAAAGCAGATTAAAAAGTAAAAAAGGCATAAAAGAGAGATTAAAATTTTAAAAGAGGTGAGAATAAAGAGAAAAAAGAGGAAAATAAACAAATCAGCACCAACTAAAAACATATTAGGGGAAAATGAAAATTCCTCCCCATTAAGGCACTTTGAAGAAGGGATGGAAGTGCATGCTTGCAAACTATGTTGATCATAGCTCCTCTCTGGGTCTTAGACTGTGCATCCCATGGTCAGAGCAAAGGCTGATTTTTATTCACCCTTCTCTCCCTTTCTTTGTGGTGCTTGTCTCAGTGACTAGCAGGAGTGATTTGTAGTTGAACCTAGTTGGAATTGCTCTCTTGATGCTTTTCTCACTATAATGAGCCAGAGTGTAAAGTGGAGCTCCCCAGGTAAAGATTTTCTTTGGAGCTTTTTGGACTGTGCACAGCAACTGTGGGGAAACTGACAGTGCACCTAGGAAGCAAGAATGCAGGAATAGCCTGGCAGATTCTCTGGAGATTTTGATCTATATGCTTTGAGGGTGCTGCTAACAACATGCTAGGGCTTGTTAGAGTGCTAGTGGGGAATGTGGAACTCCACAAAGATTCTCTCCAGAGCTTGTTAGGCTGTGTACTCTGAGGAAGGATGGGGTTAATGCTGGTTCTCTGGCATGGCCCCAAATTCCCCCAAGGGCAGCAAGACACGATAGAGTCACAAAATAATTGTGCTGAGGTGGGGGTGTTTGTGAAGGGGTCTCCATGATCCACTTCCTACAATTTGGGTATTCCCAGACTTGCCTCCCACAATAAATCAAAAGTAACCATTTCCTCCCCAAGATTTTCAGAGTCAGATTCTCCAAACAGAGATTTAAAGGGAAGCACCTTCTGTTCCCCTAGTTTCCCATCCCATGGAATTCTGGGGAGTCAGGGTCTTTTCCCAAAGCACCAGACTGACTGTGTGGCAGGTGGCTGAGTATGTGCAATGATTTTGCCTTCGGAGTACCCAGCATGGGGAAATGCAGGGGACCTTTTAACTCCAATAGGTACAAGCTCAGGGGAAATGCAGAGAACTCCAGAGATAACTCACTATGCAAATTCCGGGTCTCTTATTCATTTAGAATCTATGTCTGCAGGGTCCCAAGTCCTGTCCTCTAGATTTCACTGGGATTCTCCTTATTTCACTGTAATTCCACTAAGGGGGGTGTGCTCCCTCTGCTGTGCTGTCCTGTAAAAGGTGCTGGGTGCTTTTTTGATTTTATAAGAATTATTACATAAAAATAGGTATTCCTCAGGATGTTGGTTGACTGTTGTACCAAACCTTCTTTTAAAAGATAAAGCCTTGATTTTTGGGTGAAAAAAAAAATATCTAAAATTATTTATTACCCTAAGAGATCAGTCAAGAAAAATTTGACAATGGGTATGTCATGGTGTTCATTGAATGCTACTAATTTTGTCTAATAAAATGTAAAATGATAAAACATTGGTCGTAAATATAATTAACTAATAAAAATTTTTTGTTAAAACATTGCATTAAAAATCAAAGTGATTACTAAGTTTAAAAATTAAGGAAAGAGGAGTCTGATCAGTTTCTTGCTGCAAAAATAAACTGATGATCAGAGAACTTGGGGACTGTTGAGAAAGATCTTGGAAATATTTAGTCGGCCAAAAGACAAAATATATTGGGAAAAGTTGAACAATGTACAATTGTTTTAATTAAAGTAGAAACCTAGAAAATGATTTGATGGTGATCATCAATGATGTCAAGGATTCAAAGTGGTGATTAGAAATTATATATCTACAGAGAGAAAGTTCTTTATATTTTTGCCTTGGGTGTTTAAGAAAGAAGTTTCCTTAAAAGAAGTTTGAAAATCGAAAACGCTTAGTTAAAGTGAGAAGTTATAGCGATGTGTTCTCTAGGGAATTGTAATGAAAGAGAATAGGATGCTTTCTCATTTTTCTGGGGGCAGTTTATAGAGAGCTGGGTACAAAATTCATGACCTCTCTTGTGCCCTTTCTAGCCTGGAGGTTCTATGCTGTTCAGTTTATTCAACCACATGGACACTGGAAAGTTTATTTCATTTCTGTATCATCAACTGGGGAAATAACTGTATTACCTGATAGATTATTTCCCCCACAAATTTTTTGTTTCCCAGGAGTTTCTCCAGTTTTATCTAAAATTACTCTCAGAACCAATGCAACAATCTAGTACACATACAGTCAAACGGTTAAATTATATGTAGACTCTAATAAGCATGAGAACTCTTTATTTTTATGGAGAAAAATCAGACAGCATATTTACAATTAAAATTCTTTCAATACTCTTATTAATGTATATATTAACAGCAATATTATAATATTAATGTTATTTTAAGGGTACAATTTTTTACTTGCAACTTTACACATACATTTTTCATGCTACAAAATTTCCGAATATTATTTTGAGTGTTATATTATATTTGGCTCTTGCTTATAGCATAAGTCAATCCCATTATATGATTTCCAAATTTTAACCTAAAAATATTGTGTATTTTTTATACATAAATTTTTTGCCTTGTAGAAAATTATTTCCACTATATTTTATATACTCTAAGAAGAAAATATTGAGTCATACATGCTTAAAACTTCAGATTCTAGTCAGGTGCTGCAGTACACACCTGTAATCTCTGCTGCTCAGGAGGCTGTGACAAGAATACTGTAAGTCAAGGCCAGTGTTGGCAGCTTGATGACATCCTCTCTCAATATAAAAAAGAAAAAGGGCTTGGGATGAAGCTCAGTGGTCAAGAACCTGTAGATTCAATCCCCAATGCCAAAAAAAATGATTTAAAAAAAATGATAAGCTTTTCATATTCTTAGGGAATATTGCCAAGTTATGTTCTGCACATTTGAACTAATTCCATAACAAAGTAATGACTCTTCCAGTGTGTATAACTTTCTCAAATGTATGGAATATGCTCAAAAAAAATAAAGGTTTGCTAATTTGAAAAGCAAATTAGTGTATTTATTCATGTTTCAGAGTATTAGTGAAAAAGAACCTCTTGGACATTGATTATTTTTTAAAGAAAAAATCAGTATTGGGAAAAAATCACAATTTTAAAATTAACTATAGAAATATTATTTATTATTGCAAAATGGTAGGTAGAAATTGCCAAGTGAACTTCTAAGAATTATGCAAAATACTTCTATAAAAATGTTTTTTTAGGAATATATTGAGACATGAAATAATGTAATGATAAGAGTAGATTATAGTTATCATGCTCATATTGAAAGATAAGCACTTTAATGCTAAGACATGAAAAACCTAAACAAAATTCAACAAAACAAAAAGATTCTTCATTTACAATGTAAGGGAATAAAGCCTCCATCCATTGCTGGCAATCCTTTTCATGTGTCTTCTTACTCATATAACTTGTTTTTCACACATATGTAAAATCTCATCATATTCATGTTTTCTAAGTTTTTTTTAAAAGTCTTTAATTTTAACTAGTTTTCCTTCTTTCCAAGTTTACTTTATACTCAAAGAAATTTTGCAGCATAGAACTTATTCTCCTCAAACCTGGAATTCCATTGACTTGGGAGGCTGAAGCAGGAGGATCACAAGTTCAAGGCCAGCCTCAGTAATTTAGCAAGACCCTGTCTCAAAGTAAAACATAAATAAAGATTGTAATGTTGCTCAGTGGTTAAGCACCCTTGGGTTTAGTTCCTGGTACCAAAACAACAACAACAAAAACAACTATTTCCCCAACTTTCTGATATAAAAATCTAGAATTGTGTTAGTGCTCAATTCAAGGGGCCGAAATTGAATTTGAACTAGATTATATATATTATATATATATATTGAATATATATTATATATATTATATATATATATTGAATTACAAATCACATTATAAGAGGATGAGAGAGGAAATGCCTTTAGGAATACCTAAACATTAGGTTGTGACACCATCAAAATCACCTTCATTATTTTTCTTGGTAATATTTTGGTACTTCAGTGGTAAAGAAATATGCAGGTGATTCTTAAATTTTCACAGCTTTGCAAAAAACAAAACAAAATGTTTTGATTTCAATTCCTGTTTAGAAAATTTGGTTAATATTATTAAACTATTTTTGGAAAGGAAAAACATATAATATCATTCTGATTCCAGAAAAAGTCAAGGATACCAGCAAATGATCACATTAACAAATACCTTAATTTTAATTGAGAGCTCTCTACCAACAAATTTTGTATAGCACACAAATAAAGAACCAACAATTTATGTAGTATAGGAACAAAATGCAATTGATTCTATATTGTCATTTATGTATAAAAAATGTCTTCTGGAATTCACCAAAGTTCTTCTCACAATCAAATCCAGTCTTCACTTGCATTTTTTTTTAATCTACTAAGCTCTTTCTAGATCTACATCTTTCAGTCTATTAACTACACTTTTATCTAGTGTTAAAATTCTGTTTTCTTGGCTTAATAAGAAATAATGTCAGGGTTATCATCCATCTCTCTCAGTCTTTTGTTCTCCTAAGTGTGGGTTCCCGAAATAGCTCTCTGAATTGTTGGGTTCTCTAAGGCTGCAACACTGGGTCCATAGTCTTGCTGTGGTGGTTTTCATCCTTTCTAGTATTTTCAACTCTTAATCTTTGCAAGTGACCTTTGCAGTATAGACTCTACTATGTCTTCAAATTCTTGGCCATTTTGTTTTCTCGGAGGCACATAGTAAACACATTTCCTAGTGGATCTGGAGAGAAGCTGAATCTAATCCACGGGGTTCTATTGGAAGCCATTTGTTATGTAGATGTGGTATCACCCAAAAACTCACATGTGAGACAATGCAAGAAGGTTTGAAGGAGAAATGATTGGGTTGTGAGTCTTAACCCAATCAGTGAGTTAATCCCCTGATAGGGATTAACCGAGTGGTAACTGAAGTGGTAGAGTGTGGCTGGAGAAGGTAGGAATCAGGGCATGGCTTAGGGGTAGATATTTTGTATCTGGAGAGTGGAGTCTTTCTCTCTCTCTCTCTCTCTACTTCCTGATGATGTGAGCTGCTTCCCTCTGCCATGCTCTTCTGCCATGATGTTCTGCCTCACCTTGAGCCCCAAGGAATGGAGTCAGCCTTCTATGGACTAGGACCTCTGAAACCATGAGCCCTCAAATAAACTCTTCCTCCTTTACAATTGTGCTAGTTCAGTCATTTAGTCACAGCAGTGAAAAAGCTAACTAAAACACTATGCATACCACTTCTCTTGTTGTTTCCCTACAACATCCAATATACCTTTCACTGTTACTACTGGATGTATGTCATGTTTCCAGTGGAAAGTTCCTGGCCTTGAAAGAGAATGAGACTGCTGGATGAAAGAAGGCCAGATCCCAAATGAGTGTACAGAGAAGATTCCACCTGATGTTTATCCACCTCTTGTCCTTCTTACATGGAACCTCCAACAGTGAATTCTGATATGAGAAACAAACAGGTATTTTGTGAAGTCACTGAAGTGGGAAGGCTGTTTGTTGTAACAGTTAACTTATCTCAAATAAACAGCATCTAATCTTTACTTTTAACCCTGACCTCCTTCTCCACTTAAACCTGTATTTCTAAGATTTTTCTTGATATCTTTAATTTCATGCTTTGCAATTCTGTGCAGTTAATTATTTTTCATGAGAAAAATGTTTTTTTTTTCCTTAACTCCTTGACTTTAAGGACTTAATTAATTATATTTTATTTTGATTTCTATATTTGATGTTATAATAACAAAAATATTTTATGTACATTTTTTCTTTTACTTCAGAGCATTTGTCTTTTAGTCGATGTACTGATTTATTCACTTGAACTCCTTGGATGAAACTGAAGAAGAGCAGGTCAAGCAGCAAGGGGTGAGGTCAGAAAGAGCAGTGCTATGGAAGCCAGGACATATACCTGTGTGGTGCTCTGCAGGATGAGGGTAGCAAGTAAGTGGCATTATCTGACATAGTTTATAAGAATTACTCTCACTGCTCATCAGAAAGTTCCTGTGGCAGGGTAAAGAAAAAAGCAGAAAGTCTAATTAAAAGGCAATTTTATCAGTTCAGGTAAGAGATAATGGTTTGGAGGATGAGGAAATGGTAAGGGATAATACAAATTTGTGTGTCTCAGAGATATTTTGAAATTAAGAAGACAGTGTTTGCTACTGATTTAGCATGAGTTGTAAGAGAAGAGGGGTTGTCTTATTTGTTGATATGAGGTAAATTGGAATAACCTCGGATTAGTGGTTTGAGCAGAAGGTGAATAAATCAGTATTCAATTTTGAATATGTGATGTTGGAGATGTCTCTTAAACAAAAGGGGGAGTTTTTGAGTAAGATATTGTAAAGCCAGATTGAAGAAAGAGACCTGTCTGATCTGCAGACATAAACCTAGGAACTGCCAGAATTCACAAAGTATTTAAGACAAAGGACAAGGAAAGTGTTTCTAAGGATAAAGAGAAGAGGAAAGCTTTGTAGGGGCATTACAAATCTGAGAAAATGAAAAGAGAAGGAACCAGCTTTAGGGAGGAGGTATAACTAGATTTTATATTACCTTATATCCCCCAGGGGTTAAATGCAAAAGTATCATTCACTCCCCTGTTTTAAAGATGGGAATAATCAAGTTTTGGGAAAGTTAGTTTTTCTGATATTGTAAGTGAGCTAACAAGGATGAATTCCCTGATTTATTAAATTCCCAAGCCTCAAACTTTAAACACAGATCCAATTATATGTAAAAAAAAACTAAATCACATAGCTATAGTTTCCTGTTCTTCTTGCATGGAATTATTCACTGCAAATTACTAAAGTTTCACTTGTCATACACAATATTATTTGAGATTGAAAATCCCTGGTTGCTCCCTATTTTACTAACCACAAAACGGCTCACAGCTGGGATATGATTCATTATTACTTATTCACTACTATAGAAGATAGTTTATCCAGAGCATAAAAAGGAGTGAGTAAGGCAGTTGGAAGAGAACAGTCACATGACAATTCAGATTGCTTATTACTGCATCATTTCTCCCCTGTTGGTTATATCCCTTCAATTGTTGAGTATTATCTCACACTTTAAGCATCCTTTATATTTGGAGGGACTGGAGAACATTTCATTAAAATTATCATAAAGCTTGCAACCAAAGTCAGCTGTGAATAATTTCATTCTCAAAGCCAAAGAGATATAAACATTTTCTAGTCTAATATAAATAGTTGATTGGGATGCTCAGAGGAGTCTTATTGTTAGAAACTCAATTTACTCTGTTTGCTTCTTATTTCATATGGGGTGAGGGTAGAGAGAGAGAGAAGCCACTGAGTTACTTCTATGGCAAGCTTTCAGTGCCCTTAGCTTACCTTAATTCAAACTCCATATGATTGGAGGAAGCTGATGCTGAGAAAACACCCAAGAGATCTACAAATAATCAATGTATCAGCACAATTTAGAATCAAGGTAGTGATATATTCCAAGGGAAGAAAAAATAGTTCTTCTCCAGGAAGAAATTGAAACCAGCACATGTATAGTTTTGTTGTGTCTGGGGACATTGCAAAATATTGATATTTATGCCTGTCCAATTACACATAATAGAAATTTACATTTTATAAGTTTAACTCATCTAACTCTTACCTAATGAAGAAAATGGCAACAAATAAAAAACAAATAGTGCCAGACTGCAGATAACATCAATCATGTAAGTGTTAGTGAAGTGATAATTAATTTTACCTCAAAGCTTCTTTAGTTCAAGGGAAAATATTGATGTAATATTTTATAAGAAATAAGCCTTATAATAAACACTACAATAGTAAATTGCAAATAGTTCTTTATATTCACTATGTATAATAGTAAACTTCACTTAGCTATATATTGCCTTCTTAAATTTGCATCATGTATTTCATCTTTATGGATAAGATGTATATCATCCATTTCCCCATTTCTACTTCATGAAGTTATTTAATGTAAAATAGGAAAATTACTCTATGCACTATATTATAAATAAGTAATGATATATTTATGGGGAATATATTCAAATTTTTAAAAATAAAAGCAAAAAAAATTTTAAATGTTGAATATCCCTTTGGAAGAATAAAATCCCAACTCCTAGACAAGGTACAGACAGCTTCTTACTATTTGACCTTAAACTATGTTGAAGGATATTCTCAGAACACTATTTCCTTCTTCTATCAGTATGCAAAATATTATCTGAGAACTATCACACTTGAGGGCTGAGATGAGCAGCTGAGAGCTCACTGAAGAGAAGAGTCCCATCGCCTGGCCTCTAAATCATTATGTCTGGGGTGTGTTTCATACATCTGCTCTCATAACAAATGCATTTTGAAATGCACCAATCTAGCAATACTCATTATTGATTATTCCTCATATTCTGACCCCTTAAATGTTCCACTGCCATAGCTAGGAATATTCTTTATTCATTTAGACAATTAACTCAGTGATATTTCATGTCCAATATCAACATCCTTCTTCTATGTAACCTCCTTTAAGCCACTAAGACTTAAACCTTAAAACTGAGTGTTTAAGTCAACTTTTGCACTTTTGTGACTAAATTATATGACAAAAAAAAAAAAATTAGAGGGAGAAAAGTTTATGGGGGGGCTCATGGTTTCAGAAGTTTCAGTTCACAGAAAACCACCTTTGCTCCTAGTGGCTTGAGATGAGGCAGAACAACATGGCGGAACAGGGTCCTAGAGGGAAGCAGCTGAAGACATGATGATCAGGCATCAGAGAGACAGACTCTCAAAGGCACACCCCCAATGCCCACCCCCTCTAGCCACACCCTATCTACCTCCAGTTACCACTTAGTTAGTCCCCATCAGGGGACTGATCCGCTGATTTGGTCAAGGCTCTCATAACCCAATTGTTTCACCTCTGGATGTGTCACACATGAGCTATGGGGTACACCTAATATCTAAGCCATAACGCTGAGGTTGTAATAATTTTGTTCCCACCTATGTTCCACTAGCCTTCTGAATGCATCTGTATTTTATACCAACTATCTTTAAAAAAAAAAAAAAAAAAAAGCACAGGGCGCAAATCACAAGCACTACCAGATTGCTGTAAATGAAGACTCTCAGACTCCACTCCACATTTACCGCAACAGATTCTACTTTAAACAAGATCTCAAGTCAATTCTTCTGCATATTAAAAGTTTTAGAAGCACCTTCACATTTCACAGATTCTTTTCCCTTCCTTTCCTTTCACTCCCCCTCCATCTCTTTCTTTCCTTCTTTTATCTTTCTCTCTCCCCCTTTCCTTCTCTCTCTCTCCCTCTCTCTCTCTCTCCCGCTCTTTCTCTCTCACCTAGTAAAACTTTTCCTCTGAACTATGACTGTATCTTAAAGGACAGTTTTTCTTTAACATTTATCATAAAATAAAATATATACTTACTATGAATTTGTTAAAATGGCTGTGTATTTGTGATATAATTCATTATGCTACAGAAGAAAAAAACTGTAGAAATATCAAGAAAAGAGAGCATAAGGATTATTACAAAACAGAAATCAAAAAAGTATGAGAAAAATATGATGAATACAGATAAATTCAAGATACTTCACTTTCAGATGAAATAAATTTTATTTATTCTGTAACATAGCAACCTCATAAAAACAATGCTTAATACTGCTTGGTTAACTTGAAAATTGGTATTCTGTCTTACCTTGAGTTTTAATGTGAAAAAGCTGTTCCACTATATTATGAATAACACAATCTATTGCCATAGAAACATTAACATATCACTGGTATATCTGTTTAAAATAGTGATTGTAAAACACATTATTAAAAGTTGCTTAAAAATCAAATGTGTAGTCTTCATCTTTGATAATTCTGATTCATGAGTCCTGGAGTATAGCTGCATTATCACCCTAATCTCTGGGAGATTCTGTTACATATTATCGGCGGGCAGTACCTGACTGAATATGCAATTATACTTGGTTATATGTTGAATTGTGTCTCTTCCCCAAAGTAAGATAAGTCAAAATCTTTACTGGTTAAATTATGTTTCAATTTGACTGGGCTAAGGAATGCACAGATAGGCCAGTGAGCATTATCCAATTCATTGAGGACCCAGTAAAACAAAACATGGAATGTCAGGAGCTGTGGCTGGATTAGGGTTCTTGAGCTGTCCTGTGACAGAGGCAATGCCTCTCCTGGGAACTTTCAGTGTGAAGGTGCTGAATAAAGATTGCCCAGTTGTTATGGTGATGCCCTGTTCAAAAGGAGGTTCTGTGCCTGCCACAGAGTTATCCATTTTTGACCTTGAGGTTCAGACATCAGCTGCCCAGGTATAGAAAGTTATATATGCAAGTTGATAATCATAATTGGCCTGCTCATACCTATGACCTTGGTTCTGCTTGTTCTTTCTTTTTTCTTTTTTTTTTAATTTTGATTTTTACAGATTGCATATTGATTCACTGTACATGAATGGGGTACAACTTTTCATTTCTATGGTTGTAAACAATGTAGATTCTCACCAACCATGTAATCATACAAGTACACAGGGTAATAATGCCTGTCTCAGTCTACTATTTTCCTTCCCCCAACCCATCCCAACCCACTTTCCTCTATACCATCCAAAGTTTCTTCATTCTTCTCTTGGACCCTGCCATCCTTCCCCATGTTACGTATCATCATCCACTTATCAGAGAAAACATTTGGCCTTTGTTTTTTTGTGATTGGCTTATTTCACTTAGCATGATTTTCTCCAACTCCATCCATTCACCAGCAAATGCCATAATTTTATTCTTCTTTATGGCTGAGTAATATCCCATTTTGTATATATACCACGGTTTCTTTATTCATTCATCAATGGAAGGGCATCTAGGTTGGTTCTACAATCTAGCTATTGTGAATTGAGAAGCTATGAACATTGTTGTGGCTACTTGTTCTGAAGGAACTTCCTTACAATAACTCTTTTGATGATTATAATTATATAATAAATGTGCTGAGCTTGTTCTGGATCACTATTTTCCTACCAGGGATTGTAGTGAACCATTGAGCCCCAGATTTTCCTCTATGTGTATGTCTGCTTGTCTTTTCCTCAACTGCTCATCACCCCTTGTCCTATACTTGAATTACTGGCCATGTAGGTTGCAGCAATGGAGCAAGACCTAATTTTCTCCCTCTCTCTTCTTCAGGTAGGGCATCCATATTCTTCAGAGCTCTTCTTCCACAAACCTTCAAACTCTATGGGTTATACCAGCATTCCCCAGTTCATCAGACAAGGAATGAGTTACACACACCATTGATTTCTCAGATTCTCTAAATAGTAGCCAATATATGGGACTTGTTGTCTCCAAAATCACATAAGCCCATTCACATGAATAATCTATTCATCCTATTGTTAGTGTTTCTCTGATGAACCCTAACACAAAGGCCTAATCCCCTACACCTAGAAATGTGACCTTATTTGAAAATACAGTTGTCTTATATGTAATTAGGTAAGATGATATCATACTGGAGTAAGGTAGGCACTTAATCCAATATGACTGATGTCCTCAAAAGAAAAGCAAAAGGATACATACTAGGAGAAGGTCATGTGAAAAAGGAAGACAAACATAGAGGTAAAAATTCTTAACAAAATTCTGGCAAATAGCATACAAAAACATATTAAAAACATAACCCACCACAATCAAGTGGGGTTCATCCCAGCGATGCAAGGTTGGATCAACATCCAGAAATCAATAAATGTAATTCACCAGATCAACAGACTTAAAGAATCAAATAATTGTTTCAATAGATGCAAAAAAAGCATTTGATATAATACAGCACCCTTTCATGCTCAAAACACTAGAAAAAAATAAAGATAGTAGGAACATACCTCAACATTGTAAAGGTTATCTATGCTAAGCCCACAGCCAAACTCATTCTAAATGCAGAGAAACTGAAAGTATTCCCTCTAAAAACTGGAACAAGACATCCTCTTTCACCACTTCTATTCAACATCATCCTTGAAACTCTAGAGAGAGCAATCAGACAGACCAAAGAAATTAAAGGGATATGAATAGGAAAAGAAGAACTCAAGCTGTCATGCCAATTACATTATTCTATATTTAGAGGAGCCAAAAAAATTCCACCAGAAAACTTCTAGAACACATAAAAGAATTCAGTAAAGTACAGGATATAAAATCAACACTCATAAATCTAATACCTTTTTATTCATAAGTGTTGAAGCCATTGAAAGAGAAATTAGGAAAACTATCCCATTCACAAAAGCCTCAAAAAAAAAAAAAAATACTTGGGCATCAATCTAACAAAAGAGGTGAAAGACCTTTACAATGAGAACTACAGAACACTAAAGAAAGAAATCAAAGAAAACCTTAGATGATAGAAAGATCTCCCATGGTCTTGGATAGACAGAATTAATATTGTCAAAATAACCATACTATGAAAAGCACTATATAGATCAATGCAATTCCAATTAAAATCCCAATGATGTACCTCATGGAAATAAAGCAGTCATGAAATTCATTTGTAAGAATAAGAGACCCAGAATATCCAAAGCTATAGCAGAAAAAGTGAAGCAGGAAGAGTGAAGCTGGAGGTATCACAATACCAGAACTATACCACAGAACAGCAGTAACCAAAACAGCATGGTAATGGCACCAAAATAGGTAGACAAATGGTACAGAATAGAAGACACAGGGACAAACCCACATAAATAGAGCCATCTCATACTATACAAAGGGGCCAAAAACATATAATGGAGAAAAGATAGCCTCTTCAAAAATGGTGCTAGGAAAACTGGAAATCCAAATATAGCAAAATGAAGTTAAACCCCTGTCTCTCACCCTGCACAAAACTCAACTCAAAATAGATCCAGAACCTTGGAATTAGACCAGAGACCCTGCACATTATAGAAGAAAAAGTGGGCCCAAATCTTCATCATGTCAGCTTAGGATCAGACTTCCTTAACAGGACTCCCAAAGCACAATAAAAGCAGGAATCAATAAATGGGACAGATTCAAACTAAAAAGCTTTTTCTCAGCAAAGAAAACAATCAATGATGTGAAGAGAGAGTCCACAGAGTGGGAAAAAATCTTTACCACATGTATTTCAGAAAGAGCACTAATTTCCAGACTATATTAAGAACTCAAAAATTTAACACCAAAAATACAAATAACCCAATCAATAAACGGGCTAAGGAACTGAGCGGACACTTCACAGAAGAAGATACACAAGTAATCAACAGATTAAAAAATGAAAAAATATGTTCAACATCTCTAGTAATACGAGAAATGCAAATCAAAACTACCCTAAGATTTCATCTCACCCTAATTAGAATGGCAATTATCAAGAATACAAGCAACAATAGGTGATGGGGAGAATGTGGGAAAAAGTCACACTCATACATTGCTGGTGGGACTGCAGATTGGTGCAGCCACTCTGGGAAACAGTGTGGAGATTCCTTAGAAAACTTGGAATGGAATCACCTCTTGCCCAGCTATCCCACTCCTTGGCCTATACTACAATGAGTGACGCAGCAACATCAATGTTCATAACAGCTCAATTCACAATAGCTAGATTGTGAAGCCAACCTAGATGCCCTTCAATAGATTAATGGATAAAGAAACTATGCTATATATACACAATGAAATATTTCTCAGTCATAAAGAAGAATAAAAGTATGGCATTTGTAGGTAAATGGATGGAGTTGGAGAATATCATGCTAAATGAAGTAAACCAATCCCCGAAAATGAAAGGTCAAATGTTTTCTCTGATAAGTATATGATGAGACATAATGGGAGTGGTGGTAAGGGAAGAATGAAGGAACATTGGATTTTGTAGAGGGAAATGAGAAGTAGGAAGGTGTGGGTGTAAGAAATATGGAGACAAACATCATTACCCTATGTACATGTAGGATTACACAAATGGTGTGACTCTACATCTTGTACAGTGAAATGAAAAATGGTACCCCATTGGCAAACAATGAATAATAATAATAAAAAAAAACATTAAAAATGAAGTCACAGAGTGGAGTTATGCATCTACCAAGTAAGAAATGCCAAGGACTGTGACTGTCTGCTGAAGACAGAGAGAAGCATATGAAGTGCATTCTCTCATCACTATGTGAGAACCAACTCTTTGGAACCTTAATTTTTGACTCCTTGCCTACAGAAATGCAAGAGAGTAAGTTTCTGTCTTGTTAAATCACTCAACTTGCAGTCTGTTGTTACACCAGTTCTGAGAAATTAATGCTTTCCTGTTGCATTAAAACAGGTTGAGTAGCTCTTGATTTTGCTATCAGCTCTTATTTTTGTGTACACTTGAGTGTACACAACTATGATCACATTTGCTTGAGATTCTTCAATTTATGTATTGAATACATATGTGTGTATACACAGAGAGAAAGAGAGAGACTGAACAGGGCCTCTGCTCCCTTCTGGCATAGTTAACCTAAGGATTACTCTTTTTTTTGATATCAGGGATTGAATTCAGGGGCACTCAGCCACTGAGCCACACTCCAACACTATTTTTTATTTTATTTAGAGACAGGGCTCACTGAATTGTTTGGCACCTTGCTTTTGCAGAGGCTGGCTTTGAACTCATGATCCTCCTGTCACAGCCTCCAGAATTACTGGGCTTACAAACATCGAACACTTTATTTTGCAGGTTATTTTCATGAGAAGAAGGTGTTAAGTCCTGGAGTTGGTAAACAGAATCCACATACAGAACTTTTCTCACGAAGTTTGTTGAAGTTGTAGAATTTGGCTTCGGGAGACAATGAGCAGAAGAGGGTGTCTGCAGTCAACAGCATCTTTCATGAAAGTGGTGAATCTGGAGGCACATGTGGTAGGATCCTAGAGGAGGGTCCTCTGCCTCTCTTACGCACAGGGTATGCACACTGTGGCAAGCTGTATGGTACAGTAGCTTGTGAGACTATCTGGAGGTAGCATTCTTGGCATGATATTGGCAATGCCATCAGGAGCACAAACAAAACTGGCAATAGATATTTTAAAATCAGCTTTCAATAAACACCAGCCCCATTTCTCCTCAGTAAGATCTAAACTCAAATGTTTCTTCTACAGAGGACTCAAACTCTGTGGCTCTCTGAAATACCACGCAGCTCAGTTACTATACCAATGGCTCTTGTTTTATTTTCCTCATAACTCCTGTGTGTCTCTCTGAATTTTTAATTTGTATTCATTTTTTGTCTTATGCAATATTAGTCACCCCTACTAGATTGAAGTTCTTTCTAATGGCATCGAACACGTCTGACTGTTCAGTCTAGAAGAACCTGAAACATACAAGGGCTCAAAAGTATTTGTGAAGTAATTGAATAAGTAATCTCTCTGGAGTCTCTTTACTGTATTGAAAGTGGATAAATACGGCAATACTGTGCAGCAGATAAATGAATAAAATGGTATGGGGATTTTTGTGAAACATTTCAAGATCATTAGAAACCATTTGGGGCATTTGGGGCTCATGAATGTTTTTTGAACTGCTAATCATGTGGATGAAGTTTCAAATATTTAATTTTGAATTAAAATGTATGTGACAACATGACATAATTATATGTGCAAATCAGTATCATTTGAACCATAAATATACACATACATACATATACACATACATGCATATGCACATGCATACATATGCTTTTAAAATTTTTTTAAAAGCTGAAAGCAAGAACAAGAAATTAATACCAAAAGTAACTGATGCCTCTAAGAGGAAATAACTTTTTTCATATTTTCAGAGTTGTCTAAAATAACGATAAATTTAAGGCCAGAAAAAAATAAAACTTCAAAAACTTTAGTATTCATCTCAGCAAACATTGAGGATGTGCTGTGGAATAGTTTGCTTTTATGGGCTCTGCTGGGGAATTCAAACAAGTAGATGTTCATGTAACATATGGTAGAAGTTAATTATTCTGATAAAGGGAATAGAAAATGTTATAGGGAGCCCACAATATTGAAGTAAAAGATACAGAAGAACCCAGAAAATAAAACCTTCCATGAAATAATGTTTAAGCTGAGATTTGAAATGAGTAACAACTACACAATTGAAGGATGTGTGAGTGTCAGTTTGTGTGAGTTGTGTGTGCACATGGTGTATATGTACATTTTTTACATGTGTTTATTTTATGTTTCCATCAGAGGTAAGGATAAGGCAAATCTAGACACAATAACAGGAAATATCCCATCTCAATAGTTCCTAAAGAAATGCTGATTAAGATATAAAATGAAATTAAAATGTTTCATTTATTTCAATATCAAAGATTAAAATGTTTGACAGTATCAAGTGGTACAGCAGACTTGGATCAAGGGAATCTCATATATAGCAGGCAGGAATGAAATTAGTACAGCCATTTAAAAAGCTATCATTACTTTATAAATCAATGCTCTCAAGTACGTAACAGCTTACAGTTTAGGTATGTACCTCCCTCACCCCAAGTGTGTGATATATGCACTGGAAAACAAGTACAGATATTTTTATTGAAACAGTCCACACTGAAAAGTTATGGGAGTAAGTCATAGGGAGAGGTTTATTATTAATTAGATTCTATGTAACCAAGGTCCTGTGAAAGAGGAACATATTATGAAGGAACTTATAATCATAGTGATAGACTGTATGTCAACCTTGTTTTAAATAGAAGTAATGGAAATGGAAATAAGGGGAAGGACATCAAAGATCTAGTTATTTAGTACAATTTCTAGGATTTGGCGACAGGTTGTGGAAGGTGAGAAAGAAAGAGACAGGATGACTCAAGTGGCTGACTCATTTGAGGGTGGTGCCAATTATTGATACTATAAATGCAATACGTGAAGTCAATTTAGGAGGTAGAAAGAGAAGAGATATTGATTTCCAATTGACTAAGACAGCATTAACCTTACTATTAGCTGGTTCTTTTGTATCCTGTGGCCATGAGGGTATTTAATATTTCTTTGGGTGTTTAATAGTATTTTATACTGAAAAAATGACTTACTAACTTATTATCCTGGGTTCTTATTTCTAAATTATATTTAAAATTGAGGTGTAGACAGTGCCGTGATATCTCTTGCATCATCACTCAATATTTATTTTGAAATATAAAAATAGATTCATCTACTTGTTTCAAAATAAGAGGATTTGTTTTCTGCTGTTCTTGCCATTGTGTATTCATAGATCTCTTTTTAAAGCTCTTATCATTCCAGACACTTCAAAAGAGAATTTTATCCCAAGTTGGCACTTAATTTTATCTGCATATGGGTGGTTTGTTTTTCTCTTGTTGATCCTTGAAGACTTTCATTTGTCTCTTCCATATGGCGAAAATGGGTACATATTTTGTGAGCATCTGCAAGGCGATATTTAATACCCTTGCATTCCTAAGAAATTCTGTTCAAGCTGACACATGTTTTCATAACCAATGTAGTTAAAATGTGTAATGTCACTCTGCCCAGACAGAATAAGAATCAATTGTTAGTTTTGCTGAACATTAGGAAAGTTATTTGATGCTCTGTAATGCACTTTGGAAAAAACTAAATATTAATTAATTTACTTTGCAAATTCATTTGACCTTTCAATGTCTGGGTTTCTTTTCTTTTCTTTTCTTTTTTTTTTTTTTTTTTTTCCTATTTAATACAAATGTTCACCAGAAAGGAAAAAAAAAAAAAAAAAAAAAAAAAAAAGACTAAAAGTTGATAACCAAAAGTAATATTTTATGATATCACAGATGATACCACAAACTTTATGTTTGTATGCCCTGTTCATACCAGATGTGACTGGATTCTTGGGTCTTACAATTGTGACATTTGAAATCTTGGTAAACAATACACTTATTTCCCTGATGCTTCTTTTGTTCAAAATATTTTTTACTGTCTTTTTGATATTACCTTAGAGTCAGATTACAGGCCATGAAAAGTAGTAAGTACCAGTGCTTCACATTTTCGCACAAAAACTGTTGCTAGCTGTCAAAGCTTTATTCAGTAATGTAAGCTCCGAAAAAAATGTTGGGTGCTTCCAAAATTTGAATTCACCATTAAAGAACAAATCCACTAAGCAACAGTGAGGCACTAAGCAACTCAGTGAGACCACCTCTAAATAAAATACAAAATAGGGCTGGGGATGTGGCTCAGTGGTTGAGTGCCCCTGAGTTCAATACTCAGTACCCACCAACCCCGCCCCCCAAAAAAAGAAAGAACAAATTCATTTGTACTATTGAAGTATATAAATGCATGTGCCCCAGAAAACAGCACTCATTGAGAACTACGGACTCTCAAATTTTTTTCAAAATGTCAGTTGCATAGCCCTAAGTTCCTATATTCTATACCAAGTTACATTTAATGCAGATGATATTTTCCCCAGAAAGTTTTTATTGTTATAAATGATATGGAGATTATTAAACATTGCTTCTAAATCTCCATCTTATTCCTCTAATTTAAAGGTTAACAATTTTTTTTCTGAAAATAGCTAGAGAGTAAATATTTAAGGCTCTGTGGTTCATATCATCTTTATGGAAACTATGCAAGACAATCACCATGGTTGCAAGAGAGCAGCTATAGGCATAACTAAATAAATGAATAGCTCTATTTACGAAAGTGGGAAGCAGCTTCTGTGAAACATAGCTTGCCAATTCTTCAGTAACCAGTCATATTTATGTATTGCAGAGTTATAACAAGTATTTTACCCCGCTTAAGAAATATTTTGCAAATGATGGAATCGATATTTAAGAAGTAATAAATGTAATAAACATTGAGTAGCATATGCACAGAGTTAAATATCATTGATGTAATAGACAGCAGGTTTTATTTCATTTGTTTGTTCATACCACCAATATATATTGAATGAATAACGAACATCAGCCTTAGTAATAGAAACAAAAGAAACAGTGATTCGAAAAGCAGACATGGTCCTACCCTTAAAAAGCCTGAGTTTAAAGCTTCGAGAAGCACATCTGTGTACTTTGGAACAGTGTCCTCTACTCTTGGGGAAAAAAAAAAAAAAAAAAAAATGTTAAAGATCTCTTAGGTTTCTTTTTTCTTTCTTTCTTTTTTTTTTTTTTTTCCATTTCAGGTCTCTAAGTTGTCACATATTCTGTGTATCAGATTGAGTTATTTATGATAAGAATAAACAAAAAAGGGAAGAAGAGAGAAGAGAATACTGTTGCTTTGATAACAGAATGGCATTAGGGAACTTACAGGAGTTGATCAAAGTCAAGTCTCAAGTGATGATGGTAGAAACTCATATTGCGGCATGATTTCCCAAGAGTGTGCCTTCTGGCATATCATTTTTTCCTAGAAGAAATTACAAATGATATGGATACAAATGATAGTTTTGAATCACCTATTATTTACTAAGGACAGTTGAATCACCTATTATTTACTAAGGACAGTTCAACATGCTGTATGTGTTACCTCCTTGATGTTAAATCATAACTGTTTTATGTGTTTGAAGTTACTTTCCTTGTTTGGTATTTGGAAAAGCTAAATAGTAGAAAAATATGCTAATCAATCAATTAGACGCAAATAAGATTGGAAGTCCGATCTGACCTATCCTACCTGAAACCATGTGTTGCTTAAATTTGATCATGCACAAAAAATATTAATAATTACATTGAAATGACTATAATATTATTGTAAGAGCAAGTATTCTCATTAATTAAAATCATAAGATTTTATGATTTTCAGTTTAAACTGTGAATATCACATCTTTTCTCTCACCTTTTAGAATTTCTTTTCAAGAAAATGTCTCATGTGCCAGGTTTCTATTTATCTGTACAGATGATCTGAATAACAATTCAGCTGCAGTAGTAGAATATATATTTACTTTAAAATGTTATCAATATCAGTAATGATTGAGACTATGTAAAGAATTCACTCAGATATATGCCAGAATTAGCATGTCACTTACCTGCAACATAATAGATTTTACTCCTGCATGTAAGCCAAGATGTATTAAAATAATATATACTTGATAGAGGGAAACATTCCTGACAGAAATGAACTGGTCTACAAAAGATGAATCTTATTCATGTGATCTAAGAGGTTTCTCTAGCATTTCTATTTCTAATCTTTGGTCTTCACTGAACTAAAACTGTAAAATTGGATATCTTCTGATTGCAAGGCTAAACAAAAACCAAAATGCTCATAATTGTTATTCTTTAGTTGACCAAGATGCTTACAGGTCTATAGGGTAGCATTTCTGATACTTCTATAAGATTATGCTAGTATTGAACAATTAAGCATATTAATGGTGGATGCTGTGAGCCAGTTTTTTAACTGCTGCAGTTGGAATTTTCAAATCAATCAGGGGAAGATTCTGGAATTATGTATTTGGTAATAGATTAGAGCCTTAGACATTAGTAAAGTCATGTTTACTTTAATAGAGATAGACATGGTTGCATATAGTAATATTTATATGTCTGAGTACATGCATGGGCAGGTAGCATACATATTTATTTATGCTGTTCTCTAAATTTTCAGAAATCATGACAGTTTATGAAAAGTGAGCTGACATGGTGTTCACATTTTGCTCTCTAATATTATTCTCCAATGAAAGAATCAGTGCTCCTTAGTAAGTGGCTAATTCAAGGACAGGGTCAGTAAATACAAGAGATCAGTCTAGAATATCTCATAACACCAGAAAATAAGTGCTAAAAAATAAGTTAAATTATTAAGGTAAAAATCAACCAGTCTCCCACACAGAATTCCAAGTAATTTCCAAAGAAATCTTTAAAGATCACTTAGAATATTTCTCCTTGTGATTTTCACCCTTCCTCACTATTTAAGTGTTGATGCACATAGTGACTTCTTTCAAAAGAGTACAACATGGGAGGGTGGAGTGAGGTGAAGCTGACAAACTTCATCATTCAGGTGACCCAGGTAAATCTAACAAGTGACAAGTCTTATTGCCAGACTGCACTCTCAGTATAATATCATGGAAATGGCACTTTGTGTCTGTGGTCTTCTCTCCTCCATGACCTACAGACCTTCTATTATATCAGAAACAGTAAAATTAAAGGAAACTGCAAAATATCTGACCAGCACTCCTCAAAGCTATTGAGGTCGTCAAAAACAAGGAAATTCTGACAAGCTGTTATGGCCATGAGAACCCCAAGGGAACAAGATGATTAAATGCAATATGTTATCCTGAATGAGATCCTGAATCATCAAAAAGACATAGGTGAAAACTATGGAAATCATAATAAGGTACAGCTTTTTGCATACAATATTTGTTCATTAATTACATCAAAGACAACATCCTAATGTAAAGTATTCATGATAGGAGAAAACTGACTAGAAGCATGTAAACTCTACATAATCACTGCAATTTTTCTGTATTTCTAAAATTGTTTTATAATAAACTTTTATTTTAGAGATCCCTTTAGCTGACTCTCATGAAATTTAATTGATTCAGCTTCTCATACTAAATGAGAATGCACTGAAATGGGATCACATGAAATAGGAGTTGATTAAGTTACACAGTTAAATTGCTATGTTTTTGTCACCTTAACTTCTCTGGGCCTTGTATTAGTTTGAGTCAAAAGATAAAGATAAAAATTTAGGAGTATGAGAGAAATGGTTTAAATCTTGTCTGACCTCTTTCAACTTATGTGAATTTCAGCTAAGTAAATTAAGTAAAGTCTCTAATCTTTATGTTCCTCCTGTTTAAAAGGACTAAAGTTTAATGCAACAAAGTTGAGCTGAGTATTTTAACTTATACGAAGTCATGTGTGTGATCTCTGAAAAATACTAAACTGAAAAGAAAAAAATAAAAAAACATTGTAAATGGCCTACCATGCTACTGAATGGGAGATTTCTTTAAAACAATCATTATATGACAACACATGTTTGTGATACTGGTCTTCAATGATATCTTTTTTTCATATAAACCAAGCCAACTACCTATCTGTACTTCTAGATATGACTGTAGAACTAATAGCAAAGCCATGAGCATTAGTGCAGATATTTTGCTTTAATGTCTCACATTGGCACCTTCCCCTAAGTTCTTTTGCAGAGAAATTTGACTTTATGAAATTTTCACTTAATTACCTATCAATTCTGTAGAAGAAACAATTTCATTATGTCCACTATACCAACCTAAAAGGATAGGTTAATGGTTAGAATTCAAAGATAAAATATTTCTCTATACTTAGCATGGTTCCTAAGATTTAACAAGTGTTCAAACTCCACCCTTTACTGAGAGAAACAATACAAGCTACTCATAATTATATATTGTTATCAATACAAAATGAGGACAAAGTAGAAGAGTCTTCATGTTTCTTTCATCATAAATATTGAATAGCTTGATATTTCATTACAGTTTTGTAACTGACAGTGCTTAATAATTCTCTTTTAATTTCTATCCTATACACATATATTTAAGATCACTTTGGTCACATTGCATTTTACCTTATTTAGTATTTAGATAACTTCTTATTAAATATTATTTACCTGGATTTTATTTTTTTCTTTGCTTTTTTAAATTTTAGTGAAGATTACACAGAACACAGATCTGTTTTGTACTAAGGTCTACATTGCCATAATGTATATACAATGTTTATGATTTAAAAGTATCATTGTATAGAAAAAAAACAAGGCATAATTCTAATATCATTGTCTTTTTCAATGTTTGTAACAGCTTGTGACATATGTTATTTTCATCAGACTTAATTACCAATTCAATTCTCTTTGTTGAGTTTTCATATACAGGATTGGCCTCATGCTTTCATGAGGATCTCTACAATTGATTGAGCATTTTCAGATCCTTTTCTCAGTATAATGAATATTTTCCTATTCTAAAGAATTTTGCAGTATTTACACAAAGGAAAAGGTTTGTCTTCAGTTCTCCTATCAGATTTCTGAGTGTGACTGTGAATGACAATGATATATTTTCAAGATTTGACAAGCATCACTGACTACCTTCTTGTAAGAGACCTATTTATTTGGCTTCTCTCTCATAAGGGACATTTAGTTCCCTGGGGAAAAAAAAATATTAATGGTTAATTATTTCTGTAAGTAAAATGTTGATAATAATCAAACCAAAAATTTGACCCCCTTGCAAGAAGATTTCTGCTGGAGAAAATTCTGACGTTCTTGTACACACACTAGTTATTTTAAGGATGGTGGCAGAACCAGTTCAGACATGCCATTGATATGTGATGGGTGATTGTAAACAATTTAAATCAGGTCAGCCAGTTCAGTGCATATGAAACCAGAATTTCAAAGATGGGAAGAATGATAAATATTGCAATCTCTCTCTTTTAGGGAAGTGGATTGTAATCTCAAGTATAGGAGTTATTTTTTTTCTCATTCTCTCTCATATATATTTTTTTCTTTCCTTGCCCTGTGTAGAGTATAGATAATGTCAAAATTTCATTGCAAATGTGATAGGTATGATTTGTCAAGGTAGGTCAGGTTCAACCAGCGTTCTCTTTTCTCTTTTCTAGGTCACCACATATACAGTGTAAAATAACCATTAAAAATGTCAATGTTCCAAATAACTCCCAAATACGTCTGTGTTTTCTTTTTACAAGTCTTGAAAACTATTGGTTTATAGCACTACCCTCTTCTCCCCCTAAAAGTGCCTAGATATTTTCTGAGCTGCATATTTTTCCCTGAAAAGGGTATAGATTACCATCTACTGCACATTAATCTGTATATTTCTGTAGTTGTAGGTAATATACTCCAACCAAAGTATGGCACAAGGTGTCCATCTGTAATGCACTCCCCTTTTCAAAGCAAGGCTGAGGCATTTCCTTATTGTATAAACTAGTTATCTAGAAAATTGCCATTATTTCAGAAAAGTGCAATTTTTTCAAATTATGTAGGGATTATGTGCTCTTAAGGGTACTTTGAAAATGACGGGTTTTCCAAAGAAAGTCTTAAAAGCATTTATGTGAGTCCAAAAAAAAGTGCTTTCAGTAAGAGGAAAAACACTTTGATTCTGTTAAATAGATAACCCAAATTATTCTCTGTACAGCTTCTCTCTGGAAAGCCACATTTCCCCTAGTCCTTTTCATTTTCATTCCTGTAATTGTCTGTCCTAAGATTACTATATGTAATGTAATTTTGATTACCTTAATGGACTAGTTTATAGGAAGTATTCAAAACCAGAAATGTAATATAAAATTAAAAAGAAAGGCCAACTGGAAAATTCACCCTATTGGCAGGTTTCAAGTATGATGTTAGCTTTAGAATTTGCATTTATGATTAAATCATATTTGTAATTAACTCTGGCAGAATCTTGAAGATAAAGGCATAATTTCAAAGCTGACTATTGTCACATTAAAACAGAAATTTGTTCTTATAATTTATGGACAAAATTAATACATTTTACTTAGGTTTCTGTTATGTGAACCTAGGGATATAAATAGAGACCATCAGATTCACAATACTAAGTTTTTAAAAATAGTGGAATTCAGAGGTCCATGGAGTCAATCATATGCATGTGTCTAAAGGAAGTACTGGTGTGGTTCCTTTGGTCTACATACTTCAAAGAAGGAGTATGAAAATACCTTTGGAACTGCATCCAATACATTGTCATTTATATGAACATAAAACAGAAATATTAACGTACCTATTAATGACTTTAACGAAAGCTTTTAAAGAAGTCTTTAAAATATTCAGTGATATTATAATTTTTATATGAATTAAAGTCTTAAAGTTTGATCAGTCACATCTCCACTTCAGATAATGTCTTTTCCAAACATTTAGCTGTGGACAGAAATAAAAGGAAGAACAGAAAAAAAAAAAAAAAAAAAAAAACAATGGTTAAGTGATGATCAAACTCTTCTTAAACCAAGAAATGTATTTCTGAAACCAGAATGATAAATACTGAAATTGCCTGTCACTGAGATTATTTCACGAGCTGTTTACATTGATGTGCCATATTTTAAGAGTAAAGAGGGCCACTGCTAAGATTGTATTTAGGAGCATTCATAAATGTATTTTGAGGTTTTAATACATTTTTTCAGGATATAAGAGCTATTTCATGCTAGATCTTAAAATGAGTACCTGTTATAAAGTGATGTGTACGGAGTACTTTCAAACTAACGTTAAAATCCTAAAGGCAGATCAGGCATGGTTGGTGCCAAAAACTTATCAGTTTGCTAATGCAATCACTACAGTTTTTAGATTTTATCATAAATATTTAATCAATTTTCAAATATACTACATATTCACTAATTTTTTCTATGTATATTATTTTTCTCTTCTGCTTTTGCTACTCATATTATTCAGTCTGGTGCAGAGGAGGTGTGTATGTTTATACATACACACAAGTACTATAGTAGTGTTTTTTAATGAAATGAAAATACCTGAAAGTCGTTCAGTTTTTTCATCTATAAAACTGAAACTATAATCAGTCAAGTTAATGTGTTAATGATAAATGTAAGGATCAAATGATATTTACATCTTAAAAGCAAAGTATATGGTAGAGATGTGGCCTAGAAGTATCCTGTTTCACAAACTAAAATTCTGAAACATTCAGAATATTGAAGTTGCAATGTTTCTTATATCTTTGCTCTATTTAAATAACAACAACAAAAAAATCATCTCAGGACTACAGATCTAGCTAGACAGACATTAGATAAAAGAAGGCACCACAGGCTAAACACTAAACCCTGATGTTTGACCTTAGTGTCAATCTCAAGAAAGGTTTCTTTGCCTTTTCAAGGTAGTAAAAGACCCAAATTCATTTTTGGAAAAAAAAAAAAAAATAATAATAATAATAATTAAGTCTTTTCCTTTAAATAGCTAAGTATTTCAAAAGCATAGTCACTTGACTGTCATGCAAACCCTGGATTTTTCAAAAGGTCTCTTTGAAAACAGAGATAAGGGTAATTCAGTTCTATTTATAAAATCATTATAATGCTATTTGTAGCCCAGGTAGATGAGTCATTTGACTTACTCAAGAGTTTACAATAGTCATGCTAATTTAGGAACAGTTGCCAAAACTTATGAGCATCTAAATACATACAGGTTAACCTCTTGGAAGCTAAAAAACTGGAGAGCTTAGTAGTAAATGTCTTTCTGGAAAGATTAATCACAGCTGAAACAGCAAACATGCATGCTGTTTTTAAATATTTGGAGAAAGTGATTTCTCTCTACTAAAAATAAAATCAAACTGAAAGAAATTATAAATTTAAAACAAGTGTTCTATATTTGTTAGTTCTAATAATTCATAGAGAGAAGTCACCTGAAATTATATAGAATTTTTTAACACCAAAGCTGTGGATGTGACTCATGACAGACATCGTGAATTGAACAAAATGTGTGATTTGGTAACTTATAAAAATTGAGTGTCAATTACTATGTTCTCATGGTGCTGTTTGGGAGTAAATTGAATATAAGCAGGGGTGATATTTGAGGTATACCTAGCTTATTTTTTAATGTATTAATCTTAGTGAATCATAGACATTTAAGATAATCAACTTATAGGGAGGAAAGAATTATTATAGCTTATGTTTTCAGAGATTTTTGTCCTAGGTCAGTTGGCCCATTGCTTTTGGGCCTGAGGCAAAGCAGTAAAACATGGTGGAAGCAAATGGAGGAACAAAGTGACTCATGTCATGGATGAGAAATGAAAATGAGAAGAGAAAGTCAGGGATCCCAATATTCCCTTCCAAAGCATGTCCAGCCTAATGACTTAACCTCCTTCTACTAGGTTCCACCTCCCAAAAATTTCACTACTTCCCACAGCACCACAGGTTTGTGGACCAAACCTTCCACCTGTGAACCTTTTGGGGACAGTCAAATTCCAAACTATAAAAGAAAAAAATCAAAATGATAGCACACTGGAATAAATTCAGGATTCAAAAGGAGAATTATAGCAGTCATTAGTCTAGATGAAATATGCAACCAGATTTGTTTTTTAATTTCTTCCCTTGACCTCATCTGAAACCTAGCAAAAATCAATGTCAATAATAATTTGAAAGTTTTGGTAATGTGTCTCAAGGCAGAAGAACAGGGACTCTTTGAATACAAATGTAGAGGGACTATACTAAGAAGAAATCAAGATTTTTCTTATCTTCTAAATCTATCCTAAAAAAGAAAGGAAAATGCTTTCATGGTAGAACTTACTGAATTGTTCAAAAATCTAGCCATCCAAGCTGTCTTGGAGAAATGTTTGTACCTTGGGGTTAAACATTTAAAAAAAAAAAGAAGAAGAAGAAAAGGATCAAAAAGATGCTGGAGGTTTAAATTGTCAAAAATTACCCCTGGGATTGCACAAATCTGATTGAAAGTCCTATTGTTTTTATTAAACCAAAGGCTACTTAGCATTTGTCTTTCATTTGAAGATTAGATGAAATTTAATATAAGACATTAGCATTTGGTTTGGACTGACACATTGTTAGAAATTAAGCATGATGGCACAGAAAAATTTACATTTCTGAGGCCCCTACTTTTCAGTAATTTTACCATGAATATAGCACTATACTAAAAGTATCATGAGACAAGCAAGTAACTGTTTAATATTGAAGATAGTAATTTCTGTATTTTTAATTTGAAGTCCACCCAAACTTTTTCCAATCAAAATTTGTGGCTATAATAACTGAGTTATGAGCACAACCTTCCCTGTTACAGGAACTTAATTGTTTGAACTTTAGATTCCTTTCCATTATGATTTACTTGTAAGAAAAAAACAAACAACCCCAAGAATAAAAATGTTTCATTCTATCCTCAAAGAAAATTGTCTATTGTTATTGCAGTCTAGTGTGGAGATCCCACCAATAGATCCACTAGGACTAATGCTCTGCAATTAATGAATTGCATGGACTGGAAGTTTGTTTCAATCTCCCTTTTCCCAGCAATTACTTTTTATCCATTGGGAAGACTCCTTGTACAAAAAAAGGTCTTTTGCCTCTCCTGATTTATTTCTGCATAATTTCTGTCTTATACTCAATGTGTCCAATTTTCTTTTTATATCCAACTTTGATTTCTTGTCTTAATGACCAACTAGTCCCTTCCTCAAGTACCAACTGCTAAGAGGTGGGTGTGTGTGTCTCTCTCTTTGATTCTGTTTCTGCAGAAGAATTTAGTAATTGAGGTACTATTTACAACAGGTCACAGTAACTGGTTTTTCACCAAGATTCCAAGCCCCAGTGTCATCTGTATGGTTGAAAAAATTGTTCCATATGACACCCTACACAATGGATAGTATTTTAGCTTTGCTGTAAAGAAAAAAAAAATCCTCAAATGGTGCATGCTGCCACAAAAGAGTTGTTTAAATGTACATTTGCTGTTAACTCATGGGTTAAAAAAGCAGAGTTGAAGTTATATAATCACTGTTATTGCTTATTTTTAAGCAATAGTTATTTAGGAAAACATTTATTCCTGATACAAAATAATTAGCCAATTACATAATCTTTTTATCTTTTTAATGTATTTTAATTTATTACTGATAGGATAACTGATTTCACCAACATCCTATTTGGTGAGTAAATTAATAAGATAAAACAAAAAAGTGGTTATTAAACAATTATGAATATATATTTTAAATAAAAAGTTTACTATTTATTTTACCATACCTAATTTTTTCATATGTGATTGGGGTTTTTTGCATATTGAAGAATAAGAGTTGTATCTTAAACATAAGACAGTCACAAATAATGGAAAATCTTTTATTTCTGTAGATGATGCAAAATTTCTAACAGAACTCATATTATGTTCTCAGAGCTGAAAATATCATTTTCTATTTCATTTGATACTGTACTAGTTATCTTTGTCACAAATGAGAAAAATATGCTTCTGTAATTACAGTGGAATTTTAAGCATATTACCCACTAATTTGAATGTTTTAATTTAGAAAATCAATCTTTTAAAAATAGACTTTAATACTAAAGCATAAATAAATATGTTTCCTAAAGTTTTATTCAAAAATAGTGTTTCAAAACAATGATCTATTAGTTCTTCTTTTGTCTTTATTTTTACTTATCAGAACTTCAGTATTATAAATCCACAGATTGTTTAAATTTTGTGAGTCCAAGGTTTTACAAACCTGGTTTTATATTTTAAATTTTACTTTGTTTGGATATGAACACCTAATCTAAGATCCACATCATAACAAACATTTTAAGCAGATTCTACTGTAAGGCTAACTGTAGGTTAAATTTGTACTACAAAGTTGTCTACCAGGACTACTCTAAGCATATGTATGACTTAATTGGGCAGTTGTGGATTAATTGATTATCCAGGTCTGTCTTTGCTTCTATTCTAGGAATAACTGTATCACACATCAAGATCTATTACCCAAAAGGGAAAAATAAAAGAATTTTTTTAATGTAAATTCAAATGAATTTTGCATAATCAGAGATCTCTGCTCACTCAACATTAGCTTGCTTCTTAAATGATTGTGGAAATAGGTTTGAACGTGTGTCTAATAACAGAGGTGAATCTGCTAGAAAGTGCATGCTGATGTGTGTCTGACTTATCTGGCTTCTTCAGAACCTCCCATTACTTATATCTGAGGTCCCAACCCTTTCTTCTACAAGTAGTGAGAAAATATCATATACAAATGAGCCAATTCAAACTTAGAGGCAAAGCTTTGTGTGTTAACAATATGGCACTGAAATTTGAGTTAAAGTTTAGCTCAACCCACCATCTGATGGCAAACTCTGCACTCCAGTGTTCTCTAGGTTACAATTCTACACATGCATTGAGATCTGCGGTTAATATCAGCCACAAGGAGAATGATGTTTAACTATAAAAGCAACATCAACATTCCCAGGCTTTTCTGGGAGTTTGATAAAATTCCTTCATCATATGTACGTGGATTATTTTCTAAGGAAACACGCTGCCATAAACTGCCTACTTCAACAGGAAATCAATAAATTAGATGAAATATCCCAAGTGTGAGGGAGCTGCTTTCTGGTAGGATTATTGATACTATTAAGTACTTATTTAAATTTCAGTTGAAGGTTCTGGAGAATTCCAAGAGAAGGAAGTGAATTTCTAATATAGCTTATTCTGTTATGTTCTCAGAGCTGAAAGTATCATTTCCGTTTTATTTGACTTTAATTTCCAATGCTTTAACAATTGTTGGCCACCCACTCAGGAAAAGTCGACTTAGGAATGGGTGATTAAAAAACAAAACAAAACAAAACAAAAGAATGGGTGATTGTTAGATGAAGAACAAAATACACAAAGACTATTAATCTAATAGTCATAAAATTGCAATAGAAATTTCTGAAATTTTTAAAATAGTTGACATGTTAATACACAAAATTTCTGAAAATCTAATATTTATGTAATACCTTAAACAAGGTAATTTTTTGGACTAATCGTACTGTTTTGATTGGTTTGATAACTTGGCTTAAAAATAGAATGGCATTATGAAACATTTTGGAAATGTAAAACTCAGCTTCATGTAAAAAGCGTCAAAATACAAACATTTTTAACAAACACAATTTTTCAAAATATCCCTCATAAACTTTTGGGCTATTCCATATAAACTATTAAAACGTGTGTTGTATCTCAGGCTGTTTTTATTGTGATTTGATTACTTTGTACAGTAATAAGTCCAAAATGATCTAGGTCTTCTGACTAACATCGAGTAGAAATAATAACAAACTGTTTTTGGTGACCTGAAGTCTTTTGCAATTTCTATGGAAATAAAAATTTCTAAGAAGAAAATTTAAGTGTAATTAGGACTTGTTTTTACTTGTATATACTGTCTGTTAAGTTCTTATTTACTTTTTAGACACTTTCATTAAGATGAAAACATCTTTATGTAAGATGCTAATAGGGTTAATATAGTCACCTATCTATCCTCACTTACATTTAAATCCATAAAATTATTAAAGAAATGATAGTAAATGACAACAATCTGAAAACCATTACATTTCAGGCATTTAGCAGATTATCTTTGAGCTGGGCATGGTGCCCCTCATCTGTAATATCAGCATCTAGGGAGGCTGAGGCAGGAAGATTGAAAGTTTGAAGCCAGCCTCAGCAATTTAGTAAGGCCCTAAGCAACTTTAAGGAAACTCTGATTCAAAATAAAAAATTAAAAAGGTCTGGATATATAGCTCAGTGATAAAGCACCTCTGGACTCAATCCTCTGTACCAAAAAAAAAAAAAAATTTTGACTATCCAGTCCATTCTCCAGAAAAAGCAGTAAAATATTATGCTACACTTATTTTTCCCCATTTGCAAAGATGCTTGCTAAAAGTCAGCTAACTTTTTGAAAATTTTTGTAATACTAAATAATTTTTGATGAAAGCTATTTACTTAAAATAAAGAAAAAATTCTAATAATAATTATTTGTTCCCATGTTTAATCTTTTGTCCTTCTAAATCTAGCCTATAATCATTTCTCAATAGTTTGCATCTATAAATTCTATATATACATACATACATAACAAGGAGCATCCTCTCATAACTCTTCATGATCATTGCTGCCTTTCTCAAGTTTAGAATGATGAAATTGGTTAGGCAGCTTTTACCAGAAAACCACGTTTAATATTTCCCCAAGTGTCTACTACACAGCTACATGGCTGTCCTTATAATGGAGAGTTAATAAAAATAAGTATGTTTGTGTTTTTCTTCATACATTTAATCAACTTAACACTTTTTTGAAAGTTAATGTGTTTTTCAAACTCACAAGGAAAGAATGACAATTTTTAGAAGTAAACACTAAATCTCTTCTAGATCTTTGATGTATAGATAAAATAACATTGAAGTGAATATCCCCAGCACCATAAAAAATATTATTAATGAAAATAAGTTTTGAAAGAATGTTTTCACATTTCAATATAAGTGATGGCATATTCATTTTAATGTTCAGAGACTAACATTCTAACTTTTAAAAAATTTATATTTAATATTGTTTTAATTCCAGATTTAAAGTAAATTAATTATTTTAATATTTAACACATACTTTTCTAGATGAATGGAGAACCCTGGGGACTTGTCAGTATCCAAAAGCCTATAATGTGTTTTTAGCCTAAGAATAATCTTGGCTTATTTGTATGTTGTATATTAAAAGAGGAATACATTTGCTCCACTCTGATATTATTGATTATTGTAACAAATTATTTAGAGCTATTCAATCTCATTGTCAAAGTGGTCATTCTTTTTCCTCGTGCTAGACTGAAGCTCTCTTTTAGAGATATAACAGAAGAAAGAAGCAGTAAAAGAAAAAGTTGGTTCAATTCTTGGTATGTGTTAGAGAAAAAAACTCATAAATTTGATCAACATCTTTAGAAGCACTGAGGTAATACCTCAGTAATTTTATCCATTTCAGATGCTGTTTCTGTTCCTACCTTGATTTTCAACAAACTTCAACCACAGGGAGAAATTTTAAATAATGAAATTCAGTCTTTAAACTGAAGGTATGTGACAATGTGTGAAAATATGATAAGAAATAGAACCTCTACATTGTTTTAATACAGAATTCATTTAACAAAATAGCATTTAAAAATTGCAGAATAATATAAACATCATCATGGTAAAATCTTTAAGGATTCCACAAAATTATTTTAAGTTGGTTACAAACTAATCTCATTAAAGATAATCTCATGATCACAATAAGCATATTTAAGCAAACATTTCTTTAAACAGGTATGCCAGTAAAAAAATGTTGAAATGGTATGATTTGAGTATCTTCTGAAAAATTGTATGCAATGTAAAACTGGTAACATTCTATTTAAAGCATTTTTTAAAAAATGCAGGCAAGGTGCTAAATAGCCAGTCCTTTCTCCTAATTGTTAAATATGTACTAACTTTTCCTCTCCCTTAAGTAAAACATTAGAACTCTGGTATGAAATTCAGTAGGCAGGATATTCAGGTTTATATTTGGAATTTGTTGAGCACTGAACAACAGATGTGTTCCCCTTGGTGCTGTTATTCTAGTGATCTGCACATTCATGTGTAAATTAAGGTAATGATGGGAAATTATGGAATGGCATCCATTTTGAAAATGAACTTATGTACTTTTGCCACTGATAATTTTAGAATGTTTATCTGTTTAAATCATTCTATAGTACAAGCATTCTCTAATTACTACAAGTTTACAGTTTTTCCTATTTATGACCAATGCACTACTGCCTGTTTATTTCCTCTGTGAAATACAGAGAACATTTTTATTATCCTTAATTTTGGTAGATATCAAGTTGTTCACAGCCATGAGTATTTCGTGTTTTCTTTTACAAATTAAAGAATGGCCAATAAGTTACTTTAAACTTGTCTCATTTATGTCATAGTTTAGAGAACCACTGAATATTTTTTAAAAGTCCAGTAATGACATTAGATGTTTTCTCACAAAGTGTGTGGATTTGGATTTGTTTATTCATTTGTCTGTTTGATACTTTTTTAATTTTGACAAGGCTATGCATTTTCAGTATATGCGAATGAGTCTATTAGCAGATCTGAAAGCTGCTAAAGTGTGGTTCTGCTCCAAATATCTCTGTGCTTCAGGCAAAGCTTTCAATACATACATAAATACTCACTCCTCTTCATAAATCAGAGTTATTTTTAATATCGATCATGAAAAAATGAATATTAATGAAGGCTGGAAAAGAAATGCAGAGATCTTGCTTTTATTGAAATCGTGTGTGTGTGTGTGTGTGTGTGTGTGTGTGTGTGTGTGTGTATAGGCTTTAAAATCATAGATGATTATTAGTATAGGAATTATGAAGAAGCTTATTGTAAATGCCACACAACGACTAGCAATGACATTTTGAAGGCTATTTAAATTAAATAATAATTCTTAAAGTGTATTTATATAAGTACATTTGTGTCAAAATATCATGCCAATAAGATTTTTTTGATACGAATTTCCTTGGTGCCTTGATGTTGTTAAATGTCTTTTCATGTGCTTTTTGTAGGTTCACATCTCCATGTTTATTTCATTTATTTGTTTTTCTTATTCAATTTTCAGATCAGAATTGAGAACAGTTTTATAGTTCATCTTAGACTTAGATAAAAAAGGAATAGTCTTTGCCTAAGTACTACTTTAATTTTTCAAAATTCTTTTCTTCTGTAGTCATTTTCTACTTCTTCTGACATACTTTTCTCCACCTGAACTCCAAATATTGAGTGTGATGCTTTCTGCTTCCAATCAAAATACTGTTCCTGGGGTGTTTGGCTGTCACATTTTTATTTTTTATATAAGGGTACAAATTCATGAAGATTGTTATGAACTTTCTAATTACCTAGAATTAGTTCAGTATCTATAATCAGCATTTGGAACAGTCTGTGTCTGTGACAATTGAGCATTTGATCAATTAATTTCAAAAGCAGGGATTCAATTATATGGAAGACAGCTTTTATTCCATTTTTTTATGAATCCAAAAAGCACTGGAAGAAGTAGTTTAGCAAAGACAGTATCTGGCAATACATGTTCTGTTCTCCAAATTTTCAAGATCTCTCTCCAAATCCTAATGTGATTAGAAATACCTAAATTACATTAGCATTTATTTAAACAGACTGAACTCTTTCAAGGTATTTATTCAGTAAGTAAATTTGTTATTAATTATACTAAAATACTGTGGTACATGCAGATATATAATGATAAACAAAATAGGCTTATTCCTTGTCCCCCTTATCTTTACAGCAGAGAAAAGGAATATGGTAACCTTGTCTCTGTGTCCTGCACAACAAGGGATCAGGTAACCACATGAAGATATGAGCCAAATGAGAAGTTAAAAAAAGTCTGAAATAATTAATAAGAAATAAAAGACAAAAGACATGAAAGATAGTTTCCCAGTGAGGCCCTGTGGATGGATTGGACCTGATGGAATCAATCTCTAACAAAGAGTAAGGCTTCCCACACTTTATGTGCAGGGGAACATATCAAAGGGATTTATTGTGAAGAAAAGTTTTTCAAAGTAAACAAGAAGCAAGAAGCTGTAGGGAAGTTGGCCTGATTGTTGCCTTGTCACTTGTGCAGTAGTTCTCCTCGTCCAGGCTGCTGGCACCCCAAGGCTACTTGGGTGGCACACTGGTATCCCTTTCCACCTACGAGGTTTAAACCTAGGGCTGTCTGAACCAATAAATTCCGAGGTATCACAGAATTCTCTTTGGGCAGGACATTGCCAAGGCAAGGAAGCAGTCTCATATCGGTGAGAAGACACCCAGAGTTCTCCAAGGGGCACACCTCTGCTTAGAGATGGCTCAGACAAGCCCACAATTCATTTGCAGCTCCCAACATAACCATAAAGCAAGACTAAAAAGAAAGCAATTGCTCTCATATAGCTATCAGAATAGGGACTAGATATTTCTCATGAAGCCCCCTTATTGTGTTATGATGAAGACGTCTAGGAAAAATACATTCTTACTTGAACCACCACAAACTTCTGTTTAAGGATTTTCCATAGTGTTTTCTGTAGTGATTATTTTGAGAAATGGGTGGAGGAAGGCTGAATCACAGCCTCTTGGCCAAGGAAAAATTTAACACTGTGGTAGAACTAAGAATGAGTGGTTCATTTTCCTAAAGGATTCCAACACTCATCTGTGGCTTTGATAATGTCATAAACTTGCATTTGCCTTTGTTGTTTTGTTTAGATGTTAGTTTAACAGTCATTTTCCAACATCAATAACTGAGGAGTTAATAGAAGTGTCAGAATGCTGTCATGAGGCAAAGTGGTGTTACTAGACAGTCTGCTGGGGCTATAAATGAAGAAGCAAAATTGTCAAATCATTATGTGCTATGATTCCAAATTTTATATTATAAGCATACCACATATGTTTAGAGTATATATCAGTTGATAAGATATACATCTGTGTATCTACCTATTTAACTATCTAGATATTTCTGAGACCTGTGATTTCCATGATTTTGTACCATTCTTTCTATGTAAAGACTTGATTATGACATAGTGAATATAATTTCAAAGAACAGTCTTCTGGTTATGACCTGAAAATATATTTAGATTCCTAAAAAACATCCAGAAAGCATAAAGAAACCAAAAGCTCATTATGTAGATTTGATCCTTGAGAATTTTCTAGGAGGAAATATTCAACGTATTCATGAGAAGTTTTAATATACAGAGCCCAAACTATGGATTTCACTATTTAAGTATGCCACAAACAATAGAATTATAGGAGATGTTCTTAAACTTTTTTTTCATGAATTCTATATGGATAGCTGGTAAAACCAATAGGCTCCCTTACTAGAACAATTCTTTTAAATACACATATATCCATAGGATTACAAAATAAAATAATTGTATCACACTATTAAATATTTAAAAATTCAAATATGTAATTCAATGACACATCACAATAAAATTACTATATGATAAGGTGACATATTTAAAATATTGATAATTTAAACTTGATAGTTTTGTATTTGTATTGTTTTGGGAGCCTGAAACCAAAGCTTGAGGATGCATATACTCTACACTGAGCTACAACCCCAGTCCTAAATTTTATTTTTTCAAGACAATCCTATGGGACATTTTCTTGTAGTTAAAGTGTCTGTGTGTCTTATAGCAGTTAGCACTTATTTTAGGAAAGTTAAGAATTGACACTTGAACTTTCTTGTTCTAAAAATAAATAAAGTAGTTGTAGAGCATTTGAATGCAGCATAGCTATTCATATCATCACGGTGAGAATACATGATTTGAAGATTTAGTTGATAAATGTCTGGTAAGTGTGGAATTTTCCTAGTTTTTGAAAGCTCTTATGTTAAATAAACATTTACAGACTAGAAGACTAGATTTACCTGTGATCTGGAATTTTACTTAATAACTATGAAAACCTCAATTTAGTTATAAGCATAAATTACATGTGGGACATCTCTAATGTAGAATAGAAACAAACAAATTACATTTATAGAAACTTGACCATAGAATAGAAATATTTATAACATTTTTTGGTGATTACATCATAGTTATTTTTCAATAATCTGTTTGGCCATCTATGTTCTTAAGAAATTCAGGAAAATTATTAATTGACTGTCACTGAAAATAAAAGTATAATTTTTTTTTTTTGGCCAATGTTCAAGGTCTACCTGGATTTGGTATGTGAACTCCTTGGGGAGATCTGGTGAATGCCAAGAATAATGCAAGAGTAAGTGAAAAAAAAAAAAAAAAAAAAAGGCAACTATTGAAATTTAGTAGGATGTCAATATATTAGCAAATTTTCCTAAAGTATTCAATAATTTACTATTATATATTTCATCAGCTTACAATCCACATTTGTCTAAAATCATAGTATTCTTTTATATATTTTTAGTGACAAATAAAAATGCCTTAAAAAGTCTAGAACTACTGAAGAAAAATACTGAAAAATAGAGTCTAAGGTAGTGTAAAGTCAAGTCAAAATTTAATTTAACGATTCTGGCACTGCTTTTTCAGAATTATTAATTTAGGCTAAAATAAATCTGGTTTGCTTCCTAATTAAATTTTCTTCTACTTCTGCCACCACATTTTTCACCTGGATGAATCTTAGCTGATGGAAGTGTCCAGAATTTGTCAGGAGACCTGGTACAGAAGCAGAGCGCCAGGACTTGTCAATAGACTTGCCGGCTTCAGGTGGAGGGCAAATAATCTGATAAACTAATAGCAGAACTTCAACATTCCAGGCAAGGCCTCATCTCCATTTATGGAGAAGTTTCCAGTCACCAGATTTTGAAAAGCTAAATATTGTGGCTACTAGGGGATGCAGGATGTCTACCCAGAAAGGAAATATCATAACACAGAAGACAGAAGATTGTCCATGAAGAATAAAAATCAAATTAGTTTTTAGTTTTATAAATAGAGGGCTAGAGAGAAGACAAATAATATTACTTAAGACTACCTTTATCTATGGATTACTGCCATAGGAAATGATAGTGTGTAAAGAACAGAATCTGAGTGTGAACCAGGCACACCGTGAAGGCCCTGGAGAGGCTCTGATACAGCAGTGAACCCAGAAGAAGCACTAGAACCCTGTGAACTAAAAATGCATAGTTAAGAATTAAGTTCAATCTAGTGACCAGTGCAACAACATGACAGTGATGCACTGATAGAAGTTATCAGACTTTTCAGAAGGAATCTTCAAAAAGAGTAATTGTAGGGCAAGCTTAGAATTCAGGGAAGCTTGGACAATTTTTCTCATAACCAAAATACATTTTCTCAATCTAGTTGTCTGCTGGCTAAAATTCTAAATTCTCTGTATGTGTTTTGAAAGCAATTTATCAAATGCCACTATGCAAATAGCACTCTGTTAACCCAGTGCATACAAAGATAATTGGTCTATTAACCTGGATTTGAGTAACTCAAAGCTTAAAGGTAATAAGTTCTAAAATTGAAGCGTGGAGCATCTAAAGTGCAAAACATGGATGCAAGTTCTGATACCACCTTACTGAAGACGAGTTCCATTTCCCCAGGTGATGAAGTTTAAACATGGGAGAAACGCTGAGGCAAGCATAGAAAGGAAATTTTATTTAAAGAATAGTAACATAGACTTCTCTCAGGAGGAAGAAGAGGGACCTAACTTGTATCCAAAGAAGTGGGAGTGTACTGCCCCTTTAAAAAAATTAATTTCTCTTTGTTCTCCTGACCTCTTCCCCCTTATTTCTCCCCATCCCGTGTAAGAGACCAGTGTTGGGGGGGGGGGGGGGGTGACAGTGTGAAGGGGAGGGTGAATGTACCAAAAGGTGCGAAGCAAACGGGCAAGGTGGGAGGGTCAAATGGTGGAGTGATCCAGGCAGTAAGGTAAAGCTGAGAGGTATCAATTAGTAACTCTTAAAACTCCCTGTAGGGAGGAACAATTTCTGGGGCAGGTTACCTTAGTAACAGGTAGGAATAGGAGCAGTGGGAGGGGCTTTGGGAGGAGGAGGGGGAAAGGGCAGCTTTTGATTTGATTTTCTTTCCAACCAGCGCCCACCTTCCTGATAGGACCCAATTATTTATTATCTGTAGTGACTGTCTTTCTGCTCCCTAACTTCAGTACCCTCTTTGTACTCAATCCAAGGTCAGATATCACATGAACATTTGAACAGATAAGCAGAACTTTAGATCTGAGGCTCCAAGGATGAGTTAGTTTTTTCCAACTATGTAAAGCAAGTAGATACATTTTACAAAAGTGGAATACAGATAGATACGTTTTACAAAAGTGGAATAATGCATGCAGGACATTAGAAAAAGGAAAGATTACCATGAATTACTGACTATGGAAGTTGCAGTTTGAATGAATTTGAATTCCCTCTCCAGCACATTTCCATTGGAGAAGGATGACAACACTGGTTTCCGTAATATAAAGGAAATGGAAAAGAAAAAACAGTACATAGTGGGAAGCATGTTTCTTCCTCTTACAATACTGTTTTGTGTTGTCCTCCCCATAAATCAGAAAATTTTGGCTTAAAACTGCATGTCAAATAATATCAGAAATGCCTAACTCAGATTCAAAAAATATATTTTACTTTTAAATTTTCAAAACAATGTCTCATCAATTGAAAAGCTAAGGAAAAAAATAGGAAGAGTTTAAACAGCTATTATAACAAGTGGAACATATCCACAACCAACTGAATTTTTCTCCTTTATTTTAAAAACAGGCAATGATTTTTTTTTCCTACTTCACAGTATTCAACTTGTGCTGCCCTTGAATTTGTAAAGGTAATAAGAAAGAAAAGATATAGGCTACTCATTAAGAGCATATATAGCTTCTTGATCAGGATGAATCTTGGTAATTCCACTTTCGGCTGATGGCCTTGCATGGCAGACTAATTGCTGGCTATAAAGGTTGCACTCATTATGCTACACTTACCAACCCCTGGGGAAAAATGTTATTTTCCTAGCCACCATGCTGCCTAATACTGATTTTTTAAAACAGTCCCATTGATTTGTACAGATTTTGTAATTTGTGTCTTTCCTTTTTATACTCTCCACCTCTCTAGACTTTTAATGTGTGTTTTATGCCTTATCATTTAGTCAAGTCACGATCTTGGGACTATGGATGAGCTCAAGGTGTTTAATTGTTGACCTTGCTGAATCCTACTGTGTGAAATCTGGTTGTCAGAAGAATGAAATCACAGCAGTGGAAAAGAGAGTATGGATTATATACAACTGTAGTCAATTGCTTTCTGAGGTAAGAAATCTGAACTCTTAGGGCCCATAACATTGATTGAGGCTTTCCTCCTAGAAGGATGGTGCTGTACCCATAAAAAACAGAGGATGAGTTGCATAAACTATCCTCCCCTGTGAAGAGAAAAAGATTAGTTCATGTTGGAATGAAGAGAGTATACTCTCAATTTTTCATGTTATTTGAGAAAAGTTTTAATGCTTTTTAGAATTGAACACGTGTAAACAAAACACGTTTTCTACATAATAAAAGGCACCTTCTTTCTCTGTGTGGTATTCAAAAAAAAAACAAGAGACTGATAAATAATTTCAGAATGATTATTTTCCTCAGTGATTATGAAATAGAGGACAGGAAGAGTTAGTTTCAGGAAAGGAAGCCAAAAGCAGAAAAAATAGTGATACAGTACAAATAAAATAATTGCATTAAGAATGTCCCTTGGGGCCCTCTTTAAGTTAAAATGTTTAGAAAAGTGTGAACTGAATCTATTTTCACAATTATGTATATATTTTAAATAGCTTTTTAAAAAATCATGCTTTAGTTTTTCTTACTGCCTAGATTCTCTACTATTTTCTTAAACTATTTAGAAGATTTTCTCAGTGAAAATGGCACACATTGTTTTATTTAGGTACAAAGATCTAACACTGTAATTTTTACTTTATTGTAACGCAAGGACTATTTCAAAAGAATTTTAGAACAATGTGAAAATTATGGTTTATCATTTTTTCTCAGAAAATAGAATTTTAAAATAAACTCACTTTTGTGCTTAAAAATAAATATAGAATCTATATCCTCTGACCAAGCAGCCAAATTGATGGAGTGTTATATTCAATAATCAATCACAATATACACAATACAAAAATAACAATTCTAGGAGATATTGCTTACAATGATGCATAATAGCATTTTTTCATTATATGATTAATTCTTATTAAAGAATACCAATTGGGTGTAATTTATACTATTTAATTAGCAATGTAAAACTTCATCCCCATGGTTTTAAGTGATAAGAGTTTAGAAACATCCTTTAGCATTGGAGACTCTTAAAATAAATCTTAATATGAGATCGCTTCTTCAGAAGGTTTCATGCAGTACATCTTCTGCAAAGAGGAGAGAAAATGATCTTTCTGTCCTTCCCTAGTCAGTGATGAAAACCTGGGTAAGTGGTGAGTCATTGATTAGGTAACTGGTGGTCTCCACAGCGTCTGACATTTAGTTTACAAAGCCAGGCTTCCAAATGCTTCATAGCATGATGGAAACCGACAGTTGGGATAATTCAATGCTGCCATTCATTCTTCTGTTCGTTTAACAAATTTGTATTCTTCATCAAGCTGTGTGCTGGGTTTTGAGAGTGCCTAAAAGAAAGATAAGTAGCTTGTCTTCAAGAAACTCTGCCTACTTTTAGAAAAAAATTATATAAAAATATTTTAAACTGACAAATGGCATAAAAGAACATATAGGACAGAGAGATGAATTAGAGGAGAAGTTAGGACAGGTGACAGATTATTTGTGGGGGAGGACTAGAGATTGAACTCAAGGGTGCTTTACTACTGAGCTTCATCCCCAATCCTTACTCACTAAGTTACTGGGGCTGGCCTCCAACTTGCAATCCTCCAACCTCAGCCTCCCAAACTGATGGGATTACAAGTATATGCCACCATCCCTGGTTTAACAGGTATGTTTTAATAAAAACAATTGTTAACATTGCTTGAGAACTGTTGTGGCAAACAAAGGAACATTAAAGAATTACCATGGTAGCAATTAACCACTCAGGCTGAGAAAACAGAAGAAAAAGGCATAAATGATTATTTAAAAGCCCAAAAGAAGGACATTGTGGATCTGGAATTCTGACTTCTAAGGAGCAAGTACTTCAGACCTGCGACAATACCCCAGATTTCAAAGGAAAGGGCATCATGGATATGGAACTCAGATTTGAGGGAGGGGTACCAAAAAGATGGTTCTAGTGTTTACAAGGGAACACGGTGAGGCTGGTTCTGGGATTGTAGGACAAAACAGATGCCAAAATCAAGTGCCATTACTAAAGTGAATTATTAATATCCAAGTCATAGTGCACTGACCCTTCTCATCTTCTAACTTGAGTTATCTCTACTGCCTCCAGTGGCAGAAAATAGTAGAAAGACAAGTAGCAAATCCAAAACATGGCTTTTAGAATCCTTGCTGAGCGTAGAAGAGTGAGTTTTAATGAGAGAATCTGAGTAACAACACTTTATTAAGTGATACGCTGGGTAGGTTTAAGAAAAGGAAGGGAAAGTCTAACAAAAGGGTATCCTGAGCTCAAGGTCAGAAGAGAATGTTCTAGCATGGGGCAAGAAACTTGGTAGGAGCAGGAGGAAGGCTCTCGTGGAAAGGGAAGTTTCACAAGATGGGAAAACTAGAGTGTGACCTACCAAGAAAGATTTATATTTGAAAGAAAATGCAAATAAAACTGGGTAGAGCAATGAAGTGAAAAATGGAGAAAATCAGACAGTAATTTGGATACATTTCACTATACAACGACTGAAGTTTGTAAGTGAGGTTGGTGCTATGAGATCAATATCAGTTAAAGAAGACTAATGTTTCAGGTCTCAGGATGAATCAGAAGGAAGAGGGGGAGAATTAATTAGAGTCAAGTAACGGAACTACTGTCATAATACAGACATTTTATAGAATTAGTCAATGCTGACAAACCCGAACCATTTATAAAAGAAAATTAACCTGACATTCAAAATTGTTGAATATAAATGAAGACTAAGGACAAGGTCTTACATAGGGAACCATAGTGCACATGATTTATTATTTTAAACTTAAGGTGAATAAATACACTTGCATTTTGGGTACCAAAAATTTAGTTTGTAGTCATCAACAAGTGAAGTGACCACTTTGATAATAAAAAATTAATAAATTCCTCAAGCGTATATTTTGAAAGAAGAGTTCATGTGAAAATGGTCAGATCCTACAGAGACACCCTCTCAAGGTGGGAGAAGAAAAAGGGAAGTAAATCAAAGACTCCAAAGGAATTTTGAAAAGAAGTATCATGTGGAGCCAGAATGAGGATAGCATTTCAAACTAGGAAAGGCTGTTCAGTTTCTACCACGGTGAACAATCATCAAAGAACATGAAAGAACATGAGGTCTGGAAATGCAATCTATTTTTTCTAGAAGATGATGTAATCATCGAGAGATCAATTTCTATAGAATGTAAGGTTAGATCCAAAGTATAAAGTATTGCATTTGAAAAGTCATGCCAAGTGAAAGAAGTCAGATTCAGAGAGCCAAGGGTTCAGATGTTCTCTCTTCTATGTGGAAGCTATCTGGAAATAAGGAATTTAAAAGGTGGGGTGTTGGAATCTCATGAAAATAGAAGGGAGAACATTGGTCCTCCCCAGGGATCCCCTCCAGGAAGGGAATAAAGGGAGAAGGAGGGAAGGAAAAGGGAGGAAAAGAAGGAAAAAATTGATCAAACTATGTTATGTGCATGTATGAATATATCACAATGAATTCCACTTTTAGATATAATTATAAAACAACTAATAGATGAAAGACCAATAAAGTAGAGGAAGGAGGTAGGGGGGGATAGTACTGAGGACTAAAATGAAGAAAATTATGTTATATATATTTATAAATATGTCAAAATTAGCCAAAGTTTTAAAATGAACTTTTCTTCTTTATATGTGGACTATTATAAATCTAAATACATATTAGCATTTATTTTTACAGAAATGTTATTAACTGCTCTATAATCTTGCCCTTTTAAACATAGCATATATTATCTCATTTGAGCTTCATGTTTACAAATATACATTATACTTCTTAAAACGACCAGGGTATTAACTTTAAGAGATGAAGTAACATAATGAGGGTAACAAGTGTAATATGTGTTAAAATCCTCATATATGTTTATGGGCTCGTGTACTTCTCACATTTTATTTTTTATGATTTTGAACATTTCCTTATGAATTGACTTGTATTTAATTTGTATTATCCTTCTTTACTTGAGCCAATATTGAGATCCATATTAAGATTAAAATACAAAAAATACCCTTCATACATTTAGAGTTTGAACATATATTTTTCCACCTGCTTTTTCAATCTATTTCTATTTTTATATTTCAAACTAAATTCTCTTAGATAGCATGCACTTGGAAATATGTTTTATTTTGTCTGATGATATCTATTTTTAATAAGACTATTAAGTAGGACAAAAGTTATCTATATTTAATAGGATAACTTGCATTTTGTGGAATTACTGATGATATTTGAAGATTCCATCTGATTATCATTTCTATGTTCCTCATCTCCTGCTTTCTACTAAATACATTTAAAAAATTAGTGTTCTGTTTTAATTTCTCTACTGGTGCTTTTAGCTATCTCTGAGTATTTTAACTGATAATGTACAGATTATAATATTTTTTCTTATCAGAATGAAATTATAAGTTAAATCATTCTTCATGTAAAATATAACAAATCTTGCATAGCTCAATTTCCTTTAAGCTACCACATTCTCTAGTTATACTCTTCAAATTACTTATATCTACCTAAGTTATAAACCTCAGAATAATTTTAATTAAACTGTCCACTGACTTTAAGATAAATTAAAAGATGAAAAAATTTCATATTCTTTTAAATTTATTTGCCCAGGAATATGTTCCTTTTAGTGAGATTCTTTCCTTTCTGTAAATGTATGTTTCCATATACTTAAGCTAATATCTTTCTCTTGGGTGCAAAGAAGTCCTTTCAAATTTCTAAATATTCTAATTGGGTAGCTATGATTTTTTTCCTGCTATTGTTTATCTGAAAAAGTATTTTTTCTTCATTTTTAAAGAATATGTTCATAGGATATTTAATACATGCAGTTCTTACATGATTCTGATATGAATGTATTTGTTACCATAGTCAGTTAAATAATATCATTCCCACAAAACTTGATTCAAATTTCAGTTATCACAGTGTACTAACTGTAATGACATAAAGGACAAATTTCTTTGCTTTCCATCAGTCTACAAAGCACTAGGGTGAATAATAGAGATACATCATGATTATTGACTAATCACATCACAGGGCATTTGGGGAGTAAAACCAGTAGTTGTATTGCCTTCTTGTCTCTCAGTGTTAAACTCATGATATTCTACAAAACTTGGTACTCAAGAAAGGAATTGGTCAACAAAGGTGGTATTTCACCAAAGAAGTCATGTGGTACGATGTTTGAAGTGAAATTTGAGTTGAACATAAAAGGAAGAAGTAAGAGAAGAAATAAGTGACTGCCAGAATGTTGACACTGCTGTCATTCAAGAACCTCTAGATATGCAGCCAGTGAAGAGATTTACAGATATCTTAGCATCAAAATTGAAAAACTATTATTACAGGATGATTCCAAAGCCTTTCTTTAAATGTGGACATCAAAATTCCACCTAATAATTTCATGAAAGCTATAGAAAATATTTTAGAAAAGTGTACATACATAATCTTCTACATACAGATTCAAGAACTCATGCAAAAAACAAAGTCCAGTTAAAAAATACAAGAAAAAAATTAAAAAGAAAAATCAAACAAATCTGGAAATTGAACTCTTTTTTCATTTATTGGGCTATCTACTTACTATTTTTAATTTTTTTTAATTGTAGATGGACATAATACCTTTATTTTGTTCATTTATTTTTATGTGGTGCTGAGGATCACACTCAGTGCCTCATACATTCCAGGCAAGCGCTCCACCACTGAGCTACAATCTCAGCCACCTTACAGTCTATTTTAAACATTGTGAATCCTCTTCAATGAAATGCATGCATACATTCACACATACAAAAGAAAAGTAAATTTTTAAAAATTGGACCAAATGTTGATAAACCACATTTAAAAAAATGAAGTTATTTAAATACATAATTGGTATAAAAGTGATACTTGGACTCTTAATTGTGTAGATTTAGAAGTACACATTTTCAACTGCTTCCAGGAACTCTAGGGTTCCTTGAGGGCTGCTGCTCCCTCAGGAATCCTGGTTAAAGGTAGCTAAAAATACTGGTCCCTTATACCTTTTAAACCTGAGCATATCATGTACTTTAAACAGCAGGATCCCTGTTTCCATTTTAGTTGAATAAAAGCTATCATTGTAAAAAATAAATAAAACAATTAAAAAAAAAACATTTGCAGTAGTAATGCAGATTCTAATCTGAATAACCTGAGCATACTTTAAAACATTAGACACCATCACACCATGATGTGTTTGACTGTGATTATGAAATGGCTCAGCTAAATTCCACCTCTGCACTACCACCCACAGGCAATGTGAAGAGTACATGGTCTAGGATGATTTATGTTACTTCTTAAATTGATAAACTCTGAGAGCTCATTCATTTCCAATTAGTATCCTTAAAGAAATCAGTAAGCTTCTCCTTAAGTAACCAGCAAGCAGCAAGAATGAACTCAGCAATCAAGTCTCACAACTACACTATTTTGTCAGTTTTTAACTTCCCTGATCAAATAAAATATGCTCTCTCTCCAGGATGTGCATGCCATTAACCACTGACTGTAATACTGTTGAAAATGATCACGAAGCATTGGTACACTATTATAATTCAAAAGTCTTATTTCATTATATGTAGTCCACCTTATCAAATTATCATGATGCCTCAGTTAGCTGTTGTTTACCCTAATAAGAGAATTTATTGTAATTAAATCTCCATCTCATATTTGTAAAAACAGATACAATTTGGGTTAGCAAATTAATTCCTATGAAATGACTAAAAAATGACTAATACAGGGAAAGTTCACAGGGTAATTTCCCCAGGTGCTTTTTATAGATTCATATTTTCTCTATATTGTGTGTGTACATATGTGTTCTCATTGGATATGATATGGAGACATATAGTTTCTCACTCTCTTTTGCATATGTGTGATGTTATATGTGCTATGATATGGATATGAGGTGTCCTCCAAAATTTCATCTGTAAGACAATGCAAGAAGGCTTAGAGGTTAAGGGTTATTAGACCCTTAACCCAATCAGTGAATTAATCCTTCAATGGGGATTTACTGAGTGGTAACTAAAGGCAGGAGAGGTGTGCTAGAAGACATGGGTCTTTGTGGGTGAGCCTCTGGGGTATATATTTTGTGAGCTGAGCTTTCTGATCATCATGTGAGTCACTTCTTTCCACCACACTCTTTCACCAGGATATTCTGCCTCACCTAGAACACTGAGGCATGGAGCCAGCTGTCTATGGACAGAGACCTCTGAAACCATAAGCCCCCAAATAAACTTTTCCTCCTTTAAAATTGTTACTGTACAGTCTTTTAATAACAACAATGGAAAAGGTGACTCAAACAATATGTATGCATGTACATGTTTGTATACATATATGCTCTCACATGCATGCCTCCTACTGCATAGGAATAGAGTTTTGTGTATAAACACACATACAATTTAAACTCTTCAATTCTAATTCAAGTAAGTAGAAAATAAGCTATGCTTGACATTAATAATTGTCATATTAATATGAATATGACATAGCCAAATTTTAAATCACATATTTTAGTCTTTCCTTTTTTTCTTAGAAAATTTCATATTTTACTATAATACATTATATTCATAAAGTATATTTGAGAACATGTATCTTTTAACTTTGAAAGCCATTTTGGGTATAAGCCTTGTTCATCATATAATTCATCATCCAATCATTTTTGAAAAGCACAATTTGCTTGTCATTTGATCATGAGTTTTTTGTTTTGTTACCTGTGCTTGGAATTGACATAATGGTCTTGGCATGCTAGGCAAGCAAGAACTGTGCCAGTGAGCACCACCTCCAGACCCATCGTGAATTTTGTATATTTTAAAATGTTTTAGACTGTATGGTGTTGTACATCATTTAATCTTGCTCTGTTTTATCTGTTCTAATAATGGGTCCTTTATTACATATGAAAATATGCATAAAGCAATAACTATAAAATGCAAATGCTTATTGAGTTATAAAAACTCTTTATATAATATGGTACAAGTTCCTTGTCAGATATATTTATGGTGAATATTTCATACCATTCTAAGTCTCATTTTAATTTACTCAGTAGTACCTCTTGAAGAACAATTTCTTAATTTTCATAAACTTTTATTTATTATTTTTATAGCTTGTTCTTTTTTGTTCAAAAAAAATTCACTCTCTGGAATCACAAAGACTTTTTGTATGTTCTCATCTATAATCTATATGATTTTGGTTTTTACATTTAATTCTGAGATCCAGCTTGTATTTATTTTCAAGTATAATGTGAAGTAAGAGTCAATGTTCATTTTATTCTGTGTGGGAATCTAGTGTTCTCAGCACCATTCGTCAAAGAAATTTCCTTTTCTTTATTGGATGTGATACTATGCTTAAGACAACTGAAAAGCCTACATGCTTTGGTAGGATAACTAAAATAAGGTATATTCTTCATTCATAAGTTTGTCACATCTGTTACCATAAGATGCTGGGGGGTTTTTTGTTACAGCCTTATTGCTGGAATAAGGTATGGTAGAAGCTAACTCCAGAGGGTAAAAATAAAAATGAATGCAGTCATTGGGTGAAGAGTAGGGGAAATGTTTGAGGTGGTAATTATTGATCATTGCATCAACTTGCCTTATGTGAACAGTCTTCCTGAGACCTATGGCCATTGAGATCCAAAAAACACTGATGACAAGCAGCAGATACTAATTTGCTTCACTAAAGAAATGTCCATATCCTCAAATGTCCAAGAAACGCTTGTGTGACTCATGTACTATTTATCATTACTTATTTTATGTCATCCATTACATGAGCAACACTAAGGATTGCATTCTTCAAATAGGCTTGATGTTTCTAAACTGTCCTGAGTTCCACTTGTTTTCTCTTGCTACAGTTGGCACTCTATATTTGATCATTTTTACTTACTTCTGAGATTGGTAGAGGGTATCTCCACTAGCCTTTCACCTCCCTTAAAGTAATATTATTTCTCAAGGTCATCATATATAGAAGTTCTGTCTCATTTTGGATAAATATTCATGTTACTTATTTTATTGATTTTCTCAGTATTTATATCTTAACAGTCATACTCCATGGTACCAAAAATTAACCTATGGCAATGAAACTAAGCCAGACAAGGAGTTGCATCATAGAACTGTCTCCTGAAGAGGAGAAAGAGAAAATGATAGAATAAAAACTGAGGAATACTATGATAAAATGGTATTAGAAATAAAAAGAGAATCCTGCCTCTTATAAAAAGAGAATTGTGACAGATGGAGTATTCAAGGACATTTTCAGCAAAGACCGTGATACTATCACAGTAAAGAATCTAGTTTTTCTTTTCTACTCTAAACTCTTCTTTCCTTATTATTCCATTCACTATTTGATACTTGATATCCTATGGGACTCTTACCTCATATGTATAAATTTTTTACTAAGGTTTCTACTTATGTTAATATATAAATTGAATAACTTTTTGTCATATACTGTGTTAAGTATTTTTGTCATGTATTTATGTAAAAGATAGTTCACTTTTTATAATTTCAATATTAACTATTATGTATTGTTTTATAGCTACTTTGGTTACATTTTACAGTTGTATTTGTTATAAGTACATATACATAAGTAATTTTTTATAATACATACTATATTTTACTACTTCTTGGTTATAGGTGAGAAAATAATTTCAGAGAAACTGGTTTGTTCAAAATGATGACATAAGGCATAGAAAAGATTCAAACCCAAGACTACATGACTTTGGTTTTCTGTTTTAACCATTATTCACATTGGAATCTTAAAAGTGTTTCTCATTAAATAGGGCCCTTTTTCTCCATCCAAATTTCAATTCACAGAGAAATGAAACAAGAAATAAAAGACAGGAGTTAGCATATAATCTTTACATCATTAAAAAAATAAAAAGCAGGTGGGAGGAGCAGTTTCCTGGAGAGCTGCCATGCCTGCTGCCTGAATCAGCAGCGATACAGGCTGTACGGGTTGATGGTCTGGCTTAGCCACAGAAAAACCCAAGGCCAGCAAAAGACCTCAACAATCAAGGCCAGGCTCTGCCCCAGAGAAGCAAGAGAGATACCACTTCTCCTCAAGGTAAATAAGAAGGTTAATTGCTGTAAGCTCCTCCTCTGGGGCAGAGTATGTTGGGGAAAGACCTGGGAAAAAAAATCTCTTGATTGAAATCAGTTAATGAGGAAAAGCAGTCCCATCTTAACACTTTACCTTGGGAAGTTTGACATAAAAGAAAACAATTTCTTACTGAAGAAAAATATTTGTTCCTGAAAATTCTGTGTGAAATACATTTGATGAAAGGAACATTCTTAAATTCTAAGGGGCTTAAAACTCTTGAATGATGGTTCTCATGCAAACTCTTTTGAGGGAAAAATATCCCATTTCTTATTCTCTGAGAACATATTGAGTAAAAACAATTAAAGGAAAATGAATAATATTAATTGCTTAAATAACTGTGATATTTTTATTAGCTATATATTACATTTTTATATTTGTTTAGACAAAATGAAAATATTTTTTAAAAAATAGTAAAAATCTTGAAACTGATGAACTACTGCTTTTCTCAGAGAAAACACAAATTTCCTATTTTTGGAGGGTGCTAAAATTATTTCAGCAAGCATTATTTATGAACATTAGGAAATAATAAATGAATCTATAATGAAGTTATTTCAATATTGCAATTAATAATTCTCTTCCTTTCTTTAACACTTCTGGTATTGCTATACTAAAAACTCTGCAGGAGGTTAAAGAGAACCCTTTGAAGAGTAGGGTAATCAGTACTGAACTCTTGCCTTGGACTGCCTACTGTGGAGACTGTTCCTCACCACACATAAACACCTCAAAAAAATATTTTCCCCAGATATTAATTTTTTGTCCTTTTAGTAGTCACTAAATTTGGATTCAAACCTATTTGTATTGGAATTTGATTCCACTTGACCCAAAATCTTCATTTAATTAGCAGTGTCCTTCCACGGAGATCACGAGGTATCTTTGAAAATGAAGGTAAAAATGAAGAAAATGAAAAATAATTTGAACAATGAATCTATAATCACCCTATAGTCAATAATTGTGCTGAATTTTAGTTGACTATTTGACAAGTAATGTGCATCCCACCTTAAGTGAAACACAGCCTTTATTCACCAGTAGTTAATATTCTGTTAAATAATCAGTTTTACTCAGTTTCTCTATATCTAATGTTCTCCATGTCAAAATAAGACAAACATCTAGAAATATATGGAATAAAGTGGGAAAATAAGGATGCACAATGGTGCTATTCTGGAGGCTGAGGCAGGAAGATGGCAAGTCCAAGGTCGACCTTGTCAACTTAAAGAGACCTGTCTTAAAACAAAAAGGGCAAGAGGTGTGCTTGCCTAACATGTCCTCAGAGAGCCAACCCATAGTTGTGTGAGCAAATAGTTACACTGAAGCTCGTTTTCTTTCTCCCACCCACAGGCAACACTTAAACCACTTACCAAGAAAAAATAGGTAAGAACTAATAATCAAAGTTGACACACACATGGATGTTACATAAAGTTATAAAAATCTTACTATTAAACAATAATTTTTGGCCCTTTTATTTGGATGGAGGAAAGGAGTATAAACCCCCTCCTGTTCAGTCTTTTCCAGGTCTACCTTTCTTTTACCCCAGCAGCAGTGTTTTTCTCAGGCATATTTACTACATATTTGTATACTGTCCAATATTAACTGGGAGTAGTTTTCTGGTATTTCTATTTTTATATGGCATTATAGAGTCATTTCTTTCATGATTCCATCATAATTTGAAATTTATCCATGTTGATGATAGTTACTATAACTCAGTAAATTAAAATGATTATTTTTTCATGAGCATAGTATTGTGAAATATTACTAGATTTTGTTAATAAACACTGAGATTATAGTCACCACTAGCCACATGTGTATCATAAAATTCAGTGCTCATTCACATTAACCACATTTCAAATGCTTTACAGGTATGTATTATACAATGGTTTTTATTCAAAAGCGCATATATGAAACATAGTGAAATGTGTTGAAACAAGCTAAGCTATGATGTAGTTCCAGCTTTCTACCTACTTAGCCAGTCAACAATTTCAGTGACTCATGGCCTCTTATCTTTCTCTTATGCTGCTAAATATCAGCACTATTGACTTATTACTCAGAAACTCATCTTCAAAGTGAAGTGCAGGTGCCTAGTGTTGAATATCACCATTGGCTATTTTGGATCTGCTGAAGATGAGTTCCTAGAGGCTCCTTGATTTAACTTTGCAAGACACTTTATAGATCTCTGAGTCTTTTCACACATCTCTGAGTCTATACACATCTAGTATTCCCACATTACTCCTGATGCTAACCAGGGCCTTACTGAAGCACCCACTGAACATGAGTGCCACCTGCATCCATGCCACCTACCCACATTGATGTTCCCTTCTGAAGCCTCAGGTGTTTTTTTTATTTTTATTTTTGATATAAGAACATGGTTAAATTATAAAAGACTGTTGTCAATGAATTTTGTTAGAATTTTGATTTTTTAAAGTTTCTACTATTATTTTTAATCTCGTTTTTATTTTTTGTATATTTCCCAGTATACTTCTTTTTGCCAAAGGTAGTATTTTATAGTCAGTTTAATAAGGATTTTTTGGTCTTGAGATATAGTAATATTCCAATATTCACTAATATTCACGAATAATTTTGTCTCCGAATATATCTTTTTTTTTTCCTTCTCACTACTACATGAGTGTTTAGCTTGATATAAACTTCTGAGTGGTCAGTTATATTTTAGCAGTAAACCAACTATATAATGGCACTATTTGCAAGCATTGACTGCAGTAGGAAAGACATGTCAGTTTAATTACTGTTCCTCCATAGGTATTTTTGTTATGTAGATTTTTATTGTTTTTCCTTGATGTTCTACTGTTTAATCACAATGTAATGGACGGAATTTCTTTTATTTATATTATTATTTATTCTGATTATTCTTTCAAAATAAGAACATCTCAATTCTAAAAAAAATCATGGCTATCATTATCTTAATTAATACTTTTCTCTTACCCATTTTCTTTTCTTTTGGAACAAGTATAATTTAAAAATGGAGTCTTTCAAACTATATCCAGGTTTCTTAACTATTATTCATATTCATATTTCCATTACCATTTTTCTCAGCTGATTTTTGTGAGGTGATCAAATATTATTATCAAACATTATTCTATTCATTTTCCAGTCTAAAATTTTCCTCATATGTTGCATTTTAATATTTTCTCTTTAAGATTTCTTATTTAATATTCCCTTTTTCTGTTTTCCTTTTTTTTCCTTTTAAAGGTAATTCTTTTTAAAACTGGAATTTATGCACCTGCATTTCTCCAAATATTTTTACATAAAGTCTTTCTAAGGACTTTGTATAAAATTCATTTCAAATGAAACATTCTCGTTCCACTTTATGATATTTTGTCTATCTTCGCATTAAATTATTTTAGATGTTTGGTTCTTTTTTGGGAAAGGAGCAGAGGTACTGGGGATTGAACTCAGGGGCACTTGACCACTGAGCCATGTTCCCATCTCTATTTTGTATTTTATTTAGAGACAGGGTCCCACTGAGTTACTTAGCAATTCACTTTTGTTGAGGTTGACTTTGAACTTGCAATTCTCCTGCCTCAGGCTCCTGAGTCACTGGAATTATAGGCATGTGCCACTGTGCCTGGCAGGTGTTTTGTGTTCTTGAATGGAAACTGAAATTTGGGGAATTGGAGTTTGGTCCTTCTACCGTTCTGGGATTGCTCCCTGGATTGTTAGCAGTATTTTAGTTGTTTCCACTTAACCCTCCAGGTTCACAAAAAAGAACCAAGTCTTCTGTAAACTTCAGATTCTCTGCTCTGTGGTTGTATGAGAAGCATGAAGATCCAGTCATAGGGAGTCAATGATTGAACCAACTCCCAGTTGGAAGGCTTCTCTGTCCACTCACTTCCCTGTGTTGAAGCTTCCCACCATCTATAGAGTCAGGCAGTTACTGGCAATTTATGTCACCTTATTTTTTAAAAATTCTCTTTCCATTTGAAAGTTTGTGGAATGGGGGTCCAGGTCTCATTTCTGGCTTCATGTAGTTAGTTTGTCTCAGAGTCTAGCTTGGCTCAGAGTCTTCACTGTACATTAAACTATTCTAGTACCATTTGCCCTGCAGGAGCTGTACTCCTGGCCAACACTGCCTTCTTTTGGACCTAGAGCTCAGTACGCCCGCAGCTTCAGCACAGCTCATTATTCTGTGTTTTTTATTCTATTCCAGGCACACAGATTTTTTTTTTAATCTTGTATTTGAGCCCAGCCGTGCCTTTTAGGGTTTCCTTTTTAATATTTTATCAATTGTTATTATGTGTTTAGAACAGAGAGGATGATGAAAGTATGAACTCCCTGCTCCAACTTGACCTGAACGCCGGTGACATTGATTTTTCACAAAACTGTGTTGGTGCTCTGTAGAATATTAGACCTACCAATGCTTCAAGCAGATCATATTGACCACAAATATAAAGGTACCATTATAAATTATGCAGCATACAGAGATGATAGCAGAAACATAATGCTTTATCAAGGAAAATATTTTATGTGGTATTAAGTTTGAATTTTCTTCTAAAGTACTCAACTTAATGGACAGATTCAACTAAGCTGTATCATTTTATACATCAACTTAGATATTACAATTATTTTTCATAAGTATATATCTATGTCAATATTTCAAAGCATAACTCTATGATTTATGGCACTAATACAATGTACTTTTCCCACTACCATTTTTAAACTAAAAACATCACAGATTTTTTTTTTTTTAAATCCTAGACACCATGCATTTATTTATAATTGAAAGGATGGCTCGAGGCATAAAATCTTAGTCTACACAAAAGTTTGAGGACATCTTTTGTTCCCTCTCATTGGTCTTTGAAGGTTTTATTCATATACTATTTTTTTGCCTTGCAATGTTTTTTTTCAGATTTACAATGATGAACATAATTTAAAGCAGAACTATTTAGATTAAACTGAGATATATTGTTGCAGTGTTGACTTTGTCCTTTTAAGAAAATTTTGGTCATTGGCTCCTTTATAAATTTAGGCCAAAATAAAAAAAAATTACCTCCTTAGAATTTATATTTAGCTGTAATTAGATGAATTTCTCTACCTCCATAGCTTCAGCTGACTTTTATTTATATTTTGCATAAATACACTAACATAAACGGTGTTATTATTTATTATTGTTATCATGATGTCTAGTTTCTATTTAAAAATCTTGAAATTTAACGTTTTATTAGACATCAATTATTACAGCTTTGCAATAGATATCCAAGAAAGAATGATTTTACTGTATATCTGCACTGAAATTTAAATCCATGGCTACAAATATGAGACACAAAGAATCAAAGTATGGAATCCTAAGAGAAATTTAAACCTCTGAAAATTTCATATTAAGCTCATTAATCAGACTTGAAGAGTTTCCTCCAATGTTCAACCTGGTTTTTATAAGAGGTCACTGAACTAAAGCAATAAGTCACATAGATTCTTCAAAAATTATTTGTGTATGGTAAGTGATAATGTACAAATGCTACAATACTCAATGATGAATATGGGAATCTGTGGTAGTTTATCTGAGGCAGCTTTCCAAAATATGAATGAAAGAGTAAAATTATGAGTAATAGAATAAAATTAAAGGAAATATAATGGTACATAATCCAAACAACTGAACATCAATTCAGGATAATTCAGGATAATCTTATATATGAATGTAAGATCAAAGTCCTCATTCCTTGCTTTCAGCCTAAAGTATATTTTTTCTTTGATTGCAGTGAAAGCAGTTAACATCAGATCTAATCTTTTAGCAAATTCTAAGTGAACAATGCAGTCTTCTTAACTATAAGCACACTGTAGTACAGCAGATACCCAGGACACACTCTTGCAGAGTTTACGCATTATGTCTTATGTCCAAATGGACATGGGCATGATGGCATCCTCTGTCAGACAAGATATTGAAGTGAAGATGCTTCTAGATGTGTCTCATCATGTTCCTGTTTCATGTTTAATCCAAACCTGAATGAGAAGAATAAATATCTTAGAAATATGCAGTAGGCAATTAGTTTTTCTGGGACCTTGGGACTTCCAGAACACTTCTGAGGGTTTCTTCACTTAATTTGTTTTTTCTTCCTAGATCTAAGCTGACACAAAACAGTGACCAGGATTGGAGCTTAATATGAAACTCTTTAGGTGCACAAGCAGAAAAAAAGCAAAGTGATGAAGTGCTATAGGAGGGTAGAGATGATTATAAGCTGAAATCTTCTTCATGTATCTCACATTGGCAAAGTATTCAAATGAATGACATGGTACAGAAATTGTTAATTACATAACTATTTGTTACATAGTCCTGACAATTTTTGAAACTGGTGATGTATGTTCTAGGTCTACAAGTAGTGAAAGCTAAAGAGTAAATTTCTTTTGATCTTTTAAAAACTTAGTTACATCATCTCCTGCTGATAAAATTCAGTGACCATTTTTCATAAGTATGGTGCAGCAAAAATAAACTTCAGTAGAGCTTATTTACAATAAAGTGAAATTACTAAATTAAAATGTCAATTCAAAGCTTTGTTTTATTAAACAGTCATTCTTAAAAAATTAAAAAATCATTTATCTCTTGAACATTCCATTGAATATGTATTTGGAAAATTTCTGTGAAATAATTTTCATTTTGTATGTTAGGTTCTTAATTTTAAACTTTTTAACATACATTATTTTAAAAAATATTAAAGAACAGATTTGGAAAGCAAAAAAGAACCTCTTTGAAATACTGAATTGCAAACTTAAGAGTGCAAAAAATTAAAAGTAAACCCAAATTTAACAATAAATTTACAATAAACTAAATTTAGAATTTATGTTAAATGTGAACTTAAAATAATAGATTATAAATAATTTGAAATAGTGCATTAAAATGTCTAGATTGGTTTTATTATGCTCATTTGTTCTCTTCCCAATTTTAATTTTTTTCTTTTATTCTGATATTATGAGTCCAACCCTTTCTTTTGACTTTGCATCTTAATATTGTCATGAAAATAATTGACATAGATTTCTTTTACCGCTTTCCTAAGATAAAGTGGTAAATGTGTGTTTAAATAAGAAAGCAAATTATCAGATATAGACAAATAATTTTCCCTAAGAACCCAAAACAAAGCATTTTTTTCCTAAGAATACTTACAGTCTAATTACATCTTGCATAATTAACTAACATATATTTATATAAAATTAATGACATTAATTAAATTATTTAAAGCAAAGGGGAAAACTATGAAGAACGAAACCAAAGGATATTATGAACGCCGGCACAGTTACGTTTCACAGTTGCATTTCAAAATTGGAGGTTTTTCTTAAATACTCTTCTTTCAAAATTCTTTACTGCTGCACTTGACAACTCTTTTAGTTGACCCTCATCTTGCTGGAAAGCCCAACTTTGTACAATAGCCCTTTATACTCCATTTTGTATATCATGATATTCAGAGCTGTGTCAGATGCTGTCTTATTTTGTTTTGTTTTGTTTTTCCAGAGTCTATCACAGGATGTGCAGTTGAATTATTGGCAATCGGTCTCATGTAAAGAAGCCTGAATGGATCATCACTGAAAATTAATCAACATTTCAGTATCTGAAATAAGAGTAAGCTTGGGAATTATAGATTCTCAGTCTTTTTACCCAGATCATTATGATACTTTCCTATCTGCTCATCCTCTCTTCTATTTCTCCAGATATCCCTTGTTCTAGGCCCAATGGAATACTCCAAACTTCTTCTAACATTATATTAAGAAAATTTATTGTTTGTCAGTCCTCTTGAAAGCATTCACCATAGCTCACATTCCCTACATTTCCTCTGTATCTTCTTCTCTTTCCCAGCTAACCTGCTGAACACACAGCACTTCACCAAATTGCTTGTTTTTCCCAGTGACTGTCAATGCCCTATACTTTTATGTTTGCTTCTTAATGGTAGAATATTGCCATCATTTTTTTTTGCTTCTGCTTCCCTCAAGGGACACTGCCTTGGTGGATGAGCCTTATTTGAATGCCTCCAGCAGTGAGCTCTACATTTTATTTTTCCACTTACACTTTGCACCAGTTGCTGCTATCATAATTATCTCTGATTACAACAAAACCTGCTTTTGTGTAAACCTTTGCCTATTTTGTGTATGCTCAGCAATGTTGTACTGTGCCTAGAAATAAGTTTAAAGAAGAATGCACATTGAAGGAAGAGGCCAAGAAGAAATACAACTTTTAAATAAAGGTAAAATAAGAGGAGAGTCAACCTTAGCTGAGGATGATATAATGAAAACTGTGAAAAAAATAACCTACCTTGCCTCTCACCAACAAGTGTTTCCTGCACTGTATCATCACTGCCAACTTGATTTTATCGTTGCAGCTATAGGTAGCCCTTGAACATTTCAAAAATTGCCTCAGGAATCCTAATCACTGTAGCAATAATTTTTTTAATATTTATATTCCAGTACCTTTTAAAATCCTTGAAATTAAGCATATTATTAAACTTTTATTTGTGATTATGCATCTAACTTGCTGATATGTCATAACTGATATGCAAAACTGTTAACTCTTAAGTAAATTAATATTTTAAATTTATGATACATCAAATTCAGTTATGATGCTATTTGCACTTTAAAATTTTGCAATATTAGGACTTTTTTCAGATGTCTTTTCTAATAAAATATAAGTATCTTACAAGTGTAAATTTGTTATTTTAAGTGTCCCTACTTGATAAAGTTTGCTATGATCATTATGACCTTGAATGTAGGACTCAAGTCATTGAAAAGCAGCTGTATTGAATGATAAGAAATAGTTATTGTTAAACTAGGAATCTTGGTTTCCATGCCTATTGAACAAACATGCTTTAACATTTCCCTCAATTTGACTCAATTTTGATAGTCTTTTCCCTGATTCATGGCTCTGAGCTCACTCTTCTTAGAGCATTTAGTTAAGAAAACTTATAATTGTAAATCTTTCTCTACTTCTTTCAGTTATAAATCTTTTTTAAAATTCTCCCACTAGTTTCACAATCTAGGAATAATTTTCTTATGGTTCTGTCAACCCTTTCTTTGAGATGTAATCTAGGAAAATCCCATAAGCAGTGGGCACTTACTCCAAATTACAAAACTACCTGCTATCATGAAGATAAAAGAAAATTCATTTTTTCTTTGAGTAAATTCAACTATCTAATACAAGTGATCTATGAGCTCCCCTACATCAACTGTTAAAAAAAATCCAGCCCTTTCCTTCAGGAGAGTTGAGGTCAGTTTCTCTCCCCTATTGTAGTATCCTCAAATAAAGTCATCCTTGCCTGATTAAAATTGTCTAAATGAAATCTTTGCTTTGATGCTCTACAGTAAAGTAACTTTAGGTAATGAATCCACTGCTCATAAAATAATAATTGCCTTCCTGTAGCAAAATATCACACTTATCTATATAATGCACACCTACCTACAGAATAATATATACTAATATGAATGCTAGTGAAAATATTTTTCCAACACATTCTCATCTTTGAAGTATCTTTAAAAAGTATTACGATTGTCAGAAGAGAAATTCTACTGAATGTCAATGCTAATAAAGATAATCAATTATATATTTTATTGTTTGAAATTATATTTATAGAGTATTAACAACAGCACTAAAAGTGACCTTCTGGTTCCCATTCCCACATGTATAAAACCCAAAAGTCATCATTACTATCTTCATAACGTGAAAAAAAATTTAAAAAACTGGAAGTGAGACCTATCTGACCTATCACAGGGCAAACTGCTGGCTCCCCCAAATTGTAGAGAAGCAAATAGAATCACAGCTTATAAGGAGCAGAAGTCTGAAGCTGAAATCACTATCCTGTTCTAAGCTAGCATTGACTGTCTCAAAATAAAATAGTAAAAAGGGTTGGGGATGTGGCTCAGTGGTTAAGTGTCTCTGGGTTCAATTGCTGGTACCATAAAAAAAAAAGAAAAAAAAAAAAAAAAGTAAACCAGCCTTGAAAAATTGCTGAAGGCATAGTATGGACTAATTTGAGATTTAAAAACTCAAAGGAGATCCAATCTGGAGAGGACAGGCAGTCACAATTTGATGATTTTAGCTCCAGGAGTCCTAGAAGTCTTTAGGGTAAAAACTGGAGAAAAATTCTTTTGCACTACTAGCAAAGGAAGGGAAAAGTAATCATTCTGCAATATGCCCAGAGATCTCTGGTCTCCTTCAAAAGGCCTGCTTTCACAGAAAACTATTTTACCAAAGCCCATCCAACCCCAGGGAAAGGAAATACCCAATTCAGTCCCAGTGAAGACCTAATTGTAAGACTCTAGATTGTTTCACCTCCACTGACACTTTCCCACCACATCGATAATGCTTCTGTGTAGTATTTTTGTTTGTTTCAAAAAACTGCAAATTTCAGACATTATTTAAAAAGTATGGAGAGGCACCCTAAGGTGAAAGCATAAACAAAAACAAGGGCACGGAAGGAAATGTTACACTCTGATATTACAGCTATAGGAAAGAGTAGGTGTGCACACCTATCAGCACTATTAAAATTTTAAAAGAGATGATCATACCAAATCTTGGCAAAAATGCAGAATAATCTTTATTACTGCAGGGAGAATAAAATGATGAAAGAGCTGAAAATTTTGGTTTGACAATTTCTAATTGAAGTTAAAATTACACCTAGGCTGGGAACCAGTAATTTTACTTTTTGATATGAAAACTTATGTCTATAAAAAGACTTACACCAAACATTCAGAGCTTCTTTATTCATAGTAACCAAGAACTGAAAATAACCAAAATGTCTATCAGCAGAAACATGGATTAAAATATTGTGACTTAGTCATACAATGGAATAATATTCAGCAATAAAAGGAACCATCTACAGATATAAGCAAAAACATGGATCAAATGCAAAAGAATTCTAAGCAAGAGAAACAGAATATGAAATAATGCATACTTTTTGAACCCATGTAAGCCAAGCTATAGAATAAGCAAGATTAATCTTGGAGAAAAAAATAAGAACAGAGCGTAATGAGTTCGACTCAAGGGTAGGAAGGAATTGTCTGGAGTAGTAAGACTATTTTGGGGGTGACAAAAATACTGTACATTTGGGTGTGGGATATATTTTTCATGTTTACATTTGTAAGTAATATATGTGTGTTTCACTACATGTAAATTATACCTCAGTAAAAGATTATTTTTATTCAATTTATTTATTTATCTATTTTTATAGTCCTGGAAACCAAACTCATGGCTTTGCCCATGTGAGGCAACTGTTCCACCTCTGATTTATATCCCCAATCTCAAGAATAATTTTCAAAACTGCAAGAGAAGAATTAAAATTTGTACCATAACTCTGACTGTTGATTAGGTCTGAAGCTTAGAGAGGTAAGTTATTCATAGAGTTAGTATTATTCAGAAATGGCAAAAGCATAGTACAATTCCTAGCCTTGAACTACAGTTACAGATTTTTATAGAATAAAATATCAGAAGTTTGCATCTTCTTGTTAAAAGATTTTGGGTAACATGTATACACCCTGTCAGTCAACAACTTCTTTGTTTATAGATTAGAAAAATTAGAAATATAAGTCTAGATTTTGAGCATTTATATAACATAGTTAATATGCTTAGTATGGTATTGTGTATATATAAGTGCTCAAAAAATGTCTACTATAGTTATTAATACTGAGTTGCATGGTGCTGTGGTAGCCATATTACAGAAATGGTATGAAATTAAGTACCACCCATGTACAAATTTGTGCTAAAATTGTCAAATATAACATGAATACAATAAAAAAGTGCATTTTATCCTGTCAGTAATGGAGTAGGTGAGCCCATCTTTAAATTGAAAGAGGAGAAAAAGTTATTTTGGTACGATACTATTAAAAAATCGGATGTCACACACAGTGATAAATCAAGTAGAAAACTTTAAATCTTCCTCATTCAAACTAAATCCAGCAAGACCAAGGTAAAGCCCTTTATTATTTGAATCATACATTTTAGAAATAAGAATACATTTTTAACTATGGCAAATGAAGTGTTTTCAAGTATAAACCATTAAAGATGACACTTTAGTGAATGTTAGTGAATTGTTGGCAATTACTACATTAGCCTTTTGACTAAATGCTTGAGGTTTTCCTTAAAATGTTTTAAACATAGCTCATTTACCCTGTCTCTTGTTTGTTGTCTTTTCTTTTTCCTTAGAATCTGTCTTTACAATTAATTTAATGGGAAACTTCACTTTCTTCACCTCACTCAAATTTTAAAAATCCATTAAAATTGTCATCTGCAATGAGTCAGGTGCTAAAATGCTCACAATCAATATAAAAGAGCATTACCTTCCCCCATCTTCCCAGCTTTCATATTCAGAGAAAGCAATGCTGGTATATTCTGTCTTCAGGCTTTTTGTTATGACTAAAACAAACAAACAAAAATTTCAAAAGATTAGTCATGATTTCCATGCAAAGCTTATGTTTGTAGTTGGGAATTCCATTTCCTGGGTGTAGCAGAAATTGAAAAGATTTTGTGGAGAAACTTCCATCTAGCTATAACCAGATCAGCATTCTATTCCACCAAGAACTTCATGGCATTTTTGCCTTATTTATGTTCTTCCTTTCACTTGAACTAAGTTTTCTTCCCATGTCACCCAACCTGTTCTTTGACTCAACTCAAATTTTCCTACCAAAAGTCATGCAGGTAAGAATATTTATCTTTTCACAATGTCTCCCTGTCATATTTACTTTGTATGTCTCATATATCACTTTCCAAATATTTGCTTTCAGGGTGGTTCTTTCTTGCATGTATTTGAGAGACACTTGCTCATTAAATCTGTGGCGATTATATTGTAGACCTGGGCACACAAAATCCTGCCATTTCTATCTTGTAATCTGTGCCGCTGCTTCATCATTTAAAACTTGGCTTTAATTAATTTTAATGTGTTTCTTTTACACTATCTACTTAAACCACTTTTAAAGTAAACTACATAGAAAACAAAAATACCATGGAGCCCTTACTCACAAAAGGCACATTTATTTGTAAATTCAAATAAACTACAGAAGAAAAGAAAATCTGAAGCATTAGAAGTTCAAATTTCCTTTATACTTGACCTGAATATTTCATCCCTATTCTCCAAATGTAAAAGCATTTTACAAAATTAATTTATACTAGGCATTAGAGGTTATTTTTGAGAGGAACCAGCAAATTAGTACCAACTATGTTATAAGTTCTTCAGTGATTGCCAACAAGAATAGTCAATTTCCAGCACTAATACCTAGAAATTTAATTTTATCACTCCTATTAGTATAATTAGGGGTAATATTGCTTGGAGGCAAGTAGCTTATTTTACAACAGGAGAAGGGAAAGTCAAAACCACATAAATTTACATAGTAGTATTCTACATAAATTCTCTACCTTGCATTTTCCCTTGCAGTTGCAGGTAATTACAAAAACATGAGAAAGACATTCATGCATCTAAACTCAGAAAATAAAGGGAAGAAGGAATCATGTATGAAACTTATTGGGGGATCACTTACTGCAAGAGTTCTTTAATTGACCCATATACTACAACTATGTAAGATGACATAAGAGAAGTAGCAGCGCTGGTGGAGTAAGAAGACCTACTTACCAACAAATGACACATAGGAAATTTGTCAGTCCCTCTGAACTTTAGCTCCCTTCTCTGTAAAGTAGAGATACCAGCGCCCTCTCACAGGGTGTTTTGGTAAGATATTGATATAGGGCATGTTTTGGACTCTCCCTTCAAAAACTAAGAAATGAAGTAGAGAAATTTCTAATTTTTGGTAAATTCTAATATTTTAACGCACTTGATTCAAATTTCCAGAGGCCAACATAATGAAAGACTAAGACCTATAACTGCCTGTGGCCATTAACTGTCAACTTAAGGAATCAAGTAATTTTTCTTGAGCTTGCCTACTATATGACCCTAAATAAATAAGTTCCAGCTCATTCTCTCCATGTAGGAAAAAAAAAAAAAAATTGGCCGTTTTTTTCTTTTTCTTTTTCTTTTTTCTTTAAATAAACACCAAGATTCTAGTCCCTATTACCACCCAATATCTAGTGAACATGAGAACTTTTCGGTCTCAGATGCATGATGTAGAATAATAATACCCACTTCTTTGGATTGGCACAAAACCTGAAGAGTTAATGATTTATATTTAGTGCACTTAAAACAAGGTCTAGAACATAGTAAACACTACCTTATCTTTCTTAAGCATTATTATATTCTCTGGAACTGGTGCCTCATCTTATACCCCATCTCCTTAGCTCAGTCATTGCCCTTTGAATGAAATGATGTCAGGAAAAACAAATAGCTCAAAACAGATATGAAATAAATCTATATTGTCTTCTTTCTTATTTATATATGCATACATCCTGTTTCCTTAGTTTGTAATCTCTTCTTATTTTAAGAAAAATTCAGATGTTGGAAACATAAATGAAGGAGAAATTGTCTCATAAAGGATCTGAATGTGCTATAATCTTTATGGATAAGAATCTTGGGTTTTTCATTTTGTTTTTACACAAAGGTTAAAAAACATGATTACCATTGTTCAGTTATAAAACTCGGGCCATTTTTATAAATTAAAGTGTTTCATTTATATATCATATCAAATTCATTTTATTGGTGGGCACATTACTGAATGTGAAACACAAATGTAATCACTCCATGGGCTCTCGCTTTTGCTTTCCTGGAATCAAATTACTGCAGTTTGTTTGCAGGATCCGGTTGTTTACCAATACATTCATCCGAATCAGTCTTACTATGGAATCCTCTAGATTCTCAATATGCCCACAGACCAAAATCCATAGCCTATTTCATAAGGAAGGAGAAAAATTCAAGTTTTCACAATCATCAGGCACATAAACATGCCTTGTACAATGAATATTATGGCTAAGTTCTTTAAACTAAGATATATGTGCAATCTAACTTTATATTTTATAGCCACAATCAATTTTTAATTATAGGTAAATACCATTTTAGACTATGATACATAACAAAATGCATAAAACTACTGTAGCAATTAACTAGAAGTCATTCATTTAGTTTGTTAGTTTTGTGGAAAATCTCAGCAGGTCTTCTGAGCTGTACTGACTTAGCTGAATGTTGCAGTCAGTTAATCAGTACCTATGATGTTGTCAATTAATACTACTGGTGGTTGACAATCTGGTTGGAGTCTGAAGCCACAGTTGATTCAGCTTGATTTTTTTCTATGTGTTTTACTTTCCAGTAGGTTAGTTTAGACCTCTTCATATGAGTAGATGAATTTCCAGCAAGTGAGCACATTTTAAGTAAGTAAAAGTCTTTTCAGATCTCTGCTTACAACTTTCTTGCTACCATTCAACCTTGTAGAAAAAGAGAATCTGTGATATTAAGGAGGGAACTTAAATTCAATTTTATAAGCAATGAAAAAGTATTGAATGTACTGAGGAAACGCATAATCCAATGTGATATCCATGCTTGCAGGTGACGTCTCTAATTAGTAAGTCTTTAAACAATTTAGGAATATAAATTTCCACCATAATCAACCTATTTTAGTGGATTTAAATTAACCTACTTTTAATGATTTTATGTTTGTGCAAAATAAATCACCAGAAGTTTAAGTATAAATATGACTCTAGATTCTTTTCTCAGTAATTCATATCTGTAAGTAATCTAAGAAATAATAAAGATATGATTTCTTAAAATTATTCTATACATTGTAAAAAAAAGTGCAAAATTATCACGAAGTAACTAAAATTGAAAAAATGGCCCTTAATTTTCCTTAGTTTTCTTTAGTTTTTTCGTGACTTTTGTGGAGGCATAGAATTAGATTTAAAGGTCTCAAGGATTCTATAGAAGTGGAATCTTTGTAACACAATGTTAAATGCAAGCTTTCTTATTCTTTAAATTTTTATTTATTTATTTATTTATTTATTTATTTATTTATTTATTTATTGCTTTTGGCAGTGCTCCAATGGACAAGGAAACTAGGTGTTAGATCACAAGCAGAATGTGCATGGTAAGACATTATAAAATCAGATCTTCATCCAATCACACCTAAGTTAGGGGAGAAGAGAGTGATCACAAAAATATCTACATAATTTATTTGGAGCTAGACCTATTAATGTGATGCACATTTTTCCTGTCTCAAAGTCACTGAAGTAAACATTAGAGAATTCCTTACAGTGTTGTGTGAGTCTTTTGGATTTTTAGGGATACAAGCCTGAAGATGATAGACCTGACATTCTGTGGCACAGTGTAGGAAGCTCCCTAGGGAGTGAACAGAACTTCAACAACTCCACAAAGCAGGCCCATACGGTCGGAAGGTGGATCTATGGAAGGAGCATGGACAAGGTGGCATCAAAAGAAGAAAAAGTACTTGGGATAGACAACCAGAAGCAAGAGACTATGGTGGACAGTAGCAAAAAAAGGTCACCAAAAGCTAATCAGGAGAAACTTAATCTTTATCAGGAACTATAAGAAAAGTAGTCTCCCATGATGAGCACCTTGGGAAAGCTGCCAAAATATCTTTGATAGATCAAGCTGCTATTATTTCGGCATTGGATGCAAAGGTGGTCTTGATGTAATATTACAGTTATGCTGTCCCAGAACATTATGTTTATTTCCTATAGACTATTACACTTTCCCTAAGTCAGAATAAACATAATCATCAACTCCAGTGTAGATGGAGAGATAAAGCACACAGGAGAAAGAAAATGAACATGATGACTATATGAAAGTTTCTTTGATAGATTCAAATTAAACCTGCTTAAAGGGAATAGCTTTCAGTGAGACAGTAAAGTGTTGCCAATAGATCAGAAGGAACATTTAATAAAAGAATATGATTATAAATGCTTTGGGATCTGTTCATTATTTTATACAAGGGTAGGGAAGAACAATTGAACAGAATAGTTTGAAGGTGTATCAATGTGAATAAGTGAATTATTTTATGAACCTATTAAGTCCAGATCATTAAAGAAACCAACCATATCCTAGTTGATTTAATTTTAGGGTGTGTAAAACTTAATTTTCAAGATTCAAAAACCTAGGTTAAAGGATTAAAGTAGAATATTTTGATATATTAAATACACATAAACTTTTTTGAAATCAATTTGCCCAACCAGTAGAATGTGGTGATACCAATGCTGAATTTATAAAATATATCAAAGCAAATGGATATTTCAGCCTTCAAATGCTTTTGGGAAGTAACTTAAGGAGAAAACTGATAAATTATCCATTATTATAAATGCAGACTATACTCTTTTTGGCAAGGAAAGTTGTCATTAGGTCTGATCCTAACTTACTTAAAATACTAAGTCTTTTAAATTCTTTCAGCCATGTTACAGTCAATGGTCAACTATTAGTGTGAAAACCATATTCCTATGCCAAAATTGTTTCAAACTTAGGGTGAGACACAAGTTTCTTAAAACAAACAGTCTATCAAGTTGCTTATCTGGGCCTCATGTCCCTCTTTGGGCGCCAACTACCATGGCCTGTCTCTCAGCCATGGCCATTAATTTATAAAAACCCAAATGAGGGATGATGGGGGATTTAGAAAAGATGAACAGACACACAAAGAGAGAAGGCCGTGACTAGATGGGACATTACCCTCCAATGGAGGATGAAAGACTCAAAACTAGTACAGCATGTTTATTACATAGGTTTCATTGACAGGTTATTTGTGGGAAAGTTTCAGTAAAGCAGGCAATCTGAAGGACACAGGACTAGGGGTTATTAGGGTTATCTTGGTATACTCATATTTCTCTATTTATGGGAATTTGGTGCCTGAGTTCAAGGTCCAGACTGATACAGCTCTGCGCTTTGCACAGAGCCTCTTGAGGCTGGGCATCACCACAGCAACTGGGCCATCTTGACCTGCACTTTTGCATAGGAAGTTCCCAGCTTAACACAGCCATGAAACAAAGAGACCATGATTCAAGTCACTGCTTTCCACAGTAGCTATTCTAAAATTTGAAGGAGAAGGCTCTTTGTCTTCTTTGGTAAACACAATTTAGGTAGAACTTGAACATTATCATGACAAGTTGCAAAACATGAAGTTTTAACTGAAAACTTTCAGTTACAGAGATGTGAATATTCATGTCTTTCTTTCCTTATTTTTTTAAACAAATGTTAATAGCTGGTCTGCAGCTCAACATTACCAAAGCATTGTGTCACCAGCTTACTTGTTTAAAATTTCCCGTTAGGCCTTTTTTATTAACTGAAGTTTGAAACCTGTGACTTTCATACAAGCATGATTTTAGTTAAGGCTAAATCAAATTTGTTCAGGTCACACAATTTTCTTTCAGGATTTATCTGTGTTTTTTCTTCTTCCAGCAATATTAAGCTGAAAATGGCATACAAAGAGTAGGACATAGTTGTTTGTAACATTCCATAACGAATGTTTCTGGGTTAGTATAATGGAGCTGTAGGGAAATCACCTGGATTGGGAGAGTTTGTAAATGAGCTGTCATAATAAAGACTCATGGAAAATTAACTAGGTGAGACTAAGTAGATGACAGTGAGTGAATATCAAAGAATCAGAGGTTATCAGTACATTTTAAAGAAGTTTTAATAGAAATGTTGGAGAAAGTGAGCAGGATGATTAGGGGTTACCTAATTGCATTCTGGTTACCTGGACTTCTGAACATCATGAGTCTCTGGTCAAATGGTTATTTTGGTCACATCGGGGAACTGACTGTTTTATGGAACTATTCTAATGGAATTGGAATTAGGTTTCCATATGACAAGGACAGGATGGCAATTATTTCTCCATCCTTGTCTTTATCCTGCAAAATTTATCTAGTTTACCATAATTTCATGCTCTTCATAAAAAGTAGATATCTTCAAAAGCAAACTGCTTACCTAAAATTTGACCCACAATTCACACTATTACCAAATTCATTCAGAAAAAAAAAAAAACTAATATAGAGTCATTAGATCAGACAAGATCTGTGGAAGTGATATTGACTCACCAGAGAACTTGTAATACAGTTCTTAGTATTTCTGTTATGGAATCTGTATTTGATTCAATGCTAATTTGACAAGTAACTCAAATTCCATTATAGAACAAACTTATAGCAAAATCAATTCAGGTGTGGGTGTTCATTGTTTTTCTTTTTATTTGTTTGTTTTTTGGTTGTTTTCAAAAATAATACAAAGTAGTCAAACTTGGAGATAAATTACAGGTTAATAATTTACCAGTCATATTTTATAAATATGATTACGATAACATTTCTCACCTGATAAACTCTTTTGTACTGCATACTATCTATTTGCCTGTCTTAAACCGGAACCTAAATCCAGCTTTTGAAACCATGTAGACCTTAGTGAATTACTTATAATCAGTAGAGAGAGGCTGAAGTGAAACAGGCTGACTTCTGAAACTAGTTTTGCATCTTCTGTCTTGGTGTCTTAAAATGCATGCTTGCTTTATATCCTCATTCAAGAATTCCTCTTAATACTCAGCTGCTAAGCAGTGAAAGCCCAAGCCCCATGTGAGACCATGTATAGGTGCTCTAATCAAAATCTCCCGCTGAGTCTAGCCTTTTGGTCAACCTACACATCAGACGCCTCCATGGAGAAGCCTTCAGAGATTCTAGCATAGGGCCACTTAAATCATTCCTGATTGCTGGATTATTCCTAACTGAGTCCCCAGACGTGGGGAACGAGGACAATCCATCTTCTCCTGGAGCAATTCAAATTCTTGATTACATAATCAGTTAAAGTTATGTTTTTTTTTTTTTTTTTTAATATCACTAAGTTGGTGTAGGTGGTTGTGAGTAAGGGAAACCTGGAATAAAATTACTATCGAAATATAATATAAATAAAATAAACTGAATATATTTGGCTCTGAATTGGAGACTGAGTCATAGGCATAAACCTGAAAGAAACTGACACAGCTGTCTGTTAAGGATTATAAAAAGGAAAACAAATATTATTCAGCTACAAGAAACATGACCCTTCTTAAATGGTAGCAAAACATGACCTGATTGCCACCCAAGATAACATGAAAAATAGAAAATGTCTCCAACAAACTAGTTGAATTTGCTAAGGATATTTTCATTCTGGATTTTAAAAATGCTAGCAGTTGTCTTTATGTACTGTAATGTACAAATAGAGGAAATCAGCTAAAGACTTTTAAAAGTTCATTTTTAAGAAAAACCAGAGAACATTTGAAAAAGATCGGGCTTGCTAAAATTTGAAAATAAAACCATTTCTCAATTCCATCCTTTTCAGAAGGCATGATATTCAAACTAGTAAAGGAACTCAGGGAAAACATCTGATCCACATGTTGTAAGGAGAATATGGCCTCTGAGTAAAGACAAGGCCAAGAGTGTGACTGAAAATCTTCTCTAAAAAATCCTTGAAAAATTCCTAAGTGATGCCTCATGGACTCTTTCAAATGGGCAAAATGCCTTCTGTGTGTTCCAGAGCTGCTCTATGCTGAAGAATAGCCTTCTAGTAACCTTAAAGCTGTCCCACAAATACCTCGTAGGAAGTCCAAGGTTGAGAGAGCTTGTCACAAAGAAATTAGTAGATATGGCTTTCATTCAATGGAGTGGATTATAAATTGATATATAAGAAAACTAAATTAAAAATATATGTATATAACATATTTGTTTATTTATTTAATTATTTATACTTAGACCTAAAATGCTAAAGGTAATACAAAATGAAGAAGGCTTCAGCGCTGGCAACATGTACCCAAATGGACTCTAAAACCATGATGGGATGATGTGACCATGACTGTTGGGAACCTTTCCTTTCTCCTCTTCCTGTGGTAGCGTTTACTGTTTACCCCAAGGATTCCATACATGGTTCATGCTGATGTGCTGGGTTGATGGAGGAAGATGACTTCCTCTTAGTTTACAAGCAGACCTAGATCTGATGCTCTATGTGATTAGTCTCTGTGAGTCTTTTGAAGTAAGTGTATATTTTAGGTGGAGGACTATGAATTGTATCCAGAGGGCAGACTGAGACAAACAATATTTTTTCAAAATTACTCCAACAATATCTACTGCACTACACACTCCTCTGTCACTCATCTATCAAGAGAAGTATTTAGATTACCCTGTACTCGTATCTGGTTGTACTTAGCAACTCACTTATCATTAATAAAATTGGTTAAAGTGACTCTGCAACATCCAAAGCCCAGATGTGCTAGGACAGTGGGCTAGATTGCTAAGTATCAAAGAAAGACACCTGGAGATGGGGCAGGGAGAAGGGCCCATGGTGACCAGTGGGGCAGGTGCACCTCCATGGCTCAAGATGCTTACAGTGCTTCACATAGGCCTACAATAGTGTTCACCAGAAAATAGTGTCTTTACCCCTCATAACACTCTTGTCCAGTGGCTGCTGGCTAGATGAGCAACTTCATTCACTACAGGGAGAGGGATTTTCTAAGTTAGACTACAGAAGTAGTGGCATCATTAATTATTTTAGTATGCTTTGTTCTTTGTTCAGCATCCCAAGAAGCAACTGCTATGACTTGCTTAGCAGCCTTGCTTTCTTGCTTGCTTTCTACTGATAACACTAATTTGCTCTAGTCCCAGCATAAGTGAGCAAAGTCAGTGATTGTCCAGATAATACTTAGTAAGTTATTCCTGCCTGGGCAGGCTCTAATAGCACCCCAGGAACTGGGACATGTTGTTGCTCTATTCCTTTAATTTAAGGGTGATACAGAACCCAAATGTCTTCTCAGGTTAGATCAGAAGAGACCTATCGACTTCAGTCTTGTTTTTGCAGTGCTTGTTCTGCACACTTCCAGAATTGAGCTGCCAGGCTTTGAAAAACCCAAGCCTCAAGGAGAGACTATACGTGTGTGCTCCATTCTCTAGCCTCAGCTGAGGTCAGTCTTTATTTCATCCCTACCTTGGTCCAGGCATGTTAGTGAAGAAGCCTCCAGGTGATTACAAGACCAACACATGCAAGTCATTCTGGTTGTTTAAGTTCTCCCAGAAGTGGCCTCAGGATTTCAGAGCAGAGATTCAGTCTGTCCTCATATGCATATTACCCATAAAATTTTTGCTCTCAGAACTTATACACTTAATTAAATGATTATCATGTTACACTCTAAGGCTAAAGACATTTTGTAACACAGAAATTGAAAAGTGATGACTGATTTTTTAAAAACATTCTTACTCAACTATTTCATAACTCCTATTTGATATTATGCTCATTGGTTTGAGGACTGATTGTTTCAAGTGAACATTGTCTTGAAACTATGCACTGACAAACTAAAGTTTAAGAATGACAGAAAAGAACCTCATAGGAAGTCAAAAAAGAATAACTAGAGCTGACAAAAATGTAGTTGAACCACAGGAATATATAGATTAAGGACTTAGCAGAGCAGTGCAAGCTGTCTTCAAATATGTGAAGGGCTGTCATGTGGAAGATGGATTAGACTCGCAGTGTAGAACTCTGGAGAGCAGAACTAATACTTTGCATTGGTTGGTCCAAAGGAAGCAGATTTTATACCTAATAAAAGAAAGCATTTTTCTATTATCAGAGCAATAAAGACTAGTTCTTGAGGAAGCAAACTTCTCTAATTTTTTTGAGGAAAGTTTGGATATTGTAATAATAGTAACTTTCTAGACAAAATCATTATTTGTATAATATTTTAGAGTAAGTATTTTAACATATTCCAACCACGAGGGTGTAGGAATCTACAAAATGCCTATTTTTTATAATAATCTGTGTCCAAAATTTGGTTTGCTGGCCACCTAGAAACCAAAGATAATCGAGGCAAGTTTTCAGGGACTTGTTTTTTCAAGTACAACAAAATATCTCAAAATTACAAAATGCTCAAAAACAAATTTTCTAAAAAATAACATTGAATGAATTAGTAAAACCTTTGTTGTGCCTATATGTGAAAGCATAATGACTCTAAAATGATGCTACTTTATTTATATATATATATTTCTATTTGATATACATATGTGTAAATGCTACATGTACAGATGTGTGTCGGTCTTTTTGCATGTATTACATTCTTCCAGAGCTGATTGAGCCTCTGTGGATAAACAGCATAAAACAAAGGATAAAATGTAGGACATGGGTAATTTAAATGAAACAAAGTAATAGGAATTATAAGAAAGCTAATAAGCATATATTTGGAACTTAAAATATCATACCAAATATAGGCAAATGGAGATGGAGAATAGGAAGTGATCAAAAGAAAGTAACATTATAATTATTATCATCATCATCCCTGTCATATTATAATTTCCATTATCATGGTGTTTACATTGCCTGGTATTTACGGGTCAGTTTTTAGTGCAACATAATCCTGAGCATATAGAGAAGGGAACTAAGATCTGGAGAAAAAAATATGGCAAGACTATGTTTATCCGGATAAGTGGACAAGTTAGGAGTTGGGCAGAGATCTTTCATGATGGTCAAACCCATTTTATCAAGCTGCAGACAATGCTGGTGTAGATGAGATCTGTACTTTTTATGTTGTAGGCTTTAGTTACAACACAAATAGGCAGATGTTTTATGTATAATAATTCTCCCGAATATCTTTTATACTTTAGCTCAAATTTCCTGAAATTTCATAATTAGGTGTTTTCTTTTAGTGTTTGCTTTAATAGAAGATGTTAAGTGTTCCATAGTAATCTGTAAATAAGATTGAGAGGGACCAGTCAATACAATTGGCACATAGGTTAAGCATAGATTTACCTGAATTTAGGGAGCAGAAAAAATGGATATTGTGAAGTGTCAAAAGGAACAAAAATCAAGAAATCCAAGAGGAAAGAAGGACTTCCTGGGTCAAACATTGTTTAAATAACAATATTCCCACAGAATATATGTAAGATATATTCCAAGGAAATGAGGAATATAGGATTGCCCATTTTTGTTTTAAGAAAAGAACATTAAGTTTGGGACTATCCAACTTAGCAACACATGATTTATATAGTAGGGAGATGAATTTGCATACCAAGAAAATCAATAATGTTGGAAAATAAGGAAAGAATAGCCTCTATGTAGTTTTTTTTTTTTTTTTTTTTTTTTGAGTTTGTGGAAAGAGTCAAGGTAGGTAAAGAGATATTTTCAAATTTCAGTTGTGAAATGATTAAATCATCATTAGACTATTTCCTTTAGGACTGAAAAGAAAGTGCAGATTTAAGACAGGAAGGAAGAAAGTCAGGTGAGGATGCTGGAGGTGAAGAGAGAAATCATTTGGTGTATTTTTCTTGGGCTTGAAAGTTTTCCAAAGTGTTTTGTACTATGCGCAACAAAAATCTCTTGGTTGGAAGATAATGAAAGTAAATCATACTTTTTTTCGTTTTATTTGACGCTACTGAAAGAAATTTGAGCTGTTAGTAAGAAAATTATATTTTTATACAGTCAAAAATGGTATATGGAAGACAGGTATTTATGTGATTTGCCTAGCACAGTGAGTCCAACTTAATCTTTGAAGTTCAATTATCATAAGTTAAAATTTATTTTGGATATTTTTCATACTCTGAAGAAATAACCTTTCACATGTGATTTAGATTTATAATGAAATCCATGGTAGTTAAGTAAAATCAAATGGCCACATAATATAAATATCTCTTAGGTGAGAATGGAACTAATGTTCAAAAGCACTTATCACATATTTTGTTTTCTTTTTCTCTTATTGATTCCTGATTGTGTTCTTGACAAAACACTAGTCAAGCTGCTTCAAACCTTATTCTCCACTAGGCCTCAATTCTGGCCAATAAAGACTTGAGCAAACACCAAGATAATTTCTAATAACTCAAGATCACAAAATGATGATGACTCAAACCCTCCCTGAAGTGACTATGGAAGAAAAACCAAGGCTATCCAAAGAATTTTCTTTTTATTTCTGCCAACATAGGATGCCAGTCTCTCAGTCTTATGGAAATATAGAATCCCAATGGATAATTGACAAAACTCAGCTTAACTTTTCTGAGTCCCCACTCCCCACTCTCCCTCCTTCCTCGTTCTCCTTTAAAAACATCTGTTCACTTCTGTACTCATCAAGGTTGAGCTCAGTATATGCTAACCTCTTTTCCCTATCGCAGTAGTTATTACTGATTAAAATCTGTTTTTACTATTTTTTCCTATGTCCACTTTTACTAATCTTAGTCACCTCTGTTTTCCTTTACTGAAATGTAGAATACACACAAATTTATAGAACTTGGCTAGTTGTATAGATAGAATTTCTGGGATCTCACAATTTAATATTTGTACCAATACTTTCATCAGTAAGAACAACTCATATTTAAGATAACCATTTGTCAGAGATTATATCTGCTTTATATTTATTCTCATTTAATGCTTATAGGAATTCTGTGAAACAGTGAATATTGACTTACACTGTGCTGACAATGGAGAAATTGAAGAAATTAAACTGTAAATCAAAACTTTTCTTGGAAAATTAAATCAGCTTTTTAAATCATCTCTCATTAATGAATTGACAGACCCAATTAACTAAAATTTAGCTATATTTATCTCAGTATACAAAAATGAAAAATATACTTCTGCTATTTAGTAAGCCCTTTACTTTTAAATATTGGCACACTGGTTTAAGGAAGATCATGTATATTTTTAATCAAAGGGATTTCATAATCCTGATTTTAGAGAATAGTACTGGTTCCAAATCTTCTTAGAACATATCAATTCTAAAAGTTATCTTTGAAATTCTAGAACCTAGAGGAACTTTCACATTCAATTATTTAATATTCTTAATCCTTACAAAAGTTTTGACTGAAGTAACTTAGTCAAGTGAATTTTTAAAATACAGTGAATTTATTAAGCATTCAATGGATAGGCTGAAAATAGGCACTGAAAATTTCAGATATCTTAACCTAAAGTTTCATTTACCTTACCAGTTACTTCCAAGACTATACTCTTGAGAGGATATCAGAAATAGATTTACTCACTCACTGCTGTGTAGTATGTCTTTACAAATTTCTAGCAATCCCACAGTTGTGCCAAATATTGGAAGTGTCCAACATTTTTCCTTCTTATCTCTGTCTCAGAATCCACACATCCTCTTTTTAAAAGCATGTTGCTTTAGACAATGATAATATCTCATATTTATTACTAATCTTATAATAAAAATATCAAACATCTTACTATTAATTTATTCTTCACAATAAACAGTAAAATAGAAAAATACCTAATTTATCAGCAGCCAATGGTAGAGCAGTAATTCAAACTCAGCTTAACTTCCTTCAATTCAAGGGTCCAGACGATTCAGTACATCCTCCTGCTTGGAAGTTGAAGTTACCAGTTTCTGGTGTTCTAATACCCATCTCAATTTGTAGTGTTTTCTATTTTCTTTCCCTCCCTCAGTCTTCCCACAGTGCATCCCATAAAAGAGCATTGATATATTTAGTTTACTAAGCAAAAAATGAATTATACATACTCAAAAAAGTTTATAATCAAGAAAATTCAGTTGCTAGCATGCTCCATTTTCAGATAATATGCAGTATAACATTAAGCCTGATATTATATGTTTTGTTATTTCCAGAAATGATGATTCAAAATATGCAAGCTGTGTATTTAGACAAAATTAATTTTTCCCAAAATGGCAGTGACTGTAATGGAAATAATAAAGGCACTATTCCCAAATGTTTTGGCCCTGAACCAATGGAAGATAAGGCTGAGTAAAAATGTTTTGTGTCCCATTCTTTATGAAGAAAAATGTTCATGACTTCAGAGCAGTCATTTCATTCTGTATTTTGTAAATGTAGAAAAAAATATCTAATTTTTTTTCTTGAGTAGAGAGATCTGGAAAAAATAAATACCTTAAAAAGAAATAATATTTCTTCTTTACATTGTGAGGGAAAAATAGTTACTGATAAAACACCAAATAGGCTTTTGTTACGCATTAAATCAAGCTTTGGAATACTAATTCTTCCATGCCAAATATACCATGAAAATTTAGATCTTTTTAGCTTGTACAGAGTTTTCTAAAATTATCTGTCCTATATCACTTCCACTAGATTTGAGCAATGAGCAATTGTATTTTACCCCCTTATTTTGTACCAACTATTCCAATGTTTTCATTTTGTCCATTTTTTTTATATTTATATGCATTCATTACATTGTCATGACTTTTCCATGATTTCAACAAATACCTATGATACCTTTCATTTCTTTAGAGCAAATACATGTATATTATATCAAAATGAAATTTTGTAAAATGCTAAATAGGGCAAACAAAACCCAGACATTAGATTGATGCTTATGTAGTTCATTCTTAAGTGTTTAATCTCTTAAGTGTGAAAATTTTATCAATATTTTGATTATTAATATTGCTTTGATTTTATCTAGAGACAAGATAATTATATATGTAGTAGAAATTACATTTATTTAATCATAATCTCTCTCTGGGTGTGTGTGTGTGTGTGTGTGTGTGTGTGTGTGTGTGTGTAGGATATTCATATCCAAGATTAAATTTGGGGGTAATCCTGGAGCTAATTCATTTCTTCATCTCACACAAATATCTCAAGAAAGATGACCACCCTTTTGCATAAGAGCATATGTTCTTGCTTTTTTTTCTAATTGCTATCTGGTCTCTTTTCCCATTACCTTCTTCAATTGGTAATTTTTAATAAATTGCTTATAACCAAATACAATTATTTCATTTCTATTCTTGCATTTTATGAAGTCACCTTGTCAAATATTCCTCTTGAATTTCTGACCCCAAATAGTACTGGAAAGCTATAGAGTTCTACTTCCTTTTCTGTAATTCTCTTCTTTCCTTCCCCATTCTGTTTGCAAATATGATCTTCTAGTATTTAATTGTACCCATTTTTATTTAAATGTACATAAATACATTCCTTGGGTTGTCCTGGCTTTTTCATGGCTTCAGCAAATACCAACTGTAGTAAGTTTCTGCACCACACAAAATGCAGGGAAATGGTAGTTGTGAAAGATGATGCTCTGAAAGGACTGTTTAAATAACTTCCTGTTGATAGTTTTACAAGCACACATGATCATGTACACATATTTCTAGGGCCATTTTTGTGATTTAGGAAGAAGTCAGTGGAAACAAAGATTCCAGAAACAATCTACATTTAATTCATCATGCATTTGACTCTGCCTCTCTTTTTATGACATATAAACATATAATATATATATATATTTTTGAAGACTGTAAATTATGAAACTTTTAAACTATTAAAGAAGGATGAACATTACCAGTCATAAGAAATATGAGCAAACTTCAATTTTCTTCCAACATGTTAATATATATTTTCAAAGTACAAATTCAGATAGTGGGACAGCACTCATTGGACATGACCAGGTTGTAAGTTCTGTTTCTTCATGTCTTTTTATGGGACTTTATTTTTGTTTTCTTTCTATTCTCCTATACTGTATACATAAAATATTTCAAAATTTATTTTCCTTATATTTTATCATGTTAGTTATTTCTTTATGGTCTCAATATGGTTGTTCACAGTTCTTTTAATATGAGAAAAAAAAGAGAGGACTTTTTGTGTGGATTATTTGGGGGTGGGTTCCACTAAACTTTGAATTAATTTAATTCAAATGTACACTATTGAAATAATTGCTTTCACCATGAAATTGGAATTTTTCTGATTACGTTAGGCCTGAGTTCTATTTCCTACTCTTAACGGAAAAAATTAGTTTCTATCTAAAAATAGTTATTTCAGAAAGAATTGGTTACTGCCTGAATAAATGACACTACTATACTAAGTACAATAATTATAATCATGCATTTTTTTTATAATTATGCATTCTTAATTGAAAAAACAAATAATGAACATTAAATTTCAAAAAATTGGAAACATGCTAAGGAAAGAATTAAAAATTTTGATATCATAAGGAAAGAATCAAACAAGTTAATATTTTAGACAAATAAGATGAAACCTGAAAGATAAAATAAAAATAGAACTGGTCTTCTCAATATTGAGAATATACTAGGAGTATTCACACCATCTATTGTGTGATATGTCTTCTCAAGTTAACTTTCTGTGGAGAAAATTGGTCAGGTACAAGTGATCCACAGTACATATATATAAAATGTAGTGGGGTTTAGAAAGGTGGGACTACTGTAATGATTTTATTGTTGCCTGTGTTCAATTGTTATAATACTACTAAGACATTGAGTGTAGCTTTAACATCTCCCTGATTTTCAAAGAGAAAGATTTTGCTTGCCAATATTAGTAAGTCAAGTAGACATTACTACTGAGAAGCAAGATCAATAAATGTGCATAATGTCATTTGAGTTACCTTAAATTGCAGAGTCCTTTACCCAGATTTGAGGTTAAGGAAATAGCTGAGACATTCAGTTTCATCACTTTGCATTAGAATGAGGTGAAGAATGAGTCAAAGAGTCAGGTTCAAGCCACACATTGAGAAATCATTCCAAATTGCAATTTCATTGTGAGTTACAGATGTGATAAAATTCATTGTGCACTTTTTAAAATGTCAGAGAGAACATTACAGCATTTTGGACTATTAGGTCAGTAAAAATGTCTTCTACAAAATGGTCTCACACTCCCACATTTGTATTGTATGTTGCAAACCATTTGAAGATGAATCTATTTAAATGCAAATGTACAATCACAAAGCGGTGAAACCAAATTATGTGCAAACAAAGCTAGTTGAAGAAATTGAGTAGTTAAGCATTTTTCAATCAAACTCAAAAGCAGATTTGTTTCCTTTCAAAAAACAATACTTAGCAAAATTTAAACATGTCTTTCCCAGAATGGTTATTGAATTACATTATCAAATATGCCTATAGCAATGTGGCCATATATTCTCACGTATTGGATATATTTTTTCTTCCAGATTAATTTTTTACAATAGAAAGAGTGTTCTGGTAAATCCTTTTAATTGTGTAATTAATGCTTTAAAGACTGTAGACAGTGAACACAAGGAATTTGGAACTACTGTAGACTATATATAGCTACCAATTTAAAGTGAGATACATTATTTTTTCAAGTGGCATTATACATTAAATGGAATAAAAAACATGTCTCTGAAAACAAGAGTTATAACCAGTATTTTACACTATGAGGAAATAGAGACATGTTATACCAAAGGAAGTATAATATTGTGAGCAATCAAAATAAATATGATCTAAAGCATATTAAATGAATAAGTATATCATTATTAGCTTTGAGCCCCCAAAGTTAAGATAAAAATATTTGGTAAAAGTATAAAACCCTTGAAAATAACACCAAATAATTATCTAGATCTTAATTGTCTCTGAATTAAAATGCATTACCCTTGAGGGATTAGTCAAAGATTAAACACATGATGATAACCAATCTGTAGTATGAAATATGTACTACAGGGTAACTATCGTAGGACAATTTAACTGTAAATTAAATTTCTTAAATATGTGACTCTTCAGGATTTTCTTCTTGAATGAGCTATAGTTGCTGTCTTTCAAGGAGTTCGTCCATGTCATTCAGTTACAGCAAGTACTGACACAGTTTTTCCTATTATGCTATTACACATTCAATATCTGTGGCAACTGTTGTGATGTCCCATCATCATTTGTTTTCACTTCACTAATGTGTGTCTTTTTTTCACTCTTTCCTATAACCAATTTTCTGAATATATTCCAACTTTTGGTTTCATTTATTTTCTTTATTGTGCATCTCCTTTCAATTTCAATAATTTCAGTTTTTCTGTGCATTATTTTTGTTTACCTGTTTCTGCTAAGATGAAGATTTGAAATGTTTATGTGCTCACTCTTTAAGCTCTATTTCATAAATATTGATAGGGCATTTTTATCCTCATTTAATTAAATATAATATCAATTTGCCTTTATGATTTCTTCTTTAGTTCATATCTGGTTCAGAAGTATGTTGTTTAATTTCAAATTTGGGGACCATTTTTTTCAGATATTATTCTGTTATGGGTATTTTTTCAGATATTGTTCTGTTATGGGTATTTTTTATTTTTTGTATCAGTCTTTTACATTTATTGGACTGATATTATGATAAATAGTGTGGTCTATCTTGCTGACATAGGCATGATCCTGGAAAAGAAATTGCATTATCATTTGATGGAGTATTTTTATATGTCATGTCATGTTTGTTGATAATGTTGTTTGAGTCTCTACATCCTTAGTTATTTCTATTTACTTAATCTCTATTACTTTAAAAGATGTGTTAAATATACTCCTATAATTGCTGATTTACCCATTCCTCCTTTAGATCTCTTCATTTTCATGTAATTTTTTGAAGTTCAATGGTTGGTTTCACATTCATTTAGAATTTTTTATTATTAATAACTACTTAGGAGAAGAAAGCTAAAAGAAGAGAAACACTGAAGGTTAATACTCCTTATGAACCAAAGCAAAACATTGTTTAAAATGTTTTAGAAAATTAAATCCAACAATGTCTAAAAGTTTTAGCAAATTAAATCCAACAATATTTCATAATCACATTGAATTTAATATCAAGAATGTAAGTAGGTTACCTTATAAAGATTAGTGTCATTGATGATTATTCTTAGGATAAAAATTATAAAATAATATTTTTACCTCAATATGTTAAAAAAAAAACCAACAAAACGAATTCTCTTTTACCATTACCATTATCATTACCTTTGCAAACTTGAAATAATAAATAATAGGGCTATCTTAACCAAAGAAAGGGCAGATATGCTACCATTTACCTACTACTAATAAAGTACTTAAGGATAAGATAAGAAGGCTGCAGGTTTTAACTGACAACTGTAACAACTAAGGATTCACATTCTCATCATTTTTATCTAAGTTTGCATCAGAGATCCCAGATTTTAGGATGAAAAGAAGGATTTGAAAAAGCATTGGAAATTTGAAAAGTGGAAGTCCTTATTAGAAAGTTAGAATTGTTTTTCTATGAAAACTATCCCTCCTGAAAAAAAAAAAAAGAAAAAACAAGATAAGAAACAATCCTGCCAAAAATAATTAAGTAGTTTAGTTTACCAAGTGCACGGGATGCCATTTTAATTGAAAAATCAGTTGTTATTTTTATTCAGTAGTAACAATGAGAAATGAGAATTCAAATTTAAAATGTACATTTAAAATTTTATCAAATATGTGAAATATTTAACAACGTGTAAAATTTATGCAATGAAAACTAAAATATAATGCTGAGAGTCCACTTCAAAAGGTGAATGAAGAGATAAGCTTGTGAATCTGAAGAGCCTGTTTTTTAAATATGAATCGTTCACGAATTATTCTACACACTCAACACGACACTCATCAAATCTCAGGTAATATTTTTGTAAAAAATTAACAAGATAATCATGACATTTCTATGTAAATGCAAATTGCTGTAATGGGCAAACAGTTTTGGAAATCAGACAAAACTGAAGACATATTTTGTGATTTTAAGATTTACCATAAATGTACATCAATCAAGACAGTGTAGTATTAGTGAAAGGATGGAAAAGAAAAGAGTCCTGAAATAGACCTTCCAGCAAAGGTGTAAGGGCAATTCAACAGAGAAAAGATAACATTTTCAATATATGATACTGAAAAATTAGACACTAACACTTAAAAAATAAGCCTTGACCCCATAAAAAATTGCCTTAAATATGTCATAGCGCTCAAAGTAACAGCCAAAATGATACAACTGATAGAAGATATCATCGGCAAAAATATTTGTGATCTTTTGTTAGGCAAATTTTTTCAGATAGTACATGTGAAACAAAACAAAACAAAACAATAAGTATATAAGGAAAAACTATCTTTTGCTCTTCCAAAGCTACTGTTAAGAAGAAGACTATAATAAAATATTTAAAATACACCTATTAAAAATTTGTTTACAAAGAGTAATAATGACATATTTCTACACAGAGTAGAATAGATAAAATAAAAATGAGCTTACAATATTCAGTTAGCAGATGTGGAACGATCAGATCTTTCATATTTGAGACTGAGAACCCAGCATGGTTCAGCCCCTTCAGACAACAGAGGAATCGTTTCTAATAAGGTTAAACATATAGAAAAGTAAACATGGCTTCACCCTTTAACTTAGCAATTCCATTCCCAGGAATTTACCCAAATGCAATGAAAGCACATGTTCACAAAAATACATACATTTTAATGCAAACTAGTTTTAGTCATATTAATAATGTAGAACTGGTGAAGAAATTAACACATACAGTATATGAAATGAAGCAAAAAAAGGAACATATTACTTTTAAATGTCACAACATGAATGTATCTTGTAAAGGTGAATGCAAAGGAAAGAAATAAGACACAACAGGCTACACAATTCTGTGTTAAATTCTTATATAAAATTCTAGAAAAGGCATAAAATGACAGAAAATCAGCAATTGACAGAGCTCTGGAGTGGGGGAGATGAATTAAAATGGAAAATAAGGGAACTTTTTGAAGAGATGAAAATGGCCTGCGGTTATGATATTATACCACAATATATATTTGTGAAATCTGATAAATATTGCAATTAAGTTATTACAAATTTATGGGAAAAGTTCTAATTAATTTGGTCAATCAAATACAAATACTAGCTGGTAACAGTGACACATGTATATAATCCCAGCAGCTCAGGAGTTTGAGGTAGGAGGATCACAAATACAAAGTCAATCTGAATAATTTAGAGAGACCCTGTATCAACGTAAACAATAATGTTTATAGCAGCTCAATTCACAATATCTAGATTGTGGAAACAACCTAGAAGCCCTTCAACAGATGAATGGATAAAGAAACTGTGTTATATATATACAATGAAATATTCAGCCATAAAGAATAATAATATGACATATGCAGATAAATGAATGGGATTGGAGAATATCGTGCTAAGTGAAGTAAGCCAATCCTGAAAAACCAAAGGCTGAATGTTTTCCTTGATAAGTGGATGATGATATAAAATGGGGGTAGGGGAGTGTGGAGTGAGAGAAGAATGGAGGAAAGGAACTTTAGATTATGTAGAAGGAAATGAGAGGAAGGAGGGTATGAAAAATGGTGGAATGAGACAGACCTCATTACCCCATGAACATGTATGATTACATGAATGGTATGAATCTACATTGTGCACAACCATAGAAACAAAAAGATGTACCCCAATTGTGTACAATGAATCAAAATGCAGTCTATAAAAATAACAAAAAAATTAAAAAAAGAACATTAAAATGGACTGTGGATGTAGCTTAGTGGTTAAGTGCCCCTGAGTTCAATTCCCAGTACCAAAAGAATTTTAAAAAAATGTAAACAAATTAGGATACTAAATTTAAATTTTTAAAAACAACTCATAATCCGCCTTTTGGCTCTTATTGGAATAAGAAATGAAGCACTGCTCTTGTATTACAAAAATGTGAGATTTTTATGAATAACATGAAATTTTTTATCATTATGCTATTATTGGCTCATTGATGATCTGGAAAAAAATATGAAACGAATATCTTCCAGTAACAAGGTATATATGAATGTTGATATCTTTCTTACAGAGCCTTGAATTCTAGTTAAGGTAATCATCTCTTTAGGAATACTATCATTCCCCAATTTGGGGAAAATCTCAGTTAGTCTAAGGCCCCATAATGATATTATCTTTTGTCAGTGTCTGTTCTAGTGTTGTCAGGTAACCCAGCTCTGTTCAACAAGACTGAGTTACCTGGGAATAGTGAATGTCTGAAAGAATACTGCTTTATTTTCAACAGTGAAGTGTTTTCTCTTTTCAACTGTTTCTGTATTTGCATGTGATGCTTGGAAATACCACAGGAGTGGTAAAATATGGCAGGATGATGAAATGAAGAACAAAGGATTGTTGGCTACATTCACATCACTGAGCCAGTTAATTCATCATACTCGATGCTTGAGTACCTTGAATTTAATGTTAGATGAGAGTAGGTTTACTGTTTAAACACCTTTGAAATTATATACCTCTGAATTATATATTATTGGTTCAATAAAGCATCCTACCTGATACAGCATGAAACATAACACTGACAATGAGAAGAAAATCGATATGGCCCCAATCAAAATATTAAATTTTTTGCCACATTTGGAATTTGAAAAAAAACAATGTCCCTGACAATTTTTAATAATAACCCCCAAAATAAGCCTGGGCATTACTAATATGAAAGTTAAATGTGTTGAATGATATATCTGGTGTCATCTTGCCTTGGTTACTGAGCAAGGAAGAGAATCCAGGCTTTCAAAGCTCTAGTCTAATTGTTTTACTTTTCTCACTGTTGTATTACAATAATTATGACAGCACAATCACTAAATTGAAGAAAACAGTTCTCTCTTTGCTTAGGATTAACATCAATTTTATTATGTCTAATTCTGTTTGTTACATTTGCTTCCTATATTATAGACAATTATATGAAATTAAATTTCTAAGAAACATACCAAATGGTTTGAAAAATAGCCATTTCAAGAGATTTTTGGACACTGTTCAAATATTGTGAAAGTTCTTAAATTTTTTTTTAGTCTTCCTTTGGAATTGCAATCAGTCCTATTTTTTAAGTCACAGACACACAAATCATTCATATTACCCTGTAGTCACACTTCAATTTGATCAAAAACAGTATTTTACACCTAGAGTTTTTCATCTAATTCACCATATTTGGTACTAAACTGGGTCTTACTGTTTCCCCAAATCAAACTCATCCTTAAGTGGATGAAAATTTTCTTTGTGTATGTTATTTTTAAAGAAACATTCCCTGAGATCTGTAGACTATTTTAGCAGAAAATATAAAAGTTTCTGTTCAAATTAGGTACCATGGATATTTTCTATAAACATGAATAAATTGAAGTGCACAGTATTAAGAAATTTTATAATTTTCCACATTTAAAAAATTGTAACACAGGTCTTTTATTGTAAAGAGCCACTACTTTGGCTCCTTAACTGGTCAAGTGAAATTTTTCTGTTCAGTTTAGATTTTTGATTTTTAATGTCCAATTTCTTTTATTTTGCTAATATTGGTTTGTACTAAGTTCAATTTACTAAATAAAGACCAAAAAAATCTTCTTTTACCAAGAATTTCAGTAATTCTGATATCAGAATTTCAAATTCAGAAGTACATGGAAAAATTATTTCATTTTCCTTAGGTTAGTTCTCTTGTCATCCCAGAGTGAATCAAGTCACTAGCACATACACGATATTATGCCTATGTATCTATCCAATAGTGTAATCTTTCTTTAGTTTGATGTAACAATAAAAAGTACCTGAAATCCTGGGGACCTAAGTTCAGAGGCTTCAAAAGTGGAAGAGGTAGCAATGAATCCCACCCAGGATTGATCTTGGATTCATACTTGTTGAAACTTGTTTCCACACTTACCACAGTCTTCTTAGTATGCTTCTTAGTATTCTTGTTTTAATCTTCCCCTTTTCTTCCTACTCCTAGCAATGAACACTTATCCATTGCCACCCTCACCTTTTTCCTTACTTAAAACTTAATGTTTGTATTAGTCACTAAGATGTTTTTTGACATTTAGACAACTTCCATTTCTACTTTGCACTCTTCATCAGGCCTGCCATAAAGATGCACTCTAAATAGAACATACTATTTGACGATCCTAATTCTTATCCTACTGTGCTTACATAAAACATCATTAGAATCTGATGACAGTTGAACTAACAGAGATTTGAGAATGTATCTAGTTCAAATCTCATTTATACATAACATACCTAAAAAAGTAGCAATTACTTGATTATGGATTCTAAAAAGATAATTTCAAATAAGAGTCCCTTCTTCATGTAGTGGAATAAATATGGATTTTGAAGTCAAGGAAACATAGAATGTGAAACCTGAACCTATCAGTCACTGGAACATGAATAAGAAGTTTTACTTCCTTAAGACCCTTCTTTCACCTATGAAGTGGAAATAAGAATGGCAACTCTTAGGTGTCTTGCCAGTTTTTAATAAACCATCATATTGAGGACATTTAAAGTTGCTAGAAAGTAATATATATATATATATATATATAGTGTGTATATATATGTGTGTGTGTGTATACATATATGTATGTATATATAATATATAAACATGTAAAGATAAAGATATAGATACTCAATAAATAGTTACCATATGACTTATATCCTAATTGGGTTGTGTGTGTGTGTGTGTGTGTGTGTGTGTGTGTGAGAGAGAGAGAGAGAGAGAAAGAGAGAGAGAGAGAGAAAGAGAGAGAGGGAGGAGGCACACCACATTTAGAGAATGATTTTTAGGAGACATTATTATCCAGTTTCACCATTTGGAGCAATTAGTAATCATTGCCTTGTTCATTACATTTTTATTTTCTTGATTTTTTGAAATTCTGATTAATTGGCTTCCTAGCCCCTACCAATATACCTAACAAATAATTAAGAGAGATCAGATATAGACAACAGTTAAGTTTCTATTTTAAATATCATATTTAGTACAATTTGAGTGAAGAAATTTTACTGAATCTCTAGAAAAGACATTTCATTTCACTTCCAAAGTCAGTTGAATATAATCCATGAAAACACATAATATTGATTACTAGATCCAGCTAGGAGGATATAACTTAATTGATCTAAGACAACTGATAGTTTGTGGAGGTAGTCTAAGTAACAATTATTCGTTTTGTTTGATGTTTCCAATAATTGGGGATTTAAAAATCATATCTGGTAAATCTGAAACAATTGATTTGGTGATAGAGATATACAAAATCAATATTGTAAATGTCCCTCTGGCATTTAAAAATTCTGAGCATAAAAGAAACCTTTTAAAACTCTCCATGGTTACATTCTTAGGAACTTGCCTTCCCCAGCATTGTGTCCTATTGTTTCTTATGTGGCCCCAAATCAAATTTCAATGTCCACAGACCTTGATCCTCATAATAAAACTGTCAACATACATGCCAATTAATGCCAATTGGGATGTGAACGCCTGTTCACTAGGAACTGGACTGAAACCACCATCTAATTTCACATAGGCCATTGAACAGTAATGACTTTCCATCACTTACAGTCTGAGCTACTTTCAAACTAGTGACCCAGAAAAGAAAGGTGTGTATCCCATTATCATCTCCCTGGAAAACACTGTTCCCTTGAGTTCGCTTACTCCTAAACAGTTCTAAAATGCTTTATTGGCTTTAACAGGTTGCATTAGTGAGGCAGAAAAAAAAAATCAGAATTTCATTAAAAATTGTATTTGAAACCTTTTAAAGCAATAACCTAAATTTCTGTGGGTGATAATAGAAATGATGAAAAGTAAAATTTACTCTGACACACAGGAGAGCAATGCTGTCATCTTTAATAAACACTTCTCTCTAATATCATCTACTCTTCAAACTAAATGTCCATTTAAAATAATTAGATAACATCATTTTATAAAATTTGAACAATTACATGGAGGTAATTGCAGCTACATCCAGAAGCGAATATGTGTGTGTGTTTATGTCTATGTGTGTGTGTGCGTGGATGTGTGTGTATATACATAAAGGATTACATGAATTTTATATTATTAAAGATTTTACTATACAAATTATGAATTTATGGTAAAATCTTCTATTCAAGCACAGAAATAATTGCCTATATTTTATAGTATAGTTGGAATAATTATTTACCTGGATCCTGATTTCATGATGTTTAATGAACAATTCTATATCTTTATCCTACTTATTTGAAAGATGCACTAATTTAAAAACCAGTGTGACAACAATAAATGCCTCCATGTGTGAGATCTGAGGCTCTACTCACCCATTCATTCTAAGGATAAAATTAATTAATTAAATCTCTTGGTTTCCTAGTTTTACAATTAAAAGATGTTGAATCAAATTAATGTCAGGATGATTAGATTTCTGCCATGTTTTATTGGGAAAATCCTGGACTTTGAAGTTATAAAAGAGATTGGACTCCTGGCACCTTTAACTCACTAGCAGCTTTAATTTTGTAATAGTTACTTAATTTCGCTATACCTCAGTTTCCTCATTTTAAAGAAAATTAGAACATCTATCTGTTCAACTTTGGTAAGAATTAGAAAAAAACACATGTGCTTCTGGTGTGCTGTAATTAGTAAATAACTCAATTCTAGTGTCACAAAATGTAGGAATGGTTCTGGGGAAATACAGAGAAATTTTGCAATATTCTTGAAATATTAGATAGAATAATATTCTATTTCTATTGCTGTTGGTGGGATGTATTTGGCTTTATATAACCAAGTATTACCCACATAACTGTATAAGTTTAATTAGTTTATTTTAGGTAGGTCCAGTGGGCTTACAGTGGGACCACAATGTCAAGATAAAAAGCTTCTTATTGTCATCCCCAGTTTCTAAGCTCTTTTCCTAAGACACATGCTGGAGCCCCAGGCCTTTCACCTTTAGTCAAGATGATTCCAGGAGGAAGGAAAGGGAACAGGGCAAAAGACATTAGCCATGCAAAAAATGACTGTGGTTAAAATTGAAGAAGAGGTGAGTGCGGTTAAACAGGCAGTTCGGTTCCCTCTTCTCCGTAACACATATTCCTCACTTAACATGTATTAAATTTATAATTACAAATATGTTTGTGTGGATAATCAATCAACTTGTGTTTCAACCACTAGGCTCCTAGCTTTTATAGAAACAATATTTCTATTTTCAATCCTCTTTGCCTGAATGTTTGCCATGGTTCAGCCAGTGATGGATATGTGAATGCATGAATGAAACGTTTCCAAAATGCCAATTTTGTTTTTAGTTTCTCCCATTTGCAGTGATGCCATCTCATGAGAGACTGCAGTCTTTATGTGTGGGGGGGAATTAGAGAATATATGAGTTATTGTCCCAGTTGTTTGCAGCTTACTTGCCTGTCACATCTATCTCATACTCATTTCTTATCTAAAGTCTCACTGAATGTTTCACAGTTTCTAACTTGAACAGTTATATCAACAATTTAATCTGAAATTGTTTTAGATATGATTTTCTAACCTGTTAGCCAAGATTTGACAGGTACAATTTCATAGGTGCTTCTTTTGCCTATTTCAGTCCATTTAGTAATTATTTTTTAAATTGTTTAGGCACAGACATAATACTCTACTAATTTGCCTTCCCATGTCCATTGCAGTATCATGACCTGAAAACTTGCAACACAGAAAGGAGATTAATTGTATTTAAAAAAAAAAAAAAAAAAAACACATAAAAGCACTTTTTCCTGCTTATTTTGGCTGAGTAATTCTTAAAGTGTTTATCATCAATGATGCTTTCCTTTTAATAACTTTATCATCATAGTCATAGCAATTACTCCATCCAACCTGGAAGAAGCTATACAAGATCCTAATCCTATGATTCATCTTGCTTAATTGAAATATTGAAATAATATGTTTAAAACAAAAGAAAATTCCTCTGCTCTTGTGGTGATGGAAACGTCAATGTCTTGACTGAATCAACACCAATATCCTATTTGCTATATTTTAGAATAATTTTGCAAGAAGTTACTGTTGGGTGTATTTTAGTCAGTTTTTCTCACTGCTGTGACCAAAAGAGTTGACAATAACAAATTCAGAGGAAGAAAAGTTTATTTGGGGCTCACAGTTTCCAAGGTCTCAGTTCATAGACAGCTAACCCCATTGTTCTGGGTCTGAAATCAGACAGACATCACGATGGAAGAGTTTGTTGGAGGAAAGCAGCTCAGGATATGGCCATCAAGAAGCACAGAGAGCAGCTGGGGTTGTGGCTCAGTGGTAGAGCACTTACGTAGCATGTGTGAAGCATTGGGTTCAATTCTCAGCACCACAAATAAATTTAAAAAATAAAATAAATGTTCATCAAAGACTAAAAAAATTTTTAAAAGAAGCAGAGAGATACTTTCCTTGGTAGAGACAAAATATGAATTCCAAAGGCATGCGCCCAATGACCCATCTCCTCCAGCTGCACTCCACCTGCCTATAATTACCACTCAATTAATCCCTATCAGTGGATTAATGCACAGATTAGTTTAAAGCTCTCATAACCCAATTGTTTGTCCTTTGAACTTTCCTGCATTTCCTCACACCTGAGTTTGGGGAGGACATATCAAAGCTGAACCATAAAATGGGGAGAAACCAGGTAAAAAGTACATGGTATCTCTGTACAAATTTTAATAATGACATATGAATCTTCAATTATTGTAAAATTCATTTTAAAATGTTTCTCTCATGAAACATACATTGTATTGATTGACTATATAAACGATATGAAGTAAATAAATATATTTTAAAAATTTGCAAAATAAATAGACTTTAAGAATCAGTGAATAAAAGTACTATGAAGAAACCTAAAGGTTGGTAAAAATTGAGAAAGCAACATGGTTGAAAAGAGATTCATTTTAAGTGCAGTTGTCAGGAAGAATCTCTTTGATAAGTCAATTTAAAGAGAGAAATGAAGGGATAAACCCATCATATATCTAAAGGGAAAGATGTTCAGTAAAAGGGTCCAGTAACGCAAAGGTCCTGGAGAGGCAGAAAGAGGAAGAGTAAGGAGGTCAGAGTGACTACAGAAGCCTGAACATGAGAAGGATAGAAGTAAATGAGGTGAGAGTGATAGCCAGGAGCCAGGTCACGCAGGCTTAACACCTTTAATAAGGACTTTGAGTTTTATCCAGAGTGAAATGGAAATCTTTGGAGACACAGATATAAGTAAATACCATCAACTTAATAATAGAAGTGCAGTGCATATAAATTATTACAGAGTTGTAATGGGGATAGTTACTACTGACAGGGGGTTTCTTCACAAGATTTCACAGCAGAGAAGATCTTGTATTGATCTTAAAGAATGTTACAATTTTTCACATAATGAAATAATAGAGGGGAAATGGAAAAGATCTCTCCCACTGGAAAAAAAATTTTTTTTTTCACTATCATCCTAAGGGGGTTTCATAGAAAGAAATAGTGGCCATAGAAAGCCCAACAGGAAGTAGAGTACACACAGAGCTCCTTTCAGTAACTACTTTTACTTTCTTGGCTATAATTTTCCATTTTGGGGAACCATCTCTTTTATGGCAGCAAGAATGAAAAGTATTGAATTTTTTTCTGATTTTTCTTTTTATGTTCTATTTCTCTTTCCATTTTCTTTTTATGTTCTATTTCTCTTTCCAACATTTCTCCTGACTTTCTAAATGAACTTATTGAAGTGACTATGACATAACTTACTGTCTTCTTACGGAGATTCTATGGAGATTCTGCAGTTTGACTCCCTTTCATAAATCTCCATTTGATCAATCCTGCCTATTCAATCAGGTGATTCATACATTGTATAAAACATCCCTGGAGAGTCTGAATTTATGCAAGAGGCAATGAGAGACCAAAACATGTTTTGAAGAAGGAAAGCGATTCAAACAAAGTGCATAATTTAAAGTAATCCCTTGGGTAACAGTGTGAATTAGAGATTGAGTTGAATAGAGACTAAAGGCAAAGAGTCTGATTAGAAGAGTATTGAAATAATGGGATGATAAATACAATTAAAGATAAAAAGAAATAAAAGGTACAACATAAATGAAATAAAAACAGAAAATGAAGTTTTAGTATCAGTAAAGTTATGCAGAGAAAAGAAAAACAAATCTTTGTTACTTAAAAGAGATATGAGTAAGTAAATAACTTCTCATCAACAAAAAGCATTTGTTCCCCAGGAGTTTAATCTTTAGTGACAAGGAACTATGTGACTTTAGAGGTCACTTGAGAGTCCAGTTGTACTAACCACAATGTGTGGAATCTCATCAAAGTAATTATTGTCAATAAATTTTGGATCGAGACATATAAATAATTGAAATAACCAACATTGCAGCCTCAAAGGAGATTGGAATGTGCCATCTTGAATTTAAAAGTTGGTCAAATACTGTCAAATTCACAAGCTTCAACATTTCCCATTCACCCTCCCCGTTCCGGGCCACCACTAAGCTTCTTTCTCTATTTGCCTTTTCTAATTATTTCACATAAATGGAATCAAGCAGTATGTGATCTTTTGTGTATAGTGTTTCACCTGCTTTTTGGCCAAGGTTGTACAAATTATGTAGCCAGATCTGTTTGGGGAAATATTAATGATCAAAACTGACTCTAACTTAGACTGTCTTGGAAAGGGATATCATTATTTATAGTAGGCAGACATTAAATATCTGGGCTGCACTATTTTGATTAATAAAAGAAGAAAATTCCCTGAAATTATTAAGGTTAGCAAGTTCTATGAGCCATTAAATGCTAATGTACTGAATATGTTCTTTTTCTAAGTCAAAGCAGATCTTAAGTTGAGTAGGAGTAGGTATATTCAAATGAAGAAAAAAATTAAGGTAGTATAAATGACGTTTTTGTTGGACTCCATGTCTCAAAAATAGGTTAGGAGAGTGAAGATCTTGAAGTTTCTACTTGCTGGTTTCAAGGAAGGACTTTTGAGGACAGGAGTGTCTAATATTTAATTTTGTTTTATTTTGCTATATTGCATCATTGAAAATATTGCTTTACCTTGCTATCAACATGAATATTTTGTGTTTTAAATTTTGAGAAAATCAAAGAGAATTTATGCTTAGCATACAGAAGCCGAGATTTAAATTGGATCATGATTTCAGAGAATGCAGCAAATTACCTCAAGAAACAGATATGCCCCTAAAATTTTAAATAATATCAACAAAACATTGTGTTTGAAAAGAAAATATTAATGTTTTGAATATCAACAGACTGTGTAGGATTATATAACTTTCTCTTACAGTCGTTTTTATTTTCATGTTAAGGCATTTTGTTTTTATGGTAACTGCTTCCTTGTTAGTTTCCATGCAGAATTAAATTTAAAGCAGAGAAATATTTTAAAAGTTTATTTGTGCCCTTATCTTTCAGAACATTCATTATCATGTTGTTGATGATGATGATGATGATGAAGAAGAATATAATATTGTATTTCCCTACTTCTACAATTAGGTCTAAATATTACAGGTTGATAGTATCAATCAGAAATAATATTGGGGAGCGCCGTAGAGGAGGCCGCTCGGCACAGCGCTGGGACTCGGAGCAGCCACTGGGGCTCCGGCGGCTGCCTGGGGGAGGAGTGGCGGGGAGAACTGTGTGGACTCAGGACACCAGGGCCTGCCCTGAGGAGGAGGAGAGGAGCGTGGCCACTTGGATTCGGAGAGACTGCACCAGAGCTGCAGGCGGTTGCCAGAGGAGAAGCTGTGCGGCGAGCTGTTTGGAATCAGAACGACGCTTCTGAACACCGGGGCCTGCCCTGAGGATGAGGAGGAAGAGGAGCGGCCGCTTGGATTCGGGTGACCACACGGGAGCTACAGGCGGTTGCCAGAGAAGGGGCTGCATGGCGAGCTGTTTGGACTCTGACCACTTCTGAACCCTGGGGCCTGCCCGGAGGAGTAGGAGAAGGAGGAGAAGGAGCGCGGCGGGTCCTTTGGACTCGCAGTGACTGCATTAGCCCTCCAGGCAGCTGCTCAGAGGAGAAGGCGAGTGGTGAGTTGTTTGGTCTTAAAGTGACAGCTCCTGAACACAGGGGGGCTGCCTGGAGGAGAAGCGTGGTGGGACGCTTGGTCTTGAGAGGCCACACCTGAGCTCCGGGCCGTGCCCAGAGGACCCGTGCAGCGGGTCACGTGGATTCAGAGCCACTCAGAGGGACTGCTCCTGAACACCCGGGGGGTTATCTGGAGAAGGAGGAGGAACGGGGAGGGTCACTTCGACTCGGAGTGATTGATTGCCCCGGGCTACGGGTGGTTGGTGGGAGGAGGAGGCACAAAGTGAGTTTCTTGGACTCCTAGTGACCGCACCGGCATACTGGGCGGCTGTCTGGAGGAAGAGGCCTGTGGCGGATCTCTGGGACTCAGAGCGATTGTTCGGGGCCACAGGTGGCTGCTCAGAGGAGGGGCCACGCAGCCAGGCGATTAGGTGCAGAACAGGGTCCCAGGATCTAGGAGGCTTCTGGGTGGAAGAGCCGCACAGAGACAGGCTTAGGGCGGAGCAAAGGTTCCAGGCCTATGGGCAAATTCTCTGAGGAGGGGCAGCCTAAGGAGATTCATCTGCGAAGGGTGAGGCTCCCAGGCCCAGGAGGTAGGGCCGGGCCCCTGGAAACTTTGCAGAGGAAGGCAGCCCAGCCCAGGCAGTAGCTGTAAATTGAGGGGAACCTCTAGGAGGAAACTGACCAGCGAGACCTCCCCACTGGGTGAGTCTTCCCTGCCTGGTGAGGTTTCCCCACAAGGACGGTAAAACCAGAGACACAGGCCCAAACAGGCCTTGACTCAGCCCACAGCCTAGGTCCCCTTTGGATGACCATTGGTCAACAAATGGAGGCACCTCTGCCCACTAGCAGGGAATATACCCCACCTGAAGGCCACCACTCCTAGAGAGGCAGCTTCCTTGTGGAGCACCGCATTATCAACTTCCTCCAAGACTTCAGCCTACTGAAGGCTAAGAGGGGATATATATAGAAATCTTCAGGGACATTGTAAATCAACAGAGGAAATCTGCAATATATCAGCGGTCCACTGATATCTGAACAATATGAGAAAACAAGGAAAGAAAATGCTGCAAACAAATCTGGATGTTACATCAATAAAACCCAATGACAGCATGGCAGAAGAAATGACAGAAAAGGAGTTCAGAATGTACATAATTAAAATGATCAGAGAAGCAAACGATGAGATGAAAGAGCAAATGCAAGCATTGAATGATGAGATGAAAGAGCAAATGCAAGCATTAATTGATCGCACCAATCGACAGTTAAAAGAGCAAATACAGGAAGCAAAAGATCATTTCAATAAAGAGTTAGAGATATTGAAAAAAAACCAAACAGAAATCCTTGACATGAAGGAAACAATAAACCAAATTAAGAACTCCATAGAAAGCATATCCAATAGGATAGAACACCTGGAAGACAGAACCTCAGACATTGAAGACAAAATATTTAACCTTGAAAACAAAGTTGAACAAACAGAGAAGATGGTAAGAAATCATGAACAGAATCTACAAGAACTATGGGATATCATGAAAAGGCCAAATTTAAGAATTATTGGGATTGAGGAAGGCCTAGAGAAACAAGCCAAAGGAATGAACAACCTATTCAATGAAATAATATCAGAAAATTTCCCAAATCTGAAGAATGAAATGGAAAATCAAGTTCAAGAGGCTTACAGGACTCCAAATACACAAAATTACAACAGACCCACACCAAGGCACATTATAATGAAAATACCTAACATACAAAATAAAGACAGAATTTTAAAGGCTGTGAGAGAAAAGAACCAAATTACATTCAGGGGGAAACCAATACGCATATCAGCAGATTTTTCAATCCAGACCCTAAAAGCTAGAAGGTCCTGGAACAACATTTTTCAAGCCCTGAAAGAAAATGGATGCCAACCAAGAATCTTATACCCAGCAAAACTTACCTTCAAATTTGACGATGAAATAAAATCCTTCCATGATAAACAAAAGCTAAAAGAATTTACAAAAATAAAGCCAGCATTACAGAACATTCTCAACAAAATATTCCATGAGGAAGAGATGAAAAACAAAGAAGCAAATCAGCAAAGGGAGGAATTATCCTAAAGGAATTGTCAAATAAAGGAGGAAACAAGTTGTGTCAAACAAATAAATAAACAAAATTTTAAAAATGAACCAAATGACCGGGAAACCAAATCATTTCTCTATAATAACCCTGAATGTTAATGGCCTGAATTCATCAATCAAAAGACATAGACTGGCAGACTGGATTAAAAAGAAAGATCCAACAATATGTTGCCTGCAAGAGACTCACCTCATAGAAAAAGATACCCATAGATTAAAGGTGAAAGGATGGGGAAAAACATACCATGCACATGGACTCAGCAAAAAAGCTGGAGTATCCATCCTCATTTCCGATAATGTGGACTTCAAGCCAAAGTTAGTCAGAAGGGATAAAGAAGGTTATTTCATACTGCTTAAGGGAAGCATAAATCAGCAAGATATAACAATCATAAACATCTATGCCCCAAACAGTGGCTCATCTATGTATGTCAAACAAATCCTTCTCAATTTCAGAAACCAAATAGACCACAACACAATAATACTAGGTGATTTTAACACGCCGCTCTCACCACTGGACAGATCTTCCAGACAAAAATTGAGCAAAGAAACCATAGATCTCAACAACACAATCAATAATTTAGACTTAACGGACATTTATAGAATATTCCATCCAACCAAGAGTGAATACACTTTCTTCTCAGCAGCACATGGATCCTTCTCTAAAATAGACCATATATTATGCCACAAAGCTAATGTTAGTAAATACAAGAAGATAGAGACACTAGCATGTATTCTATCAGATCATAATGGATTGAAGTTAGAAATAAATGAAAGAGTAAAACACAGAAACTATTCCAACATCTGGAGATTAAACAATATGCTATTATATGATGAATGGATAACAGAAGATATTAGGAAGGAAATTAAAAAATTCTTAGAGGTAAATGAGAACAAAGAAACATCATATCAAAATCTCTGGGACACTATGAAAGCAGTACTTAGAGGGAAATTTATTTCATGGAGCGCATTTAATAAAAGAAGTAAAACTCAACAAATAAACAACCTAACACAACAGCTCAAAGCCTTAGAAAAAGAAGAACAGAACAGCACCAAAAGTAGTAGAAGACAGGAAATAGTTAAACTCAGAGCTGAAATCAATGAAATTGAAACAAAAGAAACAATACAAAAAATTGACAAAATAAATAGTTGGTTCTTCGAAAAAATAAACAAAATTGATAAACCTTTAGCCACACTAACAAAGAGAAGACGAGAGAAAACCCAAATCACTAAAATTCGGAATGAACAAGGAAATATCACAACAGACAGGATGGAAATACAACACATAATTAGAAGCTATTTTGAAAATCTATACTCCAACAAAATAGAAAATTTCGAAGACATCAACAGGTTTCTAGAGACATATGAATTGCCTAAACTGAATGAGGAGGACATAAACAATTTAAATAGACCAATTTCAAGTACTGAAATAGAAGAAGTCATCAAAAGCCTACCAACAAAGAAAAGTCCAGGACCAGATGGGTTCTCAGCCGAGTTCTACAAAACCTTTAAGGAAGAGCTCATTCCAATACTTCTCAAAGTATTCCATAAAATAGAAGAGGAGGGAACCCTCCCAAACTCATTCTATGAAGCCAATATCACACTGATACCTAAACCAGACAGAGACTCATCAAGGAAAGAAAATTTCAGACCAATATCCTTAATGAACATCGACGCAAAAATTCTCAACAAAATTTTAGCAAATCGCATACAAAAACATATTAAAAAGATAGTGCACCATGATCAAGTGGGTTTCATCCCAGGGATGCAAGGTTGGTTCAACATCAGGAAATCAATAAACATAATTCACCATATTAATAGACTTAAAGTCAAGAATCACATGATTATTTCAATAGATGCAGAAAAGCATTTGATAAAATACAGCACCCCTTCATGCTCAAAACACTAGAAAAAATAGGGATAGTGGGAACATTCCTTAACATTGTAAAGGCCATTTATGCTAAGCCCATGGCTAATATCATTCTAAATGGTGAAAAACTGAAAGCATTCCCCCTAAAAACTGGAACAAGGCAGGGATGCCCTCTTTCACCACTTCTATTCAACATCGTTCTTGAGACTCTGGCCAGAGCAATTAGACAAACCAAAGAAATTAAAGGGATACGAATTGGAAAAGAAGAACTCAAACTATCCCTGTTCGCTGATGACATGCTTATATATTTAGAGGAACCTGGAAATTCCACCAGAAAACTCTTAGACTCATAAGTGAATTCAGTAAAGTAGCAGGTTACAAGATCAATGCCCATAAATCCAACGCATTTTTATACATAAGTGATGAATCTTCAGAAAGAGAAATTAGGAAAAATACCCCATTCACAATAGCCTCGAAAAAAATAAAATACTTGGGAATCAATCTCACAAAAGAGGTGAAAGACCTCTACAATGAGAACTATACAACACTAAAGAAAGAAATTAAAGAACACCTTAGAAGATGGAAAGATCTTCCATGTTCTTGGATAGGAAGAATTAATATTGTCAAAATGGCCATACTACCTAAAGTGCTATACAAATTCAATGTAATTCCAATTAAAATCCCAATGACGTACCTTACAGAAATAGAGCACGCAATTATGAAATTCATCTGGAAGAATAAGAAACCCAAAATAGCTAAAGCAATCCTTAGCAGGAAGAGTGAAACAGGGGGTATTGCAATACCAGATCTTCAACTCTACTACAAAGCAATAGTAACAAAAACGGCATGGTATTGGTACCAAAATAGAAAGGTAGATCAATGGTACAGAATAGAGGACACGGACACAAACCCAAATAAATACAATTTTCTCATACTAGACAAAGGGGCCAAAAATATGCAATGGAGAAAAGATAGCCTCTTCAACAAATGGTGCTGGGAGAATTGGAAATCCATATGCAACAGAATGAAACTAAACCCATATCTCTCACCATGCACGAAACTAAACTCAAAATGGATTAAGGACCTCGGAATCAGACCAGAGACCTTGCAGATTATAGAAGAAAAAGTAGGTCCAAATCTTCACCTTGTTGGTCTAGGACCAGACTTCCTTAACAGGACTCCTATAGCACAAGAAATAAAAGCTAGAATCAACCACTGGGATAGATTCAAACTAAAAAGCTTTCTCTCAGCAAAGGAAACTATCAGCAATGGGAAGAAAGAGCCTACAGAGTGGGAGAATATCTTTGCCAATCATACTTCAGATAGAGCACTAATCTCCAGAATCTATAAAGAACTCAAAAAACTCTACTCCAAGAATTCAAATAGTCCAGTCAACAAATGGGCTAAGGAAATGAATAGACACTTCACAGAAGAAGATCTACAAGCAATCAACAAACATATGGAAAAATGTTCAACATCTCTAGTAATAAGAGAAATGCAAATCAAAACCACCCTAAGATTCCATCTCACCCCAATTAGAATGGCGATTATCAAGAATACGAGCAACAACAGGTGTTGGCGAGGATGTGGGGAGAAAGGTACACTCATACACTGCTGGTGGGGCTGCAAATTAGTGCAGCCACTCTGGAAAGCAGTGTGGAGATTCCTTAGAAAACTTGGAATGGAACCACCATTTGACCCAGCTATCCCACTCCTTGGCCTATACCCAAAGGACTTAAAATCTGCATACTACAGAAATACAGCCACATCAGTGTTCATAGCTGCTCAATTCACAATAGCCAGACTGTGGAACCAACCTAGATGCCCTTCAATTGATGAGTGGATAAATAAACTGTGGTATATATATACAATGGAATATTACTCAGCCATAAAGAATGACAAAATTATGACATTTGCAGGCAAATGGATGAAATTGGAGAATATCATGCTAAGTGAGATAAGCCAATCTCAAAAAGCCAAAGGACGAATGTTATCGCTAATAAGTGGAGGATGACACATAATGGGGGGGAGGGAAGGGTTAGTGTTAGGGTTAGGGAGGGGGGCAAGTATGGAGGAAGGAACTACTGTATAGAGGGTAAAGAGGGGTGGGAGGGGTGGGGGGAAGGGAAAAAATAACAGAATGAATCAAACAACATTGCTCTATGTAAATTTATGATTACACAAATGGTATGCCTTTACGCCACGTACAAACAGAGAAACAACATGTATCCCATTTGTTTACAATAAAAAAAAAAAAAAGAAATAATATTAATGGGAGATTCTTCTATGATGGGCACCATAAATTATTCCCAGACATTTATTTCAGCAAATCTTCATAATATATGAAATATGATAAGATAGTTGAAAAACATGGAGACTAAATGAAACACAAGGGAGTTATCTTTGCAAATTTTCCCAACGTTAAACTCTCAGTATAGTAATAAAACTTTTTATTTTTATTTAAAGATAGCAATTATACATATTTATGAAGTACAGTGTGGCATTAAACTAAATGATTTTGAATTCTAACTCTACAATTTCTCAACCTAATACCTTAACCAAATTACTTAATCTACCCTTATCTTGATCCCTTCATTTGTAAAATGAGAATTTTTTTAATTACTGCATCAATTTATGTTAGTTAAGCCTTTTTACTGAGCATAATACAAGGTATAAAACACAAGAAATTCTATAATTAGTTCCTGTTATTGACAGCATTTGTCAATTGAAGGAAGAAAACCTTAGAAGGCTAATGTGCATGAGTTCTGTATACCAATTAAATGCTTTCTTGCCTTTAAATTTATAAATGATTTGCTCTATTTCATTAGTGTTTTAGCAAATTTCATTGTTCTAATTGCTGGGGGAAAAAAATTCCAGATTGTAAAATCAGATTTCTTTTTCTCTTTTATTCTTCAGATGATCTGCACTCACTCAGTAAATAATATCTTGATGCCTTGAAACTTAATAAATAGCTTTAATTTAAATGAAATATAAATGAACTATGCTTGCAAATCTCAACAGTGAACTCTTACTATAGGAGTGAGTCTTATTTTTCATTGATATAATAATTACACAAATTTAGGTAGTACACTGTGGTGCTTCCACATATGTATGGAATGTGGTAATGATCAAGTTTGGGAAACTACCTTGTCCATCACCACAAACACAATTACTTTGTGATGATTCTGGGCAATTGGTACAAAATTACAGAGTAGGAATAGATTCTGGATTCTCTAGCACAGAACTATACTTTATGGGACATGGTCAAGAATCCACTGGGATCTGAAAATGATAAAGTCTTTTTGTTGTGGAAATCTTAAGTGTTCAGGTAAGTAGTATAGTATGATGAAAAGAGTTTTGATTTAGAATTAGATTTGTGCTCTACCCTAAGTAAGAAGAAGTTGTTCATTTTATCGCTTCTCAGATTCATTTATTTTTGACAGTGAAATGAATTTGCATAAAGGAAATGAAGTACTGTTGAGAAAAATATTTATACACAAGAAAATATGAAACTAAGTTTATTAGAAAATAGTTAAACATTGATGACCTTGATGGGTCCCAGAATCATTTTAGCAAAATCCTGACACATTACATGTTAGATAAAGTAAATGCAGTGCAGTGCTTAGTAATTTGCTAAACATCATGGAAATTATTGACAGTAACTGTATTGGTCTCTTCATAAAATTTTACTGTATGCTAATATATTTATTATATTACTGTCGTGTTTATGTTAATTGTCCTTGAAAATTTAATACTGTGATTACAGGGTTGTTTTCTCACAATGAAATATTTTATTGTGATGTTGCCTTCTCATGTAATTAACACATCAGACAACATGGAAGGCATTTGATCAATTTTGACTATCCTTGTTAGATGTAACCTCCATCTTTTATTTTTCCATCAGAAAATTTGAGGTTTCTAAAATTGTACTCTTAATTAATTCAGTTGACTCTTTGATTATAAATAGTTGTTCTTCTACTGTACTCAAAGAAAATACTCTGAGATCATTGATTGGTATTTCTTAATAATATAAATTATTTATTCCTTAATTTGTGTGAAGTTCTATTATTAGCATGAATTATGGTGAAATGAAAGTTCTCTTTTGTATGGTCTTCCCCATTTTGTAGGTTGGCTAGCTCCTTGTTCTAACTGCCTTCATTAGAACCCTGAATCTAATGAATGTGTGTTTGAATTTATTGCATAAGACATGTCGTACATTGGTTTTATTCAAAGAAAGCACATTTCAGTGACAACACTTTGTAGGAGCTGCCTGAGTTACTGTCTCTTTGACTTTGGAAATATAAAGTGCTAGAGTGCTGAAGTGCCTCAAATCAAAGAGTTGAGTAAAGAGGACAATCTTCACAGGGAAAGACAACCTGGAATGTCATCAATAACCTAAGTGTTGTTTCTTCGAATGTATCTGCAGTTATTTACTCTTTCTTGAAACCCATTTTTACACATAAGTGATGAATCTTCAGAAAGTGAAGTTAAGAAAACTACCCCATTCACAATAGCCTTGAAAAAAAATAAAATACTTGGGAATCAATCTAACAAAAGAGGTGAAAGACCTCTACAATGAGAACTACAGAAGAATAAAGAAAGAAATTAAAGAAAACCTTAGAAGATGGAAAGATTTCCCATGTTCTTGGATAGGCAGAACTAATATTGTCAAAATGGCCATACTACCAAAAGTGCTATACAGATTCAATGCAATTCCAATTAAAATCCCAATGACATACCTTACAGAAATAGAACAAGCAATCATGAAATTCATGTGGAAGAATAAGAAACCCAGAATAGCTAAAGCAATCCTTAGCAGGAAGAGTGAAGCAGCAGAGGGTATCACAATACCAGACCTTCAACTATGCTACAAAGCAATAGTAACAAAAACGGCATGGTATTGGCACCAAAATAGACACGTAGATCAATGGTACAGAATAGAGGACATGGACACGAACCCAAATAAATACAATTTTCTCATACTAGACAAAGGTGCTAAAAATATGCAATGGAGAAAAAATAGCCTCTTCAACAAATGGTGCTGGGAAAACTGGAAATCCATATGCAGCAGAATGAAACTAAACCCTTATCTCTCACTCTGCACAAAAATCAACTCACAATGGATCAAGGACCTTGAAATCGGAGCAGAGACCCTGCATCTTATAGAAGAAAAAGTAGGTCCAAATCTTCTACATGTCGGCTTAGGATCAGACTTCCTCAACAGCACTCCCATAGCACAAGAAATAAAAGCAAGAATCAACAACTGGGATAGATTCAAACTAAAAAGCTTTCTCTCAGAAAAGGAAACTATCAGCAATGTGAAGAGAGAGCCTACAGAGTGGAAGAAAATCTTTGCCAACCAAACTTCAGACAGAACACTAATCTCCAGAATATATAAAGAACTCAAAAAAACTCTACACCAAGAATACAAATAATCCAATCAACAAATGGGCTAAGGAAATGAACAGACACTTCACAGAAGAAGATCTACAAGCAATCAACAGACATATGAAAAAATGTTCAACATCTCTAGTAATAAGAGAAATGTAAATCAAAATTACCCTAAGATTCCATCTCACTCCAATTAGAATGGTGATTATCAAGAATACAAGCAACAATAGGCATTAGCGAGGATGTGGGGGGAAAGGTACACTCATACATTGCTGGTGGGGTTGCAAATTAGTGCAGCCACTCTGGAAAACAGTGTGGAGATTCCTTAGAAAACTTGGAATGGAACCACCATTTGACCCAGCTATCCCACTCCTCAGTCTATACCCAAAGAACTTAAAAGCAGAATACTACAAAGATGCAGCCACATCAACCACATCAATGTTCATAGCTGCTCAATTCACAATAGCCAGATTGTGGAACCAACCTAGATGCCCTTCAATTGATGAATGGATAAAGAAACCGTGGTATATATATACAACGGAATATTACTCAGCCATAAAGAATAATAAAATTATGGCATTTGCAGGCAAATGGATGAAATTGGAGAATATCATGCTAAGTGAGGTAAGCCAATCTCAAAAAACCAAAGGAAGAATGATCTCGCTGATAAGCAGATGTTGACACATATTGGGGAGAAGGGGGCAAGAATGGAGAATGAAGGGACTTTATAGAGGGAAAAGAGGGGTGGGGTGGGGGGAAGGGAAAAAAAACAGAATGAATCAAACAACATTACCCAATTAAATGTATGATTACACAAACGGTATGACTTTACTCCATGTACAGAGAATCAACATGTATCCCATTTGTTTACAATAAAAATAAATTTAAAAAAAACACATATGGGCTTTAGAAAACCAAAGTAATTTCTTCCATTTCTAGTTTGTTGACAGATTTTATTATGGGAAACTTGAATTTTTTCAAATGATTTCTGCAACTATCAATACAATAATGTGATTTTATTCTTTTATTCTCTTATGTGGTATATTTTATCAATAGATTTTTCTGTATTCAACCATTCTTGAAACCCAGGGATGGATTCCAATTGGTCATTGTGTATAATCCATTTAAGAAGCTCTTATATTCAGTTTGGTAATATTTTGTTGATGATTTTTCTATCCATATATTTATCAGGAATGTTCACAATATAATTGTCTTTTGGTATTTTTGTCTGATTTTTGTATTAGGGTAATGTTGGCTCATAGAACGAAATTAGGTGTAGTCCCATTTTTTTCATTTTTTTATACTGTTCTAAGAGTTTGAGAAGCATTGATATTAATTCCTCAAATGCTGGTAGAAGTCTCCAGGGAAGCTATCCAATTCTGAGTTATTCTTTGTTAAGAGGTTTTGGATTAGTGATTCAATCTCCCTCCTTGTTACAGATCTTTTCAGAATTTCTATTGTTTCATGATTTAGTCTTGATAGCTTGTAGATTTCTAACAATTTGTTTTTAATCCGTATCTCCTATATGATCCAATTTATATATAATGTTTCTTATAGTATCTTACAAGTTTTTTTTTAATTTCTGTGACATCAGTTGTAATGTCTCCTCCTTTAATTTCTGATTTCATATAAGACTTCTTTTTTCTTTTTAATCTATGAAAGGGTTTAATTTCAAAATACATAAAGAACTCCTACAACTCCATAGTAAATAAAAATTCAAATTTTAAAATGGACTATGGACTGGAATGCGAATAAATATTTCACTAAGATATACAAATGACCAATACTTACGTGAAAAAAAAAATGTTCAATTTCACTAATCATCAGGGAAATGAAAATCAAAATGACAATGAGATATCATGTCATAAAAGACTGGTTTGTTACTATCAAAAGCAGAAAAGCAAGTGTTGTTGAGGATGTGGAGAAATTGTAAACTTTGTAACCCGTTCCTGGGAATACTAAATGATACAGCTATAATGAAAACAATTAGAAGTTCCTCAAAACATTAAGAATAAAACCAACATATGATTCAGTAGTCCCACCCTTGGATGTTTATACAAAACAATTGAAATTAATTCTCAAAGAGATATTAGCATTCTTATGTTCTTCGGAGTGTTATTCACAAAGAGCCAACATACGGAAATAAATAAAATGTTCAACAAATACAGAATACGTGATGTATACTTTTGTGTTCAGTCTTAGAAAGAAAATCTGCAATATGTGCCAACAAGGATAAAACTTGACATTACTCTAAGTGAAATAAGTCAATCACAGAAAGACATATACTTTATGATTTCACTTATATAAGTTTTCTAAAATAGTTAAATTCACAGAATCAGGGAGTGGAATGACAGTTGTCAAGTATTGGGGAGTGGAAAATAGAGAGTTACTGATCAATGAGTATAAAATTGCAGCCAAACAATATAAATAAATCCTAGAAAGCAGCAGTATAATGTCATACCAGAGTCAATAATAATGCATTGTACATTTAAAAATTTGTGAAAAACAATAGATCTAATGTTAAATGTTCTTACCAAAATAAAATTTAAAAAAATCCATGACCGCATTAAACTATATTATTTCATATTTTATTTCAGTGATTGAATCCATTTTAAGACTTTATCCAATTATGAATCTTTATCCTATATTAAACCCCCACTATGCAGTGCTGAAATATTGTTCATGGATATTTCTGACACCATTAACACTCAGGAAAAGCAATTAAAAGATAATAAATGTGTGAATAATTTTAAAATCAGTTTTGCACAGAGGAAAACTAGTTAGGTCTGGACAGGGATGTGACAAATATACCACACCAATCCAAAACTTTAATAAGGGAAACCAAGGCTGAGGTTTTGGTTCGATGGCTCATGGAGTTGGAAACTCTGAAGAACCTGTTGATTAGAAAACTACTTAGACATAAATAAGCTGCTTGTCATCCCTACTGTTATCTTTTGGGAGCAAGCTTTTCTTAACTGCAAGTAGTTCTGATATTTTGGCTTGTCCACTGTTTTACATAGGAACAGGAAAATATGTCTGAATATTGCATTTTATGAGATAATGACATAGAAGTGTGTATGATACTAGTATTGTTTAACCCAGAAACATGAAATTATGTTTGTTTCATTTGAAAGGCATATTATAGTTCTCAGAGGCATGAGGAATAGAAAAAAATATTTTGTGATTTGATTGCTAATGTGGTTCTTCTTTTGACATATTCTATATTATGTATTTGAAGAAATACTAGAATGTCTACTCTATGACTACCTTATAAGCAGTGTTTGCTTTGGAAAAAGGATAAAAATGATGATTTACTTTAAAATTAATTATAGGATTCTACTATCTACTTCCCCTTTAAGACTCCATATGTGAAGTTAACAAAATACATGTTTCTTAGTTTGGCACCTTTTGTGAACTGACTCCTTAATTTTGTAGTAAGATTAGAAAAAGGTAGTAATACCAGCAGCATATGACATCAGCTTGTATTAGCACACTCATTTATAATCAATAGTTAATATGCAGTTAGCATACTGCTTTTTGTATATAAATACTAAAGTAATTTATAATGTTCACAGTTTTTCATTGAATCAGCAGTCACATTTTGGTATTTTTGTACACTTCGTTTTTGAGGGAAGATTTAGGTTTAAATGACTTTGAGCTGAAAGTGCAGAGTTCCCATATACTCTATCTCCATAGCCCTCATTAGAATTTTGCATTGGTATGGTATATTAGTTACAATTGATGAACAAGAGCAATATATGAACATTAATTAAATCACATAGTTTAAGGTACATTGTTTAGGTTGTACAGCTTTATGAGCTATGCATAATGTCATATATTCAGCATTAGCATAAGGAATAATTTCACAAACCTAGAAATTTTGTTTCACCTAGTCATCTGTCCTTGTCTCCCTCCAAAATCCTTAAAAGTTTAAGTCTTGCCTTTTACAAAATGTCATATAGTTTTCAGATTGGCTTCTTTCACTTAGCCCCATGCACTTAAATTTTCTCCATATCCTTTTGTGTCTTAGTATCTTATTTTATTTCACACTAAAATTATGTGGTGTTTTCTGTTCTATGGATATACAGAAGTTTGTTTATACATTCATCTATTGAAAGATATCTTGGTTGCTTATAATATGGGGCAATTATAAATAAAGCTAAAATAAATGCTTGTGTTCCATTTGTTGTGTGTATAGTATAAATTTTCAATTCATTTGCACATTGTGTGGTAAACATGTATTTATCAAAACTGTGTTCCAAAGTGTAAGAACTATTTTTGCTTTCTCGCCAGTAATGAAAAAGAACTCCTGATGTGTCATCTTCTCATCAGCATTTAGTAGAGTTGGTGTTTCAGATGTTGGACATTTTAGTAGATATGTAGTGTTACCTCATTGTTGTTTTACTTTGCAATTATGTAAGTGGTATCTCATTGTTGTTTTACTTTGCAATTTTGTAAGGCATATGATCTTGTCATTTACCATCTGCGTACCATTTTTGGTGTAATGTACGTTGAAATACTTTGCATATTTTAATGAGTGCCATTTTCTTGTTAGTGAATATTAAGAATTTTTTACATATTTTAGAAAAGAGTATTTTATAAGATGTATATTGCAAATATTTTCTCCTAGTCTGTGAGGGGTGTTTTGATATGCATAGGTATTTAATCTTGATGTAGTACTTTATTTGACATATTTCTTGCATTTATACTTAGAGATGTCTGTATTCTAAGATATTATTTTTTCCAAGGTCACAAAGATATTTCACATTTTGTTACAAGTTGGGACATTTGGTACAGATACTTGAGTTTATATAAACTTCAAGAGTCAGAGCAAACTACATTGCCACTCAATATACCTCAATGTAGAGAAATTATACAACCATATTAAAAAAACAACCTGGCCATATTTAAGACCTAAGAAAGATTGGTTTTGTCTGAAATCTCACTGTGTTATCCTCTACTATTTATCTTTCTGTTCTCACCTGGTGCTAATTTATAGTCCACAGGATATGGAAATAGAATTTTATATACTACTTCTTTCTCTTCACATATTCCAATTCTAGTCACTAATAGTAAGAAAGCAGTATAAAAAATAAGGTCTTACTGAAGGCAGAATGCATATAATGCAATATATTATATTATATAATATTTTACTATATAACATTATTATCATTATTATATTATATTATATTATATTATAACCAGGGAATATAATGGTCCTGGTTATCTCAGAGACATCATAGAGAAAAGAAAAATATTTCTCTAGTACTTTGTTTTGCTATCAAAATATCTGTTTGTCTGAGATATAAAAATGTATTAGATTCACCAGAGAAATATAAAAAATAAGATATGGAGAGAGATATATAAAAATAAATTTATTATAGTAATTGGATCATGCAATTATGACTCAGAAGTCCCACAATGTTACTATGAGTTGGAGACCCATGAAAATTATTAGCGTAAATTGGTCTTGGTTTAAAGGTGTGAGAACTAGGAATTCTATTATTGTAAGTCTAGGAATCCAATGCTCAGGAGCCAAGAGCTATGATATCTGAAGGTTGGGGAATATGGTTGTCCCAACTGAAGAAGAGTGAATTTGTCCTTTTGTTCTATTCAGGATTTCAGTAGATTGATAGATACCTACTCAAATTGGTGTGGGTGGATATTTGCTTAACCTACTGATTAAAGTGACCACCTCTTTCAAAATACCTTCACTCATACACCAAGAAATAATATTTTACTAGATACCTGGGTACCCCTTGAGTCAACCAAATTGAAACATAAGATTGACAATCACAGGAAATATACCTGATGTTCCTGGAATTATCTACCTGAATCTATGTCCTGTGTCATGGCTTCTACCATTATGCCATGGAAATATATCTCTCTATGTGAGCAATTATGAAATAATACTTCATAATTTTTAGAAATACTTAAGGAAAAATTATATAAAGATAAATTAGGCTCTGTTGAGCAGTATTTATCTTACCTAAATATCTAGAATTTTTTTAATTTCAAATTTTAGGTCTAGATTGAAATCCGTAGTAGAGAAGTCCTTGATAAATTTTTGAAAGCATAGGTGTTTATACTCAGCACAATGGTAACGAATGTACACATATAAGTATATCTCTCTATACATATATCTGTGTATCCATATCCATAAAAATGTTTTCATGACTCAATGTTGCAAAAGAATCTATTACCATTGGATTTTAATATTTGAAAAATGGCAGTAAGTACCACCTTTGTTTCCAGTTGGTTTTGATGAATTTGCATACATGAAATGGCATCAGTTACGGAGAAAAGAGCTATTTAAAGAAAATTCATTGTATAAGCCTCTATTTCTTGAGGATGAGCTTCTTCACTTCACTTCTTTTCTCAAAGTCAGTAAGGAAAATTGCTTGGCACCTACTGGTCACACTGCTGTTGCTAGCTAGGCTACTGCTTTTTATTTCATCAGTTTCTCGACTGTACTGTGATAGTTCTGCTTCGTGACACCCAAAAGGCAGAAAATTCACAAGAAAATGTCTAAAATTTTTCATCCTTTCAGCAGCAGGATGTTTACGTTATTGAACACATCACCCTTATTACCATATCCAAATACAACCAAGCTGTTTATAAATGTCCAGTTCTAAAGAATTTGTTGAAGAATGAATAAACTATATTTGATATATTAGTTAATATAACTATGGTTGCTATAATACCAGATCTCAAAATCCTGGCTATTTAACAGGAAGGGTATTTATTTCTTGCTCAGATAAAGTTGAATCCTGGTGAGCCTTGTCTGTAAGTATCCTTCTACTTGAACATTCATCAGAACTCTCCATTATAGGGCAATGTCTACTTCTATGTCAGGTTTCTGAGTCCAAGGAGTGGGGGAAATGAATCACTCTGACCTGGCATTGACACACATTATCCCCTGTTCAAAATGCACTAATGAGACTTAATGCACATGGTGCTACTTAGTAGATGGAAGAGTTGAAATTGGAGCAGGACTATCACCTCTGAGCATATCTCTACTATATGATGTTCACGCATTCAGAATAATCTCTTTCATGCTAATCCCTGCATTAGTGCAATTTTTCCCTGTCAGTAACTGAATATAAATGTAAGTGCACAAACTATGTTTTAGCCCATCCCAGCCAGGTTTAGAATACACAGATGTTCAAAAGACAAACCCAGTTCTTTCATTTCATAAATTCTGGGGAATATGCACATGGGTAGAGAATTGCTGAAATTCTCAGTTAAAAGTCATATGCCAAGTACCTCCTTAGAAGGAAGATTAAAAGTTTCATATTCTTAGAGTATATACCAAAAAGCAGTAATTTTTAGAGTTGGACACTACATTTAGCATTCAGTTTTCAAGACTGTCTTATGATTAACAGGGATTTATCTTAAAGGGAGGGGAAGAAAGGAGAATAGTTTATCCGGAAGTACGTAAGCAGGGAGGTACCACCACAAATGGCTGGTGCTAGAAGATACTGTGAACCAACAATAAATTTTGTTGAGTTAATTTTAAATCTTTTTCAAGGTTATCAACCATGAATGTTATCAATATTTTAGAAACCATGTATCATTTTTAGTTACTGATCAAAATATGTAGGACCAATGGTTTTGACTAAGCAATTATTCTTTTTTACTGTATTGCAAATTGCAGATTATGTTTAGTTGAAAAGTATGTTTTTGCCTTTTAATAGTTTTAAGAACAATGTTTTTTAAATAATTTGGCTTTCTCTATTTTATTTATCCCTCTCTTAGGAGTCCTATGCTATATTGTACATCATTGTGACAAATACTATAACTATTCTCATTTGTTCCATGTATTTTTTTTCCTCAAATAGTTCTTGAAATAAGTCAGTGGGTGAGTCTTAGAAATTCTTTTTTTTACCTCTCATGGAGATCAATTTATAGACAGATTATCAGGGTTACTAACATAGATTCAATAGAATATATTGTCTTATTTAGTTGGTTTCAGATAGAAGGGAGAAAAGCAGGTTACTTTGTCTTATCTTGGCTTTCTTTTATTATGGTAAAATACAGAGAGCATTAGATTTACTATTTAGTCATTCTAAAGTTAACTAGGCAGCACGAAGTACATTCTCAATGTTGAGCAACTGGTAACACCATCTAATTCTCTAACTTTTCATTACTTCAAAGGAAACCCCAAACCCTTTAAACAGGCACTCCTCACCTTCACCCTCCTCTCTGCCCCTGGCAACTATTCATATGCTTTCTGTACTTATAGATTTTCTTATGCTACGGATTTATTATAAGTAATATTATATAATACTGGTCTTTTTGAATCTGGCATCTTTCAACTTTTAGCATAATGTTTTCCAGACTCATTCATGTTGTAGCACGTATCTTCATTTAACTCCTTTTTCATGTCTGAATAATATTACATTGTTTGGTTAAATCACATTTTGTTCAATCCTATTCTATTGTTCTACACATCTATCCTGTGCCAATACCACACAGATTTGACGACTATAGCTTTGTGGTAAGTTTTGAGTTCAAAAACTGTCATTTATTTTAGAACCAGTTTTTCCATTTATTCAAAGAAAATTCAATAGGATTAGATAGGAATTGCTTTGAATTTGTACATCAATTTGTGTAGTATTACTATAGCAATATTAAATCTGCCAATTCATAAACATTAACAGCTTTGTTCATATTTTGGTCTCATTTAATTTCCCTTAATAATGTTTCACAGATTTCAGTGTACATGTTGTACTCCTTTTTGGTTAAATTTATTCTGATAGTCTCCAGGTTTTTGCATGTTGGGTCTGAATTGGAACCCTTCTTCAACGTCTCCCCACATTGTCTTTTTCTGCTCTACCTTAGCCTTCTCATACTGCTCATGCTGAGACTAAGAGTTAGTTTGAATGTGAGTGTATCCTTCCCTGGGCACGTGCACAGTTTTCTAGATTCTCTTCTAAAGGTGGAACTTTTCAAAGCCTAATTTCTCAAAAATTTTTCACTCCCCATTTGTTTTTCCATGACTTTGTGTTTTTGTTTTACTTCAAGAGTTAGTAACTTCTTTATCTGTCTTTCAGTGTTGTTGGTGTTGCTTATTTTGTACTGCTGGTGACTGAATCCAGGGCCTTGTTCATGCTAGGCAAGCACTATACCTTCTGAGCTATATCCCATCCACCCAATTCTTTTATTTGGCACAGTCTTACTAAATTGCCCAGGCTCACCTTGAAATTTCAATCCTCCTGCCTTGGCCTCCAAAGTAGCTGGGATTACAGGCACTACTACAACTAGCTCAGCTTGCAATGCTTTTGGAGGAATAGTCTCCTTATAGCCACTTTTTCCCTGGGAGAATCCTGAGATGAACATTACAAGAGGCACATCACTTGAGTCAGTCCTTCAAGGAACTCCAGAAATATCAAAGGAGCAAAACAAATTTCTTGGTAACAAGATCTGCTCCACTGCCTGTACATCCAGGTACTTATGCTAGTAATGCTACCATCTCAAAACCACCACTATGCCAGGGACAGGGGAGAGAGCAAAGTTAAGTCAAAAGGCTACAAAACTATCCAGCTCTGCCTAAAATTCCTTTATCCATAGTTTAGCTACTGTGAACTGAGCTGCTATAAACATTGATGTGGCAGTGTAACTGATATGCTGATTTTAAGTCCTTTGGGTATCTGCCAAGGAGTGCAATAACTGGAACAAATGGTGGTTCCATTCCAGTTTTTCTGCGGAATCTCCATACTGCTTTCCAGAGTGGTTGCACCAATTTGCAACCCCAAAAGCAATGTATGAGTGTCCCTTTTACCCTACATCCTCACCAAAATTTATTGGTACTTGTGTTCTTGATAATTGCCATACTGACTGGAGTGAGATGAAATCTCAGTGTAGTTTTAATTTGCATTTTTCTAACTGCTCAGGATGTTGAAGGTTTTTTCATATATTTGTTGACTAATCATATTTCTTCTGTGAAGTGCTTTTTCAGTTCCTTTGCCCACTTACTAATTGAGCTATTTGTTTTTGTGGTGTTAACTTTTTGGGATCTTTATATAACTTGAAGATTAATGCTCTATTTGAGGTGCAGGTGGCAAAGATTTTCTCCCATTCTGTATGTTCTCTCTTCACATTCTTAATTGTTTCTTTTACTGTGAAGAAGATTTGTAATTTGATCCCATCCCAACTAGCCTAGGTGCCCTTCAAAAGATGAATGGATAAAGAAAATGTATTATATATATACACACACACACACACACACACACACACACACACACAATGAAATATTACTCAGCCATGAAGAGAAGAATGAAATTATGGCATTTGTCAGTAAATGGATGGAACTGGAGAATATCATGCTAAGTAAAATCAGCCAATCCCCCCAAACCAAAGGCTTAATGTTCTCTGTGATACACAAATGCTAACTTACAATGGGGGTAGGTAGGGAACAACAGAAGTGCTTTGGATTAGACAAAGGGGAATGAAGGGAAGGGAGGGGGAATAGGAATAGGAAAGATAACAGAATGGTGGTACATTACTTTACTATATGAATATGTGAATTCACAATGAATGTAATTCCACATCATGTACAACCAGAAGAACGGGAAGTTGTACTCCATATATGTATAATATGTCAAAATACATTCTACTGTCATGTATAACTCATAAGAACAAATAAAAAAGTAAAAGAGTAAAATAAAAAAAAATTGAGAAAATGGAGTTTTTCTTTGTAAAATATAATCTTTGTAAGCTTTTTTATTGAAATAAAACTTAAATGTAAAAAAAAAAAATTCCTTTATCCTCTTTTTAAAGTGATTTCACTTGCTGTAAACTTTTGACTATCTTTTAGAGTTCAGAGAAGGTTGATTCGGATAATTTTTATTAGTTTTTTTTTCAATATAACTGGGGTAGAACAAACCATTGGAGGTTCTAACTTCACCCCTTTTAACTACCATTATTACTATCATAGTTCTTATTATGGATATGAAATTAGTTGGGTATTTATATTTTATTCAATAGGTGGTAAATAGTCTTGCTAGAATTTAATTTTTTATAATCCTTGCAAAGAATATTATACCATGAGATGAAATGTTTTAAAAATATTATCTTTACCAGGTGTGGCAATATACACCTATAATCCCTGCTACTTGGTTTGATGAAGTAGAAGAATCACAAGTTTGAGGCTAGCCTCAGCAATTTAGCAAGACCCTAAACAACTTAGTGAGGCACTGCCTCATAATAAAAATTAAAAGGACTGGGGAGATAGCTCAGGGGTAAAGCATCCCTGGGTTAAATCCCCAGTATGAAAAATAAATTAAATAGATAAATAACAAATAAATAAAAATAATCTTTGTTTTCATTATTGTTCAAGTGATTAGTCTCTATTCATTCTATACCCAGTCCTAGACAGCATAGACAGGAGAAGCAGATGAGTAAGTGAGCAGCTACCTTATTGATATTAGTTAGAAGTTGATGCATTTTCTTAATATACTTATTTACTTATTAGTGAGAAACAAATGCCAGATTCTTGTGCAGTTAATCACTACTGTTTTTCTCTTATAAGTTTTACACAAGTAAACAACACATATGGGTCAATGGCCTCATGAATAATTTTACAAGCATTTCATACACGTAAAGCAGAGATCTGTAATATGGAACTGAAGACCTATGGGCTAAATTTGGCTTTCCTATTTATCTATAAGTAGAAATCCAAAACTCAGTATCCTATTCCTTCATTGATCCAAGAGAAAGAAAATACACAAATTTATCACCAGGCTCAGGTAAGCAGATGGGGAGAAAACATTGGTGCATCCAATTATTAGCAGACCCTAATCAAAAGCAGAAGAGATGGCTATAAAGTTCTCAGGTAACTTGGCAATACTGCATTATCCAAGCATATATATACTTTTTCTAGGTAGGTCTTGGAGTCAAAAAAGCAAAATCATGAAACCAACTGAAGTAGAAAATAAATATTTTCTCCCCGCATTTTGTAGCTTTACTTCCTTTATCTCTTTAAAAATAGTATCACCTCAACACTCATAAACAACATGCACACACATAGAGGTGCACATGTATTTGATCAAATGTCGGGAAGACTGTTATTCCAAAACACTGAAACACAATTTCATGACAACTGATGCAAAACTTCTGCATTGCTATAAGGACAGTTTATTTGGTACTCACCTAACTCCATCACAGATGAAGTTTATTTTTACTAGAAAGGAATGCTACTGGAACATGACAGCGATTAAAAAAACAAAGTAGGTATAAAATCTGATACAAACTCTCTTTCTCCTGCAATCTCATTATCAATGGTCTGATGTGATACACCAGAAGATTATTAACTGTCCTCGAAGATGAGTACCAAAAATATACACGGTACAAAACACATAAAACTCTAATGCTAAAAACTAGGTCAGGTGACGACAAATATCCAAAATAGAAACACAAAGAAGATTGGTGTATGCCAGGCAGGGGCTGAAGAGGGAAATGGGGATTGACAGCTAACAGGTTCAGGGTTTTTCATTCAGGAGTAATGAAAGTATCTTGGAACTAGACAGAGGGGTGATGGTCCAATGTCATGAATATGCTAACTACAATGAAATGGAATACTTAAACTGATTAATTTTATGTTATGTAAATTTTGATTCAATAAAATAAGAAAAAAATCTGTTATTTAAAAAATATGGTTCACAACATAGGCTGTTTTGAGTTCAGAAAAATAATATTACTCTTAACATCCTATAAGTCACACACACATGCCTACTTTTAAAATCCTGTAGGCTGCCTATTTAACTCATGATTGGTGTTTTTCTTTTCCTATTGATTCTTCTTATACAAAATGTTCTCAGCCTAGTTCAGTCTAAGAGTACAACAAATACAGAATGTTTGATCTTTAATTTAATATCCTTTGAATTGCTTTTCTTCAGTCTTGGATCATCTGAACCAGCTAAGGAGGGAGACTGAACTGAGAGAAAAGGACCATCTTGCAGCACTAGGGTCCTCAGGATCCAACCTGTCCACTTTTGTCTACCCCTACACCTCACCCAGCTAGCAATCCAGAATGATTATACGACCAGTTATAACATGATGCAGATAATTGTTGTGGCGGCAAGACCCAGGGTTACACCACGTGCATCTAAAGATGGCGACTGGCAGAGAGCAAATGGCATCCTGATTATGCCTGGAGAAAGGCAGAAAGCTTTACAATTGGCTGTATAATAATCAGTTTAGCTGCCTAGCGTGTGGACAGATATACTTTACATGTATGCTTGAGCTAGTGATCGCTTGACATTTAACAGGATTGGATGGACATATCTGGTTACAATTACTTATGTATGAGACTGCTTATACATTGAGAGTGTTATCTGAATAAAGTGGAAGCTGCTTCATGAACTTCTGAAGAGTACGTGTCTTTTGTCCCGCGATCTGGCATAAGAGCAAAAAGCAGCGAGAGCCGCTTGGAGCAACCCAGGCTGGGAGCGGCGGTAATCCATATTTGTTAAAACAAAGGTAAGTCACCTTTCCAAAGAAACTTCTTTGTCACAATAATCCATAGATGGAGAATCTATAAGAGAACACATATTAGAAGAATGAAGAGAAAAAAAGTAACATTTAATTTCACCTATCATGGTTTGTTAGCTCATCTGTGTAGAATTCACATAATGGCCTCTTCAGGATGTTGAGAGTTTATAAGAACTGAAACAAAATCACAAAATTGTCCTGTCTTAATACTTACAAATGTACACATTAGAAGTTTAAAGAAAGAATTAAAGCAAATGATAATATTATAGAATGTTAGAGCCAGTGAGACCTGAGGGAAACTACCTAATAAAACTCTCCCAAAATTATTTTTGCTTTGTTCCTTATTATGTTTCTTTTTTATTTTTTACAGACTGAATTCAGTCATAAAGAAGAATAATACTATGGCATGTGCAGATAAATGGATGGCATTGGAGAATATCATGCTAAGTGAAATAAGCCAATCCCCAAAAACCAAAGGCCTAATGTTTTCCCTGATAAGTGGATGATGATATATAATGGAGGTGGAGGAGTTGGAGGTGAGAAGAATGGAAGAACTTTAGATTTTGTAGAAGGAAATGAGAGGTGAGGTATGAAAAATTGTGGAATGAGACAGATATAGTTACCCAAAAAAATTCTTGAAAGAGATTCATTCAACAACAGACGGATGGAAAGAGATACTGAAATATAAAGGACCCTATTCTCTGTTCAGTAGAGTTCCTCACTTATCTGAGGAATAATCTACAACATTCATGTCGGGTCTTATGGTTTGCAGTGTAATGCATCAACTCTGACATCTTTGAGATTATGACCACTGTTAAGCTGGTCAACACCATATATCAACATAAAGAAAGTGGAGGCAATGTGACTGTTGCTTCATGCATAAGTTTTGAGCATTAACAGCTGAATGAATCAAGCGGAGAGAAATTACACTGCTTGTTAGCATTATATAGCGGGTAAATGCTACAAATTTTAATTCCAGTTTTCTCTCTCTCTCTGTATGTCTCTCACGGCTGCACCATGTTACTATTCACATAAATAGCGATTTTCCCACCCCCACTAATAGTATCTGATTATTTGATGTGATCATTTCATGACAGTGGTGAGGATGTAAACTGAAGATTTTCTTTTTAAAGTCACCAAATTTAATATCGACATAAAATTTAATGTTATCTTCGATAGTACTGAATAATTAATTAAAATTTAGGGTTCAGCTGGAAATTTTTTCTTAATTACTTTTAATGTGTTAATTTACTAGAACATAAATAATTCATCTCTGTAAGGAGAAAAGTAGCTAGTGGTTACTTCTTGTCAACAAATTATGGTATGTTTTCATTATTAGAAACATGATGTGTATTTAAACCTCATTTTGCAAACAAAGAAACGGAGACATAATTTTGTTGTGAGGAATAGGACCATGTATAAAATCACTTAGATTATTTGGCATGTGATTGAATTTAGCTACTGTTATTAAAGTACATGTCCAATGAAAGTTCTTATTATAAACAGCATTATAAAACCGAATGTGCATATGTTATATTCAAAGTTCTTAGACTGAATTTCCCCCAAAAAGAAAGGCCAAAATTCTAAACTTCCCTTTATTGAAACCTTGAAATTGGAGTTGACAATATTCTTCACTAAATTAATACCCAGATTGTTAAGTGCACCAATAAATATATAAAAGGGAAGTATAGTGGGAAAACACAAAGCAGGAGTAAACTAATTCTACTAACCAGCATAGTTTATTTCAGTTTGAAGATTGAAAAGAAGAAGTGCTACTCTTTGAAAATAATATTTTGTAAGATACTTAGCAAAATGAAAACAAATAATTTCAACAGCACCAAAATTAGAATATTTTGGAATTAATAAATAATGGTACAAAACTCTCCCCAAATATATCATTTGAAGTATTATATACTATGAAATTAATCAAAACCTAACATATAGTGCCAAAAAAGATTAATTTTCTTGTATTTATACTAGAACACTCTCAAATTATCTGAGTCTTTATAGATAACATAATCTTAAAAGTAGATAGTGTTTTAGAACTATCTATAATATTATATTCTATTTGATGAAAGTTAGCTTTCATTGATCTGAGGACTACTTTTAAAATTTTTTCTTAGTTCTTAGCTTCCCCCCTTTTTATGAACTCAGGAAAAGACATGCTTTATTTATGACAGATTGTAATAGTGTCTGTCACATATCTGATCATCAGTCTATTTATCTATCTACATATCGGTCTGCTATCAATGAACTCACTACTCAATACAAAACCTAGAACACTAACAGAACTTAAATTATCCAATTTCTGGTCCTGCCCCATCCAAGTTCCTGACTACCCTGAACTGAATTAGAAACCCTCCACAATTCTGTGATCTTTCTTTCCTTGCTTCTGTAAAAGTTCCTGAAAAAATGAATTACTATTTTAATTGGCCTTTGTTTTAAAATGTTATGATAGATAATCTCCACAACTTATTTTTAAACTGTATATTACAATTTATAAGACTCATCCATTTTGTTGAATAAAGTTTCAACTTATACATGTCCATTTGTTGAGTGTTTTCATTTTGTGATTCTTCCAAAGTGTGTTGTCCATCCCCCTGCAAATGGACAATTGGTTGTAACAGAGTTTTAATTTTTAAACAATTCTGCTATTACACTCCTGATTTTTTAAGGTGCACATTGTAAGAAATTATTTATGATATTAGAGTTAAGGCAAAATTTCTAAATTTAATACGATTGCACTTTATAAAGTAATAGCATTTTTTCACAAAAAGATTAACATATCTTACTGAATCTCATCATCTCCAATTATTAATATTTTAATTGTTGCCAGTCAAATGGATATAAAAATGGCATATCATTTTAATCAAGATTTCAGTTTAGCTGACCACTACTGAGACCTAAAGATAATCTCTTGCATTTACTTTTCTCATATTTATGCACACATACACAAATTCACAAATAAGTTTATAGGTTAATGAATTTTCACCAACTGAACACATGCATGTAACCACCCACTCAAAATAAAAAAATAGATTGTTAACAGCAGGACATAAAACCTTCTGCCTGCCTCTCCTCATCATTAACTACCAAACGATAACCATATCCTAGCACCATGGATTTACCTTTGTTTATCTGAGCATCATAAGGAAACATTACAAGTGTATTTTCTGTCTACTTCTTTTGCCCAGCAGTTTGTTTGTGACTTTCACTATTTGTGAATCCTTCACATTATTTCATGTAACTGTCATTATTTGTGCCATATATATTTCACATGATGACTAATTGTTTGAATATTGAGAGATATATATTTAAAGTCTTCCAATTTTAAGCTACTGCTTATGAAATTTTGTTGTGTATATACCTAGGAGGTGAATGCTGGGAATTTGAGAAATGGTGATCCAGTTTTATAGGTAACATCAAGTTTTCAAAGATGCTTGAGTAATGTGTAGCATTTGGAATTTCCAACAGCAGTTTAAATAATTCCAATCAATATCATATCATGGTTGTTATTGTCAGTCTTTAATTTTAGTCTCAATGATAGATACATGCTTGTACCTCATTATATATATATATATATATATATATATATATATATATATTTTTTTTTTTTTTTTTTTTTTTTTTTTTTTGTGGTGCTGGGAATTGAACCCACAGCCTTGTGCTTGCAAGGCAAGCACTTTACCAACTGAGCTATCTCCCCAGCCCCCTCATTTTATATTTGATGTACATTTTCCTCATGGTAAGTTGACATATTTTCATATATTTAATGGTCATTTCAATATTCTTTTTGATAAAGTTCCTATTCAACACTTTTTTTTTCATTTTTTCCCTTTTGTGTACTTTTTAATTTGGAGAAGTTCCATAAGTTTATTAAAGATATGCGGTCTTTGTGAGATATATGCTTTGCAAACACTTGATCTCTTATTGTTTCTTATTTTGATTTTAACACAGTTCACCATTTTCCCCCAGATTTTTCTATGTTCTTATGCAACTCAAAGTTACATTTAAAAATGTCTTTTAAATGATGTTTGTGCCACATTCCCAACTGTGATAGCTTTAGTGCAGCACGATATTCATTTTCCATTTACATCTTTGGTGAATAAGCAAAATTACTAGGAATTTATTTATGCTTTTCCCCAGGATTAATAAGATATTGGAATATTACTTATGCCATTACACTGTCCACATAACAATATATACATGAGGTGCATAAAGTACTTAAACGAAATAAATTTTTCATAAGATATATGATACAGAATTATAATAAGGAAAGTCAAATGATTATTTTGCCTTTACATTTTCAATCTATTTCAGGACTAGCTTTTGTAAATATATCCAGCACACTCGCACACACTTACATGCATGCATACAAATAAAAATAAAATGCAATTTTGTTGTTTATGGTTACAAGGCTGTTTTCTCACTGCTTTTCTTCCTTCGTTCTCTCTTATAAAGTTAGGATTACATAAACTTGTTTTATTACCTTCCTTAGTTACCTTACATATTCAGTATATTTTCTTCTTTCTACTCATGTAAATACTACTCATTCTTCAAAAGTTGACTCAAATGCAATTACCAGATGAAGCTTTTAATGAATAAATTTAGTTCTGAATTTTATCCTACTTCACTTTTTATTAGTTTTCAGATGAATTTTCACTAGACCACACTTCATATCAATAACAATTGCCTAATGCTGTTTGCTTATTTGTTTTTCAACTAATTGTAAGTTTTTTAAACACAATGGGATTTTCTTACACTTCTTTGTTTTACATAGCATCAAATAGTCTTGAGTAGATTGTAGGTGTCCAATAAATTGAATAGTAGGTAGTTAGTCTACAGAAGTGATTCATAAAAATGAACAATGTTCATTAGCATATTAGAAGATAATAAAAGGAATGTATAGTAGATAGATAATGGTTCACATAGATTTCCCTGACTTAATCTCCAGCCTGTGAGAAACAGAGATAAACAATATTTAGATTATATTTCATCGTAGTAGCTTGGGAAATACCCTATACTTTTTTTTTTTTTTTTAGATAGACAAGCTAATTTATGTGCTGAGATACACATTATAGTTCATTCATTCTCTCATCTTTGTCTTTTTTATAATTATTAGCCAAGCATAATGTTTAATTATCTAATCACCATGAAGTCATACTTTTACTTAAATAAGAAATACTTCTCCATTGTGCTTTTCAAACATCTTATTAATCTGAATGTTATCATTCAACACAATATTTTTCTCATATTTATCAAATGTGAGAAGTTAAAGAACAATTTTTAAAAAGAGATCACATTATGTACTAGAATTTTTTAAAACTGATTTGAAAACATTAGATATGATAAAGTGATTCAACAAATTTTATTTTCTTTTGTTAATAAGAATATTGGGAAACACCAATATGATTTGATAGTGTGATTGACCAAAACAATCAGTAGCAAGGATTGAATCTCATATTTCTTACATTATTTGTATCATCATATGTAAACCCTATTGTGATGCCAAAATGAACTGTTTAGGACCAATGTTCAGCAAAATCAACACTTCATCATATCTTTATTTCCTTTCATGTTATTTTTAAGAATCAGATATAAGATATATTTCAGACCTTGAGTCAGAATTTCATCTACCTTTCAAACATAACCAAATGATCTTTTCTGAACCAAACTGCTGAAGCCTTCAGAATCAGGGGATAGTCAATGCTTGTCCTGGAAGCTATGCTTCTGCACTCTAACTTTGGAGCACATTTACTTGAATGAAGTCTAAACACTTAGTGCACATCAGTGTTCTGCTCTTGGCAGCAAGGTTTTTCGGTGTCTCCAGTGATTTGAAAGAGTTATGATGCTTTGCTAAGAAGCTACATTATAATCAAATAGCAAAATGATAGGACCCACTAATTAGGACTTATTCTGCCATTAAACTGGTCCTTTAAGATATTACAATATAATGTCCCCATTAAAGTCTCTTTGACACACTTGAGAAAGGGTCTATTTGAAGTCCGCATTTATACTGAGGATAGAGAACTCTGTCTTTGTCAGTGTTTTAGAAAAGTGAGGAGACTAACCATAGAAGTGGCATTTGTGCTGTTTGCATATGAATTGCTGCCCTTCAACTACTCTCCTACCTCATGTACAAAGTACCAATTAACCACCAATGCCACTGTCTTCTAAATCAGTAAAGAAGTATTTCAGCGGGTTCCAGTTGAAGCAATAAATTATGTTACAGATAGAGATTCAGAACCTAAGTGTCAAAATTTTCTTTTAAATTTCTGAGGCCTCTCTCATCTCTCTCTCCAAATTCTGACCTGTCATGAAGGAATCTCAATTAATGAATTATATATGAAAAGTCAGGTTATCTAATCTGTAAATTGTGTAGCCCTATAGAAAACAACATTGGAGATGCAGGTTTTGTTAAGGTAATGATATTAGATTTAGTCAAATAAGAGACTAATATCATTTTTTAATGAATAGTCATTGCTTGATAGTTCTTCTAACTTGTGTAACAAACAAGGAATAATTGTCTGCTTTTGTAAGCAAGGATGACAGATTAAAATCCCAGAAGGCAGTCACTCCAAATAAATACTTTGACAAAGTTAGTCACTCCAAACAAACAGTTTTACATACCATACGAGGCTACTTACTGCCTTGGGAGAGACATAAAAGAGAATAACTTCTCACAAATAAAACTTACCTTAAGTCCACAAGCAGGAATAGAATTTTGCTTACTGTAATTGTTTACAGACTAGAAATAATACTCAACCAATGAGTTTATCATATTTCTTAGATATTTCCAGTTGGGTAAGAAATTTGAACAAATGAAAAAAAAAGTTAATTTAATAGTTTATCATTAATAATGGTAAATCAAGGAGAGCTCAACTCATAATCCAATTAACAAAGTATTTAAAATTATAGACTGTGAGATCAACACTTACCTAGATCTGAATACTGGGATATACATTAGAATTGAAACACCTGAAGAGATTAGTTTCCATTTCAGATAATTATAAATCAATTGGTATTGAACTAATTTACACGACAATAACAATTATAAAGTCTAAACAGAAAAGAGTATCATTTGGAAGTACTTTACTCCAAACAGAAATATATTTCAATATAACTAGAGGAGGAGAGTTTTAAGTTCTCTAACAGATAAAAATGATGTTTGAGGAAATGGAAATGCTAATTATTCTTATTTGATTACTACACATTGTATGCACATATATAATGTTGTTCTCCATAATATTAAGTCAATCAAAAAACAAATAAAATAAATAGACAAGTGAATAAAAGAAAAGAGTGCCAAAAGAGGACATTCCGAAATACAAGTTCAAATTTTTCCATATGCTTCACTGATTGCCACCTGTGAAGGTTCAGGGAGAAAATCTAGTAAACTCATGGAGATCACTTACTGAAAACACAAGTAGAACTATTAGCTAGTGAAAGTCCCACTAATTTAGAGAGGTGTTATAATGACTTTGACAAACTTTTACACTGCCTTTTGAAACTGTGCAAGTGCCTCAGTTTAAGATTAAAGAACAAAACCCTTGATTATGAGTTATAGCATAGGAGTGGAAGAAAGAAGGAAAGAAAGAAAGAAAAAAAGAAAGGATGAAAGAGAGGACAGAGAAAAAGAAGGAGGAGGAGGAGGAGGAGGAAGAGAAGGGGGAGGGGGAAAAGAAGGAAGGAAGACTTGATTCATCCTCAAAAGCTTATAGCCAAGTCTCCATAGGAGGACCCACAAGTCACAAGCCATTTTCTATAGTCTATGAAGAAAGAATGTGTTTTATATTGTTATATCAATAAAAAATGAAAAACAATGTTTCATGACATGTAAAAACTGTATGAAGTAAAAACTATAGTTTCCTAGTCAGGTTTTATTGAAGCACAACAGAATAGCGTAGTTACAATAACCTGTAAAGTCACAAAAGTTAAATATTGATTTTTTTTGGCCCTTTTTCAAAAAAGTTGGCTGATCTATGATCTATAGTATAAAGGTTTTCCACCAGTAGTATAACATGCTAGAAAAAAATCTCAACATTCATCAGTGAGTCATAACTAAGTCCCTCATACAGTGGAGGAATTGCAAAATAAAGTAAAATAAAAATTACTAAACATATAAGGAGTTAGGAAAATTTGGCACCAAATGTAGAAAACAAAAGATTACTAAAAAAAGATATTTAAAAATTCACAGGCTTAAGTCAGGACATTGCAATAAGTTTTATAAGCATATTACAAAATTTACCAGAAAGGTGTATATAATGAATATTTAGGGATTACCAAAAAAATGCAGAAAGAAAGAGAAAGAGGAGTGCCATAGAATTGGGAAAAAAATGAAACATGTAATGCCAGATATAACAAATCCTTTAGATGATGCAATAGAAGACTGGACTCTGTAAAAGAAAGGAAAGGACCACTGAAGTTCAAGATGAGGACAACTCAAGACAGATGAAAACTTCCATCTTAACAAAGGATTAAACAGGCCAAGATATTGTAAATATGTGTATAAACGAGCAATGTTTTCTTAATTTTTTTCAAAGTGTAACAACTGCTGAAACAAAAAGCAACAGCATATGCAGTAATTTATAACATACATAGTAATAAAAATATGGTAACAAGAACATAAAATGTTTTGTTAAATGGAATTGTGTAACTGCAAAAATCCTTGTATTGAGTGTAAAGTGCTATAATAAGAGTTCAAAGGTCACTGTACGGACAAACCTAAATTAAAAACCCTGGGAAAATCATTATGATTAGTAATGAAATATATAGGCAAAATCTCCAGTACAGGGGATAAGTGGCATATTGTAAATATACAATTCAGTTAAGACTGGCCTCTTTGTATACTAAATATATTCATATCTTCCAAGTATACAAGTCTTTAAAGTACAAGGTTTAGAAGAACATTTTACCAAACTGGTGTTCTTCAAACTAAAGTTTAAAATAAAGACTTGGGATTACAAAAATTATGTTTCTTAGTTTATAGCTATTATACAAACTAAATACGATTTTACTCATTAACTTTATTTTATATTCTTCTTGTAAACTTTATAACTATTATCTGTTAGTGCCTTACAGAAGTACAACTTCTAATATAACAATCTGAGTTAATTTGAGATCATCTCCATAATCTATAGGAGAGACAGGTTGTAAGGCTAACTTCCAATATTAAGACAAACTCCAATTAAATAGAAGGCATAAATAACTGTAACATTATAGACATTAAAGGTAAAAGCTAGTACTCTTACTTTAAGAATGATAAAACTGACTTGCTGGATGTTTAAGACCATAGCTAGAGACTAAAGATAAGGAAGTAAAAGGGACAAGAAAAAGTAGCCAGTATTTGGCTCTTACCCTCTGAGTCAACTTGAACCCAGGGAAAAAAGGGAATATCTCTAAGGGTTTTGCAACTCTAGGCCACATGATCTCCAGATCAGAGAGATTAATGACACCCTGGAGAACAGAAAATCAACCAGTACACATGCTGCAAAGAGGAGGGTTGTTGGAGAGGGAGATGGCCCTGATGGGAAGCCACGTGGTCAAGGAGATCATAAACTTTCTTGGCATGTGTCTCTAGAGGAACTAAGAAGCTTCTCTCAAGTTCCCAAGAGTGAACCCTGAGGGAACTCAACTGACTTTTAACAATAGATAGGAACAAGGTCACTTTAACCAGTTTGGTTTTAAACACCTAGCAAAAAAGTTACAACAAAGTACAGCCATACCTGCACATTTCAAAGGAAAGACAATAGTTCTTTTAATGTAAAAGAACTTGTGTTATTACAACCAAGAGTAAGTAAGACTGGAGGCTACAAAAGAGGAATTCTTAAGAGTACCTGATAACTATCAAAAGAGACTATCAGAGTCAGAAGATTTATTTTTAGTCAATAGTCAATTTAAGGCCTATGAATTTTCCTAACCTACTGCACAGATAAGCTTGATTTGTGTTTCTAGTATAATTATCTAGCCATAAGAAGCATATCTAGCCCTAAGTAGCAGAAATAAAGAGATCTCTATTAAACATAGATATTATGTCAAATAAAAAGATATTTTTCAAAAATCACATGACATTAGATGTCTCAACTACCTCTGATAGGAGTATCTGTGATATTATAAAAACTAAGTGTTGTGTTTATATTCTTTAACTCTGGCAATGTAACTAATATCCTTAAAGAGTTACATTCCCAAATAGAATACCAGTCTTGTCATGGGAATAACTTCTTAGTTCTTGCACCTCCTGATGAAAATTACTAGTTTCTATTATCATCATGATATTCATTGACATGTTCCAGATGCTATGATGTTTATTTTGTATTATCTTATTCCAGTACTCATACCTTCTTGTTTTTCTGATAGAAGCACCCACCTCCCAGATGACTTTACAACCTTTTGCTTCCAAATAAGACTTTGCCATAGACCCTTTGACTAACCCAAAACATTCCTAAAAGGGAAACTCAAACTGCTTGCCCCATGTCATCCCCACCCAGCTCAAAGCAGCCAGAGTGGTCATCGTCCACTCCCTTTGAAGCAGTAAGGGTTCCATTATCAAAGGGATTGTTGAGGCTGAAGCAAAAGGACAGTCAGTGTAGGTAATAAATGATTGGGTCAGGAAGATGGGGGGGTGCTAATTCAAGAGGAAATAAAATGCTAATACCTCCAGAGCAATTGCCCCTCCTCCACCTATTGCCAAGGTTACCTGCCTCTAGGGAATTGTTCCTCCCTGAAAGGAGTTAATGAGTAGCCCCTGGTTGTAGCCCCTGTATGGTTCCTTCCAGTCTGTGTCCCTGGGTAGCTTTACTCCTACCCCTGGATCACTCACCTTTTGGGTCACATAGGCAGGTTGGGAGGAGAGGGCATGAGAACAAAGGAAATATGAGATCCATAAAAACAGGAGGGCACCAACTTGGACCTCTTGTCTCTTTTTGTTCTATCTTTTAAATAAAACTTTTTGGACTTGCAAAAAAAAAAAAAAATCCAGGAAAGGATACATGTGCAATACCAAGTATAAAAAATTATTGTCATTATAAAGATCTGTCAAAATAGAATAAATAAGATTATAAAGATTAAAGAGGGACAGTTCAGTTATGAATATGTAAGTTCATGAGAAATTTTTAAAAATCAGGTTTTTAAAACTCTATTAAAAGACTCTAAAATATAGTTAAAGCGTAAAGCACATAGAGAAAGTAGATCTAAACACCTTTTTCTTAATAATTTAAACAGGAAGCCAAAAAACCCAATGAAGACATCAAAGATTTGAACATGACCTTGACATGACATTTAGGGATTAGGAACACAACTGAAAAAGTGCATTCTTTTCAAAAGCATATACATACATATATATATATATATATATATATATATATATATATATATATATATAAAATGTACATGGTGAGAAAAGAAAATTTTAAAAAATCTTTGTAAGCAGTATTGTCTAAACTATCAAGGTAAAAATATTAATCATAATTGTAGGTATGAAAAAAAGGATGCATTGATTCCTTTTTGTATCCTCACCAAAAGCTTATTACATGGAATACATTAAACACAAAGTTATATATCTATGTACATCCATTTTCTATCTATACAACAAATAAAGATGCATATTTATACATATTATGTGTATATTTTAATCTGAAACAGCCAGGAATTCTGGTGAATTAATTTTAAATATAAATCTCTATTCCTTCTCTCCCATGGAAAGAATATTTCTTGATAAAATGCAAAGATGAAGCATTGGCTAACATTAATATGTCATATTAAAAATGATGAAACAATCAGAATAAAGAATGGAAGAATTTAATTTCATTTGAGGATTTCCTGATTAAACTTTAACTGTTGTTAATCTATTGGAGAAAAACTTCTGTAAACGTAATGTTGATACACAAACAAATCATGTGTCTGTTCTTACCATAGTCTGAAGCAGGAAACAGATATTTAAGTTAAGTAATACAAAAGCTCTGTGGGAAGCAAAAATATTCCAGAGCAATATCTTTTCCTTTTCTTAAATTCATTTTTAACTAATATGTGAGTTGCCATGTGGTATTTGGAAACATGTAAATTCTGTAATGTTTAAATCAGATAAAACAAATCTCCTCATTTATCATTTATTTATGGTGAGAATATTCGAATCCTTTCTACTAAATTTTTTTAAATATGTAATACAGCATCACTATTTATAGTCACCCTACTATGCAATACAATTTGGAACTTCTGACTCATATCTAACTTTAACTTTGTAACTATGAATCAAATTTTCCTCATCCCTCCATTTCCCTTATTCTCATCAGCCTCTGGTAACCACCATCTAGTCAGAATTTCTATGAGTTCAACTTCTTATATTCCTTATGTGAGTGTGATCAGGCAGTACTAGCCTTTCTGTGCTCACTTATTTCACTTAGCATGATATTTCCAGTTCTATCCATGTTGTCGCAAATGACAAGATTTCATTCCCCAATGGCAAAATAGTATTCCACTGTGTATATGTACCACATTTTTTTCCACTCGCAAATTGATAGACGCTTAGGTTATTTCCATTTCTTGACTTTTGTGACTAGTGCAACAGTGAAATTGGGAGCAGATATCTCCTTGGCAAGCTGATTTCATTTCCTTTTGGTACATAGATACCCAGTAGCAGGATTGCTGGATTAAATGGTAGTTTCACTTTCAAATTTTGGAGGAATTTCCATATTGTTTTCTAATGACTGCCCTAATTTATATCCACTAATAGTACACAAGAGATCCTTTTGTTAACATCCATACCAGCACTTTTTTTTCCCCTTTGGTCTCTTTAATAAGAGCCTTTCTTACTGAGGGAAGTACTATCTCATTGTTGTCTTGATTTACATTTCCAATCGGTGATGTTGAGCACTTTTACATATAATTGTTCACCATTAGTATGTGTTAAGAAATGTCTCTTAGATCTATTACTTTTTTACTTTTTTTTTTTTTTTTTTTTTTTGATACGGAGGATTGAGCTCAGGGGCACTTGACCACTAAGTCACATCCGCAGCCCTGTTTTGTATTTTATTTTGAGACAGGTCTCACTGAGATACTTAGTGCCTGACTTTTGCTGAGAACAGCTTTGAACTCCAGATCCTCTTGCCTCAGCCTCCCCAGCCGCTGGGATTACAGCTGTGTGCCTCTGCACCCAGCCTATTGCCTATTTTTAGTGAGGTGGAATTTTGCTATTGAGTTGTTGGTATTCTTTATCTATTTATTGAGCACATTAACTCCTTGCAGATATACAATTTGCAAATATTGTCTTCATTCTTATGATTGATTATTTTGATGTATAGTTTTTTGCTTTGCTGTAATTTCAGTTGTCTAATTTTGCTTTAATTCTCTGTGTTTTTGTGACCTTATTTAAAAAAAAAATCTTGCCTATTCCAAAACCTGAAGCATTTCACTTATGTTTTCTTCTAGTAATTCTAGTAATTTTGTCATAGTTTCAAGTCTAATATTTAAATTCAGCTTGAGTTGATTTTTGTATGTGGCGAGAAATAGGGGCATAGTTGAATTGTTCTGCATATTAATATCCAATATACCCATTGATGTTTATTTAAAAGGCTGTTCTTTCTCCAGTACATGTTCTAAGCACCTTTGCCAAACAGTTAGCCATAGTTGTACGGGTTTACTTCTTATCTTTCTATTGGGTTTTATTGGACTATGTGCCTATTTTCTTCCCCCAGAATGAAATGAGTAGGATTTATTCAGGTATGAAGAATAGAAACAGAATTCCCACCAAGGCAAGGAGGAGATGCATATAGGGGTTGCCCCATGTGCCTTTCTATGCCAATGTCATGCTATTTTAATGATTATTGCTTTAATAATGTATTTTGAAATCATATAGTATTGACACCTACTTTTTTCTTTATGCTCAAGATTGCTTGGACTGTTTTTGTTGTTGTTGTTTTTGTGGTTCCATAAAAACTTTAGGGTTGTTTCTTCTAATTCTGTGAAGAATACCACTGGTGTTTTTATGGGGATTGTGTTTAATTTGTAGAGTACTTTGGGTCCTAATATGGTTTAGATGTGGTATCCCCAAAAAGCTAACATATGAGACAATGCAAGAAGGATTAGAGGAGAAATGTTTGGGTTATAGCCTTAACATAACCAGTGAATTAATCCCTGATGGTATTAACTGAGTGGTAACTGGAGGGAGGTGGGGTGTGACTGGAGTAGTAGTTCATTGGGGGTGTGGTTATGGGGTTTGTAGTTTGTATCTGGAGAGTGGACTCTCTTTCTCTTTCTGATTTCTGATTCTTTGTGAGCTGCTTTCCTTCACCACACTCTTCTGCCATGATATTTTGCCTCACCTTGAGCCTCAAGGAATGTAGCTAGCCTTCTATGGACTAAGACCTCTGAAACCATGAGCCCTCAAATGAACATTTGCTCCTTTAAAATTGTTCTGGTCAAGTCTTTTAGTCATAACAGCAAAAAATCTGACAAAAACAGGTAGTATGAACATTTTAATAATATTGCTTCCTTTTTGGTTTAATTTATTCTTAGGAATTTTATTTTATTTTGCTTTTGTAGCTATTGTAAATGGATTGCTTTCTAGATTTATATTTCCGATAATAGGCTCTTGGCATGTAGCAATAGCATCAGTCTTGTTACATTTATTTTGTATTCTGAAATTTTGCTGAATTTCTTTCCTATTTCTAATAGTTTCTGGTGACATCTTTGGAATTTTCTATATATACAAAAGATCATGTCATCTGTAATCAGTGACATTGCAATCCTCTTTTCCAATTTGGATTCATTTTAATTTTTTCTCTGGCCAATATCTCTGGCTAGTTTTTCAAGCACTATGGTGAGAATAAGTAATGACCTTATACATATATTTTGTTCCAAAACCATTCAGTATGACCTTAGCTAGTTGCTTATAATATTTCCTCTTTATTATGTTCCTTCCGTACCTAATTTGTTCAGAGTTTTTATCATGAAGAGATATTGAATTTTATCAAATACCCTTTCTGGACCTACTGAGATGATCACAAGTTTTTCTTTTTTTTCTTCTGTTGATGTGTTTTATCACATATGTTGATTTACATATGTTGAACTATCCTTGTATGCATTCTACTTGTTTTTTGAGAATAATCTTTGAAATGTATTATTGGATTCAGTTTAGTAGTATAGGTGTTGAGGATTTTTGCATCTATGTTCCTCAAGGATATTAGCCTGTGACCTTCTGTTTTGTTGTATTTTTGTCTGGATTTGGTATCAGGATAATGCAGACCTCATGAAACATGTTTGGAATAATTTAAGAAATGGTATTGCTCTTCTTGAAATGTTGGTAAAACTCAATGCTGAGGCCATTTTATCCTGGACTTTTCTTTGATGAAGGATTTTTAAATTACTGTTTCAATCTCATTACCCAGAATTGATTAGTTCAGATTTTCAGTTTCTTCAGGATTCAATCCTGATAAAGTGTGTGTGTCCAGGAATTTGTTCATTTCTTCTAGGTAATCAACTTTGTTAGAGTATTATTGCTATTAATAATGTAGACTGAGGGTTGGGAATATAGCTTAGTTGGTAGAGTGCTTGCCTCACATGTACATGACCCTTGGTTCAATCCTTAACAACCCAAAAAACAAAATAATAATAATACTGTAACTGTAAGCTGTAAAGTTTCTGCAGAGAAGTCTGCTGTTAGGCAAACTGGGACTCCTTTATATGGCATTCCTTTCTTTTCCCTTGCGGGCTTGAGAATCTTCTATTAATAATTCACCTTCAAGAACTTGATTATAACGTGATGGGATAGAATTGGTTGACTTAAATCTGCGGTGTGACCCTTTACCTTCTTGTGCCTGGATATTTGTATCCTTTTCTATATTTGGAAAACTTTCTCTTGTTACCACTTTGAATGACCTTTGTACCCCTTTTGTATTTGGAAGTCCCTTTAACACTAACAATCTAAATATTTGCACTTTTTAATGTTCTCATGGGCATTCTTCTTCCCTCTTCATCCCTTTTTCTTTTTTCTTTTCCAACTGTATATTTTCAAAAAGCCTACCTTTGAACCCATTAATTTTTCTGTTTGATCTATTCAGTTATTGATACCTTTTATTACATTTTTAATCTTGTTTAGTGTATTTTTTAGCTTAAGGATTTCTGTTTCATTTTTCTTTTGTAATTGCTTTTCAATTTCTGTGTGAAATTCCTCTGCTATAGAACTGAATTATTTCTTTGTGTCATCTTAAATCTTCCTGAACTTCCTCCAAACAGCTGTTTTAAATTCTCCATCTGAGAGTTCATTCATACTTGTCACCACATGATTGTTTTTTGGTGCCTTACTTTGACCATTTTCATGAGGTCGTGGTTTTATGAAAATTCCCTATGCTTGTTGGTGTGTTATGCCATCTGTGCACTAAAGAATTAGACATTTATTTCAGTATTCATAATCTTGCTTTGTGTATGTCTGCCTGGCCAGAAGTTCTAAACAGGCTGCTTCTTTCCTGAACCTGTAGTCACTTGCACTATTTCGACGCTAGGTGGTGACTTAAGTCCAGTTTGTAGCAAGTCCCTTGATGCGTTGTCAGTATTCTAGCACTGGAGAGTGATCCAAGCACATAATTTCCCCAAATCTGAAGTTGTTGTGTTGTTCAGCATGAACAGAAAATGTACACAAAAAGGGTCCATTCCTACAAATCTCTCTGGGTTAAGCACTGAGGCCTCATCCCGGCTCTGGCCTATGGTCAAAGCACTGTGAAATTCTGCCCTGCTGTAGTCATAATCCCAACGGAAGGGCATGCCCCAGGCTCCTTTGCCAGACCTGTGACCACCAATATCACATCACTGTGTCATAACCTTAGCCCATATCTGCCAAGACCAGCAAATCAATGATATAGGACACAGTTCTTTGGACTAATTACTGCTGAGGTGGACTTGTGGTCCAAGAATACTACAATGAACTACAGTTGACACTGGCATGAAAACAATGACCAGGACTATATGTCTTGCCTGGTATTGGGATTATTCCAGAGGTTCTGTTCATAGGTAGGCCTGGGAATGGAGACCCTAGAATCTGCTTACTGATAATTTTACTAGACTAGCACTGAGTTACAAGGCAAATTCCTTTGTTTACTGCACTGTTCTGCCCACTGCAAGTAGAGTCTTGCTCCACACTATGCTACCCCAAGACTGGGGTAGTGTTAGTGGAGATCGTCTCTTGGCAGGCAAAACTGGCAATAGGTTGGGCCACACTTGTGTCTCATAACTGAAAGGGACTACCCACTCTTAAGGGCACACCCAGGTCTGTCTCACTGTGTTGCAAGTCTCTGCTTGGAACCAGAGCAATTCTAAAGGCTCTATCTGTAAGCCTAGCCTGGGTCCAGCAGTACTGCCTGAAGTTGGGGGATGGGTGTGTACCAGTTCCCTGTTTGTTTTTGGAGCAATATTTAATGCTAGATTCAACATGTTTGGGATCCAGAGTGCCCTTACGCACAGTCTCTTGGCAGGTTGCTTTTGTTCAGTATCTCCTTCCTCTTGGAAAATGGACTTTTAATTTCATACTTAGAACCTACTGAAGAGAAGCCATTAAAGAGCTTTTTCACACACCTAATTATCACTCTGAACATTCCCTCCAACTTCCTAGCAGTTTCCCTGCCTGGAAGAAAAGGGGAAAATATAAAACAGAATGAAAAACTGTGTCACAGCAACATACTGCAGTTCTGCCTGACCTTTTCCCACTCAGCAGGCAGTTAGTTCCACAGCTGCTCTTCCCACTAAATTCACTTTTTTTCACTAACAGGTCTCTAGAAATGTGCCTCATAATGGTCCTTTTGGTCTCCTCTGTAGTTTCCTTTAAATTAATAGTCAAGGATCATAATTCTTTTTCCCCTAAAATAGATTATAAAATTTATGTTAAAGAAAAGAGTAGATTAAAAATATACACATTCATTTTCCATTTTAAAACATCTTTATTCATCAGAGTTTGAATAATTCTTCAGTGTCTTTCTATAATGTAATATAGGTTCATTTGTATGTAGCAATGACTCAAAATAATATTGATTTAGAAAAGAGAATTTTTAGGACGTTCTAGGAAGTTTCTACTGATGCTTTTTAACACATAGAGAAAGTTCTAGCATTAAAACTAATAAAGTGAGTGCCCATGGTTTTAAGAAAATCCTGAACATGGTGATAAGGCATTTTTTTAAGTCACAACATTAATGTCATTTGATGTGGCAGATGATGGGTCAGTGTGAGAAGCCTGAACCAAAATGAATTCAAATAATCAGACTGATTGATGGCATTTTAAGAATTTTTCATCCCTGGGATAAAACCCACTTGATCGTGGTGCACTATCTTTTTAATATATTTTTGTATGCGATTTGCTAAAATTTTATTGAGAATTTTTGCGTCAATGTTCATTAATGATATTGGTCTGAAATTTTCTTTCCTCGATTTATCTCTGTCTGGCTTGGGTATCAAGGAAATATTGGTTTCATAGAATGAGTTTGGGAGGGTACCCTCCTCTTCTATTTCATGGAATACTTTGAGAAGTATTGGAATGAGCTCTTCTTTAAAGATTTTGTAGAACTCAGCTGAGAACCCGTCTGGTCCTGGACTTTTCTTTGTTGGTAGGCTTTTGATGACCTCTTCTACTTCATTACTTGAAATTGATCTATTTAAATTTTGTATGTCCTCCTCGCTCAATTTAGGCAATTCATATGTCTCTAGAAACCTGTTGATGTCTTCGAGATTTTCTATTTGGTTAGAATATAGATTTTCAAAATAGCTTCTAATTATGTTTTGTATTTCAATCGTGTCTGTTGTGATATTTCCTTGTTCATTCCGAATTTTGGTGATTTGGGTTTTCTCTCGTCTTCTCTTTGTTAGAGTGGCTAAGGGTTTATCAACTTTGTTTATTTTTTCAAAGAACCAACTATTTATTTTGTCAATTTTTTGTATAGTTTCTTTTGTTTCAATTTTGTTGATTTCAGCTCTGAGTTTAACTATTTCCTGTCTTCTACTACTTTTGGTGTTGGTCTGTTCTTCTTTTTCTAGGGCTTTGAGCAGAAGTGTTAGGTTGTTTTTTTGTTGATTTTTACTTCTTTTATTGAATGCGCTCCATGAAATAAATTTCCCTCTAAGTACTGCTTTCATAGTGTCCCAAAGATTTTGATATGATGTTTCTTTGTTCTCATTTACCTCTAGGAATTTTTTAATTTCCTTCCTAATATCTTCTGTTATCCATTCATCATGTAATAGCATATTGTTTAATCTCCAGGTGTTGGAGTAGCTTCTGTTTTTTACTCTTTCATTTATTTCTAACTTCAAACCATTATGATCTGATAGAATACAAGGTAGTGTCTCTATCTTCTTGTATTTGCTTACATTAGCTTTGTGGCATAATATATGGTCTATTTTAGAGAAGGATCCATGTGCTGCTGAGAAGAAAGTGTATTCGCTCTTGGTTGGATGGTATATTCTATAAATGTCCGTTAAGTCTAAATTATTGATTGTGTTATTGAGATCTATGGTTTCTTTGTTCAATTTTTGTTTGGAAGATCTGTCCAGTGGTGAGAGTTCAACATCCGGAAATCAATAAATGTAATTCACCATATCAATAGACTTAAAGTCAAGAACCACATGATTATTTCAATAGATGCAGAAAAAGCATTTGATAAAATACAACACCACTTCATGCTCAAAACACTAGAAAAAATAGGGATAGTGGGAACATTCCTTAACATTGTAAAGGCCATCTATGCTAAGCCCATGGCTAATATCATTCTAAACGGTGAAAAACTGAAAGCATTCCCCCTAAAAACTGGAACAAGACAGGGATGCCCTCTTTCACCACTCCTATTCAATATCGTTCTTGAGACTCTAGCCAGAGCAATTAGACAGACCAAGGAAATTAAAGGAATACGAATAGGAAAAGAAGAACTCAAACTATCCCTATTTGCGGATGATATGATTATATACTTAGAGGAACCAGGAAATTCCACAAGAAAACTGTTAGAACTCATAAGTGAATTCAGTAAAGTGGCAGGTTACAAGATCAATGCTCATAAATCCAATGCATTTTTATACATAAGTGAGGAATCCTCAGAAAGAGAAATTATGAAAACCACCCCATTCACCATAGCATCGAAAAAAATAAAATACTTGGGAATCAATCTCACAAAAGAAGTAAAAGACCTCTACAATGAGAACTACAGAACACTGAAGAAAGAAATCGAAGAAAACCTTAGAAGATGGAAAGATCTCCCATGTTCTTGGATAGGCCGAATTAATATTGTCAAAATGGCCATACTTCCAAAAGTGCTATACAGATTCAATGCAATCCCAATTAAAATTCCAATGACGTACCTTACAGAAATAGAGCAAGCAATCATGAAATTCATCTGGAAGAATAAGAAACCCAGAATAGCTAAAGCAATCCTTCGCAGGAAAAATGAAGCAGGGGGTATCGCAATACCCGAACTTCAACTTTATTACAAAGCAATAGTAACAAAGACGGCATGGTACTGGTACCAAAATAGACAGGTAGATCAATGGTACAGAATAGAGGACACGGACACAAACCCAAATAAATACAACTTTCTAATACTAGACAAAGGTGCCAAAAATATGCAATGGAGAAAAGATAGCCTCTTCAACAAATGGTGCTGGGAGAATTGGAAATCCATATGCAACAGAATGAAACTAAACCCATATCTCTCACCCTGCACAAAACTCAACTCAAAATGGATTAAGGACCTTGGAATCAGACCAGAGACTCTGCAGATTATAGAAGAAAAAGTAGGTCCCGATCTTCAACATGTCGGGCTAGGACCAGACTTCCTCAATAGGACTCCCATAGCACAAGAAATAAAAGCAAGAATCAATAACTGGGATAGATTCAAACTAAAAAGCTTTCTCTCAGCAAAGGAAACTATCAGTAATGTGAAGAAAGAACCTACAGAGTGGGAGAATATCTTTGCCAATCATACTTCAGATAGAGCACTAATCTCCAGAATCTATAAAGAACTCAAAAAACTCTACATCAAGAATACAAATAATCCAATCGACAAATGGGCTAAGGAAATGAACAGACACTTCACAGAAGAAGATGTACAAGCAATCAATAAACATATGAAAAAATGTTCAACATCTCTAGTAATAAGAGAAATGCAAATCAAAACCACCCTAAGATTCCATCTCACCCCAATTAGAATGGCGATTATCAAAAATACAAGCAACAGGTGTTGGCGAGGATGTGGGGAGAAAGGTACACTCATACATTGCTGGTGGGGCTGCAAATTAGTGCAGCCACTCTGGAAAGCAGTGTGGAGATTCCTTAGAAAACTTGGAATGGACCCTCCATTTGACCCAGCTATCCCACTCCTTGGCCTATACCCAAAGGATCTAAAATCAGCATACTACAGAGATACAGCCACATCAATGTTCATAGCTGCTCAATTCACAATAGCCAGACTATGGAACCAACCTAGATGCCCTTCAATTGACGAGCGGATAAAGAAACTGTGGTATATATACACAATGGAATATTACTCAGCCATAAAGAATGACAAAATTATGGCATTTGCAGGCAAATGGATGAAATTGGAGAATATCATGCTAAGTGAGATAAGCCAATCTCAAAAAGACAAGGGACGAATGATATCGCTAATAAGTGGAGGATGACACATAATGGGGGGGAGGGAAGGGTTAGTGTTAGGGTTAGAGTTAGGGTTAGGGAGGGGGGCAAGTACGGAGGAAGAAAGTACTGTATAGAGGGTAAAGAGGGATGGGAGGGGTGGGGGGAAGGGGAAAAAATAACAGAATGAATCAAACAACATTATTGTATGTGGATTTATGATTACACAAATGGTATGCCTTTGCGCCATGTACAAAGAGAGAGACAACATGTATCCCATTTGTTTACAATAAAATAAAAAAAAAAAAAAAGAATTTTTCAGTTCATTTTTGCACATATTGCATTTTTATGTAGACAAACAGTGATATGGATAAAATGTGTTGTGAAAATTAATCTAAAAATTTAATCAGTATGAATTTTTAAAAAATCTGATTAGAAAATATCATGTTATAATTCAATTGCCAGGATTTTTTATTTCTTCGTGAAACAAAATGACATGTTCTAATAACTGTAGTCTTAGATTCAATATAGTACAACATATCTCCTGATCCTGAACTCACTGTCCTTTCTGTCCTTCCTAAAGCCCATATATGGTCACTACTTTCTCTCTGCCCTGCTGTCTTGTCCTCCCAAAGGCTTTTCTGCCCTCTGCCTTCCTATTGTGTTTTACCAACAGGAAGCACATTCAGGAGTTCTTAGCATGGGAAGAAATGAGGAACGGTATTTATTTTAGCATCTCCTTTTTACTCTGCAGTAGTCTGACAGTGGCTGTATATTTTTCAAAACCAAGGATTTGTCTATTCACTGCACTCCATTAACCTTATTCTATGTCACTTGCCTTCAGTATTTGATATAATGTATGATCTTGAATCTAAGTGATAGTCCTTATCACTCCTTGTCACTATTGTTCATCCCTGAGAGTTTCACTACCCCTGCTGTTTCCCTTACCCTGACCCACACTCTAGTAAATAGTCCCTTTAGTCACTTCTCTTCAATTAACTCCTGTTGAGTATAAGATCTTTTCCCTACTAGAATCTAGACTAAGACACAACTCCACTCTTTCAGTAGTTATTCTTTTATTGTCAGCAGGATTTAATCTATAATGTTAAATTTAGTGAATTTTTTTCCTGTGTACATGTGTAAAGTCTGAGAAATGAAATCGACTGATATTTTACACTTAGTAACCTAGATTTTAATATTTAAATATAAGTGTAATGTGCTGCCTTTGTCAAAGAGTAGTGAGTATCTCTACCTTCTGTGTTCTAAAACCATTAACTTATCACAGGTAGTACATGTTCTAAAGTTTGGAGACAGTGATGTGTGGCTCCAGAGTATCGACCAAGAAAAACTTACTGTTCTCTTGACTTTCTAAACTTTAGCTAGGCTTCTGCCTGACTCTAGACTCCTGCCCTCACTTTTCTTAGAATATTTACCTTAAAAAATTGGTAACTATAATTTTTTTTTTAATCCTGTCCCTTTTAAATGTACATCTTTCAAAAGTCTCTTGCCAGCTTTAAAACCCAGGAGTGGATGAGGACCTCAGAGTCATCCCTTTGCTTTCCTATGATTTAGATCTTAAATATCCCCCAATCATCCGTGTGTTAAGGTCTTGATCCCCAGGGAGTGGTTTGAGAGGTGGGGAACTTCCTAGATGGGAGCCTAGTGGGCGGTCTATAGGTAACCGAGGGGGATCCTCTTGAAGGGGAACAGTGGGGTCCTGACCCCTTCACACTCCTCTCTTTTTATTCATTCCCGACCATGAGGTGAGCAGTTTTGCTTCAGCATACACTCCCCTACATTGTCAGATGGCACCTCCACCAGAGGCCTAAGAAGAATGGGCTTGTCTGGTCATAGACTAGTACCTGCAAATCTGTGAGCTATAATAAAGCTTTTCTCTTCATAAGTTGATTAGGTTAGATATTTGTCACAGTGTTGGAAAACTGACTAATATGGTAACTAGCAAGAAAGACAATGCCCCATCTTCTAGTCCCTGTGGGAGTAAGAACCTAAATTCTTTGGAGCCCTAACTCCAACTTACAAAACTCTTTTGTCAAGAAGTTAGGCAACCCCATCGTGTACAACCACAAAAATGGGAAGTTATACTCTATGTATGTATGATATGTCAAAATACCTTCTACTGTCCCGTACAACTAAAAAGAACAAATTAAAAAAATTTTTTAAAAGAATACAGAGTAAAAAAATATAAGAAGAAAATAGGAAAAACTTTATTTTCCTGTGGGTAAAACAAATAAGAAAGTAGATCTCTTGAAGAGAAATAAAACTTGTGTTGAATCAAAATTGAGTTCCAGTTGCATTCTATCCTCCTTTCCCAGTGAGGTGGCCTTTGCATAGCCTTCTTTGTTTGTTTATCTCTGGTATAATTTCTGCTTTGAAAGACTCTTTTAAAAAATTTCCTTTCTTTCCCTTTAAATCAGCTATTAGTTTATATTTTTCCTAGTATCATCACTTTTCTTTTTTAGTTCTTTTATGTATCTCTTTTCCATTTCAAAACTTTCTCCTTTTATACTTATAAGCTATAATCCTTATTTTTAAGTGTTTTTATTTTGGGGGGGGCATCAAATTGAAAGTGACTTTCAATATTTCTTTTTGTGAATAATGAAGGGCTTTAGCTGTTAATTTTCCTCATGGTACTCTGTAATTACAACTAATAATTTCAAATATACAGTTATAATTATTTGGCAATTAAAATTTGATTATCATGTTCATCTAATCATTGTTTAGGGAATAAATGAATACATTTCCACAATGTTAGGATTTTTTTCTACTTTTGCAATTTATTCTTGGTTTTGAATGAAATGTAATCAGAGGGTAATTCTCCACTATTTCTATTTTTTGGAATTTTATAATTTCCTTCCTCATCAATATATGACAGACTACACATTGTATGTTTTCTGTGGGTACAGTAAGTAGGTATATAAAAGTCTGCAGTGTTTAGTTTATTAATATGTATGTTTTAAAATATTCTATATACATATAATATCAGTAAATCAGTTATATACATACTATACCCTATTTTTTATTGTATATGTATTTAGAATGTCAATATTGGGGTGAATGTTAATAAATTATATTATTATATTGTTTCTGTCAATCTTTTATTTATAGACTAACAATAGGATGTTGGGTACAAAAAGCTTTCTGAACACTAAATTTACTGCTTCATTTAATGATTCATGCTTTGAATTAACTTTAATTATAATTTTATATAATATTGTTATCATTATGATCATTATCTTTTCTACATTGTCTACTTGGGCAATCTCTATACTTTCCCTTTTGATCCTTCAGAATAACACTATTTTGGTTTCCCTTTGAGGATGACTCATGTATATTTTGGTTTTGATTAAATTTTGACTGATTATTTTCCTCTACACTAGCATTTATTTCATTTATATCTAGTTATTTTCATTTACATCTAGTATTTATAAAAGGATTTCCTCCCTCTGTGCAATGATTTTCCAGTATTTTGAGAGTTTTTTAACCTGTTTTCAATTTAGTTTAGTTATTTTAAATAATATTCTTAATCTTACATAAAATACACCAACTTGATAGGGAAAAAGAAAAGCTTTTGCCATCACTATTATAAAAACTGAAGAAACATATTTACTTTTCTTTCTTTTTCTCTTGTTGTTTCTGACCCCTTACCTTCTATGTGAGAACTGTTTGCCTCATTATAATCTTATTTTTCAATTTGTCATTACCTCTTTCAAAAGTTACAAACTTTTTTGATATTTTAACAGTCATTTATTAGTTGAAACATATAACTTATGTTTTTTGCTTTACTGCATATGTAACAATTAAATATGATTTTGCTACTGGTCCTTGCATGTGTGCAGGTGTGTACATATGGGTGCATGTGTCTATATTTATATGATAAGCTTGATAGAAATAGCAGCCATGCACCTCCTATCTTCTTGAAGCCTCCCACAGTATCTAGCCAATGCTTTCCTAAGTAGGTATTTAGCAAGATGTTTTTATCTTATTATTGGATTTAAAAGCTTTAGGGGAATAAGTTGGACTGGAAGAAATCCTTGGGAACTTCATCAGTCAGCACTAATCTTTTCCATTTCTTTTATCCTTTGCTGAAAACAGAGCACAATTTCATATTTCCCAAAATGTTGCTAACTTCAAAGACTATTCAATGCCATTTTACTTCTCCAAGAAAATGGTGAGATGATCAGTTGACATTAGACATAAAAATGCCCTGATTTTGAAGACAAAGAACTAGTTTTCATTTTGATGTATAAGAGATCCCTAAAACTTAGTGCAATATAGTAAAAAACAATATTGAATTAGCAAATTGCTTTCTCATTGCCCAGGATTTTTATTTATAGGTAATAATAAATATGCTGACAAGGTAATGGGAAGAAAAAGACATATTTGAATAGTTAAATTTATTTTAAGTTGTTTTAGTCAGGGGTTTTTTTGCCACTGTAACCAAAAGACCTGAGGAGAAGTTTATTTCACACTTAGGACATGACAATCAGGAAGCAATAAGAGAGCTCTACTAATCAGGGACAAAGTACAAACCTCAAAGTCACTTCCCCGGTGATTTATCTCCTCTAGTCACACCCTACCTGTCTATAGTTACCCTCCAGTTAATCCATATTAGTGGATTAATGCCCTGCTTAAGTTAGGATTCTCATAGCCCAATCATTTCACGGCTGAACTTTCTTGCATTGTCTCACTATAACAAAACATTATGGAGGATTTTTATAATTTTCAATTACTGATTAAATGTGCTGTTTATATTGTCTTCATTATGAATGTTGTTATATAATTCTGTGAATCAAGTGGATCAACCTAAAAGAAAAAAAATATAAGGTTTAATTTTTTCCCACTGGTAATTGCAAACTTTAGTTCCCAAATGCTTCTGCCCTATTCTTCCAACTAAGATTGTCTGACCAATTGTTACAATATCACAGTTTTGTTCTTGCTTACCTACTTTCTGATCCATAATTACCAAACCTGTTTCCCAGACCTTCCAGAGATTTGTATAGTGTACAGATCTTAAAATGAAAGTTTGACCTATATTCCTCAATTAAATAAAATGTTTAAGTTACTTGCCCTTCTCTTCTGTAACACCTGAGTTGTTCTCACCTGCAATGTTCCTTTCAGCTAATTACTTACGATTTTTTTTTTTTTTTTTTTCCTTCTTGACATTTTGGTACTGTCATTCAAATTGGAACTAGTCTTCTTGCTGTGTAGCCTGGAATGCTTCAACTAGGACAGAGCATCATGGCGATCCTTAGTTATCTCCCCTCTTTGGGATGTTCACAGCTAAACATCAAACAGTAGTAGTTTTGCTATGGTCAGAACTTTCTACTTTTTTGTTACAGGGCTGCTGGAATCTGTTGCTATTGTTACTATCATCTCTGGTTGAGACACCTACATTTGATTTCATCATTGCTAAGAATGCATATAAATTAGGTAATAATTCAAAATTAGTTTTGATATTTTGGGAGATCCTCTTTTGCTTGTTTTTTTACCAATAAAAGACAAAAGTCAGCCATTCTTTGATAACATTCCATCAAGACAGTTGCCATCTGCCTAGTTGTATCAGAGCCAAAGGCATAAAATATTTGAATTTTTGAAAGGATCTCAATAAAGACAATCTAGAGTTAGAATGATCATGTTTAAGAATTTTTGACATGAGATTTTCACTTTATAAACACCTTACCACAAAAAAGGAAATAATCTAGTATTGTTAATTAAAAACAAACTGCACTTAAGAGTTCACTTTTAAAAGACTATAATTTGCTCAGTGTATGTACACACGTATGTGTATTGAGATGGGTTTCTTGAATCTTATATGCAGAGGGAGAGGAAATAACTTGATAATGATAATTTCACATTGAGCATAGTTGTCTCCTTCAACTTCATTTTATTTTTTTTCTCTTACACTTTTATCTCTTTTGTTGAAAAATTTTGGAGATTATGTAATCATAACAAGGTGCTCCCTGTGAAAATATCTAGTCTCAATAGACAGGAATGGCTTTCTACCAAAAAATGAGGAAAAATTATTAAATCCATTTATTGCTCTAAAAAGCATTGTGTGGACTGCACGATGCAGAAGACATCAGTTATTTTGGCTTTGGGTGGTAGTCACTCCTCACATCTCAGAGTTTATTTCCATGTTACTAAATAAACCTCGTGTACTCTTTCTAAAAGACATACAAAAATTGTGGGCCACATTTAGAAAAAAAACCTGAAACTGGAGAATATAACTGAGTCATAGACTTGCTCACAATATAAGAGAAAAAATGAGAACTCTGATTCAATAAAACAAGTAATAAAGTTTAAATATTATTTAAACAGTCTTTAAAATTTAGCTTCTAAACACAACTTTAAATCACATTAAAAATAAGTACTTATTATATTCCTGATAAATAAGTGAATAATAGGTTAGGATATGTGAATGTTTTCTTCCATATTTTCTATGTAAATTAATGTCCAGATATTCTGATTTAGACCAGATATGGCTAAACATTTCAGCACTTAAATTTTTCAAAGTTCCAACATTGATTTATGAATCAAAGAAGCTATCTATTCCGACAATAGTCTAGGATTTCAGATATATGAAAGAAAGAGTTTAAAGAAATTAATTTGTAATATGGGGTATATTTTAAAATGTATAATCTCATAAAGCTTAACAATATTATGAATAAGAAGGGATTAATTATTGACTTTAATTATAATTTCTAAATTTTAAACTAAATTTGAGTCCTTAAATTAATATTAAATTATATCACTATATAGTCTTTGGTTACTTGGGTAATTTCAAAGAAGAAAAGAATAGATATTGTGATTACTGAACATAGTTTTAGTCTGCATTTTTTTGATACATTATAGAACAATAAAATGCCTTTGCATTATACACATTTCACTTTTTTTCCTAAAATAGAATATATGAAATATTTGCTTATGAAGAGCTAGTTTGTGAATTTGTCATTCACTTTAGCAGGCAGCATGCCTGGAGGATGACTGGAGGATCCCAAACATTAATTATTTGGTTAAGACAAAAGTTAATATAAGTGATTGAGATTATATTAAGTACAGGAATTACAAAATATTATGATCATTTACATAAAATAAATACCTGTTTGTTAAGGAACTTTTTGCAGCTTATTTATATGAGACTTTAATTCAAATAATACAATTTTTAAAAATTCTAATGAATTTATTATATTGTAGATAAAAGTAAAAATTTTATTAATTTGTATGTCTAAATGCACTTATATATATAAAAACTATAAAGTTTTTGAACAAAATCACAAATAAAAAGACTTTAAAATTTAAGTTGATTTACTCATAAGACAGAAGTTTCTGCTCAGTGCACACTTGAGATCCTAGCAGTTTGGGAGGCTGAGGATGAAGGATCATGAGTTCAAAGCCAGCCTCAGCAACTTAGCAGGGCCCTAAGCAGCTTAGAACAACTCTTGTCTATAAATAAAAATATTAAACTGTGTTGGAGTTGTGGATCAGTGGTTAAGCACCCCTGGGTTTAATCCCCAATATCAATAAGAAAGAAGAAAGAAAGAAAGAAAGAAAGAAAGAAAGAAAGAAAGAAAGAAAGAAAGAAAGAAAGAAAGAAAGGAAGGAAGGAAGGAAGGAAGGAAGGAAGGAAGGAAGGAAGGAAGGAAGGAAGGAAGGAAGGAAGGAAAGAAGGAAGGAAGGAAGAAGAGTTTCTGAGTCTTTTACACTATAATATCACTGAATAATATACAAAAAGAGAAAAATTAAACTTTGTTGTTTACAGTATGATGAGATAATTTTCAAATTTCCTTAATTTTTGAAAAGTCAAATTCCTCATAATAATTGTCCATAGTATTAAATGTTTTTCCCTTTGACAATTTATGTTTCTTTTTTTATTTCCCACAATTTTTCTTGATCTTGTCTTTCTGTAAGTCAGGCCCAAATACAGAGTAGTGAAATTGAGATAGAAACTTAGGAATAGGGAGAGAAAACTGTTATAGTTTGGACGTGAAGTATACCCCCAGTATTTCATGTGTTGAAAAGCTTGGTTCTCAAAGCACCAGTGTCCAGAGGTGGGGCTTTGGGGAGGTGACTGGATCTTGAGAACCTGACCTTATCAGTAAGTAGATTAATGCATTGACAGCTGAATGAACTCCTGGGAGTTGGTTAAAACTACAGGCAAGTGAGGTACATTCAGAGGAATTATTAGGTCATTGGCAGTGCCCTGGAGGGATATTTCTTGACCCTGGCCCCTTCCTCCCCACTCTCCCTTCTTCCTGGATGCCATGAGATGAACATCTTTTCTCTGCCACCATGATGTTCTGCCTCACTTCAGGCCTAAAGAAGTAGAACTAGTTGATGGACTGAAAGCTCTGAGTCCAATAAGTCTTTCCTCCATTAAGTCGTTCATGTCACATATTTTGGTCACAGCAATAAAAAGATGACTAACATGAAATGTGAGTCTCTAAAGGAGAAATGACCATGTTAGAATGTGGTTAAGTGGCGTATGGACCACTTGTGAGCCAAAGAAGTGTAAGGGAGAGAAAAGGACAAAAATATCTGAGTACACTAAATGACCCATAATTTATTTTGTAGCTTTCCAACTCCCTAGAAGATTTTTGGAGTGCAACAAAGCAGGATCAAGGACTCAATGGAAAAAGAACATTAACTCTTAAAGCTAGAGTTTCAATATTTGACTGGACTATAACCCCGTGTCCCAATAACCTGATGGATCACCTGATGAATCACCTGACCATGAAAAGATTGACGTAAGTTGATGCCTACAAACCAGACCAGACTCCCTAATGGGGCAACATAATCTTGCTCAATATTTTCCAAGTCCTGTTGGTTAAGGCCTGACACTTGTCTCACTCTCAAGATAGCCAACATTCTACCCTAAGAGTATTTACCTTCATTTTGAACTTTCCAATAAAGCTCTTCTCAACTTCTCTAAAACCTGATACATACTTAAATTATCTTTTGTGAAATAGTCAAGAACCTGGACCTCTTTATAGTGATGAAACTATCAATATATGCTTTATTTATAAAATGCCCTTAATTTTTTCATAAATGATCCTGGTAGCACAAAGATCTGGGTAGCATAACAATAATTAATGAAAGGAACAAAGTTTATTTAACATTCTCTAAATTTTAATAAGCTTATAATTATTGTATTATTTTCCAAACAGAAAGCTTTATCATCATAGATTTATTATCTGTAGTTAACCTTTTAAAATTAAAATAAAAGCAATTATTTTCAAGTCAAAGACTAGGACATTTCCTGTTTACAATTCTTGTTGCCAGATTTCAGTATATTGGTCAACCAGGTATTAAAAGTGCCAATTGATGTTATATCAGTTTATAATACGTGTTGTCTGATTTAATTAACTGATGATATAAATCAAAAAGATTTAGAGGTTTGTCAGTTTTCTGTTTTCACTCAAGAATAATCAATGACTCTATCCTTTTAAATTAATTGAATATTCTTTCAAAAATGAGGATTTTACCCACTGCTTGATAAAATTTAAGGATACTTATGATGGTGGGAAACCACATATTGATAAGTGGAGAGAAGAAAGGCAGAGGTTATTGTTACTAATAGCTTCAAATGATAAAAGGCTGCAAGGCAGGGTCACTTGGGACATTGCAGCTGGGGACAGAAAAAGCAAACTGATACTGTAAGAAGCAGCTTATGTATGGCAAATGGAGTGAGGATAGCTAGGTTTCCAAGAGCTCTCTATGAATTGTGTAGTTTGAATAATTTTCGGGACTACTGGTCATAGAGGCATAAAGAATATTCCTACTTATCTAGTATCTAGTACTGCAGGGAACAGAGTGATGTAGGCCTGATAAAGGAAGTGGGTGGGAGACTAAACACCCACTTAGTTCAGGGGAACTGGGCTTGAAAACTGGGTAAAGACAGCATCAAAAACGAAAATACTTAGGCAACCATATTACAGTTGACTCCTTGATGTCTCCGCATCACTTTTGAGCTGAGTAGTGGATATTTAAATTGAGTGATCTGAATAATAAAACATAATTTTAGAAAGGAGAGCATAGTTGTCTTAAACCATGTAAAAAACATTCTATTATGAGAATGAAAATGAGGAAAACAAGTAGAAATATATATAAGGCATTCTTATTGCCTTATACTGTCACCAAGTATCCCATTTGCATGAAATTAGTCAAGAACAGATCTGAAATTTTCAGGGTTTCTAACAATAATATCTTGAAGGAGTTATTAAATGTTTTAAAAGTATGATTTATCCATCTTTTACTACAATATTTTGTTATATTTCTTGGGTCAAGATAGCAGGTCTAGCAATTAAGATTTACAATATGAAATGACAGCTTGTTATGGGGCGCAACTTAAGAACAGACTGATCACCACTGAGAAGTCCAAATTTGAGAGTCTTTATTAAGCTGGCCAGCTGACTGTCTCACACAATGCCCCCAAAAATGGCTATTGGGAGAACAGCCCCAACCACAGGTTGTAGGGGTTCTTATACCAAAAATCACATCAATCATAAGTGTCTGTTGCTATGATTCGGAACTACAAACTAACATCATGAGATCATCAACAGAGGGGGAAGTGGGTCAAAATGACCCTTACCTAGGTACAAACTAAGGAATGGTTGCTAACATCCACACAATCACTGTTCACATAGTACGTTGTTTAGGAGCAATAGGGATCAAAAGAGAGCAATTCCTTAGTATAGGAGTTGCCATTGTATATTATTAAACATGTCACATGAAGTAACTGATGGTGGGCACAGAGGCGGGGTGTTCCCATGGGAGAAGCTTATTTCCTACATAACATGGAGTCTCAGAGCAAAATGGAGTCTGTTTAGTCATTTCCCTTAGAATCTGGCCTATAATATTCTCATGGAGTCAGATCTGTCAGCCCATCACAAGCTTAGTAAAGTATTGGTAAGTTTAGTGATATCTGTTGCCAAAGAAAAGGAACAGTTATGCTCATATTTGGAGTCACAGAACTGGAAGTTATGGTGGAAAAGGCAGGAATGTTACAAGACTTGGGGGAAATGGGTGGTTTTCTTCCTATGATGCTGCCTCTTCAGAAATGTAAAAATTTCTGTTAATGTTTATGATGGCACAACTGGCAGCAAGTCCTGCCACATTTACCTTTAAATGTGGGAGTCTAAGAGTGTACATTTTGGTAAAGAGCAAGCTACCAGGATCAAAGGCTAAATGGATAGAGAGCTAAAATTAGTCAAATACCTAATGTTAAAAGAAAAAAAAAGCAGTGAAAGTTCCAGAACCAATTTGTCAACATCCCAAAAAAGACAGCCTGCCTGTGTTAATGTGGTGTTGATCTCAGTTTCTTGAATAATCTCTAACACACAAATAAAGTAGTCTCTAGGCCAGTCATCAGTAGTGAGCTCCTAGACTACAGTGATATTATATCAGAGGTCAAAGTGGAGTATTCTTCCCAAGTGAATAGACACCTGGGTTGATATAGATCATTTTTTTGAGGTTTTGTAGTATCATAACAAAATCAAGTAACCTGTAGAAGTTGAAGACAATATTAGGCCTGAGTACTTGATGTGCACATTTGTTTTAAATCAAGTTTTGTTTGTTTGTTTGTGCACAGTTACCAAAAGTGATAATTGTATAATTAGATCAAAGGCAAGGAACTCCATCAACATTATGAAGACTCAATTAAGTGCAGCTAAATTTAAAGGCTCCCAATAGTCCAAGACTTTGTCTGCATTGGAGATGAAAGTGGTTCTATTTTAAATTATATGGGCTGGTTTTGGAGCATGTAGTTAATAAGGTGTTAGATTGTTTGTCAATTAGAATATCCTTTGGCTGAGATTTGAGCTCCAGTGTTAGCCCATAGGCAGGTTCTTTAATTTAATTAATTATTATAGGCACTATTGCTCGGTTTTAAGTTTTTTTGGTGGTAAACAAGTCATTGATATGTTTGAACTGTGTGCTTGAATTAGCTGAGCTTGATACTATGCTGGTCTCAGAATTTGGCTGAACCAGTGACTTAATTGGGAGTTTGGGACCCATGGATCACAAACCAATCTAAGCATTCAGAACAAGAGTCACAAAAACCAACAGTTAACATAGTGGCATACACCATCATTTGACAGGTTTTTATTGTCTATTGATTTTTCTCAAGCACATATTATTGCCAAAGAGGGATTGTCTGATTTCGTGGTTATGGGATATGGTATTGATTCCATTACTATATCCAAATGTGATTTTTATTTACTAAGTTGTGTGTATTCTACATCCCTGTTTGGTCTATCTTAAAAAATGTTCCTGGTACTAATTTTAATTTCCTCAAGAGGATCACAGGATAACCTTGATCACAATCTGAATATTGAGAAAAGTTTCAGAAGGTAGAATTTTAATAATAATAATTGTAAAATACCAAGTTCTGATTGGATGGAACTAGTAATTTTAATTGTACACTGGATATAGGGGCCTCAATTGATGGGACTATAATATTAAAGTTGCAATAACCCACCAGAAGGTGACTCTTTTTTTTTTCCATATTAAAGATCTGGTGAAATAGGGCTATTGAGTGTAGCAGCAGTGGTTATTATTGTCCATTTATTGGTTAGGTCTTATAAAATGTTCTAATTTTTAAAGGCTCTTTTAACTTACATTGGTCATAATAAGTGTTTTAACTGGGGATCTGTGAGGTGGTATTTTGTCAAGTCAATTTTTAAGACCCAAAGATAGCTTAACTTTAATCTTTTACTTGTTGAATCAAAGTGTCTATGCCCACTACAAGACATTTCGGGACAATGGGTGCTATACTGATTGAAAATTTAGGCCAAGATATAGTTAAAATCAGGTATAGTGTTATTTCCCTCTATTTTATAAAATTTAGTTATTGTCCTAAAATTATATGGAGCACTGTAATTAAATTGAGTGGGAGTGCAGGGTAGAAATCTTTATTCCCTTGTTCTAGAAAAAACACGTTCTCAAGGGTCTGGGAATGTGAAGAGAGGTGGCACTGAACCAGGCTGCGTGGCAGCAGAAGACAGGTTAGCCACATGAGCAACCTTGACAGAGATGGCGGTGCCATTTCTTAGCATGGAGGAGCCCAACCAATGGCTTCTTCCATGGAGGATGCCTGAAACACAGAGACAGGCCAGGGCTGTGCCCCAAATCAAACAAAACTTCTCACTGCCTGAGAAGCCACAGGTTTCTGGGATAGATTTCTGTCAAACACAGCCTGTGACAGAAATACTAGGCACCCAATCTCAGAAGTGCAGCTGAAAATGACCTATCACCTGTTGCCTTAAGGAGGGTCCCACCTGTGCTAGTCTCTAGACCCTGGAATTCAGCCAAACTGCACTGTTCGTTTTCAATATTCTGACTCCAAGTAGAGAAGTGACAGTCATCAGACACAGCAGAAGGCAGCAAGACTCGGCATAAGCTTGTCAACAGGTGGCAGTATGAGTCAGTGCTGCTGTTGGAGAAGTTTGGAAGCAATTAATAGCCAAGTCCAATCCTTCCTTTAAGAAACTACCCAAGAATCAGTCACACCGTTGTTCCCCAGTGCCAATTGTTTTATAAGATTTAAAGATTCTTTTTATGGTTGGACACAACACACTGAGATCCAAACAGATGAAAGGCAAAATGAGAAAGGCTGTCAGGCAAGCCCATGCAGCAGACTGTACCAGGGACAGGGTAAAAGCAAGCTGGAGCTGAGTGACATACACGTGGGATGGAATTCACTAGACTTCTTGGTCTCCTTCTGGATTGGCTATTTAGAATAATTTGGAGAACTCTGGGGCAGAGTTGCTGTCCTTAGTTGTCTATTATAGGACCCCAGTGCAATCAGGTCTGATTGATCACAGAGACTAATGGAATCCATGGTAAGTAGTTGGTGATGTGGACCTAAACAGCTCTTCAGAAAGGAAAATTGACCAATTTTTAGTCAAGGCCTTAATATTAATATTGGGTCATGAGAGTATAAGACAATAACAACAAACACCCTCTTCCATTCTGATCAACTAACTAAAATAATTCATTGGCCCAAACTTCCAAATTTTCACTGTAACTGAGGAAAATTGACTGCAATCTTAAATCGGTCTATAAAAGGCAATTTCACTTGAAATTTATGAGAATGTCTCTGATATGTGGCCTTTCTGCAAATCTCATAATCTTGGCAAAAATCTGAAAACTGGAACATATGTATTTAAACATTGCTAAGTGGATTTTATACAACTGCATCACTCAAATGAACATAAGTGCATTCTATTTATCTGTATTTTCTGAACGACTAAAGCTTTCTTTTGAAAAAAGACAACTATCTCAAAAGTAGCATGAAATCAAAACAAAACTTCAAGACTGTACTTCTAAATTGGTTACTAAGTTTTCCAGTAACAAAGGCATTCACTTTATATTTTACATTTTGAAAAATCTTTACAAGACAATGTAGGAAGACAGCTCTCCCTGGATTCCTCAGTCTTCCTCTAGGTTCTGGCCTTCTGAGCAATGAAAATCGGCATGCTACAAAGATAGAGAATATCTCCTTTCATCCCCTAGACATACCTGCTCTTCATATTTTAAAAGCATTGCACACAGAGGTAAGCACTTACATTTCAGAGGAACAGATCCTGAACCATTCTTTTCCATTCCAAATGATATTTGAATAAGATTGTCCTCTTCTTGTCTCAGAGATTTGTTTTCACAAGGAAGAGACTGTTTTCACTTCTTACCTCAATTTGGGGGGCCGAAAACTGTATATCCATTCCTGTATAAACTCCCAAATTCATAACTTTTGGATTCTTCTCTTATAATATTAAAAAAGACCTGTTTGTACATGTATCATATTGTTCATCATATTGTTCTTAGTGAGAAGAGTGGGGCATAGTGAACAGACATGGTTACTACTGTAATTGATAATAGTCTGCCTTTAATATAGAAATCTATTGTTTGCTCTCAGAATAATATACATAAATGGAAGTATTAAAATTTATTCCAATCTAGAATCTCCATTGTCCTTATCTTACTCACTTGCCAATGAAAATTGAGGAAACACATGACATCCATAAACTTTCCTATTTATCCCAGAAGACTTCATACTTACATAATGTGTTATTATAAAGATTCAATGCATTATAGCTAAATTTATTACTAACCTGTACAGTAAAACTTTTCCCCAGTATAAAATATAGGACCCCTTTTTTGACCTTCAGTCAAGAATTAAAAATGACCCTGAAACAATTGTTGGTAACCTAGACTCTGTAGTGACTATCTGAGGAACTGACCTGGAGAGTCAGGGCCTCTTAATTAAAAAGACACTTTCAGTGCTTCAATGATGAAAAGAAATTCTAGTAATGACATTTCTCACTTGATCAGTGGCATGTTAAATATTTTAGAACCAGCATTCCAAATAGTAAGGACCAATGGTTTCAACATATTAAAAAATAAATAAAGACAACTTTATCTTCTATTGTCTACTCAATCCTGTTTCCCCCTTTGTATTAGTTTACAACTCTGTTTTTCTTGAGTTATCTTCATATTGAAAAATAAAAATGTATATGTTCTTTGGTTGGTTTAATTCCTTCTATATTAGCAAATCCACTTCCAAACTAGAAAGTCACTTCTGTGCACATTTTGGGTTCAAAATAAATAATTTAGGAAGTCATACTCTAATTTTTGGTGCTCCAAATATTTGTAATGTATGTTTGTTGCATGAGAACTCTACTTTTATATTAGCACATGAAGACTATAATTACATACTTTGGCAAGAGAAATACTTGTGAATGCTCTTTTCATGTAGACTGCATGCATTTTGGGGATTTTTAAACAATTTTACTTACCTAACTAAAGGTTAGTGTGTTAATTTGAAAACATGTTGTACAAGTTTTATCTTACCATGGGGTAATTTCATAGAGGATTATACTGATTAGCATCTGACCAGTTACAGCAAAGATAGTTTGAAAGGCAGTCTTCCCTGCAGTGAAGAACTGTCCAAAGGACAGTTGCATTACAACAGTTTATTTATTTTCACTTCCATCAACGGAGATACTTGGAAAAACTAACAGAAAATCATCAGTTTTCCAGATTTTTTTGGAGTTTGAATATAAGTGAAATGCTATAATTTAAATGAAGGATCAGAGTTCATTAATAATATAAGTTCATTAATAGCATAATAATTAAGATATCTAATGATTTTGACCAGGGAGACCATAACCTGATTTAGCCCTGTGTGTTAAACAAAATTCTCATCACTGTGATAGAACACCTGAGAAAATCAATTTAAAGGAGGAAAAATTCGTTTTGTCTTATGATTTTGTAGGTTTCAGTGCACAGTTAGCTAGATCCATTATTTCTGAGCTTCTGTTAGGGCAGGACATCTTGGCAAATGTGAGTAATGGAGCATAATGGAGCAAAGCTGTTCACCTCATAATGTCCATGAAGCAGAGAGAGAGAGAGAGAGAGAGAGAGAGGTAAAGAGGACCCAGTAAAATACCCTCTCTAAGGGCATCCCCCAGTGATATGCTCCCTCCAACTAGGACCACTTCCTAAAGTTTGCCCCATCTTACCACCATTTGGGGACTGTCTTTGACACATGAACATTTGGGGAACTTTCAAATTCAGACTATTACAACTTATTAATAATAGTTGAATCTCCATGAACTAGAAGCATTGAAAATGTTAACATTCTGTTGGTCTCAAATACTTTGAAATTATTTAATTTTGTTATTAATTTTAGTGAAAATTGCATAGGGATATAGACTTCCAAATTGTTAAAATGCACATCTTTCATTCTATTATCTTCATAAAGTATTATTTTCATTGTATGTTATGAATACTTCAAATACTATAGATATAGTCAATCTTATTGAATTATTCTTGAGACATCTAGATTAGTATGTAGATTTTCTCATAATAATTATAAGTAGAGGAATCAATGTTTGTTCACTTATTCAAATAACCTTTATGTTAGACACAAAGATGACAAAATGAATAATGTTTAGTTCCTATTATGTTGTACATGAGCAACAACCAAAAAATTATAAAATAATAAAGTGGATCAAGGATCAAGACTTCATTTGTAAAGTTTTACCTATGGGAGATATTAATTATTTTGGCTACCTGCAACGAATCAGTTATAGCGTGAGTATTTTCATTGGAATCACTGTATAATGTTAAATTGGTTGAAATTGATCTGGAAATGTATTTGTAGTGTTACAAATATTTGGTTGCTTTACAGGATGGACCTCTAACCCAAATTTGGTTCAGATGTTGAAGCTGACGATTCAGGAGACTCACTTATTGTTATGATTGGGTATGAGGTATCTTCCCCAAATGCTCATGTGTTACTGCAGAAGGTAGAATGATTAGATTATGACAGCTATAACCTAATCAGTAGATTAATTCATTTGATGGATTAATAATTTGAGTAAACCACTGGAAGTTAACTGTAGGAAAGTGGGGCATGGCTGGTGGAGGTAGATCACATAGAGAATGTGTCTCAGGGATTACATGTTTTGTCTCTGGCTACTTGCACACTTTTTACTTCCTGGCTATCATGTGCTCAGTGGCTTTCCTCACCACCTCCCTCTACTGTGAACTTCTGCCTCAGGTCCAGAGCAATGGAGTCAGTGGACCATGGACTATGAAACTATGAGCCCGAAATAAGTTTGACCTCCTCTAAGTTTTTCTTGTCAGGCACTTTGATCACAGTGGTGCAAAGTGGACTAAAACAGGCTTGTCAATTCAAGAGCATTTTACATAAAACAGTTCACGTAAAGACTCCTGGGAAGAGCAAGGTCTGTGTAGGCCTGAGGAAAGCAAGAGTGGCTTGGTCCTTTATAGGAGCTATGAGAAATGAATGGAAACATTCTCAGTCTCAGACTAGGGATTCAACTTTTGTACCTGTCCTGAAGGGGAAGCATTGAACCAACTTTCTTAGCAGTAATCTGGCTGTGAGACCAATGGGGAAAGGGAGAGTAAAGTTTATTCACAGTAGCCAACGTACAAAAATAACGTGCTTGCTCACAGGCAAATGGATTAAGAAAATGTAATATATATATATATATGTGCATACATAAACATAAACATGGGCACATGCAGTGAATTATTCAGTCTTAAATAGATGAAAACACTGCCTTTTCTGAAAATATAGATGAGTCTGAAGCACATTATGCTAGGTGAAGTTGAGTCAGATGTAGAAAGACAGATACTGTGTAATCTTATATGTGGTATTTAAAAAAAAATGTTGAACTCAAAGTAACAAAGTGTAGAATGATGGTTACCTGAAATGGGGAGAGCGGATTGTGGTTCAAAGGGCATACACATTCAAATTTGAGAGGAATAAGTTTTTGAGACCTAACAGCATGGAGACTATAATTAATAATAATATTTTATATACTTGAAATTTGCTGAGACTGTAGAAGTCAGGAGTTTTCACCACACACACACACACACACACACACACACACACACATACACACAAAACTCAACTAGGTGAAGTGATGAACTTCTTAACTATCTTGATTGTGATAATCCTTTCACAATGCACATGGATATTAAAGCACCATGATGCACACCTTAAATATACATTTTTGTTTCAATTATACCTCAATAAAGCTGGGGAAAATAAAGTCAGTGTTCAGTCTCAAAAACAGTCATACTCAACCACCATTTTCTTTTGGTTTTTGATGCTGGCTAAGATACTCAGTTTTATTTAATTCAAGCTGATTTATTTTTATATAAATTCTAAGAATCATAAACGTATGCATTCAAGTGAAATGAACACAAGTCAGACTTGGAAGACCATAGATTCCCAATCACTAGAAATAAAGGCATATTTCTGTGGACATTTGTTCAATTATTCAACTGATATTCCTAATGACCTTAGCCTGTTGTCTCATTTGTTGGTTCATATGTGTGACTTTGCTGATACTATTCCAAGAGCAGTAGGAAGTTGCCACAAGGGAAAAGTCAACCTCTTTTGCTGGCCAGTTAACAATTTAAGGCTAGGGGACTATCAGCAACCATTGCTGTCTGAGAGTTTTAACCCTCACCTAGAACTTGGTGGATTGTAGCAATGTGAAGCATACATTTGGATATCAGTTTGGACAGTCACTGATTGACATCAGTTGCTCCATTTTCATTTGCTCAGTGGAAATTATTTGGCAATACTTTCTTAAGTGGTAATGTATATTAGGGAATGGGACTAGGAAAAGTTAATATATTGGGAGCAAGAAACACATAATTAAAAGAGAAAGAAGTCATGTGGCAGTCAGGCTGAATTAGGCCAGAAAGAGAGATGAGGACAGGAAGAGGGCATATAGAGGATGGTAGAGGAGTTTAATAAGGAATGCAATGAAGGATTGAGGTCACAGAAGATTCTACCTGGGATTATTCTACTGGCTGGCATGAGGCTAGCTGCAGGAATGACATTATTATCAGGGATGAGTCCAACCATAAGCTAGAGTCAACTAATGGTACTCAGGATATTACAGAGTTGGGCAAGGGTGAGATCATGAATGTCCCTTGGTTTGTAATACTTTTATACCAAATTTAGGGCCTTCTTGATCAGGGAATCACAGATTGTGTGAATTTAGTTGGACAAGGAGGGCACAAGGACCAAGAAATGAGATCCCTATCCTGGAAAAATATTGGGTACATAATAGTTCCCAAGAAGCCCAGGCTTAAATCTTCCCATGAGGCTTTCCATTGTTCTTTCGGTAATGGTCTGGTGTGTATTGTAGTGAGTGAGTTCAGGCTGAGGGGTATTAATTCAAGTTCAACAAAGGGACTTGTAGCAAGTATATGTGTTTCCTCCTCTGTGGTGTGACACCCTACTGACTTTACAACAGTCAATAAACACTGCCTTAGCACTGCAGGAAATTTTATCAACAAGGTGGGAATGAAATTATAGTGCCATTTAGTTTGGTTATAGCAGTTATTTTGAGGAACCCAAATAAGTAGAGTTGGCAGGTATATCACAATAAAACCTACTGCCTATGTCATTGCCAGGTGGAGTTCTTCATGTGACCTGAGTATTATAGCTTCAAGTCCATGGTATTACCTAAAATGGGCATAGTCAAGTTACAAAAAGTCCAAACACCAAAAAAAAAAAAAAAAAAAAAAAAATAGCATTTGTGCAGTGTGGGTGCTCTAACCTGAGGCACTGAAGAGAAGGGAACTACTGAATCTTATATGTACAGTGTGGACCAATTGATGTCCTGTTCCAGGACATCAAAAGTCTGTATGGTTGGAAAAAGTCTGCATTCTTAGCAGATTCTCCTAACTGTGATTAATCTTTCCTGGTCTGCCTCTGTTATACATAATATTGTCCTGGGACCTAGAATAACATTATCTATTTCCTAAATAATATTATAATTGACATTATTAAGCAAATGTCCTTTATAGCTACATTCTGGCATCAGAATTCCAGAATTGCTTTGGCAGATAGCCAGAGGGACTTTTAATAGTAATTGGATCATAACTTATAAACCCTTCTCTGACTGGCTTTCATCCCAATCTAAATGACTTCAAGACAAAAAATAAATAAAAATAAAAAAATAAAATAAAAAAAGAGGGAGGGAATAGTCAGGGAGAAATGCCTGTGGAAACCCTGATATGCAAAGTCTCACTACAGAGTGTAAGGAAAGTCCTTGAAGCTTTTTGGTGCAATTGATATGTACTCAAAGATTGCCAAAGACCAGGAATTTAATATGAGAGCCAGTACCAAGAAAAAAACCCTTTTAGAAGACCATGTTTTATAATGTAGTAAGTTTTGTTAAAGCATGCTGTGTGGGGTTCTAAAGACTTGTAGCCTGGGGCAAATAGGGAAGGAGAAAGTTTCACTGAATGCTTTGTTTAAGAGCCTGATGTAAGGGCTGGTGTGTAACTCAGTGGTAAAGACTATGCTTAACATGTAATAGGCCCTAGATTCAATCCTTAGCAACAAACAAACAAACAAAAAAGTGTCCAAATTAGTATATTTTGATAAGTGAAGTAAGGGTTTTGGTAATGTCAATAATGAATTCCTAAATGGCAGCTTCAGTGACAGCATGTTTGGTGGAAAGGAAAGGGAAAAGAAATCCAGCATAGGAATGCACCCTAGTCTGAGCATAATGAATGAATTAACAGTGGAGGTCAGTGGCTGAATAAAATCTGTTTGTGACTATATGGGCTGAAGTCTGTGGAATGGTAACTCAGAGACTGTACATTAAATTTGGCCTCAGTTGTCTGTGCCTTGATGTGAGCAGAGACCTGTCTGATCCTATTTCCTATCTTTGATATGTGAGAAGAAAGGGAATTTCAAACTTCCGCATTCTAGAGGGTTTATTGGGATTGTCATTTTTGCCTTTGGACCAAACAAGCACATAGACAGTTGGCAATGACTCAAAGATCTTGGTCATGTGTAATTGAGCCTGTTGTTGACCAGGGCATCCTCTAATGCCAAGATGATTCCCTGGAGTTTGGACAATTGTGCTGATTTTGGGATATAGTGCTTTATCAGGGATGTCCTGTTTATCAGCTAAAAGTAGCAACCATTCAACAATTCATAAATTATACAACCCTTTCTTACTGCTTCCTCAACTTATCCCATAGGACTCCCTGGGTGGCTGAGGCATCTGAGAGAGAAATAACCTCTAACACAGTGCCCTATGGGTTTCCTGAGACCAAGTTGGGACTGACGACATTAGAAATTACCTTTTAATATTAGGAATGAAATGGTATTCAATGGACTGCAGAATGCCTAAGAATTTAATTGAGGTGGTAGACACCTGAAACTTACATGGGTAAGTACGATGGTGTTTATATGTCTTGGGTGAAAATGTCTAACGAATGTCCTTATAAAAGGTTGTCATCGAGGTAGTGCCATCCTTGGGAGCCTGGGGATGATTAAATCTGCTTAATATCTGGTTGAAAATGATGGTTGGGCTACCAAGTTATCCCATGGACAACACAGTAAGATGTGTTTTGTCCCCTAGAAGTTGAATGTCAACAGAGGCTGAGGGGCATCAAAATTGTCGCCGAATAGAAATTATTAGCCAAATGTATAAGAGCAAAATATTTTGCAGTATAAGGTTGAATGATTTGTCATTTCTATTATGTTAGATATAGATATGTCCTTGAGAAAGAGATTGAATATTCTGTATTGATTGTTGTAAGAGTCTGGAAGTTGTACTCAAAAACCTTACCACTAGAAAAGCACGGATGATAGAGTCATTAGTATGAGAGCCTTAGTAAGAATTTTGCATGATAGGGATGACTCTGGGAATTCTTAAAGGTAGGCTCACCCTGGACAGAGAGTCTGATATCTTGGGAAGTGAAGTTTAGAGTCTCAGGTTCTCATAAACCTAGACCCTAAGCCATCTGTGACTTTTTAATAGTTGATGTTTGACTAAAGATTCATGGAAAAATCTATAATTTGTAGAGGTAAGGGTGAAATAAGTGCCAAATATAATGTCAAAAGAAACCTACTTAGAAAGTTAGGGGAGGTGGTTCATGCCTATAATCCCAGCAACTCAGAAGGTTGAGGCAGGAGGATTACAAATTTGAGAACAACCTGGGAAACTTGCCTTAAAATAAAAAGTAAAAGAGGTTGTAAATATAGCTCAATGTCCCTGTGTTGAAATACACCAGTACTGAAAAAGTTTAAAACAGGAACCTACTCAGGCATATGAGGATTTTCCATTCATTGGCATGCTTGACAAAGTAATATAAACTTTGAACCACATACGTATTTCTTAAAAATTGACCTTTGTGGGCTGGAGGTGTAACTCAGTGGTAGAGTGCTCGCCTTACACATATGAGGCACTGGGTTCAATCCTCGGCACCAAATAAAAATAAAAAAATGTAAAGTGTCCACTTAAACTAAAAATACTGTATTATGATTTGACCTTTGTCCTCTCAAGTATTTCAATATATGAGGGTATGTGTATTAATGACAGCAACAGTATATTGTGTTATTTTCCATGTCATTAACACCCAATGGAGTAAGGAAAATCTGGGAGCTATGCCAATTCAGACTTGCGTGTCCACTTATATAAATTTAATGGACCTTTAATAGGTTATTAATTTGATGACCATGAGATATATCAGAAAATTGGTATGTCTTGGCAGAAGTTAAAAGTAATTCAAATCCAGTATTATATAAGCACAAGAAATAATACTATTTTATGCTGATTGCATAAAATCTTTTAATAAATTTTGAATTTACAATTGAGTCATTTTCAGATCTGTTTCAGTTTTATTTTCCTTCTTCATGTTAGTATTATTTTTATTGTCATTGATACACTTCAGGGGAGTCTTCTCTATGCAGCTTATGTTGTTAAGCTTCTTCCTCCAGGGAGTCCCAATCAAGTGGTTGAAATTTAGCACTGGAAGAAGCCCTCATGGTTATCATATACAAGTTTTTGGATCCCAGTTGTTTGAGTTGAGCACTCTTTATTATGTTCCTATGTCACACCACTTAAGTGGACCCATGCTCACTTTCAGTAAGTTTTATAGTTAACCAATAAGGTTATAGAGTTCAATGGTCATTTAGAAGAGGCCATTTTCCAAATGCTTTTATGCCATTGGATGTCATGGATGTTTTGCCTTATATTTCAGTCAGCTTTTGTGTCACTGTGACCAAAATACCTGACAAGAGTAACTTTAGAGGAGGAAAAGTTTATTTTGGCACAGACTTCAGATTTTCAGCCCATGGTCTTTGCCTACATAGCTCTAAGAGTAAGGTAAGGCAGAATTTCAGGACTGAAGAGCATAGCAGAGGGAAGACTGAACACAAAGCAACCAGGAAGGAGGGAGAGAACTCCTCTCCACTCAACAGAGAAAAATATAAACCCCAAAGTCCCAGTGACCTACTTCCTCCAACCATACTCCACCTGCCTAGAGTTACCCTCCATTAATCTATTCAAGCAGCTCTTTATACTTATTAGGTTAGAGCTTTGATAATCTAATAATTCTACCTCTGTTCTTGCTTTGTCTAACTCCTGGGTTTTGGGGGGACACTTCATATCTAAACCATAATATTCCACACGTGATTCCCAAAAGTTCATGCCCATCTCACAACACAAAATCCTGGTCCATTTTCAAGCGTTCTAGTTTTAACAGTTCCCACATTGACAAATGTCAAATCAAAAAATATCATTTGAGGCTCAAGGCAAACTTGATTGTGAGTCCCTGTAAAAAACAGCACCATTTGTTGAAGAGGCTATTTTTTCTCCATTGCATATTTTTAGCATCTTTGTCTAGTATGAGAAAATTGTATTTATTTGGGTTTGTGTCCATGTCCTCTATTCTGTACCATTGATCTACCTGTCTATTTTGGTGCCTATACCATGCCATTTTTATTACTATTGCTTTGTAGTATAGTTGAAGATCTGGTATTGCGATACCCCCTGCTTCACTCTTCCTGCTAAGGATTGCTTTAGCTATTCTGGGTTTCTTATTCTTCCAAATGAATTTCATGATTGCTTGCTCTATTTCTGTGAGATACGTCATTGGGATTTTAATTGGAATTGCATTGAATCTGTATAGCACTTTTGGTAGTATGGCCATTTTGACAATATTAATTCTGCCTATCCAAGAACTTGGGAGATCTTTCCAACTTCTAAGGTCTTCCTCAATTTCTTTCTTCAATGCTTTGTAGTTTTCATTGTAGAGATCTTTTACCTCTTTGGTTAGATTGATTCCCAAGTATTTTATTTTATTTATTTTTTTTTTGAGGCTCTTGCAAATGGAGTTGTTTTCCTCATTTCCCTTTCAAATGTTTCATTGTTTGCGTATAAAAATGCTTTAGATTTATGCATGTTGATTTTATAGCCTGCTATTTTGCTGAATTCATTGATGAGGTCTAATAGTTTTCTGGAGGAGATTTTGGATCCTCTAAATATAGAATCATGTCATCAGCAAATAGTGACAGCTTAAGTTCCTCTTTTCCTATTTGTATCCCTTTAATTTCTTTGGTCTGCCTAATTGCTTTGTCTAGAGTTTCAAGGACAATGTTGAACAGAAGTGGTGAAAGAGGACATCCCTGTCTTGTTCCCATTTTTAAAGGGAAAGTTTTCAGTTTTTCTCCATTAAGAATGATGTTGAATGTTCCCACTACCACAATTTTCTCTAGTGTTTTGAGCATGAAGGGATGCTGTATTTTATCGAATGCTTTTTCTGCATCTATTGAAATAATCGTGATTCTTAACTTTTAGTCTGTTGATATGGTGAATGACATTTATTGATTTCTGGATGTTGAACCAACCTTGCATCCCTGGGGTAAAACCCACTTGATCCTGGTGCACTATCTTTTTAATATATTTCTGTATGCGATTTGCTAAAATTTTGTTGAGAATTTTTGCATCGATATTCATTAAGGATATTGGTCTGAAATTTTCTTTCCTTGTGTCTCTGTCTGGTTTAGGTATCAGGGTGATATTGGCTTCATAGAATGAGTTTGGGAGGGTTCCCTCCTCTTCTATTTAATGGAATACTTTGAGAAGTATTGGAATGAGCTCTTCTTTAAAGGTTTTGTAGAACTCGGCTGAGAACCCATCTGGTCCCGGACTTTTCTTTGTTAGTAGGCTTTTGATGACCTCTTCTATTTCATTGCTTGAAATTGATTTATTTAAGTTTGTATGTCCTCCTCGTTCAGTTTAGGTAATTCATATGTCTCTAGAAACTTGTTGATGTCTTCAGAAAGCTTGGAATGGAACCACCATTTGACCCAGCTATTCCACTGCTTTGCCTATACCCAAAGGACTTAAAATCAGCATACTACAGAGATACAGCCACATCAATGTTCATAGCTGCTCAATTCACTATAGCCAGATTGTGGAACCAACCTTGATGCCCTTCAGTTGATGAATGGATAAAGAAACTGTGGCATATATATATATACAATGGAATATTACTCTGCCATGAAGAATGATACAATTATGGCATTTGCAGGCAAATGGATGAAATTGGAGGATATCATGCTAAGTGAGATAAGCCAATCTCAAAAACTAAAGGACAAATGATCTCTCTGATAAGCAGATGAGGACATATAAGGGATGTTAGGAGGGGTTAGCGTTAGGGTTAGGGTTAGGGTTAGGGTTAGGGATAAGGAGGGTGGTAAGAATGGAGGAAGGAAGGACTGTATAGAGGTAAAAGAGGGGTGGGAGGGGTGGGGGGGAAGGGGAAAAAATAACAGAATGAATCAAACAACATTGCCCTATGTAAATTTATGATTTTTAATTAAAATAAATAAATATATAAAAAATAAAAAAAAGAATGATGTTGATCTTGGACTTAGCACAAATAGCCTTTACAATGTTCAGGTATATGCCTACTATCCCTATTTTTTTCTAGTGTTTTGAGCATGAAGGGGTGTTGTATTTTGTTGAATGCTTCTTTTGAGTCAATTGAAATAACCATATGATTCTTATCCTTAAGTCTATTGACATGATGGATTACATTTATTGATTTACTGATGTTAAACCATTCTTGCATTCCAGGAATGAACCCCACTTGATCGTGGTGCACAATTTTCTTAATATGTTTTTGGATACGATTTGCGAATATTTTTGTTGAGAACATTCTATAGTGTAGGCTTTCTATTTGTAAATTCTTTTAACTTTTGTTTATCATGAAAGTATTTTATTTCATCTTCAAATCTGAAGGTTAGTTTTGCTGGGTATACGATTCTTGGTTGGCAACCATGTTCTTTCAGAGCTTGAAATATGTTGGTCTAGGCCCTTCTAGCTTTTAGAATCTGGGTTGTGAAGTCTGCTGATATCCATATTGGTTTCCCCCTATACATAATCTGATGCTTTTCTCTCCCGGCCTTCAAAATCTTATCTTTATTTTGAATGTTAGGCATTTTCATTATAATGTGCCTTGGTGTGGATCTGTTGTGATTTCATGCATTTGGTGTTCTGTAAGCCTCTTGTATTTGATTTTCCATTTCATTCTTCAGGTTTGGGAAATTTTCTGATATTATTTCATTGAATAGGTTGTTCATTCCTTTGGTTTGTATCTCTGTGCCTTCCTTGATCCTGATAATTCTTAAATTTGGTCTTTTCATGATGTCCATATTTGTTGGAGATTCTGTTCATGATTTCTTACCATCTTCTCTGTTTGGGCAACTTTATTTTCAAGATTAAATATTTTGTCTTCATTGTGTGAGGTTCTGTCTTCCAAGTGCTCTTGTCTTTTGGTGATGCTTTCCATTGAGTTTTTTATTTGGCTTATTATTTCCTTCCTTTCAAGGATTTCCATTTGGTATTTTTTTGAGAATCCCTATCTCTTTGTTGAAATGATCTTTTGCTTCCTGCAGTTGCTCTTTCAGCTTGGTATTCAGAATGGTATTATCATTCATTGCCTGCATTTGCTCTTTTTTCTCATCCTTTGCTTCTCAAATCATCTTAATCATGTAAAATCTGAAGTCCTTTTCTGACATTTCTTCTCACATAGTGTCATTGGATTATTAATATAGAATCTAGATTTGTTTGGTTCATTTTCTTCCCTTGTTTTTTCATGTTATTCATGTATCTTCCCCTCTAGCAGTGCAGATCTGGGGTATTGCAGATTTCCCTCTATAAGCTTATAGTGGCCCTATAGGTTTCCAAAACCTTTTCTTAAAGGGAGATCAATATTAGCAGTGCACAATTCAGACACTATGCAATCCTACACCAAATAATCCCTATGAGGACCATAACAATATTGTCATAATAAACAGAAGGAATTCAAATATTATCTTCAGGAAAACAAACAGATTTGCAATAAGGTCTGCAGCTTCTAATGGAGGACAAAGAGGATGCAGAAGGATGTGGAATGTAGCTCTTAATGGGATAAGAAAAGAATACACAGAAGTTCTAGATAATAGAAATGGTGAGAGTGTAATCAAAAGAAATTGGATGTTAGCATGCAAAAAGGGAGAAAGAGACTCTGAGGGAACAGGTAAACAGAAGGAAAGAGCAAGAAAAGTAAAGAAATAAAAACTGAAATTTTTTCAATAAGGAGAAAAAAGAAAATCTACAGTATAACAGTCATATAGTAATGAAACCTCCCAGTCTTCAGCTGCCTGATGCATGAGAGGTACCTGACAATGAGCTTCAAGTCTCCAGCAGGTGTCTCAGGATGGGATTTGGCTCACCTAAAGATCAGAGCTACAGCTTCCATGATTATCCAAGATGGCTGCTCTTTCTTCCAAATGTGTTGGTAAATGGGGAACTGCAGCTCAGGGTGTGGACATGGTCAGCTGGAGGTCCTGGAGGTAGGGTGTGGTTGATTAGGCAGGGGTCCTGGAGGTTGGGTGTTTTTGGTGTGGTTGCGGGATCCTGGAGGCTGGGTCCAATCAGTCGGTCTGGGATCCTGGTGATAGGGTGTAGACATTTGGTCTGAGGGTCCTAGCGGCAGGGAGCAGTCAATCGATGTGAGGGCCCCAGAGGCAGGGAGTGATCAGTTGGGCTGAGGGATCAAGGAGACGGGGCTCAGTCAATCTGGCCAGGGGTCCTACGGGCCCTGGCTGTTGTCTCAAAATTGCGGCAGCCACGTGTAATCAAACCTGCAGGTACTGTAACAGTGAACTTCCAGGCAATAGCAGGCAGCTGGTGCTCCACTGGCAGTAGGCAATCAGTTTGCTGACTGTTGTCGGAAGATCGGGAGGTGAACCTCGTGTGTTGGGTGATGGATAGGTGGAAGGCAGGCGATGGACAGGTGAGAGGCAGGCAAATGGCGAATGATAGGCACCTGACAGTGAGCAATCTTCACTCAAAAGAAGCGTTGATATGCTGGCAGACTGCAGGTGATCACAGCAAACAAATGGGTTAAACACCAGGGGATCGTTAAGCAGCAAAAACTGCCTCACCCAGAAACAGATATCCTCTGCTTAAAACCGGAGTTACAGAGTGACAAGGAACACAGCCTCCCTTTAGTCCACCATCTTGGATCTCCCCTTGATTCCTGATATTACTTCTTGTGCTTTAGGATTGTTGTTTAGGAAGTTAGATCCTAAGCCTACATGGTAAAGATTTGGGCCTCCTTTTTCTTCTATTAAGCACAGGGTCTCTGGTCTACTGCCTAAGTCTTTGATCCACTTGGAGTTGAGTTTCATACAGGGTGAGGGTTAGGGGTTTAATTTCATTTTGTTACATGTGGATTACCAATTTTCCCAAAACCATTTATTGAATAGGCTATCTTTTCTTCAGTAAATGTTTTGGCAGCTTTGTCTAGTATGAGATATATTTATGTATTTATGTGGGTTTGTCTCTGTGTCTTCTCCTCTGTACAATTGGTCTATGTGTCTTTTTTGGTGCCCATACCATGCTGTTTTTATTATTATTGCTCTGTAGTATAGTTTAAGGTCTGATATTGTGATGCCTCCTGCTTCACTCTTCTTGCTAAGGATTGCTTTGGCTATTCTGGGTCTCTTATTTTTCCAAATGAATTTCATAATTACCTTTTCTAGTTCTATGAAGAATGTCATTGGAATTTTAACTGGAATTGCATTAAATATGTATAAGACTTTTAGTAGCATGACCATTTTGACAATATTAATTCTGCCTATCCAGGAGCATGGGAGGTCTTTCCATCTTCTTAGATCTTCTTCAATTTCTTTCTTAAGTGTTCTGTAGTTTTCTTTGTAGAGGTCTTTCACCTCTTTTGTTAGATGAATTCCTAAGTAATTTGAGGAGCTATAGTGAATGATGTAGTTTTCCTAATTTCTCTTTCAGTAGATTCATTCCTGATGTATAGGAATACATTTGGTGTTGATTTTATAACCTGCTACTTGCTGAATTCATTTATGAGTTTAAAAAGTTTTCTGATGAAATTTTTGGGATGTTCTAGATATAGAATCATGTCATTGGCAAATAGTGATAATTTGAGTCCTTCTTTTCTATTCATATTCCTTTAATTTCATTCTTCTGTCTAAATGCTGTGGCTAGATTTTCAAGGACAATGTAGAATAGAAGTAGTGAAAGAGGGCAACCTTGTCTTGTTCCAGTTTTTAGAGGGAATGTTTTTAATTTTTCTCCATTCAGAATAATGTTAGCCTTGGGTTTAGCATATATAGCTTTTACAATGTTGAGGTATGTTCCTACTATCCCTATTTTTTTCTAGTGTTTTGAACATAATGGGGTGCTTTTTTCTGCATCAGTTCAGATAATCATATCATTATTGTTTTTAAAGCTATTGATGTGATGAATTACATTTATTGATTTCTGTATATTGAACCAAAATTTCATTCCTGGAATGAACCCCACTTGATTGTGGTGCACTACCTTTTTAATATGATTTCGTATGTGATTTGCCAGAAGTTTTTGGAGAATTTTTGCATCAATGTTCATCAGGGATATTGGTCTGAAGTTTTCTTTCTTTGATGTCCCTGTCTACTTTTGGTATCAGGATGATATAAGTCTCATAGAATGATTTTGGAAGGGTTCCCTCCTGTTTTGGTTAGCTTTTTCACTGCTATGAATAAATGAACTGGCCAGCACAATTATGGTGGAGGAAGAGTTTATTTGAGGGCTCAAGGTTTCAGAGGTCTTAGTCAACAGAAGGCCTGCTCCATTCCTTGAGGCTCAAGGTAAGGCCGAACATCATGGCAGGAGAATGTGGCAGAGGAAAACTGAGAGAAAGTTCACTCACCAGGGTATAAAAATATATACCCAAATCCATGCCTCAATTCCCACCTCCTCCAACCACTCCCTACTACTTCAGTAACTAGTTAATCCCTATCAGGGGATTATATTACTATTTGGCTTAGACTCTTACAACACAATAATTTTTTTCTCCTCTGAAACTTCTTGCACTATCTCACACGTAAGTTTTGGGGGACACCTCACATCCAAACCATAACATTTGACCCCTGGTCCCCAAACCTTCCAACCACCTCACAATGCAGAATACATTTTTTTCATTTACTAGAGTCCCCATAGTCAACAGTTCCAAGATTACTCAAAGTTCAAGTCCAAAGCCTTCTCTGAAGCTCAAGGCAATCTCTCATTGTGAACTCCTATAACATTAAAAGCAATTTACAAGTATCCAATATATAATGGTACAGAGTAAACATTTCCATTCACAAAATTAGGGGCATAGAGAGAAGGAAAAGGACCAAGGCAAGACTGAAATCCAGCTGAACAAACTAGTCCTGTAGCTCCATGTTGGGCATCTGGGGCACATGGCATCGTGATGTTCTCTCCAAAGGGCATATGTAGCTCTACCTCTGTGGCCTCGTTTGTTGCAGCACTAGCGACCTTTCTGTTCCATTGTCTCTGCTCGATTCTTGCACCTTTCCTAGGATGATTTCCCACATTGCTGGCATTTCTTAATCTCAGGGATCTCCACTGATACTTTGGTCTCCTTCTCACGTATCCATATTTTGACTTCTCATTAGGTGCCTACAAGGGACTCTTACCCTACTGTACTTTTCCTGGCCTACAGGCCTTCCTTTGTAATCTTGGTGGAAGCCTCCATGACCCCCTAACACCAGCATCCTGCATTCCTGCAGAACCAACACCACATGGTTGATGCCAAGTTCTGCTGCCATCTCAAGCAGTAGACAATACTCCAGGCATCCTTGCTGCAACACCCTCTGAGTGTACAAGTGGATAAGCAAGTTGAAAAACTTCCCAGGCTCACTTGTGCAAGAACAGTGCCTCACTGATCTCTTCTCAAGAGAATTTTCACCTTTACTCCCTTGAACTACAGATGGGTGTGGTCTTGCCACCTCCTGAGATGCTCTCCAGTCATCTTTATTATTGTCTCCAAGAAAAGTTTTCAGGATTTCTGTTGTGGTAGGAATGTCTTTAACAACTGCAATTTCCTTAGTCCTCATTTTACTCTTGCCTTTCAAGTTCACTTTTTCCAAACTTTCTACTCTGCTTTCTGCTCCTGATTATCACAATAAATTTGACAAAAAGCCACCAGCATTATCTATGCCACTGGCCTGAATGCTATGTTGCCTAGACATATCTTCCACCAGATTAAAAAGTCCATTGCTTCTAAACCTGTCTCTGGATGTGGGCAAAATGCAGAAAACTTCTCAGTCAGAACATAATGCAAAGGGCCTTCACTCTAAGTTCCTGTAGAGTTCTCCTTCTCTGTGTCCCCTGGAGTCCTCTTTTCACTTTCCATGGTCCTGTCAGTATTCTGGTCTTCTGAGAACTCACCAGAAGAGGCCATTAAGCTCCACTTACAACAATGTGAAGTATTCCAAAGTGCTCCAAAAACTTATGAACCACATGGTCAGGATAGTCACAGAAACAACACCACCAATTTATGTTTTAGTCAGCTTTTTTTGCTGCTGTGACTAAATGACCTGACCAGCACAATTGTAGAGATGGAAGAGTTTATTTGAGGGTTCATGGTTTCAGAGGTCTGAGTCCATAGAAGGCCAGCTCCATTTCATGGGGCTCAAGGTGAAGCTGAACATCATGGCAAGAGAGTGTGGCAGAGAGAAACAGAGAGAAACTCCACTCACCAGGGTATGCAAATATATATCCAAAGCCATGCCACAATATCCACCTCCTCCAGCCACTCCCTACCACTTTAGTTACCACTCAGTTAATCCCTAACGGGGGGTTAAATGACTGGGTTAAGAGTCTTACAACCCCCCAATCATTGCTCCTCTGAAACTTTTTGCACTGTCTCATGCTTGAGCTTCTGGGGGACACCTCACATCCAATGATGGTATTTTCTATTTCATTATATAAAATTGATCTGTTTAAATCATGTATGTACTCCTGATTCAGTTTGGATAGGTCATATGCCTCTAGAAACTTGCTGATGTCTTAAAGATTTTCTGTTTTATTGGTGTATAAATTTTCAAAATAGTTTCTAATTATCTTCTGTATTTTAGTCATGTCCATTGTGATATATCCCTTTTTCATCATGTATTTTAGTAATTTGAGTTTTCTCTTTTTCTCTTCATAACTGTGGCTAGATGTTTATCAATTTTATTTATTTTTTCAAAGAACTAAATTTTTGTTTTGTTAATTTTTAAAATTGTTTCTTCTGTTTCAATTTTATTGATTCCATCTCTGGTTTTAATTATTTTCTGTCTTCTACTATATATATATATTTTTTTTTTTTTTTCCTTCTACTGTTTTGATGTTGATTTGTTCTTCTTTTTCTAAAGTTTTGAGATGTAATGTCAGGTCATTTATTTGTTGACTTTTTATTCTTTAAATGAATGAGTTCAATGCAATGAACTTTACTCATAGTACAGCCTTTGTGGTGTCCCATAGATTTTGATATGTTGTATCAGTATTCTCATTTACCTCTAAGTATTTTTTTAAATTCTATCCCTGATGTCTTCTGTTATTCATTCTTCATTCAATAGTGTTTTATTTAGTCTTCAGGTGTTAGAGTAGCTTCTATTTTTTATTCTATCATGAATTTCTAATTTCATTCCATTATGATCTGGTAGGATACAGAATGTTATCTCTAATTTTTTTTTTTTTTTTTTTTTTTTTTTTTGTATTTGCCGGGAGTTGTTTTTTGGCATAAGATATCATCTATTTTAAAGAAGGATCCATGTGCTGCTGAGAAAAAAGTGTATTTTCTCATTGATGGATGAAATATTTTTATATGCCTGCTTTGTCTAAATTATTGAATGTATTATTTAGTTCTATAATTTCTTTGTTTAGTCTTTGTTTAGAGGATCTATCCAGTAGTGAGAGAGGTGTGTTAAAGTCACACAGTGTTATCTTGTTGTGGTCTATTTGAGTCTGGAAGTTGAGAAGGGTTTGTTTGATGTGTGTAGATGCTCCATTGTTTGGGACATATTTATGATGGTTATGTCTTTTTTATTATAATTCCTTTAAGCAGTAGTGAATGTCTTTCTCTGTACTTTCTGATTAACTTTGGCTTGATGTCCATTTTGTCTGCTATGAGTATAGAAACCCCTGCTTGTTTACACAGTCCATGTGAGTGATGTGTTTTTTCCCATCCTATCGCCTTCAGTCTATGGATGTCTTTGCTTCTGAGGTGAATCTCGTGGAGATAGCATATTGTTGGTTCTTGTTATTTAGTCCAATAGTCAGTCTATATCTTTGGGTTGATGAGTTTAGGCTGTTAACTTTCAAAGTTATTTGAGATATGATTTGTATTCCCAGCCATTTTGGTTTATTTCTGGGTTTTAATTTTACTTAGTTTCTCCTTTGATTGATTATTCCTTTAGTGTAGTTCTTCACTTTGCTGGCTTTCACTTTTTTTTTTTCCTCTTCATCCTCCTGGAATATTTTGTTAAGAATGTTCTGTAGTGCAGGCTTTCTACTTGTGAATTCTTTTATTTTTTGGTTGCCATGGAAGGTTTTTATTTCATCTTCGAATCTGAAACTTAGTTTTGCTGGATATAAAATTCTTGGTTGGCACTCATTTTCTTTCAGAGTTTGAAATATATTATTCCAGGACCTCCTTGCTTTGAGGGTCTGAGTTGAGAAATCAATTGAGATATGAATTGTTTTCCACCTATATGTAATTTGATTTTTTTCTCTCAAGGCCTTTAAGATTTTATCCTTATTTGTGTATTCGTAATTCTGATTTTAATGTGTCTTAGTGTGAGTCTGCTGTAATATTGTACATTTGGGATTCTGTAAGCCTCGTATTTGATTTTCCATTTCATTCTTTATGTTTGGGAAATTTTCTGATATTAGATCATTGAAAAGATCATGCATGCCTTTGGTTTGTATCTTCCACTCCTTCATCTAGCCTGATAAATTTTTAAAAAATAGTTTTATTTGTAGATGGACACAATGCCTTGATTTTGTTTATTTAGTTTTATGTGGTACTGAGAATCAAAACTATTGCCTCACATGTGCTAGGCAATGCTCTGCCACTGAGTCATAGCCCCAGCCCTGCTGATAACTCTTAAATTTGGTCTTTTATGTTATCCAATAATTTTTGGAAGTTATTTTTAAGGTTTCTTACCATCCGTTCTGCATGGTCAACTCTATTTTCAAGATTATATATTTTGTCTTCATTGCCTGAGTTTCTGTCTTCCGAGCGTTCTAACCTGTTTGTGATGCTTTCTATTGAATTTATAACTTGATTTATTGATTCTTTCATTTTGAGGATTTCTGCTTTTTTTTTTTTTTTTCACTATCTCTTACTCTTAATTCAGGTGATCTTTCATGTCCTGTATTTTCTCTTTAATTTCTTTCCTTATGCTAGCCTTTACTTTGCAGATCAGTTTAACTTTGTACATTGTAAACTCCTTCTCTGACCTCTCCTCTATTGTGTTGTCAGTGGATGCTGCCATTAGAGCATCTTGATTTGCTTTGGGTGCCCTGTTCCCTTGCTTTTTATGTTGTTCATGTGTTTTCCCACCTAGCAATATGATCAAAGACAGTATAGACTCTACTCTGCAGACTTATAGTGTCTCTGAAGGTCTCCTATAACTCAACTTTAAAGGGAGAGATCAAAACAACAGCACTCAACCCAAACCTCCTAGATCCTATTAGGACTTCCTCAGTTTTCCTGTAATAACCAGAAATCATGATTTCAAATATTATCTACACTATATACAGTAAACTTACTGAAAAGGTTTACAATTTTAAATGGTGGACAGAGAACAAAAGTGGTGCAGGACATGATGTCAATGAGGGAGAAGGAGACAAGACAGAGGTAAAAATTTATAGGAAGAATGGAAGAGGAATTAATGGAGATTGGCTGTTAGGGGGAGAAAAGATAGAGAACCCAGGAAAACAGAAAAGTGAGAGGAAACCTTTATACAATAAAAAATTAAAAACATAAGAATGCATGACAAAACTGCAAAATACCATTCATATATCAAGGTCTTCAATAAAATGATATGTGAAAAATACCTGATTTGAAATAAGGTAGAGGTGCTAGAGAAGAAAAAAAAAATTAAAAAAAAAAAAAAAAACTAAATGGAAAATTGAACGACTCTTTGTGTCTGCATTGAAATGTTTCTCAGTCTTGTCTCTGACTCTTCATGGGACTGCCAGGCCCAGACCAGCCTATGCAGACCCTGTCACCATCCCATGAATCTGGGTCTTAGACACCCCACACTTAGCCACATTGCAGTCCCAAGATCTCAATGCTGTTCCAATTTGCAGAGAGATGACCAGGGATGCATTTACACAGAGGAGCAACCCTGAGAAGAAACTGCAAGATGGTAGTCACCCACACTACCAATAGGAAGAGTCCAGGTGCAGCTAACCCCACAGGTAACCTTATACCAGATCTCCAGGTCCCCCTCGGTGTTCCCAGACAGAGGCTGCATCCCAAGATGGCAGTGGTGGTAGACTGACTGGCACCTTAGCCACCCAGGTGTTGGCGGGAGTCCCAAGATGGAGGCAGCTGCGTGCAACCAATCCTACAGGCACTGTGACAGTGGACCTTTGGGCAACAGTGGTGGCAGCAGAAGTGGTGGTAATGGCAGAGGCAGCAGCAAACCACAGGTCATCAGTAGTGACTCCCAGAGAACCAATGGATGGCAGCAGCACCTGCGGCAGAGCAACCCAGAGAAAAGACCTCCAAGTGACAGAAGCAGCATCTGTGGAAGTGGCTTCTGTGGCAGTGGCATCTGTGGCAGCTGCAGTCCACAGCCTCTCCATTTGTCCTTGCATGTTGACCATGTATCACATAGAGTTTCTTTCCCTTGAACATTCTATAGAATGGCAGCCAAGATCTGGTTGAGAAACACAAGTGACCATAGGATAAGAGTTGTTCACTCAAAACCAGCATCAATCACAGCTTATACGGAAATCATAATACATGACTCATTCTAAGATAAATCCAGGCAAAGACAAAAACCAGGGCCACTTTAAAAAAGAACCAATCCCTGCTAGAGTCCCTAATTGGCAATTAGTGAGATTTCTATCTTAAATGGACTAAATCTATATTAGCAGTTCAATAGGACTAGACAAAGCAGTGTGATGCAGCACAACTCAAAGCTTAAAACTCGCCAGGAAACAGTGGTACCATCCCACTTGCTATGTAGGGAAGTATTTGCTGAATTAGTAAACCAAAGGCATCAGAAGGATCTTAAATCAGCAGTAGTCATAGTCTAAACCATTCTGTTTATGACACCAATTTTCTGTGAAAACCCCTCCTCTGCCACAGAAATAGGATGGACACCCACCTAATATTTGTTTCAGACTTAAGGCTAATAACTCTCCACAAAACAAGACAATGTTTACTACTCACACAAGGAATCCCTGAGGACATCCATTCATTCAAACATGTGAGGGATGGCTTGGGCAGAGGGAGTATGCTTATAGTTGCCATGGGTGTAACTAGGGAAAAGTTGTTATTCACAGGCTAAATATTTGTAAGGTTTAAATTTTCTAATGACTCCAAAGTAGGAGTTATGTGTGGGTTTTCTTAGAAGCCTCAGCAGAGTAAGCACAAAAGGTAAGAAAGGTCAGGGATTACAAAGGCAACAGAAAAATATCAAAAATTGTATTGTCATATAAAATATATGGGGTATATCAAGTCCTTAGGTAAACAATCAGCCTCATATTTGAAGGATAGCATAGTATCTCATAAAGAACAAATGTTTTGAAATTAGACTACCCTAGGATTTAAATTCATTCTCTGTCTTAAGGTAGTCAAGTGATTTTGAATGATTCATTCTTCAGTTGTTAGATTCAAGCTTCCTTTTCCTTTTAGTAAAATAGAACAAAAACCTAACTCATGTTTTCAAAGAAGATAGGTCAATACCCATAGAGTTTTTAACAAAAGAAATACTTTTAATTTTGTTTTTTGAAAATAAACACTAGTGGTTATGATTCCTTTGGTTTATTTCCAATTTGGACACTTCATAAGCATTGGGTGAAGCTAAGGATCAGGTGAGATATGGTAGGTGGTTCTCCAATTTAAGAGTCCACTCAACTTCCTAAATGAACTTCCTAAATGAAACAGAATTCAGTATGTCAAAAGATGCAGGAAATATACCTTGTCTCATTAGATATGACTAAATAGGAATAAAAGAAAGTTTGAGCAATACAACAGAAAAGTAAATGTAAAGGAAACATTAATAAGCAGTTCTTGGATCCTGCAAACTTGGTGAACAGTTTTAAGAAATAGTCAAGAAATATTATAGCTTAGATGTTGCAAAATCAACTTTCTAATGATTAATATAGAAATTTTCTCAATTAGAGAGTTTCAATATATAACTTTTCAATGATATTTAAAGATGCATTTTGTATTTTATTTTAGGAAAGGCAAAGTATGTTCTCATTATATAATTTAAACATTTATTAAAATTGAACTGCAGGTGTGAAAATATTACATAATCATCACAATAGTTTTGGGGAGAAAATTCAAGTGAAATGGTACTAGTAAAAATAGAATTTTTCACTTTGAAATTTATTTACATATTTTCCTTTACATAAACTGTTCTAAACATTGTTCTTAAAATCATTTCAGAGATTTCTTTTAAGAATCTGTAATATACTTGGATGTAATGTGCAACACATAGCGTGTCTAAAAATCCCAGTTATGTAATATCAGAGAGACCAAAGTACAAAATGCATATACAGTTTCAGTGTATATTCACATCATGTATAATTATATTCAAAAGATGATTTATATTTAAAATTATTTAATATGTGGAAAATTGAATGTACAGGGTAAATAATTTTCTTTTAATAATTTACTATAAGAGTACAGTATAAACATTTCATGAAGATACAGAAGACATTTTTTTTTAATTCTAGTTACTGTCTTTTCCATTCTATATAAAAAAGTCAACTTCAATATGTCAAATATATTAGTGAGTCAAATAAGCATGTAAATTAAAATTGAACAGCTAGTATGTGCAAGGTAATTAATGATTGCTAATGTTTAAGTTATAATGACTTTTAAAATGATAGGCAAACTTTCAGTATAATTAGCTGAAAACACTTTAATAAAACTAGTAATTGGTCTTGAAATAAGGGCAATATGTTAAAAATCTACATGGTAGTCAATGTATGCATCCTCATTTCATTAAAATTAAGACCACAGAATAGGAGAAAAACAATGAGAAAACTGCACATAACAAATATACTAAAAACAATCTATATATAAGAACAATTTAATTTTCTTTCAGGATACGAAGCTCTTATTTTCAACTAATAATAATACATACACTTTTTGAGCAACCAAAATTCCAAAAAAAATATACTTTCATTTGTATGATGTAGCATCCAGAAATATTGGACTACCCATATTTACTCAAGCCTCAATAATGTAGAACACACTACCTGTGTCCAACACATGTCAGCAACTAAGCTCCCTTTCCATGTTATCTTTTTGTACCTAAACTTCAGCCAGGATCAGGGTGGGAGTAGTAGTGAGGGTAGAGTAGCCAACCAGACAGTTCTCATTGCATGAAATGAAGGACAGGTCAACTGATCAACCAAGGGTTTTTCACTCACCCCACACCTCAGAACTATAAAAACAAATTCTGTTATTATGCTATTTTAGATAGGAAAAAGAAATCGGGAAGTATTTTACTTCCAACTTCAGCCTTGATGTTTTGTAAAAATGGGAGCCCAGATGGGATTATGGGTGACTTTCACTTTTTACTTTTACATTGTTAAAAAATTTCAATATTATTATGATCATACTTATGCAAACCATTATTTCCATTCTTCAAAAACAAAGGAAAATAGAGAAAAAAATAAAAATCAATTTTACTTTTAAGAATAATTCTGATAAAATTTTATATGAGATCCCAAAAAGCTCTCAAATATAATTTCTGAAACAAATATATTGAAGTTATTGAGTTTCTCTAGTATGACAGGCACAAAGACAGATACTGAAAATGTTGGGAAAGATCCTGATTTTGGAAAATTTTTATTGCAAAAATTTGAGAATTTTTTCTTGGACTTCTGAGTAGTAAGAAAAATTAAGACTATTCAAAAAGATCTTCAAGAAATATGAATAATTAAAATATAAGAAGATAGAATATGAATAGAAAATTATATTATTGTAGAAACAAACCACAGGAGAATGCAGAATTACTGGAATATATAAAGGAGTTAATAAAATAGACCAGAAGAGTAAAATGCATTTAGGAAACAATAGAAGAAAACAGGAGAACAATAGCAGCTTAAATATATTATACATAAAAGAAAAAGAGCTGAAATTTGTGAAAATGTTTCCTATGATCCTTCTGGTCATTGGAAAATAATTCCATCTGTAGTTATCTATATGCATCTATGGCATACAGATATCTATTATAATCAAATAGTGTACTAAATATATAAATATTATAAAGTAAAAATAGCTAGAAATGATCTAATTTGTAAACACAGCAGGGAGGTGTCTCATCTTGTTATATCCTCTAAAATTATGATGAAATCCTAAAATATAAACATATGCTTCATTATACTCATGTATAAAATTATGAAGTATAAAAGAACCAAATGTTAAAAGAAGCAAGAGTGAAAAAAGTCACTCTGTCCGCTCATCATTTACAGAAAATAAAACCAGCATGTCACTCTAAAAGTAACACAATGCAAAATCTTTCAACAAAGCCATAATTTAAGTAAAAAATTTAAGTAAAGAAAAATTATGATCTTTAAAAACTTGAGTTTGCTCAGTTTTTGTAGAATGGATATGTTGAATCTGCCACCCATCTAAGCCTCAAGTATTTGTATTAGAATTTAACATTAAGATGAGAGTATTGAGTAAAATATTCCATTTGCAGTTAGGTGATAATATATTTTATATTCATCTATCCTTTTTAAAAATGTATCACTTAGAGAATAGAGAGTGAGCATATAGCTGCTCCATGAGCAAAGGTAAACCAGCTGGAAATTTAAATATGCACATTTTTAGCAGAAAAATATTCATGGAGTATCAACTTGATTTTTCCCACTAAACTCTACAATGGTTATTTTCATAAGTGCATTGGCTATTTTAATATCTACGTTCTAATACGATTTATTATGTTATTTTCAGTTCTCTTCCTTTAGTAAAATATGCAAGTACAGATTTTATTAGTGTTCAATTTTTACAAGTTTTACATTTTCTAATAACTAACTTGCTAATTAAACAACGTTTATTTAGACTCTACCATATACCAGATATTGTGCTATTAACATAGCAGTTAATGGTTATAGATTGTCCCTGCTTGCACTGTTTTCCTAATCTACAACAAGACTCATTAGATTCTAGATTCTAGATCACTGTAAAAGGCATGTACTTGTAATATCATATTATTTATTTTTAGGTTGCAATCTCATCATTTGCATAATTTTTTGACATAGTAGAACCTGAAAAATTGAAATTATAAAAATTTAAATATTCTATGATAACTTGACTAAGATGCCTTTGAGACAACCCTATACTAAAAGATTTCAATTTCTGAAATTCATTGATAATTATTCTATGATTGAAAACATTTTCTAACTAACCAAAAAGATAACTTACATCATTTTCCTCAGCAATAGAGCAAACACAGCAAACATTTATTAATGTCTTCTTTTGCATGATGAGATAGTGCAAAAAACACTGAAAGTTTGTTGAAGAGAGAGCCTTGAGAAACAGCAAGTATTAAATAAATTTAAATAAAAATAACAATTATGCCTCACTGAACAATGAATGTCAGTGAATATCATGAAATGTACTTTGAAAGTTACATGTATCTCAAGAACCCAGAATATCTCTGAGTTGGCTATCCTTATCATTCTATTTTAATGATAAGGAAACTGAGGCACAGAACATTTAAGTTGTCTAAAATCACACACAATTCAAATCAGAGACAGATTTCAAACATCAGTAAATTGGATTTCAAAGTTTTCTTTTGATATACAAACTTATAATCAATAAATAGTTGAATCACACATCATACAAAGATAATTCTGACTGACCTCTGAATTTCTTTCCAATTTCAGAATTAGACTATTCTATGAATGTTAAATATATTTCATTAGGCTGGGACTAGATACATTCAGAATTCGCAATGTGGAAAAAGACCAGTAACTGTATGCTCCCTAGAGAGCGAAATGTGTTTGAAGAGTTCATTTCCAGCAGAAAAGCCTATGATTGAGTACTGCCTACACAGGCAGTTAGCTGTCAGTGGAACATTGTTAGCCAAAGGGTGTCATTTACTGTTCAGTCTCTGTTTCTTTAATTCACTTTTTCTGGTCCACTAGTCTACTGGGTGGCCATTTTCCTTCCCTTTAGCTAATTAATTTGATATCCATTTCAATCTCTAGGAGAGACCAAATTACTGAAATATCTAAGCTTTGAATTTATGGCAAGATCTGCTTTTATCATAGGAGCTATTTGATATTGCGAATTCTTGCTAAATCAAGAACATGGGTTAATTTTTATAGATGGTAACATAAGATAACAAATACACATTTGTTGAAAAATTAATAGAAGAATCAATGAATACTACTGCTCCTTTCCAGAAATCTCTAAGCAATAATCCCAGACTTGGATAATATCTTATAAGAAACATTGATGACCATAAATTAAGAGGGCTTTTGGAGGTAAGTCATTTTATTTAAGAGTGATGAATCCATTGAATCAGGTTTATTCTGGTGATTCTAATAATTAATCATAATAATACCTACCACAAACGTCTCCTGCTATGGTTCAAAACGTGTTCCTTACCTTCAGAATCAGACCACAGAATCTATAAAACACAACCTGACTTGGGCAAATATCAGAATCCATGGTACTTGGAAACCTATGAAAAGTCACGATGTTTCATGTGCTATATATTTGCATCTCCTGCTCCCTCTACATCAATAGTCATTCACTCTCTTGACCTGGATCACTATTATTTGTCTTTCACAAATGACTGCAAAGAGAGTCTCTAATGGGAAGCTTCTTCTGAAATACTAGCTTGAGCTATATGTGCCTTACTTCAACTGCCAATAGAAACTTATGCATCCTTGTATCCTACTGCTTATTATATTTTATTACAATAACTTGTTCATTTGTCCATCAACCCAACTTAATTTGTGAAAGTTCCAAAATTAGAGACTAATTTATTGTCTTTGAAGGGTAGAAAAATATCTAATAGCTAAATGTAGCTATTGTTCTTTGATGTTAAAATTGCAGTCCTTTTCTTAAGTTTGTTTCTCAGTGAACTGTAGGAAAATTTTCCTCAGTGTAAAATATTAAAATTATACAGATGAAGAGGGTGTGCCAAAGTACCTATCTAATTTTGGAAACATGGGCATTTCTTTAAGAGTTAATTCTTAACCCACTGAGCTTTTCTTTCTGTTAATTTTAAAGTTAACAAAATACACTTACTATATCATTGTACAAAATAATTGATATTTTCCCCAGTCTAATCATATAATACAGATTGTAATAATTCTTCATAATGAAAACTGTAAGACTGTGCTCATCATGATTATTTACAGTTTGTTTTCTCTCCAAAATTATAAATCTAGCAATTTGCTAAATCTTTCCTTATTACACTGTGATTTTTGTATTGCAAAGCTCCAAATTTTGATATCCTAATTTAGTATCTTGAATAACTCAGCTGAATAATTTAGCTAAGTTTAAGCTACTATTTTACCTAACGCAAGAACAATTTCCTTATGATTTTGTGCTCCAGAGTTGAACATAGGTAGGTATTGCAATCATATTGTGCAATGGGGCAATGACTCAATAGTTTGCTTGTTTGGTATAAATTCACATTTGAAAAATCTTTCAGAAATATAGGATATACATGTAATAAGCTAACAATATTTTCTGGTGACATCATGTTGGTGTCACATTCTAAGAGTACTTAAAAGCAACTGCCACTATTGGAAAGAATAATACTATATACTATATTAACAATATGCTATATATTAACAATATACTATATTAACAATATGCTATATTAACAATACTCAGAGCAAGTCTTTTTTTTCCTCAAAGGACTAATCAACATTTAAATGGACTGACAACAACAACAACAAAATTCAGTTTATAAAGTGTTTTCCTACCAAAACTCACCTCTGGTCATACCTCTGTCATATTTTCTCCATCTACCTCTTCTTATTTCAACCTTAGTTGTGGTGAACAAGTTCATGTCAGTTAGTTCAGTTTGATCATCTGTTGTCCACGTTTAAGTTTTTTGAATCTTCCTGTATTATATCCCAGCAAAATCTAGTTTGATATGACCAAGGCAGCCAGAAGTCCTGTGGCGATAATGCCCCAAAGGAACAATCCTGGAACAATGGCAGACAGAGGCTGTTAGTAAGACTGCAGCTTCTCTTGTTTTAGATGAACCATTCTGTGCCATTTTACAGCTCCCCACAAGTGCAGGTAGAATTTAGAGTTAAGGTCTACAGCAATGAACTTGATAATTCACCCTGACATTTGACTTTTTCCCTCCCTCTCATGTTCTGCTTTCTTATTTTGGCATCTAAGGCTTTGTTTTAGGATCCATATGAGGGGAATCCAACTAAGATACACTCTCTAGTGGTGTAGAACGATTTAGTCTGGCTCAAAATCAATCATTAAGTGGTAATCCTAGGCAATCAATAGGAGGTTACATGCTTTAAAATTTTCCTGAACAGATTAATCTGTTTTGCTTTGTAATTCACAAATTGGTGAGTTCAGCTACATATGTGTTGGAGCACTGGAGCAGAACTAAAGCTGTTCAGGAAGGAAGGTCTTGGCACTCCTGAAAAAATTAGGAGCCAAACATTTAATACTTCAAATAAATTAAGAGTGAAAACAACTGCATCTAAAGCATGTGGATCTGCTTACAATCATTAATAAGGAATTTGTATGTCAGGCTATTACCAAAGACGCCAAATCTTTTCATAAGTTGATCCTATAAAAAGTTCACTCAGTGGACTAATATATTGATATTTAGTCCAAAAACATACCAATAGTTTACAATTTTAATTGGCAAACTTTACCCTGGAAATCAAAGACGAGAAAATACATGTCTCAAATATATTTTTGTACATCTTAGAAATGGATTCCATAAGCCATGAGTTGACATGACTAACTTTATTCTTACTATTTATCAAATAAATAAATATCACATGAAATCCATGACTCATTTTTTATAAAACAATGAAAGGTATGTTTCATATTATTCAAAAGTCCTTATATAAAGATCTATAAGACAAATTAGCCAGCTGTTTAATGCTGATAAAATTTAGGCAAAAAAAAAATGTTAACAAGTTGGCAACTTTTCATTCATGAATAAAATTTAAGGGTACTTTTTTTTTCCTTTTGCATGTTCTGTCAACTGCTCAGAAGTAAGTTTTATCCTTAGTGATAATTCTTTCAAATATTCTTTAGTTTACATGTCTCTCCTCATATTATCTTGATGTTTTATTTGTTTTACTGATTTTTTAGTCATGTTAACCAATTATAGGAATAATAAGATATAAATCAAAATGAAAGCAATTTATTATTACATAACATTGACGAAATTGTTATTTTCTTTACAATTTCTCTTTAGCAAACACCATTCTCTGATAATAACTATAGACTTTCCAATTTGAAATTTCTTGTTTTTAAAACCTAAATCAATGTTTCTTCTCTTCCCTACCCCACCAATTTGCACATTACTAAAAAAAGAGAGAAAGAGAGAGAGAGAGAGAGAGAGAGAGAGAGAGAGAGAGAGAGAGAGAGAGAGAGAGAGAGAGCCTAAGGAGTTATTTCAAATGTAAATTTTACAGTCTCCTAAAACTCCTTCATTTAAATCAACTGACAAAATGATGATCTACTGTTATGACTACTTTCTACTAATTATTTGTTAATTTCGTGTATTCTTATTTTACTCATCTTACCCTATTTTATTATATTCTTAGGAGGAAATATAAAATCTAAAGCAAGAGGTCTATCATACTATCTTTCATCTTGTGACCCTATGTTTAGGTTTCTGTCATGCTGAGAGAATACAAAATGTCCACAGTAGTATTCTTCACGATGGTAATATTGAATGTGGCTTTGGATATGTGTGGGGTGGGAGAGAAAGCTTTTTAATTTTAAATGAAAACATCAAAACTATGCAAAACTATGGTAGCCATATTGAAGAAGAAAGAACTCATAAAACACAAGAATGTCTTTGTTAATCTCCAGCATATTATTTCCAGGCAGTCAAATGATGAGCTTTTTACTTTCATCCACATTAACTTCAGAAGCTAAAATGGATATCATGTGGGAATTGATGGACCTCCTTTTCTATACATGAGAACATTTTATTGCTGATTTAAGTATACAAAAGCACATTTGTGTTATTAACTCAGGTTTTATGACTTTTTACAAATGGGAATTTGGTAAAGGAAAGAAGAGACATATATCTATTTGTATCAATATCTGTATTTAGCATCAATTAGCATCGATATCTCTATTTACTTATCATGTACCTATACACCTTATAAGTGAAAAACTTTTTTTAACTAAATATTTCTTATACTGTAACATCAAGAAGTGCAGCAAGAATACAATAATAGATTTATTTTTAAAAAAGTATTTCCATTTTTTGCTCTTTTCTGTTTTTTAGAAATTTTATTTCTGTTATGGGGTGCAACTTAAGAACAGACCGATCACCACTGAGAAGTCCAAATCTGAGAGTCTTTATTAAGCTGGCCGGCTGACTGTCTCATACAATGCCCCAAAAAAATGACTATTGGAAGAACAGCCCCGACCACAGGGCTGTAGGGGTTCTTATACCAAAAATCACATCAATCATAAGTGTCTGTTGCTATGATTCGAAACTACAAACTAACATCATGAGATCATCAACAGAGGGGGAAGTGGGTAGCAATTCTTTACTACATAGGAGTTGCCATTGTATATTATTAAACATGTCACATGAAGTAACTGATGATGGGCACAGAGGCTGGGTGTTCCCATGGGAGAAACTTATTTCCTACATAACATGGAGTCTCAGAGCAAAATGGAGTCTGTTTAGTCATTTCCCTTAGAGTCTGGCCTATAACATTCTCATAGAGTCAGATCTGTCAGCCCATCACAATTTCTCGCCTCAAAACTTGGAGCCATCACAGAATTCATTAGCTCCTTCAAATCATCTCTTAGCTTTCTTATCTTCTCCTCTAACATACTGCAGATATGTTTATAGCATCTGTGGAGGCAGAAGTATATACTGTGCTAAGAAAGCTCTGATGTCACAAGTGAGACCTTTGCAAAATCACTGTCTATGCTCATACTGCTGATGAACGTTTCAGACCAATGTTGCAGGCATCACTACTGATATTGCCTCCAAGGTGTCAATGGGTATTAGAGAGAATAGTTTGTACTATTCCTACTGACTCCTCATTTATCTCTCAGCCTGAATTTCTAATAAAAGATATTAAGGATGAGGTCAGGTGACTCATGGGATTCAATAACATTGTGCTACATAATAATTGCACTTTGCTTCTGGCTCATTATTCTTGAACCAGGGTCTATACACCACTTTTTGTTTTAAATTCCCCCCTGGGATTCTTCTCTACTAATTATTAAAATAAAATTATTTGTTAAATGTGAAGATTACATGTACTCTTCTGGATTTCTTATCTTTTAGATGGATACAAAATTTTTTAACACTCAGAGTTAATCAAATTTAAACTTAAAAAGGACTTCTTTCTTTTTCTATGTCATGAAAGATTGAAATACTCCATAAGCCAAGTGATCATAACACTAAATAGAAAGTTTAGTTGAAATAATTCATCTATGTATGTATTGGAGTCTTTGTACCATTCTGTTTGATTCTCTATAGGTGATTTCTGGTAAATGTTTCTGAAATACTGAGTTCAAAGAGGGAATTGTTTATATCTTACTTAATATTTAATTTCCAAAAGTCCAGGACAGTGCTTGATCCAGTCTGTTTGCAAAAGCAATATGCACTGAATAAATTAATGTCAGTTTTGTAATGGGATCTCTACTGATACTCACAATTATCTGTGACAGGGTTCTCAACCTTGGCATATTGACATTTTGGGCTAGTTGATTTTTTTTTATTGTGGGAGGGTGGCCTATGCACTGTAGTATGTTCAGTAGCATCCTTCTCATTGCTCAATTACCAAATGCGCCCAGGAGACAAAACTAGTTGAGAAATGCAAACTCATACAAAAGTCAGCATCAATATCTCCATTTATTTATCACATACAGAGTCCATTTACACAGCCAAGAGTTCATAACTGCTATGAATTTTGCTAGTGATGATGATGTTTCAGCCTTCATAAGAAATTTACCTTTTTTTAGTAATATTTTCACATACTACTCAGAGACTTCTTTAGATATTTTTGATAAATGCAAGTGGAATAGCCTTTTTGTTTAACTGGCCCATGCATAATCTTGTGTGTTTGAGGAAGAATTCATGATACTTTCCTGTGGAACAAGAGAATTAAATTATTCACTTCTTAAACACTTACATACTAGCAATGGAATTGAAATGAATATAGCCATTGCAGGAAACAGTACGGCATTTCCTCAAAAAAAATTTTTTTTTTTTAAACTACCATATGGTCCAGAAATCCCACCTCTGGACATATAGCTGAAGAATTCAAGTTGTCATATTGGAAAGGCATCTGCACTTGCATGTTCATCACATTATTCACAACATCGCAAGTATGGGAGCAACCTGGGTGTGCACCATCAGATGGAATAACATTCAATCTTTAAAACAATGAAACTGTCATTTACAACAAAATGAGTGAGCTGAAGGACATTAAGCTAACTGTAAAACCAGAAGTGGAAAGACAAATGAAGTGTGATTTCACCCATGTGTGATACCCAAAAGAGTTGAACTAAAAAAAATAAAATAAAATAAAATAAAATAAAAACAGAGAGTAGAATGGTGGAATGGTGACCCCAAAGGCTAGGGGAGGGGCAGGAAGGATGGGGAAAAGAATAGTGTTGATCAGTGTACAAAACTGCATTTAGACCAAATAAGCTCTTATACTCTATTACACAGAACAGTGACTATAACTATAATAAATAATGATGCATGGTATATTGCATTACTGCTAAAAGAATAGAGTTTTCAATGTCTCACCACATAAATATAAAAATGTGAGGTGATTTGTTAATCATTTTCAATTAACCATTCCACCATGTAAACATATGTTGAAATACAACATGATCCTATAAATATGTAATGTGTACAATTGTTATTTATTGATTAAAATAATGAAAGGTAACTTTCTTCTTAAAATAAACAGCAATTATAAAATGATAACAGAACTAAGAAAGAATATTGTGTGGAGGAATTAGTGTATTCCATGATCAAATTATATCCCTATTAAATCTTGAAATACTTAATCTATGTTAGGATACATCTCTGTCAGTCTTCAAATGAGAATTCCTGATTTTAGTCAATAAATATTGAACCTTTCATTAAACATATATGTATACATATACGTATATGTATATAAAATTTAAATAAAATGATTTCTGTTTTAAGTAATTTCAAATTAAGGACAACATAAAGGCAAGAAGTAAATTGGATGACTAATAACTTGACCTATGGTTCATGTTCTTTTACTAATTTTAAATTTAAAGAATCATTTAAGCATCTGTGGGCCTGAATCCTATTAAGTAAAATCCTATTAAGTAACATACAGTGATTAGGTAATTTACAGGGTACCATTCTCTTTGAGCAATTAATTTGTGTGATGTGGTATTTCGTTCTGGAAGGGAGCATGAGGAGCTCTATGGATACCTCTTCAGTAAAACAAACATTCCTGGCAAAAATATGATAGGGCTAAGTTATAAGAAGGTCAAGTTCTCGAGACCTCATGTACAGCACGAGGACTATAGTTAATGATCATGCCCACTTGATATTTGCTAAGAGAGATCTTGAGTGTTCTCAACACACACACATATTCAAAGGTTGCTATGTGAGGTGATGACTATGTTAATTAGCTTGATGGTAATTTCACAATGTATATCAAAACATCATATCATACACCATATATATATATAAATATATATTTTAAGATTTTCATCCAATCAAGCTAGAAAAATGGCCTTTGTAAAAAGACTAAACTTCTTTACAGAATGGCATAGTAAATCATACTGTAAATCATATAGTGTTCATGATATAGCTCAGAACATACAGAGCAGTCATCTGGCAATTCATAGAGCCTAACATTGAACGTGATCAGAGAATACAAAAGTTAAAGAGAATCCTGTGGAGACACTGCCGTCAAGGTCATTGTGTGCATGCCAAAGGATGTTCCTGCTGAGGAGCCACTTTAGAGACCTCTGACCACTGTGGCAGTGGACTGTGGTGGACAGACCTCACTGAAAGTGTCCAGCCAGTCCCTCAAAAATGAAAAGTGTAATAGTGAAGTTAATCTCTAAGGAGAGGGTTTGGGACTCAGAGTTTCTGTATTTTTTTTATCATGTATACTTTTAGTAGAAAATTATGAGATATGCTGTGAGAAAGACAGTCAAAATAGTAGGCAACAAAAATGCAGACGTCAGACTTAACAGACCTCAAAAGAGCCATCATAAATACACCAAAGAACCAAAAGCAACCATGCTGGAAGAAGTAAGGAAGCTATGAGGGTAGCACCTCATTAAAGAGAAGACATCAATAAAGATGTAGAAATGATAAAAAAAGAACCAAATGGAAACTCTGGAGTTGAAAAGTGCAAGTACTGAAATGAAAAATTCATAAGAAGAGTTGCAAAAATACTTAGAAACTAACAAAGAATAAGATAAAGATTGGCTGAAAGGAATCCCTAATAATTCAGACTGTAAAATCCCTACTATGAAATCTGAAGAATAGAGGGGTAAACAAAGAAGAACTAACAATGACTAAAAGAAAAGTGGGACACTATTAAGTGCACAAATGAATGCTTCACTAGTTAATAATAGTACATGAACAGTGGTTCAATATTTTGAATTACAATATAACAAATGCACCATACTAATGTCAGATGTTAATAATAAGAGGGATTGTGGAGAGAACAAGAGTGAGAATACTGTATTTTCTACTCAATTTTTCTATGAATTGAAAACTGTTTAAGAAATATTCTTTGTGATTAAAAAAAGTTACAAAATTAAAATGTACTAAAATATCTTCAGGTTGGAAAGTGGAACTTATTTGCAACCCTGATGAAATTATGATCAATTCAAGCACACAGACTTCCTGAACTTAAATGGGAAAAGGCAAGTTTCTTAAAATGGCATTACTTTCTAAAGCAAATACATTTAAATGATTTTAAAATGGAAAGAATAGTTTCTAAGTCAGACATAATAGGAATTATTAATTTTATTTTATAGGTTGAGTTTTAAGCTCTAGAGTCAAACTTGTATGTGCAAACAAACTTTCTGTGCTAATGTTAAGATGGGCAGCAATATTTTCAGTATCATAACACAAAATAGATTTGGCTGGTTTCTGCTACTATAGCTTAACATACATAAGAAAGCCTAATCTATGATAATATAAATTTGAATCATTATTAAATTCAAATCTAGAATCAAATGTATTTCTTGTAAAATTTAAAATACTGAAAAGTAGCTAATTTTTTTGCAGTACTGGGGATAAATAAACAAAATAGGTCATAAATTTCCAGTAAGTCTTTCTTTCCAAGTAGAGATGGGTGATTATTCTATGCCCACTGAAGTGTGTAGAAAAGCAAGAAAATGATAAGAACCTATTGAAAGATGCTTTAAATATTTTATGGAAGGAAACACCACTAACAGACAAACTGAAATGAACTTCAATATACTCTTTTATTTGAGCCCATAGGTATTATTTTTTACAAGTAAATAACAGTATTTATTCCTCTACTGTTGAAAATTAGGAGGTATGCACTTCAGCCTTTTCATATTTAACATTTTAAGTTGAAAACCCATCATAATAGTAGGACACTTTTAACACATTAAAAGAAATTTCAAACAAAATTGTATAGCATCAAAAATTTGCTATATATTATGAATGCAATGTTTATAACTAAGTGACTTTTTGGTAAAACTAGTATTTAAGAAAACTAGAATTTTACATTGATGTCCACTATTTCTTTTCTTTTTGATGTAATGGCATCTCTCACTTCTTTCACTCTTCTCTTTCTTCCTTTATCCATTTACTTTCCACATAATACATTCAGTGTCATCTCCCTTTTTCTTCTTGCCTTAGTTGTACTGGAAATGGATATAAAACTATCTAATGTACTTAATGAGTTTTGTCTGTACTTATTGTTACTTATGGAGAAAATAGGAAGGGTGAGAAAGGGGTTCATTCTGTTAGAACCCAATGATTATATTATGATGCAAAAATCTTTATTTCTCTGCAACTTTCTATGATTGAGAAAAATTTCATTTTGCTCCCTACATCTCTACCACTAAGCAATTTGGGGCCTTGTTTGTACTATAACGCTATTCTCCAAACATTGGGTACACATAAGGAAGAGTTATGAGAGCAAATATTCTTGAAAGAAAGAAGCTTTATTTGCTATAAAAAGGAAGCTTAAAATGAAAGACATTTCCCAGAATGCAGTGCCTTTTTTGGACATCCTATTTCAGTTTGTTTCAGGCTACCTTGCAAGCTGCCCTTTTCCACTCCCCATAAAACACAGACAAAATCCCTCTCCATACAGTATTCCCTTGGAGCTTAATTTCCCTTATTTTCATGAATGCTTGGGGACATGGACATTAATTTTTTTTTTTATTAAGTTCACAAGTTTACTTGTAGTTATTATTGATAAAGATATTAAAATGTTATTTTGACATGTTATTCAGCAAGTGGTACCAAAATATATAAAATAGATTACATGGGCCGATTAGACTTTAATGAAGGCCAGCTAAAGCTGAATAAGTTGTATTATCCTTTCCCAATAGCCACATTTTGAAGGGTTGGGAAAAGGAACAACAATAAAAACAAAGTGAAACCACAGATTCAGAGTCACAGTAAATGCCTTAGGAGTATTTCCCCTAGGAAAAATAATGTTAGCTACCAGGCTCATTTCAACATTTTTTTCTCCTCTTTTCCATAATAGTGTGATTAGAAACATGCACTCTAATTTTAAAAATTGTATTGTCTATCTCATTCCTAGTTTAATCTCAATATTTACTATCATTTGTCTAATTGGATCTCATCCAAATAATAATATTCCACATTCAGGTAATCCAAAGAAAACCATTCTTATTCCATTAAAATTTTACTATTTAATTTTAAAAATAACTACTTTCTAATTTGAGTTTGCATGTGGGGTAAAAATGAAAACAACAGAAACAACCAAAACACTACAATATAAACACATTTCTGTGAAAACAGAATCTGAGGTCATGCAGGGTTTAACAAAATATAAAAAAGACCAAGCATGAAGCTCAGACATACCTGAGTTTTGAATCTCTGTTTTACCATTTATCTACAATAAAAGCTTGGAACTTTTCCTTAACATCACCCAATCATGCATTTCTCAATATAAAATGTGCTAATAATACCCACATTGCTGGGTTGTGAGGATTTATTCATTCAATACCTATTTATTGAGAATCTATTATATGCTTATTACAGTTCTAACTAATGGATGAATAAAATCTAAATAAATGTGACCTTTGAAGAGTTTACAGTCTAGCACAGGAGGAAAGACACATGAACAAAACCACAGACTAATGTATTAGCATTGATGAAATACACACACACAGGATTTGGTAGATCCACCAAGTATATCCAAAATGAAGTTGCATAAATGACATACCTTCCAACAGACAAGGAATAAAGGCCTGGATTTAGTAACCTGCTGAATCATCCCTGTATGTGCAAATGGTAGTCAGTGTTATTATGGTAAAAGTTCACTTCAAAGTTTGGCAAAGGAATGAAGATGGATCTTGTAACAGTGGAAGTCTGGTCATTGCACGAATTCAGAGGAACATGGAACAAAGAAGACTCAATGCCAATATATAAGTAAGGACTGGCCAGAAAGAAAGAGGTCTACAAAAGCTGGGCACTAAATTCCAAAACCAAGACAGTGGGACCAAAGTGAAGGACTGGCAACTGACAGTAAGTAACAATATTCAGAGTAAGGAACGCCTCACGCCTACATGCACAAACACACACACACACACGCGTGCGCATGCACATGTGCAACAATGAGGCTTCTGAGGAAGAGATTTGAGATACTTTTTTGAAAAACGAAAAGTATAAATTGCCTTACAATGAAGTGTCAATAATTTTTAGTATAAAGTTCTTCAATTTAGGCCTGTCTTTTGGATCATGGGAGATGCTTTGCTAAGAGTCCCTAGAATTTGCAGGGACCTTATTTTATGTTTCAGGCCAATAAATCTGGATCATTTCTCTTTGTAAAGAGAAGTAAACAGCCTTGTTTTAAAAATAACCTAGCAAAAGCATTTTGATGTAAATGAGTAATTATCTTTCTAAAGCCTGAAAGCAAAGTAAGAGGTCAAGTGAGAAAACCTGCTGTAATTTAGAGACCCACCTTAGTTTTCAAAAGCCAAATATATAATTGATGATTTGTTCAAGAAAGGACAAAAAGATCAAGCCAATTACTCACTGGTCCAAAGCCAAGACTTTCTAAACAATCATTTAATTATTTTTTTTTCATGCTTTAAAGAAAATTATTTTGTGCTACATGGATCCAATATCATGGAAAAAGTATATAAGACTGGATTTTAACTCTCATGTTAAACAGGTAAATCGAAGGGTTTGGTTGTGCACATCTTTAATCCTAGCTTCTTGAGAAATTGAGGCAGTAGGAACACAAGTTTAGGGCCAGTCTCTGCAACTGAATGAGACCTCTTAAAATAATAATAATAATATTAATAATAATAATAATAATGATGATTAATAATAAAGGACTGGTGATGTGACTCAGTGGTAGAGTGCCCCAGTCCAATCCCCAGTACTACTACTACTACTATGATGAATCCTACTAACAACAATAATAATAACAGTTCAAAATCAGTTTTAAGTAGTTTAAAGTTAAAAACAAAATGTTATCTAGCATCTTAAATTATTTAGATAGATTCTAATAAAAATAAGATTAGATAGTCATAGATTAAACAAAGGATATACATATATATTATGTACAAATACCTTTTTTTCCTAAACAACACTGAGCCCACAGGACTTAAGCATTGAGATGCAATCAACTCAGTCGTCTCTGAGCAATGGATTGATGGCTTGCACAGGAGAAATTATAATATTTTAGCTAGAATTTTTAAACAGTCTTTTCCCCTCAGTAAACCTCCAAATGTTATTAGTTGTACCAACATTGATACTAGTGGCATTCTTGCTCCTTTATAGGGGCATGGGTAGGTTGTCTGACGGCTTTACCCTTCTGCTAGTTTTCTCTTCTTTGTTTCCTTTTGTTTTCATTCTGCAAAGATTCATACACATACAGCATTCAAATACAATGATTTAGGCTCCATCCACTGTCTGTGGTTAGCATGTGTGGGGAAATTATGAGGAGCTTGCAATGAACCTCCAATATCTCCTCTACTCCTCCCCAAAGAAACTCATCCACAAATAGTGTATGTGTGCATTCCTTTGACAACCACATGCAGATGATGTTAGCTCCATGGTGATTTTGTTGGATTACTAAAGATTATGATATGTAAATTTATGCTGTTATTATTATTTGTATTATTTTTCTGTGACTGCCAGTGACAAATAAAAAATAAAAAAATAAATTAATCTGTGAATCCTTCATTAACTTACAGATAGGAACTTCAAATCCTTTCATGAAGGGATTCTTCCCTCAGTCCTGTTGTAATAGAAAATATTATTTATTATTTAAAATATTATTTATTTATTTGTTCATAGGAATCTCTTCTATTTATAACAGTTTTTGAGGAATTCAGCCTTCATCGTTAATTTTCTGGTTCTTAAATTACTCTTAGACACTCAAATAAAATAGATTTCCAACATAGACAAAATTGAAGCATTTTAAAACCAAAGTTCCTAGACATCCCATGTGAAAGTTGAGAATCCTACTAAAGGGAAGATGAGTAAAAATAAGAAAGAACAAAAAGGACAGCCCATCAAATTTACTTTACTTTATTTATACTGGAAATTATTTTGCCATTAGTATATGTTTTATAATTAAATGTGGTATTCAATTTAAAACTGATGAAAAGAATCTGTCACCCTAAATATCTATAGTTCTAATATATTTTGTAATAGTAGAACTTTGATTTTACTTATATGAGTAACAATTTGCTTTTCATTAATATTCTTTAGAATAAATGAGTATTTATGATTAGAGATATGAAAACATAAGATGTAATTTCAATCACTTTTTATTTTATGACAACCTTACCCCCAAATTAATTTGGTCAGTTAGATCAATTTTTTTCCTTAATAATTATAGAGCATTGAGTTTATTTTTTCTTTCTTTCCACATTTTTTATTGGTACATCATAGTTGTACAGAATGATGAGATTTGTTTTTACATAGTCATACAAGCATACACTGTAATTTGGCCAAAATTACTTTCCAGCTGTTCACCCCGTAATGTTCCTTTCTTTATTCTTTTAGTGTTACTGGGAATTGAAGCCAAGGTGCTTTACCCCTGAGGACATTCTCAATCCTTTAACTTTTTCCTTTGAGACAGGGTCTCACTAAGTTGCCCACTTTGGCCTAGAATTTTCCATCCTCCTGCCTCATTCTCCAGAGTATCTGGAATTACAAATGTACACCACCACACCCAGTTTATGCTTAATATTTTTTGAAGAAAACTGTGCTTCTTGCCCCGCCAACTTTGACAAACTAGTGTCCTTTTATTAGAATTAAGTATTTTAAAAATATTTCAGTACCTCCCTTTTATTTTTGCCTACTAGTATAACCTACTAGTATAAATTACCTATAGCCAGCAGTTAAAGGTGCATGCCAGGGAAATAATTCTAGACGGTAAACACAAAATGAGTCTAGTCATATTCATCAGGGATGGGTGAGTGAGCCGAAATTACTGCCTCGAAAGGCAGTTGTACCCAGTCTGTCTCCACCAACCTCAAGAACTGGATTAAATTCAATAACTATGGAATCTACAGTGTCAGACACCTAAAAATAATCTTTCCAGGTCTCCTGACTTAAAAGTCACTCTTTGACTCTGTTTGAGATTATTTTCATGATGTCATATTGCCCCCAAGAAAATTGTGAGTGTAGAAAGAAGGCTTTGAGGTTTCATTTTAAAGAACTTTACTCTTCTAAGGAGATAAAATATTTTAAAATCCTCACAATTATTTAGGAACCCCATCATCTTGCCTCTTTTACACCTTATCCTCTCTAGGACCAGTCATTGTGTCTTTTTCCCTTTCCTATGATAACTACCCCTATCCTAGTCAATGTCTGGTTCTGTTTGTGTAGAATATCAAAGCAAAGCCACAGGGCTGGTTAAAGAAAATGAGAAGAAACATTGGGTCAATGAACTTTTAGATGTCTCTCTTATTGTGCCAGGTAAGTAACTATTTCACAGTGTTCTTTAAGTCTAGATGATTTGCCAAATGCTATACTTACACATATACGAGATGTACACTATGAGAAATGAATCATCTCATATCCATATTGTTAATTGGTCCCTTTTCCACCATCCTCTTCCATAACAAGGTCCTTTCTACCAGCCTACCTTTTAACAGGTAGAGGGCTCCCTCCTGTGGGCAAGTAGCTAAAATGGTCTCCATGGCAACATCCAAACCCTGACATCAAACACTGAGAAACCCCAAGATTGTACTAGCAGAAGAAACTAGAAGATGGAAGGGAGTCTTGGAAAGAGAAAAGTGTCCCTGACAAAGAATGGTGATAGGGCTTTTGAAAGACTCAACAGAATAAATACTAGAAGAAAGGAAGAAACAGAAAGGACCAGGCATGTATGTGCCAGTTGGATAATGGAAAGAATAAACAGGAAGAAAGGAAGAGGGTAGTAACGGTCCAAAAATATACAACTTTGTACTCTTTGATCCAAATACATGATGAAAATCATTTTTAAAAGTGGGATAAAGTGACTGTGAGTGCAACTAATACTTTATCAGAAATATCAGAAATTTTTCTAATGTTTTCCAGGTAATTGACCACAGCATCATGCTAATCTCTAATATTATCCTCACATAAAATCTTAAGGAAAACCTGTATTCATTATACTGATGATGCTGTCAGAGAAATGACCAATAATAGAAGTTTTCTATTCTAAAAATGCTATAACAAATAATAATTGTTCTACTATGTGTCAAACACTATGCAAAAAAAAAAAAAAAAAGTGAATTAACTGTTTAACAAGCTAATAGGTGAAAGAGCCATAAACGAAGAGTGTGTTTGGCATGTTTTTAAAGAGGTCTGTAAATGGGAGTGAAGACTGGATGTGTAGCAGGGAAATGAAGTTAGAGAAACAACAAGTTTTCCAATAAGTAGGGCCTTTCTGTAAATATTGTATGGTCTTTGCTTCACTCTGAGAAGTGTAATGTCTTTGAAGGGTTTCATGAAGAGTAGTGACATATTATAATCTATCTTTTAAAAGAATCTTTCTTCTGTTGCATGGAAAATTAGAAAGTGGTTACTAAGAACAGGAACAAGAAGATCACACAGAAGAATACTGAAAAAAAATGAGCATTGATGGTGGTTTGAATGTGGAAAACTGTAGTACTGACAGAGGTTTTTCTTTTCAAACCGTATTTTGAAGGAACATACATCAGAACTTGCTAATGCATTAAATGTAGAGTATGAATTGAAGAAAAAAGTTAAGGCTTATCAAAATAATGGGCTTTGGACTCTTGAAAAATAGAATTGATTTTTATTAAGAAGTGAAAGATACTGGAAAAAATAGCTTTGAGGGAATTAATAGTTATTTTTTGATATGTTAATGAGTTTTTATTAGATATTTATCTTAGTATAAGAGTCCCAAAAATCAGAGTCTGAAACAAAATATATGTAAATGTGATGCTAGGAAACACATTCACTGAGAAAGAAATGTGAAAGAAAGGGGAATAAGGTAGGAAAGGGGCAAGAACAAATATCAGGTACATCCCTGAGTTGGCCATCTCTTGGGTCAAGCACTATCCAGAGCTCATGTAGAATAAAGCACTACAGATGAAAGGTCTAGAAGGGAAAAGTGCTAGTCTACCAATTCCCTATGTCTTAGCACAGAGTGAGCTGAAGATACAGCTCCTCTAACCCTCCAAATGTTGCATATATAGACATCAAGAGCATGTTAGTTTAGTTTATGCCTCAGTGATAGGAGGGACTCTCTGGGGTGAGAAACCACTGTCTGGTCATGCCCTTGTACAATTTTTGCCTCAGTCATTGGCTGGCTAAGCTCAAACTAACTTGTTAAACAGAATGAAAGTGGAGAAACAATTTACCAAGGTCCCTGGACACAGGTAAGACTGATGTGATATGAGATGACACACTAGAAGTATCTGTGTCACATCCAATAATACATATCAAATAGGCGGTTACATATGAACCTTGGGAGAAAGTGCTAGATAGACACATTTAAGCCAGAACCCATACATGAAAATATTGATAAATTTAACTATACAAAAAGTCATTTCTCTATGGTTAATATGGTCAGAGGAAGAAAGAAAAAGAGAGAGGAGACTTGCAATCAATAACAACAAATTTTAAATTTCCTACATTTATAGCAAAGTCCCATGAATTATTAGAAAATAACTAACAACCTTGATAGAATAAACAAAGAGGAAAATGAAAAGAGAAATACAAAGAGAAAGCCTACATCTATAAAAGTAGTTTTTCATGCCCTCTTGTTGCACACAGCTGTTATGAGTCTCATCATTAGAAACCAACCTGGGGGTGTGTGCATCTTTTTGGCTTTTGGGGAGTAACCATAAAATTGCTAAAGTATTCTATTTCTGTGTTGCTCTTCTGCCTACTGATTCCATCTAGTATTGAAAATGAGTAATCAAAGCCTCTAGATAGTTTTGTTTAGTTGTTTCTTTTTCAATCAGTTCTGTCAGGTTTTGATGAATAATTTACAATTGTTCTATCTTCCAAATGGATTGATCCATTTATCTTTACAGAAGGGACTTTGTCAATAGTAACTTTTTGTTTACATCTATTTTGTCTGATATTAATATAGACTCTATAGCTCTCTTTAGTTTATTAATTGCAAGATGTACTTTCTTCCTCCTTTTAAGCTCTTTTGTTATTTGAATCTAAAGCATGATTGTATAGATCATAAAGTGAAACCATACTTTTTAAATGTATTCCTAGTCTTTCCATTGGACATGGTGGAGTTTATATCTATTTTTCTCTTTTCCACATTTATTATGCCTTTTGTTTCTTTTTTTGTCCTCTAATACTACTTTCTTTCATGTTAAACAGATGTTTTTTAATGTGCAATTTTAGTTACAGCATTCCTTTACATTTTTTACTATTTTCTTAGTGGTTTCTATGGGGGGGTTAGAAATAGCATTGTAATTTTGGAAAATCTAAGATACTAACACTAAATTTAGGTAATACACAAAAACGTGTTGCCTTCTATCTGTTTTCTTTCATTTTATACTACTAATGTACAAACTACACATTTACTCATTATACTCCTTTCAACACTATTTTATAATTATTGATTTTGAAGTTTTTTTTTCAAATAGGATAATAAAAAGAAATATGAACAAAAATGTATTTACACTGACTTTGATATTTACTTATGTGATTACTTCGATGGTATAATTTCTGTCCTTCAAAAATTGCACAAATTTTTAATTCTATCATAATATCTCCTCTTTTTCATGTAAAAACATTTTAGGGCTTCCCCCACAGAACAGTTCCATTCTAACTATTTGGGTATTTTTTTTTCCTCATAGATGTGATTTTTTTCTTGATATAATTTTGAGTTTTCATGCAGTTTTTGCTTGTTTGTTATTTATTTCAGACTGAAAAACAACCTTTAACTTTTCATGCAGGACAGGTCATCAATCAAGGGATTATTTTAGGTTTTGTTTACTTGGGGATGTCTTTTATTATTTTTTTCTTAATCTTTGAAGGAGAATTTAGCTGGATATAAAATTATCAGTTAACAGTATTCCAACACTTCAACTGTGTCATCCCATCATCCTCTAATCTCCATGGATTTTGATGGAAAGTCCATTATTAATCTTTGCAAGAAACTTACATTTGTTCTTTCCTCCTACTTAAAATATTTTGTGGGACTTCTTAAATATGAAAATTGATATCTTTCATCTAATTTGGAAAAGTTTTGGTGATTATCTCTTCAGATATTTCCCCACCCTTTTCTCTGATATATTATGTGTATACAGGTGCACTTGATATGGAACTACATGTCTGTGGGACTCTGCTCATATTGTGTTCAAACTTGAAACTTTCTGTTGATTTAGTTTCAAAGTTACTCATTTTAATTCATCTGCCACCTCAAATCTCTTGTTTTATCAATCTGTCATGATTTTAACCTCTTAAAAGCAAAGTGAAAATGGATGAGCATGACTTTTAGTAGGATAATTGAAATATTTCAATGAAAAGAAATACCATAATTGAAATCTGCTTTGGGATATTTTCTGTCAGCAGCTTTTCACTCCTCTGTGTTTGTAGAATATTTTACGATATCGTTCCACTTCTTACAATTTTTTTTAAAAAACTGAACATTGTAGGTAGCATATTGTAGCATATCTGATAACAGCATCTTCCTACTGAACATTTTTTTGTTTTCTTCTTTTTAAATTAGTCATTGAACTTGTTTGTCTTGTTTCTAATAATTTGTTCAGCAGCTTTCATGTGCTCATTTTCTAGATTTTTTATTCTCATATGATGTATGCATTGAGTTATTTGCTAGCATTTTATTTTTTTTAAGGTTTTATTTTTAAAACTTGCTCCCTCGTGGTCACCTCTGTATCAGCAAAAAGGTTAATCAGAAGTTTTTTTCTAAATTCCTCACCTGCTTGTCCTGTTTTTAGTCAAGAGGATCTTCATGTTTAGACTTTAGGAAGCTTCCAAAACAACCTTAGTGGGCTAGAGTTGTAGATCAGTGGATGAGCACTTGCCTAACAACTGTGAGGCACTGGGTTTGAACCTCAGCACCACATAAAATAAATAAATAAAATAAAGGCATTATTTTCATTTACAACTACAAATTTTTTTTTTTTTTTTTAAATACAGTCCTAGCTTTAACTTATTCTTTGCACAGGGCTTCAAGATCAGTCCATGTTGAATGAGTGGGGCCCTTTCCTTTTCCAAGTCTTTCATGGGCATGTGACATTTTGTTAGATCCCCAGGAAAAGGTCACAGTTTTTCAGAATCCCTAAGGGTGGTCTAATTCTCCAGGTTCTTGTTTGCTGAAACTGAAATTACAACCATAGGCAACATCAATGCTGCCAGCACGTTGCTATTGTTTCAGTGATGTCCTAGGGCAGAGCAGTTTTTATTGAACTGATTCTGAATCAAACCACATATCCATGTATTCTTAGCTGAGATTTTACATGAAACCTCAAGTCCGGACAAAATAAAAGAGGAAAATATTAACTCAGATGGGTGTTTTTACCACAGCTCAGAAACAAGTCTGTCCTCTTAGTGTGATGCAGAGCTTCTGGTTCGTGACTATGTACCACTGAGCTGCAAAGAGAGGAGACAGGAGATTAGTCACTTGTCAACACACTTCATGTCCTGCTGTCTTAACTTAGGCTCCATAGCGTATTTTGAACAAATTATTTTTCAGTATATTCTGTTGCTTTAATTAGTTTCCAGAATTCTGAGATGTGAGACTTTCACAATTTTGCTCATAATTTTGTTGAGGGAGTGTGTTTTTATTGAGTTCATAATATGACATTCCAGAAATAAAATTAACCAAAATTATGGAAATCTTACTTTAAATGTGAAATTTTATTTTCTCATGGCGATAATTCATAAACAAAATTTTAAGTAAATTAAAATTAATAAGAACAGCTATTGAAATGGATTTTTTTTTGTCCTAAGATTGCCATCACTGTGACTTTGTAAAAGTGGAAAATAAATTAAACTTTAGAATTGAAACTCAAGGAGTTAAAAACAAAAAGTAAAATTAAAATTGAAAGAAATAAATTTTTATCTAGCTACTATGATTACAGAATCTTAATATTTTGTATATTTTGGAAACAATGTGATCTATCAAAATGTTAATTAGTGTTAATTAGTAAACTTTTTTTCTTTTTGCAGTGCTGAGATCAAACCAAGGGACTTGCACACAGATTCCAGCCCTTAAATGTTAGATTTAAATTGAAGACAACTATGTGTTTTTATGTTTTCTATAGCTTATAAAATCACATAGGAACAATGAATTATGGTAATTTCTAAGTGTATAAGAAATTACTTTTTAAACAAATGAAGAAAACTGAAAATGAAAGCAGCTTTATAGTTCTTTCTGTAATATATTTTTAAATAATTTCATGAGTGGCTTAACAGGTATTTTTGGTTACTAAAACCTCCTAAAGATTTTTAACTGCCATTCTCAGTGATTTGGGTTTGAAATATTTTGCTAAATGATGGCATTTTACTTTGTCATTTCATTTTTCTCTTTAATTCAAACTAAAATACATGTAACAGTAAAAACCAAAATCTAACATTGTAAACACAGTGAACTTAAACTCAATTTAGTGTTATATTTATTAAGAATTGGACGTTTTGTTTAGGAAGTATGGCTGCCAAGAAATTTATTTAATTTTGACCCGTTTTTATTAGCCTGAAGAGTCATGAATAAATCTCCTTACTTCTCTGTTCTTGTTTTCTCATCAGTAAACTGGATATAATAACACTACCTACCTCAAATCTGGTCTGAAGTAATGTTACATTAGCTTACATCTTTGGATTTCTAGAACATTTAGTGTAATGTATATCCTGTCTACCTTCTACTGCATTATAGATGCTCAATAAAGAGTACTATTCATTTCTGAATTGAGAATGGACCCTCCACCACATACATCACAAACATTTTATTAATACACTAAGTAGAATGAATTTGAGTTTCTGTCTTTGAAAAGTATTAACTCAATTTTGTAAAACCTTATCTCCAGCCCAGATGTTGAATTGATGTATGTGACTACAGAAATTAAAGATCACTCTAATATTTAACAGGTTTTATAGTTATATAAACTAACTTCTTTCTTTTTCCTCCCAGAATGTACTTTTTTCACACTGAAAGTTTTAGTAACATCCCTTATAAAACATTTTCTAATTTTGATCTGATTACCCACCAGCTTTTAGCAGACCAGTCATTGCCTGCTTATTTTATTTATGTAGTGATAACACAGAAGACAATTGAGAGGAGACAGTGGAGTTGTGTACATATTATAATTGAAAATATATTACATGATGTTGGCATGACAGGTTAATCCACTTTACTGTGTGATGATATATATATATATGATATCACGTGTTTATATGTATAATATATGTGTATATATATAAATATATGTGTGTGTATATATATATATATATATATATACATGCTTTATCAAACTGGAAAGTCCCTAAATAGCAAAAGAAACAATAAACAAAATAAAAAGCTACCTATGGCATAGCATAAAGTATTTACAAACCATATATTTGGTAAGACGTTAATGTCCAAAATATATAGAGAACTCAAACAAATAGCCAAAATACATAAATAAATAAATAAATAAACAAATAAATAAATAAATAAATAAATAAAAATAAAAATAAAGAAAAAAAAAGAAATCATCTTAGTATGGTTTAAGAATACCATATGATTTGGACATTCTTTCTTGTAAACCTTACTTGTGAGTCAGAATAATTAGCCAAATAAATGGTTACAAACCTTGCAAAGTTTTGATTCCTGACCTACTGTAATGAGTCACACTGCATCACAGAGGAATTGACCAGATGTTTAGAGAATACAATCCAGTGTCCAATACCTTGAGTTCATTCATCAAAGACATTTACTCAAAGGGTGCAGAGCCCTTTATTTATTAAATAAAAAAAAACCTTTAATATGTGCTGTTGCTCTTCCATGGTGAGGCATAAATTGTTGTCCAAGCTAGAAGAATTTCAAAATGCAACTGCTTGATGAAATATCCATTGTCTAGTATCACAATGACAAGCTTTTATGAATGGTCACATTTAGAAACATTATTTAATACATGCTTCCTATTTTTTATTAGTACCTCAGAAGTACATCATCTTGGATTTCAGAGCGGATGCATAAAGTGACTAGGGAAGTGATGAACAGCATTTCTTTACATAATACATTCAAAGGAATCTTACATCATATAAATTTAACAAAAGAAGGGCAGAGTTGAAAAATAAGCATAGGAATGTATCTTGTAGCAGAACGTGGAATTCTCCAGAGAAACAAAACCAATAAGTTGTTGATTAGATAGATAGATAGATAGATAGATAGATAGATAGATAGATAGATAGATAGATTGATTGATTTTAAGGAATTTGCTCACAAGACAGTGGAGATTGGCAAGTCCAATATTTACAGGGTAGAATAGCAGGCGAGAGATCTAGAAAAGACTTGTTTAAATTCAGAGGATAGTTGGGTATTGTGGTGCACAGCTACTTGGGGTCAAGGAGCTAAAATAGGATCATGAGTCCAAGGCCAGCCTGAGCAATTTAATGAAACACTGTCTCAAAATAAATTTTAAAAGGGAGAGTAGCTGAGAGGTTGGACACTCACTTTTCATAATACTGCACTGAATAAATTCCTAGTGCCATAAAAATGAATGAGTGAATAAGTAAATAAATAAATCCAGAGGTGAGCAGGATGCAGTGGTGCACACCTGTAACTCCAGCTATTTTAAGAAGCTGAGGCTGGAGGATCAACATATTCCAGGCAAGCCAGGGTAACCAGGTGAGACCCAGTCTTTAAAAAAAAGATATTTCAGAGGTAATTTGCTGGCAGAATTCCCTCTTCCAGCAAAATCAGTCATTTCTATGAAGACTTTCAATGGATTAGATAAAGAGTTCCATACATTATGAATATTAAACTACTTTTCTCAAAGTCTACTGATTTAAAGCAGATTCTGTGTTACAAGTTTGTAGTGCTTGCCATCTCAGTTACATTAGAGGTGGAGGCAGGAGTATTGCAACGTTTGAGGTCAGTCTGGACAATTTAGAGACACCCTGTCTCAAAATAAAATTTAAAAAGAATTGCAGATGTAGTTCAGTGGTATCATACTTCCTTAGCACCTTTGAGATCCTAAGTTCAATACCCAGTATGGCAAAACAAACACCACCCTCAAATACCCTCACAGCAAAATCCAGATGTCTTTGGCCCAATATCAGAGCAAATTAGCCTAGTCCAGTTGATCCATCATACTACCAGAGTGGCTTTCTTACTAACCTCTCTCAGTGGATATTAGGAAATGCATTTGATCATAGTTTCTAAGGATGCAGATATTTCAGAATTATTTCTTGCCAGGCACAGTAGGGCACAGCTATAATTTCAGAGGCTCAGAAGGCTGAGGCAAGAGATTTCCAAGTTCAAAGCCAGCTTCAGCATCTTAGCAAGGCCCTCAGCAACTTAATGAAACTCTGTCTCAAAATTTAAAAATAAATAAATAAAAAGGACTTGGGATGTAGTACAGTGGTTAAGTACCCTTGGGTTCAATCCCTGTACCAAAAAATAAAAATAAAAAAAGATAATTCTTGAGGTTGAAAGTCAGTGTGACTTAAGCACATTTTCAGTCTATCTTTGTAGCCAGTAGGTCAAAAGTGAATTTTTAGCAACTGATCATTTCATCAAATTTAATAAAATATTTCTCACAAATAAAAAAAATTTCTGATAAACAAAAGTCACTGGTATTGAAGAAAAGCACATTATAGACATTATAGCAACTTGTAATATTTTAACATTCCCCTTATAATTATCTTGGTTTTATTTTTTCTAAGTTACAAAGATATACAGCAATGTTCCTTAAAGAATATTCCATTAACCTCTATGCTGAAAGGGTATTAATAGAATGAAGTGCATACAAAAGAGGTTCTGCATTCAAAATAATTTTGAGAAACACTGGTTAGACCTTGCCTCAGTTATCTTTTGCTGCCTCACTCCTCTAGAAAATGTAAGTGTGCACTGTGAATTTGTTTCTAGAACAGGAGCTGTATACTGTGCTAATGTTACTGCACTGGTTTGACTACTATACCTTACTTTCTTGTGCAATGTCATGAAAAACCAGTGCGGCAAATGTGTATTTTGGAATATTCTTCTTGGTTAAGATTTATTTTTATTTTTCAAAATTGTATTGGCATTTTTAAGCACTAACTAATCCATATTTATTTTAGGGTCATTTTTTCTTCAAGAAAGCCCACTTTGGTTGGACATGAACTATAATCTCGGTAACTCATGAGGCTACAGAAGGAGGATTGCAAGTTCCAGGTCAGCCTCAGCAACTTAGTGAGACTCTCAGCAATGTATTTTGAAATAAACAATTTTAGCACAGGTCTGGGGATCTCCAGTACCAAAAAAAAAAAAAAAAAAAAAAAAAAAAAAAAAAAAAAATGCAAAACAAAAAACACCTACCTCTGTTTTTATTGAGATTATGTGAAATTAATGTATCAGTTTGGGGGAATTGGCAACTTAAAAATAATTGAGTTTTCTGCTCCATGCATGTTTCTCAAACTATGTAGGTATGGTTACTAGGGACCCCGGCCAGAGGCTTAACTTTGGTGGTCATAATAGAACAGATTCCATCACCTGGCACCTGAAAAATTTAAGAGATAAATAGTAAAACAAAAAAAAGAAATGAATTTATTTTTGGCTTGGCCCAAACCAGGAAGACAGCTAGACCAGAAATCTGTCTCCCTTGTACTGACAACAGCTCAAGATTTTATAGGGGAAGAAAAATGTTGAGAGCTATGTATATGTGTTTGCAGTCTGGTCAGGTTTACACATCTGGTTTTACTGGTGGGTTCAACTGGCATTCTCTCCTTGTGCTGAGGACTGGGGGATATCTCTGTTCACCTTCTGTTCTCACCATGAGATCATTGCCTGCAGGATGCTGAGATGGAGAAATACTCTTACAAAAAGAACAAAATGAACTTAGAACAATGTCTAAAGTTTTTTAAGTTTTTTTTTTTTTTTAAGGAGTTAGGGTATTTTAAAATTTCCTTCAGCAATATATGATAGTTTTATTAGTTATTCTAGCATCAGAATATTATTGCTATTACTTAATACTACTAAAATTAAAATAACTTATGTAGATCCCTTCAGAATTTGCTTTAGGAAATTGGCTTGCTTGTGATTAGAAACAAATTTTTATCATTTTCGACAAACACACACATACACTCACTCACAGAAGTCTATGTATATATGAGTGTATGTGTTTATGTAAATTATATAAGTAATGGGCTTCTCCCCTAGGCAGAGAAAGTCACTCCCTGCCATCTCAGAACCTGGGGTGCTCAGATGGGTCTTTCTTGCCTTTCATGCTGAACACTTATTTTCTATGTGACAATAAAGATCTGTGGGAATTGGTGATGGGTGGGCACAAACTCCTTTTGTCTTGAAATCCTCTAAGAATCTGAGCACTCAGGCTTAAAAGGTTGTAAAACATATTTATCTGATTTCACCTTATCCCTGATAATGCTGACTTCTTCCTTCACTGTTCTGCAAAAGAAAAGAGCAGCAGCAGCAGTAATATTCTCCCCTAGACGGGAATCATTTCTGGGATTTTAATTCATTTAAGTTTGCATGAATTCTTACAATGCTTATAAATTTATATCAAACTAATTTTCCACATTTTTCTCATTAGAATGGAGAAACATTTCTTTGCAATTTGCTATATTCAAAATATAAACATCTGATTTAAGCATGTTTAGTTGCTCCATTAAAGACATTTACTATTATAACCTTGCTTATTTTACACAATAAATTCATTCTCCTTAATTTCTTACAGTAGCTTTATTCATATCTTTTGTAATTAACAATAAAGCAAATGTATTCATGTTAAATAAGAGAATTTGCATATAGTCTTGATTTCATATATCACTTGTTACTTTTATTAAACTGTGAGGTGTTAAATAATAAGGTGTATAACTTATTATTGATACAGGAAAAGCATATATCAGGAGAGCATAATAGAGAACTTAGAAATAGCACCAACTACCATATATCAAAATTAATTTATAATGAACTTTTTAATGATTTAAATATACCATGTGTTTGTGCATATACTATCATCATTTGGTCCCTGTGGAGGACTGGTTTCAGAATCACCATGGATACCAAAATACGAAGATGCTCAAGTCCTTTATATAAAATGGCCTGGTATTTACATATAACCTACTTACCTCTTCCTGTATACTTTAAATCATCTCTACATTATTTATAATACCTACTTCAATGTAATGATATGTAAATATCTGTTTCACTATGTAATCTAGGGAATAATGACAAGAAAAATAGTGAAAGTGTTTAGTGCATATGCAATTTATTTTTCCAGATAGTTTTGGTCCCAAGCTGGTCGAATTTTTAGATGTAGAACCCACAGATATGAAAGGCCAACACTCCTAAGTTATAAAACATTCCATGACAATAAGAGTTAAGGCACTGGAAGTAAGGCAAAGATAACGAACAGGAATGGTGTCGGAGAATGTAGGGGAATGCAGTTCATATGTGAGCACTAACAGGGCTTCCATGCATAAGAAGGTAAGGCAGTTAAGAGAACCAGCAAATACCTGTATTCAAAACAGAATTCTATGATTTCAAACTTCCTTCTGGTTCAATGGCCCTGTACCACTGGATTGAAATTGAGGAACAGAAACAGAATGTGCTTAGAGAGCTGTTTCTGTAAGGACAGTTACCAATTATACCTGAAAGTCTAGGTACGCAGCTCATCGCCTGGAATGCTGATTCTTTACAATTTCTTGTCAGGTGGCTCCTTCCTTTCACAGACCTTCAACTGTCTCTCTCAAAATCAAATCTCTCTTGATGGATGCCCTTAAACCCAGACCTTTTAGTATATCTGGCAGGGGAAAAAGGAAGGAAATTCAATAATACCAATTTTTTTTCTAGATGATTGAACAAAAAACTCAAAGAGAATAATGTTTGTATGTGTATGAGGAGGGGGACAGGTAGGAGGTGATCTTATTGTGTGGTCAGTGAACTATTTCTTCACTGGCAGGGCAGTAGGACTCAGAAATCTATGAATTCCTGAGAAAAAAACAATATGTGTTATAAATTATTGAGGCAGAGAGACAGAAGGAAAGATTGAAAGAGATACAATTCTCATCCACTCAGGTAAAAAATACTTTAGATCAGATTATTCTCAGATGGAGGATAATGACTGTAGGATTATTCATGATAAAGCAAGAAATCTCTGAGCTGGAAAAGTTTGAAACCTCATTCTATGTGGAAGCAGTTGCCTACTCATGTAAGTTATGCTCTTACATAACTCTCTCTCATTTGATATGGTATTCCCTATTGCACCCCAAACACCTGGCATGTTGTTGTAGATTCATTACATGTGAGGGACCTGATAGAAAAGTTTTCTTTCTCAGTCATGAATTTCCCCTCAAAACAGATAGGCCCTTTAGGAGGGGCAAAAGATGGGATCTTCTTAATTTCATCTGTTTCTGTTGATTTTGCTTTTTGTTGTTGTTGTTGTTGTTCTAATCTACTTTGAAAAGAAAGTGCAAAAAAATGGCAGAGGGAATCTAGATCTCATTCTTCCTGACTTAACTGTTGCTTCTCAGAACAACAGAACATGACATAATGTTTCTAGCTTTGTATATGTTTGCACTGATGTGTCCTAGAGATTTAAACCACCTTTTTGCCATCATGTTTTTAATGCAATGGTGTGTCAATTTAGTGGTAGTAAAAGACTATTAGTAAAAAATACAGTTTTAATTAAAGTAATGAAAGTGTTAGTAAGACAACATGTATGCTTACATTGTGTTGATTTAAAACATACTTTTTAAAAATGCTAGTGCAAACAAGAGGCCTTTTAATGAATAAATTTATATTTAAAATTCATGTAAAAAACGTAACTGGCAATAGCCATCCAAAGTAACACATTGTATGTGGAGGCATATCTTCCAGCAAAACAATCCTTTTGCAAGTAAAGGAAAATAATATCCAAGGCAAAGAAAACATTGAAATGCAGTGCACTTTCAAGTCAGCAGCAATTCAAAAGGTTGATGTCTGGGCCTTGTTCATAAGCATGCTACAAAGTCAAACTGAACAGATGGAACCCCATCTGCAGGTTGTCTATATCTGTAGTGATGTTCTATAATGTGCTGATATATAAAATCTATAAATAGAAAGCTCTGTAAATTAGTTCCCCTTTTACACATTCTAATGAGTTGAAAATCTTAAAAAGCTCAGCTAATTGGTAAAAGAAAAAGAGTGTCTGCTCACCTTATGGTTTTTGTTCTTGTTTGATAGCAATATCAGCATGCTTACCATGATTGCCATCCTAGACTATTCTGTGAAAACAGGAAGGGAAAAAAGAAAGGAAAGAGGAAGACAGCAGGTAACATAAAGAAGTTAGGGTCACAAAGTTCAAAGTGTTTTCTACCTGAGAAGAAATCAAGTGCAAAGATTTGATTTATTTAGGTGGTAAAGTGATGTTGAATATTAGTTTTAAAGAATAAAACTGGCAGTTTGTTTTTAAGTGGATTGAAAAGTTATTTCTGTCAGTACCTGAAGAATTCATCTGTCAATGTAATTATCTAAAATTTTAATAATCAAGATATTTCTGATTTCACATAGAGATGATCTTTCATAATTTTATTGTTTTTTTCCTCTATGGAAACTCAAAGAAAACAACCCAGGATATTGTAGAAAAACTCGTACTGCAGAAAAATTGTTTTTTATATTCATTAATTTTATCATTTTAGTCAAATGCTCAGGATCATCATACAGTGTGCCTGATCTTGGACAATTTGGTGGATCTTTCTTTTGGCCAGATTTCTCATCTGAAGAATGGGTATTTCAAGTATATTAATTTCATTAGACTTGTATGAGAATTAAATGAGTTCAGACATACAAATAACATGACATAAGTGTTCAGCGAACATTAAATATTACACTATAGATTGTACTTTCTGCCAGTTAAGATTCTCCCTCCAAGTGCTTCCCCCTGATGAGACTGGATACATATTTGTTAACTCCTCCACTACAAATATTCATTTAAATATTTTTCTCTAATATAATGTTCTTAAGGTAAGACAAATGTACCTGAGTACCTGCTAAAGTTAGGAATTTACAGGACAATTTTCAGAATGCTCTTAGAATTTACCTGGTTAGATTCCTACTTTGATCTTGGCTGTCCTCATTATTCTGGTTAATGGAAAGAAAACCATCCCATGATTCTCCCTGGATTTTTCTGTGTGTGTTTGTTATCTTTCTTGTGAAAGTTCTTCTTTCCATAAACTCATGATTCACTTCCATAATCTTGTTACCCTTCCCATTTCTCTTGAATTAATTATATTAACTATATTTTTATATAACTATATAATTATATCAACTATATATTAATTATATTAACTATATTGATCCTTTATGCCTTTCCCTTCTTATTATACAAGTAATTCTTGCTGTGATCAATTCTTTGCACCTACAAAGCACAATCATTCCTATTAATGAAAATATAAGGCTCTGAGACAGCAAGTGTATTTGTAAATAGGAACATAGGCCTATTGGAATTTTGTGCTCTTCATCACTTCCAAGGTTGTCCATACATGGTTACAAAAGGCTCTGTTGTTCCCACTCCAGAGAAAATAGGTGCAGGGATGTGCCAACTCTGTGCAGGCCAGACAGCTCATATGCTGGACTATGATGTTCCTAAATCCTCATCCTTGAAACCTCTCCTATAGTCCCATCCCTTCTCAAGCAATGATATTGCAACCAAGATTAGTAAACTTGTATCCTCCTCTGCTTGTAATGATGGGAAGGGTAGCTGATGTATATTGTTCAGATGGATATATGTTTAAAAAGTAGTTTGTGCTTTAATTAAAAGGTAAAATTGTCTTATGACTCAGTTTAATTAAAATTTTCTATTAAAGAGAAAAGTCAAGCATAATTTTCAACTGGTCCCTCACAAACAAAAGTGTATGTGAAAGGGAAAAAGGGAAAAACATACTTTAATTATTGTCTGTGGATCATAAAAGAAAAACTACAGTACGTCAGTTTCTGGGATTTTTTGTTACTTTTTTTTTTTTTTTTTTTTTTTTTGGTACTGGGCTACATCCCTAGCCATTTTTATTTTTTATTTTTTATTTTTTTTTGTTTTGAGACAAGGTCTAAATTGCTGAAGTTCTCACTAAGTTGCTGAGGCCTGTCTGAAACTTGCAAACCTGTCTCAGCCTCCAAGTCCCTGGGATGGCAGGCACACACCTCCATGCCTGGTGGTAGGGTGTCTGTATTCTTACAAGAAGCTGCAATCATCCTACACATTAAGAAACAGAAAGAGATCATATAGGAATGGAGTTATTCCACTTTGAAGATAATTAAAAACATTTCTCAGAGGAGAAAATGATGGTAATTGGAATTTCAAGAGAATTTATTTATTCCCTAACTGTTCTGCCCATCAAAATTTTTTCATAGATGTTTTCCAAAACAGATATTTGGATCACACTCCCAAACTACTGAATCAGAATTGCCATCTCCTATGTGTGTGTGTGTGTGTGTGTGTTTGTGTGGTACTGGGGAATTGAACCCTGGGTGATCTACCACTAAGTTACATATCTAGCCTTTTTATTTTCATTTTTTGTTTTGAGACAGGGTCTTGCTAAGTTGCCTATACTGGCCTAGAATTTATGATCCTTCTGCCTCAGCCTTTTGAGTAGCTGGGATTATTGGTGTGAGCTACTATGACTGGTTCACCGTCTGCTATTAATTATTGTGTGTAAATGCTTTTCAAAACTACTACTTTAGGCTTTGAATTACTTTTTTTTTATTTAGAATGCAAATTATATCATCTTAATGCATTCATTTTACAATAATTTGAAAAATAGAAATATAAAATAGATGAAAATAAACAGAAATGATTTTTCCATGATATTCAGATTATTGTCATATTTTGAAAGAAGAGTAAGTTTTAAAATATATGTTGGAGAGGTTTTGGAGGACCAATGAAATCAAATGAAGCTAAAAATCATAATTAAATATTGCAAAATGAGTGATAAATCAGAAGTTGTTTTGAAGAGTCTCCATTTATTTCCACCTTTAAACACTGAATCAGAAGTAATACTTATACTATTTTTAAAATTATTTCATTTTATTTGGAAAAAAAAATGATTTTCTCTGACTTCAAATATTCTAGATTTTTGTATTGTGAACTTCTTTGGCAGTTTCAACTTTGATTTCTATAACATTAGTTAATTTCCCAAACCCTGGCTTAAGTGGAAACAAGATCACATTGCTCTATAATAATAGAAAAATTTGGACTTCTAAAATCCTATTTATTTGGACTCTGAATTCTAATGTTTCATTTACATTTTGTAAAGAGCTTAGCTGAAACCTAATGCAGCTTCGTCAAAGAATTACTGATATCCTATCAAATAAATCAGGAAGATGATATTCTGAAACAAATCCCCTCCCTTACAAAATAACTGACTTCAGTCATTTAACTGCGACTTCATTTAACTGACTTGAGTCATTTTTCAAAGCAAACTTTAATGTGAAAAAAACATGATGGAATCACTGTTAGTATTGATTTAAAGAAAGTTGAAAGGCAAAAGTTTTCATTATTAAAAATATAATAATTCTGATTTTCTTGGATAGTAAAATATAGAGGGTATATAGGAACGTGCATTAAGTGAACATTTAATAAAATAATCCACAGTATGTGCACTCATATGACAACCACCTAAGACAACAAAAGGGACTTTTGTCAGCATTTTGGATTCTCTAACTGCTGCTTCCCAGTAATAATATTCTCTTTCTCCTCTAAAGTTAATCAATGTTCTGAATTTTATGATAACTACTTCTTGCATGTCTGTACTGTTAAATCAAAGTGCTTGTTAATGAGAAGTCTCTGAAATAAGAGTTTATTGAATCATTACAGATGACAGCCCAAGAAAAGACCAGGTTCTTGGGCAAGTTTCCACTACCAGCAGCAAGGCTAGATAGCAGTTGGAAAGACATTGGTTAGAACCACAACTGAGAATATTTTTATAATGAAAAGTTGGAAAAACAGTTTGGAAAGTTTATATAAACAGGGCACTGAGGGTCAGCAGAGAGGAGGTTTAAGTCAAAATTTGAACACGCTTTCTGAAATGTGAAAAAGATTTTTGTTGGGTTTGCCCACAGCTCTTAATGGATTAACTTCCTTATCTCTTTTCTCCTCCATCCTCCTGTAATTAAATTTAGGGTATCTCAGAATTTTCCTTTTATCAGTGCCTTTCTTATTTTCTGCATATTTTAATTACTTATATAAGCTTTCATAAACAATCTGGTTTAGGTTTGCTTGTAATTATATTATACATAAAGGGAATTACAATACTACATTCTCTTGTGATAAGCTGCTGTCATTCAAAATTACGTTTTTAGACTGACATATGTTTGTATGTGGTTGTTCATTAATTTTTATTGCCCGATATTCCTTTTATTAATATAAAGCGTTTTATTCCTTGTGCTGCTCCCAGGCATTTGAGTTATTTTATGCATGATTTGACTTACGAATAATGATGCTAACAACGCCTCCTGTACATGTCTTCTGGTGCACATAAGGATACATTTCTCTAGGGAATACACCTAGGAGAATAATCGCTGGATTGTACTATATGTCTACATAGTACAATGAAATTTTACTTCTAATTACCCAGAGTTAGGGCAAACACCACAAGTTAAGGGTGTGGTCCCCAGTAAGAGTATTACCACTTTAGACATGAATCATTAATTCAGGTGTCCCCCATCCTTCCATATTTCTAATCAATGAGCTATGAATTCAGAGGGATCCCTATGACCCCACTCAGGTTTGAAAATTCCCTAGAACAACTCAGAGAACTCAGGAAACTTCTATACTTGTACCTACAGTTTTATTCATTTATCCTAAGAAAAATCTAGTTAGGTATGGGAGGTTTCCAAATGCAGACTTTCTGTGCCTTCTCTGGGTAGAATCGGGATGCATCACTTGCTAGCACACTGATATGTTCACGATAGAAGGTCCACCAATCTTCTGTGTCTAGGGGTTCTTACGTGAGGTATTATCACAGAGACTTGATTAATGTAATCATTGGCCATGTATTTGAACTCAATTCCACATTCTCCTTCCTTTGTTGAAGGCTGGTTTGGCTCAAAACCCCAATTCCGTAATCCTGTGTTTGATCTTTCAGGAGACTGGCCCACATCCGAAATTGTCCAGTTTCCATAAACAGAGGCATAATTCAGGGGATCATGTACAGTAAAGGAACTCCTAACACTTGAGAGATTCCATGGACCTTAGGCGCTCTAGTGCCAGGAACTCAGAACAAAGAACAGTTCTGCACTATGCAACACCTACTATACATTTTGTAAATAGCATGAAGCTGTTATTGAAAGTTACTAGCCAGCTGGGCAAGACTGCTGGCACACTTCTACATTCCCAGTTTCTCCGGAGGCTGAGGCAGGAAGATGGCAAATTCAAGCCAGACTCAGCAATTTAGCAAAAGTCAATCTCAAAATTAAAAAAAAAAAAAAAAATCATAAAAAGGGCTGAGGATATGGCTAAATGGTAGAACATTCCTGGGTTCAATCCCCAGTACTGCAACAACACCAACAAAACAGCCAAATCCCCCTCTCACAATCTGTTCATGAGTCTCTGTCATTTCACATATCAAACCTTGACTTTTATCTTTCTTTTTATTTTTTCCATTCTTGTTTTTTAGTCTGGTTAATTCAGGGAGGTATCACACTGTAGTGTTGATTTATATTTTTCTATGAATGAAGTCTAACAACATTTCTCCTATTTAATTACTACTTGGATATCCTCTTTTTCTCCTTCATGAAAGTAGGAAAAATGGGATATTCCTATATTTCTAGTTTTTAAATTTCCTCATTAGAAATTTTAGTTTAGATTTCTCTTTCAACTTTCAAGAATGTTTTTAACAAGAGGATGGGTCTAGATTATCTAATCTCCCATTACTTGTAACACTTTCCCAAATCTGGTTTTATAAAATTTTACTTGGAATATATATTTTATGCTTTTATTTTAACTTTGATTTTTTGAAAAATTTTTGTTTTTAAATTAAAACAAATCTGAACATATGAAAGGAGAGGCTTTGTTTTTTTAAAAAGTCAAACTATTATGCTATACACTGGTACATACTTGTAATCCTACCTGCTCCAGAAGCTGAGGCAGAATGATTAAAAGTTCAAGGCCAGCTAGGCAATTCAGAGAGATACTGTGTCAAAATAAAATATTTCTAAAAAATGACTGGGAATATAGTTCAGTGGTAGAATGCATGCAAGTCCAAGGTCCTGGATTCAATCTCCAGTAATGCAAAAATCAAAGTAAGACTATTGAAATAGAACATTTGATATCAGAAATCTGCAAGTATCTCAAAATGAAACAGAAAAGACTTCTTTTATAGGTAAGGAACATTTATGGGCAAGTAAACTGAACAAGGGAAAAGGAAGGGAAGCCAGAAAAAGTTGCTATGGTTAGTTGATTCTTAGAATAAGCTGATGAAAGGACATATCCTGTTTTATTGATTGTTTAGTGTGGTACTAGGGAATGAATGAATCCAGGGCCCAGTGTTTGCCTGTACTCTATCATGGAACTACATCTCCAGATTTTTTTTAATTGATTTTTTTTAATTTGATAAATATTTAAGGATGGTTTCAAACTTTTGATCCTCCTGTCTCAGCCTCCTGTCTGAGCCTCCTGAGCCAGTATAGGTTTACACCACCACACCTGGCTTTCATTCTTCTTCTTAGTGCTTGCTGGGGCTTGTCAACAAACAGAGCTCAGATGTTTACAGTAGAAAGTTCTACAGGTAGAAAATTCCTAGTAAAGTTTGTGTCAAGGAAAGAGGGAAAGAAAAGGGCAATAATGAACCCATGTTCACCTACCCTTTTAGTTTTTCTTTAATAAAATTTTTATAACCATACTTTTCTATGCATATTAACTTACTGTAGATTGTAAACACTCAGAAGGTTTTTATTTAGGACATTTAAGAAAATAGACTGGGTATAATTGAAGGCAAGAGTAGACAAAGTCCTCTATTGCAAAGGGCATCTTGTGTCCTATGGGGACAATACATCTGAGTAGGCAGAGTGGAAAACAGTGTGGGGGGCATGAAAACAAATTAGACAAGTGGCCCTAGGGAGCAACCTGAGAACAAAGGGCCTGAACGAGGTATAATTCTTAACATTTGGACAAAGCAGGTAAGTTCATTGTTCCTGATATTTCCCAACAATTGGAATATGTATGAGTGTGTTTTACATGTTTGATTAAAATATTATATTTTTATTATATAATATTATTATATATAATATAATATAATATTATAATATATTATATAATATATATATTATTATTATTATATTTAATCAGCTTTTTGGTTGCTGTGACTAAATAACCTGACCAGCACAACTCTAGAGGAAGAAAAGTTTACTAGGGGGCTCATGTTTCATAGGTCTTAATCCATAGAGGTCAGCTTCATTCCTCAGGGCTCCAGATAAGGCTAAAACAACATGGCAGAAGAGTATGGCAGAAGAAAGCAGCTCACATCATCAGGAAGCCAAGAGAGAGAAACTCTACTCTCCAGATACAAAATATATACTCCATAGCCATGCCCCCAATGAGCCACTCCCTTCAGCTACACCCTATCTGCCTCCAGATACCACTCAATTAATCCCATCAGGGTTTATTTCACTGATTAGGTTAAGACTCCCACAAAGCTATCCTCTGAACCTTCTTGCATTGTCTCACCTGTGAGCTTTTGGGGACACCTCACATCCAAAACATAACAGCTACCTTTATTTTTAAGTGGTAATTAATAAAATAAAAATTGTACATATTAATGGAGTAACATGAGATTTTGGTGCATGTATACATTGTGTAATGTTAAAAGCAGGTTAAACATATCTATCATCTCAAATATTTCTTTTCTTTATAGTAATAATTTCCATGAACTTTCCTATAACTTTTTGAAATGCACAATGCATTATTGTGCTACTTACTCCTGTTGCTGCAAAGGTCATCTGCATAGCAAAAGTGACTGCAGACAGTCCTCAGCAGTTCTTACAACCATGCTAGAAACGTTTCATAGGAGTCACTGGGAGTAGCAGGCATGAGTTTATTAGTAGGGATAGGAAAAGGGAAAGGTCAAGACTCTCAAGGAAGAGAATGTTTTCTCTCACAGGGGAGAGGGGCAGCAAATCCCTCCTGATCTCCAGTTTTATTGGGAGTTGTGGGAAAGTTTCCAGTCTCACCCAGGACCTCCTCTTAATTTCTGACATACAGCAGGATTGCATCAGATTCTCAATTCCCTACTATGCATGATCTTACCTTGTGGAGAGGAGCTTTTACCATTATAATGACACACTAAAGATCCAAGGTAATTATGCATCAGTCATTTTGGTTCACACTGAGCAGTTCTAACTGGAACTCGTTTTTAAAGATTCAGTTATCTCACACTCGACAAAGGTGCCAAAAACATACAATGGAGAAAAGATAGCCTTTCTACAAATGGTGCTGGGAAAACTGGAAATCCATATGCAGCAGAATGAAACTAAACCCCTATCTGTCACCCTGCACAAAACTCAACTCAAAATGGATCAAGGACCTTGGAATCAGACCAGAGACCCTGCACCTTATAGAAGAAAAAGTATGTCCAAATTTTCATCTTGTCAGCTTAGGACTAGACTTCTTTAAAATGACTCCCAAAACACAAGAAATAAAAGCAGAAATCAATAATTGGGATAGATTCAAACTAAAAAGCTTTTTCTCAGCAAAGGAAACTGTCAGTAATGTGAAGAGAGAGCCTACAGAGTGGGAGAAAATCCTTGCCACACATACTTCAGATAGGATCCTAATCTCCAGAATCTATAAAGAACTCAAAAAACTTTACACCAAGAATACAAATAACCCAATCAATAAATGGGTTAAGGAAATGGGCCTGAATTTCTCCTACAGATAACGGATACAGATAACACTAAAGAATGTAACATATCAAATTGACATAAACTAGAACAGGGTCATTAATATAGACCAAAATGTTTGTGTCTTTCTACAATGTTAGAATTTATGAAGAACAATAAATTCACAAACTACATCACTTTCATTGGTTGCAATTGGTCACTTGGTATCTGAATTTGTCTAAAATATAAATTGCCTTGATAACTAAGTTATTTAGTAATACATCCTCTGCCTTGTTTGTAATTGTACATATTCAAGGATTGTCCTTGACTCTGAAGGAAGGCCCAGTCACTGACCTAATCACTTCCTTTTGCCTCTTTTTTATTCTGTTTGCCTTTTATCTCTTTTTCCTCCTAAGGCACTTTCTTCTGAAGTTGTCCTAGATTCCAGAAACAGCAGGCCTGGTTGATAAGCATCTCTATGATAAAGAATCAAAACTAATGTCACGCAAGCTTTACAGAAAAGATTACCCCATGATGAGACTGCCCCTAAGCAGGTGCAATTACCCCAGGTCCAAACTGTGGCTACCTTCCTACCGTCTCATGATAGGAACCAATCACCTCCTCAAGTGATGATGGCCTTCTCAGTGCTTCAGAAAACTAATCCTGATATAATGATCAACTAGAACATGGCCTGACAAAAATGATTTACTCTGTCATTTATGCAAGCTTCTGAACCTTGCCTTTTATACAAATTCTCCAAGCTTCTGTTAGTCACTTGAAGATAGATCTTTGGTCACTGAATGTATTCTTCCTGGTGTGACCATTCTGATTAAATGTTATTCTGACCTTTAGACACTACCTTTCTCTTTGATTGACATATTGTGACAGATGGCTGAGCCTGGTCTGTTGGGATCAGGGCTTTTGCTGAAGGACTGTAGTACTATCTCTGTGTATTTGCTTAAGCACAAATTGTCCAACATGTAGCAATAATAGTGCTTTTTCTAAGACATTTATTTATCAACTCGACTTTTTCTTACTGACATAATAAAAGACAGAAGCATTCAAAAGAAAGCCTTTTTCCAGTTAACAAACATGAATTTCACACTCTGTTATATGTAGTGATTGGAAGAAAAAAATTTAAGGTCAAGTATTCACTTCCTAAAATATGATTAGCTACTTCTAATCATCAATGCCCTATGACTATAATTAAAATCTTTCTGATGATCATCAGGAATGTAGGATACAGGAATACAGGAGGTGAGTCATAGTTTAATAATGGGCTATTCCCACTGAGTTTATATTTTTCAGTGCTCCTTTTCAAAGAGGTAGCTATTTTTCCTGGAGTCACCTATAGATTCACTCCCAGAGAGCCTATGTGTGTAGCTCAGTAATTAACATTTCATCTTTAATTTCAGATGTCTGGAACAGAGGTCAAAGAGCCAGTGTGTGTGAGGTCAGAGAGCTTTATGACAAAAGCTAGTCCAAAATAGATCTTGGTCAGAAATCTTATCATAAATTTTGAATGGCATTTTCTAACCGGAACACAGAGAATTCACATTGATTCACTTGTTGAGGCTTCTTTTGACTCAGTCTCTTGTCAGGAAGCTCTGGTTATACACTGGGGCATGTTTGAAAGCCCCTTCATCTCTGCTACGATATATTATTTAAAAATGTCAAATCTGTTTTGCTCTTCTTGGAATTTAAATGATTCAGGATGAACTGCTTATATGTACACAAAATCTCTCCTGAATAATTTTTTTAAAATTATTCATCATGCCCCTGCCAGTAAGCAAAAGGATTGTTTTTATGCATAGTGTCCTTATATTCTTTCTACCTTCTCTCAATCATATTCTCACAATTATGTTATTGTAGGTTTTTACTCCCAAATTACAATTAGAAAGAAAATGAAATGACTTAATAAACAATATTATGAAAAACATTATTACTCATAATATTTTTGATCTCAAAGGAAATTAATCTTTTATTTGTTTATTTATTGTAGTGCTGAGGTTAAACCCAAGGCCTCAAGCATGCTAGGCAAGTGCTGTACCACTGTGTTCCATCCCCAACCCTTTCTGGCTTTTGTTTTTGTTAGTATATTTTAGTCCTATAATAATGGTGTGGTTCATTTTGACATATTTATAAATGCATATAGCATAATTTGGTCCATTTCAATTCCCAGTAATTCCCATTTCCCTCTCCTCCTCCCTCCCCTTGATCCCATTCTTTGACTCTACTGGTCTTCCTCCTATTTACTTACTTTTTTCAATATGTGCATTTTAGTTATATATAAAAGTGGGAATTGTTGAGGTACATTTATGCTTGCACATAGTATAATTTGGTAAATTTCATTCCATGGTTCCTCCCCTTTCCTACCTACCACCTTGATCCCTTTCTTCCATTCTATTGTTCTCCTTTCTATTTTCATGAGATCACCCTTTCTATTCCCTATTTCTTTCTGGCTTATACATATGGGAGATATTATTTGACTTTCAACTTTCTGAGTCTGGTGTATTTCACTCAGTATAATGTACTCCAGTTTCATGCATTTGCCACCAATTGACATAATTTCATTCGACTTAATGGCTGAGTGAAACTCCCTTAAGTATATATACCACATTTTATTTATCTATTCATCTGTTGACAAGTAACTAGGCTATTTCCAAATCTTGACTATTGTGACTTGTTTTGCAATAAACATTGGTTAATCTGTATCAGTATAGTATGCTAATTTAGTTATTTTGGATAAATACAAAGGAACAGGATACATAGGGAGGTTTCATTCCTAGTCTTTTGAAGAACCTCCATATCCCCACCTCTTTTCATTTGTTGAATTTTGAGGTAGAATTTTGTAAGCTGTCTATGCTAGCCTCCAACTCGTGGACCTCCTGCCTCGTCCTCCTGAGTAACATGTAACAGATGTTTGCCGACATACCTGGCTTTCATTTTACTTTTCAGTCATTTTAAGAGTCCAAGTTCATAATATATTGCTGGCTTATTAAGAAGGAGATAAATCATCATACACTATATTTGTTTGACTTTAGGGTTCTCTCCATAGAACTTGCTTATCTCTTAAAAGATTGAGACATTGTCATACTTATGATCAACCTGTTTGTTCTAAGAATACACCAGTATTCTAGAGACCTCAGTATCTTCATGAAAAGGATACTCATTAATTTCATAACTATCATCTCCAGTGTCCAAATATTATTATCATTATATAAATATAATATAACATACATAAATATATATAATCATATACAAATATATAACTTCCTCAGAAATTTAACAAAATCTTTGTAATAAACAGGAGACTAAGAATGTTTTACATTAAGACAACGCATTATCACCAGAGAGCTCTGTTCTAAATAATGAAATCACACTTAATCCTGGATGGTAGGAACTGCTCCCATAGCCCTCTATTTCAAGTGGCCCCTAAATATTCCATACACTAAACGCACTTGCATTTAGCCTGAGTTAAGGTACCTTTGGGAGAACTTGTTTCAGCAGCAGATGCACTTTGATTGGAGATTAAAACAAATAATAAATAGAAAGGTAGAACTGAGGAATATGAAATTGAACAAGAAATAAAAAACCACCAAAAAGTCATTACTTAAATTTTTGAAAACTGCATAAAAAAGAAAATGGCCCAATTAAAACATACACACATAATTAAAAATGGAGAATAAAATATAATGAAAAATTCAACAAACATAAATTAGAAGATACAGTAATTGACATGATCTTCGTAAAAAATTAAATTAAAAGCATTTAGACAATAATAACATTTCTTCTGACACCTAAAACACACACTTATAGAAAATAATTTATAGAAATTTTACATAAATAGACATTATAAAACTTTCTAATCTAAGTACAGGTAACTAAAATTTGATTCTGCAATTACCAAATAGGTTAAATATCTATAAAACTCATTTTGTTAATAAAAAATTAAAAACAGATGATCACAACATACATGAAGAATAAAAATGTTTGTAAACTTAAACAGAAAACAAATGAAACAAATATGACAAATGAAACTGAAAAATGAATCTTACTAGATAGCAAATGATACTTGTTACAGAGGCCATTTTGAACAACTTAAAATGGCATACTTTTAATATGCCAGTAATAAAGAAAAACAAACTGGAAATATTCTTTTTTCAATGTATTATCAAAGAAATTTTTGACTTGTTTTTCAAAGTTCTACTTTTATACATTGGTTTAATATTGTTTAGCCAAGTGTATAACTGTCATGTTAATATGGTCAGTAAAGATAATGTTCTACAAAACAAACTTTGGCCCAAAACTCCAGAAGTATTTTTGTGTTTTGCATATCATATAGTTGGAGTATACTACTGAGAGACATGATTAGAGTCATATAATTAACAATGCTCTTCTTTGGAATCCAAAGATTATAAAACATATTTTGTATATATTTCTGTAACCCAATTGTTGTCAGAGAAATTACTCCCCCCAAATTTTCTCTCTTAAAAATGTATTTCAACTTACTCTTCCTCCAACTATGGTTGATCTTGATATAATTCTTTGTGCTATTGACAAGTCATTGTGGGTCATATGATTTTATACATGTCTAATAGGTCAAGGTGATCACTAGAATTTTCAATATTGTTTATGATTATTTTGTTTACTTTTGAGATTAGGATGTTAAAATCTTCAGTAATGCTTTATTATTTATTATAATATGATTATAGTTCACACTAAAAATATGAATTCTTAATTTGTCAGACTACTTATGGCTAATTTTGTACTTACAGTTCACAACCAGCATTCACCACTTCTTATTCCACATTTCATTTCTCATTTCTCATTTCATACACTTGGTAGAAACCTACAACCATATAATTTAAATTACCCAGTTCCCATCCTTTGTGTAATTATTATTAAATCAGTTACATGTATTAAACATTTACCTCATTTCTTCAAAATTACATACAAATGACTAACATGAAAAGATGCTTAACATCATGAGTCATTAGGGAAATGCAAATCAGAATCACACAGAAATTCTACAGTATGTGTACTAGATTCTTACAATCTACAAGATGAAAAATAATTTTGGACACTATATGGAGAAAGTAGACTCCCCTTGCATCATCGAGGGGAATATAAAAAAGGTTTAGTCATGGTGGAAAAAAAATCAGTTACTCAATAAGCAAAATATATAATTACTTACCACATGATCATCAATTTCACTCCTAGTTATATATTAAAATAATTAAAATCAGGGACCCCAAACAGATTTTTCTATACCAATGTTCATTGTACCATTATTCCAGTAGTCCAAAAGGTGGGAAAATAAGATTCAAGTGTTCTTTAACAGATGAATGAACAAACAGAATGCAGAATATACACAGAATGAAATATTATTCAACTGTAAAATGGAATGATGTTCTGATGCATGCTATAACATTGATGAACCATGAAAACATTATGCTAAATGAATATACCACAGGAAAAAATGTATGATTCCACTTACATGAAACACTCAGAAGAGGTAAATTGATGTAAGCAGACAGTTAAACAGAGTTTGTTAGAGCCTGTGGGGTGGGAGTAAAGAAGATTTATGGCTTAATGATTGTAGAGTTATTTTAGGGTAATTAAAAAATGGTAGAAATAGACAGTGGTGACCATGCATAACACTGTAGATTTTAAAAAGGTGAAAAAGAAACAAACAAAAAGAAAATAACAATGAATTTAGGACACAATTCTATTTTTATTTAACCAGACATTATCCTTTAAGAAAATTATGAAATGAACAAATTGGTCTTGTTATGCCAATGTTTATCATTTATGGATATTTTTATACTTTCCTCTACATTTGAATTTCCATTTGGTATTCCTACCTTTCAGTCCCCCCCAAAATATTGTTTACCATTGCCTGTATGACAATCAACCATAAACAAACTTTCTCAGCTTTAGTTTATCAAAAATGTAATTTACGACCACCATTCTGGAATTTTAAGTAGACGGGCTTTTATTTTGTTTTGTTCTGTTTTCTTTTGTCATATATTTCAATGTTTTTAGGTCTCCCTTGCTTCTGATGAGAAATCAGAAACTTATTTTTGTATTTCTCTATGTAAAAAATACAAATGTGCGCGCACACACACACACACACACACACACTCACGTTTTCAAAATGGCTAATTGAAGATTTTCTATTTATCTTTGATTTCCAGGAAAGTTACCATATTGGTTATGAGTGCACATTTTTATATTTATTTTATTTATTATTAATTTTTTTTTGAAACAAGGTGTCCCTAAATTGCCCAGACTGCCCTCGAATTTGTGATCCTCCTGCCCCTGCCTCCTGAGTAGCTGGAACTACAGGTGTACACCACTTTGTGCCTGGTAATTGCCAAACCATTTCTGAAATACTTTCTCTCCATATTTTCATAGTATGTATTTTTTTTTTTTTTTTTCTGAATCTTCAGTTTAAGAGCTTCCCTGGCTGTCCGTGTCACAAGAACAGCAGCAAAATTGACTCAATTTAGTTAACGGGGTTCAAAATTGGCTACCCAGTACTGATACACTATAGTGGAAAAATCAGCTCTATCATTACTTTGCTACCTTCTGGGCCCTTTTAATATTTAGCTGCTTAAAAGGCCTAATGATAATTCTAGCCCCACTTATTAGTACGCACATACATTGGGCATTCTTGTCTCACTACTTCCACAGCACTATTATCTCTAAGGGAGCAGTACAGGAATAACTTGAATGCAAGTTACTTAGGGTTCTCTGTTTAGATTCTTAATATAGGTATAGTATGAATATATGCTATGAATATGCTTTCATTTAAAATTTTTGTATCACAAATGATATTTAGATAGAAAATATTTGTAAAAAGAGACTAAAATTAAAGCTACATCATCATGCAGAAATGAGAGGAGCTACTCTTACATGTTCAGTTAAATTTCCAAGGCTGGAAACTTTGTGCTTTGAGAAAACTAATCTTTGTGGAACTCTGTAAATAAAAACAAGTTATGATAGATATAATCAATAGAATCTTTCTTCTCCTTTCCTTCCTGTCTTCAATTTGTCCCAAGTTCTCTACTTTGTACTTTAAAATATATCTAAAATTTACATCTCATCTCCTTTTCATTATTAACTCTCCTAGATAATAATCTACTTTTTAATTTGAGGAAGAATGTGCATAAAGATGCACAAATTTAATTATTTGAGTAGACGTTCACAAAGCATGTTCCACTTCTATTTTTTTAATTTTAAGACAGGGTCTCACTAAGTTACTTCCGGCCTCGGTTAGTTTTGAGGCCAACCTTGAACTTGTGATCCTCCTGCTTCAGTCTCCAGAGTTGCTGGGATTAGAGGTATGGGCCAGCAAGCATAGATATATTTCTTTGCTAATATGTTACTTTGACTCTTTTGCTTTGGTTTTGTTTATCTGGATTAAAGTAACAGTGTTTCTCTATCAATCTCACTTTTCCATTTACCTTCATTCATCATTTCACTAGAATTTAAATGTTTGCCTATGATATCTCAAGTTCCTGCAGTGCAAAGACGGTTATTAATATACCAGGGAAAAGGCACATTTCTTTGCTCACTATACATTTATGTATGTATCTAGATTTTACCATGTGCACTTAATTCTTAGCTTGCCTGTACATGTTTTTAAAGTGGGAAATTCTGTAGATATTTCATATATCTGTAACCATTAGCCATGCTTTCCCATGGCAACTTCTGCAATGCTTACTGGGTAAGGCTAACTTTAGAAAAATAAGTAAATCACAAAATGTAAATAAATAGCAAACTAGAAATTATAACACAAGGGAACATTAATTTATTTCCTTAGAATTTTTTTTTTCAAAAACTGATTATCATCAGGTTTTTTTTTTTCCATTTTTTTATTAAAAATCATAAATTTACATAGGGCAATGTTGTTTGATTCATTCTGTTATTTTTTTCCCTTCCCCCCACCCCTCCCACCCCTCTTTTCCCTGTATACACTCCGTCCTTCCTCCATTCTTACCACCCTCCTTATCCTTAACCCTAAACCTAATCCTAGCCCTAAAGTTAACCCCTCCTACCCACCCTTATATGTCCTCATCCGCTTATCAGGGAGATCATTCGTCCTTTAGTTTTTTGAGATTGGCTTATCTCACTTAGCATGATATCCTCCAATTTCATCCATTTGCCTGCAAATGCCATAATTTTGTCATTCTTCATGGCAGAGTAATATTCCATTGTATATATATATGCCACAGTTTCTTTATCCATTCATCAACTGAAGGGCATCTAGGTTGGTTCCACACTCTGGCTATCGTGAATTGAGCAGCTATGAACATTGATGTGGCTGTATCTCTGTAGTATGCTGATTTTAAGTCCTTTGGGTATAGGCCAAGAAGTGGGATAGCTGGGTCAAATGGTGGTTCCATTCCAAGCTTTCTGAGGAATCTCCATACTGCTTTCCAGAGTGGCTGCACTAATTTGCAGCCCCAACAGCAATGTATGAGTGTACCTTTTTCCCCACATCCTCGCCAACACCTATTGTTGCTTATGTTCTTGATAATCACCATTCTAATTGGGGTGAGATGAAATCTTAGGGTAGTTTTGATTTGCATTTCTCTATTACTAGAGATGTTGAACATTTTTTCATATATCTGATGATTGCTTGTATATCTTCTTCTGTGAGGTGTCTGTTCATTTCCTTAGCCCATTTGTTGATCGGATTATTTGTATTCTTGGTGTAGAGTTTTTTGAGTTCTTTATAGATTCTGGATATTAGCGCTCTATCTGAAGTATGAGTGGCAAAGATATTCTCCCACTCTGTAGGCTCTCTCTTCACATTACTGATAGTTTCCTTTGCTGAGAGAAAGCTTTTTAATTTGAATCTATCCCAGTTGTTGATTCTTGCTTTTATTTCTTGTGCTATGGGAGTCCTGTTAAGGAATTCTGCTCCTAAGCCAACAAGTTGAAGGTTTGGGCCTACTTTTTCTTCTATAAGATGCAGGGTCTCTGGTCTGATTCCGAGTTCCTTGATCCATTGTGAGTTGAGTTTTGTGCAGGGTGAGAGATAGGAGTTTAATTTCATTCTGTTGCATATGGTTTTCCAGTTTTCCCAGCACTATTTGTTGAAGAGGCTATCTTTTCTCCATTGCATATTTTTGGCCCCTTTGTCTAGTATGAGAAAATTGTATTTATTTGGGTTTGTGTCCATGTCCTCTATTCTGTACCATTGATCTACCTGTCTATTTTGGTACCAATACCGTGCTGTTTTTGTTACTATTGCTTTGTAATAGAGTTGAATATCTGGTATTGCGATACCCCCTGCTTCGCTCTTTCTACTGAGGATTGCTTTAGCTATTCTGGGTTTCGTATTCTTCCAGATGAATTTCATAATTGCTTGCTCTATTTCTGTAAGGTACATCATTGGGATTTTAATTGGAATTGCATTGAATCTGTATAGCACTTTTGGTAGTATGGCCATTTTGACAATATTAATTCTTCCTATCCATGAACATGGGAGATCTTTCCATCTTCTAAGGTTTTCTTTAATTTCTTTCTTTAGTGTTCTGCAGTTCTCATTGTAGAGGTCTTTCACCTCTTTTGTGAGATTTATTCCCAAGTATTTTATTTTTTTTGATGCTACCGTGAATGGGGTAGTTTTCCTAATTTCTCTTTCTGAAAATTCATCACTTACGTATAGAAATGCATTGAATTTATGAGCATTGATCTTGTAACCTGCTACTTTACTGAATTCACTTATGAGTTCTAAGAGTTTTCTGGTGGAATTTCCAGGTTCCTCTAAATATATAATCATGTCATCACCGAACAGGGATAGTTTGAGTTCCTCTTTTCCAATTCGTATCCCTTTAATTTCTTTGGTTTGTCTAATTTCTCTGGCTAGAGTCTCAAGAACAATGTTGAATAGGAGTGGTGAAAGAGGGCATCCCTGCCTTGTTCCAGTTTTTAGGGGGAATGCTTTCAGTTTTTCACCATTTAGAATGATATTGGCCACGGGCTTAGCATAGATGGCCTTCACAATGTTAAGGAATGATCCCACTACCCCAATTTTTTCTAGTGTTTTGAGCATGAAGGGATGCTGTATTTTATTGAATGCTTTTTCTGCATCTATTGAAATAATCATGTGATTCTTAACTTTTAGTCTGTTGATATGGTGAATGACATTTATTGATTTCTGGATGTTGAACCAACCTTGCATCCCTGGGATAAAACCCACTTGATCGTGATGCACTATCTTTTTAATATATTTTTGTATGCGATTTGCTAAAATTTTGTTGAGAATTTTTGCATCGATGTTCATTAAGGATATTGGTATGAAATTTTCTTTCCTCGATGTATCTCTGTCTGGTTTAGGTATCAGGGTGATATTGGCTTCATAGAATGAGTTTGGGAGGGTTCCCTCCTCTTCTATTTAATGGAATACTTTGAGAAGTATTGGAATGAGCTCTTCTTTAAAGGTTTTGTAGAACTCGGCTGAGAACCCATCTGGTCCCGGACTTTTCTTTGTTGGTAGACTTTTGATGACCTCTTCTATTTCATTGCTTGAAATTGATTTATTTAACTTGTGTACGTCTTCCTCGTTCAGTTTAGGTAATTCATATGTCTCTAGAAACTTGTTGATGTCTTCGAGGTTTTCTGTTTTGTTGGAGTATAGATTTTCAAAATAGCTTTTAATTATGTTTTGTATTTCATTCGTGTCTGTTGTGATATTTCCTTGTTCATTCCGAATTTTAGTAATTTGAGTTTTCTCCCTTTTTATCTTTGTTAGCGTGGCTAAGGGTTTATCAATTTTGTTTATTTTTTCAAAGAACCAACTATTTATTTTGTTAATTTTTCCGATTGTTTCTTTTGTTTCAATTTTGTTGATTTCAGCTCTGATTTTAACTATTTCCCGTCTTCTACTACTTTTGGTGTTGGTCTACTCTTCTTTTTCTAGGGCTTTGAGCTATAGTGTTAAGTCGTTTATTTGTTGATTTCTACTTCTTTTGTTGAATGCGCTCCATGAAATAAATCTTAATCTCAGTACTGCTTTCATAGTGTCCCAGAGATTTTGATATGATGTGTCTTTGTTCTCATTTACTTCTAAGAATTTTTTTAATTTCCCTACTGATGTCTTCTGTTATCCATTCATCATATAATAGTGTATTATTTAATCTCCAAGTATTGGAGAAGTTTCTGTTTTTTATTCTGTCATTTATTTCTAATTTAAGTCCATTATGATCTGATAGAGTACAAGGTAGTATCTCTATCTTCTTTTATTTGCTAACAGTAGCTTTGTGGCATAAAACATGGTCTATTTTAGAGAAGGATCCATGTGCTGCTGAGAAGAAAGTGTATTCGTTCTTTGTTGGATGGTATATTCTATATACGTTGGTTAAGTCTAAATTGTTGATTGTGTTATTGAGATCTATGGTTTCTTTATTCAATTTTTGTTTGGACGATCTATCCAGCGGTGAGAGAGGTGTGTTAAAATTGCCTAGTATAATTGTGTTGTGGTCTATTTGATTTCTGGATTTGAGAAGGATTTGTTTGACGTACATAGATGAGCCAATGTTCGGGGCATAGATATTTATGATTATGTCTTGCTGATTTATGCTTCCCTTAAGCAGTATGTAATGTCCTTCTTTATCCCGTCTGACTAGTTTTGGCTTAAAGTCCACATTATCTGAAATGAGGATGGATAGTCCAGCTTTTTTGCTGTGTCCAGGTGCATGGTATGTTTTTTCCCATCCTTTCACCTTCAGTCTAGGGTATCTCTTTCTATGAGATGGGTCTCTTGCAGGCAGCATATTGTTGGATTTTTCTTTTTAATCCAATCTGCCAGTCTATGTCTTTTGATTGTTTAGTTCAGGCCATTAACATTCACAGTTATTATTGTGATATGGTTTGTATTCCTAGTCAATGGACTCATTTTTGTTTTTTGACATGATTTGGTTTCTCCTTTATTTGGCTATTCCTTTAGGCTAGTTCCTCCCGTTGCTGATTTACATTGTTGTTTTTTATCTCTTCCTCATGGAATATTTTGCTGAGAATGTTCTGTAATGCCGGCTTTCTTTTAGTAAATTCCTTTAGCTTTTCTTTATCGTGGAAGGATTTTATCTCATCGTCAAATCTGAAAGTAAGTTTTGCTGGGTATAAAATTCTTGGTTGGCATCCATTTTCATTCAGGGCTTGGTAAATGTTGTTCCAGGCCCTTCTAGCTCTTAGGGTCTGGACTGAAAAATCTGCTGATATTCTTATTGATTTCCCCCTGAATGTAATCTGATTCTTTTCTCTCGTAGCCTTTAAAATTCTGTCTTTATTTTGTATGTTAGGTATTTTCATAATAATGTGCCTTGGTGTGGGTCTGTTGTAATTTTGTATATTTGGAGTCCTATAAGCCTCTTGTACTTGGTTTTCCATTTCATTCTTCAGATTTGGGAAATTTTCTGATATTATTTCATTGAATAGATTGTTCATTCCTTTGGTTTGTTTCTCTAAGCCTTCCTCAATCCCAATAATTCTTAAATTTGGCCTCTTCATGATATCCCATAATTCTTGTAGATTCTGTTCATGATTTCTTACCATCTTCTCTGTTTGGTCAACCTTGTTTTCAAGATTAAATATTTTATCTTCAATATCTGAAGTTCTGTCTTCCAGGTGATCTATCCTATTGTTTATGCTTTCTATGGAGTTTTTAACTTGGTTTATTGTTTCCTTCATTTCAAGGATTTCTGTTTGGTTTTTTTTCAGTATCTCTAACTCTTTATTGAAATGCTCTTTTGCTTCCGTTATTTGCTCTTTTAACTGTTGATTAGTGCGTTCATTTAATGCCTGCATTTGTTCTTTCATCTCCTCGTTTGCTTCTCTGATTGTTTTAATTATATACATTCTGAACTCCCTTTCGGACATTTCTTCTGCTGTGCTGTCATTGGGTTTTTATTGATATAGTATCTAGGTTTGTTTCGGACATTTTCTTCCTTTGTTTTCTCATATTGGTCAGATGTCAATGGGACTCTGTGATATTGTAGATTTCCTCTATTGGCTTATGGTGACCCTGTAGATTTCCAGTGTATCACCTACCAGCCTTCAGTAGCCAGAAGTCTTGGATTAATTTGATAATGCAGTGCTTCCGAAGAACGCTGCCCCTAGCCTGCTACTGGTTCCAGGGAGAGAGACCAGGAGAGGTCTCTTGTTGCACAGCCCTGGTTCCAGAGGCTGGTTGTAGGTTGGAGGTCTCCACTGGCTTGGGGACTTGTGGCTGGCTCTGTGTAGACAGGCTCTCACTGGGTGATTTGCCCCGAGAAGCTAGCCTAGAGAGGAGCTTCCCGCTGGAGGGGGGCTGGGCTGCTTGGGGAAGTCCCTGGCGCCCTGAGCTGGTCACTGAAGCAACCTGTGGGCGGGCTGGAGCTGGCAGTGTGGCGGGCTGGAGCTGGCTGGGGCGGGCCGGAGCTGGCCGGGCTTCTTCTGTGCAGAAGGGCTCTCACTGGGGGGCCTGTTCCGAGAGGCTGGAGGATCTGTCTCTGTGGGAGGAGCCCACCGCCAGACTGCACAGAGCTGCCTGGGGAAGATGCTATCTGCCCTACATACAAAATGGGACTGGAGATGTGACTCAGTGGTTGAAGGCCCCTGAGTTCATTCCCTGGTATCCTGTACCCTACAAAAAAGAACTGAATGAGGCCCTACGCAATCTAGTGAGACCCTGCCTCAAAATGAACATTAAAAAAAAGGCCAGGAATGTAGATGGTGGTAAAGCACCACTGCTTGAAATGCCCAGTATGAAAATATTTTTTAAAAATTATGTGTTATTCTAACAGTATATGTGGATGTACAACTGTGTTTAAATGTAAATACAAAGTTTTGGAAAACTGTCAGAACAAAAATATATTAGGAGTCTTATGTTCTTACTATAAGCAAACTAATCAAGACTTTAATTTTGTTTCAAATCTAAATACATTAAAATTACACACACACGGATAAACTATATACAAGAAAGTTTTATGTAAATTTAACATATATATTATATTAAAGAGACTTCTGCAATAAATAAATAGAAAACATTGTTGGTGATTGTCTTTTCATTGGCTTTATGTGATGTTTGTTAATTTAAGGACATTAGGATATTTTATTTCATATAAACAGGATAGTAGAAAAGAATATAATATATGCCACAAAATGTTTTTTGTGAATAAACTTGACTTAAATTAGGGAGTACAATAAATATAAAATTCAACATGAAAGCAAAGCAGATAGGATTTATGACTGTCTTTTCTATATATAAGAATAAATAGGCCTGTTCCAACTGTACAGAATATCTTTCATATAAATGATATAAGAGTAAGTAAGTAATGGGTTTCTAGATAACTTATGCTTTGTATGGCAAATAGCCTATATTTATAGTGATTATGTATCAAGAGAAATGAAACAGTACATTCATGTTTTGTAAATGTATGCAATTTATTAGTTTGAGCATGAATTCAATTTATTTGTCATATCGACTTACCAGGGTATGCTTGCTTTATGCAAAGACTTTATTAGTCTGGAAGAGAAGCAGAGCAGCTGTATTTTTCAATATTTAAGTTTGGTTTTAAAATCAGTTCTGATTATTTGTGACCAACACTGAAATATAAAGCTATCTTATATCAAATATCTATTTATGTAAAACGAATCAGAATTTTTCTGTGAAGAATGTTAGTAGGCTGCTATGACCTATGTGAAATTATCGTCAGTAACTAATTACTATTAAAATGTAATGCTTCTTTTCCTACTTTACTTTCTCCCAGTATATGTGACTTCATTTATTAATATTTTTAAAAGTCATTTTATAATGTAACTTCTTTAAAGAGGCGCTATATCAAAAATGTCACAAAAGTCTTCAGTGCCCATGCTTATTAAATTAAAATAATAGTTTGAAGGATTTAATTTTTTTTACCCTGTAGATTACAAATGAAATTGATCATGAATTATTTAAATTACAACTATGAATATTATCTTTTAATTAATGCTCTGGAAATTAGTTTATAAAGAGTATTTTGTTTAAAATAATCTCTTAAAGTCAATCAATGGAGTGTGATAGAACTAAATAATGAAGGAAAATATATTCAATATGATTAAAAATAAGCTTTTGATTCAATTATGGATAGTAATTGTAGATAACAAACCTGCATCTGCATTACAAATATTGAAAAATTTTGCTTCTGGTTTGACTGAGTCGCTTCTATCAAAACAATCTTACTGAAGATAACAATTATAAACTTGGGGACAGAGGGTCTATTTGAAGCAACTAGAGACAGATAGAAAGGAAAAGAAAAAGAAAAGCAGACAGAAGCCAGAAGGTAGTTAATTCTTAGATGAAGAGAATGGGACTGTGTGTGTTTCTCACTTTTTATGGCTTTCAGACTGAGAGTAGACCCAAGTGTGCAACAATCAGGAAAGCATGACCCAATTTCAAGATCAAACACAATCAACAAAGACTAACTTTTAGGTAACCTACATGTTAGAAAGACTGGCAAGTATTTTAAAACAGCTACTCTATTTTAAATTTCATAAAGGGAAAATATCTATAATAAAGGAAAATAGGGGAAATCTAAGCAAAGTATTAAAACTTAGAAATTCTAGGACAAAAATATTATCTGAAGTGTTGGCTAAATCAGGAAACATAAATCCCAGTTTAATCAAAATATGAAAAAATAGTATTGTTCTTTTTTGAAACCGTGAAGATAGTTTATGTGGTCCCATTCACCATCCATTAATTTCATAAAATCCTAAAACTTCCTTAGGAAAATAATATAGTTGACATAAAACTATTAAATTCTCCTTCTGCTCTTTGGATTATGAAGGACAAACCCCAATATGTTTCTGCTTACCAATTCTGCATTCAAGGACATGCAGCCAATAGCTAAGTCAAGTTGTTGAATCATCTGAGGAAATTTTTTGAAGAAATATTTTATATGTTGTTTGCTGATTGCCTTTTCCAGACAATAGCTCTTCTCGTCATGTATTCTCATTTTGGTACCCAGCCTAAATACAAATAAACACTAAATGACAAAGTAAAATAAAGTCAGGGACTGTGGCACATGCCTGTAATCCCAGTGACTCTGGAGGCTGAAACAGGAGGATTGCAATTTTAAGGCCAGCCTCAGTAATATATTGAGTCTCTAAGCAATTTAGCAAAGAGCCTGTCTCAAAAAAAAAAAAAAAAAAAAAATTAACTAAATTAAAAAGAGCTGGGGATGTGGCTTAATGGTAAATCTCCCCTGGGTTTAATCCCTAGTAGAAAACAACAATAACAAAAATAATGAATAACAACAAAGTGTTTGAGAGAAATCCCAGGACTTAGAAAGGAATATGATCAAGATATCCAAAGGTCATGGTGTCAATATTAAAATGAACGTGCACACATATAGGTAAATGAGAAATCATATTCATTTTATAACGCATAATATCACAAAAAATTGATAGTGGGTTGAAATGCTGTTTTCACAATGGTTTGACCTTCAAGGTTATTATGGTAATGAGATTGGCATTGTAAAACTGAGGAATGGTAATAGCGTTATTTGTTTGGGTTGATTTTCAAGCAAACTTGTGTCATAAGGCAAATGGAACATTCTAAAATTCAGTTGAGCAAACTGACCTTTGCCTCCAATACTTCTCCAACGACCACTAAGCAATAACTAGGGCTGTGGGGGATAATGTGTTATTCACAAAGATCATATAAACCTCCCCAGTCAAAATGTATAAGCCTCAGCTAATATCAAAGAGGTAGTGTCTATTTTAACATCTGTTCAAGAAGATGAGGGGATAAGTATTGAAAATTAATTCTGTAATCTTAACATTTTTAAGGCAAGTACTGAATATGCAGAAAATGAAATACATAAATCTCCAAAAGAATGTCACAATCTGCTACTTAAATCGTCTTCATCCCTGTGTTTTTAGCACACTTTTTTTCTAACAAGGATTATTGGGTGATTTTAAAATATGACACCACATATCTTCCATTTTCTCCATAAAGAAGTGAATCTACATCTATACCCTTGGCATAGATTGGGTTTGTGACTGAACAATAAAGTTAGTTGAATGTTACAAGTTTCTATCTGATTCTCTCAGATGCTAAAGAAGCTATATATTGACCCACTGAGTCCCTACTGTTTTAATATCATATTTTTGTTAGTTCTTACCATAATATATTTTCCACTGTGTTTCCCATAAAATTTATCTACTCATCAGTTATAGAATTAGTTGGAATCTAGTCTGGCAGGAAATGCCTTTTTCATATTAATTTAAGCCTGGCCCTGGATATGTATTTATATGGGATAAGAATCATTGCTATTGATGCCAGGTTCAGAAAACTTTTCTGCATCTAGTTCATCTGCTTGAGATATGCATACACATCTCTCTATACAGCACTGGGTAGCTGATCCACTTTCCCACCTTATTCCAGCAAGCTTCATTGTACTCTGCTTTGGCTTATTTCTTGACTTATGCTTTCATGTTTTATCTCAAGTATTTTCTTTCCTTTCTCCTCTCTTCCCAGCCCCCATCACTGTGGTGTCACTTATTACAATAAACTTTTCATATAAAATGTGTAATTCAGTGAGTTAGCTTAAAATGACCATTATGATTAAGATAAAAGAACATTTTCTTCACCCCAAAAGTTTCCTGATGCCTCCTTTGGGGTTCACTTCCTTGTGATGAACCAGGCAACAATGAATCTGTATTTTAATCACCATAGATACTTTTGAGAATTTTATATACATGGAATCACAGAGTAAATGCTCTTTCGTACCTGTGTTATTCACTTCGCGTTATGATTTTAGGTTCATACATATCATTGAATACTTTGTTCAATTTTGTTGCTAACATTTCATGATGATAGGAAATACAACAGATTTTATAGTAGATCTTAAAGTCAATTGGTAGCAGCCATGTAGTTTACTGCATTGAGAAGTCTACTCTTCAAAGCTTATTTTTTGGATCGATTAGAAAAAAATTATGTACATTTACTGTGTAGACACATTATTTTGAAGTGTATATATAAAGTAGAGTGATTAACTCTAGCTAATTAACACATAACATCACATAATTATCACTTTCGTGGTAAGAATACTTTGCATCCACTCTCAGGATTTTTTGAAAATTGTTAGCTGTTGTCACTATTTCACACAATAGATATCTTAAACTCTTTGGTTTGTTTGCTTTGCAGTACTGGGAATTGAACCCAGGGGCATTCTACTACTAAGCTACATCACTGTCCTTTTTATTTATTTATTTTTTTAATTTTGAGACAGAGTCTTGATAAATTGCTCAAGCTGGACTTGAACTTTAGATATATTAATTTGCTGGGATTACAGGCATATGCCACAGTGCCTTGCTGGATATCCTAAACTTATTACTCCTACCTAATTTTTTTTTTAATCTTCTGACCATTATCTTCCCAACTCCATATCCCCAACCATCCCCATCCCTGGTAACCTCTATTTTACTCTCTATCTCCAAGTTATCAGTTGTTTTGGGCTCCACATATGAGGCCCTGAGGTATTTGTCTTTCTGGATCTGGCTTATTACACATACTGTAATGTCCTTCTAGTTCATCCAGGTTATTCATGTTGTTGTGAGCAACAGTATTTCTTTCTTTTTTATAACTGAATAGTACTGCACTGTGTATGTGTGTGTGCGTGTGCATGTGTGTGTGTGTGTATCACATTTTCTTTAGTTGAGGTTCATTTTTAATCTGGCTACCTCTAATTTAGATGAATTCATCTACGTGAATCATGCTTAACCTGATTTCAGCTGCTGAAAAAGAAAAATAAGGATCTATGAGGATTTACTACATAGTCTAGCTCATCAATTAGGAAGATTGTAGTTTTCAACAGAGATATCATTTTAAGTATGAGCAATCAAGATGAACTATCTAACAGATAATAACATACAGAGTAAGAAAATCTAAGAATAAAATTGGAGAAAGTTTTGACGTCTTACTGCAATACTAATGTTCTTAAACAACAATGAGAATTGTCATCAGTCTTCATTATGCTGACAAGCAGATCTTTCAAATGGGATCTTTTTCTGTAAGTTTATAATTTCTCAAGTTAGTGCCACATATATCTCTATCAATTTCCAAATTATACAATTATACTATTTATTGTTATTATTTTTGAGGCATTATTACACAATTTCAGAATCTTAGGAAGATTTTATATAGTACATAGTCTCTCAAAATATGTGTTGCAATCATATATACATTTTCCTTATCAACGAGTACAATTTGAGCTTTTTGTTGTAATACATATTCATCAGACTAGAACTGCTGTAGCATGGCAATATTTTCTGTTCTTAGGTAAAAAATTTTAAGGAATATCTATAGCAATGAGTAAGTTTTGTTTCTTTTTTCTAGTAATATAATGTTGATGTAAAAAAAAAAACCTTTGGAAATGCAAAGTAAATAAAACAATCATAAGTTTAAGAAAAATACTATGATATATTTTTGTTTTATTTTATTTATTTTTCATAGTGTATGGTTGTCAGTCATTAAATATATATATATATAATTTTTTCAGGATAAAACTATATCTAAACTCATTATTTTAAAGAAAAATAATTTTAGGCCCAGAAAATTTAAGAAAGTTGTCCTAAGTGACAGTATATGCTGACTCTGAATTAGTTTGAAGAATAGAGATGATTTATTTTACTTATTAAGTTCTGTCCTCATACTAAATAAAAATACAATTATTTGAATTTTATGTATATAAATAGTACTACATAATATCTGCATAGAATATTCAAAGTATTTTTTTTCTTTCAGTCACAAAATGCATAAGATAATTTATGGCTGTTATTATAAGCTAATCTATCATTTTCTAAATATAATTCATTTTTCAATAATTAATCTGTAACTGATCAAAATGGTCAATCATGTAGACTTGGATTACACAAAGATCTTTGAGATGTTTTGTTAATGCATTCAAGTGTAGCAGAATCACAGTCTAAAAAATTGAGCACACGATTTTCCAGGAAGTTTAATTATGTAATTCAGTATATTGACACTATGTATCATAGGATTTTCATTTCTATCTCCTAACTTATTGCTAATGTTACTGTCTAATATGTCATTTTGTAAAGACACCTATTTCCTCAGAAGTGAGCTAATCTTAAACAGATTTATTTGATACATTTGCAGTGATTTTTAGGTCTTATTGCTCTTTTTGTTGCTAAATTAACTCATTCAATAGGTTGCACAAATTCTTTTGAGATTATTATCCATAGCTGTTTGAATTTTTTCCTTGGCCTCCTCAGTTTTGTTCCTTTCCCACACAATGTAGCTGCTGATCTATTATTGCATTAGAACTCTGGATGCCATACTAATCACATTAACTGATATCAGTTAAGGAATTTCCTTGATTTTTAAAGCATAGTTTTCTGTATGTTTAATAGCACTTGCATGTTAGAAACATCAAAATACTTGTCTCATCTTCCTTTTCCAAGAGCATAAGTAAAATATATAAATGTGACTGGAGTGAATATTTGAACATCCTGACAGAAAATTTGAATACTGAATAAGGACTTATATGGCAAGTAATTCATTTAAATGAAGTTAAAACTTAGTAGGTAATCAGAAAATTGTCAAATAATTAATTTTATTAATGTCATATTGACATTATGATACTAACAGCAAAATTGGAAGAGAGTTGGACTGACTTTCTAGGGGAAATTTCCCATATAACTTCTCTAGAACTAGTGTGATTAGGAAAGACAGGAAAAATGAGTGTATTATCTCCTGTGTTGCTCATTATAAATGTACACCTATACTGGAAGTTTTTCCCATCAATTAGATAAAGGAAAAAACATGAGTTGTAGAGGACACATGGTCTGGATTGAAAAATGGCTTTACCAAAGAAATAAATGACTGTGGGCACTTATTTAATTATATGACACTTGATTGTATATTAGGTTGTATATTATGTTGGGATAAAAACCCTTGTATCTTGGAATTTTTGCCAGGGTTGAGATGTCTCACATCTGTAGAATTTAGTTTTTGACAGAGTGGTTTGGAGTAGATCTATTTAACCCTTCACAACTGAAATTGTATCAGTTTTGGAAGCAAATTATAGATCTGTAGTCTTAGTGAAATATTTTTTGAGTACTTAGGAACTTCAAAAGTACTAATTTTCCTCTTTCGACAGCCTCTTCCTTTTTCCCTTATCCTCTTTCCTTAATTTTATCCCATTTACCATATACTTAGGAAAAAAAAAACTTAAAAGCCATTTAGGACACCAATGCCATTCACATTTTCATATGATTCTTCTTTAAAAATTCTCTAAAAATAATAAAAGGAGAATTGTGCTTCTTTGAATTTCTAGGTTTATGTATAAAATTTTATGAGCAGAAGCTCAAAGAAGATATATAACATGAAAAAATATCAGAAGTTTTCTGGCTGGTAAATTAAAATGAAGCAGCATAGAAACATAGCTACAAAAGAAGAAATAGTTTCTGTTTTATTCTACAAATTAAATTGTAATTATTTAGAATTGTTCATGTGGAGTAAGAGTGATAGTGTTAATCTTTCTCTACTGATTATCTTCTGGTTATTGGAGAACAGCTCTGAACCTCACACAAAAGAGAATAAAAAATGTCTAGAATATAGTGAACAGAATGATGAGGGGCCATAATGGGAGAAATTTATCTTTTGGTGATTGTTATGACTTGAATGTAAGGTATCTCCCAAAGTTTCTGTGTTAATGCAAGAATGGTGAGAGGTAAATTGATAAGATTGTGACAGTTGTAACCCAATCAGTTCAACCCAGTTTGAGTGGATGGGGTGGTAACTGTAGGCAGGAGGGGTGTGGCTGGGGAAGGTGTGTCACTTGGGGTGTGTCCTGGAAGGGTGCATCTTCCCTGTGACCCCTTTCTCTCTCTCTCCTGAGTCTAGCAGATTTTCCTTCATGGGCTGTTTCCCTATGATGTCCTGCCTCACCATGGGCCCAGAGCAATGGAGTCAGCAATCTATGGACAGAGACCTCTGAAACTATAAGCCCCAAATGAACTTTCCCTTCTCTTGTTCTTGTGAGGTGCTTTGGTCCCAGCAATGAAAAAGCTGACTAAAAAGATGATAAATATCAAACATTACTGATTAAATTATATTACATCTGCAATTCATAAAAATTGAGCTTGGTGGGGATGACATTGAGGGAGCAAAGCAGCCATGCATTGCTAATTATTGAATCCAGTGTATGGGTTTCAATCTATCATTCCCTTTTCCTTTACATGGTTTTGAATAGTTTCATAAAGTAGGAAATTAAAAAGTAAAGATATGATTAAAAAAGTAATAAAGAATTAGAAACCATCAGCATAGAGAAAACATGATTCTCAGCTAAGGTTGATAGATATGAAGGAATGTCCTTAAATTATTGGAAAGTTATCAAGTATCAAAAAATAAGCATTAGAGTTTTAAAATGCTATAGTAATAGCTGCAATAAAAGAAATTTACAAGAAAATAGGTTTCTGTTCAATAAAGTATATATTTTTCATTTGTTTAACTGTCATTTATTTCCATTGGAACATTTTAATGCAGATAAAGCAGTAGCAGGCCTACTTGTGACTGACAGGTAGTAGAAAATGTGTTCATAAAGAAGTGGAGAACCTGACAGATTTTCTGGAAAATGGCAAATATTCAAGACACTAACAAATCTGGGTTTTATCTCATTAGCAGAGATGTTTGACTAATTATATAATTAAGTAAGGGAATATATGATATCAAAGTCACATTTTATTTCTTTCTATTTAGACACTGCAATGAAAGTGTTAGAGAACATTGGGATTAGAGAAATCCAAATTTAAAGATATCATTTCAACAGTCCAAGTAAAATGTAATATGTCCCTAAATTTCAGCAGGAGCAGATAGGATCAAGTAAAAAGCATCATCACAAAACATGTTGAAAAGCAACCATCAAAGAGGAATCTGTTAATGATGTAATTAAAAATGAAAAGAATCTGTTTCTGCTTTCGATGATTGCATACATAAAGTTGGCATTCATCAAGACAATAACTAAGGAAGAAGAAACAGATTTACAAAAAATAAGTTAATATGGAAAATACTTCTTTTGAGATCTCCATGAGACTATTTAAACAAAAAATAAACTTTGGAAGTAAATTTCCTATAGTCACAATTATAGAACATAGAATGGAGAGGGTAGGTCAACTTTTATTTATTTATTCATTCAAGTTTCTATTCATAAAACACTTCATTCAGTGAGTATCTTCTATGGGTCATATATTCTTACTGATGAAAAATTATACAGATTATATTACTTATACCAAGTAGGTGTATCACTAATGCCTGTCAGGAGAGATTTCCCAAAAATCTGGTTTTGGTCTGGAATTAGTTCCATCTAGAATTTGTTTCAAAAGTAGAAGTTTAACTTGGAGAGTCACAGATTTAACTCATATACCTCCCTTTATACCATCTTTTCTTTTCAAAATCTTAACAGGGCCGAAGATGTAACTCAGTGGAAGAGCACCTGTCCAGTGTGTACAAGGCCCTGGGTTTGATCCCCAGCATTCCTAGGGACCAGGGGACTACTGAAGATCACAGTCTATTCTGTTTTCGTAATTTAGAAATAATGGTCATATCTTGGGTCAGTCCACACCTAAGATATTTGATTGGGTTCTAGTCAATGTCATGTTTGTCCACAGACAGAAGGAATGTGGCTGGGTCCTGAAGCTTCCTTCAAGCAGAAAGAGACTTGCAATGTTCAGATTAGCCATGACACCTATAGACTTTGACCACTATAAATCTTGATGATAACTCCCTGTGTTTGCTACTCTCACCTCTGACATGTCAAATACAGAAATCTTTTGAGAGAGTAAGAAAAAAATACTGGACCAGCCCAGGGCAATAAAAGAAAATACCACACTTTGTATTTCTTTCAACTATCTTCTGAGAGTAATTTAATAATACATTTTGGTGCATATCAAATGTCTTCTCTCCCGCAGGGGAAGAGCTTCCACAAGATGGAGAGTTTCTTTATCCAAAACCCAGAAACAAAGTTGCCTTCAAAAGATATACTACAGCAAACCACTGGCCTGAATCTTTATTAAAAAGAAAATGAGTCAGGATGTAAGCATGCATATGAAAAAAGACTACTGAGTTCCAAAGATTTTGCTCAAATACCACATATTTATCTTAAATAAATTCCTGAGATCCTAGGATGTCTACTAAGAATTTCAAGTATTTTCATAACAAGTAACTGCCAAAATGTAATATATGATAGATTGAGAAAATGTTTTAATATTATAATTGAAAGATTATCTATATTATATTACTATATGTTCAACAAATGTAAAATAAAATCCAAACTGAAGGAACTTATTCTTTAATTTGAAAAGTTTATGACAAGAAGTTCTGCTTAAAAAGGAAGTATTTGTTGGCCAGTTATACTTCTTGGAGAAATGACCATGTAGTTATTTTGCCCACCTATTGATTGAGTTATTTGTGGATTGTGTGTGTGTGTGTGTGTGTGTGTGTGTGTGTGTGTGGTGTGTGTGTGCTTTAAGTTTTTTCAATCTCTTTATATATTCTGGATATTAACCCCCTGTCAGAGAGCAACAGACAAAGACTTTTTCCCATTCTGTCAGTTCTCTTTTCATTCTCCTAACTGTTTTCTTTGCTGTGCAGAAGCTTTTTAATTTGATGCCATGCCACTTGTTGATTCTTGGTTTTATTTCTTCAGCTTTACAGGTCTTGTAAATGGAAGCAATGCTTGTGCCAATATATTGTAATGTTGACCCTAAATTTCTTGTAGCAGTTGCAAGTTTCTGGTCTAAATCCTGGGGTTTTGACCGACTTTGTGTTGACTTTGTGCAGGGCAAATATAGAAGTCTAATTTGATTATTTTATCTATGAATACCCAGTTTTCCCATCATCATTTGTTAAATAGACTTCGTTTTCACCAATATGTGCTTTTTGGCACTTTTGCCAAGTATTTTATTACTGTATACATGTGGTTTTTGTCTCTGTGTCTTCTCCTCTATTTCATTGGGCTTCCTGTGTGTTTTGATACTAATCCCATGCTGTTTTTGTTCTTAGAATTCTCTAGAACATTTCAGTTTAAATATTGTGATGCTTCTCGCATTATTCTTCTTGCTCAAGTTTTCTTTGGCTATTCTGGATCTTTGATTCTTACAAATAAATTTTAGTACTCTTTTGTGTAATTATGTGAAGAATACTATTAATAATTTAAAGGAGATTATATTAAATATATTTAATATTTTTGGTAGTATGAATACTTTGATAATATTAATTCTGCCTATCCAAAAATTTTTTTTTTCATATTTTAGGGTCTTCTTCAATTTCTTTCTTCAGTGTTCTATAGTTTTCACTGTAGAGATCTTTCAATTACTTGATTAGATTAATTCACAAGAGTTCTTTTTTTTTAAATTTTTTAGGTTATTGTGTATGGGATGAGATTGTTTTCCTAATTTCTTTTTCAGCAGGTTCATTATTGGAATAGTGAAAAGCTACTGATTTGTGTATGTTTGATCTTATATCCTACTTCTATACTGAATTTATCAGCTCTAGAAATATTCTGGTGTTTTTTGGGGGGAGGGTTTTATATATTGGATCATGTCATTAGAAAACAGAGATAATTTGACTTCTTTTCATATTTGTATTCTTTTAATTTCCTTCTCTTGCCTGATCACTCTGGCCCAGGTGCCTATCAGCAGATGAATGGAAAAAGAAAATATGGTGTATATACAAAATGGAAAATGAAATTATGACATTTAAAGATAAATGGATGTAACTGGAGAACATCAGGCTAAGTGAAATGAGTGAGACTCTGAAAACCAAGAGTCAAATGTTATCTTTCATATACAGAAGTAGGCTCAAAATAAGGGAAACAAAGGGGGGAACACCATGAAAATAAAATATTGATCAATGGAATAGAGGAAGAGGATTGAAGGGGAAGGAGGAGGGATGGAAACAGTGAGGAGCTAGGGAATCAAATTGTACTATGTACATATATGAATATACCACAGTGAATTCCATCTTTTTGTATACCTCTAAAGCATCAATAAAAAAACAATAAATAAGTAAATAGAAAGACCAATAGAGTAGAAGAAAGGAAATAGGGGAGGGAAAGAGGAAGTACTGGGGACTGATATGGAGCAAATTTTATTTCATGTATGTATGACTATATCAAAATGAATCCCACAATAACATATAGTTATAATGCAGTAATAAAAACACAAAATAATAAATACAATAAAATAATATTTTGTCTCCAAAATACCATCGGAATATTCCTCTAAATTTGAACAGTTTTTTTTCTAAAATATATCCTCCCTATTTATGTAACAATTAGAAAAGTAAAGAAGAGGAGAGTAGGAAGGAGGATAAATAAAAGGAGGTGCAATCTAGGTTAGTTTCTCCTGGCCTAAAGATTTGGAACTAGAGGTGATGGGACAAAAATGATCACTTCACTCTGAGTCACTACCCTTTGGTTTAGTCTTTGCAACATGGTAAGTTTTCCCAATATATCATTGCTGCATTTGTATTATATGATAGATACATTATATATGTGTAAATATTATATATTAGTAATCTTGTTTTACCTAATATATACCCTGGAAATTGAGACATTAAAGTAGAAGGGGAAAATTCTCTTGCTAGTAAGACTTTAGCTTGGAAAAAAAAAGCAGATTATTTTTTCTTCGCCATCCTTTTCTCATGAAGAGACATGAATACTATGAATACAATGTTAGTGTTGCTGGATGGAATACGTCAAAATGAAAACTTTTGATGACAAAAAAAGATAATGAGGCTATGCAATCATGCTGTGTGATTAGGGGAGCAGGTGAACATTGGAATGCTTTTAAATTTCTTCAGTTGCATCAAAATACTATTTGAGATTTCAGATGTATCTGAGCTCAACAGGGACATTATGCACTGAGGAGTAGCTGAGAAATTGGTTTAGCAAGCTTGAGACAATTCCATTTGTCTTGTCAAAGGAGTATGTTTCTTATTCTACTAACTGTCATTACCTCATTTATTTTATGTAATCTAAGTGCCACCTCCTAATGCAGTTTATGGACAGGGTTGTGATGAGTTTTCCAAATGTTTAAGGAAAATGAAGTCTCATTGCTTCTAGAATTAGCACCAAGTTCTTAAAGAACTTAAATCTGTCAAACTCGTATTCTCTGCTGATAGTGCCACATGTGTCGTCTGTCTTTCCCCAGAATTATAATTGATTCTGGTTAGTGTCACTCTGACTAAAGGATTAAGTTGGAAGACATGGTAGGACACTTTGGTAGCTATCGTGCACATTTTTTAAAGTTTCTAAAACCACCTCATGTTAGTGTGCATAAATCAACAATGTGTGTTATTTACTGAAAACTCCTGCAGGAGGCTAAATGGTCACAAATTTGTCAGTCATACCTTTCTACCTTGTCAAAAGAGATGGCTCAAAGTCAAGACTAGATGTGCATCTGTCATTCAAAATATCTTTCAATTGAATAAAATTTGGTTGCTCTAGACTAACTTTCAGCCTCCTTCACAACTTTCTTCTATCAACTCCTTAGTATTCCAATTCCATGAGATTCTTCTCTTTTATTTCTTTGCTTGGGTAATACTCTTTTCCTGAAGGGTGTGGGGTACTTTGTGTTTGTCACTTCATTTATTAGTCATGTACACTTAATTCTAAAATATGTTTTTATTCAAAACTCTTCCCAAACTCAGTTCCAAATATACCAAATTCCATATACACATCCCCATCTGATTGCCTTTCAGATTCAACCAGTTTAAAATAAGGATGTAGGCCTAAATTTTTTCCATTCCTTCATACTTCAGCAGCATAAGTCCAACTGACCATCTAATTACTTACTAAAATCTATTTACCAGAGATAGTACAGCTACTCATTTTATAAAATTCAATTTAAATCAATGTTTTGTTTCTTTTGTTCAACAACTTACTCTTTTCCTGTGGAACATTCATGACCCCAGATAACTTGTTTGATGTCCTTTTCCTTGTTTTACCAACTTGGTGGGGTATAGTCATTATGGAATTATGGGACAGTCATTATGGAATTTTATCTTAGCCAGCTTTAATTGGTACACATGTCTCTCTACTCTAGGAATCTGTGGATTTATTTTAAGACAACTCTGGATTTTAATCATATTTGAAATACCAGAACTAAGGTTATTTTTGGACTATAAGAAGACATTCACAACATAGTTGGTAAACAAAAATAAACAAATGAATAAATTAATAAAACCCTGTTTTTCATTCATTGGTGGCTTATTTTCTTGTTTGTCAAAATATTGTACTTTAATGGATGAAATTTTTTATTTTGAATAGGATCTGAAATATCCACTAAAGTCTCATATGTAGAAAGTATGGTCCCCAATTCAGGAAAGTTCAGAAGTGAGGCTTTTGGGAAGCGTTTGGATCATATGGGCTCTGACTTCATCTGTGGATTAGGCTGTTGATAGCTCAATGGACTTCTAGAAGGTGGTAGAAAATGTAGGCAGGGGCGGGAATGGATGGAGAAGTAGGTCACTTGGTACATGTCTTTTGGGACTCTATTTTGTCCGGTGACTGTCTTCTTTTTTTTTTTTTTTTTACCCTCTCTCTCTCCTTACTGGTTTTCATAAGCTGAATAGATTTCCTCCGCTATACTCATCAGCCATGATGTTCTGCCTCCCATTAGCCCAGAGCAATGAATTCAGTTGAGTATGAACTGAAATATCTGAAACTGTGACCTAAAAATAAAAATAAACCTTTTCCTTTAAGTTGTTCATATCAGGTGTTTTTGGTCACAGTGACAAAAAAAAAAAAAAAAAAAATGACTAATAAAATGACACAATGCCTCTAAAAAATGACTAATAAAATGACACAATGCCTCTGTTATAGACTTAATTTTATGCCTCCCATCAATTCACATGTTAGATTCCTAATTTCCAGTTTGTACCTGGAAATGGGTACTCCACAGAAATAATTAAGGTTAAATGAGGTCATAAGAGTGAAGTTCTGATCTGAAAGGATTAGTATTTATATGTGAAGAGACACCAGAGAGCTCCCCTTAGTCCCTGCAACACATTCACACCTTGGAAAGGACTTGTAAGAACATGGCAGGAAAGTGGCCTTAGCAAACCAGAAAGAGAGCACTCTCCAGTAACCAAACTGGCTGAAACCTTGATCTTGGGCTTCTAGCCTTCAAAACTAAAAAACAACAAAAAAAAAAGTTCTTTTGTTTAAGTCAGTCTGCCCTATATTTTGTGGCAACCTAGTCTACCTAATATATTCTTTTATTAGAATTTCTTTTTATAAAGAAAAAGTCATACACAACAATTCTGTAATAAATGCTGTGATTATTTAAGACATAAACATTTCCAAATAACTTTTCTCTGTTGTCCACCTCCCACAGCAAAGATAAAAGATGCCAGCTTTCTAAGGCTCCTTCTTACTTAAGACTAGTTATAATGCTTACTTGTAGTTGAAATTATCTGGGGCTGAAAATGGAAGATCTTTACCTGCAGGTTTCAAGCCCATCTTTCTTCCTGCTTTGTTACACTGCCCCACACACATAGGATGTTTGAAGAGAAGTCATCATAAACAGATTACGCTTAAGCAAAAATGTCAGAAAAACTTTTAGTCCTTGCTGGCATTCTCAAGTTGCTGAACAAACATCACATGTCTTGTGATGTTCAAGGTCACAAAAATCCTTATGGCTTTATCAATTTTCACTCAGGTTTTCTATCACTAGCCACTAAAAGCATCCTAAAAGACTCAAGTGGTAAATGAATGACTAAAGAGAGCTATTGTGTATGATCTAATTGTGTTTAATATTATATTTGTGGTTTTAAGAATAGATTGGAATTTTCAGTTTATCATTTTGGGCCTATTGATGAATTAGACCTTATCTTTTTTCTAAACTTTGGGAACTATTGCTTTTCCTTCCCCTTTTTCAGGAGGAAGGACTTTATGTGAGACTTTTAAAAATTATTTTGACAAAAAAGTCAGCATGCAAATGGAAACTAATCACCTTGTCATATTGTACATGGAAAGATAAATAAAAAATATCATGCTTCTATGTGTTCTGTCTCTCATGTGCTGATTTTTAAAATAACATAGTTTAGTTCCTCAATTCCTGTTGGTCCTCCAGTTCTTAACCAGTGGAAAAATAAGACAAGAACTACTGTTCATCCAAATTATAGAAAAGATGCTAGAGGGAAGAGAGTAAGTTCTGCCTTTGCTTTATAGATCTGACTCACTACCCATGTATGCATCTGTTCATAGTTTAGTAAGCAAAACTACTTAAGAAGAAAGAACCAAAAGAAGGACTTAAAAATTCCCAAATACTTTCGAGAATTGCTAAGCTTATTAGCTGCCCTTTTCCTAGTTAGTTGAGAAATCATAAGAAAGTTAATAATAATTTTTAAATTTCTGTTAAATTATCCAAACCTCTCATGCTCACTTATGTATCAAGTAAATAGACTACTGGTTACCATGTAGGTATAGCATACACACCTGTTTAGCTAGATAGCTTGTTGGTTGTGCATCCATAGGCACACATTTGCCAGTAGACAGGTTTTTGAACATATTTAATTTGGGTTTATCTTAATGCTAACTGCAATAGTTTATTGAAATCTCATAACTGCTTTCTATGGTATCATATTTACCACTATATAGAATAAAAAACTGAAATTTGAGAGCAAGTTGGTGGGTGAGTGAGGTTGCCTGTACCATGGGAGGTAGCAGGTGGGCACTCAACCCACCTGCATTGTGGAGCTAGGAGGCCAGCAGCCAGCCCGCCCACCCACCAGGCCAAGCACAGACACCATCACTGAGGGACCCTGCCAGACCACCATGCCAAGGTCTGTTGCCATCGCAGAGCAAGCCAGCAGACCGCCAGCCCGCCTGCATCGTGGAGCTAACCAGAGGCTTCTTTATAGGCTGGTGCAGGCATTTCCAATTATTCCTGAGGGCATGGCCATCATCATTGGAAGGGCAGCTCCCTTTCTGAGACACCTACAGGAGGCTAGAGGACCTCCTTCAAGACCCAGGAGTCAGGAAGAAGAGGTATTGAGAGACTCAGGACAAACTCAGAGACACCGGGTGAGTCTCTCCCACTGGTCGGGCTCCCTGAATGGGGCAGTAGTCCTGAAATGCAGGGAACTTCGTGGAGTAGATTGGCCAAGTGAGACTCCCCTGCTGGAGCCAAGAACCCAGTCAACCAGGAGCATTGCAAAGGAGGGCCGCACAGCGAGAGACTTTGATGCAGAGTGAGGGTCCGAGGCACAGGCTGTAGCTCTGGTCCCCAGGGAACATAGCAGAGGAGGGCTGCTCAGAGAGGGTCTCCCTCACAGGGACAGGCTCCCCAGCCCAGGAGGTAGATCAAGACCCCTGGGAACATCACAGAGGAGGGCTTCCCAGTCCAGGTGGTAGTTCTGGACTGAAGGGAACTGATCAGAGGAGAGCTGCCAAGCAAAACTTCCCCACCCGGTGAGTCTCCCCTGCTGGGCGAGGCTTTCCCACCAGGGCAGTAGAACCAGAGATACAGGCCCACATCAGATGTGCCCCAGTCCGCAGTCTAGTACCCCTTTGACTGACCATCAGTGAACAAGTGAAGGTGCCTCTGCCCACTGACAGGAGATATACCCCACCTGAAGGCCACCACCCCTAGAGGGACAACTTCCTAGTGCAACACCGCATTATGAAGTTCCTCCAAAACTTCAGGCTACTGAAGGCTAAGAGGTGAGTTATTGGAATTCTACAGAAACAATATTAGTCAATAGAGGAAATCTTCAATATCCCAGAGTTTCTCTACTAGAGGGGTAGATACCTGAGCAATATGGGAAAACAAAGGAAGAAAATGTCCCAAACAAACCTAGACAGTATAGCAATAAAATGCAATGACAGCATGGCAGAAGAAATGTCAGAAAGGGGATTCAGAATATACATAATTAAAATGATCGGGGAAGCAAACAAGGAGATGAAAGAGCAAATGCAGGCATTGAATGACCCCACCAATCAACAGTTAAAAGAGCAAATACAGGAAGCAAAAGATCATTTCAATAAAGAATTAGAGATATTGAAAAAAAAAAAAAAACAGAAATCCATCAAATGAAGGAAACAATAAACTGAATTAAAAACTCCATAGAAAGCATAACCAAAGGGTAGAACACCTGGAAGACAGAACCTCAGACATTGAAGACAGAATATTTAATCTTGAAAACAGAGTTGACCAAACAGAGAACATGGTAAGAAATCATGAACAGAATCTACAAGAATTATGGGATATCATGAAAAGAACAAATTTAAGAATTATTGGGATTGAGGAAGGTTTAGAGAAATAAACCAAAGGAATAAACAATCTATTCAATGAAATAATATCAGAAAATTTCCCAAATCTGAAGAATGAAATGGAAAACCAAGTACAAGAGGCTTATAGGACTCCAAATATACAAAATTTCAACAGACCCACACCAAGGCACATTATTATGAAAATACCTAACATACAAAATAAAGACAGAATTTTAAAGGCTGCAAGAAAAAAGAACCAAATTACATTCGGGGGAAACCAATAAGAATATCAGAAGATTTTTCAATCCAGACCCTAAAAGCTAGAAGGGCCGCGAACAATGTTTTTCAAGCCCTGAAAGAATATGGATGCCAACCAAGAATCTTATACCCAGCAAAACTTACCTTCAAATTTGACGATGAAATAAAATCCTTCCATGATAAACAAAAGCTAAAAGAATTTACAAAAAGAAACCCAGCATTACACAACATTCTCAGTAAAATATTCCATGAGGAAGAGATGAAAAACAATGATGCAAATCAGCAAAGGGAGGAACTACCTGAAAGGATTAATATCCTTAATGAACATTGATGCAAAAATTCTCAACAAATTCTTAGCAAATTGCATACAAAAATATATTAAAAAGATAGTGCACCACGATCAAGTGGGTTTTATCCAAGGAATGCAAGGTTGGTTCAACATTCAGAAATCAATAAATGTAATTTACCCTATCAACAGACTTAAAGTCAAAAATCACATGATTATTTTGATAGATGAAGAAAAAGCATTTGATAAAATACAGCATCCCTTCATGCTCAAAACACTAGAAAAAATAGGGATAGTGGGAACATTCCTTAACATTGTAAAGGCCATCTATGCTAAGCCCATGGCCAATATCATTCTAGATGGTGAAACAATGAAAGCATTTCCCCTAAAAACTGGAACAAGGCAGGCATGCCGTCTGTCACCACTTCTATTCAACTTTGTCCTCGAAACTCTAGCCAGAGCAATTAGACAGACCAAGGAAATTAAAGACATACGAATAGGAAAAGAAGAACTCAAACTATCCCTATTTGCTGATGACATGATTGTATATTTAGAGGAATCAGGAAATTCCACCAGAAAACTTTTAACTCATAAGTGAATTCAGTAAAGTAGCAGGATATAAGATCAATGCTCATAAATCCAATGCATTTTTATACATAAGTGATGAATCTTCAGAAAGAGAAGTTAGGAAAACTAGCCCATTCACAATGACCTCAAAAAAAATAAAATAAAATATTTGGGAGTTGATCTAACAAAAGAGGTGAAAGTTCTCTACAATGAGAACTGCAGAACACTAAAGAAAGAAAATAAAGAAAACCTTAGAAGATGGAAAGATCTCCCAAGTTCTTGGATAGGGAGAACTAATATTGTCAAAATGGCCATACTACCAAATGTGCTATACAGATTCAATGCAATTCCAATTAAAATCCCAATGACATATCTCACAGAAATAGAGGAAGCAATCATGAAATTCATGTGGAAGAATAAGAAACCCAGAATAGCTAAAGCAATCCTTAGCAGGAAGAGTCAAGCAGAATGTATTGCAATATCAGACCTTCCACTATACTACAAAGCAATAGTAACTAAAACAGCATGGTACTGGCACCAAAATAGAAAGGTAGATCAATGATACAAAATAGAGGACACGGACACAACCCCAAATAAATACAATGTTCTCATACTAGACAAAGGTGCCAAAAATATGCAATGGAGAAAAGATAGCCTCTTCAACAAATGGTGCTGGGAAAACTGGAAATCCATATGTAACAGAATAAAACTAAACCCCTATCTCTCACCCTGCACAAAACTCAACTCAAAATGGATCAAGGACCTTGGAATCAGACAAGAGACCCTACATCTTATAGATGAAAAAGTAGGTCCAAATCTTCAGCATGTCGGCTTAGGATCAGACTTCCTTAACAGGACTCCCATACCACAAGAAATAAAGGCAAGAATCAATATCTGGGATAGATTCAGAGTAAAAAGATTTCTCTCTGCAAAGGAAACTATCAGCAATGCTAAGAGAGAAACTACAGAGTGGGAGAAAATCTTTGCCACTCATACTTCAGATAGAGCACTAATTTCCAGATTATATAAAGAACTCAAAAAACTCTACACCAAGAATACAAATAACCCAATGAACAAATGGACTAAGGAAATGAAGAGACACTTCACCAAAGAAGATCTACAAGCAATCAACAAACATATGGAAAAATGTTCAACATCTTTAGTAATAAGAGAAATGCAAATCAAAACTACCCTAAGATTCCATCTCACCCCAATTTGAATGGCGATTATTAAGAATACTAGCAACAATAGGTGTTGGAGAGGATGTGGAGAAAAAGGTACACTCATACATTGCTGTTGGGGCTGCAAATTAGTGCAGCCACTCTGGAAAGCGATGTGGAGATTCCTTAGAAAATTTGGTATGGAACCACCATTTGACCCAGCCATCCCACTCCTTTGCCTATACCCAAAGGACTTAAAATCAGCATACTACAGAGATACAGCCACAACAACGTTCATAGCCGCTCAATTCACAATAGCCAGATTGTGGAACAAACCTAGATGCCCTTCAATTGATGAATGGATAAAGAAACTGCGATATATATATATATATATATATATATATATATATATATATATATACAATGGAATATTACCCAGCCCTAAAGAATTATAAAATTATGGCATTTGCAGGCAAATGGATGAAATTGGAGAATATCATGCTAAGTGAGATAAGCCAATCTCAAAAAACCAAAGAACGAATAATCTCACTGATAAGCGTATGATGACACAGAATGGGTTTTGGGAGGGGGGCATGAATGGAGGAAGGAGGGACTGTATAGAAGGAAAAGAGGGGTTGGAGGGGTGGGGGGAAGAAAAAAAATAACAGAATGAATCAAAAATTATTACCCTGGGTAAATGCGTGATTACACAAATGGTATGCCTCTACTTCATGTACAAACAGAGAAGCAAGATGTATCCCATTTGTTTACAATAAAAATGAATTGAAAAAAAAAACAAAAAAACTGAAATTTAAAGATGTATCTTCTAACCCATTAAGTACCTAGTTTTCAATTATTTGAATATTTTAACAAAATTGACCTAGGTAAAAATCATAATCTAAAGCTCATGTATAACATTAAATTAATATTATTATATTATGTTGTAATTGTCATAATGCAATTATATTCTTAGTATTATTATATAAGTAGATATTATATACTGTATTTAACTTTTGATAGTTGTTCCATGGCTGGGGCAATGGGACAAAATGGATTAAAATTATACAATCATAAAATGGTAGGGTGAGGAATGGATCCTATTCAGCCTGATTTTGCCAACTCATCCTCTTAATTAGGCATTGTGTGCATCAAATAACTAAGAATGGGAATCTTTAATACCAGTCTGTAATACATTCTCTGTAAGGAGCTGTTATCAAACGCCAATCAGTAGACAAATTATGTTAGTTTTTTCACATTTGGAAGGAAGTATTTAAGTCAAAACTTAAAACTTGTTTCAAAGATTTGTACAAGTTTTTTTTTAATAAGTGAAGAAGCAAGACATATGCTCTAAGTCCTTAATTTCTAGATTCTTTATTCTTTTCATTATAATCCATTGTCTTCATATTCATTTCAGATTATAACCATACAGAACAGATGCTTCGTTCACTTATAATTGGCATATGTAAGTTAATTTATATATTTGCAAGCACCATAATTAAACCACTGCATGTAATATGATATTTATGTGATATGATAACATTTGAATAAATAAGGTGCCTGTTGCAGACTGTATTAGGTGGCTATAACTTTTATATATCTTGAGTTTTGTATATACACAAATATCCCTAAAAGAAATACTGATTTTCCCATTATTTAAAAGGAATATTCAAAAAGAGGTTTTTTTCTTTTTTTCCCCTTCCTCTGAGGCACCGGGGACTTGAACCATGGCCCCTGTGCATGCTAGGCGAGCATTCTCCAATAGGAGCTATTTCTTCAGTTCCAACTTAAAATCAGCATATTACAGAGATGCAGCCACATCAATGTTCATAGCCGCTCAATTCACAATAGCCAGATTGTGGAACCAACTTAGATGTCCTGCAATTGATGAATGGATAAAGAAACTGTGGTATATATATACACAATGGAATATTACTCAGCCATAAAGAAAAATAAAATTATGGCATTTCCAGGCAAATGGATGAAATTGGAGAATATCATGCTAAGTGAGATAAGCCAATCTCAAAAAACCAAAGGATGAATGATCTCGCTGATAAGCGGATGATGACACATAATGGGGGGTGGGACAGGGGCAAGAATGGAGGAAGGAGGAACTGTACAGAGGGAAAAGAGGGGTGGGAGAGGTGGGGAGAAGGAAAAAATAACAGAATGAATCAAACACTATTACCCTATGTAAATGTATGATTACACAAATGGTATGCCTCTACTTCATGTACAAAGAGAGAAACAAGATGTATCCCATTTGTTTACAATAAAAATAAATTTTAAAAAAAGAAAGGAAAAAAACTAAAAGGAACATTCATTTAGAACTATTAGGAACTGTACTGAAAATTCCCAAAATTTGCACATGTACCCAGGATTTCACTGGTTTTCTATTGCCTTTGCCTAATCAGCATCCCTTCCTTTCATATCCTTGAATCCAGTCCCCACATCACACTGCTTTTCCATTCTATATGTTTTCCACATGATTACAAATCAAGTTGCCACATACCATTATCAACCGCCAGCCAGGGTGGAGCAAGGGGCAATGGTACAAACTCTGCAAAGCTTATCTAGATATGTGAATTCAAAGGAAAGTTATTCATGAATGGACAACTTAGAACTGTATCATCTTAGTGTCCACAAAGTACAGAGACTACTACTTAGATCCTTCTACCTAAATTCTACCTAAAATTTCCCTAACATTGGTTCCCCTGAAGCCCACTTGTTTAATTTTATTTTCAATTATTAAAGTTTAAGTTTTCCAAGGTAAATATATCCATAGAAAGTACCCAGACTACTGATACAACAATTCACAGTGGATTGCAGTCAACAGAACCATGATGAAATGTAGAATATTTATAATGTGTTATGGCATTAAAATGCAAGAAATGACACTGAGATTTCCATTGATATTCCAGAACTGGATAGTTACTACCCCAAAGTAATCAGCAGTGAAATAGCTAATTAAATATCTCCCTGTGGTCACCTGGAACTATGTATCCAAAAAAAGCAAGGCTTTGGGTAACAAACAGCTGTCGTAGAAAAGTTTAGAAAGGTCAAATAATTTTGCAACCAAGGGGGAGGAGAATTATTTCTGACAATATTAGATATTTTAAAAAGAAAAAGAATGACAAGCTCAAATCTTAAAATTCTTGCCTCAAGGCATGGACTAAAAATCAGGGTCTTTCTGTGACTCTGCTGAAAGTTCTTCTGTTTTACAGCCCTAGGGCTGAAATCACCAAAATTCAACCTCAGAGATGAATTCTGGAGGTTGCTGTATTAAAAGTCAAATTTTCAAATTTTCAGTTATCTTGTGTAATGTGTAAGCCCAGAACTAGACCTAATATATCCTCAACAATAGAGACAATTAAAGTATATGGGAATATAAACCATTGGAGAACTCTGATCTTTCAAATCCTGTTAAACCCTTTTATGGAAAGAATCCATGTTTCTTATGCAGGAGAAATCAAACAACTCCTGTTATCATAGCCTAGTAACCAGAATTACAAAAAATACATAGATCAAAACACAAAATTTGAATAATGAAGTTAAGTGTTGGTCCCAGAGGGATTTATAGAAATTTACTAATTTCTGTGGTCAAAATTTAATTTAATTTGTCAGATTGAGTTTTGACAACATTTATCCAAAGACAGGGGTGAGAAACATTATACTGAACCGGGCTGGATTTATCAAAAGAGTTACTCTCTACAGAGTGTCTTCATTAATAATGTTCAAGAATTGAGCTACTATTATAGTTTAAATAAAGCCAAACTGGGATTCAATTTGCTTACTGACATTGAAAGACCTCAAATCCTTGTCCCTATTTATTGCCAAGTCTTGTGATAGACTTTGCAGTGGAGTGGGATCTTTCATGTACATCTTTTCACTTGTTGTAGTTATCATAATAAGCATATGGATTGAAAGAAAAGCAGATCACATGAAAAGTCAAGTTCTTTATACATACCTGACAATTGGTCAATAGCTACTGGAAATGAAGGACAAATGTGATTTCTTGACAAAAAAAGAAACTATACACTTTTTATAACCACAGATTAAAGCTGTGAACCTTTCATTACCTTTTATAAGAGATCTAGATCAGTATTTAGAACAACTTTATAGTGAATAATTAAAAATTCTGCAACTTTTGGAGAATCTGGGGGAAATAAGGGTGCACAGTGCCAATGTGGATTACAGATAAAAAGGGAGGTCTGCGAAGTTCAGGTGACACAGGATATCTGATTTTGAACCAAAATTCTATCCTATATTTTGTTTTGTTTTTCTCACATTGCTGAGAGTGATAATTTGATTTTCATAGGAAATGGCAGAATCCTCCACTTACTACTCTATAAGGGTTATTTTTGAAGGAATGGTCAAGCAGAAGCTATCAGAGATCCTTTTCCCTATGAAAAACTGTGACACATCCTTGGGAAATTTAAAGATATTAGTGCCCAATAAAAGACTTAAAATGTAAGTGCAGAGTAGAAATTTCCAAACAATCCCTATTCAGATCTTTAATTTGACTTGTACCATCCCCAATGAGTCTTAGAAAATCATGGAATTATTAAAATTTAATGAAGGCTTTCTATATGCACTATTCCTGATATTACTGCCTCACTACAATAATGTTATGTAGTTTCTGGTTATTGGTTTCAGCTATTGAAGTAGTTTTTTTTTTTTTTTTTTTCCCCCTCATATAACCAACAACATCCCCTTAGTCCTTGAAAGAGCGTTCTTAGTTTTTTATTGGTGCTGCAACAAATTACCAAAAACTTGGTGCTTAGACCAACAAAAATGTATTATCTGAAAGATCTGGATGTTCAAGTCTAAAATGGTTAAGTAAAGCTGTATTTTTTTTTTTTTTTCTGAAGTGCTGAGGATTGAACTCAGGGCCTTGTGCTTGCCAGGCAAGTATTCCACCAACTGAATTATATCCCCATCGCTAAAGTTGTATTCTCTCTGAGGAGAATCCATATCCTTGTTCTTTCTACATCCTAAGGGTTTGTGAATTCTTTAGCTAAAGGCTGCAAATCACTGTGACCTCTGCTTTCCTCTTCACATTTCCTGTCTTGTCTTGATATTCCCGCATCCCTCTCATAAAGACTCTTGTGATGATGCTGGGCCCACCTGGATAGTCCAGGATAACCTACCTCACTCAAGATCCTTTATATAAGCAAGGCAAGGTTGACTTACCACGTAAATAAATGTATTCACAGGTCCTGGGATGGTATAAAATATGTGATCCATTATTCACTCTACCACACTTTTCCTTTTTTGTATCATGGTATTGGCTTATATAGTCATCCAGTGTCCATCACATAGCAATGAGAATATTATGATGCTAAGGTTCAGAAAGTGAGTGAGTGCTTATGTGATGTATAGATGTTTAAACAACACTCCAAAGGTGGGAAATAATTCAATAAAACAGAAGATTTATCATATATTCACTTCAGAAAAATTTCTGGAGTTTGAATAGTCTGGAGGCATCTCAGGATATAACCTGTATGATAAGTGAAATGCTGTTTAGCTTTGTTATGCTACAACTAATAAGGGCAAACAATATTTGAAAAGCTACTAAGGGTTTTGAAAATGTTAAGGTGTCCTGTTATGACACACTTATCAAATGAAATTAAAACAGTAAAATTTATATGAGTCCCAGACCAAGATGAAGCAATACCAAGGTACAGTGTTAATGACTCTTGAAACTAGTTTGAAGACACAGCAGATGCAGTGATTCCCATGCCTGTGAGAAATCGGATAGAGCCTTTGGGAAGCATCGTCCTCACAATTAGAGAGTAATATCCTACGTGGGGGTTTAAAGTCCTGGCTATGGTAGTCAATCTCAGAGGAATACTTCTTTACATGCTGCTAAGTTCTTATGAAAATTTAACCTGTGTGACATTAGGATACTGCTTTCAGCACCTTTTGTTTTAAGGCACTCTTATGAGGGATGCATTGTATTTCTAAATCATTTGCCATATGGTACTGTTTGTCTTAGAGCTAGAATGCTAAAGTCCAGGAACCAACAAATGGAGACTATAAAGTACATTCTCTGCTCTTTTCTGAAATAAATCCTATTTTTGCCTCCTTAGGTTCAGCTTTCTTTCTGGTATACAAAATATGGTTTTATAACATTGCAATGACAATATCTTATGGTCATCTTAGACCTTTATACTATCAGATTGACAACCAAAAATATGCAAATCATTGGTAAGTAGATTTTAACAAAGATTGTACAGAGGAATATAGTCTCTTTGGAGGTCACTACTTTCACTAAGGTGTAAATTTTACACAAAGACCTCTATTTAGGAGTTATTTGGGTAGAATCACAGGAAATAAGATGCTTTAAAATTAAGATTTAGGGAAAGTACTTCAAATAGTTGTTTTTAGACACAGGAAGGGAAAATGGTCAGGAGAAGGAGCACCTTAAATACCAATTATAGAGCTGAATAATTGCAGAAGCAAGTATTACGGCGTTTGCTGACTAGATTACATTAAAAAAACACTCAAAGTCATATCTTCTTTTTTCATCTAGTAAAGAACATATTCATTGTGGTCAAACCCAGCAAAGATTATAACATATCTAGAAGAAAAGTAACACCACCAACAACAAACAGGAGAAGAATGAAACTCAAAAGATTCTACAGTTGATTCTGTAACCTGAGTTTAGGACTGGCTTCCCTGTGGGGAGACAGGGAGGCTTGTACATGTCATAGATTTAGATATTTATCTACATATGAGCTGTGCATATGACATGATAGAATGAGAGCATCTGATTCTGAGTTTGTTAAGTTGGTAATATCAAATAAAATGATTTGTGTGTATGATGAGAAGTCAAGGGATGCAATAAACAAACAGCTGTTGTTTTTCCAAGCATACTTTCACTTCCAATCTTTTTGTGTTAATAATCCCCATTAGCAAAGGACTCTGCCTGCTGGGCGCAGTGGTGCATGTCTATAATCCCAGCACCTCGGGAGGCTGAGATAGGAGAATCTCAAGTTCAAAGCCAGCCTCAGCCACTTAACAAGGCCCTAAGCAACTCAGTGAGAACCTATCTCTAATTATATATATATATGAGAAAGGACTGGGGATATGGCACCTCTAGGTTCAATCCCAAATTAACAAAAAGAAAAGTACCCTGCCCAAGTGATGAGGGTCACCTCATTTTCTACCAGGTAAATCAGTAGGCTATGACCCAAGCTAATTAAATTAGACTCTCCAATTTAAGTTAAAGTTTATGAGAAATACACTAAGATAGAAAGTGCTAGAAAGTGAGCTACTCTAATAAAAATGAACTGAATAAAGTGAGCATGAGTTCCTTCTATGTAAGTCCTAAGCCTGCTCTGCTTCCTGCCTTTTCTTATATTTTATCATAATTTTCTTCAATTTTCTCTTTTACCAATTGTCTTCAAATAAAATTCCTATAATGAAGTTATTTGGAAATATTTTATGATGTTTATAAGAAAAAAATTCCTCTAATTTTGGGGAATGTGATTTACATTCCCCAAATAAGAAAATAAATGACCTACTCATGAAACAAAGTTTATAAAACATATCAACATAAATGATGAGTTTGAGACTTTTTTTTCACATTTGCACAAAAATGCTGAAGAAAGTTTTTGTCTGTTCATTCTCTCTCTCTTGTAACATAACAAAGAAACAAGCACTTTTTAAAAATAATTTTATTTGTTCTAATTAGTCATACATGACAGTAGGATGCATTTATACATTTTGATAGAGCATACATAATGGAATATAATCTTTCATTTTTCCAAATTATACATATTGCAGGATCACGTCAGTCATGCAGTCATACGTGTACATGAGGTAATAATGTCTGTTTCACTCTACTATCCTTCCTTTCCCCACACCCCTTCCTCTCCCTTCACTCGCCTTTACCTAATATAAAGTAACTCTATTCTTCCTTATCCACCTGCCTTATAGTGAATTAGCTTCCACATATCAGAGAAAACATTCTGCATTTGATTTTTTGGTTTTGGTTTTGGCTTTTTTCACTTAGCATGGTATTCACTAACTCCATCCATTTACCAGCAAATACCAGAATTTCATTCTTCTTTAAAACTGAGTAGTATTCCATAGTGTGTGTGTGTGTGTGTATGTGTATATATATATCACATTTTCTTTATTCATTCATCTGTTGAAGGGCATCATGGTTGGTTCCATAGTTTATCTATTATGAATTGAGCTGCTATAAACATTGATGTGTCTCATCACTGTAGTATGCTGATTTTAAGTTCTTTGGGTATAGACCAATGAGCGGGATAGCTGGGTCAAGTGATGGTTCTATTCCAAGTTTTTAAATGAAACTCCAGACTGCTTTCTAGAATGGTTGTACCAATTTGCAATCCTGCCAGCAATGTATGAGTGTACTTTTTTCTCCACATCCTCACCAACATTTATTGTTGCTTGCATTCTTGATAATTACCATTCTGACTGGAGTAAGATAAAATCTTAGAGTGGTTTTGATTTGCATTTCTCTACTTGCTAGAGATGTTGAATATTTTTTCATATATTTATTGATCAATTGTATTTATTCTTCTCTTAAATGTCCATTAAGTTACTTAGCCCATTTATTGATTGAGTTATTATTATTATTTTTTGTATTAAGTTTTTTTTTACTTCTTTATATATCCTGGTGATTAGTGCTATATCTGAGGTGCATGTGGTAAAGATTTTCTCCCAATCTGTAGGCTCTCTCTTCACATTGATTCTTTCTTTTCCTGAAAAGAAGCTTTTTAGTTTAAATCCATGCCATTTACTGGTTCTTGATTTAACTTCATGAGCTTTAGCTGTATTGTTAAAGATGTCAGGTCATACGCAGACATGGTGAAGATTGGGCCTACTTTTTCTTCTAGTAGTCTCAGGGTCTCTGTTCTAGTGTCTGAGTCTTTGATCCACAGTGAGTTCAGTTTCTTGCAGCATGAGAGATAAGGGTTTAAATTCATTTGTTACATGTGGCTTCCCATTTTTCCAGCACCATTTGTCAAATAAGCTATCTTTTCTCTAGTGAATGTTTTTGGCACCTTTGTCTAGTATGAGATAACCTGTATTTATGTGAGTTTATCTCTGTGTCTTCTATTCTGTACCATTGATCTACCAGTCTGTTTGGATGCCAATACCATACAGTTTTTATTACTATAGCTCTGTAGTATAGCTTAAGGTTGGGTGTTGTGATGCCTCTTGCTTCAATTTCTTGCTAAGGATTGGAATATTTTGTTTTTATTTATTTATGCCAGAAACAAGCATTTTTTAGACATTGTTCATTTTCTCTTGTTTTCTATTCTTTCTACAAAACTCTGATCTTCCATGTCTTCTAACTGATAGTTATTCACCTTACAAGACCAAATTTTATTCTCTGTTCTTCAGGCAAACTTAATTATTCTCTCATTTTTATTCTTACAGCAAGACAACCATATCATATTTTATTAGTACTACACTGTTTTTGCATTTTTCTTGCTTACTAAACTGAGTTTCATGAAGGCTTTTGGGCCATATTTTTTATTCTGTTCCCTACCATATGCTGTTCACAGAGTAGATGGTCAGTAGCCGATTATGTAATTGAAAATTGAGAATTTACTCATTTGTCATCAAAGTAAAAGAGTCAAAATTATTCTGGAAATACAAAATATTTCAGGGGTTCATACAGATTGTAAAGCAAAAAAGAACAGAGTATGAGGAATGATTTGGCCTTTATTCACCAATATTAATCATCTTCTAGTAAAAATAGAAGGAAAAGAAAAATTTGCCTATATAGTTTATTCATAATGGAGAAAGAAAGAACCAAAGGGACTACTTTCTATCAGCAATTGAAACATTTCAAGGCAAGTAGGCATATTTTGATCATTTATTTTTTCCTTGCACCATACTTGAGGAGGACTTTTTCAAACTCAGTGACAAGAAAGTAATATACAAACAATATTTTCTTTACTGCCCTTTGGTTTAGTCTTTGCAAGATGATAAATTTTCCCAACTAGTAAACTCCTGCAGGTAGAGAGGTCAGCACAAGCAGAAAATCAAAGAAAGGTGTCACCTTTCACATCTTTGACCTTGTAACAAGATCAAGAGGGCTGCAGTACAGCAGTGATCTGCAAGTGGAATCAGTGCATTATAGATGTGGTATGAGATCAACCACTGAAATGTGGAAAGAAGATAAAATGCAAACATCTGCATGTCTAATCTATATGTATTGAAGGAATTAATGTTCATCTGCAATTAATAGAAGGCTTGGCACCTAAAACCCCCTCTGGAATTCTCAGTAGAGGAAGAAAAATCTAGAACTCAGAGCTTCAGAAGGTCATATTTACATTTAGTTTCTTTCAGTACTGGAATATCACAAATCACAAAACTTAATTAAAAAGATCTGTCATCTAATTTTGAAAGCATTTACCCTTTCCTTCACAAAATGGTTTTAAACTCTTTCCTTAAAGACTGATTGAAAATAAAATCAATGCAAATGTAACCAAATGATAAACAGAAGTGTTGAAAATGTTACTCCTATTTTTAGTTATACTATCAGTAACATTATGAAGTATAAGTTTGTCAACTGATGATATGATCAGATATGAAAGGAATTTGAGCACAAAAACTAGTAAAAATTAGTACAGTAGTGCATTTATGCACAGAGATTATACATAGACACACATAGGTATCTACACACCTATATACTTCACTGTTAAACATATTGGGTCCAAATCATGCCTACAATTCATTAGTGTGGAGGACTGTTGAGACCAATTCTTGATGAAAAATTAGCCAAAGATAAAATGCTTTAATGAAGATGAATGCAGTGGTTAGCCAGTGGGATCCCCTTAACTCAGTCCCTGAATTAAGGGACTCAGTCAATTAACACTTAGAGAGAACAGAGCAGTCAGCTCAATATGGCAAATACAGAAGACAAATCATGAGACATTGTGCGAGATAAATGGAAAGTAAATAGTTAATCTAGGCTTGAGTTAAAAAGAAACACCTGAATCAAGAGCATGAGTAAAGGAATGGTTTTTATATTTAATATTGGAAAGACCTCACAATAAGATGTATTGCAAAGGGAGTCTGTTTTTCCCTCAAAAGGTATACCAAAAGTCAAATATGGGCAAAAGTTGAAAACAGCAAGGCCCAAGAGTTAAGTCTGAGATACCAATATATTTTATCATTGGTGTATTTTTAGCAGCAGCTTGATGAGAAGGGATTAGTGTTCCAGGACCAGAATCAAACAAATTTATTTTCCATGTTCTTATTTTGAAAAATTTGATTTAATTATTTAGTAGATAGTTTGTCATGGTCTGAATGTGAGATGTCCCCCAAAAGCTCAGGTGGAAGACCATGCAGGAATTTTCAAATGTGATGGTTGTGTTGTAAGAGCCTTACTTTAGTCAGTACATTAATCTACTGATATGGATTAACTGGGTGGTAACTGTAGGTGAGTGGGTATGGCTGCAAGAGGTGGGTCACTGGGGAAATACTTTGGGGGCTTATATTTTGTCCCTGGTCAGCAGAGTTCTCTGCTTCCTTGTTACAATGTTATGAGTTCCTTTCCTCCTCCATGCCCTTCTACCATGATGTTCTACCTCATCTGAGGCCCAGAGCTATGGGGATCGCTAACTATGAACCGAATCTCTGAAATGGTGAGCAGAAATAAACTTTTCTTCCACTACATTGTTCTTGTCAGGTTCTTTGGTAACAGTGGCAATAAAACTGACTAAAACATATTTATGAATAACAAGTAATGTGATTTGTTCATTTTCAGGTAGTATATTGATTGGAAAGATCAATTAAAAGAGCCCAAATTTGAAAGCATAATCATATTCTTTCTCTGCAGGAGGCTCACTTAAACTGCATAAGCTGTAGTAAATGACATCTTTCCCAGTGCCCAAGGACAGAGTCCATTTTTTTCAATTCCTTATTTGAGTAGAAATTTCAGTCATAAGTAAAATAGATTACCAAAATTTTCTATTATGTATGTCTTTCTAGAATATGGATGTCTTAGAAATCAAAATGATATGGAATAACCTAGTGGAAACTAATATATACCTTCGATTTTAAGAGATATTGTTATTCATATTTTAATATATTTAAAATTGGGCTGCTTCACCCTATGCAGTAGCATATTATACTTACTCTTAATGTGGTGACAGGTGTGATGTAGTTATTCTCTGTACATGCAAAAACTTCTTTATTCTTTCTGGTCATTTGAGCAGACTGATACAACCCCTCCATCTTTTGGTTCCTCCATCCCCCACCCACAAATTTGAGGAAGCTATGAATTCTGTTTGTTACCTGATAACCTTCTGCTGACATGCCTTATTGAGAAGAAAGCAGCAGTACCAACATATAAGAATTGCCAGCAGGCAAAAATAGAAAACACTTTAATTGTGTTACCAATTCTCTTGATGTCCCAGAGGACAATTATGTGCATAAAATGTAAACATTTTTTAATTCAAGTCAAATAATGCTTTGCAAAATTTTGAGCAAAGAAATTTTAGAAGTAATTAGTTTAATTAATTTTCTTACATTTTAATTTTTAGATATGATCAAGAATGATATACAATAAATATCTTCATCAAAATATGATAAAACTTTTCTTTTAATAATTATTAAAGAAAATTTACAAGTGATGAAAAAGTGTGGATCAATGAAATAGGCCATGATAATTCTGAATGGATAGCCTCTTAGATTAGAAAGTGTACAAAATGTATTCTTCCCATCAGGTATGATGCTGAAACTTCTCTTAAAAATACATCAACATTGTTATCCTACCGTCATATTTATTGGCATCTTGGATTTTTTCTGAAATTTTATTTACACTATATAATAAACAGTATTCTCAATTCCCATCTTTTTGGATGCTGGACTATAGGATTGATTGTATCATGTTCCTTTTTTTCATTGTATTTTCCTCTCTGTGTTTTGTTCATAGGAACTCTTAATATAAATGTGAGGGTGTTGTGAAAACATAACTGGGAAAGTACACCAGAAAGTGGAATTGCAAATGAAATCATACGCATTCAGGTGGCAAATTATGAACACATGCACTTAAAAAAGGAAATTCCCCAGAAAACACTTTCTTTATTTTTTATAAAGAAAGCAGGGAGCAACTTAATTCATATTAAGACAATCCAGCAACATCAGAAATGACTTGTAGTATCTATATACCTTTCACGAAAGGTTTGTATTTTAAATTTAATTTCCTTCCATCCTATAAGAACCTATACTATTCAAAAATAAGAAGGCATTAAGATTTAGTGCATCTTATCAAAATTTCCATTTCAATATGCTTCATGGTGATAATAATAATTATAAAATCAAGAAGCATGCATGCTCAATGTACCCAAAACCACTTCACATCAATTACAATAGAAATATGTGCTGAATATTTCATGCTTCTCTTCTCTCTTGAGTATAACACCTTTTGTAATTTCCATATGTCATTCAGTTAACATGACAAACAAAGAAGTTGAGGATTTCAAGCATAGTAACAGAAATGAAAGATTTTGATTGACTGGTACATTATAACTTTTATTATATACCATGGACCCAGGATGTTATAATAATTAGCCTGTCAAGTCAATTGTTACTCTTCATTAAAAATGAATGTAAGAGAGCAATTAATCTCACAACTTTAGTTTCATTAGGACATTCTGTTTTTGTAGTCAGTTGCTGTTCAGTGTCTCATTCTAAAGAATGTATCATTTTCTAATAGAAGGTTTCACCTTCACTATTTTGATTATGTAATCAATTGGCAAAATGTAAGCTTATGTATTAAGTGCATAAAAATTCTTTTCTTTTTTATCTTTTGCCTTTTGAAATTCATTATAGACACAAGAGATCTTTCCTTACTCATTTTCTTCACCTTAACATTATGAGGCTGTGGACAGAACGTCATACTCTTTGAAAGTGAATCATGTTTCTGAAAATGCTGACACCCACAAAAATAGAGTCAGCTCCAGGACTTTTCTACAACCCAAGAAATATTGCAAAAGGAAAAAAAAAAAAGAGATCAGAGCTGAGTTTTTCTTACACAGTAAAGGATAGATGAGTAGTAATTACAAAAAAAAAAAAATCACCTATTAGTAATTGCTTCTCTACTTAGACTATGGACTGAGTGCTTTACAGTATAGAAAACTAGCAGGTAAAACTTATGGTAAAGATCATAGAGAAGATATTGGTTCTGCTTCTGCATTTCAATGAAGTAAAGTCAGATATAATAATGGCTGAAAACTAGTTGCCCCTTTTATTCATTAACAACCAATGTCATAAATTGGAAATTAAAGAGAAAAAGAAGTCTTCATGGTTAGGAGACATTAAAGGGAAAGGTTAAACCAAAGACCAGCAATACAGAATGGATCCTGAAAGGCGGGCAGTTTTATCAATTCCTTCACCCTTACTAAACTTTGACATATTAAATTCTATACAGGAAATGTCATGATCTCCTTTGAGAATATATCAAATCTTTCACAGTTAGCAAAATGTTACTTAAAATATCCTAAAGATAGTACTACCACTATATATGGAAGCCAGCATGATGCAATACAAAGTAGAATTTACTTAAATAGATCTAAATTTGAGTCATCTTCCACATTTCTACCTGACTTGGTTGACCTTAGATAAACTACATATACTCTAAGCTTTAGTAATATGTGCTACTATTTAAATATGATTTGTCATCCCCTAACTCAAGCAGGAATTTAATCCCCAGAGTCTTTTGTTAATGATATTAGCAGGTAAAAATTTCATCTGATTATGGCTTTTGTAGGTGAGGTCTTTGGGAAGTAATTAAATTAGATTAGGTAAATAGGGTGGAGCCCTCACAACTGAATCCAGTGGTTCTAAAAGGAGAGGGAGAGAGACCACATAGACATGGAGACACACGCACGTTCCTGCCCTGCTACGATGCTGCCTCACAGTCTTTCACCAGAGCCCTTATTATATTGTTTGTACTTCCAGCCTACAAATGTGTGAGCTAAATAAATCACTTTTCACTGGATAGTCATGAAAAGAGACCAATACAATGGGCATTAGTTTTCTTGGACTGTCATAACAAAGTACCATGGACAGGTTGGTTTTAACAACAGGATTTATTTATTTATGGATCTGGAGGTTAGCCTTAGCCATCAAGATTTTGGCAGATTAGTTTCTTCTGAGGTCTGATTCCTTAACTTCCAGATAGCTGCCTTCTCCCTATGTCCTCATATGGTCTTTTCTTAGCATGTGCTTCCTGGTGTCTGTGTATGTCAAAAGTTCCTTGTTTGTTAAGAACAACAGTCATATTGGATTAGGAGTCACCCTAATAGCTTCATTTTATTTTAATCCAAGATTTAAAGGCTCAATCTCTCAATGTAGTCCCATTCTGAAGTCAGGGGGGTTAAGGACTTCAACAGTGCAATTTTAGGGGAATTCAATACAGCCCATGGTGCCTTATCTCTATATTTAGAACAACAGTATTAAAACTCTGAGAGTTATTGTGAAAATTTAGTTAACTAAAACATATGAAGCATCAGCTAAAATGTATCTTACACATGGTAGGCATTCAATAGAACTTTCTGCAATTGCTTCCTAAACCATAAATCATATAACCTTCGAATATCTCAGTTTGTGGTTTGTTCTCTAATGAGAGTGTGATCTAAGAATCAAAATCTAGCATTTAAGGGTGGCATTTTGGATGCATGTATATGTACCATAGGTACTCAATTAAATATAAATAAAACTATACTGTGAAAACAAAAACACCGTACTCACTAGTTCACAATGAAAATCAGATGTCAAGAAAGTTTTATTTCATTTGTTCATCAAGTCAAGCATGTTTTTATTTAATTTGTTCTTTTCACTGCCTTCTAGACATGATTGGGTTCAGTCTAAACTTCAGTTTATCTTCTGTTTCTGCGTTGTCCTAATGATGAAAATGTTATAACTTGGTACTATCCCAAATGGTGACCACCACCCATCTGAGCACTAGTACAACTAAGGAACAGCATTTTTAATTTATTTCACTTGATTTTTAATTTAATTTTAATTTTATTTAATTTTAATTTAATTTACATAGCCACATGACAATTAGCTGTCATATTGAATAATGTCGTTCTATATCATATCCCTCAGATTTGGTTTTATTTGTGGATAAAATAAATGATAGGTCATGTGGATTCCATGGATTTAAAAAACTGCAATAGAATTAAAACTTCCCTTCAGAAGTACTGTTTATTGCATTATCAAGGTCAGAATTCTTATACGGATAATTCTTTTGATGCTAACCATTAACCAGTTATACAGTTGATGCATGCCAAGTAAAATAGAATCAATAAGCTCCCTGAAGTCAACATCTGTGACAGCAGTGTTAGCAAAGTTGGTCTTTGAATCTGCCAAGTACATAGACTTTGTATCAAGTGAAAGAGCAGATGTTTACTTTGCTTCTGAAAGAAACTGTATAGCCCTTGCCCAAAATAAATTTGCTGATACATTCACTAACTTGGAAATGGTCCAATTTTTTAACATAATCTGAGTAACAGAGTTCCTTAGTTCAGACATTCAGGAATAAATTACAGATCACGCTTACTTGGAACACCTGGATCAACTACTTGTAATTAACTCTACTGTTGAGAACAGTTGGAAATCTTGCTAAACATGACTTTTGATGATTTTTTTTCTCTTAATTGACCAAATTTATACACACTTTAACATTCTGTAGACCAGAGTTTGGCAAAATTTTTCTCTAGAGAGTCAGATTGCAAATATTTGTAATTTGTGTGTTAAGAGGCAAAATTGAAGACACTATGGAGGTACCTATACATTTATAAATGTAAAGTCATTCCAGCTTGTGGACAGCTCAAAATCAGGAAACTGGAGAGATACTGTCCATCAATCATAGTCTCCCAACCCTTAGTATTATCTCTGGATTGTTAATAGTAACAGGATTATGACTTAATGTATGTGACAAAATTTGTAGCCATTATCACACAAGGTTTAAGTGACAATTAATCTCTGATTTTACATATGTAATTATTTGTGAACTTTTTAAACATGAAACAGTCTGACAGAAATTCAGGTTCAATAGTTATGTTTAATGAAATGCATCATATGCTCAGTGCCATTCAAGTTTTAGATATCAAAATGTATATTGAAATTTCTAAGTGACATTTATAGGAAATGAGATGTCAATTAAAAAATTAAATAGATAACAGAAACCCCTTTCTTAATTGTATTAATTTATCATTTATATTCAACAAAAAACATGTATATATAGTTTGGAACATACAATAAAATTATTTTAAAAAATGGCACCCACCTAAATTCCTTCTTATCCCTATTTCTACAATCAAAACCAAATATCTCCACTTTTGCAATGTTGCTTGAGGAGTTTTCTTGATTTCAGTCACTTTTACTTTTTTCAAAAATGTTTTTATGTATACATTATAGTTATTCATAATAGTGGATTTCATTTTTACATAATTATACATGTATGGGATATAATTTGCTCCATTTCAGTCCCCAATTACTTCTTACATTTTTCTCCTCTCTCTCTCTTTTCCCCTTCTTCTACTTGGCCTATCTTCCTTCTGTGTATTTCTTGTTTTCTTAATTGATTCTGTGTAGTTATACAAAAAGGTGAAATTTGCTGTGGTACATTCCTATATGTACATAGCATAATTTGGTCAATTCTGTTCCTCAGTTCATTTTGCCAGTCTTCCTTCCTCTCAATCCCCTTCCTGTACTCCACAGATGTTGCTTCTATTTTCATGGGATTCCCCCACTTTTTTGTCTTATTTTTGTCTAGCTTCAAGATCCGAGAGAAAATATTTGAGCATTGACTTTCTGAGCTTGCCATATTTCACTTATCCTGATATTCTTTGGTTATATCCATTTACCTCTAAATGCCATAATTTCATTGTTCTTTATGGCTAAATAAAACTCCATTGTGTATATATACCACATTTCTTTAACCATTCATCTCTAGATGGGCAAGTTGGCTGGGTCCCCTCCTAAGTATGTATTCAAAAGAACTAAAATCAGTACACTATAGTGATACAGGCACATCAGTGTTTAAAGCAGTGTATTTCACAACATCCAAGTTATGAAACTTTCACTTTTTACTATGGCAAATGTTATCATCCCCAATCCCCCACTCACATGTTTCTGTTTCTTCACTCTGTATATAAGGAAAGACAGTTGCTCTGACACAGTTTGCATAAAAGCCCATTCTTCCTCCATATCTCTGGATATTTCTCCTAACTCATGCCATGGTACCATCTCTACTTCCTGCTAACTCAGCTATAGTACTTTCCATTGGCCTATCCTCATCAAATTATATTCTCATAAAATTGAACTTATTGCATTGCTTTCCTTAATGTGGGTGTATAATATTTAATAGCACATAAGGTCTTGCTTTCTTTCACAATTTCCTTAGCTTTTCAAACACTTTTAATGGTTTTCTAATCATTAAAAATGATATTTTTACTATACTCAGTCTTCATATCCCCAAATGCAGTAGTTCTCTCCATTTATTCAGGTCAACTTTTATGTCCTTGAAAAAAATTAAGGTATTAAACATCTGTTAGATTTTAAGGTTCTGTAAGGAATTTGGGGTAATTGTGATGGCAATGCATTTTATTACATTATCCAATTTGTTATAGCTGGTGTCACATAAAGTACTAATTATTGAATGGTTCTAATGTCTCCCAAAGCCACAGTGGAATTCCCTTGTTTGATTCTTAAAGATTAGTTTCCCATGAAGACATTTACAGAAACTTCAAATAATAAAAGATTGTTTCTTCCTTCCTAGTTTATATATCTCACTACAACGCTGACTACAACTCTATGGCCTACAGGTGACTTTCATGGTAAACTTTTTATAGTAGATTTCTATTTATCCTAATATGCAATTAAGGTTTTTGTTTGTTTGTTTGTTTGTTTTTCCTGGTCTTCTGATATGACTGAAAAGTTGTGTTTAGTTTTATTTATTGTAATCATGAGTGAATGTTAATGTTAAATTGCATTGGATTTTTTTTTTTTTTTTTTTTTGGTGGTGCTGGGGATTGAACCCAGGGCCTTGTGCTTGCAAGGCAAGCACTCTACCAACTAAGCTATATTCCCAGCCCTGCATTAGAATTTTAATGAATCTGCTTAAAGGTATATATTATATCCTTTGAGCTGACATAATAGATTGTATTGATAGTACTTTTAGTATAATTCTTACATTGAATTCTTAGAATGATTTTTAAATGATCATGACTAATATATTTAATATATATCTATTAAATAATAAGTAGTTTTGATCTTTAAATACTTAATTATTTGATACAGATTTTTTTAAAATTATAGTCATAAATGGAAATTATCTATAACTTTCTTTTGTTGGGCCAGAACTATCTGATTTTCCTTAGGGTATACCAATCAAAATGTACATTTAAAGTCATCAGGGCCTGTTGCTGTTTCAGGGTATTAGTGGTAGAGTCAATAGCATAAAAAGAAATGTAGTCAGTTTAATTATATCAATATATAATTAATTGCAGTTGTCAATATTTTTCCATCTTGGGAGCATCAACTTTTTTGTAACATTTGTGAGAAACAAATTTATTAAGAGTTATTTCTGTGATCTCAGAAACAGGGGAGAAATGACAGAGAAGAGCAGGATCGGGGAGTCTCCCAGGAAAAGCATTCTCTGATGTTTCCTCAAGGTGGGTCTGTGTAGCCCCTTGTCCCTAGGCAGCTATGCTTGCATTCCTGTGGAGAAATCCCAGGGAGTTCACAGACCTCCCCCCAGCAGCTCTCCCATAAAAGTGAAATACGGTGTGATGTCATTCTACATGATTTTGTCTGTGTTTCAGCTGTCCACTTTCTTTGGAACCACTATGTTTTTTCAGAGTCCAGGGTGTGTCTGTCTTCCTTTCTTTGGAGTCACTTCGTTTCTGAGTCTTTTAGAGTAAACACACATCAACATGGTGCATAGCAACGAATTTGCAGAATACAGGCAGCAATCCTCCCAGTCACCCGCTTCTAGCCCTTAACTGTTTTCACAAGTACAGACTAGGGTCCCACCATAGTGTTGCTCAGTTGAGACATGATATACTCTGTGAGGACTTGCTTTCCTCTGTCTTTCACCCGCTGCTGCTGATCCAGGAGATGGTTGGAGGGCCACAAGGACATGCTGGGGTTTTTATTCCAGAAGTGAAAGTTGTTGTCTACCATCTGCAAAGGGGAATGTCAGGCAGACTGGCTCTTCTGTTGCCCCTCTGCCCTGACTACTTGTCTTCCTCAGGCAGCTGTATTCACTGGGCTAGAAGGGGAAGGAATAAAGGGTAGTCTCACTGGCATTTATCTTTGGGTGAAGAAGAAACCTGGAAGAAACTAAGGAGAATGGGTAAGACTCAACCTCCAGAAATGCAGGCTTAATTTGGACTGCTCAGACTGCCCCTTGGGTTATTTGGTGCTGGTGCTGAAGCATCAGGTATATAGCCATCACTTCAACATATTTTATGGTTACCAATATATCCAGGTATTTTAATGGGTTATAACTCAGATCAAATATGACCCTCAGTATTGTGAGGTTCAGGTGGTAGGGGACTGTAGATTGCACAGTATTCATCAGCCTGGCTCAGTCATGGATGCCACGTGGTTTGGTCAACTGTGGATCTGTGCATGTGGTCAATAATCAATAACTGACTGGTGATGTTTACACTTCAGTGGATGAATGAGAAGGAATGTCGTATCTTGCATTTGATGTTGCAGAACTTCTCCCTCAGCTGCAGAAGAGATGTTTCCTTCAAGTAGAAGTAAACATATGACTACACAGTACAGAGGGATACCCAGTTTCCAGATGTCTACCATTAGGCCATCACATTCTTCCTTCAGGTAGAGTTCTGAAGCACAGCATAGGACTATGCCACAAATTGTGTCCAGTTTCTGCCCAGCCATGAACCAGCTGCCCAGGCTGAAGTTGCAGAGATTGATATTTTCTCTGGTATCCACCAGGATGGTCTCTGGTTCAAGATATTGCACGATGCCCTTTTTGTGGCAGAGGTGCACAGTGCATGTGATCAGTCTGAACACTCTCCAGGCTTCCTCCACTTTCCATGCCAATGATCACTGAGATGTCCTGAAATAACTGTTCCTCCCCTGCATGTCCAATTATGAGGTAGATTTTTTGAGGGTTTCAACAATGTGGAACAATTGTGTTACATTTTGGTGGTCCACAGTCTTCATTACATCCACTTCAAATATAATTAAGGGCAAGTTCGCTCTACCTTTTCCAGGAATTTTCTGCCATGAGGATGCTTCCATGAGGATATGTCATTGCAGTTCCACCTGGATAAATGTGTCTTGCCTGATGTTACTCAGAATCCCATAATGGTAGATAAAGTTATCATCAAAGAAGGATCTGAATGAGAGACCCTGCCACATTCCCATAACCTCCACTACTCTGACTACCCTCGCTACACATCCTAAGCAGCAATGCCAACTAAGGATGGCGTCTAAACCAATACACGAACAAAACAAAAACAAAATGATCAATATTTGAAATAACCTCCCTTCAAAAAAATCAGAAACCCAATATCTAAAGACCAAAACCAGAACCAGGAAACCACCAATTGAGCAACAATCTGTGAGCCTGAGAGGTCACCACCATGATCTCCCTATGCTTATATACAAAAGCCCAATACAGCATGACTTTATAGAAGAGGCATTTGAAATTCCAACACATTGGCTTCTTGTGAGGTCACAGCAACAAATGGCCTAGTAATAGTTGAATATAACCCACCATTGTCTCATTTTTGGCCTCCAGGACTATTTCCAGTTTAGTAATAAGAATAAGAAGGGATTCCAGAAACTTGCTTCAGTAGGTCATAAAGAATGATATTTACTTGTTCAGAAATAAAAATCCATATGATGCTTCAATGGCTTTTTTAAGTCTGAAAATCTGTAATAATTTTTGACTCTTGAAGATTTCATCATATATATGTGGATGTTAACCCACAACAAGGGAGGGTAGAGAGGGGAAGAATAGAAGTCCATTGGATTAGACAAAGGGAAGTGAAGGGAAGAGGGAAGGAGAATAGGAAAGATGGTAGAATTAATTGAACATAACTTTCCTTAACTTACAGCTAAATACACAACCATGGTAACTCTCTATCATGTACAACCACAAGAAAAAGATCCTAAATAGAATAAGTTATACTCCAAGTATGTATAATATGCCAAAACACATTCTACTGTTATGTATAACTAAAAAGAATAAATAAATAAATAAAAATTTAAAAAAATAAAAAAAGAAAGATAGATCATAGGGAAAAAAAGATTTCACCTCAAGGTATTCAAATCATTAGACTCAGAATGGTTGGTGGGAAAAGTCGTAACATTTTAGTTATGTTGTGATACTATAATAAAATGCCCTGTTACTAAGACACTGTAGGACATGTTTTTAAAATCTATGGGCTAAGAGGAAGGGAGCTTTCATCAAAATTTCTCCATAAGGTTTTCATCAAATTTCTCATCAGAAACTCTGGAACCCAAAAGGTAATTGGTTGATACATTCAAAGTGATGAAGGGCAGCCTGTTATCCAAAAATCCTATGACCAGCAAAACTGTCCTTCCTGTAGGAGAGAGAAATGGAGGCATTACTAGATAGCTCAATTTCTTCATGATGCTGTATGAAAACACCTTAGGCTGGGTTATTTTTCACAGCAGGAATTGACTTCTCACAGTTCTGGAGTATGACAAGTCTAAGGTCAACGTGCCAGGACACTCAGAGTGTGAAGTTCTGCCTTCTCTTTCTATTATGGTGATTTATTGCTATGACCTCACATGACAAGGGCAGAAGAATCTAACTCCTTCTAGTATCTTTCTCTCTCTCTCTCTCTCTCTCTCTCTCTCTCTCTCTCTCTCTCTCTCTCTCTCTCTCTCTCTCTCTCTCTCTCTCTTTATCTTTCATCTTGTACTGGCTGTTGAAGCCAGCACCTCACATGTGTTGGGCAAGCACACTACCACTGAGCTACATCTCTAACCCTTTTACTTTATTTTGACACAGATCTTACTAAGTTGTCCAGGCTGGCCTCAAACATGGGGTCCTCCTGCCACTCTGTGTGTGTGTGTGTGTGTGTGTGTGTGTGTGTGTGTGTGTGTGTTGCTAAGGTCTAAATCAGGGTGGGCCTTGTGCATGATAGAAAATCCCTCTCACTAAAGACATACATACTATCCAGGAAGTTGGAGCCTCATGGCCTAAGTACTTCCTGAAGACCTTCTCTCTTAATACTGTTGCATTAGAGTTCAAGTTTCAAGAGGAATTTTGGAAAAACACACAGATTCAAACCATAGTACCAGGTAAATAAGAGTTGAGGGAGCTGGTCACTACTAGATATGCCCTGTGGGAGGGCAGTTCTTCAGATTAAACTTCAGAACATTGGGCAGAAATTCAGAGTTGGATAAAGACAGAAAGATCTCTGGAAAGACAAATTCATGATGTGTGTCACACTGACACATGTTGAGTTACCCAACACCAAGGTATATACTTATGATATGGTTGCAATGAATTTACATACTGATACAGTTGATTAAATACATTTAGCAATTTAGTCCATTTCTCAAACAAGTTGATCAACTTCTGGCTCCCCTAAATATCTCTAGCCCATCTTCTAAACAGTCACCAGATAATTTTTCTAAAGCATCTAGTCAATTGAGTGTTTTGATCATCTTGGAAATGACTTGGTTCTGACCTAGAAAAACTTTTTCTTCTTCCTGGGTAAGAAAGGACAAAGGGCTCTCCAGAATTAGACTGAATCAACACAGAGCTCATAAAAGAGAATCAGAATAAAGCTGAAGGGAATATCAGTAAACTGGAATATCATCCCGAGAAAATTGTTCAGGATGAACAACAGAGAAAAAAAGAAGATGTGAAAATAGAGGACAGGCTCTGAAAGTCAAAAATTCCCTATAAACCCATCACAGTTTGAGAGGGAGAGAAATAATCACACAAGAGAATCAAAATATTATAAGCATTTCCTGCTCAAGCCAACGTGAGCTTCTTCAGACCCTCTCTTAGCATCCAAGGAGCTGAGTATCCTGAGACTATGGTGGAGGAGAAGAAAGCAAAGGAGAATAAAATCAATGTTAATTGAACGTTACTCTATCACATACTGATCCATGATATGATTAACATAATTGATTCATTGGTCTCAAGGCTGAAATCTTTGCTTCTATTTTGTCTTGGAGAAGAAATTTACTTTATTTCACTGTTTTGTGTGCCCTTGGTGGTTAACACAAAGACACACAGTAGGTGTTCAAGGAAGGCTCTTGAATGAAAATGAACTATCAGTTTTGTAGCATTCAGCAGGCCCACAGTGACATGAAGAGTAACAAGAGGAGAAGGGATTTGAATTTATAGTCTTTTCACCATAGTGCTATGCCAATTCAACAGTGAGATGCATTGTCTGCATGCCTCCTGTTATATGTGGGATATTAAATGTACTTCAAAAGCTGGTGTTGAAGACTTGGTTCCAAATTCATCAGTGTTCAGGGGTGTGTTTTTTGGTAGCTGATGGGATCACAAGGACTGTGGCCTCATAAATAGATTCATCTATTGATGGATTCATAGCTTAATGGTCCATTGGAAGACGGTGGAACCTTTAGAAGATGGGATCTAGTTGGAGGAAATAGGTCATTAGAGGCATGTCCTTAAAGGATATATTTTGCACCCAGCATATTCTCTCTCTCTCTTTCTTCTGACAACTATGAGATTAGCTTCCTTCTACCATGACATACTCCCCACCAAGATGTTCTGCCTTGCCAGAGGCATAAATTGATAGGACCAAGTGACCATGGACTAAAGACTCTGATATTCTGAGCTAAATAAATTTTTCTTCCTTTTAAATTGTTTTCCCTGGGTATTTTGTCACAGCAACAGAAAATTGACTAACAGAAAATTAATACAAAGAAAAGGCATTATTTCTTTGACTACACTTGACCACATGGTTGTCAAATCTTCGGAACTGGTTTTCAGAAAGTTTGAATAAGCAGCAAGAAAAGGCTTAGAATACATGGAAAGCTTAATAAGTGATTCTTATGGTAGCTCAGAAGACCAGAATGCTGATAGGAATGCAAGAGTAAAGACTGTGCTGAAGTGGTTTCTAATGGAAATGAGGACTCTGTTGAGAATTGGACTTGAATGCAATTGTGTTACATTCTGGCAAGGCAATTGCCTATTTTTTCCCCATTCCCTGGGACATGTGACTGAGTTTTAAAATGACAGAATAATTAATCTGGTGGAGGAAATTTCAAGACAGTACAGGTTTTGTAGTGGATATTGCTGCTTCTTTTAACAAGACTTACAGGAAAAACACAGTAAAACTCAGAGCACAAAGATTTCAAATACTTGCAGATTGGTCAGAAAAGTAGAAAGTATAAATTTGGAATCAAGGAAGGTGTGGTTGCTGAAGAGATTAGGATCAGTATATATAAAAAGGCAAATAATTAACACTGGGGCTATAGGAAAGATGTCTTGGGGACTTCTAAGGAACTGACCATATTCTACCCATTCCAGGATCAAGAGTATAAAAATGTAAACTCATTTGTAAGAGTGGTTTGAGAAGAGTCCCTTTGCAAATTATTGGCCCAGGATTCCTTTCCTGTCATTCAGCTATTCAGGCACCCAAAGTTTGCCATATCTATGTTTCAAGTGGGTCCAGTTACTATTCCACTGGTGGTGAGCCCTGGCATCCTCCACATGGTGCTTACTTCGTAGGAATACAGAAAGCAAGAGTTACAGTGTCTTGGAGGCTTCCATCAAGATTTTAAGGTAAAGCCTGGGAGGCCAAGCAATGTATAACAGTAACAAAATCCTTGCGGATACCCACTAAGAGGATGTTTTAAATATTCTGTAATTTTCCTATTTAATGCACAAATATTAAATATTTTTTTAAATATTAAATCATTGTTGCATCTTAACTTAAAAAAAAATCTATCCCTACTCTTTGTAATCAGAAAGACATTCTGTGTGACCCAGTTAATTTTCACGTGTTTTGCATGTTCTACCCAGACTTATGTTAAACCAATGTATGGTATCTATTGGACTCAGCACTGTAAACAAACGTCTGTGCATTTCTCATGTATAGATTTTTATTTTATATCTTATTTTGTTTCTGTGATTATTATTTGTTCTTTTTATAGTTTACAGTGCTTAATTTATTTTAAAGTCATTTTGAGATTATTATGTCTAGTATACCATAATTGTTGATAATTTTTGGTATCTCTTAACTTTTTTTCAGGGGAGTGGGGAGGCTTGAACTTAATTTATAGGGTCTAATTCTGAGGGAAGATTTTCTCAGAAAATATTTTCCATCAACTACACCTACTTTTTCTCTTTAGAGACTTTATGAGCATTCCCAGCAGACTCCCAATCTATACTCAGATATTCTGTCAGTGGCTAAAAGCTCCAATTTTTCAGTAAAATGGGTGATAATACAATTCCAGTTATTCAACCAAAGAATGACTTGACCCAAGCCTTGTCTGCAGTGATTTCCCCTGTAACCAGCAGCACGATGATTTTTCTATGCTGTAGCCCCAGGCAGCAGTCCCAATGTATTTGAGCCTCCTTGATTGAAGTTGTCATGCCTACTGTGGACTTCTATCACTCTTGAGGTTCTTTTGGTACCTCCCAACTGCCTCACCTTTCCATCCCCAGCTGATTTCTGTGCTTTTAAATTTTAAAGTCCATGGAGAATGTCTCCTTTTGTTGGGACTATGTTGTTTCACTTCATACTACTGTAATTTATTTGAATATTGTTAACATAGCTATTATTACTTGTGCTGTGTGCAGGAAAAATTTCCAGAGTCAGCTTTTGTGTTGAACTCAATCTTTATTAAGTTTCTCAAAATCTATCTGAAACAGGCACAGCAACGTGTAAAACTTCAGTATGGCATAAGTGTAAAACTTTTCTTTGAATCACATTGCCTTACAGACCTTTTTCTCTCTTATTTAAACAAATTCATGATTATTTTTAAATTTTTTAGATATGCATGACAGTAGAGTGTATTTTGACATATTATACATCCATGAAGTAAGACTTTCCATTTTCGTGGCTGTACATGATATGGAGTTACGCTGGTGGTGTAATTCACATACCATCATAGAAAGTTATGTCCTATTCATTCTACTGTCTTCCCTTCCTTCCCTTCAGTCCCCTTTGTATAATCCAATAAACTTCTATTCTCCTTCTCCCACTCTTATTGTGTGTTAGCATGCACATATCACAGAGAATATTTGACATTTGGTCTTTTGGGGGATTAGCTTATTTCACTTAGCATGATAGTCTCCAATTTCATTCATTTACTGGCAAATGCCATGATTTCATTCTTTTTTTTTATATCTGAGTAATATCCCATTTTGTATATATACTGTATTTTCTTTATTCATCTGTTTAAGGGCACATAGTTTGGTTCCATAGCTTGGGTATTGTGAATTGAGCTGCTATAAGCATTAATGTGACTGCCTCACTATAGTATGCTAATTTTAAGTCCTTTGGGCGTAAACCAAGAAGTGGGATAACTGGGTCAAATGGTGGTTCCATTCCAAGTTTTGTGAGGGATCTCCACACTGCTTTTCATAGTGGTTGCATCAATTTGCAATCTCACCAGCAATGAATGAGTGCACCTTTTTCCCCACATCCTTGCCAACATTTATTGTTGATGTATTCTTGATAATTGCCATTCTGACTGGAGTTGAGTGGAAATTAAATCTCAGTGTAGTTTTAATCGGCATTTCTCTAATTGCTAGAGGATTTGAGCATTTTTTCACATATTTCTTGATAGACTGTGTTTCTTTGAAATGCCCGTTAGGTTCCTTTGCCCATTTATTGATTAAGTTATTTGGTTTTTTTGAGGGAGGTGGGGTTTGGTCATCTCTTTTATTTCTCCCTTCCCATAACTGGTAAAAAGTTAAAAAAAAAATAAAATTGACTCAGGTACCATGATTCCATTTTTAAAAATCTGAGTGCAAAGACAGTCACAGCCAGTGCCCAGGTTTAACTTAACATGTTTATAGCATGGATAGTGGTGTGACCATAGACGCATGTTTGTAAGGCCATATTACAAAGTGCACAAAGGTGGTCTTTTCTGCTTTGTATTTCTTAGAATCTTGCCTCATTTCCAAATGAGACACCATAAAACACAAATCACAGACTATTTACTATGTTACTCATGAAAAATGCTCTACAGATGTGTGACTATAAATATAGAGGATAAATGGTTTTTTTATGGGAATTGGTATCTACCTGGGGGGAAGGTCAGAGATGGCTCAGCTTGGTAACCTGACCTGTTAAGGACTAGGTCCTGGGGCACAGCGGCACTGACTCCTCAGTCCCAGATAAGGCTGAAATTCACCTGCCAGGTGAGAATTGTAATAGCGGAGGTGAATAAATAAAACAGGGGGCTCTGAAATGCAGAGAGAAAAGAAGGCACACGGGACATGGAGTGCACACCTCTTTACCCTCAGCCCCCACCCCAGTCATAGTTCCCAGGGGCAGTGTAGCTGTACTCAGGTTTCCTCCCTCTGAGAAAAGTCTGGAACTTCACAGGCATAGAGAGGGCGAGAAATCAAAGGTCGTCTATGGGAAAATGTTTAGAAACAGGTTCCAACAGTTGCATGTGTGGGTGAGAGGATGGACGGAAGTTGACCACTGGCCCAGAAAGTTATCTTACATAAAAGAGGAAGAGGAGGAAAATAGGCCTGTCCCAAGAGCAGGTGATTACTGATATTTGAGGTGGCAGCCATGCAGGTGATGAGCTTAGTGAACTTGCGTATCCTAAGTTTTAATAGGAACTATTTCTATCTGACCAAAAATGTAGAATCAATGCTTATCAATTTGATTTCTGATTAGCCTGAGGTCCTCTGGCAGGTCAAAATCTCCCCAAAGGCTCACCAATCCCTGTTCTCATCCTCCCTCCATCAGCCCCACTCTTTCAGAACAAAATCAATCAGTCTCTCTTTCTCTCCTTTCTCTGTAGCTCATGTGTGGCTCCCATTCTGGAACCTTTAGGGTGAAGACATTGCAGGTAAACTTCTTGGACCATCCACACTTGTCCAGGTAAGGAACTTCTGACAAGCGGTTGGGGATCACTGAGAAATGGGAGGCCCACATCCAGGGTCTTCTCCAAGTGTCCAAATAATTGCTATTTGCCCTCAAAAGAGCTGCTCTGGAGAAGGGACACCAGTGAGCCCAGAACTCTTGGGGGAACTCAATATTTGCTAAGAAAGAGGCATCTGGACTTCCATCACAATTGAGGACAGATTTTCACATGTGTGTATACACATCCTTATGTAGGTACCTTTGAGAACCTTCCATAAATCCCTCCTAGGGGCCTTTTCCTTCTGAAGAGTGGGTTCAGTCTGAAAACAGATCCTATTGCTCCTGTGTGCAGGAGTGGCTGTGGTCACCTGTGTCCTGTCAGCTTTCTTGTCCATTTCTCCTATGTTGTCCTGTACCTTCTGGGAGGGGGAATCAAGAGTGCAGGGGCTGACATAAAACTGCCCTGCAAACTTACATCCTAACTAAAGGGAAGGAGAGCTAGTAATGAAGCCAGGATTTCCTACTGGGGAACAAATCCCTGTGAAGCTGCAGAACTTACACGGAAGCAGGAAGGGTGGAGCATATGGTATCTGAGGTCCTCCCAACCTCCTAGAAGGCAGTTCTTTTGGAGATGGCCTTGGTGCCCAGGGCATCAGCTTGGGCCTTGACCTGATCCTGGGCCTCTCTGCTGATGTATGTTGTCAAAAGTATCGTGGGCCTTAATGGGGACACCCTGCCCCTTTTGCACCTAACCCAGGTCAGCAAACTTGGCAACAGCAACAGTTGTGCCTTTGGCGGCAGTTGGTGACCAGAGAGATGAAATGGTCTCAGCACGTCAGGGAATTCATCCACAAGGGCAGGAAATCCAGTTGCAGGCTTTTGTGAGCAGGACATGCATGCAGTGGGACTGCAGCACCAGGAGGCAGACCACCAGCAGCTGCAGGAGGATGATAGGCACCCCCATACCCACCAGAACCGGCCAGCTGTCCATCAATACACTGTCAGCAAGGTTAGAAAGAAGAAGAAAGTCAGGTAGAACACAGAAAACCAGCAGTACTTGGCAGAGATGTTGCCCAGACCCTTGGCTAGGCAGATCAGCAGGCGAGTGAACTGGATAGGGTACCGGAGGAAGATGCCAGGGATGTTGAAGAAAATGTGGCCCAGGGGGATCTGGAGGGAAGTCTTGAGGGTGCTGTCTGGGCTGGCTAAATTGGCAAGGATGGTTCTAGTGGTGGTCCTGATTTTGGAACCCAGTGTGAGTAAATAGGTCCTCTCAGTGGTTATCACACTGATATGATCAACAGAGTCATGGCAGATGATAAACACAGAGGTGCTCTGTATGATGAGGGTCATGCCCACCCCCAGGAGGATGGCCACGTTGCCAGTTATCCAGGCAAAGGGAAAGGGGAAATCAGTGTTGATAGTTTCTTGATGACAACTGTAACCTGTCCCTTGAGTACAGAGCCCAGGACCTTGATGATCATGATCAGGCAGTGGCAGAGGAGCAGCAAGGAGAAAATCAGAAGGATGATGCTCACAGGAAGATCTGGTAGGTTGAAATGCACAAAGATATGTTGGCACTTGGCAATGTTCTTGTAAGTCATGTTCGTGATGGTCCTGGTATAGATGCCACTCATCCAACAGAGGGAAGGGGAAGTGCACTTCACAGGTGAGAGGACAAAGGAATTCATCTCAGTTCTGTTTGTAAAAGTTTTGCACCAATTGTGACCAGACTCCTGCTTTTGGCCAATTCATCATTCATGGCAATTTGGTGGATGGGGTTTTGTCCAGCTGAGTAACAATTTTTGTGAAAGGATTGTGATGACTTTCAGAAGTGCTGGGGCATCTTCTCCATTCTTGAAGTGGAAAGTGTCCATCACCAAGTTGGTCAGAATCTCCAGGTAGTTGGTGTCAGCCTCCAGGGATAAGAGCATAAGTAAGGGCAGCCAGTTGAAGAAATCATGGATGGTGGCCCCTGCAGAAGCCCTTCTGAACTCACTCTGGTCTGCAGGCATGAACACAGAGATGGTGTTGGAGATGGAGATCCTAATGTTGGTTTCCATGATAATGGGGATGGCAGCCTACAGTCAACAGTGAGGCCACCATGCTGATGATGATGTATGAGGAGGTGCTGGAACTCTGACCTTGATGGTCAGCAGCACCCCAATCACCAGTCCTGCCTCAGTGTTGGACATGAAAGAGTGGTTGCTGAAGAACTTCCTGGCTATTTTCCTCCAACCAACTGGCATGCCCTGCTGAGGACTTCCAAGGAGCACACAAACAAGTAGAGGTATCCCAGGAGCAGAATGAATTTCCCAATTCCTTGCAAGACACTGAGGATTTTCCCTTTGGTGTTTCTCTCTGGACACTTGATCCTAGTATCCTGGAGTGCAGGCAAGTCCCAGGAGTCTTCCACCTGAGTGGGCTCCTTTTTCAATGTCACAGTGGAGTAGGAGGGCACAAGTTCAATCTTGGGTGCAGGACCTCTGCTGTCATTTTTGTAGGTCTCCTTGACTTTGGCTGGTGTGTACTGATAACTCATGGCACCTTTGAAGTATTTTGGGGGATTGTGCTGGGCATTTTCCAGCTCAGGCCAAGGTGCCATGGTCTGGGAAGGAAGCAGTCCGGAACAGAGGAAGCAGTTGGGAACAGCTGGAAAGCACTATGATCCAGGATTATTTGGGTTTTTTTTTTTTTTTTTTTTTTGGTTTTAAGGTTTTTGAATTCTTAATATATCTTGGAGACTAATCCTCTATCTGGGGTGTAGGTAGTGAAGAGTTTCTCTCATTCCATAGGCTCTCTTCATGTTCTTAATTGTTTCCTTTGCTGTGAAGAAGCTTTTTAGTTTGATACTATTCCATTTATTGCTTCTTGATTTTACTTCTTGCATTTAGGAGTCTTGTTGAGAAGTTCAATTCTGAAGCTGACATGATGGAGAGTTGGGCCTACATTTTCTTCTAGTAGGTTGCAGGGTCTCTGATCTAATGTCTAGGTCCTTGATATACTTTAATTGAGTTTTTGTAGGGTAAGAGATAGGAATTTAATTTCATTTTGCTGCTCAACATAGTTAGGTTCTCAACGTATCTACTTTTAAACTTATTCCTTTAACATTTTTCTTAAATGATCCACATTGTTTTCTCAGTTGTACAAACTAAAATTAGCAAAAGTTTTGAAATATTCACTGGATAATGAAGTTACTTGCAATGATATGCAAAGTAAAACTATCATTTCACATATACATATACAAGAGGATATCAGAATTTACACTCACCTGCTTTGGGTTATAGCTCAGCAGTAGAGCACTTGTCTAGCACTTATGGGGCCCTGGAATTGTTCCTCAACACCACACAAAGATAAATATATAAAATAGAGGTATTGTGTTCACATACATCATAGTGTTTTTCACAATGGGGATTGTTACTTTACAAAATACCCAGACACTGAGAGTAACCTTCTTCTTATGAACTTCTGAATTGAAAGCTACAGAATTCTGAGCTGCTTTTTACTGTAGTGTGGCCAATTTCTTTGATATTTCTTGTCCTGTTCCTCATCATATATTTTTTTTTCTTTTTTCCTTACCACTACTACTGTCTCTAACTTCTTCCCCAGTATTCACTTTAAGTTAATGTACCATTCTTTTTGGTATAATTCTCATCTTTCATCTGCCTCTCTTCTCTAATAAACTGATATATAAAATATCACTTGCTTAGTCATTAATTAGAAAATACAGCATTGTATTCTCTCAATTCTGTCGATTAATAGATATTGTGAATCTCACTAAGTTCCTCACTGAGATAGGAACTAACAGGGTCAAAAGAGAAATATAACAAATAGAGAATGAAAGTCTGTCCCTTTTCCAAATGTATGACTGCAAAACACAATACAAATTTGTATGAACATTTTTCATGATGTCATCTATAGCCAGTTATAAAAATTATGTTTTCTTCATTGTAGTAGCTGATCTTGACAATGGTGTTTCTAAAAGCTCCTTTAGTTCATCCTTCACTGAATATTCTGCCAATCTTATGTAATGAAGAAAAAAACAAGAAAATAAGCTAAAGAAAAAACAGTTTACGTTTGATTATTTTTAAAATGAACAATAAAGCATTCAATTTTTCTATGCTTATAAATCTACTCAAATTTTTGCTATGTAAAACAACCCCCTCATGCTTGAAGCCACTTTCTGCCAATCAATCACTTTGAAGGCTCTAGAAAACAAGAGTAAATTATCTGATAACTGTATGTGGGAAATGGAGAGTCAAGTGAGAAAAGATTAGAGATATAACTTCTTCACCCAAAGTTCATACTTACTCTTTCTGATCAGCTAATAAGTAACCTTTGAAAATTTCCTTACCACTATATTCCTTATACCCTGCAGAAGACATGTTTGGGTAACCCTAAGATGGCGGCTGGCTTTGAGCCAAGAGGTGTGGCGCATAATTAGTGTTAACAAGGTGTGATCTACTTTTGCCTGATTAGTTAATGTCTCCTCTGCGCTAGCAACAGATATTCCTCATTCTTTCTCGATTGGTACCGAGGGGCGTGCCTCAATTGTGCTAATCCTAAGCTGATTGGCTGCCTTAGGTATATAAGACACACACCTATAGGAAGCACCCGGTGGATAAGCAGCTAGCAGAGAGGATAAGCACGGAGAAGCAGCACCTCTGATAGATCGCAGAAGGCAGATGGCAGATCACAGAAGAAGCACCTCTGATAACACGCACCTTTAGTTTGCAGGATGCAGGACTCTAAGAAGATATAGATCTCTGAAAGTGTAACCTCTCTGATAAGCAAAGCCTCTCTCTCTCCTCTCAAAGACTCTTTCTCTCTTATGCAAATCCTTTCTCTCTCTCCTCTTAAAGCCTCTCTTCCTCTATAAGCTAGGGAACAAACAAGCAAGAAAGCAGCACACTAAAAAGAAAGATAGTAGAAGTAGTTGTTTCCAGTCCACCTCCGATAAATACCCGCGCAATTGTTGCTGCAAGCAGTAACAATATCCGCGGGGGTCAACAATACCCTTTCCAGTTGTGGTAATTCCTTGTTCCAAGGATTTTTAAATGCTGCTCTCTTTTAAATCACTGAAATAATTGATCTTGGAAGCCATCTTAGAATTCCAATTCTAATAAGCTTTAATGGACTTTGAATTATTTTATTTTACCATACTGCAAAAAAAAAAAAAAAAAAAAAAAAAAAAGGTATGAGTGTTTCAAATTTGTTTTCATTTTACTACCAGGATATTAGAATACTCCTTTTACTTCATAAAGAATGCCTGTTCTGCTCCCAAAACAGGATGAAAATAATCATTATCAGAATAAAAGTATCAGAACAGAGAAGAGTTTAAACCACATGGTACTTGAAAGTGTCAATAAAGCATACTTTTAACTATGGAAAATTATATCAGGAGGAAATCTTGGGATTTGGTGCTATCCCAAGGGATGTGTTTGGACATGACTGGTCAGAGATCCAACTAGACAAAGATGGCCTTGTTCTTCCATCATGGGTTATACAAATAGGGATCTCCAGAGATCAGAGAAGCAATAGCTGAACCTGAGAGCAATCCATGGATGAATATGGCATAGATATCAGAGACAATATTCTGAATTTAGAGGAGAAAAGAGAGTTCATTTAAGAAGAAAGGGATTGTGGTGATAGAAAGGTCATTCAAAGAGGAGCTAAGACCTGACAATGAGTTGGGTCAGACTGTGGGACCTGGAGCTCAAAAGGAATATTAGACCCCAGCTTCTCAGATAATCTACGTTACTAAGGACTGGCTAGTAAAAATTAAATTAGACTTATGAACATGGTTGAAATACAATGCTAAATATTAGACATATAGATGTGGTCAAGAGTAAGATATAAATATGGAAAATTTGGTTCTGGGGAACAGTATAAGAACTGGCAGTTACCCTGCACACTTAGGCTATGCTCCGCCTATATCAGAATAGTTTAATATTACTGCCAGTTTTGGGGTTGGTTGACACTGCCTTTGTTTCTGCTTTTGCAATTCCTATTTGGCCTGGGAAACCAAGTGGTATTGAACCTGAAGGAAGATTGGTAGGATTGAAGTACTGGGAGAGGCAGAGTCATGAATTATGAATTTGGCAAAGACTTATTCAAAACAAGGAACTTTTCAGGAATGTATAAGTCTCTATGGCACTTACTACCCATGTAAATACAGGGCATGCTTTTCTTTGTGTGTGTGTGTGTGTGTGTGTGTGTGTGTGTGTGTGTGTGTATGTGTAAAAGTGCAATTAATTACTTGAGTTTGTATAATATTTTATAAATATTTTAATCGCATATTTTTAAACTTTCTGTGCTTTTTCAGTTTTTCTACTTTGAAATTTTTACTTTTTAAAATCTTTTTGTGACTGAATAATATTCAATTGTGTATATATACCACAGTTTCTTTTTTTAATTGTAAACAAATGGAATACATGTTGTTTCTCTGTTTGTACATGGAGTAAAGGCATACCATTTGTGTAATCATACATTTACATAGGGTAATATCGTTTGATTCATTCTGTTATTTTTTCCCTTCCCCCTACCCCTACCACGCCTCTTTTCCCTCTATACCACAGTTTCTTTATCCATTCATCTGTTGAAGGGCATCTAGGTTGTTTCCTCAATCTAGCTATTGACAATTGAGCTGCTAATGGGGGTGGTGGGGTGGTGGGTGAGAGAAGAATGGAGGAATTTTAGATTATGTAGAGGGAAATGAGAGGGAGGAGGGGTAGGGGTATGAAAAATGGTGGAATGAGGCAGACATCACTACCCTATGTATATGCACAATTACATGAATTGTGTGAATCTACATCATGCACAACCATAGAAATGAAAAGTTGTACCCCATTTGTGTACAATGAATCAAAATGCAGTCTGTAAAAATAAAAATTAAAATGATAAATAAATAAAAATAAATGAATAAAAATTTTTTAAAAATTTTTCTAATTATTCCAGGTCTTTGGAATTTAAAGGACTAGATACTATGCTGATAATGCCCAGTAAAAATGCACCCTGACTGAATGATTAAGAACCCCTACCACCCTAAACATGTGAATACATTTCTTTCTTTACCTTTGACTATAATAATCCTATGATGTGAAGTTCATGTGTATTCAGCTCCTTTTTCTATAGCTTAGATTTCTCTTAGGTTATGACAATAAATGGCCTACCTATCTAATTTTTAAAAAGCTGCTGTGTATTTTCACAGTTTTTTGTGCCTACTGATATTTTAATGTGATGTTGGTGGGGACTTATAATGAGTTGCTTATCCAACACTTTCTTAAAAACAGTTTGTCTTACTGATTTGCCATTGCTGGGAAAAGGGGGTGGTGGCAATAGGGTTAGTTAAGCCATTTCCTTCTTTGGGTTTTCTTATTCCCTCTCACCTAGGTGGCAGACTCTTCAAGGATTGAGACAATTGGAAACGTGTGCTTGTTTTAGCAATGTAAAACCCTGATATTGGAGCCAAGCTGTCTAGATTGACATTCCAGCACAGTTCTTCACTAGCTGTTCAACAGAAGCACAGGGGCATGCTTCTTACATTCTCTGAACCTTAGTTTCTTCATCGTTCTTAGGACACCATTGAGAATAAGAAATGAAGTGACAGGTGGCCACTGGCCAAGCATCTGGCACATGGCAACACTGTAGGGCTAATATCAGTATTATATTTCCTTGAAATCCATTCAATATTTTTAAAAATTTACTTTGATTTCCTCCTGGTAGAGAAGTCAAATATACATCTCTCAGGAAGTTTTCATCTGATACTGGTAATTCTAAAAACAGGTAAGTGATAAATAGTGGGATTGATTAGTATAGGGTGGTTTTAAACTTTCCTAGCACTGGGTGACAAAATAAGTATGAATCTAGTAACTCAATACAGGTTTAAGTGAAAATTTTGTTCCTGCTCAGTCAAGATATCATGTCTTTTTATTGTAAAATATTGGGAGATTTAAGCCGGTATGTAATTGTTAGAGCCTTTGATGCCAATTTACCTAAGCTCATCTCCCAATATAATCAAACCTACATTTACAACTATGGTAATTAACTGGTGTTGAGTAGTCTGAAACAAAGCAAGAGTGAGTTTGTTTAATTCTTTCTGTGATTTTTCTTTATTTAATCAACATATATTTCCTCTTAATCCATTTTTATCATGTGTGACAGTTTCCCTTTGTGCCTGAAATTTGCAGCTCTTGATGGCACTGGGCTAAAAAAATAAAAGAAATTCAGAACAAGATCTCAAAAACCCTGAAGCCACAAGATAGAATGTGGTGTTCTGGAGATCTAGCAACCACTGAGAGAAAAGAAAATAGAATCACAGCTGTCTCACCACAGATAGAAATCTGGAACCAATGGCATGAAGAAGGAAATCCCAAAGTCTACAGACTTCTATGCATCTCTTATTTATAACAATACATCTACATTAGGCAAAGCCCATCCAGTTTTTTATGACTTAATTGCTTTCCTTTCTTTGCATTTATAACACCAATCTACTTTCTGTCTTTCAACATACATCCCAGAGAAAGGAAACAGAAAATAAAGCACATTATTCAGTAGGATTTCATTGTGCACTGAGGGTAAAAAAAACAGGCATGTATAAATGGAAATACATTTGAAAGCCTTCCCCACTGAAATCTGGCAGGAGGTAAAGCACTTCATTAGGATTTGTAACATCGATGGCAAACTGCTTCACACAAAGTGCTACATTTGCGAATAAGGCACAAAATTGACTGTCAAGGAGATGTAAGACCATAGCAGATTCCAATCCATTTTGTACAAAGTACTCTATGGAAACGCTGTACCTCTGCAACTCCAAGATTTAGATTTCATAAGCTGTTAGTAGAGAGTCACCATTGAATCTTCATTAGGTACTGAAATAAGGCCTCTTGATAACGACCTCATGTGAAGGGCACAGCTGAATCTGGGCCGTCAACAGGTGTCCTACTGCCATGTTTCCGTGATTACTGGTGAAGAGAATCCACACTCCCTAAGTCTGAAATGAAGACAGCGTCATATGGCAATCTTGTAATGATTATAATTACATGTCAGGTGGCAAATTGTATAGTTAAAGATGATGTCAACATTGCTTTTCAGTGTTCAAGGTCTCACACCTGAAAATAAAGCCTCCGATCTACCCATATTGACTTCCATTATTGACAAACGTATTAGCATGGAATAAGTGTGCTTGCTTGCTGAATCACAGGCTGAGAACTTGCTAGCACCTTTTTTTTTTTTTTTTTTTTTGCATGTACTGGGGATCGAACTCAGGGCCTTGCTGAGCTACTCCCCAGCCCCGCACCTTTTAAACCGATCTCACTGCACAGTATTTATTTCCCATTTCTTCCTGTTCTTCAAACCACTCTCCTCCCTCCTGTCTTATATGTTGTTCTGGGTAAGAGTCAAAATCATCAGTAATGAACCTATTATCCAGTACATTGATAAATATCACTTGTGATTTAATATTCCTCCTCTAAGAAAAACTATGTAGTTAATTCCTTATAGTGTCGAGTTGTCTCCGAATATCTGTGTCCCCTGTTTCCCATTGAAAAAAAGCATATGAATTGATGTCTCCATTTAGCCTTGTATTTTAAGAGTGACTTCATTACCATGCTTCCATGGGGTATGGAGTACATACTCTGGCAAGAGAGTCTGGGTATTTCTAATTCTCTTTTTCAGAAGGGTTTGTCTCCCTCTTTTCCCGTATTTCACTATACTGTCAGAACATGAGCTCCTCAAGGATAGGAAAGAAGTCCTATTGTTCTGTAGTCTAAAGTGCAATAGTGAGCATAGCATAGATGTGTTGAATTTTATGTAGAAAAATATTAAAATTAAGTATTATTTTTAAATAAAGTTATAATAGTTGTTAAATTAAAGAGGTTTGCATTATTAAAATGGCTTAGGATAAATGAATATTTGTAGAAAGTATTTACTACTGGCCTCATTTTAAGTTGTCTTCCTGTGATTTTGAAATGTCCCCACAGATGAGAATCACCTTGGACATTGGTGAAACATGCAGATTTTATAGAATCGGACTATGCAACAGAAAGGTTTAGTAATATCAGATTTGAACATAACCAAGGTGATTCTTACCACAGAAGTTAGGAGAAATTGTGTAATAGTGCTTAAAGAGAAATAGTAAAACATGCAACGAAATAAAATCTGATGCGAAAATATCTAGGAATTGAAGAAGAAGTAAGAGATTATGAGATACATCTGGGAGCTACTGCCTCAAGCAAGGCAAACATCATATTCTTGGCAGTATTCATTACGAGAGCAAAGTGATAGACCTCCTGAAATCCACCATAGACCAGTTCTACTAGAAGCAGAAGGGGAGGCACCCTGTGGCAATCATATTGCTTGAAGGTCCCTTTCCATATGTTTGTCATTATTAGTTGCTTCTAAAATCTAATGTGGAAATAAATGAAAGAGAATGGGAAAGGAGGTGATTGGGAACATAGCAACTACAGGTCTTTCGATGTCCACCTCTCTGAGAAGAGAATAATCTTAATCCCACCAGGACAACAGGGACATAAAAAGCCAGGTGTTCAATGAGTACGTCACTCAAATCCAAAAGCACTAATAAGAGTAGTTGTCTTAAACAAAAAACACTGACAAAATCTTAATATTGATAAAATTCATATTGTTTAACCTGTTTTTCTCACCTTTTTCCTTTAGAGAATTAATGAACAAGACATTCTTTTTTCTTCTGAATATTTCTCAGTCTCTTCCATGACAAACATTCCCTTTAACATCTTTTTCCTGAATCTTCAAAGTAGGTAAGAAGATAGAAAGTCTCTCTCTCTTTGTACATCATCCCATTTCTGAGTCAATAAAGTGCTGTCGTAATAGTTTATACACAATATGGGACTTCATTTTTTTATGATGTTTGCTGTGTGCTGCTAACTTAGTAGGTAGATTCTGTAATACACTGAGAAGAGAACAATGAAAGAATGTTGCTCAGTGCTGATCAAAAAAGGGCAATGACCAGAGAGGGGCAGATTCAGTTCTGCTTACTGTCTAGTAAATTAGGAAGAGAAATAAACAAGCAATCCCTAAACCATCTGAAAAGTACCAAAGATGGGGTACCTCGGGGACCATAAAAGAGTCAGTAGACTCAGTTATAGAAAGTGCTCTATTAGTCATCTTTTGCCATGTAAATAAAAATACTCCCTCAACACATAGCACATTAACACAACAGAGCCTCTGATCTTCAAAAACAAATATGCTACCTGAGTTTTCTAGCTCAAAAAGTTCTCCGAGGGCAGCAAATAAACAAAAGCTATGATAATAATCAACTCCAGTTTAATTTAGGGAGCAGCTGCCTCCAAGTTGGCTCACATGGTTGTCAGGACTTGGTTCTTGTGGGCCATTGATATGAGGTCTTCTGTCTTTGTTTCTGGGCTTCTGTAAAGGTCATCTTAAACATGAAACCTATCTTCCATGGATACCAGCAAGCAAGATAGCAAGAGAGGACCAGTAAGACAGGAGCCAGTCTTTTGGTAACTGAAACTTGGAGGTGACAAATTATTTTTCTCTTTCATACCATTCTGTTTGTTCAAAGTGAGTCAATAATCCAGCCTACACTTCAGGGATGAGGGTACCATGGGAGTATAATGCCAAGAGGCAGGAGACATTGGGAACCATTCTAGAAGCTGCATGCTGCAGATGTTAAAAACAAATTTATAAGACTAGAACAAAAAAATCCCTCAGTTTTAATATGAAGTCAGACATAATAATGACCTTCTACCTATTCCGAGTAATAATAGAGGTCATTGTAGTTACAGCAGTGGTAGTAGTAATAAAGACAGCAACAGTAAAAGTAACAGAGATCCAGTGATACTGGCAACTTAAAAGAAAGAAAAGAAATACACTGGTTATAATAAAATATCTGATGTTTTGTTTTAATACTCTAAGTTCGGGGACTAGATAGAATCCTTTCAGAGACAGATGGCTTTGATGTGTAGAGGAAAAAAATAAAAAGACTTGATTTTTGGGGGGTATTTTTTATTGTGATAGTTTGAAATCTTTGGAGAATGAACTGGAAATATGTTTATAAACTGTAAGCCAAACTCATTAGTGGATTAAGAAATGAATTAAGTAGATTGTGACTGGGATGCAGAAGACAAAGACTGGAAATCAGATTTCTCAGTATTAAAAAAAATAGGTCAGGGATATGAAATCTTACCTAGAGAAACCAGGTAGAAGTAACATTGCAAGGAAAACTAACATAAGACAAAGGAAAAATCTTGGAATTTGGTTTAGGTATTTTTTCATTATTTGAAATCCTCCCTAGGTTCCCATTAATTTAATCAGACTTTTTGTATCAACCTATGTTAATGAAACCTGGGAAAGAATTAAAGGAAAATTTGGATATGGTGAGTAAGGCAAATGAGTGGCAGTAGCTCCTATGGGCTGTGATAGAAAATGGGATCAGAGTAAAAGTGAATCTAAATTGACATAAAATCATAGCACGGGAGGGGAAGAAAGAGACAGCTGTCAAACTGCTTCAGAAAGCAAGGATACCATTGTTGACAAAGCTCACGTTTGACTTTCTTGGACATGGGAAGAATTCTGTACCTTAACACTCTCCTTATATGGCTCCACAACACAATTTTAAACTTGAGGGGCAGATAATCCTCTGAGCTATTTGCATTCCATGTCATCTTACAATAAACAAACAAATATAATATTCTTTCCCTCCTACTTTCATGGATGAATTTTGAATCCATAATTTTTATTCACTTTTGTGTACCATAACTACTTTAATATACATTATTGATTTTTAAGGTAATTCAAATTATGTTCCCTGGAAATCATGTACAATGCTTTTTGAAATGACATTAAAATACTTAAAATTATTTTCTGAATATTTTAGTTTGAGCTTTATTTAGAATTTCAGAAAGAATGAATTATAACTATGGTTTTTTTCTACTTCATATATTTATTTTTTGTGATTCATTTATTATTTAATGTTCTTTTAAATATTTAAATTTAGAAATATTTTTATATAAAATAATTTCTAAAATAATCAGAGCTTGTGAATATTAGCTCCCGGCTCTTGGCCGAAGGAATAGTTGGTGAAATGAACTTACACATAGTGTGAAGTCAAGATATTGAAGACAACTAATAGAGGCCAAGTATATAATGAAATTGAAATTGGCTGTGTTTTTGGATCTTTTTCCTGCTGAGGAAATGTATTTAGCTGCTCTATACAACAGGGACATAAAATAGTCTCATTTTCTAAAATACAGATAAAAGTTCTAATAATGTTTCCTTTTTAGGGGTAGGATTACCAGTTAAGCAAGCATAAACATTTATCAAATTGTGAAGAAAAAATTGAAAAGCAAATAAAAATTGTACTAATTTCAGCATAGGGATAGAAACAGAGAATAGACAATGAATGTAGAAATACATGAGCTTTCCTACAAGGGAAGAATAAGGAAAACAATGGATTTAAATTACTAGTGAAGAATGAAATTATGAACTAAATTTTCTATGAAAGATTCATACTCAGTAACAGATTATAAGACATAGTTCATCATACCAAACTAACTTCAGGTAATTCATACTGATGACAAAAACACAGATGTATTAGTTTTCCTATTATTGTGTTAGAAATGATCACCAACTTACATGCTTACTACAACGCCCATTTTTTACCTCACAGTTTCTGTAGATCAGAGGTTGATGTACAGGTTGCCGGGATCTTCTGTTCAGACCTTACCAGGCTGAAATCAAGGTTGTACCAGGTCTTTGTTGCTTCCAGTGATCGAGGTTCATTTCCAAGCTTACATGTTTATTGGTAGAGTGCAACTCTTTGCTCCTACAGGTCAGTCTTCTCTTCTGTTTCCTGTCACCTAGGGACCACTTTCATTTTGTAGAGTCATCCTTCAGACACCAAATGCCCCTTCCTATAGGTATTTCATGGTATGGAATTTCCTCACTTTTTACTTTCAGGCAAGCAGGAGAGTTCTTTCTAAAACTTACCCACTCAGTTCACACCAACAAGGATAATCTCCTTCACATCCCTTGAAGTTATCTAATTAGAGACCTTAATGACATGAGAAATTTCTTTATCTTTGCCCTATAAACTGTCTTTATCATGAGAATAATATTTTATCATATTAATGGATTCTATATCTACATATACTATGTATATATAGTCTACGTCCCTTGAGTATGTGGAGAATATATATTAAATTCATGTTCTCCAAATGTCTGAGTTGCATCCAAAGTTTTTACTTAAATTCCATAATCTTAAGTTAAATATTATCATATCTTTAATTTTAACATCCAAAATTAAATCTAAATATTAGTTCAAAATCTAAAATTTATTCATAATTTAAATAATTCTAACAGGTGTAGACAGAGCTCCTGGATATGATTCTTTAAGTTATTCGTTGGGACACAAGTTTTCTCCCTCTATTTTCTTCCATAGGGCCTATCCATAGAGCAGGACCTATGGTAATTTGTGTCAACTTCAAGTCCAGTTTAAGGGCATCTCTTTGAAGTTTCACTTTCTTTGAAAGGGCTCACCTTTTTAGATTAGGCCCATCAGTGGTAATATCACTTTGATCAGATTAAAGTCACCTAATGATGGATCTTATTTACATCTCTAAAATTTATTTTTTCATATAACAATCATGAGTGTAATAGCCCATCATTATGACAGGTGCTCCCACACTCAAAAGTAGGAGATAATACTGACAACGTGTGTATCAAGAGGTAGCATCTTGGAGATGGCCTTAGAATTTTGCCTACTGCTACAGGCTATAAAAATAAGATCGTTAAACTAATGTTATGTTGAGCTTGAAACATGTAGCAAGAGGAAAAGAACGTATTTTAAGCATAGTTCAAATTCCAACTGTTATCAGTCATGATTTATGGGGTGTATAACTTAGATTTAAGAGAGAGGGATAAGGATGTACAGATGGCACAATATGCATGGAAAAGAAAAAAAGAAGAAACAAATAATAAAAGCCCATTCCATAGTCGTATTTCAACATTTGAATGAAAAATTGGACGGATGTGATAAATCCATAACAAGGACCAATGGATGTTTAAAACAGAGTGCTCACAAAGCACAGAGCAGGTTCGATTAACCCTGTGTGGGTTCCGAATGCCAAACAGGAGTTCTTAAGAAAAGAAGAAGAAAAATGTGGCTTGTAGATGGAAACTTTTGCAAGACACAGGGTGTGCAGAGACCACATTTTTTCAACTTCTGAAACTTTTTCAGGTAAGATTTGATGGAACATTGAATATATCAAAGCAAAAGCTGCACTGATATTTGGAATCCTTTAGAGTTCCAACTAGGGACTTATTTCTTTCCGCAAAGAAAAGAGAAAAAGACTAGACAAAGCTCGAGTATGGATGCATTGATTAGCGAAGTTCCTAACTGCTAAGTATGTACATTTACTTATTTATAAAAAGCGTAATGTTATCATAGTAGTTTTTTGTTTAAGGGTCTGCTTAGCTCATAACAATCCGCTACCTCATTTTCTTTGATAACTGCATCTGGTACAAGAATTAAGTTTCCAGAGGCCATCTCTGCCTGAGGCAATCCTTTCTTCCTGGCAGAGAACAGTTGATCTAGGAGTAGAAAACCAACTCAAAATAAGATGATAAGATTATCTTCCTCAGAAATTTAAACTGCTTACAGAGAGACTGAAGTCCCTTAGAGTTCTTGGCAAAACTGAGCATTGACAGGGTACTCAGATGAAGGCTTTGGGCAAAATTAGTCAAATCTAGCCTGTTGCCTGTTTTGTGTGATTGTGTGATTTGCAGGCAAGAACAATTTTTGCATTTTTAAATGGTTAATGGAAAAAAAATCAAAAGAATAACAAATTCCATGGCACACAAAAATTCCAAAATATTTGCATTTCAGTGTATGTAGAATGTCATTGCAACATGGTCATGCTCCTTTTACTCAGTGCACAGGCTATATCACACTGCAATAGGAAATAGCAGTAGTGCAACACAGACTGGACAGTCCACAGAGCTCAAGATGTTCACTATGTGACTCTTTATGGGAGAAAAAAAAAAGTGTGCTTACTTCAGTTCTTCTCAAGAGAATGGGCAAAGAAATATGTCTGACTGCCTTGGTTCAATCCTATTTTGTCTTATTAGCTCAATTTTTCCTTTGATAATATAGATGATTTCAATGCCTTCCATTAAGTTTCCTCTTTTGTTTGAACTAAGGGAGGGAGTCTGCTTTCATTGCTCAAAAGCAAAAGAAAATTAATAAATATAATTATCTAATAACTTAGTCCAAGAAATCCATTAGTTTTGCATAATTGTAGAGCTGAACTGACCATTTCAAGCAAATTTACCAGTGAATTAGGGAAAACAAACAAGCAAAATATTCATTTCACACAATGTCTAACACAGTGAAAATATTGTTTCCATTTGTCTTAAATGGATAGATAAAATTGTTAATGCAATTTATATTATATGCATGGGTTACAGTGAGATTTCAAATTATTATTGCCATTTTTAGAAAATCGATGTTTTCGGGCATCAGAATTGGAGAGCTAACAGTCCCTAGTGAATTCTGATAGGACCACGTAGAGGAATAGGTGAATACTGAATACAGATCCACATAAAGTTGTGCTCAATGGAAAACTTGCTGTTTAACTAGACTTTGAGTACGAATATTAGGAGTCAAAAATGGAAAGTGTTAAAAATCAGAGGCCATTAAGACTGCATCCCAGAATGTTGCATCCAAGACCAGGAAGACAAGCATCTGACTGTTTCCTCATTATGATTTTGGGTTTCCTTCCAGGCAATAATGTTAAAACAAATTAATACAGAAAACATTATCATGTGAAAGTAAAAATACATAATTCATTACATGACAAATTGGACAAGAAAGAACAATGTACTATAGTACACAGCTTTTTAACACTAATAGCTTAGAATTACATATTTGGACAAAATTTAAATCTCATCATCTTTTTTCTTATCTCACCTGAATTCTTACCTAGAATCCCCAATGGAATGGTCTGAGTTGTCATTTAACTTGAAATCATTCTCCTTTAATTTTTTTCTTATGTTTACTAATATGAAAACTAGATTTCTCATTTCTATTGTCCCTTGCTAATCACCATGCATTTGGTCGAGGCATCACTCAATGAGGCTAGTTGCAGACACATTTAGAAATACTCTGAGAGCAATATTTTCTTCCAATATTACTTCCAATCTCAGGTTCTGTGTTTTGTGGTATGGGACATGACATGGACCACAGGAAATGGTCCAGGTCATGAATGGAAATCCCCTGGTGGATCTCCTCAACCTCACCAACAGGACCTCATCTCTTTATTGTTGTTTTTTTTTTTTTTTTTTGGGGGGGGGGGAGATACTGATTGAATTAAGGGGCACTCCACCACTGAGCCATATCCCCAGCCCTATTCTTTGTACATTTTTATTTAGTGACAGGGATTGAATGCAGGGACACTTGACCACTGAGCAACATCCCCAGGACTATTTTGTATTTTATTTAGAGACAGGGTCTCACTGAGTTGCTTAGCACCTCACTTTTGCTGAGGCTGGCTTTGAAATCATCACCCTCCTGCCTCAGCCTCCCGAGCTGCTGGGATTAGAGCTGTGCACCACTGCATCTGGCTATACTCTTCTTCAGAGTGTTTGCACCAGGGCTCACAAAACATGGTTTTGAGATTCACAATTTTAGAGTAGCAGTAGTACCAAATTATTAACTAGCCTTTCCCAGCTTTATGTTTAGATCTGGTCTGGCTCTCAGTTGACAATTATTTCAATTTACTAATAATCAGAAGTTATGAACACATTTTCCCTATCAATACTGGCCCTCCGTGCCAAAATTTATGCTTCTCCACTTCTCAAGCATCTCTTTCATATCCAAGGAATATATATATCCACTCTTCATTTCACCCATCAGCAAAATTTCTATTTTGTCATTTATTCTATCCTATCTCATTTTGTAGAAACTTGTTCCATCTCTTAATGTCACCCAATGGGTATGTTAATTGGCTCAAATGTGGGAAATATTTCACATTTCATAAGTATATCAAACATACTTTTGTACATCTTGAATACATACAGATTTGATTTCTCTACTATACCGGAATAAAACTGATTTTTTTTTACTTAAGAAAAATGTCACCCACTTTTGTCCTCAAATCAAACCTTTTCCGCCAACTCTACTGCTTAAGTCCATATTTTGAGAAACATCTAGGCATGATCCTAGAACTTTCTATTTTTCCATTATGCTATGTTGCTTTTCAAGATCAGTGAACTTTTAGTTAATGCTTGCTACCAATATTTAATTGAATCAAAAGCACCATTGAGCTGGGCACAGTGGCACATGCCTTTACTCCCAGTGACTCTGGAGGCTGATGCAGAAGGATCTCCAATTCAAACCCAGCCTCAGCACCTTAGGAAGTCCCTAAGTAACTTAGCAAGAACCTGACTCAAAATAAAAAATAAAAGCAGATGTGGATGTGACTCAGTGTCAGTGAGTGGTTAAGCACCTCTGGGTTCAATGCTTGATATTAAAAAAGAAAAAAAGAAGAAAAAAAGCACTATTGATTATAAGCCTTACCAATATGTATGGTTCATTAAGAAGATAAAAGGTATGAATTAAACAATCATGTGTCATTGATTATAAAATGTACTCTAACTTTAGAGATGTTAAATTATTTAAAAGATGCATTTTGAACTGAGGAAGTGCTCAGTACCAAGGAGTACAGGAGATAGAGAAATGACCAAGATCTCATCAAACTTCCTGGAGAGCTCATAGACCTTTACTTCTACAGACATTGGAAATACTGAAAATTAAGAAATGATATTTTTCCATAAAGACATGAATTTCTAATTATGTGTATGCATTACACATGAGAAATACTGAACAGTTCTTGATCAGTTACTCCAAACTCTTCAGACTAATTTTGATATATTTATTAATTGTAAGAATAAGGCAAATTCATATAGAGCTGTGATATTCACAAAGAGTAATCTGATTTGTTATGTGAGCAGATTTTGTCATTCATTAGCCAAATATAATTAGGGAAGCACATAGGTCAAAAACAAATTTTAAATTTTAAATCATCCCAGTTGTGTGCATTAATATCAGAATATTTTTTCATTTTTATTATTTAAGGATAATAGAGGGACAAATACATGTTGGAGCTGTCTGAGGACAACTGGATATAGAATTGATTCCTTTTGGTTTGGAAAAGATGGAAGTTATCTCATGTGCATTCACTGTGCCCTCTTCTGACACTATTACTTCAGTTGGAAAGAAAATGTTAATGTAAATGCAACGATTAATCCCATTTCAATGCACAAGTGAAAAAAGGATTTGAAATTTCCCTTTTTTCCGCCTTTCTCCCTCTGTAAGAGGCACAGACACAAGAAACAAATGATGTCTTTATATTGTACGATTCACTTGAAATTGGATTGGTCACAGACTAGTTGTGCTCATATTAATCCTTCTGATACCGATAAGTACATGAATCCTTTCTGATTACTGCTATTTGTGACAATCCTGGGGTAAAGCAGAAAATTTACTGAAAAGCAAGGAATGATGGATACCCATGAGTAAGTAAAATCGAAAGTGGAGATTAAGTGGGTAAGATATCCTCCATGGAGTCTCCTTCACTTCTTTGGACCTAAGGTGAAACTAAGAACTTAAAAAACTCATTTAGAGCAGGACATCACTATGCAGAAGGAATTAGCTAAACAGTCTGGATTTTTTTTTTTTTAATATTTGAATAGCAAGAGAATGGGTCAATTTAAGATTTAAATTTAAAAATAGAGTATTTCAAACTAAGGTTAACATAAGGTAACATACTCTCCATAGTACAAATAAATTTTTCATTGATATTGATGGCAGATAACTATATTCAAGTGGAGGATCTGTTTATTTGCTATATGTATATGTAATTATATAATAGAACAATTTTCAGTTCTTAGCACCATTGATAGTGATTCATCAGATATTAGCCAAAGTGTATGTCTACATTGAAATAACTGATATAACTGATTAGCTTGGGGACTAATGAAATTCATGAAGTCAAAACAATCTATCAACTTGTGACTTTTAAAATTAAGCCATTTAACATATGAATTTTTAATTGTAGGATATGATGTTGCATTTGACTTGACTTTTAAACTATAGAATGAATGGGTTTTACTTAATGTTATTATTAGAATCAAACCTAACTTTTTGACATTAAATAAATGAATGAATGTTATCTTAATATCTTATGATAAATTCTGTTATGTGCTTTCCTTTCTCTTACAGCCAACACATTTTATGCAGTCTTTATGAGCCTCTTCTTAACTCTGCATTAACTCAGAAAACATACTCAATAATGTGGTTTCAGCTAGAAATCGTTGCTTAAGGCAAAATCTAAGGAGCATCAGCCAACAGTATTTAAGGAAATGGAACATCTTTCAGTGCTTCTTTCTTTCACCACCCACCTTAGTTTTCTTTGAAAGGGTACAAGTATCTATATAACCCAAGAATATATATTTCCTCTTCATTGTATTTCCTTTAGAAGTGATCTTATTGAATTTCCCTAAAAGGTGTTACATAAAAATGAAAGATTAGGTTTCCGCAAAGTCAACCCAACTTGTTCTTGGGTGTTTGGATAGCAATTCTGAGGCACAGACTGAATTCATACCCTTGAAAATTCAGTTCCTCTCTGCTTTGCATGATGCAGTCTGGAAAGAAATATGTTATTCTCACCCTTTGACTTTTTGCTGAGTGTTCTATAGCTTAAATTAGATGTATTAATGAAGTCTAACGAATTTTAGTTGTGGGGCTTCAGTAGCAAAATGCAATCAGATACAAATCTGCCCTCTATGTATGTTTTGTTTTTTGTTTACTTGCTTAGTTAGCCCCCTTTCCATGCCACTGTGCTAACATGATCTCTATTTCCTTTTGAGAAATCACCTCTTCTTGTGTGTGGTTTTGATGGAAGAGCAAATCGAGTTGCCCATCTTCCAGTGCAGAACCCAAAGGAAATAGATTCTGATTCTCTGAATCTCAGAAGCCAGAGGAAAAAAGTTTGAATGATCTCAGTTAATTAGATACTCTGTCTCAAAATTAAATTTTGATTCAAGGGCGGAAGTTAAATCTGAGCATCATTCAATGCAATGCTAGCATGCAGACAAGATTGATCTTTCAATAAAATAATTGCTTTATTCCTTCCCTGTTAGACCTCTAGTGCTCTGCTGATGGTAATCTGCTTCTCAGCTCAATTTCTCAACCCCTATCAACTTTTCAAACAAATTTGTACTTTGCCAAGTTGGACAGAATCTGTTTCTGCTATTTTCACCATGCTAAGGATTCACCAATCTATGTCTTCAATTCTACAAATTTTCCATGACATTATATGATCCCTAAAAATTTCATTCCAATAACTAACAGCCAGATGGCCAGAAAGGAAGAAACGATTTGCTGATTATTGGGAATGGGGGAAGCTATGTGAGATCCTGACTTTTAAGAAATTATTTCCTCTATCCTGAGAGGATGGCTTGTTTTTAGCCACCAAATAGAGGAGATTTTGAAAGCATAGCTGAATCACTTAAGCTCGTCTCTACTAAATTCTGGAAGGCGGTTTATATGGGTGAAGGATTTTGTTTGCTTTGATCCCTGCCATATCCTGAGCACCTGGACAGGGTCTACTGAGCACATCATATCCACTGAATACTTTTTCAGTGAATGAAATATTTTTTCAGTGAAAGAATACCAGAAATAACCATTTAATGTTCACCTACATAATCAGAGCATATTTTTCTCAATTTTAAACCAAATAAGAATAACACCCAATTGACAGTCTAAGGATATTATTCCTGTTTTTGATAAAACATACAACATTTTCTTAATATCTTATGATAAATGAACTAATTTCTTAATATTTATATTCTAATTTTCCAACAAAATATTGTCCAATGATTCCAAATTTTATTTTCAGGTACATTTGTTTGAATAACATTTAAAAATATAAAATCATTTAAATAATATAAAACAACTTAATTAAATAAGCTCCAATTTTTTTATTCATGGACAGTATTTAAATGGAAATATTTGATTCTGAATGAGCCTTTATCATAGTTAGATAAATAGAAAAATCTTGGCTAAATTCATCTCTAAATATAACATAAGTTATTTAAATGGAAGCTTTAGGGAAATTTTTAGTAAGAATTTTACCTATTTTCTATCAAGATATCTGTACTACTGTATTTTCAATAGTTACATAATTGCAGGTTCTTCATCCATAACAGGCATATCTAGAACATATCTGATCCTCTGTATACCTGATTTTGTCTGCTGCTGCCAGAATCAGTGACTGAACTTTTAATACATTGCAGTTATGTGTAACACTAAGTTCTTTCTGACATAATTATACAAGCATGGGATATAATTTGATCCATTTCAGTCCCCAGTGCTTCCCCTGTCCCTTCTTTCCTCCCTCCCCATTTCTCTTCCTCTACCACATTGGTCTTTCTTCTACTTATTTATAGCTTTTAAAAAATTCCTGCTTTATAGATATGCGTGAAGGTGAAATTCATTGTGGGAAATTCAGGTATGTACACAGCATAGTTTGGTAAATTTCATCCCACAGTTCCTCTCTTTTCCCCTCCTTCTTCCCTACCCCTCAATCCTCTTCCTCTGCTCCACTGATTTCTTTTGTATTTTCGTGGGATTCCTCATTCCTCACCACTTCCCGCTTTTTTCCTTATTTTGTTTCAGAGTCTGTAAATGGGAGAAAATATTTGACCATTAAACCTTTGACTTTCTGAATCTGGTTTATTTCACTTAGCAGGATCCACAGTTCCATTCATTTACTGGAAAATGCCATAATTTCATCCTTCTTTATGGCTTAGTAAACCTTCTTCGTGTATATATATTACATGTTCTCATTCCATTCATCTGTTGTTCAGTACCTAGAATGGTTCCATAACTTGGCTGTTGTAAGTTTTGCTGCTATAAATATTGATATGACCATATCACTATAGTATGCTGATTTTAGTTCTTTTCAGTAAATACCAAGGAGTGAGATAGCTAGGTCATATGATGGTTCCATTTCTACTTTTTAATGAAATCTCCATAGTGCTTTCCAGAGTGGGTGTATTAATTTGCACCAATACAATATTGTGATAGGAACTCTCCCAGAACAAATAAAAGGCAATGTGTCACAATTAGTTTCCATGAAAACTTTGCCATAAATCTGTTGTGACTCTCATAACTCAGTTTTGGATGATGCTGTTGCAACTTTGTTTCAACTCTAAAGCATAAGAATACCCAATCAAAATGTGTTTTACCTGGGCTGGGGTTGTAGCTCAGTGGTAGAGTGCTTGCCTAGGATGTGTGAGGCATTGTGTTCTATTCTCAACACCACATCTAAATAAATAATTAAAGGAAATGTCCATTGACAACTAAAAAATAAAAATAAAGTGTGTATTACATTGTATAGGAGACAAAGAGCTTGGAAGAAGTATATAAGGCAATACCTCCCTGCATTCTTGGCTCCATCTTTGGATAATAATATTCTGTGTCTGTGCTGACACAAAATAGGCACTGCTTCTTGTTGAATTCTCTGGTGCCCTGCCCCTCTGTGCACAAATCCCACAACAATGTAAGATTGTCCTTTTGCTCACATCCATGCCAATATTTAATATTATTTTTATTTTTGATAATTGTCATTCCTACTGGAGTGAGATGAAATCTCATGTAGTTTTGATTTGTGATTTCCTGATTGCAAGGGATGTTGGATATTTTCTCATATATCTGTTGGCCATTTGTTTTCCTTCTTTTGTGAGTGTCTCTTTAGTTCTTTTGCCCATTTATCGATTGGGTTATTTGTGGGGAGGTTAGGTGTTAAGTTTTTGAGTTCTTTTTATGTTCTGTCTATTAAACTCCCAGAGGAGTAGCAGGCAAAGATATTCTGTAGGCTATCACTTCACTCTATTGTTTCCTTTACTATAGCTTCTTTACATAATAGTATATGGTACATTTCTACTTTAGCTAAATGCTGAATAAATTCCTTTTATTCCTCCAACAGATACTAGATGCAAGGATGTCCAAATTCTTGGAGTGACTGTGACGGGTGACGTATTTGACTCCATGGAAATTATAGGTCAAGCTATATGGGCTTTATATGAGTAAACAGACTCCATTTTACTTTGGGACTCCATGTTATATAGGAAATAAACTTCTCCCATGGGAACACCCTGCCTCTGTACCCATCAACAGTTGCTTAGCTTCTCCCATGGAAACACCCGCCTCTGTACCCATCATCAGGTAATTAGCATGACATGTTTAGCAATACAAAATGACAATTCTTATGTAATGAAAAATTGCTCTCCTTTGATTCCTATTGATCCTAAACAATGTACCATGTGAACAGTGATTGTGTGGATGTTAGTAACCATTCTTTAGTTTGTACCTAGGTAAGGGTCATTTTGACCCACACCCCCCTTTGTTGATGATCTCATGATGTAAGTTTGTAATGTCAAATCATAGCAACAGACACTTATGACTGATGTGATTTTCAGTATAAGAGTCCCTACAACCCTATGGTCGGGGCTGGTCTCCCAATAGTCATTTTTTGGGACATCATGTGAGACAGTCAGTCGGTCGGCTTAATAAAGACTCAAATTTGGACTTCTCAGTGGTGATTGGTTTGTTCTTTATTCATACCCCATAACATGACAGTCACTTCAACCTGGCTAAAATCTCAGCGGCTGAACATGCAAAAGGATACAACAAAACAAGTAACAACAAGAAGTAAATGAAATTTCAGAAAACATGGAAAACTAGCATACGAAATTTGTCAGTTGAAGAAAACATCCATCTTACTCTCAAATCCTCTATTATGCTTTCTTTTTCCATGAAGGTATGAATATTTACTGGTTTATGTTCATTGTTTGTCCTACAAGAATTCAGTCTTATGAGAATGGAGAACTTTTAAAATAAATATTGCTTATTGCACTATTTTAATGCCTGAAATAGAACCTGGCACAGAGTAGTTGTTCAAAAAACACTTGAAGGAAAAGAACATAATCAATGATTGAACTTTAAATCTTTTTAAACATACTCTATTCCCTTATACCCTAAGTAAAAAAAAATTAATCCTATTCTGAGTGGGAGGTTCTGGAACAAGTCATGGTTAAGAGCATAACTTTTTCACAAGGAAAATTCTGGAGGTGCACTTTTCTAATAGTTATTGGAAAAGTTATACAATTTTCCAGATGTTTTTAGGTATTAGAATTGTCTGTTTTAAGAGCTGATGTTCACATTTAATAGAATTCATCTAACCATAAGGTAAAGATCTCTTACCTGCAATTCCCTTAAATCTCCTCTTAATATGAATATAAATACCTAAAAAATTTATTCTAGTGATTGTTTCCAACTTTAGTGATGGATTGAAAATATAATCAATAAAAGTTTTAAAAGTTATAATTCTATATTTATTTTTATTTTCAACTCAAAAATTATTTCAAAATAGTGCTTTATTTCTGATGATAGGAATACAAATAACTGTTGAATTAAAATATTAATTTTTAAAATTGGCATTACTAATGTAAGAATTTTCAAGGATTTAACTTGTCTCATGTTGTACTTTTGTATATTTGAGTTAGACATTTAGCACTGGATATTCAAGAACTAAGAAACTACTAGAGGAATCAGTGTGATCAACTAGAGCATCCTTTACAAATCAAATATTGTCTTGACTAATGTAAAACCAGTGTACATTCAATGAGTTCTTTATCTCAAATTTCATTTTAATGACTTAATTTTGATGTTTAACATAATCAATAAAAGACCATTGTCCTGTGAAATAGGAAAATTTTCCATGTTTTTTAATTTTTTATTTTTACAAACTGCATTTTGATTCATTGTACACAAATAGGGTACAACTCATCTTTTCTATTGTTATACATGATGTAGACTCACACCATTCATGTAATCACAGATGTACATAGGGTAATGATGTCTGTCTCATTCCACCATCTTTCATACCCTCAGCCCCTCTCCTCTCTCACTTCCTTCTATGTAATCCAAAGTTCCTCCATTCCTCTCTTACCCGCTAACCACATTATGTATCATCATGAACTTATTAGGGAAAACATTCAGCCTTTGATTTATTGGGATTGGCTTATTTCACTTAGCATGATACACTTCATTCCATCCATTTACCTGCAAATGCCATAATTTTATTCTTCTTTATAGCTGAATAATATTCCATTGTGTATATATACCACAGTTTCTTTATCCTTTCATCTATTAAAGAGCATCTAGGTTGGTTCCACAATCTAACTATTGTGAATTGAGCTGCTATAAATATTGATGTGTCTGCAGTACTGTAGTATGCTGATTTTAAATCCTTTGAGTATAAACTGAGGAGTGGGATAGCTGGGCCAATTGGTGGGTCCATTACAAGTTTTCTGAGGAATCTGTATACTGCTTTCCAGAGTGGCTACACCAATTTGCAACTCCACCAGCAATGTATTGTGTGCCTTTCTCCCCACATTCATACCAACATCTATTATTGCTTGTGTTCTTAATAATAACCATTCCAATTGGAGTAAGATTTCTTTATTTTGGAGTTTAATCATAATGCATGGCTATTCACCAGTGATATCTCCCCATATATGCCAGTTTGTCCACAGCCCTGAAACAGGTGACACGTGCTAGGTCTCAGAGCATTTGCCTGTTACACAGGCAAAAGATTCTTCAGTGTATTCATTATGGTGAATTCTCATACAGGCTCTACATTCTATCCATCTTTCTCTGGAGTCCTGCTATTTCAGTGAAAAAGAACTCCTGTATCTGCTTCCTAGCTTGGCTAAGTTTCTTCTTAGCTCGTCTCAGAAAAGCACCTCCATGGAGAAGGTTAAAATGATTCACCTGGGACTTGCCTTCCATGATTTTATTTTTGCAGTGATCATCTTCCTATTTTGTCCATTGTTCTTAGTTGCTCCACATGATTTATCTAGTGTTGTAATGGATTTTCCTGAAAAAGCAAGTGTAACTTCCGTTTCTGTGCCATTCCTGAAAGTAGACTTGTTTACTTTTCTATTAAAATTATACATTAGTTGTATAGAATGAAAAACATTTTGGAAACCTTTGCTCAAAAAGCTCTTGGAATTATCAAAATGCTCCAATGAATAGCCACAGTTCATTAACATCTTAGTAAGTTTATGATGGAAATAACTAAACATTATTCCTTGTAACTGTTGCCTTCAAATTTTGACAATGGTATATTTTTTAATCTAGCTGCACATAAAAAAACACAGCCTAAAGGATAAGAATAGTAATTTAACTGTTTACATTGGGGAACCAATGGTTCTCTAAATTTAGTTCATTAGAGATAAAAAAAAAAAAATTTTCCTAATGAGAAAAAAATGTCTGTTATTTTCTTTTTTGTTTCTTTTGCAATCCATCAAGAAGCCCTTGTTGCCTCAGGCAGTGAAAAATGTTAATAGTTGAAAAGGTCATTTAGTTTTCTTCATTAAGACCATGAAATCAAAGGGGATCTAAACATTTCTGAAAATAATCTAAGGTGATCTTTATAAGATCATCTTAAAAAGCTTCAATATCACTTATGTTGAAGAATAGCATTGATCTTTTTATGTATCTCTCTCAGTTGAAATAAAATAAATCCATACAAGTAAAAAATATACATACCTGACTACATGCAAGGGCACTTTTTTGTTGATAACTTTTCATGCAAAACCATTCAGAGGTTAATTATGCCACTTTATATCTAATGCTAATTATATCTAATATTAATTATGAATTTCCCATTTTTACAAGCAGGTATTTCATGTTTTAAAAACTAAGCTGTTATCATTGTGGAAAACTGACTGGTAGAGAAGCAGCAAGCAGCACTCTGAGAGAAGAACTCCAAACATTATTTCATTTGGTGGGTCCATATTGAAAAAAAAAAAAAAAAAAAAAAAAAAAAAAACTATAAATTCTGAGCTCTGATCCACAGTTTCTCACAACATTTGTAGGTTATTTGGTGTCATCTTAGACCCATCCTCCCATTGGGACATTTTTCCTCTTTTTAAAAAAGACTGAAGGCCTTGTGCAGGGTCTCTAACATAAAGCATGCTTACAGAAACAGATGAGAAGAAAAGGCTCTTTTCACAGGCATCTATTACGTTTCAAGAGGGCATAGTCAGACTCCTAGGGTAGTTATTTACAATCCAAAAGGTAGAGACCCATGGTTCTTGAGGCTTCCTGGAGATAGGCTGAGAGAGGGGAGGGGCACTGACCCTTTCCCCATGAACTGGTTTCTTAACATAACATTTTTATAATTTCATTTCACAGGCAGGTTTGGTTTCGCCATCACATTATAAATCAAGTTCAGTGATGCTGGTTATAAGACATAGATGTCATCTAATTAATTTGATTTTTGCTGGTTTATAAAAACAAATATAATGTAAATCCAGGTGTATTAGTCAGTTCAACTGGAGAAATAGGGCCAGTAGGAGAATATTAATGAATTTACTGCAAGGAACTGGCACATGCAGTTGTGGGAGCTGGCTGGGAAACCTGAAATCCATAGGATGACTACCGGAAAGGGCAGGCAGGATAGAGATTTCAGATGTGGTTGAAACTGCATTTCAGAGGCAGAAATTCTTCTTTTTCAGGGAAACCTCAATTCTGCTCCTTGAATGCCTTTCAACTCAGTGACACAGGACCATCCGGATTATTTAAGATAATTTTTCTTTATTAATTACGAACTATAACTACATCTAAAAATATTTTTATAGCAGCAATGAGGAATAGCATTTCACTGAAAAACTGAGACCTATAGCCTGTATGATGGCCTGCCTTAAGAACTTCAGTCTTTGCTGTGTAGGGAGTCTATCGTCATGTCTGCCATTCCTATGGGAAGTATCTTAACATACATTACTATTGGAAATGTTTCCTTGAAGGAAATGTGATTGATAGAGATATTTGTGTCTAGACATATTTGCTCCTTTAGTGAACCTCAAAGAACATTTAAGTGACTTTGAAATTGAGCAATCAGCAGAGATTGAAAGATTTTTGAGATGCATGATAGAAAACATCTAGATCACCTCCAATAGACTCTGAGTGGAAATGTGTATGTTAATAGTGAGACCAGTGAGGGTCAGCTGGAAATGAAGAACATACTATTAGAAACTGGAAGATAGGGTTTAGATACCACAGATTCCCACTTTTCCACATCTACTTTTCACAAACTTTTTTGAATAGATGTTTCTTCATTTACTGTTTTTTTCATTAGAAATATCTCCAGATGTTTTTGATTAATGTTTTTGTTAAAATTTAATTTTCAACATTTCCCTACAGAAATGGTCTGATGATCTCTTCATATTGTTATGTTATAAAGTTATCAAGGTATAAATTTCTGAATTTCCATATTTGAAAATGATAATATTCTAAAACCACTTGTTTAGGTTGTATATATAATTTGAACCAACTGTTCCCAGGAGACTGGAAACTACATATTGTTATTGGAAAAAAATTATTATTTTTTGACTCAGGGCTCATTTTTAAGCTTTAAGACACATTTCTGCTTTATCTATTTGGCTGTAGTTTTATTTCCTTATTGACATATATTCCTATTAAGTTCTTTAGTAAGACAAATACTTGTATTAAAAAAATGAGAATGAGAGAATCCCATAAAGCACTTAAGTTTTATATCATTTTTTGAATGTAGTAGGAGTAAGTCACTAGATTTTCTCTCATTTATTCTTCAAAAAATACTTTTATAATAAAAAGAAAACATTACGTATCTGATTTCTTAGGTTAGGAATGAGTAAACCATTTTTGTTCTAAAATAAAAGAAGTCAGTCAGTAGTGCAGATAGATTACAATGACAGTATTTTCATGCTCTTATGATGTAGTACAATGAATCTCAATATGTAGGTTTTATTTAAGCTTGCTTAGCACAGCATATGCCAGACATAAGGTGACCAAACCAGCCTTGTTCAAAGCCTTGCCTTAATTAAATATGTTTTGTTTTTTCACCAAGATCTCAAAAGAAACTAGGGGTATTTAGGCCATAAAAATAAATGAATTTATAAAATTAGTAATATCCCCATCATGTGAATTTTAAAATGAAAATAATTGAAAGATTCTCTTAAAGTTACTGAAATACAATAAAAAATATACAAAAATGTATTAAAGACAAGAAAACCTTCTGAAAAACAACATGACATTTTACTGCAAACTCTCTTGTTTCATCTGATAGCAAATAATAATAATAATAATAATAATAATAATAATTTCTCTGCAGGAGACTTCCAAACTTGACTTAGAAGAACCTGTCTTGTCACTGCATTACAAAACAGATTGTTTTTATAAACACTTAAAATTTTACAAGTATATTATTTTTGTTTGAGTTTTGTTTTCTATGTAAGGTTTCAGAAAGTTGCTTTAATAAATAATTACATGAGGCTCTGGGTGTGTATCTCAGTGGTGGAGCATATGTTCAGCACTTGGAAGGTCCTGCTTTATCTTTCTAGTGTGTTATGCATTGTTTTATACACTGGCTTATTCCTAAATTGTATCCAATTTTACTATTTAATTATTCTAAATTTACAGAAAACGTCGATTCTTTATTGTTTCCTCCATCTGACTGTCACGAGTTTGTTCCTTGAATATATTCTGTTATCTACAATAGATCACTGGCCCTTCTTTTCTTTTTAAGTTTCTAAGAAGCAGGGACTTTCTAGTCCCCTATAATGGTGTTTAATTTTTTTACAAGGTAGACACTACTGAATAAACATATTTATTTAATTCTTTTTCATTATATTTGACGTACATAAGAGGAGACTGCAGTGCCTACAGCTTGAAGAGATTCAGGTGTGCTCATATGCACATTAGGCAATTAATGGTGTGATATGTTCTTAGGTATGTTTGAGTGGGCACTGAATCAGCACAACAGCAAAGTCAAACGGTACACTAGATCAGATGAATCTCAAGGCCAGCAAAAGAACATTCCCTCCCACAGCTGCAGAATACACCTTCTCAAGAACATGCGGAATATTCTCCAGGATATGTCATCTGGCAAAACACAAAAAAAGTGTCAACAAATTAATAAATTGAAATCACATTGAACATCTTTTTCAATGACAATGTACTAAAACTAGAAATCAATAAAATTTTATAAATATACAAATACATGAAAATCAAAAGACTCTTGACCAAGCAATGAACTAAGAATGAAACTAAGAACACAAATTTTAAAATTCTCAAAAGATAGGGAATTGGAAACACAAAATACCAAAATAAATGGGATACAACAAAAGCAGTACTAAGTTTATAAATCAGAAAGATCTCAAACCAACAACCCATCATTGTACCTTAAGAACTAGATAAATGATTAAAAATAATAAAGATCAAAGCAAAAATACATGAAATATAGACCAAAAACAATACAATCAATGAAAAAAAGAGAATTTATTCTTTTAAGATATCAGCAATATTGACAAAAAATTTGACTATGAAACAAAGGATTCAGATAAGTAAAATTAGAGATGGAAAAGGTAGCATTGTCACTCAAAAATAAAGAGGATCATTAGAAATATTATGAAAAACTATATAATAACAAATTTGATAAACTAGGAGGGACAAATTCCTTCACACATACACTTGATGATTAAATCATGAAGAAAAATGGAACCCTGCATATGCCAATCATGAATAATGAGATTGAATCTGTATGGAGGTCTCCCATTAAAGAAAAGCCCAGAACTATATAGCTTCACTGTAGAATTCTACCAATTACTTTAGAAAAGCTAATATAATTCTTCTTAAATTATTCCAGAAATTTGAAGATGTGATTCTTCCAAGTGCATTCTATGTAGCTAGCATTACCTCATACCAAAACCAGATAAGCATACATCCAAAAAAAAAAAAAAAAAAAAAACTACAGGCCAATATCCTTGATTAACATAGATGCAAATGCCTTATTTAATACTAGCAAACCAAATTCAACAGAACATTAAAAATATTACCATATCAAGTGGCATTATCTCAGGAATGAAAGAATTATTTAACATACAAAAATCAATAAACAAAATACCAACAATGAAGAATGCAGGGCAAAAACAATTCATATGATTATTTCAATAAATACAAAAAAAAGTTTGACAAAATTCAACAGCTTTGCATGACAAAAAGACTGAACAAATTGTGTGTATAAGGAATGTACTTCAATATAATGGAGGCCATATATAATAACCCCATAGTGAAAAACATACTGAATGGGGAAAAGCTGAATGCCTTCTCTCTGAGATTTTGAACAAGTCACAAATACCCCTTTTAACATAGTACTAAAAGTTCTAGTCAGGTCACTCAAAGCAAGAGAAAGAAAAAATAAAAATAAAAGGCATCCAAATTAGAAAGGAGAAACTCAAATTATGCAGATCTTACATATGAAAATATCCCAAAGATTCCACCAAAGTACTAATAATTGAATGTAGCTAAGTTTTGGGCAATCAATATACAAAATATCAGTAGCATTTCCATTATCTAAAAAATACATTAAGAAAGCAATTTCATTTCCAGTAGCTACGAATAATAACAACACCCAAAAGAAAAATCCAAACATAGGAATGAATTTAACTAGAGAAGAAATATCTTTACAATAAAAATATAAAACACCAATGAAAGAAATTGAAGAGGACAAGAAAAAATTGTAAAGACATTTATATTCTTGGATCAGAAAAATCAGAACTGATAAATATCCTTCCTACCCAGAGAGATCCATAATTCCAACATAATTCCTATGAAAACTGCATTCTTCACAGAAACAATAAAAACAATCCTAAAACTGTTGTGATATTATATATGTGCATGAAAATGAAACCAATTAACTGAAGCATTCTTGAGTAAAAAAGAACAAACAAGAGATTATGTTAGCAGGCTTTCCAATATACTACAAAGCTGTAGTAATCAAAAAAGCATGGTACTGGCATAAAAAGAGACACGAGGGACTGATAAAAGAGAATCGAGAACCTAGATGTGAATGCTTACATCTGTACCCACTGATTTTCACCAAAGGTGTTAAGATCACATTGGAGAAATGATAATCTCCTCAATAAGCAGTGCTGGGAAAGTTGGACATACCCCTATCATAAAGAAGAATGAAATTACACCCCTATCTCTTACCAGTTACAAAAATCAGGTCAAAGTCAATTAAATGTAGTACCTCAACTATTGAACCTACTAGGAGATAACACAGGAAAAATGCTTCAGGACATAGGAATTGGAAAGAAATTTTTGGAGAACACCCCAGAATTACAGGAAAGGTAGACAAATGGAATTGCACCAAACTAAAAATGTTTGTACAGTGAAGGAAAGAATTAACAGGGAAGAGATAACCTACAGAATAAGAAAACTGCCAACTATATATTAACCAAAATGTAGAAGAAAAAAAAGTCATATTAAAATGGGTAATAGACCTAAACAGACTTTTCTCAAAAGAAGATACATAAAAGGCAAAAGGTGTATGCAAATAATGTTAAATACCTCTAATCATCAGGGAAATGCAAATCAAAACCACAGTGAGATATCACTGTCTCAGGTAGAAGGACTATTATAACAAAGAAAAAATATAACAAGTACTTAAGAAGATGTGGAGAAAAGGATACTGATACACAGTTAGTGGGAATGTAGCTGATAGAGCCATTATAGGAAAAAAAAAAAAAAAAAAAAAAAAACGGAGGCTCCTCAACAAAGAAAACTGCCATATGGATATACATTTAAAGGAATGAAATTGGTTATGTGGAAGAGCCATCTGAAATCCCATGTTTATTGAAGTACTATTAACAACAGACAAGAAAGAGAACAACCTAAGTAACTATCAACTGATAAATGGAAAAAGACAATGTGGTGTGTGTATGTAATGGGATCCTATTGAGCCATAAAAAGATGAAATCCAGTAATTTGCAACATGGATGGAACTGGAGATCATTATGTTAAGTGATATAAAGTCAAGCACAGAAAGACAAATACCACAGGATCTCACTTATATATGCAATCTTTAAAAAAAATTGAACTCATCAAAACCAAGAATAACATAGTGATTAGAAAAGGCTGAAGACAGAATCTAGGGATGTTTGTACTAACTTATAGTTTTATAGGAGAAAAATTCTTGAGTTCTATTGGGTAGTAGGGGAGTATAGAAAAGGATAATTTAGAGTGTATTTTTAAGCTCGAAGAAAATATTTGGAATGTTTTCACCATAAAGAAACGATGAATGTTTGATGAAACAGACATGTTTACACTGATTTGTGAACATTATACAATGTACAAATGTATCGAAACATCAGATGGTAGGTATGAATAAATATGTATGATTTAGAAAACAGATTGAAAAAACAGGTACTTGTATTAGTTCACTCGGTTACCATAATAATGTACCGCAAAATGAGTGTTGTAATAGAAATTTATTATTTAAATTATGGAGACTAGAATTTAAAAATCAAGGTGTTAGCAGGATTGACTTTTGCTGAGAACAAGGATTAGAGAGTATGTTCCCAGTCTCCCTTCTTGGCTTCTGGATGACTGTCTTTCCCTCTTTCTTCATATTCTTTTTGTTTCTGTCTCCAAAAGTCACTTTTAAGGGTGCCACTCATATTGTATTAAAGCTCACCATAAGGGCCTAATTTTAACTTAATCATGTTTCTAAGGGCTTTATCTCCAATAATAACAGCATTCTGAGATACTGAAGGTTAGGACTTATAAAGAGGGCACAATTCAGACCATAAAAACACCAGTTCAAAATCCCTGTTACATGCACCTGTAGGAGTGTAAATATTTTCATGAACTCTGTTCCAATTAGAAATACAGTGGTAATAATCACTGGAAAATTTAATACATTGACTTCATTCAATTTATATGACTAGTGAGAGATCTACTTGGAAAGATAGAATTTGAGAGTAAATACAGGGAAAGAAAAAATTGGAAGAATGAAAAAGCACAAGGATTTTAATCTCTTAAAGTGGAAGAGTACCCTGCAATACATAAAATTGAAAAGAAGAATTAGAAATGAGAGATTGGACCATTAAAGAAAACTTAATGACAAAATTTCCCTAATGATAACCTTGTTGTTGAGAAAATTCCTGTCGATTATATACTCAGATTGTAAGTTTGTAGAGCAAAAATAACATCACCCAAAATCATATGAGACATTTTTGAACATGTTAATAGCAGATATTGTTAAGGTCTCTCTTTTAGGAAACTCCTACATCAAAAAATATCACTGTTTTCTCTTGAGAGATAATTTCAGTGAATACCAACCTTACAGAACATGCTTAAAAGTCTGACTCTGGCCATCTAAGCCTTTGATTTATAATTGCATCTCTAGTTTGATTTCACATTGAAATTAACAACATCCTTTCATTATTAGGGACAGATTGCTCTGTTGATAAGTTTTCCAATCCAGTCTGATTCCTGTTCCCTCCCTCCTGAGGCTTGTCTTTAGCTCTGATTTGTAGCTCATTAGCACTTCTGTCAAAGGGTAAATACAGGAAATAAAAGAAGATGAAACAGACCAATTCAGCCCTCCTTATGGACTCATAAAAACATTTAATGAAAGAGGATGTTGACTTTTATAGGATGGATAAAAGTAGATGCCTATTTATCAAAACTTATTTCCTTTCAAATTATATACACATATTGAAACATCATATGTAATCTCATTAATATGTACGATTCTTATGTTTTTATGTATTAGCTAAAATATCAATTTAACTTAAAAATAAATGAAAAGAAAATACAAAAGGACAATGTAATTAGTGGCTTATTTTTATATAAATATCACAAGAAAAATATGTAAAATAATATACATTAAATCCACTATGTTTGAATCAAATGCAATAGTATATTGATTACTACTTCTGAAGTCTCATGAAATTCAATGTTACAATCCTGGTTATTGATATTTTAACTTCCAAATGCAAAAGATATGAAAAGTAGATTGATGTGAATTTTTCTAATTTGCATCATTTATATTTACATAATAAATGTATTCATATTTATACAAATAGTACAAAACTATGTGTTACCTGTTAAGGCTTTAGGTAACTTATGGTGACTGCGTCAACAATTTAATAACATCTGTCTATATATCAAGACTCACAGAGCTAACCTCTTATAAATTATGCCCATCATTAATAAATGTGTAAGCCATGGATTTTTCTCTGGGCAATCTAGTGCCTCTACAACTAATTACCATATGCTGAATTTTTATGACAGTGAGAAGTACTTTCCCAAGTTTAGCTTTTCTGAAAGTATTGTTGACACCCTTCTTTCTTTATTCTCAATTCAACTAACTTGCAAATCAAACACATGGAGAATTCTAGCCAAGGTGAACTAAACAAATTAAACTTTCCTGGGAAGTTCATTTAAAACAAAGAATATAATTTTAACAATAAATTTGGAGGTTGAATTAAATTATTGCTCAGTATATTTTTGTAAGCGTTTTGAAAATCAGAGTAGTTGGTTTTATAAAAAAAGTACTTAAATTGGTAAAGGCTACTTCAAAGTATAAACTCTTTATACTATTGAAATGATGATTCAATTTTTAATGCTTTTCTCTGCCCTTGTAGTTATAGGCAACTCTCCACCCCCATTCTTTTACTGGTAGGAGTAATTCCATTTGAGTAGAAACCATAATTATTAATTGTCTTATAAAGCTATTATGTTTCAGGAAGTGTTCTATGCATGTCAAAAGTATAAATTCATTCATCTTCTCATCAGAGAAGGAACCATTATTTTCATTTGAAGAAAAGTGAGGCAGAAAGAGTTAAATAACTTGCCTATATTTCCGTGGGAGAAAGATGGTCTAAGGAATTTTTACTGAAGCAATTGGAAGACTGTTTCCAAATATTTTCCTTCTCTTCAACTTTTTCTTTTAATTTTACTAAAATAGAGGAAACACAAAATTTACCAGCTTAACTATTTTTAAAGTATCAAGTTACTTAGAGTTTAGCACATTCACATGTTTTGTGTGACTGATCTTCAGGACACCTTTCATCTTTCAAAATGAAAACTCCGCAGCTATTAAAAACAATTCTTTCTTTCCTTCTAACTTCTGGCAACTTATGTGACTATTTCCGAGTTTGACTACTCACAGTATTTCCTGTAAGTGAAATCATACAGTATTTATTTCACTGAGCATAATATAGTCAAGTTTCAACCAAGTTGTGGCATGTGTCATAATTTCCCTCCTTTTTAAGGCTAAATAATACCTCCCCTTGTGTGTCTATCACACTTTATTTATCCTTTCATCTAATCATTGAATACTTGCATACCTTCCCCCATTTGACTGGTGAATAATGCATTATGGGCATGGGTGTACAAATATCTTTTCAAAAGACTTTAGGGTATGTCCCCAGAAGTGAGATTGCTGAGTCATATGGTAATTATTTTTAAGGGCTTTGAAAAACTGCTATACTGCTTACCACCATGGATATATCATTTTATACTCCTATTGACAATGCACAAGTGTTCTAGTTTCCCATACTATCACCCAAAATTTTTATTTTCTGTTTTTTTAAATAGTAGTCATCTTAGTGGGTATAAGGGTATCTCTTTTTTTTTTTAAATTTGCATTTACATAACTGTTCATGTTGGACATATTTTTCCTGTGCTTGTTGAGAATTTGTATATTGTTTCCAGGAAAATATCTAGTTAAGTCTTTTGTCCAATTTTAGTTAAGCTACTTAGGGATATGAGTTAAAACATTTCTTTATCTATTTTGGATATTAACTGCTTTATCAGATACATGATTTTCAAGTATTTTTTTCTCACTCCATAGATTGTGTTCTCCCTCTAACGACCACGTCCTGTGTTACCAGAAGCTTTTATTTTTTATGAAGGCTATCTATTTTTCCTTTTTATTTTTAACCTATCCACTCATGCACATGACTTTAGCCACTAACTCTTCTCTTTCCCTGTTGAGAAAATTTGAGTTGTACAAACAATGCCTGAGAATTTGAGAGAATTTCTGCCCTTTCCTTAGAACTATCTTTAACCAACCATTTCTAGAATAAGATGAACTCTGCTCATTGTCTCTTGTTAAATTACTATGAAAATTCTACCTTCCTTGCCCAAATTGGAAGGCTCTCTCACATTTATGAAATGCATAAGCACAGATTTAAGCCCCAAAAGCTTGATACAAGTTAAAGTCAGTTTTCTTAATTGCTGCATCCAGGGTAACCCCATCTGTAATCAACATTAAAAAGAGAATTATTGACTGTATTATCTGAAAATCATAATTTTGAAAAAAGTTGTAAAAAGATTCAATTAAACTCTTTAATTTTAGTTTACAAGAAATAATATATTAAAATTAAAGTGTTTCATTCAAATATTCGTACACATTTTAAAACAATTTAAATGTATTGACAATTGCTGAGGAATTATATGGAACATTTCACTATAAAAATGTGAGATGCCTTGAAATTTGTTCATGTTTCAATGCTTAACAAGTATGTGTTTAATTTCCCTTTGGAAATATGTTCTCCAATTCATCATTTACCATTCACATATAGTGGCAAACAAATTCATAATAAGTGTACAGTTTGCAATGACTAACAGTGAATTCCATGTCAATTACTTACAGTGGGAAATATGCATTAGGATTATTATGTTTTAATTCAATGCCTATTTATTTTACTACTAGGCACCCAATATCACCTGAGGTGGTAATATTAGCACAGGAAAATTATTTGAAAATTTAATGTGTATACATTATCTTTTTAAATGCAGTTTTCTTAGGAAATAAAATGGGAAATTGAGTAACTCTATATCAGATTACCCTGAGAAGTACCATAAACAAAATATTTTTAAACTGTATGTATTGAAATTAGCTATCATATTTATATTTTACTTAGAATTCATGAAAAGCATACACATATCTAATATTATGTGTTAAGGGTCAATTACCTAAGTCTTTCCAGAAAAACACTGTTATTTCTGTATTAAAGATTAGAAAGAAAATACTGAGCTAGTAAAGCAGAGTTTTATCCATAAAGCTCATTACAATATTTGTGATACAACCCTGTAGAACATAAATGCAAACTTCATAAGGTTTCCACTAAATTAACATAAATCAGTTTACAATTTTGGTCTCCTAAAATTCATAAACCCCTTGCCTTTTGATTAATAAAATATGCTAATCAGCAAGGAATAACTGAAAATGACCTTAAACCACTTGATTTTTCCTTTATGATCCCTAATATTCCACTCCATGCAGCAGTGTGGGAGCCATGTCATAAGAATATTTGGACCAGAAACTAAATATGGCCCTTTCTGCAGTTTCTCTATTTGTGGTTTCCATCTTGATATGAGCTCTCATATGTGGTTCTGTCATCTGAAACAGCTTTTCCTTGGCTACAAGAGTCTTTTTTAATCCTGTCTCGAAATAAAAATTAAAAGGGCTCAGATGTACAGCAGTGGTAAAACACCCCTGGATTTAATCCCAAGTACAAAAAAAAAAAAAAAAAAGTCTCTTTTACATATGCACCATAATTATTGATGGTATCAGATTTTATTTGTAATATAAAGAGGTCATATTAGTTGTCAGTATTTTTGCTTAAAAGTTTCATCTGTGAAATTTTTTGGAATTGTTTTTGCATTTAGTTAAAAAGTTCACATGCTAATGGCAGATAATTTTATGAAATTTTCATCCTAAATTTGGTTTCTAGTCCCAATCCTGCTATCCACTATCCATATAACAATTTATCTCTGAAACCCAGGTTCTTCAATCATTAAATGGACACTTTGGGAACAAAGTTCCCATTTTCCTCATATAAAATTGTAGATTATGAAAAGTTTGACCCACCAAATATTTTACACAAGTATTTTAATTCTGAGAACAAAAAGAATACTGCAAGAATTATATTCAGTCTATAATTGTGTCAGAAAGGTCAACCAGGATATTATGGTCATTACATAGAAAAGTCTGTGTTTAAAATCATTTTCCAGTTACAATTTGCCTTTCAATGATGTAACACCATTTTTCTATGATTGTGAGGTAAACATAAAATAACTTTCCTAACACCACATTAAACCTCAATCAAAATTCTCAGTAAGACAGATGGCCAACACCCTTACCTTTCTATTCTTGTCTAAAACTGCTGTAGAGACAGCCTGCTAAGTACAGGAAAGAAACAATGTCATAGGGATTCAAAAAAATGTTTCATTGAGAATTGTAGGGGTAATGGTAATTGTAGGGGGTAATCCCAGTGCCTGGGGAGGCTGAGTGTAGGAGGATCACAAGTTCAAGGCCAGATCTGGGTACTTAGTGAAGTCCTGTCTCAAAACATTAAATAAAAATAAAAAGAGTTGAGAATGGAGGTCAGTGTTAGAGCACCCCCGGTTCAATCCCCAGTAGAACTAAAAAAATCGACAAACAAAAAGAACAAAAAATGTTCTAGTCATGCATATTAGATTTTTATAACTACCATAATAAATTACTCCAAAATTGGTAGCTTAAAATGATGTAAATTTCTCCTGTCACATTTATAGAGGTCAAAGTCTAAAATCAGTTTTAATAGGTAAAAAAAAAATCAAGTTGGCAGCAGGATTTGCTCCCTTCTAGAGGCTCTAGTATAGAATGTTTCCTTGTGTGTTTTGTTGTTGTTTACAGGTTCCTTTCTACCTTTATTCCTTACATTTCTTTGCTCAGGGATCCTTTCTCCCTGTTTGAAATCAGTAGTACATCAGTACAGCATCATGATTCAGTGATCTCATTGCTTTCTGCCCTGCCAATCTGCCTCTGCCTGTGTCTTATAGGGACCTTTGTGGTTACACAGGGCTAACAAGGAGAGTGCACAATCTCTACATTTTAAGATTCTAAATTAATCACAATTTGTAAACATTTTTTCCCTACAAGGAAAAATTTACAACTTCTGGTAATTAGGATGTGGATATATTTTGTGGCAATTATTCAGCCTACCACTTTCTGACTCTGTCACATTGCACTATAATTACTTATCAATTATGTTCATTTTTAAAATTTTTTTCCAGTGATGTACTTTCTTTGCTAAGCATAGCACTACGCACTTAAGATGTGCTTAGAATGTCCTGATATTTCTAAGGCACTGGAGTTATTTATTTCATGATAAAGCCTCTTCTTGTGTCCTTGTACAGATAAAATAGTTTTAGAAAAAAGACAAAAAGAAGTGATGGCTATCCAACTTTAAAACTAATACTTATGTTTTAAGAACTTAACCTAAGATGGCATTTATAAGCAATGACTTCTTTTGCTTTTTAAAACAAATGTATTCAAAATAAGACCCATGTGTTGGACTCAAATCAATAATAAAATAAACAAGACCAACCCCAAGAGGCTGTCAATCACTCAATAATGTTGCTGGTTTCTCAAGTGTTCATCTTTCAAAGTTTCCAACTGACTAATCATAAGAATCTTGAAGGATATAAACTTGTCACAAAGAGTTGAAGTAGTTGAAAGAGAAGATTATTTACATGATATGGAAGACCTTCAACCAGGTAAATTTTATCTATACAGATGGTTACTGAGAAGCACCTTCTACATAAGTCATAGTTACAATATAGAAGATATTTTAACATTGGATTTCAATGTGATTCAGTTTTCATATATTTCATCCTAAAAGTTGTGCTTTAAATCTCCTTGAAGCTGACCATTTCTGTTCTTGTACTATGACGTTGAGTCTCTGAATAGATCACTTATGTATTCCTCTATTGATTGAGTCAGCAATGGGAGGCTAACATAACAAGAGTAGTGTTACAATCATAAAATATCACAATAATAATGGAAGTTACTAATTTAGGGGAAGTTTTTACCATTTGGAACCTTTAAATTCATATTCCTAAAAGCTTTATACTATGATAATTTCCATTTATTAAGAATATGTGACCCTGATAAATTACTTATATTACCAAAAAATGTAAAAATTGGGCTTTACCAAAATTCAAAAATTTTTGTATTACAAGAACCATAAAAAATAAAAACATACATACTACCCATAACCAAAATAGAACTTGTACCCAGAATTTGCAAATTCACTTAATAATAAAAGCTCTCAGTAAAAAAGAACCCAAATATCAACACATTTCGCCAAAGATGATACACAAATAGTGAAATGGCATAAGACAATTTGGTAAACATAATTTTCAGTAAAGAAATAAATGTTAAAACTCCAATGAGGAATCATTTCATGCCCACAAGAAGGGCTATAATGAGTAAGAAAGGCAATAACAAATATTGGTAAATGGAGAAATAAGAACCTCATTATTTACTCCTGAGAATGAAGAATGCAGCTAAATTGTAATAGAGCTTGGGAATTTCTCAAAAAGTTAAATATGAAAGTACCTTACAACTTGGTAATGCTACCCCTAAATATCTATTCAAGAAAAATAAAAATGTACATAAGAATACAGTTGACTGAAACAGGCATGGTGGTGCATGACTGTAATCCCAGCATCTCGGTGGCTGAAGCAGGAGAATCATGAGTCTCTAAATAAAAATCAAAAGGTTGGGGATGTTGCTCAGTGGTTAAGTGCCCCTGGTTAATAAAAATTTAAAAAAAAAATAGAAAGAATACAGTTGACTGATAAAGGAACAGGAATTTAAATGTTCTATATGCACATTAATACACAAATTGTTATTTATTGTCAGGGATGTGCAAAGTAAAATTACAAGATTACCATTTCACATGCATTACATTGGCTGAAACATTGAACCTTATCATGTGTTAGTGGTAAAATGCAGCAACAAAAACTCTCATGAATTTCTAATAGAACTGTAAAATGTTAGGACTAATTAGAAAACAGTTTTATTTCTTCTTTAGAAAGTTAACCAAATATTTATCAGAAGACCCTGAAATTTCATTCTTAAGTATTAACTCAAGAAAAATGCAAACATATCCCATCAAAGACTTAAATATTGATAGCAGCTTTATTAACAGGAAGATATACTTAAAACTATCACAATTTCCATCTTCAGGTGAATTAATAATTAATGGCTATTTTTTAAATGGAAAATATTCAGCAAGAGAAAGGAAGATACCACTGGTTTATGTAAAACCATGGATGCATTTAAAATATGAACAATGCAAAGAAGGCTTGTGTGGCACATTATTTCATTCATATGAAACTGTAAAGGAATAAGATTCAATTATAGTGACAGAAAGCACATCAGGTATAACTTGAGGTTGGGAATGTTGGTGATGAGTCATGAGTGAACTTCTTAACATAATTAAAATATTAGACACATTGATTACAATGATTTCACAGCTTCATAATTTGTCCAGTTACCAAAATTACACTTAAAATGGATGAATACATGCTGTGTAAATGATACCTTGATTAAAAATGTGAGAAGAAAAAAGTGAGAATAAGACACTGTTCATTTCATCAGAGGTGAGGAATATCACAAAAGGTCATTCATGTTATGAACTTTCTCTTAAGACTGTATTCTTCATTTTAAGACTATTTTTCCAATACTAAGCAAATACTTTCATAGTTCATGAGCTAGAATCCCTTGTATAATCTAATTTTTCCATTTTCTCTAAAGTTAGTTATTATCATATTTTAAATTCATTTACAGATGGAAATTTGAGTTTAGATGCGCAAATGATGATTAGAATTTAAATAAGACCCAAAGAAACATAGTCCAAAGTTACTAAGTGAGTGATTACAATTCCAGTGATGATGCCACTAGCTCATGGTCCTTGTGGATTCCAATGCCACATAAGAAGCTAGTGCTCTGTTGTGCCCCACTACTGAGGAAGTTCTACAGCCTTCATATGAACCAACGGAACCTTGCTTATATTAGAAAAAGTACCAAAATAAAAAGTTTTATGAAGCAACTTGGGACTTCGAATTTAGTCTGGCATGCCATTTGTAACACTTTGAGAATGATGAGGGTTATGGTGAAAAAAAACTCTATGAATCATAATATAAGACATCCTCCACAATAAACCTAGGGTTTACTCGCATAATACTCCTCAAACATTTTGACCTCCCTTACCCATTAGTAAAGAAATTAGTGACCCACTGGCTTATTTGCTGGGTACCTACTGTGAATAAGCACTATAATATAGCATAATAATTACCCTGGCTTTTATTCATTATATACAACACTATGTGCCCTTGAATTTGTCTAATATATGCTAAAGAATAAAAATTATATGCCCAGAAGAGGACTAATTCATGTTTTGTTGCATCTGCTCTCAAGTGTTTATTAATTAACTATTAAAAACAAGGTCCAGGGGCATAGTTCATTTTAATATTCTTATAAATATGGATTTTCCTTCTAATTAAATAAAAACCCTTTTGCCTTTCCAAAACCACATTCCATTCAGTATAAAAAAATAATCCAAAGAGAAAAGAAATATATGCACTAAATTAATGCAACATTTTACAATGTTCAGTTGGTTTACATAATGCCTTTCATTCTTTCTGAACTCTGGTGATAGTTTAAATTTTATAGATTGATAAAACTTTTATTATTCTTGGACTAGAATGTGTGGAGTCTTAAAAAAGATAGATTAAGACCTGACTAAAGGAATTCTTCACCAAAATAAGATCAACAATGTTGCAGAAAATTTGAAAGAGTAAATAATAATTTTAAAATGTGAAGTGCTTCATGTATAGGTCAATGATTTCCATAAATTTGTGTATAACATTAACTGCAATGATGATTTCTTTTGTAAATAATTTGGGAAGTAATTGTGATAAAATGGCATACTGTGGCCCACAGAACCAAGGTTTAACCTGAAGACCTTTAGAATGTATCACTTCCTTAAACTTCATTCAGATTTCCTAGAACTTTTATAGATATTTAATTAAATAAATCCAATTTAGACTATAAATAGTGCTTTTGTATTTGTTTTGTATTGGGGATGAAATCCAAGGGTACTCTACCACTAAGCTTCATCTCCATTCCTTTTTTAATGTTTTGAGACAGGGTCTCACCAAGTTGCAGGCTGGCTTTGAACTTGCAATCTTCCTTCCTCAGTCTCCCAAGTCACTGGGATTACAGACTATTGTCCCCTGAATTAACTCAAAATAAAGGAGTTCAATTCTGGTTTTGTCACTCAATTACTTGACATTGAATAGTTATTTTAGACCCCATAAATTATTTTTTATTATATGAACAATGAAAGCAATATAAAATAAACCCCAGAAACTGTTCATATAAGTATTTGAGATGATATTTTAAAAGATCTATGAAAGCAGCAAGATACACTACAAGGCAGAATGCAAGAGCTGGGAAACTACTGAGACACTTCAAGCTCTCAGAGTAGAGCTCCTGTTGCAGAGTGAACCTCACAACTCAGCCAAATAAGAGCTATCCTCACTCTACACATGAACTAGCCCCACTTGAGCCTCAACAATACTTTAATACATAGATGAGGAGAGAGAGAAACCCTAAACCCACAACCAGGCCCCGAGTAGAAATAACTAAGGGGGAACCTCAGGTCCCATTCCTGGAAGTCTATTCAAACAGCAAAACAGAGGAAAGTTCCCAGAACAAAAAAAGAAAACTCTATACCAAAAGACATATTTATAAAAGAGAAAGAGGAATCCATCTCAATTGATGTGCAAGTCCAAGAACACTGAGGACATCAGGAAACAGGAAAACAAATTGCCCCCCAAAATTCACAATTTCCCAACAAAGGAACTCACAGATATGGAAGTGGATAAAATTCCAGAGAAAGATTATAAGAAACTGATTATTAATATGATCAATAAGCTAAAAAATTACAAAGGAACAAATTCAAGAAGCAAATACAGGAAGTGAAAGACAATTTTAATAAACAAATAAATATTACAAAGAAATCCATCAAACTCCTGCAAATAAAGACACAATGAATCAAATTAAAAATTCACTAGGATATCTCACCAATAGATTACATTGCACAGAATAAAGAACTTAAGATCTTGAAAATGGGATATTTACTTGAATATTCAGTAAGAAATAAAGGAAAAAAATAAAAGAGTATGATCAGAATATATGAAAACTCTCAGAGAACATCAAGAGAGCAAACCTGAGAGTCACTGGAATAGAAGAGAATATGAAGATACAGGCTAAAGGGATAAATAACCTCCTCAGTGTGATAATAGCAGAGTTTCCCTCACCTCAGAAATGAGATAGTTATATACAGGATGCATATTGTACCACAAAATAAACAAGATCAAAAAAGAAGCCTTCCAAGACACACCATAATCAAAATGCCTAACATAGAAAATAAGAAAAGAATATCAAGAAATTCAAGAAAAAAATTGTCAAGTCACATTTAGAGACAAACCAGTAAGACTCACTTTTGACTTCTCAACTCAGACTCTAAAATCAAGTAAGGTCTGGAGTGAAATATTCCAAGCTCTTGAAGAAAACAATTGCTAAACAAGATTGCTATGTTCAACAAAGCTATCTTTCAGAATCAGTATGGAAATAATTTTTTTTCATGATAAAGATAAAATAAAAGAATTCATGTTAACTAACACAGTAGTACAGAGAATGATTAAAGATATTCTTCACACAGAATAACTCAGAATCAAATCCCAAAACTCCCAAATAGATGATCACTAGAAGGGAAACCAACTAAACAAAAATCAACACAATACTACCTATAGCAAGCAAACCAAAAATGGGGAAAAAAAAGTACAAATACATATGTAGAATAACACTGAGTGCAAATGGTCTCAACTCAATGAATTAAAAAATCCAGATTGGCAGAATGGATTAAAAAACAATTTCCAACTATATGCTTTTGGCAAAAGATTCATAGGCAAAGACACTCATAGGCTGAAAGTAAAATAATGGGAAAATATGTCTGAAAACACATAGGACTAGCTATTCTCATATATGACAAAGGAGATTTCAAGCATAAATTAAACATGAGACAAAGGAGGGCTCTACATACTGGTAAAATAAACTATAGAAGAAGAAGGACATAACAGTAATAAATATTTATGCACCAATTGTAAGTTTGCCTAATTACTTAAAAGTAATGCTTGAAATTAAATCTCTGATAAACCCCATTACAATAATACTGGATGATTTCAATACACCCCTATCACCAATAGACAAGTCATCAAAATAAATAAAGATATTTCTGAGCTAAATTGTTTTATAAATTAAAATAACTTACCAGACATCTACAGAATATTTCATCCAAAAAGAATTTAATCCATTTTCTTCTCAGCATCTTTTGACACCTTTTTAAAAATACAACATATTCTAGATCATAATGTAAGTCTTAGCAAATTCATAAAAACTAATATTATCTCATGCATGGCATCATATCATAATGGAATGAAAGTAGAGACCAACACCAAGAAAAATTATAGAAACCATATGAATATATGGAGATTGGACAATTCTTTTAAATGAGGAATAGATCCTAGAAGAAATAAGAGAAGATATCAGGAAACTCTTAGAAATAAAGATAACAGAGATACAACATATCAACATCTCTGGGACAATGGTTTTATAATTTTGTCACAATGAATTCTAATGTTATATAGAACTAAAAAGAACTGATAAAAAAAGAGAGAGAAAGATTCCAAATAAACAATCTAATGCTACATGTCAAGGCCTTAGAAAAAGAAAGGAAAAAATGCCAAAATCAATAGAAGACAGGAAATAATAAAGATGAGACCCAAAATTAAAGAGAATAAGAAATAGATAAATAAATAAACAGGATCAAGTAAACAAAGAGTTGAATCTTTGAAGAGATAAACAGGATTGACAAACTGTGAGCCAAAGTAATCAGAGTGAAAAGAGAGAAAAACCAAATAAATAAAATGAGAGAAAAAGAAAAGGAGATGTCATAGGAGATAGGTCTGAAATCCAGAGGATCGCTAGAAACTATTTTGAAATTAATACTCTAATAAACTGGAAAATCTAGAAAGAAGACATTGACAAATTTATAAATACACATGACCTGCCCAAATTTAACCAGGACAATATAGCAAGCCTAAACAGATTAATGAAATGTAATGACATTGAAACTGAATTGAAAGCCTATCAGCAAAGAAAAGCCCAGGACCAGATGGATTCTGAGCTGAATGCTGCCGTATGTTTAAAGAACTAACATTCACTTACCTCCAGTTGTTCCATGACATTGAAAGAGAGGGAAACTAGCAAATACATTCTATTATGCCAGTATAACCCTGATATCAAAACCAGACAAAGACACATCAAGGAAAGAACACTATAGACCAATATCCCTGATTAACATAGAAGCAAAAATCCTTAATAACATATTAGCAAACTGTATTTAAAAACATATCAAACAGCTAGTGTGCCATGAATAAGTGTGTTTTGTTCCAGGGATAAGTAAAATCAAGAATCAATAAATGGGATGGAAACAAACTAAAAAGCTTCTTCACAGCAAAGGAAACAATCAATAATGTGATGAGAGAGTCTACATAATGGGAGAAAATCTTTACTACATACACCTCAGATAGAGCACTAATCTCCAGGATATATAAAGAACTCAAAAACTTCACACCAAAAACACAAATAACCCAATCAATAAATGGGCTAAGGAACTGAACATACACTTCACAGAAGAAATACAATTGATAAACAAATATAAAAAAAATTCAAAGTCTTTAGCAAATCAAAACTACACTGAGATTTCATCTCAATTCAAAATGGCAATTATCAAGAATATAAGCAACAATAGGTGTTGGTGAGGATGTGGAAAAAAAGGTACACTCATACATTGCTGGTGGGACTATGAATTGTTACATTCACTTTGGAAAGCTCTATGGAGATTCCTCAGAAAACATGTGTATTTCCAAAGAAATTAAAATCAGCATACTACAGTGATGCAGTCACATTAATGTTTATAATAGCTCAATTCAAAATAGCTGAAATATGGAACCAATCTAGGTGTTCTTCAACAGATGAATGGATACAGAAATTGTGTTTTATATATATATATATATATATACACAATGGAATGTTACTCAGCCTTAAAGAAGAATGAAATAAATTATGACATTCACCAGTAAGTGGATGGAGCTGGAGAATATCATGCTAAGTGAAATAAGCCAATCCCAAAGAACCAAAGGTCAAATGTTTTCTCTGATATGCAGTTGCTAATTCACAATAAGGGGTGGGGACTAGGGAAGAATAGAGGTACTTTGGATTAGAAAGAGATGAGAGAAGGGAAGGAATAGGGTTTGGGGGTAGGAAGGACAGTAGAAGGAATCAGACTGTGTGCATATATGTTTACAGGACTGAAGTAAACCTATACCATTTACCAGAAGAATGAGAAGTTATACTCTATTTATGTATGATGTGTCAAAATGCATTCTATTGCCATGCATAACTAATTAGGAGAAATTTTTTTAAAAACATACAATTATAATAATAAAAAATGTAGACACTAAGACTGATGGAACAGAGTAGAAGCACAGAGAAGCCCACATATTTGTAGCACTTGATATTTGATAAACAAGAAGAAATACGTTTTGGAGAAAAGATAAACTTTTAACCATCTGGTGCTGGATAAACTGGCTGCAGATGTTTAGAAGAAAGAAACTTGATCTCTATCTCTTACCTTGTAAAAATTCAAATCAAAGTGGATCAAAAATGTTCAACATCTCTAGCAATTAGAGAAACACAAATTAAAACTACACTGAAATTTCATCTCACTCTAATCAGAATGCCAATTATCAAGAATACAAATACTAATAAAAGCTGGCATGAACATTGTTGGGGGGACTGTAAATTAGTAAAACCACTTCCATTTTCTGGAAAGAAATATTGAAATTTCTCAAAAAGCTAGAATTGAATGAACATATGATTCCAGCTATCCCACTTCTCTTTTTATCAAAAAGAACTAAAATTAGCATAATATAGGGACACAGCCACATCAATGTTTATAGCAGTTCAACTCAGAATAGCCAAGATAAGGAAGCAGCCCATTAATAGATGAATGAATTAAGAAAATATGGCAAGTGCCAGGCAGGGTGGTGCAGACCTGTAATCCCAGCACTCAGGAGGCTGAGTCAGGAGGATCCCGAGTTTGAAGACAGCTTCAGCAATTTAGGGAGGCCCTCAGCAACTTAGCCAGATCCTGTCTCTAAACAAAAAATATAAAAAGACCTGGGAATGTGGCTCAGTCACTAAGTGTCCCTGAGTTAAATCTGCACCATCAAAAAAAAAATAATAATAATAATAATAATAAGGAAGAAAGAAAATGTAGTATGTATACACAGTGGAGTTTTACTGATCCATCAAGAAGGATGAAATCATGGTATTTTCTGAAAAATGGACATAACTGGAAAATGTTATGCTAAGTGAAATAAGTTGGATTCATAAAATCAAGGGTCAAATGCTTTATATATGAAAGCTAGAGCAAAATAAGAGGAGGGGGAGTTCAGAAATCATAAAGATAGAGGGAATGTCAGTGGCTGAGAGGAAGAATGAGGGGGAGAGAGAAGGAATGGGAGGGGAAAAAAGGAAAAATTGACAAAATTATGCTATGTGCATATTTAAAAATATGACAGTGAATGCCACATTCATGTACATCTGTAAATAATCATGTAAAAATAAATACATGAATGGGTGGCAGGCAGCCCAGTGGAGTAGAGGAAGATGAATAGCAGGAGGGAGGAGGTAAGGAAAAAGGGCAGACTCTGGGTACTGGGATGGGTTAAATTAAACTCTATGCATGTATGATTCTTTCAGAATGAACCCAACCATCATATACAACCACATTACACTAATAAAAACCAAAAATATCTGGCGCATGCCTGTAAAACCCGTGGCTCAGGAGGCTAAGGTGGGAGGATCACAAGTTCAAACCAGCCTCAGTTACTTAGTAAGACCCTAAGCAACTTAGGAAGAACCTGTCTCCAGATATTTTTTTTTTTTTTAAAGCCAGGGATGTGCCTCAGTTGTCATGTGCACCTGGGTTCAAATCTTGTTATGAATAAATAAGTAAATACGCTAAAATATAGTTTCAAATTAGTATTGTGTACATTCTATTTTTCTCTCTAGAAAAATTATTAAAATAATATTCAATGTTTGTATGCCAGATAATCTCCCCAGCATTGCACCAGTAAGTAGCTACTGATTGCTCTCTATTCTCTTCTTTATGTCTAATCTGTTCTTTCTATGTCTTTGTGCCCTATTATCCCAAGAGAGACAACAGACAGTGTTTGGAAGGAAGAAAAGGAGAAGAGTCTGGTTATTCTCTACCTTTGCTCCTGCTTAGCAATTGTCCCTGACATAGATGCATCCATTCTCAAAAACAGCTTTGCAATAAGAACTGTGTAGTTCTGTTCTCATAGATTTCCAACATGATTTGTCTACCTTGTCACTTAAATCCTTGTGTTGGTATCAGGTTTGCTGTGTCAGTTTCTCTGTTCCTCATCATCTCTTGCTTTTTCTTTTAACCTTCTGTAAATAGTGCCTTTATTAATCTCTCTTTAATTAAACCATTTGTTTCTTGCTGATGTATTTACCTCATTTGATGAATGAGGAAATGTAAGTACAAAATGAACAATAACTCAAGTTCATAAATAAATGGTGTGACAAGGAATTGGCAATCTGATATAGCTCCTGTGCACTTCGATGCTATGCAGTAGTATCTCCATGTATCGGCCCTTGTAGACTGCAACAGATTGCTCAAAAAGTCCTTGGAAATTAAAAAAAAAAAAAAAAAAAGTGTCTTTCTGAGAGTTAAACTTCAAATCATGACAAGAAAGTTGTAAAATAGGTATAATGTTCCAATGTTAATAGGGAAAATATGGTATTAATAATCTCAGGAAAGAAAGAAAAAATCAAAAGCAGGAATAAGGAGTGTCCCATCTAGCAGAAAAGGAGAAATGAAGGAAGCTGTGACAGCGATCATCCCTGGGTGCCCAGAGTTCTTCAAAATTACCCCCATTTTTAAGGTCATCTCAAGTGTTTAGGGCAAAGTCATCTACTTTCTTCTGGCGCCACTGAATTTTTAACATATCTCACGAAGGACTTCTGTTCTTACTACATGATCATGTACACTTTTATGCTTTGTTTGTGTTATTCTTCCACTAATAAAGAATGCACTAGTCACACATATTAAGAATATGTTGTTCCTTTAGGTATTGTATTCCCATTTTAAAACACTAGATAAAGTGATATACTCACTGTACTTACCTGTCTGTGAGTTTGGTTAGTGGGTATTCAACCCTGCCAGGTGTGGCTGCTTTCAAGGATCTGAAGAAATTCCATTTTAAAACTTGCAAGATTGATGGATAATCATTTTATTGTAGAGAAAATTTTGTTTTCATCTTAAATGTTGGCAAGAGAGGAGTAATAAGATAGCAATATACTGTACAATTAGCTGAAAACATAAATGCTAGCTAAAGAAATATTTCTTATCAACACCACCCAGAAATAGCACAATGAAACAACTATTTGTATGCCAATTTCTCCTAATTACTCCTAGTTAACAGCCACAAGTCCTCAAAGGATTCTACTTTTATAGCCTAATACAGAATATGTCATAAAAAGATCTACAAACAACTAAGGAAAAAATGGGAAGCTACCTTGACAATAACATTTCTCTGGGTAGAATAAGAAATTTTCATTATTGTCTATGAACAAGTCTCTTATGAGTTTTATTTTATCAAATCTTTCCCCAAAGAAATGACTTGATCAATGCTTTTTCTAATCCTAAAATGCTGAAAACCAAATCCTGGGTCCAAGTAAGACATAGATTCCCTGAAAGATTCAGCGCCCTATTTTCAGTCCTTCGAATTCTAATGGTTAGGCACTTGAAGTAGTTCTTCAGAGCCACTATGTAGTCAGACAAACCTGGGTTTTGTTCTTGATCCTCTCACTTTCCAGCTGTATGACATCGGAGGAGTGTTAGTTTGCAAAAGGAGGATACTAATACCAATATTTTGGAATTCTGATGAAACTTAAATGAAATAATATATGTGACTGATACATTGACCAGTATAGCAGACACTATTAGTATTATCATTTTAACTCTAATAAACACTATGTAAAACTGTTTTTGATTACTGGAAGCAAAACTAGAATTTTGTACAGTCTTAATGTTCAGGATTAACCAAATTTTTATAGATGAGTAGATGAACAACTGAGTAGAGATATTCAGTTAACAAATGCTAGAAGAATAAGCTTTTGCTGTATATACATGTCTTTTAAGAAAAATATATTGGTTAGATAAAAGTTGTTATTAATATATTTAAATCACAAAATAATAGAGATATTCAAACTTGAATGCATCTTTCAAAAATATTTTGGTGTAAAATTGGTTTTAATATCAGGGTCAGAAAAAATTTCTTAAAACTACAGCAGATTTATTTGAATCATTTTAATTGCCAATACTCCAGTGACAGTAGATTTTTTAAAAAGACACTTCCTCATTGAACAAGCATGTATTGTTTTTTGTTTGTTTGTTTGTTTTGTTTTGTTTTTGGGGGTTCTCAGAGGCACGCAAGCACTGAACCACATCCCAAGCCCTTTTTTGTACTTTATTTAGAGATAGGGTCTCACTGAGATTCTTAGCACCTCACTTTTGTTGAGGCTGACTTTGAACTCTGGATCCCCTGCCTCAGCATCCTGAGCCACTGGGATTACAGGTGTGCACCACCACATCTGGTGCATTGTTTTTATTACATGCTAGGTGATGTCAGAATCCATAGAATAATATGGAAAATTGTCTGACCTTGAGGAATTTACACTGACACACAACTAATATGTTATTTTGAATGGTTATTGACCTGCATTATAATAGGTGTTATATTCAATGATTATATGGAATGGAATTAAAGAGAAAATACACACTTCAAACATGGGACATTTGACTCATTTTCTTCTTTTTTGAGACTGGTATTCCTCCTCTGTGAAAGGGAAAGAAAGAGAAAGAAAGAGAAAGAAAGAGAGAGAAAGAGAGAGAGGAGAGAGAGAGAGAGAGAGAGAGAGAGAGAGAGAGAGAGAGAGATTGATTTTATTTATTCATTCACTTGTTGAATAACAAGACACTTAGATTTCACCCCAATTTTGACCATTTGAATAATGTTGAAGTAAGTGATTATAGATATCTTGTCAACATACTGATTTCAATTACTTTGTATTTATACCCAGATTTGGGATTGCTTTGTCAGAAGTAAGTCCTTTTTGTATTTTTTTGAGGAACCTTCATACTGTTTTCCAAAACGGCTGTACTAGTTTACATTCCCACCAATGGTTTGCCAGGGCTGCCTCTTCTCCACATCTTCCTCAATACTTACTAGTATTTTCTTTTTGGAGGTGGGGAATAACAGTTATGCTAACAAGTGCAAGGTGATACCATATTGTGGTTTTACTTTTTATTTCCCTAATGATTAGAGGTGTTGAACATTTGTTAATGTATTAGTTTTCATTCATCTCTTTTTGAAAAATGTCTGTTTAGGTTGAATGTCCATTAATTAATTTAATTTTTTGATTTCTTGCTATTGAGTGGAGTTCCTTAATATATTCTATAGTAACCTCTTATCAGACATATGGTTTGTAAATATTTTCTTCCAATGTGTGGGCTGGTTTTTTAATGTGAAAGGTTTCCTTTGTTGTGCCAAATTATGTAGTTTAATACAATACTATTTGTCTTTTTTTTTTTTTTTTTTTTTTTTTTTTTCTTGCCTATCCTTTTTGGGGTCATATCCAAAAGTCTATTGCCCAGCCCATTGCTAGGAAGGTTTACACCTACATTTTGATTAGCAGCTTTACAATTTCAGGCCTTACATTTAAATCTTTACTCCATTATGAATTTATTTTTATGTATGAGGTGAGGTGACATATAGGTTAAATTTTGTTCATCTGCAAGCTGATATAATCTTTCCCAACAACATTTATGGACGATAATACTGCTTCCCTATTGTAAATTCTTGGCATCTTTGTTTAAAATCAATTGACCACAGATACATAGGTTTATTTCTGGACATTCTATTCTGTTCCATGGTTTATGTGGCATGTGTGTGTGAGTGTGTGTGCCCGTGCAAATACCATGCTGATCTGAAATTATCTCTGCCAATGGCATTATCTTACACATAGAAAGGAAAACAGTGTTAGAACTTACAAATGAATTCTTGAAGCAGCATATGAGAATAACATACAAAAATCAGAAGCAATTTATATATGACCAACAAATTGTCTGAAAAAAATAATGTTATTTGAATAGCATATAAAAATAAAGTATTTAAGAGTAAGTTTAACCAAACAGGGAGAGATAGTATATTTTAAAAACTATTGAAATTTGCTGAAAAAATTAAAGAGATAAAAATATAAAGATAGCTTGTGTTCATGGCTTGGATGAATAACAATTATTAAAGTGATCATAAAAGTATTAGTATTTGACCTACAAATTCAATGCAATCTCATTCAAAATTATACTAACATTTTTCACAGAAACATAACTGTCTTTACATGGGCTTATATCTGTGTCTTATATGCTGTTACAATGGTCTTCATTTGTGTTTTGGTGTCAGTACTATGCTGCTTTTGTGATTACAGCTCTGTAGTATAATTTGAGATCTGGTATTGTAATCGATGCTTTCTGTTTTACTTTGCTCACTAAGGGTTGCTTTGGCTACTCTGGATCTCTAATGCTACAGACCATATGTTTTCTCTGATACGTGGAAGTTAACCCAAAAGAAGGAGAGGGGAGTAAAAAAGGAATAAAAGAAAGATCACTGAGTAGACAAAGGCAAAGAAAGAGAAAGACAATAAATGAGTCTGACCTAACATTCCTATGTACATATATGAATATACCATAGTGAAGTTCACCATCATGTACATCCAGAAGATGCTAATTTTAAAAACAGTAAATAAATAGCAGAAAGATCAGTAGAGTAGAGGAAAGGGAACTGGGGTTGGGAGGAAGAGAGGACTGGGGAAGTTCTAGGAACTGAATTAGAAAGAACCAATACAAATGTGAAAAAAATGTTTAGTTTCAAACATTAACTATTTTGTTTCTGGATGAAAAATAATGAGTAAATTTTATTACCTTATCCCTCACTGAATCTTTCCACCTTCAAACTCTAATAGTTTTTTTTTTTTTTTTTGGACATTTTAACAATACTCTTAGGTTTTCAGTTTCTAGTCTAAGCAGAAAAACAAACTAGCACTAATGATTATCTACTTTGCTTCATGGAAAAGCAGTAAGTAGCAAGAGTTATGTAAGTTAAAAAGCCCCCTGCCACAAATTAATGAGAACAGTCTAGAGATAATGGAAAATTTTCCAGAAAGATGTAAATGCACAGGAAACAGAAGATACCCAACCTGCCAGAATTACTGGAAATAGTTGTGATGGTATTGCGAAAGTTGACGGAATCAAAAGGGTGCTTGCTTTTTTCAATGATAACAGAAAATAAATTTTAAAAGCCAGGAGAACATGAAAGAAATATTCTCATGCATAATTGCCTGAGAGTTGCCATCACAAATGACTGCTTGTACCACAACCTTGCACAAAACCATCACAACCTTATACAAAAAAATACTTCTGCAAGAACATTTGCCAATCAGTGGTCTACTTAACTTCATGCTACCTCCCCTTTATTACTAAACTTTGTGACCAACAACTATTGTTTAAAAATGTCTTATCTAAAGAATATCTATTCCCATCCCAATGTTATTATATTCCCAAATGTGTATCATTCTTTGGAGAACCTTTCTCAGTTTGACTTTTAGCTCAATGGTGTAGCAGGTATCATAGGAAAAATCAAGAACTCAAGCAAGACCTAGAGAAAATCATACCCAGAGAACAGCAATCAAGATTAAAATATTCCTAGAATGAGAAGGTTCCCACCCCTAGTGGAAATAGACTTAGTTAATTCTGGAAGTAAATAAGGTAGAAAAGGATTACAGAAAATGCTGGGGTAGAAAAAGCTGGAGAAGAAAAACAATCAATACATATAAATGTTAACATGTTAAATATATTTTTTTTTAAAAAATTATGATGATGGGGCTGGGGAGATAGCTCAGTTGGTAAAGTGCTTGCCTTGCAAGTACAGGGCCCTGGGTTTGAACCCCAGCACCACAAAAACAAAACAAAAAAAACAAAAAAACAAAAAAAACTATGAAGATGTAATGTGTGTGTGTGTGTGTGTGTGTGTGTGTGTGTGTATGAGTGTGTAACATCCACAGCCAAGTTGTGCTAGGGCACTGGGACAAGTTGTCCAGAGATAAAAGAAGACATCTGGAGATGGAATGTGAGATACAAGGTCTACTGAAAAATGCTTAAGGGAAGATCCATGGTGACAGGCTGGGCAGGTGCTTTGCAGCAGCTGCAGTGCAGATGAGCTGAACAGGTGCGCCTCTGTTTCACACACACACACACACACACACACACACACACACACACACAGTATCTCCGGTGCTCTAACAGGGAAGACTGCCTCGTTCCCCAGTGATGTTTTGTTCGGCAGCAGCTAGCTGAACTCTCTCCACAGTGCTCTAACCTACAGCACTTACTGCAGGGAGTGGGGTTACACTAGGTTACAGAAACAGCATTGGTTTAGCATGCTTTGTCCCATTATACAACCAGCACCTCAAGGAACTTGGCATGCATGGAAGAAAACAGCTTTCTACAGATAGTGTTAACTTGTTCTAATTACTATAGTACATGAGAGAAAGCCAGTGTCTTTCAAGATACATGTACCTGGATAATTAAGTCCAAACTTGCAATTATGATTCCCTTAACTTGGCTAGGTTTTTGGGAATAGGACGTTTATTTTCCTCTTTTTCTCCAATGATGCCACAATGTGAAACACATCACATTAGATTAGTCTATGTAACTTTTAACTGTGGAGTACAGAGTTAACGACAAGTCCTATGCTATATATCATGTATCTCCAACACAGTTATTTATTGAACAACACCTTTTCATTCCTCCTCTGACTGGGCCCTAGAAAACACAATCCTACTCTCTGCTTCTATGAGTTTGACTGTGGTAGGTACTTCTTAAAAGAGAAATCTTTTTGTGACTAATACAACTGCAATTTCTTCTGTCATTAGTGCCTCGTTTTATTAGAATAACATCCTCCAGGTTTGTTCATGTGAGTGCACATGGCAAGATATCCCTTTTCAATGATTCTTAACTGTGTGTATAGGCCACAATTATTCATCTTTTCATGGAAATTTAGATTATTTCCATAACTTTACTATTGTGAATAAACCTGAAATAAACAAGGATGTGTAGATCCTGATTTCAATACTTTAAGATCTATAACCAGAAGTGGGATTATTGGATAATGAGATAGTTTTATTGCAAAATTTTTTTAAAAAATGTGCATGCTCTTCTTCATAATAGGCATGCCATTTCACATCCCCATACTGAACAAGGATTCTATTTTCTCTACATCCTTAATTTTTGTTATTTTGATAACTGCCAAAGTAACAGACAATGAATTCATGAAACCTCATTGTGAATTGATTTGTGTTTCTCCAGTTCATGATACTGAGCACTAAGTTATAGAACTGGTGAATATTTGAACATTTTCTTTGCAGAAAAGTCTATTCAAGTCCTTTGCCCATTTATTATTTGGATTGTTTTTGTGGTTGTTCATTGTTGTTGAATTGTAATTCTTAAAATTCCGAATAATAACCCCTTACCAGATAAATGACTTGCAAATATTTTCACCCATTCTATGGGTTGACTTTCCATTTGTTTATTTTTCCTTTACTGTGCAGAAATTTTTTGTTTGATGTAGTTTCTATAATATAAAGCTGCTCCCCAACCCTTTTCCCTGCATTCATTTCCCCACCTCCCATATTACAACCTAGCTTGTCAGTCTGTGAACATCCTAGCTAGCCATTGGTTCATCAGTCAGCTTGCAAGTATTCTGCTCTACTATTGGTTCCTGCCAGCTCGCTAGATTCCAATATCTGGGAGAAGCTCCTATGCCATTTCTCTTCTTTTCCTTCTTTCCAACCCCAAGCGGATGCTCTAGTTATCAGCCTAGTAAAATCCCTGGTGTGAGTTCCCGTGTCTGAAGTGGTTTCCTGGGTGCTGTCGCTGGATGGTGACTCAGACCAGGCACTCACAGTGCCTGCTCCCCTGGATTTAAGGGTCTGAGCTGCCTTGGGACCCAAGCTGAGCCACATTTTTCTTTCATTTTCATTTGTCTCATTTTACTTTCATTACCTGTGTTTTTGATTGCCTACCCAAGAAGCCCTTACCAAAATTAATGTCGAGAAGCACCTCCCATCCCAATATTTTCGTCTAAGATTTTTACAGTTGTAGATATTACATTTAAACACTTACATTAGATTCTTAATCTATTTTAAGATTATCTTTGTGTGTCATTTATGGTAAGGGTCTTATTTCATTCTTTGTTGTGCAAATATACACTTTTCCAGAACTCACTGTTGAAGAGACTCTACTTCACCATTTATATTTTGGCACCATTGTCAAATGCCTGCTGGTCGTATATGTGTGAATTTATTTCTGGGCTCTGCATTTTATTCCATTGGTCGATATTTCTGTTTTTAAGCAAGCACCATGATCTTTTGGTCACTTTAAGATGATATTATATCTTTAAGTAAAGAAGTGTGATTCTTCTGGTTTTGTTCCTACTCAAGTTTATTTTGGCTCTTAGGGTCTGCTGAGTCTTCATAAGAATTTTAGCATTAAAAAAAATTTGTAGTCTCAAAAAGAGAAAACCACTGGCAATACATGAATGAATACTAAACTTCTAGTAAAATTAGCTAAAAGAAAGAGGAGGATGTTGTATACATCCTTTGCTCTTTGTCCCTCCTCTCTATCCCTTTGCTCTTGGGAGAAGACTCAGAGGTGTGAACCTTCTCTCAACCTCACAGAGTTATGCAAACTGGATCAGAGTTGCCACCTACCTTACAATTGAGATGTTCTGGCTTGGGGACAGAGCTACTGCCAGTTAAACAACATTGTTTTTCTTACCCAATTCAGTGTGGTGTTTTCAGTTTAATAAAGATTAAAAATAAACTGAGAGATTCTCAGCAAGAAAAAAAATCACTAGGAAGTCAAAATGAAAAAAAATACAGTGTACAATATCACATATATGTATGCATGTGTGTGTGTGTGTATATATATGTCTCCATCTATCCATTGGAACTATGAAAGAATATCAAGAAACTAAAATAATTAAACTCAGAAATAAAAAACTTCAGACATCTAAAGCAGCTGATTTTGTTCAATGTCTTTTACTTCCCTGACAAATATATTTTAATAATAATAATGAAATAAACTAAATAGTACTAATTGTCAGAAAAAAATTCAGAGAAAATTTTCTTTTGAAGTTTGAATATATAATAATGCCAGTAAAAGCTTAAAAATTAACATAAAATGAATACTAAAAATAAAATGAATGAATTAAAATGCATTATTGCATTTGTCTTGATAAAAAGTAAAACTTATGCCCCTTGTAGATTCAACACCGCACCACACCCCTCCATCCACCAACATGTGACCACCTCCATTTTGGGACACCCCCAGAGCCATCTTGGACTGCCTCTGCCACTGCCAACACCATCTTTAGTTAGGAAAGTTTCCATCTGGAGACACCTGCTGGAGACTAGAAGCTCATTATCTAAGTACCTACAGTTAGCCACTGCTGCTGCCACCAACTAGGGATGTGGTCACCTCCATCTAGGCATAATAGCCAGGACCTGAAAGATCATCACCAAAGGCCCTGAAGACTTGCTTACGTCTAAGCTCTCCCTGCTAGGAGTGCTACTAGCTGCCATCTTGCTGCAGAGGCAGGAGAGAGCCTGGCAAGTGATCAGTAGGAGGAAAAAGGGTGTGAGGGCATCTTGGTCCTGTCTTGTTCAGTCAACCATCCTGGCATCCACCTGGATCCCAGAGACAACTCAGGCAGCACTTGCTGGGATTCAATATCATCCTGGTCCACAATTCCCTACCCAATACAGCATCCACCAGTTTGGCAATCACCAGGGCCCTTGGGATTCTCAATCCCCAGTCTCCCAATGACCCCTTAGCCACCAACCTGACCCAGTGCTTACAGCTATGTGGCTGGTCCACAGCTCTCAATGCCTTGTCCTGATTGATCCAATACAGAACAGCTTTCTGGGTCTGGCACACGGGTCCTGGCACTCAGCCCCCAGGACCTCTAGGGTGAAAGGATCCCGATTGGGAAGTCAAAGGGCAGGGGCAGGAAAGATACAATTTAGAGACTAAATTATAGACCAGGAATTTTGGGGTTCACGGATGAAGGAAGGAGCCAAGACCAGGCTCCTCCATCACACTAGTGGACCCCAATGGAGAATCCCTGGTGCAGACTTCCAGAGAAACTGGCAGTTACTATAACCTGCTTCCAGAAGTCCTGCCTCCAAGTCTAATCCTCCCACCTTAGTAACTGTCATCATCCTGAGGGTGGAGTTATCCGCAAACTCCAGACAACCCCACCTACCAGAAGAGAAGGGAAACAGAGAAGATTTTGAACTCCAACAGGAACATTGTTCATTTTCCTTCAAGACTCTCTTTTCCCTCCCTATTTTTTTCTTTTTTTCTTTTTTCTTTTCTTTCCCATTTCACAACTCTATCATCTTTGAAATCAAGTACTTTTCAGGCATCAGGATACTGAGGACTGGGAGGATTGAAAAGAGAACTACAGTTTTGTTGTAATTCTTGTTATTTTTTCTTATTTTTTGCATGGTTTTTCTTTGCTTTGCTTTATTTTTTCCCTTCTCTTACTCACTCTCTCTATTTTACTCTTACTTGTTTCCTCAGAATTTCTTTCTCCCTTTTTTCCTACTAATAACCAACTTCTTTTGATTCCTCTTTCACACTTCCTACAATCTAGTACTATATTCTCACTTCTTACCTCATTAACATCGCATCCTACAACCCTCCCCATCCTCTCTTTGTCCACCATTTGAAATTATAGACCTTATTACAAAGCTTTCCTTTATGTCATAGATAACAATCAAACTCATTATCTCTGTCTCTGTTTAGTATGATAATGCTGTTAACAGCTTAATAGGATCTATTTGGTTTAAGGCTGCATATTTTTTGCATTGGGTATTGTTAATATTGATCTCCTCCTTAAAGCCAAGGTATTGGGGAAACTGCAGGGACACTATAAAACTATAGGGTGGAAACTGTAATACCTTGGATCTGCACTGCTAGAGGGGAAGACACATACACAACATGAAAAACCAAGGGAAGAAAGCTCTAAATGCTATATTAATGGAATCCATTGACAGCATGGTAGAAAAAAATGTCAGGAAAGGAATTCAGAATGTACTTGATTAAAATGATCTATGAAGTAAAGAATGCAATAAGAGTGCAAATGCAGACAACAAATGATCGTTTCAATAAATAGTTAAAAGAGCAAATGCAGGAAGCAAAAGATTATTTCAATAAATAGAGATTTTGAAAAAAAAAACCACAGAAATCCTTGAAATGAAGAAAACAATAAACCAAATTAAAAACTTAATAGAAAGCATCACCAAAAGACTAGATCACTTGGAAAACAGACTCTCAGAAAATGAAGACAAAATATTTAATCTTGAAAATAAAGTTGACCACACAGAAACTTCAAGAATTATGGGATAACATGAATATACCAAATTTAAGAATTATTGGGATTGAGAAAGGCACAGAGATACAAACCAAAGGAATGAACATTCTATTCAATGAAATAGTATAAGACAATTTCCCAAACCTGAAGAATGAAATGGAAAATCAAATATAAGAGGCTTACAGAACTCCAAATGTACGAAATTACAACAGATCCACACCAAGACACATTATAATGAAAATGCCCAGCATACAAAATAAAGATAGAATTTTAAAGGTAGCAAGAGAAAAGTATCAGATTACATATAGAGGAAACAAATTCAGATATCAGCAGATTTCTCAGCCCAGACCCTAAAACTAGAAGGTCCTGGAAAAATATATACCAAGTTTTGAATGAAAATGGATGCCAGCCAAGAATATTATATTCAGCAAACTAAGCTTCCTATTTAATGATGAAATAAAAACCTTCCATGATAAACAAAAATTAGAGAATTTACAAATATAAACCTGCACTATAGAACATTCTCAGCAAAATATTCCATGAGGAGGAAATGAAAACCAACAATAAAGTTAGCAAAGGGAGGAACTACACTAAAGGAAAAGTCAATCAAAGAAGAAACCAAGTTGAGTTAAAAACAAAAAAACAAACCCAAATGACCAGGAATACAAATCATATCTCAATAAAAACCCTGAATGTTAATGGCTTAAACTCATTAATCAAAAAATATAGACTGACAGACTGGATCAAAAAAAAAAAAAAAAAAAGATCCAACAATATGTTGCCTTCCAGAGACTAGTCTCATAGGAAAAGACATGCACAGACTGAAGGTGAAAGCATGGGAAAAAACATACAGACTCCATAAAAACATAGGGGTTTCCATCCTCATATCAAATAAAGTGGACTTCAAGCAAAAGTTAGAAGGGATAAAGAAGAACATTTCCTGCTGCTTAAGGGAGTTATAAATCAACAAGACATAACAATCTTACATACTGATGCCCCAAACAATGGAGCATCCATGTACATCAAACAAATCTTTCTCAATTTCAGGAATCAAATAGGCCACAACACAATAATACTGGGTGACTTTAACGCACCTCTCTCACCACTGGATAGATCTTCCAAACAAAAACTAAACAAACCATAGAACTCCATAATATAATCAATAATTAAGACTTACGAGGCATATATAGAATATTCCATCCATTAATGAGCAAATACACTTTTTTCTCAGCAACATGTGGATCCTTACTAAAAAAAAAAAAAAAAAAAAAAATTGTTATGCCACAAAGAAACTCTTAGCAAATACAAAAAGAAAAAATAGAGTACTACCTTGCATTCAATCAGATCATATTGTAATGAAATTAGAAATTAATGATAAAATTAAAAATATAAACTCCTCTAACACCTGGACACTAAATAATGCACTATTGAATGATGTATGGATAGCATAAGATATGAGGGAGGAGATTAAAAAAAAAGTTCTTATAGGTAAAGAAGAACACTCATATAACATATCAAAAAATTGGGGACACTGTGAAAGCAGTACTAAGAGGAAAGTTCATTGCATTGAGCTCATTTAATAAAAGAATAAAAAGTCAACAAATAAATGACCTAATATTACAGCTCAAAGCCCTAGAAAAAGAACAGATCAACACCAAAAAAAGAAGACAGCAAATAATTAAAATCAAAGCTGAAATCCATGAAATTGAAACAAAATAATATAAAATATGCACAAAACAAAAAGTTGGTTGTTATAAAAAGTAAACAAAACTGATAAACCCTTAGCCACACTAACAGAGACAAGGAGATAGATAACTCAAATTACTAAAGTATGGGATGAAAAGGGAAATATCACAATGGACATTTTTAAAATGCAAAACATAATTAGAAGGTATTATAAAAATCTATACTCCAACAAAGTAGAAAATTTCCAGGACATTGACAAATTTTTAGAGACATGATCCACCCAAACTGAATCAAGAAGACATACACAATTTAAACAGGTCAATTTCAAGCAACAAAATAGAAGAAGCCATCAAAAGCCTACCAACCAATAAAAGCCCAGGAGCAAATGGATTCTCATCCAAGTTCTACAAGACCTTCAAAGAAGAATTATCATCAATACTCCTGAAATTATTCCATGAAATAGAAAAGGAGGGAACCCTTCCAAACTCATTCTATGAAGCTAGTATCATCATGATAGCAAAACCAGAAAAAGATACATCAAGAAAATTTCAGACCAATGTCCATGATAAACATAGGTGAAAAAATTCTTAACAAAATTCTGGCTAGTGGCATACAAAAACATATAAAAAGATAGTGCACCACAATTAAATCAAGTTCATCCCAGGGGTGCAAGTTTGACTCAACATACAGAAATGAGTAAGTATAATTCATCATATCAACAGACCTGAAGTTAAGAACCATATGATTATTTCAATAGATGCAGAAAAAGCATTTCATAAAATACAGCACCCCTTCATGTTCAAAGCACTAGAAAAAATAGGGATAGTAGGAACATACCTCAACATTGTAAAGGCTATCTATGCTAAGCCCACAGCCAACATCATTATAAATGAAGAAAAACTGAAAGCATCCCTCTGAAAACTGGAACAAGACTAGGATGCCCTCTTTCACCACTTCTATTCCACATTGTCCTTGAAACTCTAGCCAGAGCAATTAGACAGTCCAAAGAAATTAAAGGGATATGAATAAAAAAAAAAAAAAACTCAAATTATCACTATTTGCCCAACAACATGATTCTATATTTAAAGGATCCAAAAAAAATCCACTAGCAAACTTCTTGAAAGTATAAGTGAATTCAGCAAAGTAAAACAGGATATAAAATCAAAACTCATAAATCTAATGCATATCTATTCATAAATGATGAATCCTCTGAAAGAGAAATTAGGAAAGTTACCACATTCACAGTAGCCCCCAAAATAAAATAAAATACTTGGGAATCAATCTAACAAAAGAGATGAAAGTCCTCTTCAATGAAAACTATAGAACACTAAAGAAAGAAATCAAAGAAAATTAGAATATGGGAAGGTCTCCCATGTTCTTGGAGAGGCAGAATTAATATTGTCAAAATGGCCATACTACCAAAAGTGCTATACAGATTCAAAACAATTACAATTAAATTACAATTACAATGATATGCCTCATAATAATAGAGAAAACAATCATAAAATTCAGTAGGAAATATAAGAGAACCAGAATAGCCAAAGCAATCCTAAGTAGGAAGAGTGAAGCAGGAGGTATCACAATACCAGATCTTAAACTATACTATAGACCAATAGTAATAAAAACAGCATACTAGCACCAAAATAGATTGACTAATGGCAGAGAATCAAAGACACAGGGACAAACCCACATAAATCCAGATAACTGAGGGCTGGGGATAAAGCTCAGTTGGTAGAGTGCAGGGGTTCAATTCCCAGCACCGCAAAAAAAAAAAAAAAAAAAAAAAAAATACAGATAACTCATATTAGACAAAGGTGCCAAAATCATACAATGGATAAAAGAGAGCCTGTTCAACAAATGGTGCTGGAAAAACTGGAAATCTATATGCAGCAAAATGAAATTAAACCCCTATCTCTCACCTTGCACAAAACTCAATTCAAAATGATCAAGGACCTAGGAATCAGACCATAGAATCTGCACTAAATATAAGAAAAATTAGGCCCAAATCTTCATCATGTTGACTTAGGACAAGATTTTCTTAGCAAGACTCTAAAAGTGTAAGAGATAAAAGCAAGAATCAATAAATGGGATGGATTCAAACTAAAAAGCTTTTTATCAGGAATGGAAATAATCAATAAAGTGAAAAGAGAGCATACAGAGTGGGAGGAAATCTTTACCACACACACTTCAGATAGAACACTAATCTCCAGAATTTATAAAGAACTCGAAAAACTTAGCACCAAAAGTACAAATAATCACATAAATAAATGGGCTAAGGAACTGAGAAGATACTTCACAGAAGATGGACAATTGATTAACAAATATATAAAAAATGTTCAATATCTCAAGTAATTTGAGAAATGCAAATAAAACTACTCTAAGGTTTCATCTCACTCCTATTAAAATGGCAATTATCAAGAAAACAAGCAACAATAAATGTTGGCAATGATGTGGGGGGAAAAGGTACACTCATACATTGCTGGTGGGATTGCAAATTGGTCAACCACTCTGAAAGCAGTATGGAGATTTCTTAGAAAATTTGGAATGGAACCACCATTTGACCCAGCTATTCCACTCCTTGGCCTATATCCAAAGGACTTAAAATCAGCATACTACTGTGAAACAGCCACAACAATGTTTATAGCAGCTCAATTCACAATAGATAAATTGTGGAACCAACCTAGTTGCCCTTCAATAGATGAATGGATAAAGAAACTGTGTTGTAAATATACAATTAAATATTACTCCATCATAAAGAATAATAAAATTATGGCATTTGCAGGTAAATGGATGGAGTTGGAGTACATCATGCTAAGTTAGGTAAACCAATCCCCAAAAAAACAAAGGCCAAATATTTTCTCCGATAAGTGGATGCTGATATTTAATGGAGAGTGGGGTGGACCTGGGTGTGTGAGGGAAAAATGGAGAAACTTTGGATGGTGCAGAGGGAAATAGGGGAGGGGAGGGATCAGAAGGTGGGAAAGATGGTGGAATGTGACATTATTACCTATGTACATGTATGATTGCACGAATGGGGTGACTTCACATCATGTTCAACCAGAGAGATGAAAAGTTGTACTCCATTTGTGTACAATGAATCAAAACGTATTCTGCTGTCATGTACTAAATAGAACAATCGATCAAAATAAATAAATAAATAAGAAATTTAAAAAGGTAAAACTTAAACACTAATCTATTATTTTCCTTTGTATGGTCTAAGGTTCCCTCTTTGAAGGCTTAACCTCTACAAATTGTTCAATGGTCTTCACACATTCATATTTTTATGGAATTAATTTATAAGTCATTTTATCTGCACTTGTAATTGAGCAAAGAATATTTTAATTTCCAATATTTTATCATCATATAAATACTTATGTAATTTATATTTCCTAGAGGGAAGTGAAGGGAGGGGAAGGGGTATGGGGAAGGAATGATAGTAGAGTGAAACAGAAATTATTGTTCCTGCAACATGTGTAATCAGAAAAATGAGAGATTAAACTCTATTTAGGTATGACCTATGAAAATGTATAAATGCATCTACTGTCATGTACAACTAATTAGAACAAATAAAATTAAAAATTAAAAAGAAATGAGTTTGATGGGGATGCTTAAAATTTCCATTTTATAATAAATTCTAGAAACTACTGGTGTAACAGTGTCTTTTTCTCTGTCCATGTCTTTGCTCTTCTAAATTGATTCTCTTGGCATTCCTCTATCTCCACACTTTAAAATATTCCATTTGATTTCTGTGAAAATGAAGAATAAATTTTTGAAAGTGTTCTTTTTCTGAAAATACACACACAGACAAGAAAATGCCTATGTGATAGGAAATATTGATATTATTTGATTTGTTCCTTTGAATAATGTCCGTTTTGAAAAATTATTATTAATATTTTTCATTGTTTCTTGGGTATTCTTTGAAAATTTATTTTTATTTTCGTGTGTACATGTCACTTTTGTGTTTCTGTTATTGTTTTCTTTGCATAATTAAAGGTCTTTACACAATTTGAATTTTTCATACTTCGAAGAGCAGTTTTATGTCTTGGTTTTCCACTATCAAAGCTCATTTAACTGCTTGCAAGTATTTTGAAATTTAATCCCTGGAGATAAAGATAACTTAAAAATCACAAAATCCCATACAAATATTTGTATTTGAGCATGTTCTCTTGTACTTACACCTCCTCATAACACTGTGCTTCAAAGATAATTATTAGCTTTTTAAAATTCATTTTTTCGGTGTATACAACTAGACAATGAGCAGGAATCCACACTGCGTGCTAAGTTCTTAAATATTTTGCACCAATATTTTGTGGGATGATCACATGGCAGAGTAGAAATGCAATATTTTAATTTCTGCCTCTTGTGCTTTGCAAGCACTGTATTCGTTGCTTATTTGAATTTTGTATTTATAAGTAAGAGTCATGACATCACAAAGACTAGAGGCAAAATCTGAATCAGAGGAAAGCTGAAAGCATTTTGAAATATTACAAACTTGCTCTTGAAAGGAATATATACTGGGTCTGCATGTTTTCGACCCAGTTTTATAACAGAGTTCTGTAAAGTAACTTCCAGTTATAAAATACTGTTCATTAATGATAAATAATATGAATGTGCTAATATGAAGCATATATGTCTGTAAGTAATTAAAACTCTACAATAACTACAGTTATTATGTTAAAATTACTTAGAACTTTAAATAAGATAAGGGAGGCTATTAATTTCTTGACAGCAATACTAAAATTTCTGGTACATGGGGAGAATAAAATTACACTATGTGTTTGTGAACGTGATTATTGCTTTAAATTCTGTATAGAAAAATGTATTTCTTCACTGCCTACCACCAGAATGGACTACTTCTACCCCATTGCCTTGGAATTTCACTGTGTGAAATGGGTTCTAAGAATTAAAATAAAATAATAAAATTTAAAGCTTCATTCAGTAGTTTTGTTGTTTGTGGTAATATCACATTTTTATTTTGAAATTTTTACAAGGGAGAATAAAGTAATTACACAATCATGTTAGTTGTTAGTAATATCTACTCAATATAAAGCAGAAAAGATGCAATTATAAAATCAAATGGATTAGGTGAAAATACAATGTTAAATAAAACTGAAGCCAGGCGCAGTGGTGCATGCCTGTTATTCCAGCAGCTAGGGAAACTGAGACAGGAGGATCCTGAGTTCAAAACCAGCCTCTGCAAAACTGAGGCACTAAGCAATTCAGTGAAACTCTGTATCTAAATAAAATGCAAAATAGGGTTGAGGATGTGGCTCAGCGGTCAAGAGTCCCTGAGTTCAAACCCCAGTACCCACCCCCAAAAATAAAAAAATAAAACTGAAAACATTATGAAATTATATATACTTATGTGTGGTGTGTGTCTATGCAAACACACACACACACACACATTCTATACAAATACCTAAAGGAATAACATCTTAGTAACAAACACTGCCAGTAGCATATTTAAGTCTCTAAAACAGTTACTTATTAAATACAACCTGGGATTTTTCAGAGAAATACTTCATTCCAGATCATTGTCAGGGACGGTGCAAAATGATTCTGATGTAGGCCAGGATAACTGAAAGAGAAAAACAGTCTTAGTCCATCTGTGCTAAAAAAAAAAAAAAAAAAAAAAAAAAAAAAAAGGAGACTGGGTAATTTACAAAGAACAGAAATTTATTTTCCAACAGTTTTAGAGGGTAAGGAGTCCAGGATCACCACACCAGCATTCAGTGTCTGGTAGGGGCTGCTCTCTGACTCCAGGATGCAACTGTTTTCTGTGTCCCCTGGAAGGTAAAAATATTGTGTCCTCACAAGTGGGAGAGTTCAATAGCAAAAACTCAAACATGGTATGAAGTCTCTTTCATGAGGGCCTTAATGATATTTGTTATTCACAAACCCTCCTAATCTAATCATTCTGTAAATGCCTTCCTCTTGATATTGGTGATTAAGTTTCAGCATGAATTTTGGAAGGGACACAAATATTAAGACCATTGCAAAAGCCTTAAAAAATATAAGATCATGAAACAAAAGAAGTCACAAAAACCAGGCTTGAATCATGCCTACTGAGCCAAGTTGTGACAACATAAACATCAGAAAAGAAATCATTTTTATGAAAATTGGAGCATATGAAGTCAATGCATGCAAAGAGTACATTGGTTACTTTTAAAATAAATGTTTAGGAAAGCAATCCATTGTAAGCAATTGAGAAGCTACAAAAATCACCACTTTTTAAAATTGTGGAAGACTTCAACAATTTCAATTTTTCTAGCAGAGACAATGAGTGCAACAATGATAAACCATATGATTGGAATATAAAATTACTACTCTCTTACACTGATTCAATATTGAGACAAAGGTTATCAATTGGTGTGTTGAAAACATTTAGTATATGGTTAAGGGAAAAGAAAACATAGAATGCCAAAATAATACTCTACATATTATTTTTACAGACACAAATTGGTAAACAAAACTGTAATGGAGAGGTAAGAATGTCATCATCACAATGCAATTAACTCATTCAGAATCCTTAAAATGAATGATTAGTCAAATATTTATGTATGAAAGTGTGATGCAATTTGACCTATACAATAAATGTGAGGCTTAGCATTTATGAAGTATTTTAGCACATATAATATATGGTCACACCAAGTTTTCAAAATAACTTCCAGTTTACATGAAAAGAAGGCAATGTGGAAAGAGTTACACACCACCATAGTACCTGGAAGGGAACTAAATAATTTCTTTTCTCCAAAATCTACAATATGTCTGGCCCTCAGTGAGTGATCAATACATATTTGCTATATAAAATGAACTAGAATTGAATCCTTAACCTATGCACATGCCGTTACATTTGAGGAAAGAAAACCTTTTTTTTTCATAACAGGTATTGTAATAAAGGAAATTATCGTTACAGAGGAAATTCTTCAAAAGGGATGGATTTATCATTCTACTTCAAGTGGAAAGGAACAATCTTGGTTTGATTATTGGTACCTCTATATAATAATTCTCTCACTTATTACTTATTAGTGAACAGAGAATAATAATAATGATTTCTCAGGAGTTTTGGGAGGATTACCTGTGAAACCCAATATTTGACATATCAGATACTATCACTTATATTGCTTGAACATTACAGTTATTGAAGCAAGTTATTTCCAAATTTGCAATCTTTGTAAACAATGTGAATTTTCTAGTAGGTATTTAAATCTATGGATAATATCAGTTTAATTCACTATTAGAACCAGAGGTATTGTCTACCTTTTGCCAATATCTGTTTAAGATTATTATCGGAGGACTAGCTATGAATGTTCTCCTCTCTGAATCCCAAAAGTATTAGAACAGATTAAAACCAAATTAAGAGAAATTTTAAAAGTTGTTTCATTTTAAAATTTATATAAATGCCACATCAGAGTCCATGAGTTAGGTGTTTTTAAATAAAAGTCCAAAACATGGCTTATATTTCTCAGAATCAGGAAAGTACCATCTTAGAATACATTTCTTGCTTTTATTTATTTATATCTTGTCATTTTTGTCTTGCCTAGAAAACAAGGTCGCCTAAACTTCACTTGATCCATCTTCTCTAGAAATGTGTTAGTTTATGACAAAGCCAGGGTTTATGGAGCTTTTGATCTATAGAGTTCTGTTTGATTGCGGAAAGCCCACACTCATGTTAGGAATACAGATTAAGACAGAGATGATGTATCTGTGACAAGATAAAACTAACCATTGAAATGCACTGTACACTTAGAGATGGGAGTAATTGTGTAAGATAATTACAAAATTGTGGAAACACAAATTTTGTCATGACCAGCTTTTCTAAAGGTACAGGATTTTTAAAATACTGTAATCTAAAACTAGATTTTCAGGCAACAATATTTTATTCTGCACAAAAACAAACATTGTGTAACTTTGGATAAGTCATTAAAATTTTCTGTCTCACTTACTTGAAATGGCAGTGATTTTAATAGGAACTGCTTCAAAAGTCTATTGTAAAGACTAAGGTATGGATCAAACACTAGAAAAAGTACTAGAGGTAGTATGTCCTAACACTCTCTATTTTGTTCTAATCATAGTAGATTACAGTGCTCAATTTGTGCTGTGCTATAATCTCAAGGAGTTCAGGTCTTTGTGCATGCTGCTTCCTATACCTAAAATGCTCTGGCGCAACTGGAGGACAGTGCACCATATTCAGGAATCAGTTAATCCTTCCAGGAGCCCAGAAGCCACATCTGGTCTGCTTAGTCAGATTTTACAAATCTTCCAGAATCATGTGGAATTTTCATTAATCATTATGGTATGAAATGACTAGTCTATGCTCTCTTGTACAGAATCCTTCTGAAATTCAACATAATAATTTAAAATTCATGTGTCCTTTACATGAAGGACAGAATTCATGAGAATGATACTGGGAATACCAGGAGAAATTAACATACTTAATGCTGAGATATTAGTTTTCTGTCCTCGACCATAATTTGTTATTGATATTAATAAAAATATATAGAGTGTAGGTTTTACTACTGACTATAGAAAAATAGAAATAAGGGCAATTTGAACGTACTTGAACAAACAAGGAAAAGAAAAAACTGGAAAAATGTAACACAACAAAGTAAACAAACCTATAAAATTTGGGGCCTATACATTGGCACATAAACTTTCATGAGTAGCTTTGTACATGAACATACATTTCGTTTCTCTGGGACATTTATTGAATACAAATGTTATGTCAGTGGGTTATATGGTAGTTGCATTCTTGTTTTAAAAAATGAATTCCAAATGGTTCAATGTGTTTCTTCCATTTTTTATTCCTTCTCACAATGTATCCAGTATGATTCAGTTTCTCTGCATGTTCACCAATATGTGATGCATTCACTATCTTGAAAATGTTGCCACATTGATTCATGTGTATTGATTTCATTATGCTTTTATTTTATTTTCAGAGGTTTTTTATTGGTGCATTATAATAATGTATAATAGTGGGCTTCTTTGTTCCTTATTTGTACATGCACATAATACAATCATTTGATCAAATGCATTCCTCAGTATTGCTCTTTTCCCTTTCTTCCTTCCTAAACCTGGTCTCATCCTCAGCTCTTTCAGTCTCCCTTCTATTTTCATGTGATCCCAGTAGCACCCAGGTTTAAACTCAGGGCCTCCTGCATCCTAGGCAAGTGCTCTACCATCGTCATATCCCGAGCCTAATTAGGGTTTTAATTTAAAAAGCCAAAAATATAGAATATATTTTATGTGTTTATTTGCCTTTTGCTTATTTTATAAAAGTCTGTTTATATATTTTATCCATTTTCTTTGTTTCCTCTTTCTACATTTTGTACTGGTGCATTATTGTTGTACATAATGATGGGATTTTTTTGTTACACATTCATACATGCACACAATATAACAATATACTTTGGCCAATCCCACTCCCCAACATTTGCCCCCTCCTTCCCACTTCCCACCCATGGTACCTTTCTCCTATTGATCTCCCTTTTATTTTCCCAAGATCACCACCCCACCTCCTTTCTTTTCTTTTTTCCTGACTTTCACATATGAAAGGAGACACAGAACCCCTTGACCTTCTGAATCTGACTTATTTTGATTAACATAATGGTCTCAAGTTCCATTAGTTTTCCTGAAAATCACATGATTTTATTTCTCTTTCAGGCTGAATAAAATTCCATTGTGTGTGTATATATATTCCATATTTTCTTTATCTATTCATCTGTTGATGGACACCTAGGCTGGTTTCATAGTTTGGCCACTGGGAATTGTGCAGCTACAAACATGGGTATACAGGTATCACTATAGTATGATGACTTTAATTCTTTAGGATTTTATCCATTTTCTAATTTGGATTATCTTATTTTTAATGAATTTCAACAGTTCTTTACATATTCTAGATACTAGTCCTTTATCTGAAATGTGGTATTCCAATGTTTCATCACAGTTTGTAGCTGGTCTTTTTATCCTAACATACTGACTCAAAGAATATTTTTAAAAAATTTTTATGTATTGAAAAATGTATTTTTTATTTCTATAGGTTATGATTTTGGTGTTAAGTCTCAGAACTTTGAATCTTAAAAGATTTTCTTCTATGTACTTTTCCAAAATTTTTACACATAAACCCATAATCCATTTTGAAATTATTTTTGTATAGGGTGAGAGACAAGAAGGTTCAATGTCTAGTCTATAGAGAATCTACTAGATTATCATGTACTGAAAAAATTGGGTATATGTCTTCTGATCTCTTTGGGGGTCTGTGCACTGTACCATTGATCCCTGCATCTATGCCTCTGCCAATACCACAGGATCTTGGTTAATGGACTATAAAGTCTTGTACTTAGGTAGAGAGATTGCTCACACCTTTTTCTTCTTCCAAAATTATTTTACCTAATTTAGTTTTTGTGCTTTTCAATACCTATTTTGTAATAATCTCTTATACATTTACAAAAAACAAATCTTGTTGGTTAGGGGAGACTATATTAAACTTAATAGTCAATTTTTATCCTCACTATCTTGAGGACTCCAAACCATGAGCACATTAGTTCTCTTTTTTTGTTCTTCTTGTTGTTGTTTTTTGTTTTGTTTTGTTTTATTTTGTTTTATTTTGTTTGGGGTCCTGGAGATTGAACGTGGGGCCTTGTGCACGAGATGCAAACACTCTACCAACTGAGCTACATCCTCTGCCCCTCTATTTATTTCCTTTTGTTACATTATTTTTCAGTATAACCCTATGATGAATAAAATTGTCAAGAGAATAAATCCTTACCATTTTCCTCAATGTAGAGGGAAAGCATTCCAGTCTTTCATTAAGTATGTTAACAGGTTTTTGCCAGATGCTCCTAAGCAAATTTCCTTCTATTCCTATTTTTCCTGAGAGTTTTATCATGAAAAGGTGTTGAATTTTTGTCAAAATAATTGAGTTTGATATAACCACATAGCTTTTATTTTTGAGCATGCTAAGACAGTGAGTTATACTGATTGATTTTCAAATAGTGAATAAGCCTTCTGTCCTGAGGATTAATTCTCACATGTTCAAGGTATATAATTTATTTTACATATTTTTAAATTCTATTTAATAATAGGTAGTTAGGAAAGTTTGCATCTGTATTCAGGAGGGTTATTGGTTTATACTTTTCTTTCCTCTAAGATTTTTTTTTTTTTTTCTGGTTTTAGTAGGAGGGGGCTATTAACTTCATAAATTGAACTGGATACCATTTCTTTCTTTTTATATTTTCTGGAAAAGATTGAGTAGAATGATGTGTAATTCTGTTAATTCAGTAAAACCATGTGGGATTGCTTATTTCTCTTTTAAGAATTTTAAAATAATGAATTCAATGACATTGATGCTTATAATTCAAATTATTTCCTGTTACATCACTTAAGGTTGTTAGTGTTTTTTGAGGAATTGATTTATTTTGTTTACATTGCTACTAAATCTTTGTATGTAGAGTTTTCTGTAATATTCTCTTACTATCCCTCAGATATTTACAAAATGTGTGGAAATGTTCCTTATTTCATTCCTAAGATTTGTGACTTTTCCCCCGCATTGTAGCCTTGTAAACTGTTTAGATCTTTTCACCAAACCAGTTCTTCATTTCATCGATTTTTTTCTAGTTTTTTTTCTTTCAATGCCATAATTTTTTTCTATTGATTATTTTCTTCTGTTTTCTTTGAGTTTATTTTGTCTTTCTTTTTTCCAGGTTCTTACAATGAGAATTCAGATTATTGATTCAAGTCTTCTCTCTTCAAATGCGTGTGCCTACTTATTGTGATAAAATCTCTTTCATTATTGCTTTGATTCCATTGTAACTGGAGAAGAGATCCTGTGTGATTTAATTTTTTTTTCCAATTTGTTTAGATTTGTGTATTAGTCCAGGTGTTCTAGAGGAACAGAATCAACAGGAAGTATGATTATGAAAAGGGGATTTATTATACTGGCTTACATGATCAGAAGCTGGATAGTCCACAATGGTCACCTACAGGTTACAGAGTTGGAAGAACCAGCAGCTGCGCAGTCCAAGAGGCGAAAACCCCAGAACAAGAAGGATCAACAGTGCTACCCGAGACCAAGGATTCTGGAAACTAGCTGGAGAATCACAGGCAGAGTTCACTTTGGAAGAGTGAAGAAGCGAAGGTTCAATATCCTCAGCTGATCAAAGCAGCAATCAAGATCCCATTCAAGAAAAGTGGAGCCTGCATCTGCATCTACTTTCTTATTCTTCCAAATTTTATTCCATCCAAGTCACCATCCTATTGGGCTGTACTGCCCAGGCTTGGGGAGGGTCTCCATTTCAGTTCACTATCCCATGTTCCAGTCATTACTAGACACACCCTCATTGCACACCCAGAAGCCTCTTAATCACTGGCATATTAATCCAATCAAGTTGACAATTCAAATTAACCATTACAGATTTGTTTTGTATTTTATGATATAGTCTATCCTAACCCATGTTCTGTGAGCACTTGAAAATTATAAGCATTGCTGTTGAATGAGATGTTGTATAAATGTCATCAAATTCTGTAGTCTGATGATGTTTTTGAGTTATTTTACGTACATTGATTCTCTGTCTAATAGGTCTAATGATTATTGAGGAGGAATGTTAGCATCTACAGCTGTAATTATGGGTTTATGGAATTCTCAGTTCTCTTTTATTCTGTTGGTGTTTTCACGTTGTCAGTTTCCCCAGGTCAAAATTCTAACTTACTGAAGCAAAAATAAATCCAAGAAACTCACCATCCTTTGGTCTACAGATCGTAAGGTCCATGGCACATTTTCTTTCTTCTCCCAAACTTTCAGAGTCCTCTTGTGTTTGTTCTATATATTGCATCAAGGGTTTTATGGTGTGCACTTAGTGAGAGGGAATAAAAGAAAGTATAGGCACTCCATCTTCTTGGAAGAGGAAATGCTTCTGCTTTCTGTTTTTACTTTCCAGCTTTGGGATGAATCAATCCCATAAAATAGTTACCTGTCCTGTCATCTGCAACAGGAAAGACTGGAGATCATTATATTAAGCAAAATATTCCAAGCACAGAAAGACAAATATTACATAATCTCATTTATACAGACAGTCTAGAAAAGTTGATCTCATAGAAGCTGAGAATAGATGGTGGTTACCAGACGCTGAGGGGATCAGGAGAAATGAGGAATGAGGAAAATTTGAGCAGTATTAAGGTACACGTAGCCGGGGGTAAGAAGTTCTGCTATGCTATGACATAGTAGGATGATGAAATCCTACAATGATGTGGTACATGTTTCTAAAAGTTGGAAGAAGTTATTTTGATTTTTTTATCATGAGGGAATGATAAATCTTAGAAGAGAGATATGTTAACAGATTTAAATATTCTTACAACATATACATGTCTGAAAACATCATGTTACCCCCATTAATATGTGTAATTTTAATGATTTGTGCATCAGTTAGAATTTATTTATTTATTTGTTTGTTTGTTTCTTTGTTTTTGTGATGCTGGGGATTGAACCCAGGGTCTTGTGCTTGCGAGGAGGCAAGCACTCTACCAACTGAGTTATATCCCCAGCCTTAGAACAAATTTAATTTAAAAATACTTACCTGTTATTAAGAGAGTGTTTCTCATCTTTGGTGCAAGTCAGAATAATATGGGAACTTTAAAAGTTACTAATATCTTGATAACATCCTTAAATATCCTGACTTAAAAGTTTTAGTTTTCCATGGATAGTAGGCTCTTTAAAGGCTTTCACTGTAATTCAAATGGGAAAGTAATGTTGAAGAACAATTTTATAAGTAATTTGTGAAGAAACAAGTAATTATCTTGACAAATCCATTCTTTTGATCCTCCTACTTCAAACACCCCTTTCTGTAAGATTTTTAAGTCAAAAGCTTGAATTATCAGAATCTCACCACGCAGCCTGGGTCCCTCACAGACAAATGAGTTCATGTTGGTGTTACTGTATCATCCCCTTCTTTCCTGATTGGGAGAAAAATACTAAAGTAAAAATCATACATAACCCCTGGTTATAATATGAAATAAGTTTGGTAACTATGCTTTTTCTATCAATATTTTTCATAATTTATTTGACTTTTGGAGCTGAGTGAATATATTTCTAAAACTATGGCATATTAAATCTGTTAAATAAAAAATTTTAAGTTTCTATCATCTCTATTTTTCATAGATGACTCAGTGACCAAATATTCATTGCTCTTCACATTCCAGTGTCTTTGTTGCCCAAATGTCTTTTGAAGTTAAAATGTTAACAGAAAGACTTTGATCCTATAATCAGAGGAAAATGTCATATAAATGCAATGCCCTTTGACTCTGAGCATTGACATATGTAATATAAATCAGTAGTATTATTTCTACTGGGCTGTGTTTTTGGTCATTTTGGCTCTTATCTTGCATAGTGAATACTGAATAACTTCTTTTTAAAGTGGATGTTTACTCCACACCTTCGTTTTGCTGCCCGTGTACCTAGAATATATTGTTTCTTTTCCTCTGCAGATGAAGATCACTTCTAACATTTTTATTCCAGATACTATGTAAGTTAAAGTAGTGTTAGCTAGTATAATCAATATACTTTGAAATTTCATTTACATAGAGAGAAATAGAAATCATCATATCGTTCAGTAAAATCCCAACTCTTAACTCTGCCCCTGTGAGTTATCCAGGGACCTGGTATGCCTGTAGATTTGCCATTTTCAATATGTGGCTCCTATAGCTTCCCTTCACCAGAAGTGGGGTAGGGCGGAGGAAAGAGTAGATGTTATCTATGCTATTCTAGAAACTGCATTCAGTAGTACACATTCTATATGCTTATATTTCATTGCTTAGGAATTCTAATTACATGATCACATCTAAATGAATGAAATGTACTTAACATCTAATCAGTTCCTACCTTTCCTGTTCATGCTGTATGTACTCTCTGATTTCATATTATAGAATGTATTCAATTTACATTTTATAGATGAGCAATTTGAGGTTTTACAAGTCAAACCGATATGCTAAGGTGGTCAAACCTAGGCAGTTAGAAGTACAAGCTCAACATTTTATAACTCTAAAACTTATACTATTTCTTGGTTGTAAAGAAATTCAATTTATAAGCACTTTAGGAAAAAAGTGAGTAAAAAGAAGTTTTTTTGATAATTTCTAATTGACTAAAAAGTAGTACTTGAATTTTGCTTTGTTGTTATAAAATAGTGACACTTGAGTTTTTTTTTTCAAAAGTATTTCTCTTTTTTGGGGGGAGTACTAGGAATTGAACTCAGGGACACTAAACCATTGAGCCACATCCTCACTCCAATTTTGTGTTTTATTTAGGGACAGGGACTCACTGAGTTGCTTAGCACCTCACTACCATTGCTGAGGTTGGCTTTGAACTCATGATCCTCCTGTTTCATCCTCCTGAGCAGGTGGAATTATAGGAATTAACCACCATGCTCAGCAAAGCAATTCTTTAATACAATGAAATAAATGATTTTTTTCTGCTTGAAAAATAAAAATATTTCTTATGTACAGCTTTATTCAACATGCAATACTCTGTTGAGGTTGTGTAAAAATTTTCTGGCTATGAAAATATTTGGTTGCCTTGACACAATCCATGTAATTTCAAGTAGGGTATTTTAATCAACTAGCATATTTTCAGTCCTAAGAAAAAAGGAAAGTACACAAATGATGAAATCACATGGAGTCCAATGGTCAACAAAATGAAGTCCAATTTTTAGGTTACTTCCTTAGTTGTCATAACTCTTAGTCTAAGTTTGAATAGATAGGAAAAGAATGAGCTTAACAATATGGTTCATGTTCTTATTGTTATAAAGCTCAGTCATTTGTGACAATTTAAATGTGAAAATACAATTGTTTATTCACTATGCTCACAATTTAAAAAGATAAATTTATATTTATAGCTTATTTGTGAAGATAATAACTTCATGCAAGAAAATATGCAATATACTATCCAAAGTGGTTGAGAAATAGTTTGGGTTCTGTGATAGACAAATGGCAAGCATTTGAGACTGAGGAAATACTCTTTCTCCCTGAACAATCCTATGAAATTTTCCAATGATCTTATGAAATAAGTCATCTTGAAAATCTTGAAAAAGGCCAATCAGTACTGATTGCAAAGAACATGAACATAAACTAAAAATTAACATGTGTGAACAAATTGTTTCTTTCTTTAATCTTTTTCATGGATTTCATGTCCCATTGCAATGCCTTTTAGTTGAATCAATCAATTTTACTCAGAGTTAAAAAATTGAGCTATAGTATCATGACACTGAGAGACCGGGAAAGAAAGAGGCAGATATACTGACAAAAACAAATTAAAATTTATGTTAATAGCAAAGTACATTTCCACAGTGTTTCTTTTAGTCACTTTTTCGCTGCTGTGACTAAATATCTGACCAGAACAATTTTAGGAGGAAAAAATTTATTAGAGGGCTCACGGTTTCAGAGGTCTTAGACATAGAAGACCAGTGCATTCCTTGGGGCTCTAGGTGAGGCAGAACATCATCATGGAAGAGTGTGGAAGAGGGAACCAGCTCACTTCATGGTCAAGAAACAGAGAAAATCTCCACTCCCCAGATACAAAATATATACCCCAAAGCCATGTCCTTAAGTCCCACCTCCTGTGTCCACACCCTACCACTTCAGTTACTACTCAGTTAATTCCTACCAGAATTAATTCATTGATTGGGTTAAGACTCTTATAACCCAATCATTTCTCCTCTGAATTTTCTAACATTGTCTCACACATGAGCTTTTGGGGGATACCTCACCTCCACATCATAACAGTATTCTAGGTAGAAAATTATTTTAAGTCAGGATCTTACTGCTTTCATAGAAAATAAAGTTACATAATCTGTAAATTTGGTGATACTTTCATACTTCTGTTTTTCAGTGAGAATTCTTACGTCATAACTATTCCACACTTGAAAAGATTTATTTGTATTTTTAAATTGCCTACCATAAAATTCCATGATAATTTTTTATAAAATAATTCTCCTTCACTCATACATGTATATATAGGTTGAGATCAGTGCATTAAGTGACTAGGTAAAACTTTTCTAATTTAATCATAATCCAAAACTCAACTGGTATCACAGCCAGCAAAAATCCAACTTCTCATTTTGTATTCTTACATTTTTTTCTGTAATTAGTGAATTATAATTAAGTTCATTTTGACAAAAATCATACATGCATGGAATTTCATTTACTCCATTTCCATCCCCCGTTTTCCTTCCCTTTTTTCTCCTCCTATTCCATTTTCTCTACTCTTACAGACATTAAAATTTACAACACAGATGGCCCCCAACATACAATGTTTCAACTTAGTTTTTCAACTTTGCAATGTTACAAAAGTTGTACACATTCAGTAGAAAGTGTACTATGATTTTTGAATTTCAATCTTTTCCTGGGCTAGCAACACACCATGTGATAATCTGAAGATGCTGGGTGGTGGCAATAAATTGCACTTCCCAGTTAACCATCAAGCAGGTAAGCAACCTACACTCTACAGTGTACTTTGTAACCACCATTTTTTTTTTTTTTTTGGATATTCTATTTTGTGTTTTTACATCTAATAATGTCTTCAAAATTATATAAGATATTCAACACTTTTTCACTAAATAGGTTTTTTTGTTAGGTGACTTTGCCCAACTACAGGCTAATGGCAGTGTTCTGAGCAGGTTTGGTAGACTAGGCTAAGCTGTGATGTTCAGTAGTTAGGTGTATTAAGTACATTTTTTTATTCGAACATATGGTAGAATTCTGATAAACCTAATATAAGAGGAATATCTATATTTATTTTTAAATGCAGCCACTTAGGAAACAGCTTGGCATTTCTTACAAAATGAAATATAATCTCGCCATATGATATAGCAATTGTTCTCCTTAGTATCTACCCAAAGGAGTTGAAACATACCCTGCACATGGATGTTTATAACAGCTTAATTCATAATTGCCAAAAATTGGAAGCAATCAAAATATTATTAAGGAAGTGAGTATATAAATAAACTATGGTAATCCACCTGATGGACTATATTATTCATCATTAAAAAGAAATTAAGTTCCAAACCTTGAAAATATAAGAAGGAAAAAATACATGTATATTATTAAGGAAACAAATATGAAAAGTTACAACAGGATTACAACTCTATGATATTCTGGAAATGACAAAACTAAGGAGACTGTTAAAATATAATGGTTGTGTGGGGTAAGGGAGTGGGAAGTGGATGAATAGAATATAGAGGACTCCTAGAGCAAAAAAGCTGTGTACTGTAGTGGTAAAATAAATGTCTTTCTACATCAGTTAAACTCACAGACGATTCTACAAAACCAAGAGTGAACCCTAATGTAAACTGTATTCTTTGGGTGACATCGATGTGTCGATGTGTTTTTATCACTCTGGTGGGAAATATTTAAAAAGAAAAACAAAAAATGAAATTAAGTATATGTTCAACACTTTCTTTTCCTGGATTTAATGTTTTTCTTGCATATATTTGAAATCTCGTATGAAATAAATTGAAGAAAGACATAAAAAATGTGCATATCCCCACAGAGACAAACTTGCTTATTATTGTAATTCAATACTCTCTTACTACTAAAGCATGAGATTGTTATGCCCCAAGGCATATTTTAACTTCATTTTAAGTGAGATATGTAAAAGACTTAAATATTGTGTATATTAAAAGCATATACAGCTTCTCTAAAATTGCAAAATGGCCTTACAAATTAAAATGTCTCAATAATTTATTTTGGAAATAGAGCTCTATTATACTTATAGATTTGTTATCAAGATATATTTAATAATCTTCCCTGAACACTAGGATGTTTGATTATCTTTAACAGTCTAGTTAGTAAATAGAAATAAAATGTTGATCAATTAGTTAGTCAATACCATTAAATTGGTTTGTTTCTATACATTATTTATTCTGATATTTAAAAATATTATTTACTTAAATTAACAAGATTTAAGATATACTGAAAAATGGATTAGAAATAAAACTGAAATTTGGAAAATATATTGCTAAAATAATAGTATGAAATGTGTATAAAACAGTGATCAGGACAAACCCATTAAAATAATCAAATATTTGTCCAAAGAGTAGAATGCGTACCAATATTTCACCATCGATAGCAATTGAATAGGCTAGCATCCAATCTCGATTTTCATTCTCATCATCATAGAAAAAAAAGAAAATAGTGATGCATTAAAATATATTCTGTTATTATATTTGTACAAAAAGTCCAAACGATTAGGGAAATATGTTCGCTCTCTCAAGTGCACTATATTGGTCACTTCTCATCATTGTGACCAAATATCTGTCAAGAACAAATTGGAGAAGGAAAACTTTGGGAGGGCTCATGGTTTCAGAGGTTTTTGTCCCTAGTTGGCTGACTCTGTTGTTCCAGACCTGAGGTGAGGCAGAGCATCCTGGCAGATGGGCATGGTGGGGGAAAAGTCAGCTCATCCAGCCAGAGAGCAGAGCAAGAAAGAGAGGAGCCAGGTACACTGATGGGTTAGAACTCTGCTAATCCAATCTTTTCACATCTACACATTACTACTTTACCTGACACGTTGAGCTTTTGGAAGAACATTAAAGAAAGAAAACATAACATGAACACATATAATACCATTTCATGGGTTCTTCTTAACTTTTGCAGAATTTAAAAGTTGAAGAAACCACTTTGCAACATTCATCTTATATTTCTAACTTGCTTAACTTTCTGAGATGTGAGTGGATTATAATTTCGATTTTAATTAATTTTAAAAGTAGCGGGGTGGTACACACCTATTTTCTCAGACACTTGGGAGGCTGAGGCAGGAGGATCACAAGTTCAAACTCAACTTCAACAGTTTAGCAAGGCCCTAAACAACTTAGTGAGACCTGTCGCAAAATAAAACATAAAATGGACCGCTGATGTGGCTGTGTAGTTACGTGACCCTTGTTCAATCCCCAGTACATGCCCCCCGCAAAAAAGAATAAAACCAATTGCTATTTACTATAAAATTACCTAGAGAAGGTACTAAGAAGGTCTTAAAACCAGGAGCAAAGTGAAAATGATATAAATTGTTTTAAAAATGGGTCAGCCAACAAAAACAAAAGACTTGAAAGAAATATGGTATTGTTTAATAAATTTGTTTTAATTTTAATTTCTTTCACACTTCCACAAAAAAAGGGGTGTATGCCTGGGCTGGTAATTGCTATTCTTGTAAGTATAAATAAGCATAAAACACGTAACCTAAAGCCACATATTAATGAATATAATTTAAATTTAATTTTTTAAAATAACTGAATAACTGAATTTCTAATCATAACCACAAGAAAACAATGTCATCATTAACATGACTTCATGGTAAATGTAGTAATTATACACATCAGATAGTGTGACAAAAGGCATATCTGCATTTTATTCTAAGCAAGCTTGTGTAATTTATAGGAATAGCAAGTAATTAACAAGTCTCCTAGATGGATAAGCTTTCAAAAAAGTGAAATGTGACAAGAATAACTGATACGTAAATCAAAAATATTGCCCGCTATGCCATCATTTAATCTATGCAAAGTTTTGTCTTATCTTCTTTTTTAGAACATTATAAATTATTCTGATTGATACATACTAATTTTAAACATTTATGAGACCAAATGAGATATTTTAATAGATATGTACAATGTAGGATGATCAGCTCAGGGTTTCAGCTTATCTATCACTTCATATTTATCATTTATTTGTATTAGATACATCCAAAATCTTCTTTGCTAGTTATTTTGAAATATTTAATTATTTGTTGTCAGCCAATTTACAGTACTGTGCAATAGAGCACTAGAAGTTATTTCTCCTTTCTAGCTGCAGCCATATACCCACTAATGATCCTATCTCCAACCACCCTCTCCACAGTCTTTCCAGGCTCTGGTAAGCACTGCATTGTTATTTTCTACTTCTTTGAAGTTAATGTTGGCTTCTACACATATGTGAGGTATGTAGCATTTGTCTTTCTGTGCTTGACTTATTTCACTTAACATAATGCTCTCCAATTCCATTCACATTGTTGCAAATGACCGAATTTCTTCATTTCAATGCTGAATAATATTCAATCCTATATATTCATTTTCTTATCCATTTGTATGAATGGACACCTAGGTTGAGTCCATATATTGGCTATTAGTGCTGCAATAAACATGCAAGTTACAGATAGCTCTGACATACCGATTTTGATTTCCTTGATATATACCAGTAGTGGGATTGGCTGGTGCTTATGGTAGCCCTATTTTAGTTTACTGAGGAATATCCATATTGTTTTCCATAATGGTTGTTTATTTACATCCTCACCAACAGTATGTGAGAGTTCCCCCTTCTCACATCCTCAACCATCATTTATTTTTGTCTCTTTGATCTAACTGAGATAATAGCTCACTGAGGTTATGATTTGCATTTTCCTGCTAATTGGCAATGCTGATCATTTCTCATGTTTTATTCCCATTTGTATTTCCTCTTTTGAGAAATGTCTATTCAGATTATCTATCAATTTTTTAATCAAATTATTGTTTGGTTTGGTTTGGTTTTGCTATAGAGTTGCTTGAATTCCTTATATATTCTAGTATTTAATCTTTTAATTGAAAAATATTTTGCAAATATGTCCCCTGTCATACCAGTTGCCCTTTCATTCTGTTTATTGTTTCCTTTATATTGTAATAACCCACATTTCATCACTATAACAAAATACCTGACATAGTCTAATACCGAAGATGAGGTTTGTTTAACTAATAGTTTGGGAGACTAAGACCAAGAAACATATTGCAAGCATAGCAAGGTCATTCCCTTAGCTGTATCCCATGACAGCACAAAAACAAAGGAAGGAGCACTAGTTGGAGTGAGTGCAGTATCTCAAGTCAGGAAGGAGAGAGAAAGAGGTCATATTTGCTCCTTTTCTGACCAACCTTTTGCAAGAACTACTGAGGGTGTCACACAATAACTACCAAAAGGGTTACTTGACAAATACCTCATACCCTAATGACTTTGGACCCTTCACTAAGATCCATCCCTCAAAGTTTCCACCATGACCAAACAGCACCACCCTGGGAACCACCTGTTTCTTCACAATGGACCTTTGGAAAACACTCAACTACATCCAAACGATACTTGCATGCAGAGTCTTTTAAACTTTATATAATCCCACTTGTCATATTCCTTTTTTGGTTTTGTTGCCTGTGCTATTATCTTTTTCCAAATCAATATCCTGATGTACTTCCCCTATGTTTTCTGCTAATGATTTCTTAAGTATCTAACATTTAAGTTTTTTGATCCATTTTGGGTTCTTTTTTATCACCAATGAGAGAGAGTAGTCTGATGCTGATTTCTTTCTACTACATATGGATATCTAGTTTTCCTAGCACTATTTGTTAAAAAATTGTTCATTGACGAATATATTATCTTGTTACCTTTGTTCAAAATTAGTTGTCTGTAAGATATAGGTTTATTCTGAGTTTGTTTGTTTTTTTTTATCCATTGTGTGTGTGGTGTGTGTGTTGTGTGTTTCTAGTACCATGTTATTTTGCTTACTATTGTTTTGTAGTATGTTTTGAAGTCAGTTTTGTAATATCTTTTTATTCTTTTGGCCCTGATTTCTTTGGCTAGTTTGAGTCTTTTGTGATTCCATACAAATTTTAGAAGTGTAGGTGGTGAAATTTCCCCACTTGTATTTCTATTGCTGTAAAGAATGTCATTAGTATTTTGATAAGAATTGCATCAAATTAGTAGATTTCTTTGTATAGTATAGACATTTTAACATACTAATTCTTCCAGCTCATGAGCATGAGATGTCTTCATATGGTTTTATGTCTCTTCAGTCACTTTTCTAAGTATTGCAATTTTCATTGTAGAGAGCTGTCAACTCTTCTGTTAAACTTATTTGTAGGTGTTTTATTTTTGTAAACTACTCTTATGATTTCTTTCTCAGGTATTTTGTCATTGGTATATAAAAACATTACTGGTTGTTGTATGTTGATTTTGTAACCTTACTGAATTTATCAGTATTAATAGTATTTCTGGAATCTTTAGTGTTTTCTACATAAAAATTATAGAATCTGTGAACTGGGAAAATTTGAACTCTTTTTATCCTATTCAGATGCCCTTCTTGTGTTTTTGTTCTTTTCTTGTGGTTTGGTGGTATGGTGTATTATAAGCTTTGATTCTTTTATGGGTAATCTGCTCTACTAGTTACTTTTGTCCTTTTGTGTGTTCTCAATGATGATTATTATCTTCCTTTTGCTTCAAGTGTATGACTCCTTAAGCATTTCTTGTGGGACAAGTCTGGTAGTAATAAATTCAGTTTCATTTGTCTTTGAAAAAACTACATCTTCTTTCTGAAGGATACTTTTCTGGGGTATAGTATTTGTTGACAATTTTCTTCAGGATTTTGAATAGAAAAATCCCCTTCTTTTTTTGCCTATAAGATTTCAGCAGAGAAAATCTGCTTTTAGTCTAATGGGATTCCCTTAGATGTGACTTGATGATTTTCTCTTGCATATTGAAAAGAAATTCTTCTTTGCCTTATGCTTTTGACAGTTTAATTATAATATACTGCAGAGAAGACATTTTTAGGCCAAGTCTATTAGGATTTCTTTGAGCTTCTGGATCAGGATGTTCCTATCTTTTCCAAGATTTGGAATGATTTCAGCAATCATTTCACTGAATCCATTTTCTATGTCTTTTCCATTTTCATCAAATTCATATCAGTGCTGACATCAAATTACTAATTTCCTGGTTCTTGGTGTAACAAGTTATTTTCTATTGTATCCTGGGAATTTTATCTACTGTGTTAAGAGATTCTTGGTCTTAATCTAGTCAGTGCCCAACTCCTAATAAGGCTTCTCTAGGTGGGGGAGGGGTCCATCGGTCCTTTTGGGGAACAAAAAGAGGCATCCTATGCTAGGCTACTGTGGCAATGGTCTTTCTCATTTTCCCTAGGCCAATGGATATCATAGTATAGTGGTAGATTCTCAGGCAAAACTCAGAAAAGTACTTCCAGGTTTGGAACATGTGGTAGGACACCTGCCAGTGGAGAAGAATGTTTCCAAGGGTGAATGTCTCCTTTTTGGGGGATTCAATTTTATGAGTGCCTTCTAGTTATCTGGTGTCTCTGAGTGGATAAGAGGTGTTTCAGGGCTTCAGCAACAGGGTGTTTCGAGCTGGGCCACTTGTATTAGTGGAATCCTGCTGTCATTGCCACTAGATTTCTTTTCAATGAAGGAGGATAGTCTCAGGACCCTAAGAGATGAGAAGGCTTTGTAGACCAAGCCACCTTTGTAGCCCAATTCTTCTTGCCAAGTTCTGCTGGGGCACCCAGTTTATCTGGTGGGATGATAATAGTCCTAGGTCCATGGAGATAAAGAAGCTTTTAGCCCAGGTGACTCATGGTGGAATACACTTTGTCAGTGCTGGCCCATCCATGCTAATACACTCAGTCGTCCAGAGGAGATTCTCAGATCAAAGGACAAAGAGACTTTCTGGTCTGTGTGTTTGCTGTGGCATATGCTGCTGGCCTTATTGGACGTTTTCCTCAGGACTCCAGTTCAGTTGGTTGAAGAGATGGCTCATATAAATGACCTTCTGTTACAATGTTGGGCACAGGGAAGTTCCAGGCCCGTGCCACCTTGTTCTATTAAGTGAGCTTTGTAAAATGTTCTGTCACTGCCTTGTTCCTCTGGTTCTCCTATTCAGATCAAGTTAGCTTTCCTCTATCTTTCCTAGCTATCCTCTAGCAATCTGTCTCATTGTTTCCAGGCTTTTCTCTTAGGAGAAAAGAACAGGGAGAAACTACAAGTGGTCAAGAAGGAGGAAACAGTGAAGACAATGACACTGAAATTTAAAGGAAAAAAAAAAGTGGTCTGGGTGACAGGACCCCAATATTAGTCCAGTTTCGGGGCAGGGGAAATGGCCTGAAGTATATTTGGCTGGACCACATGGGAAACGTGAGACCTTGATCAACTTCAGTTTCATATTAGTTGCAGTAAATAATCACTGAAGAATCTTAAACAGAGATACAATTCGAAGCTTACCCTTTTTATGGTGTGAAAAATAATTGAGAAATTGATAAGCACAGAAGCAGGTGACAACTTCATAAGGCATTTATTAGTTCACATGGTGGTTAGAGCCCAGGATGATGTTGGAGGTGGAGAGAATTGGATAGATTTAATATTTATTTTACAATTAAATTAGATGGTTCTGGCTGAAAGACACTATTACATGTTCCAATAATAAACATTATGGATACTAACAAAAATATGAATAAATTTTTTGATGTACAAAAAATGCCAAGAGGATCTAGGATAGTTCAGTGGTAAAGCACTGTAGCTCCCATGCACAAAGCCCTGGTTTGATCCCCAGCACCAAAAAACAAACAAAACAAAATTTTCCATATTACAATGGATTTTTAGGAAAATATTTCTTACATCATTGCATGCATATTCTCTGTTCATTTTATCTTTTGATGGGTATATGTGGTATTTTAAGCCTTAAAATGCAAATACATATCTAAGCTAATTGCCATTCAAAGATATAATTTTGATTCTTAACTTCTAACATACCAATTTCCCAAAATAAAACATATGGTCAATTTTGATAATCCAGCCAGGGCATTTGTTCTTTCATAATGAACAACTAAATTAAATATACAAAATGCCACAGAAGAATAATTTGTATTTTCTCATATAAATTTATTTGACTATGAACTATTAAAATTCTAACAGAATCACCTGTCAAGGGGAGAGTGCTAGAATTCCAGTGAATTTCATCCCTTACATCCCAGCTTTCATATCTCTGTGCTCCTTCATCAGGCCCTATTATTTCATTGAAAATAATTATTTCTCTCTTACGTTACTTATTACTTTTCTCACTTTTCCTATGTAGAACATATAGAATTGTATGCTATAACCAATGCTAATTTCAGTCAGGTAATATCTAAACCTACTCTAGTCTTTGAACCATAGATTGTGATATTTTTATTTACTCATGTCATAAATCACTATTATTTTAGCATAATTAGAAATTTTAGAATATTCCATCTTAAAGAACAAGAGTAATCACTCTTTTTTAACCTAAAAACTCCTACAGAGTATTGAAAATGGAAACATGCACCACATATTATGAAACATTAGAAGAGAAAATACGTAGATACATATGCTTACTCATATGTACAGCTTCCTCTGACTTTATTGGAAGCACAAACAACCTCCAGTTGCATTCATTAATGAACCCAAACTTTGTGCTGCCATTTCTCAGAAGATGGTGCTTTCAAAATCAGTATACTTGGTGCTCTTGACTTTTTATTAAATGCTCTTCTTTCACAACTTCTTTGTTAATTGAGGAGTCAGCTAAATTTCAAAGATTTAGTAGGTAAGGGAGTAGCGGTAGTTCAATGAATCTGTGCTTTAAAAAAAATCAATCTCAATATTGGAAGGATCTAACCTTAACTAACCTATTGGTTTTATGCTTGATCTCATTTCCTCCTACATTATCCTTATTATGTGATTATATGAAAAAGCTAAAAGTTTAAAGTTATAACTGCTCCATAGAAATAGCTTTTTTTTTTTTCTTGTTTTGTTTTAAAGATGAAATTTTAGGCCATCTAGATTTTTCTACCCAGTTCATCATTCTGTGTAATTCTGAAATGAAATAGTAACAGAAATAATAAAAGGTGTGCCAGTTCAATTAATTTCAAGGATAGTTTAAGAACCCCATGAGACATGAAAGATTAACCTTGTGAAAGGGGAACACAGGAACATCATCCAGAAGATACTGTCACTGTGTACAGATTCTGCGTCTGGCTATGGCATTGATGAATGGCAGTTAGTTTAGGTTCACGTATTATGTGTACACTTTTTGGAAAGAAATGCCCTTCTTATTAATCTCATGATAAACTGATATTATATTCATTATTAATTATTATTTTAAAATTGCTGTAATTAATAAAATATTCAAAGCATGAGGAAGAATTTTTTTCTCTAAACTCACTGGTATTCATATCAGAGAATGTTTTCCTCAGCCTCAAAAAATATTGAACCATATAAAATCAATTTGACCCTATCTCAAAATGAAAAATAAAAAGGGCTGAAGATGTAGTTCAGTAGTAAAGCACCCCTGGATTCGATCTCTAGTACTTCCCCTGCAAAAACATAAATTTAAAATATATTATTGAAAAAGTCCTTCACTTTGAGAATTCATGTGTCTCCTAAAAGTATGAAATAACTTCTTCATAATACCAAATGTTCTCTTCTTAGTCTCTCTGATGTTAATTTCCTCATAAAATCTTCCTGTAAGCCCATTTTTCTCTTCATATTTCTCATTCATTTTTTCCATCTCATGTGTTTAGAAATGAAGTTCCTATTAAAATGCTAGCTCAATATTATACTTCTTTTCCTTCATATATTTGTATTCTATCTTGCTATTCATACTGTTAAATGACAACTTCATATATATATTAAATCCCCAATTTATTAGTCTGTCCCTATGACAAACTATAGTGTATTTTCTGTATTGGTTTGACTTATTTGGAAATAATCTCTTTCACATAGACTTGGCTTCTATTTCATTTAAATCTCCCCAATATTGAAGTTCTTTATCATTCTTTTCTATTCATTTTTTGCTATTCCTTAATTTTTTTCCTGACTAGTATGATCTGAAGTTGTGTGTATCTGTTTCTTTTTCTCTTTTCCATTAAGACTATGTCTGCTTACAGTTAGGAACATACTATGATTCAGTAATAATAGTACTTTCAAGTCTGGTATGATTAAATGTCAGCTTCTAGCAAACTATTTCAGGAAACTAAGAAAAACAGACTATAAACAGTTTCTGGTGATGTATTGTGAATTGAATAGTGATATTTTCACAATCAGAGTAAAGTATTTAAAAGAACACTCAGTTATGAGATAGTCCTACATCTCCTAAAACTCCTTTTTTTTTTAAGTTCAAATAATTTCTAACTTTTATTCCTAAATTTAGAAATGCCTAATGAGAGAGATAAATGTCTACTAGAAATGCAGCAGTTTTTTGGTGAAAGAAAGGACAGTAGGTTTTGTTTTCACACAGAACTCAATCAATTTTCAGTGTCCACATAAATCATCATGTTAACAGAGGGTCTGTGGTCATAGATTTTCAGTCAGAAATAATACTGTTTCTGACCAGAGATATCCACCATGAATGTGGGAACTGAGATCACTGCCTAAATTTTGGCTCTATCATCCCTGATCTAAGAAGAGACCCAAACTACCAGGGTTCAGGTGATTTTAAGTGAAGGGACTATAAATAAGACTGCTAATTTTTTTTTAAATAGATGAATGAAAATTATCAGTGGAGATGAAGAAGGAATCATGAATTAGAAAGCGTTTTCACCATTAAAAAGGTTTGAAGTGAACAACTGAATAAATGTCTCCGATGAGGAAAAAGTGGTACTTCGGAAAGGCACGTAAATGTTTCACTAAAACCATAGTGTGGACCATTATATTGATTAAAATGTAAAAGAAGTGGCTATATAAAAAAGGTAGACAATCTAATTGGAATAGCTCTTTCTCTCTTTTGTCTATTGCTAGTATTTTTCCCTGTCAGTTTGGTTTCTGATAATTATGTTTTTGGGTTTTTTTTTTTTTTTCTCTGTTTATTTTTGGTACCAGAGATTGAACCCAGGTACACCTAACCACTGAACTGTATCCCCATCCCTTTTTATTTTTTTTATCTTGAGATAGGGTCTCACTAAGTTACCTAGGGCCTTGTAAAATTGCTGATCCTCACTTTGAACAAAACCAGAAAAGATACATCAAGAATTCAGACCAATGTCCATGATAAACATAGTGAAAATTCTTAACAAAATTCTGGCTAGTGGCATACAAAAACATATAAAAAGATAGTGCACCACAATTAAATCAAGTTCATCCCAGGGGTGCAAGTTTGACTCAACATACAGAAATGAGTAAGTATAATTCATCATATCAACAGACCTGAAGTTAAGAACCATATGATATTTCAATAGATGCAGAAAAAGCATTTCATAAAATACAGCACCCCTTCATGTTCAAAGCACTAGAAAAAATAGGGATAGTAGGAACATACCTCAACATTGTAAAGGCTATCTATGCTAAGCCCACAGCCAACATCATTATAAATGAAGAAAAACTGAAAGCATCCCTCTGAAAACTGGAACAAGACTAGGATGCCCTCTTTCACCACTTCTATTCCACATTGTCCTTGAAACTCTAGCCAGAGCAATTAGACAGTCCAAAGAAATTAAAGGGATATGAATAAAAAAAAAAAAAACTCAAATTATCACTATTTGCCCAACAACATGATTCTATATTTAAAGGATCCAAAAAAAATCCACTAGCAAACTTCTTGAAAGTATAAGTGAATTCAGCAAAGTAAAACAGGATATAAATCAAAACTCATAAATCTAATGCATATCTATTCATAAATGATGAATCCTCTGAAAGAGAAATTAGGAAAGTTACCACATTCACAGTAGCCCCCAAAATAAATAAAATACTTGGGAATCAATCTAACAAAAGAGATGAAAGTCCTCTTCAATGAAAACTATAGAACACTAAAGAAAGAAATCAAAGAAAATTAGAATATGGGAAGGTCTCCCATGTTCTTGGAGAGGCAGAATTAATATTGTCAAAATGGCCATACTACCAAAAGTGCTATACAGATTCAAAACAATTACAATTAAATTACAATTACAATGCCTCATAATAATAGAGAAAACAATCATAAAATTCAGTAGGAAATATAAGAGAACCAGAATAGCCAAAGCAATCCTAAGTAGGAAGAGTGAAGCAGGAGGTATCACAATACCAGATCTTAAACTATACTATAGACCAATAGTAATAAAAACAGCATACTAGCACCAAAATAGATTGACTAATGGCAGAGAATCAAAGACACAGGGACAAACCCACATAAATCCAGATAACTGAGGGCTGGGGATAAAGCTCAGTTGGTAGAGTGCAGGGGTTCAATTCCCAGCACCGCAAAAAAAAAAAAAAAAAAAAAAAATACAGATAACTCATATTAGACAAAGGTGCCAAAATCATACAATGGATAAAAGAGAGCCTGTTCAACAAATGGTGCTGGAAAAACTGGAAATCTATATGCAGCAAAATGAAATTAAACCCCTATCTCTCACCTTGCACAAAACTCAATTCAAAATGATCAAGGACCTAGGAATCAGACCATAGAATCTGCACTAAATATAAGAAAAATTAGGCCCAAATCTTCATCATGTTGACTTAGGACAAGATTTTCTTAGCAAGACTCTAAAAGTGTAAGAGATAAAAGCAAGAATCAATAAATGGGATGGATTCAAACTAAAAAGCTTTTTATCAGGAATGGAAATAATCAATAAAGTGAAAAGAGAGCATACAGAGTGGGAGGAAATCTTTACCACACACACTTCAGATAGAACACTAATCTCCAGAATTTATAAAGAACTCGAAAAACTTAGCACCAAAAGTACAAATAATCACATAAATAAATGGGCTAAGGAACTGAGAAGATACTTCACAGAATGGACAATTGATTAACAAATATATAAAAAATGTTCAATATCTCAAGTAATTTGAGAAATGCAAATAAAACTACTCTAAGGTTTCATCTCACTCCTATTAAAATGGCAATTATCAAGAAAACAAGCAACAATAAATGTTGGCAATGATGTGGGGGGAAAAGGTACACTCATACATTGCTGGTGGGATTGCAAATTGGTCAACCACTCTGAAAGCAGTATGGAGATTTCTTAGAAAATTTGGAATGGAACCACCATTTGACCCAGCTATTCCACTCCTTGGCCTATATCCAAAGGACTTAAAATCAGCATACTACTGTGAAACAGCCACAACAATGTTTATAGCAGCTCAATTCACAATAGATAAATTGTGGAACCAACCTAGTTGCCCTTCAATAGATGAATGGATAAAGAAACTGTGTTGTAAATATACAATTAAATATTACTCCATCATAAAGAATAATAAAATTATGGCATTTGCAGGTAAATGGATGGAGTTGGAGTACATCATGCTAAGTTAGGTAAACCAATCCCCAAAAAAACAAAGGCCAAATATTTTCTCCGATAAGTGGATGCTGATATTTAATGGAGAGTGGGGTGGACCTGGGTGTGTGAGGGAAAAATGGAGAAACTTTGGATGGTGCAGAGGGAAATAGGGGAGGGGAGGGATCAGAAGGTGGGAAAGATGGTGGAATGTGACATTATTACCTATGTACATGTATGATTGCACGAATGGGGTGACTTCACATCATGTTCAACCAGAGAGATGAAAAGTTGTACTCCATTTGTGTACAATGAATCAAAACGTATTCTGCTGTCATGTACTAAATAGAACAATCGATCAAAATAAATAAATAAATAAGAAATTTAAAAAGGTAAAACTTAAACACTAATCTATTATTTTCCTTTGTATGGTCTAAGGTTCCCTCTTTGAAGGCTTAACCTCTACAAATTGTTCAATGGTCTTCACACATTCATATTTTTATGGAATTAATTTATAAGTCATTTTATCTGCACTTGTAATTGAGCAAAGAATATTTTAATTTCCAATATTTTATCATCATATAAATACTTATGTAATTTATATTTCCTAGAGGGAAGTGAAGGGAGGGGAAGGGGTATGGGGAAGGAATGATAGTAGAGTGAAACAGAAATTATTGTTCCTGCAACATGTGTAATCAGAAAAAAGAGAGAGATTAAACTCTATTTAGGTATGACCTATGAAAATGTATAAATGCATCTACTGTCATGTACAACTAATTAGAACAAATAAAATTAAAAATTAAAAGAAATGAGTTTGATGGGGATGCTTAAAATTTCCATTTTATAATAAATTCTAGAAACTACTGGTGTAACAGTGTCTTTTTCTGTCCATGTCTTTGCTCTTCTAAATTGATTCTCTTGGCATTCCTCTATCTCCACACTTTAAAATATTCCATTTGATTTCTGTGAAAATGAAGAATAAATTTTTGAAAGTGTTCTTTTTCTGAAAATACACACAGACAAGAAAATGCCTATGTGATAGGAAATATTGATAATTTGATTTGTTCCTTTGAATAATGTCCGTTTTGAAAAATTATTATTAATATTTTTCATTGTTTCTTGGGTATTCTTTGAAAATTTATTTTTATTTTCGTGTGTACATGTCACTTTTGTGTTTCTGTTATTGTTTTCTTTGCATAATTAAAGGTCTTTACACAATTTGAATTTTTCATACTTCGAAGAGCAGTTTTATGTCTTGGTTTTCCACTATCAAAGCTCATTTAACTGCTTGCAAGTATTTTGAAATTTAATCCCTGGAGATAAAGATAACTTAAAAATCACAAAATCCCATACAAATATTTGTATTTGAGCATGTTCTCTTGTACTTACACCTCCTCATAACACTGTGCTTCAAAGATAATTATTAGCTTTTTAAAATTCATTTTTTCGGTGTATACAACTAGACAATGAGCAGGAATCCACACTGCGTGCTAAGTTCTTAAATATTTTGCACCAATATTTTGTGGGATGATCACATGGCAGAGTAGAAATGCAATATTTTAATTTCTGCCTCTTGTGCTTTGCAAGCACTGTATTCGTTGCTTATTTGAATTTTGTATTTATAAGTAAGAGTCATGACATCACAAAGACTAGAGGCAAAATCTGAATCAGAGGAAAGCTGAAAGCATTTTGAAATATTACAAACTTGCTCTTGAAAGGAATATATACTGGGTCTGCATGTTTTCGACCCAGTTTTATAACAGAGTTCTGTAAAGTAACTTCCAGTTATAAAATACTGTTCATTAATGATAAATAATATGAATGTGCTAATATGAAGCATATATGTCTGTAAGTAATTAAAACTCTACAATAACTACAGTTATTATGTTAAAATTACTTAGAACTTTAAATAAGATAAGGGAGGCTATTAATTTCTTGACAGCAATACTAAAATTTCTGGTACATGGGGAGAATAAAATTACACTATGTGTTTGTGAACGTGATTATTGCTTTAAATTCTGTATAGAAAAATGTATTTCTTCACTGCCTACCACCAGAATGGACTACTTCTACCCCATTGCCTTGGAATTTCACTGTGTGAAATGGGTTCTAAGAATTAAAATAAATAATAAAATTTAAAGCTTCATTCAGTAGTTTTGTTGTTTGTGGTAATATCACATTTTTATTTTGAAATTTTTACAAGGGAGAATAAAGTAATTACACAATCATGTTAGTTGTTAGTAATATCTACTCAATATAAAGCAGAAAAGATGCAATTATAAAATCAAATGGATTAGGTGAAAATACAATGTTAAATAAAACTGAAGCCAGGCGCAGTGGTGCATGCCTGTTATTCCAGCAGCTAGGGAAACTGAGACAGGAGGATCCTGAGTTCAAAACCAGCCTCTGCAAAACTGAGGCACTAAGCAATTCAGTGAAACTCTGTATCTAAATAAAATGCAAAATAGGGTTGAGGATGTGGCTCAGCGGTCAAGAGTCCCTGAGTTCAAACCCCAGTACCCACCCCCAAAAATAAAAAATAAAACTGAAAACATTATGAAATTATATATACTTATGGTGTGTGTGTCTATGCAAACACACACACACACACATTCTATACAAATACCTAAAGGAATAACATCTTAGTAACAAACACTGCCAGTAGCATATTTAAGTCTCTAAAACAGTTACTTATTAAATACAACCTGGGATTTTTCAGAGAAATACTTCATTCCAGATCATTGTCAGGGACGGTGCAAAATGATTCTGATGTAGGCCAGGATAACTGAAAGAGAAAAACAGTCTTAGTCCATCTGTGCTAAAAAAAAAAAAAAAAAAAAAAAAAAAAAAGGAGACTGGGTAATTTACAAAGAACAGAAATTTATTTTCCAACAGTTTTAGAGGGTAAGGAGTCCAGGATCACCACACCAGCATTCAGTGTCTGGTAGGGGCTGCTCTCTGACTCCAGGATGCAACTGTTTTCTGTGTCCCCTGGAAGGTAAAAATATTGTGTCCTCACAAGTGGGAGAGTTCAATAGCAAAAACTCAAACATGGTATGAAGTCTCTTTCATGAGGGCCTTAATGATATTTGTTATTCACAAACCCTCCTAATCTAATCATTCTGTAAATGCCTTCCTCTTGATATTGGTGATTAAGTTTCAGCATGAATTTTGGAAGGGACACAAATATTAAGACCATTGCAAAAGCCTTAAAAAATATAAGATCATGAAACAAAAGAAGTCACAAAAACCAGGCTTGAATCATGCCTACTGAGCCAAGTTGTGACAACATAAACATCAGAAAAGAAATCATTTTTATGAAAATTGGAGCATATGAAGTCAATGCATGCAAAGAGTACATTGGTTACTTTTAAAATAAATGTTTAGGAAAGCAATCCATTGTAAGCAATTGAGAAGCTACAAAAATCACCACTTTTTAAAATTGTGGAAGACTTCAACAATTTCAATTTTTCTAGCAGAGACAATGAGTGCAACAATGATAAACCATATGATTGGAATATAAAATTACTACTCTCTTACACTGATTCAATATTGAGACAAAGGTTATCAATTGGTGTGTTGAAAACATTTAGTATATGGTTAAGGGAAAAGAAAACATAGAATGCCAAAATAATACTCTACATATTATTTTTACAGACACAAATTGGTAAACAAAACTGTAATGGAGAGGTAAGAATGTCATCATCACAATGCAATTAACTCATTCAGAATCCTTAAAATGAATGATTAGTCAAATATTTATGTATGAAAGTGTGATGCAATTTGACCTATACAATAAATGTGAGGCTTAGCATTTATGAAGTATTTTAGCACATATAATGGTCACACCAAGTTTTCAAAATAACTTCCAGTTTACATGAAAAGAAGGCAATGTGGAAAGAGTTACACACCACCATAGTACCTGGAAGGGAACTAAATAATTTCTTTTCTCCAAAATCTACAATATGTCTGGCCCTCAGTGAGTGATCAATACATATTTGCTATATAAAATGAACTAGAATTGAATCCTTAACCTATGCACATGCCGTTACATTTGAGGAAAGAAAACCTTTTTTTTTCATAACAGGTATTGTAATAAAGGAAATTATCGTTACAGAGGAAATTCTTCAAAAGGGATGGATTTCATTCTACTTCAAGTGGAAAGGAACAATCTTGGTTTGATTATTGGTACCTCTATATAATAATTCTCTCACTTATTACTTATTAGTGAACAGAGAATAATAATAATGATTTCTCAGGAGTTTTGGGAGGATTACCTGTGAAACCCAATATTTGACATATCAGATACTATCACTTATATTGCTTGAACATTACAGTTATTGAAGCAAGTTATTTCCAAATTTGCAATCTTTGTAAACAATGTGAATTTTCTAGTAGGTATTTAAATCTATGGATAATATCAGTTTAATTCACTATTAGAACCAGAGGTATTGTCTACCTTTTGCCAATATCTGTTTAAGATTATTATCGGAGGACTAGCTATGAATGTTCTCCTCTCTGAATCCCAAAAGTATTAGAACAGATTAAAACCAAATTAAGAGAAATTTTAAAAGTTGTTTCATTTTAAAATTTATATAAATGCCACATCAGAGTCCATGAGTTAGGTGTTTTTAAATAAAAGTCCAAAACATGGCTTATATTTCTCAGAATCAGGAAAGTACCATCTTAGAATACATTTCTTGCTTTTATTTATTTATATCTTGTCATTTTTGTCTTGCCTAGAAAACAAGGTCGCCTAAACTTCACTTGATCCATCTTCTCTAGAAATGTGTTAGTTTATGACAAAGCCAGGGTTTATGGAGCTTTTGATCTATAGAGTTCTGTTTGATTGCGGAAAGCCCACACTCATGTTAGGAATACAGATTAAGACAGAGATGATGTATCTGTGACAAGATAAAACTAACCATTGAAATGCACTGTACACTTAGAGATGGGAGTAATTGTGTAAGATAATTACAAAATTGTGGAAACACAAATTTTGTCATGACCAGCTTTTCTAAAGGTACAGGATTTTTAAAATACTGTAATCTAAAACTAGATTTTCAGGCAACAATATTTTATTCTGCACAAAAACAAACATTGTGTAACTTTGGATAAGTCATTAAAATTTTCTGTCTCACTTACTTGAAATGGCAGTGATTTTAATAGGAACTGCTTCAAAAGTCTATTGTAAAGACTAAGGTATGGATCAAACACTAGAAAAAGTACTAGAGGTAGTATGTCCTAACACTCTCTATTTTGTTCTAATCATAGTAGATTACAGTGCTCAATTTGTGCTGTGCTATAATCTCAAGGAGTTCAGGTCTTTGTGCATGCTGCTTCCTATACCTAAAATGCTCTGGCTCAACTGGAGGACAGTGCACCATATTCAGGAATCAGTTAATCCTTCCAGGAGCCCAGAAGCCACATCTGGTCTGCTTAGTCAGATTTTACAAATCTTCCAGAATCATGTGGAATTTTCATTAATCATTATGGTATGAAATGACTAGTCTATGCTCTCTTGTACAGAATCCTTCTGAAATTCAACATAATAATTTAAAATTCATGTGTCCTTTACATGAAGGACAGAATTCATGAGAATGATACTGGGAATACCAGGAGAAATTAACATACTTAATGCTGAGATATTAGTTTTCTGTCCTCGACCATAATTTGTTATTGATATTAATAAAAATATATAGAGTGTAGGTTTTACTACTGACTATAGAAAAATAGAAATAAGGGCAATTTGAACGTACTTGAACAAACAATGAAAAGAAAAAACTGGAAAAATGTAACACAACAAAGTAAACAAACCTATAAAATTGGGGCCTATACATTGGCACATAAACTTTCATGAGTAGCTTTGTACATGAACATACATTTCGTTTCTCTGGGACATTTATTGAATACAAATGTTATGTCAGTGGGTTATATGGTAGTTGCCATTCTTGTTTTAAAAAATGAATTCCAAATGGTTCAATGTGTTTCTTCTTCCATTTTTTATTCCTTCTCACAATGTATCCAGTATGATTCAGTTTCTCTGCATGTTCACCAATATGTGATGCATTCACTATCTTGAAAATGTTGCCACATTGATTCATGTGTATTGATTTCATTATGCTTTTATTTTATTTTCAGAGGTTTTTTATTGGTGCATTATAATAATGTATAATAGTGGGCTTCTTTGTTCCTTATTTGTACATGCACATAATACAATCATTTGATCAAATGCATTCCTCAGTATTGCTCTTTTCTTCCCTTTCTTCCGTCCTAAACCTGGTCTCATCCTCAGCTCTTTCAGTCTCCCTTTATTTCATGTGATCCCAGTAGCACCCAGGTTTAAACTCAGGGCCTCCTGCATCCTAGGCAAGTGCTCTACCATCGTCATATCCCGAGCCTAATTAGGGTTTTAATTTAAAAAGCCAAAAATATAGAATATATTTTATGTGTTTATTTGCCTTTTGCTTATTTTAATAAAAGTCTGTATTATATATTTTATCCATTTTTCTTTGTTCCTCCTTTCTACATTTTGTACTGGTGCATTATTGTTGTACATAATGATGGGATTTTTTTGTTACACATTCATACATGCACACAATATAACAATATACTTTGGCCAATCCACTCCCCAACATTTGCCCCCTCCTTCCCACTTCCACCCATGGTAACCTTTCTCCTATTGATCTCCCTTTTATTTTCCCAAGATCACCACCCCCACCTCCTTTCTTTTCTTTTTTCCTGACTTCACATATGAAAGGAGACACAGAACCCCTTGACCTTCTGAATCTGACTTATTTGATTAACATAATGGTCTCAAGTTCCATTAGTTTTCCTGAAAATCACATGATTTTATTTCTCTTTCAGGCTGAATAAAATTCCATTGTGTGTGTATATATTTCCATATTTTCTTTATCTATTCATCTGTTGATGGACACCTAGGCTGGTTTCAATAGTTTGGCCACTGGGAATTGTGCAGCTACAACATGGGTATACAGGTATCACTATAGTATGATGACTTTAATTCTTAGGAATTTTATCCATTTTCTAATTTGGATTATCTTATTTTTAATGAATTTCAACAGTTCTTTACATATTCTAGATACTAGTCCTTTATCTGAAATGTGGTATTCCAATGTTTCATCACAGTTTGTAGCTGGTCTTTTATCCTAACATACTGACTCAAAGAATATTTTTAAAAAAATTTTTATGTATTGAAAAATGTATTTTTTATTTCTAATAGGTTATGATTTTGGTGTTAAGTCTCAGAACTTTGAATCTTAAAAGATTTTCTTCTATGTACTTTTCCAAAATTTTTACACATAAACCCATAATCCATTTTGAAATTATTTTTGTATAGGGTGAGAGACAAGAAGGTTCAATGTCTAGTCTATAGAGAATCGACATAGATTATCATGTACTGAAAAAATTGGGTATATGTCTTCTGATCTCTTTGGGGGTCTGTGCACTGTACCATTGATCCCTGCATCTATGCCTCTGCCAATACCACAGGATCTTGGTTATGGACTATAAAGTCTTGTGACTTAGGTAGAGAGATTGCTCACAACCCTTTTGTCTTCTTCCAAAATTATTTTACCTAATTAGTTTTTGTGCTTTCAATACCTATTTTGTAATAATCTCTTATACATTTACAAAAAACAAATCTTGTTGGTTAGGGGAGACTATATTAAACTTAATAGTCCAATTTTTATCCTCACTATCTTGAGGACTCCAAACCATGAGCACATTAGTTCTCTTTTTTTGTTCTTCTTGTTGTTGTTTTTTGTTTTGTTTTGTTTTATTTTGTTTTATTTTGTTTGGGGTCCTGGAGATTGAACGTGGGGCCTTGTGCACGAGATGCAAACACCTACCACTGAGCTACATCCTCTGCCCCTCTATTTATTTCCTTTTGTTACATTATTTTTCAGTATAACCCTATGATGAATAAAATTGTCAAGAGAATAAATCCTTACCATTTCCTCAAGTGTAGAGGGAAAGCATTCCAGTCTTTCATTAAGTATGTTAACAGGTTTTTGCCAGATGCTCCTAAGCAAATTTCCTTCTATTCCTATTTTTCCTGAGAGTTTTATCATGAAAAGGTGTTGAATTTTTGTCAAAATAATTGAGTTTGATATAACCACATAGCTTTTATTTTTGAGCATGCTAAGACAGTGAGTTATACTGATTGATTTTCAAATAGTGAATAAGCCTTCTGTCCTGAGGATTAATTCTCACATGTCAAGGTATATAATTTATTTTACATATTTTAAATTCTATTTAATAATAGGTAGTTAGGAAAGTTTGCATCTGTATTCAGGAGGGTTATTGGTTTATACTTTTCTTTCCTCTAAGATTTTTTTTTTTTTCTGGTTTTAGTAGGAGGGGGCTATTAACTTCATAAATTGAACTGGATACCATTTCTTTCTTTTTATATTTTCTGGAAAAGATGGAGTAGAATGATGTGTAATTCTGTTAATTCAGTAAAACCATGTGGGATTGCTTATTTCTCTTTAAGATTTTAAAATAATGAATTCAATGACATTGATGCTATAATTCAAATTATTTCCTGTTACATCACTTAAGGTTGTTAGTGTTTTTGTGAGGAATTGATTTATTTGTTTACATTGCTACTAAATCTTTGTATGTAGAGTTTTCTGTAATATTCTCTTACTATCCCTCGATATTTACAAAAATGTGTGGAAATGTTCCTTATTCATTCCTAAGATTTGTGACTTTTTCCCCCGCATTGTAGCCTTGTAAACTGTTTAGATCTTTCACCACCAAACCATTCTTCATTTCTATCGATTTTTTTCTAGTTTTTTTTCTTTCAATGCCATAATTTTTTTCTATTGATTATTTTCTTCTGGTTTTCTTTGAGTTTATTTTGTCTTTCTTTTTTTCCAGGTTCTTACAATGAGAATTCAGATTATTGATTCAAGTCTTCTCTCTTCAAATGCGTGGTGCCTACTTATTGTGATAAAATCTCTTTCATTATTGCTTTGATTCCATTGTAACTGGAGAAGAGATCCTGTGTGATTTAAGTTTTTTTTTCAATTTGTTTAGATTTGTGTAATTAGTCCAGGTGTTCTAGAGGAACAGAATCAACAGGAAGTATGATTATGAAAAGGGGATTTATTATACTGGCTTACATGATCAGAAGCTGGATAGTCCACAATGGTCACCTACAGGTTACAGAGTTGGAAGAACCAGCAGCTGCGCAGTCCAAGAGGCGAAAACCCCAGAACAAGAAGGATCAACAGTGGCTACCCGAGACCAAGGATTCTGGAAACTAGCTGGAGAATCACAGGCAGAGTTCACTTTGGAAGAGTGAAGAAAGCGAAGGTTCAATATCCTCAGCTGATCAAAGCAGCAATCAAGATCCCATTCAAGAAAAGTGGAGCCTGCATCTGCATCTACTTTCTTATTCTTCAAATTTTATTCCATCCAAGTCCCATCCTATTGGGCTGTACTGCCCAGGCTTGGGGAGGGTCTCCATTTCAGTTCACTATCCCATGTTCCAGTCATTACTAGACACACCCTCATTGCACACCCAGAAGCCTCTTAATCACTGGCATATTAATCCAATCAAGTTGACAATTCAAATTAACCATTACAGATTTGTTTTGTATTTTATGATATAGTCTATCCTAACCCATGTTCTGTGAGCACTTGAAAATTATAAGCATTGCTGTTGAATGAGATGTTGTATAAATGTCATCAAATTCTGTAGTCTGATGATGTTTTTGAGTTATTTTACGTACATTGATTCTCTGTCTAATAGGTCTAATGATTATTGAGGAGGAATGTTAGCATCTACAGCTGTAATTATGGGTTTATGGAATTCTCAGTTCTCTTTTATTCTGTTGGTGTTTTCACGTTGTCAGTTTCCCCAGGTCAAAATTCTAACTTACTGAAGCAAAAAATAAATCCAAGAAACTCACCATCCTTTGGTCTACAGATCGTAAGGTCCATGGCACATTTTCTTCTTCTCCCAAACTTTCAGAGTCCTCTTGTGTTTGTTCTATATATTGCATCAGGGTTTTATGGTGTGCACTTAGTGAGAGGGAATAAAAGAAAGTATAGGCACTCCATCTTCTTGGAAGAGGAAATGCTTCTGCTTCTTCTGTTTTTACTTTCCAGCTTTGGGATGAATCAATCCCATAAAAATAGTTACCTGTCCTGTCATCTGCAACAGGAAAGACTGGAGATCATTATATTAAGCAAAATATTCCAAGCACAGAAAGACAAATATTACATAATCTCATTTATACAGACAGTCTAGAAAAGTTGATCTCATAGAAGCTGAGAATAGATGGTGGTTACCAGACGCTGAGGGGATCAGGAGAAATGAGGAATGAGGAAAATTTGAGCAGTATTAAGGTACACGTAGCCGGGGGTAAGAAGTTCTGCTATGCTATGACATAGTAGGATGATGAAATCCTACAATGATGTGGTACATGTTTCTAAAAGTTGGAAGAAGTTATTTTGATTTTTTTTATCATGAGGGAATGATAAATCTTAGAAGAGAGATATGTTAACAGATTTAAATATTCTTACAACATATACATGTCTGAAAACATCATGTTACCCCATTAATATGTGTAATTTTAATGATTTTGTGCATCAGTTAGAATTTTATTTATTTATTTGTTTGTTTGTTTCTTTGTTTTTGTGATGCTGGGGATTGAACCCAGGGTCTTGTGCTTGCGAGGAGGCAAGCACTCTACCAACTGAGTTATATCCCCAGCCTTAGAACAAATTTAATTTAAAAATACTTACCTGTTATTAAGAGAGTGTTTCTCATCTTTGGTGCAAGTCAGAATAATATGGGAACTTTAAAAGTTACTAATATCTTGATAACATCCTTAAATATCCTGACTTAAAAGTTTTAGTTTTCCATGGATAGTAGGCTCTTTAAAGGCTTTCACTGTAATTCAAATGGGAAAGTAATGTTGAAGAACAATTTTATAAGTAATTTGTGAAGAAACAAGTAATTATCTTGACAAATCCATTCTTTTGATCCTCCTACTTCAAACACCCCTTTCTGTAAGATTTTAAGTCAAAAGCTTGAATTATCAGAATCTCACCACGCAGCCTGGGTCCCTCACAGACAAATGAGTTCATGTTGGTGTTACTGTATCATCCCCTTCTTTCCTGATTGGGAGAAAAATACTAAAGTAAAAATCATACATAACCCCTGGTTATAATATGAAATAAGTTTGGTAACTATGCTTTTTCTATCAATATTTTTCATAATTTATTTGACTTTTGGAGCTGAGTGAATATATTTCTAAAACTATGGCATATTAAATCTGTTAAATAAAAAATTTTAAGTTTCTATCATCTCTATTTTTCATAGATGACTCAGTGACCAAATATTCATTGCTCTTCACATTCCAGTGTCTTTGTTGCCCAAATGTCTTTTGAAGTTAAAATGTTAACAGAAAGACTTTGATCCTATAATCAGAGGAAAATGTCATATAAATGCAATGCCCTTTGACTCTGAGCATTGACATATGTAATATAAATCAGTAGTATTATTTCTACTGGGCTGTGTTTTTGGTCATTTTGGCTCTTATCTTGCATAGTGAATACTGAATAACTTCTTTTTAAAGTGGATGTTTACTCCACACCTTCGTTTTGCTGCCCGTGTACCTAGAATATATTGTTTCTTTTCCTCTGCAGATGAAGATCACTTCTAACATTTTTTATTCCAGATACTATGTAAGTTAAAGTAGTGTTAGCTAGTATAATCAATATACTTTGAAATTTCATTTACATAGAGAGAAATAGAAATCATCATATCGTTCAGTAAAATCCCAACTCTTAACTCTGCCCCTGTGAGTTATCCAGGGACCTGGTATGCCTGTAGATTTGCCATTTTCAATATGTGGCTCCTATAGCTTCCCTTCACCAGAAGTGGGGTAGGGCGGAGGAAAGAGTAGATGTTATCTATGCTATTCTAGAAACTGCATTCAGTAGTACACATTCTATATGCTTATATTTCATTGCTTAGGAATTCTAATTACATGATCACATCTAAATGAATGAAATGTACTTAACATCTAATCAGTTCCTACCTTTCCTGTTCATGCTGTATGTACTCTCTGATTTCATATTATAGAATGTATTCAATTTACATTTTATAGATGAGCAATTTGAGGTTTTACAAGTCAAACCGATATGCTAAGGTGGTCAAACCTAGGCAGTTAGAAGTACAAGCTCAACATTTTATAACTCTAAAACTTATACTATTTCTTGGTTGTAAAGAAATTCAATTTATAAGCACTTTAGGAAAAAAGTGAGTAAAAAGAAGTTTTTTTGATAATTTCTAATTGACTAAAAAGTAGTACTTGAATTTTGCTTTGTTGTTATAAAATAGTGACACTTGAGTTTTTTTCAAAAGTATTTCTCTTTTTTGGGGGGGAGTACTAGGAATTGAACTCAGGGGACACTAAACCATTGAGCCACATCCTCACTCCAATTTTGTGTTTTATTTAGGGACAGGGACTCACTGAGTTGCTTAGCACCTCACTACCATTGCTGAGGTTGGCTTTGAACTCATGATCCTCCTGTTTCATCCTCCTGAGCAGGTGAAATTATAGGAATTAACCACCATGCTCAGCAAAGCAATTCTTTAATACAATGAAATAAATGATTTTTTTCTGCTTGAAAATAAAAATATTTCTTATGTACAGCTTTATTCAACATGCAATACTCTGTTGAGGTTGTGTAAAAATTTTCTGGCTATGAAAATATTTGGTTGCCTTGACACAATCCATGTAATTTCAAGTAGGGTATTTTAATCAACTAGCATATTTTCAGTCCTAAGAAAAAAGGAAAGTACACAAATGATGAAATCACATGGAGTCCAATGGTCAACAAAATGAAGTCCAATTTTTAGGTTACTTCCTTAGTTGTCATAACTCTTAGTCTAAGTTTGAATAGATAGGAAAAGAATGAGCTTAACAATATGGTTCATGTTCTTATTGTTATAAAGCTCAGTCATTTGTGACAATTTAAATGTGAAAATACAATTGTTTATTCACTATGCTCACAATTTAAAAAGATAAATTTATATTTATAGCTTATTTGTGAAGATAATAACTTCATGCAAGAAAATATGCAATATACTATCCAAAGTGGTTGAGAAATAGTTTGGGTTCTGTGATAGACAAATGGCAAGCATTTGAGACTGAGGAAATACTCTTTCTCCCTGAACAATCCTATGAAATTTTCCAATGATCTTATGAAATAAGTCATCTTGAAAATCTTGAAAAAGGCCAATCAGTACTGATTGCAAAGAACATGAACATAAACTAAAAAATTAACATGTGTGAACAAATTGTTTCTTTCTTTAATCTTTTTCATGGATTTCATGTCCCATTGCAATGCCTTTTAGTTGAATCAATCAATTTTACTCAGAGTTAAAAAATTGAGCTATAGTATCATGACACTGAGAGACCGGGAAAGAAAGAGGCAGATATACTGACAAAACAAATTAAAATTTATGTTAATAGCAAAGTACATTTCCACAGTGTTTCTTTTAGTCACTTTTTCGCTGCTGTGACTAAAATATCTGACCAGAACAATTTTAGGAGGAAAAAATTTATTAGAGGGCTCACGGTTTCAGAGGTCTTAGACATAGAAGACCAGTGCATTCCTTGGGGCTCTAGGTGAGGCAGAACATCATCATGGAAGAGTGTGGAAGAGGGAACCAGCTCACTTCATGGTCAAGAAACAGAGAAAATCTCCACTCCCCAGATACAAAATATATACCCCAAAGCCATGTCCTTAAGTCCCACCTCCTGTGTCCACACCCTACCACTTCAGTTACTACTCAGTTAATTCCTACCAGAATTAATTCATTGATTGGGTTAAGACTCTTATAACCCAATCATTTCTCCTCTGAATTTTCTAACATTGTCTCACACATGAGCTTTTGGGGGATACCTCACCTCCACATCATAACAGTATTCTAGGTAGAAAATTATTTTAAGTCAGGATCTTACTGCTTTTCATAGAAAATAAAGTTACATAATCTGTAAATTTGGTGATACTTTCATACTTCTGTTTTTCAGTGAGAATTCTTACGTCATAACTATTCCACACTTGAAAAGATTTATTTGTATTTTTAAATTGCCTACCATAAAATTCCATGATAATCTTTTATAAAATAATTCTCCTTCACTCATACATGTATATATAGGTTGAGATCAGTGCATTAAGTGACTAGGTAAAAACTTTTCTAATTTAATCATAATCCAAAACTCAACTGGTATCACAGCCAGCAAAAATCCAACTTCTCATTTTGTATTCTTACATTTTTTTCTGTAATTAGTGAATTATAATTAAGTTCATTTTGACAAAAATCATACATGCATGGAATTTCATTTACCTACTCCATTTCCATCCCCCGTTTTCCTTCCCTTTTTTCTCCTCCTATTCCATTTTCTCTACTCTTACAGACATTAAAAATTTACAACACAGATGGCCCCCAACATACAATGTTTCAACTTAGTTTTTCAACTTTGCAATGTTACAAAAGTTGTACACATTCAGTAGAAAGTGTACTATGATTTTTGAATTTCAATCTTTTCCTGGGCTAGCAACACACCATGTGATAATCTGAAGATGCTGGGTGGTGGCAATAAATTGCACTTCCCAGTTAACCATCAAGCAGGTAAGCAACCTACACTCTACAGTGTACTTTGTAACCACCATTTTTTTTTTTTTTTGGATATTCTATTTTGTGTTTTTACATCTAATAATGTCTTCAAAATTATATAAGATATTCAACACTTTTTCACTAAATAGGTTTTTTTGTTAGGTGACTTTGCCCAACTACAGGCTAATGGCAGTGTTCTGAGCAGGTTTGGTAGACTAGGCTAAGCTGTGATGTTCAGTAGTTAGGTGTATTAAGTACATTTTTTTATTCGAACATATGGTAGAATTCTGATAAACCTAATATAAGAGGAATATCTATATTTATTTTTAAATGCAGCCACTTAGGAAAACAGCTTGGCATTTCTTACAAAATGAAATATAATCTCGCCATATGATATAGCAATTGTTCTCCTTAGTATCTACCCAAAGGAGTTGAAACATACCCTGCACATGGATGTTTATAACAGCTTAATTCATAATTGCCAAAAATTGGAAGCAATCAAAATATTATTAAGGAAGTGAGTATATAAATAAACTATGGTAATCCACCTGATGGACTATATTATTCATCATTAAAAAGAAATTAAGTTCCAAACCTTGAAAATATAAGAAGGAAAAAATACATGTATATTATTAAGGAAACAAATATGAAAAGTTACAACAGGATTACAACTCTATGATATTCTGGAAATGACAAAACTAAGGAGACTGTTAAAATATAATGGTTGTGTGGGGTAAGGGAGTGGGAAGTGGATGAATAGAATATAGAGGACTCCTAGAGCAAAAAAGCTGTGTACTGTAGTGGTAAAATAAATGTCTTTCTACATCAGTTTAAACTCACAGACGATTCTACAAAACCAAGAGTGAACCCTAATGTAAACTGTATTCTTTGGGTGACATCGATGTGTCGATGTGTTTTTATCACTCTGGTGGGAAATATTTAAAAAGAAAAACAAAAAATGAAATTAAGTATATGTTCAACACTTTCTTTTCCTGGATTTAATGTTTTTCTTGCATATATTTGAAATCTCGTATGAAATAAATTGAAGAAAGACATAAAAAATGTGCATATCCCCACAGAGACAAACTTGCTTATTATTGTAATTCAATACTCTCTTACTACTAAAGCATGAGATTGTTATGCCCCAAGGCATATTTTAACTTCATTTTAAGTGAGATATGTAAAAGACTTAAATATTGTGTATATTAAAAGCATATACAGCTTCTCTAAAATTGCAAAATGGCCTTACAAATTAAAATGTCTCAATAATTTATTTTGGAAATAGAGCTCTATTATACTTATAGATTTGTTATCAAGATATATTTAATAATCTTCCCTGAACACTAGGATGTTTGATTATCTTTAACAGTCTAGTTAGTAAATAGAAATAAAATGTTGATCAATTAGTTAGTCAATACCATTAAATTGGTTTGTTTCTATACATTATTTATTCTGATATTTAAAAATATTATTTACTTAAATTAACAAGATTTAAGATATACTGAAAAATGGATTAGAAATAAAACTGAAATTTGGAAAATATATTGCTAAAATAATAGTATGAAATGTGTATAAAACAGTGATCAGGACAAACCCATTAAAATAATCAAATATTTGTCCAAAGAGTAGAATGCGTACCAATATTTCACCATCGATAGCAATTGAATAGGCTAGCATCCAATCTCGATTTTCATTCTCATCATCATAGAAAAAAAAGAAAATAGTGATGCATTAAAATATATTCTGTTATTATATTTGTACAAAAAAGTCCAAACGATTAGGGAAATATGTTCGCTCTCTCAAGTGCACTATATTGGTCACTTCTCATCATTGTGACCAAATATCTGTCAAGAACAAATTGGAGAAGGAAAACTTTGGGAGGGCTCATGGTTTCAGAGGTTTTTGTCCCTAGTTGGCTGACTCTGTTGTTCCAGACCTGAGGTGAGGCAGAGCATCCTGGCAGATGGGCATGGTGGGGGAAAAGTCAGCTCATCCAGCCAGAGAGCAGAGCAAGAAAGAGAGGAGCCAGGTACACTGATGGGTTAGAACTCTGCTAATCCAATCTTTTCACATCTACACATTACTACTTTACCTGACACGTTGAGCTTTTGGAAGAACATTAAAGAAAGAAAACATAACATGAACACATATAATACCATTTCATGGGTTCTTCTTAACTTTTGCAGAATTTAAAAGTTGAAGAAACCACTTTGCAACATTCATCTTATATTTCTAACTTGCTTAACTTTCTGAGATGTGAGTGGATTATAATTTCGATTTTAATTAATTTTAAAAGTAGCGGGGTGGTACACACCTATTTTCTCAGACACTTGGGAGGCTGAGGCAGGAGGATCACAAGTTCAAACTCAACTTCAACAGTTTAGCAAGGCCCTAAACAACTTAGTGAGACCTGTCGCAAAATAAAACATAAAATGGACCGCTGATGTGGCTGTGTAGTTACGTGACCCTTGGTTCAATCCCCAGTACATGCCCCCCGCAAAAAAGAATAAAACCAATTGCTATTTACTATAAAATTACCTAGAGAAGGTACTAAGAAGGTCTTAAAACCAGGAGCAAAGTGAAAATGATATAAATTGTTTTAAAATGGGTCAGCCAACAAAAACAAAAGACTTGAAAGAATATGGTATTGTTTAATAAATTTGTTTTAATTTTAATTTCTTTCACACTTCCACAAAAAAGGGGTGTATGCCTGGGCTGGTAATTGCTATTCTTGTAAGTATAAATAAGCATAAAACACGTAACCTAAAGCCACATATTAATGAATATAATTTAAATTTAATTTTTTAAAATAACTGAATAACTGAATTTCTAATCATAACCACAAGAAAACAATGTCATCATTAACATGACTTCATGGTAAATGTAGTAATTATACACATCAGATAGTGTGACAAAAGGCATATCTGCATTTTATTCTAAGCAAGCTTGTGTAATTTATAGGAATAGCAAGTAATTAACAAGTCTCCTAGATGGATAAGCTTTCAAAAAAGTGAAATGTGACAAGAATAACTGATACGTAAATCAAAAATATTGCCCGCTATGCCATCATTTAATCTATGCAAAGTTTTGTCTTATCTTCTTTTTTAGAACATTATAAATTATTCTGATTGATACATACTAATTTTAAACATTTATGAGACCAAATGAGATATTTTAATAGATATGTACAATGTAGGATGATCAGCTCAGGGTTTCAGCTTATCTATCACTTCATATTTATCATTTATTTGTATTAGATACATCCAAAATCTTCTTTGCTAGTTATTTTGAAATATTTAATTATTTGTTGTCAGCCAATTTACAGTACTGTGCAATAGAGCACTAGAAGTTATTTCTCCTTTCTAGCTGCAGCCATATACCCACTAATGATCCTATCTCCAACCACCCTCTCCACAGTCTTTCCAGGCTCTGGTAAGCACTGCATTGTTATTTTCTACTTCTTTGAAGTTAATGTTGGCTTCTACACATATGTGAGGTATGTAGCATTTGTCTTTCTGTGCTTGACTTATTTCACTTAACATAATGCTCTCCAATTCCATTCACATTGTTGCAAATGACCGAATTTTCTTCATTTCAATGCTGAATAATATTCAATCCTATATATTCATTTTCTTTATCCATTTTGTATGAATGGACACCTAGGTTGAGTCCATATATTGGCTATTAGTGCTGCAATAAACATGCAAGTTACAGATAGCTCTGACATACCGATTTTGATTTCCTTGAATATATACCCAGTAGTGGGATTGCTGGTGCTTATGGTAGCCCTATTTTAGTTTACTGAGGAATATCCATATTGTTTTCCATAATGGTTGTTTATTTACATCCTCACCAACAGTATGTGAGAGTTCCCCTTTCTCACATCCTCACCATCATTTATTTTTGTCTCTTTGATCATAACTGAGATAATAGCTCACTGAGGTTATGATTTGCATTTTCCTGATAATTGGCAATGCTGATCATTTCTACATGTTTTTATTCCCATTTGTATTTCCTCTTTTGAGAAATGTCTATTCAGATTATCTATCAATTTTTTAATCAAATTATTGTTTGGTTTGGTTTGGTTTTGCTATAGAGTTGCTTGAATTCCTTATATATTCTAGTATTTAATCTTTTATTGAAAAATATTTTGCAAATATTTCCCCTGTCATACCAGTTGCCCTTTCATTCTGTTTATTGTTTCCTTTATATTGTATAACCCAACATTTCATCACTATAACAAAATACCTGACATAGTCTAATACCGAAGATGAGGTTTGTTTAACTAATAGTTTGGGAGACTAAGATCCAAGAAACATATTGCAAGCATAGCAAGGTCATTCCCTTAGCTGTATCCCATGACAGCACAAAAACAAAGGAAGGAGCACTAGTTGGAGTGAGTGCAGTATCTCAAGTCAGGAAGGAGAGAGAAAGAGGTCATATTTGCTCCTTTTCTGACCAACCTTTTGCAAGAACTACTGAGGGTGTCACACAATAACTACCAAAAGGGTTACTTGACAAATACCTCATACCCTAATGACTTTGGACCCTTCAACTAAGATCCATCCCTCAAAGTTTCCACCATGACCAAACAGCACCACCCTGGGAACCACCTGTTTCTTCACAATGGACCTTTGGAAAACACTCAAACTACATCCAAACGATACTTGCATGCAGAGTCTTTTAAACTTTATATAATCCCACTTGTCATATTCCTTTTTTGGTTTTGTTGCCTGTGCTATTATCTTTTTCCAAATCAATATCCTGATGTACTTCCCCTATGTTTTCTGCTAATGATTTCTTAAGTATCTAACATTTAAGTTTTTTGATCCATTTTGGGTTCTTTTTTATCACCAATGAGAGAGAGTAGTCTGATGCTGATTTCTTTCTACTACATATGGATATCTAGTTTTCCTAGCACTATTTGTTAAAAAATTGTTCATTGACGAATATATTATCTTGTTACCTTTGTTCAAAATTAGTTGTCTGTAAAGATATAGGTTTATTTCTGAGTTTGTTTGTTTTTTTTTATCCATTGTGTGTGTGTGTGTGTGTTTGTGTGTTTTCTAGTACCATGTTATTTTGCTTACTATTGTTTTGTAGTATGTTTTGAAGTCAGTTTTGTAATATCTTTTTATTCTTTTGGCCCTGATTTCTTTGGCTAGTTTGAGTCTTTTGTGATTCCATACAAATTTTAGAAGTGTAGGTGGTGAAATTTCCCCACTTGTATTTTCTATTGCTGTAAAGAATGTCATTAGTATTTTGATAAGAATTGCATCAAATTAGTAGATTTCTTTGTATAGTATAGACATTTTAACAATACTAATTCTTCCAGCTCATGAGCATGAGATGTCTTCATATGGTTTTATGTCCTCTTCAGTCACTTTTCTAAGTATTTGCAATTTTCATTGTAGAGAGCTGTCAACTCTTCTGTTAAACTTATTTGTAGGTGTTTTATTTTTTGTAAACTACTCTTATGATTTCTTTCTCAGGTATTTTGTCATTGGTATATAAAAACATTACTGGTTTTTGTATGTTGATTTTGTAACCTTACTGAATTTATCAGTATTAATAGTTATTTTCTGGAATCTTTAGTGTTTTCTACATAAAAATTATAGAATCTGTGAACTGGGAAAATTTGAACTCTTTTTATCCTATTCAGATGCCCTTCTTGTTTTTTTGTTCTTTTCTTGTGGTTTGGTGGTATGGTGTATTAATAAGCTTTGATTCTTTTATGGGTAATCTGCTCTACTAGTTACTTTTGTCCTTTTGTGTGTTCTCATGATGAATTATTATCTTCCTTTTGCTTCAAGTGTATGACTCCCTTAAGCATTTCTTGTGGGACAAGTCTGGTAGTAATAAATTCAGTTTCATTTGTCTTTGAAAAACTACATCTTCATTTCTGAAGGATACTTTTCTGGGGTATAGTATTTGTTGACAATTTTCTTTCAGGATTTTGAATAGAAAATCCCCTTCTTTTTTTGCCTATAAGATTTCAGCAGAGAAATCTGCTTTAGTCTAATGGGAATTCCCTTAGATGTGACTTGATGATTTTCTCTTGCATATTGAAAAGAAATTCTTTCTTTGCCTTATGCTTTTGACAGTTTAATTATAATATACTGCAGAGAAGACATTTTTAGGCCAAGTCTATTAGGATTTCTTTGAGCTTCCTGGATCAGGATGTTCCTATCTTTTCCAAGATTTGGAATGATTTCAGCAATCATTTCACTGAATCCATTTTCTATGTCTTTTCCATTTTCATCAAATTCATATCAGTGCTGACATCAAATTACTAATTTCCTGGTTCTTGGTGTACAAGTTATTTTCTATTGTATCCTGGGAATTTTATCTACTGTGTTAAGAGATTCTTGGTCTTAATCTAGTCAGTGCCCAACTCCTAATAAGGCTTCTCTAGGTGGGGGAGGGGTCCATCGGTCCTTTTGGGGACAAAAAGAGGCATCCTATGCTAGGCTACTGTGGCAATGTGTCTTTCTCATTTTCCCTAGGCCAATGGATATCATAGTATAGTGGTAGATTCTCAGGCAAACTCAGAAAAGTACTTCCAGGTTTGGAACATGTGGTAGGACACCTGCCAGTGGGAGAAGAATGTTTCCAAGGGTGAATGTTCCTTTTTGGGGGATTCATTTTATGAGTGCCTTCTAGTTATCTGGTGTCTCTGAGTGGATAAGAGGTGTTTCAGGGCTTCAGCAACAGGGTGTTTCCGAGCTGGGCCACTTGTATTAGTGGAATCCTGCTGTCATTGCCACTAGATTTCTTTCAATGAAGGAGGATAGTCTCAGACCCTAAGAGATGAGAAGGCTTTGTAGACCAAGCCACATTTTGTAGCCCAATTCTTCTTGCAAGTTCTGCTGGGGCACCCAGTTTATCTGGGTGGATGATAATAGTCATAGGTCCATGGAGATAAAGAAGCTTTTAGCCCAGGTGACTCATGGTGGAATACACTTTGTCAGTGCTGCCCATCCATGCTAATATCACTCAGTCTTCAGAGGAGATTCTCAGATCAAAGGACAAAGAGACTTTCTGGTCTGTGTGTTTGCTGTGGCATATGCTGCTGGCCTTATTGGACGTTTTCCTCAGGACTCCAGTTCAGTTGGTTGAAGAGATGGCTCATATAAATGACCTTCTGTTACAATGTTGGGCACAGGGAAGTTCCAGGCCCGTGCCACCTTGTTCTATTAAGTGAGCTTTGTAAAATGTTCTGTCACTGCCTTGTTCCTCTGGTTCTCCTATTCAGATCAAGTTAGCTTTCCTCTATCTTTCCTAGCTATCCTCTAGCAATCTGTCTCATTGTTTCCAGGCTTTTCTCTTAGGAGAAAAGAACAGGGAGAAAACTACAAGTGGTCAAGAAGGAGGAAACAGTGAAGACAATGACACTGAAATTTAAAGGGAAAAAAAAAAGTGGTCTGGGTGACAGGACCCCAATATTAGTCCAGTTTCCGGGTGCAGGGGAAATGGCCTGAAGTATATTTGGCTGGACCACATGGGAAACGTGAGACCTTGATCAACTTTCAGTTTCATATTAGTTGCAGTAAATAATCACTGAAGAATCTTAAACAGAGATACAATTCGAAGCTTACCCTTTTTATGGTGTGAAAAATAAATTGAGAAATGATAAGCACAGAAGCAGGTTGACAACTTCATAAGGCATTTTATTAGTTCACATGGTGGTTTAGCCCAGGATGATGTTGGAGGTGGAGAGAATTGGATAGATTTAATATTTATTTTACAATTAAATTAGATGGTTCTGGCTGAAAGACACTATTACATGTTCCAATAATAAACATTATGGATACTAACAAAATATATGAATAAATTTTTTGATGTACAAAAAATGCCAAGAGGAGTCTAGGATATAGTTCAGTGGTAAAGCACTGTAGCTCCCATGCACAAAGCCCTGAGTTTGATCCCCAGCACCAAAAAACAAACAAAACAAAATTTTCCATATTACAATGGATTTTTAGGAAAGTATTTCTTACATCATTGCATGCATATTCTCTGTTCATTTTATCTTTTGATGGGTATATGTGGTATTTTAAGCCTTAAAATGCAAATACATATCTAAGCTAATTGCCATTCAAAGATATAATTTTGATTCTTAACTTCTAACATACCAATTTCCCAAAATAAAACATATGGTCAATTTTGATAATCCAGCCAGGGCATTTGTTCTTTCATAATGAACAACTAAATTAAATATACAAAATGCCACAGAAGAATAATTTGTATTTTCTCATATAAATTATTTGACTATGAACTATTAAAATTCTAACAGAATCACCTGTCAAGGGGAGAGTGCTAGAATTCCAGTGAATTTCATCCCTTACATCCCAGCTTTCATATCTCTGTGCTCCTTCATCAGGCCCTATTATTTCATTGAAAATAATTATTTCTCTCTTACGTTACTTATTACTTTTCTCACTTTTCCTATGTAGAACATATAGAATTGTATGCTATAACCAATGCTAATTTCAGTCAGGTAATATCTAAACCTACTCTAGTCTTTGAACCATAGATTGTGATATTTTTATTTACTCATGTCATAAATCACTATTATTTTAGCATAATTAGAAATTTTAGAATATTCCATCTTAAAGAACAAGAGTAATCACTCTTTTTTAACCTAAAAACTCCTACAGAGTATTGAAAATGGAAACATGCACCACATATTATGAAACATTAGAAGAGAAAATACAGTAGATACATATGCTTACTCATATGTACAGCTTCCTCTGACTTTATTGGAAACACAAACAACCTCCAGTTGCATTCATTAATTGAACCCAAACTTTGTGCTGCCATTTCTCAGAAGATGGTGCTTTCAAAATCAGTATACTTGGTGCTCTTGACTTTTTATTAAATGCTCTTCTTTCACAACTTCTTTGTTAATTGAGGAGTCAGCTAAATTTCAAAGATTTAGTAGGTAAGGGAGTAGCGGTAGTTCAATGAATCTGTGCTTTAAAAAAAAATCAATCTCAATATTGGAAGGATCTAACCTTAACTAACCCTATTGGTTTTATGCTTGATCTCATTTCCTCCTACATTATCCTTATTATGTGATTATATGAAAAAGCTAAAAGTTTAAAGTTATAACTGCTCCATAGAAATAGCTTTTTTTTTTCTTGTTTTGTTTTAAAGATGAAATTTTAGGCCATCTAGATTTTTCTACCCAGTTCATCATTCTGTGTAATTCTGAAATGAAATAGTAACAGAAATAATAAAAGGTGTGCCAGTTCAATTAATTTCAAGGATAGTTTAAGAACCCCATGAGACATGAAAGATTAACCTTGTGAAAGGGGAACACAGGAACATCATCCAGAAGATACTGTCACTGTGTACAGATTCTGCGTCTGGCTATGGCATTGATGAATGGCAGTTAGTTTAGGTTCACGTATTATGTGTACACTTTTTGGAAAGAAATGCCCTTCTTATTAATCTCATGATAAACTGATATTATATTCATTATTAATTATTATTTTAAAATTGCTGTAATTAATAAAATATTCAAAGCATGAGGAAGAATTTTTTTCTCTAAATCACTGGTATTCATATCAGAGAATGTTTTCCTCAGCCTCAAAAAAATATTGAACCATATAAAATCAATTTGACCCTATCTCAAAATGAAAAATAAAAAGGGCTGAAGATGTAGTTCAGTAGTAAAGCACCCCTGGATTCGATCTCTAGTACTTCCCCTGCAAAAACATAAATTTAAAATATATTATTGAAAAAGTCCTTCACTTTGAGAATTCATGTGTCTCCTAAAAGTATGAAATAACTTCTTCATAATACCAAATGTTCTCTTCTTAGTCTCTCTGATGTTAATTTCCTCATAAAATCTTCCTGTAAGCCCATTTTTCTCTTCATATTTCTCATTCATTTTTTCCATCTCATGTGTTTAGAAATGAAGTTCCTATTAAAATGCTAGCTCAATATTATACTTCTTTTCCTTCATATATTTGTATTCTATCTTGCTATTCATACTGTTAAATGACAACTTCATATATATATTAAATCCCCAATTTATTAGTCTGTCCCTATGACAAACTATAGTGTATTTTCTGTATTGGTTTGACTTATTTGGAAATAATCTCTTTCACATAGACTTGGCTTCTTTTTCATTTAAATCTCCCCAATATTGAAGTTCTTTATCATTCTTTTCTATTCATTTTTTGCTATTCCTTAATTTTTTTCCTGACTGGTATGATCTGAAGTTGTGTGTATCTGTTTCTTTTTCTCTTTTCCATTAAGACTATGTCTGCTTACAGTTAGGAACATACTATGATTCAGTAATAATAGTACTTTCAAGTCTGGTATGATTAAATGTCAGCTTCTAGCAAACTATTTCAGGAAACTAAGAAAAACAGACTATAAACAGTCAGTTTCTGGTGATGTATTGTGAATTGAATAGTGATATTTTCACAATCAGAGTAAAGTATTTAAAAGAACACTCAGTTATGAGATAGTCCTACATCTCCTAAAACTCCTTTTTTTTTTAAGTTCAAATAATTTCTAACTTTTATTCCTAAATTTAGAAATGCCTAATGAGAGAGATAAATGTCTACTAGAAATGCAGCAGTTTTTTGGTGAAAGAAAGGACAGTAGGTTTTGTTTTCACACAGAACTCAATCAATTTTCAGTGTCCACATAAATCATCATGTTAACAGAGGGTCTGTGGTCATAGATTTTCAGTCAGAAATAATACTGTTTCTGACCAGAGATATCCACCATGAATGTGGGAACTGAGATCACTGCCTAAATTTTGGCTCTATCATCCCTGATCTAAGAAGAGACCCAAACTACCAGGGTTCAGGTGATTTTAAGTGAAGGGACTATAAATAAGACTGCTAATTTTTTTTTAAATAGATGAATGAAAATTATCAGTGGAGATGAAGAAGGAATCATGAATTAGAAAGCGTTTTCACCATTAAAAAGGTTTGAAGTGAACAACTGAATAAATGTCTCCGATGAGGAAAAAGTGGTACTTCGGAAAGGCACGTAAATGTTTCACTAAAACCATAGTGTGGACCATTATATTGATTAAAATGTAAAAGAAGTGGCTATATAAAAAAGGTAGACAATCTAATTGGAATAGCTCTTTCTCTCTTTTGTCTATTGCTAGTATTTTTCCCTGTCAGTTTGGTTTCTGATAATTATGTTTTTGGGTTTTTTTTTTTTTTTCTCTGTTTATTTTTGGTACCAGAGATTGAACCCAGGTACACCTAACCACTGAACTGTATCCCCATCCCTTTTTATTTTTTTTATCTTGAGATAGGGTCTCACTAAGTTACCTAGGGCCTTGTAAAATTGCTGATCCTCACTTTGAACTTGCGATCCTCCTGCCTCAGCCTCCCAAGTCACCAGGATTACAGGTACATGCCATGGCGCCTGGCTTCATTCTGGTTTTCTTAACAAGGTCTTCCCATAGAACAAATTACTTCATCACACACTAGCCCTCTGGAATTTTAATAAAGGCTAAACTACCAGAAGAAAAGGAAATACACAACATCAGTTCCTTCTAGCCTTCCTGTCCCACCAAATAAAGGTGGAAGAACTTAGACATACGGACAAAGTTCACAGCCCGGGGATGCAGGCTCTCCAAAGACTGAGACATAATCACCAGACTGTGGACTAATTCCCCTCCTCCCCGCCTTGCGATCAAAACACTAAAGGCCTATTCACTGTCGTTCCTTTTATCCCACACATTTTGTCAGGATTTCAACCACAACATCAACCAAAATAAAAAGTCACGTTTAAAAGACAAAAATATAGTTTGAGGAGAATAAATAAGAATTGAAACTAGAGTAAGATACGACAGGAATGTTGGAATTATTAGACAAGGAATGTAAAAGCATCAACAAAAAAAAAAAAAAAAATCCCCAAATCTATCACTAATACATTCACAGATTTTTTTTGGGAAAAGTAAACAACATGAAAGATGAGAAGGATAATATAAGCAGAGTGTTTTAGTCAACGTTTTCACTGCTATGACCAAAAGACCTCACAAGAACAATTTTAGAGCAGTAAAAGTTTCCTTTGAAGCTCAAGGTGTCTGAGGTCTCAGTCCACTGACAATTGACTCCAGGACTAAAGGTGAAGCAGAACATCTTGGCAGAAGAATATGGTGGAGAAAAGTGACCCAGGACATGGCCAGGAAGCAGAGAGAGAGAGAGAGAGAGAGAGAGAGAGGGAGGGAGAGGGAGGGAGACACAGATGCATCAGACGCAGGGACACTAGGCACTGCAGAATAAGACAGCTGCTCTCCATAAAACAGGAACTATAAATAAAATTCCAGGCCTGGAATGCTGAGACTTCCAGCCTTCCACAAAACTTCTAGAATGCTAGCAATCAGATGTATATACCCCAGGTAAGAGCTTCTGGGGGACTCCGCACATCTAAACCATAACAGAAACTAATAATCATGCAGTTCAAAGCAATCGGTTTCCAACTGAAAAACCAAATCTCATACAGATTATGACCTAATGAGTTTCTGATAGAGCTGAATATATAACTCACCTTTTAACTCTCAATCTGAGGCCCTTTCCATTCAGATTATGAATTCATCAAATGGATTAATACACTGATGAAGTCACATGATATAATCATTTCCTAAAAGTCCTACCTCTGAATATTGCTGCACTGGGGGCCAAGTCTTCAACACACAAGTCTTTGGGGTGGGAGGGATTTCATAACCAAGGGGTAATAGTCATATTAGGAGGATTATAAAATCCATGAGAAAGATAAAATGACCCTGCAACTATATAAAGCAGAACAAAATGGTGTATCCCCAGGTAGAAGACTGTATTCAGGGAAGTGAAACTTAACAGCATAACATCAAACCTAAATGTCACAGAGGGAAGTGAGACTTATCATAATATCAAACCTAAACATCATGTAATTCATTTGTAAAATACCCCCCTATCTCTCAAAAATGTCTAATTTGCTTTCCAGTGTAAATGCACATTAAACTCAGTAAACTTACAGAGGTCAAAAGACAGGACTCTTTTTAAATAAAAAGGGATAAAAAAAGTAGCCAGGTGCAGTTGCCCACACCTGTAATCCCAGTAACTTGGAGGCTGAGGTAGGAGGATTACAAGTTCAAAGGCAGCCTCAGCAGACTAGTGAGACACTTAACAACTCAGGGAGATCCTGTCTCTAAATAAAAGATGAAAAGAAAAAAAAAAAAGGGACTGGGGATGTAGCTCAGTTGTTAAACACCCCTGGGTTCAATCCCGGGTACCAATAAAATAAATAAATAAATAAAAAATAAGGGGAGGGAGGTAAAGTGATAATATGAAATAGTTAACAACCTGAGTGAAATAAGAAAAAGAAAGAAATGAAAGGGATCAGCAAGTAGCAAGAAAAGGAATGAAGGAAGGAAAAGAAGCAAGGGAGGAATAAATAACTTAAAACATAATGAATATATATTGCAAATTTTGCATTACTTAAATGCCCTCTCTTCACTTGTCCACACTCTCTAGTTGTAGTATTATACTCTCATAGCTTTATGTTATAAGTATTTATAAGTATTATACTCTCGTAGCTTTATGTTATAAGTATTTATGTTATAAGTATTATACTCTCATAAGCTTCATGTTATAAGTATTTATGTTATAAGTATTTATACTCTCATAGCTTTATGTTATAAGTATTTATAAGTATTATACTCTCGTAGCTTTATGTTATAAGTATTTATAAGTATTATACTCTCATAAGCTTTATGTTATAAGTATTTATAAGTATTATACTCTCGTAGCTTTATGTTATAAGTATTTATGTTATAAGTATTATACTCTCATAGCTTTATGTTATAAGTATTTATGTTATAAGTATTATACTCTCATAGCTTTATGTTATAAGTATTTATGTTATAAGTATTAAACTCTCATAGCTTTATGTTATAAGTATTTATGTTATAAGTATTAAACTCTCATAGCTTTATGTTATAAGTATTTATGTTATAAGTATTATACTCTCGTAGCTTTATGTTATAAGTATTTATAAGTATTATACTCTCATAGCTTTATGTTATAAGTATTTATGTTATAAGTATTAAACTCTCATAGCTTTATGTTATAAGTATTTATGTTATAAGTATTATACTCTCGTAGCTTTATGTTATAAGTATTTATGTTATAAGTATTATACTCTCATAGCTTTATGTTATAAGTATTTATGTTATAAGTATTATACTCTCATAGCTTTATGTTATAAGTATTTATGTTATAAGTATTAAACTCTCATAGCTTTATGTTATAAGTATTTATGTTATAAGTATTATACTCTCGTAGCTTTATGTTATAAGTATTTATAAGTATTATACTCTCGTAGCTTTATGTTATAAGTATTTATGTTATAAGTATTATACTCTCATAGCTTTATGTTATAAGTATTTATGTTATAAGTACTATACTCTCATAGCTTTATGTTATAAGTATTTATGTTATAAGTATTAAACTCTCGTAGCTTTATGTTATAAGTATTTATGTTATAAGTATTATACTCTCATAGCTTTATGTTATAAGTATTTATGTTATAAGTATTAAACTCTCATAAGCTTTATGTTATAAGTATTTATGTTATAAGTATTATACTCTCATAGCTTTATGTTATAAGTATTTATAAGTATTATACTCTCATAGCTTTATGTTATAAGTATTTATGTTATAAGTATTATACTCTCATAGCTTTATGTTATAAGTATTTATGTTATAAGTTTTATACTCTCATAGGTTTATGTTATAAGTATTTATGTTATAAGTATTATACTCTCGTAGCTTTATGTTATAAGTATTTATAAGTATTATACTCTCGTAGCTTTATGTTATAAGTATTTATGTTATAAGTATTAAACTCTCATAGCTTTATGTTATAAGTATTTATGTTATAAGTATTAAACTCTCATAGCTTTATGTTATAAGTATTTATGTTATAAGTATTAAACTCTCATAGCTTTATGTTATAAGTATTTATGTTATAAGTATTATACTCTCGTAGCTTTATGTTATAAGTATTTATAAGTATTATACTCTCGTAGCTTTATGTTATAAGTATTTATGTTATAAGTATTAAACTCTCATAGCTTTATGTTATAAGTATTTATGTTATAAGTATTATACTCTCGTAGCTTTATGTTATAAGTATTTATAAGTATTATACTCTCGTAGCTTTATGTTATAAGTATTTATGTTATAAGTATTATACTCTCATAGCTTTATGTTATAAGTATTTATGTTATAAGTATTATACTCTCATAGCTTTATGTTATAAGTATTTATGTTATAAGTATTAAACTCTCATAGCTTTATGTTATAAGTATTTATGTTATAAGTATTATACTCTCATAGCTTTATGTTATAAGTATTTATGTTATAAGTATTAAACTCTCATAAGCTTTATGTTATAAGTATTTATGTTATAAGTATTATACTCTCATAGCTTTATGTTATAAGTATTTATGTTATAAGTATTATACTCTCATAGCTTTATGTTATAAGTATTTATGTTATAAGTATTAAACTCTCATAAGCTTTATGTTATAAGTATTTATGTTATAAGTATTATACTCTCATAGCTTTATGTTATAAGTATTTATAAGTATTATACTCTCGTAGCTTTATGTTATAAGTATTTATGTTATAAGTATTATACTCTCATAGCTTTATGTTATAAGTATTTATGTTATAAGTTTTATACTCTCATAGCTTTATGTTATAAGTATTTATGTTATAAGTATTATACTCTCGTAGCTTTATGTTATAAGTATTTATAAGTATTATACTCTCGTAGCTTTATGTTATAAGTATTTATGTTATAAGTATTATACTCTCATAGCTTTATGTTATAAGTATTTATGTTATAAGTATTATACTCTCATAGCTTTATGTTATAAGTATTTATGTTATAAGTATTAAACTCTCATAGCTTTATGTTATAAGTATTTATGTTATAAGTATTATACTCTCATAGCTTTATGTTATAAGTATTTATGTTATAAGTATTAAACTCTCATAAGCTTTATGTTATAAGTATTTATGTTATAAGTATTATACTCTCATAGCTTTATGTTATAAGTATTTATAAGTATTATACTCTCGTAGCTTTATGTTATAAGTATTTATGTTATAAGTATTATACTCTCATAGCTTTATGTTATAAGTATTTATGTTATAAGTTTTATACTCTCATAGCTTTATGTTATAAGTATTTATGTTATAAGTATTATACTCTCGTAGCTTTATGTTATAAGTATTTATAAGTATTATACTCTCGTAGCTTTATGTTATAAGTATTTATGTTATAAGTATTAAACTCTCATAAGCTTTATGTTATATGGGTTTGTTGCACCCATAGGAGTTTCAGGTGCTATATGAACACAAAATTACTATTAAGTGTCCAAATTACCAGAACTCTGTAGGAGCCAGATAAAATTTTCTGGTATGATAGAAATGTCCTATACTTAACTGGATTATTGATTGTATACATCAAACTATGTACTTTAATCCAGGGATATTTTGGTATGTGAGTTATTAAAGTATATAATTCATTCAGTTAGTAAAAAATTAATGTCTAGATAATAATCCCTAAAGTTCTGAATTAACTATTCACTAGTACCACCTGGATATCAGAAAGTGTTTGTTTTTTTTATTCAAATTGAATTAATTTTTATTGCACTAATATACAAATATATAACTTGTTCACACTAATGGGGTATCATATGGCATTTTGATACATGTATATATTGCATAATATTTCAATAAGATTAAACTTATTTATCTTTCAAACATTTACCATTTTTATATGAAAATATTCAAAATTCTTAGTCTAGCTTTTAGAGAGATATAGTAGTGACCCTTCTGTAAAATAGCACACCTAAATATCATTTTCCTATCTAACTATAACTTAGACCCCATTAATCAACTTCCCCAATCCTTCCTTCCCTTTCTACTTTCCTTACCCTCTAGTAACAATACCTTTCTCCCTATCTATGAACATTGAATATCTTTCCTCGTGTGTGTGTGGGTTTGTGTATGTGTGTGTGTCGATTTCTTTCATCAATGTTTTATAGTTTTCTTAACTTTACTACTATTTGCTGCTATTTCTCTTTACTACATATTTTGGACAAGATAATTTATTATTAGGTGCTGACCTGTACATTTTAGATATTTTTAGAAATATTCTTTACTTCTGCGTCTTAAAATCCATCAAGATCTCAGTTGTTACACTTAAAAGTGAGATGATCAAATTTCTCCAGGGGATAATCACCTCCAGTTGAGAATCACTGATAAATATATAATACATATATATATATATGTATATATATATGTATAGTATCCATATATATGTGTATAGTACATATATGTGTGTGTATGTATATGAATCCATAGAATATATATTATAAATGAATTTCAGTTAGTTACGTGGAAAATAATTTTAAATAGCTTACTCAATTCCTTTCCAATTCCCCTGCAATATTCTTTATTACATATTAGTGGATGAAAAGTTAAAAATCCCCATTTCTAAAATTTCATTGCAGTTCAAATCATGTACATCATCTACAAAAAACCAAGCTAAAATGAAATCATTTGATATTGAATGCAAAGAAGATATCATGAAACAGATATAGCTCCTGCCAACAAGCATAACCATATTCATGTTTGATCTATATGAGTTATGTCAGAAATCCACATTCAGGAAACTAATTTCATCATTGTGGAGAAATATGAGGTAAACAAAGGTAAACGATTTCTTTTACCAGTTTATGGCATGCACAGATTGGATCCTGGGATCAGCAATAATGATAGTTTTTTTTTAATTCTATAGCATCTCAAACCTCGCAGCATGGGTATCTGCCTTGGTGGTCTGGCTTATCAATATCATTCATAAAGTTCTTCAAGAGATGCTGATCAAATCATTTTGATAATTTTTCTAAGCCACAACATAATGGATAATAAATAATAAATCCTCCTCTCCTTACCCTACTTAAAATGTATCTGATAGTCAGCAGTTAAATTCAGACTAACTCCCTGCTGCCTTCTGAAATTTCTATAAAATGAAAAAAGGATTTTCAAATTGCAAATTTAGTTTTAAAGAGAATAAGAAAGGAAACTATGTTGGATAAAAGATGTTAATAAGTTTTTTTAAATAAAAGCATAACTTTATAATCACTAGTACAGTACCCAAAAAAGCAGTATGAGTTTAAAGAAACAAATATCATGAGGTGGTAACCAGTTGACACAAAAAACGAACCCGAAATATACTTCTGGTAGTTTCCTTTCTGCAGAAATTAACTCATTGTTCGAATCCAATAATGCTCTTTTTATATGATATCAGGGGGGAAATGATTTTTGCACACACCTGGGAATCAGTATGGAAATACAATTAGCAAGAAAATCAGTCATTTAGTAAAAAGCAGACGCAGGTCTAGCAAGGGCCCTTAGGTTCTTTTTCTTTCAGTTAAAAGGCTTCTGTGACTTTGTTTATCCTTGATTCTTAGGTCAAGAGTACAACTTTCTGAAGATGGAGACTGGAGAAGTGAACTCCCTCGGGGAAAGATACGACTTTGACAGTATCATGCACTATGCCAGGAACACCTTCTCAAGTTTGGAGTCTCAGGTTATACCTTTCTCCGTGTGGCCTCTCACAAAGCTGTGTTTGACATTAGAACCAGACCATCTTCAAATACTGCTGTCCTCTTAGTATGCTCCGAGTCGGATCTGATTCAGGCCTGTTGATAGGGTCTCACTGAGAAGATCCACCAAGAGTCTGTCTTGCTTAATGGTCAGGATGTAGGGAAGAGAATTGTAAGCTTCTTGATGACAAAGAAAGAACAAAAGAATAAGTCACTTAACCCCTTTTGGAACAGAAGATTGATTACTTAAAAGATGTTAATAAGTTTTTAATGAAGGAAAGTGGATGACACATTAGCAGATTCACAAAGCTGATTGTCAAGCACCTGCAGAGGATAATGCAAATGGGTGGCAAGATAACTTATGTTGGTGAACCTTGAAAAGACTTAGAAGTCAAAGGCACTAATGTAATGAGGTAAGGTCTAAGGGTGGGGCTGTGCACTAGGAGTGGGGTTCAAATTGGAGGAATTGATAAAAGATATGATATGGGGAAGATATATCCTAGATTGCTTTCTCTTTCCATGTACCCCAGTGACTACTCCCAAACTTTGATTATTTACCAAAGAACTGGGAAAATTCAGCCACAAATGCATCATACCCAGGACACTAGGCAGTGCAGAAGGAGACAAATGCTCTCCTAAAACACAGGAACTATAAGTAAAATTCCAGGCCTGGAGTGCTGAGACTTCCAGTCTTCCTCAAAACTTCTAGAATACTAGCAATCAGATGTATATACCCCAGGTATGAAATAAGTTGATTCTGTTAGAAAAATACTGAGTGACTCAGTACAAGTCTTGAAGATATTGATTTTTATAGGTCCCCAAACTAAATGAATGAGTCTTCTGGTCTATCCATGTGAGCTTTCTACCTGGAAAACCATTAGTTGACAGTTTTCCTCTTCAACCCAACCCAGAGCTTCTACACATATTTAGTGTTCTAAACTTGTAAGGGCTGGAGTACAGATTTGTGAACAGCAACAAGAAGAAAGAGAACAAAAAATATTTCTGTCCCCTTCTTGACCATGATCTATGGCTCAGTGGCAGTTTCCACATTCTGCCACTTTCTTTCGTGGATTGTTTTCCTGAAGGCAGACCATGCCAGAGTAGCCATAGATAATTGAGAATAGGATAGGTTCAGTGTGTAAGAACTTTTCTCGGTTGTAGTGTATCAAGACATATGCCTTGGAAAAACATTACTCTAGAAAGTTTTGGATGGAATAGAGAAGTGGATCTGTCCAGGAATTTGGACCTAGCTGTTTGTTCTCTTACCCCAAGTATTGCACTATGTTAGTCATGGTCCTGCATTTCCTGTTAATTGACTTCATGTACCCGGATGTGTAATTTATGGTAATATGTTAAGCTCTCTGGGCCTCAGTTTTATCATGGAAAGAAATAAAGAGCTTGGTTTTGATCTTTGAAATGATTCGATCATGACTATTTCATGATTTTTTCTTCTCTTTTGATGCTTTATGTGTCATGTCCAATAAAATATTTATTTGCAGAATCAAGTAAACAATAATTTTGCAAAATAATTTCTACTCATTTTGAAAAGATGATTAAGTATACATGAATCAGCAGACTTAAGGTAATTTCAGAGCCTTCTATTCTTCGAACCTTTCAGAAGCCTTAAACTATGTGAGCAAAAATGCTTCCATTGACTAAAATTTGCCTATGGTGGTAATTCAGCATATCCTGGTTCATTTTTCCCTTAGACTAAGTTAAGGTGCCAAACCTAAAACAATTTTCCCATGCAAGATTTAGTGTGGAAGGAATTACTAAAACCACAGGGTGGAAATTAATGATTAACTTGAAATGCTATTAGCATACCAGCAGGAGAAAAGACTAAATGAGCTATGATCTGAAGTAAAATATGTCATCCTGGAAATTGCAAGTGATATGATGAAGAAACAATGCCAAGTAAAAGGAGAGTAGAAGAAGCAAGCTATTACACCAAGAACCAAGGAGACAAGCATTTAAATCAAGAGGACAGGACAATGAGATGGTCTGAGTTAACATGCAAGAACCCAGACTGAAAGACACTGTGGTTAGTGATTACAGACAGGAAACAATCCATCAGCCCCGGGAGAATGTAGCAGCACTAAGGAAACCAAGCATGGAATAGGATGCAAAAGTGTTTTCCTACTTAAATAAAACAAGCAGACATAAAAATTCATTCTAAGTCCTTCCTTGGTTAAGAAACATCATTAAGGACTGCCAAAAGCAAAGGCTCACTACTCAGAAAATTAAAAAGAAAAAAAAATGAAGTAAGTAAATATGAAAAGATTGAGACTAATGGCTAAAGCTTAAAATAATGTACAAAAGATGAAAGTTATTCTTTACCATTGTGGAAAAGGAAGCTATTGAAATGTAAGACATTTAAAAATCATAGATTATATATTATATATGAATTACATGTAATTTATATATATTTATATATAAATATATATATATATATATATATATATAGAGAGAGAGAGAGAGAGAGAAAGTGAGAGAGAAGAGAACATAATAGGAGTGAGTAACTTTTTGTGAACTAGTTAGTTTGCAGTTAGGCTTGCAGGCTCAGATGGATCACCTCATCAAGATAGGATTTCTTTGTTGTTATGGAGGAAAGGTGTGTGAGTTTGCTGTGAATATACACAATTTTTACCACTTGCAAGTCTGGCCTATAGGATATCATTCCACTTTATGTATCAAGCCCCAGGAAATTTTGTTAGAAGGAGAAGGAAACATTATAAACCTGCAGTTGGAAATGAATGTTAGATTTTTCCAGGTAATAGTTAATAAAATTAAGAAATTTAAACAGTGCCTTTGATCACAAGGAAGGAAGCTTTACTACAATTATACATAAATCTATAGGAGACAGATAAGAAAACAATTTTGAATGCCACAGATTTCCAGGTTCACAATTAAATTACAGATTACTTAAAATCCTATTTAATAATTCCTCACTCTAAACACAAAAAATCAATGTTGTAGATCTCAATGGCTATGTATCTAGAAAGTTGAAAGTTTTTTTTAAATAAAATTTATTTTTTTCTTGGTGCTTGAATTTACTCATAGCTTTTTATTTTAAACAATGAAGAATTAAAGGCTTAACAAATAATAGTATGATTTTTGTAAAGCAAACTCATTTTTGTCACCAGTATTTTCATTATTTTTCCTCATTAGCAAATTTGTTTTTATGTTTTATTTCCAGGACCCAGGACTGTAGAAATGAGAGAAAGTCTGCTTCCTTACGTAGACATGTTCTAAAACAAGAGGCAACTCTTACATTGAATTAGTTCAATGAGAAAAATGCTCCCTAGTTGATGCATTTTGGAATCAGGGCATTGTCTGAGGCAGGATCATCTGTTTCCTTTGGCGATGATCCTTCACAAAGATGTACAGGATGGAACCTGAAAAATGAGAAAGGTTTGCCAGTTTGGCAAAACAGAAGGCACTTGGGGTTAACATCAGAATCTACATGGGATTATTGATATAGTAAAATTACCTACCTTCCTAAATTTACCAGCCATTTCATACCAGGAGTTGGAACTTTATTTTAACATAAAGTACTTGTGATAACTGTGTTCACCTGATTTGATTGTGAGGATCAACAATCACATGCTGCATCATCACAGACTGGTTTCATCAATTGATTTTTTTTTAACCAATTCAGCTAGCTCCACAGAATATTTCAGAAAGGGCAATAAAAATAGATCCTGTTTCATATTCAACATTTATGTCTTGAAATAGTGTCTTTGTATAATTGGGTAAATCACAGTTCATTTCTCCTTACTGTTTTTAGAATTAACAAATTTCTCAGCCCTTCAAGTACCTTCTTTATTAATTGGTAAAAATGATTATTCAGACAGATGGCTTATTTAAGGAAAGTAGTTATTTTAACATCCCTTGGGGAAGAACCATCTGTTCTGATTAGGGGTCTGGGTGCTTCCAGATGTTGCTATTTCCCTATAACCTGTAGAGTCTTTGATATCCATTATTTCAGTTATAATATAGTACTTCCTAGGGGATAACAGCTGGTTTCCCTTATCCTCCCTACTAACATATGTACAATATCCAGCTAAAGCCTAGTATATTGGATTGAGGCCAATGTCATCCTCACCTTTTGGTCCAAAGTTTGAAACTCTCATTAAATTACAGTGGAAAAAATTAAAATGACCAATGACTTAAATAGACATTTCTCCAAAGAAAATATATAAATTGCTAATAAGTACATGAAAGGATTCTCAGCATCATTAATCATTAGGGAAGTGCAAAACAAAATCCCAGTGAACTATTGCCATGTAACTTAAGCAAGCTACTATTAGGAAAACCAACTAAAATGAAACTCCCAAAATAGCAAGTGTTGGGAGTTATTAAAGTTATGGTGAATTTGAAACTCTTGTACATTGTTGATGGATATGTAAAATGGTATGGTTGCTAAGGTAACACTAGGGTGACTCCTCAAAAATCTTAAAAAGATAATTATTGTATGATCCAGAAATTCCACTACCAGTGTTAACAATTAGCTGGAGGTCCTTTTGCTTGATTCAGAGAAAAATCAAGAATAGACAAGGTTCAACTCCCTGCTACCTAATCATTTGTCATGGGTCTTGCCCAGGAAAACTGCTACAGCAAAGAACCTCTGAATTTTCTTTTTCTTTGGGTTTCTGCACGGGGCTATTTCTCCTGCCTATGACAACAATGCCCAACCAGTTCCAAGCTGATATCTCAAGTTGACACTTCAAGCTGAGACTCTGAAACTGAAACTGCCATTCATTTAAACAGTTTGCATTGACAACTCTGTAGAACTTATTTATTAAGTCCCTTATCTGATCATCACTGTAGTGATTCTTTGACTTTGCAAATATATCTTTCTCTGTCTTATCAGCTCTTGGCATTGAATCCTGTAACCCTGTGGGCACCTTAATCCTTTCTTAGTTTCTGTGATATAAATACATAAATATATATATATTTATATATTTCTACACGTTTGTGTGCATATATATATATATATCATTGTGTAAAGTATGATTTGTGATTTGAGGGTTATAGATGTTAGAAATTAAAATTGAATGATTAAAAACGAACTTATTATCACCTAGCCTTTGATTATCAACCTACCCACAAGTATTCAGTGAATTACCACCAGTGAAAGTTGTATAGCTTATGAATTTATTGTTATTAAATAACTTCACACAGTTTAAAGAGACACAAATATGTTTGGTCTATGTTAATGCTATAGTTTTATGTGTTAGTGAATTTTTTATACCATGAACAAAATGTGTGACAAGAACAACTGACAGAAATAAAAGATTATTTCAGCTCATGGTTTCAGAGGTTCTGTCAATGGTTGACCGTTTAATCGCTCTGGGCCCAAAGTGGAGAGAACAACATGACTAAAGGATGCAGCAGAGAAAAGCTACTCAGTTCGTAGAAACTGAGAAGCAAAGAGAAAGAGCAGAGAAGGGGGTACGAGAAAGATGCACCCTTCTAGGGCATACCCCAAGTACATGCCCACAACCTCCTTCCATGCCCCACCTGCCTTCAATTATCACCCAGTTGGTTCATTCAAACTATGATGGACTGATGAGTTTAGAACTCTCATGATCTAATCATTTCACCTCCTGATTAACACAGGAGAGTAGGGGACACCACATATTCAAACCATATAATTGCTCATGACAAAGAGGCAAAACATAGCCATCCAAAATAGATTTTATTAAGACATGCTTCAGCATAAGGGAAAATAGTATAAAGACGTTCTGACAAGTATATGGAGAAGGGCGCCTATGTGGACAAAAGAGGTAGAGACTGAGGATGTAGCTCAGTGGTAAAGCACTTGCTGAACATGTGTGAGACCCTGGGTTCCTTCAGTTCCAAGAATCACAGGAGGGTGGGAAGGCAGGTTCAATCATGTGCAGTGCCCTGCCAGATAACCACACACCACACATTTTCTGATGATCATGGGAAGGGGTTCCTTGCAGAGTAGATTGGGGAAATCTGGAGAGGCTGCAGAAGGGTGGGATCATCCAGCAAGACTATCTAAGACAGAGTCATCCGAGATGAACTCATGTGACCAAAGTTGTTGGTGCCAAATCAACAATCTCCAAGTGACAAGGCATTTGGGACAGCTGCATTGGCAAAACTGTAAAAAAGAAAAAGAAGAAAAAGTACCTCTTGGAGAGCATCAGGTCCTTCTCTTTTTTCTCACTAGGTATATACCTAAAAGAATTGATAGGAGACACTCAGATATTTGTAGACCTATGCTGATAGCAGCTTTATTTGTAATAGCAAAAGAGTAGAAGAAAGTCGAGTGTCCATTTATAAACAATAGGGGATACATACTTACAGTGGAATGTCACTCAGCCCTAAAATGAGGGGGATTTTGATACATGAATAACATGATGGAATCTTGAAGATATCAGGCAAAGTGAAGTAAGCTGGTCACAGTAAGTAAATAAATCAATAAACAAAGTGTGGGTTCCAGGTATCTCTATTAGTCAAATATGCAGATATGTAAACTAAAATTGTGGTGGCCAAGGTCTTGGAGCTGTGAGGATGTAAGGTCCTCATTTAACAGGTACAGAGTTTCAATTTGGGAAGATAAAAAATCTCCATGAATGGGGAACGGTGATAGCTGCACAGGAATGAGAAGGCCAAGGGCTCTGCATTTAAAATGGCTACAACAGTAGACTTCATGTCATCTCTATGTTACATAATAATAAAAAAAACACAATGCTTTTCAAACCACTGTGCTGTTAGTTGGGTGGGTTTCTAAAATTCTCAAAACTAACAGCACCTGTTCAAACTTGAAATTTGTATCTCATTTTTCCTTCTTGATGTCGGTAAAGATCATTGCACTTGCCCTATTTTCTGACTCTTTTATCTTTTCTCTCTAAATGTTAAAAGTTGTCTGATGTTTTCCACTACAGCTAAAATACTTAATTCTCATTATCCCTATAACCTTTAATTTTTTTTTTTTTTTTTTTTTTTTTTTGCTGGATCAAAGGATGGCAATATGTTGTAACAATTGAACAAGGAAGCAAGACATAAGAGCAAATCATGAAAGAACTATAATAAGAGGATCACAATTCTTAGGTCGCATAAGCAAGCAAAATCAAGAGAATATAAAATTGGAATTCATAGTTTCATTTGAGGTCTGTGTTAACAATCACAAGCAGAGGTCTATAGAACCAAAGGATCAAGAAGAATGTCCATAGGATCATGAAAAACACTCACTGGTCAAATTCAAGAACTAATAGAAATTTCACATTATATTATTGCAGGTAAATGAGAAAGACTATGATGGGCTTCCCCATATAATTTGAAAACTCTGGGGCAAAAATATAAAAATATATAAAACAGGTCAAATTTGAACTATTGAATTGATAAAAAATAACAATTATGAATGCTAATGCACAGTATTTTATTAAAATTCAAGAACAGGAAACATTCAATACAATATATGTATGTCTTACAGTAGTAAAAACATTATAATCAATTGAAATGCTCAATAGTAGGGATAATTATCTTTTAAAATATACTGTAGTGACATAATAAAATTCTTATATAATAATAATATGAGAAAATGTAGGATAAAACTTATTTACTAGCAAGTTGTGGTGGTGACACTTATAATCCCAGTAGCTAGGGAGGCTGAGACAGGAGGATTGCAAGTTCAGAGCCAGCCTCAGCAATGGAGAGGTATTAAGCAACTCAGTGAGATCCTGTCACTAAATAAAAAATACGAAATAAGGCTGGGGCTGTGGTTTAGTTTTGGTACCCCCTGGTACCAAAAAAGAAAAAAAAAAAAAAAAAACTTATTTACTAACACCACAACCATGTTAGAAGATATAATTAATCATAGAACTTAAAGGCAATACACAAACTTGTTACTAAAAGAGCATATGTCTGTTTCCTCCTTCTTTTAAACTTTATGTTATGATTCTGTTTGAGTTTAATAAGAAAATTACGACTTTAAAGAGAGATGGGGTTAATAGTTCTTGTTCATTCTTTATTTCAGTAAGTCTAGCAAATGCACAAAATAAACATTGCTATCTCTATTGAACGTGAAGGCAAAGGCACAGAAAAATTAATAGTATATGATGGATACATTGGTCACACAGGTGCCAAGCAGAAGATTCAGGTTTTGAGAAAGAATTGCTATGCCTCTGAAACCCATTATCTCATTCCAGACCCTGCCTTCTCTATTTGCAGGCCTTGGAGCTCCATGTAATTTTTCTAGGACTCCAAATTTTACTTTCAATGAGGAATGGAAAATAAACATGCCCAGAATTCAAATCCTCCAAGCTTCCCAGGACTCCCTTATCATCCCCATGTAGACCTTCTTTTCTTCCTCATGTAAACATTAATATTATTCTTAACTAGATAGCAGCTCCAAATTAGTCCATTTTCTCTCAGTGACATTGTAAAAGTGGGGGAAGAAAGTAGATTCCCTCAAAATTTATATTTTTATGGAGAAATCATCTTAATAACTTTTAACTCTAAAATATTAGACTTACAGAAATTTTGCAATAGTTTAACAGTTCCTGTTTATATCTCATCAGCTTCCAATGGTATTAATATTTTTATCCCATAAGTAGAAGTATCAATACCAGGAAATTTACATCCATGTATTCACCATCAAACCACAGATTATATTCCAAATTTATGTATTTCATTAATAGACTCTTGTTTGCAAGAGTCTAGGGTGACATGCTGCATTTCTGTTATTTTTCCTTACTCTCTTCCAATCTTGCAACATTTCCCTAGTCTTTCCTTACTTATTATGACCTTGATGCTTATGAGTAGTTCTGTCAATTTGTTTTGTAGACTGCCCTTCAGTTGATTTGGTCTTATGTTTCTCATGATTGGACTGGACCTATGAGTTAACAAGATAACATGGGACAAGATAACATGTCCTTCTCAATGCATTGCATCGAAATGTCTGTAATGTTAATTGCCCTTACTACTGGTGATGTTCATAGTGACTTTATGATTACAGTGACATTTTCTGGATCACTGTCTTTCGTTTATAGTTAATAAATATTTGAAGCTAGATGCTTTGAGGCTCTGATAATAGCCTGTTCTTTTCAAACTTTCACCTGCTACTCTTAGCATTCATTGGTGAATCTTGTCTGCAGCAATGATTTCTGTGGGTGTTTGCCTTGGTTATTTTTGCTTAAGGGTGATTCGACTCTGCAGTAGTTCACGTGTATCTACATTGCAGAAGATGCATAGTTTTCTTTCCTCATGTCTTCAGCACCTATAAGGAATGTCAATGTATCTCTCTTAGTATTGTTCTTTCTTTTATTCATTATTGGATTCCATGAAAAATGCTACTTATTTTCAGTTAGTGTCTCACTTTCTCAGTCACCTAATTTACTTTGGAGCCTGAGTGGAATGAGTGAAAAATACTACAACACTGTACACCATCTGAGTCTATTTTCTAAGGGCAGAAGGAAACATCAGCAGCATTATTTTCAATATGATAAATGTTGGCAGACAAAAAACTTACGATTTTATTAGTTATATTTGTGTTTGAGCCTTTAAAGAAACAAATTAGATTATATATAAGAAAAATCTCTTCAGGTTCTACTTCTTTTATTATTATCTACCCCTTCTTAAGCTGAGTTGTTTTTCAAAGGAAGCATAAAACTAGACTGAAATATTGTACTCCCTTAACATGAAGGAAAAAAAAAATTTCTCTCAAGGAAAATTCGGAGAATTAAGTGACTAAAAGACCCATCTTCCCACTCTATCAAAGAAAAACAGAGATGCAACTCATGGAGTAGACTTGGCTGTGCTTCTATATTTATGGTGTCCTGGGCAAATCCTTAACTTCCTTAGATTTCAGTTTCTCTAAAATTAAAGACAGGTGATAGTAGCTAAGAGATCACTAATACGACATATTTCATGGAGCATCCAAAATCTTTTTATTCAAACTGATAGAGGAAAGCTGTGAATTATATAGTTAAGCAAGGTCATTGATTTTCTTAAATATATTTTAATATGGTTTAATTAATTATACCACTGCCTATCTAGTTACCTCCTTGTTGTAAATTAATTCCAACAAGTAAGAAATAGATTAAAAATAAGATTAATACTTATAATTTGTATATAGGCAGGTTTACTTTTATCATTGTACTTTATATATTCAATATCTTGTGAATTATATCAAGACTAAAAAGAGAAGCAATCATGACATGTTTGGAGCATTACATAGTGAATTTTTTTCAGTTTACGTTAGTGTTTCAATTTGCCCATGCCAAATGAAACTCATGCAAAATTATATAGTAAGTAATTTAATACTACACTTATATAATCTATGCTTCCCACTGTTTTCCTTCTTTATCAAGGTTCACATATAAAACTCAGTGTATCTGAGCCATCACTGTGCTTTCAGAACTTGTCCAGGACTGTCACTTAGGCATTCATAATAAGTTTTGATGAACTCAGTGGAAGTTAACGGAATTGAATGCAAGATCATCCTAGTTACATGTGAGAGGCCTCGATATGAAATCAGGGAAACTGAGCTCAGTCAATCGAAAACTATGCCATAGAACACAGGCTATTTGACTTTAATTTCTTGGCTAACATGAAAGGATTTAAGTGAAAAGAAAGTTTCCTTAAGGAAGCTGTGTAGATTAAATAATGGCACACTGACCTTCATCTGCTATGATAAAGTATATCTCTATATTAAAGGAAAACACTTCCACTGAATCAGAGAATTAAAGAATTTCTGGACTACAGAATTATTTACATCACAAGTAAAGCAGAATCAGACATAACTTTCCTATGTTCACATATGAATACACTACCAGTGAAACTCTGCATCATGTACAAGCACAAGAATGGGATCCTAAGTGGATAAGTTATACTATATGTATGTATAATATGTCAAAATATACTGTCAAGTATATCTAAAAACAAATTACAAAAAAAGAATACAAAGTAAAGTAGAGGACAATAACTCCCAACATACAAGGAAGGAGAAATAAGAAAAAAAAAATTCATGATACCTCAATTCTAATCTTAAAAGTTAGGTCTACATTAATAGATCATAAACATTTTCTTTCTAAAGTAGACGTTAATTCTATACACAAGAACATATCTTGAACAGAATTAGGATCTAAGGAAACAGAGTGCATAGTTGGAACTTCCATATCAAAAGAGAGAGAGGAAGAGAGAAAAATAGGTATTTCTATGAAGCAAATGTACTCAATATGCACATTCTTATTTGGGACATATGTAGATGTCCATCTTATCTGCTGCATAATATTTTTAAGCCAATCCTGCTAATCAGTGTATCCAGAAAACTCACTTAAAATGCACTTTTTATTTTATCCATGGAGGGAACTATTGGAGAAACTGACTTACACATCTGCAGAGAAAACACATAGCAATTACCACCATTCATCAGTCTGGCTATACATTAAAAAATGCGCACAAACAACCCTGAGCATTTTATCATTTAGAGAGAAGAAATGTATAAATTTTATACATGTATATACATACACACACACACACACACACATATATAAGCAAGATGTAAAAACAAAAAAAACTGACTTAGAAACTTAAGAGAAGTTTTTTTTTTTTTTAATTCTTGTCAATAGTCTTAGGAAATATGAATAGCCAGTGAATAAAAAAAAAAATTGAGTGAAGCAGAAGATTTACTAAGAATTAAATGATCTTACCCACATCAAACTTTAAATAGGATGGTTAAGTAACAAAATGATGGTTAATGAACAAAATATGTGTAATTAGTAATTTAGTTAAGACAAAAATTCCAAAAATCCAAAACAAAAAAAAAAAATCATGGAAAATATAAAGCCATTAAGAGGAGTGGAGAATGAAGCTATCGAAGAAGAACTCTAGAAAGAGAATGAAGCAATTATCAACACTAAGAATGTGACAGAAGGGTATTTTCCTGAACTTAAAAATGCAATATTTTGTATGCACAAATCCACTTCCTTCAAAACAGAAGGAATGGAAAGCAATATGCTAGATAAGTCAGAACTCTATTGCTCATAATAATACTTCAAGAAATATGAAATTTTTATGTGCAAATGAATACAAATCATTGGCATAACTTCTCATCTTCAACATCCAAATATAAAAGATAATGTGCAATTTCCTTTAAAATTCTGGGAAAATTATTTTGTTATCTTGTCAAGCTAGCAATCAAAAACTAATATATGTGTGTGTGTGTGTGTGTGTGTGTGTGTGTGTGTGTGTGTTTGTCCAATAAAGTAAACCTACATATTCTATGTTGAAAAATATATACTGAAGATCTTACCACAGGAGACTGGAAGACAAGAGCAAAATTAAACCAATATGAAAGAACTCAGAAGAATTTAAAATCTGTAGGTGCAGATCAACAATGAGGCTTCAAAAGTCATGAAAGGAATTAAAAGATATTATACTTAACCTCGAAGTTTGAAAAATTCCTCAAATAGCACATGTTTATTAACAGGAGTTCTACTTACTTTTCCATAGATATGACATACTATTTTTTTGCATTGCTATTTATAGAATGCATTAAAACTGTCTTACAAACTCAGTGCATGAAATATTTCTAGCAATCTGGATTCATGTATACATTTTATGACTGTTCCGAAAGTTAATCACTAATTCTGTGTGTTTAGTTACTTCAGAACAATTAATTTTTCAAGAGTGAAATCCCATTTTCCTTAAGTACTTTCCCAAAAAGGAAAAAGAAAAAAAAAAGAGTGGTGGCTGTATTCTCTCAGGAGAATTGGTCTGTCAGTATTTTTACAATGTAAGTATTTCTGTCAAATCAGATGAGATAAAATAAGCAATTTCTTTTGAATTCAGTGGAAAGGAAAACATTCAAGAAAAAGAAACATTTTATAATTCCAGTCAATGAAGTACCTGTTACTATGAAAGTACAAAATAAACCCACTCATGATTCATATACAGAGAAAAAGATAAAATAATAAAAAAGAATATGTTATTTGTCTCTGCAAAGAAGTTTCCTGAATTTCCTAGCTATAATTCTAGATATGAAATAAGAATGAGACATTTAGAATGTCTATTGAAGGTTTTGAATTTAGGATTATCTACATGTAAATATTAATTATCATCTTCATGAATTCAGATTTTTTTAAAATATTAGAGAGAAGATGTCTCAAAAGAGAGACAATTAATTGACATTAATAGTTGTACACATTTGTAGGATAAAATGTGACAATTCAATACCTGTAAATAACACCTTGTGATCAAACTAGGATAATTTAGGATTTCCATCTCCTTTTACATTTACCAATGACTTCTGTTAGGAATCTTCAAACTCTTTCTCTAAAATTCTCTTTATAAAATATGTGATAACTTGTGAAGTATAGTGTCCCCACTGTGCTGTAGAACATTAGGACTAATCCTCCTCTATGGAACCTCCTTCAAATCCTTCCTGACCTCTAATGACTGTGATTCTATTCTCTAAATCTATAAAATCCACTTTTTCAGCTTCCATGTAGCAAAAATCATGTGACATTTCTTTCTGTACCTGAATTATTTCATTTAACCTAATGTCCTCCACTTATGTTCATGTTGCTGCATATGACAGATTTTCATTTTTTTAATGACTGAATAATATCCTATTATGGATATATACCACCAAATAACTAAATTGGCTTTAAATCTTCACTTCTTATAACAGTGCTGCAATAAATATGAGCATGCAGGTATCTCTTCTCAATATAATTTCATTTCCATTGACTACTTGATAGTGGAATAGCTGGATTGCATGGTAATTTTATTTTTAATTTTTTGAGGAAACGCCATGTTTTCTATAATGAGTGTACTAATTTACATTCCCACAAACGATATTTAAAATTTCCACTTTCTCTACATCCTTGCTAGCATTTGTTTTTATTTTTGTTTTGGATTGTCTTTCTGATTATATACCATTCCAATGGGGTCAGAAGATATCTCATTGTGATTTTGATTTGTATTTCCCTGATGACTGGCAATGACAAGTGATTTTTTTCATATACTTCACGGCCATTTTTTAATCTTCTTTTGAGGAGTGTCTAATCAGATCATTTGTTCATTTTACTAGAATTTTTTCTGTTGAGTTTATTAAGTTTCTTGCATATTCTGGATGTGAGTTTTCATAGGATAAATATTTTGTAAATATTGTCTTCTATTCTATAGGTTGTCTCTTCACTCTTCATTGTTTCCTTTGCTGTGCACAAATTTCTTAGTTTGATTTGATCCCATTTCTCTGTTGTTCTTCCTTTGCCTGTGTTGTTGGAGTCCTATCAAAAAATAATTTTAAAAAATAAATATTACCTATAACAATGTCTTGAAGAATATTCCTTATTTTCTAGTTTTCCAATGTGTTTCATGGTTTCAGATCTTATATTTAAGTTTTAATCCATTTTGAGCTGATTTTTATATATTGTGTAAAAGGAATCTAGTTTCATTCTTTGACATGTGCATATCGAGTTTTCCCAGTACCATTTCTTAAGGAGACTATCTTTTTTCCAGTTTATATTTTGGGTATCATTTTCAAAGATTAGTTGACTATATATGCATAGATTTATTTTTTGGTTCTCTTTTCTGTTCCACTGGTCTATGGGTGTCTGTTTTTAGACCAGTACCATGCTATTTTGGTTAATATAAAGTTGCAGTATATTATAAGATCAGGTATTGTGGTGCCTTCAGCTTTATTCTTTATATTCAGGATTTCTTTGGCTATCGAGGATTTCTTGTGATTCCACATGAATTTTAGGGTTGTTTTTTCTTATTTCTTTGAAGAATGTCATTGGCATTTTGATGGGGTTGCATTGCACCTGTTTGTGGCTTTGGGTAGGACAAATTAAGTCTTATCCCTTGCTCCTCAACACACTTTCAGTTGCCATATTTGCCTCTCACCAGTGTCTCAAGTACTAGAGTTAGTGATGTTGAAATATGCTATATTTCTTTTATTTCTATAGTAGATTATTCCAAAATTAGTGTTTAAAACAACACAAAAACATTTTCATAGAGCTCTGCATGTTAGAAACCCATGACAGGACTCTTTCAACTATGATCAATGTGTCAGCATAAATGTGCTCTTTACTGGAAGATTCTAGGCCAAATCTGCTACTTTACTGTTTCTAGCTTTTAATGGGAAATTTCAGTCCTTGAACCTTGACCGTTTTCCTCCATCTTCAAACCAGCAACCTTATCTCTCTCTGACCAGTCTCCCATGATCATATTTACCACTCTGACCAATGCTTGGAAAAGTTCTCTGCTTTTAAGGAACTGTGTAATTAGATTGGGTCCACCTGGATAATACAGGACAACCTCTTTGTATGAAGGTCTTTAACATTGATCACACAAGCAAAGTCTCTTTTGCTTCATAAGGCAACATGCTTGCAGTTTGAACACATATGATCACTACCAAGAATTTTTTTCCCTTTTGAATATTTGTTATTCCAAGACTACATTTTAAAAAATCCTTTGTCTAGCCATACCTGTTGATCTTACACAGTACCTTGTGGATCACCTGGTAGCTGATAATGGATGTGGTCTCAGATTATTGTGGCTCCTCTTGAAGGTAGGTTCCCTTGGAAAATAGACTATGAGATGGAGAATCAGTTGTAAGACATTTTAGGGTGTATTTTAGGAATTATCATAGAATAGGAGGGAAACGAGAAGAATTGGACAAATGAAGAGATTATGCTGCTATGGAATAAAGAGCCTACAGAATGGGAGATCTTTGCCAGTTGCTACCCTGACAGGGAATTAATATTCAGAATATATTAAGAATTCAAAAAACTTAAAACCAATAAGTAAATAAATAACCCAATTAATAAGTGAGTAAAGGAACTAGACTAAATAGACACTTCTCAGAAGAAGAAATAGAAATGGCAATAAATATATGAAAAAGTGTTTGATGTCTCTAACAATCAGAGAAATGCAAATGAAAACATTGAGATTTCATTTCACTCCAGTCAGAATGACAATTATCAGGAATACAAATAGTAATGCAAGAATCCAAATAATAAAAATTTTGGCAAGGATGTGAGGGAAAAGACATACTCATACGTTGTTGGTGGGACTGCAAATTATAACAACCACTCTAAAGTAGTATGAAGACTCCTCAAAAGAAGTAGGAATGGAAACACCATATGACCTTGATATCCCCCTCCTTGTTATATATAAAAAAATCTAAAATCAGCATATTATAGGAATGCAATCAAATCAATGTTTATAGTAGCAATTTCACAACAGTCAAGCTATGGAACTAGTCCAGAAGGCTGTCAACAGATGATTAGATTTTTAAAAGTAGCATATATGCACAATGGAGTATTACTTAGCTATAAAGAAGAATGAAATTGTGACATTTACTGGTAAAAGGTTATCACTGAAGGACATCATGCTAAATGAAATAAGCCAGACTTAAAAAGTGGAGGGTTGAATGTTTTCTCTGATATGCAGAAGCTAGTCCAAAACAAGGGAAAAGAAAGGATGAAAGGAAGGAAGGAAGGAAGGAAGGAAGGAAGGAAGGAAGGAAGGAAGGAAGGAAGGAAGGAAGGAGGGAGGGAAAGAGAGAGAGAGAGAGAGAGAGAGAGAGAAAGAAAGAAAGAAAGAAAGAAAGAAAGAAAGAAAGAAAGAAAGAAAGAAAGAAAGAAAGAAAGAGAAAGAAAGAAAGAAAGAGAAAGAAGGAAAGAAAGAAAAGAAGGAAAAAGTTGGGGGGGAATTCCATGAAAATAGAGGAGGGATCAGTGGAGGATAAGAAAGGGACTGAGTCAGGGGAGGGACAGGAAAAAGGAGGAACAGTGGACTGAATCTAATCAAACTTTCCTATGTACATATATGAATATACCACAGTGAATTTCATATATACATATATATATATGCATATAACTGTAATTCACTAATTTCAAAAGATACACAAATAGAAGTATCACTAAGATTAGAGAAAAGGGAATGGTGGGCAGGAAGGGAGGGAAAAGGGAAGTACTTGGGATTGAATTGAAGCAATTTATATTCCATGCTTGTTGTATTATTATGTCAAAATAAACCCTAATATTATGTGTAAATAAATGAACTATTAAAAACAGTATCAACTGATGATGCATTGATGAAGGAGATTTTGAATACAAAACAGATAATAGATAATCCTGTGTTGCTCTGAGGACCAATCCTTTAAGCTATGGAAGTTACCAGTCATTGGATGCAGACTGCCTGCCTGGAAGTGAGGCTATCTCCAAACAAGAGCAACTTCCAGGGAGAGATGGCGGCAGAGAGCCATTTAGCAGCAGCACTCACTGCAGAGAGGGAAATAGGTCCTGTGTTCTCAGTGGGGATCTGGGCAACTCAACACAGTATCCACTACTTACCTCTGACCTTGTTTACATATCCTCTTACAATATACGTTTTCTGTTTCTCTGGTCCCGGTGTTTGCCCAACCCCCTCCTACCACCATTACCCACAATTATGTGCTTTTTGTTTACATATACCTTTTCCAGCTCCATTTTATTCCTTCTGTTAACAAATGCTGCCAAATCAGTTCTGTCTCATTTCAGCCTCAATGAACTGGAATAAATTGTGTGGAGCTAAAAAATGTAATATCATTTGTATGGGGTGCTGTCTGTTTTCCATAATAATTCTACTTTCAGGTTGTACCATAATGGAGTAGTAAGGGGGAAGTCAGTACATTTTATTCCTAAGTTGCATGCATTAGAGAACCAGAGTTGAGAATTTTCACTTTCTCTTTCATTTTCCTGCACAGTGTGACACTGGTGGATTAATGTCGAAGTTCAATTGCTTTCTGTTTTTTTTGTTGCATGGCAAAAGTTCTTGAATTCATTTTCTTTATTTTCAAAATCTGGGAAATATTATCCTCTCCACAGGGTTGGTTTTTTTTTTTTTATTTGTTGTTTTTAGATATACATAGCAGTAGGGTGTATTTTGACATATCATACAGACATGGAGTACCTGCCATTGTTTATATGCTAAAAACCATAGTGAAGATAAGAGATATGTGGCACTTTGGAAGATACGTAATCAGTGACCAGGGTACATACTTTTTGCTTTGTTCCTCTATTTTATTAATAGGTCTTTAGTAATCTTTCATCTATATTCCTACATATCATACCCCCATGACCACAGTCCTCACTATTTGATTAATATATTATACATTATCATAACCCTATAAATATAATATTTTGATAAATTTAACATATATAGGTGTTTTAAGGAAAACCGAGATATTTTAGAAAAACAAATATATGGTATGTTTTTCACACTGTTATAAGTCTACATATACTTTAGTTTTAGGAACATAAATAAATTTAGTATGTTAATTGATTGGAAACCAAAATTAAATTAGGAGCAAATAAGCAATTGATTATGTACATCTGTTTACACAATAGAGACTTGAATAAAAATTACTCTATTTTTACTTTATATTTTAAAGTATTTATTCCCAAGCTACAAGTATAATTTAATTTTGCTTTAAAATTAGTATGTCTCTTGAGCTGTTTTTAAAAAATATTTTATAAGCATCAGATGAAATCCATAACAATGTTCCCCAGAAAAAATTATGCATTTATAAAGAATTTTGAAGACCATTTCTGGGACAGATAACAACTGCCAAGTAGAACTTCAGGCTTTTCCACATGACTTACAAACTTTTTAAATAACTCTTACTCTTCAAAAACTACTGCAGACATGCAGACATGCACAATCATCCAATATACATAAAATAATGACCATGAGTCATACTTGCACCATGTCTTTACTCTGATTTTGCTGTTTTGATATATCTTGTTCTATCTTTTTAAAAAAATATATTTGTTACCCATCCTCTTACTTGAACTTGTGACCCACTACTTGGTCATAAGGTATAAATAGGTCAATTCACAGTTTGAAAAATACAGCTGTAATTCCCTCAGGTTTCTATATTCAAATGTTATTCTTGGGATTTTAAACAAAAGTGTAGCTGTAAACTTCTGTTTCATAAATAATTAGGAATTTATTATTTGTGTTCAGTTTATAATTCTTAAACACACGCACACGCACACACACACACACACACACAGAAAAAGAGTGAAAAACATCACCATTAAATGATATCCATGAGACATGATGTATGGCCCTCTGTCTGGAGTGAACACTGTTAGTATAAACTTAGGTAAACACCTTGAAGAATGACAAGCAAGTAAAATTAATCCTTATCTACTCTCTTTAATAGTCCATATTCAGTACTTGCAGCTTTCAAAAGATATCCAGAATCTGATCACGGTGTTTCAAAATATCTATTACTATGACCTTCTCACTCTTTTCCTGCCATCCTGTCTGATCCCACTAACAAAGGACTGTCAAAAGCAGGAGCTAGAGGGTCCTTCCTCCATAGTCCTTCCCCAGTGACTGCTCCATCAGTTCTCACCTGCATTCCTCATTTCCCACTCTAGCTCCTTGGTCTTTGAACATTTCAAGGACCTGATTCTTGTGTGTGTATTGATATTTACTATCCCTTGTGCTTTGAAACCTCTTTCCCCATAATTCACAAACTCTTTTTCTTTAAGCTGATGATAAATATAATTTTATGAGGAAAGTCTTCGCCAAGTAGACACACACACACACAGACACACATAAGCATAGAGTAGGTCACTCCATATCATCTCTTTTCCCCTTATCTACTTTATGGTTCTCTGAACTTATCACAATCTCATAATTTCAGTCTTCTCTCACTTAAATGTAATATCCATGAAGGCAATAATTTATCTCTTTATCCCTGCTGGTACATTCTCCGAACCTAGAAAAACGATTGATACACAATTGAAGGTTAGTAAACATATGATGAATAGATTACTTTGTTGAAGAATGAATCCTTAGCCTCCACTACTTTGTACCAACTGAGGTATGTCGTATTATATTTCTTTTTTTAATTAATTTTTATTGTAAACAAATGGGATACATCTTGTTTCTCTGTACATGAAGTAGAGGCATACCATTTATGCAATTATACATTTACCTAGGGTAATAGTTTTTGATTTATTCTGTTATTTTTTTTTCTCTCCCCCACCCCTCCCACCTCTCTTTTCCTTCTATACAGTCCCTCCTTCCTCCATTCTTGTCCCCCTCACACAACCCATTATGTGTCATCATCCGCTTATCAGTGAGATTATTCATCTTTTGGATTTTTGAGATTGGCTTATCTCACTTAGCATGATATTCTCCAACTTCATCCATTTGCCTGCAAATGCCATACTTTTATTATTCCTTATGGCTAAGTAATAGTCCATGTACATATATACCACAGTTTCTTTATCCATTCATCAATTGAAGGCATATAGGTTGGTTCCACAATCTAACTGTTGTGGATTGAGCGGCTATGAACACTGATGTGGTTGTATCTCTGAAGTATGCTGATTTTAAGTCCTTTGGGTATAGGCCAAGGAGTGGGATAGCTGGGTCAAATGGTGGTTCCATTCCAAGTTTTCTAAGGAATCTCCACATTGCTTTCTAGAGTGGCTGCACTAATTTGCAGCCCCACCAGCAATGTACGAGTGTACCTTTTCCCCCACATCCTCACCAATACCTATTGTTGCTTGTATTCTTGATAATCGCCATTCTAATTGGGGTGAGATGGATTCTTAGGGTAGTTTTGATTTGCATGTCTCTTATTACTAAAGATGTTGAACATTTTTTCATATGTTTGTTGTTTGCTTGTAGATCTTCTTCCATGAAGTGTAAGTTCATATCCTTAGCCCGTTTGTTGATTGGGTTATTCGTATACCTGGTGTGGAGTTTTTTGACTTCTTTATATATTCTGGAATTTAGTGCTCTATCTGAAGTGACTGTGGCAAAGTTTTCTCCCACTGTGTAGGCTCTCTCTTCGCATTGCTGATAGTTTCCTTTACTGAGAGAAAGCTATTTAGAGTGAATCTATCCCAGGTATTGATTCTTTCTTTTATTTATTGTGCTATGAGAGTGCTGTTAAGGAAGTCTGATCCTAAGCCAACAAGTTGAAGATTTGGACCTAGTTTTCTTCTATAAGATGCAGGGTCTCTGGTCTGATATCAATGTCCTTGATCCAGGGCTGGGGAGATAGTTCAATCTGTAGAGTACTTGCCTTGTAAGCACAAGGCCTGGGTTCGATCCCCAGCACCCCCCAAAAAAAGGTTCTTGATCCATTGTGAGTTGATTTTTGTGCAGGGTGAGAGATAGAGGTTTAGTTTCATTCTGTTGCATATGGATTTTTACTTTTCCCAGAACCATTTGTTGAAGAGGCTATCTTTTCTCCATTGCATATATTTTGCACCTTTACCTAGTATGAGAAAATTGTATTTCTTGAGGTTTGTGTCTGTGTCCTCTATTCTGTACCATTGATCTACCTGTCCATTTTGGCACCAATACCATGCCATTTTTGTTACTATTGCTTTGTAATGTAGTTGAAGATCTGGTATTGCAATACCCCCTGTTTCACTCTTCCTGCTAAGGATTGCTTTAGCTATTCTAGGTTTCTTATTCTTCCAGACGAATTTCATGATTGCTTGCTCTATTTCTGTAAGGTAGGTCATTGGGATTTTAATTGGAATTGCATTGAAACTGTATAGCACTTTAGGTAGTATGGCCATTTTGACAATATTAGTTCTTCCTATCCATGAACATGGGAGATCTTTCCACCTTCTAAGGTTTTCTTTAATTTCTTTCTTTAGTGTTCTGTAGTTCTCATTGTACAGGTCTTTCACCTCTTTTGTTACATTGATTCCCAAGTATTTTATTTTTTTCAAAGCTATTGTGAATGGGGTAGTTTTCCTAATTTCTCTTTCTGAAGATTCATCACTTATGTATAAAAATGCATTGGATATATGAGCATAATCTTATATCCTGCTATATTACTTTATTCACTTATGAGTTCTAAAAGTTTTCTGGTGGAATTTTCTGGTTCCTCTAAATATATAATCATGTCATCAGCAAACAGGGACAGTTTGAGTTCTTCTTTTCCTATTCATAACCCTTTAATTTCCTTGGTCTGTCTAATTGCTCTGGCAAGAGTTTCGAGGATAATGTTGAATAGAAGTAGTGAAAGAGGGCATCCCTGCCTTGTTCCAGTTTAGGGGGAATGCTTTCATTTTTTCACGTTTAGAATGATATTGGCCATAGGCTTAGCATAGATGGCCTTTAAAATGTTAAGGAATGTTCCCACTATCCCTATTTTTTCTAGTGTTTTGAGCATGAAGGGATGCTGTATTTTATCAAATGCTTTTTCTGCACCTATTGAAATAATCATGTGATTCTTGACTTTAAGTCTATTGATATGGCGAATCACATTTATTGATTTCCGAATGTTGATCGAACCTTGCATCCCTGGGATAAAACCCACTTGATCGTGGTGCACTATCTTTTTAATATATTTTTGTATGCGATTTGCTAAGATTTTGTTGAGAATTTTTGCATTGATGTTCATTAAGGATATTGGTCTAAAAGTTTCTTTCCTCAATGTGTGTCTGTCTGGTTTAGGTATCAGGGTGATATTGGCTTCATAGAATGAGTTTGGGAGGGTTACCTCCTCTTCTATTTCATTAAATACTTTGAGAAGTATTGGAATGAGCTCTTCTATAAAGATTTTGTAGAACTCAGCTGAGAACCCATCTGGTCCCAGACTTTTCTTTGTTGGTAGGCTTTTGACAACTTCTTCCATTTCATTACTTGAAATTGATCCAGTTAAATTGTGTATGTCCTCCTGGTTCAGTTTAGGTAATTCATATGTCTCTAGAAACCTGTTGATGTCTTCGAGGTTTTCTATTTTGTTGAAGTGTATAGCTTCTAATTATGTTTTGTATTTCAATTGTGTCTGTTGTGATATTTTCTTGTTCATTCCTAATTTTAGTAATTTGGGTTTTCTCTTTTCTTCTGTTTGTTAGTGTGGCTAAGGGTTTATCAATTTTGTTTATTTTTTCAAAGAACCATCTATTTATTTTGTCAATTTTTTCAATTGTTTCTTTTGTTTCAGTTTCGTTGATTTCAGCTCTGATTTTAACTATTTTCTGTCTTCTACTACTTTTGGTGCTGCTCTGTTCTTTTTCTAGGGCTTTGAGCCTTAGTTTTAGGTCATTTATTTGTTGATTTTTTTCTTCTTTTATTGAATGTGCCCCATGAAATGAATTTTCCTCTAAGAACTGCTTTCATAGTGTCCCAGAGATTTTGATATGCTGTTTTTCTGTTCTCATTTACCTCTAAGAATTTTTTAATTTCCCTCCTGATGTCTTCTGTTATCCATTCATCATATAATAGTGCATTATTTAATCTCCAGGTGTTGGAGTAGTTTCTGTTTTTTACTCTTTCATTTGTTTCTAATTTCAATCCATTATGATCTGATAGAAAACAAGGTACTATCTCTATCTTCTTGTATTTGCTAACAGTAGCTTTGTGGCATAATATATGGTCTGTTTTAGAGAAGGATCCGTGTGCTGCTGAGAAGAAAGTGTATTTGCTCTTTTTTGGATGGTATGTTCTATAAATGTTCGTTAAGTCTAAATTATTGATTGTGTTTTTGAGATCTATGGTTTCATTGTTCAATTTTTGTTTGGAGGATCTGTCCAGTGGTGAGAGAGGTGTGTTAAAATCACCTAGTGTTGTGGTCTATTTGATTTCTGGCATTGAGAAGGATTTCTTTGACGTATATGGATGAGTCACTGTTTGAGGCATAGATATTTGTGATTGTCATGTCTTGCTGATTTATGCTTCCCTTAAACAGTATGAAATGTCCTTCTTTATCCCTTTTTACTAACTTTGGCTTGAAGTCCACATTATCTGATATGAGGATGGATACTCCGGCTTTTTTGTTGTGCCCATATGCATGGTATGTTTTTCCCAATCCTTTCATCTTTAATCTGTGGGTATCTCTTTCTATGAGATGAGTCTCTTGCAAGCTGCAAATTGTTGGATCTCTCTTTTTAATCCCATCTGCCAGTCTATGTCTTTTGATTGATGAGTTCAGGACATTAGCATTCAGGGTTATTATTGGGATATGATTTGTATTCCCGGTCATTTGACTCATTTTTTTTTTTTTTTTTTTTGACACAACTTGATTTCTCCTTTATTTGGTTGTTCCTTTAGGCTAGTTCCTCCCTTTGCTGATTTGCAACATTGTTTTTCATCTCTTCCTCATGGAATATTTTACTGAGAATGTTCTGTAATGCTGGGTTTCTTTTTGTAAATTCTTTTAGCTTTTGTTTTTCATGTAAGGATTTTATCTCGTCATCAAATCTGAAGGTAAGTTCTGCTGGGTATAAGATTCTTGGTTGACATCCGTTTTCTTTCAGGGCTTGACATATGTTGTTCCAGGCCCTTCTAGTTTATAGGGTCTGGATTGAAAATCTGCTGATATCCATGTTGGTTTCCCCCTGAATGTAATTTGATTGTTTTCTCTCACAGACTTTAAAATTCTGTCTTTATAGTGTATGTTAGGTATTTTCATTATAATGTTCCTTGGTGTGAGTCTATTGTAATTTTGTGTATTTGGAGTCCTATAAGCCTCTTGTACTTGATTTTCCATTTCATTCTTCAGACTGGGGAAATTTTATGATATTATTTCATTGAATAGATTGTTCATTCCTTTGGTTTGTTTCTCTAAGCCTTCCTCAATCCTGATAATTCTTAAATTTTGCCTTTTCTTGATATCCCATAGTTCTTGTGGATTCTGTTCATGATTTCTTACCGTCTTCTCTGTTTGGTCAACTTTTTTCAAGATTAAATATTTTTTCTTCAATATCTGAGGCTCTGTCTTCCAGGTGTTCTATCCTATTGGTTATGCTGTCTATGGAGTTTTTAATTTGGTTTATTGTTTCCTTCAAGGATTTCTGTTTGTTTGTTTTTTTTTTTTTCAATATCTCTAACTCTTTATTGAAATGATCTTTTGCTTCCTGTATTTGTTCTTTTAACTGTCAATTGGTGCGATCATTCAATGCCTGCATTTGCCCTTTCATCTCATCTTTCAATGCCTACATTTGCTCCTCATCTCTTCGTTTTCTTCCCTGATCATTTTGATTACGTACATTCTGACCTCCCTTTCTGACATTTCTTCTGCCATGCTGTCATTAGATTTTATTTCTATACCATCTAGGTTTGTTTGGAACATTTTCTTCCCTTGTTTTCTCATATTGTTCAGGTATCTACCCCTCTAGTAGTGAAACTCTGGAATATTGCAGATTTCCTCTATTGACTAATATTGTCTCTGTAGATTTCCAATAACTCACCTCTTAGCCTTCAGTAGCCTGAAGTCTTGGAGGAACTTGATAAGCAGTGCTCCACTAGGAAGCTGGCCTTCTAGGGGTGGTGGCCTTTGGGTGGGGTATATTCCCTGGTGGCTCTGAGTTGGTCCTGAGTCTCTCAATACCTCCTCTTCTTGACTCCTAGGTCTTGTCAAAGGTCCTCTACCTCCTGTAGGTGTCTCAGGAAGGCAGCTGCCCTTCCAATGATGATGGCCACGCCCTCAGGAGTAATTCAAAATGCCTGCACCAGCCTATAAAGAAGCCTCTGGCTAACTCTGTGATGGCGACAAACCTCAGTGTGGTGGTCAGGCAGAATTGTTCAGTGATGGTGTCTGTCTTGGCCTGGTGGTTGGGCGTGTTGTCTACCCGCTGCCTAGCTCTGCAAGGCAGGTGAGTTGGGTGCTTGCCTGTTACCTCCGGGATACAAGTGGCCTTACTTGTATCCCTCCAGGTCGCTTTGCAACTGTGACCAACCAGTAATGGCAATGAGGAAGGTGCAGGAGTCAGGCGGGGTCGCTCAGTTATGATGTCTGTCCTTGGCTGGGTGGGATAGCTGCCTGCTGCCTACCACCGTGATGTAGGCAGCCTGGCTTCTCCGCTTGCTTGCTCCTCTACTGCAACCAACCAGTGATGGCACCAACCTAGGTTCAGGGGTCCAGTATTATATTTCTTAATCACTTTAACTATTTTGCATTTCAAGAGCAAGTTGTCAGAAAAACCTAGCAAGTGCCTCATCAGGTACTTGTACAGGCATAGAAAGGGTAGCAAGATCTAGTGAAGATAACATAGATGGAGAGGAAGAACAACTGAGGGCATTACCTCATCCCCATGCACTGACGGAATGCTCACATCTCCACAAATTTCTCAATTGAAATTTAAACACAATGTGATTGATTTGAAAGTGGAACCTTTGGGAGGTGATCATGTTCCTGCTCTGGTGAGTAGGAGTCATCCTACTAACCATGAGAACACTTTTCTGAACAGAATTAGTACTTTTATTAAGAGAAACTCCTCTCCACTTCTGTCATGTAAGGACACAGGAAGACAGCCATCTGTGAACAAGGAAGCTGTCCCTCATCAGATACTAAATTTGTTAGTGCCTTGACATAGACTTTCCATCCTTTTAAACAGCCAGAAATAAATTTCTGTTATTTAACATAATCTAGCTTATGGCAGTTTGTTATGACTGCCTAGATGCCCTTAAATAAATTTGTAATATTAAGAATCCCACTATGTTTTCTATTGTGCTGTCTATAGGTTTAGAAGAAGTTTTCTTAAATCCTCATAAATTGTCCTCTATTCCTCTCTCAAATAGGAATCCCTATGTGAATAAGAATTCATGTTTCTGAAATAGTTTCCAAAGGTCAGGGAAAACTAAGCATACTATATAAAGAACACCTTAATCAATAATTTATCCCTTCTTCTCATCTAACACAATAAGGTGTATATGGATATAAATCTTGTTTCCCTAAATAAAGCATAATTATTTTCAAATGTGTAGTTTTGAAAATAGACATGGTGACTGAATTTTGTATTCACCATTCAAAAAAGTAACTTTTTAAGAAAAGATAACATTTTGCTCATTTATAATAAGGTAGTTTGATCTAGATTTAATAGAAAGTTTAGTTGTGTTACTATTTTCATCTATTCATGAGTGGACTCATGGGAAAACAAATCAAATAATCTTGACTTTAAGGCTTTAAATATTCACATGAACTTGTGGTAAACTGAATGAGGAAGTAGAGAAAGAAGAAGGAAAAAAGGAATGAAAGATATTGTTGCTGAAGGAAAATATATAAAAAGTGAAGGAGGAATCTTTAAAAATGAATCAGATTCCAGGAACATTGTGATGATTATCTCTTATACTTATCCCATCTAAGACATGAGAAAGCATGGGCCTAGGACTGGGGATGCAAACCAGTGATAGAGTGCTTGCCCAGCATGCATAAGACTCTGGGTTCCATCACCAGCACCACAAAAAAAACAAACAAAACAAAACAAAAAAAAAAAAAACAGCCTAACCCTCTAATGCCTTAATATCTAGGCAAATATGCAGTGAAAGCTGAAGAAAAAATAATCTTTAGGTGATAGAACTGTTTTTACTAACCAGCTAGTGTGTTAAATGTATATTTAATAGACAAACTAGGGCTTGACAGTCCAGGAGACCACAAAAATAATCCTGCAAAGCAGAAGCCCAAATGGAAGTGAACCAGAAGTATGGAAAGAGCAGAGGTACAAATGTCCAGACACAGTGGAAGTTATACTATAAATTAAGGCCCAATTCATCTGTGAGATGATATGCAGTAGTTGTCATGTTTCCCAAAGATTCCAGAGTGAAATGGCATACCAAATTCTGCAAGGATACAAGTTGGGGCTACTACACTAGCAAAATTAGAGGATATTCAGAAAAAAATCACACATAACAGTTGAAGAGCTCCCATATGTGTCAATAGACTGGATATTAGTGGAGAAAAGTTGTCTTTATTGTGAAGTTACCTTCAAGCATCTGTACAAAAACATGCTATACCTACAACCATGAGAAAATACACAATTCAAAGGCAAATAAAGTTTAAAAAAGTCTTAAAAGCTACATCCACTAGTTCACTTAATATCAACTTTATGCATAATTTCTCCACAATCCTGCTTGAAAGTTAAGTCAACCCACACCATTCTCTAATTAGTAGTAAATTAGTCAAATATACCATATGTATAGAGAATGTCAGTTCAACCACAAAGTGAAAAACATGCTGCCTGAATTTAAGAAGATGACAGTTTGGTTGTAGAAAGAAAGCTAATACAGAGAATCACACATTTAAATATGCAAATGTACATGATAAAGAAGATAACTGTCATAGTGTATTCAGTAAAATTGAAATTGTTGGATATGGGTTCACAGAGTGTGAATATAAGTTGCATTTTGAAGGAGGTTAGTAACAGAATAGTAATCTATGTATTCATGACAATGTCTGATATTAAAATAGACAAACTAAATGAAGATTTGCATTCAGGGTAAATCCACTTGTAGTGTAGGTTGAATGTCAAACTGCATATTTCTTTAACTGTACATGAGCATAAAAATTGTACTGTTAAAGTGGGAAAAGGAATCCTATCTATGATTTTGAGTTGCCAAGGGAAAATTTAGGAAAGTGGTAGTCAAAACCTAGTTCAATTTCATCGTCTGTATTTAAAAAAATAAAAGGCCTACTTCCAAAGGTTGAAATTTCTCATTTTAAATTAATAATGAAGGCAGAGTTGGAAAATTATAAATATATTCTTTTATTATTTGTACAATTAACAAACAATATTTCAAAATTATATAGATTTACCTTTACTTGAAAATGTTAAATTTTGGCTTTCACATTTAAGAAATTTACATTAAAGTGTTTCTATGTTGTTTCAGAAAGTTCAGTTTTCTTTCTGATGGAAACAAACTCTAAAAATATAAGTATCAGGGCTTATAGCACTAGGGAGGTGTTTGTTCTCACTGTAGAGGTTCGCTGGTTCACTTGCATTTTTTCTTTGTATCAATTTATAAAACAGAAGGTATGACACAGATTTTTACTATTATATCATTCAAGGTATCTTTGGATCATTCATTACATAGAAAAAGTTATGAACAAATTTATCACTTAAATTTGTTTTATGAATTAGCTTAAACAAGAGGTTGCTTATAAGAGGATTTTAAATATGACCATTGGTAGCATCTATACAACAATCAAGGATGAAACGGAATAATTCTCACATAGTTTTGACTTTCCATGTATTTACTTTTAGAGATTTTTTAAATAATAATAAACTTAAGAAGCTTTTTATCACTTCAATGTAATGAACACTCAATAAGCAGTGGCTGATGGATTATGAAGCATGTGTAAAACCCAACACTTTCCAATGTTTTCTCTTCACATCAACTTTGTTTCAGTGCAGTTAAACATTTATTCATATATTTTTATATCAAATTTATAAATTATCTTTTATTAAATCAGCTCAAATAGTACAAAAAGAAAACTATTTTCAGAACCCCACTTTCCAAATGAAACTACTACTAAATGTTTGGTCTATATTATTCACACTCTAAGACATGTGGAAATACATGTATGTATATATACTTCTGTAAATTTATACCTGCACATATTTTAAAAATGAAAACTGCTATTGTACAGATATCGATAAAGGTCTTGACAGCATAATGTATTATGGATTTTTTTTAATGTTACATTTTTCTCATTGTTAGGCTGTGTGGGTAATTATATATTTTTGTGTGTTTATGTATATATGGATATATTTTACTCATCCATTCATTCATAAGCATTAAAGTTTATCTCCCACTTTTATGATATTATAAAAATGCCATGGTAAGCATTCTTACACATATCTTCTGCACCTGAACTGCACTCCTGTTATTTGGACAAAACAAAATTCTTAATTCAATGTATGTAAAAAATAAGATTTAACATATAATGACCTTTCTCTCTATGATCCTTGAGCAAAGTTTAAGGAATATTTTCATGAAAAAGTTTCTACATATTCTGTACCCTCTTTCCTCTTAAATAGGCTGTTTCCACTCAGTCAGCAGATGCCATCTGAAGTATCGGTTCCTGCTGTCCCTGTTCAATACTTCTGTATTTTCTTATACCCCATCTTTCTTGAGCTTGTCAGAGAAACACACACACGCACACTACACATATATGTATAGTTTTAAAGTTTATTTCTATCTCCTTTACAAACTGTAACCTCAATTAGCAGTTGAGAAAATTAATGGCAAAATTAATTAACAAAATTAATGAATGATTTTAATGAGCTTTAAAACTATATAATATATGTATTTGCTTGCTTTGAATTTTTGGATGAATTGGGGGGAAATTCATATATTTCCAATATGTATGCAAGTTTTCTTTTTTTTAATAACAACTTCAGAATTTTGACTTATCAAAATTTTATATTTGTATCTTATTGCTATTACGACAAATTACTACAAATTTATCCCTTAAAACATCACAAATACATTATATTATGGTTCTGAAGGTTTTAATTCTGAAAGGAGAATGCAGGGTGGAAACCACATTTTCAGCATGGTTGTATTTCTCTGGGATACTCCAGAGAAAAGTCATTTCTTTGCTTTGTCCAAATTCTAGAGGTCACATTGAGTCCTTGGCTTGTGACCCCATCTTCAATCTTGAATATGCACCAGGATAATCTCTGTGTTCTTCCATATATACTCTTGCTATGACACTGACTTTCTTGCCTCCCTTTCACTAAGACCCTTATAATATGATTTCATTGTATCTATCCAAATATTCCAAAATAACATTCCCATCTCAAAATTCTTAATTACATCCATAAATGTAACATATTGCTTATAACATAGCTGTTCACGGGCTCCAGAACATCCAGGCATCTTGCAGGGATAGCATTTTTAATTTAATTTTATTTTATTTTACTGAATTTAGGTTACTTAATTTCTTAGTTCTTACAAATAGGCTCCTTTATTAATTTAAGCTGGTTTTCTTGAAAAATCTGAGTAAGTATGTATTCCTGTCACTATGTACTGAATAATGAGGGATCAGATAACCACAGGGAGGTGGGAGCCAGCTGAGAAATTAAAAGTCTGAAATAACTAATAAGAAATAAAAGACAAAAGACACAGGAAAATAGTTTCAACACTGGGGGCCTGATAGGTCCAATCTCTAACAAAGAGTGAAGCTCTCTGTGCTTTATTTATAGGGGAACTCATCAGAAGGACTTATTGTGAGGAAGGGTTCTTCAAGGTAAACAAGAAGTGAGAAGTTGTGGGGGAAGCTGGTCTGATGGAAGCCTTATCACTTGTACAGTAATTCCTCCTCCAGGCAGCTGGTGCCTCAAGGGTACTTGGGCACACTGGTATTTCTTTCCACCTAGGGTTGCCTGAAACAATATCACGGTATCACAGAAATCTCTTAGAGCAGGACATTGCCAAGGCAACGGAGCAGCTTCAGATCGGTGAGATGATACTCAGAGTTCTCAAAGGGGCACACCTCCACTTAGAGATGGTTCAGACAAGCTCACAATTCATTCACAACTCCAGACATACCTCACATACAAATACTCTTATTATTCACATGATTGTTATTTGTTGAACCAATTGACTTTTTAAAATTAAATTTGAAGTATTTGCTTAATCTCTGATTTTTCTTTTATCCAAATCACCCTGTTCTTGTTTTATGGTTGTGAACTCTTCCTAAATTTCTGACAATATAAATTAGATGTATTTTTTATTTTATATTTTTCTACTATCTTAAAATTTGATTTATTTGTTGACTTGGTAACTCCGTTTCCCTTTTTGCATTTGCCTCACATATCTGGTGATAATTCATTGTCCATTCCTATAAATAATAAAGAGATCAGTAATCATTAGTAATACTGAATGATTTGTATAGGAAACTATTGGGTTTCCCTATAGAGGTCATTGTCATGAAATGTAATTACTAATGGCTAAAACCTGCTTGAGATATACAAGTCAGCTATGCCTACGTTTGAACTATACAGATCATTAGAGAAGGACTGATGTCACCAACTACACCATTTTACCTTTCTTTCTAACATCATTGTATATGGGGTATCATAGACAATTCATTTTTGCTTAGAGTGCTGGTATTTCTAGCTATCCTTAATGTAGGAGCAAAGCATGATAGAACTGTTTTGCTTGGAAGACAGGAAATTAGTACAGTCAGTCAGCCCTTACGACACCAAACAGTAGCTGCTGACCAATGGTTTCCGGAAATTTCTTGTCAATATTCATTCCTTCAGTAACCCTTCTTTGTCCAGTTACTGATTTGTATGACTGTCTTTAGTTTTGTTATTGATTTGAACAAAAGAGCTGTTTAGTTTCTATAAATTCTTCAGTGTGACTGGTTGGTTTTTCTAATTACTTAGTGTTTCATATAATTATTCAAGTTTCTTCTTTCCTGCACAATTTTTTAGTAACAGTTCAGGAAAAAAAAAAAAATTGAAATAGATTTTGGATGTTAAGAGTTTCTAGGCATATACATGAAACACAGATAAAGGACTCATGGTAATTGATGCAATATGACCCAGTGGAGGAGATGAGAAAGATGAAAAATAACCTATGAACTAAATGCTATCAAGGCAATAAACACATGATGACATGTATACAAAATACATGAAGATTTGGGACTGTTCTTAGAATAACAATGCTCATGTTGTATAATAAATAGTGTAGAGAATTTTAACACACAGCAAGGGATGAGGGGAAATTACCAGAAATAAATAGCTTTGAAATGAATGTCCCAGTTAAAGAAATAATATAATGCAATGTATGTTATGACATGATATGATATGATGTTTTAAAAAATAGTCTGGAAAACTTTTCATCATTAACATTTCTTTGTCACAACTAGAATAAAATAATCACTGACAGAAAGAAAGGGAGGTTTACAAACTAGCCTCTAGCATTCTTACTGTAGTCTTCAGTATTCTACTTCACAATGCCATATATTTTTTTCAGAAGACAAAATTTGTCAAAGTGATGCTACATTGCTCCTAAAACATTTTAATTTCAGAGTCCAAATGAGTACGGACACTGTGGTCTTTTGAAAGTCATTCAGCCCTATGATAATGAAAAGTGGCAGCTGATTAATTTTTTGTAGTCATGCCTCTAATTTTATGACACCCCAGATGTTCCCTTCTCCTCCATTTAAACACTACACACACTGCAAAGCATAAACATATTTGTTTTCCAATGTGCAATTAAAACAGCCTGAACTCTAGAGACCACAAGCAGTATTACTTGACCTTGTGTGGGCTGCAGTTACAATATTCACCAACCAAATTATGATAAAACAAATAAGAGGTTAACAAAATGGTTTTACTTTTTACAATTCATAATAAAGCATAATGCTAATTAAATATGTTTATTTTTACTTTTTTTCTCTTACCCATTCTATCTCCATTTTGCCCTACATTTACATTGTCTTTTAAGACTCAAATTTTTCCTTTCACTTTGCATTAACAGTTCCCATATATGCATATATGTAGGCATTTTTATATAATCCTATTATTTTCTCTATTTGGTTAATCAATATGTATTTTGCATTAATCATATTGCAATGAACTTGCATGTAGGTATTAAGCTTAAAGGTTTTTTCACATATTTTAAATAGTTTTATTGGGATGCAATTGCACACATTTAAAATGTACAATTGGATAGATTTTGGAATATTCATATCCCAAGGAACTATTGTAATAATTATGATCAATATACTTAATCTTTCCCCAATGTTTCCATGTTTCTTTATAATGCTTCCATTCCTCCCTTCCATGATAAGCTCCCTTTCTTCATTTCCAGGTAAAATGAAATATCAGTTTTCTACACAGGTTTAAAATATTCATTTGCATTTTCTATTTCTAGTGTTTTATGTAAATGAAATCATATTATACTCTTGACTTGTTTCACTTAACATTACTGTTTTAAAATTCATCCAAGCCATGATATGTTTTTAGCTCCTTTCTCTTTATTATTGAATAATAGGTAATATTATAGATCTGCCACAGTGTTCTTATATATTCATTCATTGATTAACATTTGAGTTGTATATATGACCTGCTGGTACATGTAAAATTCTTATGATCATGTATGTAAAAAGTTGTATTATAGGCATGTATTTCCATTTACCTTAAGTGAATATCTGTAAACTAGATTGATGGAAGTCATACTCTTAATTTCTTAAGAAACTAACATTTTTCAAGGTGGTTATATTATTTTACACCTCCACCATCAGTATGTGAGAATTCCAAATCCCTCTTATCCTTTACAATATTTAGAACAAGCAGTCTCTTCAATTTTTGCCTTTCTGATATTAGAGATTTCAATATTTATGTCTCTGTTTACAAGTGATGATATATATCTTCTTGTGTGCTTATTGACTCATTGACTCTGCATATCTTCTTTGGTAAATTATTTGTGAAATTTTTTACTCATTTTTTATTAAATTGGTTTGAGAAGTTTGAGTACAAGTCTTACCACAAATATGATTTGTAAATATCTTCTCCCCACACACAACTTATCTCTTGATTCTTATTTTTTATATCTTTCTTTTAAAATTATTATTTTATTGATGCATTGCAATTATACATGGTAGTTATTATTTTGTATTTTTATATGCAGACGGATCTTTCTAAGAACACATATCTTTATTTTAGAAGAGTTCAGTTTATCAATTTGTTCTTATGGGCCTTGCTTTTGGTATCATATCTTAAAATACATTGGTATAACACAGGACATAAAAGTTTCCTCCCATGTCTTATTCTGAAGGTTTATTATTGCAGATTTAACATTTTCATATATAAATCATTTTGAATTATTTTTTGTACATGGTGTAAAATATGTTTATGTGTATATTTTTTTTATTTTTGCAAATGGATTTTAATTATTAAAGCTTCTCAATTATCTTTACACATTTTTGTCAAAAATCAATTGTCTGTTTATGTAAGGGAATGTTTCTGTGTTCTTCATTCTCTCTTCATCCACTGATCTGTTAGCTTTTATACCAATCCCGCACACTCTTGATTGCTCTTCCATTGAAATACATCTTGAAATAGTGTTAGTTCTCTTGCTTTGTTAATCTTTAATTCTTGGAAAATCTAGATCAATATGAATTTAAAGTTAAGTATGTGATTAAGTTTACTTAAGGAATTAATGAGTAAGGATTAACTATATGCAATATGCATCCAATATCTAAGATACATGAAAAGTCTAAAATAAAATGTAAAGAAAGAATATTTATTTGAAATAATTCCTTAAAAATCCAAAATATTTCAAATTACTTGCAGTTCAATTGACGTAACAAATGCATTTAAGGGGTCCTTTGTATCTAAAAGGTATATATATTTTCACTAAATGTAGATTTTGTCTTTCATAGAATTTTATTATTTTAGAACTGAAAAGAATGATCAAATTCAACTTCCTCATACATCCTAAGGAACTCAAGAAATTAGCACAGGATTATATTTGCAGTGGGCAACATTAAAATTAATATATCAGGTTGGCATTGGCCTGTATATTTTATATTATACTCATCTGACTCTCTTCATTTATTAAAATAGACTTTACTACTGAATTAAATGGACAAGTTATTATTAGTGGTATTTTTTGCTTTATGCAATAAAACTTATGTTTTATTGCATATGTTTGTACCATAGATCTATAATGGAAATCTAATGTGCTTTAATCTTCTGTGATATTTCTTCATCTACATATCACCATGTTAATAAAATTATTTATCTTAAATTCTATGGAATTTACTCAATATTCTTTGGTAGACTCTATTTCACTCTGAATTTGGCTAAATTATTTTGGTAAGGGTCTAATGTCCATATTTGAAAATGACATCACTAGTTATTATGGTATGCCTCAGCACTAAAAATATTAAACTCTGTAGTATCTTTTATATTTTTTAAATCTGTAGTATATATATATATTTTTTTAAATCTTTGGATGTGAAATATTTGACAGCATTATAACTACTACAATTTTTAAAAATCTAGAAACTTTGGCTCAGAAGTAATGCAGAAATGCCTGAACCAGGAGGAAAAAAGACACAGTCAAGGTGAATGAATGAAACAGTCACCCATGAAATATTTCACTTCCTATTTCAAGTTTTCCATGTAAGCAAGTAAGAAACAGTTCTATGTAGTCATGCATTAGGAACAAAATTCCTGACTCAAGATGCAGCAAAACTATTCCTCAGAGAAAGACTGATGAAAATATTCTCTGTCCTGGGGATTAAGGTGTCACTTATGGGCCAATGGCTTGTTAACTCTCAGATTCATCTTTCGTTCATTTGTGGTTTATTAACTTCATAAAAAGCCCTTGCTTTTTTACAGACTATTTGAAGGGTCCTTTGAGAAAAGATGCTGTAAAAGTAAGCAATCCCTTTATATAGTATCTCACTATGCTACTAACATTAGTAGAAGAAAGATAATGTCATTCCCTTCAGCTACCAAACCTTGTTAATCATTTCCCCCAAGAGTGACAGATACTGTCTGTGACAAAGGGACTCTCCTACAGTTTTGACCTTTCTGGCTAAAGGCCTCTACTTGATCTTTAAGCAGTCCCATTAAAAGCACCCAGAAACTACTCCGGACATGGGAACTCACGCAAGAGATTTTATTAAGCTGACAGGCAGAGTGTTACCCTGCAGGGTGAGAGAGAGAGTGCAAGAGTGAGGAGGAGAGAGAGAGAATGGTGGGGAGTTATTCTTAAGTAGTGGAATTTCGCAGGCTAATAACAATGGACCAATGACTGGCTAGGAGGTTCGTGGACTAATAATCTGGACCAATTACTGGCTAGGAAGTTCTCGAGCTAATAGTCTGGGCTCTAAAGTGGTGTGGGGGAGCAGAGTAATGGCAGCAGCAAACTAGCAGGTCTGATGCCAATACTCATTACAATTACTCCCAAATTACTCTCTAACTTGGGATTTCTAGAATGTATTTACCACATTGCTGAGAAGTTTGATAGCAAGAAATGTAGTTTGGAAAATAGCAAATAGAGTAAGAATAAGAAATTAGCATAGAACAATGCTTCCATCTCTAGAAGATCACATTTCTGTTAACATGAGAAAAATATTTAGCAAAGTTTTATTGTGATATATAGCTTATGTGGTCAAGGATGTAAACAAAAGATGACTGATAAAATAACAATTAATAATAATACAAAACAATATATTACGCATAGAGTAAGTGTAGGTTTGATGGCTAAACTACATTTTTTTTCAATTTTAAAATTGATAATAACTCAAATTGTAAAAAGTTTTATATTGCTGAATACCTATTTTTTAACTGTCCTTACAATTCAACTATTAATGAAACTTTTCAGTTCCTCTGAGAAATAAGCAAGGGCAAGATCAAAGTTGTCTTTGAAACTTTGGTTTCTTTTTATATTGAGAAATAAAATGAATTAACCATATTGGAAAATTTTTTTTTTAAATTTCATCTTCTCTCTATTAGAACGTAGTCCCTAGCATCAAGATTTTTAATAGATACCAATAATCAGTTCTAAGGAATGTGTTAATCCAGAGACCTCAGTCATAATTCATAGTTAAATATAACATTAATTTAATACCATTTAGAATAAATTATTTTGTCTAAAGAAAATAAAGTTAAAACATGTTATTTGAATATTATTTCCCTTAATCATATTGTAAACAGAACATTTCTAAAATTCCAAATTCCCAAATGTACTTCACAATAGTTGAAATATGTCTGTTTTGTTTGTATGCGAGCAAATGTCTATTTGAAACATATGATTAAATATTTTGATAAGGAAATTTATAGTCACTTTATTATTAAAATTGCAATAACTATATGCTAAATTATTGCAATGTTGTTTTAACTGGAAATGGCTTTGTTCATTTGTTTTTCTTTCCAAAAAAAGAAAATAATTCCATTAAAACTACAGGGAGGGAAGTAGGTAGGCAGAAGTAATTACAGAACTGGAACTCCTCCAGAACACTGGGGCTAACATCCTGATTATTAGAGCAGCATCTTTTACAGCCACAAGTGATTTCAGATGAGCCTAATCCATCAGTTCCTGCTTCCCCCAAAGACCCTTTCCAGTTCCTGCTGGAGCAATGGCCACCTAGTAAGATTGGTAATAAATTTTCTTTTCAGTACACTATAACTTCCAAAATCCATGTAAAGCCATACTTGATTGCTTAGGCAGTTGTCAATATGAAAACATTCTATCCTATTGTCAAAGGACTAAGAAGCTCTGGAACAGAAGTTATAGACACGTGCAAACCAGAAAGAAAATACTAAGAAAATCGTTTTGCTTCAGTTAAAAAAAAAAAAAAAAAATGGCACTGAAGTAAGGGGCACAAGTGGATCTGCAGAATCCCTCCCTGCAAATTATATATGAAGTGAAAAATATGAAGTGAATGGATTATGCAAATCATGGCATCTAAGTTTTAGGAAGGATTTTAGGACCATAGTTCAGTCAGAGAGGCAGAATAAAGAATTTAAGACACTCTGGTGTTGTTGGAATGTCGTTAAGTTTCATGAAGGAATTTGGGTAGGAGTATCAGGATATGTCATCACATTATTCTTTTAATTTGTAAACACCAGGTCTGCATGATCTTCACTATTACATATAATGGTTAGGAGAACTTGATAAAACTTATTCATGACTTTCACACTGAAAATCTGAATAAGTGAAAGAACTACACACACACACACACACACACACACACACACACACAAACACAATCTAATTACCTAGGAATAATGTCCCTGATTTATCTACTGCTCACATACTCCTGCCTGGAAGATGCCAGAATTAATGTAGTTTGCAAAAATCACTCAAACCTTAACAACAAAAATGGGGAAAAAAAAACCCTCGCCATTTACATTTTTCTTATTAAGTTGGCTTATGCGTTAGTTTTGAATACATCAAATGAATTCTGTCTTTGTATAAGTCATTCTGCCCCAAGTGGCAATAATCTACTTACCCTGGTGTTAAGAAGGAATATAAACTAGCTGCTATGCTATAAAATTATAGCAAATATTTGGACCAGAGTCTCAAAGTGTTTATTTTCAAATGACTTTGGAATTTTGGGAAACATAGATTGGCTGTATTTTAGATAGCTTACATTTCAAAACACACATCTTTGCTTTAAGTATCCAGAAAGCTGTCAGTGCCTTCAGTTCATCAAGAAGATTTGGGCATCCAACAGAACTCTCTATTTACTCCCAGATTTGTCATTTGTTGAAAGAGTAGCTTTTTAAACTAGAAAACAATTTCACTTACTCTGATCGTGTATTATACTGTATTGTGTTGTGCTGTGTTTTAACCTAAGTAACATTGCCTTAGTTTTATCATGAGGAACAGGACAAATATCAATACTTGGGGCTATCAAGAGGATTAAACAGCACAAGACTAATATAATTAGATAATGCAATATATAAATATCAATTCCCTAATTTCTACCTCATATCGCCTTTGTCCTTTACAAACACCAAGTATTCCAAAATGTGTATTCCTAAAAATTGACATATGAAAGCATCAGAGAAAATGGAGGAGAGTGCTCCTCCAAACAAATAATTTATCCAGAAGGTCTATCCAAGAAACACACTGAGGCAAGAGAGAATGTAATTCCACATTTCTACTGAGGATTGATAGGTAGGTTAACAATCAAACATTTAGAATAAATAGCTGTACCTCTTGCTTTGGACTTTAATTTCATTTTCAACACAGATCACAAAAGGATCCATAAAAGGAGATGAATTATTAATCTAATTATTTAAAATGTCATTGTTCTTCTTTAAATAAAATTTCATAAGACATCATGTGAATTCTCAATGGGCTGTATATAACAGTTGTACACATTCTATATGGTAATATTTATGAATTACAAATTAAAGATCCAGGATCATCACGAGACTAATAAATATAAAGCAAGATATCTCCTTCCTCTAACAGCTTTTATCATAAACAATTGCAAATACTTATGCAGAGGGCATTTTTCTGCATTTTGTTTCTAAATACCTTGAGATTAAATACTAGACTTTTCTATTTATTTGTGTCCTTAGCACAATGTCTGACTTGTAGAAATTATACAACAAATGCATCATAGATTGAACTAATTAAAGACTAAAATATATCCTTAAGAGAACAAAGGAGACCAGGTCACTCTTTCACACAGAGATAGTTGCAATCAGATCTATTCCACTTAGGGTGTGGAACTTGATGTGCTCATTATCTTTTCAAGCTAACAAATTACCCTAAAGGATGTTACCATGTGATTGTCATATGCTATACAATATTGTGCAGCCTTATGCAAGATTTTGCATACTAAAGAAGCCTCTTCTAAAAACGCATTGGCAAGAGAAAAATATTTCTCAATCTCACGTGTTTGGGATTAAAAATGAAATGACAAAATAGTACTCTCCCAATGGTGCTTCAGAGTTTCTAGCCTGGGTAGATGGTTGCAGTAAAGATGCTAGTGGCCATGGACTTACATATATTTCAGATACCGAAAGAGTTTGGCATTGGTTAGAAAACCAAGTTTGTATGATTTTCAACAAGACATATCAGAGTCTTTTCAGATTAACCATCAGTGTAAAGGTAAAGGGAGAGAGAACCATATGACCCCTTAAAGATGAGTAAGTACCTCACACTGTGAATAGGATGTCTTAAAAAGAAAATTCTTTCACGCAGGTGCAAACTGGTGAATTTTAAGAATTTAAATGAAACCTTAATTTTCAAGGAGTCCAATTTGAGTACTAAGAAATCAGGATGTCAGGCACTAATAGAGATATTGTTGTATTTAAATACTATGATTCAAATAAGAGCACCTGTAGCATTTCTGCAAATGGGAATGAATTATACCAGGAATATTCATTTCTCTTCAGAAAAATAATTACTTCTATAGAACAATGCTCTTAACAATCAAGTCTGCATTGGTAGAAATGAAAAAAGTTATATATGCCCATGTGCTAAAGGAAATATACAACTTCCATGAAATAGATTTTGTAATATCATGTAAGAGTCATTTTTATATGTTCTTATTATCCCTAAATAATGGTTAATTAAATAGTTTGTTTCCATTATGTTTTTAGCTTCATATTTTGAGAAAATTATAGATTTTCATTCTTATAGTTTGAATCTGGAATGTCTCCCAAAGACTAGTGTGCTGAAAGCTTAGTTTCCAGTAAAACTGTGTTCAGGGGCTTTTCAGAAGTGATAGGATAATGAAGTTTCTAACCTCCTCAGTAGAGTCATCTATTGAGGGATTCATAGCTGGTTCGACTGTTGTGAGCTGGCAGAAACTGTAGAAGGTGGGACCTGATTAAAGGGAATGGACCCTTGGGGTTGCACACTTAGGGACTGTATCTCGTCCCAAGCCTGCCTTTCTCTCCAACTCCTCTTTCTCTCCCTCTCTCTCTGCTTCCTGGCTGACCATGAGGTGAGCAGCTTTGCTTCACCACACGCTTCCACCTAGATGTCCTGCTTCACCACAGGCCCAGAAACAATAAAGGCATCAGATAATGGGTAGAAACCTCTGAATTTTGAGTCAGAATAAATCTTTCCTACTCAAAGTTGTTTTTCTTAGGTATTTTCTCCCATCAGTGGAAAGTTTACTAACAGACATGTACACTTAGGAGAAATAAGGCAGAGAAATCACTCTATTCTTCTCTTTTCCCAAAGTAGAAGAAACTTTCTTAACCATGTTATAAATCACACAGATATTAGAATCAATAAATGTCCTTTGACCTTATTCAGGTCCACTAGTTTTACATATACCAATGGTGACTAAAAATTTGTGTGTATGCACACATGCTGTGTGTGTTTGCTTAGTTCTATGCTACTTCATCTCATGCTACATTCCTGTAACCACCACATGAATAGACGAAGAGAAAAGTTTTATCACAAGGATCCTAAAATCTACTCTCTTACAAAGTTTTCAGTATAAGATACAGTCATTAACTTCACTCCTTATGCCATACTTTAAATCTCTGGACTTACTCATCTGACTTAACTTCAAATTTGTACTCTTTGACCTACACACTTTTGAGTGAACATATGTTTTCAATACCCAGGTATTATTCAATTAGAAGTGAAATTTCTGGGGCTTATGGTAACTGTATATTTAACTTTTTGAGGAAATGCCAAATTGCTTACTAGAGAGCTGCAACATTTTATATTCTCACCAGTAATCTATGAGGATTCCAGTTTCTCCATTTCCTTGCCAACAATGATAATTACCATTATTTTTCATATCCATCCTGGTGGGTGTAAAGTGATATCTAATTACGAGTTTTATTTGCATTTGCCTGATGAGTAATGATTTTGAGCATCTTTCCTCTGCTTATTTTAAAAGATAGGTACTAATTATTCTTTAAATATTTGGTAGAATTCACCATTGATGCCATTTGACCCTGTGTTTTTGTTGGGAGGTTTCGGATGACTGATTCAATCTCTTGTCAGACATACTTATATTATCTATTTCTATTTGAGTCAATTTTGAGGGCTTTAATATTTCAATGAATTTTTCCATTTTATTAACTTTTCTAGTTAGTATATATTTTTTTCATAGTACTTTCTAATAATCTGTTTCTATGAGATAAGTGGTAGTATACCCACTTTAATTTCTAAATTTAACAATTTTATTCTTCCCTGCTGCCTACCCTGCCTTGGTCATGCTAGATAAACCTTTGTCAACTTTGTGGATTTTTTAAAAATAAAACAACTTTTACTTATGTTTAATGAACAACAAACTTTTATACATTTATCATGGATAATATGATAATTTGAAGTATGCATACATTATAAAATGACTCAATCGCTGGGCGTGGTGGCACATGCCTTTAATCTCAGCAGTTCAGGAGGCTGAGACAGGAGGATTGCAAGTTCAAAGCCAGCCTCAGCAATGGTGAGATGCTAAGCAACTCAATGAGACCCTGTCTCTAAATAAAATACAAAATAGGGCTGGGGATGTGGCTCAGTGGTTAAGTGTACCTGAGTTCAATTCTAAGTACCAAAAAAAAAAAAAAAAATGACTCAATCATGCTAATTAACCTGCATCACCTCATAATTAGCACTTTTTATGGTGAGAACACTTAAAATCTAGTGTGAGCAATTTTTTTCAAAATCCAGTGCAAGATTATTGTCCATACTTACCATGCAGTGCAATACATCTCTTGAACTTATTACTTCTAACTTTAACATTATATCCTTTGTTCAACTGTGGGAGTCTCTCAGTCACGTTCCACATGGATGAGAAAAGGGTTTACTGACAGAGGACAATGTTGGCTATAAATCAATCAATTACTCATAAACTTATCTAATCAATAAAAACACAAGAGCCAGTTCTCTTTTTAAAAGAGAGGGGCGTGATGGGTCTGGTCATACCAGCTCTGGCCTCTAACAACATGGTGTAGCCCAAATCTCCTTTATTTATAACACACAGGTAAAGGGAGCCAAGACTGGGAGGAGCGTCTTCTGTGATGGACAGGATAGGGTGGAGTTAGGGGAGTCTTTCTCTTTTGGGGACTATTCCAGAAGGAGAGGGAACCACTCCCATACAGCGCCACATGCTTCCTGGCAGTTCCTAGAAGCCAGACATCTGCGTCCATGGCTCAACCTAGTCTGATTCTCCTACGTAAGGATGGCTTCCCACAATCAACATCTTTCCAATTCTCCCTCCCTGCCTCTCCCTAGGATCCTCACTCTATTTTCTGCTTGGATGAGTTCAATTTTGCTAGATTTCACCAATAACTGAGATCATGTAATTTTGTCTTTTCATGCCTTGCTATTTCACTTAACAAAATGTCTGCCAAGTTTGTCCATGTTATCACAAATGATATAATTTTCTTCATTTTTAAGAATGAGTAATATTCTATTGTGTATACATGCCACATTTTCTTTATCCATTAATCCATTACATAGCTTAAGTTGATTTCATATCTTGGTAATTGTGAATAATGCTGTGATAAAGATGAACATGCAGCTATTTCTTTGACTTAACAATTTCATTTTCTCCAGATATATAATCGTTAATGGGATTGCTGAATCACAAAGTTGTTTTATTATTTAATTTTTTGAGAAACAACCATACTTTTTTCCCAAATGAGTACGCTAATTTACATTTCAATCAATAATGCAGGGTTTTCCTTTTCTCCACATATTAGTCTAAACTCATCTTTCATCTATTTTATAAATAATCACAATAAAATAGGTACAAGGTTATATCACACTCATCAAATGTATACACAGCGTTGGAACTGATGCAATGTCATGTATGCAATATGTCATTTAAAACAGATTTTTTAAGAAAAGAAATCATGGAAATAGAAAATAGAAATTATCCATCCTGGAGAGCAATCTTTGAATAATTGAAAAGACTGTGTATTCTAAGACTATGGATGGAAAATGCTATATAGATCTGTTAGGTAGATTTGTAGTTCAAGACCAATATTTCTTTACTGATTCTTTTACACAATCTTTTAATTTTGGAAGCTGAATATCAAAGTCTTTTATTGTATTGCAGTCTGATATTATGAAATGAATATGTTTCCTTTATTTTCCTATTTTCTTTCCACTCTTTATTCAGTTGATATAAGGCAAATATTATTAAAACTTTGTTGATATTATTTCTTAATCTAGATTTAGAATGAAAATATTTAACATTTATACCTTTTTCCATTATTCTGATTTTTAAGTAAGTCAGTAAGAAAAGGAATCAAAATTAGTGTTGCATCAAACCTTGTATGGAGTTATCAGTCAGCAAAATAGCCAGAGAAGTAAACATTTTAATTTTCAATAGGTTCACATAACAATATATGAAATGCATAATACTCTCATGGCCTTTCCAATACAGGTTCTTCTTGTATTTTCATGTTAAAAATACTATGTAAAAGCCATAGCCATAGAGAAAAAAAAAAAAAAGAAGAGAAAAAACACACATTTTTAAAAAGTGTTAGTAGTATGGATATATTTGATATATTTGATATTCTTCAGTATTGAGGTGTTGACGTGCATGCTCTTTATTCACACACATAAAGAATTTTTAAAATGGTGGAATGAGACAGACATCTTTACCCTATGTAGATGTATGACTACATGAATGGTATGAATCTACATCTTGCAAAACCATAGAAATGAAAAGTTGTACCCCAATTTTGTACAATTAATCAAAATGCAGTCTTAGAATTTTTTTAAATTAAAATTAAAAAAAACTAAACCAAACCATATCATTTCAGTGGGAATTTAAATTACTTGAGCAAATGTTTTGAGGAATGGTTGCCAATGTGGAGCACTAATATCTACTTAAAAAAAAAAAAAAAAAAAAAAAAAGAATAAAAACCTCACAATCTAACCTCACACTCTAGGAGGTATCTTCAAGCTAATGATCTGACTACATCTTCATAGATGAAACTTTCTTTATCTTGAAACTAATTATGTCCTCACCAATGGCTAAATTTTCTTTTAGTTAAAACTATTAGACTCTAAGGCAACACTGAATTTATGTTTACTGGGAATATATAGGCACCATATCAGCAAAATGTATAAGCTCTGAATTTATTCGTAGGCATACAAATACCTTCTTCACTAGATAAGAAGTTGAAACTTCTTTGTATGTATCTAGAAGTGTAGAATAAGTTATTTTTTTCATATAATATGCTGCTACCTATTGACCTATTTCTTAAGCTGGATCTCCATTTAGTATTCCTTGTAAGGCAGATCTAGTGGTGATAACTTCTGTTTTTCTTTGTCCAAGAAGGTTTTATGTCTTTTTAATTTGTCTAAGGAGAGCACAATTGGAAATAGTATTGTTGGTTGGAAGATTTTGCTATTTTTCTTAGATTTTTCTGAATATCTCATCCTACTCTCTCCTGGTTTGTAAGGCCTCTGCTAAAAATATACAGATGGTCCTATAGATGTTCCTTTGTATGTAATAAGTCACCTTTATTTTTCAGCTTCTAAAACTCTGTCTTTAATTTTTAAATGTGTCTTGGTGTGAGTCTTTTTGAAATTACCCTACACAATTTCACTTGAGCTTCCTAACTAAGAATTTCCATTTCCCCTTGAATTGAAGTTTTCTGCCTTTGCTTCTTTGAATAAGTTTTCTGTCTCTTTCTCTCCTCTCCCCTGGTAATCAATACTGTAATTATTCTTCCACTTGATGACTTTCCCTAATCCCTTAAAATATCTTCATTCCCACTGAAGTTTCTTTCTAGTGGAGGTACTTGGGAATTAAATAGACCAGATTATGTGCATGTATGAAAATGTAACAATGAAGCCCACTATTATGTATAAGTATAATGCACTAATTTAAAAAATAATTAAAGATATATCTATAAAGCTGCTTTTTTCTCAATTTGATATTTCCAGTTACCTGTCTTTACATTCACTAATTCTTCTTTTTGCTTGATCTAATTATGTAACTCCTGTGTTAAACTTTTTTTAGTTGAGTCATTTTATTTTTCAGCTCTATGAATTATTTCATACTTTTAAAATATTTTTCTCTTCACTGAAATTCTTACTTACTTCATGCATTACTCTTATTTTGGTAGAATTTTTTGACTCTTCATTTGAATTTAGTGTAAATTAAATCACACATCTCCATATTATTATGGTTAACTTCTAGACATTTATCTGTTTTTTTCTTTTCTCTTGACTCTTTGTGGCAGATTCTGCACATAAGACAACCAACTACCTCCCCCAGTCTAGTTAAACTGGTCTCATGTAAAAGACATTTCTTCCCAATCAACCCAGCCAGAAGTGCTAAGTCCCTTTCAACTCTTTAGGCCATCTAAACCTTTGTCTTTGTTTTCGGTAGCCCCCAGGGTGCTAAAATGTAACAGGTGATGCCTTGAAAGAGGTGAGTGAGAAGACATTTCCTTGAAATGTAGCTGTAAAGCCCAGGCTTTGGAAGTGTATTCTAATTTCTTCTTTCCTTGTGAAAAAGCTGAAAGCTAGAGTTGACTTCCCACTCATGCTAAAATACTTTAAAAAGGTTTCGTGGCAAATACCTGTGCTCTCATTCAAACTGCTCATTTTGAGTCAGTGGAAATAGCTACTGAATATTTTTGTCTAAAAATCACCTTTTTTTGTTCTCTATAGTTTAGAAATCTCAGGAATCGAGAGTTTAGAAACTCCCAGAGGTAGGATATTAAAGGATCACTCTCTTGGCTTTAAGCTATAAAAGTTAAGTGTTCAACGTGTTGAAACTGCTTTCAGGAATAGTCTGTAGACCTAAAATTAATTCTGGGGCAAGCAAGAGCAGAAGGTATGTGAAATGATGCCCCTCCTGTTCATAGCAGAGCTTCCAACCTGTTTCCAAAGAGAGAGATTTTAGGGTTGAAATTATCTTTTAGGTTGATCACTGTCCTGTTCAGGCAAGCCAAGATCTCCCATCCTCCTTTCAGGGGCACACCTCTGGTTTGGGGTTATTACTGAAGCCAGCTGGGAAAGAAGTCACTGGGAGACCCGACTTTCAGATTTTTATATGAAGAAGTCTCCCAGCCTTCTTCCAATGGAGATTTCAATTCTCTATCTTAAGAAACCAAGGAAAGAAGGCATATGAAGTGCCAAATCTCCCATTTAAGTTTGAAGAGGCTTATTCATTATTTGCTATGTGGTCTCCCAGATGTACAGTAGTTAGAAGCCAGAAGCACAGGAAGCTTCTGAGAAAGTTTGCAGTGAGACCCCTTCCATGGAATAGTGGGAGGCAAGATTGGTGCCAAAGGTTATAACTCTTGAGAATATGTGCATCGTTCAAAAACTTCCCTTTACTCTTTGTGATTAAGGGAAATCATCCAGTGCCAAGTCTCCGCCAATCCTCAAGCAAAGTTTTTAAGGGTTAAACCTGTCAATAGGGATCATAAATGTTGGGTTCTTTAGATAATAAAGCTCCTCATTTCTCAGAAACATGCTGAGAATTGAATATTTGTAAAATTTTAAGGCATTGCACCCAGGTTGGGGTTAGCACCCAAATATATATTTCTATTTTGATGGGGATATTTTCTGTCATCCGGTACATAGAAGACTTTCATCTACATTTTGGCTTTCACTCACAGAGAATATGTCTGTGTATATGTGTGTATTTGCTGTGTGTGTGGGAGAAGGGATAGTCAGGAGCTTTCTAATTCCACTATGTTGCTGACATCATTTTGTATATGGGTTTTTCTTTTGTTTGTTTTTTTACTATCCAATAGTTTTGTTTGTGTGAGGAAATTCATAAAAATTCAAAAGTTATGCTTCCTCTGCTTCACCCTCCTCATCTTGAATTTGAACAAAATTGTTCATATTAATTATTTGATTCATTTTTGAAGTTTAAGCATAAGTTAACTTAAGTATGCATGGAAAACATGTATTGTGATTTTAGCATTAAGTAAATATATTCAACAATGCTGAATCATGTATCTTTTCATTTTTTAATACTATCAGGTGCTTTGAGCTACATATCTAAAGTTAAATATTGTGTTCCATATAATTGACACCTATCAGAAAAGAAAATAGCCAAAAAAAGCCCTCATGAGATGACTGACATTACGTATTTTCAAACCATGGAATACATTATCTTCTACATATTTTGATAGAAAACATTCTATGACAGCACTAAAGGATTAAGCTAATGCCAAAAATCACAGGCTAATGAACTTACTTAAATATATATAGAATAGTCATGAATAAATTCAGATTTCAATATACTTTGGAAATAGAAGGAATTTAGAATTTTAACTTTGCTTTAATAAAGTTGTCTATCTGAAGGCAATGATTTTTTTAACAACAACTAAGAAAGCAAGGAATTTCAACTTCCCATTTTAATCCTGAAGTAGTTCATATATTATTGGTTAATATTTGAAGATCTACAAAGTGCTCATATCAGTTCATCATCTCTGAAGCAGATACATCTCTAAGAGGGTTCACAATAACAGTTTCACTACAAAAAAAGAAAATAAAATTGTCATATTAAATCATTTCCTTTCCTGAGAAGAACAATTTAAGCATGTGAAAATGGAATCACTCAAGTCAGAATTATGCCAACTACTGTGACTGATATTTCTAAATGCCCAGCTCAGTATATAGAACATAAGAGACACCCAACACTTTCTTCCTGAAAGTATGAATTAATTCATTATTGATGGGACAATTTTTTCTCTTGAAATAATGAGTTAACGAGTGAAAAAACAATCTGCTGTTCTTGCTAAGAGAACACCAAAAATGTTTAATAACAAGGATGCAGAATATTAGGCCTGAAACAGTATGGATTTGTAATCACATTAACTTGCATTTTAATCTTTTTACTGCTATTAACTATTGTGCAACGTGAGAAAATGTCTTAATCACAGTTTCCATATTGAAAAATGAAAAATTTGCTAGTTTTCTTATACGGTGGTAGCTGCTGCCCTCTTCCTAATTTGTACATAGAACTGGAACCACTTAGACTCAATTAGACCTGTTTCCTATCTTCTCCATAGAATGAAACTCTGCAAAAATATGATAATAAAGCATGTTTACTAAATAAAACTATAAAAGTATTTATATTATGATATTTAAATAGTTTTGAAGTTGCTAGAAAGAAAGACAAATCCATCCAGCATATATTTTGTATTCCTCTGGTGCCGTGATTTTTCACCATATGCCATATCAATCATTCCTAACTGGCACCATTGATAATTATTGACTTATATGCTCAACCTTGTGCATGTTTTCATACCAGTTTTAATTAAGTAGAAATTGCATTGGCTCTTGAACACTTATTCCCAGTAAGCGGGATTCTATAATTATTTTGTGTGTAAACTAAGCACAAGAAGGCAAATGGAATAACTTTTGTCCAAAAGAAAAATACAGTGAAAGAGAACCTAATTCTTAAAAATTCAATTACTGTACCAAAAGTGATTGCCAATACAGAAGCAGAGAAGCATTTTCAAAATGGACTTGGAATACTAACAACCAAAGGTGAGTATCAGGAACCAAATAGACAGCAGGCATTCTTTTCCCTTCTTCACTTTCTTCCTTCCCTGCTTTCCTTCTGCCTTTCCTTATCTTTTTACCATACTCCATTCCAGATAGCTTTTTAATTAGAATGCTTACCGACTCAAGTTTAAGTTTTTTGAATTTAATTTCTTTAAAATAAATAGAGGAGGGTGGTATTCTTTATAAGATTATTGGGGAAAAGAATACAAACCATGTATTCCATGGTTTGAAAATACGTAATATCAGTCATCTCATGAGGGCTTTTTTTTGGCTATCTTCTTTTCTGATAGGTGTCAATTATATGGAACACAATATTTAACTTTAGATATGTAGCCCAAAGCACCTGATAGTATTAAAAAATGAAAAGTTACATGATTCAGCATTGTTGAATATATTTACTTAATGCTAAAATCATGATTCTCAATGAAAGATTTTTGTGATGTCTCTAAAATAATTTTTTGTGAGACTTAATAAATGAAAAACATCATGAACATATGCCTGAGTAACATCCTATGGCTAATACAATAATGGGTCTTGTGAAGTCATTCCTTATAGTGTTCTTGGCTAAAGGCATATCTTACTATTAACTCATGGAACATGGTTCTTTGAGCTAGTGAAGTATGTTCTTACAGTGATGTGGCTTGAGAAAGACCATAGGAATATCTACTGAAATGTTTCAAGCCTATATTTCAAATATTTCCTACCAACAGAACTTTTCTTAGCTAACATGTGATAAATGCACTCAGGTATGTTCTGACAAGGCCTGAAATGTTTGTACTTGGACTTATAAGGGTAAAGTCAGGATTGTGAACACACTGAGATTTTGATATACTTTTGTAGCAATTAAGAAGCCTAACCAGCATTTTGTTTTAATTTGAGGCTCAATCACATACTGCCTGTGACATCTGGCATATAATTGCCTTATCCTGTTATTTAATTTTTCATATGCAGATATCAAATACACAATCAGAATAAAAATTCCTGCAGGGCAAATGCTGAAAATATATGTTTAATTCACCCAGTTTCCTATGAATTATGCACATCTTTGATAAACATTTGTTGCATGATTAAACCAAGTAAAGAAGTTACATACTAGTCAATTAACCAAAATCACTAGGACAAAAGCAGTAATGAAGGTCACGTAAGTACCACACTCCTCAGAAGTAGTTATGGCACCCATGCTATAGCAGTTACAGAGTGCACCTCAAGGGACTTAGCTGCCATAGTTTGCTAAGAACACTAGAGATGTGTCAAAGATAAATTTCCTATATATCTGCCCAAGTTGTTGTGATTATAGAAACTTGTAATTAGGTCTACAATTGCCACACACTCCAGAAATCAAACCTAGGTACCCTCTGCATCCATTTTGTTTACAAGTGAAGATCAGTGGAAAAAAGACATTTTGAAATTTTCTAGACTTTCAATCCCAAATAGGCAGCTAAGTTTTTGTTCCCATGAAAGTGGATCTCCACTCTGATTACTTTTATTTGTTCCCATTCTGATATTCTTTCTGAATCCACATATGAGCACAAGCATATAAAACGCAGGAAATAAGCAAGGATCAACCACATGAGAAAAACAAAGTTTATTAATTCTGAGCTTGTGGTAAAAGGGGAGTCAGTCACTGTCACATGTGTTTGGGTGAGACTCAAGGGCAGGGAGAGGGTGGGAATGCTCTATGGTGGAAAAATGAAGATTTCAGATGTGCCCTGACTGGAGGTTGTTGGCATAGGAAAGTTGGAGACTGGCTAATTAGAAGCAGGGTATTTTACATGATTGATTCTAAGTAGGAAACAGGGATAAAAATTGGGGAATTTGTCAGTTACTAATCAAGTCCTGACCATTTCTGGTCAATTGTGACATAAATAATTGTTCTGCTTTCTTGAGTGTAACTAGAGATAGCAACGTGATTTTTGCAAGTCTGATTTATACCAGGCTGTTTGTTGTAGATAAGGGGGTTGTTTTCTTGGACAGGTTGCTGCATGTTACAGCTTTGTTTTTATATTTAGCTTACTATATATTTAGTTTGTACACACACACACACACACACACACACACACACATACACACCACACCACGTTAATAATTCAGAAAGTGGAATGAAGGTGCACGACTGAGAAGAGGGCAACAGTTCAAATCAGGAGTTACTCAAGCATCAGTCATTGATTTCTACATCTAGCAAGATAATAAATCAAAAGGCATAAAGAATCTGAGCACTGAGACCAAAAAAGGCACAAAATGGGGAAATATGTTGCAGCATTGACCCAATGTTTTCTTCTAGCAGTTCCCATACTTCTGGTCTAATTCCTCAGTCTTTGATCCACTTTTAGTTGATTTCGTGTAGGATAAGACAGGGATCTAGTTTCGTTCTTCTACATATGGATATACAGTTTCCTCAGCACCATTTGTTTAAAAGACTGTCTTTTCTGCACTGTGTGTTTCTGGCACCTTTGTCGAGTATCTGATGACTATGTCGGTCAGTTTGTCTCTGTGTCTTCCATTCTATTCCATTGGTCTTTGCGTTTATTTTGATGCCAATACTATGCTATTTTTCTTATTTCCCCTCTGTGGTATAATTCGAGATAAGGTATGGTGATGCTTCCAGCATCACTCTTATTACTCAGTGTTACTTTGACTGTTGTGGGTCTCTTCTTTTTTGATGTAAACTTTAATACTATTTTTTCTAGTTTTGTGAAGAATATCATGGGTATTTTGATGGGAATTGCATTGAATCTCTATTTTGCTTTTGGTACTATGGCCGTTTTAATAATATTAATTCTGCATATCCAATAACATGAAAGATTTTTTTCATCTTGATAGATCTTCAAATTCTTCCCTCAGTGTTCTATGCCTTTTATTTTAGAGGTTTTTCACCTCCCTTGTTAGATTTATTCCAAATTATGTATGTATGTATTTTTTTGCAGTTATTGTTAATAAAATAGATTTTTAAATTTTTTTTTTTTTTTACTTTTAAAGACTACATTTTGATTCATTGTACACAAATGGGGTACAATTTTTCATTTCTATGGTTGTACATGATGTAGATTCACACTATTCATGCAATCATATATGTACATAGGGTAATGATGTCTGTCTCATTCCACCATCTTTCCTAGCCCTGCCCCCTGCCCCTCTTATTTCCCTCTACATAATCTGAATTTCCTCTATTCTTCTTTTACCCCCACCTCCCCACCCCCATTATGTATCATCATCCACTTATCAGGGAAAACATTCAGCCTTTGGTTTATCATGTGTATTTCACTTAGCATGATATTCTCCAATTCCATCCATTTATCTGCAAATGCCATAATTTTACTCTTATTTATGACTGAATAATATTCCATTGTGTATATATATACACCTCAGTCTCTTTATCCATTCATCTATTGAATGGCATCTAGGTTGGTTCCACAATCTAGCTATTGTGTATTGAGCTGCTGTAAACATTGATGTGCCTGCATATCTGTAGTATGCCGATTTTAAGTCCTTTGGAAATAAACCTTGGAGAGGGATAACTGGGTAAAAGGTGGGTCCATTCCAAGATTTCTGAGGAATCTCCATACTGCTTTCCAAAGTGGCTGCACCAGTTTGCAATTCCACCAGCAATGTACAAGCACACCTTTCTCCTCACATCCATGCCAACACTTATTACTGCTTGTATTCTTCATAACAGTCATTCTAATTGGAGTGAGATGAAATCTTAGGGTGGTTTTAATTTGCATTTCTCTGATTGCAGAGATGTTGAACACTTAATATATTCGGTACAAATGACCTGGCCTGTATATCTCCTGTAATGTCTCTGCCCAGTTTCTTAACCCATTTATTGATTAGGTTCTTTGTATTTTTGGTGTAAAGTTTTGTAAATTCTTTATAAGTTTTGGAGATTAGTGCTCTGTCTGAAGTATGTGTGGAAAAGATTTTCTCCTACTCTGTAGGTTCTCTCTTCACATTATTGATTGTTTCCTTTGCTGAGAAAAAGATTTTTAGTTTGAACCCATCCCATTTATTGATCCTTGCTTTCATTTCATGCACTTTAGGACTCTAGTTAAGGAAGTCTGATCCTAAGCAAACATGATGAAGATTTGGGCCTACTTTTTCTTCTATTTGTTTCAGGGTCTCTGTTCTAATTCCTAGATCTTTGATCCATTTTGAGTTGAGTTTTGTGCTGGGTAATTATTTTATTTCTTTCTCAGCAGATTGATTACTGGAGTATAGAAGATATTGACTTCCATATGTTGATCTTGTGTCCAGCATCTTTGCAGAGTTTGTTTATCCTCTCGAAAATTCTGGTAGAGTTTTTTTGTTTTTGTTTTTGTTTTTTTTAGGTATTCTACATATAGAATTATGTCATGCAAAAACAGCAACTTTGAGTTCTTCTTTTTCTGATTTTCCTTCTCTTGCCTGATTCATCTGGCTAGAGTTTCAAGAACTATATTGAATATAAGTGGTGAAAGTGAATGTCCTATTTTGTTCCTGATTTTAGAGGCAATACTTTGAGCTTTACCCCACTGGGAATAACATTAACTTTGGATTTATCACAGATAGGCTTTAAAATTTTGAGGTAGGTTTCCACTATCCCTAGTTTCCTAGGTTCTGGATTTTGTTGCCTTTTCTGTATCTATGATGATGATCACGTGATTTTTCTCCATAAGTTTACTAATGTGGGGAATTGCATTGATTGATTTGTGTGTATGTTGAAATAAACTTAGATCCCTGGGATGAAAGCAACTTGATAATGGTGTACAATCTTCTTAAAGTTTTTTTTTCAAGGGGAGATTGATAATACCTTTTTAAAGAGTTTTACATCTAAGTTCATAAGGAATACTGGTCTGTAGTTGTCTTTCCTTGAAATGTCTTTACCTGTTTTTTGGTGTCACAGAATAAATTTGAGAATGTTCCTTCAATTTGTAATTCATGGAATAGTTTGAGGAAAATTGGTATTAGTTCTGCTATATGCATGTGTGAATATATCACAAGGAATTCCAGTTTTATGTGTAAGAATAATGAACCAACTTAAAAAACAAATGCATATACAGAAGACTGGCAAGAGTAGGTGAAGGTGTCAAGGAGAAAGAAGAGGGGAATGAAAGGGGATGGAAATCGACAAATTATGTTTTATGCATTGATGGATATGTCAACAGTATCCCAGCATTATGTCTAACTATAACACATTAACAAAAACATTCTTTGAAAAGATAGAAATAATAGCTATCCATCTCTTTTTGTGAGAAGGTTTCAGAACAAGTATATGAAGGAAAAGTGAAATTTGAGTTTATTGTTATTGGTAATAGGCAGGAGTCAAGAAGAATTATGCCTAAAGCATTTTACTGAAAATATAGGAAAGGATTTTTTTCCTGTGGCTCTTGACATCAACACACTGTATATGTTCTTGAAAAGGCTACAGCCTCAATATTTTAAGACAGAAAATTTTCCTATGAACAAGACGCAACAGGGTTTTTAGAGGAAAGAGATAATGTATCATACAGATGTATGCAGACTGTGAGGTGAATGACTGTAAACTTGGTGTGTGGTCAGGGACTGGGCACTGTAACCCAGGGCGCTGTATCATTGAGTCACATCCCCAGCCCTGTTTAGATTTTATTTTGAAACAGGGTCTAAGTTGCTGAGGCTGGCCTGAAACTTGGGATTTTCTTGCTTCGGCCTCTCAAATTGCTGGGATTACAAGCAAGTGCCATCATCTCTGGCTCAGCTGCAGACCTCTAAGTTAATGTCTGTAAGCCCTGTAATGAAACTAAACAAGAAGCAATACATTTGTATTATTCCACCTACATGTTAAGATGACTATGCGATTTTTTTGTTGCCACAGTTGGTTTGCTTGGATGGTTTTGTTTGTTTATTGGTTGGTTTGTCTCTAAAAGCTGTATACCAATATGGAAGAAAAGTCCTAATGTCTCCATCATCTATCTCTTAAATGGGAAAAAGAAATGTGAAGTTCTGAAAAGGAATAAACATATCCTAATTGTCTTCTAAACTTGGATAATACTTCAGGATGTATTGGATCACATGATTTAAAGTAGAGTAAACAAATGTTAACTGGAAACTTCGAAGAAAGATATAAAGGACAGAAAAAGAGAAATGGTTGTGCAGGATTTTGTGACAACAAAAATGTTCTAAAGTGTATGTCCTTTAGGTGTATAACTGCAATTGAAGTACATAAATTGCAAAGAATTAAGTTACAAAGAAATTATGAATTAAAAAATCACATATTTTTAATGTTAAACAGTAAAAGGTATTCAAAAAGAATGGGGATGCTTTGCTGGGAATTTTCTCAGTCCTTTGTCTCTGGGCAACCATTTCATATAGTCTGAAAGATACTCCAGGCTTCACATAAAAGACATATGCCCTAAAAACAGATAAAATCAATCATGATTTCAAAGATACAGTCACCAATTATTTCATTATATATATTAGTTTTCCTCTTTCAAAAGCTGTAGTTAAAAAGTTAGACCCCTAAACACCCTCTTATCTGATTTAAAGTGGAACTTAAGAAGTTATGTTTTATAACCTTTCTTAGGAATGTCTTTTTTTCATTTGAAACCCTAGATATTCTATTGCATTTATCTCTCCTTGGTGAGATGTAGTCAAAGAAATGCTCAGCATGACTAATGCCCAATTCTCCATTGTTTTGACACTATGGAGATAAGTACTACTAACATGTAGAAGAGTTAGTAAGAACACAACCACCCAAATATCCTACCTCAGGCAGTGGTTTCACCAATAAAAATGAATACATCGAATAGCATAAAGGATAGGAATTTGGAATCAGAAATAAAAGTCCTGGTTATAACATGAGCTTGTTTGGTGATGTTGGTATGTCATTTAAACTTTCTTCTTCCTTTCCTCACCTAAAAAATAAGATGGTACAGTTAAACTAAACACCATTAGGGTTTCTTGTTGTTCATTTGTTTAGTTCTTAGTGAAGAATCATGTGATTTTTGTTAACAATAGACAAAACCAAAAATGTTAACAGAGGTAATGACTGAGTTGAACATTAATATCAGACTAAAAAAAGCACCAGCTTATGAATTAAAATATGAAATTGCTTTTTCAAGTGCAACCCTTACAGGAAGTGAAGGAAATTCAAATTTTATATGTGCCTAATCCATACCAAGAGGTTTGATTAAAAATCAGTTCCATGCCAGGCATCGTGATACATGCCTGTAATCCCAATGGCTCAGTAGGCTGAAGCAGGAGAATCTCAAGTTCAAAGTCAGCCTCAGCAAAAGCAAGGCACTAAGCAACTCAGCGAGACCCTATCTCTAAATAAAATACAAAATAAGTATGGGGTTGTGGCTTAGTGATTGAGTGACCCTGAGTTCAATCCCTAGTATCCCCCCTAAAAAAATCAGTTCCACATAAATGTAAATGAAAGAATGGAATCACCATTTGACCCAGTTATCCCACTCCTCAGTTTATACCCAAAGTACTTAAAATCCACATACTACAGTGACAAAGCCACATCAATGTTTATTGCAGCTCAATTCAGAATAACTAACCTATGGAACCAACCTAGATACCCTTCAACAGATGAATGGATAAAGAAAACGTGATACACACACACAAACACACACACATAAATATATATATATATATATTATATATATATAAACTATGGAATATTATTGAGTTTAAAGAAGAATCAAATTCTGGCATTTGCAGTAAATGGACGGAGTTAGAAAATATGATGCTAAGTGAAATGAGCCAAATCCCCAAAACCAATGTTTTCTTTGATATGTGGAAGCTAATTCACAATGGGTTGGGGCAGATAGGGAAGAATAGAGTTCTTTTATATTAGGTAGAGAGGAGTGAAGGGAGGGAAAGGAGTATGGGGTAAGGAGTAACAGTAAAGTGAAACAGACATTATTATCTCATGTACGTGTATGACTACATGACTGATGTGATCCTGTAATATGTATAATCAGAAAAATGAGAGATTAGACTCTATTTGTGTATGACTATCAAAATGTATAAATCCATTCTACTGCCATGTACGACTAATTAGAACAAATAAAATTATAAAATTAAATAAAACACCAAAAAACAAGCAAGCTGACTGTGACAAAGATTTTGGTAATATTATATGACCTGTTTGATCTTGAACATTTTGTGCTGAGAATCAACATTAAATTTTTTAATGTCTCATATTAAAAATAATTTTGGGACACAAAGATGTCCAACAAAAGAAAAGAATATAAAAGGAATATCTGCCGGGGCAGAAAATATCCTCAACCTGGCCCTTGTAAATGTGAGTTTACAACACACAATGAAGGAATCATCAGATAAACAATGAATTTTCAGTCTTTAGGAACTTCAGGTGACTGTTCAGATAGATACCACATTTTTTTTCAAAATGATTAAAAAATAAAATATGAAAAGAACAAGATGGTATAATCAAGGCATCAAGTATCTGCTAAGAGAACTTTCACACAGGGAAAAGTTGAAAGAATTTTCCATAAAATATCTAAAATTTTACTATTATTAATATTTTGTTATTTGCTTTAAAACATGTTTATTTATCAATTTATCTTATGTTTTTGATGCTTTCAAATTTAGTTGAGTCCTCTTCACACCTAAGCAATTCAAAATACATCTTAACTATGTTGCAAAAAATTACACTATATTAATTTCTGTATATTGCACTCAGCATATTATAAATGAAAATGTTTCTTTATGCTTTCACATGGAAGTACAATTTACAAACAATGGAATTAGCAAATTTTAAGTGCCTCATTAGGTATGCAAAAAATGTAAACACGTGCACAACTTAAATCCTAATAAAACTATAGAACATATCCATTACTTGATACTCCTCTTTGTAACCTGTATCTTCATCTTCAACTCTATACCTAGGGGGGCTACCAGTGTTCCTTTTTTGTTTTTGTTTCTTTTTTGTTTGTTTGTTTGTTTTTACTTACAATGAATTCTGCCTATTCTAAATTAAGAAATCATATTATAAATAGATCATAAAAATCTTAGGGAATAAATAAAAATGTTTGTTTATGCTTTCACATGGAAATACAATTTACATACAATGGAATTAGCAAATTTTAAGTGCCTTATTAGGTATGCAAAAAATGTACATGTGTGTACAACTTAAATCCTAATAAAACTATTTGATATAGGTCATTTTCACCCTGAATACTATTGTTTTGAAATTCACCTATATTGTTTGAAAAATATCAAAATTCATTTATCTACTTTCTTGTTAATGAACATTGTGTTGTTCCAAGACTTGGGCTATGATGAATAAAGCTGCTATGAACATTAAAAAAAAAAAAAAAAAGGAGAAAGAAAGCAAGATAGATTGCTTTTATCTACTTATTAATTAATAGAAAAGTAACTTGGTGGAACTGTAAATTAGTATAACCACCATGGAAATCAGTATGGAGGCTTCTCAAAAAACAAAGCATGGAGCCACTATGTGACCTAGTTATGTCACTTCTTAGTATTTATCCTGAAGAATTAAAGTCCATCTTACTACAGGGATACATGCATACCCACGTTTATAGTAGCACAATTCACAATGACCAAACTATGGAACCAGACTTCATGTTCATCAACAGATGAATGAATAAAGAAAATGTGGTATATGTACACAATAGAACTTTATTCAGCCATAAAGAAAAATGAAATTATGGCATTTGCAGGAAAACGAATGGAACCAGAGACCATCATTTTAAGAAAATTAAGTCAAACTCAGAAGGTCAAGGTTGTATGTTTTCTTCCATATGTGGAAGCTAGAAAGGAAAAAGGAAAACAAAAGTGGAAGTGGATCTCCTAAAAATTAAAGGGGGATCAGTAAAGGAGCAGGACCAAGGGGTGAGATACACAGAGAGGGGGGGAAAGTGCTGGAGAGTGATACTGGCCAAATTATACCCTTGTATTGTGTGCACAGGTGAACATGTAACAACAAACTGCCATCAATATGTACAACTATAATGCACCAATAAAAAAAGGAAATAAAGAAAGAAAACTAATTGAAGAATTGATCATTTAGATATTTTTTTCAAAATTGTATAAGTACTTGGGAATACTGCCACAGTGACAAACTATTCCCATGTGACTATTACAATACTATCATCAATGACAGAGTTTTCACAGTTTATTGCCAATTTTTGACAAGAGTTGGTGGATTTTGCCACCATTTTGTCAGTTTTACATTAGTGCACATGTATGGTATCCCTATCTTTTTTCCCATCCTTACATTTTTTGACCTGAATTTTCCCCATGGAGATCAAAGGGATTCAGATTTTACCTACCAAAATACCTACAGCATACAAGACTAAAAATTTAGCCAGGGTTGGGGATATAGCTCAATTGGTAGAGTGCATGCCTCACATGCACAGGCCCTGGGTTCAATCCCTAGCACCAAAAAAAAAATTTAGCCAATGAAGTTGATGTTATTTTGTTTCAGCATAATAAATCATGTTCTGTTTTTTGCTCATAATGGGCAAATATTTAATGAATTATATATATAATAAATATATATTAAATATATAATATGTACATTATATATGAAATATATGATAAATTATATATTTAATAAGTATTTGTTGAATAATTAGAGGAATAAACATATTAGGAAGCAATTACAGAGCCTCATTGTACACTTCATTATCCTGTGCTTATACTAAAACCAGAATTCGACTTTCCTGTTTACCATGTAAGTCTGTCTGTCAAAAATAAGAGTGCTAAGAGACCAGAGCATACTTTAGTTCATGTGGGTTATGTAGGATATTGAACCAAAATAAACCCTGTTCATAAATAAACCTTGTTACTATAACAAGATTTTTTTTCTTTTTTCTATAATAATTTGTATAATTAATTGTCTCAACATCATTTTTTGCTTTCTTTGTAAAGATTCATTCTACTTGTAAGCCTGACTCGGTGCTCCTATTTTGGGTTATTCTGCATATTTCTGGACTTTATTCTTCTCAAGTAATTTTCTGCTTAAAAGTCTACCTATTTTTTACTATTAGGTAAGAAGCTGTGTTATATAATTAATATTATTTCATTGGTCAAAAAGTCCATTTAACTGCATTCACATGAATATCCTTTCATTGAAATAAAATATTTCAATATGAAATTTTTCACAAGTTTTCACAGTGTTATATTATTTTCCGTATGGTGGAGCGTTTTGTCTTTTCTTTTCTATATTTTATAACAAGCCTGACCTTGGAGTCTAAGTAAGAGATTACATTATAAATAAATGAGTATCACAAAAAATAATTATTTGGTACTTGGTTTGGGTCCAGGTAGAGTTATCCAAAATATATCTACTACCATTGTAGCCTTAAGTATTCAATTATAATTTGAGGCTATAACAAAAATACCCTTTGAAAATTAAAACACATCTAATTATTGCCCATTACACAAATATTCTACTCCAATTATTTATTCAGTCAATTTAATTGATCATCAATATATTGCCCTTTATGATGTGCACTGAAGTTATAAAGATCAAAGACCTTTCCCTCATTCAAGGAAGCTTATTTTAAATTGGGGCAACAATGTACTAAAGAGAATTCATAAATAACTAAATAAAGTGTAGATAGTATATTACAAACATTTTAATAGGGATAGTATATTCCAAACATTTTGGACCTCATGGCCAGTGTGAACATTACTTGTATGTGATTTGGTCATGAGCTGGGGATGTAGCTCAGTTTGTTGAGTGCTTGTCTAGCATGCATAAGTCCCTGAGTTCAATTCCCAACACCATAAAAATAAAAAATTTAAAAAAAAAGGATTTCATTTAGTTTTTCAAGGGACAGTTAACTTTAACTGTCTTAAATGGAGACATGGGTTAAATGAAAAAAACACCAGTAAATTACTGTTTTTTTTTTAAACTCCAAATAGTCAATAAAGAACAATGGAACTAGACTTTTTTTCTTCCTGCAGAGCCAGATTAGTGTGTTCATGTAGGCATTACTGTATCAATTAACCAATTAATTAATTGGTCTATATCAATAAACCAAACATGGTTTTAGCGCCTGGGTGGTCATTTGTGTAAAGGAAAAGGAGAGAGAAGGTGAGTAAAACAAACCAATTCACAAATCATTATCATGTAAAGTATATTTTACACAAATATAAAATTTACTTTAAATAAGCTGTAAGAACTTTTACTATGAGACCTGTGCTTAGCCAGTCAGCAACCTATTCAAATCTCAAGATTCTGGGTGTCTGACCAATTTTACCAGAAAGGAGGAATAAATTTGGAATGTTTCTCTTTGCAAGTTATGCAAGTTTTGCAAGTTATGCAAGTTTAGGAAAAACTTAACTAGTTGGAATGTTCCAAGAAATGAACCTTCAGTTGAATGAGTTGAATGTCATTATCTGGAGAATGTCATTTGTTATATTATACTAAAAAAAAAAAAAAAAAAAAAAATTCCAGAATATCTTTCTAAAACATAAGAGTCACCTTTAAATGAAAAGTATTTGCATATTTCCTGAGTAATTCTGTTGACATACTTCATAAGCATTATTCACACCATTAATCTCATTGTAAAGGTAGACAGCTCCAGACAGTTTAATAGACAAAAGTGAATGAACAATTACCTTGAATTACTCCCTAGAACATAACTAAAACACCTCAAGCTGCCAATAGGAATTCTCATTCACGTGACATTCTTTATTTCAAAAGTGAAGGAAAATTTGTAAATTAAAGATTGTATAATCAATTTTCCCATTGCTTTCATATTTATATTTAAATATTCTATATTTGAGAAAAAATGTAACAATAAACTTTCCAAAATTTTTAAGTTAAAAGTAAACTTTCTACTTTTTCTAGTTGATAATTATAGGTCAATTTTATTTAAACATTAGATCCGAAGATGATCCTAAATATTATTTTCTAAAGAAATCCTGATTTCATAGAGGCTCTAAAAATCAGAAAAAAGTCTCCTGGGTGTAAGATAAATACGTTTTTATTAAAACTTTATTGCATCTACCACCTTAATTTAGTCAGAAATAAAACAATAAGTCTACTAAGACTAGATAAGGAATAAATAGTATTTTAGGTAAATAGAACTATGATGTATAAAAGACAGAATTAGAAAAAATAATGCAAGCAATACACAAAAATTTCCATGGTCCCGTTATAAGGTGGTGCCACTCTCAGTTTCTTTGGTTTATTTCTATTTTTTCTCTGGCTGTGAACATATATGCTTGCATAGTGGAGATCATGTTGCATACAAACTTTATTTTATTTAGTATTTATACATTCAGTATTCTTATTTCACCAAATATTGTATTATATTCATTTTCTATGATATCAACATAGTTTTCAGAACTGCTGTTATATTAGCTAATATCCCACATATGGCACACGTAGATATGTTGTAATTAATTTCTCTAATGATGAACATTTATGTTTCAAGATTTTTCTATTATGAGTAATAAAACAATGAATGTTAGAACAAAAATGTATTTTTGCTTTTTAAATTGGTTATGGTATATTAATAATGGTATGTTTTTTAAAGAAGTTTGAATTAAATATTATTTTAGAAGTGTTAAAAGCTCCCTGTAGTTCTTTAACATTAGGAAGTGTCATTGGGTTGGTATAATTAATTAATGCTTTATATTCAAAATTAAAAATATGTCATGTCTCTGAAAATAAATTACTACATGTCTTTTTATAGTTTAGATAAAATGAAGGGAAATGGAATAAATTCATATATAATTAATTAGTCTATAACGATGAATTTTATTGTGTGACTTTGTAAAAGTTAACTTGTCAGAAATTCAGTGTCCCTATCAGTGAAATGGAGATTATAACATGAGTTCATAGCATTATAAATGAAATGGTATGAAGTAAATAGTTGATAACTTATTATTGCTATTATAGATATATGGACAGATAATTTGTTACTGCTCTAATTGTTTTACTTATTGTTGTATCATTATTATATTTTGAAGAGGGCAAAAATATCAACCCAAATATTGTTTTCATAAATCTTAAAGATTATAGCAAAGAATAACATTTTTTTAAAGTGTGAACAATAGATCATCATAAGGACTTTTGCTTGATCTGCTACCTTTAATCTTCAAGTTTGTAAAAATAAAAAGTAATACAGTATTAGCAAATATACTGCATTGAAGATTTCTACTCAGATTCAACATTTGCCTTCTTTATGCTGATATGTGTAATATAATGAAGGGAGCAAATATCACCCATTAAAGCTGAGTCTGAGATAATTGTTGTATAGCTCTGAGTCAGAGATGGTAGATAAAACACATAATCTAGAATTGCCTTTATTAGCGCTGTGGTAAGATCTGAAAGGCTTTTGAATCATGGTCCTTCCTCAGGGGAACAAATGAAAGCTGGGAAATGGACTCTTCCTTCCTTTCTGGTCCTTATGATTTATGACTATAATAAAACTGAGTACACAAAAGCATACATTGTTTCAAGGAAATTATAAGTGTCATCTCAACAATCAAATGTCTGGCCTTCACAGCAATAAAGCATTACAGCAACCAATAGTTTCACCTCCCTAACCATTTACTTACAAAAAGCATTTTCAAGATACACTATTTTTAAATATTACCTAAAGGAAAGGGTGGGGATACAAATGAAAAAAGTAAGTGCAGTAAGCCTGGAGGGTAAGAAAGCTCTTGATGAGGGGACAAAATTTTTTAATTCTTTCACTGTTGTGCTAGCTAGAAGATTTAAGGTTAGGTACCAGACTTTTACCTTCCCAGCTGTGAAAGAATGCAATTGAACTGAATGATTTCTAAATACTTTCCACCTACAAATCTGTATAACCCCATGAATAAAATAAGCCTATGTAGCAGGAGTGGAAGAAAAAATGGGAAGAAATTACATAAATCTTTCAAAAATTATCCTGGTGAGAGAATTAAAATCAAACATGGTAACTATGATTATGATACTAGTAGACACCTCAATTTTTATTTCTTTCTTGATTTTTGCCTTTTCCACACCCCTCTCTATGTTCTTTGTCTACTTGCTTTGTTCTTCTCTCTTAAGGAATTTATAAATTGCCACCCTCAACCTCCTCATTTGCACGATTTATCTTATGCACATGTGTTCTTCAGTCAGTTGAAATAAACACAATAACATTGAAGGGGATACCCCAAATGCTCGTTCAGGATGCTAGTAAAAGTATCTAGAAGAGTAGTAAGGAGAAAGTTACTAATATGGATTTAGAGTTCCAGATGGCTTTTAGAAATAATTATTAAAAAGGATGTGGAGTTCAACTTAGAGAATCATATTACCCAATTCAGAGAAGACTCCACTGAAGACTAGGTATTTGAATCAGAAAACAGTGATGTCAGTATTTTAACAAGCATGGATATGACTACTTGAACTCAGAGTATTAAATCCAAGGATCTTTTTTTTTGTCTTATCTCATCTTAATATATTGACCATCATCACAGTCATTTTTGATGAGTATATTAAATCCTTCAAAAAGAGAACGTTTTGATTTAGTTTTCAATGTTAGAATATGCTTAATTTAGGGTTTTAAATAGATTAACACAACTGGATTCTGAAAGCTATCTAAATCTGTGAGCACATCAAATTGAAAAAACCAGACTACAAAAAATCAGACCAGTTGTTTCAGTTATCTTGATGAATAAAATATTAAGAATTTAATTACTGTACTCATGTAATAATTGTCTACCAACATGAAAAAGAAACCCAGAGAAAAATAGCAGTATTATATGAAGCCTTAATATTTCATTTTCAACAAAGATGCCTCACTCATGAAATCAGAAAGAAATAACAATCTATTGATGGAAGATCCAATTATACTGTCACAAGGTTACCAAAAACATTTATTTCAAAACTCCATTTGGTTAATTCTGATGCAGAGAATCATTTGTGAGTAAATCAGTGGTGTCCAGGAAGAGAAACAGAATATCAAAATACAAGATAATTGGGTGTATCAGAAAACAATGAAATTTTACCACGTGAGTAAGGTCATCTAAAAACAATCTGTAAATATATGTGTCATTATTTGAATAGAAGTTTGACCAATATTTTCTCCTCTTCCATTTTAGTTAAAAGAAAAATAATCCTGAATCTCAGAGATTTTTGATATAGTTGGCTACAGATGGCAAAAAGCAGCTACATAAAGAGATTAAAGCTAACAATTCATTTAAGTGCCGGTAGAAAATATCCGAAAATTCAATAAGGAAAAGAAATGCAGAATTTGTGACTAACAACATTTTTTGATCAATCATCAGAGATTGAAGTGAATCTATTTCAACTATTCCTAGCAACAGTTATTGGAGACATTGTTTTGCTGGTCCTTAAAAAAACAGTACAAAATTGGAACACACGAATACACATTTGTGTATTCAGAATAATTTTTTTTCTATAAAAACTAAAAATGTAAATTAGCACATTGAAGGCTCTGAGTTTTTTCGCAGTAGTAATTCTTCAAGTTTAAATGTAAACATTACCCAGTTAATGCCCTCTGATGCATATTCAATCAGAAGACCCATTGTTTGGTTCAATGGGATCCATTCCAGGACCACCGTGCTTATCCTTACCTCAAGCTTTGACTCCAACCTAAAGAAAAAACAAATGTAAAAGACTAAGGAAAGAGAAAATACAGGAATGGAAACTATCGCATACGTGATTAATTGTTATTCTCCTCTGAAGAAATAAAGCAACTGAGTTTTTGAAAAGGGAAATGTCAGGCCCTGAAAATTCTGGTCCTTGTCAATGCCTATTACTATCCTTTTTCTAAGAAAAGCAGAATACAGATGAAGTATAGAACAGAGGGAAAAAATAATGATCTGCTCCAAGTATTTGGAGGGATTGTATTTGTTTAAATACTGAACTAATAAATACAAAATAATCTGAACACCTTATTCTAAACAAATCCCATTTCATTCTGCATTTAAACTCTGAATATCATTATATTAATATCCGTTGACTGTTGGAACAAAGTACTATGAACATAAAATTTTATTCTTTCCGAGTTCGGAGGCCAGACGCGTTTTTGTGAGTAAAATCAAAATGTGTGTAGAGTCATTTTCTTCAGGTGGCGCTGGGGGAGAATCTGCTTCTTGTCTTCCAGCATTCTTTGGCTTGTGCCCATTTTAGAATTTGCTTCCCTGACCATATTGCCATTGTTTATTTGTGTCAGATCTCTTTCTTATAAAGAGGCTTACTCCCTCTTATCAAGTGATTATATATCCAGGCTACCTGGATTAAACAAGATACTTCCAAAAACAAAATCCTTAACTTAATCCAATATTTGACCACATAAAATTTTATTCATAATTTCCATGAATTGGGGCATGATTATCTTTGGGTAGTCATTATTCAGTCTGCAACAATCATGCATTTGAAAGTTTAATAAAGAAAAAGTAGTAGCATTTAAGAAAATAGATTCAAGTGCAATATATAATATTTTACCCAGCAATTTGAAATTGATCTATTCAAAATACTTAAAGAGTACTTATCCTTTCAATATTTCAATAAATTACTATAAATGCATATAATGGTTAAAAGCTTTTCCCTTTTTGCTCAATAATAAATGGGTATTCTTTGGTTAATGAAAAGTACCATATATGAAGAATTAAATTTGAACTAAGCCTTATTAATTTTTAAGTTAATAAAGTATAGTAAGAAAATGTGTTCAATATGTTTTTTGTTTTAATGATTATCTCAAATGATTTTTAAATAATTTAGCAAATTTTCATCATGCAGTCTTTAAAGATATAGCAATATAATTTTCATAAAAGACCACAGTATAAAATGTTCAGTGCAGATTAGACAGACTAAGAAGATAATGAAATTTTGAATCTGAAATGGAATCTCATAACTAAATATTGGCATTAGGCCTAATCTATTTGAAAAAGATTTTCAAGTAACCAGTGGACTATAATTTTCACCTCAGGAGAGGTACTTCCTTCTTATTTCTTAATCTTAGATTTCTATAAAGTAAAATAGTCAAAAATGTTATAGAATTGTGGAATATAATATGGGTTTTTATGAAGAAACCTTAGTGAGTTCTAGGAAACATCACATTTACAAGCTTGTTAGAATGGTCATTTTCCATTTCTAGTGAATGCTAAAGGAAGGTAATGTATGAGGGTTACATTCTGCCTAAGTAAGCACCCAGATTTTTATTGTAAGCAGAAAAAAATGTTGCTAGAACTAAGCTAATTTGGATAACTTATTGAAAACTAAAAACTTGTTTTAGTAAATGTCTTTCTTCTATATCATGTTCCAGGGATATGATAAAATCTATAGTATTAGACACTTAGATGGTTTAGACCTGAAAACTAACCTTTCTCCCTAAATAAAAAAAGTATTATGCCTTAAAGTAACTAATACTAAAATTAAGTGTAAATAATATGACTAGTACTAGATTTTCACTGTTACAAAATGAGTACATCAAATGGAAAGTAATTATATTTTAAATATACAGTGTTAATTTTAAGAGAAAATTTGACAATAACTGCGTGTTATTAAGTTATAGCATAGTTTATTTAGCACAAGCATGGTACAGTACATATTTATAATAAGAAAGTGTGAATGATCTTACTTTTAAATAGAAAATGGGCAGCTTATTCATTCAACATCTAGTCATATTCTTTTATCAATTTTGTTATTCAACAAATATTTATTCATATTGCTGGGGACACAAAGCTAAGCATGATCACGGGCCCTCAACTTTTCCAAAATATCAAGAATGTAGAGGCTAAGCACAAATTCCCATAATTCCAAGTAATTGTGAAAATTTGTAAGGGAAATACACAATTCTATACAAGTTAGAAGAAGGTAAGAATCTTGTTATTCAAGGAAGAACAAAGCTTAATGAACCAGGACTATATCTCCTTGGTGACAAATTTTTGCATTTTCTGGAAGTCTTCCTCTGTGCAGTACCTTTTTTTCTGGTACTCTTCTCCACACATTGTAGCCACCTTAGCCATATCATATTTCACTTAGACTATGCTGCTTTGCATTATGGTTCCCTGAGCCAGACAGAAAAGTGTGTGATCATAGGTCTTACTCAAATTATAACTCCCAGCAATATAGGGAATAAACATGGTAATGAATGAACCTCCTTGCTTTGGCTCCTGAGATTCCAAATAGAGATGTATGGCTTCCTTTAGTTGCCCTTGATAAACAAGATAGATAAATTATGGAAATCTTTTGATTTTCAAGCAGCTAGAACAAACATAAAGAAAAGAACTTAGAAAAAGGGATTATGAGTGGTAGATGAATAGGGGTAAGGGCACCAGTAGCAGTATTAATTAGCATAGTCAAGGAAAATGTACCTGGGAAAAAGAAAATTGAGGAACTATTAAAAAAAACTGAGCCAAACAGACACTAAAATTGTGTACCAAGCATACAAAGTACCTGTAGATAGAAGACCAGAGCAATGTCACTAGGACAAGGACATGCTTAGAGTTTTAGAAAATCTTTCAGAAGCTAAGTGAACAACTGAGAAGCAGCTGCCTGAGGTCTGGATGGACATGGTGTTGAAGGTCAGAACACAGCTCCTTCTAGAGTGTGTAAGGATTCTTGCTTTTGAAATGCAAGGCCATCGGTGTGGTGCTCTGATCAGATTTGAATGACACGATGTGAGATAAGCACTAAAATATTTGTTCTGGATAATATCTGGGTAGAGGATAATAGAATTTTATAGTTAGAGGCAGACCAAAGTTAGGAACAAAGAAACCGTCTGGGAAGCTTTTGCAATAATTTAGAAGAGTTTATGGGAACTCCAATTTGTTGGTAGTAGCACAAGTCGTGAACATCAGATTATTAATATATTTTCAAAGTCATCATAATTTTCTGGAGGTATGAATAAGGAACATAAGAGAAAGAGAAAAATTAAAGATGACTCCAGGTCAATTGATGAAAAAATGGAAAAACAGGATTTCCTTTAACCATGATGGAGATGGCTGTGTGTGTGCAGTTTATCACAAGTCAATGAAAATAGGAGTTCAGATCTGAAAATGTTGATTTTGAGGTGAGTATTTGAATTTCTAGTCGCTTATTTTAATATCTGATAATCCATAACAATGATTAATTATCTACCAACACAATTAATCATGAGACTACATGATGCTTGTGTATTAAACCAGGATGTTTCTTTGTACTTTTCCACAGTATCTAGTACAAAGTGGAATATAGTACAATATCCAAATGCTCTCATCCTAATTATTCACTGTAGTTATAGACTATTCCACTGAATGACTATGTCATTTTACACCATGTCATTTTAAACAAGTGATAAAGATGCTACAAGTGCCTATAAGATGTTATGTTTAAGAAATAGAAACAAAACAGCTTGAAGTATAAAATATACAATAAAATATGCAGAAGGGAGTTCCTTTGAATAAGATTTTCTTGGCATATGCATGCTTTGTTTTAGTGAGTCAGAGCATATCTACACCACAGCACTAAACACATCTTTTGTAGGTTTCTGATTTATGAAGGCTCTTCTATAGTCTTTGTTGATCTAAGTACAACTGCAACCATGCTACAAAAGTGTTTTTCTTGAATTTCTTACAATCCTATATAAAATATACTATTTAAGAACTATCATATGAGACTATGAGGAGATAAAGTAGATAAGCTATGTAAATTACTTCAGCAATTTTGCTTCTTTTCATGGATAATGGTAATGCTGAACATGAAAATGGAGCATTCATATCACTTATGAACAAGGAATCAAAAAATTATGGTGTGGAGTAAATATAATATTTTTAAATACAGATCATTACACATTCATGAAAATAATTTCCTTGTGATTTTTCTTACTAGATTTTTTTTCTTCACAAACTAATTATAATGATTTCAGAATTTCAAAAATAAGTGAAAAAAGCCAGAGCAATGTCCTGAAGTGGAACCTAAACAAAGAAGATATATAAGGAATTTTGAATTAAAACCATGAGATAGTACTACATATCTGCTATAAAGAATTAAATACAAAATACTCACACCAAACTGGATGGAACAAAAGGGATTCTCATTAATTGTTGATGGGAATACAAAATAGTACAGCCACTGTTTTAAAAATGTGGTTTTATTCACATTATTCTAACTGAAAAATCATAATTATATACAGGAATGGGGTATATTGTATTTTGAGATATGTGCACAATGTGGAATAAGTAAATTAAAATAATTGATGTAGCCATCACGTACCTTATTTATAATGTTATGTACTAAGATATTGGAAATTGGCTCTCATTAACTGAGATCTACAATACATTATTATTGCCTATAGTCACCCTGCTGTGCAATAAATGTGAAAATTTATTCTTCCTGGCTAAATGCAATCATATTTTTTGACTAGCAACTCCCTACACACCCCCAGGATCTGGCAACCATCATTCCACTCTCCATTTCTATGTGTTCAATTTTTTTATATTTGTCATGAGAACATGTATTTCTGTGCTGGTTTATTTGACTTAACAGAATGATTTTGAGATCCACCCATATTGTTGCAAGTGATAGGATTTCATTCTTTTTATGAGTGAATAGTATTTCATAAAGTATATACACTGCATTTTCATTATCCATTTATCCATGGATAGACACTTAAGTTGATTCCATATCTTAGCTACTATGAATAGTACTACTATAAACACGTGAGTGCAGATGTCTGATACATTTCCTTTAGATATACTGATTTCATTTCCTTTGAATACATCCTATAGTAGGATTGCTGGATCATCTGGTAGTACTACTTGTAATTTACCAAAGAAGCTCCATATTTTTTTCCAGAATGACTGTCCTGTTTTACATTCCTGATTTCAGAAGCTAAGTGTGGCCAGGCCTGATTGGATAGATGGTATATTTGTATAGCCTTCCTATCTGTCTATCTATCTATCTATCTATCTATCTATCTATCTATCTATCTATCTATCTATCTATCATCATCATTCCTTCTGTCTCCTCCATTGTTTCTTCTCTCCCTCTCTCCTTTTTTCTCCTAGTCATCATGGAGAATATGCTGAAAATTGACTCAAACATTTTCTCTAATCCCTCACCCATATAATGGTGTTCCATACAAACATGAACAAGGAGAAAAAGGGTGTAGGAACAATGAAATCACAGCAGAGGTAAAAAGAGGTCATTAACAAATCAGAGGGGGAATGGGGAAACACTGTTAATAAAACATTTATCACCAGATACAGTTCACTACCACATGTATAATGAATGGGGAAATATACTCTGCTTTAAGTAGTCTCCAAAGTGCTTTCAAAAGCTTGATAAAACTTGTCTTTTATGCAAATTAACCTTGTCTTTTTAAAATGCATCTTCATCTTCATTTTCACAAATATTAAAGTAAATAAGTAAATGTTAGAATGAGAAAATCATTGTTTCTGGATGGAGGAATCTTTCTTTTTTTTTTTTTTTTTTTTTTTTTTTTGCAGTGCTGGGGATTGAACCCAGGGCCTTGTGCTTGCAAGGCAGGCACTCTACCAACTGAGCTATCTCCCCAGCCCATGATGGAGGAATCTTAATAGTTTTTTTTTTTTTTTTTTTAAAATGAGGCACAAATGGCTTTATAGAGAAGCACTTGCTATTCTGCAGTTTTTGAGTAGAGTGATCATAAGTATAACACTTATGAAAACAAAAATCAATTTTCAGGAGCTGAATAGCTTGACAAATTTCTGAAGAGAAAATATGGATGCTTGTTTTGCAGGTGACTGATTCTTTCTTAATTTTTAATGTTTCCCAAGAGCCTTTATATGAGAACAGAAAAATCCTTTTAAAAACCTACAGGTTTTAAAAGGAATAACTGGAAATTTTTTCAGCAAATAAATGTATATATGTATCTAGTGTTATAAATGTTAGAAGCAATAGACTAGTGTAAAGCTGTATAATTTCTCATCAGTCAAATGAGTTTAATTCACTGATGCATGCACATATGTACTCATCCATCCATGTATCTATTCATTGCTTCATCCATCCATCCATTCAACCATTCAACATTTATTAAATGGCTTTTTCCCAGGTTCTACAAAATATATTTAAATCTGAGAGGCAGAAGTGATTAAATTATTCCAGCAGATATTATACAGCACCTCTCTTTGATATGTAGTATCCCTAAGCAAGTGATTTATATTTGGTCATCACAATTTGTATCAAAATTATCTACATATTCCCACTTCTCCTACCACTATTCTCAACTGAGGTGCCAATAGCAGTCCCCAATAACAGCCAAATAATTTGGTTTTGCATTAATCTTTTTCAAGTTTCTCTCTCAATGCCAACTGCATTCTTAATCCCATTTTCTGCAAACCAGCCAGAGTGGTAAACATAAGATTTAATTCTGGTCATGTCACTCCTCTACATAAAACCATTCATTTCCTTTCTGTTGTACATTTTTTTATGCTTACAAAACCCATAACATTTTTTGAGTTGAACTCTATTGATTGAGACCTTGTAATCTTTTTAAAAGTAGAAACTTTCATTTTGTTAGTCTTCCTTCTGTAACAAGTTATCTAATATAGTCTGATATTTATTTTAGATACTCAACCCTCATGTTTTGATTGAGTAACTGAAATATGTAAGAGTAATATTATTATTCTCAATTCACAATGCTGAAAATATATGTCAGCAAAAACAGGTGGAGACAAAACTAAAAGTTGTTTTATATGTTTGCAAGATATTTACATGAAGATGTAAAGGAGGTTCTTAAATATGTAAATGAAGCCTGTAGGAGAAATCTCCTACCCCACCCCTGACCATGAACCCATATGATAAAACATAAAGCAAGAAAGTACACCTAAACCCCAAACTCAAATAACTATACCATTATGCCTTTTAGAGATCAGACAGAAATGGGGAATTCTTATGAAGATTAAACATAAGAATCAGGAGAAATAAGAGAAAACTAACCAGGATGAAATAGTAGAAAAATATTTTGAGAAGTTAGTAGTAAATTATCAGATGATGATGAATGTCATTCAGCTAAAACATATGCATCTTTGTAGATCTCATACGTGAAAGCTGTCAATGATCCTGGCACAAGAAACTTAATCAGACTGAAGGGGAAGAAACTGGATGGGCATGAAGAAGGAAGTGGAAGAAAGGTTTGGTTAGCATCCTTGATGAGAGATAACTACAGTATGCTATTGAAATGATGAATATGAAGAGGGGAGACTGTTGAATACTCAAAGAATAAAGAGCTTTTTATTATGATTTAATGTATGAGAATTGGCTAAAATACACATGGTTCAATGGATGGTAGCACTTAATCTCATCAGAAATATTACATAATATTACAGTAAACTTATTTTTGGGGGTACTGCGGATCGAACTCAGGGGCACTCCACCACGAGCCACGTCCTCAGCCCTATTTTGTATTTCAACTGTAAACTTTAAATGCATGCTTTTTTGTGGTAGAATGAAATATTGCTTGTGTTATGTTCTTGACTAGTCAAATAAATGTGATATACACATGCAAACACAAATTCACACACTTGATTTTTTTAAAGATAATGTCCAAGTTTCAACTGAAAAAGCAAGTAAGGGCTCAGTTAATAGATCAGATACATCTTTTCAAAGAATAGGGAAGATGAGTCTGAGTTTGAAGTTTCAAGGTCAAAACTTATGTAAAATATACAAAAAGAGATGAAAAGTACATAGTATAATACATAAATGGCAACTGAGATGGAAATATGAACTAGAGATATGATTTAAGAAACAATAAGTCTTATTGAAAATATAAGAATGGATGAGACAATTGAGGGAGCACAGAGTTCAAAATGTTAGAGAAATGGTAATGTCAAAACTACTTGGCTAGAATAAATCTAACATAGGAGGGAAACCAGTATCTGAGGATTGATTCCTAGAAGAGAAAGTGTCCCAATGAAAGAAGAGTCATAAAAATACCGACTACCAATTAGACTTCAAATTGGGACAAAAACCGAGTCTTCCCTTTTGGATTTAGCAATATGGAGTCATTGCTAATCTACTTTTGAAAGAAAGTAGGGTTTGGAAATCTGAAATGTGTTGAGATTTAGGGCAGTAAATGGAGAAAACTAGTTATATATAACTTAATTGAGAATGTTGACTGTGAAGTAGACATGGGGTAATGAGATAAAGGTGTTATCAAACAAAGAATTTTCTTCCTTTATTTATATATATATATATATATATATATATAAAGTACACTTTATGTGCACTTTAAAAATAAGCAGAACTTCATTGAGAGAAGTTGTCAAAAAATTAATAAAAATTATTCATAAAATTAATGCTTCTTTGATACTGGGAAGTGAACAAGTGAAAAGTAGTCTAAAAGGAGTAAATAATAAAATCAGGGGTGGGGCCTTAGCACAGTGGTAAAGCACTTGCCTAGTATATGTGAGGCACTGATTGGATCCTCAGCACTACATAAAAATAAATGAATAAAATGAAGGTATTGTGTCCATCTATAACTAAAAGATTAAAAATTTTTAAAAATCAGGGTAGTCTTATGATCATAGTCAGGGAAACAAAATCACCCTTCTGTGAATACATAACAAGATATTTCATAGTTATATAAAAGCTAACATACTATATTTTGCTACTTAAAAGAATGATCTCATTTTGTGAATAGAAAAATTATAGATTTGTTAACTATTTGCTTTTTGTTCCTCCTTAGAAAGAATCATTGATATTAATAAATATATCATCATCGCTTTGCCTGTACTTTATAGTGATAAACTTAGAAATTTTACACTGAACCTAATTTTTTATATATTGTGGAAGATATTGTGGAAGAGAAGAAAAACTAACTAAACATAACAAAAAGAAAATGATATTTTTCTAAAGATACACTTTATGTACACAAAATAAAAACAGAATCATGAGTTTAGTTTGACAGATAATGTGACACCATCTGTGAGAAATATAAAAGTGATGATTAGCATACATTATTTACTTCCACCAGGGTTCATCTCCTAGTATGATCCGATATATTTGTTTCAGCAAAATGTTTAAAACACATTTTATAAATATTTAAACTTTAAATCCATTGAATCAAAAATTCTACATTAGACAATATCATTTTGATTACCAGGCAAAACAGAATGACTAGGTTTTCAAACTACCAAAAGTATAAACGACTAGTATATTTGTTTTTGAAAATAAAGGACTGTGAACAAAAATTCTAAAAGTACTGAGGGTTTCTTGAGATACTGGTCCAGATGCAGGTTATAAAATGCATTCATTAAGAACATAGGTTTTGATTTCAGAGGTGTGTGAGTTCAGAGTGGTGGCTCTATGCCCTGAATGATTAATGCTTAGGAAATAAGATCTCTCTTTAAATCTCTTTCCTCATCTGTAAAAAGGATCAATAATAGTTGTGTACTTACTTCATAGCTTTAGTCTGAGAATTCCATAGATGAAAGGTCAAGTATAGCCCATAGGAAATAAAAACATGTAGTTTGTTATTATTCTTGGTAGTACTCAAATTTGCCAATATTTAGGTACTTTTTAAATTTATTTATTTTGATTCATTGTAAACAAATGGGATGAAACTTATTTCTCTGGTTGTACATGAAGTAGAATCATACCATTTATGTAATCATAAATGTACATAGGGTGATGTTTGTCTCAATCTGTTATATTTTCCCCTTCCTCTCACCCCTCTCACCCCTCATTACTGCATACAATCCATCATTCCTCCATTCTTACCTCCTTCCCACCCCCCGTTATGTATCATCATTCACTTATCAAAGAGATCTTTCGGCCTTAGGTTTTTGGGGATTGGCTTATCTCACTTAGCATGATATTCTCCAACGTCATCCATTTGCCTGAAAATTCCATAATTTTATTCTTCTTTATGGCTGAGTAATATTCCATGGTGCATGTATACCACAGTTTCGTTATCCACTCATCAATTGAAGGGCATCTAGGTTGGTTCCACAATCCAGCTATTGTGAATTGAACAGCTATGAACATTGATATGGCTGCATCACTGTAGTATGCTGATATTAAGTCCTTTGGGTATAGACCAAGGGGTGGGTTAGCTGGGTCAAATGGTGGTTCATTCCAAGTTTTCTAAGGAATCTCCACAGTGCTTTCCAGAGTGCTGCATTAATTTGCAACCCCACCAGCAATGTATGAGTGTACCTTTTTCCCCACATCCTCACCAACACTTATTGTTGCTTGTATTCTTTTTTTTTTTTCCTACTTATTTCTTTTTTTTTTTTTTTTTATTGTAAACAAATGGGATACATGTTGTTTCTCTGTTTGTACATGGCGTAAAGGCATACCATTTGTGTAATCATAAATTTACATAGAGTAATGTTGTTTGATTCATTCTGTTATTTTTTCCCTTCCCCCCACCCCTCCCACCCCTCTTTACCCTCTATACAGTAGTTCCTTCCTCCATACTTGCCCCCTCCCTAACCCTAACTCTAACCCTTCCCTCCCCCCCATTATGTGTCATCCTCCACTTATCAGCGATATCATTCCTCCTTTGGCTTTTTGAGATCGGCCTATCTCACTTAGCATGATATTCTCCAATTTCATCCATTTGCCTGCAAATGTCATAATTTTATCATTCTTTATGGCTGAGTAATATTCCATTGTATATATATACCACAGTTTCTTTATCCACTCATCAATTGAAGGGCATCTAGGTTGGTTCCACAGTCTGGCTATTGTGAATTGAGCAGCTATGAACATTGATGTGGCCGTGTCTCTGTAGTATGCTGATTTTAAGTCCTTTGGGTATAGGCCAAGGAGTGGGATAGCTGGGTCAAATGGTGGTTCCGTTCCAAGTTTTCTAAGGAATCTCCACACTGCTTTCCAGAGTGGCTGCACTAATTTGCAGCCCCACCAGCAGTGTATGAGTGTACCTTTCTCCCCACATCCTCGCCAACACCTGTTGTTGCTCGTATTCTTGATAATCGCCATTCTAATTGGGGTGAGATGGAATCTTAGGGTGGTTTTGATTTGCATTTCTCTTATTACTAGAGATGTTGAACATTTTTTCATATGTTTGTTGATTGCTTGTAGATCTTCTTCTGTGAAGTGTCTATTCATTTCCTTAGCCCATTTGTCCACTGGATTATTTGAATTCTTGGAGTAGAGTTTTTTGAGTTCTTTATAGATTCTGGAGATTAGTGCTCTATCTGAAGTATGATTGGCAAAGATATTCTCCCACTCTGTAGGCTCTTTCTTCGCATTGCTGATAGTTTCCTTTGCTGAGAGAAAGCTTTTTAGTTTGAATCTATCCCAGTGGTTGATTCTAGCTTTTATTTCTTGTGCTATGGGAGTCCTGTTAAGGAAGTCTGGTCCTAGACCAACAAGGTGAAGATTTGGACCTACTTTTTCTTCTATAAGATGCAGGGTCTCTGGTCTGATTCCGAGGTCCTTAATCCATTTTGAGTTTAGTTTCGTGCATGGTGAGAGATATGGGTTTAGTTTCATTCTGTTGCATATGGATTTCCAATTCTCCCAGCACCATTTGTTGAAGAGGCTATCTTTTCTCCATTGCATATTTTTGGCCCCTTTGTCTAGTATGAGAAAATTGTATTTATTTGGGTTTGTGTCCGTGTCCTCTATTCTGTACCATTGATCTACCTTTCTATTTTGGTACCAATACCATGCCGTTTTTGTTACTATTGCTTTGTAGTAGAGTTGAAGATCTGGTATTGCAATACCCCCTGTTTCACTCTTCCTGCTAAGGATTGCTTTAGCTATTCTGGGTTTCTTATTCTTCCAGATGAATTTCATAATTGCTTGCTCTATTTCTGTAAGGTACACAATTGGGATTTTAATTGGAATTGCATTGAATTTGTATAGCTCTTTAGGTAGTATGGCCATTTTGACAATATTAATTCTTCCTATCCAAGAACATGGAAGATCTTTCCATCTTCTAAGGTGTTCTTTAATTTCTTTCTTTAGTGTTGTATAGTTCTCATTGTAGAGGTCTTTCACCTCTTTTGTGAGATTGATTCCCAAGTATTTTATTTTTTTCGAGGCTATTGTGAATGGGGTAGTTTTCCTAATTTCTCTTTCTGAAGATTCATCACTTATGTATAAAAATGCATTGGATTTATGGGCATTGATCTTGTAACCTGCTACTTTACTGAAATCACTTATGAGTTCTAAGAGTTTTCTGGTGGAATTTCCAGGTTCCTCTAAATATATAATCATGTCATCAGCGAACAGGGATAGTTTGAGTTCCTCTTTTCCAATTCATATCCCTTTAATTTCTTTGGTTTGTCTAATTGCTCTGGCCAGAGTCTCAAGAACGATGTTGAATAGAAGTGGTGAAAGAGGGCATTCCTGCCTTGTTCCAGTTTTTACGGGGAATGCTTTCAGTTTTTCACCATTTAGAATGATATTAGCCATGGGCTTAGCATAAATGGCCTTTACAATGTTAAGGAATGTTCCCACTATCCCTATTTTTTCTAGAGTTTTGAGCATGAAGGGGTGCTGTATTTTATCAAATGCTTTTTCTGCATCTATTGAAATAATCATGTGATTCTTGACTTTAAGTCTATTAATATGGTGAATTACGTTTATTGATTTCCTGATGTTGAACCAACCTTGCATCCCTGGGATGAAACCCACTTGATCATGGTGCACTATCTTTTAATATGTTTTTGTATGCGATTTGCTAAAATTTTGTTGAGAATTTTTGCGTCAATGTTCATTAAGGATATTGGTCTGAAATTTTCTTTCCTTGATGAGTCTCTGTCTGGTTTAGGTATCAGTGTGATATTGGCTTCATAGAATGAGTTTGGGAGGGTTCCCTCCTCTTCTATTTTATGGAATACTTTGAGAAGTATTGGAATGAGCTCTTCCTTAAAGGTTTTGTAGAACTCGGCTGAGAACCCATCTGGTCCCGGACTTTTCTTTGTTGGTAGGCTTTTGATGACTTCTTCTATTTCAGTACTTGAAATTGGTCTATTTAAATTGTTTATGTCCTCCTCATTCAGTTTAGGCAATTCATATGTCTCTAGAAACCTGTTGATGTCTTCGAAATTTTCTATTTTGTTGGAGTATAGATTTTCAAAATAGCTTCTAATTATGTTTTGTATTTCCATCCTGTCTGTTGTGATATTTCCTTGTTCATTCCGAATTTTAGTGATTTGGGTTTTCTCTCGTCTTCTCTTTGTTAGTGTGGCTAAAGGTTTATCAATTTTGTTTATTTTTTCAAAGAACCAACTATTTATTTTGTCAATTTTTTGCATTGTTTCTTTTGTTTCAATTTCATTGATTTCAGCTCTGAGTTTAACTATTTCCAGTCTTCTACTACTTTTGGTGCTGTTCTGTTCTTCTTTTTCTAGGGCTTTGAGCTGTAGTGTTAGGTTGTTTATTTGTTGAGTTTTACTTCTTTTATTAAATGCGCTCCATGAAATAAATTTCCCTCTAAGTACTGCTTTCATAGTGTCCCAGAGATTTTGATATGATGTTTCTTTGTTCTCATTTACCTCTAAGAATTTTTTAATTTCCTTCCTAATATCTTCTGTTATCCATTCATCATATAATAGCATATTGTTTAATCTCCAGATGTTGGAATAGTTTCTGTGTTTTACTCTTTCATTTATTTCTAACTTCAATCCATTATGATCTGATAGAATACATGCTAGTGTCTCTATCTTCTTGTATTTGCTAACATTAGCTTTGTGGCATAATATATGGTCTATTTTAGAGAAGGATCCATGTGCTGCTGAGAAGAAAGTGTATTCACTCTTGGTTGGATGGTATATTCTATAAATGTCCATTAAGTCTAAATTATTGATTGTGTTATTGAGATCTATGGTTTCTTTGTTCAATTTTTGTCTGGAAGATCTGTCCAGTGGTGAGAGCGGCGTGTTAAAATCACCTAGTATTATTGTGTTGTGGTCTATTTGGTTTCTGAAATTGAGAAGGATTTGTTTGAGATACATAGATCAGCCACTGTTTGGGGCATAGATGTTTATGATTGTTATATCTTGCTGATTTATGCTTCCCTTAAGCAGTATGAAATGACCTTCTTTATCCCTTCTGACTAACTTTGGCTTGAAGTCCACATTATCGGAAATGAGGATGGATACTCCAGCTTTTTTGCTGAGTCCATGTGCATGGTATGTTTTTCCCCATCCTTTCACCTTTAATCTATGGGTATCTTTTTCTGTGAGGTGAGTCTCTTGCAGGCAACATATTGTTGGATCTTTCTTTTTAATCCAGTCTGCCAGTCTATGTCTTTTGATTGATGAATTCAGGCCATTAACATTCAGGGTTATTATAGAGAAATGATTTGGTTTCCCGGTCATTTGGTTCATTTTTAAAATTTTGTTTATTTATTTGTTTGACACAACTTGTTTCCTCCTTTATTTGACAATTCCTTTAGGATAATTCCTCCCTTTGCTGATTTGCTTCTTTGTTTTTCATCTCTTCCTCATGGAATATTTTGTTGAGAATGTTCTGTAATGCTGGCTTTCTTTTTGTAAATTCTTTTAGCTTTTGTTTATCATGGAAGGATTTTATTTCATCGTCAAATTTGAAGGTAAGTTTTGCTGGGTATAAGATTCTTGGTTGGCATCCATTTTCTTTCAGGGCTTGAAAAATGTTGTTCCAGGACCTTCTAGCTTTTAGGGTCTGGATTGAAAAATCTGCTGATATGCGTATTGGTTTCCCCCTGAATGTAATTTGGTTCTTTTCTCTCACAGCCTTTAAAATTCTGTCTTTATTTTGTATGTTACGTATTTTCATTATAATGTGCCTTGGTGTGGGTCTGTTGTAATTTTGTGCATTTGGAGTCCTATAAGCCTCTTGAACTTGATTTTCCATTTCATTCTTCAGATTTGGGAAATTTTCTGATATTACTTCATTGAATAGGTTGTTCATTCCTTTGGCTTGTTTCTCTAGACCTTCCTCAATCCCAATAATTCTTAAATTTGGCCTTTTCATGATATCCCATAGTTCTTGTAGATTCTGTTCATGATTTCTTACCATCTTCTCTGTTTGTTCAACTTTGTTTTCAAGGTTAAATATTTTGTCTTCAATGTCTGAGGTTCTATCTTCCAGGTGTTCTATCCTATTGGATATGCTTTCTATGGAGTTCTTAATTTGGTTTATTGTTTCCTTCATGTCAAGGATTTCTGTTTGGTTTTTTTTTCAATATCTCTAACTCTTTATTGAAATGATCTTTTGCTTCCTGTATTTGCTCTTTTAACTGTCGATTGGTGCGATCATTCAATGCTTGCATTTGCTCTTTCATCTCATCGTTTGCTTCTCTGATCATTTTAATTATGTACATTCTGAACTCCTTTTCTGTCATTTCTTCTGCCATGCTGTCATTGGGTTTTATTGATGTAACATCTAGATTTGTTTGCAGCATTTTCTTCCCTTGTTTTCTCATATTGTTCAGGTATCAGTGGACCGCTGAGATATTGCAGATTTCCTCTGTTGATTTACAATGTCCCTGAAGATTTCTATATATATCCCCTCTTAGCCTTCAGTAGGCTGAAGTCTTGGAGGAAGTTGATAATGCGGTGCTCCACAAGGAAGCTGCCTCTCTAGGAGTGGTGGCCTTCAGGTGGGGTATATTCCCTGCTAGTGGGCAGAGGTGCCTCCACTTGTTGACCAATGGTCATCCAAAGGGGACCTAGGCTGTGGGCTGAGGCAAGGCCTGTTTGGGCCTGTGTCTCTGGTTTTACCGTCCTTGTGGGGAAACCTCACCAGGCAGGGAAGACTCACCCAGTGGGGAGGTCTCGCTGGTCAGTTTCCTCCTAGAGGTTCCCCTCAATTTACAGCTACTGCCTGGGCTGGGCTGCCTTCCTCTGCAAAGTTTCCAGGGGCCCGGCCCTACCTCCTGGGCCTGGGAGCCTCACCCTTTGCAGATGAATCTCCTTAGGCTGCCCCTCCTCAGAGAATTTTCCAACAGGCCTGGAACCTTTGCTCCGCCCTAAGCCTGTCTCTGTGCGGCTCTTCCACCCAGAAGCCTCCTAGATCCTGGGACCCTGCTCTGCACCTAATCTCCTGGCTGCGTGGCCCCTCCTCTGAGCAGCCACCTGTGTCCCCGAACAATCGCTCTGAGTCCCAGAGACCCGCCACAGGCCTCTTCCTCCAGACAGCCGCCCAGTATGCCGGTGCGGTCACTAGGAGTCCAAGAAACTCACTTCGTGCCTCCTCCTCCCACCAACCACCCGTAGCCCGGGGCAATCAATCACTCCGAGTCGAAGTGACCCTCCCCGTTCCTCCTCCTTCTCCAGATAACCCCCCGGGTGTTCAGGAGCAGTCCCTCTGAGTGGCTCTGAATCCACGTGACCCGCTGCACGGGTCCTCTGGGCACCGCCCGGAGCTCAGGTGCGGCCACTCAAGACCAAGCGTCCCACCACGCTTCTCCTCCAGGCAGCCCCCCTGTGTTCAGGAGCTGTCACTTTAAGACCAAACAACTCACCACTCGCCTTCTCCTCTGAGCAGCCGCCTGGAGCGCTAATGCAGTCACTGCGAGTCCAAAGGACCCGCCGCGCTCCTTCTCCTCCTTCTCCTACTCCTCCGGGCAGGCCCCGGGGTTCAGAAGTGGTCAGGGTCCAAACAGCTCGCCACGCAGCCCCTTCTCTGGCAACCGCCTGTAGTTCCCGTATAGTCACCCGAATCCAAGCGGCCGCGCTCCTCTTCCTCCTCTTAGTCCTCAGGGCAGGCCCCGGGGTTCAGAAGTGTCGTTCTGATTCCAAACAGCTCGCCGCGCAGCTTCTCCTCTGGCAACAGCCTGTAGCTCTGGTGCAGTCTCTCCGAATCCAAGTGGCCATGCTCCTCTCCTCCTCCTCAGGGCAGGCCCCGGTGTCCTGAGTCCACACAGTTCTCCTCGCCACTCTTCCCCTGGGCAGCCCCCGGAGCCCCAGTGGTTGCTCCGAGTCCCAGCGCTGTGCCGAGCGGCCTCCTTTACGGCGCTCCCAGCTGTCCGAGTTCACTGCTCCAGTGGGGGGAGGGGCGTCTCGCCGGCAGTTCTACTTCACAAAGTTTCCTGCGTTCCGGGACCCCCGTCCCATCCGGGATGCCCCCCCAGGGGGTGAGAGTCACCCGGCTGCTTTGAGTTGGTCCCAAGCCTCTCAATATCTCCTCTTTTGAATCCTGAGTCCTGGAGCAACATGAAATGCAGCCACCCTCTAGGCCGCCATCTTGAAAACCCCGCTTGTATTCTTGATAATCGCCATTCTAATTGGATTGAGATGAAATCTTAGGGTGGTTTTGATTTGCATTTCTCTTATTACTAGAGATGTTGAACATGTTTTCATATATCTGTTGATTGCTTGTAGATCTTCTTCTGCGAAGTGTCTGCTCATTTCCTTAGCCCATTTGTTCATTTGGTTATTTGTATTCTTGGTGTAGAGTTTGTTGAGTTCTTTATATATTCTGGAAATTAGTGCTCTATCTGAAGTATGAGTGGCAAAGATTTTCTCCCACTCTGTAGGCTCTCTTTTCACATTGCTGATAGTGTCCTTTGCTGACAAAAAGATTTTTAGTTTGAATCTATCCCAATTATTGATTCCTGCTTTTATTTCTTGTACTTTGGGAGTCATGTTAAAGAAGTCTGATCCTAAGTGGACATGATGAAGATTTGGACCGACGTTTTCTTCTATAAGATGCAGGGTCTCTGGTCTGATTTCAAGGCCCTTGATCCATTGTGAGTTGATTTTTGTGCAGGGTGAGAGATAGGGGTTTACTTTCATATGCTGCATATGGATTTCCAGTTTTCCCAGCACCATTTGTGGACAGGCTATCTTTTCTCCATTGTATGTTTTTGGCACTTTGTCTTGTATGAGAAAATTGTATATATTTGGGTTTGTGTCTGTGTCCTCTATTCTGTACCATTGATCTACCTGTCTATTTTGGTGCCAGTACCATGCCATTTTTGTCACTATTGCTCTGTAGTATAGTTGGAGTTCTGATATTGTGATACTCTTTGCTTCATTCTTCCTGCTAAGGATTGCTTTAGCTATTCTGGGTCTCTTATTTTTTCCAAATGAATTTCCAGATTGCTTGCTCTATTTTTATGAGGTATGTCATAGGTACTTTTGATATAGTAAGAGTTCATAGTATGACAACATGTAGATAAAACTTAAAAGCAATAGAATGAAACAGACATTATTACCCTATATATGTGTATGATTTTTTTTTAATTTTAAAAATTAAAAAGAAAAAACAAAAGAAAAAAGTGAAAAAGTTGGCTATGGTTGTTCTTTTCATAAAATACTACACAACCAACAGTGCAGATGTTGGTGGTTAGTTGACTTTCCTCAGACTTCCTTGCTTCCACTTATTTTCAGACTACATGTAGATACTCACATATTTGTTAAACCAGACTCATATCTTATATGAACCATCAACCATCATCTTTAAGAAGGAAATACTTATGTGGGATTTCAGCAAAATGACTTTTGTTAGAACAATGGATGTTTGGGCTTCCATATTTCATTCAGTAATTACAAGTTTGGTATCATGAATTCAAAGGTAAAAAATAGAAAATCACTTGCAATTAAAACAGAAAAGTTCTTTTTGTACTTAAATTTAATTTTGTGTGTGTGTTTGGTATCCAATTGCTTGCTAAAAGTCTCCTAAACTTAATATTAAATCATTTAATTAAGAGCCCAAATGAACCTTCATGATACCTTAGATTGATTTATTTTTCCAAGAGACAAAGACGAAAAATCAGGCAATATAAAAGAAAGCCTAGGTCACTCAAGTAAGTAGTGACACAAGAAAGATAAGCATGAAAATTCTCTAAATTGTAAACTAGTTTTCATCTATAATGTTATACTTGATTTGTTTTTTTAAATAATTCACAAATATTTATTTAAAACATATTTCAGTTCCAAAAATACATGTCTGAATTCTTTAAAGCTTAATATATTTGGAAATACAGGATTAATTTAGAAATACATGCATACAGATACATTACCTGACATGCCCAGTAGAACCTGCTATGGTAATTTTATCAAAATAAAGTTTATATTTCTACAGTGAAGCATATGAGTAGTCACACTAAATGGGGCAAATAAAGACTAGAAAGAGTCACACATTAAATTTGGTCAAATATGACCATCAAATGAATTATAAAAATTATTTTATTGTTTTCGTAACTCGTGTTTTAAATTGTAGCTAAAGTCATATGGACATTAACTAATGTCTTATTATTTATAATTCATTGTACTGTTGAGGGAGAAAATAGGAAATTTACATCATATTTTAGTGATATTCACAAGTACCATACAGGAAAAGCAATAGACAATATTTTCAGGGTTTTCCTTAGCAACAGACTCTGTTTAAATACTTCCACATACCTTAAATAGGAGTCTATGAGAAAATTGAGGCAGGTAGCAATAAATACTCTTTTGATTTTTACTATTATTTTTACTATTTCAAGCTAATCCTCTCTACTACTGGAATACTTATCTTTAAATTCTGCACTACAATTATTTTGCCCAGAATATTTCAATTTTTCTCCCACAGTTTATATGATGCATAGAAACTTCTCAGCAGGGCATTAGGTTTTGTCATTTGAATCTCTGTCAAGTCTCACACTTTATATTAAGTCAAATTTACTCTAAAATACAAAAATGCCAAATTCCTAATTTTTATCAAAGTGTTTGCTCTTTTTTTCATTCTGACTTTATATGTGTGGTATATCAATGGAAAGAACGTGAATTTTGAAATGTCAACAGAAGACATTGTAATAACACAAGTATAAACTACAGTAGTAGAAATGACATTATAAAGAAAGAATACATTTCATAGACTGCCATGTAGTTCAGTGTGAAACTTGAGGGAAAAGAAATAATAATGACTCAAATATCCAAACGTGAAAAACTGGAAATAACAAAGAAAAATAGTTTTAGTTACTATGCCACAATGGGTTTATTATGGCATGGCTGTGTGTAACCATAGACTGATTTCCAGTAACTGACCAGAGGAAACTTAGTGGTTTAGTCATGAAGCACTACTTGAAGTTTCCAGAATATACTTATATGAGATGCATCTAAGTGTATAAAATACCTCAAAATATTGCAGCAATACTAATCTTTTTGTTCCATGACTTATAATCTATAATGTTTGTTAAATACCCACCATATTCTGAATATTTTACTACATATTAGTGATGCAATATAGGGTGATAACAAAGTCATGTTTCAACTAGTTGCCCCCAAATTGTGCAATTGATAAGTGGAGGCAAATAGTTTGATAAAACAACCAGGATACAGCGAACTTATAATAGGGAAATTGACTACCTTCAAATACAGATGACTAAGGAAAGATGTGAAGAACAAACTTCAGTTAACCAAAATGTATGGGAAGGACAGAGAGAAATAGTAGGTAAGCTTTAGCTGGAAAGAAAAGTGTATAAAAAGATTCTAAAGGAAGAAAGAGGAAAATCACCTTTGCCTACTAAAAGAAGGCCAACATGGTTGAAGAACAGAGAACAACAAAAGGTCAAGAGGAACTGGAGAGATGCATGAACTAGCCCAGGCAGAAGGCTTCAGGCCAATTGAAGAATTTTGTTCTTTATCCAAAAATGCAGATACTTGAAATAAATTAATGCAATGCACTGTATTAGTAGAATTCAAACAAAAGCTACATGATCATCGCAATAGAATGGTGAAAGCATTTGACAATACAACACTCTTCACAATAAAAACTATCAACATATGAAATAAAAGAAATTTTCTCAACCAGGTCAAGGGTATCAATAAAACAACAACAACAAATCACTACAGCCACCCTCAGAAGTAATGGCAAAAGACAGAATGTTCCTCTCCTAAGATCAGGAACAGGCAAGCATGACTGCTGCCATCTCATCCACTCAATTTTACTCTGGATGCTCCAACAAGGTCATATAGCAAGCAGTAAATAAAGACAATTTTGTGCGTGGATAAAGAAATTTTTAAAATTCCGCTCTTTATTTGCAGATGGTAAGATTTTATTAATAGAAAATTCTGCAGAATTCAAAGGCCAACATTGTCTTGGGGTACAAGAATGAAATTTTTTAAGTTGTATTTTTATGTACTAATAATGAACAAAATGCCATTGAAATTATGTCACTCGAAATAGTGTCAAAATAATGAATTTTTTTAGGAATAAATGAAACAAGTGGAAGTGTTAAATATAAAAAAAATCTATGAAACATTGTTGAAAGAAATTATGAAATATTAAATAAATGTAGAAATATTTTCATGAATTGGCAAAAATAATGTTTGTAAAGAGCTATTAATTCTCCACAAATTTAATTTTTGATTAAACAGAATCCTTATCAAGAGTTGAACTGGTATTTTATCAAAGATTGATAAGTTGATCCAAAGTTCATGTTAACTTTTCAGAGCCCTCAAGTGGCAACAACAATTTTGATAAAAAAGAAGAAAACTGGATAAATTAGCACTCCAGTTTCAACACATCACACTACAGTGATCATATGAAATACCAGCATAAATGTAAACTATATAATATATATAATAAATAAGGATTATTTTTTAAGAAAATGATTTTAAAACATTTGGATTGACACTCTGAAAGCAGTAGTAAGAGGAAAGTTCATTGCATTGAACTTATACTTTAAAAGAATAAAAAGTTAACAACTAAATGACATAAAATTACATCTCAAAGCCCTAGAAAAAGAACAGATCAACACCAAAAGAGTAAGAAAGGAAATAATTAAAATCAGAGCTGAAATCAACGAAATTGAAACAAGAGAAACAATTCAAAAATTTGACAAAACAATAAGTTGATTCTATGAAAAAGTAAACAAAATTGATAAACCCTTAGCCACACTAATGAAGAGGAGAGAAAACTCAAATTACTAGAATTTGTGATGAAAAAGGAAAGATCACGACAGACACCACTGAAATACATAACATAATTAGAAGCTACTTTGAAAATCTATACTCCAACAAAATAGAAAATATCAAAGACATCAACAAATTTCTAGAGACATATGATCCTCCCAAACTGAATCAGGAAGATGTACCCAATTTAAACAGATCCATTTCAAGCACCAAAATAGAACAAGCCATCTAAAGCCTACTAACCAAGAAAAGCTCAGAACCAGATGAAGTCTCAGCTGAATTCTACAAGACCTTTAAGGAAGAACTAATACCAATACCCTTAAAAAATTCCAGGAAATAGAAATGGAGGGAACCTTTCCAAACTCATTCTATGAAGGTAGTATCATTCTGTTACCAAAACCAGAGAAAGACACATCAAGGAAAGAAAACTTTAGACCAATATCCCTTATGAACATAGATGCAAAAATCCTTTACAAAATTCTGGCAAATTACATACAAAAACATATTAAAAAAGATAGTGCACCATGATCAAGTGGGATTTATCCCAGGGATGCAAGTTTGGTTCAACATCTGGAAATCAATAAACATAATTCATCACATCAATAAACTTAAAGTTAAGAAATATGATTATTTCAATAGATGCTGAGAAAGTGTCTGAAAAAATACAGCACCCTTCATGCTAAAAGCACTAGAAAAAAATAAGGATAAAAAGGAACATTCTTCAACATTCTAAAAGCTATCTATGCTAAGCCCACAGACAACATCATTTTTAATGGAGAAAAACTGAAATTATTCCCTCTTAAAACTGAAACCAGACAGGAATGCCCTCTTTCACCACTTCTGTTCAACATAGTCCTTAAAACACTAGCCAGAGCCATTAGAGAAACCAAATAATTTAAAGAGGTACAAATAGGAAAAGAAGAACTCAAGCTATCACTATTTGCTGATGACATGATTTTATATTTAGAGGATCCAAAAATCTCCACCAGAAAACTTCTAGAACTGATAAATAAATTCAGCAAAGTAGCAGGATATAAAATCAATATGCATAAATCTAATGCATTTCTATTCATAAGTGACGAATCCTCTGAAAGAGAAATTAGGAAAACAACTCCATAAACAATAGCCTCGAAAAAAATAAAATACTTGGGAATTAATCTAATGAAAGAGCTGAAACACCTCTACAATTAAAATTGCAGAATACTAAAGAAAGAAATTGAAGAGAACCTTAGAAAATGAAAAGATCTCTCATGTCCTTGGATAGGCAGAATTAATATTGTCAAAATGGCCATTCTACCAATGATGCTATACAGATTCAATGCAATTCCAATTAACATCCCAATGACATTCCTCATAAAAATAGACAAAGCAATCATGAACTTCATCTGGAAGAATAAAAGACCTGGAATAGCCAAAGCAATCTTGAGCAGAAAGAGTGAAGCAGGAGGTATCACAATACCAGACTTTATACTACAGAGCAATAGTAACAAAAACAGCATGGTATTGGCACCAAAATAGACAGGCAGACCAAAGGTACAGTAGGAGACATAGAGACAAACTCACATAAATACAGTTACCTGATACTAGACAAAAGAGAAAAAATCATACAATGGAGAAAAGATAGCCTCTTCAACAAATGGTATGGGAAAGCTGGAAATTCATATGTAGTAAAATGAAATTAAACCTCTATCTCTCACCCTCCACAAAACTCAACTCAAAATGGATCAAGGACCTAGGAATTACACCAGACACCCTGCACCTAATGGAAGAAGAAGTAGGTCCAAATCTTCATCATGTTGGTTTAGGACCAGACTTCCTTAACAAGACCCCCAAAGCACAAGAAATCAAAGCAAGAATCAATAAATGGGATGGATTCAAACTAAAAACCTTTTTCTCAGCAAAGGATACAATCAATAATGTGAAAAGAGAGCCTACAGAGTGGGAGAAAATCTTTTCCACATGCACTTCAGATAGAGCACTCATCTCCAAAATTTATAAAGAATTTACAAAACGTTACACCAAAAATACAAAGAACCCAATCAATAAATGTGCTAAGGAACTGGGCAGACACATTACGGAAGAAGATATACAGATGATTAACAAATAAATGAAAAAGTGTTCAACATCTCTAGTAATTAGAGAAATGCAAATTAAAACAATTCTAAGATTTCATCTTACTCCAATTAGAATGGCTAGTATCAAGAATATAAGGAATAATAGATGTTGGCATGGATGTGGGGAAAAAGGAACACTTTTACATTGCTGGTGGAGTTGCAAATTGGTGCAGCCACTCTGGAAAGCAGTGTGGAGATTCCTCAGAAAATCTGGAATGGACCCACCATTTGACCCAGTTATCCCACTCCTTCGTTTATACCCAAATGACTTAAAATCAGCATACTACAGTGATGCAGTCACATCAATGTTTATTGCAGCTAAATTCACAATAGCTAGAATGGGGAAACAATATCCTTCAACAAATACACAATGGAATATTATTCAGCCATAAAAAAGAATAATATTATAGCATTTGCAGGTAAATGAATGGAATCGGAGAATATCATGCTAAGTTAAACAAGTCAATCCCAAAACACCAAAGATGGAATGTTTTCCCTGATAAGTAGATGATTATACATAATAGAGTGGGGGGATTAGGGGGTAAGAGAAGAATGAAGAAACTTTAGATTTCATAGAGGGAGATGAGAGGTTGGAGGGGACTGGGGTATGAAAGATAGTGGAATGAGACAGACATCATTACCCTATGTAAGGTATGTTTACACCAGTGGTATAAATATACATCGGGTACAACCATAGAAACAAAAATCGTACCCCATTGTATATAATGAATCAAAATGCAGTCTGTAAAAATTAAAAATAAACAAATTAAAAAAAAATTTGAATGTCCACAAGCCAAAAGACTGATTTAGAACTTTACCTCACAGTATGTATACAGATTGATTCCAAATGGGCAATAGTGAAGAAAAGAGTTAACACAGCAGGCCTGACACAGCTACTCTTGAAGAGGCATACTTGGAAAACGGGCCATTGGTTAAAATCTGGGAATGGATTCAGAAGTATTTCCACTATTCCCTAAATAAGGGTGACTTAATGCTCCTAAGTGGTTTGTAAAAATAATAGGATTGATGCTGAATATTTGCTTTCCTTCTGATAATCTGGAGTTTTGGGGCATGGTAAGCAAAGCATGCCTATGTTACTGCTCTTGGTAGAAACCATAGGCAACGATTCTCTAATGAGCTCTCCAAAGAGACAAAACCGTTCATGTTATAATTAGATACGAGAGGAATTAAGCACCCTCTCTGTTTACATAAGTCTTTGAAACTTGCACCAGGTTTCCCATGACCTTTATCCAATGCACCTTTCCCCTTTACAGACTTTACTTTGTGTTGTTTCTCTGTTTTAAATCATAGATGAGTGTATGACAATGGTGAGTTCTGTGACATCGGTCACCAGCAAATCACTGAAACCACCCACCCCAATCATAAATGAAATTAAATAGAAAACAGAAAACATTAGAAAATCCTCATGATCCTGAGATTGGAAAAGACTTCTCATATGAGACAGCTGAATCCTAAAGAATAAAAAAAAAATTGATGTTTGAATTTTACCAAATATATTTCTACTTTAAGACACCATGAAGTAGTGCATAGACAAGCTACAACATGAAATAAAATAATTGCAACTGAATATACACACATACATATATGTAAGTGTGTGCATTTACATATATCCATATACAACCTGACTCAACAAGACACAAGTTCCATTAGAAATCCTCAAATATTTGAATGAATATTTAGCCAAATTAAATACATGAATAACTAATACACATAAGAAAATGCTCTACTCAATTAGGTGTAATAATTAGGTGTAATGTCTTCAGTCATTAAAACTTAAACTCACAGTGAAATGCCACTTCATATACACTAGCATGACTGAAGTCCAAAGGACAGGCAATAAAAATCCTTATTAAATATGTAGAGAAATCGGAACCCTCATGTGTTGCTATTTGGCATGAACAATGATGTAAATACTTTGGAAAAACTTTGATGATTGCTTTCAAAGTTGAACATAAGTTCACCAGAGGACCAAGTATTCTATTCTTATATATCTACCCAAGAAGAAAGAAAATATATTTCCATAAAAATAACTATATAAAGATGTTCAGAGAAACATTACTCATAATAGGCACTAAGTGGGAGGCATTCTCTAACACAGAACCTCAAAATCATTACACCAAATAAAACAACGTGGGCATAAAAGATTCTATATTGTTTTAGTACTTCATATAATTTGTGTAAAGGCAAATGTATACAGACAGAAAACATATTCATATATGCCTGAGGCTAGAAGTTGGAAGCAGAATAACTGCAAGTCAACCCCATGTTTTTTTTTTGCAGTGATAGAAATATTTTAAAATTAGATTTGCTGATAGTTCCACAACCCTATACATTTTCTAAAAATTAATTGCATATTTGAAATAAATAAATTTAATGCATGAAATTATAACTTACTGAAGCTGAAAATTTAAACCATTTTTGTAGGTTGCTTCATCTAATTTTTGTAAATTTTTCTTATGTGCATAAGAAAGAAATTGTTAATTACATGCTAATGGTGTTGTTCAGTCATATGCCAACAGATCTCTCCTGTTAGTTTATACTTCTCTCAAATTTCACTGTATTGTGAAGCTATTTTTAAATGCACTGAGCTAGACATTTTTGAAATATCTCCCTTGTTAAATTTTCCCTTAACATTACACCTAATTGTATTGGAAAATCTCTACTGCTTGAAAAAAATATATAGTTACGTCAGATTCCATTACATAGTGTTTAATGGATAGTGTTCAGCATTTGACATTTCAGTGTTCCCATATGTAGTGGTTTGTAAGATCCACAGTTTGTTGCCTTTTGTAAATCATCCATGGACGTGAAAATAATGTATATTTCATAGTTACCAAATGGATTATTCAAATGTCAATTAGGCAAAGTTGGTTGATTTTTTTTACTTCAGTTTTTCCATTCTTTGGTGATTTTCTCTCTATTCCATTAATTATTAAAAGAGGAATATTAGACTGTCTCCCTACAATTATAGACTTGTGTAGGTCTCCTTTGAGTTCTATCAGTTTTTTACTTAATAATCTTAAGGAGCAAAATATGAGTTTGTTATGTTCATTATGATTATAACAGGCCATTATTGATTATGGATTCTACATTGTCTGATAGAGGTATATTCATTCCTGATTTACACTGACTAGGGATAGCATGATGCATCTTTTTCCATCCTTTAACTTTTTTTTTAATTCATTTTTATTGTAAACATATGGGATACATCTTGTTTCTCTGTACATGAAGTAGAGGCATATGATTTGTGTAATCATACATTTACCTAGGGAAATAGTTTTTGATTCATTCTGTTATTTTTTTCTCTCCCCCACCCCTCCCACCCCTCTTATCCCTCTATAGAGTCCCTCCTTCCTCCATTCCTGCCCCCTTCTCACCCCCTGTATGTGTCATCATCCGATTATGAGTGAGAGCATTTGTCCTTTTGTTTTTTGATATTGGCTTATCTCACTTAGCATGATATTCTCCAACATTATCCATTTACCTACAAATGCCATAATTTTATTATTCTTTATGGCTGAGTAATATTATCCAGTCATCAATTGAAGGGCATCTAGGTTGGTTCCACAATCTGGCTATTGTGAATTGAGCAGCTATGAACATTGATGTGGCTGTATCTCTGTAGTATGCTGACTTTAAATCCTTTGGGTATAGGCCGAGGAGTGGAATAGCTGGGTCAAATGGAAGTTCCATTCCAAGTATTCTAAGAAATCTCCACACTGCTTTCCAGAGTGGCTGCACTAATTTGCAGCCCCACCAGCAGTTTATGAGTGTACCTTTTTCCCCACATCCTCTCCAACACCTATTGTTGCTTGTATTCTTGATAATTGACATTCTAATTGGGGTGAGATGAAATATTATGGTATTTTTGAGTTGCATTTCTATTATTACTAAAGATGTTGAACATTTTTTCATATGTTGTTGATTGCTTGTAGATCTTCTTCTGTGAAGTGTCTGTTCATATCCTTAGACCATTTGTTGATTGGGTTATTTGTATTCTTCATGTAGAGTTTTTTGAGTTCTTTGTAGATTCTGGAAATTAGTGCTCTATCTGAAGTGTGTGTGGCAAAGATATTCTCCCACTCTGTAGGCTCTCTTTTAATTGCTGATAGTTTCCTTTGTTGAGAGAAAGCTATTTAGTTTGAATCTGTCCCAGTTATTGATTCTTGCTTTCATTTCTTGAGCTATGGGAGTCCTGTTAAAGAAGTCTAATCCTAAGCCAACAAGGTGAAGACTTGGACCTACTTTTTTCTTCCATAAGTTGCAGGGTCTCTGGTCTGATTTCAAGGTCCTTGATCCATTGTGAGTTGATTTTTGTGCAGGGTGAGAGATAGGGGTTTACTTTCATTCTGTTGCATATGGATTTCCACTTATCCCAGAACCATTTGTTGTGTTGGACAGGCTATCTTTTCTCCATTGCATATTTTTGGCACCTTTGTCTACTATGAGAACATTGTATTTATTTGGGTTTGTGTCTGTGTCCTCTATTCTGTACCATTGATCCACCTCCACCTGTCTATTTTGGTGCAAATACCATGCTGTTTTTATTACTATTGCTTTGTAGTATAGTTGGAGGTCTGGTATTGCTATACCCCCTGCTTCACTTTTCCTGTTAAGGATTGCTTTAGCTATTCTTGGTTTCTTATTCTTCAAGGTGAATTTCATGATTGCTTGCTCTATTTCTGTAAGTTATGTCATTGGAATTTTAATTGGAATTGCATTGAACCTGTACAGCACTTTTGGTAGTATGGCCATTTTGACAATATTAGTTCTGCCTATCAAAGAACATGGGAGATCTTACTATCTTCTAAGGATTTCTTTAATTTCTTTCTTTAGTGTTCTGTAGTTCTCATTGTAGAGGACTTTCACCTCTTTTGTCAGCTTGATTTCCAAGTATTTTATTTTTTTCAAGGCTATTGTGAATGGGGTAGTTTTCCTAACTTCTCTTTCTGAAGAGTCATTATTTATGTATAAAAATGCATTGGATTTATGAGCATTATTCTTACATCCTGCTACTTTACAAAATCCACTTATGAGTTCTAAAAGTTTTCTGGTGGAATTTTCTGGTTCCTCTAAATATATAATCATGTCATCAGCAAACAGGTATAGTTTGAGTTCTTCTTTTCCTATTTGTATCCCTTTAATTTTTTGGTCTTTCTAATTTCTCTGGCTAGAGTTTTGAAACAAAGTTGAATAGAAGTGGTGAAAGAGGGTATCCTTGCCTTGTTCCAGTTTTTAGGGGAAATGCTTTCATTTTTTCACCATTTAGAATGATATTGGCCATAGGCTTAGCATAGATGGCCTTTACAATGTTATGTTCCCACTATCCCTATTTTTTCTATTGTTTTGAGCATGAAGGGGTGCTGTATTTATCAAATGCTTTTTCTGCATCTATTGAAATAATCATGTGATTCTTGACTTTAAGTCTATTGATATGGTGAATTACATTTATTAATTTCCAGATGTTGAACCAACCTTGCATCCCTGGGATAAAGCCCACTTGATCATGGTACACTATCTTTTAAATATATTTATATGCGATTTGCTAAGATTTCATTGAGAATTTTTGTGTAGATGTTCATTAAGGATATTGGTCTTAAACTTTCTTTCCTTGATGTGTCTCTGTCTGATTTAGGTATCAGGGTGATATTGGCTTCATAGAGTGAGTTTGGGAGGGTTCCCTCCTCTTCTATTTCATGGAATCCTTTGAGAAGATTTGGAATGAGCTCTTCTTTAAAGGTTTGTAGAACTCAGCTGAGAACCCATTTGGTCCCAGACTTTTCTTTGTTGGTAGGCTTTTGATGACTTCTTCTATTTCATTACTTGAAATTGATCCAGTTAAATTGTGTATGTCCTCCTGGTTCAGTTTAGGTAATTCACATGTCTTTAGAAACCTGTTAATATCTTCAAGATTTTCTATTTTATTGGAGTATAGATTTTCAAAAGAGCTTCTAATTATGTTTTGTATTTCACTGGTGTCTGTTGTGATATTTCCCTGTTCATCCTGAATTTTGGTAATTTGGATTTTCTCTCTCCTTCACTTTGTTAGTGTGGCTAAGGGTTTATCAATTTTGTTTACTTTTTCAAAGAACCAACTATTTATTTTGTCAATTTTTTCAATTGTTTCTTTTGTTTCAGTTTTGTTGATTTCAGATCTGATTTTAACTATTTCCTGTCTTCTACTACTTTTGGTGTTACTCTGTTCTTCTTTTTCTAGGGCCTTGAGCCATAGTGTTAGGTCGTTTTTTTGTTGACTTTTTCTTCTTTTATTGAATGCGCTCCATGAAATAAATCTTCCTCTAAGAACTGCTTTCATAGTATCCCAGAGATTTTGATATGTTGTTTCTTTGTTCCATTTACCTCTAAGAATTTTTTTATTTCCTTTCTGATATCTTCTGTTATCCATTCATCATACAATAGCATATTATTTAATCTCAAGGTGTTGGAGTAGTTTCTGTTTTTTACTTTGTCATTTATTTCTAATTTCAATCCATTATGATCTGTTAGAATACAAGGTATTATCTCTATCTTCTTGTATTTGCTAACAGTAGCTTTGTGGCATAATATATGGTCTAATTTAGGGAAGGATCCATGTGCTGCTAAGAGAAAAGTGTATTCGCTCTTTGTTGAATGGTATATTCTATAAATGTCAGTTAAGTCTAAATTATTGATTGTGTTTTTGAGATCTATGGTTTCTTTTTTCAATTTTTTGTTTGGAGGATCTGTCCAGTGGTGAGAGAGGTGTGTTAAAATCACCTAGTATTATTGTGTTGTGGTCTATTTGATTTCTGGCATTGAGAAGGATTTGTTTGACATACATGGATGAGCCACTGTTTGGGGCATAGTTATTTATGATTGTTATGCCTTGCTGATTTATGCTTCGCTTAAGCAGTATGAAATGTCCTTCTTTATCCATTCTTATTAACTTTGACTTGAAGTCCTCATTATCTGATATGAGGATGGATACTCCGGCTTTTTTTCAGTGCAGTGTCTATGTGCATGGTATGTTTTTCCCCATCCTTTCACCTTTGGTCTGTGGGAATCTCTTTCTATGAGATGAGTCTCTTGCAGTCTGCAAATTGTTGGATCTTCTTTTTAATTCAATCTACCAGTCTATGTCTTTTGACTGGTGAGTTCAGGCCATTAACATTCAGGGTTATTGAGATATGATTTGTATTCCCGGTCATTTGGCTCATTTGTGTTTTTTTTTTACTTGACTTGATTTCTGCTTTATTTGGTTGTTCCTTTAGGCTAGTTCCTCCCTTTGCTGATTTACATCGTTGTATTTCATCTCTTCCTCATGGAATATTTTGCTGAGAATGTTCTGTAATGCTGGGTTTCTTTTTGTAAATTCTTTTAGCTTTTGTTTATCGTGGAAGTTTTATTTCATCGCCAAATCTGAGGGTAAGTTTTGCTGGGTATAAGAATCTTGGTTGGCATCCATTTTCTTCAGAGCTTGGTAAATGTTGTTCCAGGCCCTTCTAGCTTTTAGGGTCTGGATTGAAAAATCTACTGAATCTGTATTGGTTTCCCCTGAATGTAATTTGATTCTTTTCTCTTGCAGACTTTAAAATTCTGTCTTTATATTGTATGTTAGGTATTTTCATTATAATGTGCCTTGGTGTGAGCCTATTGTAATTTTGTGTATTTGGAGTCCTATAAGTCTCTTGTACTTGATTTTCCATTTCATTCTTCTACTGGGGAAATTTTCTGATATTATTTCATTGAATAGATTGTTCCTTCCTTTGGTTTGTTTCTCTAAGCCTTCCTCAATCCCGATAATTCTTAAATTTTGCCTTTTCTTGATATCCCATAGTTCTTGTGGATTCTGTTCATGATTTCTTACCGTCTTCTCTGTTTGGTCAACTTTGTTTTCAAGATTAAATATTTTTTCTTCAATATCTGAGGTTCTGTCTTCCAGGTGTTCTATCCTATTGGTTATGCTGTCTATGGAGTTTTTAATTTGGTTTATTGTTTCCCTCAAGGATTTCTGTTTGTTTGTTTGTTTTTTTCAGTATCTCTAACTCTTTATTGAAATGATCTTTTGCTTCCTGTATTTGTTCTTTTAACTGTCAATTGGTGCGATCATTCAATGCCTGCATTTGCTCTTTCATCTCATCCTTCAATGCCTGCATTTGCTATTCATCTCTTCGTTTGCTTCCCTGATCATTTTGATTACGTACATTCTGACCTCCCTTTCTGACATTTCTTCTGCCATGCTATCATTAGATTTTATTTCTATACCATCTAGGTTTGTTCGGAACATTTTCTTCCCTTGTTTTCTCATATCGTCCAGGTATCTACCCCTCTAGTAGTGAAACTCTGGGATATTGCAGATTTCCTCTATTGACTAATATTGTCTCTGTAGATTTCCAATAACTCACCTCTTAGCCCTCAGTAGCCTGAAGTCTTGGAGGAACTTGATAATGCAGTGCTCCACTAGGAAGCTGGCCTTCTACGGGTGGTAGCCTTCAGGTGGGGTACATTCCCTGGTGGTTTTGAGTTGGTCCTGAGTCTCAATACCTCCTCTTCTTGGCTCCTCCATCTTGTCAAAGGTCTTCTAGCCTCCTCTAGGTGTCTCAGGAAGGGAGTTGCCCTTCCAATGATGATGGCCACACCCTCAGGAGTAATTCAAAATGCCTGCACCAGCCTATGAAGAAGCCTCCAGCTAACTCCGTAATTTTGACAAATCTCAGTATGGTGGTCGGGGGTGTTGTGCAGTGGTGGTGTCTTTCTTTGGCCTGGTGGTTAGGTGGGTTGGCTACCTGCCGCCCTGCTCTGCAAGGAAGGCTTGTTGTGTGCCCACCTGCTACTTCTGCGATGCAAGCGGCCTGACTCGCCAGTCAGCTCACTCCCCGTCTATGACCAAGCAGTGATGGCATCGACCTAGGTGCAGGGGTCAGGCGGGGTCGCTCAGTTATGACATCTGTCCTTGGCCTGCCTATTGGGCGGGTTATCTGCCTGCTGCTTACCTCTGCAATGTAGGTGGCCTGGCTCAGCTGCCAGCTTGCTCCAACCTAGGTCCATCCTTTAACATTTAACCTGTTTGTGTCTTTATATATAAAATAAATTTTCTGTAGGCAGCATGCAGTCATATCTTGGGTTACTGTTTAATAATCTATGAATTTTTTTTTTTTTTTTTGTATTTGAGATTGAACCCAGGAGTGCTTAACCACTCAGTCCCATACCCAGCCCTTTTTATATTTTATTTATAGACAGGGTCTCACTAAGTCGCTTAGGGCTCACTAAATTGCTGAGGCTGGCCTTGAACTTGTGATCCTCTTGACTCAACCATCTGAACAGCTGGGATTACAGATATGCACCAATCTTTGATTTTAATTGGGGATATGTAGAAATTTACACTAGTGGGATTATGGATATTTGAGTTTAAATCTATCACCTTGAGTTTTCTTTGTTCCATCTGTTCTTTGTGTACATATATAAATACACCACAGTGAATCTCCACATCATGTACAACCACAGAACTGGGATCCTAATTAGAATAAGATGTACTTCATGTTTGCATAAATATTTCAAAATATACTCTACAGTCATACATAACTAAAAAGAAAAAATAAAAGTGTAAAAAGTCATAAAAAAGTAAATCAGTTTATTCCCATTCTAGAATGTACACAACCTCCCCTACTTTGTACACCATGTTTCGCATTGCTACAGATGTGACAACTGGTAAACCTACATTATACACCATAATCACCCCAAGTCCACAATTTACATTAGGATGTTCTGCTTTCTGTGGGCATTGACGAATGTACTGTGATGTGTACATTATAGCATCAGACAGAATGGTTTCATTTCCTTAAAATTCCTCCATGCTCTGCAAATTCATCCTTTTTCTCCAGTTTTGCCTTTTCCAGGGCATCACCTAGGTGGAGTCAGTTTCCGCCTTTTCCAGATTGTCTTCTTTCACATAGTAATGAGCATTTGAGTTTCTCCATGTCTTTTGTGCCTAAATAGCTCATTTATTTTTAGCAGGGAATGATATTACACTGTCTAAATGCATCCGTTTACTTACCTTCTCCTCTACTGAAGGACATCTTGGTGGCTTCCAAGTTTTGGCAATTCTGAATAAAGGTGCTATATATATTCAAGTGCAGGTTTTTGGATGGAAATAAGTTTTCAATTCATTTGAGCAAATACCAAAGACTGTTTTTTTTTTTTTAAAGATTATATGAGAGGATATATTTACTTTTGTAGGAATCTGCTGAACTATCTTTCAAAGTGGTCACACCATTTCAGATTGCCACCATCAACAAATAAGAGTTTTATTTCACATCTTCATCAGCATTTCTTATTGCCAGGGTTTCAAATTTTGGACATTCTAACAGATGTAAAGCATTATATCATGGTTAGTTTAATTTGCAGTTCCCTAATGGTATATTAAAGTGAATATCTGTTTATATGCTTACTAGTCATTTGTACATATTCCTATAGAAGTACAGATATTTTAAATGAGGTATCCATTTTTATATTGTTGAGTTTTAAGAGTTCTTTGAATTTTTTGAATAACAATTCAATATCAGGTATGTCTTTTGCAAATATGTTCTCCCAGCCTGAAATTTATCTTCTCATTCTCTTGTGTTTCACTTTGACAAATCAGAAGTTTTAATTTTAATAAATTCCAGCTTATTATTTATTTCATTCATGTGTTGTGCCTTTGATGTTATATGTAAAAGTCATTATCATATCCAAGGTTTTCTAGGTTTTGTCCTATGCCAACTTTTAAGAACTTTATAGTTTCATATTTCACTTTAATTCTAGGACTCACTTTGAATTAATATTTCATGACTGTAAGGTCTATTTTTGTATATATTTATTTGCATATGGATATCCAGTTGTTCCAGTATCATTTTTTAAAAAAGACTGTTTGCTTCATTACATTGTCTTTGCTTCCTTGTTGAAATGAGTTTTTGATATCTATATGGGTCTACTTCTGGGGTCTACTTCTGGACTCAACAATCTGTTCCATTACTTGTCTATAATTTCATTCATATCACACTATATTGGTTATTTTTATCTATATATTAAGTCTTGATGACAGGATGCACCATTTTTCTGACTTTGTTTTTCTTCAGTTTGATCTTAACTACTATGAGTGTTTTGTCTTTCTATAAAAAGTTGAGAGCTATTTTTTTTGATATCTCCAAGAATTTTGATTCATCTTTCATTGAATATAAAGAAAAGGTTGGGAAGAACTGATGTCTTTATGATATGGGATATTTTTATTCATGAACTTGGTAAAATGTCCTCGATGTATTGAAATAATCTTTGATTACTTTTTAAATATTTTTTTTAGTTTCCCTTGTGTATTTCTTATGAATTTTTTGTCATATTTATAATTGAATTTTTTCCCTTAGGTGCTAATGTGAATGAATGTGAATGGCGTTGTTTCCTAATTGTAAATTCCAATTGTTCATTGATGACATAAAAGACAATAGTTAACGTTTTGTATTAACTTATCCTGCCAACTTGCAATAATTATTTATTAATTCCAGAGGTTTTCCTGAGTCACTGTTTGTTTGGATTTTCCACATGGACAATCACTGTATCTGTGAACAAAGTCAGTTTTATCTCTTTGCGCATAAGGTGCATTGGTAATAAAATATAATAATGCGTTTTATTTTATTTTCTTGTCTTATTGCATTAGCTAAAATTTATAGTAAGATATTGAAAAGCAGTGGTAAGGTGGGACATATTTGTCTTGTTCCTAATCATAGTGGGCAAATGTTTTTCCATTAGAGAAGTATATTGTTAACCATAGTGGAGGTTTGTAATATTCTTTTTAGATTGAAGAAGTTTCACTATATTCCTCGTTTGCTGAAAGTGTTTAATATGAACAGGTGTTCTATATTGTTAAATGCCTCTTCTGCATTTATTAATACAATAATGTAATTTTTCTTCATTAGTATGCTTAGGTAGTGAAGTACAGTAATTGCATTGAAATATTTGGCACCATTGCATATATGAAAAAAATCCCACATGACTGTGATATTCAATTCTTTATATACATAATTGGATGTGATGCAAATTTTTTATTCATAAATTTTACTTCTGTTTTCATGAGAAAATTAGACTATAATGTTCTTTTCTTGTAATGTCTTTGGTTTTGGCATTAGGATTAATAATGGTCTCATTGAATGAGTTAGGAATTATTCTTTCTTCATCTATCTCTTAGAAAAAAGATGTAAATAATTAGTATATATATATATTTTTTTATTTTTATTTTTTACTAAATGATTAGTAGAATTCGCCAGGAAGCTTATGGTGCTTTCTTTTTGGAAGATTTTTAATTGTTTATTCAATTTATTTAAAGGTTATAGGCTAATTGAGATTGTCTATTTCTTCTAGTATGTTTTGGCAGATTATGTCTTTTAAGAGATTTGTTCATTTCGTGTAGATTATCAAATTTGTGGACAAATGATTTTCATAATGTTGGTTTGTTCTTCTTTTGATGCTCAAGAAATCCATAGAGATTCCTCTTATTTTTTCTTTTATTTCATAATTTGTATCATATCCCCCATCATCTTTTCTCTCTTTCCTTTGTTATCCTGGCTAATGACCTGGTGATTTTATTACCATTTTAAAGAACAAGCTTTTTTGTTAATTTCTCTGTCGATTTTGTGTTTTCAATTTATGTGGTTTCTACTCTAATTTTTATTATTTCATCTTTTCTTGCTTTTAATTTAGTATCCTCTTTTTTATATTTTCTTAGAAATAAGCTTAGATTATTGTTTTTAGATTTTTCTCATATTCTAACATAATATAACCCTACAAATTTTTCTTTTAAGCACTGTTTTTGCTTCTCTCCTCCAATTTTGATAAAATTGTATTTTCATTTTATTTACTTTAAGTTTCAAGTTTTCTCTTATGACTCCTATTTGACTGATACATTTTTAAATGTGTTATTTAATATCTACATATTTGGGGAATTCTCTCTCTATCTTCCTCTTAATTACTTCAAGGTTAAATCTGTGATCAGAGAGCTCGCATTTTAATTTCCATTCCAGTAAATTGTTATGGTATATTTGGCTATGAAAAATATAGTTATGTTAGCTTGAGAATGATGTATAATTGGCTCTTGTTAGATGAACTAGTCTATAGATTTCAATGATATCCAATTGACTGATTCTGTTGTTGAGTTTAAGATATCTTTAATGGATGTGTCCATTTATGATAAGAGCTATTGATGTCTCCAGCAACAGTGAATTTGTCCAATTCTTCTTTCATTCCATTAGTTTTTGCATCATATATTTTGATGTTTTGTGGTTAGGTGCATTTACCTTAAGGATTAATTAATTCAGTATTCCTGAAATACTGATCTCTTCATCATTATGTAATGGCTCTAAACTTTTAATCTCTGTCTTTATTTTTAAAGTGAGTTTTTTTGTAGATAACATATGGTTGGATTTTGTGTTTTGATGTACTACAATGAACTTTGTCTTTCAATTGGTGTATTTAGGCCATTAACATTTAAAGTGATTATAGATAAAGCTTATAACATAATTGTAGTGTTTTGCATTGATAGACATTTTCCCCCATTTTTGTCTTTTGCATTTTCTGCTGTAATTGAGAATGTAATTGAGTAATTGATGTTTTTATATATTCTGTCTGTTCTTTATACATTAATTATACTTATTTTAAAACAATTTTAGTCTTTGCCCTATACTACTATATATATTTACAACTACTCCATGACCAATTTTATATAACACTGCTCCTCTTTATAGAAAATTACCTTATAATAATAAAACCCAACTGATTGCTCCTTCCCATCTTTTGTAACTTTGTTATCATTTATTTCATTTATATATAAGCACACATAAACATATATAAGTGCATGTATACACTTATAGTTATATAAAAAGGAATATATTTTGCTACTGTTGTGAACAAATTCTCTGTTAGATCAAAGATAGGAAACTGGATTTTTTTCTTCACTTATTTTATCTCTGATGTTCTTTTTTCATGTAGATCTGAGTTTCTGACCTACATCATTTTATTCTAGCTAAAAAAATTAACATTCTTGCAAGACAATATTACTGGCAACAAACTCCCTCAATTTCCATTTGTATGACTAAGGCTTCATTTCTTCTTCTGTTTTTAAGGATAATTTGGTAGAGCATAGCATTCTAGGTTGGTAGGGACTTTTCTCTTCTGAATATTTAAATACTTACTTCTTTCTTTTCTTACATGGTTTCAAATACATCTGATGTCATTGTTATCCTGATTCTCTATAGGTAAGTTACTCCCCACCATGGTTTTCATTAATATATTTACTTTATATTTGATATTCTGAAGCTTGAATATGATATGCTTAGGTGTAAGTGCAGGAATATTTTTGATTTTGTTTTTTTTCATTTTTGGAGTTGTTGTTGTTGTTGTTTGTTTTTGTTTTGTTTTGTTTTTTGGTGGTTTTTTTGTTTTGTTTTGTTTTTTGTTTGTTTTTTTGGTTTGGATTGGTTGCTTCATGTGGTTTGTGTTTTTGTTTAGTTTTATTTTATTTTCGTTTTTATTTGCACTGACCCTATTTGGTATTCTCTAAACTTTCTAGATTTGTAGCTTGGGGACTTAGAGTAATGTGGGGGAAATTCTTAGTCATTTATTGCTTCTATTCCCTCCTTCTTGTTTTTTCATTGCCCATATAATACCTTTTGTAGATATTCCAAAGGCATTGATATTGCCTTCCTGTTTTGTTTCTTTTTCCAGTATTTTTCATCTTTGAATTTCAATTTTGGAAGGCTATATAGGCATATACTCCAGTTAAGTGATTTTTCCCCCTCAGAATATCCATTCTACCAAACAGTCCATCAATGGTGTTTTTCATTTTTGTTGCAGTGATTTGGCTCCCTAAGATTTTTTTTTTTTTATTCCATGTTATGCTTTTCTTCAATCTGTTTGCATTATCCATCTCTTCTGGAATGTTGTCTAGCTTTTTTGTTGAAGCCTTTAGGCTCTTAACCACATGTTATTTTAAAAAAAGTCCTGGTATGATAATTCCAATATTCTTACCATATCTTATTATTTTTCTGATATATGTTCAGTATATGCAAATTATGTATATGTATGTATTTGTTTTGTTTTGCCTTTTAGTGTTCCTTGTATTTTCTTAAAGGGACACTATATATAAGGTAGAATGGAGTGTGGTAAATAGGCTTTAGCAATGTAGTGAGAAATGGAGGTATTTCATAGCCTTATCATTAGGTCTTAGTCTTCTGATGTCTATAAGCTTCACCAGAGTTTCTCAGTATTTCTTCGTTAGGTGGGGCAGGATGACTAGAGAAAGCTAGATTCTGCTCTCTTATAGGAAGATAAGTAGGATAAGTTTTGATTAAACCCCCTAAAATTGAGCGATGCCAGTGGCTAGGGAGGTCAAGGCCAGAGGATCACAGGTTCAAAGCCAGTGTCAGTAACAGGCAGGCAGTAGGCAACTCAGTGAGACCCTGTCTCTAAATAAAATACAAAATAGGGCTGTCTTTACTTTTGAACTTTCAAGTTCATCTATCTTTGAATATTTTATATATCTCAAATTAAATTTTTAACATCTGAATTGAAATTATAATGACTATTTGACCATTGCTTATTGATAATTTGGGTATCTTTGTCAAAATATATGTTAGTATAGATTTGTTCAATATTCTCCAAATTACTGATAATATGTTCTTGATTCTTTGCATACCTGGTACTTTCTTTATTGGACACAAGTCATTGTTAATTTTACCTTATTGATTTGGTTAATATTTTTTCTTTAATTTTCATCTTTTTTGTGACATAGCTATATTACTTGGAAATGTTACCCTTTTTCAGATAGTATTTTAAGTTTTTTTACATTCAGTCAGAATATGTTTAGACTACTATTATTATTACCCATTTGTAAGACATTTTGTGTGTGTCCCAGTGTTCTATAAGTGAGGTGTTCCAAAATGACTGGTGTGAAAACACTATCCCCAGTCATCTACAAGTGCTTGGTACTATATCCTCTTAATGTTTTATATATGTGGTTCACTAAGACATGAATATTTTCTTCACAAATATGCTCTAATCAGTAGTCTGCTTAAATGTCAAAAGAAACCCTCTGCAGGTTTCTGGCCTCTAAAATCCAACTCCTAAATCTATATATTCTCCTATTTTCTCTATCTCTGAGTTATGCCCTGAAAGCTCTCAGTAGGCATTAATCTGGGAAAACAGGAGCATTCAAATTGTTTTCCATGTCTTGAAGAACATTTCCTTCATTGTATAATGCCCAAGGTTTTCTGAACCATTGTTTGCTGCATAGATTTTGTCATTTTTTTCTTTCTTTTCTTTGTTTTGGTTTTCTTTCCTTCCTTCCTTCCTTTATCTAGAAACAGAAATCCTTCAAATATTACCCTGTTGAAGTTATTTTATTAAAGGCCTTAACAGAATGTATTACCTCTTATTTTCACTTTTCCCTGTATCTTTTATATTATTTGAGTATTTTAATGAATCAGTTTTGTCAGAAGTGGTGAATGAATTTTGGTCCTTGAACTGCCCAGAGACAGAAGCAATGCCTCTTGGGAATTTCTCAGTGCAAAGGCACCAATTAAAGATTGCCCAGTTGCTATAATGATACCCTGTTCAAAGGGGGGTTCTGTGCCAGCCATGGAATTTATCAGTTCTTAATCTTGGGTTTAAATGCCAACTGCCAGGGTGTAGAGAGTTATGGGCACATATTGATAATTATAATTAGGCTGCACAGAAGTTTGTCCTTCACTTTGAGTGCTTTGAAGAAACTTTCTCACAATAAATCCTTTTAATGATATAACCTGTATAATAAACATGCTGAGCTGACTTGTTATCATTTTACTCCATCTGAGTCTGGGAGTTTTTTCTCTAGTTGTGTCTGTTTTTGCTCTAGTTGTGTCTGTTTGTCTTTTCTAATCCCCCATTGCCCCTCATCAAGGCAATGGTTTCCTGAATTAACCATTATGCAGGTTTCAACACAATTTTATATCCATTACTGACATATTTACTCTAAATATTTGTGATTTTTGTTTTAGCTGTTGCCTAATGAAGTTCTTTCAAATAGAAATAGAGTATTATACTGATAGATAAATTTAAGTTTCAGCTGTTCACATTAAATGTAACAGAAAGAAAAAGGTGACCCGAATTTTGTTATATGTTCTGTATACCTCAACTGTACACGATAATATCTTTTCAATTAATTTCAATATACTTTTGATTCAGTTCAATTTACATAAAGTTACTAAAAAGATGCTTTCAATTTTTCAACTGTCCTTGAAATTTGGTCTTAATTTTATATTTGTAACACATCTCTATTTGAATACTACATTGTAAATGATAAAATTTGGTGTATATTTCTATCTCTTAATATTTACAGTTATATTAACCTAGTTTTCTGAACATACTTTCAGACTTTCCATTAACTGAATTGAATATAAATGTTGTTCCCCTTAAATCTTCATATTCATGTAGATAAAACTCCTTCACAATTTTTATAAAAACTGCTATGATTTTGAAGAAACGTGGTACTGATTTAAATTATATCTGTATATGTCAAGGAAATTCAATAACTTCTGTGTCAACTCAGCTTTGTCAACATCATAGTCAGTAGCCTATACCAAAAACAGTATGAAGACTGGGAAATTTAACACATTGTTTGTAATCCCAGCAACTCAGGAAGGTAAAGCAGGAAGATCACAAGTTCTACAGCAGCCTTGGCAACTTAGTAAGACTGTCTCAAAATTAAAATAATAATAATAATAATGTATGACTGGGGATGTAGCTCAGTTGTAGAACATATCCCTTGGATCAATATCTGGTTCTACAAAAAAGTCTGTGAAACTGAATTCTTCAATCAATAATGTGTTCTTCCATTTTGGGAAATTTTTGTTATGTGTGTGTGTGTGTGTGTGTGTGTGTGTGTGTGTGCACGTGTGTAACACTATAAGTCACAACTAAAATCATTTGGATGTTGATCAGTGTTAGAAATATGTGTAAAACTATAATTCATGCATATTTTGAGAGATTTCAGTTTTAACATACATTTTATATCTATTTAGTTAACAAACATTTTTCCCTTGAGCTTCAAATTGAACTCATTCTTATGCAATGTGATATTTCCAAGAAAACAAAAAAACCCTGCCATTTTTTGTCTTAGATTATTAACTATTTGGCAGAAATTTCTTTGGTTTCAAGAAAATCTTCAATTGGAATTAACAGTACAGTAAATCTTTTTTAAAAATAAAATGAAATGCTTTCATGTTGAACCAAAGTAAATTGGCAAAGAACACAAGACCAATAAATTCATTGTTAATGATTCATAGCATCTGTCATATAGACAGCAGTTTTTACAACTGTATTCATGACAATTTAATAAGTCTGCTTCAGAAACCAAGCACAAATATTTTCAATATGTATAATACATTCAAATGAAGTAATAAGGGAAACATCAGTCCCTTGCTTTAACATTCTAATAAGTATTTTTATTTTTGACCTTAAATAGTTGGAGAAGCATCTGTCAAGACAAAAATTAATTCTGTCATATGTAACTCAAACACTTCATAACAGAGGTAAAATACTAAAAAGATAATCCCATCATAATTTGATTTTTAGGCTACAAGATGATGAAAATTCTTGGTAAGATGAGTTTCTTTGATGCAAATATTCCTGTACACATATTAGTTGCATGGAGTATATTATATTACCTAATTCATTGAAAATTGAAGAAATGATTTGTACTTTTTCAGTATGGAATACCCAACATAGTTTCAGTCTCTTTTAGTTAAATTTTCATATGTAGTAAGCCCTTCTGAATCTCTTCTTATTACTGTGACAGAGGTATGCTTTTTTTAAAATTTTAGGGTTTTTTTCTTGTTTTTTTGTTTTTTTTTTTTTTTTTGGTACAGGTGATCAAACCCAGGGCCTCATGCATGTTAGACAAGCACTCTAGTACTGAGCTACATCATCAGTCAACTCTTTCTAATTTTAAAATATGTGCCCATATTTTTTAGTCTGGCAAAATAATATAATCATACTGTAAATAGGATGATTATTTAACTTTAATAAACACAGTTTATAATAGTATGTTGTGATGCATCCTATTTGCATGAATATTTATATAAAGCCTTTACAATGATAAAATTGTTGCATACAAGATAAAAGAAGTTCAAATAATTCCCTTTCAACTAACTATATTGATGAGTTGTCTATGTATAGTACTATAAAGGATTCATGTGCCCAACATACATACTTCAAATTAATATTATCTTTGATGATGCAATAGAGTTGTACATCACAGAATTTATTTTACATTGTTTAATTATATAATTCAAAATAAAAATTAATTGAATGTAAATAAGACCAAAACTTTAGTTCCTACATTATATTCATCACATGTCAAGTGATCCACCATCACATGCATATATATTGACTGGCATAGTGGACAGTGTGGCTTTAGATGTTAACATGTACAGATATAAAACTCAGTGTACTACTAAGTGGTATTATACCACTTTACATCAAACTTAAAACACTGTTCTTCTATCTTCCTCTCCACTTTTAAACAACTGATTTTACATATGATTCTACATCTGCTATAAATCCATAATAATAAATTGTTATCTATTTTATGGAGATTTTTAAGTGAGCAAACTATGTTTCACATAGGGATCATTTTGTGTTCTGTCCATTCTTTTGTATGGATCCAAATTCCTTCTAGTACTAATTCTCTTTGTCCAAATAACTATAACATTTCTTGTTGTTTTTTGTTTTTTTTAACTTTCTGATGAAATTTTTATTTTTCTCTCATTTAAGAAATTAAATAAATCACTTTAAAACCTGAAATTTGATAGTTTTGCGTGTCATCCAGAACAAGAGAAAACTCTACTATAGATCCAGGCTCCTGTACAAGCTGCTCTATCATTTAGGCCATATGACCCAGCAGATGCAATGGTATCTGAAGTGTCAGTGATAGATGGGGATGTTATTTGTAGCCTTTGGCAGGAGGATATAGACAAATCACAATACATGCTTTTAAGATTTTGGAACAAAACTCTGCCATTCACCACAAGTAACTATTCTCCTTTAGAGAAAGAACTCTTGACCTGCTACTGAACGTACTAGAAACTGAATGCTCTACTTTGGGCTTCCAAGTTATTATATGAACAAGCTGCACTTCATAAACTATGCATTATCTGACCCACTAAGCTAAAAACAGGTAAACACAGCAACCTCCCATCACCAAACCAAATGTGTATACATGTGATAGGATCTAAGCAGTCTCCAAAGGCAAACATATGGCTCCCAGTCTACTACATTGCCTTCTCTCTGTCTCTCTCTCTCAGCCTATACCTTTGGCCTTGTGGAGTGTTTCCTATAATCAGTTAACAAAGAATAAAACTTGAGTGTGGTCTACAGGTGGTTCTATAAAAGATGCAGCCACCACATGAGTGTAGACTGCTACAGCATTATTGCTCCCTTCTGGAAGATCCATGAAGTGCAACATGAAGGGAAATTCTTCCAGCGGGGACAGGACTTCCAGCAATGCACAAGGTGGTTCAAATTACCTCAAGAAATGGCCTGATGTTTTACTCTTTACTGGAAGCCAAAGGGTACAATTTTGTCCCCTTTAAATATTTTAGCTAAACTTCAAACTTTGTAAGTTCTCATCTTACCTTGCAACTAGCATAAAGCTTTGTCTTTTACTCTTTGCTGGAACATTCCACACAGACAGACACAATATATACACAACACATCTAGAGGATAACACATTTTTTTTTTATGTTGCATGTATACATTTTAAGCTACATGTTATTTTTGTTTATTATGTTGTTATTTTTTTCTTAGAAAAGTTCTCTTTATGAGCATCCATAAATTCAACTTAAATAAATTTTTATGGCAATTTATTCCTTAGCATATTTTATAACATTCTAATAAAAGACTAGACTGCATTTCATTCATTCTTAATTCTATAGCAATTATCATTGAAACTCTTAGCATACAGAATATATTAAAAATGCTAATAAAATTAGTTGTTTTATTATAAATATTAGATCAAGTAGCATATCAAAGAGGAAAGATTATGAAATACTAGATTTATTATAATCTCTTGTACATAATTGTCACTATGTAAATTAATAGATTTTTAGCAGAACTTCATGTCTAGGTATATTTTGTTTCCATGTGACTGCAGGAAAACAAAAAATCACTATTAAGTAAATAATCTGGATAAGAAGGATGGAAATCGGTATAAAATTTTTGATTGATAGTGAAGAGTCCTAGATAAATTAATGCATTATCAAATCTGTAAGATGGGTTATGCTTTACAATGACATAGGTAGAATAGCAATTTAATGTCCTTAAATGCTTAAATATTGAGGTCAATATACAGAGAAGAGAAAGGCCAGGAAAGGTAGGACAGCATGGTATCCCAGAAGACAACACAAAGAGAATTACCCTCAGCTTCCTAGGTGTACCACAGACACTATGTGAGATATCTTCTCATGCATGAATTAAAGTGTTATTCTTAGTGACTTCATTGTCTCTAATAGACTGCCTCCCTGTAATGATGTCACTGGTCTTATTTCATTCTTTATCTAAATCATAGAGAACAATTCATAGTAGAACTTTAAAATTATAAATGACCACATTTATAAATGGGGATAGCTAAATAATATTGAATGGAAATGTAGAGTATTGACCAGCATTCTTAAATTATTGAAATTAATTGTTTCATTATGTTCTACTTAATATAAAGTTTTAACACTTTGAGCAAAACTGCAGCTTCTTAAAACATACATGTGCAAAGCTTCAAGGACTAGGAAGATTTGCATTATATGCACACATGATGGCAAATTCAATTATCTCTTTTGCAAAATAGCTCTTAACACTTAAAGTGAAACTAACTTTGTTTCAAGAGTCTTGAAAGTATTTGTAAACTAGCACTATCTCTACTAATGGTACACATACAGAATCTTGTCCAGAGAATAATCTTATATGAAAGTATAGGCCTAGTATTTTTTTTAATTATTTTTCTTATGTGTGCTCCAATTTTCAAATTCTATGGAAGTTTTAACTTTTTTCCTAGTTGTTTTGAACCTGTCAGAGGGATTAGAATTTCAAAGAGTGCAAAAGCAGCATTTATAAGTGTGAATGAGCAAAAATATTTCCCCTTCTACGCTCCCTGCCCTAGCATTGAACAAGAGCTGATTTTTTCATTTGGGGTTTCTATCTCTAATATATTGGTTCCCAAACTAATAGTGCAATTCTGTTCATCAAGCTTAATGCAGATATGGTAAAGACTGTGGTCATTTATAATAGGTGAATAGCTGCCCAAGCCATTTAGATACCAGACAGCGGTAAGTGCTCAGTGATTGAGATGGAAAATGGACGACTCATTTAAAAGAAAGTCAAGCAGTTCATTAATTTATGCCCTTTTAAACCCATGAATGTTTTGTAATTCCTAGATTTTAGGGAAGTTTTAAAAGTCTGGTCTAAAATGCCACAGGCACATTAGCAGAAACATTTAAAGCTGTTAGAGGCTTCCAGCAGATTGTATTATTTATTATGTGCAGGCTCTAGAGACTAAGAGCAGCTGAAAGGATGGCAGTGCCAACAGCTGAAAATGAGGATTCTCTAAATAAAGGGCCAGTTTCCATTTAGCCTGATGTGTAAAGAACTGAAAATAAAGTGAAATTCCTGTGAAAACAAAAATGAGTCCTTCTATCCTTGTGTAACGGAAAGTGGAAATGTTTGTACACTATTTCATCAAAGGGTATAATTAAAAATAGATGCCTCCCTCCCTACATGAGTGAAAGAGCTGTCATGAACAAATAAGAAACTGAATATGTAAGCACATTTTAGATCACAGAATATTCTTCAAAACCTGCTTTTATTATCATTATTAATATGATCATATATAATAAATGCCATGCATATTTATTTAGTATGTGAATGAACTTAGTAAAAAATTCTTAGCAAATTCCCAGACTTACTTATTTCTTTTTACAAATGAGAACAATTCTTGTCATCTAGATAAGTCCTTACTTCCCTTTTAAGTGTGCAGCGCTAGATTGGGTAGACATGACACAAAGGGATGTCGAAAAATAAAGAAAAAATGGCTCCAGAAGTTGAATTAGCTCAGTGGTCTTTGTCTAGGCCTGCCAGGTAAATCTTAGGAATATGAGCCATGAATCTACACTTAAAAATACTCAGCAATATGATTCAATTTATGAACCACATGAAAGAAATTATAATTGCAAGGTTTATTGTTCACCTCTCCAAAAGGCTTAGGAAAATGACCCCTACAAGCTTCTGAGTGAACTCATTTTTTTTTTCTTTAGTATAACAAGAATGTCAAGATATGTGATTTAGGATGTAAATGAGACTCACATGCTGGATCCCCCCCATTTCCAGATTAATGAAAACTTCAATCTATCTCAATTACGTTTAGAAAAGGCCATTGTCTTAAATAAAGTGTGTGTGTGTGTGTGTGTGTGTGTGTGTGTGTGTGTGTGTGTGTTCTGTGAAGGAGGTCTGGGGACAAAGGTGGGCACTCATTCAGGGCAAAAAGAGAGGCAAGGGTACTGGGACAGCTGGAGGAAGCAATCCTGCTTATTCCAGAACCATGAGAGCTGCCTTAGATGGATGCCATTTGAGCCTGGAAAATGCCACAGCTGCTGCCATCCAAGGGAGCCTGTGTGACAGCTGCTGCAAAGCAAGTCTGGAGGGACAACTTTCTCATTGCTAATATGCGGTTTATAAGGGCTTCTTTGAGGGGGAACCTTCACATCTCTCAGAATAACATAAAATCAAGGGAGTTCTCTGACAGTAAGGACTTTTTATGGCTTTTTTATTCCCTCTTTACTCTGAAATGATAAATGGGTATTTTCCACAATGATATTAATGTTTAAACTTCACAGTCCTTCACTAAAACAGTTTTCTGGGTTTCATGATCCTTGCAGTATTTACCATTTTTAAAAATTGTAATTGCTTTTCTTATTCCCGTGAAATATTTACTTTCATATCTAATTTTAGTCTGTTTTTGAAAGAATATCCCCCAAACTGGAATAATGTTATCTAAGGAAGAAAGTTATCTAAGGCAAGAAATATTGCATTTGCTCCAAAGGAAGTGTCTAGGATTCATGTTACTAGTGTTAAATCTCCTACTCCTGGAGACCTACCTCAGACACAGTACAGGATCCTTCCCTACAGACTTTCGTTGAAAGATTAGAAATTAATAGTTTTTGTTATGTTTCCTTAGAAGAACAGCATGCCAAATGACCAACACAGTACTCAGATTCATTCATAGGATGACTTCGAGAATGTTGTACCAAGTTATACCTATCTTCATAAATCCTTTATGCTATTATTTTTTTCTATACTTCTTTTGCAGTATCCCAACATTTCATGGAAGCATCCCTGCAATGATGAATATATTTCCTTTTTCCCTCCTTTCCTAACTTTATTTTTAATTGGTGCATTATAGTTATACATAGAAGTGGAATTTGTTACTTATTTGTACACGTGCATTCAAAAAAATATACTTTCATTCAGAGTGCAGACTGCATTTCCGGAGAAACCATCCCTCTTTCCCAGGGAATTCGTTTGGAAAACAACAGAAGTTTATCCAATTACATGAATGTACCAACACTCCAAGTATAAGCAAAGGAATAATGGAAAACAGCTATTTAATTACCTCTGAAAAAATATATGAGGATTCTTAAAAAGACACAGTCCAAATTATTCAGGAAAACATGGGTCTCAGCCATAAAACTTTGATCACTGATGGAATTGCCTTTATGAAATTGTGCTGGGGTGTGTTGAGGAGTATATTCAGACTAATCATCATAATAGGAATCTTGTTGAGAGGTATTGTTCAGTGATTTAAATTACTTTTTCTTCCTGAGGTTCACAGGGAGAAAATTCTTTCTAGTGTTACTGTTTAACAGTCATATTCTTTAGAAATAATTTAATTTATCACATAAATTAAAGAATAACAAAAGACCATTTTATCATCTTTGTGGTGACTGCCAGTTGAAGGAAGATTTGTGACTCTTCCTTGCAAAGATCATACTTGATATTTCATACATGTCTTTTATGTATTGATCCCATTCCTTCTTCCATTTATATTCCCTTTGTTCTTTCTTAGCTGTTTAAGATGTTTTATTTATTATAAGCTAAAATACAGGCCTTTTAGGAAAAAGAAAGAAAGACATCCACTTACATTACAACAAAAAATGTATATATATACTGAGGTATAACAGAAAGAAAGTCTTATAAACCCCAAGAATGATAAAGCAGGGTATTGATCCTTACAAGTTTTGTCCAAACATGGAGGATAGGGAATTTTACCTGGTTCTGAAGACATATTTATGTTGCAACTCATCAGCAATAACTCCTTGTGCCTAATACAGAACATGACAAAGGTATAATCTAAGTGAGGAAAGATACATATGCATATTAAAAATATCTCTACATACCAGATCACATCCAAAAGATTTTGACCCAGCTAATGTAACTTACTCTCTAAAGGAAAGGTATGTTGTTACAGTGACATTGGAAGAGGGGATGCCTGATTTCCTCTTCAATTGATCAGTATTTAACATTTATAACCAAAACCTATAGATGAAATATTTTCAAAGGCATATTAAGACAATGAAAATCAAAACATTCATTATCGATGCCTTCATGGAGTTTGCAGAATGGAGAAACAGATGAAGAGAAACAGAAGATCTTGCAACATTATGTGTTATAGCACAGATTCTATGAAGAGGTGGCCCAGATTCAAATATTTGCTCTGCCCCTTACTTATGGATGTTCTTTGGCACAGTATTAAGCCTCTATGACTCATTCTCCCTTCCGTAAAGTGAAAATAAAATTAGAGCCTACTTCATAAAAATTTTGTAACTATTAAATGAATTATTATATGAGTCGCCTAAACCAATGCTTTCTACCAAATAGTTGCCAAATAAGTGTCAACTCATTATTAGCATGTTTCAAAGAAGAGAATAATGATTATAGATTAAAATAGTAATTATTAATTGATTTTTGTATGTTACAAATGTCCTCTGCTAAGTGGACAAACTTTAAGGATTCTTCCCCAGGAAAAATAAACAATAAGAAATTATTTTATAACACATTCATAAAAAATTTCTCAGGTAATTTAAGTACCAATGAACTGTTGGAAGTCTATCAGTGGATTGCAGGTTATAAACTCTATGTTTGAATAATATTATTACAACTTACTTTATAAATGTTAAAAAGGATTCATACATGAATGATTTATACTTTATGTTGTGGAATATTTTAGAAAAACTATTTCACTTGCTTTCCAAGACATCTCTTTTGGGGAAAAAAATTTTAAATGTAAGTAATCTGGAGAGATTTGCAATTGATGATAATATTTACAATTTTTAACAAACTCTCAAAATTTCTCAGTTGCTAGCAAATTCCTGAAACTTCTTTTTATTGAGAAAAAGAACAGCATGAAAAAAATATAGCAAAAATAATGCAAAAAATGTATTCCTCAAAACATCTAGCACCTATGAAAGAAAGCAACTTTAATATTGAGATTTTGCCAGCATTAAATTATTTATAATTTGGCAAAAATATCAAAAAAAGTCCCTCAGTATTTAGGTGTAGAATTTTAATGTCAGCATTACATTGAAGAATATTCTTCATATCTTTACCCACAGAGATAAGAAGTAAATACAGTTTAAATTTTGTTATCATGTGAATAAGCAATAGGCCACTCATTCCATTATTCAGAACACCAAGATGTGGTTTGGTTATAGCTCAAAATACACATTCAATTTGTGCCTTGAATTATAGTGCATATTTTAATATGATGTGAGTTCTGAAGAAGACAAGCGCTAATTTCAATTAGATTTCGGTGCTGATAATTCCTTATATAATTCACACAACAAGAAAACTACTTTCCTTTAATAAGTGAGAGACCAAAATGTTTTCTCTCTCTAGAAGAAAATCTTCGTGGAATCTAAGAGTGAAAATGATCAAAGAACTTGAGAGGGATGCTGATTGTGGATTTGTGGAAATCTACATCTTTGCTATGTTATTGTTTGGACTTAATATCAGAGAAAGTGCAAAGTTGGAGCAGTTGTAATGGTTTCTTCAATAGTCACTGATTAAATTAGTAGTAAATGATAGTTTGATTTGTTACCATTCTCAGAAGCTTACTAAAAATGAAATAATTGTGTCCATGTACAGATGTGTAGTAAAAAAATTAACTACCTTATAGGATTATTATTGTAAATGACTACTACAATTATACCACATTGAACACCACCTGATCTGAAGAAAATTCTCAACAATTGTTAGTTATTATTATCATTATGGATGCTTTGGGAGAAATTAATGGATGTCACAATTTAAAAAACATGGTATGGTGTTATCATTCACTACATATAGACTGTAACTTAATTACATTACTAGTGTACTGATGATCACTTTCAATATGCCATTCACTCATGTTAATTATATTTAGATGTATCGCCTTGGTTTTATATGGTCATAAGAAAGGAAGATATAATCACGTGCTAATATTCACTCTTTTTGGAAAGAAATATTGAAAAGAACAACTTTTGATTTTAAAAATATTGGCAGACGAAGAATCAGAACTGCCTTCTTATTTAATGGGGTTCTTGTCTATAAAGGTAGGCAAGCAGAAAATTCAGAATGGATTACAAGTGCCCCGCCCTGGCAAACAGACCTTGGCACACCCACACTGCGGCACCCGAGCTTCTCTGGAGGCTTGTGGGAACATTTTGAATTATTCCTGAGGGCGTGGCCCCCATCATTGGAGGGATAGCTCCCTTCCTGAGACTCCTACAGGAGACTGGAGGCCCTTTGACAGGTACTGCACTCACATGGAGATACTGAGGACTGGGAGATTTAAGTGGTGGATGACTGTGAACCACAGATTTTTTGTTTTGTTTTGTTTTTAATTCTTAATTTTTTATTTCTTCTTTTCTTTCCCTCACTCTATTTTCCTTTTATTTACTTATTCCCTTGGAGTCATCTTCTCCCTTTTCTCATGGTAAAGACCAACTTCTTTTGACCCTGCTCTCACTCTTCCCTTGATCAAGGTACCTCTATTTACTCACTTACACCCTACGCCCTGCCTCATTCTCTTCGTCCAACATAAGAAATACTGTAGATAATAATCAGACTCATCCTGTTTATTACAATAATGTTAAAGTCTTTATAGAGACTATCTGGTGTAGGGCTGCATGTTGTTTGTATTAGGTGCTGCTAATATTGATCTCCCCCTCAAAGGAGAGGTTCTGGAAACCTGCAGGGTCACAATAAGCCTGCAGGGGGGAAACTTCAATCTTAGATCTTCATTGCTAGAGGGGAATATACAGAAACAATATGAAAAAACAGGGGCAGAAAGTGTCCCTAAGAAACCAGGATGCTATTTTGAAAGAATCCAATGACAGCATGGCAATAGAATTGGCAGAAAAAGAATTTAGAATCTGCACAATTAAAATGATCCATGAAGCAAAAGATAAGACAGCAAATGTAGGCATGCATGATTACTCCAATAAACAGGTTAAAAGAGCAAATGCAGGAAGCAAAAGAGCACTTCAATAAAAAGATAGATATTCTGAAAAAAAAAAAAAAAACACTTGAAATGAAAGAAACAATACACCAAATTAAAAACTCAATAGAAAGCATCAACAACAGAATAGATCTCATGGAAGACAGAATATCAGACAAAGAAAAAATAATAATCTTGAGAAGATGGTAAAAAATCATGAACAGAATCCCCAAGAATTGTGGGATACCATGAAAATATAAAATTTTAAAATTATTGGGATTGAGGAAGGCACAGAGATACAAATTAAAGGAGTGAACAACTTGTTCAACAAATTAATATCAGAAAATTTCCAAACCTGAGAAATGAAATGGAAAATTAAATACAAGAGGCTTACAGAACACCAGGTGAACAAAATTACAACAGATCAACACCAAAGCATATTATAATGAAAATACTTCACATACAAAATGAACATAGGATTTTACAGGCTATGAGAGAAAAGCATCAGATTACTTATAAGGGGAAACCAATATGGATATCAGCAGATTTGTCAGCCCAGACCTTAAAAGCAAGAAGGGCCTGGAACAATATATTTTAAGCTCTGAAAGAACATGGATGCCAACCAAGAATCCTATACCCAGCAAAACTAACCTTCAGATTTGATGACGAAATAGAATCTTTCCACGATAAACAAAAGTTAAAAGAATTTACAAATAGAAAGCCTGCACTACAGAACATTCTCAGCAAAATATTTCATGAGGAGGAAGTGAAAAACAACAATGAAAGTCAGCAAAGGGAGGAACTACCCTAAAGGAAAAGCCAGTCAAAGGAGAAACCAAGTCAGGTTTAAAACCAAAAAGAAGGGCTGGGGAGATAGCTCAGTTGGTAGAGTGCTTGCATTGCAATCACAAGGCTCTGGGTTCAATCCCCAGCACCGTACAAAAAAAAAAAAAAAAAATTACCAGTAATACAAATTATATCACAATAATAACGCTGAATGTTAATGGCCTAAACTCACTAATCAAAAGACATGGACGGGCAGATTGGATTAAAAAGAAAGACCCAACAATATGCTGCCTTCAAAGACTCATCTCATAGAAAAAGATATCCACAGACTAAAGGTGAAAGGAGAAAAACATACCATGCACATGGATTCAGTAAGAAAGCAGGATTTCCATCCTCATATCTGATAAAGTGGACTTCAAAGTTAGTCAGAAGAGATAAAGATGAACATTTCATACTCCTCCAGGGAACCATAAATCAGCAAGACATAACAATTTTAAGTATTTATATCCCAAACAAGAGAGCATCTATGTGAATTTACCCAAATATTTTACTGCTGTATATGATTTAGTTATATTTTATTACAATAATTTTAAAAATTTATATACATTGTTCAACTCTATGCTAGCTTTGCATTTTATAGCACTTTTTTGTTTTGAGAGAACAAAACATATTTACTGTTGAAACCACAAGTATCTCTTCGTCCACATACGTAACCACCCCTAAATTTGTCATTTAAATATCAATTTATGTTTTTACTCTACAATTACATATGTGGATATTTAAACAAATATGTATATATGTAATATAAATATTATTATCTTTGTGTACATATTATTCTTCCTATGTACTTTACATATGAGGTATTATAAAATAGACTCATTGAAAATATTTATTAAATATTTTATCATTGTAGCTTTTTCATATTGATGTTGAAGTTATAGTTTCTGTTTTTAAATAAAATACCATTTCAAATATGCAGACATGCCATCATTTATTTTTCTATTAGCATATCTATAGGTCAATTTTAATTTTCTATTGTAACAGAAAATACTGTTACAGATCTTATAACATCTACTGAAGAATACTTGTAATTTTTGTATGGTATGAGGTGGAATTGCTAAGTCAAAGAGTGCATCCTTTGATATTTTCTATGTCACAAACCATGATAATTGGTTTATCCTTATTTTCGAGTTTTAAAACTGCATTGTATATTTTGGATAGAGTCTTTTGCCAGGTTATTTTACAGATCTTTTTAAATTTAGATCATTCTTGACTTCATTTTTTCTTTATATAGATTGTGTACATATTTTATTAGATTTATACCTAAGTAGATACTTTTTTCCCTCCTTGAATAATAATGAAAATAATGCTGTATTTTAATTTAAAATCCAATTGTTCATTGCTGATAAAGAGAAAAGTAATTAATATGAACCTTGTATCCTGCATATTTTGGGTATGGAGTGTGAGTCCTATATGTGATTTTTTTCTGTTTTATCTGGGATTCATGAAACCATTAGGTATATTTTTTGGTGTTGTGTTTTTTTTTGTTTGTTTGTTTGTTTGTTTGTTTGTTTTGTAGAAAGGACTCATCAGTTTCCAAAAACAGTGCTTCCCCCTTCAGTTTTTTCCCTGAATAAGCCTAATTTTGTTGCAGTTTTTCATCATCTTTGATGGTAAAGTAGAATACCCTGAAGAATTCCTGTGCCCAGTTTTAACATCCCTGTTGTATAGTCTTTCTCTGGTATGTCAGCAGTTTTTTTGGACATTTTTGGATGTACAATTATGATAACAACTATTTTTAAGTACTTTGTGCAAAATAAAAAAGAACATATCAATTATTTTTTAAAAAGAAGTATTTTGTTGAATTGTTAGAATTTTCTACATACAATATCATGCCAGCTGCAAACATAGTTTTATTTCTTCTTTCCTATCATAAACCTTTATTTCTTATTCTTGTCTTATATTAACTGTGACTACCAGTATAATGTCAAAAAAAGGTGGTAAAAGGGGACAATTTTCTTTTTGCATATCTTAGAAAAATTTAGCTTTTCCGCCATTAAGTATAATAATAATTACAAGCATTTCCTAGGTGTTTGATTGGTTTTTGTTTGTTTTGTTTTTGGTACCAGGGACCGAACCCAGGAGTGCTTAACCACTGAGCAATATCCCCAATACTTTTTTATTCTTTTATTTTGAGACAGAGTCTCACTAAATTGCTAGACTGTCTTTGAATTTGCAATTATCCTGCCTCGGACTCCTAAATCACTGGTATTACAGGCATGCATCACTAGGCTCTGCTCGCTAAATTTTTAACATGAATGAATTTTCATGTGCTGTTAATGTATCTATTGATATTTTCACATAAATTTTCTCCTTTAGCTTATTAATGTGATAGATTACACTAGTTACATTTTAAATATTACAGCAACCATGCATACCTGAAATTTATCTCACATGGTTGTGGTGTGTTAATATTTTTACACATTGTTGGATTCATTTTTATTAAGTATTTTTATGCCTGTTATGGTAAATATTGGTCTGTTATTCTCTTCCTTGCAATATCTTTTCAGGTTTTGTATTGAGCTGGCCTCATGGAACCAATTAGAAAACATTCTCTCTGTTTCCATTTTCTGATTAAAATTGCAGGAAATTTATCTTTTCCTTAAATGTTTTAGAGATAATAGGTATCATATGTTAAATGTTTGGTAGAACTCACCAATGAAACCATAACAATCTGGTGTTTTCTACTTTTAAAAATTATTAACCATTGATTCAATTTCTCGAATACATTCAGTTATATTCAGGTTTTCTTTTTCCCCTTGTGGGAGATTTGATATATTATATCTTTCAAGGAACAGATCCATTTCATTGAATTTATACTTCTCAGCATAGAGTTGTGTAATGGGTTTCAAAGTTCATGTAGTCAGAAGTGACAGATTCCTTTCATTTCAGATTTTGATATTTTTTCTCTATTTTGTTGACTTACTTTCAAAATAACCTAACATTGTGCATTTACTTCTAAGTCCTATCCTTCTCTGAAGAAATTTAATGTAAGGTATCAGTTAACAGTTATTTGGAGATTTACATACAACATTAATGCTGAGGTACTTTTTGTTTGTTAACTTGATTATTTTTAGATTATTATTTAGGTTATTTTATATTTAGATTTAGCATAGTACTTTACAGAAAAGTATAAAAATATAATTACAGAACTGAATTATTATAATATGGATTATATCACAATTAATTCATAGTGATGTATAATATCTAATGTATCTGTTCTACAGGTAAAATACTTTCGAGTTGCTTCAATTTGAACTTTTCAGAATAATGCTTTTCTGAGAATTCTCATTCATGTCTCTTGACAAACATATGAGCATATTTCTATTGCGTGCATGACTATCAAAGTATTGGTTCATAGGTGCGCATATGCTCAACTTCAGCAGATACTGTTTTCCAAACTAATATGCCAATTTAGATTTTCACCAGCAGTGCTTGAGAGTCCTCATTGATCTGCAGATCAGAAGATCTTAGCATGGACTGTAGTTTTCCTTCTAACTCTACTGGTAGATTGTTACGTTTTAGTTTTAATTTTTATGTCCCCAGTGACCATAACATTGAGCATCTTTTCCTGTCCTTATAAACCATTTTTGAAGTTCCTGTTAAAATCACTCACCTACATTTCCATGAAATAGAACTTTTTTATTAACTAGTTGATTCCTCTTATTTTTAAAATATGACTCCTTCATCATCTTTTCTTTTCCCTCTGTTAAAGGCATTATTTATTGGTTTATTTTCAGTGCTAGGAATCAAACCAAGTGCCACATCACTGAGCTACACAATCCTAGTTCCTAATGGAATCTCTTTATGCAAGAAACTTTGTAATTTTATTTCATAGAAAAGTTGATATATTTGTGACTTAATTTTTATTACAAAATTATTGTCTGCTCCAAGATCATTAGAATAATTTTTATACTATCTTCTGAAAGATTAATTGCTTTGCCCTTCATATTCTGATCTATAGTTAGTGTTAACACATGTCCCTTTTTTCTATTCACAGTCCCCAGGTTTGACTTATTTTTTTCCAAGAGTAATTATTAATGATACTCCTTTTGATTTTCAACCTTGTCCCAATTTAAATGTTAAGTTATTTGATTCTTATTCATAATTCATCTGGAAAAGATTATTGTGTGTAGTGAAATGTATTAGAGCAATTACTACTATTAATATATAGATATTCAAGTGACCTAACCCACATTATTAAAAATACTGATCCATAGTATGCACTACCATCTTTGCCATAAAACAAGCAAGATGCTTTCTGGATGGTCTTTTCTTTGGTCTCTGTCTGTACCAAATATTATATCTCACTAATTACAATTAATTGTTAAAGCTACGAAATACACAATGTTATTGATAGTGTAGGTTCTTCTTTTGTAAAAGCATCTTGGATAGTAATGTCATCCCAGATTTCCATGTAAGATGGGATATTAGCTTCCTAAACTCCATCAAAAACAAAACTGTAAGTATTTGCATTAGAATTACTTTGATTCTATTTATCAATTGGGGAAAATTATCTAAGCACAGTATTGAATCTCCCGTGCCATTAACACAGTTTATTCCTTCAGTTTTTATGTCATGTTTAATTTCTCCCAATGGAGGTTTTTTGTTTGTTTTTGTAGGCTACCATTTGTTTTATGCATTTTCAAAAAAAAAAAAACTTTTGAAATTTCAACTTTCTTTTCTTAAAACTTTTTAATTGTATTTGTTCGAATTAGTTGTACAGGACAGTAGAATGCATTTATACAATTTAATAGAGCATACATAGAGTGCAATCTATTATTTTTCTGATTATACATATTGCAGGATCACATCAGTCATGCAGTCATACATGTACATGACATAATAATGGCTGGTTCACTCTACTATCATTCCTTCCTCCATACCCCTTTCCCTCCCTTCACTCCCCTTTACCTACTATAAAGTAACTCTATTATTTCCTATCTACCCCCTTATTGTGGATTAGCTTCCACATAGCAGAAAAAACCTTTGACCTTTGGTTTTTAGGGTTTGACTTATTTCACTTAGTACAATATTCTCTAACTCCATCCATTGACCAGCAAATGACAGAATTTAATTCTTCTTTAAAACCAATAATATTCCATCATGTATACATTTTCTTTATCCATTCCTCTGTTGAAGGGCACCTACGTTGGTTCCATAGTTTAGCTATTGTGAATTGAGCTGCTATAAACATTGATGTGGCTTCATCACTATAGTATGTTGATTTTAAGTCCTTTGGGTATAAACTGAGGAGTGGGATAACTGGGTCAAATGGTGGCTCCATTCCAAGTTTTCTGAGGAATCTCTATACTGATTTCCATAATTGTTGCACCAGTTTGCATTCCCATCAGCAACGTCTGAGTGTACCTTTTCCCCCACATCCTCACCACAACCTATTGTGGCTTGTATTCTTGATAATTGCCATTCTGATTGGAATGAGATGAAATCTTAGAGTAGTTTTGATTTGCATTTCTCTAATTCCCAATGGAGTTTTATGGTAAGGATGGTTCTTGAATACTAGTTTTAAGGTTTATTATGATTATTTTGTTCTTTGGAGATATTTTAAATTTATTCTTTATAAAATAAGTGCATAAGTGTTTATATGTGATATCTAAAAATAGTCAATTTTTTTCTTTTTCCTCCAAGTTTTTAATTTGTTGTACTTTTTATAATATGAAATTCATTAATGAATCTTATGGTCTGCAGGCTCTGCAGTGATAACTATTTTTTTTCTTTTCATTTAAAAATTTACCCAGAGACTTATCCCTTTTCTTTATCATTTCTAAGAATATCTTTCACCTTTGGTAATCAGGTGCATTGTATGTTCCCTTTATCTAATTAATTTTCACACTTGGGTTTTCATGATTCCATTAATTTTGCTTTCTTTGCATCTTATATGTTACTTTTTCCAAAACTTCTTGGGATGGGGGTCTAAATCATTTATTTTCAGGACATTCTTTATTCCCATGCACATGTAACTTTCCATTTAGCACAAATTTAACTTTATTTCACAACTTTTGGTGTACACCATTTTTGTTACAATTCTTCCAAAATATTTGCTAATTTGCTGTGGTTTTCCTTTGTTGACTCATGAATTATTTAAAATGCTGCTAACTCCTAACCATAAAAATATTTGCTACTTAAATTCATGAAACTTAGTTTTCAACTTTATTGTACTGTGGTCGGAGACTATATCTCTGAAATTCCACTGGATTTGCTTTATGTCTCAGAATATGCATTCTATGTGTATTTGAAAATATGAAAATGCATTCATACTTTAGGAGTAGTGTTCCATATCTCTCGAGAAGTTTAATTTACATGACCATAATGTCCCTATTTTTAAAAGCAGTTTATAGGAAAAAGTGAACTGAAAACAAAACTTCATGGTTCTCTAATTATATGTATCCTCTAGGTATTCCTCTGCTGGGTTCTTTTTTGTTTGTTTGTTTGTTTGTTTGTTTGTTTTTTCCTGCCTAGATGCTCTTCTTCTTCCCATGCTTATGCAAATCCTAGTGTTTTCATCCTTTCCCCAAAGGCCATCATCTCTGGAAGTCTTTTCCAATTTCACAATTGGAAGTACTCTTTTCATTAGACTTGGTAGCACTTTATCTATGTCTTTATCAAATGTTGCGGATGATTGTAGGTATCTGATTCACCTCTTGGATTACAGCTTCCTGGAGGTCTCAAGTGGGAGCAATTCATTTTTAATTCCGAGAAATCCCTGCCTTCAGAATGTCTCCCAACAACTTTTAATGGGAGAATGAATATAATCACAACAAAAGCTCTAAAATGGAAATTCGTAATTCTACTTACAAGTTTTGATTCACTTTGATAATCTCTTTTTCTTCCCATTCTTATCCTAAATAATTAGCTTTGTCACTGAAAAATTGGACATATTCTGAGTTCCTCTTTGCCCTTAATAACATCATTGTGTAACCCAAACCCTAAAGCTGCTAGTCCTTCAGAACTACTATATTTGAGTAGTATTGCAAAGAATTGCCAGAAATAAACAAACCAGAGAATACTGAAAGGGTCACCCAGCCATAGCACACACAAAAAATCATGCATACAAGTTCTCAGTGCTACACAATTTTGCTAATGAATTTAAAGAATCTGAAGCACGTGAATGCATTGCTAGGATGAGGTATGTGGACCCAGTGAAGACCAGTGCAGTGGAGTGACGGAACTTCCTCCACATGACCATAAAAGCTCGCACCTAAGTTCTAAGAGAATCTTTTAGATTGAAAAGCCTCACCATCTACATTTAGATAAAGCATATTCTTGAAAAATAGACTCTATCATGAAAAATATTAATATTAAAATCTGCCCTTTTCAAATTTTTTGAATCAGTAGGGAATTTTAGAAAATACTTTTGTATGCAAGTAATGTTCACATTAGCTCAATAATTTATTTCCTAATTAACTCATTGAAGTCATTTGTAATTTTTAAGTCCTGTAGTATTCCATCATTCTTTTACGCTCTAGAATTTGAATAGAACTTTTTGCTGGAAATGCCATAAAGGATGTTTCAGATTCCAAATTGTGTTTTAGAAGCATTATAGTACAGAGTACTGCATTTTGTCATTAGTTCTGTGGGGTAAAAGTGGTTTGCATTTGTGAAAATTGTATGAGAGAGCCAAGTTGTAATTCACATATAATTTACTCCACCACAGCACAAGTTCACTTCAGTTGAACATAGGAGAACTTCAGTTGTGGTTGAGGTGATAAAATTTCAGTGTCCTAATTTGATAACCCATGTGAAAAACCTGCAAAGTGAAGTCAGTCAAATAAAACATAACAACAAAAAAAGAAAAGCTTAGGCCCCAGTGGTAGAATTTGTGGACAAACTATTGCTCTGGGAATGCTGAAGCAAATGCATGCGGATGGGCACTGGTTCTCCAAGAGGACCTGAACCAAACAACCAGAAGTGGCAAGTGACATCATTTAACCAAGAGAACCAACTGTGGAACAAGAAAACAAAACTCAGTGAGTACGTGTGTGTGTGTGTTTGATTGTGTGTGTAAAATCACACAATAATATGTACAAATAAAAATTGACCTATTTTCCTATCTAGTTTGCAATTGTGATTTCATCCTCACAATATATTTTTGAAAAGAACCTTAGATGCTGTGTGTACTGTCCAGTAGTGAACAATGTTTCATTCATTTATTCTACCAGAAAATGCTGAAATTTATTGAGTACTTGCTACATATCTGATAACTGGCTTATTGTAATTAAGTACAAAGAAATGTAAAATGCACCTACTGTCTTTCAGTAATGCAAAAGGCAGATATTTTTAAAGAAAATTATGATATTTTACTGCATGTACTTTAAATTATATATATATATATATATATATATATATATATATATATATATATATAATTTTAAATGGTCCTGGGTCTACAGGCTTATCTGTGTGTAAAATTGTACTAATTTATAGGCTGAGGCTGTGTTGTTTTTAGGTATATAATCTATAAAAATAAATTATGCAAAAGTCACCACTGTACTTTCAAAATATTTGCTTTAAATTATTATTGAAACTCTTATCACTACTTGCATAAATAATAGTATGTGAGAAATGATTTCATAATCAAGTGCTATGAAAGTATTTTCTTAAAGATTATAATCCCTTTTTTTGCTTTGAGATGAAACTGAGCTCAGGTACTTAGCCATTAGTTATACTCTAAACACTGAACTTTTCACTATATAATTATGTAATATAGTAAAATAAAATTCATCCTAGAAATTCAAGTTGGTTTGACATCCAAAAATCAATAAATTTAATATACTCCAATGAGAGAATAAAGAACAGAAGTTCATTTAGATAAATAAGGGGTATTTAACAAACTTCAATACCCTTGTATGTAAAATCAAAACAAAACAACAAAACTCAACATGTCAACAGACTAGAAAAAAAGCATTTACAAAAATATTACATTAATATCATGATGGTGGAAAATGAAATGTGTTTTCTTTAAAATTCAGAGAATGACAAGGACATGTGATATTGCTGCTATTATTCAACTCTGTACTGGAGGTTCTAGTAAAAGCCATTTGCAAGAAATTAAATAAAATATTGGCAATGAAATCCTAAGACTATCTCTATGTGTAAATTATGAATCTTTCCTATATAAAATCCTAAGGATGCACACACAATATAAGACAAATTCAGCAAGGTTTAAGGATATTGAGCCAAAATATTGGTTATAGCCATAAACAAAATGCACAGTTATCAAGAGAAACTAGAACCCTCCTACATTGATGGTAGTAGTGTAAAACAGTAAAACTGCTTTAGAAGATAATCCAGCAAGCAGTTCTTCAAAATATTAAATGTAGAGTTATCATATGACCCAACAATTCTTCCACTATAAAATAACAGAGGTAAATAAAAACATGAACACATATAGTATTGTATATCAATGTCATTAGCAGATTTTTCACAATAACCAAGACTGGCCATCAGAAGCTCCTAGATTTACTAATAGCCTATGACCTCAGTACTCAGCCTGACCTATCCACCAATAAGGAAAGAAGTTGTAACCTTAATTCTAACCCTAATTCTTAGGGTTGCCTGTCCTTTACAATTGAAAATATTTTCATATTTCAGACATATGTTTTAGGATAAGTCTTCTATTTCTGCTTTGTTGTCCTACTAGTTTATCAGAATCCCTATTCCCACAGGAAGTTTCATCTATGAGTTTCATAGGAGGTGAATGCAAGCCCTTTAAAAACTTAAAACTGTGGATATTAGGTACAGACTTTGTCCTTGCATTACTCCCTTTCTTTTGCTCTTGATATGCTGGAACTATTCTGAATGCTGTTCAAAATCAGAAAACAATGAAGTTTTCTTTCTGTAAAAACTCACATGTATATTCAGGGTATTAATATTCAGAGATAGAATGTTTCTTTTTCTTTGCTTTCTGGGATATTTTATAAAGTGTTAACTCTTCACAGGGGGACTATTACAGTTTTCATATTGTGAAACTGCTAAGATTCTCAGCATGTTAAAAAAGCACTGCACTCTGGGAATAACTCGTAAAATAGAAGAATGCTCATTACAGTGCCAGGAGACCACTGGGCACTCATTAATTATTAACTGGTGTGCAAAATATTAAGGGTTATGTTATTAATTTCTGCACAAAAGGGTGAAAAGTAGAACTTTGGTCATGGATGAAACTAAAAGAAAAGATTTCACAGACAACAAATAAAGGACCTTCCTCATAGAATTGAAAATGATATCTTGGCTGTCATAAAATGTCATAAAACATCACTGTAATTTTGACACAATACCGAACAAAATGTTATATATGGAAACTGGATATTTTGACAAACTCAGAATTTATTCAAAACCAGAAAAAAACTTTTCTTGTAATACTCTGTCTTAATTTTGTAACTTATTTAATGTAAGAGTAAGTTTATTAGAATAACCAATCTATTCAAAACCTATTTTATTCTAATCAAACCTTAATAACAGCTAAAGTAACTTGCTTCTGCCTGAGATTAGATGCTGAAACTGATTAACCATTAACTAGTTTGTTTTCTTCTGCAAAATAGCAACTATCACAGTATGGAATGATTATATATAAGGTAATTGTATCTACATAAATAGCATTGATATTTACAAAGTTAGTGCAGTCCGATATATCCTAGTGGAATACAGAAACATTGTTTCTGTAGTTCCCAGTTGGTTGTTCACTAGGAAAGAAATGACCAGAGGTGACTTTAAGTATTATCCCTAGCTGTTGCTTTTAGAACAGGCAATATGCAATCTGAAAATGTTCATTTCTTTGGAATGAATTGGTACTCCCTCACTGCTGGGTTGAATTTCTTTAAGTGCTCTTTAAATCAAACTTATTAGACATATTATTCAAATCTTCTATATCTTTCCACATGTTATATTCAAAGGAAATAGTACTGTTAGTGGTACCCTGAACGTTTATTTTTTATACTTTTAATTTTTTTTATCTACTATAGGTTTCTGACCATTTTACAAGTCTTCTTTTATAGAAAGACTAACAATTTTTCTGTTGTTGCAAATGAAACAATTTCTTTTGTTTACAAGTAAGAACCCTGTCTGATTCAGCCTTTGTCAACAAGAATCCATTTTAAACAAGAGGCTTCTCATAAGGTAGAAGGAACGGAGGCTTAATTATTTGCTTCTACTGCTAAAGGCAACGAAAATCCCATTATCATTAGTGGATGGACAGCTGGTTGTCGACACTCAGTTATGAAATAGGAAATTAAATTTTTACCTATGTTAACCATGATTAAAGAACTACTTGAAAGCAAGTTGGGGAAGTGGGATCCTTGCCATTATTGTGATAGAATTCCATGACCTGCAAAAGTAATTCAAGTCACAAAGAGTGGCTGCTTTTTTCTTTCTTTCTTTTTTTTTTTTCTGAACAAATAATTTAATTTCTAAGATTTAACAATTGATTTTATGGCTCATATTTTTTACCAAAAAGATCATATAAATATTTAGAAACACAGAATTTTAGATCCATTAGTCCAGGATCTCCCAAGTGTCGGTCATGATGCTTTTGGCTGCAGTTAACAGAAAAATTTTCCTCAAACTCTCAACCTGGCTTAATAAGGATATTTCTCACATCCTTATTTGTCATCTCACATAAGGACTTCTGAAGTAGACTGAACTCTGGATGCAGTATGACAGTGTCCCTGAAGTTCCTGGGATTTGGATCTAGTCTTTACAAAGCATTGATTTCCTGTGCTGCTTCTAAGGCATTGAAAAATTAAAGGAAAAGAATTACAAAGAAGAATCTCAAAAATTAACTTTGTTGTGTTGTGTTTTACATAACTTGAAATACAGGATAATATGTAAATTTAAAAAGCTGTTATTTCTAACAGCATCAGGAATGAGGAAATTAACAGTTCATCTCAAAGCTTGATCCTACAGGTTGCCAAATCACAATAATTGAATTCATTGAAATCATCCATTCAATTGAACATTGAACTCATTGATTCTACAGGTCCCTCCACGAAAAGTCAGGATAGGCTTCCTTAGTTTCTGATCTACCAAGTATAATGAAGATATATATAAAACTCATGATTACCCCAAATCCCCTGCTTCCTCACCTCTATGACAAAAATTTTCTTTCTTTTCATAGCTACTCAAATGAGACACTTGTCTTTCAAGATAAAGCCAATTTCTTACACTCTCCTCAGTAACTATAGGAATATTATAACTATAGGAATATTCTCCTCTGTACACAAACTATAACATAAGGCCTGAGGAGAGAAACTTAAATACACACGCCCAAAAAAGTACAAATGTTGAAAATTATGCCGACTTAAAAAGAAAGAATAGGAACTGGGGTGGTGACTCAGTGGTGGAGCACTTGCCTAGCATGTGTGAGGCCCTGGGTTGGATTCTCCATACCACATAAAAATAAATAAATTAATTAAATAAAGGTCCATTGAAACTAAAAAAAAAAAAATTAAAAAAAAGGAAAAAATCTGTGGAAGATGTACAAAAACAAGTCCTGAAGAAGACCCAATGAAGATGGAAAACAAAATTTTAGACCAAGTCCAATTTGTCAATGGCAACATATCAATGCATATTCATGTGTTCTGGATATAATGTGCTAACCTGAGTGACTCAGATCACTTATATCAAACTAATGTTTTGTTTATAAAGTTAAAGACTCCATGACCAAATCGATGAACACAATGGAAAAGGAACACATCTTCATAGGAGATTCCAAACTAATGAATGTAGAAGAAATGATGGGATTAGGAAATGTGCACTTGACACTCATTTTATTAATCATTTCAGACAGCTGAAGGTAGTAGTCAGAAAGATTATGAGAAACAAATGTTTATAAGAAATTTCATGAGAAATATAATAAAGAAGTGATCAAATTGTCAGTGAAATTAAGTTATATTAAGTACCTCATTCAATTATGCCTACTAAAATGTACATCTCAATTGTAATCATGATGAAAATCAAAAACAAAAGCAAATTAAGAGGTAATCTAAAGGATGAATAGTCAGAATTCATAAAAATATTAAGATAATGAAAGACAGACTAAATAACTAAATTTGTTATGTGAACCTGGACTGGACGCTGATGCAGATAGAAATATTTTCTTTTTTTATATATTTTTTATTTTTACAGACACATTTTGATTCATTGTACACAAATGGGGTACAACTTTTCATTTCTATGGTTGTACACAATGTATATTCACACCATTCATGTAATCATACATATATATAGGGTAATACTATTCCATTCTACTGTTTTTCCATTCCCACCCCCCCTCCCATCCCCTTTTCCTCTACATCCTTCAAAGATCCTTCATTCTTCTCTTCCCCCCGCGACCCCCCATCATTATATACTGTCATGCATTTATCAGAGAAAACATTTGGCCTTTGGTATTTTGGGCTTGGCTTATTTCACTAGGCCTGATATTTTCCAACTTCATCCATTTACCAGCAAATGCCATAATTTTATTGTTCTTTATGGCTGAGTAATATTACATTGTGTATATATACCACAGTTTCTTTATCCATTCAGAAAGGCATCTAGGTTGGTTCCACAATCTAGCTATTATGAATTGAGCTGCTATGAACATTGATGTGGCTGCATCACTGTAGTATGCTGATTTTAAGTCCTTTGGGTATAAACCAAGGAGTGGGATAGCTGGGTCGAATGGTGGGTCCGTTCCAAGCTTTCTGAGGAATCTACATACTGCTTTCCAGAGTGGCTGTACCAATTTGCAACTCCACCATCAATGTATGAGTGTGCCTTTTTCCCCACATCCATGCCAACACTTATTATTTCTTGTGTTCTTGATGATAGCTATTCTAACTGGAGATAGATGAAAACTTAAGGTGGTTTTAATTTGCATTTCTCTAATTGCCAGGGATGCTGAGCACTTTTTCATATATTTGTTGATCACCCGTATATCTTTTTCTGTGAAGTGTCTTCCCATTTCCTTAGCCCATTTATTGACTGGGTTCTTTGTATTTTGGGTGTAAAGTTTTTTAAGTTCTTTATAAACTTTGGAGATGAGTGCTCTGTCTGAAGTGTGTGTGGAAAAGATTTTCTCCCACTCTGTAGGCTCTCTTTTCACATTGTTGATTGTTTCCCGTGTTGAGAAAAAACTTTTTAGTTTGAATAAATCCCATTTATTGATTCTTACTTTTATATCTTGCGCTATGGGGGTCTTGTTAAGGAAGTCTGGTCCTAAGCCAACATGATGGAAATTCGGGCCTACTTTTTCTTCTGTTTGGTGAAGGGTCTGAAGTCTAATTCCTAGATTGTTGATCCATTTTGAGTTCAGTTTTGTACAGGGTGAGAGATAGGGGCTTAGTTTCATTTTACTGCATGTGGATTTCCAGTTTTCCCAGCACCATTTGTTGAAGAGGCTATCTTTTCTCCATTGTAAGTTTTTAGCACCCTTGTCTAGTATGAGGTCACTGTATTTATGTGGGTATGTCTCCGTGTCTTCCTATCCTGTACCATTGGTCTACCTATTTTGGTGCCCTATAGTAGAGTTTAACATCTAGTATAGTGATACCCCCTGCATCACTCTTCCTGCCCAGGATTGCTTTGGCTATTCTGGGTCTTTTGTTCTTCCAGATGAATTGCTTTTTCTGTTTCCATGAGAAATGTCATAGGGATTTTAATTGGAATTGCATTAAATCTGTATAGCACTTTGGAGGTATGGCCATTATGACAATATTAATTCTGCCTATCCAAGAACATGGGAGATCTTTCCATCTTCTAAGGTCTTCCTCAATTTTTCTTGAATGTTTTGTAGTTTTCATTGTAGAGAGCTTTTACCTCTTTGGTTAGATTGATTCCCAAGTTTTTCTTTTCTTTTTTTTTTTTTTTTTTTTTTTTTTTTTTTGAGGCTATTGCAAATGGAATTGTTCTCCTCATTTCCCTTTCAGATGTTTCATCACTTGTGTATTAAAATGCTTTGGATTTATGCATGATGATTTTATAGCCTGTTATTTTACTGAATTTGTTAATGAGGTCTAGAAGTTTTCTGGAGGAGTTTTTTGGATCCTCTAAATATAGAATCATGCCTTCAGCAAATAGTGAAAGCATAAGTTCCTCTTTTCCTATTTGTATCCCTTTAATTTCTTTAGTCTGTCTAATTGCTCTGGCTAGTATTTCAAGAATGATGTTGAATAGAAGTGGTAAAAGAGGACATCCCTGTCTTGTTCCCGTTTTTAAAGGGAATGTTTTCAGGTTTTTCTCCATTAAGAATGATTTTGGCCATGGCCTTCACAATGTTCAGGTATGTTCCTACTATCCCTATTTTTTCTAGTGTTTTGAGCATGAAGGGGTGTTGTATTTTGTTGAACGCTTTTTCTGAGTCAATTTAAATAACCACATGATTCTTATCCTTAAGTCTATTGATGTGATGGATTACGTTTATTGATTTATGGATGTTACACCATCCTTGCATTCCAGGGATGAACCCCTCTTGATCATGGTGCACGATTTTCTTAATATGTTTTTGGATACAGTTTGCCAATATTTTGTTAAGGATCTTTGCATCTATATTCATCAAGGATATCGGTCTAAAATTTTCTTTCCTTGATGTGTCTTTGTCTGGTTTGGGTATGAGGGTGATATTAGCTTCATAGAATGAGTTCGGTAGGGTACCCTCCTTTTCTATTTCCTGAAATACTTTGAGAAGTATTGGAATGAGTTCTTCTTTGAAGGTCTTGTAGAACTCGGCTGAGAATCTGTCTGGTCCTGGACTTTTCTTGGATGGTAGGTTTTTAATGGCCTCTTCTATTTCATTGCTTGATATGAATCTGTTTAAATTGTGTATATCCTTCTGGTTCAGTTTGGGAGGAGCACATGTCTCTAGAAATTTGTCAATGTCTTCAGTAGTTTCTATTTTGTTGGAATACAGATTTTCAAAGTAACTTCTCATTATGTTCTGTATCTCAGTGGTGTCTGTCATGATATTTCCTTTTGCATCATGTATTTTAGTAATTTGAGTTTTCTCTCTTCTCTTTGTTAGTGTGGCTAAGGATTTGTCTATTTTGTTTACTTTTTCAAAGAACCAACTTTTCGCTTTGTCAATTTTTTGAATTGTTTCTTTTGTTAAATTTCATTGATTTCAGCTCTGATTTTAATTATTTCCTGTCTTCTACTAATTTTGCTGTTATTCTGTTCTTCTTTTTCTAGGACTTTGAGCTTTAATGTTAGGTCATTTAGTTGTTGACTTTTCATTCTTTTCTTGAATGTGCTTCATGCAATGAATATTCCTCTTAGAATTGCTTCATAGTGTCCCAGAGATTTTGATAAGTTGTATCATCATTCTCATTGACCTCTAAGAATTTTTTTTATCTCCTTCCTGATGTTTTCTGTTACCCATGTTTCATTCAATAGCATATTTTTTATTTTGTCATTTTGTCATTTTTATTTTATTTTGTTATTGATTCCTACTTTAATTCCATTATGATCTGATAGAACACATGGCAGTATCTCTCCTTTTTTGCATTTCCTAAGAGCTGCTTCTTAACATATGGTCTATTTTTGAGAAGGTTCCATATGCTGCTGAGAAGAAAGTGAATTCACTCATTGATGGATGGAATATTCTATATATGTCTATTAAGTCTAGGTTATTGATTGTGTTATTGAGTTCTATGGTTTCTTTGTTTCGTTTTTGTTTGGAAGATCTATCAGGTGGTGACAGCAGTGTGTTAAAGTCACCCAGAATTACTGTGTTGTGGTCTATCTGATTTCTGGAATTGAGAAGGATTTGTCTGATGTACAGGGATGCACCATTGTTTGGGGCATATTTACTATCATTATGTCTTCCTGATTTATGGTTCCCTTAAGCAGTATGAAATGTCCTTCTTTATCCCTTCTGACTAACTTTGGCTTGAAGTCCACTTTATCTGATATAAGAATGGAAACCCCTGCTTTTTTACTGAGTCCATTTGCATGGTAGGTTTTTTGCCATCCTTTCACCTTTAGTCTGTAGACGTCTTTTTCTATGAATCTCTTGCAGGTAGCATGTTGTTGGTTCTTTCTTTTTAATCCATTCTGTCAGTCTATGTCTTTTGATTGATGAGTTTAGGCCATTAACGTTCAGGATTATTGTTGAGATATGATTTGTATTCCCAATCATTTGGGCTTATTTTTGGTTTTTAACTTGGCTTAGTTTCTCCTTTGAGTGGATTTTTCTTTAAGATAGTTCCTCTCTTTGCTGACTTACATTGTTGTTTTTCATTTCTTCCTCATGGAATATTTTGTTGAGAACATTCTGTAGTGTAGGCTTTCTATTTGTAAATTCTTTTAACTTTTGTTTATCATGGAAGGATTTTATTTCATCTTCAAATCTGAAGGTTAGTTTTGCTGGGTATAGGATTCTTGGTTGGCAACAATGTTCTTGCAGAGCTTGAAATATGTTGGTCCAGGCCCTTCTAGCTTTTAGAGTCTGGGTTGAGAAATCTGCTGATATCCGTATTGGTTTCCCCCTATACATAATCTGATGTTTTTCTCTCACAGCCTTCAAAATCCTATCTTTATTTTGAATGTTAGGTATTTTCATTATAATGTGCCTTGGTGTGGATCTGTTGTGATTTTGTGCATTTGGTGTTCTGTAAGATTCTTGTAATTGGTTTTCCATTTCATTCTTCAGGATTGGTAAATTTTCTGATATTATTTCATTAAATAGGTTGTTCATTCCTTTGGTTTGTATCTCTGTGCCTTCCTCAATCCCAATAATTCTTAAATTTAGTCTTCATGATGTCCCATAGTTCTTGGAGATTCTGTTTATGATTTCTTACCATCTTGTCTGTTTGGGCAACTTTATTTTCAAGATTAAATATTTTGTCTTCATTGTCTGAATTTCTGTCTTCCAAGTGGTCTAGTCTTTTGGTGATGCTTTCCATTGAGTTTTTTATTTGGTTTATTGTTTCCTTTATTTCAAAGATTTCCTTTTTTTTTTTTTTTTGTTTTTTGTTTTTTGTTTTGTTTTCTTTTTTAGAATCTCTATCTCTTTGTTGAAATGATATTTTGCTTCCTGCAATTGCTCTTTCAACTGCTTATTGGTATTATCATCTATTGCCTGCATTTGCTCTCTTATCTCATCCTTGCTTTGGGAATCATCTTAATCATGTATAATCTGAAGTCTTTTTCTGACATTTCTTCTAACATACTGTCATTGGATTCTATTAATATAGAATCTAGATTTGTTTGGATCATTTTCTTCCCTTGTTTTTTCATGTTCTTCATGTATCTTCCCCTCCAGCAGTACAGATCTGGGGTATTGCAGATTCCCCTCTATAGGCTTATGGTAGCACTATAAGTTTCCTAAACCTTTTCTTTAAGGAGGAGATCCATATTAGCACTGCCCAATTCAGACACTTTGCAATCCTAGACCAAATAACTCCTTTGAGGAGATTAACAATATTGTCATAATAAACAGAATGAGTTCAATTATTATTTTCAGTATACCAAAAGTTTTGCAATAAGGTCTGCAGTTTCTAATGGAGGACAAAGAGGATGCAGAGGGATGTAGGATGTTGCTGTTAATGGGATAAAAAAAGAATATACAGAAGTTCTAGATAATAGAAAGAGTGAGAGTATAATCAAAAGAAATTGGTTGTTAGCATGCAAAAAGGGAGAAAGAAACTCTGAGGGAACAGGCAAACAAACGGAAAAGAGAGGAAGAAAAGTAAAGAAATAAAAACTTAAAATTGTTCAATAAGGAGAAAAAAAAAATCTACACTATAATAGTCATATAGTATTCAAGCTCCCAGTCTTTAGTAGCCTTATGCATCAGAGGTACCTGACAGTGAGCTTCAAGTCTCCAGCAGGAGTCTCAGGATGGGATTTGCCCCACCTAAAGATGGGAGATACAGTTTCCAGGATTATTCAAGATGGCCACTCTGGCTTCCAAATGTGTTGGCAAATGGGGAACTGCCACTCGGGGTGTGGATGTGGTCATATGGAGGTTCTGGAAGTGGTGTGCAATCATTCGGTCTGGGGGTCCTGGTGGTAGGGAGCAGTCAGTTGCTGTGAGGGAGTGATAAGTCGGGCTGAGGGATCCTGGAGACAGGTCTCAGTCAGTCTGGCCACAGGTCCTACGGGGCCTCGCTGTTGTCTCAAAATGGCGACATCCACATGTACCCAAACCTGCAGGTAGTGTGACAGTGAACTTCCAGGCAACAGCAGGCAGCTGGTGCTCCACTGGCAGTCGGTGATCAGTTTGCTGACTGTTGTCGGAAGATTGGGAGGTGAACCTCAGGTGGTGGCTGATGGATAGGTATATGGCAGGCGATGGACAGGCAAGAGGCTGTCAAATGGCGGATGATAGGCACCTGACAGTGAGCAATCTGCACTCAAAAAGGCATCGATATGCTGGCTGACTGCAGGTGATCACAGTAGACAAATGGGGTAAATAGCAGGGGATCAATAGCAGCAAAAACTGCCTCACTAAGAAACAGATATCCTCTGCTTGAAACCAAAGTTATGGAGCAACAAGGAACGCAGCCTCCCTCTAGTCTGCCATATTGGATCTTCAGAAATATTTTCTTGCTAAGAGAGAATATTAATGGGACAATTAGAGAAATTTTTATGAAGTTTGTAGTTTTGATAATATTGTATCAAAGCAATTCCCTGTTTGTGATAAATTTACTTTGAGTAAGTAAAAATATTGTTTTAGTCAGCTTTTTCACTGCTGTGACCAAAAGACACTGACAAGATTAGAGGAGAAAAAGTTTACTTAGGGGTTCATGGTGTCAGAAGGCTCAGTCTATAGACTGCCAGCTCCATTCCTTGGCCCTCAAGGTGAGGCAGAACATCTTGGTGAAAGAGTGCAGTGGAGGAAACTGACTCAGGATATCACACCAAGAAGCAGAGAGAGAGAGCATGCTCTGCTCAAGGACAAAATATATACCATAAAGGCACACCCCCAGTGACTCACCTTTTCTAACACCCCCTAAATCTTTCAGTTAACACTCAGTTAATTCCTGCCAGGGGATTAATGTACTGATTGAGTTAAGGCTCTCATAACCTGATGATTTCCTATCTAAATCTTCTTGCATTGTCTCACATAGGAGCTTTTGGGGGAAAGTTAATATCTAAACTACAAAAATGTAATCCTTGTTTTTAGGCTACACATTTTGAAGTATTTAGAGATAAATATCTATTCGCATCTTTAAATTTAATCCAAACTTTTGAAAAAACAGCATATATGTATATATACACACACAATATGTATGCATATGAATTCATAATGTGTATATGTACACATTTATTATATATATGTGTGTAGCTATAATTATATATGTAAAATGTGTATATATGCATCCAACCAAGAGAAAGAGAATGAAAAATTGAATGTGGAAATGTTAACATTTTTGGAATTTTATTAAATATTTAGAAAATTATATTTATACCTTTTCATAATTCTCATATCACTTCAAAATAAGAAGAAAAAACCCAATAGGATTGCAAACTTTGAAAAGTTGGAGAATCCAATGGCTCATTCTAAAGAGTTCACTCTTAAGAGAAAAACAACTTGCTTCACATGATCACTAACAAAGATGTACAAGAGTACGAAGAGTTGGTGAGCATCAGCTAGAGGAAACCACCTGCGTCTTGGAAGCTTCTCAGGTACAAGAAAGAAAGTATCTACTGATGAGAGCAAATCAGGGAAATTATGTGGTCCAAACCCTTCACTGATATGAAGCAGAAGGTATCCATGCTGGTGGAAACATTTGTGCAGATATGTGGCAAGATTTTGCTCTCCCTGGAAAGGGCCAGAAATTCATGCCCAGGCCATTGCACCTCTCCCACCACTGCCACCAGAGAGAAAGAGGAAAACTTCCTGTGCTACAAACACACTACTGGGAAGATTGCAGAACTGTTTGATGTTGGAGGAAGATTAGTGATGCCAAGAGAGTCCCACCACCCCACTGCCATGGAGCAGACAGAGGGCTTGCCTAAGGCTGAAGTAGGAGAGGTGGGGAATGACCCCCATCAGAGCTTTGTGAATACAGAGTGACAATGTCCATACAACACTGGAGAAGGGGGGCAAGGCAGGAAAGAAACCCCACCGTGCTGTATAAATGCAGAATCTGCTGAAATGCAATAAAGGAAAAAATACTGAGAAAAACATTGGCATTTACAGGTCTCACACTAACCACAAGACATGAGCATAACATGATATTAAAAAAAAAAAAATGAAACCTGTGGTGCAGTAAGCTAAATAAAGCCACAAGAAGTTCATATACAAATTAGGTTAACTCAATCCTCTAATTACCCATCATAGAAAAAGGAGCTTTCACATTTCTGAGCATAAACATTTACTTAGTCTCTGTGGTTTTGTTTTTTAAAAAACGAAGTCCAGTATAGAGTAAAAATCATGAAGTTCAAAAGACAACAAGCAAATATACATTATCAAAGAATAAAACAGCAGAAAAATCTATTTTTATATTGGAATTATCAGATCAAACTTTAGATTTATTCAGTAGAGACACTATGCAGCTATGGTGTTTATCAAGGGTGACATGAAGAACAAAAGGTAAATTTAAACTGATACATAAAAACTATTTCAAAAAGACCATATAAGAAATGCTACATATAGTCAGGTATGGTGGCTCATGCCTGTAATCCTAGCTACTTGGGAGGCTAAGGCAGGAGGATCATGAGTTCAAAGTCAGTCTCAGCAATTTATTGAGGCCCTAAGCAACTTATAGAGAACCTGTCTCAAAATAAAAATATAAAAAAGGGCTGGGGATGTGACTCAGTGCTTAAACACTCCTGGGTTCAATCCCTGGTTACAAAAAAGGAAAAAGAAAAGAAAAAAAAATAAAATAAATGCTATATATCAATCCAATATGCATGAAAATGGAGTTCTGATGTAAGCAAAAGGGAAAGTAATGGTACAAAAGTACATTTGAATTTGTAATAGCCCAAATAATTTTGTTTAATTATATATCACAACACCAGAAGGTCAGAGAATCCCAAACAGAATAAATGAAAAGCAAACCATACCTAGATATACTAGTCAAAATGCCAAAAAACAAAGATTGAGAAAATCTTGAAGGCAGTCAGAGAAATAAGAAACATTATATACCCAGAAGCGAACAATGATTAAGGAAGCTTATTTTTCATGAAAAATATTGAAAACCAAAAAGAATTGAAGGACGTAAAGTGTTGAAATGTAATACACAAACTCTTCGAATTACAACAGGGTTACATCCCAATAAATCCATTTCATGTTGAAAATATTGTAAGTCAAAATGCACATAATAGACCTAACCCGTTGAACATGCCCACAGAAGGGAAACTGTCCTTTACCCTCACAGTCACATGGCTAATGGAACTGAGACTCCTTGCTGCTGCCCAGCCCGGCAAGAGAGTATTGTAGCACATTTTGTTAGTCTGAGAACAAATCAAAATTTTAAAAAAACTGATTTACAGTTTCTAATAAATGGGTATCATTTCTGCACCAACACAAAATGAAAAATCACAAGTCTAGGACCATCTGTTTACCCTTTGTTCAAAACATCCTTTAGAATGAAGGTGGGTTGTCTTCCGGCTTCTCTTCCAATGTAGAAAGTTGACAATAGCGTTGCTCCCACACACATAGCAGCAAAAACAAATCACACTGTAACCTAAAAAAATCACACCTTTTCTGAAACCCATCAAAGAGTTGCTGTTGCAATGACAAATTAACCCAAAAGCTAATAAGAAGGAGTACAGCCTAAAAGAGCCAGGATACACATGGTTGCTCCCTTAGGGAAGATGCCAGATTCCCTATAATATTCTCCTAACAAGAATTTAGATATTTAGCAAATTATGAAAGGTTGAGGTTGAGACTGCCAACAATAGAGTTTGGTCTCAACTGTTAGCAATTGGTCAAGTGTGAGAAAACAGAATCTCTTTGAACGGCAGACAAGAAGGACATTCTCAACCAATGGCAGGTTCTTTTTTTTTTTTTTTAATTGTAAACAAATGGGATACATGTTGTTTCTCTGTTTGTACATGGAGTCAAGGCATACCATTTGTGTAATCATAAATTTACATAGTTTAATGCTGTTTGATTCATTCTGTTATTTTTTTTTCCTTCCCCCCCCACCCCTCCCACCCCTTTTCCCTCTATACAGTCCTTCCTTCCTCCATTCTTGCCCCCCTCCTTAATCCTAACCCTAAACCTAACCCTAACCCTAGTGCCAACCCCTCTCACTCCCACCCCCACCCCGGCAGATTCATTTTCATACATCTAACCCAATGGTCAGAAGAAAGATCAGGGACAGGCTGAGAGATCTGAGAAACCTTTCTTGTGGCACAGGCTTGGGATGGGAATAGCAACTACTGCTGGAAATATCTTCACCTGGATTATTCCCTGTCTCTCCAGAGAATAAGGTTTAAGCTTGGGAGAGGGCATGGGTGAGAACCCTCTGTCTCTCATAGGATTCACATGAAAACCCACACAAACTAAAAACCACCAAAATGCCCCTCAATTGGGTAATGGGTAAACTGATACAGGCATACAATGACAAAATTCTCAGCAATAAAAAGGAACAAACAATTGATAAAGCAACAACAGGGATAAATCCAAAATGCATTATGCTAAGTGAGAGAAAGTACACTTTAAAAGCTACATGCTGCATGGTTCTATTTATACGGCATTCTTGAAAAGGCAAAGCATCAAATAAAAAATAGAACAGTAGTTGCCAAGAACGAGGGGGTGAAAGAACAGGCTGACAACAAAAGGGCACAGGGTTATTATGAAGGGGGTGATGGAGTTGTTCGATACCTTGATTGTGGTGGTGATTATACAACTATAGCATTTGTCAAAACCTGCAGAAATATAGAATAAATAGGGTGCAGTTGATTGTGTAAATTATATCTTATAGGAATAGCTGATAAAAGAAAACATTAAGTAATGGGGTGAAATAAATACACTTTTGAATACATAAAAAAATTCATCATGTTAATCTGTGCTAAAAGAAAAGTTAAAAAAGAAGTACTGCAGGCCAAAAAAATATAACTTTTTTTAAAAAATGTTGATCAGGAATCCTGTGGTCTAGCTAAATTCACTTATTAATTCCAGCAGTCTTATTTTTGTAGCTTGCTTAGGTTTTCCTGTATGAACAATCATGACATGCAAATATGAACAGCCTTTTAATTTTCTTAGGTTTAATCAACTGCTACCTAGAATGAGTACTAACATCCACTAGGTTTCAGAAGAAAAAAAAAAAACTCACTTGGGAGAATTAAGAAATAAAACCCATTACCTCAACCTGAACAGAGTGCCACATTTATCAAGTTGCATCCCTTGTAATTCAAATTAACTTTATAGTTCATTCCAGTGGGAAAACAACTTAAAATTCTAACAAACGAACAATAAATATGAAACTTGCTCCAAATCCATTTTTCCAATTTTTTCTTTGTCATTTAAGATCTTTGTCTGGCCCAAAGTATATTTTCAGATTACTTCTGCTGAACTAGCAAATTATTTATACAGTTAAATAATGCATCTCCTTCCCTGACATCTTCAGTATTCCCCAACCTCACCTAACTTAGAAATGCTTGAACAACAATGATATTATTGGGACTTATAAGTTTTCTTCTGAGACATTAAAAAGTCCATAAATAAATCCTATTTTAAAATATGCAATGGAAAGTAATTTGGAAACTCTACTTATACTTTAAAGGTTATTTGAAGTTTCCAGTTGGACTGCAAAAACTGGGAAGAAGTAGATAGACATGACTGTGGCTTGAAATCAAGGTATGTGGAGGCTGGAAGGATCTGTGAATCTATTTCCAACTGAAAGTTTGGATCAAACCACTGACCTTTCCAATAATACTTCCTCAGTCACTAAAGTATCCTCATTTTTGAAAATGTTAGACATTTGAAATGTTTTTAAGAATATCTTTGCAATATATAAGGCAACTGAATTTATGAAAGGCATCCTCCCATCAGTCCCAGTTTTGCCCTTGAGCCCTCAGAATATGCCCCTTTCACATTTCTATCATGAAATCTGCCCATTGCCAGGTTTATAAATATGACTTAATTACTCGTGATAAATACATATATTTTTGAAATTTGGAACACATGGAAAAGATCAAACAAAACAAAGGTAAACTGTCATTCTCTGATACTCGATATTGTGTGTTTTAATATGTCTGCTGTTAAATTTCTCCCATATACATGTATTTTCATGGAATTTGAATTATATATACTCTTTGTTCTTATTGGAATCTTCCATGCAATTCTGTAATCATTTTCCATACCTCTTCAGATTATTTAAAGTGTTGCATATGTAGGCTATATGTGTGTGCACAGGTGTATGCCATCTTTTATTTTAACATTTTACTATTAATAGGTTTAAATTTTTATGATGAAAAAGAATGTCAATGCTTACATGATGATTTCCCCCCACTTAATCTGCCCTAATTCAGAATTTATCTCATGTGTACTCTTAGTATTATACTCTTACTCTTTCTTTCTCATTCATTTTAATATTTAGAACTTTGCGGGCTATGTAATGAGAAAATAATGTGTGACAAATAAATACTCTTTGGCCCAAGTCTTACTTTATTCAACTCTGCCTCTCATTTATTCTGTATTTCTAACAGGCTTCAGGTATCACCAGCCTGAGTTAAGCAGTCTAGCTCATGCTTTGGTGCTAAACCCACTTTATCTCAGTTCATCTTGACAATGTTTACCTTGGGCCCTGTATCTGGAAATCAATCAACCAAAATCAGCACTGTGAGAAAGCCAGGTTACCTTGTCCATAGAACAATAGTTTTCCTGTCTATGAGTTTCACTAAACAAAAGTACGTCACTATTTGAGTACTTTTTAAACACACTCCTCCTTCCTTCATTCCATAGTGGCCTTTCTGACAGATTTCCTTTAAACATGTTTCACCAAGAAAGTAAAATAAATAGAGGGAAATCTATCAAAATACTTTTGAAAATATGGGGAAAATAAAAGTAGAAAAAGTGAGAGATAACACAGAAACTACCAGCACCGGGACTTAAAACCGTAAAAGAAAAGAAAAGGAAACAGCCAGAATCTACAAATCGCCAAATCACAGATGCTGCTCATTTTGTTTCAATGTTCCACAGAATAATGGCTTTAGAATATTATCCATAGAATATTATCCATCTTATCTAAAGACACCTGTCCATTGCCTACCCACATCCCCATGTCTTTGTTCCTAAGGGTTTTTTCCCTCATTACCACTCTATTGAAAAAAAATCACACACACACACACACACACACACACACACAAATTAGAAAAGCAAATGGCAAAGATTAATTGTCTACTCTCCAGACACTTTTTGACAAGTCACACTAGTCTCAAACATTTCCATGAAAACCTTTCCCTCATGGGTGAACCACACACACATTGATCTCTCAACAAGACGATCAATGGCTTCTTCAGAAGTCTACACTGCGCTCACAAATATGACTTCAGAATCCTGAAATATTTTGGTTGAAAAAAAAAATCTCTGATATTATATTATCTATAAACTATTCCCCTCCTCTTCCCAAGTCTAAAAACTCTTGGCTACTTTCACTCAATCATAATATTTATTACCCTTTGTTTTAGTCAGCTTTTTCACTGCTATGACTAACAGAAGTGACAAGAACAAATTTAGAGGAGGAAATGTTTATCTGGGGGCTCATGGTTTCAGAGGTCCATGAGGAGTCAGTTCCAAGCTTCAGAAAAGTGTGGTGAGGGAAGCAGCTATCATGATCAGGAAGCAGAGAGAGATTCCACTCACCAGACACAAAATATATACCCCCCAAAACACGCCCTCAATGACCCACCTCCTCCAGCCAGACCCTATCTGCCTGTGGCTATCACCCAGGTAATCCCCATCAGGGTATTAGTTCACTGATTGGGTTAAAGCTATCATAACCCAAACAATTTACCTCTAAATCTTCTTGCATTGTCTCACACATCCAAACAATAACACTCTTCCTCTACACTTGTTATTTTTCTCTTATTTACTTGTTTATTTAGTGGTAATTCCATGTACCCAACTGGCAGGCATTTAGGATAATAGTAAAGAAGTGAGAAAAAAGGCATGATATGACTACTGGACCTTAAGGGAATATTAGGGACTCAACAATCAAGACCATGAAGAGAGGGGTATTCCTGATGGAAAAAGGATCATATGGAAGTTAGGGGAAGGGATAATTAAGGTTGAATATCCTTCTTTTCTGCACCTTTCTCAACTTTACTAGGCTAGCCTACATATAATGGTTACTAAGGTAGATTATATCTTCCAAAAATGACTACCAGTATCATCCATCCCACATGCTTTTGATGGGATGACAGGACCTTGGAAATCATCCCAAGGTAGTAGTAGGACCCAGGGTTCCTACTCTTCAACCTGGGGAGGAAACTTTTTTTGTCCCAAAGAATGTAGGAAAATGACATTCTAACACTTCTTAGAATAAAGCCAAGAAAGGCGCATACTATGGCCTCATTGTCTCTAACTTTTGCTGTAAAAATCATACTGTCATCTTGTGGGAAAGTCCAAATTAGCCCAGACAGAGAGACCCCATTGAGCCAAAATGAATGTGTAATGATCAATAACCAAACTGATGTCTCGACCAACAACCACTGTCTAGGCCAGATGTGTATGAGATAAGAAAAATGTCTCCAGATGATTCCAGGTGTTCCCAGCTATTGAATCACCCCCAGGTCATCACAGGTTTATCTTCCTAGGTAAAATCCTAGACCCCATGGAACAGAGAAAGTTGTGCTATTAATTCCTGACCAACAAAACGCTATACCTAAACATATTTTTTAAATGATGGTTCCTTATGGATGTAACTGATGATGTCATTTTCTTGCCAGTCTCCCTCTCTCAGCCAAAAACTTCAAAGGAAATTTTTGAACTTCCTTTACATCTGGCACCATAATATAGAGTACAAGACCTGTAATGCTACGGCTGTCACTGCTGGTGGTGTTCCTGGTAATGATGATGGTGGTGGTGATGACGATGGCAGAAGTCACCTCTGCCTTTCATTAAATGCTTTTTGATCTCCAGTCACTCTGATAACCGCCTCTCAGGTACTATCTCATTTAATCTCCATAATCTTTTGAGGTATGTTTTATAATTCTTATTTCATACTTTTTGAAACTTAGAGACTTTACATCCCTTTCAAAGTTTATTTATCTAAACCAGACATCCCTTTTTACAATAGGGCTTTAATTCTATAGTAAGAAATATATAATAAATAAGAACCAAAATGAACAAAATGATTTCCGATTATCATAAATGCCATGAAAAAAACTATAAGGGTGATGTGATAAAAAGCAACAAGGTCATAACAGTGTGGTGTTTACTGAGGAAGATTAGTCATAAGAAGTCCTTCTGAGAAAGTGATATTTGAGCCGAGCGCTGAGAGCAAAAAGGATTCAGACCTGTGCAGGGTCAGGGGAAGAGTGAATTAGTACAGAGTCACTGAAGCAGCAAAGAACTTAGTGAGGCTGGACAGAGAAATCAGGCTTTGGCATTAGAGTTTACTAGACTGGGAAAGCATAATACTAAACGCCGTGGAAAAGGTGGACAAGAAAAGCTAAGGTAGGTGAGACCTTGTACTGAGAAGTTTGCCTTTCAATCCACATGAATTGAGAAGTCCCAGTAACATCTAGTTTTCTTTAGAGCAGTGATTATCAAGCTATCGTCTACAGTCCAAATCCAGTCCTCCTGTTCCATTTTAAATTTTTGAACAGACCACTCCTATACCAATTCACCTGAATACTGTCTATAGCTTGTTCTCATTACAAGGACATAGTTGAAGAATTGTGACAGAAACCATACAAAATATAATCCTAAAATATTTACCAATTGGCTCTTTTTAAAAAAGGGTTTATTGACCCCTACTCCAGAGGCTTTCTCACTGCATTGACTCCCTAGCCAACTGGTGCTCCTCTGCTGAAGTCTTCCCTGCTGGGAAAATTCCTTTCAGAGTTCCAGACCACTTCTTCTTCTGGAATTCAATCAGTCAACATTAACAGGGATTTCCCATGTTCTAATAAGGCATCTTCATTTTTTAAAAATCCCAAATAATAATCCCAATCTAAGACATATTCTCCACAACCCTTAACCCCTTGTTTTTCTTTTTTTTCCATATTCCATCCACATTTGCTTAGGTTAATGAGATAGAATTCACATAAAAAAAAAAACTCACCCACTTATAATGTACCATTTGGAGTGTTTAGAGGAGTCTGAGATTTGAGCAACTATTACTTTCATATCATTTTATATCATTTTATAACCCCAAAAGAAACCCTACAACTATTGCCGGTCACTGTAAAATGCTCTACACTACTCAAAGGCAAATACTAGTATATTTTCTTTCTCTTTTTCCCATTCTTGAACTTTCATATACGTGCAATCATATATAGAATATATGATATTTTGTGACTAGCTTCTTTCACTTATGTAATAGTTTTAAAGTTCCTCTATGCTGTTCCATGTATCAATATCCCATTCCTTTCAGATGTAACAGTATTGATAAGGCTATACTGCATTTTTTCCCTACTGTTCATCATTTGGTGGATAAGTGGGTTATTTCCTTTTTGTAACTATTGTAAATAATGTGGAAATGAGCATTTATGTATATGCTTTTTTGTGGATATGTTTTCATTTCTCTTGGGCATGTGCCAAGAAAGTGAATTGCTAAGTCATGTGATAACCCTATACTAATATTTTGAGTAACAGCCGAACTATTTTCCAAAGTTGCTTCATCATTTCACATTCTCATCAACAATGCAGAAATTTTACAATTCCTTTACATAGTTACCAACTCATTATTTTTTTGTCATTTTCATTCTAGCTATCCTAGTTGGTGTGAAGCAGCTTTTCATTGCAGTTTAATTTGCATTTCCTTATTAACACCACTGGTCAAGTGCTTATTGACTGCTTTTATGTTTTTCTTTGGAAAATATCTTTTGAAATACTGTGTTCATTTTTTATTAGAGTTATTTTATTTTATTGTGGAGTGATAAGACATTTTTCATATGTTGTATATATGATTTCATTATCACACATGTTTTCTCTTATTTCACTTTTTGACAGATACTTTGAAGTATCGATGTTTTTAATTTTGAAAATACCCAGTTTATATATTTTTTCCTTTGAATGGTTGTGTGTTGGGCACAACAGATTCATTTCTACATTTTCTAGGGGTTTTAAGTTTCAACTCTTACATTTAGATTTTTTATCTATTTTGATGTGATTTTTTTAATAATATGAACTGGGAGTTAAATTTTATATTATTTTCAATGTATGTGTCTATCTGTGTTAGTACTATTTGGGAAAAAAACCTATCTCTTCCCAATTGAAGAATCTTGATACTTTTGCTCAAAATAAATTGATCTTAGGTGTGAGGATTTATTCCTGCATGTACAAATTAATTTATATTATTATAAATTAATGTTCCATTAATTTATAATATGTCTGAGGTATAAGTCCTCTAACTTTGCTCTTTTTCAGAATTGTTTTGAGTATTCTGAAACACTTGCATTTTCATATGAATTTTTTTATAGCTTATCAATTTCTGAAAAAAAGGATTGAATTTTATATTGTTTTATATATTCTCTGTGAAATATAAGATAACTTGCTGACCTCATGAATATGTTGGACTGGGTAACTATTAGGGATCTGATGCACTAAGTTCAAAATATTGGTTTTGCAAAAACCATCTGACAAGGGAAATTCACTGAGCACCACAGAAAGATTCTTGCTACCTAGATGGCTAGAAAACATAATTCTGGCATCACTCCATTATTCTAGGAAAATTTCATTTCCACTTAATCAATTTCTCATGAAGAGTTCCTTTTTCTCTCCCTAATACTTCACATTACCACTTCACTGTATTTCGATACAAATAACAGCATTAGCCATTACATACAGTGCCAGTCATTGTGCAAAACACATTATTTGTGTTCCAAGTTTAATGCTTACAACCAAATAATAAGTCAAATACAATCAGTGAAGTACAAATGAAGTATGCAGATGAAGTGTGGGAGACTAGTGAATAACAACTTTTATTTAGGTAGAAAGCATTAGAAATGGGATTTATACTCAAAACTAACTCTTAAAGCTAAGCAGCTCATAATCAGTTTTTAACATTCCTTTCCATAATGTACCCAGTTAATAAGTGTCTACAGATCAATGAATCATCAAAACTAAATTGGGTTTCAGTAGTATCAACAATTGGTGTTGCTTGTTGCTTTTCTAAGCTCTCAGAGTGATCATGAAACAAATTGTAAATCTACAAATTTCATGGACTTGGAGACCTTAAAAAAAGCTATTGATCATTTTGGAAAGGTACCTAGAAGTATTTATCACACTAAAACTACATTGACTTATCTGGGCATGGTGGCACATGTCTGTAATCCCAGCTATGAGGCAGACTGAGGCAAAAGGATCAGGAGTTTGAAGACAGCCAGGCAACATAGCAAAGATCTTATCTCAAAAAATTAATAATAATAACAATTTTTTTAAAAATACAATGTCTTGGATATGCTTCAAAGTAATAAATGGAGACTAAGATGGGGGAGGCGTGACAATGAAACAAGTATCTTGAACATTAAGGGTGACAGTGATTGATTCAGTAGACTCATTATGCTGCATTATTTGCTTTTGAAATTCATGGTACTATTCACAATGAAATTTTCTTTTAAACAGAAGTTTTAAATACTTTTATCTCTAGTGTATTTGGTTAAATAATGTATTTTATAGAATTGCTAACCTTGAAGAAAAACAAAATAAGAAAATAATACATACATAAATAAATGACAACAAAACTAATTATTTTCATGCAAAATATTTTCAGTTGATGGTTACAGCATCCCTTGACATTTTAAAGGTCTAGTTTTCTCTCTTCTTATCTTAGGTCATGGCTGCCACTGGGCCACGTACTCAGTACAAAACTGGCTTAGCACTGTCCTGGGTCCTGAATCATTCACCTCTGCTGTTTTCACAAGCTATTTACCAACCTTTGATATAATCGCTTTACTGATCAGTCTGTATCGGTAGGGTCCATGTTTCAATTTTTTAGCCAACACATCCACTCATGTTCTTTGAAATCATCCACCTTGTTTAACTATTGAAGTGACCATGAGTATGTTTCTTATAGACCTTCATCTACAGGTAACACAGTAGATGGAAATCCTCAGGGACTGCCCTTTGAAATCCATTATCTTAATTCTGAGACCATGCTCCCCATAATAAAATATCTTTGCTTGTTGAATCACTTTGGTACTGGCTTCTTAGGGAGAAGCTACTAACCCAGTCACATATTGGACACATTTCCTAGCAATCCAGCCAGGTCTTCAGACTTGCTTAAATCTTTAGTCTAGTCATTAATGTTTATCTCCTTTATCCTAGATTTCTCTCAAATAGGCCTGATGGGGGACGGGGCTGTTTTACTTCAGTTATTGAACTGCCTTTGGACCCTTCTGGCTATTGCCCTTTCCCTCTAATATTGACTACAGGTCAGGACTCCCCTTATTGCATATATGGATTAGGGGTATGTGAATTTTCTGAGGCATTTATTATGCACAGCTCTCTCATAAGGGAGATTTGATTTCTTGCCACCCTCTTCCACAGCTCATGTCTGTTGATGCAGCCATTAAATCAGAAAGCAGCTTCTTGGGTGGGGTGTCTTCAGGATAGGTCAAGCTCACCTTCTTCTGAATATCCAGTGAACCCATAAAAACTCATATATTTTAGCACACCACATGGGGTAGGAAATTTACTGCTATATGCACCACCTGCCCCCAAAGGCACAGATGTTAGATTAGAAAAGCATTAATAAGAACACTTACAAAAGGGACCTCAAACGCCAGTCTTGTGGGTAGGAGATACACTTCTCCTATTCTGCAGTGGAAAAGAGGAACACAAGCCGCATAATCTTCCTCTTGACTTTACTGGGGTTTTTGGAAACTCTGCTCTTCCCATAGTGGTTTAACATAAATGGATAAAAGAAAAGGAATGGACAATTTGAGTAGAAGAACTAATTGGACAATGACTGCCCAAGTTCTTGGAGGATGTTTGATCTCAAACATGTTAATTTTTCTTTAGAATATGGGGAGTGTTTGGTACCTCTTTATGATCCATTGGAGTTCCCAGAATTCAATTTTAGGGCATTTTTTAAAGTGCGATGTGACATTAACTTGCTCTCTCAGAAAGCCTGGATTCAATCCTCTTTGATGGCAAACTATCTTTTAAGATTGCTGACACTAAGCATGAAATCCCTAGCTTTCAATGTTACATGGGTTCAGGGCACAGGTATTTCCTGCCATGATGTGGCTCTGGACATGTCTCCCCTTAGGGTAACATGAAGTGGATGGAAAAACACTTAGATATTTGCCTGCATGAACTCATTCCTTTCAATAGCATTTCATTGAGGCTTGATCAGTTATTAATTATTCCTGACTGACTTCACGTGCCTTCTATTTCAATAAAGGTAGGCAGCAGAATTATTTTCCAATTCAGACATCTTTGCCTTAAAATATCCATAAGATACTTTAAAAACCAGTTCTGATTATCATAATTGATATTCTGATCTGAGTTTTTCTGAGGTTCCCAGCTACTACTTTAGGATAATTTCTTTTCTTTGTGTGTGTGTGTGGAAAAGATATACTAAATGAGGTTCTTTCCATTTTCTCATACACTCTTTCTTAGTCATCAACATGTTCGGAAAGACTGGTGTCTACTATGCCTGGGATGTTTGTTGGAAGGGTCCCAAATCTCACAGAACAGATGCAGCAACAAGCTTTGGGTGCTTCACTGCTTATCAAGACCTGTTGTCTCTGAGGATTTCTGATTTCTGTTTTTGATCCAACCACTCTCAAATATATTCCTCTTATTTTGCTCTTCCTTAAATCCTCTCTCTCTTTCTCTTTCTCTCTCTCTCTCACTCCTGAGCATGCTTATTCTTTTTTTATTTTAGCTTCTGAGTCACATTCTCAGTCCTTTTGTTATTTTGTTGTTTTTTATTATTATTTTGAGACAAGGTCTCACATAGTTGCTTAGGACCCTGCTAAGTTGCTGAGGCTGACTTCAAACTTGTGATCCTCCTGCCTCAACCCTCCCAGTAGCTGGGGTCACAGGTATGCACCACAATACCTGGCTTATTTTCCCTTTCTATATAGTATCAGAATTCAAGAACCTACAAATGTACTTTCATTCTATCAGATGTGAATTGCTAACCTGACTATAAAATAGTATTTTAGGAATGTTGAAAGTCTGGAAGAAGAAATGAGGAGATGGGTTTTCTACAAAAGTTAAAGAGCATGATTCTTTTCCACTCATCAGTCACTGAAATCCTGTCATCATTCCCACCTCATGGAATTCTCTTCCAATTGAGCCTAAATATGAGCTCTACATAGCTCACCTTAAATGTGAAGCCAGTGGAATGAAATTCTCACAGGTAGAATGATAATAATCAAAACTCAGAAAGAAAGAGGCAGAGATTTGATTTTGTAGTTGTAAGTTTAGTAGCAATACTCCTGATTTTATGAACATTTTAGAATGGAAACATTTGTCCCTTAGTTGAAAATTGTATCTCTTCAATAGATATCTTAGCATAATTTAAAATTCCAGACTTAGTCCTTCACTGAAAGTTTACTTCCTTTCAAATGCAATTTGAGCAAATTGCATTTGGAGTCTTGTTCATAGTAGACCATAAAATAGAATCTAACAGATGACTAACTTCCAATTTCCAACTGAAAACAAACAGACAAATTTGTATTTTTTCTTTTTCATTTTGATCATTCTTCTTAGCATACTGCCTCCTGTAACTTACCATGTGAAAAAACTGTGATGAACAAGAACAAAAATAATCATTATTAAAAAAATTAAAAAAAAAAAAAAAAAACAGAAAAAGGAAGAGAATAGGTGAGGGGGGAGAGAAAGACCTAGGAGAATGATAAAGGACAGCGATATAACTGACAGTGACATTGACCAAGAGAAGCTGAAAGTGATCCATCCCAGGTCCAAGATGGACAAGGCTGAGGCTCCTTTGACACTCCAGCTACTCATTCTCCTCTGCTACAATATACATGGAAATATGAATATTGACAGGCAGAAAGAGAGAATGATGAAGTTCAAGAAGGAAGCACACAGGCATACAGTCTCCAGCACAAGAATGCTCCTGGACTGGATGTGCTGCCACATGTCACACACCAATAGCTATTCCTGATTAAAGCCCACTTCATAATACTAAATACATGTACCATGATTTTATAGCCAGTGAAGTTAAATCTTCTTCATACAACTCATGTGAAGAAAGTTCTTACGGATCTGAGAAAGTGTAAGAGCCAGAGAGAAAATAGATGTGCTGAAGATAAAGATATTAAGACTCTCTTTGAAAGGGAAAGGGGCAGCTGAAATGGGATCTAATTTTTGAAATGTCACTTTCTGAGAAAAATACATAAGGCAGAATAACACAGCTCAGATGCACCAGAGACAGACACTTTTTGTTTATTTTCAGAAAATATAATCCTGTGTACAACTCCCACTACCTACCAGCATAGCTACACATCTCAGATTCTCCTACATCATCTTGTTACTTATCAGGTACACCTTCTCTTAAAGGATGTCTTTTATGAAAACCCATTACTCTATGTCTGTTAATATTTTATGACACAATGGAAAAGTTTACATTCATCGCTCAATATAACGTGACATTCTGAAGTAGATTGAAAAAGTAGTCATGCATGGTCTCTTTTTTTGTACTCCCCTTTCTCTGACTTGTTTTGCAAGTAAGCATTATCTGCCAAGTCTGAGACATACAGCTCTGGCAGGTGGCTGAGCTGCCCTCTTCTGTCCCATTGACTGATGGATCTGCATGTCTCCATAATGGATGTGGGTGGGTTTCCTGGTCCCGTACATACAAGTGCTTGTCTTTTTTTCTGCAATGTCCCTCATATACACAGGGCTAAAATTTGTTATTAATATTTGATTACAGAATCTGAATTTTGAATGCTCAGAAGCTTATTTCTCTCTCCAATTAGATGTGAACAAACCTAGTTGGGGTTTTTCCTTAAGATAAGGCTCTTTAATGAAATACCTCTTAATGTTAATAATCCATTTTACGATGCAGATAGGACCAACAGTCCTACCAGGAAAACAACAGGCTTGAATAAAACATCTCAGGAAGGCATGGGGCAGCCACATGGACACCAAAGAGAGGTTTCTGCACACCACTCTGTAGGAAACACAGCTCTGTTAGCTTCCTCAGATACCAGCTTCCTTCCCTCCATTCTAATGTATGGGTAATTTCACTCTCAATAATCACTACTTGGACAATGGAAGATATGAGTAGGAATCCAGGATATTGAAACACATTGTTTTCAAGGTCAATGTAATTAGAAAACAATGCACAATGAAACTTAACAGAGAGTGGAAGATGAAGTGCAGTTTTTCTGACACTATCTCAGAGGTTATATCATGAGCTTTCCTTGGGATCTCTTGCTTTGAAGAGTGGACCCCATGCCAAAACATAGATCATGTGTACCATGCCCATATTTATGAGGTTTTTTCATCAATTTGAACAACCACTTTTTCTTTTCTGTAATTTTTTTTTTTTTTTTTTTTGCCATGTGTCCATATTTAATATTCCTGGAACTTTTAGCAAGTTATTTACTGCTGACTATGATGGATGAAGGAACCAGAGTGACTGTGTGCTGTGATGTTAAAGCACACTCAGTTTAATTTAGGGATTAGAGATTTGGGTTACACATCACTGAGGGCTCTCCAGAGAGAGAACGAGAGGAGGGAATAGGAGATGAGAGATATAACAAACTCTCTCAACATCCCTTTATTTGCTGTTTATTTTAAAAATTCATTGGGTTGAAACATAGATCAATGATTGTAAATTAGTCTTCTTTTCTAATATATGTTTTTAAGGCCATGCACGTGCAAGAAATTCATTAGCAGAATTCCACAATTTTTGTTGCTTTTTTATTATTTAATTTGAACGATTTTCTGAAGTCACTTGCAATGTCTTTGACAGAGTAGCTATTTAGAAATATGTCTTATACTTTCCAAACATTTGGAGGATTGCAGAAAAACAAAATTAACATGAAACATCAGTTGTGATTCTTTGCATCAATAGGAGTATCTTATTGATAGAGAAAACAATCTCATTTACAAAATAAAATACTTAGAAATAAATGGAACCAAGGAGAAGGTCTGTATAGTGATAAATTTTTAAAAATGATGAAACTGATGAAGGCAAAAAGGAAAGGAAAAATATTTGTGTTCATGGATTGGAAGAATTATTATTAAACTGCCCATACTACCCAGAGTGATATGCAAAGTCAGTGTAATCCCTACCAAAATCCCAGCAGCATTCTCACAAAATAAAAACAATTCTAAAATTAAAATGTGGGCACAAAATATTCTGAATTTCCAAAGCAGCCCAAAGAAAGAAAAACAAAGTTAGCAGCATCTCATTTTCCAATTTAAATTATTATAAAGCTAGAGTTACAAAAACTGTAGGCTACTGGCATAAAAACATTGACCAACAGAAATCCCAGAAGTAAACTCTAGAATATATGGTCAACTATTTTTCAACTAAGATACCAAGAAGATACAATGGGGAAAATGATAGTTTTATAATAAATGGTGTGTTAGTGATCTTTTCATACTTTATAACAAGATACCTGAAATAATCGACTTAAAAATAGAAATGTTTTATTTCAGTTTATACTTTTAGAGGTTTCAGTCCATGTTGGGCTGGACTCATTGCTTTGGGACCTGTTGTAAACCGTACAGGGTGGAAAGAGTAAATGGCAGAAAAAGCTGCTTACCTCATAGAAGCCAGAAAGCAAAGTAATTGGGAAGGAGGAGGGACTGTTGTCCCCATATCCCTTTAAGGGTATGTCCTCAGTGATCTAAGACCTCCAGTACACCCCACCTTTAAAGTTTCCTGTGCCTTCCAATAATGCCAAACTGGGGATAAACCTTGAACTCGCAGACCTTTGGGGAGCATTCCATATACTCAATACAGTTGAACAGATGAAAACTAAGAATTAAGAGAAAACATGAAAAAAAATAAATAAAAAAAACAGGTAAACAAAAAAAAAAAAAAAAAAAGGGTTTAAAAAAAAATTACCTGCAGGTGAAAAAGTTGTTATGGTTAGGGTTACCTAATTAAAACAAGGTGAGGCATCAATAATGGAAAGTCATGTTAAATTTCTGGAAAAAAAGAAATAACAGAAAAAATATCAACTTAGAATTTTTCTCTCCATTAAAAAAAAAAATTCATATTCAATGGATAGTAAGTTATAGTTAGAGAAGAGTAAGAAGGAATAGTATTGTATTGTACACTGGAACTTTGATATGAAAATAGGTTGTAGGCAATTTTACCACTGAAGAGGTCACTGACTGTGTGAGAAGATGGATCTCATTTAGCTTAACTATAGTCATTGTTTCACTGTGTTCATGTATATTAAAACACTGAGCTGTACACTCTAAATATCTACAATTTTAGGAGTTTCACTGTGGTTAGAAAATACTCTGATTTCAATCCTTCCTATTTGAATTAGAAAAGAATGTGAATTTTGCCTTTGTTGGAAATTATTTTAGTTGGCTTTCACTGCTGTTACTAAAAGAACTGACCAGAACAATTGTAGAGGAGAAAGAGTTTATTTGAGGGCTCATGATTTCAGAGATCTCAGCCCATGATCAGCAGATTCCATTCCTTGGGTCTCAAGGGTGAGGCAGAACATCATGGTGGAAGAGTGCGGTGGAGGGAAGTGATTCACATGATGATGAGAAAGCAGAGAGAGACTCCACATGTCCCATACAAAGTACACACCCCAAAGCCACACCTCCAATGACCTACCTCCTCCAACCACACTGTCTGCCTTCAGTTTCCACTCATTTAAACCCATCATGGGATTAATTCCCTGATTAGCTCTCATAACCCAATCGTTTCTCCTCTAAACCTTCTTGCATTGTCTCACATATGAGCTTTTTGAGGGACACCTAATATCTAAACCATAACAGATAAAGTGTTCCAAAGTGCCTAACCAATATTGGTCAACAGTATTATTCAAGTCTTGTACATCCTTACTATATATTTTGTATAGTCTTTCAGCTTTGGGGAAAGAATGTTAAAATTGCAAATGCAATTATACTTGTCTATTTCCTCTTCCATATCTATTGCATTTTTACTTTGATTTCCTTTTTAAAATAGCAACATATTTAAGATTCCAATATCTTCTTAATAAATGAAATACCTCTCTTGTCACTATGAAATGTCATTTTTTCAAATAACATCCCCTTACTTGAATACTGATGAATCAGACATGAACAGTTGTGTTATGATGAGTATTATTTTCATAGTTTATATTCTTCATTTTTCTACATTTAATTTATTTGTTTTTATATTCATAAAAATATTTTAATAGCATGTAATAGAGTCCTGCTTTATATCAGGCTAACAATCTCTGTCTTTAACATTATTGATTATATCACTTATATTTAATGTAGTTTTAATATAGTTGGACTTAGGGCATCTTACTCATTGATTTCAACTTTCCCATCTGTACCTTCTTCCTATCTCTCTCCTCTGCCTTCTTTTGCATGGAATACTTTAAAATAAAATAATTCACTTTATCTCCATTGTTACCTTTTGAACTATAATTTTTAATGGACACTACTAGAATTAAAACATTACTTTTGAATTTATGAGTACACCCTAAAGTAATACTATACTACGTTACATAAATGTAAGCAAATATTACAACATATTTCAGTTGAATCATGGAACATTCTCTGTGGTATTGTTGTCATATATTTTACTTTGTTGTTTAATTTTCTTTCAAATGAATTATTAAAAGAGATAATTACCCCTTTACATTTGCATAAACTTTTGTTTCTCACTCTCTGTATTCCTGCTCTGAGATTCAATTATCAGTTATGTTTTTATTTTTGTCTGAACAATTTCTTTCAGCATTTCATATAGTATAGGTCTCCTTGATGCACATTTTCTTGTTTTCATTTATCTAAAACATTTTTATTTGCTTTCAGTTTTGATGTGTATATTTAATTTCAATTAAATGTTTTCACATATATAAAAGCATAAAAATTGTATATATTTATGGGGTACCACATGATGTTTTGACACATGTATACATTATATAATGTTTTATATGGGTAGGTATCTACTTTCTCAAACATTTATCATTTTTTAATGGTAAAATCCTTTCTTCTGGCATTTTAAAATATGCAATACATTATTGTTATCTGTGCTAACCCTACAGGGTAATAGCAGAGCAGAACTTCTCAGTCCTAAGTATAAGCTAGTGTTCAGGAATATCAAATACAGTTCCACAAAATAAAGAAATGAAAATTAAGGGGAAAAAAAAGAAAAAGAATTGTGAGTTGATTTTTTTTTCTTTTTCCTTTTCAGCAATTTAAGTTGTCCTTTCATTAATTCCTCATTTGATAAAGGGCTACCTGTATTTATTTGTGTTCACCTCTATGTGTTGCTTTTTAACTCTAGTTGGTTTTAATTTGCTTGGTTGTTTTTCCTTTGTGATATATATATATTTATATATATTATATATATTTATATATAAATATATTAATTATTAAATAATTGTTATTAATATTTTAAATTATTAATATTTAATTATTAATAATTAAATATTTTATATATTATATATGTATATCACAAAATAAAAACAACCAGGCAAATTAAAAACAACTAGATTTAAAAAACAACACATTGAGGTAAACACAAATAAATACAGGTAACCCTTTATATAAATTATATATTTATATATATAATTATATATATATAAATTATATATATAATTTAATTAAAATTAAATATGTTTTAATTTACTCCTAGTTTTCACTGTTCAATTATGATGATATTTTAATCTGATTAGTACCTGCTGAGTTTTTGAAGAAATGGGTTGCTGTTTTCTTTATCTCAAAAGTAAAGAAGAAAATCATCATTTTTTAAAAAAGGAAGTCTTGTTTATTCTCTCATACCTCTATTTATGAGACTCCAATTGCAGTATGATAGGCTGCTTGCTATTGTCCCACAAGTCACTGAATATATGTTCAATTTTTTTCAATTATTTTCCTCTCTGTTGAAGTTTTGGTAATTTCTACTGACCTACTTTCAAGTTCAGCCAGCCTTTCTTCTTTTTTCTCCAATTTGTCCTTAAGCCCTACAATTCATTTTTATGTCAGGTACAGTAATTAAATTACAGAATTCTTCATTTTACTTTAGTTTCATTTCTGTAGTGATTTGAGCTATTTTTCACTTATCCCTTTCCCCATAATTTTAACATAGTTTAAATAGCTGCTTTAAAGGTCTATATTTATTACCTCCTGGAATTGATCATCTCTGGGTAACCTGATGATAATTGTGTTGTGTCTGGATTTAGGTCATAGTTTTCTACTGTTTTAATGTGTCCCTTTTTTTCTTAACTTAATCTAGATATTGTTTTGAAATTTTAGAGAGAGAAGTGTGGTAACATTTTGTTTCATTTTATTTCAAGACAATCTTCTTGTGTGATGCAGTGAAGGTTCATCATCCAGTTTCTCCCATCAAGTCAAGGTGATGTTTGTATCAGCTTTACTTGATTAGTCTGAGTTCACCTGATTGCCCCAATCTAGTACTTCCTATAGTTCTTGGTCTTACCAGTACTGGAATTGGGAGGGAAAAGTTCCATATAACATAATAAAGTCCCATATAACATTGAATCATCTTTAGATTTCACTCAGAGTCCCAGTATAAAGTATCATGGGAAAGCCCCAAACCTTATTTCTTTCCATTCTCCAGTCTGTTCATTATTGCTGCTTTCTGAGCAAACGTCAGAAGTAAAGGTGTCATGAGAATGGTTAGTTCTGAAAATTTGCCTTGCAGTTAAGGATCCCATAGAAAAAACTTTATTTTGCTGCAGTTTTATTTTTATGAAGAGGATAAAGTATTTTGAGCCCTTTAACAATTTAACCTACAGAAAAGTCACCTATCCACATCCTTCCAAAATTTATTTTAAGCATTTCTGACTCTCCCATGGTGATTCTGTCAATTTTAGCTTCCTCATTGATTTTACCACTAAAGCTTTCTGACACTCAACTATTCCTGCCAGAAAACCAATATAGAATCCCAATAAACTGATTGAATGACTAAGTTTTAAGCCATAAATAAGAATTTCTCATATTCTTTCATCATTTATATAAAACATTATTTAATCTACCTTAATTGGTCTCTCAAATATCTCAAATTACCTAAGTTTCCCAAGTAAATAAAGGCCCTCAAATTCTAATTTGCTTTGAAATTCTAGAATTTAGTGCATGTCATCTCAATCGAATCTCAATGATTCTCTTTTGGGACATTCTTTCTAGAATGCAGCTCCTTACCCTTATCCTATGAATGACCTTCCTGATCAAATTTTCCTAATGGCATTCTTGCTCCCATTCAGAGTGTCTATGCTACAATGAGGTAAAAGTTGTGTCCACATGTAGTCCACACGTATGGAAGAGAGCAGACAATGAGAAAAGAATGAGATAGGAAATTTACGATCTCGTGTTGAATCTTGGTCATCCTCACTTTTTGAAACTTACCAGGCTACTGAATAGACCCAAAATGCCACAGCCACTCTGTGGGCACTTACATTCCACAGACTTTTTCTGTTGACTTGCAGCTTCCCTACTCTGAGCATTTTACATGCAACAATCTAAGACCATGCCTTGAGGGTTTCATAAGCAGAGAAAACATTTTACATCCTGGCAGTGGGTATGTTGATTACTTCCAAATAGAAGCAGTGCTTCTCACACATGTGCTTGGTCATTTGTCCTCGCTCCTTGCCGAGTTGTGCATCTCAGCAGCTTTAGCAACAGTGCTACACCTTATGTGGTGCCTCCATTCATGTTGCTCACTTCTCTAGGAGGTCAGTAGTCTTTTTCCAATGTGAACCAGATTGTTCAAGAAGTATCTTTCAAGGTTCGGATTTGAAGTTGTCCTGATCATATATCTGCCAGTGCTCTATAGATTCTTTCCAATATTGAAAAGGAGCTATTATTCCATTATTATTAAGCAATCAGACAAGTTGAGGATGATACTATAAACTCCCCAGCTGCCACAGACTTGCCTTCATTTCATTCTCAGGCATCAGTCTTCTGAACATCCCAAATCTGTATCAAACACATAAGCGGCAAAACAGAAAACAGAAAAAGATCTTGGGATTCAGAGGAGAAAGGGAAGTAAGAATGGAAGCAAAGAAGGTTAACTTCAGACAGGTCAATACTCACAAAAGTTGCTTTCTAGTAATTCTCCCTCCCCATTGCTGTATATTTATATGCCCAAATATGTAGGCTCTAAAAATCTATTAATTCTTAGCCACTTTCTCTTCAGTTGAGAAATTTAAAGAATTATCTGTAGCAGTATTAGAATAAAAACTACTTCAAACACACAAATTGCAACTTTCAAAAAAAATAGTCAAAGAAAAAATTATAATTAAAGAGAAATAAACTGAGGTAAAATGAGATCATGCTTCTAGACATAAATTCAATATTGTTTTTTTCTTTTTGTATTTCCCTGCCTTTTTATTGTTAAAATACATATAGTTTATCACTTTAACTGTTATTATGTGTACAATTCAGATGTATTGAGTATATTCCTACCTCCCTACGTTTTATCCCAAAAGTAAAGCAGTATATTAGTATTAAATAGCATTAAAACTCACATAAATTGAGAATAGTGCTCATGAGGGAAGTGGAAAATAAATGGAACAGCAAAGGGGGAACTCAGGGTTCTAAGTTTTATCTATAATATATTCTTGTTTTTTATTGTACATATTGTGGGATCACATCAGTCATCAGTCATATATGCACATGAGGTAATACTGTCTGTTTCACTCTCCAATCCTTTCAACCCCCAAACCCCCTCCCCTTCCTTCACTATCCTTTACCTCATATAAAGTAACTCTATTCTTCCCTAACCCCCTCTCCTTATTTTGAATTAGCATCCACATATCAGAGAAAACATTGGACCTTTGATTTTTTGGTGTTGGCTTATTTTTCTAAATATTTTATATTTGCAGCAATAATTTGTTATCCAAAACCATTCACTCTCATGACACCTTAAGAGTATTCACAAGCATGAGATTGATGACTTTGACTCTGATTTATCTGAATCCCACTAGATGCAACAAGGCTCAGTATATATTTCTATTATTGAAGAGTATATTGTATTTCATTACTATGACCTCTTCCTTGTTTTTTGGGTGTTTCCTTCAAGATCATTTAAAAATCATGCAGCAAAGACAATACTAAGTAAACTATTCCCTCTCAGTCTGATTATTAGTGAATTTCCATAAATGAAGACTAAAAGGCTAACCATGTTCAAATCACTATTTGATGGGCAACATTTTCTCCAAAACAACCCAAAAGGGAAGTAAGTATTGCTCTGTTAGAAATTGAAATGCCAGTTAAAGCCCTGATTTCTTTTGACTAACTTCCCTTGGGTCATCTCATGGCAAGAGTCTAGTACTCCATGCTATCAGACTTTGTTTGTTTATTATTTTGCAAGATGAATGGTCAGTCTGATCTCCAATGCCTCTCCTTCCATCTATAAGGTATTCATTTTCTTTTAAACTTTTATCCTTGACTCTTAATGTTTCAAAACTATATAAATTTTGTAGTATAGACCATGGAATCAGGAGTGAAAAAGAGAGATGGTAGGGGAAGACAGTGAGAAGTAGAGGTAGGCAGACAGTCATAGAGCATAGACAACATGCAGTCTGAGAAAGAGGTTGACACAAGAGAAAAGAAATTTTCCCACAGTTCAGCTTTACTGTGATTGCTAGCTAACTGTTTCCCTTGGTCATGAGTGATCTCTACCTAAATTCCTCCCTTAAATAAAGGATCTCAGCTCACTGAATCCAGCAGAGTTACACAGCTTCTGTGAAAATTTCCCTTACTGCACAGTTTCAAAACTATACAACTTATCTTCTTATGGAGGATATGTTCGGCATGATGCCATTCCTGGCATATAATGTGGGCCTAACTTTCAGTGGTGTCATTTAAACTCTCAGAATTATTTTGGGCCCCATCTAAGTGTCACTGATGGGGTGGTCTCCAGTGCTTTCCCAGCATCTCTACTTTCCTAGTGAAACAGGACAAAAAAAAAAAAAAAAAAAAAAAAAAAAACATTGATACATTTTACTGGGTCTACCATGTCAGAAAGCTAAGTGCACTTTTATACAAAGTTCTAAAACCCCCCAACATGGTATGTGGAAACTAATATTCCCTCCACTTTTAGATGTTGAAACTGAGACACAGAACTTACCTCATTTTTAAAGAGCTAGTTGTTAAGACTATTATTTGGATCCAACTTCTGTCTGACTTCAAACTCATTGTTCTTAATCATGACACACTACTGATAGGCACAGAGGAAGTCACCAATTAGCGTCTAATGACTCCATCAAACAGTCAAACGACGAGAGTGTCTCTGAAAAAGTGACCTTAGCAGTCTGTCCAATCTTATCAATGGTTGCACAACAGACAAATCTGTCTTAACCTGCTTGGTTGTGTGAAAATCTCACGGAACCTATATGCAAATAGGTCCTTTTACTGAGTAATAGACTGCACAAATAACTCTGATGAATCCTTCACACAGTAGTAAATATTTCAAAATTTGAAAAGCTCTTACCCCATTACTAATAGCCTGTCTTCCTCACCTGACATGTTCTGCAACTTCTCTCCTTGTCAGTCAATCCTAGAAGAGTTGTCACAGGACTTTGTTTTCCACATAATAGGTTGATTATCAATAAGGCTCTTAATATATGTGCTGGTTTGTTACTCACAACCTCGTTAGGTCGGGAACCATGCATTTTCTGTTCAGTAACCAAATACTATATTGCATGATAAATGCTTAAATTATGATAAACATGAAATGTCTATTCATGCTACATGAAGTACAGTAATATGGCTTATTGCCATATTTTCTCCAGTATTTCTATTTATTTCAGAATCTTTGTTTCCTGTCAGGTATGTTCATCTGCACTAGATTATTAATAGCTCATTATTCATGACTTAGCAGGATAATCTAGAATTCTGTTTGGCAGCTCCTGAGTACCAAGTTCAGGGACACTGTGGGTATTCTGAAAGAGAAAGTCTAGATTTTCTTTATATCTTTCCCATGTCTGTTTCCTATTCACTGTCTTCTGCTCTGCTCTCTAACTCTTTTCTAGAATCGTGGTCAATTCTTCCAATCAAAATGAAATTTTTAAGTCATTTTACAAATATCTATTTTGTACCACATGTTTTTTTTTTTTAATTGTGAAGAATGCAGATTAAAAGAAAACCAATGAATACCCCTGCCGTAATAAAACTAATGTAGGTAGGAGGAGGGGACTTGATAATAAGGTAAGCAAATTTACATTTTATTACATGATGGTAGATGAAAAAGGAAAGTAAAGTAGGGAAGAGAGATGGAGTTAGGTAGTATCCTTTTTTTTTTTTTTTTTTTTTTTTTTAATTTTGAGACATGTTCTTACTAGGTTGCCTAGGATGGCCTCTAACATAATCCTCAGGCCCCAGCCTTCTTCTGCATAGCTGAGATTACAGGTGTGCATCACCACAATAAACAGCAAAGGCTTTGTTTTTTTATTCTAAAATTAGGCAACATTTCCTTCTATAAAACAGAGTAAGTGTTCTTGAGACAGGAACAAAGGGCAAATGCACATCTGGGCTTTGGCTCATAGCCTGACTGTGACTCCAGGAGCCTTGATTTGTGTCACCCTCAACCAGGGTCAAATTTGCATTTTTGAGGTCAACATGCCCTTTATATATTCTCTTGAGCAACATCAATGACTTTTCTCTAATACAGGGCAAAATGACTGAGCAGAGTACACCTAAAGCCAATTAGCATTTGTCCCCTGCAAGTCACCAATAAGAGACCTTCTTTCATTCAGAGAGTCAGCCTGGCAAATTTTCAGGGTTGTGTCTTCCTTCGAACACAAGTTCAGATAAAAGTCTGTCTGTGTGTTTGCTTGCCTAACTCAATTTTGTTTCCATCATCATTGGGTCAAAGGCTCCTTGTGTCTGGCATCACTCTGAAAGACTGTGCAGAGGAGGCTGGTTTTATAGACAAAGGCAAATGAAGGCAGAAACAGAGCAGATTGGTTATTTCAAAGTTAGAGTCAGTGGAACTATAATCCCAGCACCCAAGAGCCTGAGGAAGGAGGATCACTTGAGTGTAGGAATTCAAGACCAGCCCAAGTAACCATAGGGAGACCACACCCACACTCAATAAAAGAAGAAAAGAAGTTATATCATGTGCCATATAATGAAGGTTTAGTCAATGATATACCATATATATGACTCTGGTCCCAGAAGATCATAAGAGAGCTGGGAACAACACAGTCATCTGAGCACTATAACACAAAACATTTCTCACCTGTGTGTGATGACACCTATTCTGCTGCCAGTTGTACGAAAGTCTAGCACATACCATCATGCATTATTACACATTATGCGCAGTACATAATATCCAATAAAAATAAACCAACTTCTTTATTTATATATTTACTATATATTATAGTTCTGATAAGTGACCCCCCAAAGACCCTGTGTTAAAGGCCTGGTGCCCCCCTCATCTCTATTAGGAGGTGCTGAAACCTAGAAGTTGAACCTACTGGTAGGTCTTAGGTCACTGCAGGGTATGTCCTCAAGGGGGATTATGAGACCTCAGTCTCTTTCCTGAGTATACATGCACACTCATGCTATTTCAGTCTCCAACTGTCATGTGGTGATAGTTTCTCTGTCACTAATTGCCGGCATGATGTTCTGCTTTGCCAAGCCCAAAAGCAGTAGAGCCCACTGACCATGGACTGAAACCTACAAAGTTGTAAAATGTATGAAATTTTCCTCCATTTAAAGTTGACTATCTCAAGCACTCCATTGCAGTAATGGAAAGCTGACTAACACACTATACTATACTTTTATCATTATTTTAGAGTGTACTCCTTCAGTTACTTAAACAGGAAAATATTATCGTATGTCATGTTATGCCAGAAGCAGTCTCATATATATTATGTTTACTGTATTACTGGATTGCATAATTTTCTTTTGCTGTTGACACAATTTCATAGTATTTTGTACATTATGGTCCTAGGAGCAATAGGCTATACTGTGTGTGTGTGTGTGTGTGTGTGTGTGTGTATTTTCACATGTGCACAGGCCATATAGCCTAGCTGTTCCATAAGCTATACCATCCAGATTTGTGTTAAGTACATGATACTATGTTAGCCAAAGAACAAAATCATCAAAGAATTCATTTCTCAGAATATGTTTCCCACCTGAAGCAGTCCATGATTCTGTTTTCCTTATAAGGTGACAACAGAACAATAGAAAACTGATGGATTGATATCGTACTACTTCAGGTTGTTTTTTGTAAGGATGAAAACAAAGGGAACTTCATTGCCATGCCTATTGAAATTGATCTGTTTGGGAATTTGGCTGTCTTCTCTTTCCTGGTTTCTCAGAAATTCACAAAACAATTTGGTTTCAGTTTGACTTTTAGTATGAGTTATGCCTTTCTTAATATTTAGTCTGATTTGTTGAAGCACAGTGCAGGAGATTAGTATCAATGATTGGCCACCTATAATTGTCATTTAATGCAATAAAATGAGAAATTACTTTTATTGCAATAACAACAAATTATGAATCTGAGGTCTTTATCCATTGCATTCTAATATAGTATTCCAAAAAGTATTTCACTTATACTTAAAATAGTATTTCTCATCTTCTTTACTATAGAAATTTTTGAAAAAGAGAGTCTGCCTTACAGTGTGTTCAAAGCATCACAGGCTTTACCAACTAGAGTCAATAACATATCCCCCACATGGCACATACACATACACACTTTTATAACAACAAAAATGTCACCACCCACTAAAAAACAGTGATTTAAAATAATGAAGGTCACTAGATTCCAGAGCCTTTGCTGTTTAGAATTCAGTAGTTTTTGACTGAAATTCTGGTTGTCCTCTTAAAATGTAACCACTGTAGTATTTTTTTTTATTGACATTTGCAAGTGGTATTTTCTTTCATTTTTTCACTTTCAGCTCATGTATGTCCTTAAATCTAAATTGAGTCTCCTATAGACAGCGTGTAATTGAATCCTGATGTTTTATCCATTCAGTCACTCTGTCTTTTGATTGGGAAGTATAGTCCTTTTAAATTTAAAGCAATCATGGATAGATAAGGACTACTATTGCCACTGTGTCAATTGTTTGTTGGTTTTCTATTTCTCTTGGTCATTACTTGTTTATCCTTTTGCAACTTGATGTATCAGTGTACTTATTTTCTATACTCATTTATGTGTATCTACTCTGTGTGTATGTGTGCATGATTGCAATGTTGCTTGTGTTAAAATTTTTATACTTATAGCGGTCCATTTTAAATCACATACAGAAACTACACTTTACAACAACCATCACAGTTTATGTAATTGATGCCAGATTTTACTTATTTCTACATTGTTGCCAATAACAAATTTTGTGCTTATATTATCACTGATTTCATTTTAAAATTTGTATCCTGTGATTAAAAGTGATTTGTGTGACATCATTACTGTAATAAAGTATTCTATGTTTGTATCTGCTTTTAGCAGTGAGATTTATATTTTCATATGATTGCATGCTATTGTTTAGAATCTTAATTGATAAATCTGGAGAACATTTTGCAAAGTGAAATAAGTCAGAAGCAGAAAGGCAAATACTGCATGAGCTTGCTTATATGTGCAATTAAAATAGTCAATCACACAGAAGTAGAAATTGTAATGTTAATTTGTAGAGGCCAGGGGAAAAGAGAAATGTAAAGTGTCAGTCGAAGGGCACAATTTTAGTAATGTGAGATAAGTAAATTCTAGAGACCTGTTGAACATGAGGGACAAGTGATTACCATTCATGTATTGTATATGTTGACAATTGTTAAGAGGGTATATCTTATGTTATGTGCTCTTTCCACAAAAGAAAAAAAAAAAGAAAGAAAAGGAGAAGAGAGGTAGCTTTTGGAGGTAATAGATACATTTAAGCCATTAATTATGATGATGATTTCAAAGGAATATACTTATTTCCAAACACATCAAGTTGTATGCAATAAACATCTACAGCTTTTTGTATATCAATTATACCTCTATAAAGTGGTTTAAAAAATAATTTGGTGTATCTCAGTAAGGGACAAGGTTCACCCTTAGAGAAAAAATGTATTAATAGGCACAGTCAATAAGCTATATGGTTTAGAATGGCTTAAAAATCATTAGGGGATGCTATCTCAAAACCAGTGCTACTGCTTGCACTTTAGCCCCTCCTCACCAAGAGGACTTCATACCCCAGGCCTTGCACAACTTGAGATAGTTGTGGGAAAGCATTTTTATAGTATAAAGTGTAAAACAGGCTAATGTGAATGTAGCAATGTTCTAAGAGAGTTTTATAAAGCAGTTTAAATCAAATCCAAGAATCTGGAAACAAAGTTACCCAGATTTTATTCTCTGATCTGGTTTTCAATAGAAGTATTTCTATCAACAAATATCCCTTCAATCATTTCAAAATGCTTCTTCTTATGACAGTGTCATCCAGACAAGTTAATCCTTGATTCAGACTGGACCATAAACACTTTTCAAGGTCTGGACACATTGTATCCCACAGAACTTTTATGTGTGTTCCCTGGACTTTAAAACATCTCAAACTATTACTGACCTCAGACACTGAACTAAGATTTCTTAAAACAATTTTTCTTATCTTTAGAAGTCCTTTAAAATATTGTCTCTCTAGACAGTACCAAACATTTCTCAAATCTTTGGGTTTCTCAAATTTATAACAACTCACAAACTTGTTTTCCTTCCATTGCTCCTTAGAATTCAGTTTTAGGCATCCATTCAATCCCCCACCCTCACTCGAAAGTTGTCTAGCATGTAACAGAATAAGAGACTGGCCAACTGGGTAGAATATACAAGTTCTAAGGAATGAGCTTTGTAAAGTCCAAACCATAGGAAACTGGGAAATTGTCTCAGGAGCACACTGCACACTCCACCTTACAGTCCTACTTTCACTTCTTCACCAGTCAGGTGTAGCTCACTGGTGCCCAACATTTATTATTTTTTATTAAATATATACTTACTAAATGTTAAGCACATTAAAACTGGGAAATTAAAGCTAGTTGAGAGAAAGAAAAGAAAAAGGAATATGAAGACTCTGAACCTCACAGAAAGAATGGTCAAAATAGACAGTAGGATGATTCAAAGTTCTCCTTTTATCATTTCAAATAATAATTACCATGTATCCTAATCAGTTTCTCCAGAAACTCCCCTTCCATTGGTTACTACATAAATATAACATGTTCTTGAACGTCCTTTTCTTTCTGCTTCAAACCAACACAAGTATCCAGGAAGGAGCTGCTTAGGTTAATTCTCTCCTCCTCTGCCATAACTCCCAAAGAAAGCGACATCCTGTCCTGTTGCACAAGATTGGGAGAGAGTCATACTGGCTTTTCCTTTCTTACAGAACCTAAGCAAACCCATTCTCCCCACTGGTTTTCCATCCTTTTATTACATATATCCAAACCGAAGTCTCCATATTCTTCAAATTATTCATCTGGTAAATATCAACAATTTGAAAAGATATTCTCTCTCTCTTTTTTTTTTTTTTTTTGTTTTTTTTTGTCTCTCCAGTATCCCTGTTTATTGGACTTGTTCAGAGACTTGACTTGTCTTTTACCTTCTTCAGTGAGGATGTGCAGCCTAAGTCACTGTATCCACCCCCCTCACACTGCTTCCTAACTGCTCTTCACACTCTCTATGTCCCAAGAGATTTGGACCCGAACACTACAGTCCCATAGAGTTGAGTCCACTCTGTGGACTGACAGTTTTGCATCTCTACTACATTCTTGGAGCTCCTGCTGTAGACCTTGATCTCTGTGATGACGTTCTTTCTGCTCAGCCCCAGAAAACCCAAGGCCCTGCCAAACCTCAGCCAGACAGACAGAACAGGCCCTCCTTTTTGGCTCCGCTTCCAAACACTAGAATGCCTATCCTACACGTGTCTTCACTTAATATTTTATTCTCTTAATTACTCTATAGATCATCCATTAGGCAAAAGGAGTTGCCAGTTTCTCTCCCTGCAGCATTTATGCTGTCTCGATAGGATTCATTTTATTCCTCTTCAGAATCTGAATGGTTGGCCTGAGGAGCAGAACCCTGCCTCACTTTCACTCACAGTCATCAGGGAAAGTATGGCAATGATTTACCAATGGTGAGTCTCTTCCTCCCTCAACCATTACTCTTCGTTTCTCTTTCTGAAGAGTTAATTCCAAAAATTCCAGGAGGAACTATTGCCCATTTACAAATGTTTACATTTAATAACTTGCTTTCTTCCATTTACCATTTTTTCTTTGTTCTTTGACCAGTTCTGTGGGGGCATTAGGTGCTGGCCTGGGACGTGAATATCAAGAACACAGGTCCTCCACATCCCTCATTCTGTGCTGCTTTTCAATTCTTTCAGTACATCTGGTGGTCTGTGTTCTAGGCTATTCCCCTCATGACACAGGTGTGAAAATTTAAATCAGCTGTCCCTTTTGGGAAAACTTCTGTTACTTAGGTATTTTCTACACATATCTGGGTTGTAAGGATTGATTGACTTAAGTTTTTTCCACTTTTGAAGACAAGGTTTATGGGTATTTCTAAACAAAGTTTCTCTTCACCTTCACTGTCTTTCCTACTAAATATATCTTCCCCACAGCAGAAGTGAACTAAATAATTGATAAGGCCATATGACTCAGAGTAAAATATTTGAGAGTATAAAAGTTTTAGGAATCAGATCAGATCCAGAAAGGGTAAGAGGGAAGTCCTCACACAGCAGGCCGGCCTCTGGTGAACCAGGTCATAGGAGAACAGCATTCACTTCAGCCTCTGCTCAGGCTTCTCATTCCTGTCTGCTCTACCTACTCACCCTCAGCAATACCACATTGACTGCCACTCTCAAACTTCCAGTCAATGGTTAAATTTCATCAACCCAGCTTCTAGTGAAGTTCACAGAGAAGTAAAATAAATTAATGAATGAATTAAAATGAAAAATTTAGAACCTAGAGAGAAAATGTTTGTTCCTGACACTGGACAGACAGGGGCAATGGCTCATAGTCATGGTGCCCCAGTGACAAACTTTCATGGAATCCTGGAAGGTGACATAATTTGTGAAAGTTCTGTACCTCTACTCCTCTAGGGCATTAACAGTCATAAGGGAGGCACAGGAAGAGAAGGACATCAACTCTGTCATCTTATATCTACCCCAAATGCTTCCTACTCCTACTAAGTTTCCAGGTATCCAATAAGTCATTAGCATTCTCAACATACCTCTAGTATCCTTCTACATATTTAATTATTAAACCAATTCTCAAAGACAGTGGACTATTCTGAATATATCATAGCAAATAATAGAACTTAGTAAATTTTACTTATGGACATTTGTTACTTTAACACAATCTGGTATGTGTTCAAAATACAATCAGTGATGAAGAATTTCTCTTTGCTTTCCTTGTGGCTTTTCCTGAAAAGTAAATATTCACATGCTCTGAATAACTAATGCTTACTCACATATTAATTTGTTCACCAGATTATACCAATACAAATGGAAAGGCTTCTCTAGGTTACTGCCTGGGAAAGTCTGAGACTATAAGTGATTGGTGGTATAGCTTATTTTACCATTCTAAAATGGAATAACATGCAGCCATTTTTTTAAAAAATGAGTTATATCAATGTGTACTGATATACACTTATTACTGAGATATTTTATGAAGTCAAAACGCAATGTGTAGGAGGTGGGGTGGGGGTGTTACTACACATACAGTGAATACAGATTAAACTAGATTGAGGTGGCAAGTGGGCAGACAAAAGAATATAAAGGCATTTTTATGCCACTCTGAAGAAATTACACTTGATCCTACAGGAATACTATTGGGGAAAGAGAATTGAGTAGCACTGGAATGGAACCATAAGTCCATTTATGCCCTTTTTGCTTTCAATTATTTTTCAATGCATGAAATACTTGTTCAAATAATAAAGAAATTCCATTTTAAAATACTATGCTATACCTGGGTTTATATTCTGGTTTCTAAATGCACTCATTATTTTTTTACCACCCCTGTTGGTTTCCAAGAGCCTGCAGAGTTAATGGTAGTCTGTTATGTAAGTATGTAATTTAATTGAGACAAGTATCCTTCATATGGGCATAATATTCCTATTTGTTCATTGGTTTTGGTTATATGCACAAAATAATCTGCTTACAATATGACTAGAAAGAGAACAAATGCAGTATATATTAATATTTCCTTTGACTCTTTTCTTTAGTATTATGCTTATTTTAGGGTCAGCAGGGGTCTCAGGATTTTCTCAAAAAAAATTATAATTCTCAGTTCTTAATTTTATTTTAAAATGGAATATTTTTATGTTCTTTTAACCACACATAGATAATGGTCTCTTTAGAATGCTAATCCAAATTCTTACTACAATTTAAGCTTTAAACTTATTGTCTTTTCTGGAGATGAAAGATAAGAAAGAAAATTCTTCATCATTATTGTGAGGGAACTCTTCAAATAGTTGTAGTGGGATAGTAAACTTCTTTTTCCTGAAATGATTCATACCATTTCTTTATAGTTTTTCTCATAAGAATTTAGTCATCGATCTATTAAGTGCTTTAGTCCAGTTGCATAGGATTTTTCTGATTTATGTAAATGCTTCAGAAAAATCAATTGTCAAAATTGCAAAGCTAGGTTTACTGTTGCACCCATGTGAAACTCAATCCAGTTTTCTTTATACTACAAATGTCAAGATGATTTCAACTTATTTTATATTGGAGTCATATTATATAATTCAAACTCTACAATGTTTGTCAATCAATATTTTTATCCAATAAGCACTTATTAAAAGTCTACTGTATGTCAAACATTATGAATACAAATACCACATTAAAGAGTATATGAGGCACTGAAGAGCTTCACTAGAGTAATATATGGTGATGTCATAAAAACTGCCAAGGAAAAACACTTTCTCATTGGTAAGGAGAGAGAGGCTGTGGAAGATATTCTTAGAAAATGTCACTTTAAATTTTGAAAGAGGAGGGACATGTTAGCTGGATAGATGAGGATGATGGTCATTCAAAGCTAAAGGCATGTGAAAATAAAAGAAGACAAGTTTGAATAACCAAAAATAAGGTCAATGTATATGGGACTGGGTAAATACGGGAATATGTAGCTGAAAAGAAGGCCAGAGACCAGATGATTGATTTCTGAGTGAAATGAGTGGGAGTGAAGATGAGCAACAGATTATAAAAGTGTGTGGTAGAATCAACAGGATTGTTGCATTGTTTCTGACTGAGAGGAATATACATATACATGCATACATATTAGATCATGTTAGAAAAATATTAAAATTAAGTGTCAAATGGGGCAATCAAGTGGAGATATACAATAAGTAGACATATTTCTTATTTAGTCCAGCAATTTTTATTGTCCCTGAAGTATTAAAACCATCTTCAAACCCAGTTTCAAACCAGTAGAATCATTCATTCTTTCTATTGTTAAAAGGGAAATTATTTAGATGCTATTAATATACAGGTAAGGACAAATGAGCATGAGAATGGAGCCAACAGATTTTGAGCTCCTACTGAATGCTATGCACTTTATAGATAGTCCCCAACTATGATGTTTCAAATTACAATTTGTCAACTTTACAATAATGTGAAATCCATACTTTTTCAGTAGAAATCAGGCTTTGAATTTTCATATTGTCCCAGGTTGGAGATATGCAATCAAGAGGATCGACAACAGATAACTCCACAGGGCTCTGTGTCACTAGTAGGTTGAGTATTAAATACATTTTTGCCTTAAAGATATTTCTGACTTACAATGGTCTTATTGGAACATAACCCGATTATAAGTTGAAGAGCATCTGTAATAGTTCCTTCTCGCACACTGATATCACAAAACATTAAAAGAATTGTCTTTATCTTACATATGAGGACATCGAAACAAAAAAAGCTAAATTATTTGTGTCTGGCCTCAAAACTGATAAATCTTAGAGCTAAAATATGAGTGCATATCTAATTTAAAGCATACTCTGCTGCCTGCAACAAACTGTCTTTGATGCCACTTAGATATGGAATAAAGCAAGAAGGAAATCAAAGGCAGCTAGGGTTTCAACTCCCTGTGACTACGAAAATGTCTTTAATATTAATAAAACTTTGAAATCAAGATAAGTTGTTGGTCTCATTTGAATATTGATGTTTCATCCAGGTGTTAGTCTGTGTTTAGCAAAATTCACAGTATTATTCATTTAGACTGATCTTTGGGTTCTCTACAATATCAATTATCTAACTCAGCATCTCCTCCTTGGATTGGTAAATGTGGCAGATCATTTTATACCAGTTTTTCTTAAATTCACCCCAGCCATCTGACCCATTCCTGTTTAACTTTCTCCAAATTTATCCAAGTCAACTCGGAAGACATTTCTACATCCTTCATATTCATTGTTACTGCAAGATGTGAACCTTATTTTTCACTCCCTCTTTTTTCCAAAGTTCTTCCCTGAGCAACAATAGCCCCAGGATAATGTAAAATTGTTATTCCTTTTAGTCTTCGTTATATCAATCATCTGTATCCATTTAAGTTTCAAGAATCTATATTTTATACTTATGTATTATTTCTTGAAACAATATTGTTTATTAATTTTATTTATACCCAACAGTCACATGTGTAGAGGTTAGTAACCAATCCAGCTCATGGACTCCAAGTACAAATTATATTTCTGTACTCTCAAAAAATAAGCACTCCCCACTGGGACTTTGCTCCACATCCAAACTCCCAAACTCAAAATATTTGAAAGATGATACATCTCTTCCCACCACCTATATAAGATCAGCTTTTTTTCTTTTGTAATCTTCTGTATCACATTTATGCACACATAGATTTGAAATTTCAAGTTGCTTCTCTCCCTTATCCAACAAACAGTCACTAAGCTAACTACTTTTCAAAATATTTTTAACTCCAAGTTATTTATTATTTCTTCCTTCAAACTAATGAAAAATTTTTAAAAATTCTCATGGTTAATTAAATAGTAAAATTATCTAGCAACTGGTCATTTTAACTTCTGTTCTCCCCTGCTTTCTTATACATATTACTTTCAGATTAATTTTTCCTTAAGGCAATTTTTAAAATATTATGTTTTTGTTGCAGCACCTCCAATGTTTCCCCATTACCTAGAGGAAAATATAATATGCCACAGAAGAAGTACATATCCTGATATTTACAACTCTCCATAAAATATTCAAAAAAAGTTTTGGTACCCATATCCCTCTTCCGTTGTTCACATAAGGAGATTTGTCTTACTAATTAACATGTTATCAAAGTTGTTTTCCATTTCCATGCTTTTCTATTAAGCAGTGCTAGAAAGGTAGATCCTTGACTGTCTTGATTCTAATATCTTCCTATTAGAAATCCTTCCCAGCCAACAAGGATAACACCAATGAACCCAATTTTCTGAAAGTGGTTGATCTATTTTAAAGAAAGCCACTCTTTGTGGGCATGCATGTGTGTATACATTACATGACAGATGCAAATATAGTCTTTTTGAAAGGATAAAATTTATGTTTTAAACCAAATTGTTATCTAATGTCTGGTACTTTTTTTGAATCCCTTGCTTTCTTTTCAAACTTAGGAAATTATATAATACTATAATTAATAATAAGTATAATGTTGGTTTTTGCATTAATAACAGGACAGCAATATTGCTGTGAGAAAATAATGAACTCTGAAACAACGAGCCATCACAGAATAATTCAGAAAATGACAGGGAGATTATTATTTTTGAATTTTTTTCCATATTTTTTATTAAAAATCATAAATCTACATAGGACAATGTTGTTTGAATCATTCTGTTATTTTTTCCCTTTCCCCCACCCCTCCCACCCCTCTTTGCCCTCTGTACAGTCCTTCCTTCCTCCTTTCTTACCACCCTCCTTATCCCTAACCCTAAACCTAATCCTAACCCTAACACTAACCCCTCCCACAACCCATTATATGTCCTCATCCGCTTATCAGCGAGATCATTCCTCCTTTAGTTTTTTGAGATTGGCTTATCTCACTTAGCATGATATACTCCAATTTCATCCATTTGCCTGCAAATGAACATTGGCTCATCCATTTACGTCCAACAAATCCTTCTCAATTTCAGAAGTCAAATAGACCACAACACAATAATACTAGGCGATTTTAACACACCTCTCTTACCACTGGATAGATCGTCCAAAAAAAATTTTATCATTCTTCGTGGCAGAGTAATATTCCATTGTGTATATATTCCACAGTTTCTTTATCCATTCATCAACTGAAGGGCATCTAGGTTGGTTCCACAATCTGGCTATGGTGAATTGAGCAGCTATGAACATTGATGTGGCTGTATCTCTGTAGTATGCTGATTTTAAGTCCTTTGGGTATAGGCCAAGGAGTGGGATAGCTGGGTCAAATGGTGGTTCCATTCCAAGCTTTCTGAAAAATCTCCAAACTGCTTTCCAGAGTGGCCGCACTAATTTGCAACCCCACTAGCAATGTATGAGTGTTCCTTTTTCCCCACATCCTCGCCAACACCTATTCTTGCTTATGTTCTTGATAATCGTCATTCTAATTGGGGTGAGATGAAATCTTAGGGTAGTTTTGATTTACATTTGTCTTATTACTAGAGATGTTGAACATTTTTTCATATATCTCTTGATTGCTTGTACATCTTCTTCTGTGAAGTGTCTGTTCATTTCCTTAGCCCATTTGTTGATTGGATTATTTGTATTCTTGGTGCAGAGTTTTTTGAGTTCTTTATAGATTATGGAAATTAGCGCTCTATCTGAAGTAGGAGTGGCAAAGATATTCTCCCACTCTGTTGGCTCTCTCCTCACATTACTGATAGTTTCCTTTGCTGAGAGAAAGCTTTTTGCTTTGAATCTTTCCCAGTTGTTGATTCTTGCTTTTATTTCTTGGGCTATGGGAGTCCTGTTAAGGAAGTCTGATCCTAAGCCAACAAGTTGAAGGTTTGGACCTACTTTTTCTTCTATAAGATGCAGGGTCTCTGGTCTGATTCCAAGGTGCTTGATCCATTTTGAGTTGAATTTTGTGCAGGGTGAGAGATAGGGGTTTAATTTCATTCTGTTGCATGTGGTTTTCCAGTTTTCCCAGCACCATTTGTTGAAGAGGCTATCTTTTCTCCATTGCATATTTTTGGCACCTTTGTCCAGTATGAGAAAATTGTATTTATTTGGGTTTGTGTCCATGTCCTCTATTCTGTACCATTGATGTACCTGTCTATTTGGTGCCAATACCATGCCGTTTTTATTACTATTGCTTTGTAATAGAGTTGAAGATCCCGTATTGCAATACCCCCTGTTTCACTCTTTCTACTGAGGATTGCTTTAGCTACTCTGGATTTCTTTTTCTTCCAGATGAATTTCATAATTGCTTGCTCTACTTCTGTAAGGTACATCATTGGGATTTTAATTTGAATTGCATTGAATCTGTATAGCACTTTAGGTAGTATGGCCATTTTGACAATATTAATTCTTCCTATCCATGAACATGGGAGATCTTTCCATCTTCTAAGGTTTTCTTTAATTTCTTTCTTTAGTGTTCTGTAGTTCTCATTGTAGAGGTCTTTCACCTCTTTTGTGAGATTGATTCCCAAGTATTTTATTTTTTTCGAGGCTATTGTGAATGGGGTAGTTTTCCTAATTTCTCTTTCTGAAGATTCATCACTTATGTATGAAAATGCATTGGATTTATGAGTATTGATCTTGTAACCTGCTACTTTACTGAATTCACTTATGAGTTCTACAAGTTTTCTGGTGGAATTTCCAGGTTCCTCTAAATATATAATCATGTCATCAGCGAACAGGGATAGTTTGAGTTCTTCTTTTCCAATTCGTATCCATTTAATTTCTTTGGTTTGTCCAATTGCTCTGGCTGGAGTCTCAAGAACGATGTTGAATAGAAGTGGTGAAAAAGGGCATCCCTGCCTTGTTCCAGTTTTTATGGGGAATGCTTTCAGTTTTTCACCATTTAGAATGATATTGGCCCTGGGCATAGCGTAGATGGCCTTCACAATGTTAAGGAATGATCCCACTACCCCAATTTTTTCTAGTGTTTTGAGCATGAAGGGATGCTGTATTTTATCGAATGCTTTTTCTGCATCTATTGAAATATCATGTGATTCTTAACTTTTAGTTTGTTGATATGGTGAATGACACTTATTGATTTTCGGATGTTGAACCAACCTTGCATCCCTGGGATAAAACCCACTTGATCGTGGTACACTATCTTTTTAATATGTTTTTGTATGCAATTTGCTAAAATTTTGTTGAGAATTTTTGCGTCGATGTTCATTAAGGGTATTAGTCTGAAATTTTCTTTCCTCGATGTGTCTCTGTCTGGTTTAGGTATCAGGGTGATATTGGCTTCATAGAATGAGTTTGGGAGGGTTCCCTCCTCTTCTATTTTATGGAATACTTTGAGAAGTATTGGAATGAGCTCTTCTTTAAAGGTTTTGTAGAACTCGGCTGAGAACCCATCTGGTCCCGGACTTTTCTTTCTTGGTAGGCTTTTGATGACCTCTTCTATTTCATTGCTTGAAATTGATTTATTTAAGTTGTGTATGTCCTCCTCGTTCAGTTTAGGTAATTCATATGTCTCTAGAAACTTGTTGATGTCTTCGAGGTTTTCTGTTTTGTTGGAGTACAGATTTTCAAAATAGCTTCTAATTATGTTTTGTATTTCACTTGTGTCTGTTGTGATATTTCCTTGTTCATTCCGAATTTTAGTAATTTGAGTTTTCTCCCTCTTTCTCTTTGTTAGTGTGGCTAAGGGTTTATCAATTTTGTTTATTTTTTCAAAGAACCAACTATTTATTTTGTTAATATTTCTGATTGTTTCTTTTGTTTCAATTTCATTGATTTCGGCTCTGATTTTAACTATTTCCTGTCTTCTACTACTTTTGTTGTTGGTCTGCTCTTCTTTTTCTAGGGCTTTGAGCTGTAGTGTTAGGTCGTTTATTTGTTGATTTCTACTTCTTTTGTTAATGCACCCCATCAAATAAATGTTCCTCTAAGTACTGCTTTCATAGTGTCCCAGAGATTTTGATATGATGTCTTTGTTCTCATTTACTTCTAAGAATTTTTTTATTTCCCTCCTGATGTCTTTTGTTATCCATTCATTGTATAATATTATATTATTTAATCTCCAAGTATTGGAGAAGTTTCTGTTTTTTATTCTGTCATTTATTTCTAATTTCAATCCATTATGATCTGATAGAGTACAAGGTAGTTTCTCTATCTTCTTGTATTTGCTAACAGTAGCTTTGTGGCATAAAACATGGTCTATTTTACAGAAGGATTCATGTGCTGCTGAGTAGAAAGTGTATTCGTTCTTTGTTGGATGGTATATTCTATATAAGTTGGTTAAGTCTAAATTGTTGTTTGTGTTATTGAGATCTATGGTTTCTTTATTCAATTTTTGTTTGGATTATCTATCCAGCGGTGAGAGAGGTGTGTTAAAATCGCCTAGTATTATTGTGTTGTGGTCTATTTGATTTCTGGAATTGAGAAGGATTTGTTTGATGTACATGGATGAGCCAATGTTCGGGACATAGATATTTATGATTGTTATGTCTTGCTGATTTATGCTTCCCTTAAGCAGTATGTAATGTCCTTCTTTATCCCTTCTGACTAGTTTTGGCTTGAAGTCCACATTACCTGAAAAGAGGATGGATACTCCAGCTTTTTTGCTGTGTCTGTGTGCATGGTATGTTTTTTCCCATCCTTTCACCTTTAGTCTATGGGTATCTCTTTCTATGAGATGAGTCTCTTGCAGGCAGCATATTGTTGGATTTTTCTTTTTAATGCATTCTACCAGTCTATGTCTTTGGATTGATGAGTTCAGGCCATTAACATTCATGGTTATTATTGTGATATGATTTGTATTACCATTCATTTGACTCATTTTTGTTTGTTGACATGATTTATTTCTCCTTTATTTGGCTATTCCTTTAGGCTAGTTCCTCCCGTTGCTGATTTGCATCATTGTTTTTCATCTCTTCCTCATGGAATATTTTGCTGAGAATGTTCTGCAATGCCGGCTTTCTTTTTGTAAATTCCTTTAGCTTTTGTTTAGCATGGAAGGATCTTATTTCATCGTCAAATCTGAAAGTAAGATTTGCTGGGTATAAGATTCTTGGTTGGCATCTGTTTTCTTTGAGGGCTTGGTAAATGTTGTTCCAGGCCCTTCTAGCTTTTAGGGTCTGGATTGAAAAATCTGCTGATATTCTTATTGATTTCCCCCTGAATGTAATCTGATTCTTTTCTCTCGCAGCCTTTAAAATTCTGTCTTTATTTTGTATGTTAGGTATTTTCATAATAATGTGCCTTGGTGTGGGTCTGTTGTAATTTTGTATATTTGGAGTCCTATAAGCCTCTTGTACTTGATCCTCCATTTCATTCTTCAGATTTGGGAAATTTTCTGATATTATTTCATTGAATAGATTGTTCATTCCTTTGGTTTGTTTCTCTAAGCCTTCCTCAATCCCAATAATTCTTAAATTTGGCCTCTTCATGATATCCCATAATTCTTGTAGATTCTGTTCATGATTTCTTACCACCTTTTCTGTTTGGTCAACCTTGTTTTCAAGATTAAATATTTTGTCTTCAATATCTGAGGTTCTGTCTTCCAGGTGTTCTATCCTATTGGTTATGCTTTCTATGGAGTTTTTAACTTGGTTTATTGTTTCCTTTGTTTTAAGGATTTCTGTTTGTTTTTTTTTTTCAGTATCTCTAACTCTTTATTGAAATGATCTCTTGCTTCCCGTATTTGCTCCTTTAACTGTTCATTGGTGCGATCATTTAATGTCTGCATTTGCTCTTTCATCTCCTCGTTTGCTTCCCTGATTTTTTTAATTATGTACATTCTGAACTCCCTTTCTGACATTTCTTCTGCTGTGCTGTCATTGGGTTTTATTGATATAGGATCTAGGTTTGTTTGGGACATTTTCTTCCCTTGTTTTCTCATATTTGTCAGATGTCAGTGGGACTCTGATATTGCAGATTTCCTCTATTGGCTTATAGTGTCCCTGTAGATTTCCAGTGTATCACCTACCAGCTTTCAGTAGCCTGAAGTCTTGGAGTAACTTGATAATGCAGTGCTTCCAAAGAACGCTGCCCCTAGCCCGCTACTGTTTCCAGGGAGAGAGACCTGGAGAGGTCTCCAGCTGCCCAGCCCTGGTCCCAGAAGGTGCTTGTGCGTCGGAGGTCTCTGCTGGCTTGGGGACTTGTGGCTGGCTCTGCGTAGAAAGGTTCTCACTGGGTGGTCTGCTGGAGAAGCTAGCCTAGAATGGCGCTTCCCACTGGAGGGAGCCAGGCTGCTTTATTTTTGAAGTTTTAAAAATTAAAATAAAATAGTTTCTTAATGGTCCAGAAATGTGATAATAACTTAACAAACTATGTATTTGTGGATGTGCTATAGAAATAGACCACTAATGCATTAGTAGATAAATTGACAATATCTTTTAAAATGCAATATTTTGTTGCAATAATTGACAGCTAATATTTGCTATGATTTATAACATCCATGTAAAAAACTGTTATTTGATATGAGTGATAAATTTTTGAAAAAATTTTCAATATATTTATTAATTGACAACTATTTTGAATGTGTAGAACTATGTGTCTGTATTAAATACAGTAAGGTGTCAATCCCTGGGTGTTTTTAACATTTTCCATGCTGTCTTGTTTTGGATTTCTCTCTGCAATATGACTTGAGGAAATAGTTATTTTTCCCAAGTCAATTGTGTGTTTCTCTTTTATAATGATTAAATTGCAGAAAACCATATGACCTTCTAAAAATTTCCTCTGTGACTCTTTCAAGTTTAAATAGACACATAAAATGTAAAGAAAAAAAATCCTGTTCATTTTTGTCTCTGGACTTAGGTGATCCATGTTAAGATTCTTAGGAATGCCATCTCATGTGTGTGTAGGAAGTGTAACAATATACTGGAAACAGCAGGTAAAATATGCAAAGACAATTCTGCCTGTGAAAACCTTACTTGCCTAATCATACCTTCAAGCTATCTTTGGATTTATTGTTATGTGAAAACAATGAATTGTCTTAATGTTTAAGCCATTTTCAGTTGCCTTTCAGTTTCTAATGGCCAAAAGTTTCTTCCTCAACAATAAAATTTACATTTAACATTTTTACATTTGAGTCTAAGCACTGTCTCCAAGTAAAGAAAGAGAGAAAAAAAAAAACCAAAATATAGTGATGGAGGAAACAAAAGTAGTTATAACTTGAACAAAATAAGAAATTCTGCCTCCTTTTCACTTTCATGTGCTATGACCTGGAAAGAGTGTGAGATGGGATGGAGGAATCTATTTTTCATTCCACTAGGTCTCAGTGCCTACTTATCTTAGTGTGGGTAGCTATCTGCACTGAGTTTGATTTTAATGTTTGGTGCACATTTTTCATACTTCAAGGACATTAAATGGAAATTAACCATTTATTTGTTGCTCCTAAAATAAAATAGCAATATCCTCTAACACTGGAGAAGAACCTGGATTTCTTGGATTTATTTAAATGTGGCACTCTCCTCTTTCCTGATTCATGACTTTACAACACATGTGTTAGCATGCTTACTAATTTCTCATTGTGTCCAGAGAGTTGTCCACTGCAATAGAGTCATCATTACTAAGTTGTTTAGGTACTACTGTATGACATGTACTCTGCTAAGTATGTTACTTAGTGTTAGATTATCTTGTTTAAATTTCATAGTCACTTTAGGAGATGTAGCTATTAATCCCTACCTTACAGAAGAAGTTACCAGTTAAAATAAAGAATCTGTATTTCAAAGGAATTTGGTATCTTGTTCAGTTTTGTATAATTACCTAGTACTTAGCAACAAATGCACACATGATTTATATTCTCTAATTGTTAGGAATAAAAGTGTGAGAAAGTTAACCATTGATTGACTTTCAAGTACCATATTGTTTCCAATCATAACAACTTTGTTGTCTTTCAATTTACAGAAATTAGGAAGATACTAGTCATCCTAAAACTAGGAATCTGGAGGAAGAAATGATTTTGATGTTGTGTTATTTTTATTAAACCTAATAGTTCAAGTACTATTATGTAATAAAATTCTTAACATGTCCATCATTACAAATATCAAATTATTAGAACCAAGAAATAAATGTGTAAAAATAGATACTTATAGAGGCAAATAATAAACAGCACATATATGTGTGTATGGTGTATTAAAGTATTTTAATATTTTAAAAACTTTCAGATGATTACTATAGACTCCAAGCCTTTTGCACTACAAAATAAAATTTACATGAAGCACAATTTGAAAATAGAAAACTTTGACTTTTCTCATGTTGTGTCTACAAGTGACCAACATATTGACTGCTTTTTGGCAGCATTTTTAGGTGTCTCAAATGGCACAATCAATCAAATTGACTATACAATGATCCAGAATAGCCATTAAGAAACAACCTTGAGGTGAACAGCTTTGACCTTTATGGAACTTTAAAGATTGTCTTCCCCAAGGATCAATTTTTGACTCTACACTGTACCTTTGGAAGTAGACACCCTGAGGCACTCTATCAATGTAAAATTTCATTGAAGTCTTTCACTTTCATAAGAGCTGAATGCAACTCATTTATCATTTTCTTTCAGTGGAAAAATTCCTCACTCCAAATACTCTTGATATTTGTGGGAATTAATCCCACTATAACACTATTTTCTTTTATTTATTATCATTGTTACTTTTATTTCGCATAAAAGATATGTCTTTATGATTTTTAAATAATTAAGAAAGACATGGTATTTTTCTCTTAGTAAATATTTTAGTATAAATATTATTTCAGGCAAAAAATGGATTAAAATGGAAAAGTAATAGACCATAAACAAATACATGATACCCATATATAACTGGAGAAAGTTAGAATCTCAATCTTTTTAGGAAATATAATAAAGAACCTTATAAGAAATTTAAAGACTGATTTTATAGTATGAATATTAAAAGTAGATGTACAGGGTATCCAAGTGAAATTCTCTGTATATTATTCTGCTATGAGATATGCAGAATTGCTTCTATAATAAACACATTCAGAGATTTTATATTAACATATAAAACATATGTTTTATAACATATTATTTGTGTATTATAAAAAACATAACATATTATTTGTGTATTATAAAACATGTATATAATATATATGTGTATATTTGGTCTGTTTTGCAACTTAAGAAAAAATTGTATTTCTTTTACCTATTCTAAACAATCAAACCCATACACAATAAGACTTTGATTACTAAAAATATGAATTCAGTATATAACTTACCCTCTATGAATAATTATGAAAATGCACTAAGTAAAGTACTTTTTAAGTAAAAGAATTATTTTCATTCAGAATTATTTTTAATAGTACATTTTTAATTGTACATTATTTTTAATTGTGAACTGCAGTATGATAATTTGATACATGTATCAAATTATCAAATATGATATATAATAAACAAGGCATGGTAATTAACATTTTCAATTTCTTAAACATTATTTTTGTGTGTGTGTTGGTACACTTCAAGCTCCTCCCTTCTAATTCTTCATAAAATTTATAGTAGAGTGTTATAAACTATTGCACACCATTTTTTAGCAGTATGTCTTGTATGGTTTAGAGATAAGGTGTCCCCAAAAAGTTCATGTATGTAACAATGCAAGAGAGTTTAGAGGTGAAATGATTAAGTTATTGCCTTAACCTGATCGGTACATTAATACCCTGATAAGGATAAACTGGGTGGTAACCATAGACAGGTAGTGTGCCTGGAGGAGGTGGGTCTTGTGGGTATGCTTCGGGGGTATGTATTTTGTCATTGGTAAGGGAAGTCTCTCTCTCTCTCTCTCTCTCTCTCTCTCTCTCTCTCTCTCTCTCTCTCTCTCCTTCCTGGTGCCATGTCTTGAGCTACTTTCTTCCATCACACTCATCTGTCATGATATTCTGCCTCACCTTGGGCTCAGAGTTATGGAGTCAACCATCTATGGACCTCTGAAATGGTGAGTCTCCAAATACCTTTTTTCTCCTCTAATTGTTCTTTCAGGTCTTCTGGTCACAGTAGTGAAAAAGCTAACTAAAACATCTTTGAAATGGTCAATTTCATTAGCGTGAATAATTTTTAAATTTCTGTTAATTATTCTTCTATAATAACATCTTTAGTGAAATATGAAGGACACTGAAAATATACAAAGTATCAAAAACACACAGCTCAGTGGACATTCATGAGATCAAAAAATCTGTAACCATATCCAGGTTCAGACAATGTTATTGGTACAAAAACTTGCTATGACTTGTAGCAGATACTCATTACACATCCTCATACTCTAAAGGTAACAACTGCTTTGGCTTGTAACAAGAAGAAAGCTTATAAATAAATAAAGCTTATAGTTTTATTTCTTCTTATTTGGAATTTCATATGAATAGAACCAAATAATATGAATACCCCCCTTCTTGTATACCACGCTGTTTGCAAGATTCATCCATGTTGTTGTGAACAGAAATATTTGCTTAATTTGCTTTGCTGCATATCGTTTATCTAACCCATTTTTGTTTTGATTAATGTTGGATTTTTTTTCTTTTTGATGTTATTAGGAATAATGCTCATGTTGCATTCTTATGTGTGAAATTCTCTTACATTTCTCTTGAGCGTGTACCTAGGATTTAAATTTCAATATCACATTGCATATGTGTGTACAATGTAAGTGTATTATGCGATACAGTTTTCCAGACTGATTCTACCAAATTACAGCAATACCAATAACCTATAAGGTTTCCAGTTGCTTTATATCCCACTGATTTGTGGTCAGGTAGCTGAAAAGGTATCACATTGCACATTTCTAAGATCAACCATGATTACTAAAGATTTAATTATCTCTGGCATGATTTCTGTTTAACACATTCAATAAAATTCATCTTAAATATTGTCTACTGTATAAAGAGCATCACTTTCCATATGAAAGATATTAACAGAGCATTTAGATTGGGAAAAAAGAACAGAAATTGATTCTGAATAACTGTAACAGAAATTTCTCGGAAAAGGATTCTGATGGATCACAGAATTTAGAGAAAATCTGAAAATCACTCTAGGTCAGAAACCAAATAGAACTAGTCACATTCAATCTGTTGCTAGGAGTCACCTTTTCACAGAGCTGCCATGGCTGGCAACACTCTCTCCACTGATCGGCTGCTGACAGTTTACTTACTACGAGTTCTCAGTACTCAATGCCAGGGGCGGATCTCCTCCCAGCTTCAGCCTGACGTGGAAAATCACACTCTGATTCTGGAAGGTTGTTCCATGCCTTGAGGAAAGGAAATAGATGAAAAAAAACTTTGGATTTTATAGTGGAAAGAACTGCTAAGATTGTTTGAGTCCATAAAAGCTGAATTTGTGATTTATTAGTTACAAAGTTATACCTGGTATAGACATTTACAAGATAAGTTAAAGTAGTGAAGTGGCTGAAGTTCCAGATGTTTTCCGGTGTTCCATAGGAAGGATTACACATGAGTTGGGGACTATTAAAAGGATAAATTGCATAGTATAAAATCTAAGCTTTAAGCAGTTTAATTTAAATAATAATTTTGAAGGTAAAGTACCAGAATTTTAAACTGTTTTCAAGAAATATAGGAGAGAACATTTCTTAGTTCATTCTATGAAGATATCATTAAAAATAAGAGGTTAATACCTCTTAATGAACATAATCTTAAAAAATTTTCAGAAAATATTAATGAATTCAATACTAAAATAAAAAAGTATATCACATAATGCACGCTGTATATTATCTCAGGAATATGAGGTTAGCTTAATATTCATAAAGCAAAGTAACTCATGATGTAAAGAAGAAAAATTACATACTCAACAGATGTATAAGGTATTTGATAAATTTAAGTGCTGAACTATGGTTTTACAGAAAATAATCTTGGCAAAATAAAATAAAAAGGAATTTGCTCAACTGAATAACTTTAAGCAACATAACATAAGAAGTAATTATAATATTGAATTGTGAACCACTAAGTATTTTAACCAAAGGTCAGAAGCTAAGTCAATTATATGAGTTACCTAATTCTATTTAATATTGTGCTGGAAATCTTACCAATGTAATAAGACAAGATAATTGGGATTGCTAAATGAAAGGTATTGAGATAAGAAATTAAAAGATAATTTTATTTACAGATTATATTGTTGTAGAAATAGAAAATGCTATTAAAATTACCAAAGAAGTATCCTAGAAATAATCAGGTCACTATGCAAAAAATTAATTTTCTAATATATTGGTCAGGATAATTAAAAATAAAAATAGAAAGAAATGTCATTTATGAAACCATCAAATCATAACAGATATCTAGAAACAAGTCTAACTAAAGTTACAATTAAATACAAAACTGTTAAGAGAATTTAAAAAAATGTTTAAAAGACAATGCATTCATATGTTGGAAAATAAAAATTATTAAGATATTCATTCTCCCCAAATTTTTGTATACTAAGTTCAATAAAACTTCAATCAAATACAGAGAACAATATTTCATAAACAGTAGCAAGTTAATACTAAAATCTTTAGACCAATCTAAAGTAGTCAAAATAATTTGATAAACAAAGAATGTTAGACAACTTAAATTATCTAATTTCAAAACATATTGCAAAACTCCTGTAACAAGCCATTGTGATGTTAGTCTAAATATAAAAAAAGTCTCAGGTAAGAGTACTGACCAATAAACTCATGCATATATACTTAACTGATTTTCAAAAAGTTGCTGGTAAAGTATTTTGGTACAGAAAAATAGATTTTCATATGAAGACAAAAGACAAAACCTCAATCTTTCCACACAAAAACATTACTTTGGGAAACATCACAGGCCTAAAATATAAGATAATAAACCATAGCATTTCTAGAAGAAACTGCATAGCACTATCTTTACAACCATAGGTCATGCCATAATTTCATAAGCATGACAAAACAAAATCTACTAATAATAAAATAAAAATTCAATGTAGGGAGGCAGAGTCAAGATGGCAGAAGAAAGAAGGTCACTTTCCTGGCTGCTCCACATCACGAAACCAAGAAAGCAGGTAGAGAGTTTCTCAGTAAGGTCAAAGGTGGGTGAAAAAAATAATTACTTGGAATTAATACTAGATATTCAGAGCAGATCAGGGACTCAGGAAGATGGAAATAATAGAATAAGAATGAAATCATCCACACCACAGCTGCAGGTAATGCCAGCCAGAGTGGTGGCCTCATTAGGAAAGTGGAAGGATAAGAGAATTAAAGGAAGCACAGTTTTAGGAGACCTGTGGTGTGTCTGGGTACAGAGAGATCAGAGATCACAGACACTGCCAGACTTACCTGAAAGGTATGCTGCACAATACCCTTGTGTAGGAAAGAAGCTGCATGTGTCTTGGTGGGTGGAAGACAGATGAAGGAGTCATTCTGCAGTCACACCATGGTGGCCAGCAGATGTGGGAGCTGAATCCTACCAAACATGAGCTGGCAAACCTATACCTCAGGACACAGAGCATGCCTATGTGACCAGGAGAAAATCAGACACACAGAGAGGTTTATGCAGAGAAATATGGGCCATGAAAACCCACCTGACCCCTTCCCCTGAGTCTAACTGATTACAGAATTAGCTGGGAGAGACACTCCTGGCCAGGAATTTGAAAGAGCTAGTGTGAGAGTGATTGAGTTTGGAGACCACAGCTGAGAGACCAAGAAACGCTGGATCTGCAGGTGGTAGTGGGGTCAAGGGATTGGCTACTCCACTACAGGGCAGATTCCTGGGGTGCAGTCTCCCAGCATGGACCTGCAAATTCAGAGTCATGGGAGTACATTAATTTAAAATCTTCAAACCAATTAATCATTCAACAAAGAACCTGGAGCTACCAAGGACTAAACACCACATCCAGGAGCTCCGAATACAGGATCTCCTCCCACAGAACACTCCAGATACCCTACCCTGAGGCTGGAGCAAACATCATACTGCAACCCAACTCACCAAACTGCTGATAAGTGGAACTGAGAATTTTTTGAACTGCTAATGGAAACAATTCTTTAAATTTTCATTGAGAATTTTTTTTTAACCTTGTTCTTTTCTCTGTTTAATGCTCAGCTGAATGGTTCATGGGCACTTATACATATTTGTACTTTTTTCTCATTTCTACCATTTTTTGAAGGTAATTATTTTTCATGACTCAGTCTTTTGAGGGCTAAGATGTTTGATTAGTATGTTTCGGTTTTGTTTTGTAGTCCTTTATTTTTTTTTTTAACTTTTATTTTATATATTTTTTTCTCTCACTTACCTATTTCCCTTGATTATCTTTCTTTTATCCTGCTAACTGCCAAACTCTATTTTTCTCTTTTTCAATCTTTCTTTAAAGTTTTACTTCTATTTTCTCTCCTCCTCCTTCATAAGCATCCCATCCTACATCTCTTTGCTCTTTCCCTCTTTACCTGTCAAAATTGTAAACCTTTTTGCAAACTTACTGTTTTTACTGTGGGCAATAAATAATCACATCATTTCTGTTTATTGTGACAATTAACATTATAGATGTCATAGCAGGAACTATTTGATTTAATGCTGTATATTATTTTCATTAGTAGTTATTATTATTTGTCTCCCCCTAGACTGTGAGGTACTAGAAACTTTCAGGGACACTATAAGTCCACAGGCTAAAATCTCTACTGCCTCAGATCCATATTGTTAGATGGGTAGACACACAACATTAATAAGTAAGGGAACAAACCTCCCCAAGCAAATCAAAATACATCAATAACAGAATCCTTTGAAACCACAGTGGAAGAAATGTCAGAGAATTTAGAAAGCTCATAGGTAAACTGATCTGTGAGGCAAAAAATGATGTAAGAAGTGAAATCAGTGAGAAAATATAGGAAGTGAAAGAAATGGAAAAGATCACTAGCAGATTAGACACTTGGAAGACAGCATTTCAGTCAATAAAGACAATATATAAAATCTAGAAAATAAAATTGATTATGAAGAAAAGATGTTAAGAGAATATGAAAAGAACTTCCAAATGTATGGGAAAACATAAAAAGGCAAAATATGAGATTTATTAGGATAGAGAAAGCTCATAGGTACAAACAAAAGGAATGCACAATATTTTCTATGAAATATTAGAAAAAAGTTCTAAATCATAACAATAAAATGAAAAATCAAATAAAGGAGACTTACAATACCCCAAATATACAAAGTTAAAACAGACGGACATGAAGGCACATTATTATGAAAACACTAACATACAAAATCAGGATAGAATTTTAAAGACTGCCGGAGAAAAGCAACAGGTAAAATTTAGAAGGAAACCAATTCGGATCTCAGCTGATTTCTCAACCCAGACCCTAAAAACTGGAAGGTCTTGGAATAATACATACCAAGTTCTGAAAGAAAATGGATACTAAACCAAGAATACTGTAGACAGCAAAATTAAGCTTCAGAACAAAGAAATAAAACTTTCCATGATAAACAAGTTAAAAGAATTCACACCTAGAAAGCCTGCATGATAAAACATACTCAATGAAATATTTCATGAAGAAGAAATGAAAAATAAAATTGAAAACCAGCAAAGGGAGGAACCACACTGAAGAAAAGTCAATCAAAGGAGAAATTAATTAATTGTAGATCGTAAAGAAATCAAAATGACAGGGAATAAAAATCATTTCTCAATAATAACATTAAAAGTGAGTGGCCTAAATTTTTCTAATCAAAAGATAAATTTATAGAGATATATGGCCTACCCAAATTGAATAAAGAGGACATAGAGAATTTAAACAAATCATTTTCAAGGAATGTATGTAATTGAAGACTCCATCAAAAGCTTACCAACAAAGAAACTCCAATGACCAGAAAGATTCCTAGCTAAGTTCTACCAGACCTTCAAAGAAGAACTAACACCAATCCTTCTCAAATTTTACATGAAATAGAAAAGGAGGTAACCCTTTCAAAATCGTTCTATGAAGCAAGTATCACCTTGATACTAAAACCAGACAAGGACACAGCAAGGAAAGAAAATTTCAGACCAACATCCAGGATGAACATAGATGCATAGATACAAAAATCCTTAATAAATTTCTGGCAAATCACATGCAAAAACATACTAAAAAGAAAGCGCACCATGATCAAATGAGTTTCATCCCAGGTATACAAGGTTGGTTCAACATACAGAATTCAATAAACATAATTCACCACATCAATAGATTTAAAGATAAAAATCACATGATTATCTCAATAGATGCAGAAAAAAACATTTGACAAAATACAGCATCCATTCATGCTCAAAATACTAGAAAAACAGAGAATATACCTGAACAGTATAAAACTACATATGTTAAACCCAAGGCCAACATCATTTTAAATGGAGAAAAATTGAAAGCCTTCCCCTTAAAAACAGGAACAAGACAAGGATACTCTATTTTACCCCTTCTATTCAATATAGTCCTTGAAACTCTAACCAGATAAATTAGGCAAAAGAGAGTAAAGGGATACAAATAGGAAAAAAGAGCTTTAACTATTGCCAACAACATGATTCTGTATTCAGAAGACCCAAAAAACTTCAACAAATATATGCAAAAGTGTTCAAGATCTCTGACAATTGCAGAATTAAAACTACATTGAGATTCCATCTCACTCCAGTCAGAATGGCAACAATCAAGAATACAAGTAACAATGAATGTTGGCAAGGATGTGGGCAAAAGGGTACACTCATACATTGTTGAGGGGACTGCAAATTGGTACAACCATTCTGGAGAGCAATATGGAAATTCCTCAAAATGCTAGGACTACAACCACCTTTTGACCTAGTTATACAATGACTAGGTATATATCCTAAGGAGTTAAAATTAGCATATTACTGTGTCAAAGCCACATCAATATTTATAGCAATTCAACTCACACTAGCTAAGTTATGGAACCAACCCATGTACCCTTCAACAAATTAGTGGATAAAGAAACTGTGGTATATATACACAATAGAATATTACTCAGCCATAAAAAGAATAACTTTAGAATTTTGCTGGTAAATGGATGAATCTGGAGACTATCATGGTAAGTGAAATAAGCCAAACCCAAAATACCAAAGGTCAAATGGTCTCTCTGATATGTGGATGCAAACATACAACAAGGGCAGGGGAAAGAATATAAGTTCAGTGGAGTAGACAAAGAAGAACGAAGGGAAGGAAGGTGGGTGGGGATAGGAAAGATAGTGAAATGAATTGGACATGACTTTCCTTTGTTCATATATGAATATACCACAGAGGATCTCACATTATGTACAAACACAAGAATAGGATCCTAATTAGAATAAGATATAATCTATGAATGTATTATATGTCAAAATATACTCTACTGTCATGTATATCTAAAATGAACAAATTCAATGAAGGGAGTTTCTTCAAATTAAAATTTCTGTTTATCAGAGACCATACTAAGAAAATTAGTAGATGAGCTGCAGAGAAAAAAAAATTACAGTGTATGCATTTAACAAGAACTACTAAAGGACATTTAAGTAACTCATACAAACCAACAATGAAAAGATAAACAACTTAATAAACAACTTAATAAAAATCATTTAAATTGTTTTGAATTGACACTTCAAAAACAAAATAGGCAAGTAACTAATAAGTGCACAAAGTCTCTCAATACTATTTATTATTAGGTAAATTAACTTCAAAGACTAATGAGATGCATAACTAAAATAAATGAGATTGTTAGTATCAAGTGTAGGAGAGACCATGCTACAACTGTTTCACGATTATGAGCAGACATGTTAAATAGTACAACTACCATACAGTGTTGTTTGGCAGGGTTTTACTTAAAGTTTAATATATGTGTGCTGTATGACCGAGAAATTCATCTCCTTGGTTTTTATGATAAATAAAAATACATATTCACAAATTAACTTTTGCAAAAATATTCATTGAAACTTTATTAGTCATTCATAATTTCCCAAAACTAGAAATAGTATATAGGTCAATAAACAAATGTACACGTTTTAAAATGTGCTAGAATCATATAATTATATTAAAAAAGCAATAGAATGCACAAACATTGATGATGAATGTAACAACACTGATAAATCTCAAAACCAATGTATTGAGCAAAGAATTCAATATAAAATGATACATATTTTATTATTTCATTTATATGAAATCTAAAAATAGGTTAAACTAATCTAGGAAAAAAAATCATAAACTAGTTTCCTCTGGAGGGGAAAATTTCTTGGAAAAAACACAAGGGTACTTTTGGGGGGAGGTTTCATAGATTCATTGGTGTTTAAAACTGCAGAAACTCAAAAAACTGAACAATTAATCTATGTAATTTTATTATATTAATACTGGTGTTCAAAAAATTACAAGAAAAATGCCAAAGAAAATACTTGATAAGTTTGAATTCCTTAATCTAGGATGAGTGACGTGGATGGTGACTACATAGCTAAAGGTTAAGGAGGGAAGAAATGGAGAGGAAGAGACAATACACTAAAAAGTATTCTTTTAGGAATTCAATGCCATTTATTAAGGTTTCAGAATGTTCAAGGAATATATGTTGTAAGAAGTTCATAAGCAGAATTAAAAGAAAATGGAAGGAAGGGATTTGTAAGATGATAAAATCTAGAAGAGAGTTATAACAAGAAATGTTTTCTCATCATAGTCTATAATGAAAGGAAAAATATTTTTATGGGGACAGGTACATAAAACATTTGAACTGGTTGCAGTGGTTCACACCTATAATCCCAGGGACTCTGGAGGCTGAGGCAGGAGATTGCAAGTTCAAAAGAAGCCTAGCCTCAGCAACTCAGTGAGGACCTAAGCAACTCAAGCAGAACCCGGTCAAAACAAAATATAAAAATGGCTGGGAATGTGACTCAATGGCTAAGTGCCTCTGGGTCTAATCCCTCGTATGAAAAGGAAAACTAATTATAATGAGTGTTTTAGTCAGCTTTTTTGACTCTGTGGCCAAAAGACCAGACAAGAACAATTTTAGAGGAAGCGTTTATTTGGTGTTCATGGTTTCAGAGGAATCAGTCCATAGATAGCTGATCCCAGTACTCTGGACCCAAAGTGAGGCATAACATCATGGCATAAGGGTATGAAAGAAGAAAGCAACTCGTACATGGCAATTAGGAAGCAGTGGACCCTCTGAATAATGCATTACTGTGCTCCATGAAAGAGATAACTTTTGGCCACTATGTACACCTAAAGAGCAAGTACTTATGAAGAAGCAGTGACAATCAATTTGCAGAAAGCATCATTGCCCACTCTATCTGGAGTCATCACTTTGACCCCTCTTGATCTAGTCTGTTGCAATACCAAGTTATTTTAACAAAATTAAAGTTTAGTTAATAGGTACAGTGAAGCAGAGAAGAGCATTAAAACAAATTAAGATATTATACTTTGAAAATAAACAGGACCTGTTACCAATATAAACCAGAATAATACTCTATGAAGACCCAAAATTGAATGAAAAATTATTCATTTATCATTAGGCATCTTTGTTTACTCAGTGGGAAACAGGAGTTTGAAAGAACCTGATTAGGAGCAGCTATTAAACCATTCTTATAGTATCAATGAATAGAAATTCACAAATAACTCAATTGTGTGTATTACATGCTGGCGTATTTTGTAAAGAAAATGTGGGGGGTATTTGAATGAACACAGGGTCTGGAACTACAAATCCTTGAGTAGTTCACCTAATCTCCCTAAACTTGTTTATCTATGAAAAAAAGAGTATTAAAAAATTCCCTAACTCACAGGATTATCTTGAAGATTGGCATAAGATAAAGAACCATAAAATACCCGGTTAGCCCCAGTACTTCAACTGCACTGGCTGTCCCGGGGGGTGTGTCTGGGAGACACCTGTTGGGCCAGATTTTGTGACACAGGAGATGGCTTTTCCTCCTGGCTTTGCTGCCTTTCACCTGTGCTCAGCACATTTAAGAGACTTCAAAACCAGAAACCTTAAAGCATGCTTTGGTGTGATGTATACTTCACAAAGGAAACAACAATTGTGGAAAATCCGGAATAAAAAGGCAAGAAAACACTTTATTATGAAAAAGCAATAAAATGTTATGTCTGCTGTTCACATTTATTCATGTATTTTACCATATATAGTTGATGATTATTATGTGTGCTCTGAGTCTTCCTTTCTTAGCAGCCTTCAGTTGTTGGAGGAAAGTAGGATTTCAGACAGAAAAGCAAGGCATATATTCGTATTTATACTTCTGAGAGTTTAGAGAATGTTAAGTTCCATCACTTTCTCAGAGTTTTCCTGACCACTGGACAAAACAGGGCCAGATTCACCATCACCACCTATTCTTCTTTATACTCTTCCCTATGGTTTTTGTCCCACAGAAGTTAACATTCTCTAAACCATTCCAGTGGTCAGGAAAACTCTATCTGAGAAAGTGAATCTTCACCCCTCTGATGACATGGGAATTCCTGTGACTAACTGGAGGGGAATTAGGAAAGCAAAATAAATAAATATATAAATAAAATGATTCTCATTGGTTTATGAGAAATTAATTCCCAAGTAATGTTTTATGTTAACATTGTGCTAATCTTGTGCTAATCTTGAAAGACATAGATGGTTGTGACATTTACCAGAATAGTAAAGATAAAGAATAGGAGGGATATCTATATATTCTGCAAGTGCATATCACAAGACATGTATATAGGGCATGAAATAAACAGCAGATGCAAACATAGTTCCCAGATTGTTGTCTTGTAATGAGGTGAAAGAAGATATATGAGCACTGGGTAACACAAATTCAGAAAGAATTACCTTCTAGTCTCTTTATACTTTATCCTGTAAGTTTCTGAGCTAATCTCAAATCTTTCTCTCATTCTTATCATGTATTTTATATTGACTGAATAAACCAAATGTTCAAAGCGTTTTTATTTGTTTTGGGAATGTTCCTGTTCTATGATATCTGAAATAGTGTGTGTGTGGCAATACACTTGGAAGCTACAATCGCCTCAAGGTAATTTTCATGCGACAGAGGAATAGAGAAACAAAGCTCTAACTAGAGGAATGTGAGGATTTTAAAGAAGGGTTTTATGAGCATTTTATTTATGATTGGCATTTATTGGTACATATTTATGTGGCACAATGTGATATTTTGATTCATGTATATTCTGAGTAGTGATCAAATCAGGGTAATTAGCATATCATCACCTTAAACTGTTATTCATGTTTTTAAGGTGAGTGTATTCAGATTCTCCCTTCTATTTTGATAGCTGCAATACATTATTGTGAAGTATATCCACACTTCTTTTTATATAGAGTACCAGAACTTATTCTTCTTATTAATTTGCAACATTGTATCCATTGACAAAACTCTCTTACTCTCTCCTCCGTTTTAAGAGAAATAATATAGATTTATTATTCATTTTTAGTAATGACCCATTAATGAATGAAAACAGTGATGCAAATTAGAAAGCAAAACCTGTTTATGCAAAAACCTCTAAACAAATATTCATAGCAATTTTATCCATAGTAGCTCCAAACTAGAAACAACCTAAATGTCCTTTAATGAGGGAAGGTTTAAACAAAATGTTTTACACCCATATTTTGGAATACTACTCAGCAAAACTAGGAACAGATTATTTCCAAATCCACCAAATTTTATAAATCCCATAAAATACATTTTTCTGTAACAATGATTTATCACTTCATTTAGATGATATTGTTAATAATTCATCTATGATGTTAGGTATAAAAAAAGGGCACAGAATAAAATCAGTGCAATTGAAAATGTTATAAAGGAATAAGAACGTCATATAATTATCTCACTGAATTTAGAAACATCATAAAATTAAGCATTATTTCATGATTAAAACTCTTATCAATCTAGTAATAAAAAATAATCTGTAAGTTCTAACAAATAGATCTGCAGAGTGTTGATTACTAATCTGATTATAAAATGTTAATTAAAAAAAAAGTATCAGGAAAGGAAGAGACAGCATGACTTCCATGAGGCATCCAAGGTAAGGCCAACTAAGCCTCAGATTCCAGCTTTTCAAGAGAGTAGTGTCTGACCTTTCCATGAATATGAACTGAGGGATTTTAATATGGAGCAATTATCAGATTACCTCCCAGAATACAGTCTGTAAGCAGTGTTTAATGTACATGCCTACAGGAAATTTCAAGAATAATCAGTGGACCAGGTGATGGAAGGAGATGGATTTTATATATATATACATATATATATGTATATATATATAAAATATGTATATATATTTTATACAGATATTATATAATAGATGTTGCAATAATTATATATTACATAAATAATATAATTATAATTATATAATTTTATATATAGTTATATATATCATTTATAACTACATATATAAAAAATGGGGAATCTCATATAATATATGAAATTACATCTATATATGTATAGATAGATACACATATATGATGAATGAAAATATAGCTTTAGGGAATTAGTAATATTTAGAGGTTGAAAAGTTGCCAGAAATAAGCCACTTTACATATTATTTATTTATCAATTTACATAAATAAATACATTTTGTATTCTTTGACCAACATCCCTCCAACAACCCCCCACAACACCCTGATAGCCAACATTCTACTCTCTACTTTCATGGATTCAGCTTCATTAGTTTCAACATATGAACGAGATCATTTCCATGTCTGACTTATTTGATTTAACATAATGTACTCTGGATTCATTCCACGTGCAATCCAAGATGGAATACATTGCTTGGTCAAAGTCAAAGACAAAACAAAGCTCAGGCAAGAATCCCATTTTCTCATGCTGGTCCCATGTTCAGCCTGCAAAAACACAGTGCTAATAACCCTGTGCAAAAATTCCTTTGTAGTTGCATAAAACCATCTCATGATGCATTCGGCATCTGCTAGTAATGGTTGTGGTGTCTTCATTCAGAAGTATTATGCTCCATAAAATATTGAAGAGGGACCAGGTGCTGCATTCATATGGATGATCGAAGCAATCATATCCTCACAGATCATCCAACCTGGGATGCACTAAAGTGAAGAACTACTCCTGCCTTTGATTGGGTGACTGACTGATGAAACAGACCTACACTGAAATAGCCATTTTCACTTGAATATAGCAAAGAATAGTGTTTTGGCCACTGATTGAAACCCATTGGAATACATTCATTTAATGTCTATCACTTCAGCTTAAAGGAAATTAGAATTCATTCAATGAGAGATTGATAAATTGGTTGAAATTTATTTTTGGAATATCCAGAATCTAAAGAGCCTAATGTTAAACCATTGTGCAAGACACATTTCTTTTCTTCTCTTTCTCTTCCATTTTGTCTACAGGTCAATAGTAGCAGGGATGCTTTATGATTTTTATAGGCCCTAGGCACTTTTGCCCTTACAGACCACTTCTTTCATACTAATAAAACATATTAATATTACATTTTAAAATATAACAGCATAAAACCACTATATCGATTATATATTAAAACATATTCCTTTACCTTACAATTTATTTCTTCTAATAATTTTCTTTAAATTAAAACTTTCATGGGCCCCTATAATTGTGAGGCCTAGGCACTGTGCATACTGTGTTTAACAGATAAATTGTCTCTAAAAGGGAGGACAGACATCATTCCTTAAGAACTGCAGAAATCCCTAGGATGTTACGTATCAGAGAAGTCAGAAACACCAATATTTGTAGATATCTTCAATATATCACCAGAAGGAGCATTTCTGTATTTTAGGACCTCACATTTGTAATAGAATGATATTATATATATCATTATATATATCATATACATAGATATGTTCTTAATCACTTCACCATATTCAGAGTTTAAAAATTAATAAAGGAAAATGGAGGAATCAGCTTTGTCGATAGATCCCAAGCAGAAGTAAAAACTCAGGCACATTAATTTTTGACATAAGGGTCTCACTCATTTTCTCAGCAAACTCACACCTTATTTTGAGTATGAGAGAGGAGTCAAAATTGCAAGCATTAGACTTACCAATGAAAAAAATCCACAGAACTTTGAAATAAACTTTATGCTAATCCATGTCTTCAACATTGTCTTTCTAATTACAGTCATTTTATCTTATTGCATGTTCCTCATGGAGATAGGAAAGAAAAATGTTCTATATGTGAGGACTTATAAAGAGAGTTGAACTAATATTGTATCCCCAGGTCATCCCTCAACCACATACTTTCAGCAACTCTTTTCCTTATATCAAGGTTAACTAAACCAAAAATAAGACGTCAGAGGAATCAAAATAAGAGTTATAGAGGAGAGAAATCATGATTTGACTTCTTTGAATTCTGTAATTTTTACCGTTTCATGTAAATGGAAGTGTATTATGTTTGTTTATGAAAAAATTTGAATTTCTCTTTAAATAACTATGATAACAACAAAAACATTAAATATCATAATTTCCTGCTTAAACTTGTTCAGAGTCTAACTGTTGTTCAAAGTACAAATAAATATGTTCAAGAAGTTTAATTGTCTTTATATAAATTCAAGTACATTCACACAGCTGAAGGAGAATAGAGTATATGTATTTTATTTTTTCATTTTAAATTATTTTATATTAAATACTTTTATGGTTCTTAACAACTTTTACAACTGTACAGGATATGATATTGCATAAAATCGTATCTGGAGGTATTTTGGCATCAATTCTTGTGGCATCAGCTTCAAATTTTTCCAGTTGTCTGTCTCATAAAAGATTTAACTGGAATCAGGTGCAACAAAAAGTTGAACTTCTGGTTGAATGACACCTTACTTCAATCCAGGGCCCAATCATATTAAATTCATTAAACAAGAATGCTTTTCAGTCTTTCAGATAAAGTCCATATGTAAGTCCAGAGGAGAGCTACTCTAAATTTAGCTATTTCTTTGACATTTTCTTGCTTGTCTGTTTTAAGATTCAATCTGGATTGAGAGATATGTGATAAACTTCCATTTGAGGAATCTACAATGGGAAAATAGATCAGTAGGGAAAAGGAAAAAATTGAAGTAGAGAGATAATGGAATAAAGTGAATAAAAATCTCATACCTAAACTGAAGAGATTCCAGTTCATTTCTTAATTCAATACTATGCATTTTGCTTTGGTTTCCCATCTTTAAGCTTCATGTTACCAATATAATTATTGTGTAGTTCTTACAAACAAGGCATGTTTTGGTTCCCATTACTTGCATCATGATGAATTTTCTTTTTGAGAAAAAATCTTGAAATTCTAATTTTGCAAAGTATCCTATAATTATATGTCATATTTGCAGCACTAAAAAGCAGTCTTTCACCACGGTCACCATGTACCATGCTGTGGAATAACTGCAAATTAAGTTAAGGTCCATCTGTATAAAAAAAGTATCCTTTGATGAAGAGAACAGAAATGATCAGAGATCCTTACAAATAAAAACAGCAGAAGAACATAAGTTTGACACCATACAAAGTTAAATTCATATATCTGATGAGCAATGGAAAGGAAAAATGAGCTTATCCACTTTTCTGGTACTGAATATTTCCCACTTGTTCTGGAGGAGCTTTCTCTCTGGTTAAGTTCACAAAAAAAAAAAAAAAAAAAAAAAAAAAAAAAAAAAAAACACTAAGACTTGGTTTCCATCAGCAACTGGTGTTCAATAATACTGATATTTATTCTGTTTGCTTTACTTTCCCATCGTGTTTGCTTTACTTTCCAATTTTGTGCCTTTAAAAAAAAATGGGAGAGTTCATCCTCAGTATCTTAAATCTTCAGAAGCTATAGGAAAGAAAAGCACATTTGCTTTAATTTCTTAATTCAGCAGAAAGACTTCTGTTTCTTTTTCTGTTGCCCATTTCCTCAGAAATCATTTGCAATCATTACTTTTGGTTGCCTCTCTCTGGTTTTGAAATAGGAAAGATTTAAATACATTAATCCTTTCTTATCTATGAATGATAAGTTCCAAGATGGCCAGTGGATAATACCAAACCCTAATGTCTTAATCAGCTTTTACACCACTGTGACCAAAATACCTGAGAAGAACAACTTAGAGGTGGAATAGTTTACTTGGGAATCAAGGTTTCAGAGGTCTGAATTCATACATAATCTACTCTATTGTTTTCAGCCCAAGGTGAGGCAACACATCATGAGGGAAGAACCCAGCAGAGGAAATCTGCTCAGCTCATGACTGGATCAAGAAGCAGAGAGAGGGGGAGAGGAGGGAAGGAGCCCCAGGAAGAACAACCTTTCCAGGGTACATGACCCCAGTGACTCAACTCTTCTAGTCATGCCCCCACCTGCATACGGTTATCACCTAGTTCGTTCAAACTAGGATGGACTGATTAAGTTACAACTCTCATAATCCAATCACTCCACCTCTAAATATTACTGCATCAAAAAGAACTTTTGAATCATTATTCACTTATCAGGGAAAACATCCGGTCTTTAGTTTTTTGGGATTGGCTGTATGAATCTACATCATGCTCAACCATAGAAAGGAAAAGTTGTACCCCATTTGTGTACAATGACTCAAAATGCAGTCTATAAAAATAATAAAAAAAGAACTTCTGGAGGAAAACTTGTATCGAAACTATAACACCTATATATACACTATAGTACATAGTGTATATAAAGAAACAGTAGTTTCTTTCATGTACATACCTATGATAAAATTTAACTTATTAAATAAGCACAGAGATTAGCAATAACTAAAATAGCATAATATTATGAATTATGTAATTGTTTCCTCTATGTACCTCTGTTTGTCTGTCTCTCTCTTTCTCTGTCCTGCTCTCTTTTATCCCACCTCAAAATATCGTATCGAACTTTCATCTCTTCATTTAAAAGAAGCGCTTTACAGCTTCTCATTAATATATTTGAATTGCAGCATCACTACTTTTTCATTTTGCTTTCATTATTAAGTTAAATGAGGGCTACTTGAGCACAAGCACTGCAGTAGCACAAAATGTTAACTGAGACTACTGCTACATGCAGGTAGTGAGTACAGCATGCAGAGACTGGACAAATGATCCAGAGTGGATGGAATGGGACACTGAGGTTACTCAGAGTGGCATGCAATTTAAATTTTATGAATTATATTTTTTCTGGAATTTTCCACTTAATATTTTCGGGTCACAGTTGACCACAGGTACCTGAAACCAAGGAAAGTTAAACTGATAATAGCAGGAGACTACTTACTGTCCTCGGGATCAGTAACGGCCTTAAAATGAGGGATTCCTTGTGCATTATCTAGCGGAGTAATGGTGGACTTCAAGAGTTGACATGATCCCCCAAAAGTGATTGGGTATGGACGTCTGGTTAAAGTGCAAAACTTTACATTTCTATTTGAGTTTTGATATTGTATCTGATTAGAATTGGTACGGAGAACTTCTGTGCCTTAAATTTACACACTATTTAAGACCCAAATGAATAGCCATAGATATTGCAGAAAACTTGGAGACTCCATGGTTAGTTTCCAATCAAATTTATACATCTCCTCTACAACACACTTAGAAATTAATTATCAGCTCTATTTATGCAATCAACACAGCACTGAAAATAATTCTGTCTCACTGGTTAAATATAACATACCAGTAATAACAGTTAATTCGTCTACTATGAGGTCACCAAAGAAAATACAGGCCCCTCAAATGATAGTGAATGAAGAGGAGAAAAATGTTTCACTGAATTGCCCTGGAAAAACAAAAAGCATGCTTTAGAAAGTGAATATTGAAGTATATAAATTTCTGTATAAAATATTAGGTGAATACAACCTAAATGAGGACTAAACTTTAGGTCCTAACAAAGAAATGATAATTTGATATGTTTTAAATACATTAATACAAAAATTATTATGAAAGGTTGATAAGAGAAAAATAATAAGTAATTATATTCAAAGAAAAGGATTATTATATCCTACAGAACTAGACAATTTTAATAATTCAAAAATAGGACATAAACAGAATGTGCAGCAATTCCCTTAGAATGATGAAAGAAGACAATTAACTCAAATGTCAAAATTGGAATTTAACATCAGTATAAAAGTTTAGTATTAGTATTTAGTAATTTGTACTTAATAAATAGTATTAACATTTGCATATATATGCATATTTGTATGTATATATAGAGTACATACATATCATTATTTATCTAAAAATTCTGAAAACTCACATTTTCTTAGTTATTGAAATGCTTCATTCACGTAATCAATTTGTTGCCTTATTATTTGAAATTCCTGAGGTAAATACCTAATTCATGTTCTTTTGATTTGGATAGTTCCCAGTTTGATGCTTCTGTCAAAATTCTGATATCTTGCATTCAAAGATCTTTAATACAGCATCCTAGGAAAATGATGATAAATCTCATTAGAGTATATTATAATTTGGATTAGGTGTCCTCCAAAAGCTCCCATGTTAATGAAGAAATATTCAGAGGTAAAATTAATGAGATTATGAGAACTATAACCTAATCAGTCCATCCTAGCTTGAATGGAATAACTGGTAGTAACAGTAGGCAAGTGGGGTATGACTGGAGGAGGTTGATCACTGGGCACGTGCCCTAGAAGGTCACATCTTCCCTGAGGCTCCTTCCCCTTTGTCTCTCTGCCTTGAAGTGAATATCTATCCTCCACTACTGCTGTTCTGCCATGGTGTCCTGCCTCAACTCAGTTCCAAAACAATGGAGTAAACTGACCTCAGTCTGAATCTCTAAAATTGTGAGCCAAAGTAAACTTTTCCTCCTCTATGTTGTCTTTGTGTATTTTGGTCCCAGCAATGAAAAGATGATTAATTCATAGCATGTGTCCTTCCTTCAATTTTTATAGGAACTAGCAGGCACATTAACTTGATATACCTCCCCACATTGGAAAGAGTACCATCAATGTATACATTTTACTAGAATTCAAGAACCAGGAGAAACTTTCAAAGAGAATCTCTTAAGGATGGTGCCTATGGGAAAAACTCAGGACATTCTCAGAACAACAAAAAAAGTGACTTATTTCCATCATTATTTTGAAGTAGTTGCAAGTTACCAAAATATGAAACATCACAAGGCTCTCTAAGACTCTCCAATGTTTGACATAATTTTTAATAGATTAGAAATATATGAAAGTTAAAGTTTTTAGAAGTATATATTATACAATAAATAGCAACATAATATTGTAATTATGGCTTAGAAAATATATTTGAGTTACTTGCATGAAAACAACTAGACATAGGTAAAAGGAGCTTGAATAGTTAGTACCCGTTGTTAACTTCCACTGCTTTCAACTACATTTGTCTATTATAAATGATAGACTGTCCTCATGAGGTATCAGGTCATTATACCTGTCACAAGGCAATTGGATATATTAGCATCTCCTTTTATTATGTTAGTCATAGAATGATAAAGAGTAATGTGATCATATTCACCTAATATACCCTTGTACACAATGCAGGAAGTTCTTTAGAAAACATACTGTGAAAAAGTAATTGAGGTTTTATTTGAATAGTTTCAATTGTGGGGAACTTGCAACTAAGAAGTCAATGTAGTCCATCACTGGGTTTCCAATTTTCTAAATTTAGATACTGAACTGTAGCCTGTTTCCATGTTAATTCCACATGTTAGAACTTTGGAAGCTAGGCACAACAATCCTACGCTTAAAGACACCTGTCAGATTTCCTTCCACATCCTAGCTCTATTTATTCCAACTCCTTCAGCATTTCTAGATGTGGTAGTTTCTTAAGATCCTTCCCTTTATTGTTTTATATTTTCCTCTCGTTAAGATCTAAATATTAACTTGGTTACAAAAGGTGATCTTCTGTAAGTCCAGAGGTATTTCACAATCTAATAGGGGGCAAATAATTCTTATACTGTCCAGAATAGACTACACATATTAGTAGAGAATATTTGGACTTAGGAAACGAAGAAGTAGATTCTTGTTTTGTCTCTGCCATTCAACCACTTGACTTAAAGATAACTCCATACTGCCCAAAGAGAATAGGCAACTGTTAAATTTATAAGATAATATATTAAAGCTTCTTGACATCAGAGATGAATGATGTCAAATCATTATGAAGTAATGGTGGTGAAGTAATTAATTATATTCTTCTGAAAGGAGAACTTAATATGGTGTCATCAAATTGATATTAGTGCTCCCTTCAAGTATTATATAAGTTGCAACTAAAATTTAAAAACTCTCCTTTATGAATTCCTTTTCTAGGGGCCTTGCATGTGTTGAAATTCTGAATGGTATTCATTGCTGCTTTAAATGTTAATTTCACTGGCTTGGCATTTCATATTTTTTCTTTCTTTTTGCTGTTCCATTTTGTGGCACTGAACTCATTTACAGTTTATTGTTAACTTTATTAAAATTTCATGAGATGACAGTATAGTTGGTGAAGCTATGGCGATAACTTGGTTTGATGGACTTTCACATTTCTGATAAGGTGAATTATCTCTGCAAATTCTCTGTGATAAATAAAGATGATAGAACACATTAAGTAAACACAATGTTGGCTTACATTGGTTTAACTAATTCTTGTATTGTAAAACAATATCCCAGGGTAATCTCACTTGAACTCTAAACTCAGTAAAATAGAAAAATGATAGAAAAGGTCAAAAAAGATTAAAAAGAGTCATTCCTACTCCACAAGTGACATAGCTTTCACACTGCAGGTAAAGTGATACTTCTAAATAACAAATCTGTTTATATAAGCCGTTTATACAAACTTTTGGCAAACAATTTTTAGAGTCGTTTTCATGGTTATTTAGTCCTCAGAGATGAGAAAGGAGAATAGAAGACAGCCTGAATAAGACAGTTTTCATGAAGAATATATTTCCCTGGCTAAAACGAAAGTAACAGTTATAGTGATTCTTGTTTTTACTTTGAGTGAGTTAATCCTAGTAAATATTGTATGGCACAAGAAAGTTTTAAATTTCATTATTTTAATATCTATCCCAAACAACATATAGCAGATAAGTCTTTTATAATTGTCACCTGTTTTTCCAAATAAACCTTTAGAGTAAAATAAAAAGAAAGAATTAAGGGTCACCAGCTCTTTCAAAACAATAACCTCATTGATACAACATTGAAGCATGGATCTTGCTCTTTTAATAAGATCATAAAGAACTAGACATTATTGAACATATTGATATACACATTTTTCTTGTGGGAAATCTTTGAAATAATCCTCATGTAGAAAAAACACAAACTGAAGTGAAAGAAGATGTCCACAGGAATTGCTAAAATAATATTTATGAACTGATCATCAACATGGAGAAAAAATAGATTGTTAAATTTCTTTGCTTTGAGGTTCAACCCAGGGCACAGGGTCCAAAAATTTAGGTGAATAGGCAAATTGTACCACTAAATATGATTACTAATAAAATTTTATTTAAACTATTGATAATAAAAGAACCAAATTTTGATAGCTCTGTTGGGTAGAATAAAGAAATTATAGACAGACTATCCCTATATTCTTTAGTTATGTCAGAAGACATCTGCAATGATTCTACACTTTGGTTTTGGAATACTCCCTAAAGTTCTATGTGCCAAAAATGATCCCAAGCCTGTGGTGCTATTGAGAGGTAGTGAAGACTTTAAGAGGTGGGCCTCCTGGGAAGTCTTGAGATCATTTGAGTCATGTCTTCTAAAGGAACAGTGTGATCCTAGACCTTTCCACATTCCCTCTTTTGCTCCTGGCCATGAGGTGAATGAATATGTACTACTAGGCACTCCCACCATGATGTTCTTTCTTACCCAAGGCAATGAGGCAAGCAGATATCAACTGTGACTTCTGAAACCTTAAGCAATAATAAACCTTTTCTCTTTATAAGATGATTACCTGAGGTCTTTGTCATAGTAACTGATAATATACTAATACAGAAAATATTGATAAGTGAGATCTTTGCCATTATGTATGCCTTACAATGTCAAAGAACTTTTTAAATTGATTTGCAGGAACAGTTTGGAGCAGTGAAGTAGGGAAAGTTAGAAGGCTATAAGGATAATTTAATGTACCATTTTTGTGGGGTCTCAGATAACTGGACTGATTGACAGAAATGGAGCTAGTAAAGATCAGACTGATGAGATTTTAGATGGAGCTGAAGATTCTCTTAGAAGTTAGAGGCCACACTTGTTAGGCTGTAGAAAAGAAATCATATGCATTTTGTCTATATTCTGAGACTTTGGGGGAGGGTGAGTTTAAACATTATAGACTAGTTCATCTGGTGGTAGAAATTTCAAGGCAGCAAAGCATTTAATATATACAATGAGTATTAGTGCAAGTTTAGAACAGCAAAGAATTTGGGGACTCTTGAGATGGATTAAATATATTTTTCCATTTTGAGATGGGTTTGAGACTTTGGGGCCAGGGAAGGTTTTATGGTTTGAATATGAGGCATCCCCCAAAAAACAATGTAAGAATGCTCAGGAGTTAAATGATTAGATTCTGGGAGACATAACATAATCAGTGGATTAATTCACTAATAAGGATTAGCTGGGTGTGTCATAGGCAGGTAGGTTGTGACTGGAGAAGGTAAGGTCACTGGAGATTTGCCTTTGGGGTGTATAGTTTGTGCCCAGTTAGCAGAGCTCTCTGTGCTTCCTGGTTATATTCAGAGATGCTGTCCTCTGCAATGCACTTCTGCCATGATGTTCTGTACCACCTGGAGAACAAAACTGTGGAGTCAGCTGACTCTGATCTGACTATCTGAAACCATGAATCCCAAATAAACTTTTTCTCCTCTGATTATTCTTTTTAGGTCTTTTCTTCAAAGCAATAAAAAAGCTAACTGAATCAGAAATTGGTGACGAAGAGTGGGTTCAATGCTGTGACTAACCTGACTATGTGGTTCAGAAACGTTTGTTTGTTCATGGTGGGGAGAACTTTGAAAAGTTTAAAGATGTCAGTTGAGAAAGTTTTATAATGTTGTAAAGTGGAACTTAGTAGATCATTCTGGTGGGAGCTCAAAAGACCAGAATGTGATAGAACTGAATAAAGAATGGGCTCATGGAGTTTGAGGAGAAGATAGATTCTATTGGGAATTGGACTAAAGAATATTTATGTTACATTCTGACAAAGTTGTCTACATTTTGCCCAGGTCCTAAAAATTTTTGTGAGTGGGAATTTAAAGGTGATAGAATGATTAAGTTGGCAGAGGAAATTTCAAGGAAGCAGAGCATTCTGGCAATGGCATGGATATTGCTGGCAGCTTTTAGCCAAGTTTACTATGATAAGCAGAAAGATTTGAAAAACTTGCAGTTTGGCCTAGGAAGTATAGATAATGTTGCAGTTAATGAAGTTGTCATTGTTAAAGACTTTACAGTCACTAGAAAGATGCTAAATACTTTGTAGAGGCAATAAGAAAGATGGCTTGAGGGAATCTCCAAATTTCAGATGACAACACCCATCTCAAGCTCAAGGGTATAAAAGTAAAAATTCCTTTAAAAAGAAACCATGAGATCACTCTGCTTGCACATGGCAGCCTAGGAAGATGTTTCACTGTGTTCAACACACAAGCACTCAGAGACTGCTGTGGCCATATTTCCAGGAGACTTGGCTAGTGCTCAAAATGGTGACTGACCTTAGTGGTAACCAAATGGTGCTGGTTCTGCAGGATTGCAGGAAGCTGGAGTTTAGATCCATGTGTTCTGCATCTGGGGATTCAACTGCCAACTGAAAAACTCCAAAAACAATCTTTCAACTGTAATTATATTGAACATACGCATACTTTTTTTTTGGTCATCATTCCCTAAAAAAACCAGAATAGCAGCTCTTTACATATTGTATAAGGTATTACAGGTAAAGGTAATCCAGTGATCATTTAAAGTATATGGGAGTATGTATGTAGGTGATATGCAAATACTGTGACATTATTGAAGGTACTTGAGCATCCTCAGATTTTTAGTATGCACAGGAATCCTACAATCAATTCCCCACTGACCCCAAAGGATGACTACACATAGGGCTCTGTACTATCCTGTGGTTTCAGGCATCCACAGATTAATAAAGCATCTTGCCTGCAAATAAGGGAAAACTAGTATATAGGTAAACCAGTTTCTCCACATCCTCATCAACATTTGGTGCTGTCACTTGGTTTTATTTAAACTGTTAGGATAGGAAAGTAGTAATATCTCGTTGTGGTTTAAATTGACATCTATCTAACGGTTAAGGATGTTGAACATCATTTCATGAACTTAATTTCAAACTCAATGCTATATTTCATGATTTGTCTATTCATAATCTCTGTGTATATGGAATTACATCATTTTTTGTTTATTCTTGGGTTTTGGAATTTCTTTATGTATTCTGGATACTTGTCCTTAGTTGGATATCTGACTTGCAAAAACTTTTTCCATTTCTGTAGTTTTCCTTTACATATCATAAGAGCATCTTCTACAGACTCAGCATTTATTATTTTAATGAAATCAAGTTAATTTTTTTCTTTTTTGAACTGTGATTTTGTGTCATTTTAGAACTATTTATTTAGATTCAAAAGTTCTTCTTCTCTGCTTTTAATTAAAAGTTTTATAGCTCCGTGACTTAAACACAGTTAAGTCAAAGACCAATTTTCAGCTAATTTTTACATAAGGTGTAAGATATTGTTTAAGATGTATTATTTTATTATGGTTATGGGTATCCTCTCTTGAGTAATTTGCTGAGTCTTTCTCCATTGAATCACTTTTGCATATTTTTTCAAAATTAAGCAAATTTCTGCAAGTCTATTTCTGATTTTTCTGTTTTGCTTCATTAATGTATCTAAACTTCTGCAATATAAAAAAGTTTTGGTTAACATAGTTATATAATTAATCTTAAAATTGATTAGAATGATTTCTCTCAGTTTATTACTTCTTTTCAACATATACTTAGTAAATACAGCTCCTTTATCTTTCCATAAAATTTTTAGAAAAATCTTACCTGTATCTCCAACAAATCTTTCTGAGATTTTAATAGAAATTGCTTTAAACCTATATATAAAATCAGAGATAAATGAAACATTTACTATTTTGAGTCTTCCAATTCATGGCCACAGTTCAAGTAACGTCTCATGTAGATCTTTGATTTAATTCATCACTACTTTGTCATTTTCAGCATGAAGTTCTGTACATGTTATTACATTTTTACTATAATGCATTTTATTTTGAATATTCATAATCTTAATTTTTTTGTTTTTTACCTGCTTATTGGTATAATAAAGAAATATAATTGAATCTTGAATGGTCATTTTGTTTCCTACAATTGTCCTAACTTATTAATTCTAGAATTTTCTACATTGGATTCTTAGGATTTTCATGAAGACAATCATTTTATCCACAAACAGATTTAGTTTCCTTTTTCCATTTCTAACCACTGTGACTGTTATTCCTTTATTGCCTTTTTGTGCTGTCAACAATGTCTAGTAATTGTTAAATAATGATGGTGATAGTTTACATTTGTCCTGTCCTTGATCTTAAATGAAAAGCATTTAGTCTTTCACTACTAAGGAGGACTTTAGGTTTTTAGTAGGCACTCATACAAAGTAGAGAATATTCATAGCTTCATCCTATCCTTGGTTAGCCAGGAGTTTTGTTTTTTGTGTGTTTGTTTATTGTCATGAAGGAGTGCTATACATTGTCAAAAGCTATTTCTGAGCTAATTAATAGGTTCCCATGACTTTTCTTCTTTAGCCTGTTCATATAATGCATTACATGTATTAATATTTGAATATTGAACCAGACTTGCATATGTGAAATAACTCCTTGTTTTCCTAAGTATGTAGTTCCTTTATTCATTATATCTTAAACTTGCTAATGCTATGATAAAAAATTTTTGCATCTAAATTCATGAAGAATACTGGTCTATAGTTGCTTTTTTCTTCTTTACTTTTTTGTACTGTTTTACTGTTTTGTCTTATGAGGGTAATAGTAGTTTCATTAAATGAGTTTGGAAATGTTCTCTCTTCTATTTTCTGCAGTAGATCATGTAAATTGGTGCTAATTCTTTAAATGTTTAATAGAATTCTACAGTGAAACCATCTGGGCCTAGAGATTTTTATGCCAGGTTTTTTTTTTTATTATTATTATAAATTTGGATTCTTGGATGGTTGTAGAATTATTCACATTATCTATTTATCTTGTTTGAGGCTTTGGTAATTTGTATTAATTCATCCTGTATAATTGAAAATTTTATTCTTTCAATCTGTCTCTTCAGTGTTGTTATCAAATTTATGAGACTAAAATTGTTCATAATTTCCCATTGTTAATCTTTTAATGACTATAAGATCTTTAACACTATCACCCATTTCATTCCTGATAGTAGTGATTTGTGTCTTCTCACTTCTATCTTTGTCACCCTTGCTGAAGTTTTACCAATTTGATTGCTTTTTTAGAGAATCAGCGTTTTCCCTAGTTTTATTTAAATATAACTTAAAAAGAAAATAGTGTATATTTAAGGTCTACCTCATATATATATACATATATATATCTAACATTATAAAATGCTAACTACAATTGAGTGATTAGCATACCTATAACCTCACACAGCTATCATTTTTGTGAATTATGAGAAACTGTAAGATCTATTCTTAGTAAATTTCAATTTTATAATACAATATTATTAATTGCAGTTATCAAGCTATATATCAGATCTTCTGACCTTATTCATCTTGAGTAAGTCTGAAACTTTTTCTTCTTTGACCATTATCACTTCATTTCCCCCATGCAACAGCGCCCCCACTTCTGTGTTCAGCATTTTTAAATTAGCTGTCTAAGTGATGAGCTGTCCAGTGATGTCTAGTTTGCTTTCCTGTGACTGGCATTTCACTTAGCATTATGTCTTCCAGTTTCATCCATTTCATCCACGTTTTTAAAGTCATAGTGTTTATTTCATATTAAGGCTGAATAATATTCATTGTTTTTGTATGTGTGTGTGTCACGTTTTCTTTATCCCCTCATCCATCAATAGAATCTTAAGCCGTTTTCATTTTTTGCAATTATAAGCTGTGATGAACATGAAAATTTAAATATTGCTTCAAGATGTTAATTTCATTTTCTTTGGATATGCAGTCTGAAGTGTTGATCCCTGGATCATATGAAGACCCCAAATAGCCAAAATAATTTTGAGCATGAAGAACAAAGCTAGGGGTGTTATACTGCCTGATTTCAAAACATACAGTTCTATAGTGATCAAACATCATGGGAGTAGCATTAAAACAGACACAAATACAAATGGAATAGAATAGAAAGCACAGAAAAGAACCTATGTATATATATTTACAAAGGTACAAAAAGTATATACACCATGTGGAAAGGATAGTCTCTTCAACGAATGGTGTTTAAAAGAAGGGTATGCATAGGCAGAAAAATAAAATTGGATCCCTATCTCACCCAAGACACAAAAATAAAATAAAAATGAATTAAAGACTCAAACATAAGACCTAAACTGATAAAACCATTCAAAGAAAATGTAGGGAAAATTTTTCTTGACACTGGATAATGATCATCTTGGATATGACCCCTAAAACCCAGTCAATAAAAACAAAAGAAAAATGCTGTTCTTCAAACAAACAAACAAAAAAAAAATGGTGATACCATCAAAGGGCAGTATATTCATGTATGAAGTGGTACACAGATTAAATAATTTCCATTATAGGTCTTCTATAAAAGAGTGATTTGTTTAAGTTCAATCGCTCTTACATTGTTGCTGAAATTCATTCCTCGCAACTATTTTGATTTTTAACATCAACAAAAAAGTTCTCTATGACTAACAGAATTTGGTGTCAACCAATTGACAAAGTCAGATCATCACAGTTCTTTTACACTGAGGAATTCATGCTGCTGCCAGTTTCTTGGATCTGAGATTCAAAGGCAGAAATATAAAACTGCTGCTGCATTTGACTGGATTACAAAATAAGCAGCAGTGTTACCCTAGATGTCAGAAAGAAATTTTAAAGTTCTGGAAGAGAAAAGGCATTCCTTCAGGGGTTGGTCTAGAAACTCAGTCTGCAATCTGTCTAGCATATACAACAGAAAGAATCCATGCTTTGCAATTACAGGGAAATGATAGGGAAAGGCCCAAATTTTGACTCCATCCCACACTGCTACCACCTTGATCATGGCATGGAAACTGTCATCTTCAATTTCTTCTCTGTAAATGAAAACCAAACAACTTTACAGTGGTTAATTCTGAAGCCAAAGTGAAATAATGTAAATAAAATGCTTTCCTACACTGAACATACAGGAAAATTCCAACAACATCATTTAGCATCCTCCTTCCATAACATTACCGTGGCCCTATATGGAGCATCAAGCTCAACAGAGTGAAAACAAAACAAAAAATAAAAACTATGACAAACCCAAGTCTGTGTGGAAATCTCAAAATATCTCCAAAAAATAAACTAAATTATTTTAAAGACAAGAGAACACCGCAAAAACCTTCAGTTTTGCAAAATTTCTGCTCTGATCAAAATGAGACAATTGCAAACCAGAAGCCCCTGAATATGACCATTCATATAGGGAGTGTAATTAGCAATATGGCTGAATATTTACAATGAGAATATTGGAGCTCAGAAAATGAGGATATCAGATGTTGCATGGCTCCTTTATAATATCCTGGGGGCACTTTGAACTTCTGAGGGTTACAAAGCTGAAATACCAACGAAGTAGAGTAGCAATTGAATGACCAGTACGATCTAGTGGCGGGGGTGAACTGTTCCAAACTCCAACTTCCCTCTTGGTTTTGCTTCTATATTGATGACATGAAAATATATCTCAGATGTGACTACTTCTCATTACTTAAATACCTATTACCCAATTCCATGCCACTACCATCTCTCCTGGACCTGAGTCACCACCTACTCACAGGTTTGTCTGCTTTAAAGATATTCCATTCCCCACAAAGCAGCAAAAGAGGTGCTTTTACATTGGACACAGCTCCTGACATTCCCTTACTCAAAATATGAGCATTTTACATCGCATAAGAATGCTTTACCACAGTGTATACAAACTTACTTAATCCAGCTATTTTCTTTGTCCCTTACCTTACCTATAGTCCTAGCTGCCTCCCTCTCTTTTTGCTAACCATACTGGTCTTCCTAACATTGCTCACAAAGATCTTGCCTTAAGTTTCTAGTTTCTAGGCTGCACAGAAGACCAATGTTCAAGGTCTCTCCTTCACTAATAAATGAGTCTCTTGGGTCAAATATCTGCTTTTCAGAGAGCCCTTCCTAGCAACATAATTAAAACTAGTAAATGGTCCTTATCTAACCTCCATCAGATTCCATTCACTTGGGCAGCTATAGTTTTCTCCAAAACATCTATGGATTACATGCTATTCATGTCATATATTTAGATTCTCGTTTTTCATTATCTGTCTTCCCTACTGGATTATAAGGGGCATGAGGATAAGACTTTGTGATTCTTATACAACCAAACCTTCAAGTATGCATTAGGTAGAACACTATAGCAGTAATAATCACCTCTCCATTTTGTGGTTTTATGTAGTTTTGTTTCTGGGCTTCCTTCTCTGGGAATAAAAAATCAAACAAACCTGATATTGGATCACCTAACAGTAAGAACTTGGTTCTGGACCTACATATATCCTTTAGTAATGGTCAGGCTTCTTTCTAACTCTATGAACTTACATGAATTAAACTTACTGACTTTCAGATGTCTTATAAGCAAGTTGAGAAAATGATTACCTCAAATAGTTGTATCAAACATAAAATTAACTTAATTTTAAAAGATCCAGCTCCATCTAGGTTTATGATATCTATTCATTAAAACCCCATCACTTTTTCCATGACCTTTTACATTCACACTGAAATTTTTCTACTTATACTTCCAGCTGGGTTCTGCCCTTCCTATGTCCAGAGACTCTCTCCTGACCTGAGGACACCTAGATCCTGCTTCAATTTCTGTAACAACTCCCTTTTCCACTTTTGATTCTTCTGGGAAAACCTAGTGGATTATCTTAGTTCCTTTTCCAGAACTGTGTATTTCTACATCTGTTTTAAACATGGTGGATAACAAGTCTGCAAATGATGACTTTATTTAGCTAATTTCTTATCATCTCAGTCATTTCCTGTTTCAGATAAATGGGCAAAAATATAACATGTTCAATTTCTTTATCTCAGCAGCTTGCAATGTCATTTGCAACAATTAAACTTGTATAAAAGTAAATCCTCCAAGTAAATTTGAAATTAGAGCTTAAACAAATGATTCTTTTAAACTTAATATGCAACCATTTTAATTTAATTTTTAGTAAGTATTCTAAGTATAATTTTTATGTTTTGGCTAACAAAATGAATATATACAAAAGGAAAATTGATGGAGGTTGGGGAGATAGCTCAGTCCGTACAGTGCTTGCCTTGTAAGCACAAGGCCCTGGGTTTGATCCCCAGCTCCCCCCAAAAAAAGGAAAAATTGAGATGAATTACTGTTTTCTATCTTTCTGCAATTCTTCAAAAATGTCATTTCTTCACAAATTCAGAATTTCTGGAAACATACCTTTGTTCTGTAGTGTCTAGAGATGGGGTTAAGCTCTAAAATGAGTCTTGTGTTTGGAAAAGCTAACCAATCTATGTGATCAATCTGCATTTGATGCTGACTTGCAGGAGATATCACAGAGGCAGGGTAGGTGGGTACTTTGCCAGTTGCAGAGTGTTTAGGAACATAGATAGTAGCTACAGGGCTTAATTTAGACATTAATTATTTTATGTTCATTTACACATTATGAAGACACACTGCTTATTGAGTGCATTTTTTTCCTGAGTTTTTGTGAGTGATACAGTTTCTAGAAATTAAGAACTAGGTGCTAAATATACATTTTTTGAGCATTTCCCTTAAGAGCTATCATGGTGCAATGTAGCACAACATTAATATAGATGAGTGTATATAATGCATACTTAAAACTTGAGGTATTTGAATGATAGCTGATAATTGTAATAAAAAATAACTGTAGTACATGCAATACATGTTAAGTGCAAACAGCTTTCTCATATGAAAGTGTTACAAGTGTCAACATAATGGAGAAGAGAATGATACAAAATAATGCAGAGGGGCTGAAAAACTTAGTGTGGTTTGGGAAAGTTTTTTGAGACATGAAGTTTAATCTGAGACCCATAAGATACTTTTTTTTTTTCCCCAGTCAGAAAGAAACAAGACTGAGTCAACATATTGAAGTGAGAAAAGAATTGACTAACATGAGAGAGTTAAAGGCCAAGGTAGTCAAAATATACATGGAAGAGATAGTAGAATGAAATGAATTTGAAAGGTATACAGATGTCAATCTGTGCATAATCTAATACAGCATGGTAAGAAACTTATATTTGCAATGCTATATGGTAACATTCAACTGGAAGATAAAGCATGATGGTGCGATTGTTCAAGGGAAAAGATATAAGATATAATTCCAGTAGTTTGAATTAAAATAGTGTCAGTATAGAAAAATGAATGGGCATGGGATATATTTTGTAGGCACAGGAAGATGCTAATGATTGAATAGCTGGTGGATAGTTTAAACAAGTACTGAAAGAGCAAAAAACTCAAAAGAAGGTAACATTTGTTGGATAAAATCAAGAGTTTCTCATGGAAAATTTTGTTTGATCTATGAGGCATTCATTTGGAAATGTCAAGTGGTCCAGCAATGATATGATTCTAAAGGTCAAAGGACAACTGCACAGAAAAAAATGTGAGATATATTACCATCAGCAGAAAACACAAGAAATTCTGCCCATTCCTTGTGGGTTTCTTCCAAAGCAAAGAGTGAAATGCATAAAGTATTATGTGTTTAATGAGGAAAAATCAGGAGGAATCATGAGTACCACTCCTTAAGATAATCACAATGCATTCGCCTGTGGTATTATGGTCTAAGAAAGTTAGAAATCTACACAAATAGTTCAATGTTCTTAAATAAAACTTGAAGTTCTGGAATGGAGTTACTAATAGCAAATCCAAAGAAGGCAGAAAAACTCTGGTAGATATCACTGCTTATTAGCTGCTTTGGATTTAAAAGAATTTGAAGGCACATTTAATGCTAAATTTATAATACACCCTCAGTCAATCTTTTACCACTGAAATTTGTAACCAAATACAATCACAACAATAAAACTTAAAGCAGATAACTCAATTTTCCTCATTATTGATGGAGAAACATTATTTCCTGAATTAATATTTTCTATAATAGGGAAAATAAACTTTTAGCCTTTTGAAGCACAGGTACATTTTAGATGATTGGTTTCTCCAAAGATAAGTTTTTCCTTGTTATAATTTGGATATTTAAGAATTGCTAAAATTGAAAGGTAAATCTCCTAAAATTAGGATTCAGTAGTAGATTTTAAATTACTGTTACAAAGAAGGCTTTCTTTTTTCCATATTTTTATTGGAGCATTATAGTTGTATATAATGGTGGATTCTTTAGTAACATATCCATCCATGCACACAATATAATATGATTCCACAGTATATTTCCTTTCCCTTCCCAATTCCTTCCACCTGGCCCTTTTCCTCTACTCCACTATTATCCCTTCAATTTTCATGAGATTCATTCCCTTTCTTCTTCTTTTTCCTCTCTAGATTCCACATATGAGAGAAAACATAAGACTCTTGACTTTTAAATCTGGCTCATTTCATTTAACATAATATTCTCAAATTATAGCCATTCCTGCAAATTACATAATTTCATTCTTCTTTATGTCTTCATAAAACTCCAGAGTGTGTATATAACACATTTTCTTTATCCATTCATCCATTTATGAACACCTAGGCTGCTCCGATAGTTTGGCTACTATGAATTGTTCTGCTGTAAACATAGGTATGTATGTATCACTATGGTATAATGACTTTAATTCACAAAGAAAGTTTTCTGGAAACACAGCCTATTGGTACTGTTTGCCATTAAAGAATGACATGAAAGTATTTCCTATGGATGGGTGGAAATTAAACCCATGTCCAGACAAAATAAAGCAAATAGGATATATAAGTATACTCTATGAAAATATTAGGTGTTTAATGATTTTTTTTTGCCTTTTGAGCTTTAATTTTGAAAACATAAAATCCATTGTTAAGTGCAATGACTTCTTGGTAAATTCAGTTTTTAAATCATCATTGTAATTCAGTTTTATAGCATTTCATTATCCAAAGATGTTCCCTTATCACTATCAGAAGTCAATACATGCTCCACATCAACTTCCAGGCAACCACTTATCTCCTTGTTATCTCTATAGTTCAGTCTCTAAGAGAAATTTTATTTAAATAAACTTATACAACATATAGTATTTTACGTCTGACTTCTTTCACTTAGAATAATTAATTCATCATTTATATTCAACTAGCTGTTGTGTTTTAGTGATGGCATTGCTTTGTGATGCTGAGAAATATTCCATTGTATATGTACAATGTCCTATTATATATTACATTGGACATATCACTTGTATTTATTTATTCATCTAGTAGTTGATGGATGCTTGAATTGTTTTATTGTTTGACTGTTATGAGTAATGTTTCCATGAACATTTGTGTATAAGTACAGATAGAATCACATGTTTTCATTTTCTTGGACAAATATTTAGGGGTAGAATTGCTGATAATATGTATATATAATATACATATATGTATAATACATACACATATATATGAAATCTTTTATTCTAAATTGTTTTTGTGATCACTTTTTTTTAATTCTAAATTGCTTTTGTGGTTCCTTGTTTTATAAAGTAATTTGTCAGGGTGGTACATGCCTGTAATACCAGCTACTCTGGAGGCTGAAATAGGAAGATCCAAAGTTTAAAAACAGCCTGGATAACTTAGCAAGACCTTGTATCAAAATAAAAAATAAAAGGGGCTGGGGATGTAGCTCAGTGGTAGAGCAACCCTGGGTGCCATCCCCAGTATCATAATGTAGAAATAAATAAAGTGACTAAATGGCCGAGACTTGAACTGTACACACTGTGTCCCCCACAGTGTGTGGTCCTTGCTATGTATTTTTTGAGTTTAAATTCTCTCTTTTTTTAATTTTTAAGCCTCATTTCTTAGGGAGTGGTCCTGTATCTCCAAAGTTTCATGATCAGTGATTTGAGTAGATGTCATGCCCCGTAATCTTTTAACTTTCTCTCTGCTGACCAATCTGTAGTCAAGTATCAGGCTACTCTAAAATCTTTTCATATTTGCTTTCCACTTGGTTCTCTCATGTGCAAGAATTCTCAGAGAGCCAGTGCTGCATTAAAGGTTCATTTGATCATTCTAAGTCTCTGTTATTTCCAGAATCTCTGATAAATTTCTGGCTGGTCCGATATTCACCCCAACCAATATCAATCTATGGGTTTCAAAACTATCATTTTGTTTCTTTTGTTTTCTTCTACATTCACCACATTTAGCTGTGAAGTCTTGAGTTTTCAAACTGTACACACGAGTGAGTCCACACTGTCTGGTAACATATCTACTGTTTTTTGCAGCCAACCCCCCTGATGAAAAATTTTCACTTTTCTCAAATGAAGGGTGAGAGTGGGTAAGGAATGGAGAAACCCAGTCAAAAGGCTGAAAACTCCCACTTTCTCACTCAAAGCTGTAGTTACTTTTCAAAGAATTGATGTCTCTCAATTTCTCACCTGCATTTAATTTTTTTCCAGGATTCTATCTAGTGTTATATTGGGGGACAGGGACACAAATATGTGCACACAGAATATTGCCACCTATTCATTTTGTATAGCTGGACATTCTATTTCAGAATTCAATATTTTTAAGATTCAAATAAGATTCTTACATAGAAAACTTAATCTATTTCCCTTCAAAGTGGGAAATTCTGTATTAGCATGTTTTTGAAATCTCATTCCAAGTGAGTTAAAATCTCCCAGGGGGAAAACGCTGTTATGTTTTGATCAATTTAGCAAAAATCTAAAAAGATTTGTCATGTTTACATCATATTTCTAGTTGGTCTTTCTAGTGATGCTATTAAAAGCAGACACTAAATAATTATATATCTTGACAGTTTTCTAGAGTTGTATAACATTATTTATTCTCTCAGACAATAGGATTTGAATGGAATAAATTTACTTTTATGAAAAGGTCATAATTTGACAACTTCAAGTTACATTTAAAAATTATTAATTTTAACTCTATTAATTATATATTTATGACCAGGTTCACGCTATCTAGCTATTAAAAAAATGGATAATCAACTTAGCAAAGAGCATTTTTAGGCAGAAAGGAAATATTTAACTCCAGAAAAGAATAAATTACTTGAGATCCACGAACACCTTAGAAATATCAAATTGCATGTATTTCATATGTTGATAATAAATAAACTTTAATGATTTGTTAAAGCTGATCCTGAAGCATCTTTATGACCCACACTTTGTGGCTTTAATATAGTATAAGTTAGAGGTAAAGAATGGGATCTGCTTTATTATAGACTGTTGCTATAGTAGAAGAAGAAGAGGGTAGAGGAGAAAAGTTTTAGGAGCTTCTTTGTGAGTATAAGCAAAATGTCTGTAAAAAAGAAAATCAGGGTGTTGTCAAAGCACTATGTCATCTCCTAGAAATTTGTGTTTAAAATTAATTACCTGGCCCTCAAAGCCATGTTTGATAAGTGTTTACTTTGGTCCTGGAACATCTATGCATGCATTTCATAATTCATTTCAATTAAATACCTAGCATTGCAAACCTCTAGAAAAGTATTGAATAATTACTCTATGAGAGAATAAAATTACCTAGACTTTTGTTTTCATCTTCAAAATGGTCATTATAGTTGGCATAATGGTACACACCTGTCATACCAGTGACTTGGGAGGCTGAGGCAGAAAGATCAGAAGTTTAAGATCAACCTGGACAATTTGGTCAGACCCTGTCTCAAACAATATTTTTAAAAGGACTAGGGATGTAGCTTAGTGGTAAAGTGCCCCTGAGTTTAATCCACAGTACCACAAAAATAAAACAAAACAACAACCAAAAAGTGGGCATTATATTAGTTCTGACTCTTTAGTGCAGTTACTGTCAAAATGTTAGTGTTGGAAGTAATAAATTTAATATTTATCATATACTCACTTTTGAATAAACCCTAAACTGAATGATTTATATGATTTCTCATTAAATTAATAACATTTAATGGAACATGTTATCATATCTTTTATATTCTAAAAGATTATGTATTTACCTTGGACACAGGTCCAGTATATACAAAAGCTAATATTTCTAATCCATTTGCTAGACTCCACATTTTGTAAAATGCTGCCACGCTAAAAAATTTCACAACAAATCACCTAGAAAATTCAAGCACTATATTAATATAATTTAGTACTATTTGAAAAGAATGATAGCATTTTTTAAAAGCCCACAAATATTTTCCAAAAAATGAGTTATGCCATAAAACTCTTATTTACACTAGCTTGAGAGAATGATATTTGAATGAAGTATTCATGTATGTCAGTATTTATGAAATGCAAAATGGGCGATATTATTAAGCTAATTCAAAAATGCCTTAGTAATTACACCCAGTGCAAAAAAAAGACATCGATTTCACCTTGGGATAAATTTCCAGGGGAACACCACAAAGTGGTAAACTTGTCCTCATTTGGGTACTATTTGTATTCTGTACATTAGATGAAATTAAAAGGATAGTTACATTTTCAGGAGACAACAAAGTAGATAGAGTACAAAATAATATAATGAAAAAAATCAAGATTCAAGAAACTAAATTCATAAGCTGATATGAAGTTAAATATTTACTTATTCTTTCAACTTCAAGAAAAACTATCAGAAGTTTCAGAAAAAAAAATACTTGACATGAAATAATGTGACTACTACATGTGACTCCATGTTTGCTAATAAGCTAGAGAGATAAGGTGGTTGCTTAAAATAGATGATTTATAGTATTTGAAATTTAAGTGAAAATACAATATCCCTACAACTGCCATGAGGCAAATCAACAATATTCTGTGCTATACAAATCGAACCTGGTGCATTACTTACAATTAAACATCACTTAAATATGTTCATAAATGAGAATGAATTAAGAGGAAGAAGAGAGAAGCATGGTGGCACAGGCCTGTAATCCCAGCAACTCAGGAGGCTGAGGCAGGTGGATTGTGATGTCAAAGCCAGCTTCAGCAAAAACAAGGTGCTTAACAGTTCAGTGAGACCTTGTCTCTAAATAAAATACAAAATAGGGATAGGAATGTGGCTCAGTGGTTGAGTGCCCTTGAGTTCAATCCCCACAACAAAAAAAAAAAAAAAAAAAAAAAAAAAAAAGAAAAGAAAAGGAAGAAGAAATTAGAGGTAAAGTTTAGTAAGGGACCTGAAAACATCTCAAGTAGGAGCTAAATGTGAAAACTTTAATATACCTTGGAAAGGAGTGAATACAAGAGAAGACATGAAAGTTACTTTTCAAATATCTGGAAAATTCTCTTATAAAATAGAGATTAGTCTTGCACTATTTGACTCCCACAAACAGAACTAGTACTATAAGTGCAAATATGAGATTTTGAATTAATATAATAATAAGAGGTAAACTAGAGCAGCCCAAGAATGAATGTGTATTAAAGGTACATAAATTCATTGACAGTTTTTGAAAGAATGTAGGCAGAAGATAGGTGGGAATGTGAATTGCCAAGATTTTTTATTATTGGATTTTAAAATATAATAAATAATAATAATCACAATGAAACCAGAGGTATTATTGAAATTTTAAAATATTATAGTTGAATATAATTATACTCAACTTGATTTAGATCAAGTTTGGCTTCCTTCTTTGAAATCCATACAAGACATTTCTATAAATATATAATCAGAGATATATGAACAACACGCCCAAATCTCTCCTACATAATGTAACCCCTCTCCTATATCTTGCATTCAACTCTTGATATCACTTCACTACTTTCCTGTTCTCCTGAGCCAAGTTTCTTGAAAATGGTTTAATCTCACTGACTCTAGATATCTTCAATTTACTTCTTAACTCCCTGGATTCTTGATCTGTCTTCCTCACCACACCAAAACTCAAACACAGATCACCATAACTCCTGTATGAATGAATTTCACCTTTCTTCTTATTGGACCAATCTGTTTACTTTGGAACCACCAACCCTAATTACCTAAAATTCCTTACCCCACTGGAATCTCTAAGACCAAATTTCCTCTGCCATAGGAAATTTGTTGGATGAACTCAGGACCCAAATCCTTTCAGATAGTGAGTACTTTTTCTGATTATTTTTATGCTCTCTGTCTAATCATTCTTCCCTTTTCTTGGGATCATCTACTCCTATATTTCTGTTTCCATTATCTATTTTCCAGTATTCTCTCTTAATAATCACGTTAAGATATTACTTATTTTCCTATTTTCAAATACCTCCTATGTAATATTAACTTCCCAAACTATACTCCTTATATTTGCTGCTCCATTGAGCTTCTTTAACCTTTATTTTAAAAATGTATTTTAGCTGATAGATAAAAACATAAAAATCGTACATATTTAGGAGGTGCCATGTGATATTGTAACACATTTATACATGGCATAATATTTAAATCTGAGTAAAACTATCTATCTCCTCAAATATTTATACATTTTCTTATGGTGAAAACATTCAAAATCCTCTTGTCTAATTCTCTGAAACACACAATACATTATTGTTACCTGTAGTAACCATATTATGCAGTAGCACAGCAGACTTCTTACTCCAAAGCATAACTTAATACTTAGTGATCAACCTTTCCCCATCTCTGCCCAACCCCCTCCACTTTCCCTAGCCTGTGGTAACCACTGTTCTACTTTTACTTTCTATTTGAGATAACCTTTCCTAGACTTCACATGTGAGTGATATCATGCAGTACTTGCCTTTATGTGCATGACTTACTTCATTTAACAGAATATTCTCCAATTCCATCTATATTGTCACAAACGACAGGATTTTATCTTTATGGCTAAATATTATTCCATTGTGTAAATGTACCACTTTTTTTTAATCCATGCATCAATTAACAGACACATTTTTTTTTTCATTTCTTGGTTAGTTTCTTATATGTATCAACTCACTACTCACATGACCCCTTGGATATTTGCAGGTACTAAATCTCAGATAGTCCAAAGTTGAATACTTCTCTCTCTCTTCTTCAGTTCTATTCATTTTTTATCTTCATCAGAACACATCATCAGCATAGCCACCTAATCCATAAAACTGTTATCCGGAATTCCTCTCTTTTCCCCACATCCAAAAAATGACTGAAATTTGCTCAATATTAGCACAATTCTAGTTAGTCTTCATATAGGAATTATGACTCTATAAATGTTTTCATGTTTCTTACTCTTATTCTGACCTGCCTAAGAATATATCCTTCATCTTTCTGCACTTATATGTCATGCCACAGATTCAAGGATTTTAATAGTCTGCTCTCATGTGGAAACAAATATCGGGAGTAGAACCAGCAAAGTCAAATTTCTACTTGTAAAAGATAAAGGATTAGGGTTATGACTCAGTGGAAGAGCACTTGCCTAGCTTGTGTGAGGCACTGAGTTCAATCCTCAGCACTACATATAAATAAAATAAAGGTCCACTGACAACTAAAAAAAATTTTTTAAATAATAATAAAAAATAAATTGTAGCCAGGTGAACATGCACATATAAACTTTGTGGAAAGTGTAACCACAATGGCACAATAGAGAATGAGAGCCTGAGCAGAAGCCTTCTCATATCCAAGAGATTACTGCCATGAAAAAGTTAGTGCTGACAGAAAAGCCTTGTCATGAGATGCCAAATGTCTGACATTTTAAAGAAATATCCAATTTTTAATATTGATTCAATATGACCACAAAAAGACACCATCTGTAGATTTTGCATTTTTGACAATATACAGAATTTCATTCCTGTTCAATCTCCTTATTTCATTACATAATGCCTTCCACATCTTAACTTCTATCAATTTCAACCCTGCCTTCTAACTCAGGATCTTGCAATAAACAACTTCTTTCATTTCTTTACCTGTACTATGCTTGTTCCTGCTTTTGCAAATCTTTTCACGTTGTGCCCACTGCCTAGAGACCCTCACCAATGTTCTACTCTTGGTTGACTCAAAAAACTCTATCAAAAAGAATTATTTTTATAATAAAGAAGAATTTTTATAATAAATAAAGCTTCTCAAAGTGATCAAATTGGAACATATCCTCAACTCTGTTTCCCACGTCATGTTGTTCTAATATAGGACACATATGTGATGGCAAATGAATGTGTTTGAGCACAACATAGTTGCACTTAGTTCACAAGATGATGACTTCCTTGAAGGATCTGTTGGTCACGTTGCATCCGCATCACCTTAAATGATAATAATAATAAAGTGTAGGGACACGATAAATGTTGTCAAACTCTAGTTGACTCTCAGATGCTTTTACCTGCCCAAACACAATCTTTTTTTTTTTTTTTTTTTTTTTTGGTTAGTACTATAGAAAATGCTAAACCCAGAATTGAAAGATATGAAAGAAAGAAAGAAAGAAAGAAAGAAAGAAAGAAAGAAAGAAAGAAAGAAAGAAAGAAAGAAAGAAAGAAAAAAAGAAAGAGAGAAAGAAAGAAAGACTGGGGTTATAGCTCAGTGGTACAGTACTTTTCTAGCATGTCTGGAGACCTGGATTCAATCCCCAGTATGGCCAAAATATAAGTAAATAAATGAAAAAGAAGAGTATGCTTACTTTAAACTTCCATAAGGATTAGAAGATCATGTGTGCAGAGGTAGTTTCAAAAACTGCCATCCACTTGCCATCTCTGAGCAGCAAAAAACTAAAATCTATTCACCATTTCCTCCCTTACTATATCTTTTTCCCCCATGTTTTCTCACATGAAATAATTTTTCCTTGTTTCTCTGAAGAATAAACTGCTTCTCCATATTCAAATATCTCCCTGAGTTTCTGTTCTTGGGATGTCCTCTCTTTGAATCATACCCACATCCTCCCATATACTGTCCATGTAGGCTTCCATTGAACTTCTCAAGGCATGAGCTTCACACATCAAATTTAGCTTGTGTGATAATGGGACAACTGAACCTCATCGTTTAGTAATAGCACATAGCATATCCCTAACCCAGGGTGATTGATAAAAATTCTTATCATTTGCTTAAACTTTGAAGAAAGAAGAAGACATATATATATATATATTGTGTGTTTATGAAGTCCAAGCATGTTTGACACTTATTGTATGTTTTTGTTGTTTTAATTTCTTCATGTATTGGACAACTATTAGAATTGATTCCTGACTTTCCCTAGCCAGTTTTATTTTTACTACATTATTACTATTATTATTATTGCTAATGTACATTATTACTATTATTATTATTGCTAAATTGTAAACCAATGGGTGTACTGAATACCTTATCTACTGTACCAATATTCATTTTAAAGTTGTTTGGGTAAGCCAGTTAAATAACAGAAAAAGGAGACCAAGATAACTTAGGCAATATTTACTATTTTCAAGGTATTCTTCTCTATCTAGTTACTTAATTTCCTATCAGCACTAAACAATGGGCATTAACTTGTTTTACACATAAATAAAGAGATGCTCAGAATCATTAGTTAATTCACCCAAGGATATACTGGTAGCAACTAGTTGAGATTCTAAAACCATTGCTGTTACCCACTTTCCTTCTACACTCAGCTATGAGGTATAGACCAAGATAAAGGAGAAAAATAACCAAAATGGAGTCAGAAGAATGATTTGCTCTGAAGACAACTTGTATGACATGATCTTAAGTATACTTTAAGATAACAGTGCCTCTTTCTCCTTAGTTTCGCATATAAACATACACATATAAGCAAGTAATTATTCCAAAAGGATAACTGTTATAGCAGGAAATAGATATTAATGAAACACCCTAGAAACTCTGAAGGGTGAGTAGAATCAATATTGGAGGTAACAAATTGCATCCCATTTCCAAACTCTGGAATTGATAGAGTGCTTCTAATGCAGGCAATGCCTTACTATTAGCACTGAGACAGCTTTCTTTCTTGGAACATGACACACGGTATCCTAATTATTTGTCTACAAAGTGACTCTTGTCCTTTAGATTATGAGAAGACCAAGAGTACAGATATTCTCCAGATCTGTATCTTCAGGATTGGTCAAGTGCTTATTACACAGCATGAATAAATACATACAGGAAGAGATTTGTTCATTTAGTTTCATTACCAGCCTTCTCTATTTTGAAAGTCACAAAGAAACTGAAGTATCCTAATTAACAAGAACTCAGAATTTAATGGCTATTGGTCCAAGTAAATTTTAAAACAGAAGTATGAAACAGATAAGGATTAATCTCCTTGGTATGATGGAGATAAGAGAGAAGAGGTATGAGAGTACACCTAATAATAAAATGATATTAGACTGTTTTAAAAGGATTAGCGTCTACTCTCACTATCTAAAATACTACTTATTCTTCAATCAAAAAAGAGGACAAGCTGGGCACAGTGGCACATGCCTATAATCCCAGTGGCTTGGAAGGCTAAGGTAGGAGGATCAAGAGTTCAAAGCCAGCCTCAGCAAAAGTGAGGGACTAAGAAACTCAGTGAGACCCTGCCTCTAAATAAAATACAAAATAGAGCTAGGGATGTGGCTCATTGGTTGAGTGTCCCTGAGTTTGATCCCCTGTAACCCCCCCACAAAAAGAGGACAAGCTCTTACTGTTGTTCCTAATATTTCTTGGTGTCACTGCTGGTAATCCAGATTGACTATATCTAGTTATTAACAGAAATGAGAAAATAAAATGGTAAATATAAGGTGGAGAAGAAATAAGCCTTTCAAAGAACAAAAGGGCAATAGTCATGAGTATGTCTCTAAAATTTGTTGAGAGTTTTCTAGAGTTTAATAAGTCAGTGACAGGAGCCTTGAGCAAAAGTATGTAAGTTCTCAGGAAGAAATAAACTTTGTATAAGAATATTGGGGGGGCTGGGGAGATAGCTCAGTTGGTAGAGTGCTCGCCTTGCAAGCACAAGGCCCTGGGTTCGATCCCCAGCATCGCCAAAAAAAAAAAAAAAAAGAATATTGGGAAGCAGGTAACAGATGAGAACGGGAAACAGAAAGGACCCATTAGCAAGCTATTGTAAATGGGAAGATAGGTAGGAAAAAAAGAGAGCTTCGACATATTTACAGTGATAATAAAAAGATGAAAATGCTCTAGTTCCTTGAGAAACACCTATGGGACAGACTGTCAGGATCAAATGAGTACAGAATAAGATGTGAATTCATTTCCGAATGAGGAAAAGGTGAAAGTCCTTGTAATCATGATGCAGAAACACACCACATGCTATCATCATGCCATTTAGCATCAGCAATATAATTCATGATGCCATTGGTCAGTGAATTCTCCAATTGTAGATATTCATCCTGACGGTTGTCATAAGACAATTTCTGCCTTGGTGTGTGTTTCCAAATAAACCAACCTGGAGAAAAGCATTCAACTCTAATTAGCCAGTTCAGATTATTCTAGGAAAGAGAAGAAGGAGAGTGGAGAAATGAGACAGAAAAGGGAAGACAACGATAAGCTGTGTGTATCGATCAAGGTTAATCACAGTAGAAAAAAATTCAGACCTCTGTAACACATTCATCTCAGAGTTATCCCATCAGAAAGAAGATGGAGCTGGAGTATTTAGACCCCAACTACCATTAGGAAAGGAAATCAGGGGGGAAAAGGAATCACCAAATCCAGACACTGCCAGTCTGCCAAGTTGGCTAAATAGCTCCAATGGCTGAAAAAATAATTTGGGGAGGGGAACAATGCAGGTGCTAGAAGTTGGAGAAAACTCTCTGAACACTAATGGAAAGAATATCAATGACTCTAGTGTGCTGTGTCTTCCTCGTTACCTCCCTACTCAGGCAAAGCATTTCCTTTCAGTAACTTTAGTTTGTGGATTTTCCCACTCAAAGTTTGATATTCTAATCTCTGTAGCATTCATCTTAAATATTAGTGTTGCTACGTATCATCCACCTTAATTTCATCAGCAGCAAAATTAACATCCTGCTCACTGATTTCTTACAGTTTTGTAGAAAATACACTTTTATTCTTAATTGTGCTCTTCTATAAACTCTTTCATGTAATCTAGTATGAATGTTGATTACATGATGTCTCATGGGAAGGAAAAGTATATATGAAGAAACATACATTATAATTACAACACTTCATTAGCAATTTAAATGTGAAGGAATATGAAATGAAGGAACTCATTACTGAGAAAAAGAATTTAGGAACACTAGAACTGTATATATGAATATATTAGTCAGATATTGTTTCTGCCTTGAGTTCACAGTTAAAATAGATATAAAATACATCAAGAAATAATTAATAATCTTAATGTTTCTTAACCCCTAAAATAATTTTTAAAGTAATTTAAATTTTCTTGTGAATAAAATGCCCAAACCAGATCACTTTATTCCTGTGTTCTAACAATTAGAGAACAGGTAAATTCAAGGTTTACAAAATTTTCCATAAAAGAGAAAAGGAAGAAAACTGTCCAATATATTTTAAAATGCTGCTATCCTAAATCTTAAGAGCAGAAGCAGATGGAGAAAGATAAGGAAAAAATAGCACAATATAGATGCAAAATGTACACTTATTCTACATGCAAAATTCTAAACAAGATAACAGCAATCAAAATATACCATAAAATCATCCCAATAGATATCTGATAACACTATATATATTACAGCATTTAAGCATCATTCTTAGCAAATAGCTACAGGAAGGAATGCTTTAATTTCATAAAAACAAATGGTTGCTATTATATTTAATGGCAGTACGTTAATGTATTTTCTTTAAGAATAAAAATAAAGATAAAAATCATCTCACTACTATGATGAACACCCTGGTGGGAGAAGATAAAGCAAGAAAATAAAAGATAAAGGATTGTAAATACTTAAAATAATAACAGTATTTGCAAAGAAAATCACCATTATAGAAAATTAAAAAGAATCTGTATTTTATTATTAGAATTCATGACTTATCGGGTTTTCTTCTCCCAAATATTCTAAATCAACTGTATTACTATACATTAGCATTAATATAAAGAGACCCTGTGCCTAATAGAAGTAAAAGTAGGCCCAAATCTTTGCCATGCAGCTTAGGATCTGACTTCCTTAACGAGACTTCCAAAGTGCAAAAAGTAAAATCAAGAATCAATAAATTTAAACTCTCAATGAATTTAAACTAAAAAAGCTTCTTCTCAGCAAACAATGACGTGAAGAGAGAGCCTACAGAATGAGAGAAAATCTTTATCCCATGTATCTCAGATAGAGCATTAATCTCCAGGATATATAAAGAACTCAAAAAACTTAACACCAAACAAAAAATAATAATCAATGAATGGTCTAAGGAACTGAACAGACACTTCACAGAAGAAATACAATCAATCAACAAATATAAGAAAAAATGTTCAACATCTTAGCAATTAGAAAAATGCAAATCAAAACTAAGATTTCATCTCACACTAATTAGAATGTCAATTATCAAGAATATAAACAACAATAACTGTTGGCAAGGTTGTGGGGGAAAAGGTACACTCATGCCTTGCTGGTGGGACTGCTATCTTGGTGCAACCATTATGGAAAGCAGTAGATACGGTAGCTAAAATAATGATATTTAGTAACATGTGGTAGATGAAGATTCCATATTACAAAACGAAATATGGAAATCTAACACCTTAATTCCAGAATATTCAAAGATTAAACAATATTTATAAACTTTTGGAAAACAACATAGGACACTCTACAACCTTTAGATAAGAAAGAATTTTTATCTAACACAAAAAGTGTACAACACAAAGGAAAATATCTATAAAAATTATTTAAAATTAAGAATTTATCTTTATAAAAGGATACTATAAATAAATTAAAAGCATAACCCTCACACTGAGATAAATTATTTGTAACTCATTAATGGATAATGCCGTAGCACCCATAACATTAAGACTATAAAGAAAGCAAAAGAAAAAGACAACCAAGAAGAAAGCTGAGGGAAAAACATAAATAATTCAATGTGAACACAAATACACAAACAGCATCAAAGGATGCTTAATAACATTAGCAGTTGAGGAAATGTGAACTAAAATGACATATATTTTCACGTACCAGAGTGGCATAAATTTGGCTGTATGGATTGCTGGTGTTGGTGTGTAGGAATTAGAACATTTATGTGGTACTGATGGCAATGTAAATTGGTTATGATACCACATGAACAAACAACTGTTAATTTCTTAGTTAAGCTGAAGATGCATTTGCCCTCTGACCAATTATTCCACATTTGGAGATATATATATATACACACACACACACACTAGGGACACTATTAAGCATGAATATTGGGCATGTGTATGAATAAACCCTTGTATACATACACTGAAAGTATTCACAGAATCTTCATAACCGGTCACTTTAGAAATACCAAAATTTCTATCAACAAAATACTGCATAAATAAAATGAGGCATATTTATAAATTCAAATACTTATGACATGGAAATGAATCAACTTGAATAAAAGTCATTAACATGGATGAATCTCAAAACATGTTATTTAAAAAAAAAGAAAGTTACAAAAGAATATATGCAACATGATTCCAGTAATGTATGTTTAAAACCCGAAGAGGTAAATAATATATTATTAGGGCATGTTGGATTAAACAATGAGGAAAACCAAGTGAATAAAGTGAAGGATTCAGGATAGTCATTACCTATGGGAACATGGGGAGGAAGATGGGTTTAAACAAGGATTCTAAAAGTGGGGCTGGAGTTGTAGATCGATGGTGGAGCACTTGTCTAGCATGTGTGAGGCACTGGGTTCAATTCTCAGCACCACCTATAAATAAATGAATAAAATAAAGGTCCATCCACAGCTAAAAATACATATAAAATATTTTTTTTTAAAGATGAACTGGTAACATTCTCTTTGTTGATACACAGATTCTACTTCTCGTTCATTTCTCTATCATATACTTTCATTATAAAAGTTATTTTATTTCAATGTTTAATAAAATGACTTAAAATAAGAAGGTAATTTTATTATTTCTTACTTAAGAAATTCTAAAGGTTGAATAAAATTTTACCTTAAAAATTCATATATTTTGGAACAGTTCTACATTCTATGAAATCTATGATAAAGCAACATGTACTCTTGAGAATACAAATGATTTCTTTTAAATATTATAGTAATTTTGCCTTCCCATATTAATAAAAGTGAAGTGACTATCTTATGAGTTCAGTGACTCTCCCTGATAATATTTGGAAGCTAGAATCATGTATGATTGTAGTTTAGTGCAATAATATTGATCTTCCAACCATTAACTGAGACTAAGGTAGTATATTCAGTGACCTAGAGTGGGTGATATTAAGTACAGTTATCTCTAGTTCAGTGATATATTGAAAACACCACCACAACACTTGACTTCAGATTTCTTCATAATTTTTACATATAAACAATACATGATCCTCCTTGATGTACCATAATTTATACATTATAGCTAGAAGATTATATTTGAAATTATTTTATTATAGAAAATTTCAAACATATAAAGTCATTTGAAAAATCATACTTAAAATTCTTTATGACAATAGCTTATTTTCAACAACTATCAAAGAATAGCCATTCTTATTCTTATCTTCTCCATAACTTCACATGTTCACCTTCTATTACATTATTGAAACAAACACGAGACAATAATATTTCATGTATAATAAGCATTTTAGTTGATATGCCTAAAACACAATGGCTACCTTTTTTAAAAATATATTTTTAGTTGTAGATGGACACAATACCTTTTTTTGCTTATTTATTTAATTTTTTATGTGGTGCTGAGGATTGAACTCAGTGCCTCATCCGTGCGAGGCAAGCGCTCTACCACTGAGCCACAATCCCAGTCCCCACAATAAATACCTTTTAAAGTAATCAGAATATCATTATCATACCCCCATAAATATTTTCTAATATCACCAAATATGTAGGTAGCATATGCCTCTTATAGATTATCATAATTTTTTTTTTATTTTTACAGTATATTTGATCAAATTGGGATCCAAGCAGTGAGGTAGAATAGAAGACATAAGGATAGGGAGAAAGAGGTATGCAGGACAAACAAGCATGGCCATGATTTGAAGTCCAGATTAAAAGTCCACTCTTATGTGGATTAAAGGCCAGATTTAAAAGTCACTTTCACATACTTTGATCACAAAAGCACCATTAAGTCAATTAGATCTTATCTATAGATATACCGATATAGTACTATTTAAATTCACAAAGCAGAATGCATCTGATATGAAGTGCTTGAGAATTACAAACCACCAGGCAGATTGAGCCAAATTGAAAGGGAAAAAAGGGTTCCCTAATGTGCATGCCAGGCAAGCAGTTGGGATCAAGCTAACTCCTCAAAGAACTCCCAGCACCTGAATTTTGGAAGTACAGAGTTTATAAAGGCAAAAACCACAAGAACAATTGAGGCATATGTAGGTCAGAAAGACTCTGTTGAAATAGATATTTTGATTACATGAGAGAATTGTTTTGAGCATACATTTTATAGTCACTTTGTTATACATCAGGGCCATAGTCAGGGACATGGGAAGGTCCTACTGTACTATCAGGAGGCTGAAAAGAAAACATTATAAGCAAGCATATAATGGAGTCAGGTCAGAACCAAATGGCATTACTTTGGTTCTTTTCCATTTCACATCAAAAGAAGAAATGATCCCCCATTCTGACAATGGTCAACATACCTAGTTACCAACACCTAGGAAAACTAAAAACACCTTCGTAGACCATGTCTCTGTACTATAGATTTTACATGTATAAACATGCCTGGCTGAGATGTAGCTACCCTGTTCCTCTCTAATAAGCACATTCTAAACAGTCTCTCAGAGTGTGGACTTCTTTCTTTCTCAATAAATTCAATCTCTGCCTTACTTTGAGCCACCCTTAAATTTCTTTCCACAACCTAAGGACCCTCACAGCCTGAGTTGAGGTCTGCTTCTTTTGGGGGTCCTCCTCACAACCCCCATGTATACTGGTAACATCAAGATCATACATTTTGATTAGTTCATTGAGCTGTTAAATCTATTTTCAACTTGTAGCGTTCACTCTGTTTTTATCTTCTTAACAATCCATTTTGAAGAAATCAGGGTGGTTTTTTTCCCGTGAGTTTCCCGCGGTCTGGATGTGTTGTTTGCCTTCCAGTTGGCATCATTTAACACGTTCATTTCTCTCCTGTGTTCCCTGTAAATTAGTAATTAGATTCCGCGTTTGCAGCACCATTCGCTCTTATGCATTTTGTACTTCCGTTAGGAGGCACTTAGTATCATGTCGTCTCCTTTGTGATGCCAGCAGCCATTAATGATCGGTGTTTAGATCCCTCATTCATTAGGAGTTGCAAAGTATTTATATTTTCACTATTATTGTCATGTATGAAAATGTTCTTAAAACTGGAAAATATTTTTATAAAGGTCCACCTCTTCTCATGTAATATTTTATTTCTGTAAATTACTATTTATAGGGGAGACTGAACAAATACTTCTTTTTTATGTAAAATGAGTATTTAGAATAGCTTAATTCCTCATCACGTCCTCTGATGGGATGGTGTTCAATGAAGTTGTGTGAGGTGAGAGGGCTTTTGGGGGAGGGGGTTGATGGGTTTTTGCTCTTTTGTATCCTAATGAATTCATGGATTTAAACACATTGGTTAACGGCAGTTTTATTTTTATAGATGCTGGAATTGCCCATCTTTTACCAGTAGGAGTCTCTAAATTGTTAGATTGAAAGAGTCTGTATTGAGAGTATTTATACCACAGAAATCAGGAAATACAAATCAGGACTTTTTTTTTTTTTTTTTTTCTTTCAGGCAAAAAGTTATTAAATATTTACTATCACATTATTGGCATCACATACTATACAGTCTCTTATCACCATTATCAAGTGTTAGCTCCATGTGTAAATACATACTTAATGCTCACGTCTAATCCTTCTGTTCATTTTTTTCCAGTCATTTTGGTGGTCTGAAGTGCACTCTCAAACCTTGCAATCAGGATAGGCTATTGGGGAAATATCACCTGAGTTCTGTGTGCTCATGACTTTTGTCTGTGGTACATATGTTTTAACAATAATATTTTTGGATATAAAATCTTTGGATGATATTTTATTTCTTCTAATACCTTTTTTTCAAAGTAATTCAGTATGTATTGAAAACATCACTTGTGTTCCTCGGTGAGCATGAACTTGTGATCCACAACTTCTTATACCTTCCTCTTCCATCTCCCTTCTTGCCCTTTTCATTTTATCCCATATTGTCCCAAAGCTTGTCTCTTCATTCTTCACTTTCAACTCTCCATTCACGCTCTTTCCAAGCCAGTGCAAGCTTTACCTTCACTCTTTTTTTTCTTTATTTTTAATATTGAGTAAGGCTTGCTGTCTTCTGGAACTCCAGCTTCCCACATGGTTCCCACCATGGTGGTGGTGGTGATGAGGGTACTCCAGAACCAATGATGGAGATGATATCCTGGCTTTCTATTTGATCATTTCTGACACCAACTGGTGTTTGAGGGTTTGGGGACACTAGGTCCAAAAATGACTAAGTTGGCTCCTTGGTTGGTAGAGAGTATATAGGAGATGAAATCAAACAAACAAACAAAAAAAAATGTTTTTTCTGTAATAGAGGGGTTCATACTTAAAATTTTCTTTCTTGCTCACCTAATCCATTGTTAGTCCTTTGGCAAGAGTGAGCAGGTATTTGCTGGGGTTTTATTTATTTTCCATGCTTCTGTTGGCATTTCTGGATGCTGGATTTTTCAGCTTTAAGTCTAGGATTTGAGGGGGAAAGAGAATCGTAGGAGGACATTACCTTGCCATTTTTTTTTAATCCAGAAGTCTCCAGTCAGTCTGCCTTCTGTCTTTCAAAATCTTCTGGTAACAGGGCTCCTTTAAAATTGAAAAATTTAAAAGAAGCACTCAATCTATACTCTATTTCCTGCTCAGCTTGCTATAAAACAGAATGTAAACCAAAACTACACATCAAGTTCTAGCACCAAAAGAGTCTGCAAAATCAGAATTGCAACTTCCTCTTGCTGGCTGGTAGGTCCCATCCCACAGTCTCAAGGAATACACATAAGCATGCACCTTGCCTTCCCACTTCAGTTCTTCCCACAATGTAAAACTAAACCTGTTGTCATTTTGGGGAAAGCGACATTTACTGGCTCTCTTTGTGATTTGCGTCAAACAATAAATACATTTTGTTTGTTTGTGTGTTTCAACATTGTTTTTCTCTTTGTTGATTGCACTATTGATGCAGTGGGTGACCTAATCTGATCTATTGAAAACCCCAAATTCAAGCCACTGCCTGGGGTACCCAGTAACATTTTTGTGTTTACTTTTGATGTACTATCCAGTGGTTTCAGTTGTATTTGAAGAAGTAGGGGGGGAAAAATGTCCAGTTTGCTTTCTTGGAAGTGGAACCACAAATTTCATTTCAACTTTATTTTTCGAAAGAGCTTATGTTCCATGCACAGGATTCCATGCATGAGAATATTTGTTGATGCCCTTGATCCTTAAATGAAAATTTTGTCATACTTTCAGAATTTGTATGTAACCGTTAGGTATTTTCTTAAGGTAAACTATATCCCTGTGTCTGCTTTTATTCAAACATTTTATCTTTTTCTATATCCACTGGAATTCTCAAACTCTTCTGCTTGAGAATAAATCCACTCACTTCAGTGAATCTATTCATTTCCCTGATTTTTTTAAATTTAATATTTACTTTATCCTCAATTTGCTTATTGTGTAATTTTTCTTCTCATGTCTTTTGCATTACACTCCTATTTCTGCTGTATCCAATCGCCACAACTTAATGGCTTAAGAAACACAAAATAATTTTCTTATAGTTCTGTAGGTCAGAAGTTTGAAATGGATTAGCAGGGCTGCATTCCTTCAGGAGATAATAACAAAGAGTGTTTCCTCGCATTTTCCAGCTTCTAGAATTCCCCTTTACTTGTGGATATCTTCAAATCTCTATATCTCTGACTCTGCTGCCTCCCTCATTCCCTTGAAAGGATCTTTGTGATCACATTGGACATAGGCACACACACGCACGCGTGCACACACACACACACACACACACACACACACACACACACAATTTCTATTTTCAAACTCCTTAACTTTGATCACATCTGCAAAACACTTTTTGGCATATAAGATAAGATTTTCACAAATACCAGGGGTTAGGATGTGGACATCATTCAGGGACTGTTATTCTGTCTACCATATCATAAAATTGTTTTACCACCTGGTTTTTGAGCTCTCACAGATTTTATGATGTTATTTAGCTGTATTGTATCACTTAAGTGACTAGAGTATCTTGCTTCTCTGGGTTGAGCTGTTTCCTTCTGTATGAAAATACTGGACATTGCATAGTTTTATCCTTTTTACTCTGTGCAATTTGTTTTATTTTTTAATAAGGCATATCTGACTCTCCCTATTTGTTCTGTTGGTTTTCATCTCTAAGAATTTTGTTCTATCTTCAAGACATAATTTAAGGGATTGAGATGTTTTCTGCTTGATCTTCTGTTTTATAACTTGAAGGAATTGTGGGAAAAGTAATGGAAATAAGTCCAAGCTGCAGTTTGAGAAACAGAGATCCTACAATCCTTCTAAATGCCTTTCCCAACATCCATTCCATTAGGAGGAGAAGCCACTGGTTCTTAGTCATTGCTGCTCCTTTGGCTCTGGAATGTGTTCCTAATTTAGTGTCTGGCTTCAGAAGCTTCCTTTCTATCAAAAATAAAAAAGTCTCAACTTCATTGTTTATGGCCCCATTCTCTCCAGCAGCTATTTTCTTTATTCTTCTTTAGGGAAAAGAAACTATGAAAAAAAAATATGTGTATATATATATATGTTCGTTCTCTCTCTCTCTCTTAAATTACAAGGTGCACAGTTGGGTCAATATTTCACTAAAGTTTCTGGGGCAAGAATCAATCTTTGCATCACCTCTCTCTCTGCCTCATATTTTCTTAATTTTTGCTTTTAGGCTAGATGAATAATTTTTGTAATTTGTTACACCAGATTGGGTTCTATGACTCATGTTGTCACTCTTCTTGTTATTGTGGGTTTTGGAAATCTGGGGTTGCTTTTGTTGCTTTGTAAGTCATTTTTGGCCACTTCGTTATGCTTTAGAGGAAGAAAATTCTGTGATGGTATTACAATCAATTTATTTTTAATGAGAAATAGCTCCCATGAATCTTAAAGTAAATGTGAATAGAAGGGCCAACTCAAGATTTACTTATAAATCAAAGGCAATGGAAGAGTGACAAGTCACTAACACATTTTAACCTGTATATATATATTTTTCCATTTTCAGAAACTGTATTTTAGTTTTAATTATCTCAATAGATTGCAGTGCTAGTAGAGGCTAATTACCTTTTTTGTTAGTGTTTAAATATAATTTGTTTATTTATTTGGGGGCAATATAATTGTACATAACAATTATAGGATTCAGTGTGACATATTCATGCATGCACTTAGCATATTTTGGTCAATTTCTTTCCCTAATACATTTCCTTTCCTAAATTATTTTTCAGTAGTTTTCACAAATGCTATAGTAGTCCTCTTAATATGGCACCCCCCAGTGGATGCATGAGACCATAGATATGACTGAACTCTGTATACTGTTTTATCCTATATATACATACCTATTAAAATTTAATTTATAAGTTAGGCCCTTTAAGATATTAACAACAATAACTAATAACAAAAGAGAATAATTATAGCAAAGTACTGTAAAAAGTTATATTAATTCAGTCTGCCTGTCTCTCTTTCAAAATATCTTGTTGTGCTGTATTCTTGTTATGATGTGAGATGACATAATGCCTACATGAGGAGATGAAGTGAGATGGGCGACATGTACACTGTGCCTTAGCATTCGGCTCTCCCTGACCTTCTGAAGACACAACAGAAGGAGGATCACCGGCTTCCAGTGACCCTGGCCCATCCAGCCATGACAATGCTGATACTTGAATATCAGAAGCAGATGACATTGATGGATGGTGAGCCTTAATTTTTGAATGTTTTTATTTTTTTCCCAAAATACCTTTTAGGAGAACATTGGTATTGGAAGTTGTCTCTTTATAACTCATCAAAGTGCTGCTGCTGCAGAGGCTGTAATCCTTTGGTGACCATGTGGGTGACTTTAATGCTGTATTCTATCTAAGGATTGTATTTCATAATTTTGTACTTTAATGTCTATGAAATTCAAAACACTTCAGCAAAGTGGTAACGTCTGTATTGTCTATATTGCTCATTCTCGTCCAGGTTCTTCATCTTCCTCTTCCTCTGTGGATGACTTCTCTTCAGGTTCTTCCAGCTCCTCATTTGTTAGCACTTCTTAGTGGCCTTCAATATGTTCTTCCACTTCTTCATCAAGCATGTTGGCAAATCTTTCTGTACCAACTTGTCTAGCTGCAAGAATAATTTTCCTAACTTCCCCATCAATCCCCAGGAAGCCTTTTAAAATCATTTACAATTTCGCTCCATAACTTATTTCAGCAGGCATTTGTAGTTTCTGGTTTTGAGTCACCCATTGCAGCTTTGATGAATGCTCTTGTGTCGTTAGTGATTTTCAGCTCTCCATTATGTCTGGATGAGGGTTAGTTCAATTGCCAATCCAGTGCATTACATACCAGGTGGGCGTGTGTGGACCTGGCAAACCAAATGATGCCCTTGTCATTTCATTTTGATTATTATTTGATGGTACTTAAAGATACAAATCCTCATTTAGGTAGGAATAAAGGTTTAATGTTTTTCAGTCTATTACACAAAATGTTTAATATAGTTACTGAATACTGTATATTTCAGTGTTGCTGAGAGTAAATTCAAATGTTCTCATCAAAATGTTAACTATATGAGGTGACAGATATGTTAATCATCTCCATTTAATCATCCCACATTGTATTAAAATCATACTATCACGATATACCCTGTAAATAAGCACAAATATAACTTATCAGTATATACAAATAAGAGAATAAAAAAATGCAGACACAAACATGACAAAGATACTTAAATTATGCCATCACCTAAAAGCCAGTCTCACTCTGGATAAAAGTGTGCTTTTCCCATTAATTTTTCTTCTTAATCATTACAAGCTAAGGGTTTTCAGCATCTTAATGACCATTTCATATTGTTGACAAAATTATAGTCACTGCTGCCTACAACACTGCTGCTGCAAGCCTTTTTAAAGTCTCATCCTAAATTCTATGCAGTTAGCTTCATGCTGTAATTTGATCTTCCATATCCAGTGCTGCCAAATTTTATTTTTGAAATTTAAATCACCAGGACAGAAGTGGAGCCATGTTTTTTCATCTAACGCATTTATTATTCCTCTGAACATTGTCATATACTAGATTTGAAGCATATGTAATCATATATCATTCAAGCCATTATAATGAGTAGGAAAATAAAAAGAGAGCAAAAAAGAGGAAAACATAGAAAGAATGTGAATGGGAAGGAAGAATGGGTGAGAGGAAAAGAGAAGTAGTTAGTAGATCAAGTAGACAAGGGGCTGCATGATTCATTCTCTTCTTATATAACACAAAATCTACAAGGATTTGAAAAATTTGGAAAAAAAGTAAAGATATAATATAATTAAAATAAGTATAATACCAGCTCCTCACCTTCCTTTTGGAAGAAGCTATAAAATGTAAATAATCAATACATAAATATGTTCTTGCCTCTCTGTTTTGCATATTTTTCCACATTGCTCAAGATGCTCATTCTCTGCTCTCACACATTCATATGTAACACTCTGGGGGAAACAACGATTACTGTATAGTTCACATTTTTAAAATCACAACAGGCTAGACCTTGGAAATGCATTTCAGTAAAGGTGATAATAATGTGATAGGTGGATAGGTAATGGAAGTGATGATTGAGGGCAATAAAAAATGTACCGTGTGAAGTGATAGTGACAATAGGGCAGAGCTGAATAGGACACCAGCTAAAGACAGAAAGACTGAAGTTCAATATGAATAAGCAGAATCCTGGAAGACAGATAAATGGAATTTACATATTCTGGAACTCTTTGAGACACAGTTAAAGTGAGAAGATAACTTCAAGACCCCCAAATAAAAGTAGGTAAAAACAAAGCTAAATGACCTACTCGACATCAGATACTCCAGTAGAGAGAATAGAGGGAAAGCAAGCAGGGCTGGACAGTTCTCAGATCCAGAGAATCCCAAGCCAGCAACACATGTGCTTTGCAAAATCTCTTTGTCCATTTAAAGCAAAGCAGCAAAAGCTGGAAAGGCGAGTGGTGGCACCAACTTAGGTAAGGGTGCAGGGATTTGGGAATGTCTGAAACTGGTAAGTCTATTAGGGAATCAGGACTATATGAGACTGATATCAACCCACCAGGTTTAAGTTCCGCATTGCTCAGGTGTTACTGAGCAGAACAGAAAAGATGAGGTCAGGTAAGGGTGGGAGGGCTGAGGCAGGTGGCGAGTGCAGGAGGAAGTTCTCAGAAACTCGAGGCCTTTTCTTTTTCGATACCTTAAAATCATCTTCAGACATTCAATTCTAGGAATATGTCCCCCCCTCAATTTATAATAACATCAGAAAGAATAAAATACTTAGGAATAAATGTAACCAAAGAGGTGAAATATCTGCATACTGAAAACTATGAAACAGTGAGGAAAGAAACTGAGGGTTTATTTGATTTATTTGTGAGAACAATAGAATTTTACCATCTAAAGTGGTAAAATTATGATAAACTTTCATGTCCACTCCCCCCTCTAAAAGTACCAGGTAAGGACTTCACATACAAAAGTCAAACAAAAAATGTTTGCAGCAGAAACTCATATGAAATGATTATAATAAAAGAATAAGAAGCAGAATAACACCCTATATATCCTGAATCCATGCCATTAACATTTAACCATATAGGAAGTAAAAATTGTAATTTAATACTGCAAATATGCTAAAACAAATTGAAAAAGTATTCAGCAGAATAAAAGAATAAACCAGCAAGCTCAAAGAAAAAAAATGAATAATATGAATTTTAAAGAAGTACTTCCAAAGATTTTTTTGAAATAATACACACACACACACACACACACACACACACACACACACAGAGTTACCCATGAACATACACATATACAGACACATCTGTGAGTACTAGTAAAATTGAGGAAGTAAGATTTACAATTGCATAAAAATCAGTATCTGAATTATGATATTAAAGTGGTGTTTTATAAATGCCATCATTGGAGGAAATGGCAAGGTGTAGATGAAATTTCTCTTTCTAATAACTACATGTGAATCTACAGTTATTTCAATAAAAACTTCAATTAGAAATATATTTTGCAATTCACTCTGTTTAACTCTGCCCTCCTCTTCTTTATCCCATAATGTAAAGAGACTTTAAGGAAGTTGGGAGGAGGAGTATTTGATATTTTTATTTCTTGAAATGATATTATTACAGAAATGGAAATAAAATATTTAACCCTGATTTTCTGAGACTGGCTTACTTCACTTAGCATGATTTTCTCCTCTTTCATCCATTTACCAGAAAATGCCATAATTTATTTCTTCTTTATGGCTGATAAAAACTCCATTGTATGTATATATACACCACATTTTCTTAATCCATTCTTCTCTTGATTGGCATCTGAGCCAGTTCCATAACTTGTCTATAGTGAATTGTGCTGCTATAATCATTGAGGCAGTCATATCACTGTAGTATGCTGTTTTTAGTTGTTCTGGATGAATAAGGCATGGGATAACTGGGTCATATGGTGGTTCCATTCTAAGTTTTTAGAGGAATCTCCATACTGCTTTCCAGAGTGGTTGCACTAATGTGCAGTCCAACCAAGAGTGTATGAATGTACATTTTCCCTAAACCCTCACCAGAATTATTATTATTTGTATTCTTAATAATTGTCATTCTTATTAGAGTGAGATGATATTTCATTGTAGGTTTTATCTGCATTTCCCTGATTGCTAGAGATTTTGAACGTTTCTTCATATATTTGATTAGCAAAACCCTTTCTCAAAGTAAAATACAAAAGGGCCGGAAGTATAGTTCAGAAGTGAAACCTCCCTGGGCTAAATACCCAGTAATACAAACACACACACAGAGATGGACAAGGAACATAAATCTGACATAAAAATGGGGGAAATATAAATATTCACCAAAAATGCATATAAATGGACCTTTAACTTATAAAAATATACTCAAACTTACTTGTATTTAGAGAAATGCAAATTTAAATATGTTAAATATCAGTTCTCAACTGTAATATTTATGAAATGAAGACTTACAACTATAAATTATGATTTACAAGAACTGTCCCAGATACTAGGGAGGGTGAAAAAAAGAAAAAAGAAAAACATGGAGACTAGCTTGTAGTTGCCAGAGAATATGGAGGGGAAGTCGTGGTTATGAAAGGGCTACATGAGCCATTCTGATGGTGATAGAGATGCTGTCTTCACTTCTTCACTGTATCAATGTTCAATAGGGTTGTGATTTTTTTTCATTATTTTTGCTACTGGGGATTGAAACCAAACACTTTACCACTGAGCCACATCCCCAGACCATTTTTATATTTTATTTAGTGATAAGGAAGCTCTCCCCTAGTTACTTAGGGTCTCACTAGGTTGCTGAGGCTGGCTTTGAACTTGTAATCCTCCTGCCTCAGCCTCTTGATTCACTTGTTATAGGCATGCACCACCATGGGAGGCTGGTTATGATGTTTTACCATAACTCTATAAGATGTTACCATTCACAGAATTGCATTATTTTTTTTGAAAAAGCATATGAATCTGTACCTATCTCAAAATTTAAATTTAATTAGAAATGTAATTCAGCCAATTAAAACAAAATTATATGTCTATTAGTGAGTATGGAATCCATTAAATACAGAACAAATCTTATCACTATGTAACTATGGGAACTATGATTTCAGAATGTTATAAATTGAGATAATGTAAATATATGACAAACAAAAATTTAAAGTAATAGGGAAGCAATTAGAGGGTTTATAAACACTAAAGCTACTTTCACAGAGAAGAGTTGTTATTTGTCACTCAATAAACTTAAATCATGTAAGTTTAAAAGCTTGTTATTGGTATATTAATAGTTTTTATTATATCTCCACATTACAGACATTTCTGAGGAAGAATATTTCTTCTAGATAAAAATTAATTTGACTTTCAAAAGTTGCACTTTAGCTGGACACAGTGGTACACACTATCATCCCAGCAAGTCCAGAGGCTGAGGCAGGAGGATCTCAGTTTGAGGACAGCCTGAGTGACTTAGCAAGAGCCTGTCTCAAAATAAAAAGGACTGGGGATACAGCTCAGTGGTAAAGCACTCCTGGGTTAAATTCTTAGTACCAAAAAAAAAAAAAAAAGAGTTGCACTTTAGGTTATTTTATTCTACTAAATTGAAATAAAATTAAATGTAGCACCTATTATGTGCTATTCTTTAATATCTAGGATTCTCTGAAAAACCTCAAGCACACTGATTATAAATTATCATTTATGCCTTACTGAGAATTCTGTCAAACTATTGAAATTTGCCAGGAATGATTTTTCTTGTTGGAAAACATTGAAAATCCCTGGTATGGGTAAACAAAAGATAAGGTTGGAAACAAACGTGTCAGTACTGATAGAATGTACCAATTTTGTTTTTCACTAGTGGACATTAGGTTGTTGGCAGGGATTGGCCAAACAATTTATGTAGTTCTTACTTCCAGTCAGGCAGCATCTGGTTTGCAATGGAAGACTGAACATTTGTCTGCCTTTCTCTACCCCCAACTGTCTTCCCCATATGTACTCACAGAAGTAAAGAAAATTTCTAAATCGCATTAATAATATAGCAGATGATCAGGCAAAATATAATACATTTCCTCTCGTGAAAATGGGTTAAAGTGTGAACAAATCTGCTCCCAGCAGAAGTGATGATGCAGAGGAAACAGCAGACATGCTGGTCTGCTGGCTTCCTCTGTACTTTCATGGAACTTGGGTCCACTACTCTATTTAGCCATTAACTGATTGCAAGCTGGTAAATAAGCTCCACATCCAGTGATTCTTGTCTTCCCAGAAGTGGAACCAAAAGAAACTGTCTCCTAACCCTTCATGGAAACCACCTGTCCTGGCAAAAATTGAGGGCTGAACAGGTACTACCAAGAACAGTCTACCAGCACTACCAAGAGTAGTCAATATAGGAACCACCTGTCTACCAAAGAGAGTAACCTAGGAGGATATAAGACAGCCTTCTTACCAGAAGCTCACCTACAAAACAGTGGAAAGTTGGCACCATAGGTGAAACATCACCTACTCATCCCAATTCAAACATGTTTTCATAAAAACCTGTGACCCAGACTTGTGAGATTGTATGTGAAATTTGATAGCCCATTACTTAAGATAGGATATTAAAATATCAGTGAGCATATAGGTAATTTAAACAATACTACAAATTGCCTTATGTGAATTTCTAGAAGACTTTTGGAAATATAACAGGACAATTACAGTGTGCAGTCCACTGGTTGGCACCACGTTGAAACTCAGTGAGGTAGTTTTATTAAGCTTAAGATTGAAAGACGGTTTCTTAGGGGAACAAATTTTTGTGAAAGTTCACTTTCACTTCTTAGTTGTAGAGGCATAATGGTTGAGGATTGCTAGTTATCTAGTTTAATAAAACCCACTATATTTTTGAAGTCTAATTTATATAATAATTGCATCATTTCAATTATATTACTCAAATCACATATTAATAAAGTTAAATTTTTTGAAAATATGAACATAGGCTGCTAAAACTTTTTATTTTTAATTCTTTTCTTTGTTTTCTCTTTTTTCTGTTAATTTTTATTTTCGAAGATTTTTCTCACATTGTTTTTCTAAAATAATCCCAAGGGCATATGTATAATTTATCCATTTTTAAATTTTCTAATGTAATCACTACTGCATTTGTCTTTATTATTACCTATTTTTAGCCTTTTCCTGAATGGAGCATATTTTATTTGTTTTCCCTAAGTTGAGTGTTTAATTTGTTTAACTGAATAATAGGAGAAAAATCTAAGAAATACACAATTGCATACTTTTTCCTCCCAGGTTTGATGTGCTTTCTTCAGATATGACATTGATTTCCACTTCTCTTTCATAACTTCTGAATCATATTCAGGAGCACATAAAATGTTGTAATGTATTTGCATTACTTGAATTTGTTATCATTTACCTTCAGGAAGAGATCTAAATATTGGAGCCACCTTGTATTCTTCCCTATATTCACACCCTAGTTCTGTAACTTTACCATTATAAAGATGGAATATATAGATACCATCAAATATTTCCACTATTTTTAATTATTTCCCAGTCTTTAAAATATTTTTCTAATAATTTGTTTACTTGAATTAGGATCCAAACATTTTCATTAGTTTATAGGCTTTTAAAGCATTAGTCTTTTGAATGGTAAAAGTCTAAAAAAATCAATAAGACAAAAAAAAAAACAGAAATGGGCAAATAACATGAGCATTTCAGAGCAGATGAAAACATGGAGATTCACTAAAGACATGAGAAGAGGGAAGATCAATCTTCTACACTAAAATGATAATCAAATTTAACTGAAATGGAGTAAATTAATTCCATACATGTATGATTATGTCAAAATGGATCCCACTATTATATATAACTATAATGCATTACAAAAATATTTCTAAAATATAAAGACATGTAATTTCATATCAACCATGATGAAAAAAAAGTAAAATGCTAAACTGTGACAAGAAAATAGAGTAATACAATTTCTCATCCACTGTTGCTGATATAGTAATTTGGAAATGTCAAAACCAGAAAAAAAAAAAGAAAGAAAAAAAGTTGTGCTGGGAAAAGTGAAACAGGCAAGTAAGATTTTGTTAAAGGCCACTATGATAGGGAAGGGAGCCAGAGCTCACTTTGACCTCAACTCTGCTGGAGAATAGAGTGAGAAAAATTTTTAGATCAGGGATAAGGGAAATCATACTACACGTATGTTTGCAATTGGCCTCATTGAAGAGAAAAGTAAACCTTCTCCTACTTTCAAGACAGTAAGTAGTTATACAGCATGGAGCAAGATTACACTAAAGTTAGCTTCCAATTCTACCCTGGAGGCTGGGAGATAGGGATGCTCTCTTCTTTGATAATTGCCTTTTAAAGGTTGGCTTCTAGGTCTTTAAGACATTCCTGGGTTATAAAACTAAATAGAGGCTTTTAAAAACATTTGCCTATTATATGAGTCAGGTTTTTGTCACTACAGTGAAGTACCTGACATAAATAAGTCCAAAAACAAAAGGTTATTTTGTCTCAAATGTTAAGGGTTTTAGTCCAAGAGCAAGCAGATGCGTTGCTTTGGGTCTCTGGTGGATGTGATGTGTTGGATAGCAACAGTCAGACAGGGTGGTGGAGCGAAAGACATGCCTCATGGCCAGGAGGTAAAAAGGAGAACAGGACAGAGATCTCATGAGCCTTTTTGAGAGCATACCCAGTGACCTAAGGACCTCCAATCTGGCCTCATCTCCTAAAGTTTTGACTACATCCCAGGAGTGCCTGGGGACCAGGCTTTTAACACCTGGCCTTTGAGTGACACTTAACATCCAAAGGGGCAGAGAAAGGATTTACAATTACAAGTTTTCTTTAGTAAATGCTTTAAGACAAGCAAGAAAAGAGACCTCTATGTTTAGGCCATCAAGATTCTGTAAGAGCCAGGGCAAGAGGGAGGTCAAGAGCCCGGAATCAGGAAGAAACCTGTCTAAAGTTTACTCCAACAGAGGGAAACATTAAGGTCGTTTAATCAAAACCAATGTAGTATCATTTTTTAAAGTGAAATATGTGCACAGCCTATGTTTCAACAAATTTATACCCAGAGTACACCCTAGAGCTGTTGGCACATATGTGCAAATGTAACTATAGTGATGCATGGGTTAAAATTAAACAGTGGGCTTTTTAGAAAGCAAATTTATTTTTGTATTTTCACACCTTTAATTGTAGGGCTAGCTGACCTCTGCCCTACAACAAAGATAATTTCTGATCACCTTTAGACAACATAAAATATTCTTAGATCATTTCAAATTACATATTTCAATCTCAATTTAGTCCATAAAGTGTCTTGTCCTATACAATAGTCAAAAACTCAATCTTTGTGCAGTGTTAAACCTCCCCCTCCCTCAGGTAGATGAGAGTCGATAATTTGTCCTTTCAGAAAAAATACAAGGAAAAGGAAAGAAGACAACAGAAGTAAGACGACTTAAGAACTTTGTCCCCGATGGGTCATATGGAAACTTGGCTTCAGTCTCTTTGGAAGGGGAATATTTTGAAGCTGTCTCTCTTATGGATTCTTCCTCTTGCCTGGGGAGACCATCCATACCCCAGTTCCTTTTCCCATTTCATTGGCCACCTGAAAGCCTGGTCATTTGGGAGTGCCCCTTCTGCTGAAGGCAGAATCTCCTGTTCTAGCAAGGACATCTCTGTCCCTCTCGAACTGAAGACACACACTAACCTTTATCCCACCTTTCTAATGGGAAAAAGGAAAAATAAACAGAAGTAATTTAAAAAAAGTTTATGCAGTTTAATTTTTTCTAAGATTAAATAGAAGAGAAAAACATGGGGACATATACAGAAGATAAATAGACACACAAAACGGAATAAATAGAAAGGAGATAAAGGTTCATAAGATCCTGCAGCATATGTTAATTAGTTTTTAAGTCACTGTCTGGTAGTTCTTTAGCTAGGGTCACAGAATTTTTAACACCTCAAAACACTGCACTTTGAAACCGCTAATCAATCAATTAACCACTGTTCACAGCTCTTCAGTTGCTACTTACCTGCTAAAGAGGAATTTTTTTTTTTGAGAAGAGCTTCTATTCACTTTTATTCATCACTACATCCTTGTGGCTACTACAATGTTGGTATATGGCAACTAGACAATTAAAATAACTGTTTTGAACTGATGAATAAAAGTGGACTTCAATTTGCAGGGAAGGAAGGAAGCTATTCTCTGATCTCTAGAACTGGGATATATAATTAACCAGTTGAAATAAATTATAGCTAATATCCTATTGTCAGGCTAAAAGTATTTTCATTGTTTTAATCCCCCAACCCTTGTTGTGTGCCTATTAAATAAACGTGAATTTCAAAATTCCTCTTGGCTTAGGAGTTAGAGATAACATTAGAGCAGTACTCACACAAAGTATAAGAATTTCAGTAGTTTCAAAAATCACATGCCTAAAATATATACAGTCAAACTTTTTGGCTTCTAATGCCAGTTCTGTCCCATGCTAAATTATCTTAGTCAAGGCACTAAACATCTGTCATTCTCATCATCAAAGAGGAAAAAAATTTTAGTACCCACTTCACAGGATTATTGAAATACTAGATGTTAAGAAGGTAGCCTATGCCCTAGTATGTATCAGGTATTCTGCATTTATTATTTATAAGTCATGTTATCCCAAATCACTGCAAAATTCCTACAGTTTTTTTCACATGTTTATATGGGAAAAAAATATCACAAACACTATATGAATTCTACCTTTTATTCCTTACCGCTCTGTTAAACTAGTTTAGATTTTCATTGCTCCCAGGAGGACCTTGACAGTCCCACCAGAAGCATCTCATTGCCAGCTAAAGCATACCCTAAACCTGCCACTGTTCAGTGTCTGCCAGTGTCAACATTAAGGATTCTGATGATTTCACGAAATCACAAACATACTTCTGATCATTGGACAAAAGTCTAGTATAGTTCCCTTTCAGAATAGAAGTCTTAGACATCAAGACCATTGATATATTACACTACCAAGGAGGTACAAAATTTTCTACCAAGGAGGTACAAATATAGGATATTTGTTATTCTTTTTTTATAGTTTCTTCATCCTAGAGTTTCAAAAAGATAATATTCTATGATCATATTTATCCCATTGGTGTGTTTCTATCCATTGACCTGGAATCAAACATGCTTCAATCTCTCATCCCACAGAAAGCATTCCCCTTTGCCATCAGCTCCTAGACTTCTCAATCACTCAAAAAATACATACTTTGAAAGCTACCCTCCCCAACAGTTCTTCAGTGTTAGGGATTGAATGACTGTATCCCACTGAAAATTATTAGGCTGAGGTCCTAACCCCCAGTGTGACTGTGTTTATAGATCAGACCCCTTACATAAGGCCATAAGGATGGAGTTATAATCCAATAGGATTAGTTTCCTTGTTAGAAGAGACATCAGAGACATTATTGTCTCTCTGTATTCTCTGCAAGGAAAGATCATGTGAGAACAGAATGATAAGACCACAAACTGCAAGCTAAAGAGGCCCCTCACCAGAAAGCAAGGGACCTTGATTTTGGATTTCTAGCCTCCAGAACTATGAGAAATTATATTTCTTTGGTTTAGCCACTCAGTCTAAGTATTTAGTTACCATAGACTGAGCTAACTAATACAGTCACATATGATAAAATGCATTTAAATTCTAGGGTAGGGACAGCTTAGTATCAATAACGAATCACAATAAAAAGAGTCATTATCAATGCATATCTGAGGAGATTATTTGTTAAAGATTGATGTGGGAAGGGTGAGAGAGTTATGGAACAGCTCAAATATACTTATTAAAAGTTCTAAGGATCTTATCAGTGCTAGAACATCAAGAGATGTGAGGATAAAATAATGCGGATTTTTTTCCATAGACGGCTGATAGTAGTTACCACTATGTCCTCAAAATATATAAATTGCCCATATTTCAGGGAAAGAGTGACTATCAATCAAGCACTAAGGTAGAACTGAGGTCTCAAAAAGCAACATGTTTTAAACTACAACCTGATCATAAATCCCCCCATAGAAAAAGTTAACTGGACAAATATGTCATTGTTTAAAAGATTGACTGATGTAAATGACCTCAAAAAAGATGATTTCTTGTCATTTTCCTAGATAGTCCATCTCTATTAACTTTTTCTAATTATATTATGAAGGTCATATATATTGTTAACCAAGCTTTCTACAAAGAAATTGTTTGACAAACTGTTGTGGTTTTAGATAGGAAGTGTCTCCCCAAAACAAAACCCATGTATGAGGCAATGCAAGAAAATTTAAAGATGAAACAATTGGGTTGTGAGAGTTTTAACATAGCCAGTGTATTAATCCCTTGATAGAGATTAATTCAGTAGTAATGGTAGACAAGTAGAGTGTGGTTGGAGGAGCTAGGTCAATAAGGGCATACCCTTAAGGTTTATATTTTGTCATATTGAGGAGAGCTCTCTCTCTCTTGGCTTCCTGGAACTGTGTCCTGAACCACTTTCTTCCACCATACTCTTCTGCTGTGGTGTTCTGCCACACCTCAGGCCCAGAGCAATGGAGCCAGCTGTCTATGGACTGGGACCGCTGAAATATGAGCCCCAGAATAAACTTTCTCTCTTTTAAAATTGTTCCCATCAGGTATTTTGATCATAGCAACAAAAAAAGCTGACTAGAACACAAACCTTTCCATACTACTGCATTCCAAATAAAAGATTCATTCCCTAAGAAAGTAACTAGGACACAAAAGCAATTTTTAGAAAATTACTTTGGAATAGATAAGGATGTGAATTTACTCTCTTGAGTAATATTTATCTGCTCTCATATATAAAATTGGTCATGATGCTGCTTGTCAATAGTATAAACTATAAAGCAATTAAAAGGTATTAATATTTATTCTTCGTGATACTCCTAGGGGAATTTTATAATAATCCTGCTGAGGCAATTTTCATGACTAGAGGTTATTTATTTATTTCATTAATAAATGGATACACTTATCTAGCCTCAGGCTTTACAACATTTACATTTGGATAAAAACCCACGGAAAAATGCAGCATCAATTTACAGCAGCATATGGTACAATTTTAGATTTTAAAATGGTCTATTGGTTAAGGCACTCCTTTTCAAGCAACAGAAAACCCAGCTTAAAATATACACCACAATAAAGTGACAAATTGGTGATATGTAGATATGTTAATTTGCTTAAGTGAACACATGAACCAAACATCACATTAGATCCCAGAAATGTATACTATAATTTACCAATTAGAAACCAATAAATAAATCTATAAAAAAAGAAAAAGAAAAAAGAAAAGAAAAGAAAGATAAAATTGGCGTTACTAGGGGTAGATAGGGGCTGAGGAAATAGCTCAGTTGTTAGAATGCTTGCCTTGCAAGAACAAGGCCCTGGGTTTGATCCTTAGCACCTTAAGGAAAAAAGATAGTGGTAGATAAGCAGAAGAGAGACCAAACTTTGGGGCTGTTTTGATTCCAGAGAACACAATGTCATCGAGGACACAGCATTTCACCATCTTTCTGCTTCAACTTTAATAAAGTTAGCTCCACCCCCAAAAAGTGCCATGCCTTTTGGTGACAATTCCATATATTTCTTACCACACACCAATTAGAAAAGAAAGATCAGTTTAGAAATATTTTATTAAGACAAAAGATGTTTATTTCCCATGAGAACATAGCATACATCTTGTTCAGTCTTGATGGCTCAAACTGAATCAAGGATGAAAAATTTCTTCCATGTTTTCGAGATATTGCCATAAAGAAATCATTACATAAAATATTATGGTACATTTACAACTAAACATCTTCATCTAAGAATTTCACAGTGCCAGAAAATGATAACATTTAAGCATGTATTAGAAAGTATTGACTACGGGGTAGAATATTTGTGCTACCCGCTCCTTTAAAATGATGCCACATTAATTATCTGTTTAGTTTATAAAAAGCACATTGTATTCTTTCAATACACTTTATATCCACAGTGAATTAATCAGATTCTAGTGAAAATAATACCAGTATCTTGTGAAAATTTGAAATTAACAGCTTTTCAGGGAACATAATAATTCAAAACCAACCAGGAGAAAGCTTCCTCAATCATGTAATTTTTCCCCATAGCCATAATAACAAAGTAAAAAAGTTATTAAGAAGTGAGAGAACAATATTTCATTTTTTCTTCTCCTTTGAATTGATCATTAATAGTGCCAAAGCACTATTAAATTTAAAAAGCAAACTTAATTTGGGGATAGTGGATTCCTTTCAAAGTAAAATCATCAATATTATCTCAGTTGTACAACATACTATTGTAGCAGAAAGAAAAAAATTACATCAATTCAAGGTGTTATATTTCATTGTTACTTGAACAGTGAAACAAAAATATTAATCATCTACACTAACATAGTATATTTTTAGTTTTTTTAACAAATTCATAATTATGGAAAATAAGGTTAAAAAGATATTCTTTTTCCAAATATTGGTCAAATTAGGCATGAATATTTAGATAAAAGTATAATCCTCTGATCCTTAGCATCTTCATCTACAAATGAAGGAACTGAACTCAATGCATTGAAACATCCATTCTGAAACTACAAATACATGCAACATTGTTACCAAATACTTGAAAGGCTAAGAGTTTCACCTTGAAGTATTTTCAGATATGTAAAAATTCCCTTTTAAATTAGAAAGTTTTACTATAAACATTTGTGGTAAATGCAGTATATATTTTCCTGTCACAATGAAAGAATGTGAGGTATGACTAACATAATCTCCTGATTTCCTAGTTCTGCCTCTCAAACTTGGCAGCTGGTAGAGTAGCTCAGAACACATGGGTTTCTGTGCCTTGGCACCAATTCTCTGCAACTGTGGGAGGAACTCTGAGTCTCAAAATGAGGATGACGGCAACAATTTTGACTTTGCCCTGATGAAAATGTATGGATGTTATATAAAATATATCTTCTTTCAGAGGACTTAACACATTTAAGATTTGAACCCTTTGGTTAACTGACTATTCTGTAGTCATTTTCTTTCTTTTTTTAATTTGCAGCTTTGTATTCTAATTGCATTGCCCTGAGATTCTCTTTGTTTCTCCAAAGAATTTGTAAGTCTGACCTTTTAATAAATGAAAATGAAATCTACAGATCTCTCTGTTACTTCAGCAAATTTGGTATCATGATACAGCTTAACATAGTCACTTTCTAAACTGGGAAGTTTTTTGATTATGATTGTTTATTTATTTTCTTTTGTTTGAGATTCCTACACTATAGCCCTAGAGATTTTGATTCAGTATGTCTGGGCAGGACATTGGAAAACTCTCTCCAGTTAATTTTGAAATAAACTAGTTTGGAAACCACCACTTGGCCCTGTGTTTTAAAACATGTGTAAAATTTTTCTCTGACTATAAGACCTTACAGAGTAGATTCATAGAGATCAATGGAAAACTATCTATAATAATTTTTTACACGTAAATTGAAAAATGATGTGTAAACCTCAGAGTTACAATAATTTACATAAATGCTGAAAAGTAGTTGACTGTACCCTTACAGGAAAAGCATATTCTGCTTACTTACGGTCATTCACTGGTAAACACAATAATTATAAAAATTGTCATTATTAAATGAAATATGGAGGATCTCAAATAACAAAAAGATGACTAAGTGGCTTATTGGAATTACTGAGAAAACATTTCTAGTAGACTAAACAAAAAGCATAAAAGCAGAAATTCAAAGACTTCCCATACCTCTGGAGTTCTTTCTGTGCACAGGACAGGAATGTTAAGTAAAACTTCTATATTGAAAAATAAATTCAACTAATTGCGATATTACATGTGTAAAATAGGTGCAATTTCATCTTTCAGGAAATTTAAAGAACATATAGATTTCTCATTCTATTTGTTCTACCCAGAATAATTAATTATGAAAATTAGATTTAAAATACTCGGTTTCAAGTATGAACAGCTGGGCAAGGCCCTGGATTTGATCCCCCATAGAATACACCCCCCACAAACACAAATACATGAACATCACCCTTCCAAACTTAACACAAAGACCATATTTGATTTTTCCAGGTGTCTTAGATGTCTGTAACCACTGTGGGATGTTTTTCTGATTTTTGGTTGTCTGCTTGGGAAGCACCAATCTGGGCCTCATGGTTGGTGTTGCTATGTCTCCAGGTAGCTGTTGTAACCAAGGAGACTCATAATTAGATACCTCTGTCACATACCCACATATAGGTTTAATTCTTTTTGAAATATTGTGCATCAAGGAATTAGATATTCAATCCATAAGCCAAACCAGCCAGGAGTGCTACTCCAGAAATCTTTACTGAAAGCTGTGGTGCAATGAATTCAGGCAGTTGAAGAATCACTCACTGTTCCTCAGAGGAACATCACTTCAACAAACATCATATGTGTGAGACTCTAATTATCTAATGTGACATGAACTGGAATAGAAGACTAAATACCTTTGTCAATATGCAGATCCTTGGTGGTTCTCATTGCAAGAAAACCAGGATAGTGCATGAACTAGATCTGGTGATTTTCATTTAGTTCTTCAAGCTATACTGTAGAAGTAATATAATAAAAATCACAGAGCATTTCATACTAATAATTTGTCTACCTTGAAATTTAGATGTAAGCTTCCAAAGTATTCCCCCAGAATGTCTTTTTTCTTTTGACATCAGAGAATAAATAGTAGCAAATTGTGCAACTGTTTTATTTGAAATGAGATTCTTAGAGAAATACACAAAATGAACTTAACATTCTGGCTGGTGATGGGGATCTCCCTGAAGCAATCCTTGTATTCGGTCACACTCCGACCCATGCAGATGGCTCTCACCCAGATATATATCACCATATCTGTAAAAGCAAGCACCATTAGCACCTTCAGAATTTTCATCCTTATAGTCAAGCAATTCCTGAAGACCTGGAATATAACAGCTTTGTGCAGGTTAAGCTGATAATGTTCTAAGAGTCTCTAAAAGGAGACATCTTTCTCTTATTACATTCTCCAATCTCAAATCTTTCCATGGGTCCAGAGGTCTATCAGAAACAGGTGTACAAGTTCAAAGAGCATGACTGAGATAAAAGACCAGGAATCCTAGATGCCGCAGTCATTGCCAGGGACACTAGATTCAGAAGACACAGCAGTGTCCGTGTGCCAAGTTACCCACAACTGGCTTGCTGGCCCTCTTTTAACTCTTTCCAAGGATCCTAACTCACAGGTATTTGGTTACTGACAATCTTTGAACCAATCGTGTGCCTTGTACATGAGGTTGTGCTGAATTATTTGGCCTGCCATATACTTCATTCTTAGGGCCAGGGATAAAGTTAAGCAGACAGGATCCCAAAATAAAAACCAGAACATAGGTGAACAAGCTGCTAAAAACAAGTAATTAGTTTATGATTATGTTGAATCTAGTAAATTATAATCAGAAAAAATTTCTCCCAGTACCTATACATTCTGTGGTATCTGGTATATCTACCTCTGGACAGCATCTGGATCAGACCTATTAATTCTCTTGCTATATCCAGCACACACTTAACTAAACAACTTCAAATCTGACCCACTGGTCTTCCCTTCTTGCCCTTCTCACACCTGCCAGTACAGAAGGGAGGCATGAAATTGATTTTATTTTCCATTCAGTTAGTTTTCTCCTGCTCCACATCCCTCTTCTCCTGACTGATCCTGCTGCGGGATCACGGGAAGAGGGCTGGGAGGAAGGATGGCAAAGGGCTTTATATGTATAATGTTTTGTTTTGTTTCTTAACGTGGCTCTCTGTGTTCTCCATCAGAGGTGTCAAACAGAAACTGATTTTCCACTTTAAGGCTCCAATGTGTGCTCTCTGGAATGCCCCCCTTCTGCTCCTCTGACCCTTGCAGCTATCTTCACACTGTTATTTTCTCTAATTCTTTGATGCTTTTCCTGCCTGGCCACTTACACCCTCTTCTATCTCTTGTCCCTGGCAGAAGAGCTGTACATTCTTCCTGCTAAAAGTCTCCACCTCATTGGTTTGCTCTCTTAATTGAGTTTCTTCCACAACTGCTAGAGCTCTAAAAATTACTTAGACCTTAGGAACTCATACATCCTTCCCTACTGGAGTCAATAGATATGATTTCTGTTGCAGCCTTTTCTTGCCTTATCCTACAAAAATCTGAATACTCCAGCTAATCTTCTACATTCAGAATTTTCCAGGCAGGGTAGAGCCACCAACCTCTTGATTTGCCTTAAATGCCATTTGCTGGGGAGTAAGAACTCTCTTGCAATAACCTCTGTTAGCAGTATCGCTAGGACTAGAATTTGCAGTTCAACAAGCTTTCAGTCCAAGAATAGGATGCCCACTCCCCTTTTTGCAGTTAGTTTGAATTTCTGGAATGATTTTCTTGGGATTCCTTCACTCTGCTTCAGTTAGGCAGTTCCTTCAACCCTTTCCCAGACAGAAGACATGGGTAATCCCACAACTTCTTGCTCCTATATGACTTTCCTCATAAAGAAAGAGATTTTCTCAGTGTATCTCCAGTTTCTTTGAAAGCCTTTCTGGAGGTAGGAGATGAAAGGGCTGCTCCAGTTGCAGCAGTCTACAATGAGGATGTTCACAGTACATGTTCTCAAGTTGAGGGTTTCAGGCTAAATTCTGAGACACCAGGGATTTCAGTAAGAAATAATAAGTAGAATTAGGGATAGATTTTTCCGATTCATATTGCCACCCCGCCCCCCCAGTACTACAGCACAGGGTGGGCGTTTAATGATCTTTCTCCTACCCTGCCCAAGTATCAACTGGCAGAGAATAAAATGCAGATGGAGGGGAGAGAAGACTAAAAGAAATGGGATTGCTAAACATATAACTGCTTCTATTATCTTACCTGCTGAGACCCAATCCTCTTGTTTCATGAAAGGTTAACCACATTCTGTGATAGCACTATAGAGCACATGTGATTCCATTTTACCTAAAAATAGAGCTTTCTAAAGAATGTAGATCTGTAATATTATTTTAATATTTAAGCCTGTACTCAGTAAGAATCAAAAACCCTGAAAACTTCCCCATCACAGGAAACATAAATCAAGGGCCTGTATTTAATATCACACAAAGAAGAAATAATCCTGCAAAAAAATGGAAGCAAACAAAGCACACTTATAGATATAGTATGTTAAACAGATATGCATGGCATTTATCTTCAATAAAAGCCACTGAACAGGTGGGAACTGTGATTTAATAAGCTTCGTTTTAACTCAACATCAGACAATACCAAAAAAAAAGGTGTAATTTTATCAAATATAGCAAATGAGTTTTAGTATATCCACACAATATTAATGGCACTAAAACCCACAAAAAATAATTCCTTGACTATATGAACAGATAAAACCAATGCAAATGTATTTTCAATAAATACAAATATAGTATATTTTCTTTTAAGTAGAACACATTCCAATGTTGAAATATATATGTTGGAAAAAGACATAAATTACTAGTATATCCTCAAATAGAGGCACTGAATGCAATATAATAAACTATTTATTAAAATGAAAAATTAATTATAATTAAAATGAAGTTATCTAAAATTTTTCAAACTGACAGTTTTTGTACTTTAGTTGATTTAAAAATAGCGTTTGTCTCCAAGGAACATTGCATTTAGAGATGTTTAATATTCAATGATTTTTTTAAGATCACTATTGTGACAACAATATGATTAAAACTATCATGTTTATAAAAATTAAAATTATAATGATTCCTGGAAAATATACTGTGTTCTATACAGAAATTCATTATTTTCCAAAGCATTTGAAATACAAGGGAAAAAATGAACAAAGCTTTTCATTTTTAATTAATTAATTTGAAAGTTGGAATTGCTTTACTTTGCCCACTTTGTAGGTGCGAGAAGGTTCTTAAAATAAATGTCCCCAGAAATAGAAAAGGGGTTGAATTGTCAGATAATCATAAAAACAAGTTCCAAAAAGAAATTGTACAGTTAATAGCCTTATCATTTTGAAAAAAAGAACACTTAATTCTTAACCACCAACTAATAGAAAAGCAATTAAGGTGCTAGGATGATTCTTAGACCTACTAACACTGACCCTTCCTGTTTCCATAGGGAAACCAATAAGATTTGTGATGAATTGAGGTGGAGAATTGCACTAAACTTCTTTAAATTAATTATGCCATCACATTTTACCAACATTTAGCACAATAATCATCAGACCAAGCATTCTTTGTTATGAACAATATGAGTAAATGTGAGCAATCAGAAATAACTAAAAGATTAGATAACAAAAGAAATCATTATACATGAGTTAGAGTTATACTGAATTGTATAATAAGAGATTCGTCTACAAAAAGATTGTTAGCACAGAATTCTATACAACATATGAATTTATTTTATAGCAAAAATAGAAGAAAATCATTCTTGGTTAATAATAAATTTTTTAATCTTTCACCTGTAGTAAGACTTCAGACACATGTGGAATCAATTTTTCCTTAGCATCCTATAGAAAAGTTCACGATGAGTAACTGCTGACAGAAAGTCAAAGATCAAATGACCATATATATGGAGAAAAAGATTCTCTCCCTCCTCCTGTGCACCTCCTCTCCCCCCCACTCTTTCTCTCTCTCTCTCTCTCTCTCTCTCTCTCTCTCTCTCTCTCTCTCTCTGTCTCTCTCTCTCTCTCTCTCTCTGTCTTTCTCCTTCCCTCCTTCATTTCCCTGCATTTCTGGAGAAAATATTTGAATGAAGATAGAAGAACCTATCTCTAAAGATTGAAAATGAAACTTTCATGCCCCAAGTCTACTCTACATTTGAATAATAGGTGGGATGGCTATTATTATTATTACTTATAGCCTTAATAATTCCTGCTTCCAACACTAGATGCTAATGTGTCAGACATTATTGTCATTCAATCAATCCAAATAAGTTCATCTTTACATGCAATTATTTAATGTCTCATAGGTGCCAAACGATTGTTCTGGCCACTGTGAAGAATATGTGGATGAAAGGATATAGATCTTTTGCATACAGGGTTTAAAGTTAAGTTCAGAGAGCTGAGTGCACAAATATCATCTTTAAGGGGGATATAATAGCTGCCTAATGAATTAAGCAAGCAATAAGCAGACATAAAAGAACTAAATGAGTGCTGGGGTTGTAATTCAGTGGTCCAGTGCTTGCCTAGCACATGGAAGGTGCCTCAGCACCACATTAAAAATAAATAAATAGAATAAAGTTATAAAAAATTTTTAAAAAAACTAAAGAAAGTAGGAAATGATTGTAACAATGAGTTCTTACTGTATACAGAATACTGATCCTTTATGACATGCCTCAACTCCTTTAATTCTCAAAACATCATTCAGAAAAAGTGATTATTTTCTCTACTTACAGATAAAATTAGTTTTCTAAAGTTTTTATAACTGATAACTGGTGAATTCAATATTTAATTTCAAATCTATTAATATTTAAGCCCACATTCTCTCACTATGTAACTGACGTGAATACAAGGAAAGAAAGGAGCAAAAGGCCCATGGAAAACAGTGGAAGTTCAACAGGCAAAGATACAAGACACAGAGTGGGTGGAGAAGTTTTATTTTTTTTATTTTTTATTTTTTTTTACAGACTGTATTTTGATTCATTGTACACAAATGGGGTACATCATTTCATTTCTATGGTTGTACACAATGTAGATTCATACCATTTGTGTAATCATACGTGTTCATAGGGTGATGATGTCTGTCTTATTCCACCATTTTTCATACCCCACCTCATTTCCCCCTACATAATCTAAAGTTCCTCCACTCTTCTCTCACTCCCCAATCCCCCACCCACATTATATAACATCATCCACTTATCAGAGAAAACATTTGGCCTTTGGTTTTTGGGGATTGGCTTATTTCACTCAGCATGATATTCTCCAATTCCATTCATTTATCTGCAAATGCCATAATATTTTTATTCTTTAAGGCTGAGTAATATTCCATTGTGTAGATATACCACAGTTTATTTATCCATTCATCTGTTGAAGGGCATCTAGGTTGGTTCTACAATCTAGCTATTGTGAATTGACCTGTTATCAAAATTGATGTGCTTGCATTACTGTAGTATGCTCATTTGAGAAGCATTTTTAATATAGGCAAAGAAGCAGGGGACCTGAAGAGTATTAGAAAATGAGAGGGACACCTGCTGACGGAAAGAAAATCACATTTTAATCTTTTAGTTATGCCTAACTCTTACTCCCTTCTGCACTAAAGGAAATGTATGTTCTTCATGAGACTAATTGTTACACCTTGAGAACACATGTATGTAGCAATAACAATAATGTCCCATTTTAATCTGTAAGAGCAATAAATGTTTTAAATTGGGTCCATAGTTTAACAAGCTCTCCAGAGAATCTTTTTGATGTTCAAAATTTAAGGTGGGCTTTTTGTTTGTTTGTTATGTTTTGCTTTGTTTTGTTTGTTTGTTCAGTTTTTTTGTTTTTGTTTTTGTTTTTGTTTTCTTCTCTCTCTCTCTAAAACTGAACAAAATCTGGAAGGAGAGAAAGCAAAACAAATAAATCAATAGGGGACTGGAAAAATAGTGTACCAGCTAGTAAGATGGTGTTAGGAACTTGTCAGTCTGATAAATTCAATTTACTGAGCATACCCAATATATAGTAGAGGTAAGTGGAGCAGGTAGGTTAAGAGAGTAAATTCAAGAACTGTAATGCAAAAGAGATAAGCACAGGGGTCTTTATTGTAAAGTTAATGGAACTTACTTCAAAGGCTCCTCATTTCTGTTCTCTTCCAAGGGCCTGGGAAGAGCTTAACAATGTGATTATATTTGCAAAACTAAGTTACTTAACCAAAGTTACTTAAGATCACTGTGTCTTTTCTCTGCGATTTGCTGAGTCATAGGATCTCTTCTGTCAAGACAGAAGGCTTTGGAATGGCCTCAGTCATTATTGGGATCAAGCTACAAGGAGGTTGAGTTTCAGATTTTTTATTTTAGGGGCATCTTATCCTTGGCTATCAGTTACTTTTTTGATGAGTGATTAAATTATTTCTAGTCCTCTTGATGTTGCAATTATACCTGGTATATTAAATAACCTACTAAGCAAATTCAGTTTTATATAAAATTTTGTACAATTTTGTAAATTTGTTTCATTTTGTTTAAAGAGAACATAAACTCCCTACCCCATAAAATTCTGGAGATTAAAGTTTCTGGAACAGAGGGGTTGGTAACTGATTAGAGACATAGTCCAAGAAATCAATGTGACATAAAAACTAATAAAAATGAATGTTTTAATAACTCTGTTGGGAATGAGAAGACCTAATTTCTAGTATCAGAACTATGTAAATCTAAGTATAATAATTTCATCTCTTTTGGCTTCACTTCTGTTATTTGTAAAAATGAAAAGGTTAATCCCACTTAAGTTTCTGAAATACCAGTCCTTGAATCGGTATTTGTTCACAATGTTTTTAAGAAAAATACATTCATTCACACATGACTACAATGAACCATAAAGCCACCAGAGAGGTATAGGCCCTGCCTTTTTGAAGCTGAGAGGCTAGCTGGGGTGGAAAGTGGCAGGTAGACATTAAGTAAATAATCACAGAAATTAATACAAAGTTGTATACTATATTTAAGTATTATGGAAATAAATTAGAAAGAACTGCAGGCAGGAGAGCATAATAAATAACTTCTGGAGATCCGTTAAGGCTTCCCTAAGAAAGTGTCATTTGAGCCAAGATTGGATGAGCAATCCAGTTAAGTACTCAAGTAATAAAACCAAGAGATGAAAGGGTGAGTTCCAGGGCCTTTTGGGAAGGCAGCAAAACATGAACACTCTCCTGAAGGGGAAAAAGATGTAGATCACAAGAAGAGTCTCTGAATTTTATTTTGATCATGTAAAATATTAAAAATTTGAGCATACTAACTGTATTTGTGTATTTATACATTTATTTATTCACAAATGCTATACACACTATTGTGTTTCTATTGCATAAGACAAAAAATAGAAAAAATAAGAATGTTTAAAGATTATATGACTGGTTCAGAAAACTTTCTTAAAAAAAAAAAAAAAGAAAAAGCACCGTTAGTGAAGCCAGAATTAAGGACAGGTAGTTAGTGTAGAAATAGGGGATCGGGTCAACTCGAGGAAATGAAGCCATGAAGCCATCTGCCTCTGGAAGCTGAGACTGCCCCTGGAAGAATGGAATGTCAAGGATCTCCAGAGCCCATTGATTACCAAATTTACCTGCCTTTATCAAGGACTGCAAGGAAGGAGCTGCTAATTAATGCTCCTTCCACCTTCGCCCTGCCCCTGTCCATGGCTTCTCACTTAATGAAAAACCAGGCCTAGTCAAGTAGGCAGGAAGGAGAGATTAGGGGGAGAGAATTGGAGAACAAAAGAGAATTTAACCTATAAAAGATAGAAGGTGCTCTCACTTGTTGGGACTTTTAGAACATCAGCCATGGCCCCCTTCTGCCTGCCGGGAGAAGTCTGTATTATTACCTTTAAATAAAACCTGCTTAATATGGTTGCCTTGGCATGCTTCTCTAGTGTCCAATCTTCAACATTAGAAGGAGCAGAACTCCTCACCGGTGTCATTGGTTATGAGTAGATTGTAGATCTTCATTTAACACTTTGTAATTAAAATTCTGACGCTGTAGCCAGTTTATTTTATGCTGTAACGCCCCCAAAAAGGAAACCCCAACTCTGTCCCATGGATCTACGGCAACCCCAATCAACCGCAGGAGGCGTCACTTGATGCAAACCGCAAGAGGTGTTTATTCCAGCGCGCTGGGACCCAACTCGTGACTCACGCAGGAGTCCAGGAGTTGAGTCCTGAGCAAAAAATCTTGTAGGTTTATAAAGGCAGAGACCACACATCGGGAGGGGTTGCACATGAAAGGGAAAAGGGGAACAAAGCTGCCGGGAAATTTCAAAGGGGGTCTGGGTTTGCTGATCACAATGTTTTACAACAGGGCGTAGATTCTGGTGTCTTAACTGCCTGAATACTATCTTGCTCCAATTACTCTTTTACTCTCTGTTCCGAGCTGTTTCCTGGAACAGCTTTAAGGGCTTTGTTCCCAGCACTGGGAGGGAGACCTTAGGGGGTTGAGATAAAATAGACAGCTTAAAAAAAATGTCCATTCTTTCAATGCCAATTTTAATGACTATTGTCCCATTAAGAAGTAATACTCCATAAAAAGTTGCAAATCTAAATAACAAAATTACTTAACTGAATTTACCAAATTTTAACTTTAGTTCTTTAACCTACATACCCAGTAAGCAAAGGTTTTTTTTGTTTGTTTGTTTGTTTGTTTGTTTATTAAAAATTGCCTGTAAATGAGCATTTCCTGACCAAGTAATCAGAGTATGTTGTGTTTCTCAAAAATATTCTAGCTTCATTTAAGTAAAATTGACTAATAAAAATTTAATATATTCAGTGCACCATATGATGCTTTGATTGACAGAACTAAGGGAAATGATTGCCACAGTTAAACTAATTAACACATACAACTTGATAGTTATCATTTGTGTGGGAGGGAGGACTAAGGACACTTTAGAGCTAACTTCTCTCTTAGCAAATTCCAAGTAAACAATACATTATTATTTACAATAGTTGCCACAGTGTTTGTTATATCCCTGAGCTAGGTCATCTTATTAGAGAAAGTTTGAACCTTTTGATCAATATCTAACCATTTATTCTACTTCCCAGACCCCGTGACCACCATCTTACTCTCAGTTTCTATGAGTTTGAGTCTTTTAGAATTTACATGTGAGATCCTAGTGTGTTTGTCTTCTCCATCTGACTTAATTCACTCAGCAAAATATCCTCCAGATTCCCCCATGTTGGAAGTGTTTGAATTTCTTTCCTTTTTGTGGCTGAATAATATTCTATTACATACAGACACACACACTTTTTCTTTATCTTGCCATCTGTCAACAGACACTTGTTTTCCACTTCTTGCTATTGTGAAAAATGATATGACAAACATGACAAGACAGATTTCTCTTTTACATTCAGATTTCAATTCCTTTAATTATATAGCCCAAAGGGAGAAGATTCCTGGATTGTCAGTGGTTCTAGTTTTAATTTTTTGAGTATTCTCTATATTGTTTTAAACAATGTTTGCACCAATTTACATTCTTACCAACTGGACACAAGATTTTCCTTTTCTCCATATCCTTGAGAACACTTGTTACCACTTGTCTTTTTTATAATATCCATTTTAAGTGATGTGAAGTGGTATCTTTTTTGATTTTGAATTACACATATTTCTTCCCATACCACAGATTGCTTTTAATTTAATTTATTTTTCCCATGCCGAAGCTTTGTAGTTTGATATAATCCTATCTGTTTATTTTCGCTTTTATTTTCTGTGCTTTTGATGTTCTTTACAAAAACATTGTCAAGATCAAGGTTGAGATTTTCCCCTATATGTTCTTGTAAGAATTTTATGGTTTCAAGCCTTATATTTAAGTCTTTAATCCAGTTCAAGATTATGAGATTTATCCTCCATAAATCACTTGAGCCAATTTCTTATAACATGAGAGAGGGAGGGAGACAGAACCATTGGATCTGTTTCTCTGGAGAACACTGACTTCACTATGGAAAGGCACCAGTATGTTTTGCTACTATTATTTAAGAGTTAAAATAACTTTCCAGTGGAATTATTTACATCCTTTTATAAAATTAAATTGTGTAATTTAGGATGCCACATAAAGTTATCTGTATATACCAAAGGTTTACACAACACAGATTATATCCCTCCTTCTGATCATCAATTCCCCAGTTTGCTCACTATTCTCAGTGTCAAGTGTTCCATTTCACAGAGATAAATTATTTTTCTACTTGTTGGTGAACTCTATAGGTCTCTTTTACTTAAATTTCCCTTTATAATTCAATATTTGAATATATTATAAATATATGGATAATTGTGCCAATAGTTCTTCCTCAAAATATTATCCAGTAAGCAAATCCAATTGCTATCAACTTTGATATGTTATATTTCAAAAAATATCAGATTCATAGTGGCAAAATCTTAGGGTTACTTGAGGTTGAATCTGACATTAAAGAGGTGTTACAGAAATCAAGGAACAGAAGTAATTTCTAACAAGGACAATAGAGAAGCACTGTTTTTTTAATATGGATTATAGTCCTAATCTAGGGCTGATTTTGCTCTGGGATTATAAATTTTTCCCAAAATTCTAAGGACCATCTCCATCTATCTCCAAATAACAGATGGCCTTTCAATTGTCTTATTGGTCTTTAGCACTTTTTAGTGCAGTATTCTAAAGCACCATTGAGCAAGTACTTCTTGAGTACTAGATGATTGCTTAGTAGTAAACTAAGTATTTCTCAAAGAAAAGGAGTTTCAAAGTTGAGCTGTAAACAGATGTAATTTTCATTTTTGATTAGGCAGGTAGCTGAACCAATCAATTTTGATGCCGATAAATACATTATATCACCAGTAATTGTTTAAAAAGTTGAACATGCAGATTATACAATATCCAACAGGACCTTAGAATGCAATGGAAATACCGAGTACATTCAACAACAACAGATAGATGTGTTCCTGTAGTGCTGATAGCATCAGCGGTTAAGTATCATGTATTTTTTAATTAAATTTTATTGAGGGGAGAGATTGGAAGTAGATAGAGGAACCATGTAATAAAAATATTTATTTGGCTCCAAATCACTTGCAGTGAAAGAGAATTAAGCAATCCATTAATTCTCCATTTCTCTTCTTAATCATTTTTATTCAGTCTAAGCTGGGAACTAATTCATAGGTGAAAGCACACTTCCTCTAATAAGGGAGAAAGCACTGAAAAATAAACTTATATGTTGAAATAGGTATAAAACACATTACATTGTCTCATCTACTAACTTTATTCTCCAATATCGTATCTACTAGCTTTATTCTCAGTGAATCAATAAGCAAAAAAGGACCTTAAAAGACCGAAGGCTTGAGAAAAAGAGGTTGAGCCAGATTTTTCGTAAAGTATAATACAATCTATGAGAACTGAATGAAATAATCACATAATAGTGGAAAGCATCCACCAAGAGAATGATTTTTTTTTTTAAATAAGTGAACACACATAGTTCCCTCAACACCCATCCAGAGTTCAAAGGGTAAAGAATTTTTGCCTCTTTGATAAGCTACCTACTGTTACTTCTGTGACCTGGAATCCTGTTTATTTTTTTGTTAAGAGGAGGTAAAAATAAAAAATAAAGCATGCTGGAGGAGAAAATATTGATATTTGTAACAAAGGACTGGTTAGAGAGGAGAGAGAAAGGAAAAGAGAACTTGGGATGAAATTGTGTCTCATAACGAAGGGATCAGCTGCCAATCATGTGGAAAATAGAGATCAAAGCATTGTGAAGAAGGGGTTTTGCTCTTTTGTTTTGTTCTTTTGTTTTTTGTTTTTTTGGGTTTTCTTAAGTAAGAAAACAGATCTAAAATAAAATTTTGTAAACTCAAATCAAGAAAGAAGTAGAAGGGATGCTGCCAGGTCATTAATTACTATCGTGATAAAAAGGAATAGATTACTGGTTGTATGAGAGTGTCCAGTGCTTTGGGGATTGTCATAGAACAGGTAGGAAGGCTGGTACGGTTAGCAGCCTAGATTGGTACAGCTAAGTCTTTGTTAAGGGAGGGCTAAGGGATACTTTCAGGTACTGGTAAATATGATATTTCACAAAGGGATTTTTGAATTGACACAAGTCATTCACCTTCCCCCAAGTATCAGAGATAGAGTAGGTGTAAACCTCCAGGACATAGCTATGAAGATCTTCTGAGGAAAGGACTTTGGGTGTGTTATGGGTCATCATGGTGGACATGAAGATGTACCACTCAGTTTCAAGGACTTTTTGCTCCAGCAGTTGACAAAACTCCCAAAGGACAGCCCTCATCAGTTGGCTACTCTAGGGATGGTCTCAGCTGCAGGAATTGCTACATTCAAGGTCATACACTTGGACAGACTCATATGCAATGACTGAAGTGGGGCCAAAAAGACCTAGGTATTAGAGGTGGAGGAAGGGAACCCTGGGGCCATTGCATAAGATTTCCCTTCAGAGTTAGCTGAGGCTGTTAGATCTGAAGGACAACTTGATTTTCCCAGTTGCACTCACCAGTCAAACTGCTTCTCCCTCCCAGGGATGTTTACCAAATGACTCCTTCTGAATAGGAAAATTCATCTCAGAGGCTGCTTCTGACAGAACCGAAAAGGACATCCATCAATAACTATGTTAATCAAATAATTCTAAAAATTCAACTGGGTGGCAAACTAGGAGGAGAAAAATGACATAATTTCTTTAAGTTCCATGGTCCCTATAAATAATAATAACATAATATTAATATTATAACAATATAATTATATCAATAAACCATTATATATAATGTAACATATTATATACTATATATTATATATGTAATACATAAATATATACTTTATAAAATATATATAATTATAATAATATAATTCCCATCTATATATAAATAAAGTTCCCACCTGAGAATGTCCCTCCTTGTACATAAATTTTCTTTTTGTTTAGTTTTCAAAAAAATATTTTTTATTTTTTTATTATGCCACTTGTACTGTGTGTTCTGTATACTAATCTCCAGTCTAAAGACTGGATTAGGTATTTCCTCCCCTATGTTCATCTTCTTCAGTTGATTATATTATTATTTCTTTAAACTCATAATAATAGATTGTGCATTTGTATCATACAATTTATCTTCCTTTATCAGGAGAATTAAAATGTTGTTTCATATCAGTTTCTTATTTAAATCTTTCAAAAAGCAACTGAATGGTTTCTGTACAAATAAGATATTAATTAAATTTTTATTTGGCTTTTGGCAATCCATAAGAAATTTCTTACATGCCTACCTCAAAATTTATTCCATCTTTGGTCTTATTCCTCTATGTTATAATAGAAATATTTACTCTGACCATTTAAACCAAGTTGTAATGGTAATAAAATATTTGAAATTGAGTCCTTAAAAGGTGGCAAGTTTTGTGCTAAGTACTTTATTAATATAATCCAAATAAGTTCTTAAAATAGAAACTATTATTATGACTTTCTTATAGGTAAAGAATCTAAAACCGGACAGAGTGAGTAATTTACTCAACGACATAGGATTTGGGATAGCTTTAGGGATAGGGCTGCCTGACAAGAAGGAAATGAGAGGGAGATGGGGTATGAAAAATGGTGGAATGAGACAGACATGATTACCCTATGTAAATGTATGATTACATGAATGGTATGAGTCCACATCGTGCACAACCATAGAAATGAAATGATGTATCTGATTTGTGTACAATGAATCAAAATGCAGTATGTAAAAAATTTAAAAATAAATAAGTAATTTTTAAAAAAGAAATAAAATACAATAAAATGTGGCTCATACCACTACTGGATTAAAAAAAAAAAATACCATAGATGTAACTGGCAGACAGCAGTGCAAAGCCACCAAATGACAAACCATGATCTAAAATAAGAACTAGTAGGGAAAGTGAAGCATTAATGTCAAGATACAGGCCTTGAACCAGAGGCATTTCCTAATGGCAACATCAAGGAAGCAAACAGATTCATCTGTGTTATGGGACAGTGAGAGAACACCAAGTGGCTGGTCTCTACAGTGATCTGCCTACAAATTAAGACAGATAACTACATCCTTAGTTAACTTTTATTCTTGTTTATGGTAGATAATTTTCCTAGTAAGGATTATTAGATGGAAATTATGGTCATGATTAATGCTAGTTACACATGAAATATTTAAACATCCTTTCTTGTTGAGAATAATGCTCATTTGGAATGAAATGAACATTTTGAACTATGGATAGTGCAAGGAAAAATAGCATTATTGGAGCATTATCAAAAAGATCAGAATTAGTGTCTAAGGCCTGTCATTATACACTTGAGAAGAATATGAAGAGTAAAAACTAATTATTTCATTGATTCATTCAAACATTTTCATGTCACATCTTGAAAACACAAAATACTTTTTAAAGATTGTTTTATTTAGCCCTCACAACAATACTATAAATTTAGCGTGTGTAAGGTCTCACCTTCTTATAAATAAAAAAAAAAAAAAAAAAAAAGGATTGAAGACACAGCAATGTGCTTGTGGTCATTCAACTGGAGAAATGACAGGTCTGGCCTTACACTCAGACTTGTCCAGCTCCAGAGCCTCTGCCGAATTTCCTGGTAAGGCACAGTTCACATAGTCTAGAGAGAACAAGAAAACCGTCCTTCAGCATCCTCAGCACACTGTTCCTCCTCCTCTTCCTAATAATGACAACCTATGGGGAAAATCTCGTGGGTCATAGACTACGGCAGAATGTCACACTGTCTGGCAGAACTTCAGCTTAAAAGGTCAATAAGCTTCACAGTAAAGCTTTTTAATCATCCATGGAAAATAAATTGCTCATATTTCTGTTTACTAAACAAAGCGAAGGCGAATTTATTATGTTCATCTTTTGGGTGCATTTTCTGAGGACCAAAAAGTTAACAATGTATAAACCACAGCAGTTTGACCAGATAGCACGTTTTCTAACAGATGTTTTAAATGCTGCTAACCCAGAAGAAGAGCTATAAGCACAATGGGAAACCAAAAAGTATGAATCAAGTGGAAGACACACAAAAAGTCAAACTAAAGTGATGAGGATACAAGTGAATTGTACTATAAAGGAAATATCGAAAGCCATAAAAACCTAAAGGAATGAGTCAGTCTGCAAAGGTTAGAAACAATCAATAATTAGCATGGTGCAAGGAAGACTGAACAGGAGGAAATTGAGGGAGAACTTTTAGAAAGGATTCTCAGGAAAGATTGCTCTGACTATTAAAACTGTGAGTTTTTAGAACAATCTATCCACCACAGGAAGCTGTGAAACTGCCATCATTTAGGACAAAGAGGGATTAGTCTCTCAGAACCACTAAAAGCAAGTGCTAGAAAATACATTAGTGGGAAATGAAGAGTCCCCTTTCTATTGTTTTTTCCTTTCAACACAACAGGCATCTACTTTGTCCTTGACAAAGTTATTTGTTAAAATATGTAGATTTTTCACCTGGCAATTGAGTTATACCTTTTTGTCCTCCACGTAAAGTTTCTGCTGGACTTGCTTAGCTCTCATGAAGAGTCACATTCATTGAGCTTATCAAAATGACAAAAAGACCTTTTTTTTTTTTTAACATACTTACTATGGAAAAACAGACAAGCAATTCAGCAGTGCCAATATCTAACCATTCGGGGATAAAAATGGCGACATTTCTGTGAACAACAGAGACTTATGTGCAAGTGTTTGTGTATGTACATGTTTACACAGGTTTGTGTTTATAGAGATTATAATTATGCCATAAATAATCTTTTTGCTATTTGCTTAATAATTTAACCCATGATTATATCCCCGTGTAATTAAATTGTCCTGTATTATGCTATAGATTGCATCCACAGTATTAATAAAATCAACTATTCATTCTTAATTGGACACTAAGCCGTCTCTGATTTCTTACTATTATACAATGCTGCAATGCCAACATTACTGCATAAATTTTTGTCAGTTTCTGTTTTAGTCAGATTTTTGTTGCTATGACCAAAAGACCTGACAAGAATGATTTTAGAGAAAAGCTTATGTGAGGCTCCCAGTCTCAGAGGTTTCAGTCCATACATGGCCAACTCCATTGTTCTGACCTGAGGCAGAACTTCATGGTGGCAGAGGAAAGCAGATCTGGACATGATACTAGGAAGTAGAGAAAGAAACAACTCCTCCAGCCAGGGATAAAATGTAAACCCAAAGGGCATGCCCCTAGAAAGCCACTTTCTAATCTTTTAAAAGAAATTTGAATTGCTGGGTGAAAGGGCTTGCAAATTTAACTAATTCCTTAAGAATCCTCCAAAACGAATATATGTCCAAAAAGCAATAAACAAGAGGGCCTGAAACAAGCTGTCTGAGTGACCATATGCTGATTCTGTGTAGCTCAGTCTCCTCATCTGTTCACTAAGATTCCTAAAACTACTCTGTATGATCACTGCTACGATTTCATAAACAAAATTATGAAAAGTACCCAGAATAATACCAGTCAGAATGTTTACACTTATTATTGTCACTATTGTTTCTGATTAGCATCTTATTAGAAGCTATTTCCCCCATCCTAGATGACAATATTATCACAAAAATATTTTCAAATGTAACAGATTTAAAAACACTATATAATTACTATTTTAACTGTCTTTTGATTAATAACGTTAGTGTAAGGGATCCCACAGAAACCACACCGAACATGGGAAATCACAGAAGGGAGTTTATTAAGCAAACAGAGTGTCTCCCTGCAGGGTAAGAGAGAAAATGAGAGGAAAAGAAAGGAAACGAGAAAGGGCGAACGAAAGAAAGAGTGTGAAAGTGAGGAGGATAGAGAAAGTGAGTAGGAGAGAGAGAAGGATGAGGAAAGATGGCGGAGTAGCTACTGAAGCAGTCGAATTCCTCTGGGCTAACAGGGGACCAATAACGGAGAAGGATACTTGCAAGCTGACTGATAAACCAATAGCTAGCTAGGATGTTCACAGACTGACAGTAGTTGGGAGGCGGGGAAAATGACTACACCAGAAAGGTCTGAGGGAGCAGCTTTGTACATTACAGTTAGGATATCAGAGTGTATTTATTGGTCATCTATAGTTTTTCCTCTGCATCTAACCTGGTTATGGTCCTTGGAGTTTATTTCACTGCTGCAATTTTTGTTTTCTGGTATGTCTAAGGTTCCTTCCTTCCTTTCTAGAAAGTCAACATCTTGCAGAAGCAAAGCATATATAGTACTAAAAATTTCTAAAACAAAATACCCACACATTTCCTCCTACATTTCCCCAAAATGTTTTTTTCAGTCTATTTAATTCTCATTTGAATTCTGATGCCTTTTAAATCTTTGGCTTAGCAAGTTCTTGTTACTAATTATTAATGTTGCTTTCACTTTAGTCTTAGTCCACAAAATATTTATTTATTTATTTATTTTTGGTCTAGCAAAAAAAAAAAAAAGATAAGAAAAGAAGGAAGGGAGGAAGGAAGGAAGACACACACAGTCCATCACATTATAGAAAGCTTCATGTTATTGACACTATCCTGTTACCCTACTTAAGTCATTATAGCCTTGGGCTAAATAATTTCACAAGCTTTGTTTTTTTCCTAATTTGGCTAATTTTCCAAACCTTTAAGGAAATATAATGCAGCAAATAATTTAAGAACATAATCTTTAGAATTAGATACACTCAAATTCTGGTTCTACTCAATGAATTTATGCAAATTACTTAGTATCTCTGGGTCTCATTTTTCTTACATGTAAAATGGAATTAATATCCAGCTCAAAGGGGCAGTATGAAGGTTAAATCACATAATGTATGGGACAATTTAGGTGCTTAATAAATAATAGTTACATTTTTATACTGTATTGTTTTCTTGTTCAATGAAAGTTCATCAAGTTATATGACCATGTGAAGTGTTCCCAAGTTATATGACCATGTGAAGTGTTCCCATCTTAGTGAACACCAACACCAGTCCTACATCTAGTGGAAATCTTGGAATCATCCTTAGATCATTTTTCTCTACCATTCTCCCACATGAATCTGTCATGAAGTACTATCTACATAGCATCTAAATGTGGTTCCCATCCATCCACTCAGCTCCATCCCCAATACTAGGGCACCCATCTAGACTTCCTCATCTCATTTTTAGATACCTACAAGGATATTAATTTTCTAACTGCTGCCCAATGACTATTTCTAAATAAGAAATCTAAACAGGGCACTAGTCAACTACAATAATCCCCATAGTTACCCATTAGTTAAAAGAAAAAGACAAAATTATTGAGTATGGATTCATGTAACAACATGTTCTTGCTCTATCTCTACAGCTTCATCATTGACCTAAATACTTTCTAATCTCAATCCCACTTATAAAATATTTTTCACTATAATTACAATCATTTTTGTCATTTCCAGAATATTCTGTGGGGACTAACATATTAGGGACTATGCTCAAAACATCCTATCTCAAATAGCATTTATGAATTGCTTTATTCACAATTAATTGAAGAGAAATGAGCATTTACTGATTTTAAACAAACTCCAAGTACCTTTAAAGGTTAAAATAATCTTGTGTTAATCTTATAATGGACAAAATTAAATATTTTGCCCAAGTTTACAAATGTAAACTGCAGAGCTGGGTCTTGTGTTTTCCTCCTTTTCTGAAATATTTATTAGATTCTTGTTTCTATTAACTTTTTTATGAACATAGAGATGGATTAGAAACAGGTTCTTAATCAAGGAAATCAAAGTCTAGTGGAACAGCAGCTCAGAAATCCCTTATTAATGAGGACAACCATGTTTGTGCAAGGTATGTTAGGGGCATAGCCACATATTATGGTTTCCCAATAAACCATGGCTGCTCCATTTCCTGCCATGGTTTCTCCTTGCATTTCCCTTCCTGGCTGTGGGAACTTAAGAACCTATTAAAAACTGAATTAACATAGTAAAAGGGTGTCTTTACTGCTGTGCATACCCTAAGAAAAGGGTTAAGATATAATAGAGGACTTAAATTATAACACCAGAGGAACACACACACACACACATCATCATCATCCTCATTATCAAGAATTTATAGCCACTCACAGTGGCATGAGTTTGTAGGTGACTTAGACTCTGTCTCAAAATAAAAAGAAATAAAATGGCCTTGGGATATGGCTCATTGATTGAGCACCCAGATTCAATTCCCTGTGCCAAAAAAAAAAAAAGAAAAAGTAGGTGGAATAATAATTTTCTGTACCACACATAAGAAATCCGACATAATAAAAGGCAGGCATTTTAAGGAGGAGGAAAAATAGACATTGGAATCCAAGTACTTGTATTTTGGGTCCTTTTATTTTCTATCAAACTGTATTGCATCCTGGTCATAAAATTATAAATCAAATTTCAATGGTATCTAGCTACCTAGCTAAAGCTACATGCTTTTATATTTTTATGATTAAAATCTCAAGGTCTTAAAAAAATCCCAGGTACTTACACAAGCATGATTGCAATCGGAGTGAATGTTTCTATTTATGCTTATAAAATATAAAATTTAGGTCTCTGAGACTTTTGTGGTTGGGGTCTCAAGATCACTGGTTATAAACTACTAGGATATGAAAAGGAAAACTAGATTAGAAAACAGGAGTACTTTTAAGTGACTAATTGACATGCCAAAGTCATTTAAGGTTTATCATTGGTTTGTTCATCTCCAAAGATAATAGTAATTACTTGTTTATCTAAAAAAAATTAGACTAAAGCAGATAAGGCATTAAAATTTATAAATAATTAAATACTACCAAACTTTCTGTTATCATTATTAATTACGACAGTTCTATAGATCATGGAATTAAAAATTTAGAATAAGAATTTAGAACTGGAACTACTACCTCATTCTACCAACTAGAATAACAAAGTTCAAAATAGCTAACTAACTTCTCTAACATCATACGGTATATTTTTAAAATGTGTATAAACATGTATGAGTTAAGTTATAAATACTGCCAGTTATTTCAACCACCCATTCTTATTAATGTCTGCATTTTAATAATGCAATAAAATGCATTACAACTAATTCCACAGAAATGTAAATAATCATGAGATGATGCACATTATACCAAAAGTTGGATACACTAAAAGAAACAGATACATTTCTAGAAACATTTAACTTACAAAAATTGAGTCATAAAGAAATGAAAACTCTGTAGAGATCAATAACAAGTACTGGGATGGAAACAACAATAGATATTCCCCAATTACAGAAAAGCCCAGCTTCTGTAGTTTCACTGCTGAATTCCATAAAACATTCAAAGATGAAAAAAACGAAAAAAGAAAATCCTGCCCTTTGCAACAACATGGATGAATCTGCAGAAATTATGTTGAGTGAAATAAGCCAAACAGAAAGACAAATCCTTCATGACCTCACTTATATGTAAAATCTAAAAAGTCAAAATGTAGACTTGGTCAGTAGAATGATGGTTACCAAGAGGTAAGGGTTTAGAGAAAATAGGGAGATGTTGGTGAAAGGGAATATATATTCATTTACAAGGTGAATATTTTCTGAGGTTCTAATAGTTATGTACTTAAAATTTACTAAGAGAGTAGATCTTAAATGTTCTCACCATGCACACACAAATGACAATGAGGTGAGGTGATAGATGTATGAACTAACTTGAAGGTGTTAATTGTTTTGCAATCTATTTGAACGTTAAATACAAATGTAGTCTAATGTAGGTTCAGGGGTGATCGGATGTATGAGGGGACTAAAGGCTTAGGAGGAGGATTGGCATGTGTGTTTTGTCAACTTCATATTTGAAGTGACAAACAGAACGACAAACAACAAAACTGATTAATGAATGAATGAAAGAAGTGGAGAGAAGGGAAGGTAGAGCTTTGTTATGGAAGGTTCTGAATGACATTCTAAATATATCAGAAATCATCTTTCTACTTCATTGACCACTTTGAAGCATTAAAGTATAAGCCTGACAAATTTGGATTTGTTTTACAGGTAAGGATTGCAGAGAATAAGACTGTCTGGGAGGATTAAAGACAGGAATAAAATATTTAAATATATATTTAAAAAATACATACACACACACACACACACACACACATATATATATACACACACACATATATATATATCTTCAATCAACTAGAAAAAGATATAATGATACCCCACTTGATTCTTTTACCATCTTTAACCAATTCTAAGAAAGAAGATCTTGTTTGAGAAAAACAAATAATTTAGGAAACTTGGGTTCTTCTGAATTAGCAGTACCTAAACCACATTCAGATACTCTAATTTAGTAAACAAGTACCTATAATTTAAAATTGCCAGCATTTATGCAAGCACCTGGCTGGTATGCATAGATCTAGCAAAGAAAAAAATCTAAGGTAGAAATAGAAAGGAAATAAAATTCAGTCTGAACACAGAAGAAAAGTGTTATAATAAAAAAAAAAAAAAAAGAAAAGGAATGATCCAGAAGAAAAAGGAATAAAACCAGCAACACTCTAGAAGCAAAGAAAGTTTCAAGAGTGAAAAAGTGGTCAACAATGCTAGGTTTTAGAAAGACTAAGGACTGAGTTTAGCAATTAAAATACTGTTCTAAATTTTGAGAGGGAAGTTACATTTGATTATAGTGGGTAGAAGTAAGCTAGTAATATGCTAACAAAAACGACACAGCAGAGAATGGATTTTTCTTTCCAAAATGCTGGCAGAGGAGAAATGAAGAAAATCAGTGAATGTGTTAATGAATTAATTACAAAATGAATTATTTTCTTCAAGATTGATATCGAACATATCATTATAACCATATAGGTCTATCATTATTCAGGGCAGTACCTTGATATTGTAAGTATACAATTTAGGCCCATATCTCAAAATGGTTTGTAGATATAAGAAAAGGATATTGAGCTTTGTCCCACTCGAGGTTGAAATGGGAAATGGGGAAGAAGACAAAAGTGTCTTTTCTAGAAATAAGTATATCTAAGAAGTTTCTTAATGAATGAGTAAAAGTAGTCAAGCTGTCTTAGTTTAAGATTCATCACAAGCAGAGTCTGAGATTAAAGCTTGTGTGCTGGCACTTTAAGGAATTGATCCTCAGAAGCAATACTAAGAAATGGAGTAAAACAAGAAGAATGTTTCATCAGGTCGGTCACCTGAAGCTACTCCAGACTTCTCACATGGGGTCTGAAGCCAGTAGTAGACCCAAGAGGATTTGAAGGGCCACATAAGAAATATCTCATTCACAAGTTATGGGAAGAAAAGCAGCAGCGATAATGAGAAGTGATACAAGGTAGAACTTCATGTAGTATGTGCCAGGAGTGATTTTAAAAATTCATGTTGCAAGAATACTCGATCTGAAGAAAGGTGTGTGACACAAGACACTGGAGAAATTGGTTGAGCTTTAAATGCCGTATTAAGAAACTTGGAATTTATTCTGCAATCACTGGTATATAAAATCGCATAAAAGTATATAATAATTGCAAGTGGCTCCATCTGTAATAAAACTGTTGGTAAGGATCAACATAAGACATAATGTTGGAAAGAAATAAATGAAAAGGGAGAATGAAAATGACTTTATGAAGGTGAGATTTCTGCTTCATACCAGGTCAATAATTGAAATTGGGGTAGTTTTGCCTCCTAAGGACCATTTCAATCAGTCTTTTTGCCACTGTAACCAGAAGACCTGACAAGAACAATTTTAGAGAAAGAAAATTTTATTTTGGTGCTCTTGGTTTCAGTGGTCTGAGTCCAAAGAAGGCTGACTCTATTCCCTAGGACCCGAGGTGAGGCAGGACATGAGGGTGGAAGTGTGTGGTGGAAGAAATTGGCTGAAAACATTGCACCAGGAAGCAGAGAGAGAGAGAGCTCCACTCTCCAGGGAAAAATATACACCTCAAAGACATACCCCCCTGACCCACCTCCTGAAGGAGTTAAAATTTAAGTGCCCATAATCAAAGCACAGAATCTGTAGTCTAGCAAATGAACTTAGAAAAAGAAACAAAGAGGGGCAGGCTTGAGGCCTGAACATACCTAAACAAGCCTAAAATAAGACTGCCAAATCATCAAAAACTAACTGGCCATGGAGGATAAACAATCTCCACAAGGCCGTGGACCATATGGTGTCACCCACTTTCCCCCTTCTTCCCTTTTCTTTAAGGTTAACTTGACCCCTGCTAACCAAAATAAACTGCCCTACCACATTGCTGGAATGTCAATTTGCATGTACTACTTGCTGATGTAATCAATGTAGTCATGTGCCCGCTTATGTTTGAATCAGCCAATTATGTGTACCCGCGTCAAACTCCCTAACTTTTCCTATATAAACCCCTGATTTCTGAGCCTCATGGTCAACTCCTCTATCTCCTGCGTGAGATATGTGTTGGCCTGGAGCTCGTTATTAAAGTGCCTCATGCTTTTGCATCAAGCCGGTCTCTCGTGTTTCCTGGAGCGCACCATCCTGAGACTCGAGTAAGGGTCTTCCTTTTGGGGGGTCCTACACTCCTCTGGCTACACCTTGCCTGCCTACACCCAATTAATTCCTATTGGGTGATTAATATGCTGATTAGGTTAAGGCTCTCATAATCCAATCATTTCACCTCTAAATTTTCTCACATTGTCTCACACATGAGCCGTTGGGGTAAATTCATATCTCAACCATAATGGGGAGATTCGGCAAAGACTCAAATTTTGTCACAACCTGTGGTGAAGTGTGTTACTGAAACCAGTGTTCAGAGGGTAGGGATGCTACTATTGAGGCAATATACATGATAATCCCAATAAAATGGGTTATCCAGCTTTAGTGTCAATACTAGCTGCAAAGAAATCATAGAATGGGTACTTTGACCTGATCAAAGATATAGACATACGTATACTTATGCATTTGTGTATGTATGGTTGTATGTGTGTATACACATATATAAAGTTTGAAAGCATTCAAAGAAATAAAAAAATAATAAAGAATGTTCAGGTTTTGATCCATCAACAAAGGAAAATACAGAAAGACTGAAGTTTTTATCTTGATAATTTTGAAGTTATTGTATATCATTGTACTGATATACAATATCAGTATTGTATATCTTAACAATACTGAGCTCTTCTACCCATGACACACTTCTAAATTTATTATTCTATCTTTAATCTCTCTCAACAGTGATTCATTATTTTCAGTATAGTGGTATCCCATGTTCTTTTATTTTTTTATTAATATTCTGAATATCTTAAAAATAAATAATTTTTATTCCATCTTCCATCCGTTCATTATTATTATACAAATAACATTGGCTTTTTATATTTACAAAATTTGTTTATTAATTCTAGATTTATAAACCTTAAGTTTTTAATATTCTGCAATGGATTTTATCTTTTCCGATCTCATTTCTGTGTAATCGAAGGCACTCCACTGCATCCTAAAATTATGCACTCTGGCTGGTTTGCATCAGGACTTTTTTTCTTTCCACATTTTTATTGGTGCATTATAGTTGTACATAATGGTGGGATTTGTCATTACATATGCACACATGCATACAATATAGCAATATAATTTGGCCAATATCACTCCCCAGTACTTTCTCCTTCCCTCTCTTGAGTATCAAAAATAATATTGATAGCCTCCAAAATGCATCAGATTAACTGGATTTCCTCTGGCCAAAGTTGGTATAGTGAGTTTCATGTGGTATGTAGGGGACAAAAACGTACCTTCTTGACCCAGCAACCCCTAATGTGAATTGTGTAGGAACTTGGCAGAATTCTCAAGGGTTCCCGTCACCATAGCTACCAAAAAGTTGAACTCCAGGAAATTGTCATATTGCTGCATTTCTTGAATGAAACATTTTTATTGAGTGCAACGAAATAAATAGTAAAATAGAAGCACAAGTCTGAAAATGAGACTATTTTGAAAACAATGCAAGAAAACACTTGCAATGAAAATGGGATGATTTCAAGTACAAGCAAAACTTGAAGTAGAACAAGGTAGGATCAAACTAGAGATAGTTTAGAACTCCAGGAAAATTCAAATTCAAAGGCATGGAAGTAAAAATAAAATAATAAGGGAATTCATATACACACGCAAAAAAACACAATCTCTATCCCTATAAAAATGCAAGTAGCCAAAGTTTTTTACTTAAAGGTTAAAGATTTAAATCCTTGCTCAAATTTATGCTACTATGCTGTTTAGCAAAGTTTCCTGCGTTCTCTAATCCTTAATTGGTTTATCTGTAAAATGAAGTTGTGTGAGTGGGGTTTTTTTGAGGTTAGGTAAGTAAAACACCATTGTTTCTGGTACTCAGTAAAAGCTTAATTATGGGTCTCATTTCTTAAAAAGAAAAGATTTTTTTTCCTTTGATTCAGCATCATTCTACATTGGGCTACCTCTCTCACAACTAAATGGTAATGGTGACCTTATGTGCATTTGGTTTTTAGAAATTATGGCATAATAGCAAAAACATCCATGCCATATAAAAAAATCAATTCCAGGTAGATTAAAAACCTAAATGTGAAAGGCAAAACCATAAAGCTTTTAGAAGATAATATGGAAGAATAAATTAATGTCCTCAGTGAGAAAGGATGTCTTAAACAAAACACAAAGAACAGTGACTACGAAGAAGACTAATAAATTCAATGATGTTAAAATGATGGTCATAATTTTACCATCTTCAAAAGACACCATTAAAAAAGGTGAACAGTCATAAAATAGAAGAAGCTATTTGCAATACATCCAGCTGATGAAGAACTTATATCCAGATTTTATGTGAAGAAAACTCCTAAAAAGTCAGACAACTCAATTTTAAAAAATAGGTAAAAGACTTAAATCAAGCATTTCACAAATAGGAAAGCCAACTAACCAATAAACTTATAGAAAGGGGCCAGGCATAGTGGTGCACACCTGTAATCCCAGCTACTTAGGTGGGTAAAGCAGGGGGATCACAAGTTCAAGGTCAGTCTAGGCAGCTTGTTGAGACATGTAAGCTTTTCATCACTGTGACAAATACCTGCAAAAAATAAATTAAAGGAAGCAAGATTCATTTTGGCTCACAGTTTCAGTTCAAGGTCCACTGGCTCGATTCTGAGCCTGAGGAAGTGTAGAACATAATTTCAGAAAGGTGTGGTAGAGGAAAGCTACTCAGCTTCTAGCAGCCAGAAAGCTCAGGAAGAGAGAAAGAGAGAGAGAGAGAGAGAGAGAGAGAGAGAGAGAGAGAGAGAGAGAAACGCAAGTGCACACCCAGGACAAGAGAAAGTCCCAAGGGCATGTCCCCAGTGACCTACTTCCTCAACCATGAACTACCTGCCTAGAGTTTCCACCACCTCCCAGTAGTCCATTCAGCTACTGAAGGATTAATCCACAAATGAAGTCAGAGCATTTATGGTCCAATCGCTTCCCCAAAACCCCACACCTTGCTGCACTGGAAACTAAGCCTTCAACACATGAGACTTCAGGGAATACTCTAGATCCGAACCAAAACTGTTGAGGAGCATACTCAAGGAAGTATAGACCTGTAAAGTGATGCCCCTTCCCAACACTTGGATTCATACTTCCTAGAGAAGCTGTGTTTGCATCCTGTAGGATGGTAAAATTTTCAAAGATAAAGTTGGCTCACAATCACGGGATAAGCAAGAAACACCCCACCAGGGTGTGAAAAGGTCTGGGACTGACAGGTAGTCTCCAAGAGTGGGTCAAGACATCACCATATTGAGAAACTATTTCATCAACAAGGTGGCAGGAGCAGAAGCCAAAGACAGCACATAAAGAGAAGTTCCTCCCTTCTATGAAGTTCTTTCAGCATGCCTGAACAACTATGCTTCATAGGTGAAAGGCAATCAACCAGCAATTGGCATGGAAGGGACAGAGAGAGAGATTTCTGGGATACTAGTAATGTACCAGTACTTCACGTGTGTGGAAGTTACATAAGTGATCTCATTACAAGTATTATTAAACTACAAAGTAAGTTCTATGCCTCTTTCTTTATATTTCACAATAAGATATTGATTTTCAAGAAGCCACAAGGTATTTGCTAAGCCACATAATTTCTCTTGATCGTGAACTCATCATTCTTAAAAAAATGTAAATGGTAATATCTGCCAAGTTAAATCAAGTGATTCTCAATTTTTTTAAAAATGAAAAATGAACAAGGCAACATATAAAAGTGTTCTGAAAGACATGGGGAAAATATATAAATCAACATAAGGAATTATTACCTTTCTAATAATTTTGAAAAGCCCAGTTTATAAAAATAAGAGTGTATTTCTCAGGCTTCTCCAGGGAAAACAGAAAAAATAATATATGATTTATTGAATTTATCTCTTTCTAGACATATTTATTATAGAGTATACATATAATACACACACACACACACACACACACACACACACACATATATATCTTATCCATGTATCTCTTTCTAATACAGATGTTTATGTTCACTATGAAGAAGGAAGTGCCTCACTTGTGAAGTCTAAGGAGTCCCATGATCTACCATCTGAAACTGGAGATCCAGAAAGAATGGTGCTATAGTGTCAGTCCCTGCCCAAGACCTGAGAATGAGAGGTGTCAATGGAGTAAGTCCTAGTCAACAGCAGAAGACCATGTCCCTGTTCAAGAATTCAGGCAAAGAGAGTGAATTTTCCCCTCCTCCACCTTTTTATTCTATGCAGATCTTCATAGGATCAGATGATATAATGCCCACACACACTGGGGAGAATAATCTGCTTTATTTAGTCGACCTATTCAAATGCTAATCTCAACTAAAAACTCTCTCACAGTCATATCCAGAAATAACATTTAGCCAGATAGTTGGACTCGGCTCAGGGCTTAGTGACATTTACACATAAAATTAACCATTGTGAAAAGCAAACACTACTAGTATGGTGATATTAATGCCAAAACCAAGAACTTTCAGTTTATTGTTATTCTTTCAATAATTGAGAATGGAAAGCACACACATAATTGTTTACTCAAAAAGTAATTGCTTGGCATGGTAGTGCACACCTGTAATCCCATCTACTCTGGAGGCTGAGGCACAAGGATTGCAGGTTTGAGGCCAGCCTCAGCAAATTAAGTAGACCTATCTCGACTTAGAAAATTAAACTGGCTAAGAATATAGTTCAGTGGTAAAGCATCCTGTTTGTTTGTTTGTTTTTTAAGAAAAAAAGTAAATGCACTATTACTACTTAAAGAATATATATTTTCAAGCTAAATATTACCTACAAATTATCTAGTTCATTCTTTAATTGTAAATAGGGAAATATTGCTGCCAGAAATAATATTTTCAGCTAGTGAATTTCAGGGTCAGAATTGGAACTCAAATCTCCTGACATACAATTCATGTCCTTTCCTGAAAACCACACTTAGGATCTAAACAAATCTTCTAAGGATTCAGAAATATTATGAGTATAAGTATGAATGGAAGCAATAGCTATGGTCTACTTCCCTTTTATCCATTTGATCCTTTTTGAGTGGGTGTGAAACTGAGACTTACTACAGATTGATAGCCTCTGGCAGTGTGAGGGGGAAGACTAGCCTGCCACAGTGGAATGAAAAATAAAAAGTGTGAGAAGGTGTAATGGAGTGACATAAAATTCTTGCTCAATGCCCAAACAAATTATCAGTGTTTGGCCACTGTAGTCTGTTGGGCTGTGCTTAGATGCGAGCCAGTAAGATAAGTAACAGAGTGAAGAGAGAACGTGCTGTTATTTACATTTCTGGAATCATCTGTATCTGTGAGTTACAGAATGAAGGGCAACAGATGTGCATCTTACTATGATATTTAGTCTTGGTTAAAATCCAGTTTAAATCAAATATTTGAAGCAAAGTTCAAGCACAGTTTATATCTACTTACATTTTTAAATAATAAATCCTGAAACAGTTCAACCAATTCTACTGTTGAGTTCATTAGTGAGTTAGAGAAATACACTTACAGACAATAATTACTATATTCTCGTTGAAAACTGAATGTAGGGTATTCGAAGGACTTGTGTAGAAAGAGTCTTTCATACCTAAAATCAGGAACCCTGAGCCTTTTGTTAAGTTTTGACTTATGTAAGAGTTGAAATAGCTCTGACACCTTCCATTACCTGTGGAATGTAAACTGCAGCCAGTCAGCAGCTGGCTGACAGTGATAAAGTGCGAACGGATGGTGTTCACCCTCGGCACTAACCCTGATGTACCTGGCCTTTTCAAAACAGGGAGGCTAATGTCTAACGAGTCATGTAAAAGTCAGAGTGGATGAACCTTAAAGAAAATGCAACAGAACACCCTTTGCATTTCAGTTTTCTTTGAAATATCATCACTTTAAGTTTAGTGTCAGTGCCAAAAGCCAGCGATTTATAAGTTTTGCAATGTGTGCTAACTTAACAAGAAAACAATTCAGTATTAAGGAGGTTGAATCAGTTGCTATCATTTGACAGTTTTAGGACTTTGCTTTTGCTTTTGGTAATCAAGGTCGTGGAATTAGCTTCAAGATACTTTCCCTGAAGTTAGAATTGAATCATTTTCAATGAAAAACAAGAGCAGCAGTTTATAAAAATATGAATTAGTTTCATCATAAAAGATACTGGGACTGGAACAATAGGTCTTGAATGCCCGCTTTGTACAGACGTAACCTGGTAAGAGAATTTATTTTCATTTTCCCCCCAATTATCCCACTGACCGACTTCAGTTGAAATTCAGAAAAATTGAAAAATCACTCACTCATGAATCTGATAAACCAAAATAATAAAACCTGATATTTGTCATGTGTTATGTTGGTTTGTTGGTTTGTTTGTTTCAAGTATATATAGCACAACTCCTGATGGAGAAAGAGTTTTCTGTTCACACTGCATTCAGAGGAGTAACGATGTTTAGTGCAGAGTTAGCAGAACCTGTTAGTGTGACCTGACAAGGCTCAGCTAGGCTGCATGAGGCTAGTTGCTAAGCAAGGGGAGCTTCGGTCAACTGCCACCTAGGCCAAGGCAACAGGAACACTCAGATTGGAGGCTATCCCCAGTCCCCTGCCATGCCTCATATCGACAATGACGTGAAACTAGACTTCAAGGATGTCCTTACCAGGCCAAACTGCAGCACCCTTAAGTCTCGAAGTGAGGTGAATCTCACAAGATCCTTTTCATTTCGGAATGCAAAGCAGATGTACACTGGCATCCTTATCATTGCTGCTAATATGGATACTGTGGGTACCTTTGAAATGGCCAAGGTTCTCTGTAAGTTCTCCTTCTTCACTGCTGTCCATAAACATTATAGCCTTCATCAGTGGCAAGAGTTTGAGGGCCAGAATCCTGATTATCTTGAGTATCTGGCTGCCAGCTCAGGGACAGGCTCTTCTGACTCTGAGCAAACTGGAACAGATCCTGGAAGCTATTCCCCAGGTGAAATACATATGCCTAGATGTGGCAAATGGCTACTCTGAACACTTTGTTGAATTTGTGCGTTTCCCTCAACACACCATCATGGCAGGGAATGTGGTAACAGGAGAGATGGTGGAAGAGTTGATCCTCTCTGGGGCTGACATCATCAAAGTGGGTATTGGGCCAGGCTCTGTGTGTACCACTCAGAAGAAAACTGGAGTGGGGTATCCACAGCTTAGTGCAGTGATGGAGTATGCAGATGCTGCTCATGGCCTCAAAGGCCACATCATTTCAGATGGAGGTTGTAGCTGTCCTGGGGATGTGGCCAAAGCTTTGGGGGCAGGGGCTGATTTGTGATGCTGGGTGGCATGCTGGCTGGGCACAGTGAGTCAGGTGGTGAGCTCATCGAGCGGGATGGCAAGAAGTACAAACTATTCTATGGAATGAGTTCTGAAATGGCCATGAAGAAGTAGGCTGGTGGGGTGAGGCAGATTACAGAACCTCAGAGGGAAAGACAGTGGAAGTCCCCTTTAAAGGGGATGTGGAACATACCATTCGTGACATCCTAGGAGGGATCCCATCTACATGCACCTCTGTGGGAGCAGCTAAGCTAAAGAAGTTGAGCCAGAGAACTACCTTCATCCAAGTCACCCAGCAGGTGAATCCAATCTTCAGTGATGCACGCTAGACCTGAGTAGTTCTGCCCTCTTAAGGCACCAATACTTCACCATAGGTCGCCCACATGGGCTTCTGACCCATTCTAGCTACTGTGGCTGTGCATTTGCCAGTTCCTATCGTCTCCCTCCTGAGGGCTCCTGTAATAATTCAATACTTCTCTGTTTGTACATATGAGATGCCCAGAGCACTCACTGGGAAGGAAGTGAGGAAGAATACAGTCTGAAAATGAAGTAAGATAATCAGATGGATATCTGGGGACCCAGCATCCTGAAGATTAAAAGATACTGATTGATTCAGAAAAAAAGAAAGAAAGATGTTTAGTGCATACATTTGGTTGGTTAGTTTAGCCATACATTCCTTTCCTTCTCTGATAAAACACTGAGTCTATTTCCTACTTCTGAATGGGTAAAAGGGAAGATGTTGTCAAAGAAGACATACTATGGAGAAAATGAAATTGAAAAAAAAATAGGATATAAGATTAGTACATCAGGACTTAGATGATCTGAAGTCTAAGGCATATTAGCCTAAGAAAACAGAACTGGGAGAAAAAAAATTAGGACTTCAGAGAGGAAATAAAATGCTTCCTCAGTTCTGGCTTAATCTGCCTAAGGGTTTTATAGTTGTGATTTGTGTCTCTCCTCTTCCTTCTTTTAGATATCTCTTAAATATTTAACAGCCTTGCACATTTGCCTTTAAACAGAAACTACAGTAGAGAAAAGGCTCAGTAGGGGTTGATCTTTAAATAATTATTAAGTTATGGTTGTGGCCCATATTCTTATGATAGGACTTAAAAAGTCATAGTTCCTTAGAGTGAGGGTAGGATATTTTTTTCAGAAATCTGAGGCAGGAACTTTGGTCAAGTACTGTGATTCCAATTTCTTTTGTCCTTCAGTATCTAAAAGTTCTTCACAATAAACTTTAATAATATGGCTACTAAGAATGAAATTTTATATTTTTTCATCCATACTCAATGAATCCAACAGGTACCTTCCTCAAAGTATCCACTAATATTAAAAATTAATAATCAGACTTTATGTGTTAGACTGAAATTCCATAAATTTTTAAGACATATTGTATTTGGTATTTTGCTCAAAAAGGAAAGAATTTGAGCTTGTCATCAAAGTTAAGAGTGTGACAGTGCTTCTTAACTTGGGGCAATTTTACCTCTTGGGGTACATTTGGCAATGACAGGAGGCATTTTTAGTTGCTCCTACTTGGAGGACTGCTACTATAATTTACTGGATGGTGGCCAGGAATGTTACAAAACAATACAAATAAACCCCTCATGCACACATACCCCAAAATATCTGATCCAAAATATCTATAGTTCCAAGGTTGTGAACCCTGGTTTAAAAGATGGTTAAAAGATATGCTATCAGAGTACAAAGTAATGACACAATAGCAGGGTTAGGATGAGCTGTGGGATAGCTGTTTCTGTTTCCATAGAAAAGCTTGTCAGTGAATTGTCTATGGAACAGACAGACTTAAATAAGAAGGCTGGTGTGAGGCCCCTGATCCCACTACAAATGGGATTGATTTAATTAAACATACAAGTAAAACTGGGAAAAAGACTCAAGAAGGTCATTGGTGGGACCTATATGAGCTGTGATCAATTCATGATCAGTGAGTTACACAGAGTTCATATAGATCAAGAATATAGTCTTCAATTTAATTTTCAGATGAGAATCTTGAAAAGCTCATTTTCTTTGATTTTCTAGTATGAAAAAAGCATGATTATTTTTTCATTGGAAATTTTTAAAAAATAAAGTATGTAGTCTGAGTTGTATGAATATACCCTTTCCCTTTGGATCTCAATAAAGTAAAACAGAATGAGTATACTTTTGTTATCTATTAAATGACCCTCTCTCTCTGGGCATGGGTGGTATCTCATATTATTACAGCATTTGAGTGCTTTATTATGACAACTCATTTTTTTAAATAAATTTTTAAAAAGTATTTTTGTTGACAAATAACACTTCAAATATTTTTATTTTACATATGTTGATTCACATGCCCAAAAATACTGATTAGGGATATAAATATTTATGAATCATGTGATTCAGTATTTCTGTTTCAAGTAAACCAATTAGAATACTTCAGATCTGGATAATATTCAATTTAGGGAGGTCAATAAACTTGTATTTCTGGAAATTATAAACATTTTCCATATTTTTTTAAATGTTTCCAACTCTTGATCAATTTCTCTTTAAAATTCCATCTTTCTGGTATGGAACAAAATTTTCTGGTTACTTCATGCTGTACAAGAACTGGTTCCAAGTGTTTTAGTTTGGACAGGGAATGTTTGCATTGTTTAGGTTTGAGGGGTTTTATTGTTTGTTTTGTTTTCAGGTGAATAAAAGCAAAATATATAAATGCCATTCTAAAACTGCACAAGGGAAAAACGCAGAGAGATAATAAGTGCCTGTCACATGGATATTAAAGTGATACAAGTGAGTCACCAACACCAACCTAGTACATTTCCTTCTACGTTGACAGGAAGAGACAGAGAATTAGTGAAAAGGATCACAGAGTTAGGCTCAGAGTTGCTGATATGCCTTCAAGATACAAAAACAAACATGTTCTTTCTTTCTTCAGTTAATCATTTTCAGTTTCACTTAAAAATTTTCAGACACATACAAGTCTGAAATGTGCTAAATGTGCCATATATATTACTGGGCCTATAAACATATAAAAACCTGTCAAATGGATATCATCGTTATTATACTCATATGAGGAAGCCAGGGAACAGAAAAGTTAAGTTACTAACTTAACACCAAATAGCTAAGCAGTAGGCATCAAATAGCTAATTTATACTCTACTACCTCTCAAGCAAGAAGCATGGCCAGCCATATTACTGCATGAAAACAATCTGAAGGATCAGTGAGATCTAATTAGTGGGTTTACCCAATAATGTAGTTTTTTCCATCATTTTTAATGCCAAAGAAATCATGATTATTATGGGGAATTCTTAATAAAGAATATCTATATAATGATATAAAGTTTAGTCTTTTTGAAAGAAGCAACCCATTTCAAATTCAAATTATTTTCTCCAGTCTTTGTACATTAAATTTTACCTATAGTCCCCCCTTTTTGTGGAAGATATTTTCCAACATTTTTAGTGGATACCTGAAACCACCAACAGTACCATGACCTATATATACTGACTTTTATCTATACATACATACTATGATGAAATTTAATTTATAAAGCAAGCATAGTAAGAGAGTAACAACAATAACTAGTAAGAGTAATTATAATAATATACTGTAATAAAAGTTATATGAATATAATTTTTCTTTATCTCTCATAATGTCTTGTCCTATATTTATCCTTCTTGTCATGATTTGAGATGATACAATGTCTCTATGATAAAGTTTGGTGAATGAGGTAGACATGAAGATGTAGCTTTGCTAGGACCTGAAAATAAGCACTATTATATTGCAAGTCAATCTCATAACTGACTTGGTTATTGAATGATTAATCAGGTCTTATATACATTGTGGATTCTCAGGTCGAAGGAATGATTTAGTTCCTGGATGGAACATAGCAGGATGATGCAAGATCTCATTACATTACTCAACATTGGGTGTAACTGAAAACTTATAAATTATTTATTTCTGGAATTTCCATTTAATTTTTCACACCACAGTCGGTAAAGGATAATTAAAATAGGAGTAATGGAAACCATGGTTAAGGGAGGACTAGTGTACAAAAAACTGTAGGTTAAGCTGGAAGTAAGAACTAAATATTTAAATGTTTAGATAAATAGGATCTAAGGAATGAAAAAATTGTAGCATTATTTGGAAATCTGGCTTTCCTCTGTTTGGCCCTTTGATATATCAAGAATCTACTTCTACCTAGATTCCAGTATAGAAAATATCTGCCCCTTCTATGCACTTGTCTTTTCCCGCATCCTTGATTCCCTAGAACCCCAAGGAACTGGTATCAGACATAAAACATATCAGCAAACATCTCCATCAGACCTTTAGATATTCAAGACAAAATTCTGTTGGTTGTTTTCTTGGTATATTAGTAGTATATAGTAGCTGCAAGGTCATTTAAAGCTCTCCAAATCACTAATAAATTTTCAAATATCAGGGCAATGTTTTTATTGAAGATATTATAAATATATGTCAGTGCAAGTTTATGCCAACAAAGTTTCATTAGGTTATAAGAGAAACAGAAAATTAGTATGAATATACTGTGTTTTGAAATTTTAAAGGATCTCAAGTCTTCAGATTTGTAGTGATAGTTATTCAGTTGGTCCCCTTGTGGACTTCTTTTACATGTGTATGTATGTACATGTATGTATGCTGTATTAATATTAAATTTTATGTGATTATTAACTTTAATGTAATAAACATTTGTGGTCACACTGTCTAAAATGAAGGGCAGATTCTTGATGGTCACTCATTCCTGGCTCTATGGTTTCTACCTCTGCTATTTACCTGGGCTTTCCCTGTCCTGTACACAAGTAAACCATCACCAACATTATTGTATTCATCATTCTCTTGCTTTCCTATTTTTAAGACTTTTTCATTCAGATGTTTCAGCAGAGTGTTTTATTTCAGTTGTTAACTTTACTTCAGAGGATTTTTAAAACTAAATAATATGCCATTAAAATTCATCTACGTCAATACTGAAATTGGTTCAATTTGGATTTTGTTTCATAGTCCATGGTATAAATAGATGATGTATTCATTTGTTTTGTTAATGAGCACTCAAGTTATTTCTAGGGTTTTGCTGTTATGGAAAAGTACAGCTGTAAACATTCTTGTACACATCTTTCAATATAGAAATAGGAGTTTCTCCGTAACTTGTATGTGGGATTCGAATTGTTTTCAGGGTTTAAACCTTTTATAGTGTCATAATAGGTAAAGGTACAAGATGACATCAAACTGATTTTATTATTTCACAGTCCCATGGAGTTTATAAGAGATATTAAGTCTACATGACTTCCAGTACTGCATACAGTCAAGATTTTTAAATTTGTGTTAATATCATAAACTTAAAACTGTGTCTCATAGTGCTCTTGATTAGAATGCCCTGACCATTGATGAAGTTAAACAACTATTTACTAGCCATATATATTCCCTCTAACGTGAAATGCCTTTGATGAACTTGTCTTGTTTTTTTTTCTTTCAGGTTTTGATGCTTTACCTGCTAATTTGTAACTCTTTAGCTAGTCTTGATAAAATTTCATTGTCAACTGTTGATTTCTGATAACTTTTTACCATTTGTAACTTAAGTTTTCACTTAGGATTATTTTTGATGAATAAAACTTTTAAATTTAATATTGTCAAATATTGTCAATGTTTTGTTCCTCAAATATGTTCATCAATATGTTCTATTAAGATGTTCACAGTTTTTTATAAATCTGTGGATGATTTTACTTTTGTGGGTAGCTAATCTTCCACCATTTTTAACTGAATCTTCCTCTACCTTTCCTTACTGATGAGATAGGTGTATCCAAAGTCCTAAGAATTCATGTCTACTTTCTATTCCTGTGCCAATCACACTCTGTCTTTATTTTTATAGTCCATAATTAAGTTCTGTTAACTGATATGAATAAATTCACAATAAATTATCTATGGAAATATGAAATACCAATCAAAGTAAATGAATTATAGATCCATACAACAATATGCATGAAGTTTAATGATACAATAGAGAAAAAAGTCCTAAATTATCATATATATATATATTATGACATACATTTCAATAAAATTAAAACAACTAAAAAATACATAGATTCCTTTGGACACACAACAGGTTAAATTACATAAAATTAAAATGTATAAAACTGATTTTCCTCAAACTTAAGCTTAGAAAATCCATCACATGAAGAGATTGAAAGAGAGAAATAATATGGTTACTTCAAATAAATGTAGGTAGAACATAATGTTAAATTCAACCTAAATTAATGAATAAATTAAGAAACTCTTACTAATTCTGGAAGAGATAGGAACATTATTAATCTATTAAAAATATCTTTGAAAATAAAAAGGCAGAGACTATTGAACCCACATTCATCTGCAACCACCCACTCCAGCAGAGTTATACATAAATACAAGCTGGGAAAGAAAGCCAAACTGACCCAACAAACTGGGCAGTATAATGGCATAGCAGCATGCATGAAATCTGTTGTGAGCGAGGAGCGAATCATCCAATGGTGAGAGCAATCTGCTCTCACTTCTTATAAAAACAATGTAGGAAGTTGTAGGTCACTTTGGAGGAACGTCCCAAGTACTGAGCTAAAGATAGAAGATGCTAAGAAAAAAACACAGATGACTTGCAACTACAGAAAGAAAATTGGGACCAAGTCACGGTACATCTGCAATGATGTCCTATAGCTTTGGGGAAAGTTCTTCATCCTAATGTTTTAAAATCAGAAAACACTCTTCTGTTTGAAAATGAAAGGTGGCTACTGTATCACTTTGCTAAGGGTACTGTGTCAATGACAGGAATGTGGCTGTGGATTGGTCACAAAAGGCATACCACAAAGCTTTGGAAATCAGCAAATCAGAAATGCAACAACTCATGCCATCAGATTTAGCCTGGCCCTTAACTTCTCTGTGTTCTGTTATGAGACTCTGAACTTTCCCCCACCATACCCTGTCACCCCACAAAAAAAGCTGCTCTCTTGCAAAGACTACTTTTGATGTACCCATGGCTAAACTAAATTTCATTCATTAAGTGAAGTGTCACACGAAAACAGCATGGCTGAGAAAATGACGACTGAAAGATGATTTGTCATCATGGACGCTAGACATACAAGAAATCTAACCAGAAGCAGGAAAAGGAGGGAAAAATTTGTCAAACTTCTAATTTTTGTCTACTTCATTCTCAGATAAACACAGTAGACCATTTGTAACATATGCTACCCCACAAAAAGTGGGTCTGTTTATGATTTGAGACAGTTTTGTGTTATTTATATTTGATTTTCTATCTTTCCTTTCTTTCCCATGACCTGTGTGGGGAGGGAATGGGTAACTGTTGGAGGTGTGGACTAGCTGGAAATGAAAGCTATGAAAGTAGTATTACAAAATAAACACAGAAGACCAGAAACATAAGTGAGGGCGTGATGAGTTGAGCAGACCTGATGGGACTGACTCTAAAAAACAGAAAACCCTGCAAATGCTTTATTTATAGTGGTAGAGATCAAAGGGGATCAGTAAAGAGCTCCTTCAGGAAAAATAGGACAAGAGTGGGGAAGGACAGTTTGTTTGGTGCTTGGCAGACTACACCCATCTCCGGATGGCTGTGTTTGAACCTGGGTCTGTGAGCTGAGTCAGGGCACCAGCATGATCTGGGCTTTCTCACAGGGAGAATTTCACCCAGGAGTCCCCAGAAAAGCAGTTTCCCTGCCTTCATGGCTCAAACAAATCCATAATTTATACAAGTTTCCAACATTTCCTGTGTAGTTTTGTGTTCAGTATTAGGGGAGTAGAGTCAGTTAGCATTTAGGAGTGACACATTGTGGTTTCGAGGTATCTGGGGATGTAGAATTGTCATGCTAGTTGTTTGGAATGGTATGTTTGGTACACTGTGGCTTCACAAGGGCTCCTGTTAAAACTGCTTCTAAAAATAAGCAAAGTAATCTTCCCACATATGGTTTGTTGTAGTGAGGGATAAAAGGGTTCTTGTCCCAGGTGGACTTTAAGGTTTAGAGATGAAGGCTGCGTAGAAATAGAGCTCTCATGTCAAACAGTGCATTGGTAGAATTCAGAGTCTCAGTGTGTGCACCTTTGACTAGAACTACGGAAGTGTTCCTTTAGAGGGAGATACGCCCCACTTTGCTCTGGACAAGGGCAGAAATGGCTCATAGTACATTATTTGTAGACTCACCTACTGTTTACTTTCTTTTTACTGTTTCTTTATATTTATACATGACAATAGGATTCATTTTGACATAATTGTATAAGTGTGGAATATAATTTTTCTAATTCAGTCCCCAGTACTTGCCATTCCCTGCCCTTCTTCCTCCCCCTAATCCTTTCCCTCTAATCCACTGGACTTTCTGCTATTTACTTGCAGTTTTTTTTTTTTTTTTTTTTTTTTTTTTTTAATTAGTGTCTTGTGCATGAACATGATGGTGAGATTTACTGTGCAATATTCATCCATGTTCACAGGAAAGTTAGGTCAGACTTATTCTGTTGTCTTACCCTATTCCATCCTGCCTCCCTTCCCTTCATTCCCCATTTGCCTACTTCACTGATCTTTCTTTAATTCTTCTTTTTATTATCCCCCCCTTACTTTGGATTACTTTCCGTCTATCAGAGAAAACATTCGCCCTTTGACTTTTTAGGACTTACTATGATAGTCTCTAGTTCCATCCTTTTCCAGCAAATGCCATAAAGTCATTCTTCTTTATGGTTGAATAATACTCCATCGTGTATATATACCACATTTTCTTTATCCATTTATCTGTTGCAAGGCACCTAGTTTTATTCCATAGCTTAGCTATTTTGTATTGTGCTACTATAATCATTGATGTGGCTGTAACTATAGTATGCTGATTTTAAATTCCTTGGATATATCCCAAGGAGTAGAGTAGACAGGTCATTGGTGGTTCCATTTCTAGTTTTTAAAGAATCTCCATAGTGATTTCCAGAGAGGTTGCACCAAATTGTAGTCCCACCAACAATGTATGAGTGTACCCTTTTCCCCACATCCTCATCAATATTTAATGGTACATGTAATCTTGATAATTGCCATTCTGACTGGAGTGAGATAAAATCTCATTGTAGTTTTAATTTGTAGTTCTCTAATTGCTAGAGATGCTGTACATTTTCTCATATATTTGTTGACCATTTGCATTTCTTCTTTTGAGAAGTGCCTGTTAAGTTCCTTACCCCATTTATTGATTGGGTTATCAGGATTTTTTGGTGTTAAATGTTTTGAGTTCTCTGTATTTCCTGCCTATTAATGCCTAAGATAAAATCCACTTGATCATGGTGTACTATCTTCTTAATGTGTTTTTGTATGTGGTTTGCCAATATTTTATTAAGAAATTTTGTCTCTATGTTTATCATGGTTATTGGTATATAGTTTACTTTCACCATTGTTATTATTATTATTATCATATTTATTTTAATTTAAGCATTTTAGGCAATCTAAAAATGAATGTACATGAAAAGAGATAGTAAAAATGAATTGTATGATAGCCATTACTTCATATTTATCAATCATACCAACAAAGCACAGAAATGGAGAGAGAAAACATGTTTTTAACTTATTTTAGGTTTTCTGTGTTTATGTCAATGCATGATTATAAATATAGCTAAAAGAGAAATAAATAAATTGAGATGATAAATTGTCACTCTCATGAGCAATCTCAGCATAATTGTTAAGAACATGTGTTTTATGTGGACACAATAGTGCATGCCTATAATACCATCTACTTGGGAGGCTGAGCCAGAGGATCACAAGTTCAAGGCTAGCCTGGAAAACATAGTAAGGTCCTTCCTCAAAGCTCAGTGGGACATTACTTGTCTAGCATGGGTAAAACCCTGGGTTCAATATGCAGTACAACAAAAGAACATGTGTCTTCAGTTGACATAAGTAGATTTTTTTTTTGAAAAAAGAAAAGATTGTCCATTATCATCCTTTTATTGACATTTACTCGGTAGCCTCATTTTAAGACCAGCTTAATAAGTTGAGTATTCAGAGGTCTAGAGTTTGAAGAGAATGGAATAAAACTTTGTTTAATTATAGATTTTATCATTTACACAGAAAACACAAAATAACCTACAAATTATGAGAAGGCAAGACACTTCTATCAAAATAACTGAGCAATGGTTGGTATACAAAAGCCTGGTACTGCCCTACACCCCCCCAAAAAAAGGAAAGTACACTTTTAAAAAAGTATTAGTGACATCTACTAAGTTAGAGATAATTTTTGTAAAGCCAGGCAGCTGGTCCTTCACTGTGAAAAAAAAGTACAACTTTATAAAGAAACATAAGAAATATCAAGGGCTGGGGATATAGCACCGCAAAAAAAAAAAAAAAAAAAAAAAAAAAACAAAGAAGAGCTACATCAACAGATGTGCCATATTCATTAGTTGGAAGACAAATTGATCTATAGATTCAAAACAACTTCAATGAAAATCTGAGATTTTGTTTTCAGAGAGCTACATATATTTCAAAGATCAAATGGAAAACTAGAATGCCAAGAACAGCCAGAACAGGAGTCTTACCCTGGGAACATTCACCAACTGTCAGTGGTTTCTGTCAAGGCTGTCAGTTCAAGAACAGTGGAGGTGGAAGCATCCTACGATGAAGAGCCTGGTGCGACAGAAACTCCACCCAAAATGTTTTCAGTTTAAGTCGTTACCCTCAACACTGAGGGAAGCAGTTTCAGGAAGAATCATCTTAATTTGGAATTCACCAACCATGGAGATTTGGAAGGGAAGAGAGAAACGATCTTTTGAAGCTAGTTAATATTTATTTTTCTTAGCCCTTTGTCCCTTAAAGGCCATATAATGTGTTATTTTAATCTTAAAGACACCTAAATGAACAAATGTGCCATCACGTGAGGGGGTAGGCATTGCCTGTATTAAGACATCTAATAGGCAGAAGCACGAGTAGGATTCTAAGGACCTTTTCCTTATTTTATCTTCCCACAATTGCTCAAAGCTTTCATCTTTCCCCAGGGACTAAAAAAAGGTAGAATAAGACTGGTGGCAATTAAATGATTTCTAATGTAAGAAGAATGAACATTTCTCATTATAAGTCTAGTGGTAAATTATAGTGTGATATACAAATTTACAGATACTTTCCAGGGTATATGCGATCCCCAATAACTTGGTTATAACTCTACTACTTTCATTCAATCAAGAATATTTATTAGAATACAAAAGAAAGTGAAGGGCTTTAAAGGGTAATCTTACTTACTTGTTGTTTTCAAAAATAAAACCACACACATATTGAAGTACTGGAAACTACTTTTAGTTCATAAGGTAAAAATTATACACCAGAATTCAGCTATGGGGAAATGTAAATTTATTTTTAATAACTGGTGTTATCTTTGTTCTGAGGTTCCATTATCATTTTTTAGTATAAAAAGAAAACTCAAATTTCTATCCAGGTAATCTAATATCTTCCAGTTTTTAAAATTGAGGGTTTTAGAGTACTTACTTACCATGTGCAAGGCACTGGATTCCATCCTCAGCACCACATAAAAATAAATAAATAAAATAAATTTCTTCTGTCCATCTATTTAAATTTTTTTAAAAAAATCTAGTTAGTTTTAAAAAAGTCATAGTTGTGTATAAATCTACTCACAGTAAGAAGTAGATTTTTTTATCTATATCAGAGTGTATACAGATATAGATATCTAGATTTGCTATTGATATAAAACCAAACTTCAAAACTCAACTAACAGCTTGTATAGTGGCACACACCTGCCATCCTAGCATCTCAGGAGGCTGAGGCAGGAGGATCATGAGTCCAAAGCCAGCCTCAGCAAATTAATGAGACCCTAAGCAACTTAGTGAAATCCTGTCTCTAAATAAAAAATTAAAAAAGCACTGGAGTTGTGCCTCAGTGGTTGAGTGCCCCTGAGTTTAACCCCTAGTACAAAAAAAAAAAAAAAAAAAACAAAACAAAAACCCAACTAACAACACTTCCCACTTTCTAGGAAATACTTGTATTTTTCTCTTTATGCAGTTTTTAACCTACAAGTTTTTTTCAAGTCACACCAATGAATTATGCCTAACAGTTTTAAAGACACTAGTATAAAAACCCCAATCTGAGGCAATTATTTTTATATCAATTAACTTGGGAATTTTCTATATCCCCTTTTGTTCCTTCCTTGTTTTTTTCCCCTCTACTTAATTGAAATTATCAAGCTGTGGGAATAAGGAAAGGTTTAAGTGCTGAACCTCATTACAATATTTATCAGGCTACATATGAAAAGCAAAGAACTATCCCAAGTTTATCAGATTGTCTCTATTCTTTCCAAATATATTTGTATGCAATAGCTTAAAATGCTGTGTCTAACCAATTGGCACTGGCTCTGTTTCTTTCCCCCTCATCCCTCCCCAAAATTTCTCCCCTGGCACAAAAATTGCATACCATTTCTTTTTTTCTTTCTTTTTCTTTATTTATTTTTTATTATTATTTTTATTTAGCTGTAATTTTTTACAGACTGCATTTTGATCCATTGTACACAAATGGGGTACATCATTTCCTTTCTATGGTTGTGCATGATGTAGAGTTATACCATTCGTGTAATCATACATGCACATAGGGTAATGATGTCTGTCTCATTCCACCATTTTTCATATCCCCCTTCCTCTCATTTCCTTCTACATATTCTAAAGTTCCCCCATTATTCTCTCACTTCCTACCCCCACCCCCATTATATATCATTCTCTACCTATCAGGGAAAACATTTGGCCTTTGGTTTTTATTCTTTGACAGAAACTGACCTTGAGTCTTATCCTTTATTCCACTTGGGTTCTATTTGTTATTCTCATTGTTGACACAAGTCCCCACCTCAAGAACTGGTCATTGCAGCAGAAAAATACTGATAAGAGAGAACTTTATAATATCTCAAACCATCAACCCATTACATAGAAAATTTTTATGATTAATATCATAACTGTTTCTGCTATGTTATTATGCCTAAACCCTATCATTGGAAACACCGGACAAGTCAAATGCTGTCTTTTCTAATGGGTTAACCTAAGAAATAAGAGTGATTTTTCCAAGACTACCCCATTGATTTTTGCATTATTTTCCTAATTGCAGTCACTCTTTAAACATTTCACAGTGTGTTAGCATTGCAGATTCATCATAACCAATTCTAATGAAATAGAAAGTTTCATGATATATTTAATTATATTATTAATTAAATTGATACAGTCCCAATTAAAATAATACTATTCTTGAAATACAAGAAAAGTTCATTTAAATAACATATAGTACTCCAAATGATTATAAATTTTTTAAACTAACATAAATAAAAGTGTAGATCTGATTTTACAATAATTATACTAATGAACAAAGCAGCTCCAGCTTCTTAAATATCCATATGTTTAGGAAATAATCATTTCATGAAGAACTGTGTGTTAATTAGGGAATTAGAGCACATTAGACATGATGCCTTCTGAACATATTTCAATTTCTCTTTTTCTCACTTCATCGCATTAATATGATAATCACTAAAAGTAGTCATATGAAAAGCCCAGCCTAATAAACCAAAGTTAAATCAGGCTAAATTAATCTAATATATTCCTAATTTAAAAAAAAAATGACATGTGCTACTTTGTATTTTAGAATACTGTTTAAAAATGCTTGTCCCTTGCTTTCTTTACCTATTGCCCATCTCTTTCCATCACTGAAAATCAGGCTAGTCACTGTGATTTTGTGATTGCTCTTACGAAATTTGCAGGGGATAAAAGCACTTGACCTACATTTTCCTTTAGGATCCTCCTTCTGTAACCTGAGAGGGGGAAAAAAAAAATCAGAGTTCACAGTGAGAAAAACAATCTTTTCTGTACCACCTACACTTCTGTTCTCAGGGTTCTGCAATCAACTGTGATAGCATTTAAGGACACTAATCAGTCAGACTCTGAGGTTATTGATCCCAGAAAAAGTGCATGAATGATTTCCTTTTTACTTCTTCGTATCTGTGGGTAGCTCCAAATAGAAAACTCAGTAACATCAATGACTCAAAACCAACTATAAATAAATGTGTAAAGTCATAATACATTAAAAGATGACAGAATTTGTGTGATCTTATTAGCATTCATGTCTGGTTTTGAGAGAAGTTCTTAAACAAGGTAGCATCCACCATACTACTCTTTCCTACCCAGGAATTTGTGAGTAGTGAGGGTTTTGCTACAAACACTCCCAAAGTCTCTTTTTGTAGACCCTTTGATATGTCAGCCTGAACTTTAAAAGGACCAGTCTTTATATCCACACTGACATAACAGGGATTTGTGTTTGATCATGTACACAGGAATCGAGTATATAGGTAAGTTGTGAAGAATCCAGATAATGAGGTTTTCGTACATTTTCCATATATATATATCCCTTAACAAGAGAGCCTTAGGGTGCCATTTACACTCTCTTGCATCTAAAAATCCCAGTTTAATTTCAAATATCACATCTTCAGGAGCACTAATAGCATGCTATCCATATGTCATTTACCTTTGTATTCTCAACCCCTGATATAATTAATACCTGTCACATAATAATGACACTAAGTTGAGTTGAACAAAATAAAGATGCTATAGTGTGCTACTGAATCACAAAGAATTAAAAGTTACATATTTCTGAATTTAAAATGCCTTTTGATCAATGAAATTATACTTATCAAACCCAATTTACAAGCTGGGTGCGGTAGTACAAGCCTCTAATCCCAGTGACTAGGGAAACTGAGGCAGGAGAATTGCAAGTTCAAAGCCAGGCCTCAGCAACTTAGTGAGGCCCTAAGCAACTCAGTGAGACCTTATTTCTAAATAAGATATAAAAAAGGGCTGGGGATGTGGCTCAGTGGTTGAGTGCACTTGGGTTCAATCCCAGTACCAAACAGAAAAGAAAACCCAATGTATAAATTCTTAACTAAAACTTCCTCCTTAAGGAGAAGGTGGGTCATGATTTTTGAGATAACCCACCTTCCCATTTCTTTACTGTTTACTTTTTGGAAGTAAATATTAAGAAACTAGACCTTATTTGTGTGAAGAAATATATAAAATACTTGAAACCATAGTTTAAAGCAGAAAGATAGGAAACTACATGAAAATTCAGAAAGTCTGTCATTTTAAGTAGATTTATTTAAGGTTCTGCAACATTTTTCCTGCACAAACTATTTCATTTTGAAAGACAATTTTATACCTTTAGGAAAGAGCATACTGGTGTCCATTAAAAAAAAAAAAAAAGATTATCTTCGGACAAAAAAAGTGGTTACCTTGCCAGGATGGTTGGCCTGACAATAAGAATCTGGTGAATTACATTCATGGTGTGTTCAGCCTTGTAATCCTCTGCATCAGGAAGGAAAACTCAAAGTTTCTGAACGGGTTGCTGAAAACATGCTTTCTTCAACCTAGTATAGTTTCATCTTAACACAGTTTTGAAATAATAGTGTATGGGGAGTCTAGATTTTCTTTTTCTTTTCTTTTTTTTTTCACTAAGGTTTTTTTAGAGTTAAGATAGTTTCTCATCTGCCTGGATTTTTTTAACTCTACCCTACTTAAAATAAAGTATAAAGGTAAAAGAATATATTTTAGAGGAGCTTTCCACACCCGTGGTAAACATGGTGTGGCAACAATCATATACCACCTCAAAGTAACATATTGCCCAGATATGCAATACAGCTGACAAGTGGTTTCCATCTGTCACATCCTTCAGGGTCTACTTTGGTTTCAGTCAGCCACCTGGGCTTGAGGTAGGGAAACTCAGTCAACAAATAATCAGTCTAAAGTTCCCCACTGGGTTAGTAAAGGCTTCAGGGGGCCCTTTATCACAATTCCTTCATCTATTCTGTATAGTTCCTTCTCCTTTCTTTGACATGTATTGATCTTTAATAAAATTCTTACACCATATATTGTCTCAGCATCCACTTCTGAGACCCTCAAACTGAAATAGTAGCTGTATAACTAGTCCAAGAAAGTGGTCAATAAGATGGAATTTTTTATTAGTCACACCTATTCATCCTACTGGATGAATATCCTATCACTGGCAGTGGGGAGGAACATAAATTATCCCTGATGCAAGGTGGAAGTCCAATTACTAAAACTTTAACAGGTAAGTTTTGACAGTACCAACAGAAGGAGATTCATTAATGAGGTCAAGTAATAGATTACTATTTCTAGAAGTTATTGAATTCACTGCAGAAATATAAAGAACAACCGAGGACAAGTAATGGACAATTGAAAGACAAGTGTGAAATCCAGATGATCTCATCTCTTGAAAGAAAAGGGTTGAGAAAATTAAGGACCATATCTATGATTTGGTTCTCTGAGTAACTGAACTGCAAAGAGAACTAAACACCAGTCTAAGGTAAGTCTGTTATGCTAAGATCAGAGTGCTCATTTGGAAAATTTAAGATTTTGACATTCTTTCCCTTAAATTGACTGATGATATCTAATTGGATTTCCCTTGTCTATTTTGAATCCTCTACCACCTTTTAATCTGAGCGTGAAGAAGTGCATTGTCTCCTCACTATACATGCACATGTGCGCCCACGTGCGCGCACACACACACACACACACACACACACACACACACAACCCTCTCCTTCCTTAAAAATAACTATTTGCTTCTCAGGATGTGACCTTTTACCTCTTCTTGACTATTGTGATAAAAATTGGTGTAAGTCAGAATGTGACCTTCCTGGGGCATTGCTACACTTGATGTGTAAGAAAGTGGACTATGTAGCAAAATAGTTGCAAGACTTAGCTGGCACAAAATGGCAGAAGCTAATGAAGTAAAGACAAGACTCAATTCTGAAGGTGCTTCATAAAGACTATTAATACATGTGATTGACTCTGGAAGAATGCATTGATTTGGAAGGGCACCAGGAAAACACTGGATTGAACATTCTGGTGAGAAGTCAGGGAGATGTCGCAAACTTCCTAGTAGGATGATGCTTAGAAGCACACAGTAGAACAGACCATAAAGGAGAAAATTGAAATAACAGAAAAGCTATAGTAAAAAAATGAAAGAAAATATTCTTAAAAGTGTAAATTTGGGAATGTATATACAGCATATACCCTACCAAATCCTCCAGATTCTTGTATTCCAGAAAAAAGTCCAAAGGACCCACCACTTATCAAGGCCATAAGAAACATGATGGCAACAGAATCAGCATCAAGTTTTAGTCCTGACCTCCTCTCCCAACCAGAGTTGATGGTAGAGCGGTTGTTATAGAACTTGTCTCACAATGTCAATGAAGATTATATGACCCTGAAAAAGCAGAGACCAGATAATGTTTCTCAAGCATCAGAAAAGAAGGTACTTCAATTATTGTAATGACATGAGAGTCTGGAGAGGCAACCAGGAGTTCCTAGTATGTAGAGAGTTACTGATCTGATTAAAAGAAAGCCATTTGCCTAGGCACAAAATAAATGAGCATTTTTCCAACAGATGAAATAAGAATGGATGACTAAGTAGTGGAAACCATCCCACTAAAAATCATGATTGTTGATCCAATGTTAGATTAAATCTGTTGTTATATGAAGAACTCATTGACAGAAAATGCTTACAATTTTTTGAGAAGGAGGCCACTACAGAAACTATACAGTAATGATTTTTCCAATGCCTTTTCAAAGTGACCTATGACCATTTACTCAGGTAACTGCATAACAAAATAAAGAGAGATACCTAGACATTTGGAGATGGTTGGATTCAGGATCTGAGTTGTCATTGGTAATCTGAATCCACACCATCATTAGGACCCCTGTAAGAAAAGTGTTACATATGGATCACATAATAAATTGAGGCCAGGTCATGGTCAGATAAGTGGTTCCTCTTGGCTGACAGACCTAAGCACTGGCATTTCAGATTGATTTTCTTGGTAGCTGGTATAAATACAACAGTGGCTTTTGTCCTGAGAGACAAGAACTACAGCAGTGAAAAGGTTAAGTGGAAGTTTCTGAAATCATCCCTCTCCAAAGCAAGCTAGAGAATTAAAACCAATATTTGCATCCTTGGAAGTTTAATGGATATTGCACCTCATATAATAATCTAAACAAATTAGGGTGATTGTCCCTATCAGTTTTCCATTTAATTTACCACTCCAGCCCTATAGAAGATGAATAGGTCATGGAAAAAAATTTAAAAGAGAAAAAAAACAGTAGATACAGGTTGTAGTAATCATAGCCTTGACATTCAAGCCATGTGATTTTGCAGACTCTATGATGTTATAGCTGTTATGACTAGAAAAGATTCAAAGTGGAGCTTGTCACATACCCCAGTGGAATAATCACAAGGTCCCTGGAATTCTGGAGCAGGATTATGCATTCAACAGAGGAAGTCACATGCCTTTTGAGAAACCCAAATTTTTCTGGAGTAAGAATATTCTAAATAAGGCAGACATGTGCATGACTTTCTTAATACAATTTTGGAATGCTATGGGGCTCATGTAGAAGCAGAAGCTGAACACTGGACATCCAAATGACCATGAGTCTTGAACTGCCCATCTAGACCTGGGCATGTTAACCAAGTTATAAGATTAGGTCAGGGCTGGGTAGATAGCTCAGTTGGTAGAGTGCTTGCCTCACAAGCACAAGGCCCTGGGTTCAATCCCCAGCACTGCAAAAAGAATAAATAATAAATAAATACATAAATAAATAAATGAAAGATTAGGTCAGCTTAGCAGGAATTTAGCAAAAGACAGAAATGGTGTATCCCAAATTGAGCATGAGAAAAACCACAAGGAACATGGATGCTGCATGAAAGGGAAATCCAGACCACAGTGGCAGGAAGTGCATAGTGGAGAAAAGCTGCTTACTTCATGCCTATAACATAAAAAAGAGAAAGGAAGAAATCAGGGTCCCAAAATCCTTTTTGAGAACACAATCCCAATACATAAGAACTCCCTCTAGATCCCACCTCTTAAAGGTTCCACCAGCTCCCCGTATTGCCACAGGCCAACCAATCATCACGTGGACCTTTGAGAGAGGTTGCAGATACAGCTATACCATGTGGTGGATTTCTCTTATATTTTTGCAGAAGGAGGAATAAGATCTCATAAGTACTATAAATCATCAAACGAACAAAAAATTTGAATCATCATTCTTTCCAAGAATGATAAGGCTACTTCACAGCATCTGTGACTTCTACCTTTTGGAAACTAAACAGTGAAAATCAATAATCTGAGAATGAAGGCAGCTTGAGGGAAATTTAAATGTTTCATTTTCATAATTTTTATATCATTTGTCTTCATTAATATTAGATGACCTTCTTTTAAAATATAGTAGAAGACACCAAATCAAATGTTTCACTTGAGGTTGTTAAAAATCACATCTTTTAGAATTTGAGTTAATAATTTTTCAGTGGAAGATTACTACTTTGCAAATAGTCTTTTAAAATAATGGAGATTTGATCACTCATGTAGAGTAGACTTTTGTCCTTTTATTTGAAAGAATTTACAGATGAAAATTTTCAAATTTTTTCAAAAATATATAGACTCATATTTACTTTCTTTGCTACCAGAGTCATCTACGGTTGACTGAATGATTTGTCTAAGCCCATCACATTTCCCTTGCCACTCTACATGTAGAAGAAGGCAAATGACCAGATGCAGGTAAACAAGATGTGAACAAGACCCCAAGTTCTGTGGGACTTCTGGGCAGGAGGTCCTTGCTGCTAAGAAGAGGACATAGAAGAAATGAATATTTCCTTTCAATGGACACTGCCAACTCTACAATGTCCAGAAGTTATCCCTCTTCTATTCTGAAAGTGAAGTTAAATATGGTGGAAGGTAAAGCAGATGGGCTGGAGAGAAGCTGAGCCACAGCTTCCATGTCCAAGAGCCTGAACTCATCTAGTACATAGACTTTTTATCATGGAGCTAAAGCCTTTTCTTATTAAAATTGTTTGCACTGGGGTTTTCAGTTTTCAGATAGGAAAGGGAAACTTGATATATCTCCAAATCCTCTAGGGGGAAAAAATTAACAGAGATCTGTTAACTTCCCATCATGAACGCCGATGAATTTCATTATAAAGCATAGAATTTCTCAACTGAGATATACTAGCTAAATTAAGGATTAAGTTGTAGAGTTTTCATAAATAATCCTCAGTAAGTGACATTTTTTTCCTGCTAAGAAATGAAATATGTATGTTGGCAAAGATAAGAGCAAATTCAGGGTATTTATATTTTCAAGTAGTTAGTGAGATCCTAAAGTATTATCATTTTACTTTATTTACTTATTTTTAGAAATAAAGATATAATTGACCCAGTTTCTGAGCCAGTCTTTTGAGAAACCGTGGGAGATTAGTAACTAGTGTTTGCTCATTGAAAATGATGGAATTTAGAACTTCAAAGTTGTGATCAACCCTAGCCCTGAATGAAAACAGCTTACTCACACAATTCTGAATTCTCTTCATGAACTTGCCTCTTGGTTCTAAAACTAGAATATTATCAAGAATGGTGAGGCATGAGAAAAAGCAGAAATAAGGATACATATAGCATGAATTTCTCCAAATAAGAGAATGTTGCTTGATGTTGCTCTAGAATTCATTTCACTTAAATTCTTTAGAAATGATCTGAACAAGGATCATAGATGCTGAAATCTTTACATTAGTAGATGACTTTCTCTTCTGTGAGTAATGCAATGTTAAACTCTCATTCATACAGTCTAGCTGATCAAGGGTAGGGGGGTAAGTTGCATGCAGGGCAAAGAACATGCCCAGAGACTGCATGGGAGATATATGCTATATTGGAGAAAGCTTTTAAGAGATCAGAGACTACTCCAAAGAGTTTAGTGGCAACAGGCTTATAGGTCATACCTGTCTTCCTCACTGTGCTTTGCCAAGCAGCTTCCTCTCTCTCTTACATTTTGTCCAGTGGCAATCATCTGGATAGATATCATATATCCTTTCCACAGTACCCTCAGTTCCATGTTAGTCCCCACTCAAAGATCTTATATGTTAGGCTACAGAAGCAGTGACATCATCAACATTAGTTTGCTTAGTTTGCTTACATGTCAGCACCCCAAGGAGCAACTATCTTAATATACAAGAAGGTAGTTTTTTATAGACAATACTAACTTGTTCTATTTCCCAATATGCATAAGAGAAAGCCAGTCCTCCTAAATGATACGTATCTGCACTTTCTGGCCCAAGCTTGCTAATGGTTCTCTTAACTTGGCTAGTTTTGAGGAAACAGAAAGGGAAATTCGGCAACATGTTGTTTTATTGTCCCCCTTTTCTTTGGTGGTGATACACATAATGACTGGTGGAAGTTCTTAAGAGACTGGGTAGATAGAGGAATAGTAGGTGAATTGCATTAGTTAGTTCAAGGTAATGCATTTCCAAAAAAGTAACCAAAATTTAATTAGAAGAAAGTGGACTTGACTTATTTATTAATAATACAGGAAGTATATTCTACTCTTATGTTTGGCAATGTTCCTGGAAGAGTACATAGATGCAGAATCATAGTAATCTTAGAGGCTGACATGAATCTAAAAACCTATGGCCTCAGGAGAAACTACTGGAACCAGTTCAGCCGTAAGGTAACTGAAGTGCACTTTTTGAAGGAGTCAGTGAGATCTTGTTTAAAATATTATCTCCAAAATTACCAAGATGTCAGAGTTGACTTGTAGCTATATTCAACTGCTGTGTAAAGATAAGGATTCACCATATGAGTTTGCATACTCCACAGTGCTCTGAGGCAAGCCTTTGGCTGGGATGACTGTAGTGTGCTCTGTCAACAAAGAAGACTTGAAAGTGAACAACAGATCCATTCCATCCAGCAGTCCAAGAGGGTCTAAGCTGTAGTTGTTCCAACAGACTCTTCCCACTGGAAGGGTGTGTGTGTTTAAGTAATCTTTGAGTTAGCACAGGATGCTTTCAGCTAATTAACATTGTTAGAAATTGCAGTACTGAATCTAGTTTCTTGGGTTTTATATTACATTTTATATTACATTTTTACCTCCCCTTTAAAATAAACAGAGAACACTGGCCACATTCAGTCAGTAAAGAGCCAGAAGGAAGTGTGGCTGAGGCACAAGAGAGAGCAACTTTCCATGCTTTCATCAGCTATCTCTTTAGGTCACTTGTATGCTGGAGTATCATGTGCAAAAGTACAAGGGATGTGCCATAGGAGTTCTCACCCTGCGTTCTTCATCTAAAATGTGAGTCCCTTCAAAGTATACATCACAATTGTTTGTCCATGTTCCTAGCACAAAAGGTATTTTATTAATTTATAAATTAATGAGGGATTTTTTTACAGGATAATCATAATTAGAGGAGAAGTACAAGTTCTATTAATAAGGTTATTGTATACATGTGCATAGGTGCACATATGTATGTACAGATAGCCTACATATTCAGATATTCAGTTATTGATATTCTTAGTGTTTCCCTGTGTTGATATAATGTTACCTTACTCTTTTCCACAGATGATGACAGACATACAAAACAACTGTGCCAAAGAATTTCAGGGGGGCCAGGACCAGTGAACACTGAAACAGTTGACACAGTCCCTGAAGTATAAGATTCAGACAGAAGAAGGAAAGAGGAAGGCTATTAGATCTTTAAGAGGGTATCAGCTGATGCTGTGATAGACCATTCTCAGAAAGTCATGGAGAACTGGCTGAAACACTCAGAAGAGATTAGTGAGGAAACATCTTCTCCAAGACAAGGATTTTCTTCAGTAGACATTTTGTATTGATAACTTCATCCCTGATTTCTGGGCTAATGTGTCATTCATTATTGTGGACAACCTAATAAAAATATATTTATATTTTGATTTACAAGAGCAGAGAGAGTAAAGGAATATATTGTTTTTCTTCCAAATTACAATTCACCCACACCTAAAAGTGCATATTAAATTCAGGTAATTGAATCCAAAAAGTGACTTAAACTTATTCTGAGGATATTTTTCTTCATATTTTGAGTAAAATCTTGCCTATCAACTATCAGCACATTGTACTCTGAAGATACACTAAAAAAAATGACAATTTTCTACATGACACCACTTCAACTTTTTTAAAACATCTATTACATTGATCTCTGATCTACCTTTTGAGTTATATATACACAATTCTTTCACTATCTTACATGTTTTCTTTATACAAATTTTGGAGAATTTTTAATCTACAGCAGAATTAAAGATAATATGTAGATGTTTTCTAATTAGTATATTACATAAAATAGACTATTATCTCAGAATCATTACATTATATTTTTATTTTAATTATTACAATGTTCATTTTAATTTTCCATACTATTTTTATTTTAATTCATTTGGATATTGTGACATTGCAGGTTATAGATTTATGTGTGTATTTTACTTGTCCACAGCATTTATGAACAGCATATTTTTAACACAGTGAAATACATTAATGCTTAACAGATTTATAGCATAATATTTTAGACAATAATTTTTAGATATTCTTTAATTTTTAAAAACAACAAAACCCTTTATCATTTCATATCACATCTTTTGGTGTTCACTACTTAGACAACCCAGTAAAATACTTCCAATAAACTTAAAAGTATTAAGGCCTACAATATATTGTTGGTTAGAACAGGAATATGCAAATAATTTAATGAAATCTATAGGACTAAACAAAAATGTGATTAAATGTATTCAAAAATAATGCTATAATCATAAAAGGATTAGACTACCATAAAACACAGATGTGGTCCCCATACATGCAAGATAGGGTAGAGAAAGGCAGGAGCATTAGAAGGAACATTCTTTAATAGTCACGCATTCTAATGAAGTTTTGTCAAGACCACTTGGTAGTCCTGGAGCTAAGTTCATCTCTTAGAGTAGTCCTTCATCACAAGGGACTTACCCAAGTAACTTCACACTGAGTCCATGACTCAGTGCAGTGACCTCAGAATAAACAAGGCAGTGGAATCCCAGTATAGCAGCTGGGGTAATCCATCAATTATGATCTTCTAAATGTGTCATCTGAGCAGAATGTTTTCATGGACTCTATGCCAAGTCATGTGGGTTTAAACATTTATGTAATGTTCACTTTTCAGCTTAAATGGACATTGGTTAAATTTATATGTGTTATTTATCTATTAAACTATTATATCAGAAGAGAATTTTCCATACATACCTAAGTATTCTGAGTCCTCTTATAATATCAATGTTAATTAATTGATCTAGTTTTATACATGCAATTTGAACATGTTAAACATGAGATTATTTTTAAAAGATCCATCCTAGCTGTGCTGACAAAATATAGTATCTAGATATGAAAAGCTCAGGAATGGATCTTAGGTGATGATTTACCAAGATGTACTAAAATTATTATGATTGCCCTAGAACGCCACCATGAAGAGATGCTGATGACATTTTTAAGGTAAGAGCCTGGTTGTTGATATTGGTCAACTATGAGAATGGCTTAGCTTTCTTGCTAAAATTTCTATACCTTAGAGATTAGCCATAAAATCCTTGTATTCACTTTAGAAAGACACAAAGATATTGACCTTGACCTCTTTTGGAAGTAATAACTATGGAGGTTAGTTTATTTGACTAGCCTTACAATGAAGTAAGGACAGATGTTATCTAAAATGCATATCTCCTATTTCCTGGGCTAATACAATTTCTATCATAATCTCTCTCAAGTTCATGAGTTTTTATATTAATGTTACCCCATAATTCTTATACTTTCATTCCTCATTGGTTCATTCATTTAAATCATTTTGAATAAGCAGCTATTTGTTATAGGCCTACACTGCCCAATATGGTAGACAATTGCCAATGTGGCTATTATACCTTTTAGATATGGCATATCTAAAAATCATAAGGATGAACTCTAAAGATAAAGGCAAACAAGATTTTGAGAGCTCATGTTAAATTCAACAGTTAAAAGAGGCAAGTCCAGTCTAAAAATGAATGACCATGATCCAAAGGAAGCAGAGCAGTTAAGGAAGCTGCCTAATGGTGATTTGAGCTTCGAAATTACAGATATTAGTTTAACAGAATGTTAAGATAAATGGGCCATACTTGCAGATTGTGTGGTCATGAGAGACCCTCAAATAAAATGTTCCAGGAACGTTGATTTTGTGACTTACTATTGTCTTAAAAATATGGATTTAGCACTTTGTTCCTACCCCACAAATTGATAGGTGTATAGTAGAACCAAAGACAGATATTTGTAGAGAGAATTCTGTAAAGCCCAGTACCCACCTAATAGTGAAAAAAAATTTTGATAGTATTAAGGAGTATATAGAATAATATAATTTTAGAGACTACTCTGAAAAGTATGGTAGGATTAAACCATAGAAATTATAGAAGTCACACAAGGTGGGAAAATTTTGCTTTTATAACTTTTGAATATATAGTTGATAAAATTGTTATTCAGAAATACCACACTATTAATACATATACTTGTGAAGTGAGAAGTTCTTTTCAAAACAAGAGATGCAGTCATCTAGAGCACACAGAGTTCATGGAGGTGGATTTGGCAACTTCTAAGGTCATAGAGAAAACTTAGATGGTAATTTTTGCTGTAGTGGAAACTTTGGTGGAGCAAGAGAGCATTGTGTTGAAGGAAGTGGCAGGAGAGGTAGTTATGGAGGGGGTAATGGTAAATATAATAGATTTGGAGGTGGCATTTATAACAGTGGTCATGGTTGTAACAGTTAAGAAAGGATATGGTGGGTGGAGGAAGACATGATTGTTATAATGAAGAAAGAAATTTTGGTGGTGATTAACTATGGTGGCAGGAACTATAATGATTTCAGAAATTGCAGTTGACAAAAACAATCACATAGGGAACACATGAAAGGGGGAAATTTGGGGGGAAGAAATTCTGGCAGTCCCTATGGTGATGCTTATGAACCTGATGATGGTAGTGGTCCATGCAATAGCAGAAAAGGACTACTGTTCTTAGCAGGAGAAGAGCAAGGAATATTTAGAAAAGTTGCAGTTACTGTGAGACAGTCATCCAAATGCATTAGAAGAATTGTAAAATTCTCCCACAGAAAGAATGATGATCCACAGTAAAAAATATTATTATATTTTGAGCATGAAATTCTCCTTCTTCAGGACGGTCATGACCACAGTTTGCTAAAAGTGCAGCTATTAATTAATGCAACATTATGTTAATTTGATATATATTCCTGAGGTTTTGTTTAGGTTTGGGGGTTGTTTTGTTTGTTTGTTTTGGGTACTGGGGATTGAACCCGGGGCACTTAAACACTGAGGCACATCCTCATTTCTTTTTTATATTTTATTTAGAGACAGGATCTCACTGAGTTGCTTAGGGTCTCAGGATGTTGCTAAGGCTGACTTTGAACTCATGATCCTCTTGTATCCGTCTCTTGAGCTTCTGGGATTACAGGTGTGCTCCACAATGCCCAGTTAGTGAGCTTTCTTTTCACTATATAAAGTACATTTCCCTGTAAATTGTGGTCATGGTATAATGAATAAAAAAATTAAGGAATTATTTTTACTTTAAAATACTAAACTTTAAGAACTTAGCACCCAAAACTGTGAAATTTCTCATTAAAATTTTTATATTTATTATTCAAGTAATAAAATTCTAGATATATTAGATTGAATAAAATGTGCTGTTAAAACTAAGCTAATCTACTTTTTTATATTTCATGCGATTACTAGAAAAATTAAAAATATATGTGTGGCTCACATTATATTTTTATAAGATAGAACTGTTGCAGAAAATTACACATGGTTCATGTGTTGACTTGAAGTTTATTACAGCCCTCCAAGTTTTTAAACAGTGTGCATCTCCATCTTTTCTCTAAAGAAAATGATTAATTTCAGATGAGGTGACTTACCCATATTCTAAAATGAGAAAAAATTACATATATTATTATAAGACATATTAGTCAGGGTTCTCTAGAGGAACAGAATCAACAGGACGTATGATTATAAAAGGGAATTTGTTAGGTTGGTTTAGAGGACCAGAAGCTACAATGGACATCTGCAGCTAGAGAACTAAAGGAACCAGCAGCTGTGCTGTCCAAAACAAGGAAGCCCCAGAACAAGAAAGATCAACAATACTACCCTAGTCTGAGACCAAGGTTTCTGTAAACTACCTGGAGAATCACTGGCAGAGTCCCCTTTGGACAAGTGAAGCGAGAGTCCAATATCCTCAGAGGATGGAAGCAGCAATCAAGAACCTGTTTTAGAAGTGTGGAGCTTGCATCTGCATCTGCTTCTTGTTCTTCCAACTTTTATTCCATCCTATTGGGTCCATGCTTAGGGAGGGTTTCCACTTCAGATCACTATCCCACATTCCAATCATTTCTTGACATGCCCAGAAGTCTTTCAATCATCAGTATTCCTTACTCCAATCAAGTTGACAAATTAACCATTTCTTAAGTTATATGTAGTTTAGATAAGGTTGTGATCTGAATGCTGCTATCATTCCTCTTGGAGACAAAGCTAACTGAGGAACAAGATCAGGCTTACACAATATCCTTGACTTCTTTTCTTGAGCAAATTATGGGTTCATTAAGTTCACAGACACCTGACCTCCCTTTTGAGGACAAAAAATGTCATTGTTTCTCTGATACCAAGTCAAGTTATTAGTGCTCTTCAGACTATCATCCTCATAGCATATATCTTGCTCTTTCATTTTTTCCTTACTTTCTAGCTGGGGTTATCTTTTTTTAAGAGGTCCCATTTTGGGTTAGAGGTACTGGGGTTAAGGGAAAACAATCAAGTTTTCCAAAGGAATGAGATAACAGAAAACTGTTACTAAACTATTGTTTATTTTCCAATTCTTCCATTACTCTTTTTTATGGAGCATAGGGGAACATAAGTATACCTTTAAACTTAGGAAGTCCTTAAACAAAACTTTAAAAATAGTAAAACAAAGAAATTGCTGGATGTGGAAAATTCCTAATAAAATATGTCTTGTTAAAAGTAAGCACCTTTCAAAAGGAAAAAATGTTGAGAAAAAATAAAAAATATATAATGCATTTTTCTCAATTTTATCCATACTACTAGAGAATAGTCTATTAAATTTTGAAACTAAAAAAAAAAAAAAAAAAAAAGAAACCACCACTTTAACATAAGAGAACTGCAGTGCAACTCTTCTTAACTTTTTAAATGTGTCACAAGGAGTTTATAAATAGCCAGCAGATAACATGATGAAGTACTGGACTTATTTGTTTCTTACAGATATAGCCCTAGAAGAGCTTTATGTTCATAAATATTATAAATTTGATAACAAAATAATCTAGGCCAAAACTAAATATTAACAAAGTGAAAAAATACTTTACTTGGCTACTTCATAGTTACAGGGCTCACCTTTGTGACACCAAAGAGATAATCTTATCTTTTCACAAAGGGTTAATTGGATTTATCTCTGTCATGTGAACTTTATAACTCATATACTTCACCATGACAGAAAAAAAACAAAAGTCATAAGTCTCTTAAGATAAGTTCCATGACTGTTCTATTTATTACATATCTTTAAGGGTTGGAAATATTTCTCTGTGATAGCTTTACATTTTGCAATTTTTTTTAAACAGGAAAAATAATTGAAAGATGTGCTGCTATTTTTTTATTGTAGTGACACAAATCATACAAGTATTTTTTCCTCTCCTTTGGAAAATTATTCACAGTGTCCTTTTCCTCATGAGCTACTCTACTTTATTCTACAAGCATGTCTTGGAAAGGTGAAAATAAAATAGTTCACTTCTACACTTTTGTTATTGAAGCTCTGATTTTAAGTCTATGAAAATTAATGTAATCTGTCCTATCTTATCAACACTGCAAAAAACGACCTAAACATTTGAATGGTTCATGGGATCTGCTACCATGTATTGCAGGGACGTCTACACTGATGAAGGTTCCATTAAAGGACAAAAGCTGAAGGCACAGGGATAATGGAGTCTCCCATATCTAGCCCATTATGGAAACTAAAAATGAAGATATAGACCTCTGCCCAACTTTCTCTGAAATTCTACAAGTCTTTCTTGTTTTTGTACAGTTAATATTGAGAAAATCATTGATAAATGTACTATAATGTGACATAGGTGATGAAAATGAACATTGCTGCAAATTAATGTGCCCCTACATTGAGAACAAAAGAGTAAGTACTCCTCCTTTCTGCTCATTAATGCAAGTTGAATATTATGAAATTCTTGACTAGAAGAGAGATAGAGAAATCAAAATTTACTATTTCTTCTATATCAGTAATTGGTTTCTCCTAAGGACAGAATTATTTCCCCAATGAACTCTTGAAGCAGACTATGGCTTGCATGGAATATCATGTTTTGTTGCAGGGATTACAGTAGTGGTATGTAGGAAGAGGGGTTGAAGTTGTGTGAGAAGTTTATGCTGAGGGCTGGTGTATACACCCACACACATGTGTGTATGTATATATATATATATGTGTGTGTGTGTGTGTGTGTTTATATATATATATATACACACATACATATTTAAATATATGAAGATATTTTTATATATATGTAAATATAAAATGCTGTTTGGCTACTCTGGTTAATGCAGTCCATACAATAATACAGCTGCATGAATAGCTTTTGTGCCTTATACTTCTAAGAAAATGGGATCTAAACAAATTAACTAATGGGAAAGGTTTTGGAAATTTTATTTATTATTAAGTTGGGGCCTACTTGTAATCTTACCGTGACATGAACAATGTCTTTATTGACAGCTTTGCCAGCTGATGTGTGAACCCTCATGTCAAATAGAACTGGCTTAAAATCTCAGCACTACAACTTTAGGGTTTGTAACCTTTGTAAAATGTGTGTAACTCCTAAATGTTAGTTTGTTCATTTGAAAAAATGCTCATTAAGAATGGAACAAAATCCAATGAGACTCTGAGGACTAAATCAGATAATAAGATATTAATTATGGAAGATTTTCTATAAAAAATAATAGTTTTCCTTACAGATATACAAAGTGCCTACTTTTTACATTATTTGTATTGATTAGAAAGAACTGTATTCTGCATACAAGTGGTGCTCAATGAACATCTGTTGTCATTTACTTTAATCCATATATCCATTGAGGCAGTCACAGTGGTCTGATGTTGGGTAATCTATTTTTGGTAGCAATAAATAACATGGTCTTCATAGAAATGAAAATAACTTCAATTAAATTATCTGGGAACTACAGAAAGCTCAACTAATGATGAGTTTAATGTAGTCATGGTATCAATATGAGATTGTAAGCTGAAGCATTTAATTTTGAACTTGTTATTAAAAGAGGTGCTGTTATAAATATTGTATAGTTAAAATTTATAATACTTCCCTGACAGAAACAGCCAGAGTCAGATGCTTATTGATTGTCACATTTTTTAAATAATTCACATGAAAAGAAGATATGTGAATTAAAGGCCCTGGGATTGAAGATGCTATTGTTTCATGCTGGATATTGGTCATATTACATCTATCTGGGATAATGCTGTGACTCTAAAAGCAATCTTTTTAATCTGAAATGAAAATGGAGGATATTTTAAAAGGTTCCAATTACCTGCCACATTTCAAAAAAGCAGTTAACCTGTTCATGGAAACTACAAGCAATTTCTCTCTTGTGAGTACTCCCACACATAATTTTGTAAAGCATGGAATGTGAAAACAAAGTAAGAATTCTTTTAATAATGCCTGTTTTAAAATATTGGAAGAACACAGCAAAAGTTGTATTAGGTTATATTTATTTTTCCTTTTGTTCTTTGAGATGAACTGACCATAGTTTTCACTTACCTTCCTTGGTACCAAAAACTAGGTCCCCAGCAAGTTTTCACCAGAGTTGTCTTTTCTTATTCTTGACTGAAGTGCAAATTGTTATACTGGAATAATATCGGGAATAAATCATAATCTTGATTTTTTTAAATAATCAGTTGGCAAGTGTTCCTGTAGAAAATAGCATCTGTCAATGGTATAACCCAACAGTACCAATCTTTGTGGGGACATGAGGATGAAATGTCTAGAAATTTATTTTGGTAATAAAGAAAACTTTTATAGATCCACTTTCATTGTTTTAGCCTAGAGAAATATCAGCATCTGCTCCTTCTTGAAAAAAATAAAAAAGATATTAACAAAACCCCATGCTTTAGAGTGCTTTCATCCTGTAAGATCTGATGATATGCCACAAATATGACCTGGTTTTGCTTCACAGAGTCGAACTTTGTCAAATACTTTATTCCCATATAACAGATGATGGAAAACTATGAAGTTAATAAACTTTGCCAAGGGGACACAATAAGTTGATGGAGAAACTTAGAACTGAACTCAGCTGGAAATAGAAATACTGGTTTCTTGTCTGTGTATGATAAAAATAACTTAATATAGATATTGTAATTTGGCTTTAAAGGCTTTAAACACCTGACATTATTGATCCTTTAATCTTATTTTGTAAACTAAAAGAACCCTATCAGCACAAGAATTTAAGTACAGTATTATATGCATGTTTCACCATCCTTCATTGTAAGATCTACTTAGATTTTCCCATTATGAGAACTGAGTTACCTTAGCTACAAATGCCTCTCATTCTGTGTAGCTTTTAGTGTGGGAGTATGTGGAGAGGTGGAGGAGAAATACATTTAATTGAACATCACTGTTAAAGTTGTGCTTGAATTAATAGCTGCGTCAATATCTCCTAATGTTTATAATAAAATTTTCAACTCTGAGAAAATCATAGAAGGGAATTTCCTTTAGATGTACTTATTTATGTGAGGGTAACAAACACACATTTACGGAGAGACACAAAAAGTAATAAATTTTCTAGTGCATTTAACACTTAAAATACAATTTAATTACCTGTTTCTTTGTACAGAGCACACTGAATTCACATTCAGAGTAGGTTTGTCTTCACAAGTTTGGTCAAATTCTACTTATACAAATATTTCCAGCCTCTAATTTTAGAAAAAGTGTAAGTGTGATAAAGGTAGCAGAAAGCTCTGCTACTTACATTGGGTCTTAGAATTACTTTTCAGGGAAGGACTAATACTAGTTTCTCTGATCCAATGGACAATGAATCTCATAACCTCCAAAGCCTTAGAGAGTAACTGGTCCAGAGAAACTCAAGACTAAAGATTGCCAATGTATTCTTATTAGTTTTTTAAACTATTTTTTTAGTTGTTCGTAGACTTTTATTTTATTCATTTATTTATATGTGGTCCTGAGAATCGAACCAAGTACATCACATATGCTAGACAAGCACTCTACCATTGAGTCACAACCCCAGCCCTGGCAATAGTTTTGATATTCTTTTAAAAATTATTTTTTTTTACAAATGTAGATACTATCCTATACTATCCTCATGTTGCATTCACCCATTGTGACCTTATTAAGTTTTAATATATATATATATTTTCAAATATTATACTTTATGCAAACAAAGTTTTTAGAGTAGAGAGTATTGATGTCTACTTTCAAAATACTCAAGCCCACAGGTACCAATTTTCCCCTTCCAAGAAACACAGGGAGTGAGATGTCATCCTATGTGCAATAGAATTCATCCTGTTGGAGAGGAATTCCAATTATAAAAACGTGGTTGATTATAAGGGAGCAGGAGTGTTCCCTATCCATTTCTGCATTTAGTGTTCAACTTTTAAATATAAGAGAGGAAATATGATTACCAAATTGAGAGAATTAAGTCCATCTATTTCTTCTGTTAATTCTTCTTTTCTATAAATGTCCGTTAAGTCTAAATTATTGATTGTGTTATTGAGATCTATGGTTTCTTTGTTCAATTTTTGTCTGGAAGATCTGTCCAGTGGTGAGAGAGGCGTGTTAAAATCACCTAGTATTATTGTGTTATGGTCTATTTGGTTTCTGAAATTGAGAAGGATTTGTTTGACATACATGGATGAGCCACTGTTTGGGGCATAGATGTTTATGATTGTTATGTCTTGCTGATTTATGGTTCCCTTAAGCAGTATGTAATGTCCTTCTTTATCCCTTTTGACTAGTTTTGACTTGAAGTCCACCTTATCTGTAATGAGGATGATACCCCAGCTTTTTTGCTGAGTCCATGTGCATGATATGTTTTCCCCCATCCTTTCACCTTTAGTCTATGTGTATCTCTTTCTACGAGGTGAGTCTCTTGCAGGCAACATATTGTTGGATCTTTCTTTTTGATCCAATCTGCCAGTCTATGTCTTTTGATTGATGAGTTCAGGCCATTAATATTCAGGGTTATTATTGAGATATGATTAGTATTCCCGGTCATTTGGTTCATTTTATTTATTTATTTATTTATTTATTTATTTATTTATTTATTTATTTATTTATTTGGAGACGACTTGGTTCTTCCTTTATTTGACAATTCCTTTAGGATGGTTCCTCCCATTGCTGATTTGTTTCTTTGTTTTTCATCTCTTCCTCATGGAATATTTTGCTGAGAATGTTCTGTAATGCTGGCTTTCTTTTTGTAAATTCTTTTAGCTTTTGTTTATCATGGAAGGATTTTATTTCATCATCAAATTTGAAGGTAAGTTTTGCTGGGTATAAGATTCTTGGTTGGCATCCATTTTCTTTCAGGGCTTGAAAAATGTTGTTCCAGGCCCTTCTAGCTTTTAGGGTCTGGATTGAAAAATCTGCTGATATCCGTATTGGTTTCCCCCTGAATGTAATTTGATTCCTCTCTCTTGCGGCCTTTAAAATTCTGTCTTTATTTTGTATGTTGGGCATTTTCATTATAATGTGCCTTGGTGTGGGTCTGTTGTAATTTTGTATATTTGGAGTCCTATAAGCCTCTTGTACTTGATCTTCCATTTCATTCTTCAGATTTGGGAAATTTTCTGATAGTATTTCATTGAATAGATTGTTCATTCCTTTGGTCTGTTTCTCTAAGCCTTCCTCAATTCCAATAATTCTCAAATTTGGCCTCTTCATGATATCCCATAGTTCTTGGAGATTCTGTTCATGATTTCTTACCATCTTCTCTGTTTGTTCAACTTTGTTTTCAAGGTTAAATATTTTATCTTCAATGTCTGATGTTCTGTCTTCCAGGTGTTCTATTCTATTAGTTATGCTTTCTATGGAGTTCTTAATTTGGTTTATTGTTTCCTTCATTTCAAGGATTTCTGTTTGGTTTTTTTTCAATATCTCTAACTCTTTATTGAAGTGATCTTTTGCTTCCTGTATTTGCTCTTTTAACTGTCGATTGGTGCGATCATTCAGTGCCTGCATTTGCTCTTGCATCTCGTCATTTGCTTCCCTGAGCATTTTAATTATGTACATTCTGAACTCCCTTTCTGTCATTTCTTCTGCCATGCTGTCGTTGGGTTTCATTGATGTAACATCTAGATTTGTTTGCAGCATTTTCTTTCCTTGTTTTCTCATATTGTTCAGGTATCAGTTGACCGCTGTGATATTGCAGATTTCCTCTATTGTCTTATAATATCCCTGAAGATTTCTATTATATCCCCTCTTAGTCTTCAGTAGCCTGAAATCTTGGAGGAAGTTGATAATGCAGTGCTCCACAAGGGAGCTGACTCCCTAGGGGTGGTGGCCTTCTGGTGGGGTATATTCCCTGCTAGTGGGCAGAGGTACCTTCACTTGCTGATGAATGGTCATCCAGAAGGGAAGTAGGTTGTGGGCTGATGCAAGACCAGTTTGGGCCTGTGTCTCTGATTTTACAGTCCTTTTGGGAGAACCTCACCCAACAGGGAGGAGTCACCCGGTGAGGTCTCGCTGGTCGGTTTTCCTCCCAGAGGTTCCGTTCAATTCACAACTACCGCCTGGGCTGGGCAGCCTTCTTCTGCAATGATCCCAGGGACCCGGACCTACCTCCTGGGCCTGGAAGCCTCACCCTTCACAAACGAATCTCCTTCGGCTGCCTCTCCTCAGAGAAGCTGCCTGCAGTCCTGGAGCCTTCGCTCCGCCCCTCAGTTTGTCTGTGGGGCCCTTCCACCAAGAAGCCGTCTAGGACCCTGCTCTGCACTTTTCGCCTGGCTATGCGGCCCCTCCTCTGAGCAGCCACCTGGAGCCCCTTACAATTGCTCCGAGTTCCAGTGACCCGCCACACGCCTTTTCCTCCGGCAGCCACCTGTTGTTCCGTGCGGTCGCTCTAAGACCAAGTGACCCACCATGCACCACTTTCTCCACCAGGCAGTTACCCAGAGATCTGGTGCGTCACGAGTCCCAAGAACTCACTGTGCACCTTCTTGTCCCGACTGCCTCCCGTAGCCCTGGTGCAGTCACTTCGAGCCCAAGCACCCTGCCGCGCTCCTCCTCCTTCTCCAGACAACCCTCCTATGTTCAGGAGCGGATGCTCTGGGACCAAACCACTCACCACGCTGTTCCACCAGATAGCCGCCCAGAGCCCTGGCGCAGCTGTTCCAATTCCAAGCGACATGCCGAGCCCGTATTTCTCCTTCTCCTCTGGGCAGCCCCTTGTGTTCAGGGGTGGTCACGTTCAGTCCAAACAGCTCACCAAGCACCTTCTCCTTTGGGCAGCCTCCCAGAGCGCGGGTGGGTTGCGCCGAGTCCAAGCGCTGTGGTGAACAGCCACCTCTTCAATGCTCCCAGTTGTCTGCGATCACTGCTCCGGCGGGGGGAAGGGCGCCTCGCCGGCAGTTCTACTTTGCAAAGATCCCTGCTTTGGGGCTACCGCCCTGTCCGGGGGCTACCGCCCCGTCCGCCTGCCCAGTGGGAAACACTCACCCAGCTGCTTTGAGTTGGTCCCAAGTCTCTCAATATCTCCTTTTCTTGAGTCCTGAGTCCACGCTGCTCCTCCGGATAGCCGCCCGGAGCCCTGGCGCAGCTGATCCAATTCCAAGCTACGTGCCGAGCCCGTATTTCTCCTTCTCCTCTGGGCAGCCCCCTCTTCAATGCTCCCAGCTGTCTGCGATCACTGCTCCGGCGGGGGGAGGGCCGCCTCGCCGGCCGTTCTACTTTGCAAAGATCCCTGCTTTTGGGGCTACCGCCCCGTCCAGGACTCCTGCCCCGTCCGGGACAGCTGCCCAGTGGGAGATTCTCGCCCGGCTGCTTTGAGTTGGTCCCAAGGCTCTCTATATCTCCTCTTCTTGAGTCCTGAGTCCTGGAGCAACACGAAACGCAGCCACCCTCTAGTCCGCCATCTTGAATCTCCTAATTCTTCTTTTAATGAGCACTATAGGTCCTTCCGTCCTTCCTCTCTCCCTCCTTTTTTCCCTCCCTCCCTCCCTTCCTTCCTTCTTTTTTTTTTTTTTTTTTTCTTTGTACCTCTCTTTTTAATTTTAGGAGATACCTTGGGTAAAATATTCAAATTTCCTTTACAGAAGTAAATATGTATTTTCTGTTATTTCTGTGTTCCAATTTTAAAATTCGTACATAGCCGAAGGTTCCTAAATGAGATCATGAGTCTCAATATAATTTGAAGTTCCATAAAGTACAAAGAGATAGCAAACTCACAGAGGTCATTCATGATATTATCTTCTTTACCATCACCACACTGTAGAATCCTAGCCTAGATACCAAGCATGAACATTGGTGTCCTGGGAAAAAATAAACCACATTTGTGACTTGGATTCAGATCAAAATTTTCCTGTCTAAATAATTTCCCTCAGGTTTTTATTTCATTCACTACAAGGATCCCACTTCTCCTATAGAGGCATAATTCTCTAAACCAACTCTCTCTTGGACTTTTAGCATAGAAACCAATTTATTTTGGATACAGCAGTCAAACAGGACAATTTGGTCACTTCCCTCACTATCTGTGTTTAAAGTAGGATATTTTTAACCAACAAAACAGCATGGGATTATGAGTTCTCTCAAGCAGAAAACAGCAGATGTGAAGGCATATGCTCTTTTCCAGACACATCATGGATTTCTGGACTTACCAAGTCAGCAATCACTATCTTAGTGAAGACACAAAATGCCTGACCTCATAACTTTCCTATAATCTAGAGATGTCCACTGCAACAGCTCTGGCAGCTGATGTAACACATTAAATGAATGCTTCTAGATATTAAAAATTGAGAAAGTTCACCCAACAGGAAACTTCCAGCACAATATGACTACATGAAGTAAATTAGCAAAAACTGCAATAGGAAGTTCCTTTCTTATTCTTTATTAGAAATTGTCTTTCATCAACTGTTTCAGTTAACATTCTAACAAAGAAGTAGAGCTACAATAGGCAATATGAAATAAGAGAATTATAGGGATTAGACTTTACACAGTTCATGGAAGACACTTGTCTCTTCATATGGTGATGATCTTAAGATGGGACTGTAGATAACAAGGGATGGCAGGCAAGAGAAAAAGATGGACATGAAGCAGTGAAAAGTGAAAAAAAAAAAAAGTGGTATCCATAAGGACAAATAGAAACCACTTCCAATCATGATGACCTAGGTAACCTGCCCCCAAACTAGAGACCTTACTATAAAGCTACGCAGGGATATAATCAGAAGAAGCTGCAGGCTTGACTGGCTTCTGTCCCACACCAAAAGGTCAGCAACTCTCTGATAAATACACAAGCTGCAGTGATGCTGCTGTCCTTTAATAACCTTCAGCATATAATGACCAATGATGCCTCACTTCTACCTCTGAATGCATGCAAATATTTTTTTCACCAACATAAACCTGAAGCCATAAAGAGAAGGGGATTCTGGAGAAAATTTTGGCTTAACCAGGTTGACACACTGTAAAATAATTAGAGTTTATCTTTGTCAAATTAACATCCTTGCAGACATCTTTATACCTAATTTCTAAATAAAGGTGTTAGTAAAATTAGATACCTGCCTAACTTGATGCAATCACCTATCATAAAATAAAAACACAATTACACCAAATGAGGAATTGAATCCTTTACTTGATCAAAATTGAGGGATTGTCGACTATTCTTTAAGCCAGGTCACAACCATTCCTTTTGATATCCCCTAACATGAACACTAAGGTAAAGTTAGTCATTATTAAAATATGTTATGTTATATGATAGGGAAATAAAATAGAAATAAATAAAAGAATTGCCTAAAATAAATGAGTATATTTCTTTTAAAATCAAGAAATGACAATAATAATAATAGTCCTTATTTATGCAATTGGTCACATGGTGATGGCTGGTATTTATAATCTTCCCCATGCCCCATTCTGTATTATCTTCACTTTCAATAAATATCAGGACTGGCCATGATTTCCTGCCTCATTGTAGAATTCAACTTCATTACAGAAACATTGAGGCCAATAACAGGCAGGACTGTTATTGTTAGTGATTTCTTTTAGCCATAAAATGTGGAAGTAATAAAAGTTACTACAGAGGATCTCCTGTATTCCAAACATACTCCTCCTTAACTCCACTTTTAGTAGCAATTCAATTTCCCCTTGACAGTGTGGATTAATCACCCCAGTCAGGATAGTAATTCTTGTTGTCTCTTTCCATTGACCTGAGGGATCTAAAGTGACCCCTGGAGGAAGCACTGGAGACAAAAGCTGCAGGGAAAGGGAACAAAATTTTCATTAGTTGCTCATTAGGGGAAATAGGAACCATGCCTGTACATACTATATAAATCCTGAATATGAAAGAAACAGATTCATACTGGTCACCAACTTAAAGCATATGTCATATCTTGTGGGATATCATTTGTCTGACACTGAGCATTTTCAAACTGTTTTGCAATTGTGAGTAATGTGTTAAAATTAACGTGAATTTCAAAACTATGAACCTGTTCGCATATTTCATATACTGTTAAATAGAATTTTTGGTCAAAAGCATTGCTTTTAGGAATACCATAATGGTGAGTGAAGTATTCTGTAAATGCACTGATGGTGGTTTTGAGAGAAGCACTGTATTTTAGGAAGGTAAATTTGTTCTCAAGTGTTTATTCCAGTTAGAAACCAATTATTGGCCCTTCCATTATGAAAATAACCCACCATAATCAACTTATCACCAAGTGGATGGCTAATGAACCCAGGAAATTATGCCATATTGGAGACTCACTGTTAGGTTCTGATATTGGCAGATTGGGCCCTCAGTAGTATCTGTGATCAGATTAAAGAGTGAAAGTCCAAGTCACTTAGTCTGTGCATAAACTCTGTCCCTGCCACCCTTACCATTTGGTTTACAAGCCCACTGGACAAAGAATAGATGGCTGGGAAAAAGGAGCTGACTTAGATCTAAACAACTGATGATCAATCCCAGTAGCTCAGGAGGTTGAGGCAGCAGGATAGCAAGTTGAAGGCCAACATGGGCCACTTAGGGAGGCCCTGTCTCAATATAAAAAATAAAAAGGGCTAGGGATGTGGCTCAATGGTTAAAATGGTTAAGCACCCCTAGATTTTAATATTTAATCCCCGGTACCAAAAAAAGAAAAGGAAAGGAAAGAAAAGATTTGATCATCTTGCATACCAGATTATGATCCTGCTCTCCTAATTTGCTCTCTGATGATCATTTACATGCACCACACATAACTCTTTTTTTTTTTTTTTTTTTTTTCTTTGTTCCTTTGGAGAGATTTTTTCAATATTTCTTCCCTAATTTTTTATGACTAAATTTCCAGTTATGTTCCTTTTCAAGACCCTGAGTACCCATCAAAATGATTAGTTTCTGCCTCTGTATCAGCTTTTATCTATACCTTAGTCATATTTCTAGTCATATGTCCTTCTGGACAAAATAAGCAATAAAATGTACTATTTGTAATTCTACTCACTGGGAGGGCTTTCCTTAGTCACCCTTCTTCAGTATCACCCAGACATGGGATGACAATGTTGTTGCCATCCACTTTGGGGTAATGTCAGAAAACAAGGCAGAACAATCTGTTACTGAGTTCCAAATTCTCCTCTTCCTTAATAATGAATCTCAGAGAAGTTCCTTTTGAGGTTATTTGGGCAAGAAATATAGAGGTCATTTGTGAGAGCAAGAATTTAGCATAGAGGAAGTAGGGCCCTTGAGCATCTGCACCACTTGCTCCTATGACTTATTTTTGACTATCGGCCTACTTGAGGTCCATCTCTACCTACCATACCTGTATACTATGTTTCTATGTGTGTCCAACTTTAAGATTTGATAAATCAGGAAATATTTATTCCCTGGTGCACAGTTCAGGTCACATCATGACATAAGGGTCCTCAGTGAAACAATCCATTCTACAAAGACTGAGTAGCAGTCCACGAAAATGTTTCTCAACAGAGTAGTTTTCTAGAGAGGCCCTAATACAAAACCCTAACTAATTAGCCCTGTTATTTAACTATAGGGTTCTGACAATTCCTGAGCCTGCAAATAATTCTAGAAACAATTACAGGTTATAAAAATAGATCTGAAGGAGAATCAACAGTCAACCATGGGTCTCTTGCAAAACGATTGAAATTCGTTAGAGAAAGGAAAACTTCCTCCTCAGCAGGAAGAGCTCCTTCTATTGGTGAAGTGTGCAGAATGTAAGGGCTCAATATCCCTGATTTCAGATTTGCTGACATAGCCCCAGCTTTCAGAGTATAACCTTTTCTCAATTAAAAACTAAATCTAACATAAGAGATACTGTGAAACTATAAATAATTCAATTTGCTTGAATCAAACCCACTTACAGACTGAGTTTGGTTTTCATTTTGGTTTTAATTTTGTTTCAAAGTTTCTACCTACAGCTCCAATAAATAAGAGTTGTTTTAAGAAGCATCACAAGAGATTCCTGCTTCTTTACCTGGTCCATATCATGGAAACTGAAAGCCTTGAGCTGACCATTTTATTTACCTAGTTTTGGGGCACATTTAAAAATAACCAAATGATATCCTCTTTCTTTTTCTCTTTAATGAAAGTAAACTATGGCAGTAAACACTCAGCCACCCAGACTTTTCTTCTGTAGGCACTTGACTAGTCTACAGGTTGCATTGTAAGAAATTTTTTGTCACTGCTTGTCATAAACTCTGTGTCCTCTCTGTCAGTGGCAACAGCTTCCTCAATGCCATTAGATATAATTAGATCAAAAAAAGTTACAGATAACTCAAATCAATTCCCATAACTCATCCATGAATTTTCATTCCCTTGGAGTGACTTTGCTTATCAATTCTGTATAAGTTTTGATCAGGGTGGTACCCTCACTCCAATAGTATGGAATAAAGGATTTATTATAGGGATTGGATCTCACACCTTTGGGGGGAACTGATGAAGAAGTTAATACAATACTATTCTCGTTTTGTCTGTGCTGGACCTGAAATCACTATGGGTCAGCTGGTCAAGGTCTCAGGGAGCAAAGCTGGAATTAAACTGTGTGTTTTGAGTGAAGGGGGAGGAGGCAGGACAAAGTAGAACCCATGAAGGACAATCAAAACCCAAGTCCAACCTCAAACAACATGATCCTGAAAGAAGTCTTTTGCCACAGAATTGCCTTGAAGCTTCCTTCTGGATTTAGCAACTATAAAAGGGGTCCAGGTAAATGCTGAACTACTTACTCCTGTGTATGGCCAGCAAGGTGAGAGAACAAATAAACAATAGTCATTTAATCTGCAACTTCCAAGCTGGTGCCCTGATCAGCTTCAAAGCAAAAGGGCTACTATTTTATTTTTTGCCTACCAAATCTGGTGCAATACATAGAACAAAGTATCATAGTCCAGGTCATTGTGCTTCATTTGGAGCTGACCAATAAAAAGGGAATTACTTTTTTGTAATACATATTACAACCTTAACCTAGAAATTTATGTGGAAGGAAATTCTAGGAAACATAGTTCTCGTCTAGCTAAACTGATACAGTACAAAATCATCACACGCTTGTTTTCAAGTGTCCAGCAACTCTTTTATCTAGTTTAAATATATACAAGACCATATGATACATTTGGCAAAGGAAACCTTACATCTTCCCCCATAATATACCATTGGAAAGGAAAGTACTATATAGAAAGTGAAAGAAAGAGAAATCAAGACTTTATTTCCCAAGTTCCTTATTTTTTTCCCTATGAGGTCATCTAATTTTATTTCCCATCTTTACATGTTCATAAGATTGCCTGTTTTATTCTTACAAAATAGTAATTCTCTTTTTATTGGTCAGATTCAAATAGAATTTTATTCCAAAGAAGCACAATGGACTAGACTAAGAAACTAACTATGATTAATCCTGAATTTTCCCTTATTTCCCTGTTAGTTACTATAAGTCTTAATTATCAGTTCTCTCAAACTAGAGAGGAACCAGAATGCCCTAGTATTCCTCTAAAATTCCATGCCAAAAGAGGGACAGGGAAAGAGAGAAAAAATATCAATCTTTCAGAGTTCTAGAGGAGAGAAAAAAAAAATTTTACAAATATGAAAACTTTAACTTGACTAGTAATCAAGAATAAGAGTAGAGATGAAAATATCAGTTTTGTTGAATAAGCATATAGCAGTAAATACATTTCTGAATTCTAATTTAAATTATAAATAATCATTTTTATTTTAATGCCACGATTTTTATACCTACCCTATAAAAAATTATCTTTCTGGTAATTTACTCCATCTTCCCCCATTAATTTTTCTTCTTATCAACTCCTTTCTCTCCTTCCTTCTTCTCTTTCCTCCCTTCCTTTCTTCTGTTTTCATGATTTTCTCTAGAGGATGACTCTTAGAGGATGTGATGTAAATGGTAGAGTCTAAACCCTTAAACTGACTTATTTTTACTGAAATTTTCTGTTTCAAATCCAAATTCCAATATTTTATCTGCCTTTTGTAACATTTGCTAAGAAAACAAAACCTGGAATTTGGTTAGATGGTTAGGATTTTGAGGTTATAATGTTTGCATGCTGAATTTCCAAAAGAATACAAACTAAAATAGTCTTATGGAAAAATGCTACATAATTCTTCCGATGTAAAATAATAATGATAATAACAACAATAATAATTTTTATGTCTTTTACAGGTATTAGCTTGAGGAACAGTCTTCTTTAGAATTTTTTTCTAAAAACTGGTGAAGTTTCATGAGATATAAAGTAATTTGTGGTGGTTTGCAAATGTCCTAGAAACAATGTTAATTAACCTTCTTAGCACTGAATTCTTTGATGGGGAATGGACACAAACTGAATTCAAGAAGTAGCCTTGAAAAGAATCATAAGGATAATATAAAATATACTAAATTACTCTGATTAAAATCATACTTAAAATATCAACCTATACAGGAAAAAGCAAGGAATTAGAATTCAAGTTCAAACCAAAGCAATCAATTTAAACAACAAAAATATTTAATTAGTACTGAAATTATTAATATGTAATATTGTTTGTGAATTGACAAAATCCCTGGGGATAGTTCTTTCCTGCAAGCTGGCTCCAATCCATATAAAATGTACTAACCAGTTTATAGAATAAAATACACCATATGTAATATGCTCCCTTCTTGAGCAACTCATGCTGTTTGCTAGCTAGATGATTCCCTCGTCTGCTTTTGAATTGATGCAATTTTCACTGAAGAGAAGATATCTCTTTTATTCTGTGTCAGAACAAAGTCTTATTTTGTTTGCTCTTTGCAATAAAGAAGTTAGGAATCGACTGAGTGAAAACAGCAGATTTGAGTTTGTATTTAAAAAAATAAAAGATTTTTCTTTCTCCTAAAAGAGATGGGAAGGAACTCAAGATAAAGAGAAGTGGTTTCTGTATAAATGATTGCAGCTCAGAGCAGCATATCAAGACTTAGCCTCTGTGATCTCAATGCTAACAAAGTGACACCACTGGCCTTTTATGATTTGTGATAGTCGTTGCATTTCAATTGTCTGAAACTAGCATTACCCTCTAGCATCCTCCTCATAAACGTGAAAAGTCATCCATCAGCTCTGCCTGATGAGGCCTGAGATGACTCAGCTTCAGCTGGCTTGTGGAGCTCTTGATGCTTGGACCTGTTGCCAGCTCTTTTCCAGTTCAAGTTTTCATAGTTTAGTGCTGCACACACCACTCCATGGGCTATTAATTGGAAACTAAAATTCTCATTCTTTGGAAAGTTGAGATGATAATTTGTAGTGTGTATATGTGTAAGCACATCTGAAACAAACTCATGTTGAACACAAAACTCGACTATAACAATTTATGTGTGGTCCATGGATTTCCTAAGCATTGTACAAAACAACAGCAGTGGGAAATTGAGAAAGAAAGAAAATTGCATTGTGTTAAAATATAAGGATGGTGTCAGATATAAGAGGCCCAAAGACTCACATAAGTGTTAAAACATTGCTTTTGTGTGTGCTTAGAGAATAGGAAGTAGTAGTCTTCAGGTTTTTACTATTTGCAGTTGATTTATATTTATATGTTACTTCGGTATGGTTATTTTTTTAAAGCAGAGAAGTGAAAAACTCCTGATAGAATCAAAGAAATCAATTCAGCAAAAGATTTTTTATTTCTCTGTTTTCTTTGTTTGCTTTTTAAACAATATACTTTTTCCAGGACTGTGCTGGCTTCCAAAGAGGATCTAAACATAGGGTACATGTAAGAAAAATCTTCTGGACTTTGGTGTATTTTTTTAATGAAACCTATTTTATTGGCTATTTTTAGTAATATATGACAACAGAATCAATTTTTACATCATTATAGAAGCATGGAATATAACTTATTCTAATTCAGTCCACAGTAACTTAACACCTCCCATCTGCTTCCTTCCATCTACTCTACTGATCTTTCTACCATTTCCCCAATTTTCTTTTAATTAGGGTCTTGCGGATGTACATGATGGTGATATTCACTGTGATATATTCATTTATATACATAGGCATGTTATATCAGGTTCATTAAACTATCTTTTCCTATCCCTCTTCTCCTCCCTTCCCTTTATTCCCCTTTGTCTACTCCACTGATCCTTCTTTTACATGTTCCATCGATCCCTTTCTTTTGGATTTTCTGCATATCAGAGGACTGATTTGCAGAGGACTGATTTGCTTTTTTGGGACTGATTTATTTCACTTGTCATGATGGTCTCCAATTCCATCCATTTATCAGAAAATGTCATAAAGTCATCCTTCTTTACAACTGAGTAATACTTCATTGGAGATATATATATATATATATATATATATATATATATATATATATATATATATATATATATATACCACATTTTCTTTATCCATTTATCTGTCCAAGGGTACCTAGGTTGGTTCCATGGCTTGGTTATTGTGAATTGTGAAGCTGTAAACACTGATGTGGGTGTCACTGTAGTATGCTGATTTTAACTCCTTTGGATGTATACCAAGGACTGGAAAAACTGAGTCAAATGGTGGTTGATACCTAGTTTTCTGAGGAGTTTCCATACTGCTTTCCAGAGTGGTTGCACAATTTCCAGTCCCACCAACATAGACAAGTGCACCTTTTCCCCCACATCCTCACCAATATTTATTTCTACATGTGTTCTTGATAATTGCTGTTCTAACTCGAGTGAGATGAAATCTTGATGTAGTTTTTATTTGAATTTCTCTAATTCCTAGGGATGCTGGATATTTTTCATATATTTGCTGATTATTTGTATTTCTTCTTTTGAGAAGTGTCCATCCTGTTCCTTTGCTCATTTATTGATTGGGATATTTGGGTTTTGGTGTCAAGTTTTTTGACGTTTTTGCATATCCTGGATATTAATGCAATGAGGAGACGATGGCACAGATCTTCTTCCATTCTTTAGGCTCTTTCTTCACATTCTTGATTCCTTTGCTGTGAAAAAGAGTTTTAATTTGATGCTTTCCCATTTATTGATTTTTTCTTTTACTTCTTGTGTTTTGAGAATCTTGTTAAGGAAGTTAATTTATGAACTGAGCTGACATGTTGGAGTGTTGGGTCTATATATTTTTCTAGCACTTGAAGAGTTTCTGGTCTAATTACTAGGTCTTTGATTCAGCTTGAGTACAGTTTTGTGCAGGGGGAGAGATAAGGGGTTACATTTCATTCTATTACATATGGATTTCCAGGTTTCCCAGCACCATTTGATAAAAAGACTATCATTTCTCCAACATGTGTTTTTGGCAGCTTTGTCTAGTATCAGATAACTGTATTTATGTGGGTTTGTTTCTGTGTCCTCTATTCTATTCCATTGGTCTTCGTGCCTGTTTCAATGCCAATACCATCCTGTTCTTGTTATCATAACTCTATAGTACAATTTGAGGTCAGGTATTGTAATGCCTCCTGTTTTGCTTTTCTAACTAAGGATTACTTTGGCTATTCTGGGCCTCTTACTTTTTCAAATGAATTTCATGACTGCTTTTTTCTATCTCTCTGAAGAACATCATTGGAATTTTGATAGAAATTGCATTGAATCTGTATAGTGCTTTGGTATCACGGCCATTTTGACAATATTAATTCTGCATATCCACGAACCTGGGAGTTCTTTCCATCTTCTAAGGACTTCTTTAAATTCTTTATTTAGTGTTCTATAGTTTTTATTATAAAAGTCCTTTACTTCTTTTATTAGATTGATGTCCAAGTTGCTTTGTTTTTGTTTGTTTTTTTTTTTTTCCTTCTTCTTGGTTTATTTTTTGTTGTTGTTGTTGCTGTTGTTGTTGTTGTTGTTTGAGGCTATTGTGAATAGTTTTCTTAATTTCTTTTTCAGCAGATCCATCATTGGAGTATAGGAACACAATTGATTTGTGGGTGTTGATTTTGTATCCCGCTACTTTGTTGAATTCATTTATGAGCTCTAAAAGTCTTCTAGTATAATTTTTTGGGTCTTCTAAATATAGGATCATGTCATCATCAAACAGATAATTTGAGCTCTTCTTTTCCTATCTGTATCCCTTTGATTTCCTCCTTTTGCCTGATTGCTCTGGGTAGAATTTCAAGGACTATGTTGAATAGGTGTAGTGAAAGTGTGCATCCTTTCTTGTTACTATCTTTAGACAAAATGTTTCCAGTTTTTCTCCATTCTGAATAATGTTGACCTTGAGTTTGTCATATATAACCTTTACATTGTTGAGGTAAGATCCTTCTATCCCTTTATTTTTCCTCTGTTTTACACATAAATGGGTGCTGCTCCTTGTCAAGTGCCTTTTCTGCTTCTATTGAGATAATCACGTGATTCTTGTTCTTAAGTCTATTTATGTGGTGAATTACATCTATTAATATCCATATGTGAACCATGAACCAAACTTACATCCCTGGGATGAAACTCACTTGATCATGGTGCACTATCTTTTTAATTTGTTTTTGTATGTGGTTTGTCAATATTTTATTAAGAATTTTTGCACTTATGTTCATCAAGGATGTTGGTCTGAAGTTTTCTTTCCTTGATATATCTTTGTCTTTGTTCACAGAATGAGTTTAGAAGAGTTCCCTCCTTTTCAGTCATGGGATAATTGAGGAAGATTGGTGTTACTTTAAATGTCTGGTAGAACTTGGCTAAGAATTCATCCTGTCCTTGGCTTTTCTTTGTTGGAAGGCTTTTACTGGCTACTTTAACTTCATTACTTGAAATTGATCTCTTTGGTTTTTTTTTTAATATTCTCCTGGTTCAATTTGGGTAGATCATATGTCTCTAGGAATTTGTCCATATCTTCAAGATTTTCTAGCTATTGGAGTACAAATTTTCAGGGTAGTTTCTGGTGATTCTCTGAATTTCAGTAGTATCTGTGGCGATAATTTCTTTTTCATCTCAGATTTTGATAAATCAAGTTTTTTCTCTTTCTTTTGGTTAGTTTGGCTAAAGGTTTATCAATTTGGTTTATCCTTTCAAAATACCAACTGTTTTGTTGATCTGTTGTATTGTTTTTTTAATCTCAATTTCATTGATGTTGGCTCTGATTTTAATTATTTTCTGTCTTCTACTGATTTTGGTGTTGGTTTGTTCTTTTTCTAGAGGCTTGAAATGTAAAGTTAGATTATTTATTTGGTATCTTTCTATTCTCTTAATGTATGAGCTCAATGCTTTACACTTTCGTCTTAGAACTATCTTTATACTGTTCCAGAGATTTTGATATGTTTTATCACTATTCTCTTTTATCTTGAAATATTTTTAAATTTCTCCTCTTATTTCTTCTGCTATCCATTCATCATTCAGAAGTGTATTATTTAGCCAGGTGTGCTGGCACATGCCTGTAATCTCAGCGACTCAGGAGGCCAACGCAGGAGGATGTGAGTTCTAAGTCAGCCTCAGCAAAAATCAAGGCACTAAGCAATTCATTGAGACCCTGTCTCTTAATAAAATACAAGATAGGGCTGGGGATGTGGCTAAGTGTTTTAGTGCCCCTGAGTTCAATCACTGATAGCCCCCAAAAAAGTATATCATTTAATCTCTGGGTGTTGTAGTAGTTTCTATTTTTTTATCTTATCATTATCTTATCATTGATTTCTAACTTGATTCCAGTAAGATTTGATAGAATGCAGGTTATTATCTCTACATTTTTGTATTTGATAAAATTTGTTTGTGACCTAAAATGTGATCTATTTTATAATATGTTCCATGTGCTGCTGAGAAGAAAGTGAATTCAATCATTGATGGATAGTCATTGTGCTAGAGATGTCTGTTAGGTCCAAATTATTAATTGTATTTTTTAGTTCTGTAGAATCTTTATTTAGGTTTTGTTTGGATGATCTATCCAGTGATGAAAGAGGCATGGTAAAGTCGCCCAGTATTATTATTTGTGGTCCATTTGATTCTGAATATTGAGAAGGGTTTGTTTGATGTACTTAGATGCTTCATTGTTTGGGGCATAAATATTTATGAACATTATCTCATGCTGAGGTATGATTTCCTTAAGCAGTATGAAATGACCTTTGTTTCTTCTGATTAATTTTGGCTTAAAATCTACTTTATCTGATATGAGAATAGTAACTGGACTTGTTTATGAGAGCCATGTGAATGGCATATTTTTTCTCCATCCTTTCACCTTCTGTCTTTGGGTGTCTTTGTCAATGAGGTGAGTCTCCTGCAGATGGAATATTGTTAGGTCCTGTTTTTATATTCCAATCTACCAACCTATATCTTTTCATTGAAGGGTTTAGATTATTTGTTCAATGTTGTTATTGATAGATGATTTTTATTTCTGGTCATTGTGATTTCTTTCTAGTGTTTATGTTGGATTTAATTCTCCTTTGGTTGACTGTTCTTCTGGTGTAATTTGTCCCTACTGGTTTTTATTTTTATTTTTCATTTCTTTATAAAATATTACATTGAGTATATTTTATAGTGTAAGCTTTTTGGTTATGCATTCTTTTTGCTTCTGTTTATCATGGGTGGATTTTAAGTTCACCTTCAATTCTGAAGTTTAATCTTAGTTGGTGGTGTGTTCTTGGTTGGCATCCATCTTCTTTCAGAGTTTGGTATATATTTTTCCAAGACCTCTTAACTTTTAGGATGTGGGTGGAGAAATCAGTTAAAATCTGAATTGGTTTACCTCTAAATGTGACCAGATGTTTTTCTCTTGCATCTTTTAAAATTCTGTATTCTGTATGTTATGCATGTTCTTTATAATGTGTCTTGGAGAGGATATATTGTGATTTTGTAGATTTGGAGTTCTATCTGCTTCTTGTCATTTAAATTTCCTTCTCATTTTTAAGATTTCGAAATTTTCTGGCATTATTTTATTGAAAAGATTGTGCATGCATTTACCTTATATTTCAGAGCCTTCATCTACCCCAGAAATTCTTAAATTTGTCTTCTTGATGTTGGCAAGATTTCTTGAATATTATATTATGGTCATGGTCTCTTAACATCTTTTCTTTATGGTCAACTTTATTTTCAAGATTATATACTTTGTCTTTGAGGCCTGAAAATCTATCATCAAAGTGATCTAATCTGTTGGTGATGTTTTTTATCAAGTTTTTTATTTGGATTATTGATTTCTTCATTTCAAGTATTTATGTTTGGTTCTTTTTCAGAATCTCTCATTATTGAAGTGATCTTTCACTTCCTGTATTTTCTTTCTCAATTTACTCCTTACATTATCTTTTAGCTCATAGAATAGTTTAACTATGAGTTTTCTGAATTCCATCTCTGACATTTCTTCCACCATGATGTCAATGAAGTCTGTTGTAAAAGCATTTGTTTAGGATGGTTTGTTCCCTTGCTTTTCCATATTGTTTCTATGTCTACCCATCTATTGATATGGTTTTGACTTCTTATAAATGAAGGACTACTTTATGATCTTCTTTTTCTTAAGATCCCTGGGTTGGGTGATTATTCAGATAATGATATTTAATTCAATGTGTGACCTCTGCTGATCCAGATATCAGAGCAATTTAAGAAATTCCACTGAGTTTTATGTAATGAAATCACTTGTGAGCCAAGCCTCATTCTATTCAACCTTTTATAAGAATAAAATCTGATGTTCCTGAAATTCAGGAATATACATATAATACAGTTCTGAAACAGGTCAAAAATTAGTTGCTAAAGTTAGTAAACTTACTATACTCCTAAGTGAGAGCTAAAAGGAGGGAGGAAGATAGATTGGGCAAATAGGGAAGGAGAGAGAGAGAAAGGAGATATCGATATAAGGAGATATACATCAAGGTAGAAAGGAGAGATAGATGAATGGGCATTATATGAAGTTGTAACTGTTAGTGAAAGAAGAAGAGGAGGGGTAGAGAAGCAGGTGTAAATTAGAGGTAGAAAAATAAAAATAAGAAGATTGATTCCAATAAATGCTTTAAACCATGTAATAAATACATTCAAATGGGTTGACGGTATGATGTTGGCTATTGTGTTTGCACTCAAGTTAAGGAGTTATTTATATGATCAAAGTTGGCATTAGAGTTGTTTATAGTGTACCATGTTCCAGTCAAAGAAAATTCTTGTTGAATCTTGGTTTGGATTTCACTGAGGTTTGGACATTTAGCAGATGTCCATCAGTCTTTGGCAGTGGATCTCTCCCAGTTGCATGGCACAGGAGCCAATGTCCTATTTGCTATGATCCTCTTACAAGCAATTTCTGGTTTGCCAGCTCAGAAGCTTGTAGCAGACCATTCAGAGGATGCGATGTATGAGTTGGCTGTTTCTGTTGTATGTAGAAATTCAGGATGCAAGCTCTGGAGTGTTCCTGTGCTTGCCGTGGTTCGCCATTTATCTATTCCCTTCTACTGGACCCTTTTTTGGTAGGGAAAATCCTGGTGACTGACTGTGAGAGCAGAAACTCTGGTTGTAGATTTTCACCCAGGGTGAACTATGGTGCAGAAGTATTCTCCAGCTGACTCTGCTCTCTGAGGTAAGGTAGTAAAGTATCTCCACTGGTTCATTCAGACTCTGGTTTCTGCTGACCCAGGTTGTGAAGGGTGTGCATTGATTTCTGCACATGAACTCTGATATAAGGTCCCACAAGTATCCAAACAATGCTGTATCACTTACCAGTTGTTTTTTCCAGTTCAGTTCAGTCTGTGTACCTGTTAAGGCTGGTATCAGCCTTTTTTTTTTTTTTTTTTTTTTTTTGCTAAGTAGCCTCAGGCAATTTCCCACTGGGTCTTTATATCACTGGATATTCAGGCAACTTTCCTCTCATGTGGCTCTTCCATCTGAACCCTGTGATCCAGATCCTGGGTACTATCCCTAGTCTTCCTATAGTGCCTCCCCTCAATGTCAGTGGTCTGGGTCTGGCAAATCTGCTTTCCTTTGTTTGGAGCCAAAGCTGCTTCCTTGTTGTCTTTCTGAGCAGCTGACCAGATGCTGTGCAGAGCTTTTTCCCTTGCCTGGGTCACAGAAGCTGAGCAGGAAGGACCACACACGCACTTCCCCAACACGGGTCCCCTCCAGCCTGCTCCGTTCCCCTTGGCTCATGGGAGTGGGAGGGGGTTTCAGTGATTTAGAGCTAGCAGTGGTCTTTCTAGAAGTTCTTTCTGGCTGGATTTTTAAGAGGTCCCCTTGCAGGGTACTTCCCTCTGGTTTAATTTGCAGCTTTCTGGGCATGGGGAGATGCCTGACTGCTTTAAGAGGACACTGGTCTGCTAAGGGCTCCAGGATGGCTGAGGACCCCTGGTTCAGCTCTCTTTTCCCAGTTTAGTTTTAAACTGTTTACACTCTTTTAAGGGGGCTTCTGTTACTGTCGCACTTTAAGTTTTGTCTGTCTTTCCAACCATTTTAAATGGGTAAGCTTAAGAAAATGTCTGCTCCCTGCTTTTGCTGCTCCTCCCCCCTCTCATCTACAGTTTTTGGTTGGCAGGGTTTAGAGCACCATGAGTTTGTTTCCTCCTCTGGTAATCTATTTTCCAGTCTCCCCAGGTTTCAGACTGTGTAATATGGGGTCTTAAAGCATTTATTTTGTCACTTACCTCTCAATTCTGCTTTTCCTTCACTTACTCCTTTCTGGGTTGTGAAAAGCTCAGGATTCACTGCCTAGCTCACTTCCACCATCTTCTCAAATCCCTCCTGGCCTTTAAAGAGTCTCCAAATTTGGTAGACAATGAAGATTAGTAAACATCAATATTCAGAGTTAAAATTAATCAAGTACCAATATGTATAGATCTAAGACCATAAGCCTTCCTCAGGGAATGTTTCCAGCCAAACTTGGGCTTTGAAGCTTATCAAGCTGCAAAGGCAGATAGAAGATGAATGAGATCAATGAGATTAACACACTGAACTCTCTTTGGGAGTTGTCATGCCACAGGTACCAAGAATGAGCATCAGCAGAGGAAGAAACAAGCAAGAGAATGTCCCAGTAATAGCACAGGTCAGTACATCAGGGTATAGGTCTCTTTTTGTGGCACTGTGCTAGATCCAACTTTGTTTAGTCCACAAGTCTTCTCCCTTCAGACTTGGGACCTATTCCTGGAAGTTCTTTTTAATCAGGGTAATTCATGAGGCTTCCCTCACATTGAAGAGAATTGCTATTGTCCCTTTCATGCCCACCTCAATGTCCTCTCCCCCAATAACCAAAATTTAAGAGAATTCTTTTCCTTAGCACTCAGGGAGTGCTCAATACATAGCTACTAAATTAGATGTTTAAAGGAAAGAGAGGTATTTACCAGAGTTAGTAGTTTCTGTTCTATTTTCTTATCTTGTAGGTCCAAGTGCTCTAGGCTTGAAATTTTCTCTATGAATTGGGGATCAGAAGGCTGGTTTGAAAAAAGAAAACATTAGGTGAAGAAGTAATAGACACCTAAGTTATATTGTTTAAAGCCTGGAAGACATCCAAGAACTCTGGAGTTCTGCTTATTTTTTAAACTCTATTTGGGAGGTGTTATGGTTTAGTTATGAGTTGTCCCCCAAAAGTCATGTGTGAAACAATGTCAGAACGTTCAGAGGTGAGATGATTAGATAATGAGAGCTATAACCTAATCTGTGAATTAATTCACTGATATGGATTAACTGAGTGGTAAGTATAGGCAGGTAGGGATGACTGGAGAAAATATCACTGGGAGTATGACTTTGGGGTTTATATTTTGTCCCTGGTGAGTACAGCTCTCTTTCTTCCTCCTTGTTGCCATGTCTTGAGCTGCCTTCCTCTGCCACACCCTTCTGCCATGATATTCTGCCTCACCTCATACCCAGAGTTGTGGAGTAAAGATCATGGACTGAAACTCTGAAATTGTGAGTCAAAGTAAACTTTTCCTCCACTAAGTTTTTTTTTCAGGTATTTTGGTCACAGTGATGAAATGCTTACTGAAACAGGAGAACATACAGTTGTAGTAGATGCTGTTAGTGACTCTTGTTAAGTGCTTTGTACCAGAAGTCTACTACAGCATTTTTCCCTTGAGAACAGTCCATATTATCAATCTCACTCAGAAATGCCTATGAGGCAATGTTTCATCCCCAGGGCAGTCTGCAGCTAATTCACAGGGAGTATAAACTCTGCTTCTGTTGCTTCTGAAAAGGAAAAACTCTGTAGTTATTTCATATCCCAGGGTTTTTGGTAAAATCAGGCTAAGGTTAAACATTAGTTCTATCTGTCCTTCCCAAATTTTAGTGTGCATCAGAATCACCTAATGGGCTTCTTAAGACACATATTACTGGGCATGCATTCAGCGTTTCTGATTCAGTTTATTGGAGCCTAGGAACTTGAATTTCAGCACATTCTCTGAGGCTGGTGCTTTTGGTTTAGGTACAACATTTTGAAAACCAATGAGCTGAACACACCTCTTTGCTTTTCTCCTTTATCTCTACGTGCTTTTTCTCACCCTCTTATGGTTTTAGTCTGATAGTACACTCTCAGTTCACTTGCATAACAATTCCCATCTTGAACTCAGCTTCTAAGGAATCTGACCTAAAACAATAGTCTGTGCTGAATTAGAATTGCAGGACTTTGAAAGAATGTTTTTCCATATGTATGTATCTATCCATAATAAAAAGCAGGATAGGGACAAGGAAGAAAATGCTTTCTATACTCATTCAGGGTTACATGCTCTCTTTGGACAAATGAAGTTACATTAATGGTAATAACCAAGGTTTCACTGCCTTAACAATTCCTCCTGGTATTGCTTCTGTGACTCTCCCCCAGTGGGAACCAGCACCAGTGCACTGAAGCATCCAGTTGCTCAGAGAAGTGAAGCTGAAAGGAAGCGAAGGGAAGATAGGCACCAAAGCTCCTCTGCCGAATACGGTAACCCTGTAAGAAGGATTTCAAAACACCTTTATAGATGACTCCACGTTCCAGAGAGTGTATTGAAACCATTCTTGCAGAAATTAATGTCAACCCCTTCTTTCTCAATCCTAGAGATCAATCAGGGCAAGAACATAAAGTCACCACACTGCTCTCAAAATTCTTCTTCCCTCTGACAGCTAAACTGTTCTTTGGGGGTCAGGCTTATTCTTCTCTCCCATTTTGATTTCAAAAGAGTTTTTACAGGGTCCTTCTTTGCTCTTATAAGTGTATTTCTTAAGAACTCACCTTTCTGTTTTTCAAAGTCTTTCTGGGATTCAGGTTGGTAATCTCTACATATGCTTTATTTGTTTATAAAAGAAGTTGGACTTAGCAGTTTTTTTATCTGTGAAATATTGACTTATGCTGATGCTACTTGTTTTAGTCAGCTTTTTTGTTGCTGCCACTAAAAGATCTTCCAGAACAATCTTAGGGGAGGAAAAGTATACTTGGGGACTCATGTTTCAGAGGTCCCAGTCCACAGACAGCAGGCTCCATTCCTCAGGACTTAGGAGAGTTAGTATATTATGGAGGAAGAGTGTGGCCAAAGGAAATAGGTCATATGATGATCAGAAAGCAGAGAGAAAGAGAGCTTCACTCACCAGATACAAATATATACTCCCAAACCATTGCCCCAATACTCACCTCCTCCAGCCACACCCTACCTGACGTCAGCTACGACTCAATTAGTCCCATCAGGTGATGAAGCAAGAAGAAAGGCCAGGTAATTAGTGTAGATAGATGATCAGGTAGAATCGGGAAGATGGCAGCTGATTCAAAGGAAATGGAATGTTAATATCTTCAAGACACAGCCCCTCATTCATGGCCAAAGTCATCTGCCTCTGGGGTATTGAAATACCAATACCCCCAGAGCCCTTCCCTCTTCTGCAACCTGTTGTCAGGTGTCAGGTCAGCTGCCAGGGAATTGTTCCTCCCAACAAGGGGCTATTAATGAATGTCTCCTGGTCCACTCCCTTTCTGCCTGGAGGGGTGGGGGGCTTCATTCCTGCCATTGGCCCACCTTTTGGTCACCAGTCACTTTGGTCTGGGTCACATACGTAGGATAGGGGAGAGGTCATGAGAACAAAGAAATTCTAAAATGTATAAAAGAGGCAGGACAACCCCACTTCCTGGGATACCAGGATACCAGCTATGGCCCCCTTATTCCTCCCTGGAGAAATCTGTGTTACTCTTATATAAATAAAGTTTGCTTTCTACTGTGCACCTTGACATTTATCCTGTATTTAATTTTCACACCTGGGAAATGGAACTCCTATCACCAGTAATTGGTGGTATCAGTGATGAATTCACTGATTGGGTTAAGGGTCTCACAACCCAATCACTTCCCCTCTCAACCCTCTCGCATTGTCTCACTTGTGAGTCCTTGGGGGACTCCTCACATTCAAACCATAATCCCACTGGCTTTAAAAAGGTAAATATAAAATGGAAAAGGTAAAACTTATTATGATATATATGTGCGTGTGTGTGTGTGTGTGTGTGTGTGTGTGTGTGTGTGATTTCCAGAATACCAGAGCTGTTATCCATTATCTACTTTGTTTTTTGTACCATCTTAGTGAGTAAAATATGGATTTTCAAAGACCCAAAGGTGGTTCCCTGTGTAGTTTTCCCTCTTATAGGACTGCCTGAAGTCCTATAAGACTTCATCTGCATTCCAAAAAGGTAGTGACAGTTTGTATTCTACATGTGAGATTGTGCTTGTTTTTCTGTCTTTGGTTTAATTTACTTAACATAAAACTTTCCATATTCATCATGTGGTCACAAATTGCAGTATCTCCTAATTACTAGGGGTGGGGTAGAGGAAATGTGGAGTTAGTAAGTCAAGGGACATATACTTACACTGTATAAGATGAGTAAGTCTAGACAATGAATGTTCAATTCGAAGACTACAGTTAACAATATTATTTTTATACTAAAAATTTGCTTAGAAAGTAGATTTTAAGCACTCTAACCACAGACACCAGAAAGGTAACTATGAAAGATGATAATATTAATTTGACTATAGTAACATTTCACTATGTATATGCGTATCAAACATTATATTGTACACCTAAAATATAAAATAGAGTAACCATAGTCCTATGCCCCATAACGACGTTCCAGTCAATGGACTGTGCATATGATGGTAATCCCACAAAATTAAAATGGAGCTCAAAACTCTTACTGCCTAGTGGTACTGTACCAACTAAAACTCTGCAGCACAGGCCTTATCCACATGTTTGTGGCAAAGCTGGTATATAAACAAATCTGCTGTGCTGCCAGTCATACAAAAGTGAATCACATATAATTATGTACAACACAACAAACACATAATGCTTGCTAAAGATGATAAATGACTATTATAATTTCTCTTTCTTTCTTTCTTTCTTTCTTTCTTTCTTTCTTTCTTTCTTTCTTTCTTTCTTTCTTTCTTTCTTTCCTTCTCTTTCTTTCTTGTACTGGGGATTGACCTGAGGGGAGCTTAACCATGGGAAGTACCTCCCCAACCCTTTTATTTTTTTATTTTGAAACAGGGTATCACTAAGTTTCATAAGACCTTGCTAAGTTTCTGAGGCTGACTTTGAACTCGAAATCCTCCTTGACTCAGCCTCCCAAGCTGCTGGGATTATAGGTATGCACCACTATGCCTGCCTATGATTTGTTTTTATATTTATTATACAACAATTTAAATTGTTTTTTTAGGGTGTATTCCTACCTAAAAACAAAGTTTACTATAAAGCAATATGCTGTATTCTACAGGCAGCAGCCTCACAACCCCTTTATTCCATGTTTCTTGAATGCATTGAGGCCACATCACATGACTGACCTCTATCCCCAGGTTTGTGTAAGCACAGCCTGTGATATTTGCACAGTGAAGAAATGACCCCAAAACACATTTCTCAGAACACATCCCCTTATTAAGTGGCTTATGGTTGTATTCTAAGCCAAAAAAAAAAGTGCCAGCAAAGATAGTAGATCTTCCTTTTCTCTTAGAGCTAAGACCTAGAAATTACCCTTTTCTACATTAGGAAGAGGCACAGAACAGTAAGAATGTTCCCTGGGTTTATATGGACAATGGGGAATAGAGAGAAACTTAAAAAGATATTTAAAATCCCTATTTACATTAGCTTTCATTTATTTGTTTATTTTTGCAACTTACTATAAACTTCCTGAGTACAAACATTTGAGTGCCAAAAACATAGCATCAGTTAAACTTCAAATTAATTCACATATATTTGGCTACAAAACTTTTAAAAGTGAAAACTGCTTGCCTTAGGGGGGGAAAGTAGTCCTTTCTCTCTCAAAAGTCCATTAAAATTGTCCCTAAGACAGGCTTGCTACAAGATCAGGACTGATGTAAATGACATAATTCAGAACATGATTACATACAATTTTGTGTCCATCATTCTTAAGTCTTAGTCAGGATTGGAAAGCCCAAGCATTCCATGACATTTGAAAGCTCTAATCAGCTAACAAATAGACTAACTGTCCTGAACAACCTGCAACATAAAAGAAAACAGCTTCAGTACTTGTGACATTTGGTAGTTTTTAATCTATTCATCACCAGCAAGGATAAGACCCTCATTGTTTAAGGTAATTTGTGATCACACACTCCACTTACACAGTGAATATTATAGCCTGTAACAGTCTAATACATTCTCACACAGATTAAGAATATCTATAATTCATGATTTGGGGAAAGCAACATTTACATGTCATGGAATAGCTCATAAAACAAAAATAAATTTTTCATAAAATTTTATATTGATAAATAAATTTCTTTTACATTTTCACAACTTTTGTGAAGGTCCTCCATTTCCCCTAACAATGCGCATAAACAAAAGGTTGTGACTTTTAGTCTTCACAATCTTAAATACTTTAGATGGTAAATGCAAGTGAAAACTATACTATTTGCTTATTGTGCCTTTGAGAGGCTGCTTTGAAGAGGCCATATTTAGTATAATTGAATTATGGTGTAAGTCTAATTTCTGTATAACCTTCTCACAGATTAGGACATAAGAATCTATGGACTTTACTCAAGAGGCAGAAACAAATTATGAAAAATACAATGGTATTTTAGATAGGATTCAATAAAATGAGGGGGGAATCAAAATAAAAAGAGGGGAATCAAGCCAGAGCTTGACCTACTGTTTGGTGGACATATTGTTATTCTTTCAATAAACCCAGCCATGATATTGGCTCTTTATATGATGTCCACAGTGTATACAGAGAATTCTAGTGAAGTGCATTGGATGGAACTTTATCCTGAAATCAACTCCAGGTTAGATAATACAATAGTTTATCCATGCGGTATATGCATGTGTAAATTCAAACATATTAGCTATTTGTTACGTTGCCAAGAGCAGGAGCTTAAAATATTTATTCATAAACAAAAAAATTAAAGCTAGATAGATGCAAGAAAGTACTTGTCACTAAACACCATGAATCATAAATACAGGTAGTTTCAAATGTGAAAGAACACTTGAATATATTAAATTACCATCCTACCATTTTACAATAAGAGAAAGGGAGGGATAGAGAGAATAGGTTGTGACTTAATCACATTATTGCTTGGTAGTAGCATTAGACGCAGCCTGAGAATGAGAATTCTTTTTCTCGTAGGCCAGTGTTTTGGCCAGCATACCACGTGTCCTAAATTGGTAGGAATATGATGGATGTTTTGCTATGAAAATGATATTTACTGATAATCAAAATATCAACTGCTATATAACGTATTTGTTCAAATTTCTCTTTTAATAATTTACCTGTTGCTTTAGCATCTTATAAATCAAATATAGTTATTATAATGTTGATTTAATTATTTATTTAACATAATTATCATGGAATTCTTTATATATCAAGAAAGATATTAGACTCTCACCCCCAATAAGTAACAATAATCTGAGCTATATTTTGGGGACAGAGGAATAGAAAAAAGAAATATGTTTTGAACTCAAAACCATTTTATCTTAGAATATTGAAATTTTCAATTTTCCTATAAAATATAAGTGGGGGGAAAACAGGTTAAATTCTTGATTTAATCAGAAGCTTCTGGAAATGAGGGCAAGACATAAGCACCCCAAAAATTTTTGTTTAAATTTACTTAAATTGATCAGATAGCAGAACAGATATCAGTGGCCCTAAACCAGTTATTTGCTGGATCTGGATTGTACTTGTTCAAAAAGCTGTTAGCTCGTCTTCTCCTCCCTGCTCCTTTCTCCTTGCTTACATTTTCATTGGTGTCAAGTTGGTAGCTTTGGATTGACCATAGTAGGAGTATTTATGCTATGGATATCTGTAATCACTATAAATCAAAATTGTATTATTATTATTAGTGCATTTTTTTCTGCCAGTATTGCTGAAAATCCTGTTTCGACTTGATATTGGACTCCAGGTTCTGCCTCCTAATGCAACATGGGTGTTAAAATGGCATAAAGTGGGAAGTTTATCTATTTATAAGGATAGAATTTACCTAGATAGGCATCAATTTTATTGGCATAAAAGATGAATGACGAAAGTGAAGAACTTTTAAATTTTACCTTTTTTGCATGTAAAGGAATGCTTTTTAAGAAGGTTCACAAGTCCTATTTATATTTACTGTATCCATTTAATAAATAATACTCAGTACTTGTAGATAGCTTTGTCCTCTATACAAATAGCATAAATATTCCATACTGAATAGTTAAACAACCTTACAAACTATATAGTACTATTCCCATTTTGTATATGAATATAAAGAGAGAATCATAAGATGTATAATGAAATAAATTCAGAATTTCTATCCTTATGTCTAATGTTCTTTCCACGTAACCAAAACAATATTTAAACATATTACATCATTAAATATTAGGTGACTCTGGATATACAAAACATTAGTCAAAATTTTTCCTAAAAGCTGGCACTGTTCTTCCTCTTTCTCTTTATGGTAGGGCAAAGTGAATACATGAAACAAAACCTGAGAACTAAATTTGTTCTTCCTAAATTTCATACAAAGTATTGACTTTGTCAAGGTGGATATATTGACATGTATTTTCTGCATGGTGGAGGAGGATGATTATACTGGTATTGTGTATTCGAAATTATGTACTAGGAATAGATCTTACAGACCATAAAGACTGTACTCATGAGTTTTCATAAGGGAATGGGGTTTCTTAGAAATGGGACTAGAGATCATTCATGTCATATTCTGGCAAAGAACTTGTCTACATTTTGCCTAGGTCCTGAGACTTTGTGTGAGGCTGAATTTGAAAGTGAGGGATTAATTAATCTGTCAGAGGAAGTTTCAAGGCAGCATACCATTCAGTCTGAGTCATGGATTTTGCTGGCAATTTTTAGCCAGGTTTACCATAAGAATTTGGAAAAGAAAGCAAAACTGGAGTATTTTTAAATTATACAGTTTGATCATAAAAGCACATGAAAAAATGGTACCAAGAAAAGTATGCTTGTTGAAGAGTTTATAACCACTACAGAGATGATAAGTATTTCAGATAAAGACACTAGTAACAAAATGGCTTCAGGTCATCTGCAAGACCACAAGCTGGCTCAAGGAAGGAAAAATTCCTTTGAGAAGAGATTCTGGGGATATCTACCCATACACAGGGTGTGGGCTACTGAGAAGGTGTTTAACTGAGCTCAGAGGCCACTGAAGTCATGATCCCAAGAAGGTTCAGATATTACATGAACTGGTAGAAGACTTTGGCATCATCTATATGGTACTGGCTTTTATAAAATACAGAATTTGGAAGCAAAGGGATCATGGAGGCCTCCACTGAGATCTCAAAAGAAGGCCTCATAGATCAGGCAAACTATAGCAGGGTCAGAATCTCTGTGGGCTGTCCTGGACTGGGCAATGCACAAAGGTGTGAAGATGAAGCCAAAGTTGAAATGAAGTCTTCAGGAATTAAGAGATGCCTATAACATGGAATATCTGCCAAAAACCTTCTGACTGTGAAGGGAGCCAGGCTAAAAGGGAGGCTATGTGTGCTGAAATTTACAAAGTCAAAGGGGTGGGGCTTCCCAAGCCCTTTGAACAGCAACATCTCTCCAAAGCAGTACATAGAATTATAGAACCTGTTTACCTATGTGGATTTTAGTCCCATCTCTTCTTTCTCTGCCACTATTCTTCCCTCTGAAATAGGAATGTTTATTTACTTTGTACCATTGCATTTTGATTATGTACACTTTGTTTTTGAATTTTACAGGGACTCACAGTCAAGAATTTGTCTTGCATCTCAGGTGAAACTTAACACCTGGGAACTGTCACAACTATGGGATTCTTGGAGATAAGCCAAAAATGTATTTTGTATTGTGAGATGAACATTAGCTTTTGAGGACCAAGTACAGAATGCCATAGTTTGAAAATGAGGTGTATTGCCAAAGAAATATTCAGAGGCAAAGTGATAGTATTATGAGTGATATAAACTTATTGGTCCTTTCTAATTAGATTGGACTAATTGGTTGGTGATTGTAGGCAGGTGGAGTAATGCTGGAGGAGGTAGATCACTGTGTGCATGCCATAGAAGGGTTAACTTTCTCTATGGCTCCTTCCCCTTTCTCTCTCTACTTCCCAGTCACCATGGTCCCTGTGTAAGAACCCAGAAACCACTCCGGACACGGGAGCTCACATAAGGGAGTTTATTAAGTAAACAGAGTGTGTCTCCCTGCAGGGTAAGAGAGAAAATGAGAGGAAAAGAGAAAGGGTGTGCATGCAGGAGAGAGTGAAATGGAGGAGACAGCATGAAAGCGAAGAAAAGAGAGAGAGAGAAAGTGAGGGGAGGAGAGAGAAAGCATGAATGTGAGGAGAAGAAAGAGAAAATGGTGCGGAGCTATACTTAAGCAGTCGAATTCCGCGGGTTAACGGGAACAATAACGGAGAAGGATACTTGCAAGCTGACTGATGAACCAATAGCTAGCTAGGATGTTCACAGACTGACAAGTAGTTGGGAGACGGGGAAATGACTACAGTGTCTTTTGTTCTCCAGTTCTTTCCCCGCTTATCTCTCTTTCCTGCCTACGTGACTAGGCCTGGTTTTGCAGGAGAGATGTAAAAAGTCCATTCTCCCAGGGGCAGTCTTCAACTTCCAGACTTCCAGAGGTGGATGGCTTTCATGGACTTCATTTCCTCGATTTGACTGATACCCTATTTCTACACTAACTGCCTGTCCCCAATTCTGGCTTCATTCCCCCCTGTAGTTTTAGGAATTCCTTACTGCTGTAGGGAAAAGGGGACAATGGCCACTCTGTCTTCTCCAAGCTGGAAGGGGGCAGCATGGGGCAAGCAGTTTGGAGTTCCCTTTTTAGAAAGTGGGTCAATAGAGGGGTCCATGGTAGAAGTCTGGTTGGGGACGAGCAGGTTGTTACGGCATCTGGGAGTGGGTGCTTCTATGAGAAAAGAACAGCAAGACATGAGTACTGAAATGAGATTAATACAATATAAATGTTGCAGAATCTGGAACATGCCAATGAATATCATGAAGATGATAAAAGTCAATAATTCCTCACCAGGGGGTGGAAGAACTGAGAAGCTCTTCCCATAACAAGGTCTAACAAAGGCTGGAAAGGACAAGGCCTTTATTTGGGAACTTTAACATTGCCCAGGAATGTAAACACAACATTTAGTAAAGATCTCTATATTTCTGTTACTAGCAAACATAGACTAAGCTTACCTGTGTCTGTAGGCCTTAAACTGACTAAAAACTTCTGACTCTGGCAGTTTCTCTTGATAGTTATCAGGCACATTTGCCTAACAATCTCTCTTTTGTAGCTTCCAGTCTTTATTCTAGTGGGCTAACACAAGTATGACTTTATAGTTATTTACCCCCTTTTACCTAATTGGGGTCTACATTATCTGTCCTATAGGTGATGGCTTACTATTTCAAGTTAATTTTACAAGGAGAATACAAAATGGAATCACCAACAGAAAAACATTAAGTTTGTACAATAGCTATCTTGAATTTTGGCTGAGTTATTCATTATAAGGAATCCCTTTCCATCTGCCAGAATGGAGGACCCAGATCCCATGGTGAAGACTGATACAGTCAAGTCTCTGATCAGGGCATCCCGAGGCCAGAGTAGTTGGCTGGAGACGAGAAGAGAGCACATTGATGGTGTCGTCACAAAAGCATCAATGTGGGCCAGGCAAAAGCCGAGGGAGTTGAGGACCTGACATCAGGGTTTTCAAGAGCAAGTGCAAGCGTGAAGAGGGGTCTCAACCCTGAGAAAGAATCTCCACTATAAAATCAGGAACCCACCCAGCAGATAAGGCCGACTAAGGGGGCCAGCCATAACTATAAAAGTCACGGCTGGGGGTCCCCTCGCCCCTCAGCCACCTAGAGGGCCCCGGACACTCAATGGTCGCTTCTCAGGTCGGCAGAGGAGTATTTAAGTCGACCTAGTGGAACTCGCCTAGGGAGCTCACGAATCTGAAGTCTGGTGATGAATGCAGAGCAGAGCAGAGCGTCCAGAATGGAAGGTGAGGCTGTGTCTGGGGGGCACTGGGGCATCAGATGGGGTTCCACTTGCTTAAGAGACTGTGGAAGAGCCCATCCAAGTCACAGCACCAATGTAAGAACCCATAAACCACTCCAGCCACGGGAACTCACATTAGGGAGTTTATTAAGCAAACAAGAGTCTCCCTGCAGGGTAAGAGTGAAAATGAGAGGAAAAGAGAAAGGGCGTGCACGCAAGAGAGAGTGAAATGGAGGAGACAGCATGAAAGCGAGGAGGAGAGAGAGAAGCAAGAATGTGAGGAGAAGAGAGAGAAAGCATGAATGTGAGGAGAAGAGAGAGAAAACGGCAGGGAGCTATCCTTAAGCAGTCGAATTCTGTGGGTTAATGGGACCAAAAACGGAAAAGGATACTTGCAAGCTGACAGGTGAACCAATAGCTAGCAAGGATGTTCACAGACTGACAAGAAGTTGGGAGGCAGGGAAACGACTGCAGCATAAAGGGCGGGGGAGCAGCTTTACATTATATTACACCATGCCTTCTCCATGATGTGTTGCCTTACCTTGGGCCCAGAGCAACAGAGATGACTGACAATGGGCCAAAATAAACTTTTCCTCCTCTAAATTGTTCTTGTCAGGTATTTTGATCATAATGACAAAACAACGACTAACACAGTGCTAGCTATGGGTACTGGCAATGCTGAAAACATGAAAGAGAACCTTTTATAGAATAAAATCCTCCATCTTCCAGAAGAGTTTTTAGTATGGCTGGGATTAAAAGACATTAAGATATAAAAAAATACAATGTTCTCAATATTATATTGTGTTCAATCATAATTTGAAAAATAGCATATTAATGACTTTGGGGAGCACTTGACCTTACCTCCTCATTTTGCAAGTGATAATAATTTGGCCACCAATGACAGAAAGTTGCACAGGGTGGTTACTGAAGGAAGACTTCACTTTCTCTTAATCTAGTGTGCCCTCCATGTTGATTACCAAATGTGACAGGATTGTCACACTTGTCATGTATTTACTATAACAAATACAGTTAAGTTGACTACTCACTTGCCACTTAAATGACTTTTCTGGCTAAAAAAAAAAAAAACACTTTTTAAGTGACTTTCTTTCTGAATCTATGATGATATTCTAGAGACACAGGCCTGACAATCAGAAAATGTGAATTCATCTTGGCCTTTTCACTTAAAACTTAGATCTGATTATGTTTTCCCTTGGTAAAAAATGTCAATATAAATACTAGCTTTAAGAATTGTGAAAATATGGTAAGAAGTGAAATATTATTGTGTTGGAAAATTGTCAAGCACTTCCTAGCAAAAGAATGTTGTAAGTATAATTATTTAGATATATAAAACATTGGAATAGTGATAACATCTACAAAATAAAATTGCATTCTAGAAGTGAAATCCAGAAACTTTTTACCTGGATTACAAATTTATGCTTACTCTTCTTTTAGATTTTTAGAGAAACAATGGATTTTTGTTGAGAAATCAAATATCAATTGTAATGAACTGGCTAACCAATAATCTCTTTAAGAACTTTCACTCCTAGTATATAGAAACAAATATCACATTTGTCCAGATCCTGCATTTAGCTACCATTAATAAGATAAATGCTGTTGCTGTAACTGTTGTTGTTTTAGTCAATTATTTGAAAGGAAATTGGCAAGGAAGATGGATGATCTAAGTCCCTAGCTTAAACTTCCCAGGTGATTGTTTCCAGTCTCCTTGGGAATCCATTCACTCAAACTGGTACCCAGGACTCCCCCTAGGCAGAGCACATGTGTAGCATGATATACTTGTGCATTAGGTGGTGTGAGTCCTTTAGCACTGGGTTATGGAGCTTAAGTAGATGGACCAGGTAACTACTGTCTATCAAATAGCATGGACAGCCACATCTCAGGCAATGCAAATGCCAAGACTTCTAATGTATGCTAATTGCATAATGTGCCCTTTGTTACACCAAACTCCTCTGACCTCTGCCCTTCCTCTTCTATTCATATGCTAACTATCTCATTATATTGAATATAATATTGAAAATATATCTTACAAAGTTCTGAACCCTAGCAACTTAAATTCCAAGAAAAATAAAGTTTTGTTATGAATGTCTAGTACAGAAAGGAGAGTGAGAAAGAGCGAGAGGATGACAGCAATTAAGGGCACAGACCTGGGAATAAGACTCTTGAACTTTGTTACTGTCTTCATTTTGAAGTAGTGGGGTTATCTGACAAAAGTGCTGATTCAAACCCTTTGTGGCAATTTCCTCATGTGTATAAAGTGGTTAATAAGAGTACATTTCACACTATATAATAATGTATGCAATGCTGCTTTTGTTCTTAAATGAAAAAATATAAACAAATATCCACAAAATCTTTTTGAGGTTTTTCAGGCTTGACATAGGTTATTAGGCCAAATCCTAGATCAAATTATTAATTTGTATGTTTTTGAATTTATGAAATTATAAATTATAAAGACAAAGCTTCAAAAATAATTTTGTGCTCTAAGTGGCATTCTTATTAATATTTAGGCAGGTTTAGTCTTTGATTCTTATGAGGTAATGTCCTTAAAAAGCACCTCTTGTAAATATGTAATATGCAACTTGGTTTCTAGACTAAACTAATTTACACAATGATACATCTTACTTGATAAGTCTTGTGTGCTGCTTACTGAAAATTTATATAGTTATTAAAGTGATAAAATGTTTTATTTAGACATGCTATAGTTACCTTAGCAACTTGTTGCAATGTGGATTATAAGTGACTGTTTCTTCTATATCCCTGACCAATTGAAAAATAATCATGCCATATAGGCTACTTTAAAATGACTTGATGAACTCATATTTTTATATTTTTGCTTCATACCAACATTATTAATTTAGCTATAACAGCATCCTTGTAGTCATTTTATAGTTATCTTACATAAAATAATTTGTTATTCAGGTACTTTTAAGAAAATAAACTATACTTGTATGTGTGTATGAAAAAATAATATTTAACATTCTGCTGTGAAAGTCACTGTTCTAAGAGAAATAAATTAATAGTGAGAAAACAAAGTCTCTGCCCTTTTGAGCTGAGAGTCCATTGTGAGAGAAAGATTAAAACCATGTAAAATATAAGATTATCACTGAGCATGACCTGGATCCTGGGCTTGGTGGTGAAGATATAGGAAGGTTTGTAAGGGGAAAAGTTTTCTATTCAGAGTGGATCAGAGAGGCTCATTTGGAGAGGTGACATTTTAACATAGATCCAAGTGAACAGGAGAATATTCTGGGGATAATTAACCCAAGTAGAGGAGGAAGAACCCAATAAGATACAAGAAAATATGAAGGATAGTATAGGTAGAATTCAGTGTAAGATGAATAGATATGATTTAATCAGAATTAGAGTTTTCAAAACTACTCTGGTTGCACATGCCTAGGGTGCAGTATGGGGTAGGAAGGGAAGGATAGGAAAATGTGGAAACTTGCCAGCATTTAGGAAGATGCAGCTAGAATCTAAAGAGAAATGATGGTAGTATCATGGGAGAATTGTCTCCAGACAAGGGTCCAAGGAGTACCCACAGAAAAGGTACTGAGGCATAGTAGAGGCAGGGAGATTTATTTCAGAAAGCAAGGTATATTCCTTCAAGGGAGAAAGTGAGCCATGTAGAGAGTGAAAGAGGTGTTTGGGGTGCCAGTTCTTCTTTTAAAGGAAACTTCATGAGGGATGAGAATGGAAAAGTATATAGGAATAATATCATTCTGTTTATCTCAGGACAGTTTCAATCTCCAAATCCTTAGGCTGATGTGTTCTTCATCATCTGATCAACGGATAGTGCTAGAAAGTTCCTCTATAGTCTTCTCAAAATATTATGACTTTTTTTTTTTATGGAGAGTTAATTAACAGTGCACAGGTAGATTTACAGATTTCCTAGGAATTTAGGGGTGAACATCCTGGAAGAGAGACTGGCTTAGGGAATGACAGGCCTGGAAAAGTATATGCAACTTCTGAATTGAACTTTTCTTTCCTATTTCTTCTATCCTATCTCAGTAACTAGTTTAGTACCATAATAAAAGCTATGATAATAAAAAATTTTCAAGGCACATGTTGACAAAAAAAATTTAAGTCTTGAGAATGTCTTAAATCCAGGAGCACAGGACCTCTGGAATCCTTCTTCACACGTGGCAGTGGGAAGTGTTTTGGAATAAGTTTCATTAAATGGCAAGTGTTACATTGACTTCAAGGTCATCTCCTCCAATTTCCCAGCTGCACATGGACTCTACATCCTACCTGCAGTTGGTCACTCAGTATTTTTTTTAAACAATTACAAGAATATCTTTTGTTTTTCTTATAATGAAACTAAAATTATCTACTTGATTCTCCCTTTGAAATAGGGCACAGTATAAATTAACTACTTCCTCTATAAATATTATTTCTTCTTATAAGGCACTTAGCCACTGAGCCACATCCCCAGCCCTTTTTTAATATTTTATTTAGAGAAATGGTCTCTCTGAGTTGCTAATGGCCTTGCAAAGTTGCTGAGACTAATTTTACTTGGGAATCTTCCTGCCTCAGCCTCCAGAGCCAATGGGATTACAGGTGTGAGCCACTGCACCTGGCCTTCTGGGTTTTTTTTTTTTTTTAAGGTATTCTGTAGTACACCATGGTCAAATAACTTTGGAAAATATTGCATTCTATAAACTCCTTAAAAGGGCACAAACAACTTAGAAAAAATCGGAGATGTTATACAGTAAAGAAACCTTTTATTATGATTAATACTGTATACCAATTAATACTGTATACTTATTCAACCATGGAACCCTTATACATTTATTTTTTTAACAGGAGCTTTACTCATATTTCAGAAAATTTGTGTGGTGTGATAGTTTTGGTAATGATGAATGAGAGTCTTCAACCATTGAATATATAACGCGATAATCTGCAATGTTGTCCAGCTTTCTATTCACAGATCTATTTTGACACTGTAAATTCAAAAATATGGCAGACCATGTAACGAAACAATTCTTATGTGCTCTGAGTAGCAGCATATTTTATGTAGCTATTACTTCATGTAAACCTGACTCTGTGTTTCATCTGAAGTAATTTAAACTATGTAAAATGTGTTGTAACAATATCACATCATCAATCAGAATAAACACAGATGTCCTTTCCAGTGAGAGAGTTGCCAAGACATTTCTTTCCTTTGTAGTTGATGTTTATAGCAAACAGGCTGGACTTAGAATTCCTGTAGAATTTCAACAGGAATGAGGAGATTGCCAAATCATTTTCATTCTTGGTTCCATCCTTGTTTTTATTGGCAATGTCTCCGAACTTGGAGACATCTGCATCCTTCATATGGTTTGATCTCATGCACTGATTGAATCTGAAAACCAAAGACAGAAACTTAAGTCAATTTACTAGAGCCCTCTTATCAGTTTGATATTAGAATCCTTTTACCAGTTTGATATTAAGTTAACAAAATCATATAAAATATACTTACACCACAAGATTTGAATCCAGATAAAATTTTGAAATTTTATCCCAAAAATTATACTTGGAGGAAAGTAAAATAGGCCTTTTTTATGTTCTCATTTGGTAAATGAAACTCCCATTTATTTAAAAAATATATACTCCCTCATTCTTAGAAAATACATGAATTAGTGCTTACTTCACTTTCTAAATTTTCTTTAAAATTATTAGTTAAAAAGGATCCGCTATTTTTTTCTGTGGCTGGTTCCTTTCTTAATCAATGTGTATTTTTCAAAACTAACCATTCTTTTAAAATCTCTTTCAAGTCTTCTGTGATTTCTCAGATTTTTCTAAAGGCAGTCCTGAAGTCTCATCTTACAATTGATTTGATAAGATAATTCAATTTGTTTGTTTGTTTATTTATTTATTTCTTACACTAAAATTTTGTTGGTTCATTTTAATTACACATGACAGTGGGATTTATTTATCTGCACATAACATAATTTTGTCAATTCCATTTCCAGAATCTCTTCTTTCCCTCCTCCTTCCCTCCTTCTGGTCTTCTTTTTCTACTCTATTGTTCTCCCTTCTGTTTTAATGAGATCCTACCCACCCCCCTTTTTTCTCTCTCGTTTTTACATATGAAAAAAATAACATGTGACTCTTGGCTTTTTGAGTCTGGTTTATTTGTCTTAGCATAATGCTGTCATTATGATGCTATCTCCGTTTTAATCTCTAATTTTATTAAATAGAGTTTTCTTTCTCTTTATTCTGATTTGTTTGGCTAAGCTTTATCAACCCTGTTTATCTTTGCAAAAAAGCAACTCTTTATTACATTAATCCTTGGTTATCTTATTCTGTTTAATTAATTTTAGCTCTGATTTTAATTATTTTATGCTTTCTATTGACTTTGAAATGGTCTGTGCTTGTTTCTCTAAGACCTTGCATCAGATTATGTGGGATTTTTCTGATTTTGTACTGTAGGCACTCACAGCTATAAACTTTCCTTTTCAAAATTCTTCATAGTGTTCCAAAAATTCTGATATGCTGTATTTCTATTTTTGTTTGATCCTAAGAATTTTAAAATCCTCCCATTTTTTTCTAATACCCCTGCATCTTTAAATAGTATATTGTTCAATCTTCATGTGATTATATAGTTTTTGTAGTTTGTCTTCCTATTAATTCCTAATTTCACTTCATTATGATCTGAGAAGATCCCAGAAATTATATCAATATCATTTGTATGAGCTAGACTTGATTTGTGATCTAAAATATGGTCTATTTTGGAGAAGGTTCCATGAGCAGCTGAGAAGAAAGTGTACTGAGGTACTTTGGGATGAAATATTCTGTAAATCCATTTAATTTATAGTATTTTTTAGGTCTAAAGTGCCTTTGCTGATTTTACATCTGGATGAACTATCTATTGCTGAGACAGATATGTTGATATCACTCAGCAACATTATATTGGCATCTCTCTGAGCCTTTAGGGTGAGTAGATTTTGTTTTATATAATTAGATGAACAACTATTTAGGCATAAATATTTGTGATTATTGTACCTTCTCATTGAGTTATTCCCTTTGCTGGTATGAAGTGATCTTCTTTGTCTCTTCTGATTAATTTTGGTTTGATGTCTCCATGGTTGGACATGAGAATAGATACTCATGCTTGTTTCTGGGCTCCATTTGCATGAAATATCATTACCCATCCTTTCACTTTCAGTCTGTCTTTGTCTAAGAGGTGTTCTCTTTCAGGCTACATGCAGTTGGGTCTTATTTTTAATCCAATCTGCCAGTCTGTGTCTTTTAATTTGAAAATTGAGAATATTTATATTAGTGTTAACAGAGATATTTATTATTCCCTGCCATTTTATTATTTTTATGGTTTAATTTTCTCATAATTCTCATTTGCTTAACTATTCTTCTAGTGAGATTTATCCAGTTCCAAACCCTGATGCTCTTTTAAAAATTTTCTTCTGTGTGTAGAATTTCTTTAAATATGTTTTGCAGCTTAATAGTCATGAATTCTTGTAGTTTATGCTTATCTTGAAATATTTTTACTTTTCCTTATATTCCAAAGGATGGCTTTGCTTTATATAGCAATCTTTGTTGGTTGGTATTTTCTCTCAGGAATTGAAATACATAAATCTGTGCCTTCCTGTGTTTTAGGGTTTCTATTGAGAAATTGGCGGTCATTCTGATTGGTCTCTAAATGTATACTGATGTTTCACTCTTGATGCTCTCAAAATTTTGTTCTTGCTATGTATAGTAGAGTTTTTTATTGTTATTATAATGTGTCATGGATACATTTTTTTTGTGATCTTGTCTTTGGAGTTCTGAATGCCTCCTGTATCTGGATATCCAAACCATTCTCAAGATTTAGAAAAAATTTTTGTTATTATTTTGTTGTACCTAGATGTCTGTTTCATTCCCAAGGCTTGGAATCTTTCTGCTATTATTTCACTGAAAATGTTATCAATGTCCTTAGCCTGTATTTCTGTTTTTTCTCTGATGCCAATGATCAGAGATTGTTTGGTCTCTTAATATTGTTCAAGGTTTCTTGTATATTTTGATGATAGTTTCTATATATTTTTCTTTAATAGTGTCTGAATATTCAAGGCTGTCCACTTTGTCTTTAAATTCTGAGAATCTCTTGTACTTGCTGTACACTACTAAAGAGACTTTCAGTTGAACATTTACTTGATTTGTTGTGTCTTTCACTTCTGAGTGTTCATTTACAATATCTCTAGCAATACATTGAATTTCTATTCAAGTCCTGTACTGACTTTCTTAATTTATTCAGTTGTTTTTCCTGCATACTCTTAGGAATCACTCATTGTTTTTATAATCATTCTTTTGACTGTTTTTTTCTTGTATTTTATCCACTTAGATATCGTTGGAGTCAATGAATTGTGAACCTTAGGAAGCATGATGGTACTTTTTTGTTCATATTTAATTTATTCCTGTGTTGAGATTTATGCATCTGCTATATGGATTTCTCTTCCAATTTGATGTGAGGGCCTTTTAAATACACAACTTTCTTTGGTGAAGTGTTCTGACATACCAGTTTGTTGTGAATTATTGGATATATTTCCAAGTGGGTGTCATTATAGAGTTTCCCTGCTGTTCTTTGGTGATGATTAGTGTACTTTGATACAGTGTGTGCTGTGTAAGAGCTTGGAGGATCCCACTTTATCTGCAGTTCTCACAAGAGTAGGATCCTTTTAGTAGGTCAGGTAGTTGTGCTGTATGCAGCAGGATATATGGGGTGCAACCTGTCTGATAGCTCTTCTAAACTTGAAAATTCTATGTGTTCTGAAGTTATAGGAGTGGACTAGGTAGAGGTCTCTTAGGTGTGGTGTCTATGTTTTTTTGTGTGTTATGTTTCTCTGTTGTTGCTTTAGGAGCAAATGTATGGCTAAAGTTTGAGTGAGATTAGGTTGTGTATGGAGCATGGTGAGCTGTCTCTTACCTGGGTTGGAGGTGCAGCTCAGCAGTAGACTGTCTACCCCATGAACTCAAAGTCTCACACTAGAACCTCACAGAAAAGGAGGAAATAAACTAGCAACAGCAGTAGTAATCAATATACAGCATAAAGTAAATACCAGGTGCCTACTATGACATCTATGTCTATAACCACAGAAACAGGAATGGTGGGGCCAGAAATAAACAAAAGCAATAGCAATGAATAGCCATGAACTGGATATACCATAAAGATTATGATCTCCTGAATTCCCACAGCAGCATGCTCCTGAGTAACCTCCACAAGACTGCTCCCCTCCTCAGCAATCCACTCACTAGTTGAGAAACACAGTGCACTTTTCAAACACCAGATCTCTCTGCAACTACTGAATCAGCTGTTTGGATTTTAACAAGCAAAATAGGCATATATCACACAAATTCTACTAAGATTTTGAAAGAAAACTGCCAAATATCATTCTTCATGCCTCCAAATACGTAGGAGCTCTATCAGTACATATCAGTAAATATGTCATAATTGTTATACTCTCCAATTATTTGATTTATTATATCTACAATAAATAATGCAAAAGAAAGAAGTTATAAAGCATGAGAGTTAAAGGAAAGTCTTCCCAGTTTGAGTGGTATTAGAAATCGTTAAAAAGTGTACCATATTTTGAATGGCGATGTCCACATGAATGTTAGTCACCCTAAACAGTCTACATAAGGCTATTCCAAATGGGTTTTGTTCTAACCCTCCTATCAACATAGGTTAGTTGTGTAATTGGAAATGATGGAAGGAACTGTGATCATAAGCTATTATTTCAAGTAGCTTAATAGTCATAATAAATAAAGAATATGAGTTTTGAATACATTAGAATACTGAACACAAATCCAACTGTAGTGCAACAGATAAACATTGATTCTCTAAGTCAGAGTTATTTAAATATTTAATCAGCACCGCCTAAGTGCCAAAAATTTTGCTAGAAAATGGAGAAATGAATTATTATCTTTGCAGAGTTTAAGAGACCATCTATTCTAGGAGTCAGACATCTAAATAAGTATATTGTAATTATAAGTGGTAAGGATAACAACTGATGCTTAAGATACAGAGGTAGCTCCTGAAGGATTTTATTAGCTCTATGAGGAAAGTCAGTCATACGTTAAGAAAGAATACTTCTACCTTTACCTTTGTAGAGATATACATATTATTTTCAAGCAAAATAAAGCAAGAACTGACTTTCACACTGCATGAATTAAAAACTGAGAATAGATATTTAAGTTATTGTAGTTGAAACCAACAGGAAAATAAAAGAAGAATGGGAAAACTTAACCCTTTATTTAAGGAATCCAGTAGAAAACCTTAAGTTAAATGAGCCATTCATGTTACAGCCAGAGAAATTATGTTGATAGTCTTGAATTTTCATTCAAGAACATAGAACCTTGTAAGAAATTATCTTTACCAGCTAACTTTTAAAAGTTTATTCTTCTTTATGTGTATGTATAAATTACTTCCTAAAATATTAAGATATTGAGGAAACAAAATAAGTTCAAAGACTAATATCATCTGTGTTACAGAGTGAAAAAATTTTATGAGAAATTGGATCACTGTCTAAATAAGCAAAAAACTAAGAATAGACAGGTAGATGGGGAAAGAGATCTTAGGCATGGAAGACAGGGTGATATGCATAGTAGGTTTGAGACTTCCTTTATATGTATGAACAACTGCTGCATTAAAGGAGGAGAATTCTACTAAACTGTTTTTCAAAATAGTTCTCAAAGCATCTAGAGATTTAATGGCTTAGGAGAAAGATGTAAAATAATATTGACTGTATTTCTATATCTAAACCAAAAGCCCAACAGTTTGTCTTTATATTTCTATGGTTAAGGTAAATGACACAAAATTATCTGTGTTCTATGGGGTTGCTCTACTTCAGGGGATATAATTAGTCTAACAAGCAGTGACAGAAACAATGTTCTGTTGTATTAGAGAAATATTATACACATATCATTTCTGGAAATAATTTATTTGGAGCACAATTGTCATTGTATGTTAGTGTACAATGACTATTTCTTTGATTTCAATCATGGAAATTTTGAACATCTCTATACATTTTGTGCTTGAGTTGCCAGTTGGCAATGATTGATACCTAGTTATTATAGCACTGATCTTTGATTATCTCTCAGGTAAATGAAATAGACAGTATCACAATATTTGGCACAGCATTGGTTTCTTTAAGACTGATAAGACCATGAGGTGTCCCATTTAGTTGTTTAGTGCTACTTTAAGCTTGGATCATGTTAGCAATATCATTTCACAGTAACAATAGTAAACAGAAATATGAATAAAATAACAGATGAGACCAATTACAAGTGAGATTTGTGTTTGTGATGGCAAAAACTTTTAAGGATATCTACTGTGTTAGTCAGCTTTTTCACTGCTGTGACTATAAGATCTGAAAAGAACAATTTTAGAGGAGGAAAAGTTTATTTGAGGGCTCATGGTTTCACAGGTCTCAATGCATAGACAGCCAGGTTCATTCCTCTGTGCTCAAGGTGAGGCAGAATATCATGGTAGAAGAGTATGGTGGAGGGAAGCAGCTCACATTGTGATCAGGAAGTAGAAAAAGAGCCTCCACTCTCAAAATACAAAATATATACCCTCAGGGTCCTACTTCCTCCAGTCACACCCTACCCACCTTCAGTTACCACTCACTTAATCCCATCAGGGGATTCATTCACTGTTTGGGTTAAGGTTGTCATAACTCAATCATTTCTCCTCTAAACCTTCTTGCATTGTTTCACACATGAGTTATTGGGGAACTTCGCATCCAAACCATAACACCTATATAGAGAGAAACAGTACAGATCAATAATAACAGTACAAATAACCCATTTTAAAGTGGGCAAGAGTCATATGCAAGCAATTCTCAGAAGATGAAAAAGAATGGCTAACATAGGGGTAGGACATAGCTCAGTGATACAGCACATGCTAACAAACTTATAGAGATGTTGAGAATGACAATTGATCACAAATATTTCAAAATAACTACCACATTAAAGTATCATTTCATATGCACTTGATTACATAATTAAAAATGTCTGATAACATATTGGAAATGCTGTATACCACATGGTATTTTACATATTATTTATGGAAATGTAAACCTATACAAACAATTTGGAAAGAAATTCAAATTTCTTCCTATTGTTGAAAAATCATATTCTTCATGACCCAGGAATTCTACTTAAACATTGTATAACAGAGAACATATACAAGAATATTTATAGCAGAATTAGTTACAATAAAACAATTGTAGATCTCACTGAATGCTCTCATGGGACAGTAGATGAATTGTGGCATGTTTACATAAAAGAGTTTTCAAATTAAACAATCATCACACATTATATATATAGATCCCATGTTTTATATATATAAATTATATACAAATATTATATATAATTTACTTGGATATAGTAATCATTTTGATATATATGTATATATGGAATATACATGCACTTCAGGATTAAATATAGCATAATTATTTTCCATAGCATTCAACAAATTAATTATCTTTTAGAATAGATATAGATGTAGAAAAACTGTAAAAGGAAAACAAATGAATAATTTAAGAAGTTAAGATGATATTGGAGGAAGGTAGGAAGATAGGTTAGTTATAGGATAGGAAAACATGGGTAGATATAAATTTTTTTTCAAAATTCCAACTTTTTGTGGGTAATGCATTTATAGTTATCTATTGCATTCTTAAAAAATTTTAAGCAGTTAACATTTGTAAAAAAGTAGTCCATGAATATAACTTTATGCCAAGAACCAAGGATTAATATTAATAATATTCTGTGAAACTACCATCCTGTATGTGTACAAATCTACAATAATGAAAATATATGGCATTGTGTTGAATATCCTGGACAAAACCTCTGAATCTAAGTTTCTTCTACATGTCTGATATTCCTATGAGAGAAGCAGAGAATGTTATAATCTTGGTTAAGAATAATGATTAATATAGTCACCATGCTGTACATTAAATCTCTATTCATCCTACATAATTGCAACTTTGTATCCATGCAAGATGTTTTTTACAGTGCTGGGGATCAAAATCTGGGCCTTATGCAAATTGGGCAAACATTCCACCACTGAGCTGTACCCTCAGCCCTCCTTTGTACCCTCCAACCAAGATTTCCCTGTCTCCATCCACCCATCCACTGACTCCAGTAACAATGAAAGTTTGCAAAGAGTAGATTTCAAGTGCTCTTAACACACACACACACGCGCACGCATGCGCTGAGGAGATGAATATGATAATCATGATAATTTGCTTGGATGTAGTAATCATTTTGCTGAGTATATGTACATTAAAAAATCTTATTGCAACTAGGCGTGGTGGTGCACTCCTGTGAGTCCCAGGGTTTGGGAGATTGAGGCAGGAGGATTTTGAGTTAAAAGACAGCCTCAGCAACTTAGCAAGGCCCTATGCAACCCAGCAAGAAGCTGTCTCTAATAAAATACAAAAAGGGGCTGGCAATGTGGCTGAGTAGTTAGGTGCCCTTGGATTCAAGTTCTGTTATTAAAAAAAAAATCATATTGCATACTTTAAATTCACACAATTAAAAACTGAAAATTAATTATGGTTAATCCTTTCTGAGTAATCGAGATCATTCAGTATTTCACAGTCAACCAGTTGCCCTCTCTTTCACATTTGGTAAACAACTCTTGGTGGATATTATTCTACACTGTTAGAAGGGTCAAGTTTCTTATTATCAGGGTTTTCAAGATGGCAGACTAGAGGGTGGCTGCATTTCATGTTGCTCCAGGACTCAGGATTCAAAAGAGGAGATATAGAGAGACTTGGGACAAACTCAAAGCAGCCGAGTGAGTCTCTCCCGTTGGGGAGGTGTCCCAGATGGGGCAGTAGTCCCGGAATGCAGGGAACTTTGTGAAGTAGAGCTGCTCAGTGAGACACCTGCTCCCCCTGCTGGAGCAGTGAACTCGGACAACTGGGAGCATCGTAGAGGAGGCTGCTCAGCACAGCGCTCGGACTCGGAGTAACCACTGGGGCTCCAGGCGGCGGCCCAGAGGAAGACCTGGGAGGAGAGCTGTTTGGACTCAGAGCGACCACCCCTGAACACCGGGGCCTGCCCGGAGGAGAAGGAGGAGGAAGAGGAGGAGCAGCATGGCAAGGCACTTAGACTGGGAGCAACTGCACCAGAGCTACAGGTGGTTGCCAGAGGAGGAGCTGCTTGGCGAACTGTTTGGACTCAGAGCAACCACTCCTGAATGCCGGGGCCTGCCTGGAGGAGGAGGAGCATGGCTGTTTGGATTTGGAGTGACTATACCAGAGCTACGGGCAGTTGCCAGAGGAGGAGCTGTGTGGTGAACCGTCTGGACTCAAAGCAACCGTTCCGGAACACCTGGGCCTGCCTGGAGGAGGAGGAGGAAGAGGAGTGTGGCGGGTCACTTGTACTCACAGTGACTGTGTTGGAGCTCCAGGCGGCTGCTCAGAGGAGGAGGTGAGTGGTGAGTTGTTTGGACTCAAAGCAACACCGGGGTGTGCCTGGAGGAGGAGCACGGTGGGTTGCTTGGTCTCGAGTGGCCGCACCAGAGCCCAGGTGCCTGCCTGGAGGAGGCGTACAGCGGGTCATGTGGACTCAGAGCAACTCAGACCGACTCAGAGTGACCACTCCTGAACACCCGGGGGGCTACCTGGAAGAGGAGGAGGAATGGGGCGGGTCATTTGGACTTGGAGTGACTGCCCAGGGCTACGGGCGGTTGGCGGGAGGAAGAGGCACGCAGTGAGTTGCTTGGAATCCTAGTGACCGCACTGGAACACCGGGCGGCTGTCTGGAGGAAGAAGCGTGCAAAGGGGGGGGTCACTGGGACTCGGAGAGATGGTATGGGGCTCCAGGTGGCTGCTCAGAGGAGGGGCCGCACAGCCAGGTGATTAGGTGCAGAGCAGGGTCCAAGGACCTAGGAGGCTTCTTGGTGGAAGAGCCACACAGAGACACACTTAGGGGTGGAGCGAAGGTTCCAGGACTGCAGGCAGATTCTCTGAGGAGAGGCAGCCTAAGAAGACTCATCTGCGAAGGGTGAGCCTCCCAGGCCCAGGAGGTAGGTCCAGGCCCCTGGGAACGTTGCAGAGGATGGCAGCCCAGCCCAGGCGGAAGCTGTAGATTGAGGGGAACCTTTAGGAGGGGAACTGACCAACGAGACCTCCCCACCAGGTGAGTCTTCCCTGCCGGGTGAGGTTTTCCCATAAGGACAGTAAAACCAGAGACACAGGCCCAAACAGGCCTTGCCTAAGCCCGCAGCCTAGTTCCCCTTTGGATGACCATTGGTCAACAAGTGGAGGCACCTCTGCCCGCTAGCAGGGAATATAACCCACCTAAAGGCTACCACCCCTAGAGAGGCAGCTTCCTTGTGAAGCACCACGCTATCAACTTCCTGCAAGACTTCAGCCTACTGAAGGCTAAGAGGGGATATACTAGAAATCTTCAGGGACATTATAAGTCAATAGAGGAAATCTGCAATATCTCAGCGGTCCACTGATACCTGAACAATATGAGAAAACAATGGAAGAAAATGCCTCAAACAAATCTAGATGTTACATCAATAAAACCCAATGACAGCATGGCAGAAGAAATGACAGAAAAGGAGTTCAGAATGTACATAATTAAAATGATCAGAGAAGCAAATGATGAAATGAAAGAGCAAATGCAGGCACTGAATGATGAGATGAAAGAGCAAATGCAGACATTGAATGATCGCACCAATCGACAGTTAAAAGAGCAAATACAGGAAGCAAAAGATCATTTCAATAAAGAGTTAGAGATAATGAAAAAAAACCAAACAGAAATCCTTGAAATGAAGGAAACAATAAACCAAATTAAGAACTCCATAGAAAGCATATCCAGTAGGATAGAACACCTGGAAGACAGAACCTCAGACATTGAAGACAAAATATTTAACCTTGAAAACAAAGTTGAACAAACAGAGAAGATGGTAAGAAATCATGAACAGAATCTACAAGAACTATGGGATATCATGAAAAAGCCAAATTTAAGAATTATTGGGATTGAGGAAGGCTTAGAGAAACAAACCAAAGGAATGAACAATCTATTCAATGAAATAATATCAGAAAATTTCCCAAATCTGAAGAATGAAATGGAAAATCAAGTTCAAGAGGCTTATAGGACTCCAAATACACAAAATTACAACAGACCCACACCAAGGCACATTATAATGAAAATACCTAACATACAAAATAAAGACAGAATTTTAAAGGCTGTGAGAGAAAAGAACCAAATTACATTCAGGGGGAAACCAATACAGATATCAGCAGATTTTAAATCCAGACCCTAAAAGCTAGAAGGGCCTGGAACAACATTTTTCAAGCCCTGAAAGAAAATGGATGCCAACCAAGAATCTTATACCCAGCAAAACTTACCTTCAAATTTGACGATAAAATAAAATCCTTCCATGATAAACAAAAGCTAAAAGAATTTACAAAAAGAAAGCCAGCATTACAGAACATTCTCAGCAAAATATTCCATGAGGAAGAGATGAAAAACAAAGAAGCAAATCAGCAAAGGAGGAATTATCCTAAATGAATTGTCAAACAAAGGAGGAACCAAGTCGTGTCAAATAAATAAATAAATAAATAAGTAAAATTTAAAAAATGAACCAAATGACCAGGAAACCAAATCATATCTCAATAATAACATTGAATGTTAATGGCCTGAATTCATCAATCAAAAGACATAGACTGCCAGATTGGATTAAAAAGAAAGATACAACAATATGTTGCCTGTAAGAGACTCACCTCATAGAAAAAGATACTCATAGACTAAAAGGTGAAAGGATGGGGAAAAACATACCATGCACATGGACTCAGCAAAAAAGCTGGAGTGTCCATCCTCATTTCAGATAATGTGGACTTCAAGCCAAAGTTAGTCAGAAGGGATAAAGAAGGACATTTCATACTGCTTAAGGGAAGCATAAATCAGCAAGATATAACAATCATAAACATCTATGCCCCAAACAGTGGCTCATCCATGTATGTCAAACAAATCCTTCTCAATTTCAGAAACCAAATAGACCATAACACAATAATACTAGGTGATTTTAACACACCTCTCTCACCACTGGACAGATCTTCCAAACAAAAATTGAACAAAGAAACAATAGATCTCAATCAATAATTTAGACTTAACGGACATTTATAGAATATACCATCCAACTAAGAAGGAATACCCTTTCTTCTCAGCAGCACATGGATCCTTCTCTAAAATGGACCATATATTATGCCACAAAGCTAATGTTAGCAAATACAAGAAGATAGAGACACTACCTTGTATTCTATCAGATCATAATGGATTGAAATGAGAAATAAATAATGAAAGAGTAAAAAACAGAAACTATTCCAACACCTGGAGATTAAACAATATGCTATTATATGATGAATGGATAACAGAAGATATTAGGAAGGAAATTAAAAAATTCTTAGATGTAAATGAGAACAAAGAAACATCATATCAAAATCTCTGGGACACTATGAAAGCAGTACTTAGAGGGAAATTTATTTCATGTAGCACATTTAATAAAGGAAGTAAAACTCAACAAATAAACGACCTAACACTACAGCTCAAAGCCCTAGAAAAAGAACAGACCAGCACCAAAAGTAGTAGAAGACAGGAAATAGTTAAACTCAGAGCTGAAATCAATGAAATAGAAACAAAAGAAACACTACAAAAAAATTGACAAAATAAATAGTTGGTTCTTTGAAAAAATAAACAAAATTGATAAACCTTTATCCACACTAACAAAGAGAAGACAAGAGAAAACCCAAATCACTAAAATTCGGATTGAACAAGGAAATATCACAACAGACACGATTGAAATACAAATCATAATTAGAAGCTACTTTGAAAATCTATACTCTGACAAAATAGAAAATTTCGTAGACATCAACAGGTTTCTAGAGACATATGAATTGCCTAAACTGAACGAGGAGGACATACACAATTTAAATGGACCAATTTCAAGTACTGAAATAGAAGAAGTCATCAGAAGCCTACCAACAAAGAAAAGTCCGGGACCAGATGGGTTCTCAGCCGAGTTCTACAATACCTTTAAAGAAGAGCTCATTCCAATACTTCTCAAAGTATTCCATAAAATAGAAGAGGAGGGAACACTCCCAAACTCATTCTATGAAGCCAATATCATACTGATACCTAAACCAGACAGAGACACATCGAGGAAAGAAAATTTCAGACCAATATCCTTAATGAACATCGACGCAAAAATTCTCAACAAAATTTTAGCAAATCGCATACAAAAACATATTAAAAATAGTGTACCATGATCAAGTGGGTTTCATCCCAGTGATGCAAGGTTGGTTCAACATCAGGAAATCAATAAATGTAATTCACCATATCAATAGACTTAAAGTCAAGAATCACATGATTATTTCAATAGATGTAGAAAAAGCATTCGATAAAATACAGCATCCCTTCATGCTCAAAACACTAGAAAAAATAGGGATGTGGGAACATTCTTTAACTTTGTAAAGGCCATTTATGCTAAGCCCATGGCTAATATCATTCTAAATGGTGAAAAACTGAAAGCATTCCCTCTAAAAACTGGAACAAGGCAGGGATGCCCTCTTTCACCACTTCTATTCAATATCGTCCTTGAAACTCTAGCCAGAGCAATTAGACAGACCAAAAAATTAAAGGGATACGAATAGGAAAAGAAGAACTCGAACTATTCCTAATTGATGATGATATGATTATATACTTAGAGGAATCAGGAAGTTCCACCAGAAAACTTTTAGAACTCATAAGTGAATTTAGTAAAGTAGTGGGATATAAGATCAGTACACATAAATCTAATGCATTTTTATACATAAGTGATGAATCTTTGGAAAGAATAATCAGGAAAACTACCCCATTCACAATAGCCTTGAAAAAAATAAAATACTTGGGAATCAATCTCACAAAGTGGTGAAAGACCTCTACAAGGAGAACTACAGTACACTAAAGAAAGAAATTAAAGAAAACCTTAGAAGATGGAAAGATCTCCCATGTTCTTGGATAGGAAGAATTAATATTGTCAAAATGGCCATACTACCAAAAGTGCTATACAGATTCAATGCAATCCAATTAAAATCCCAATTACGTACCTTACAGAAATAGAGCAAGCAATTATGAAATTCATCTGGAAGAATAAGAAACCCAGAATAGCTAAAGCAATCCTTAGCAGGAAGAGTGAAACAGAGGGTATCGCAATACCAGATCTTCAACTCTAATACAAAGCAATAGTAACAAAAACAGCATGGTATAGGCACCAAAATAGATAGGTAGATCAATGGTACAGAATAGAGGAAAGGGACACAAATCCAAATAAATACAATTTTCTTATACTAGACAAAGGGGCCAAAAATATGCAATGGAGAAAAGATAGCCTCTTCAACCAATGGTGCTGGGAGAATTGGAAATCCATATGCAACAGAATGAAAATAAACCCATATCTCTCACCATGCACGAAACTAAACTCAAAATGGATTAAGGACCTCAGAATCAGACCAGATACCCTGCAAATTATAGAAGAAAAAGTAGGTCCAGATCTTCAACATGTCGGCTTAGGACCAGACTTCCTCAACAGGACTCCCATAGCACAAGAAATAAAAGCAAGAATCAATCACTGGGATAGATTCAAACTAAAAAGCTTTCTCTCAGCAAAGGAAACTATCAGTAATGGGACGAAAGAGCCCACAGAGTGGGAGAAAATCTTTGCCAGTCATACTTCAGATAGAGCACTAATCTCCAGAATCTATAAAGAACTCAAAAAACTCTACACCAAGAATGCAAATAATCCAGTCGAAAAATGGGCTAAGGAAATGAATAGACACTTCACAGAAGAAGATCTACAAGCAATCAACAAACATATGGAAAAATGTTCAACATCTCAAGTCATAAGAGAAATGCAAATCAAAACCACCCTAAGATTCCATCTCACCCCAATTAGAATGGCAATTATCAGGAATAAAAGCAACAACAGGTGTTGGCGAGGATGTGGGAAGAAAGGTATGCTCATACATTGCTGGTGGGGCTGCAAATTAGTGCAGCCACTCTGGAAAGCAGTGTGGAGATTCCTTAGAAAACTTGGAATGGAACCACCATTTGACCCAGCTATCCCACTCCTTGGCCTATACCCAAAGGACTTAAAATCAGCATACTACAGAGATACAGCCACATCAATGTTCATAGCTGCTCAATTCACAATAGCCAGATTGTGGAACCAACCTAGATGCCCTTCAATTGATGAATGGATAAAGAAACAGTGGTATATATATACAATGGAATATTACTCAGCCATAAAGAATGATAAAATTATGGCATTTGCAGGCAAATGGATGAAATCGGAGAATATCATGCTAAGTGAGATAAGTCAATCTCAAAAAACCAAAGGTCGAATGATATCGCTAATAAGTGGATGAGGACTCATAATGGGGAGAGGGAGGGGTTCGTGTTAGGGTTAGAGTTAGGGTTAGGGAGGGGGGCAAGAATGGAGGACGGAAGGTCTGTATAGAGGGAAAAGAGGGGTGGGAGGGGTGCATTGGGGGAAGGGAAAAATAACAGAATGAATCAAACAACAATACTCTGTGTAAATTTATGATTACACAAATGGTATGCCTTACACCATGTACAAACAGAGAAACAACATGTATCCCATTTGTTTACAATAAAAAAAAGAAAAAAAAGTTTCTTATTATCATTTCAATGGAGAAGAGAAGGAAATAATAATCTCTTTAGTACCCTTAAGACTTTGTGGATCATTGTGATTTAACAATTTTATCTATTTTGAGAAACAAAACAATAGTCTCTAAAATGTTGACTTGGGCAGGAGACTAATGAAAATACTACCCTCTCTCTATCTATAACTTATTTTTAAAAAAGATTAATTAATAGCAAAATGACACACACACAAAAGTTGTATCCCAGAAAAATAAATAAGAAGCAGTCACTAAAATTTTATAATGCACTCCTTTTTCTTCCCCAAAGTTACTATTTTGGGCAAATGGGTTGTTGCTTTCTTGAAATTTTTCAACGAGTCAGCAACTGAGTCCAACTGAGTCCAACACTATGTTGTTTTATCTCCCCGCTAAGAACACTCGTGAGTTGGCACTCCTTCTGAGAGACCCACATTCATCTTACTGTCAGGATACTTCTTGGAATAGAAGCTACACTTTGTCTTCTTGATGTTTGTAAATCTTTAAAAAATGCAATGTCAACTGGCAAAGGGTTGAGGCATGTTATAGAACATTCAATTTAACGGAAATTTTCCTTGGTGTTTTGTACTATGTTACTGACATTAGAAAAACATTTTCTTCAGAATTATGTTCTACTAAGAGACAGAATTCTGTGAGAATAGGAATACGAGAAAGAAAATTACATAATCCTTTACTGGTTAAAATGTTTTGGAAGCTGTAAGTTTTCAAGTTGACAAAAGTTTAATTTTGTCAATCTAGTTTGTATTATTTTTAACTACTTTATGCAGCATCATCACATAAAATGTTTTTATTTTTATTACTTGAGACTCCAGGTTATATTATTCAAATGATCACACTTTATTAATAAAAACATTTCAAAATCCATTTTTCACACATGTATGCAAAAACCAAAATATTGTGATAAATTAATATTTGACACTTTTTAGGCAAGGTCAAATTTTAGTGAGAACAAAATAGGATTATCATTTGAGTAAAAACAAGCAGAGAAGTTTAAGGACAACAGTATTACGTATTGAATAATTCTGAGAAAATGAATTTAAGCTAAAAATGATCAGGAATAGAGAACAGGCAGCTTCCGACTTGAACATTCATTTATTTCTTAGCTCTCAATAAAAGATCTCTAATTATCTCTGGGCATATTGCCACATGGCTAAAAGAGAGCAGTTCCCTCAGTCTGTCTTATAGTTCTGGTGACCAAATGACTGAAGTGTGGGTGAAGATCTGTTGGCACAAGTGTTGTGTGGGACATTATTGAGGTTGCCTTTTTGCCTTCCTTTGTCCTATTGTAGTTGATACCTTTAATTTCTATAGACTTCTAGGATGGAAGGGACTTCGGAGGGAAGCCATGTGCACCAGACCAACAACAAAGGAAGGTCTGACTGTGACACAAGGGAGTCACTATATAAGTGCTGAACATTCACCCCTAGACTTCTTTTCTACAAGATAAAGTATCATGTTATCTAAACCTGAAATTACTGACAACTAAACCTAATTCATCCTCTAGATCCATATGATCTATAGACAGTAACTGCTGCATTCTGAATATAATCAAAATAATTATAATCCCCATATGCATCTCCAAATTCAGGATTCTTTATCTTCTCATTCAAATTTAGTTTGAAAACCACTTCCAACTATTTATTCTACTATTAACCATCTTGTTGCACCTGTTTCACTTCCTGTATCTGAACATCCTTTTCATATTCCCACAGTCTCTTGGTTTACTTTATCTTTATCCATTTTCTCTTTCTGTACATTCAGCTTCAGTTTGTCAAGTATTGCATTTGAGAGTAACCAGTTCCAACCCTTAGGAATCCTTTTTAGTGCCTCAGTTTAAGGATTCTAATTTCTCCATATTCATAGACCTATGTTTTAAACAAGTATTTGTACCCAATGCATATTGCTTGAAGACACATCCTAGAGTGTTTTCTTACACAGAGACTTCGTGTTTGCTTTGAATGTTTTACATGTTCATTTGTATTATCACAAAACTCTGCTTAAATAATCTTTTTATAACTATCCAGCAGCCAAAGCAAGCAAACAACAAACAACAACAAAAACAAAACACTTTTCTTCATTTATGTCCTTTCTTATCTTGAATAAGTCCATGGCTTATTGAGTTTGTTGCTCTGGGTCTGTGGCAGCATGGTATATAATGACAGGAATGTGTGGTGGAGGACTTTACTTCACATTACCAGAAGCAAAGTGATAGAGGGGCCAAGGCCCCAATATCTCTTTCAAGGGTGAAACCCCAATGACTTAACTTCCTTTTACTAGGTACCACCTCTTCAAGGGTTCACTACCTCCCAGTAGTGACACAATAGGCTATCAAGCCTTTAACACATGGACCTTTGGGGGATACTTCTAGATCATGCCCAAGGCCCCTGAACAACTAGGAAGTCTCAGATCCAGAATTCAAACTCAAGGCATCTAATTTTAACTATAATCTATAGACAAACCATTATACAGAGATGTGTGCATCTACAGATAACTTTTTCCAGGCTGTCCATTAGTTTCAGGGTAAATTGCAACCTCCTTTAAGTCCATCAGTAGTTGGCCCCTAGATAAGAACTCCACTCTCCTTTTTCTAAACCCTGGTTTATGTTTAGAATTTAAGGAAAAGGGAATTTAAACAGGACAGAAGTAAAAAACTTCTATTGGTTGCTTCATTTTTCTAATGCACAAAGGAGAATGGCATTTCAAAATTTTACAGGATGTCTTATAAATCTAGTGACTGACAGACTGAGAGAGAGTTGAAGAAAACAAGCATGACTTCTGTGTAAGAAATCAAATGGACTAAAGTTGTAAAAAGAAAAGCCATTTATGGTTTTTCTCCGATCATATTACCTTGTCTGATTTCCTCCCTTGTCAAAAATATGTCAAAAATAGTCACCAGGGCACCCACTTATCTTGGGAGGATGGCAAGTGGTAAATCGCTGACACTTAAGGAGTTTCTTCAGCAAAACAGTCCAACTGCTTAGAAAGATATTTATTCCAACTCTGTTTTTGGTCTAGATTTATTTTGTAGTAACATGTGTTTTGAATTGAAACTCTAGAATGGTGACTGAATTTTAAGCAAGCGACTTAGTGGCAAATGCAACATTGTAGTTTAAAATAATGGTTTAAGTTAAAGGCAGTGTAACATAATGGTGAAAAGCAATAGGTCCTGGGCTGAAATTGTTTCTTTATTGAATGGTGAGACTTTGAGGAAACAGTTTGTAGTAATGCTGATCATTAGTAAAATGATATTAATATTGCCTGAAATATTAATATTGTGTGAATATTGTGTGAAAGGTAAGTAAGATAATACATATCGTGCAATTACCACAGTGCCTCACAAATGGGGCCTACTCAGTTATTGTTACTGACATTGGTACTTCCCTCCCCTCTCCAATATCCAATCTGGAGCCACGTACCACTTCGGGTCTGAGGAACCAATGAGGAATAGTAAAGCTAAGTTCCTATTCTAACCTTACAGATGATAGAGACTCTTCTGGTATAGTTTTAAAATCTGGACTCTGAATTTAGACTTCCAAGGTTCAAACCCTGCCTGTACCAGTTAAGTAGCTATTTGGCCTTGGCAAAAGTGCCTGACTTTTCTGTAACTACTTTCTGCCTATAAAATGAAGATAATGAATAGGTTTGTCAGTATTAAATGAATCACTAGTCTAATTATCTTAGAATATTCCTGGTACATACAAGGTCTTCAGCAAAGGTTTGTTATTATCTGAATTAAACCAGCAACCAGAAACTTTATGGGCTATTTTATATGACTGAATTTTCAAGTCAGTCTGCCATGAATCAGAAACTATAATCAGTATCAACACAAACTGAATAATTTCAAGGATACAAACAAGAGATTCAAGAATGACTTTTCAGATCTTTCTTTCCTGTAACAGACACCTCCTTTTAGCCCAAAAGAGATGTCTCTAAGTGAGGTGTACACAGTTCTTCCCACAGAGGTAGCAGTTCAATTATGAAACATCTCTAGCTAGAGAGTCTGTATGATACTCTCCAGGGAGTCATAGACCCTGATTCTACCCATCATAGGTAATTCTAAACCAAAGATACCCTGCTGAGAACTCATAGATGACTAGCCTCTTCCTCCTGGTACATATCATTTGTGTGTTTACCCAGAGGATGTCCAAGTGACAAAGGAATTAATCCTGTCACCTCCCACTATGGACTGTATGCTGAGTTACTCTCCCAAAATTCATGTGTTGAAGTCCTATCCCCCAATGCAGTAGTATTTGGGGATGAGACTTTTGGAAGGTAATTAGGGTTAGATAAGTCATGATGTGACCCTGAAGTGGGCCACAATTAATGGTCTTATAAAATGAGGAAGAAAGACCTCTCTCTTTTCCCCTGTGAATATACTGAAAAGGACATATGAGATCACAGCTTGAAAGCAGTTGTTTTTAAACTAGGAAGAGAGCCCTTACCAGGAATCAAACCAACTGGCACCTTGATTTTAGGCTTCCAGCCTCCAGAATTGTGAGAAGTAAATTCCTGCTAGTTGAACCACCCAGGCTGTTCTGTTTGTTATGGTAACCCAAGCTTAGCACTTGCTCTCCTTCCTTTCTCCCAAGGTCTTTCCCTGGTAAAGGCGTAGGTAAGCAAAGGTACTGTAGGTCATGTTCCTGAACATCTTCCATCATCTTTTTCTTTCTAAACTTGTTTTTTAAGTAAAATAGATGCATGTACTATACTCTTCTTTCCATGCAATCCCTCAATGACATTCTTTTTTCATTTGAAAGCTAACACTTTCACATGGCACCAAAAAAAATCAAACAATAAAAAAAAATCTCTAACTTTGACACCATCTGCCCACTTACCCCACAACCCTTCCAATATCAGCATGGAGAGCGTTTTCTCATCTTTTCTTTCTTTTCTTTTTCTTAAGACATATTTTTTTTTAAAAAAATATTTCATAATATGAGCCACTGGAAACTGAAAATCACACATCTGTGGCATGTTCCTATGTCATTCTAAATTCACTGCAATTCATATGTCGAGGCTTTTATGTGTGTTATTTTGAAAATTGTGGTAATAACACTTAATGTTAGTTTCATCCTCAACACATTTTTAAGTGTACAGCATAAGTATTGTTAACTGTGGTAAGATATTGTACATTTCTAGAGCTTATTCATTTTACACAACTGAAACTTCATAATAACATTATCTTGTATATTTTTTCACATGGGAAAACAATATTGAAATAAATAATGAAGGAACTTGTAACTCGACATTTAGTGTTCAATGGCAATGATGCCAAGAATACACCATCATACTTTAACACAAAGATTTAAATCATTCCAATGTTTCTATATTCAGACATTGACCAAATTGGATAAGACCTAAAGGAGTTCATCATATATTTGCCCTATTCCTTTATTCTATCTATCTATCTATCTATCTATCTATCTATCTATCTATCTATCTACTTTCCTTAACATTAAAAAAAAATTGAAAATGTGTCTATCTATTCTCTCTCTCTCTCTTTCTCTCTGTCTTCTTAAGATTAAAAAAAAAATGAAAATGTGGGTTCCAGACTATTCGCATTGAGAAATTGTTAACAGTGGTCCAGGTTTCAGACTCAGGCAGATATAGGTTCCATGGTAACTCAATTGTGACAAAATAGCTTTGTCATGGAAAGGCAAATTTTCATATGCTTCAGTCTCCCTATAATTTGGGGATACAGAGGATCAAGTGAGATAATATATGTAAATCACATCACATAGCACTTATTCAGTAACTGGCTTTCATTATCATTAACTTCATTATCATGTACACCGGTTTTATTCTGAATTAGATTCTGTAGTAGATGTTGAAGAACAACATTGTACATCACCCTTATTCTGAGTTCACAGTGTAGTGGAAAAGGCATACCAGTAAACAGAATAATTTTAATCTATAACAAAGCAATAATACACCATTAGATTAAATTCTATGCTCCAGGTTAGTAAAGAGAGTTCTGAAAGTAAATTTTATAAAGCAATAATCCTGAGGTAGAATCTTTAAGATACTTTTCATTGGGAGACATACCATATATGCTCAGCTTCAGTCTTCATTTTTCAGAGAATATGGTGAAACATACAACACTAGAACAATGAAGTAGTTACTTTAATTTGGTGGTAGTGGTAGGACTTGGAAGGCTATAGGTTCCAACAATACCATTCAGATAGAATAGTTTCTTCTCAATTCTGAAGACAGATGTAATTGTATAGGAAATGGAATGAATTCCTTGATTCTGAGGTTCCTTTTCTTATTCATTGTCAACTATTTCCTCCCATAAAAAGAGAATATGAAAATTGAGGAGGGAAAGAGTGACTCATATCCCCTTTGTTTTTGCATTATAATAACCAATGTGAGTTTGGTTTTCAAAAATCCAAATTATTGAGGACATTGCATTCTTGCAATAAGAATAAGAGAATGCTTCCCGAAAAGAGTGCAAAACTACGTAGATTTTTTTCTTTGTGAAAGAATGCTTAAATGTCAAGAATATTATGTTCTTGATTGTCACTGCTGCCTATACACCTTGTAAACCACAACCCAGGGCAAATGAAATAGACCCCTCTCTGATTTGTACCTGACTTTCCACAGCATTCCCAAGCACTGTAAAGCACTCCCCAGATATTTAACTTAATGAATGTATAAATGACTTGTTTTTGCTTATTTTAAAGACAGGCTTTAGTAGCAGACAGTGATTTGCAGAAAAACAAACAACCATGAAACTAATTTCACACTAGCACCTTTGTGGGGAGGAAGCTGCTCTACATTTTGAATTTTCTTTCATTAAGTGAATCTCTTGAATATATCTCTGCAATTCATGTCTAATAGTCTACCAAAATATTTAATTGTTCACTGATAGGATTATGTAATTAGGAATCATAAATTAAAGATAGCATTTTGTTGGAAACGGTTTATTATAATTCTTATTCCCACTTCATTCAACATCAGGAACAGACATTTATTAATTAGGATTAAGAATTAGAACTCAAAGAGGCATCAAACCTTGTGGCAAGCAGACAATTTATAGATTATACCAGGTTCGAAAACACTGCAGCACATCCTCCACTTGAAACGCTGCAAAAAGTCAGTGTCCAAAATCATCTTAGGATATCAAAGCTCAAAAATCGCACCTGGCAAACTAATATACACGGAAATAAATACACGGAATAAAATGCCTTTTTCCCATCACTAAACATCTCTCCACCAAATTCACTGTTCACTTTTCCTTCAAGCATGTTCAGCAATCTAGCTTCAAGCTCTTTCCTTAATCATCCCTGAAGGAAATGCCGGGTGTTGAACACGCACATTCCAACTCCCTGCGCACGGATCTATGAGCAACCTTGAAGATCAGAACAACACAGTGGGAGAGAGTTGTCAGCTGTTCTCTAGTTCCAAGGGGCAGTCCTCATGCATGCATCACCCTAACACCGACAGTGGCTTTCGGGCAGTGCTTCTGCCAGAGTTGACTCACGCAGAACCTAAAACTGGTCCACTCCTGAAATTCGAACTTGCGCCCGTGCCTACTGATCCACAGCTCCTAGGCGCTGCAAAGCTCACCTTGTAATGCTCTGAATTGATTTCTGAATCGCTCGAAGCGTTTTTAGAGCTCCTACCAGCACAAGTTTCGTCTTTTCTACTAAATCCTTCTCTCGTTCCACTTTAGCGCTCCCCATCTCCAGGTTCTGCATTCGTCTGCTGTACTCTCTGGCGGACAGTTAATCAGCTTCCAACTTGAAGAAGACTAGTCAGGGAGACCCTGGTTCTGAGCAGGAGTCACACAGATGAAGACTGTAGAGGAGCGGCGCGCCGGTGCAAAGGAACCTAGCGCCACCTCTATGCTGCATCCCTTTGCTTTTTCTGCCGGCAAGTCCCAAATCATAGAGATTCGAGCAGCCACGAGTGGAAAACCCCGCAGCCCTCCAGTCTGTACAGTTCTTGGAAAGACAAAGTAACGCTCTTCTGGTATAGAGAGCAGAGAAAAAAGGCGATGCCTGATAAACAAGCAACAACAAAACAAACCAATGGCCAAAAGTTTACTTTCCGAGAGCAATTCATTCCTGCAGTTCAGTCCAGGTAAGATAAACTCCCCCTGGGAGGATTCTTTCCATAGTAGATGATCCTGGACCCTTTGGCTTGGAGTGCCCCACTGTGCAGCACCCAGAGATCCATCCCTGGCCGTCGAGGGAAGATTAAGAAGTTGGGACAGGAGCTTGCTAGAGGTTCCTACAGCTACTTCTAGAGCAAAACCTTGGAAATGGCTGCTAAAGGGGCTGGGTCTCCAGACTCTTAATCCCTCCCCTTTCTCCAGCTGAGCTGTTCTCCTGCTACCGTCCAGTTTACAATATAAGCGTAGATACTAAATTAGTCCACTTCCCAAAGATAGGATCGCAAGTCCTGGGCAGTTCCATTCAAAAACACCTAAGCGAGCTTTAGGAGCTCCTTGGAGAAAATGTGACGCGAGGGCAAGATAGGCGCGTTGAGAAGGGACTGCGTCCAAAAAATGAGGCGTAGGCTCTTCTATTCCAAGGACCTCGGGGAGCCCCTCAGCTCCGAAGTGAGCTGCTGCAGCTTCTTCGATTCCGCACGGTAGAAGGGACATTGGTGTCCTGGAAGGTGGGAATGGGAACTAGGTTAATCTTTGTAGGGCGACTTTACTCAGGGTTTGGAGAGAGTAACGCCTCAGGGAAAGTGCCAAAAAGTCAAGCTGGCAGCGAGCACCGAGGTGGCCGAACAGACTTGAGAGCCCGCAGGGAGTAACTGCTAGCAATTTACTAAGTAGTGACGAGTGATGGAGTCTTCCTGTTATCTCTATCCTGGGAATCTCTAGTCTCTACTAGCCTTTCCCCGTGGCCAGTGGCCTGGGGCGGTCGGCATCGGGCCGGACGTGCGTGTGTAGTTACGCGCGCGCGCGCGCGGGACTGTGTGCGTGTGTGCGCGCGCATTTCGCGCGCCGAGTGGGGCCGCTGGAACCCAGCAGCCGGCCGCCCGCCGCCCGCTTGATGTCCCTCCTCCTTGAAGCCACCTCCTAGCAGCCTTCTCACCTGTGCCCACCACCCGCCCAGCAGCGCTCTGCCTGGGCTGCATCTACTCAAAGTTTCCTCGGCTTAGACACCTCCGCGCTGGGGTTATCTCAGCAAACGCGGTGCTGAAGTCGTACCTTGGAGAGACTCTTCTTACAGCACCTTTACGCCTTGGCCCCACCCAATCCAAGCAGAGTCTAGATGTTCCTAATTAAGGGGAGAAAAGGGGAAGAGGTGTTTCCAGAGAAAGAGAGAGGAGCGGCCGCAACTGAAAATATCTGATTCTTTCCTCCTTAACGCCTGAGAAGTGACTGACGTTTTTGTGGGGTTACAGAAGAACATTGAATAGGCAGCCAAGTTGTCCGAACAGGGACTGACTGGGAGGCTTCCGGCTGCTTGAAGGTTGTCCGGATCTCCGATTCCACAAGCGTGAAGGTGTGGAGGCGCCTCCACTGCGAGGGCTTTTTAACCGCCGTCCCTTCCCGTTTCCTTTGAAGGGAAAAGCCGGCAGAGGAGAAGCAAGGAAGTCAAGGAAAAGCCCCTGGACTTGTGGTGCTTGCATCCTTGGCTTTGGATTTTAGGGACAGGAAGAATTAACAGCGCCTCTAGGTAAGAGCAAAACCACTGCTTCAATCTTCAGAGGGAAAAATAACTTAAAATAGATATTGGGGTAGGGTGGGGGTTTAGGCCAAGTTATAAGATCTCCTCGGGTGTCGCCACGCAGTTGCACAACCAGAGCGAATGGCTCGGGTGGGCAAGTCGAGGAGTAGCGGGTGCTGCTGGTGTCCAGTTAAGAGGTAGGAAGTCGAAGGCAGCGTCCTTTCCTTACACTTTTTGAAACCTATTGGAAATACGCATCGGGCTGGGTCGTCTGTCCAGGCTGATTTACAGCGTGGATTTTTTTTTTTTTTTCCTGGCGAGATACATGTTTTTTCCCATTAGCACCACAGACCCACCCGCTCGTTGCCATAGAGAGCGATGGGCACCAGCGAAAGCAGCTAGAACGCCGTGGCAGGTGAGGCTGGCGCAGGTGGGCAGGTGGGGGCGGCGGCGGCATCCGGCCGGTGGATTGGGGGCACGCGAAGCCCACGCCGCCGCCTGGCTGGCTCTCTGCAGCCGGCGTCGGAGCCCGAGCGCCGCGGGTCGGCTGCGGTTCCCTTCGCCTCCGCTAGAGGCTCCCAGCGGGCGCCGCGGAGCGGGTGGGTGTGGGGGCACCGGGAGGCGGAGGGGCGAGCACCGGGAGCGAGCGTGCCCGCGGGGTGGCGGAGCCGGCGCGGCAGGGGGAGGCGAGCCAGGCTGGGTCCAGAGACGTGTGCGGGAGTCCCGGCGCGCGTCCTGTATGCGCGCGACGCCCCGGGTACGCGGGTCCGAATCCCGGCTGAGCTCTGGAAAGCTGTGCCCTGAACTGGAGCCACTTCGGGGAAGCGATCCTAGTCCGCGCCCTGAGGGCAGCCTCGGGAGGTAATGCCCTCTTTCTACTCTCTCCTGTCCTCTCTGTGTCCCGCTCTCCGTAAATTCTCAGCCAAATACTCAGGTGGGAGCGAGTTGAGAGTGTGAGCGAATCTATAGGGTCTGTATCTAAAGGTGCCTTTCAGTCTCTCCGTGGTGCTCTGGGGACTGTGTATTCGCACCAATCCCTATTTCACCCACCCTGAATATTTGCTTGCTTGCTTTAAGGGAAGTCCCCCGCATCCCCCAACCCCCGGAGAGCGCCTGGTGGCTGACCTGGTTTGGGTTGCTCCCAGGTGAACCAGTTGGACCCTCTGTGTCCCCTCTGAGCTGCAGTGTTCTGGAGTGTAAGACTCAAGGGATGGGGTGTGGTGGAGAAAAGGAGTACCACACCCTCTTCTTTTCCTCCTCTTTCCTCTTCACCTGATGGTGAAGTCGCCCCATTCAGCATCTTACTGATTTCCCTTTCCCAATGGATTGGCTCTGAGAACAGAGCAAAGCTGCTGAAAGATTTGGAGAGAGTGAGAGCGAAGAATGAGAAGGAAGTCATGGCTAGAACATCAAGGGAGAAAGGAGGGTGAAGTTAAGCTTCTGTGTTTGGGAGGGGGGCGTTGCTGCGAATTGGCCTTGAGTTCAGATTATTTGTGAAGTCAGATGCATTTCACATTTCATACAGCTTTTGACGTAATCAGTTTACTCAAGCCACTAACAAATATCATCTCTGCTAGGTACTGCCTTGGGCACTGAGGGCACTGAATATGATTGTTATGTCTAAGCAAAAAAAAAAAAAAAAAAAAAAAGTGGGTATTGTGCGAGCTTGGTGTATTACTCGCTGCCTATCAGACAGGCAGCAATGAGTGTTTTTCAGTGTGCTGTTGTATTTGTGTAAATCATATGTGGCCATTTAACACTCTGTAATGCAATTTTAGGGTCCTTTAAAGGTGGCTGTTAACAAAAACGATTTATGATATTAAACCTCTTGCAGAATAATACTAAAGGAAGACCAACAATATGATGGGTCATGGAATATTCTAGGAATACTGAAAAGCCAGGATCCAGCAGTAGTGAAATATTGGGCCACATGTTGAAAGAATGATTTTTTTTTTTTTGAAATAGGAAGCAGTGGCTAATATTTTAAAAGGAGATTTTTTTCAGTGTATTATCATTATTATCTACTAGTGTGCATTACTTCTAATACACTTGGAGTGTGAGGAAGAAAAAAATATGAAGTGCTTCTTGCTGGAAACCAATGCAGTGTGTTGTGGGATACTGTCAGGTATTTCACCTTAACAATTTCAGAGGAGTGATTAACCAGTGAGGATGAAGTGGTTTGGTCATCATTTATATAGAATGCATTCATTACTTACCTTACTAATTAAGGTAAATATGTAAGTTAACATTTTTATATAGCAATTGTAACTTGATGAAAATAGTAGAAGGACAATTTATTGATGTTTTTCATTCCAGAATAATACATGGCATCATCTCAGAGAAGATTTACATAAAGTTTGTCAGATATGTATTACATTGGACAGAGCTATGTCTGGAAACAAGAATAAATATCTTATGGAAGTCTCCCAAAGTGTGGTTTGTTCTTAAATGATATTGTTTTAGAAATTTTAGGTTGTGAGAAATGACAGTGAGTCATTTATAGACAAAAATCTGCATAGATAGACAAAAATCACTTATTTGGTGAATGGAATTAGCCAAAGCAAAAACGTATTAAAGGTTCAGTTGGTTTCTGAAACCTTTGAAACCAAAGATCTGCTAGTATTAAGAATCTGTGTATGTGATGCTTAAGGGACATTGTGTTTCTAGACATTTAATTAAAGTAGAGAGACCAGTTTGTAATCTCAAATTCAGTGTTAGGGCTCCATCTCTAAAGATTTTTTTTTTCTTTAATGAATGTGATTTTAAAAGAGTCCAAACATTGAACTGTTCCAGGGATGCCATGGACCTGAAAACTATGTCCTCTGAAACTTCATGTCAAGAATAAGAAGTGATAGGAAGTTGTCACAAATTAATTGGCTTGATGCTTCAATTAAAAACTGATTATCATCTAACTCTGGTAGTCATTATGGTTGATTTCATTTGGTCTCTAGATATTCTGTGAAAGGACTCTAGGTGGAAATGTTTTCCTGTAGTACAAGGAGAGGAGGTCACTATATGCAAACAGGCCTGTCAGTTACTGATTCTCAATTTAGTTGCTTTTTATCCACAAGGCAGCATGTTAGATTGAAAAAAAAATCAATTTTCTGATTTTACATGAACATTTCCCTCTTTTATAGCCCTCAACCAACCTCTGGGTACTCCATTTATAATTTTGATGAGGAGATATGTCACCAAGTCACATCCTTTTATGGTTTAAGGTCTACTTTGGTATTAAGAACTTTAAAAACTATTTAAGCATAAAATAGTATATTTCCTGAAAGAAAATTAATTGAGCTTTGAAAGGTATTTGCCAAGGAAATAAAAAGAGACTAGGAGAGAAAAGTTAAATCTTAGGTATCCTTAGGTATCAGGCTAACCTAAGTAACTATCTAACTGTATTTTACTTCTACAATTTCTTTTGTGAGCCACCATTCTTTTAGTTTACTTTAAAGATATCTCCTTTCTTCTTTTTAATATTTTTCCTTCAGAATTAAATCTATGCTAATTCATAGTTACTTAATAATTATTTAAGTGGAAGGTGGTCTTAAAATATTAAATGTTGGCATTTATTTTTGCATTTCACATGCAAAAGGAATCCCACTGGAATGTGGTTTTGATTCTTTAGGGAGTCTCAGTCATTAATGATTATTATCTCTTTCACTGTGAATGCCTCTTATATCTGACTTCAACTCCACTGACTTTTCTGGGAAGTGTAGAAGGGTGCATACTTAGTCATTGGAGATAGATGGGCTGCCTAGGAACATGGTGCATTTGTACTTTGAATGGCTTATTTCCACATAGTTCCACATAGTTCATACTCTATAGGCAAATTATCCAGTATAATCAAATGTGAACTGTTCATATTAAGCACACACTTGTGTAATAGTTGTCAGTATATACCTGTTCAGAAATTAGTGATCCATTTTAGGAAACTAACTCCATCCAAGACTTTAGTAAATCCCTCTTCCTTTTTTTTTTACTTTCATCCTCTCTTTCTTCTTTGAGGTGTCACTCAATGGCTACAAATGCTAAATGATTCTTCAGTATCCCCAGAGAGAAAATCCTGGTTTCAAAAATCTCCCAAGAGAGAGTAACCCTGTGCCCCAGGAGGCAGTATGAATAAGTAGTGTAAGCATTGATTTTGACATCAGAAGACTTGAATTCTGTTTAAGTCTTCTATAACTAGCAGTGTGATTTTTGAAAAGCTCTTATTTTTATAAGGCTTAGTGCTGATTTCTGTACAGGGGACATTTTATGTCTGCCCACTCTATTTTTGTATTTCACATTTGATCATACCTAATTTTAGACTTTGGGGAAAGAAAACAAGACTTTCAGGTGAATGTAAATGTTAGGCATTGTAACATTTGAAAGAAGAATAAATGAAATATATGTAAATAATACCAGCAAAACTTACACAAAATGAAGGATAGATTTGGATATGCCTTTGATGAGAGGACCTCCCCACCAAATGAGCTAATCTAACAGGTGTTATGAAAATCAATTTTAAGTTAATATATATGTTTGAGAGATCATTTCTTCAAAGTTATTATTAATATGGCACAAACTTTGTGACATATGGAAATTTTGTAAAGCTTATTGTGAGACTTGAAAGTCCTCTATTCATTCGGTCTGTTCTAAGGCAGTAATGATGACAGAGAGGAGACAGGAGAAAAGCAGAGTTAAATATTTTTAATAATAAAATTACAATGAAATCCCTGTTTTTAAATTTTTAACAATTTTACATTTTCCTTCTTACGTATAGTAAATATCATATAGGTAGCCACTATCATTTCTTTTATTAAATCAGGTAAATTACTCAGTTTCTTCAGGCACTTAAGATATTGAGCTTGTGCAATGTTGATTTGGTGGTTTAATCTATGAAGTTGAACACAAACCTCATACACTATCTTAGTTTTTGTAGGACCACTAATAGTCTGTCCATTTGTCTTATTTACCTTTAGTGGCTTTAATGCCAATAATATTAGTTATAAGTTTTTTCCATAAAGTGAATTAGTGGGCAGATGCTAAGTGATTTAAGGATTTGAATTAAAAATTTAAAAGACCCATTGAAATAATTATACGTTCTTTTGATAAAATTTGAGGACTGCTAGGATTTCAAAACTAGAATAAATTTGTTGTTTTTCTTAAGTTATTCAGTAGTTAATTTTAAGAACAGCATATCTTTACCAGGTGCAATGATAAGTTGAGTACCATTTCCTTCCCTAGAGCTTTGGTGTCATTGTCAGTATGAGTTTATTTTTTTCTACAAAATGAGTAAGACTAAATGCAAACCTAGGAACCTGGGCTAAAAATCAAACTACATTTTACTGTTCTGGCAGATATACTAGAGCATAATATCAAATTGTCTATAAGAGGGAATTATTTTCTTTATAAAAATCATACACAAATTTCAGCTTAACAGACATATGCAAAACTAAGATTTTCAGTGCATTTTACTTTCTAGATGTAGCACTATAGAGTTTTTGAAATGGATTCTAAATTGGTCTGCATAAGAGGATTTTGTGTCTTCATACAATCTCTTTCTATTATAATGTAACTATGGTTAGCTGCAAGATATCTATCTTGTAGCCAGCATGGAGAAAAATAATTAGCATAAAAACTATATTGCTCCCAGTATACCAGAGGAGCCAACAGCACTGCCCTGTGATAAATGTTGATTTTGAAGCGGGGAGATTCATTTTATAAAAGGAAGGTGACTTTATCTTCTTCATATTCTTTTTGCTGGACTTTAGCATATATGTGTATGATATATGTGAAAATACCATGTATTCATAAATACACATATATTCCCACACTCTTTATATTTTATTTTACAACTTATATTATTTGGAATTGTGAATGGTTTCTCTTTTTGCAATTTTTATTTGCAGGTAATTCTAAAAGCCTACCTGTGTTCTCAATGGATTAAATTCACCTCAATGAGTGTGTAAACATTTATTTGTTTTAAAGTGATTTTACTTAATATTCAGAATATAATGCACTATGTGAATTTGTCCTTATTCTTAAATACCTTGTGATCTTGTTGAGCCAAGAAGTCAAAAGTTGATAAACTAGCAAAGACAGAATAGACTACCATCTCATTAAGGAAATGCTTGTTAAGTATCTGTTACTTATAAGGCTCTCTACCTTGAGAATCTAAGATCCATGTCACCAGTCTATTCAGCACCAAGAGTCACAGCCATGCCAAATAACACAGTAGCGAGAGACTTTGCTGATGATATGGGACAACATGAGAACACAGATACAGTGCTCATGTTGGTCATGGAGCTGGGAAATATGTATGTATATGTAGGTACGTGTGTGTATATTTATATGTGGGTGTATGTGTGTGTATATAGACACACATGTTTATAAATATCTAAATATATATATATATAAATTGGTGTGATCAAACTCATCTGGAATAAAATTTAAATATTGTTTAAATATCTGTTAATTACAAATGTTTATAATAATTGACTAAGTTTCTCTTTTAGAAACTTAGATACTTTCATGAATCTGCAAAGATACATTACGTATACATAAGAAGAAATAGATAACTTGAAATAGATATCTTTTAAAGAAATTTTGTTTGTAGTTAAAACCTTTTCACGCCAAATCACCCAGTGAATGCATAAACAAAATAGTGAATATTTATATTGTGGAAAAATATTCAGCCATAAAAAGGAATGAAATCCTGACACATACTCTGACCTGGATAAATCTTTATAATATGCTACATGAATGTGATCAGAAGTGAAAGACTACATACCATTGCTTCTGTGTATATGTAATGTACAGAAAAACACATTTGTGGAATTTGTGGAATTTGAGTGAAGATTGGTACTTTCCTCCTACTGGGAGTGGGGTGGCGAGTGACTGTGAATGGGCATGAAGAAACTTTTGGGGTGATGGAATAATTCTATAATGGGACTGTGGTGATGGTTGCACAAACCTGTAAATCATTAAAAATTATTTACTTGATCATATAAAATTATTACATTTTATGGCACATAGGTGGTCTAGCAAATCATCTGTTAAAAAATCCAAAATCCAAAACAAAACAAAACACCCGAATCTTCTCACAAAGTAAACCACAAGCACATGATTTCATTAATAAAGCCTTCCAAACATGGAAGAAATAATACCATAATTATTATTATTTCTTGCCTACCCTAGTGCTTAATGCAAAGGAGTTACATACTTCGTGTTGAATTGATCTAGCAATCCACCATAGATGAAGTATTGTTCTACAAACACATTTTTCTACTTCACAATTTACTGTTGGTAACATTAAAAGAATGAAAACATTCCTTTTATCTTCTTAATAAACCTGGAGCACAACATCAACCAGTAAGCATTCCAAAGCTTACCTATTTCTCCTTGGAGTATGTGGATTATTTTTTCAGTTCTTTGACATATGTGTGTAGACAGTTATTGCCCTTTCCTTTCCATTCTGTCTGCCTTTATATTGGAAGAAATAATACCAATTCTCAACAAACTCTTCCAGGAAATTATAGAGAAGGGTACATTTCACAACTTATCCTTAAAGATCAGCATTATTCTAAATTGCTAGAAACACAAAAATGCAATAACCTCTATGTAGACCTAAATGTTATCAGTAAACCTTTAACAAATACAAATATCAACAGAGTGTAAAGAATAATGCATCATGACCACATTGGGTTCCTCCCAGAAATGTAGTGTTACTTTAGCATTAGAAAATCAATCAAAAATATCATTACATTAACAGATGCAGAAAAATGTACAAGAAAAATTCAACATTTATTCTTTTTTTTTTTTTTGGGGGGGGGGGTGCTGGGGATCAAACCCAGGGCCTTGTGCTTACAAGGCAAGCACTCTACAGACTGAGCTATCTCCCCAGCCCCCTCAACATTTATTCTTGATAAAATCTCCATAACAGACTAGGAAGAGAAAGGAACATCTTCAACTTGGTAAAGAATATCTGCAGTCCACCTGGACTAAATATAATACCTGCTGGTGGAAGACCAAATGCTTTTCCTCTAAGCTTGGAAGCCAGGCAGGAAGGTATGCTTTTATTACTTCTTCTCAACATTTATAGTGGAAAGTCTAACCAAAGAAGTAAGGCAAGAAAAAGACTCAAAAAGGCAGACAGAATGGAAAGGAAAGGGCAATAACTGTCTAAACACATATGTCAAAGAACTGAAAAAATAATCCACATACTCCAAGGAGAAATAGGTAAGCTTTGGAATGCTTACTGGTTGATGTTGTGCTCCAGATTTATTAAGAAGATAAAAGGAATGTTTTCATTCTTTTAATGTTACCAACAGTAAATTGTGAAGTAGAAAAATGTGTTTGTAGAACAATACTTCATCTATGGTGGATTGCTAGATCAATTCAACAGGAAGTATGTAACTCCTTTGCATTAAGCACTAGGGTAGGCCCTGGATATGACCTGGATATTATCTGTGGGAAAGGAATAGTTAAAATCATGCCTTTGACAGATTTACAGGCTATGTCAGAAAGAACTTACGAGCAATGCAGAGAATTTACATATATAACAAGAAATTTTGTTATATGCATGAAGAAACAAAATCCAATGGTAGAGATTTACCCATTTGGTTGAGAGAGTTGTTTCTCTCAGAGGTATCTGGTACTTGGGGAACACTCAGTATACAACTATTTTTATAATAGATGAATACAAATTATTATTTTTTTCTACTTCACCTTATTTCCCATCATATCTTGGAAATGCTATACTTCCCTATCACACTAACTTCACCTGGTCATTATGAAAATCTTTTTTCACTTAGCGTAATTCCCATTATTATCATCAACATTCCTTTAGGACCTACTATTCATTTATTTCATCTGACTAAAGCCCCTTTCTTTATATGTAATTTTACTAGATTTTTTTTTCTTTTTTCTGATCACAGAAGTAGGATATTTTCATCATAAAAATATTTAATGCTACAAAAATAAATAATTTATAAAGAAAAAGAACTTCATTGGACTCCCTTACACCTAAGGTTTTGTCAGAGAAAGAAGTAATGCAAAAGAAACAAGAGAAAAAAAAAAAAAAACAGTGACACTATGTGCTTTGTGGGTAGAAATAAAGATCTAGTGGCCAGGTACTAGAAAAGACTTCAGAAGATAGATATCAAATGGAATTTTTCAATTAAAATGCTATACTCTGTATAGTGGCATTGCTTCTATGATCTCAAAATCTTGAGCAAAGTTACAGAAATTTAAATGTGATTAATGCAATTGAATTCCTGGTGTAGGCTGAGGAAGAGTTCATTTTTGTGTCAGAGTTAGGGTATCAATGCAAAAGAGGTGACTTGTGTATTTGAGAGGTGGAATCACAACATTCATGTAAATCATGGGTACTGTCCCTTGGATCCTTTCATTTTTTTTTTTTTTCTTTTTGCAGTGCTGGGGATTTGAACCCAGGACCTTATGTTGAGGCAAGCACTGAACCAACTGAGCTATATCCCCAGCCCTCCCTTGGATTCTTTACATGAGTCACCTTAGCCATCTAGTCCCTTTACCTGTACCTTGGATACATACGTACAAAACGTAATCTCCAAGTAATTGTCTAAGATATCCTTGAACACTGAAACCCATGGCAGATTTTTTTTGTTATTCTATATGTGGCTTTGTTATTTTTCTTTTTTTCCATAAAAACTCATTCTACCTAAATTTGATTTATAGCAGTCCATGGCCATTTCTTTCCTCAAGAATTTTTTCTTATTGCAATCAGTGGAGAACATTCTAGACCATACTTATAAGTTAGTGATCTTATTTTTGTAGAGGCTCAAATTAAGAAAAAAAGTTTGCATATATGGTTGGTTCTACTTTTGAGATTCTTCTTATAAGGTACTGTATAAACTTTCAATAGAAAATATAGTCCATCTTTTATCAGAGAAACTAATAACCATAATAAAAGCATAATGTATTTGATGAAATACAAATTAAATGAAATAAATGATGCATGTTTGTTGTTTCTTATGTAGCCCATTAAAGTATTTAGGTCTGGGTAAAAGTGGTACATTGGATTACTGTCCTCTTGGGCTTCCAGCTTGTGAACCTGTTTATCCATCTTTAGGAACCCCTACTGTAGATTTTATAAAGAAATTAGTATCATAAAAGTTAACCCAGCTGGCTGAAAAAAAAAAAGACTAAAAGAATAAGTATTATTAGCAGGTTGAAAAAAGGTTCAATGATTATGTTAAAGTGAAACAGCTCAAGGGAAGGTGTGAAGTATGATTCAACAGAAATCAATTTTGGGGGGGTTGGGGTGTTACCGGGGATTGAACCCCGGTACTTGACACTTGACCACTGATCCACATTCCTAGCCCTATTTTGTATTTTATTTAGAGACAGTGTCTCACAGAGTTGCTTAGTACCTTACTATTGCTGGGGCTGGCTTTGAACTTTCAATCCTCCTGCCTCAGCCTCCCAAGCCAGTGGGATTATAGGTGTGCACCACCATGCCCGGCTACATTAATGGTTTTGAGTCATAGATTTAGAGTATGGATGGTAATCAGATGTTTTGTCAGAAGTAATGGTGAAACACTATGAAAGTTGTTTGCTTTTCTAGGGCAGATAATCATCCACCATTCCCTATGGTAAGAAAGAATATAGAAGTATCAATTGTACTAATTGATTACAAGAATTAATTGCTAATGAATTTAATTAATGATTCATACTAAATTTATAAATGTTGGGAAGAATACTTAAAAGTAAAACAATCTAGGACTTACTGATGAAAGCACTTCAGTTTTTAATAAATCTCCATGATTTTGCACATTAGGATCCTTCCAACTGATGTAGCCTTTTCTACATTATCTGGGCAGACTTTTACTTATGCTAGCCTAGAATCATATTGTCAATAAATCATTTCAGAAACTGCACAAAACTCCTTTTTGTTTTACAAACTTCTGTTTGCATATGTATTGTTTAATATATTATTATATAAATTATTACTTTTGTTCATTGACCGTAACATATCCTTCTAAACCATGTGATTCCAGAGGGTAAAAAAATATTTTATCATCTTTTTAGAAATAATTCTGGGTACAGTCCTTATCAAATATTTTTCCAAATAATTTAAAATGTGAGTTTTAGAACACTTAGTTTTAAATTATATCAAAAAACACAGTAGTGTTATTTCCAATTAGTAAGGGAGGTGGTATGCAATGATTTTTTCAAGTTTAAAGATTTGGTTTTAAATCTTGACTCTTCCATTATCTGCTAGTACTGAACCCTAGCAATCTAATATTTTGATGTCTTAATTTCTTAATATGTAAAATAGGGTAATGTTGTTTTCTGCCCTGCATACCATGCATAGAGTTTAGGACAGGATAGGATGGAATAAACTTGTATACACAGTGTCTGTACAAAGTCATTCCCATAAACATATAATTAAAAAATCACTGACAAAATTATATTCAATTAAGTACATCACTTTTTAAAATATGTGGAAGAGTTGTATAGAAAAGCAAAATGAAAGCAGTAAAAATTTGTTTCTTCTACTGAATTTCACTGCCTTTTAGTACCAAAGTTTCCCCATTTTTCTTATAATATGGCTTTTATTTACAGGTTATGAAATAAGGATAACAATACGAATCAGACTATTGCTGTTTGAAGACCTGGTTATACATGGCTAGTTGATAACTTTCATGTAGTTGTTTATACCTGAGTTAAAGACTGTTGAGAAATTCTTTAGTTCTGTATAAATAACAGTTCTTCTCTTCTCTTGAAAAAATAGCCAACTTAAATAAAATCATCACTATTTTACTCTTTTTATATCTTAAACATTTGCTCTCTCCAGCATTTGAATCCTGTTTTCTTTTTTGATGCTTTTAGTATCACTGACAGAAAAAAAAATTAAAGATCAAATAGCGGATTTAATGGAAGTTTGCTTCTGGGACATCCACTGTTAATGTGTTCTGATGGCATAAAGGGTTATTGCTTTATACCTAAATCTAGTTTGTTGGAAATAAATTATGTTTTTTGTCTCTGCTCAGTATTTCTGTATGGCCAATATTACAGGATCTAATCAGATTTTCTGTCATTCATTTTGCTGTGGTGGAGTGTTTTTCTAGGTGTTTTTGACGTTAAATTCTCACAGCATTTTCATCTTTAATTTTTGTTTCATGTATCTGGGAAAAACTCTAGGGCAGAATGGTGAGTCTGATTTCTAAACTTTTTTCTTATTCCATTAATAACATTTTATCTTAATGCTTCTGAGATTCTCTTGGATATATATGTTATTTTACTCTGATTTTCTGATATGTATCCTGAAAGTTTTATTTTTATTTGGATTTGCTTTGCAGTCCCCCCTTCCAGCTGCTTTCTTTTTGACTTTGCCTTTTACTGAAATGTACCATTCATCCAGCACAAATTTTCACATGTGTGCCTTTTATTTAAGCAAACTGGTTTTCCTCCCCTTTGCCTCCTCTACTTTCCCTTCAGTGTTGCTCCAGGGAGTTGAATATTTTCTTGCTCATGAATAAAATGTCAGATAGGCCTCATATTTTATTTAATTACTATTAAAGAACATAAATTGTGATTGGCAATCACTGCTAATTATGTAAATAGGGTCATTTCTTTTATATCCCATTCATAAAATAAGGAAAACCTAAATTTATTTAATGTTAATATTTTCTCTTATCTTGGTTCTGGCCAACTTTATGCTGGCCACTTGTACAGGAAGGAAGGTGAGTCCATAGGCCTTTTTCTGAGTCTTCCCTAATTGGCTTCTATTCTTTCTGCTCTGGGCCTCTCAGAATCATAGAAGAGACAAGTGTGAAGTCTGACTAGATTGACTTAAATGTAACCTATGATAAGCGTCTAGTTCAGTGGATTCATCTCTCTCTCTTTTTAAGTGTTCTTTGTTTTAACTTAGGGCAGTATGGTAGATATGAGTATTATCAAACATTTCTGACTATGTACCTCCAGGATGCATGGTGCAGTTTAATTCCTTGGCTTTCTGTGGTTGAATGACACCATGTGACCAGATTTGACTAATGAGTTGTAAGCAAAGTGACCAGTGCCAATGATAGGTTAAGCTAGTATGACTCTCCAAAGATCTTTCTTTTCCTTTTGTCTCTGCAGTCAACAACTTTAGAGAAGACAACTGTTTCTTTAATATGACTCACTGAAACTTCACTGAAAAGAGCCAGCCTCTGCCCTGGTTGACCCACAAGAACCATGTGGAAAGTTAACATTAGTTATTAAAACTAAAATGTTGTTTCTTATCGCAGCATAATGTGACCTATAGAAACAGAAAGAGGTGTATATTTCTCAAGAGACCGAAACTACATTTTCTGTGACCCAGGAGGTATGTTTTCTTCTGGCTAGGTACATAATATTTCTCCCCTAGTCCCTGGAAAATCAATCCTTCTGTTGTAATTACCCTGTTCGTGTATATATCCTTTTCGGATGGGAGTTTAAACATCTCTTAACTAGCTCTTTCTTCAAAATTCCTTCCCTTCGTCTTTGGGAAATATTTACGAAATCTCTCCTCTCCTAGGGAAGATTTATCCAGCACCTCTCTCTGCACTCCTAATTCAGGACCATAGCCATTCATTTAAATTCAATTTGTAAATGACTCAAAAAATACTGAATCACATAAACTATAATAATCCTCTAGAACTCCCAGGAATGGTTTTGTAACAGACATTCTAAAATGCATATCAGACATTAACTGTTATATCTCCCAGGCTTTCAGTGTATATGCTTTTAAAATTTTTAAGGTGTTCTTAAAGCTCCTTCAGTGTTTGAGATGAGGAGATGGTGGCGGGATTTATAAGACAACGATGACCACCCACACTCAACCTTTTTGGATTTATAATACAAGAACAACCCCCTACGTACAACCTTTTGGATCATATAAATTTTATGGAATAGTGGCTCACAATTGGATTTGAGAGTTTCCTTTTTCAATTTCTGCATAGATTGATTATCTTGCATTTTAATTAAACATATGAAGTACTTGTCAACCATTTGATTCTTGGTTTTTAGGTCTCAACTGAAATGAATGTAAAATGTCTCATTTTAAAACGTTGTTCTAGGATCATTGTTGCAGGTTATATTTCAGGGATTACTGGGACATAGGATGTGCTGGGTGCTATGGTGCACACATGGAATTCCAGAACCTTCAAAGGCTGAGGAAGGAGGATTGAAAGTTGGAACAGCTTTGCCAATTTAGGCAATTTCTGTCTCAAAATAAAAGGGTTGGCGAAGTATTTGGGTGGCAACACATCCGTGGGTTCGATCCCCAGTACTGCAGAAATAAAAATAAAAATAAAAATAAAAAAGCAAGTGCCATTGAATATCTTTAAAGCCATGTATAAAATGAATTAAAAATATACTTGCCTACAAATAAAGAGTCAGGGCCTCCCTAAAGAAATCACCAAAATGATTTATAGGAAATTCTGGCAAATTGTTAGTTTTTGCTGAAATCAATATGCTATACATAGATGGTGTAGATGATGTAAATTACTATACATATAAGGTTAGATGGTGTAAATTAACTCACTGCTTATTAAAGCTATTTGGTGTCTTGCTAAGTGTTACCAAGTAGAATTTAGTGAAGATACTTAAGAAAAAAATGTACTTATTCTTGCCATTTTCAGAGGACTTATGTTAAAATAGTTGCACTCACTGCACATTTACTCCAAAAGATTGCTCTGGCTTAATCAGTTAGTGAATCAATCTTTTAGACTGATTATCAGTAATATAAAACAATCTAGAGTTTGTGGGGGATAAGACAGTGAGAGTCCAAATGCATAATGCATATTATACATTAATATTTTTGGCCTGTGTTCACTATAAAATTTTAAACTTAAAGAAACCATTAAAGGAGATGCTTTATTTTATAAAAGTTCTAAGTTGCAACTTTAAGTCATTTGAGTTTGCAAGCCATTACGGTATATAAATACCATTGTAATTTTACAAATATTATTTTATCTATTGTTATTGTTTTCTGTCTCCTGATTCAGTTGTTCATGGAAAGTCTAGTAATAGTTTAAGGATCTAAGACAAGTCATGAAAGAGATAAAAATTTTTATATTAATATTTTTTTAACCAACCCTTTGTCTTTTGGTGGGCTCTAACACTTGATGAATTTGAGCAATAGATTGGTGGAGCAATTGGTGGAGTAGATTAAGAAAGGAACATTTTCAAACTGTAGTCCAGGCTAGGTTAATGTAGTAGCTGATAATTATACACAATTGTAAATTACTATTTTCCAAAGAATGCTGGCTATTTAAGCTCTACATTCTTTGCATCAAATGTTTCTTTGTAATATTTGCAGTCTTGACAGATGATTTCATGTCAGAGCTGGACACTGCCACCATCTGGTGGCCATGTGAAATTTCACCACTTAAATCCACAGCCTAAACTTTTGGGCATCTATCAGCTGAAGTGAGGTTACATGGACTTGAAACAGAAAAAATAATAAAAAATAAATAAATAAATAAATAAATTTAAAAATCGTGTGTGCCACACAGCTCCTGGTGATAAATACGAGAGTGTATTATCCATTCAGGGAAAATAATGAGAAAGAATAAGGAAGAATGAACTATAATAACAGATGAGCACATCTACTGGTCCTGAAATATTTTCCATCTCTGGAAACTTCTTTCAAAGTCTTCTCTGTCTTAGGCCAGAATACCCGATATTTGTTTTCTACCATCTAGAAAAAAATTCTGTACACTACACTTTAGACCTCAATTACCTGTATACACTTTCATAGTATTTATATTATTAATTTGAGTTGATCTTTTATCTTAAATTAGGTCACGCGTTTCTTTAAGGAAAGATATTATAGATTTCTTTTGCATGCCCGAGTCCTAGCACACTTAAGAGTATTCAGTCTTGGTTTAATGAAATTTTATTAATAAAATGGTGGCATTTAAGAGATTCTTCCAAAGTCCTAAGGAATAAGAGGAAAGCAGGATTTTTTTTTTTTTTTTTTTTGCCATTTTTAGCATCTTCTGCACCAGTGAAAAGCCTCAAATTGTTTATGTTAAATATGGTGTTTAAATAAAATGGTGATACTATGAAGAAATAATAAGAATACTTTTAGACTGTAATAAATTAAAATATCTTAATATAGATATTTCCTTATAGACATCAGAAATAGGTCTGACGTGCTTAGCATGAGCAAAGCCCTTGGTTCAATTTTCAGTATCTCAATAAATTAAACAAAACAAAAATCCAAAATATAAAGAAGGGAAGTTGCTCATCAATAAAGTATATTGAAGAACAAAGTAAACATAGTGGAAAAGTGGGTCTATTTTGAGTGTTTGAAATTGTGTGGATGGGAAGTATATGTAAGTGAAGGCCAGACAACATATTCTTATAAGAAGTAGTAACAAGATACTCTGCAAGTCCTGAAGAGCCTGTACAAATTGAAAATTTAATGTCATTTAAATAAAAAAGGACTATTAAAGAAAAACGATTCATCCACAATGTCTGAAAGGTATGAAGCATCAAACATTTTTCTTCAGTTCTCCTTAATTGAATTTTCTACAGCAGAGCACATAAAATTGCTGTGTGTGATTTTATTTTCTTCCAATGATGGAGGATACCTAGTACCCTGTGAGATTCAGAGAAGAGTTAACTGACTGTATTCAGTGCAGTGAAATGTTAGGTATTAGTGCTTAAATTGAGTACAAATTCCTGTGGTCTCTGTGTCATTAGAGGTCTCTGTGTCATCAGAAGATCTCAGTTAATATTTTTGTAGCAGAGAGCTACAAATCATTGGATATTCTCTTGAATATGTGCCGTCTGTGAATGAATCTTAGTATATTTTGTATATCCAGATCAGATTTACCTATTTTAATAATAATTGAAGTTCAATAAAAGCAATGGAGTTTTCCATTTGATCATTTCTGAATCTTGCTGTTTGATCTTAATAGAGATTTTTATATTTTTATGAATATTTATTGAATAAAATATGAAAACTAGGTATTATTACTAGCTGAGGTTCCCAACTTTGCCACAACTTCAACAAATACTTTTACAAATGAGACTCAGAGTACCATCTCCGTAGAAGCACTGCTATCAGCTGCAATGGACCATCAGAGACCATCTTGTCACTGTTGTGTGTTGTAGATAGAGTATGAGGCCAAGGTCTGAGTTCTGCCTCACAACTCAATGGTTGTGACACCATGTACACATTTTGTAAACTCTCCCAGGCTTGGGTTCTTCATAAGACAATGAATTGTTAACAGGCCTTTTCAACTCATTCATTCAAAAAATATGAAGCATTTACCACAAGTGAGAAACAGCTGCAGGATCTGCAGAGAACATCATGAAGGAGTCCTGCCCTCACCTAGCACACACAGACAGGGAAAGAAAGATGTGTTCTACCCTGGGGCTCTGTGATGAACCACTACAAACAGGGCAGATCAGAATGGCAGAAATGAAAATTTTCTTATTAGTAAGGAAAGAATAGTAATTGCTAGTTATTTAAAGAAGACTGCTTTTATTTTTCTAGGTCGTTTCGTTTTAATAGGGAGATAGTTGGTTTAGGTGCATTCTCTCAGCATTCTAAGTTGTCTGCCACAGTTAGGGTTGTTTTGGTAATAGCTTATTGTGGACATGTACCTTGGGATAAATCTGCTTTTCTTTGGCTGAATCTAAATGTGATCACCCAATAAGTGAAAACTCAGAGTAATATGTTTAAAATTTATACACCTGCTGAAGCGATTGGACATTCATCACCAACATATGAACTTTGTACTAAACCTTACACACTGGACAAAGATTAATGCAAACTGGATGACTGAAACATAAAACATAAAACTGTTTGTTTTAATCAGTTCTGCGTCTGTGACAAAAAGAGACCTGACAGGAACAATTTTAGAGGAGGAAAAGTTTATTTGGGGCTCACAGGAAGGCCTCAGTCCTTAGATGGCCAGCTTTATTGCTCTGGGCCTTAGGTAAAGAAGAACATCATAGCAGAAAGATGTGGAGGAGGAAAGCAACTTATGACATGGAACTAGGAAGCAGAGAAGTGGAGACCAGGGACAAAATGGATACCCCGAAGTCCTTAATGACTCACTTCCTCCAACCACACCCTACCTGCCTGCAGTTATCACCCAGTTACTACCTATCAGCAAATTAATGCACTGATTAAGTTAATGCTCTCATAACCCAATAATTTCACCTCTAAATTTGTTTTTGCATAATCTCTTACATGAACGTTTGGGGGATACCTTATGTCTAAACTATAGTACTATTTAACTTTTAGAGAAAAACATAGGAGATAATATTCAGAATTAATGCTATGCAAATATTCTTTTAGACTTGACACTATAAATATAATCCATAAAATCAAGAAAAATTGAATTGATAAATTAGACCTCATAAAAATTAAAATCTGCAACAGCCCAGAGGAAGAGGATGAAAAAGCAACTTATTAAGTTGCAAGAATATGTTTACAAGCCACATATCTGACAAAAAAAACTAATATCCAAAATAAAGAAGTCTTAAGACTCTACAGTAAAAAAAACAAATAATTCACTTAGAAAAATGGTGAAAGACATGAATGCACATTCCACCAGAGTCAATATAGTTGGCAAAAAGGCTGTGAAAAGATAATCAGTATTATTAGCCATTAGGGAAATGCAAATTAAAAACACAATGATATGTTGGTACCCAACTACCAGAACGTGTAAATTAACATAACATGTTGGCAAGGAGACAGAGGAACTGGATTATTCATGTATTGCTGGTGGGTATGTTAAATGGTACAGCCACCTGGAGAACAGTTTGGCAGTTTCTTATAAAACTAAACATGTTGTTAATATATGACCCAGATGTTGCATTCTTGGGCATTTTTCATGGAGAAATAAACTACATATTTACATAAACACAAAAATGGTATTTATAGGAGATTTATCCATGATAGTCAAACCTGGAGTACAATCAGATGTTCTAAGCAGGTGACAGATTCAAAAGATTGTGGTATTTATTCTATAGAATACAACTCATCAATAAAAAGGAATGACCAATTGTTATTTACAACAATTTATATGACTCTGTAGGGCACCTAAATATAGCTGATCTCAAAAAGTTACATATTGAATAGTTTCATTTATGTAATATTTTTTAAATGACAAAATTATAGAAATGGAAAACAGATTAGTGTTTACCAAGGTTTGGGAGTTTAGGGGGTGGGTAGAATAATAAAAGGGCAACACAGGTATTCCATGTGGTGTTGGGCTTGGTATTGTTTTGTATTTGGATTGTGGTGAGGGTTACGAGGACCTAGTCATTGTATAAAATTGTGGAAGTAAATGCACATACACTCACAGTACAAGTAGTACTGGGTAATGTGATTAGTGGCTTGCTTCAATATCATATCCTGGTAGTGATATTTTAATACAATTTTGTAGCAGAGTACCCTGGAGGAAATCTGAATAAAGGTACACAGTTGCTCAGGAGAAATTTGAGGATAGATTTCAGAGAGTACAGTTACATCCTAATCTTGTATACTATAAAACTAGTCAGGAATTTTTTATCACCTTGTGATCAGAGCAGAGTTAGTGTTGGGGAGGTAGGTATTGGGAAAATTTTATCTTCTTTCCTTAGAGTTTGGAAAGAGGAGAGCCTGTTATCTGATCTTTGTATGAAAAAGTCAAAGACTGGCTGAAGCTGCTTGAGGTAGGAGAGAAAAAGAAAAAAGAAATCTTTCTTGTAAGTAGGTTGTATTTCTTCCATTGATGATATTAAGGAGATCCTCGTCTGGTGGACCATAAAGGTCACATATCTATGGCTGGTTGATAGTTGGCACCAGGGTGATAGGACACCATTATAAAAGTCTACATACAGTGGACCATGGAAATGGAAGTAGGATCTTGGGGGCCTCCAACAGCCAACTGTGAAAGCATGGTTCATAGCAGTGAGATTGCAGGTCTTCAGAAAACCTAGGTAGGTTATGAAGGAGAATGGCCCTCAAAGTTCTCTCTGAAAGAACTGACTCTTGGGGCATCTGTGTGTCATTATCAAATGTGACCTTTTCAACCTTTAACTTTTTACTCACTTGCCTAGGCATGAGCTAGGGAAGAAGCAGCAGCTTCAAACTGAATGACAAAATGAGGTTTAGAACATGAAAAGTAAACTTGTTATTTGTAAATTAAAGGGTAAGGCATTTTTGCAATTGTCCTAAATTATTTTCCAAGGGCTGGAAGGAGAAGTAGAGTAGAGGTGGTTTGAGAGGTAATGAAGAAAACAATTATTTTTTTCTGCTTTACATCCCCCTGAACCTAGCGATTCAATAAACTACTATGTAGACGGATGCATATATAGATACGCATTTTGCTAATTATCTTTATCATAATATTAAAGAAAGACTGGAAGTATAAATAATAAAATACTAATGATGTTTATATCTGGGTGATGTTATAACCTTTTTGTATCGAATTCTTTAAGGTTGTGTATATGTTCTAAATTTTCTACAATAAGAGCTTTCACTTTTATAATTTAAAAAGTTATTTCAAAATAATGTTGAAAGCATTCTGAGCATCAGTAACAGAGGCATAAAACTATAACTCTATATCTAGCATTTTGTAAGTATTTGGATTTTTTGCTGATTTGCCAAACTTTGAGAATTTAGATTATCCATATTTGGGAATAATAGCAAATTATATAATGAAATATGTTTTTTCCAACAGTAAAGGAAGATTGAGGTAATTACTAATTTAAATTTTACTTATTTTTCAAATGATAACTTTCTCATTGACTTTGTATGTGCCTGCTTTGTTCTAAGTATAGTCAACCCTCTGTATCCATTGTTTCTTCACCTATGGATTCAGTCTACTGTGAATTGAAAATATGTGGGAAAGTATTTTATCTGTAATGATGTAATTTGTGCATTTTTTTTATTAATGTAGTATAGCAACTATTTACTTTGCTTTTATATTGCATTACATATTATAGGTAATTTAGGAATACTTAAAGTAGGTGGGATAATGTGCATAGGTTATATGTGAATAATACATTGTTTTTGTTAAGGAATTTGAGAATTTGTGAATTTTGATATCCATGGGGAAGGTGGATCATGGGACCAATCCCCCACAGATTCCAGAGGCCAGCTGAATTGGTATTACAAAGGTGAATAAGAGTCCCTTTCCTCAAGCAGCTGAATGTGACAAGTGAGAAAATAGGGAATGACAAATTTGTGTGACCAATACTGCAATAGGGACATCACTGAAACCAGGGGAGGCTATGTAACAAGGTGGTGATAATTTGAGCTGAAACTTGCAAATGAGCATGCTAGACTGAGAAACCAAGGAGTTGGGATTCCAGGCAGTGGAAGTACACCTGGAGGATCCCCATGACTAAAGAGAATGTGATATGTTCAGGTTTATACAGAGGGTAAGGGAATTGAGTGGGGGAAAGGAGTGGCAGAGCGTGGTTTACCGAATTTAAGGCTAAATGGTTGGCAGGTAGTAAGTGTGTAAACTAGATTGTGGAGAGCCAGAAAACCTGGTGGAAAGATCAAAGACAGTAAAAGTGTTCTAGGATAGAAAACACCTGATCCTAAACCAAGGCAATGGTAATGGGGAGGAGAACATTGAAGACACATTATTAGTGTGTTTGGATGTGAGTAATGGGGCAAAGAAGGCGTCAGGTGATTCCAGTTTTACCTCTTCCTTCACTTTCCCCTCTCTCCAAAAAGGCAAGGCTATTATTAACATGTGGTACCTTGTGATTATTAGTAAAAGATGCTGACTCTTGACAGCCCATCAGTGGGCAGAAAATTGCAAAGAAATGCAACTTTTTCGAAGATTTCCCAAACCTGTTAGTCCTGAAACAGGGTACCACCTGGTTGGAAGTGTGGACTGCATTTTTCAGCCCCCACTTGTCCACACAGAATTCTTTGTGAAGTAAGTAGACTGTAGAGTCAGGAGACTACACCCTGATTGACTGTATCACAGGAATCCTATCAGGTGCAGAAAAACGGTAACATAAAATAAAAATGTTTTGCTTCTGCTTAGCTACAGTGAGCTAGATTAACAGTATGTATTTTCTCTAATGTTTAGCGCTAAGAAGACATTTATGAAATGTTATATCACCAAGTGGTTCTTTCCAGAAACTTAAGGAAAAATGATAATAATATTTCATGAGAAAAACATTTTTCTCTATGTATGAAGAGATAAGTTGTTTTTCTATATTTTTCACATTGCATTTTAGACCAAAATTTGTTCTGTAGAAATGAATCTCCATTTTAATAATGGAGATTATTGAAAAATGTAGTTTTCAGGCTTTTCAAAATGCTTTGTTTTGCAGTGTACTTTTAAGAACAAAAATTTATCTTATAGCATATCATCAAATTTCTTTTCATATATATTAGCAGGTTGATAAAATCTTTAGGATCTATACAACTAACTCTAAAAGAAGGCAAAATTAACTGGATGCAAATGTGATTATCTAATTTGAGGCTTTAAAATGAAATCTTATAGCAGAATTCATACTGTAAGTATAATTGACATCACTAATAAATGCTACTAGTGCAGTTGATAACATTGATCTGCAATTGGGAATAGGTTGGAGAGAGCAGATACTTTTATTACAGATAACATATTGTTAAGTAGAGTGGGTGATCAATCCCATACATAACAGACAATGTAGAGTATTTTACATTAATGTTTCTGCTGTAGGGGAAGGATCACATTAGGTGGAGATGGTAACATTATCCTGAATTTAAAGATGAATTCAGTAGTAAAAAAGCTTGGAATCACCCACAGAAAACACATGTGCTAGTGTTCATAAGTTAAAAAAAATTACAACATAATTGTAACTAAACATTATTTATTACTACTAATCTAATCATATTCATCTTTATATCCTGGGATTCTAGCCAGTACCTGATACTTAGCAGGTGCTTTGAAAATGTTAAAGAAGTCATTAATGGAACATGCATTACAGTAATATTATCTCACTGATTTCTAGGTTGTGCTGTCTTGACCATGGTATTAAAAACATAAAGAAACTAGACAGCAAAGCATCCCCAGAAGGTTTTGGTGTTCTTAGCAGGTCAAGTGGTTTGTGACCCTGAAGATGACCTGCCAGATGGAAAACATAAAAGTAATAATGATAATGAGGATCCAGATCAACAAAACTAACTTGCAAGTGAGCAAGAATGGGTATTTATAAAGTCATTACTACAAAAACAACAAAAGTAACAATAATCCCATAAAATACCTGTCAATATAAAAACATCTGTGTACATTATGACTAAAATTGAGTAAGAAAATTTAAAAATGTGCTTCAGGTTCTTATTTATTACTTGTAAATGAAATGGGGGAATCATACGAATATTAGAAATCCTTAGCATTTCAACTTGTTTTCAGGTATTTCTTATAAATACCAAATTTGTAGTGATGATGCATTTAAATGAATCTAACATGCAGAATATTCTTCTTTTAAAGAAATATTTGAATTTTGTATCTCATTTCCACTTGTTTATTGATAGTCCTGGTTAAGTTAGACGAAGTGTTTGAACTACTTTCTTATTGACTCTTAAGAGAGAGGCAGTAGAATTTCAGTGTCTGCAGTGTTGATACCTGTGGTATCTCTTACCATGAACTAATACATTTCAAAACATTCAGTGTTTACAATCATTTAGAATCCTTTTTATCAAATTATAAAACGACAGTCAATAAATATTAGCTATCCTCCATTTTAGAGACCTTATAAAATATTTTTTTGATTTTTGACTTGATTGTTGACAATCTTTTTGTCTATCCAAGATCAGTAAACTTGTTTGACTAACACTGGAAATGAATTAATTACTAAGAATATTTTTAAAAAACTAAAAATTATTAAAATTAGAGACAATGCTCTGGCAATTAATTAGCATACATTTTGGAATGCTTGAAAAACAATTTTTAAAATTTATAATTTTTTGTAATTATATTAAATTTCAAACAAATGCAATTATATTTTTAAATAAAAGCCCCTCAGCTCTTCAGATTATAGTGTTCTTGTTGCTTTCCCTTCACTGATCTTGTTTTTATTTTTGTGTTTGAATTTGAGATTAGCACACGCCTGCCTAGTAACCATGTTGGCATTTTTCTTTGCTAAATTTTCAAATGGTACTTCCTACTTATTTTAATTATATGAACAAAAAGTTACTTTTAGAAAAATATTGAGAATAAATGCTATTACATTAAGAATCTTTACACTATTTTTAAAAAAATTGTTACCTTTTCTTGAACCATAAGTAAGTATTTTAGGATTCACTTTATTGCTGAATATCAAGTACAAACGGATAGTAACAAATCAGTTTGCACAAATTTTGCTTTAGTTGGTTTTGCAGTAATTTACAATGACTACTAGCAACTAAAATATGTTTAATTATTATAATCATATATTTCGTACACTTTATTTTAGTTAGAAAAGCCATCTGTCTGATGAGTTTTTAATCTGTTGCTTGTGGTAACAGTCACTAGATTATGGTTCAACACTGACTGCTCTTTAAGAATGAAAAAGATTTTTAAAAAACTTAACCTTTAGGAATTCTTAAACTGTGAAGTTTACAATAAAACTGATGGAGTGTAATGCTCTTCTTGAAAAATTGAAATGTATACTTTTCCATTTTCACACTATATTAGATACTCAGAATATTATATTTATATAGCAAATGAGATGGGATTTACACACACACACACCCACACCCCCCCCACACACACTTACTTTTCATTTCTACAGAAAATTGATTTATTTTCCAGTTGTACCACCCAGTGATACGATGCAAAGTTTTAGTTTGAACATATGGATTTTTAAAAAATTATGTAAGCATTGGTAAAGGCTATAGAAAAGTCATTTAGTTTTATCATATTTTTAATTTTGAGTTTTTAGATATTTTCTTGAACTAGACACATATTGGATTGAAAGGATTGATAACAGAATAAATAACCAACAACTTGTTCTACAGAGTATACTTAGAGGTTAAAGCACTACAAGAAAATTGCATATAGAGTTTTGTTTTAGTTATCAATGAATATTGGGATAAATTGTATTCTTGTTTCCATCTTACAAAATACTATGGGAAAAAATTATTCACTTCATAGGAATTTCGTTTATAATTGCCTTTGCTGAGTTTCACGGTTCTCTGGCAGAGTGAGGCATGACTACATATTCATTTTTAAAGACATAATTAGAATTTCATTTGGCTTATATGAATGTTGATTGCAAGTAGATTGATTATGGAAGAACATTTTGTATGAAGCTGAGATACAGAAGGAAAGTACCAGACCTGGACTCAGAAACCCTGGTTTAGATTTCAGCTCTGCCTCTTTTTGTTACTTTTTGTTTGTCAGAGGGGCTTTACCTCATTGAAACTCTGGGAGCATACAATGATTCCTCTGCCTATGATTACAATTCCTGTCTATATAAAAACTAAGTGAGGGAATATATGTGAAAATTCTTTAAAATTATAAAGTGCAATTGTACTTGTATCATTTTTCTTATGTACCAAGTACTATGCTGAGTGCCTGATCTCATTTAATTCTCAAAACAGCAATATCAAGTAGGCATTATTAGTAATCTTAAACAATGAATGAAAAAATTGGCATTTCCCAGAGATTGGTGAAGCCAAGACACAGCCTTTCTGAACCCCTGCCTTAAGCTAGTATGCTTTAGCATAGGATTTTACTTTTTTTTTTTTTTATTAATCTTTTTCATGCCAAGACGTCCTAGAAATGAAGCTAACCATGTTGACTGTGAAATATTTTAATGGCACTGTTGTTCTTTTCAGTTGTATTAGATGTATTGTTCTTACAGCAACTACTTCTATTTTCCAAATTAAAAGGAGAAATTTTATTTAAAAACACTGTGTAAAATATAAATTGATTTTTTTCTAAATTTTTGTGAAGGTTAGATGTACACTGTTGTGGAGTTATTATTTCACTACTTTAGGCATTAATTACCTCTTCCCTATCTCATAGGGTTATTTTGTGTGTGTTTTAATTAACGTGTTTAAAGTGTGTAATGTGCAAACAGTTCTTAGTACACGATTAGTTTATGTGGCATATTGAATGCAGAAATTGCCCCAATTTTTTTATATTTCATTGTACCCATACCCCTTTGCAATGGGTCTTTGCAAGCCTTCCCATCAAGAGGTGAGGTTTATTTCTCTCCCCTTGAGACTTGTTTTGTTCCATAGAGTGTCATTTTCCAACCTAATCCTCAAAAGGCCTGGTATGTTCTGTTCTTTCTTGTGGATTCCTGCTGCCACCATCAAAATATTTCTGAGCCATCCTAGAGGAAAATGAGACACCCTGTAGAGTAAACCTAGTTATATATATCAGCTAAGTTCGTTGTCAACCCACCAGATGTATGAGTGAGCCTAGCTGAGCTGAGCTGAACTGAATGTGGCCAGATAGGTGGGGCTTCTCAGTGAACCTAAATAGCCTGTTTAGGAAAAAAAATAATTGTTATTGTAAACCATTGTATTATGGGGTGGTTAGTGGCATAGCCAATAGCTAATTGATACCATGTGCAAAAAAACAAAAACCAAAAAAACTACACCCCCCCCAAACTGAAAGGGTAAGCATTATTAGGATTCCCATTTATGTATAATAAACTTCCTGATAGTGGTTACTTAGTTCAGAGCATATATTGTACATTACATGCCTTAGATTACCTTGCATGTAAGGTGATTTTTAAAAGATTTTAATAAACCTATCCTCAAACCAAAACCATAAAAAAAAGAAAAGATAAAGGGGGGGGGGTTAGGTGGGGAAGAAGAGTAAATAGAAGAAATAATTAAAGGAATTCTTGTTATATAAAAATATTTTTAAAAGAAATACATAATACATGTGGTTTAAGGTAATGGGTACCTTATCAGTAATAACTAATTCATTCAATCAGTTAAATTGGGAGATGGGGCCCTTGCCATAGAGATGGGATATATTCCGATGCTTCAGTTATCAACCTGTATAAGGATACTTGCAAGGAGAATCGCTCTCCCCTCCTTTCTCTTACTCCCCCCAGAGAGGGAATTTAATGTGCTTCTAAATACATGTGTTTGACAGCCCCAGTGAGGACATTACCCAAAACATTCAGCATGGTCTTGTGGACATATTAAGTGGCGCTCTCTGAGAATCTATATAAAAATATTTTCCAGTTTTCCCGAACACAGATTCTCGTCTCTTTACTGTTTATACAATTGCAAACACAGTTGGCCACTCTCAGCTTGAGGAAATCCTTTCACACAAAAAGTATTAGGAACAGTGGCTCACTCTGCTCATATTTGGCATTGAAAGAGTGTTTTTGAGTTCAGAGCAAGGATATTTACATTTGAAGATATATACTTGTCCAATTACTTTCTCTATCCTTGTTATTCACGTTGTGGTGCTTTAGATAAGGGCATGTTCCTTCACTGCAATCTTCTTATTAAATTAACTTTATTTTCAAGAAGCTCTAAAGATGAAAAGCACTCCGGATGTTAAATATCATTTAAATATTATATGAAGTGCTTCTCAAGTGTTACATTTGTAGGTAGCAGGAAAGAGAGAAACAGGTAGGCAGCGTGAACAGAAGGCTGAAGGGCAGCTTAATGGCATCCTTAAAATTTTGGAGGGCTGCTTTGGGTAGGATCTCAAACAGCTATTCTCTGTTGTCCTGAGGGACTTCGCAACTTCAGAACAAGAGAAAATGGCATTAAACAGCAACAAAAAGGGCACCCAAATAATAATGTATTCTTTCAGCATAAATTAAACAAATTTTTATTTAGTGCCTTCTGAGTGAAGTGCTGTTCTAAGTGCTCAGAATTAAGGGAAAAAAAAAAAAAAAACAGACAAAAACTCCTATAGTACTTTTAATAATATCCCTTCTCTTTGGAGTTATAGATTCTAACCCTAAGTCCACTTCTGGCACCTGCCTCACTCCTACTGTGGAGCCACACAGTGAATACAGGTGTTTTTGGCACTGCCCCACTGGTGCAGAGGAATGTTACTGGCACCATCAAGCTGGTCTTTCAGGGTTTCAGCTTGTTCTTCATGGGAAGGGTTTTGAGAGAGATGTTAGGACTTGGGTTATCTGTCATGTTGCATTGACTGATTTAAAATCCCTGTGATCTTAAATTGTACTACAGAGCTGTAGTAACAAAACTGGCATGGTATTGGCACCACAACAGACATGAAGACTACAGGTACAGAATAGAAGACACAGATAAACCCACATAAATACAGTTACCTCATACTAGACAAAGGCACCATAAACATACGTTGGATAAAAGATAGCCTTTTTAACAAGCGAACACCTATCTCTCACCCTGTACAAAACTCAACTCAAAGTGGATCAAGGACCTTAGGCATTAGACCAGAGAAACTACCAAACACTCAAGAAACAATTTAAAGAAGACCTTAGAAGACAGAAAGACCTCTCATGTTCTAGGATAGGCAGAATTAATATTGCCAAAATGGCCATACTACCAGAAGTTCTGTACAGATTCAGTGCAATTCTCATCAACATTTCAGTGACATTCTGCATAGAAATACAAAAATGAAATTCATTTGGAAAAATAAGAGGCACAGAATAGCCAAAGAAATCCTTATCAAGGAAGGTGAAGCAGGAGGTATCACAATACTGGACCTGAAATTGTACTATAGAGTTATAGTAACAAAAACAGAATGGTACTGGCACCAAAACAAGACATGAATACTGATGGAGTAGACTAGAAGACTCAGAGACAAATCCACACAAATAGAGTTACCTCATACTAAACAAAGCTGCCAAAAACACATGTTGGAGAAACACATGTTTTCAGCAAATGGTACTGGGAAAACTGGAAGTCCATATGTAGTAGAATGAAATTGAACACCTATCTCTCACCCTGAAGAAAACTCAAAGTGGATAAAGGACCTAGGCATTAGGCCAGAGACCCTGCACCTACTAGAAGAAAATGTAGGAACCAGCATGTCAGCTTAGAAACTAACTTCCTCAACAAGACTCCAAAGCGCAAGAAGTAAAATCAAGCATCAATAAATCAATAAATGGGATGTCATCAAACTAAAAAGCTTATAAACAGCAAAGGAAGCAATCAAGGGCACGGGAAATGAGCCTCCAGAATGGGAGAATATCTTTGCTAACTGCACTTCAGATACAGCATGAATCTCCAAGATATATAAAAACTCAAAAAACTTACACAAAAACAGTAACTGTAGGGATTTCAGGTCATTGTATGGAGGAGCTAAAGTCCTTCCAGTCGAGCAAACTCCTCAGAACAAAAGGTGCTCTATTTGAATGGCTAAGAAATGCTCTGCAACTCCTCTGTCCTTGAGACCTGGAGACATTATCTTATTATAATAACCTTTGGTACTAGTGGACTCTGGGAAGCAAGCAAGTTATGTGATCTGCACATGTGCAAAGCTAACTATATTATGTAACCTAGGTAACTTGATATGACCCTGGGATAGATAATAAAACTGGACTGGCTTTGCCATGGAAGCACTTCTTGCTCTTCGCCATCCTGTGTGCTTGCCTCTTTATTAGCTCTCTTCTTAAGCCTTATAGCTAGACCCCAATTAACCTTTACAAATAACCCAATCAGTAAATGGATAAAAGAACTAAATGGACACTTTGTGAAAGAAGAATATGAATGGTCAACAAATATATGAAAGAAAATGTTTACCATCTCTATTCATTAGAGAATTGCAAATTAAAACTATACTAAGATTCCATCTCACTCCAGTCAGAATGGCAACAATCAAGAATACAAGTGACAATAAATGTTGGCCAGGATGTGGGGAAAAGGGTACACTCACACATTGCTGGTGGGACTGAAAATTGGTGCAACCACTCTGGAAAGCAGTATAGAGATTCCTCAGAAAACTTGGACTGGCACCACCATTTGACCCACTTATCCCTCTCCTTGGCATCTACCCCAAAGGACTTAAAATCAGCACACTACAATGATGCAGTCATGACAATGTTTATAGCAGACCAATTCACAATAGCTAAGCTGTAGAACCAAACTGGGTACCCTTTAACAGATGAATGGATAAAGAAAATGTGGTACATATACACAGTGGAATATTACTCAGCCATAAAGAAGAATGAAATGGCACTTGCCAGTAAGTGGATGGAACTGGAGGCTATCATGCAAAGTGAAATAAGCCAGTCCCCAAAAACCAAAGTCTCTGATATGCAGATGCTGACTTACAATAGGTGTGGGGGCATGAGGGAGGAGTGGAAGTTCAAAGATTGAACAGGGTGGAGTGGGGGAAAGGGAGGGGAATTAGAATGGGAAAGACAGAATGGATCAGACATAACTTTCAGATATGAATACATGGCCAGTGTAACTGCACATCTTATACAACCACAAAAATGGGAAGTTATACTCCATGTATGTATAATATGTCAAAATATATTCTATTGTCATGTGTAACTAAAAGAAAGAAAGTGAAAAAAAAGGACAAAAAATTCAGTCAATGAAAGAAGTGAGCATACAGAGATGAAAAAATATGATATTGGCTTAAGTAGATTAATTTCTAAGACAAATAATTTCCCATTTCTAACAAAAATTTTTTCTTCTGTTTCTAATGTCCTAAGTGATTTGGCCATCAGGACATTATATTCATGGACTCTGAAGAATTGGAAAGACTAAGGCTGAACTAGCAAGCCTCTTTCTTTTGATGAACTTTTGTTCAAAATGTTCAAATGTGTAAAAGGTTTCCACAGTTTATATATGCTACTTTCAAAGTTAGCATTATGTAATTTGTTGTTCAGTGATCTTCCATTAGCTTTGACCCAGAACATATTTAGCATCTCCAGGCTCCACAAAAACTATGGACACTCTTTAAAAGGTGCTACTCAGAGAACACTGTCAAGGAGAAACCTAAGGTAGCTGCTTATCTACCCTCCTGTCCACACTTGGGAAAGAGGAAGATTTCTGTTAAAATTTGAGGTTGGACTTGATACTGTTAAAAAATAATAAATAAGTTATTATCCAAGTTATAACTTTCATATAACTCTCTCCAAGTAATATATCATCAGGAGATACCAATGGAGATCTTTTATTTTCAAAGTTAAGCACACAAATATTTTTGATTTCCTCATGATAGATAAGTAATAGAGTCGATTGACGCACCATAATAATAATAGAAGACATATGGTTAATTGTAAAAGCCACCTTGTATTGAATGTCCACTTTGTACTATAAAGAAAATATTACTAATTTTCACAGTAACCCCAGAAGTCAACATTTTAGTTTCCATTTCCTAAGTGGGTAAACTAATCGTCTTGGAAGTTTGGGCAATTTTTCAAGGTCATACTACTAATTAGTGACAGAGCTTATATTTGAATTCTGCCTAATCCTAAAACCCTTTCTTTTATACCTTGCTGTTACATAAATACTATCTAATTTTTTTACATATAGCAGTTACTTTGCCACTATGAGTGCAGAGTATTTCCTCTATAAATGTTGATCCTGCTTTTAAGGAGTAAATTCTAGCCAGATCTACCATGTTAAGAAAGTAACACAGTAGATAAAAGGCCATCTAGTTTTGCAATACATATAAATATTCTCATACTGTTCTGTCGTTGTTTGTTGTTGGTTTTCCCAACTTCCATTTCTTTCCTATTTTATTGTATTGGATATTGTGATTAAAACATCACTGAATGTTTGCACCAATGGTTCTGTGTGTTTTGCCTGTTTTCCCTTTAGCCATTATTCGATAGAAATGGACTGGATATTTCCAGGATAGCCCCAGGACAACTCAGACTCCTTGTACTCTAGCAATGATTCCTTCATAGAGGAAAGGTATGGATTGGGGAAAGATGCTATAGAAGCTTTGAAAAGTGTGTGGCCATGTAGAGAGAAAGCAACCTAGAGAAGCAGGCCATGTTTTATCCATGATATTTAATACTATGGGATGATTAAGATAGAAGAGAGTGAGGACATATCAGGTTTATTTAGTCTTTTGCCTGCTAAGGTAGACTGGATTTTAAAATTACTTGTTTCTGAGCCCAGTGTTAATATTCTAGACCCAGAGAAATATTGTAAGGAATAAAACTTGGAAGGATATGCATATCCTTTCATATCCTTTTATATATATAACCTCTCATATAAAACACGGGATAGGAGCTGTAGTCTAGTAAATTGATTGTATCTCTTATTCATGATCACCTTGTTCTACAGAGCCATAGGTGCAAATAGCAGTTTGTTGAAAGGGCAGGAAACAAGCTAAGAATATATCAGAGATTCTTGTTTACTGTCCATTTTCATGTTTGTGTAAAGAGAAGAAGAAAAAGTGTATGTGTGTGTGTGTGTGTGTGTGTGTGTGTGTGTGTGTGTGTGTGTTTCTTCCTTGGTTCTGAGGTGAATGAGCATTCAGTTAGGGAACCCTCCCCTCTGCCCCAATATGCTGTTGACCTGTACTTCACTGCTGCCTTCTACCTACCTACCCACTTATTGATCCTTTTGCATTATTTGCTCATTCAAATTCATGAAATAAGTGTGTTTTTCATCAAAATTGTTTAACTGAATTACTCCCTTTTAACTATTACCAGATTGAATTTCAAGTGTTGCTTTTTGAAAGTTAATCATTATAGAACTTCAAAAATGAATATTGTAACAATGATGACTTGAAAATCTAATGGTGACTATTTTCTAGGGCCCACTTTATGTTTCAAGATATTATCTGTTCTCATTTGTCATGGAAATATAGGGCAAAAACACATATCCACGTGCTTTTTCAGAGTGTACCCTAGAGAAGTAGAGGATGACACATTTAATTACTCAGAACTTAATACAACGATAAGGAAATGAGTGGTCTGTATAGCTAGTAGTATTGTTCAGTATTTCTAGGTTAACTAAGAATGTGACTGCTTTTTTGGAAATAAGGCTCTCTGGAATTCTGAAGAGTGGTACTTGTCTAAAAATCCACCTTGATTTGCTCGAAGGCCATCAACAATAGAATCAAGCAGCAAGGAGTGAATCTGACATATGTAGCATCACAGAAGTGATGAAAGAAAGCATTATCTTGGAATACGTTTGGGTTTGAATAGAAAGAAATATTTTATCATGTCAGTTTCCTAGGAGGTAAAGATCAGCTTCTTTAACCAAGTTTACTGGCTCTAAGTTTGATCCTTGCTTATGTCAACAGCCTCTGCTAACTCAGCCTATGTAGCTCTTTGAGCCTAGTCATAGAAGCCTTCCTTTGTTTCTTTTTTTGTTTGTTTGTTTGTTTTGAACATCATATTTCTTTGTTCTTGAGTGATGCTCTGCTTCCTCTTTCTGGAGGGTTTTACCTATTTTGTTAATTCCATCCTACAGAACCCTTCTTAAAAATTACTATTTTGAGGAAGTTCCTTTTCTCTCCCCTCACAGTAGGATTCCCTTTCTATTCTTTTAGCTTTTCATAAGTATCTTTTGTAGGTCACAGCACAACGGACCTTAAATATACATTGCATTGTCAATATTTACTGCCTTTGTGGCTAGGACATAAGATGAGGGGAAAGTGAGACTTTAGACTTGTTTCACCATCCTCTGCCCTTCCATGTTTATATAATGATGACATGTACTTGGTGCTTGGTACATACTTATTGATTGACTGAATGAGCAAATGGATGGATATATGTATGAATGCATAGTAAAGTTCAAGGCCAGAACCATACAAAGAGAAAGCAGCTTAGAATAGGGGCAGAAAGACAGCAAAAAAAGGGAACCAGTAGAATAAATATGTAAAGGTAGGGAAGATGGTGGGAGATAATGGTGGAAGATGTTTAATATTTGGAAACTCTTTGTGATTTTGGAACTTGTAAGAAAGAGAGAGGAGGGCAGAGTTTGCTTTTTAAATTTTAACTCAATGAAATACTGTTCCTATTGTTCCCTGGGCATTTGGGGTATGTGGGCAGAGTTTTCAGCTGCAGAATCTAACACTATATCCATCACCTTTCTTTAGGACCCTTAGGAAGTCTATTCATGGGAAAGAAGGTAGAATTAATATCAGAATTAGTGAAAAGAAACTAAGAGATTAAAATATAAAAAAATCTTTGCATACCATTAAAAAAGAAGTAACTTGCATGTGGGTTAAGATATAGATAATAGTTTTCTGGGGCAAATCTAGGTTTTCTGGGTTCCTGAAGATTGTACACTTTGGGAGTTTTCTTTAAGAATGCTAATACAAAATTAGATATAGGACTTTGGGAAAGATCTTTGAAAATAAGAGCCCCGAAATTTAATTAACTGCATTAAAAATTTGCCTTTGCTCAGCCCTGTTCTTCTTGGCTATGCAAATTTTGGAAAGTACAGTTACCTCTTTAAACTTTACTTTCTGCTTATGTAAAATGGGACAAACCATATATTGCAGTAAAAGACTAGTGTGATTTTGAAATTTTATACTTTGAGAGAAAATGCCTTGTAACCAAGTGTGATAGGATTAGACATGGCTGCTATTATGATCTTAATTTATCTTTGTGTGATATCACATTTTTTATGAAGTAGAAGAAACAGGTAAATACCATTTTAATATTTAATATTTAATACTCCCAAGAACTAAGACTTGCTGATCATTATTTTAATGTTTTCTTCACTGACCCTCTTTTATTTGTGGTGGTCATGTTCACTAAACTTTGAGCATTTATTACAACTGTGCTGAGTCAGGTGTGGACCTAGGCCAACTGACTGGCTAGGGCTAAAAATACTCAACCCCCCTCTGTGTTGCTGAAAGTTTTTTCTTGATTGTAATTCCTACTTGTCAGTCAAATGATCATTTTTGTCTTCAGGGAATGGAATTATTTGATAACTCCCTTTCCCTTCCTGCTGCTGGTTCTTGTCAGTCTGTCAGAAAGCAAAAGAAAAAAAATATTTGTAATAAAAGTAAAAAGTTGCATTGAAGCTTGTAGGAATTTCAGTTATGTTGTTATATAACATCTGTCCATTTAACTTGATAGTTGTCTCGTATTTCTGCACTTCCTAGCAGCATTCCCTGGGGGCTGCAATTCTTTGAAACAAATTATTATATTTTTACTTTTCTCTTAGATGCTGGGTTTCCTGCACAGAATGTGATTAGATAAGCTCTTTTCCATGTGCATAAATATAAGGACAGACACATGAGATTAAGCACAGTTTGCATAATATACCCTTTATATATACTCATTTTGGATGTTGAAGAGAAGCCCAGTGTTCTTCATCCTAATCTTAGCAGAAGTGTGAGTGTGTATGTGTGTGTGTGTGTGTGTGTGTGTGTGTGGAATGTAAGCAGAAGTAGCCAAACAAAAATAGGGGAGGGAAACACTTCTCCTCAATTGTTTCTGATTATCTTTTCTGTGTGTGTGGTTCTAGGGATGGAATCCGGAGTTCATGCATGAACACATGCCCTACCTCTGAGCTATAACCCAGCCCACTGTATCTGTTTATCTACCCTTCTCCTGTCTGGTTGTCCTGCAGATGTTAGCTCCCTTTGAGTCTCAACAAAGGATATCTGCCTCTGAGACCAGCAGAGTAGTCCTGCTGAGGAGAAAACAAGAGTGAGGGATGATAACAGAAGACAGGTGTAGGGGCCAGGTGACATTGGGTGAGCTACCTAAGTTTTCTCATGTGTAAAATAATCATACTAACCATCACCTGATAGGAGTGGTTGTGTTGATTGAATATATTAACACTGTTAATATAATCAACTTCCTAAGGGCTCAATATCTGTCCCTCACACAACAGTTTTTGGATAGAGTACATTGCAAGTCTCGGCCAGAAGAAGTGCTCAGTGAAGACACCTGAGTGGGCTGACCACAGTGGAGCATACCTGTAATCCCAGTGGCTTGGGAGACTGAGGGAAGAGGATTGCAAGTTCGAAACCAGCCTCAGCAATTTAGTGAGACTACCCACCCCCGCCCAAGACACACACACACACACACACACACACACACACACACACACACACACACAGAGATTTCTGAATGAAGACCTAGGTACAAGGGCTGCTGTCCAGGTCTTGGTCTTAGGGCTCAAATTCCATGGGCATAAAGGTAGAAAAAGAAGTATAGAGAAAAGGGAAGTGAAATGCTATGATAAAAAAAAGTAAAGATTAATTTTATTCTTAAAATTCTTTCTTTTTGAAAGCCTCAGATGTGCTTTTAAAAATAAATTCCCACAGGGCTCATGATCTCAAGAACTTGGTTATGAGTAGGTTCTGAGCACTTTGAGATGTACCCACCTTACCACTGAGTGTTCAGTAAAGTACATAATCCCCTAGAGGCAGTGAAATAGCTATTTCTTCAAGGAACAGAATTAGGACTCAGTATGGCTACATTTTTATATCAGTGAAAGTCAGTATAAAAATAGTAGTCTATTGATTTCAATGAACAATGAACACTGAGATAGAAATTGCTATTATTTTAATGAATGGCTCAGAAAACTAAGTGATCTTGTCTAGGATCACAGAAGTAATAAATGGCAGAGCTAAGATTCAGTCCCGGTCTGGCTGATTGCATAACTGCCACACTCAATTATTTTAGATTTTTAAAAATAAATACTTTAAAGTCATCAAACAAAACATTCTTTAACTTTGTCCAATATTATCTGGTACCAGTAAGTCTCTCCCTATGCACAAGGATGCTGTGGGCATCTGAGGTACACCTGAGATACAATTATAACCTGGCTCTCCAGATCCTGAGTCATCCCTTCATGAACTTCCTTTCTTTGTAATTGTGTTGAAGCCATCTAGTTATGGTCAGCAAGTAGGAGACTTTTAGATTTCATTCTTAATAAATAATACATAGGTTTTGTTGCCGTGAGACATGAAAGGGATGGTCCATGTAACTGCATTTAAGATTATGTATTTTTAAAAGCTTTGCTGAAAGACTTTAATGGAAACTTTTGTCAAACGGTTTTCAAGAAATCAGCCTAAACCTAGGAATGGGATGTAGCTTGAAGTGCTATTCTTGGAGCAGTGTACTTCAAAAGGATACAAGAGGAAGGTTTGAGAATAGTAAGACCAAGTATATTTTACTCTGTACTTCAGTTCAAGAAAATTTGATTTCATTTTCTCACAATATGGCATAAAGGATGCCAGCTGGTGAAACTTACTTCTTATTTATCATCCATGCCTTCAGGAGGGTAAATGATGAGTCCCAGGGAGAAAAGGAAAATGCATAGGATGTGATTTCAAACAATGTAAAACTTCAAAAGCCAAAGTACAAAACAGATTATCTTATTTAATTTCAAATGCTTACTCAAAACAAGGAAAGTGATTACTCTTTTACATTAATATTTTTATTTTTAGATTAAGCACAATCTAATTTTAAACATCCCTTAAATCGTTCATTATCTGAGACAAAAAAAAATTGATGCTGAATCTATGTGAGATTAATGGTTTTAAATAGACAATGTTATAAGTCCTTTGTACATTTATTTTGAATTCCAACTTTTTGACACAGTATAATATATATGCAGCAAAAGGAAAAAGCCATTTTTGAAAGAATGCGGAAACACTAGACTTGGTTATTATGTCAATGTGGTAAAGTAGGTTACAATTTTGCTCTTATTTTCTGATATTTTAATATCCTTCTTGCCTTAGATGGATATTCTCACAAGTTACAGATGTAAAATGAATTTTATTAATTGTTTCACAAATTCATGTGGACCCTTTCTGGTATATAAGCCAAGAATTTTCCTTTGATATTTTAAAGTAGATATTATGACACTTAAAATCTCTTAAAAAATGAAATACAAATGGCCATTGTAGTTCAGTAGGTTTAATCTTACACATAAATTCCAAATGGCAGTTAATTGAGATAGATTGGAAGAGACTTGGTGTTATGGTTGAGATCTGTGGTGTCACCCAAAGCTCATGTGTGAGACAATGCAAGAAGGTTTAGAGGTAATGATTGGGTTATGAGAGACTTAGCCTGATCAGTGCATTAATTTCCTGATAAGGATTAACTGGGTAGTAACTGTAGGCAGGTAGGGTGTGGCTGGAGGAGGTGGGTCATTGTGGGTGTGCCTTGGGAGTATATATTTTGTCCTTGTTGAGCAGAGCTTGCTCAGCTTCCTGGTGTGATGTCTCGAACTGCTTTCCTGTGACATGGTGCTCTACCTCATCTCAGGCCCTGAGGAATGGAGCCAACCGTGTATGACTGAGATCCCTGCAACTGTGAGACCCAAATAAACCTTTCTTTCTCTAGTGGTTCTTATCAGTTCTTTGTGGTCACAGTGCTGAAAGAGCTAACTAAAACACACGATAATGTGTAATTAGAAGAGGTGGCTGCAGTTTTTTTTTCTTTCCTCTGTTGTTTCTTTTTTCTTCCTGTAATCACCTTTGATTCTCTTATTATATCAAGACACTAAAATCTCACAGAGATGAAAGCAACTGACTGGCTCCTCTGTGGTAGTGACTTCCTGTTAGAATTATGGTACAAACTGGGAAATCCTTTTAACTGCCAAGATTCTGGTTTCCTGAACCCATGTAAATAAAAGAAAATGTGTTTTGATATTAATAAAAAAAACTGAAATGAAACAGTTGGAGAAACACTAACTTAATTACTGCTGCATTAGAAGTGATACTTTTTTTAATATTTCAGAGTAGTGAAATAAATGCCTTTTTGGGGCAGCAATTCCAAGAAATTATCAGGAGACTCTTTTCCCATTTTGACTAGAACCACTTTCCCCAACACAGCACAACTGCTTTGGTCTTTTGGGTGACATCGGATTTGTGTGTGTGTTATTGTGTGTGTGTGCATGCACATGGGCATGTATAAGATTTGGTAAAGAGAGACTACTCTTAAGTTACCAACTAAGTTTGATCATTTCAAAAGAAAAAGGTGGTTAAATTTAATTGCTATATAAATAAGTAGTAGGTAATCGTGGATGGTCTAAGAGTCCAGGTGTTCTGCTGTTTTTCTCCTTCCTTCCTCCCTGCCTCCCTCCCTCTCATTTGTCTTTAATAAAGATTTGTGGAAGAAAGGACTGATTACCAGGAGCAGTATTTGGAGCACACTGATATCCAAGGTGTGTTTCCTGTCGTCACATTGCTCTAGCATCAGCAACACTGTGGAGATTGTTTTTTCTTTTGCAACTTTGCATTGTTATTTTATAGTTATAATTTTATTTATATTTAATTTCAGTGATTGGTACATGTTTCATAAGTGTCCAAAATATCGTCTCTGGAATTAAAACTTTATCATTTGATGGTGGATTTCTTTCCTGTTAAGACAGTAATCCAGAGTTCTGTTCTTAATAACTTTATCTGACAAAACAATTTGATCCAATGGGTGCATTAATTTAAAATGAGTTTTAAATTTACTGGGACTGACTACAAATTCTGATTTGTAAGTAAACTGAGGAGAGCCATCTCTGAGTAATCAATAATTAATGAGATATGAGTGCTTGGGTGGATTCATAATAAATGAGTAGGTTGAAATTATCATGTATGATTGCTAAATTATAGTAACATTGGCTATTATCCTCCATTACAGCTTTATTAACAAAATAAATATTTAAAAATATTCTAATCACATATAATTTTGTCAAAATCTATCAAGTTTTTACTCTTTGAAAGGACTTTTAGTGAGGTCAGCTATAATCTTTAAAGACTTTCTTATTTTCTTTTTGGTGAAGTATGTACTAGTTTACTTTTAAAAGAACCAATAGTATTTTTCTTCTTATATTCACCTGTTTTCTTTGAAGGGAAGATGAACTTGCTTATGCTTGGGTATTTTTATTGCATAAGTAATATATTAACATGCATTATAGAATTCTCAAGAAATGTTTAGAATAAAATAGGAAAATTTTCTTATTTTCTGCTTCCTAACTCACAAGAACTGCAAACTGTTCTCATATGTCTTTCTAGTACTTTTCTTTCAATTGTACAATATGGTGATATATCATTTTTAAGAATCAAAGTATCACCATACAGTACATATTCTATTGCACTTTGCCTTTTCTGTGTATCAATATATGTGGATATTTTCCTTATAACATATATTATTCTTCCCCTTTGTTGACAAAAACAATAAATACGTGGAATATTAACATTAGAAATTTTTGTGGATGTGGTCAGATTATACTTCTGGAGAAATTTATACTGCAACTAAAATATAGGAAATGTTTTTCCTGCATCATGCCAACATCAGGTCACATCAGTCGTTGAGTTCGATGTGTTAAAGAAATAGATCTCATATTTAATTTACTTTACATTTCTTTTTAATATTAGTTGCTTTTGTGTTGTTTTCACATGTTTATTGACCATTTGTATTGAGTACTGGGTCTTCTTATATTTATTTTCAGGAACTATTTTATGTTCTAAATAACAGTTCTCTCTTACATAGGTGGCACATGTGTTCTCTGGTCTACCATATATTTTTAAGCTTCATGAGATAGCATTCATTATGGCTTCTTATTATTGCATATTCCTCAGAGAGGTTTACTCTTAACATGCTTATCAAAATACGTCTAATAAATCTTCTATCATTTTTGAAGTTTTAAAAAGATAGACTTATTTTATATTTGTATTTTGAATTAAAGACAGAATAATTTGACATATTAGAATGTATGCCTTGATAGGTAAGTTGGAAAGTAACTGCATTGACCAATGCTGGAGAGGACAGCAAGGTTTCCTGTAGGAAGGTGTCACAGCTAACACTTCCTAATCACAGGTATCTGGAAGGAAGTGTTTGTTTTATACCTGTCATCTGCAATGCACTTTCCACCTGCTATGGTTTGAGTGTACCCTCCAAAGGTATGCTGACATTTAATTACCCTTGCGGCAGTATAAGGGGCAGGGCCTTTCAGAGGCAGACAGATCACGTAGATACCCCTCTCATGAATGGATGAGTGTTGTGATCGCAGGAGTGGGCCAGTGATTTCTAATGCTGTTATCTCAGGAGTGGCTTTGTTATGAAGGAGTACATGTGTGTGTCTCTTACTCTCACCCTTTATGTCTCACATGTGCTCCCTTGCCCTTCTGCCACACCATGATGCAGCACGATGGCTCTTTCCAGGTGCCAGCACCATATCCTTGGCCTTTCCAGCCTCCACAACTAAGAGTGAAATGAACTTCTATTGTTTATAGTTTGCCTTGTCAATGGTATTCTGTCCACAGAAAATGTACTAAGAATAAAACCACTTGTTTTTTCCATCCCCTGCAGCATATTTGCTTTTGTCTCAGATTAAATTTATCTAAGTCACCAGGTACGAGGAATCTCCTTTTCACTTAACAGTGTCCAGTGTGGAAAGGAAGGGAGCAAATGCTGATGATGGAGAGGAGTTCTTCACATCTGACTCTCCATTTAATCTGGGAGAGGAACTTTTTCCAGAATTGGTCCCTTCACGCATTCCCACTGTATTTCATTGGCCAGGGTGGAGTCTCAGTTACTTCCCCAGGCTAATCCTAGGAATGGGTGGGAGAGATCCCTGTGATTGGCTTAAACGATTATTCATTCCACAGAATCTGGAAATTGCCACTTGAGTTCAATTTATTGGCAAGAAAAAAATGTGAGAAAGTGGGCAGACAACAGTCAATAAAACCAAATATACAGTATTTTAAATTTATATAGCTGTTTCTCATATATTAACTTCTTTGGTTTATCTTACATGTATGTAAGGACAGCTTTCCTCTCAGTTTTTAAGATGAAGAAGCTGAGATCTAAAGAGTTACATGATTTGCTTGTGACATTTTGACATATTTGACTCCATGGAAATGTTATAGGCCAAGCTGTATGGGCAATGGCTAAACAGATTCCATTTTACGCTGAGACTCCATGTTATGGAGGAAATACTTCTCCTGTGGGAACACCCGCCTCTGTACCCATCACCAGTTGCTTAGCATAGCATACTTGACAACACAAAATGGCAATTCTTATATAATGTAAAATTATTCTCTTTCTGATTCCTATTTTTCTTAGACAATGTACCATGTCAACAGTGATTGTCTAAATGTTAGTAACCATTCTTTAACTTGTACCCAACTAAAGTTGTTTTGATCCACTTCTCCTTTTGCTCATGATTTTAGATCTTGTGATGTTAGTTTGTAGTTTTGAATTATAGCAACAGACACTTGTGATTGATGTACTGACTTATGGTATAAAAACCCTTGCAACCCTATTGGTGCTGTTCTCCCAATAGCCATTTTGGGCGTTGTGTGAGACAGTCAGCAGGCCAGCTAATACAGACTCTCAGATTTGGACTTCTCAGTGGTGATCAGTCTCTTCTTAAAATCGCACCCCACAACATGCTTAAGAGAAAACTCAGACATGAGGGAATTTAATCAGGTCTTCTGATTCTTCGTTCAAGACTTTATTTGCTCTACACTAATATTTAAACAATTTAATATGTCTTAAAATAGTAAGAATTCAGGAATAGTTTTATGTGGATGAAATGTCATCATCAAAATTCTAATTTCCCTTCTGTCTCCTTAGGTACTAGAATTGTCTTGGAAGTCTCCAGCTACCGTAGAGAGGTATCTGGGTAGAGAGAATTGATGGCCACACAGCTAGATGCATTAGGAAACCTGCAGTTATTATAGGTGGAATAAGACATTTTCCACAAATGTATTCAGGGCACGTGGAAAACACGAATTATGAATTAGGTGGTTTCATGGGTGGTTTACCTGCAAAGATACCTTGTGTACAATGTCACTTAGTTCAGAAGTACCTAGGACAGATTTTGTTCCCATATGAGCTTTTTGTGTCTCTAGGGTGTTGAATTGTTTGTGTTTTGTTTCTATTTCTTATTTTGTTAATAGGAGGAAACAGTAGAACAGACAGTTTTAGAGTTTATAGTCTCTCCCCCAATACTCCTCCTTTTTAAGGGATATTATTCAGATGTTTTTTGTCTGTTGTAGGAATTCATTCCAAAGCAATCCTGTCATGTCACATATAAAGCTCTTAAGATTTTAGTGCTCACTCTCTGTCTTTTCAAGTGACAATGCAGTACTAAGAACATTAATGTCTGAGAATCTCTTCTGCTGACATCCAATCTGACATCCTGGTTAAGATAAACTTAATTTAACTGTGAAAATAGAAGTGCTACATTTGCTGCATTATGAATATGCTAAGTACCTAAGGTAATGAAAGGTGATCTGTACAGATCCTTATTATGTTAAAGTTGTTTCTGTTTATTCAAAATATCCTTGTTCAGGAGACACACTGATTAGCACAGATGCCAACTTATGATTTCTTGGATTTTTATGTTCTGTTCTTGAACATCTAAAAAGTGATAAAAGGAAAGTCATTTTCCCATTATTTGTTTATGATGCAAGTATCTGTTCACTTGCAATGTATATTTTAGTTTGCTTGATTTCTTCCAAAGAGAAAAAAAAAGGTTAGCATTTTAGATGAAACATTTTCAAATTTTATAAGACATTTTTTAAAACCTCTTTCTTAAAAATTAATAGGGATTCCTACTTTTATTTACCTATCCATTCATGTATCTTTCTATCTTTGGGAATTTTCTCTGCTTGCAGACATTTTTAGTATTTCATTCATTTCGTCATGAATAGGAAGAGAATCCAATTATATGAAGAAGTAAATGAATTTTGAAGTGCCTGTAATAAATTTAGAAATGAATCGTGTGAATGGATTTAAAAAAGTCTAACAAATTGGAGAGATGAGCTGAAGTTATTCAAGGACCTTATCAAACATTTCAGTTGAATTTGCTTTGAACTGGAAATTATATATACAGTATATGAGATAGTGATTAACACATTCACTTATGTATTAACATTTTATAAAATAACTCTTTTATACTAATGGTCACACTATATGCACGTGCTTCAGACAATTAAATATATTCTCAGACCATTTTTTCCTCTGTGAAATGATGGGTTGAACAGACAGAATCATAAACTCAAATACCTGTAAGTGGAAGGAGTGAACAGGGAGTGGCAGGGATGCTTTCTAATTGAAGAGCTCATGTTCTGGCAAGGGTGATCCCTCCATCTGTCCCTCCCTCCTTCCCTCCCTTGTTTGTCCTTCTCTCCCTTCCTCCCTTCCTCCCTTCCTCCCTTCCTCCCTCCCTCCCTCCCTCCCTCCCTCCCTCCCTTCCTTCCTTCCTTCCTTCCTTCCTTCCTTCCTTCCTTCCTTCCTTCCTTCCTTCCTTCCTTCCTTCCTTCCCTCTGGCTCAAACAGTACATGTCTGAGAGCTGAATTCAGCCAGTGAGACTCCATTTTGCAACTTGTGAACTCCGGGAATAACTAAGGTTAAGAAATGAATTTTTCATATGCTTGCATAAGAGAATTTTTTCTTTATTCCAAATTTACTTGCTTAATTTCCATCATCCTTAAAATTTGATGGTTGGCCTCAGATTATTAGTACTACTTGAAAGTCATCAAGGAGCTGTGATTTTGATAATGAAATACACTAATTATATGTATATATTTTAAACATGTATGTATGTGTCTATATGGCATAGACACATAGAATGAATAGACACGTGCCTTTTTTATTTAATGAAGAATATTGCTATCACAAGCATTGCAGCTATTTAACATATAAATTTGTAACTACAAAAATGAACCCCAATCTCTTGTTCTGAAGAAAATCAGACTTTAAATAACCAGTGAATGGGAAATCTATCATTATGTGAAGAACTGGCTTATTTCTTTGTATGACTCTTTACCCTTTGCTTGATTAAATTCTTGAACATTAAGTATCAGCAGATCAGTCACTTTATTTTTTGTGAATACTTAGACTTAGTGGAAGAAAAGGATAGATCATTTAACAAAGGATTCCATCCCACAATTCACTTTTCTCCTCCTTTTATCTATTTCTTGCAGTTACAAATCTTGAAAAGTTAAACCTGTATACTTAGGACTATTTAGAGATAATCAATTAAAGCTTACCCAAGGCTCAGGAGACATTTTGCAGATCTGGTGATATTCAAGTTTAAGATTAGGTCTGGATTATGAAATTATGTTCAGTAACATGTCTGTGGGAAAATGGTCAATTCTGGGTTATTCAGAATCCAAAAAATCTACATAAATTTTTGTATCTCCCAGAAACTTTATGAGAGTAGCAACTTTTATCTTTCCTCACTCCTGTATCTCCAGTGCATAGAGTAGCTATTCACAAAGTTTAGGAAAGTGTCTAGGACATGTTAGTTGCTCAGTAAATATATTTAATAAAGTATTGATTTAATTTAAGGAAAATGGTTTTTATTCTAAAAACAGAACATTTTCCCCAGTTAGAGCAAAGATTAGTTTGAATGAAATGTAATGAGGAGATTGAAAAATATTGTATTATTAGGGATTTGAATTATAGGATGAACATTAATTGATTATATATATAATTGATAATATATATAATTGATAATATATATATATAATTGATATATATAATTAATTGATAATATATATATAAAAAGTATGTTAGAGAAATTCCTATTTCACAATTAACACCAACTCATATTTATATTGGTATGGCCCCATTACTTTATGGTTGTAGAACAGAACATTGACTACCGATTTGTGTCAGCTATTTACTGATGCATGAGAAATAATCTCCACTTATTGGCTTAGAAGAACAATTATTTGTGTTGCTTATGAATCATCAATTTGGGAAGGTCTTTGCAAAGATGGTGTGCTTTACCTGAGGCAGCTTAGGTAGGAAGTGTATAATCCAATTTCAAGATAACTCACACATGTGACTAGCATATTAGGGCCCACTGTTGTCTAGAAGCTCACCTGGGGTTGTACATTTTTGTCCTTGATGTCATTCCTTGTAGATTCCTTCATTGACTGCTAAACTTTCCTCAGGATATGGTGATTTGGTTTCAGTAGTATTTTAGTAAAATAATGTATAGCTTCATGACATTTAAAATTTTGCTTTTAATTTGAATTTGTGCATTGTAATTATAAATGTTAATGAGGTTCCTTGTTACAGATTCATGTAAGCACACAACAAAACATTGTGTGAAACTATACTTGGAAATCATATAGCATCACTTAATTGATAATCTTTAGGTCAAAGCCATTACAAAGTCCTACCCAGGTACAAGGGGAGGGGACATACTTCCTAATCCCCAAACCTTACTTGTGAACTAACAAGGTTCAGAAGAGCAGGTAGGGCAGGAGATACTTGCATTTACCTGTGAAATTTACCTTATGAATATTGTCATCTTGCAATAAAGGAAGTACGTATTTTTTTCTGTTTCTAAAATGAAAGATCTCTGGGAGGTCTTTTGACTCAGAAGATGAAGATGTTGCCCTTATCCTGAATCAGTGTCATTGCATTTACCTGAGTCTCTTCTGAATTGCAGCTTTCACAGCCTTAAGACTTAGCACTATTTGTAAGCCACAGTGTCTCTGCTGGATGCAGGAATGAATGGGTAAATGCTTTTCTGATGCCATGGTTTTCTTAAAGCTTTCCTGATACCCAGAAGAATCTTTCCTAGGAGATAGTAGAAATCATGAGAATCAATCAGAAGCATAATTCCATGTACTATTAGAATCTAAACTCTGTTTTCTATTTATTATTTCTCTATAGTCACAACTACATATTCAAAGAGAAGTGTAAAATTATTTGAGGTTAGAGCCTATAAAGTAGTATATGATCAGGGAAGAGTTAATATTGGTCAGAAAATAGGGTAAATTGGATAATTAGAAGTTTTCAGTAAGCTGCATTTTTAAAACATTGGAAAATAAAGCATCAAACCTTACTGATACCTATATTGATTGATTTTGAAAATTATGTTTAAATTTGATCTAAGCAATACCTTCATTTATTTTATGATTAAGGTATCTTGGTATGAATATTTTTATTTGGTTTAAGATATAGTTTTGATCTTTGTGCTTTTCTTCTTCTTGCATTTCTTTGCCAGATTCTGTGAAATTCTCAGATTTGTCTGACCAGTAAAGCCATATATTTTCTGATCATAAGCAGGCAATGAAACACAAGCTGAAGCTTTTGAAGAGTAGTTTTTATAATAGCCTACTTGTTTCTTATGTTCAGTGGATTGATTCTACCATATTTACTTTTAAACATTAAATATTTTGATTTAGTTTGATACTAAAATTGAACATAATTCTATTTTTCATCTATATTAGTTATTTACTAATGAATCTTCAACCAATCACAAAGAATGTATAGTTTAATTCATGTTATACATTATTTTATACAGCATCCATTCCTAGAAGACTATTTGGTGACTCAGCATACTGTTTAGTATTGTCTTTCATATCTATTTGTTCATAAATTTATTCTTTTTTTACTTTGATTTTTCCCATTTTATTGGTGTATTATAGTTGTACATGATGATAGGATTTGTTGTCACATATTTGTACATGCACAAAATATAATATGGTCATATAACCCTTGACTTTCTGGGTTTGGCTTATTTCACCTAGCATAATGTTGTCAATTTTCATCCATTTTCCTGCAAACGACGTAACTACATTCTTTCTTATGGCTTAATACAGCTTCATGGTGCACATATGCCACATTTATTATTCTTACACTTATTCACTTATTTTGCTTTTCATGTTTGCTGATTCAAGAAATGTATTGATACCCTTCTACATTCTTGAACAGTAGAAAGTTAAATAAAACACTCTCCCCTCTCTTAAATTTATAATCCAATTTTTATTTTAAAATACTAATTGCAACATGACTGTACACAGAGTTGAATTCATGATATGACTTCCTTGGTAACTCTCTTGTGATGGTTTCATTTCTACGTTAATATCAAAGTTGTTCCATATAAATTTCTCTTTTTATTCCTCATTACATATGGATTAATAGTCTTCTTAAGCAATTCTCAGAAAAGTTGGAACATTTCTTGCATTAGGACATGGATGGTGATGACTTTTGTCTTATGATTTAAGACAATTTATATAATATAGATTTAAGAAAACAAAATTGGTGGTTTTGTTTTTTAAGATCTGTTGGCTTATTATATCAAGACCCTTTTCCTTGTATAGTCTCTGTTTCTATGATTGGGATAAGTGCATTGACACTGGTTCAGGATAAAGGCAGTACTAGAAGGTATGATTTCAAAATATCATTCCTAGAACTGTAGTATTAGCATAATTTGGGAGATTGCAAATTCTCAGGCTCCTCATACCTAGTGAGTTGGAAACTCTGGTGTAGTGCCTGGTACTCTGTCAAGTTCTCCAAGTGTTTGCACATTTGCGAATCACTGTTTGAAGAATCTGAATACATTTACTTCTCTGCATTAAAGTTCTGAGACAACAGGACAGCAGTGGTACATGTAGTTGCTTTACCTAGTTAAAAGGAAGTTAATAAGTGCAACTTTTCCTTGAATGTACTATAACCTAAGAAGACAAAGCAGACTCATCTATTTGATGAATTATCTTTTTTCTTTAAAGAAAAATTAAATGTACATTTACTCCTTACCATATATGACATTGATATTTAAACTGTTAAACCCGTATGTGAATAATTTCTTCTGTATTATTAACCTTCACTCTGATTTATAATCAAATGTTTGTTCCCTTTGGAATGTTAACCTAATATATAGGTACTTCAGCCGGATAAAGCACTTCTTTAAAACACTACTTTAAAATAACACTACAAAGAAAATAGATAGTATTTTATGGTCACATTAATTCTAGTCCTCTTTAAATATTATCCAAATTAATTTTCACAAATTCTGTGATCCTAGATAGTCTTTTCCTGCACATTATTGACCTGTAAGTCAAGTAACAAAGAAATGTTAAATAACTTGCCATAGTAAGTTGGCATTTGCACTCAAAGCTGAGAGTTGAGGCTTGAAAAGCAACTTTCTTAACTAACTGTGCTTCATTGCTGCAATGGGAAGCCCATTTGGTCTGGTATTAGATTTAGGTCAGTGATTCTCAAAACTTCTGGGCCAGCAATATCTGTATTATCTGGAAATTTATTTGAAATGCAAATTCTTTAGCTTTACTCAGACCTACTGAAACAGAAACTCTAGAGAGGAGGACCCAGCAATCCACATAAGTAAATCCTGGCAGTGATTCTGATAACCTATTAAGTTTGAAAATAATTCATCTAGTTTTAAGACCAGGTTCTATTATTGAGTTTCTCAAGAATTTCATACAAATCACTGAATATTTTAAATGAGAGTCTTCATCCTAAAAGCCTAATAGTATTCCCTGCCTATTTGGTAACTATGGAAATTCTGAGTAGAGAATGAGAAGGTTTGTGATTCACAAAGTATTCTAAAGATGTTATTCGGTCTTATCACGGCACTCTGTGAAGGTGACTGAAATTTTCACCTTAGGTATATGCTTTTAGTAGGATAATGTCTTGGGAAGCTTGTGTGTTAGCTTCTAAATCAGCAGCTTCTATTGATCAAAATTGATTAGTCCATCATTGTAGCTTGCTGTCTACTGATGCCAAGATGGAAGGCCATAAAGAGACAGGATAAGGGTGAATTTCCACCCAGATCCCCTGCTTTGAAGGGTAGGCTCAGTTAGTGCCTAGCTAGGAGGAACTGCAAATGGTTCCTGGGAAGGGAGATTGGAAGGAGAAAGTGCTGAAACATATTAGTGCCAACCTTTTCAATCTAATTCTACTCATCCTGGGTGCAGATGGTCTTGTTCTGTCTTTGGCAAACGACTAAGGTGACTCTACCCTCAGTGTGAATCAGTAGCCTTTCAATTTGGGGCAGAGTGCAGGGAAGCTCTGGGTCATTTAAGGATGGTTCCAGGGAGAGGACTTAACACAGAGTGAAACAGGCCTGTTTGATTTGAGATCTCAGACAAATCCAGCAAGGGGAAAATCAGGAGGTAGACAGTGAGTGAGTCTGGGTGGGTCTGTGAAGGCTTCTCTTTCTTACTCTTATGGAGAAATAGGTCTCACTAAAGTGTTCAAGAGTAGGCAATGATAGAATGGATAGGATGGAGGCTCTCCAGTTTCTGTTATAAGGATCTAGACTGTTCTCTCTCTCTTTCAGAAACACACACACACACACACACACACACACACACACACACACACACACGGGTAACTAAAATAAAGACTGAGTGAGCAGATGGGTCGGTGGTTGAGGAACACCATACAGAGTTGTAATATAACCCATAATTTAACCCACTCTTAGGTTTTTATTTTTTTTTTTTTCTTCCCTTTCCTTCACCATAGAGATGAGTCTCAAGAGGATGTGCTTTGGAGAAAATAGACATTATTTTATATTCCACTCAGATCCTTCCTCCATTCTGCTAAAAAGCCTAGCTTCTAAATCCTCTTCCATTTCCTGCTTCTCAGTTATCAACAGAATGCACAACACTAGTTGCAGAATGAATAGAGAATCTCTTATCTTATAAGTAAATTTTCTTTGTCAAAAAGGAAATTTTTAAATGAATTTTAGAAGGTTGCAGGTGAATAGGATGAGGAGCAAAATATATAGATATAGCCTAGTACATACTTTTCTATACACCCTATATCCTTTGCCTCTTAGATAATATAATATATTGCTATAGGGGAACAAGTGTGTAGCAATGGTGCATGAGGAAGAAAAAAATTCCCTTTTCATTTTTTTCTAAATGTATGAAATAAGAAAACAAAACAAAAGAAAATCAAGCATTCTCCTGGACTCAAAAGCCATGGATTATATGTATTACATATGTGGACTGAAGTTTGGATAATGAATACAATTATTAAGTTGCATAAGCCCCAGGTATTATTGCTTACATGAGACCAGGAAATTCTACTATTCTTGCTGACTTCAAAAGAGCAATAATTGAGGGAGTGTCAAATTAATGTTAGATTTAAATGAGTAATTACTTATCTATGTAGATTTTTGAATATCATGCTAATTTTCTTTAGTCTGATCATTCTTTATCATTTTCTCTCTGAAATGTCTTGTTCCTACTATGTGTACTAGCAATTGCAGTAAATATCATATACCACAATCTATTTTCAATTTATTCTTTGACTTCTTAATATTTTAATTCTAAAACAAATGTAAAGTGGGAGTTAACATATTTTGTTGCACGTATTGAGAGTGATTGCTGCTCATCTTTGAATGTTCTTCACGTCCTCTATCAGGCTTCATTGTGATGGCAAGAGGAGTTGAGTAGTCAGGACACAGTTCTGATATACACAAAATGTTGTACTTCTCTAACTGATCATTTCACATCTTCTTTAAATTATTTACAAGTCTGTCTTCCCTGCCTCCCTCAAATTGTGAGCACTTCTTGCAACAATACTCTTATGGTTTAGATGTGAGGTGTCCCCCAAAAGCTTATGTGTGAAACAATGCAAGAAGGTTTGGAGGTGGAATAATTGGGTTGGAAAATTTTCACTTAATCAGTGTATTATTCCCCTAATAAGGATCAGCTGGGTGGTAACTGAAGGCAGCTGGGGTTGGCTGAAGGAGATGAGATATTGAGGGTGTGACCTTGGGATTTACATTTTGTCCTCCTTGAGCCAAGGTTGGTTTCTCTCTGCTTCCCAGTGGCTATGTCCTGAGCTGCTGTTTTCTACCATGTACTTCCATGGTGATGCTCTACCTTACCTTGGGTCAGAACAGTGGAGCTGGCTCTCTAAGGACTAAGACCTCTAAAACCTTGAGCACCAAATAAACTTTTCATTCTTTGAAATGTTCTATCAGGTCTTTGAGTGACAGCATTGAAAAATCTGACTAAAAGAGATACTCTTTCTCATTCAGCTTTGCATGATGAAACTCATATGCTCAATGACCTTTTGTGGAATTTTAAACTGATTATTTCTTGAGTGGAATTCCTTTCTTTTAAAAAGACCTTTATTTATGTAAGTTGGAATGCTGGAGATAATAGGGAATTCAATTTCTAATTCTTCTATGATCTTATGAGGTATTAGTAAACAAAAATGCCTAAATACATTACTTTGCTTGTATAACTTGTTTCCATTAACATTTTTATTTTTGTCTTTGTTTCATTCCACAGCAAATCTAGGGAATTATAATAATTGGAATATTAGGCTTAATATTTAGAGGTAAGGTATATTAAGTATATTTTAAGCTTTTCAAAAGAATTCCCAGGTAATAGTTTATGAGAAGAAAAATGTGAATTTCCTGTTACTATGTAGTAGGAAAATCATGTGAAATTGATAGCATTTTATGAAGTGTTCCATTAGTAATTACTTTTCAATGACACAAATAACTTTTTCGTGTTCTTCAGTCTTGGAAGTTATCAGAAGAAATTTAATGGCATGAAAACTATTCTAGAACCTTAGCTTTATTTATTTATACTTCATCTATATGCATAAATAAGATATAATCATATACCAAGTAGATTTATATACTGTGTCATGCCTACAAATAGGTTAAAAACCTAGCTTTAAATGAAAATCATTTGTTTTATCTTCTTTTCTTGCCTAAAGCCAACAGTTGATTGACTGCTATAATATGATTTAAAGGTAACTAAAATCCCAATATTGTTGAAACTACCCCACTATATAATCCCTCAGTTCTTAGGGATGCACATAAAAGCTAGAGACACTTTTAGCTGCTCAATATATTGTGGAAAGTCTAACTGGGCTTTTTTCCCCTTCCCCTTTCAGTTTCTCCATGGGTTTTGAGTTACATCTTCAGGGATGTGTTTGTGGTTTTACAATTAACCTGTCATAGTGAGGAGTACACACGGGTGTTTTGTTGTAGTTGCTTCCTTTCATACCATTTTCCTTCAGTGCATATTTAACAAGAGCAATCCTTAGTTGCCTTAGATGAGAAAAGGGCAAAGCTTTAATTTTGAGAGCCGTTTCAAAATTCTCTGTGTGACTTTGGTTGCTATCACTTCTTCTGGAATGTCCTGGTAGGAAAGCGTCCAGATCTTACTTTGTAATTACGGTTGCTTGTGCTTCTTTCATCCTGCGATGGCTTCTCAGAGGAGGAGAGGTTTTTGTTTTCAACCTGGCAGATATGTTGTTTTGTGCTCTTGGTTTCCTTGAGATGGCAGTGTAAGCTATTTGCTCTGGAATAAACTGCCTCCCTGCACCTTCCCCAAGAAATGAAACACAACTACAGCGTTATTTGACACTAACTTATATATTGCATTATCTCAGTTTAAAAAGTTCATAATTTTATATTAAATACTCTGGGTGTTAGTTTCTTTTTTACAGTATATTATTATAATAAAATAGTAATTATTTGTGTTAAAATAGTATTATCGAAACAAGGATTGTTTTACCACAAGTAGTAAAAAGTATTATTTTAGAGAGGGTTTATTTTCATCTTTGTGATTATTTTTTCTCAGTTTTTTGTCAGGGAACTAGGAAAAAAAAAAAAAAAAAAAGAACAGCAGTCTTCTAACAGATGATGAGAACTATTTAGGTCATGTACTTATTTCTGCTAAACTCTGATTCCCGGCGACTTGTGGGAGAGGATTGTGGTCAGAACACTGCAACGTTCATGATTATTAGCATCAATGTCAAATGAAAGATAGACAGTGAAATAGGAAAAGGGCAGAAAAATATAGAATTATCTTTCATCTGTGCAAGTGACGAACCACTGATTTTTAAAAATTTATTTGAAATTACTGTTAAATAAGTTTTGGAACTTTAAATTTATGAAAGGAAAATATCTTCATATTTTTCTTCCTGTGAATCAGAACACAATAGTTTGTGCCAAGGAAAGAAAGAGCAAAGTGGAAAGCTTAAGGACCAAATTTCTTCTATTTGTGGGAATATAAACTTGGCAAATTATTCATTAGTTTTCCTCAAAGTCACAATAATCATGATAACAATGAGAGATAAGCACTGTACACAAGTCCCTATGATAAATGCTTTATATTATTGTCTCATCTAATTCTTTCTAAACACATTATTATTGTTGCTCTTTTTGCCACTGAGAAATTCATTTTATTTTACTTATTTTTTTAATTTTTAAAATTTTTTTCTAATTTGTTGTACAATTTTTTAAAGGACTTGATGTGCTTAGGGAATCAGAAATGGAATGGGGCATGGCCTAGTCATTTGGATGATGCACCTTTGTAAAGTCTGAGGTGTTAACTCTGCAGATATGAATTTTTATGTTAGAAGAAAAAATAACATTGACACTTCTTTGTCCTTTTCTACCTCAATATTTCTGATTTCCCCTCTTCTTCCCTACAAATAACTATTTTCTATTAGTGATATTACAATGGTAGTTTCATCTTCTCATCTAAATTCAGCAGCAGATAAAGCTTTGATACATGGATTCTACAGTACAACATATATGCACGTTAGTTTTCCTTATAAAATTTTTAGGAATAAAGTTGATCACATTATACAGAAACTCAGGCTCTTGAACAAAGTTTTAAACAGATTATTAATTTGACTACACTGACTTGAACTTATTTCTTAGCATATTATCTTACATATATATATATATATTCATTAAATAGAGTATCTCCTTTTATTAGAAACATATTGCTTCTCTTATAGATTTCTATTCATTGTTTGGAGCCAGTTTGAGAGTTTAAGAGCAGACTACTAAAGTTGAATTTTAGTTGTTTACTAAAATTCTGTCAACCAAAACAACTTTAATCAAAGTGTACTACAAAATGCTTTGGCTCCTTAATTCGAGTGACTAAATCACTTTTCATGGCTTTGATAACCCCTACAAGATCAATTGTATAAAAATGTGTTCATGTCCATTTTAGGAGAGGGAATTTTTGTCTAGGTTCTTTGGGGACAAAATCAAGGCTGAGATGGATGTTCTGTGCTTTTATTCCTTTAACATTTGTTGATTTGGTAAAGACCTAGGGATTCCATGGACATTAATTTAAATTACTTTCTATTGATAGCCTTGGATTATTGAAATATTAAGTATAGAAATTCAAACATGTTGATAAAACATTGAATTTGATATTACCTGTAAATTGCAAAACATATTTCCTTGCCTTCAAGAATAGAAAAATATGTTTGCATTTTAAGAAAAATTTTTTTTTTATTATACTTGTTTGGTAGACTTAAATTTTTTATAAATTTTGATGATATTGCTAAGCATTCATTTGAAATAATAAATAGACACAAATGTATCTCTTTTTAATGCAAAAACCTATTGTCATTTACCAGGACATATGTTTATAAAAATAAACATTGACATGTTTTTTGTTCATAGATTTACATTCTATAATAGTCTCCTTGTCTACCCAGTAGGTGCTGCCAAAATTCTAGTCCCAGCGAAGAATGAAAATTGGATTATTAACATTTGAAATAAAAATGAAGAAATTGATTAGAATGAATTATGTCATCTTTAATGAAAGCCTGGCAAAAAATGGAGTCTGCTTATTAATATAAATGGCCCATCTGAGTGAGCAAGCAACCTTCCTCTTAAAACAAGTGTAAAATATATAAAAAATAAAGACGATGATAGAAGATATAAAACAAAATTAAATGAAAGAAAATATAATGTTAAAATTTAGCAAGAACATGCACAGGCACATATATGTGTATGGGCACACTAGGTTCTTTAATTGAAATTTTTCTTAGCATCACAGTTAATTTTTGTTCAGTGGAGATTTTCTAAATAACTACTTGTGTCTAAAACTCTGTAGTCACCTATGAGGTCCAAGCACCTGGCCTGCAGCCATGGCCTACTGCTTGCCGGAGGAACTGTGGAACCGATAACAAGACTGAACACCCATGGAGCAGTGAAGGAGGCTTATTCTTGGTCAAGAAAAGGAGAAGTTACATAATTTTTGTAACCAAAGAATACCATGAAACCTGCAGCAATACATTTGGTAACTGAAGATCCCAGCAATAACTACGAGGAACACAGATTGATCCTGCCAAATGGAAATTTGACTGAAATAGCCTGTGCCTTAGGAGAATGGCCAGCAGCCCCTGTGGGGACCAGTTGGCCTTATCCTCCTTCCACAATTACACAGAGGATACCAACTGATCAGACTGTGAAGACCTGTTCTTGGCCATGCAGAAATACCTGGACCTCTATCCTCAAGAGCATGAGGAGGTAGAGGAGGAGAAGCCAGTAGAATGTGCTGAGGAATGACTCCCATAGGGCCCCTGCAACCGAAGAAGAGGAGTCAAGCTAATGAAGGCCACAAGGCCCAGTGCTCCAGTCCTTCCGTTTCATAATGGATCTTTTGCAGGAAGTGTCTCAGTTGCCCACCCTCCAAGAAAGTGTCTTTCCCTCTGTTATACTTTGCACTATAATGTACAAAATAATTTTCTTTTCTCAGATTGCCCAGGATTTTGCCACTTTGACATAATGTGCTAAAATATTCTTGGCATTCAATGATCACAATGCAGGAAAGGTTCTTGTGAGTGAGCTGATTTATTCTGATCCATTATATCCCTTTTAGCACACTTTATCTCTTTTTGAGAAATGAAATAGAAACAAAAACATCTTCTTTTTAAAAATATTGGAGTGAGGCCATTCTTAAGGAAAGAGGCCAGATGGTCAGGACCTTTTTTCTCGGAAACCATCTTGCCCTTGAGTATTTGACAAAGTACTCTACCTCGTTCCTGATACATTTTGGTTTCCATGTTTGCATTGAGCTCTAGGTTTTATGTTTAGAAGGTTCAGACTTGGGGATGTTTGATTCCCAGTCTCTTTCTAAATGAAAGTAAAGGCTGGGTTTTGCTGTTCTGAATGCCTTGGTTTGGGGCTGTGTTCATACTGGCTCATTCTGGTCAGATGCAATATTCTTGAATTTGGGGTGAATTAACTGTTACCAAGAGAGGAAACAGTGTCAATAAAGTACTCAATTAAAAGAAAACATGATTTCTATCTGAGATAATAAAGATTATAGTCATTAAGCATGCAAAAAAAGAATTACTAGTCTTTGCGTTTAAAAGGTAAAATAAAAATTTATTGAATCTTTTTTTATTATTTTATATACATTGTTCCACTTCATATTTACAAGTGAAATAGGTAGTATTTTTATTACCATTTTACATATTATCAAGTAGAGATTCAGAGAGGATACCCCAAATTAGTACTTTTAATAACTATGCCAATAAGAGATAATTTATGTGAGAATCATTGATGAGAATATCGATGATCCTTTAAAATAAATCATTAGTTCAGATATTATGCTCTGTTTCTAAAGATTTTGTTTTACATTTTGAAGTTTTAGCAAAAACATGGAATCTAGACTTAAACTTAAATTGTCCCTGTTGTTCATTTATAGCTTCTAGAGCATAAGCACCTTTGACTTTTTCAACGTTATAAACCGTGTTCTGCATTTTCTTCAATAAACATAGAACTATAAGAAAGATATAGTAATTTTATGCCAATGTACTATTCTGAAATTAAAATAAAATTTTGAAATGTGCGAAATATGAATTGATATTTCTTGGATTTTAAATTCTCAGTTATTATATTTTGAGATAGGATTTTTCTCTTCTCTTTCCTAATACTCATAGGAAGGTACTACTTTGAGTTTGAATTTGTAAGCTGGTATTTCCTTATAGTTTTGTTCCAGTTGATCTCTTGCCTTTGCACAATTTCCTATCTGAACTAGTGTACAACCTATATTCATATAAACAGACTGACACTAAATGATTGTGTCCTATTTCTACCCATTAACAGAAATCTACCAGTAACAAATTACTACTAATTAATAGTCTGAGTAGGGCTGGGGATATAGATCAGTTAGTAGAGTGCTTGCCTCACAAGCATAAGGCCCTGGGTTCAAATCCCAGCACTGCAAAAAAACAACAAAAAAAGAAGTTTGAGTAATATGCATCCACAACCTATTAGGTGTTTTACCTACTGAAAATGAAGATTTTAAAGATATCTTTAATATATTAACCTCATTATGTTTAATTAATAGTATTAAAAGTATGCAGCATGTTTTAACTTCCATAAAATGAAGATTTTCAAATATTTCATGAAATGCTTATTACATAAAAATTAATGTTCTAACTTTATAGTAATTATATCTGAGTATGGAGATTTAATATAAGGATGTATTGCATGGGGCATGGTGGCACACACCTATAACCCCAGCGACTCAGGAGCTGAGGCAGGAGGATTACAGTTTCAAATTAAGTTTCAGCAACTTAGCAAGGCCCAAAGCAAGTTAGTGAAAACTTGTCCAAAATAAAGAAATAAAAGGGGCTGGGGATGTGGCTCAGTGGTAGAGGGCCCCTGGAGTTTAATCCCTAGTACCAAAAAAAGAAAAAAAAAATGTGTGTGTTTGTGTGTGTATGTTGTAAGGAGATTAAATAATGAGAAAGACTGCTAGAAGAACAGCAGTGAGAGAAAGTAACTCTGGCAGAAAGATACTGAGAGAAATAAAGGAAAAATGGTAGTGATGGTGGTAAAAATAAGTAGCAACCCTAATTGAAGGACTTCTAAGTCTACTGTGATGCAGGCCTCCAGTGGAACTGGTTGGAAAGGGGAGCAGTCTGTGAGGTCTTCAGAGGCCAACTGGGGATGAGAAATGGAATGGAACCACCTCTTCCAGAAGGAATAGGACCAGGGCCAGAACTGAAAGCGGGGGAGCACTGAGTAAGTACCACAGGCTTCAAGGGAATGAGAGATGCAGCCAGCTCGGGAGACTTGGGAAAAGCAAAGATGGCCCCCGGATTTCTCACTGTTGGTCAGGAGAAGCAAAAAAAGATGATACTCCTTACAGAAGCACGTGGGCGTTTCTGATTGAAACTGTGCAGGTGAAAGCTGTAATGTGTAAGATATAGTCAGGTCTCTGTGACCTTGGGTTCTGTATCTGTGCATTCAACCAACCACCAAGGGTTGAAAATATTTGAAAAACAAAATTACATCTGTAGTGAACACATACAGTTTTTTTTTTTTTATTATTCCCCAAACAATATAAGAACTATTTACATAACATTTACATTGTATTAGGTATTACAGGTAATCTAGAGATGAATGAAATATATGGGAGGATATGTGTAGGTTATAGGCAACATTCTATGCCATTTCATATAAGACTTGAGGGATTTTGGTGTCTTGTTCTGGGTGGGGCCTGGATGAAATTACAGATACTGAGAAATGACTGTATACAAAGTAGTGTTTTTGTCATTTAACCTTCTAGCATCACTTTTGACAAGGCTACTTATCTTCTGATTCATAATTTTCTATGGAAGAATATTGTTAAGGAGAGGGTACCCCTATAAAAATTTGTCTGAAGGAAATTTTTGATAGAAGATGCTGTTTATAATCTGTTTTTACCAAAATAGGTTTATACAAATCCAAAATTATCCTCCTACCCATCTCTCTTTCTCTATCTCTTTTAAATACTTTAAGCATAAGTTATTACAATAAAATGAGCTATTAAACCAAAATATGGATAGAAACAAAATAGGAGGAATTAAGTTTTCCTTGACTTGGAATTGTCACTATGATATTCTTGATTCTAGGATGCTTGTAATACAGTAAAGTTTAACCTACTGAACTAAAAAGTGTTAGTGAATCCATTAATTCTTTGAGAATTTTATCTAAAGATATTTAGGATTAGCATTCATAACCTCAAGGACCTTATTCTGTGACAAACACTAAATACACAAAGTAGAAGTTCTTATTTTAGTAGGTGTTATAGAATAATATGTGAATAGTTTTATGCAAAAGGTAGTTTTCCCTTTGCAGATATAGTAAAACTTTAAACTTTTGAGAAACAACTGGCCATGTAACTTTATGTATTGTCTTAGTTGGAATATGAATAGTTTATAAATCTTGTAGAGCAAAATCCCATAATTGCCTACCTTCTTAGAGTTTATTGTCTCCTTCTCTGTCCCCTAATATGACAGTTTACCTTGAAGAACAATAGGTTCTAACCAACAGAAATAAACTAATATAAAGTATGTCTATGCATTTATGGTTTAGTATTAACTGTTTTTCTGTCTATGTTTCATTATTTTTCATCTAGGAATTGAAATATAGGGAATAATCCAAATAAAAAATGTTCTTTTTTTTTTTTTGTAAAATGTTGCTAAAAACAAGAGAATAGACAGAAATAAAATGTTTACAGTTTTAGGAGTTTGGCACTATAAAATTGTTACCTAATGGTAGAATGATTATATAGTAAGGACTAAAATTTTAATTCCCCCTCTGTCATTTACTTACTCAGTAAAACTACAAAAATTGCTTGTCAGTCCTCTTTCCTTATCTACCCTGTGGAAGAGTAACATTGGAATAAGACCACATGTGAGATGTTCTTTGACGAACAGTAGACACTGAAAACTTGTGGGCTGCTGTCTCTCAATGAAATGGTTCATGTTGTAGGGAAGGATCAACCAACTCTGTAAAACTTTAGGGAAATATTTTATTAGTAATGTTTTAACCAAATTTAAGATTCAAATAATATGCAACTTAAAAAAGATATACATTGAAATATATAAAGAATTTTTATCATCAGCAACAATGAAAGCATTATACTTACTAAACATTATTTTTGACCATTGTAGATATTATTTTTATTAATATGTAAAGTGTGATTGAAAATCATTATTGTCTCCTCTTCAAAAGTAATCAAGTTGAAGAATTTTTTAAAAAGATAATTTTATTACCACTGTATGGAGTATTTGGAAGCGTTTGTTGGAAATTGGCCATTGAATCCCAAAGAAATTGTGGAGATTATCAGCCTTAGTTAGATGCCTTATTTATTTTTCTGGAATCTGTTGCATGTTCATTTAGTTTGCAGATGGCTTTAATTTGTGGTCTTTTAAGCAAAAAGAACTGAGGTGTTCAATTATACAAGCAAGTAAGCAGCAATATATCTGTCAGAAATTAATGGATTGTCCATATAAATAAATGTGGTATGGAAATCTTACTATTCTAAATAGTAAATATATCAACATAGTTTTAGAATATCAAGCAGGTGTTTGTGATACTTTTGATATATTGGGAAGATAATTACTGATTCCTTTCAGACTCTACCTTGACTATTAAAAAGTTGTATTTTTAAAAAATGGGAGTATAGGTGCACTGGGTGCAGTGGAACATACCTGTAATCCCAGTAATTCTGGAGGCTAAGGCAGGAGAATGGCAAATTTAAGGCCAGCCTCAATAGTTTAGTGATGTCCTAAGCAAAGTAAAATGAGTTGTAAATGTTGCTCAGAGTTAAAGCTCCCCTGGTTCAATCTTCAGGATGAAAAAAAAGTAATATAAAAAGCATAGAGATTGATTCTAGAGTCTAAACATAAATAGCTCTGGAATTATCAATGTCATTTTTTTGTGATCCATGTTGATAGAGATTATTTACAAATCCTAATCAAAGTGAATAAGTAATGGAATACGTATTTCCACTTTTACTAAATGTGTGTGCTAATTAAACTTAGAGATTTATAAATACATTGTAATAAAGTCAAAGTACAATTCTACTCCTAGATATAAAAAATTACCTATTTCTTAAAATACAAGATTTTTATCTCCTGCATTATATAATGACAGAATTGCAGATATTCCTCATATCTGGTAGGTCTCACAGGTTGTTTTGATACTTGATAGCTGATATTCTGCTTCTTCTCTTTAAAGCATACAGTATATCATTTATTTTCATTATTTTGTTTTTCTAAAAAAAACTCCCTGTAAAATATGATATTTGAAGAAAACATTCAATTTTGGAGAATATTGTGAAAAATGTACTGTGTACAAAACATGTACATACTTTATTGGAGAGGCTGACCATTTTTTCTAGTCTTTAAAAAAATCCAGTTACTTTCTTCATACAGAAAAAAGTTTCAAATGACTGATACCTTTTCAGTGGACTACATATTTATAATCTTAAGAGTTACTTTAAAAACCATATAGTGCTTTTAGAGAACTGTGTGTATTTCTTCATTTAAAAATACCAATATTTGAAGAGTTATCTTATTTTTGAAGTCTTACATTTTCTGCAACTTTTGGTTCAAAATTATGCCTGTGGATAGCTCACAATAAAGACTGGGTATGTTACAGAAATATTTGAAGTATTGATTAGTGATATTAATTTTTTTCCAAATTTATAGGAAAAATGATACACATGTTCTTTGCCCTATTTTCTGCTACTTTATTTTAATGCCTTGCACAGTGTCATTAGACATTAGTTCGAATGATCAAATGAATGACTTGATAATTTATTTTAAGAATGCTAATTGGTAATGTTCATGTTGATGGCAGTTAATAAGGCCATCAGAAGTCTTAGATAATGTCTCTGTATCTAACAGGTACTCTAGGGATGACTTCATGTTGTCTTTTTTTTTTTTTAATAATCTATTAATGCAAATTGTAACAAATTAGTGACAAATTTTATGTTTTTTGAATTTTAAAATTCTTTTAGTGGCAGACTTTGGAATCAATAATATAATATTAATTTATTCAGTTATGTGTGTATGTTTGTATATACACATGTATGTATGTATATTTATGTATAATATTTATTTAATAATAAATATATAGAAATACATCTCACTCTGCATGTTTATGTGCTGATTTTTATAGTTTTTCTATAATACACAGTTATTTAAAATATTCTTTTTATGATTGAAGAACAAGAAGCTTACAGTTCTGTATGAAATAGAAAACAAAAGCAAACAAAACCTTGATCTTCATGGGCATTGTTATTACACTTGTGTGTGTACTCAATAGTGAATTAACTCCCAAAACACGTTTTGAAATATGTAAATCATTTAAATTTAGTTGGGAAAATTGTTAGTATATATTCTAAATATATGGAAATATATTTTGATTGGTTTATTGATTGGCTTAAACTCAGATTTAATATTTCTACTCTATAGAGACAGATAACTAACTATCCTGAATATAGTATTTACAGGTACTTTGGAGAAGAGATTACAGAGAAGTATAGTTTGAATTTTGTTTTCATATTGTCCATGTAAGTATGTCAGTGATGAAAACAGTGGTCTAGAAAATGACCACTAGGAAAACGGCAGTGTATTTTCTTCCTCCTTACTTTGTAAGAACTGTGAAACTATCACATCCTGTTGGATCTGGCTCAGGATATTTCATGTTCAAATATAGATAGAGGAATAAACAAACCGTCTCTGGGAATAGCAACGATAATTGGCCAGATGGACTTCATCTCCACACCTGGATCCCTACATGTGCCTAGAACAATCAAACTGCATGAATGATGACATTTGCACAATATGATATTATAATTACATGTAGGGGATTCTTAGAATGATTTATTACTCTGAGTAACAGCTGCCAGATCTTTGACTCTACTCCACATAAATTATCTAAAAACACCTTTGAAATTAAAGAAATAGAAATAACCATTTTGACATAGGCATAAGGGCAAAAAATTAAACATTAATGTTAAATGTTCTTCTTCTCTTTTTGCTCTAATCACAAAGCAGATGGTGAAATACCAGTATTCAAAACATGGTAACTCCTACTTAAAATAAATGAAAAAATAAGAAATAACTTGTATGCATGCAGGAAAACAAAGGTAATCTTCAGTGTGGTCGTTATGTATGAAATTTCTTCCTTGCCCAATTTTTGTTTTCCCCTTTTATTAGTGATTTGGTGGGAGATTAATTTGTGATCACCACCTACTGGAGACCAATCAGCCATATGATCCTTCTTTCTACAGAAAGGGCCCTTGAAATGAGCTAGGCTATCTCATCTGTGCTTTGACTGTTCAGCTGGTGACGTGAATGAGAGGAGTCATCCCCTGTAGTGGTGATAGAGGCAGTGAGTTCTGAATGGATCACACTGGCTTGGAATTGTGCCTGTTTTCCTCTCTTTTCCAGAGCCTCTTTAGCATCTACCTTTTACTTAGCTGATTCTCAAACCTCCAGACAATTCCATTAGCTGAGATACACATTTCTAATACATTTCCCATAAATTCCTTCTTCTAAAATTAGTCAGATCCCATTTCTGCTGTTTGTAAACAATTATGTTAGCTGATGGAATTTTAAACTTATTACTTAACTTGAATTTTCTTGTAAGATACTGATTGCCTCCTACAAATTTATGATATAATTAAGAAATTATCTCTAACTATCCATCTATTAATATGCATATAAAAATTGTCTTTTGACTTCAATTTCTTTTTTTTTTAACCTCTTATAAAAAACATACAACAGGAAATCTGTCCTATTAAACTTTGAGTAGAGTTCACTAGATACTCATTGTTATACAGCAGATCTTCTATAATTTTTCCATGTTTCATGATTGAGACTGCCCATTGCACAGCAATTCTCCATTGTACCTTAACACTAGCCCCTAGCAGCTACTGATTTGATTTCTGTTTCTTTAAGTTTGACTATTTTAGAAACTGCAGGTAAGTGTTAATCATGCATTGTTTGTTCTTCTGAGACTAGTTTATTTCACTTAACATAAAGGCTGAGAGGTTTACCCGTGGTGGTACACACAGTTTGCCTTCTTTTTAAAGTATAAGTAATACTCAGTTGTATGTATATTCACCATTGTCTCTATCCACTCATTAATAGATGAACATTTAGGTAGTTTCTACCCCTTATTTACTGTGAATAATGTTGCAACAAATATATGAATATTAATATCTCATTGGGTTTGTTTAAAACTTTTAAGACAGATATCTAGGAGTGGAACTAATGGTGCATATGGTAGCTCTAGTTTTAATTTTTTGAGGAAATGCCATAGGATGTTTCAAAGCAGCTGCACCATTTACAATTCTGCCAATGTTGCACAGGGATTCCAATATATCCACAGCCTCTCCAACACTTGCTAATTTGTGGTTTTGTTGTGTTTGTTTTTGTTGCTGTTGTTTTTTGTTGTTATTGTTGTTTTTTTGGTAGTGAATATCTTAACAGGTGTGAGCTGTTACGTCCTGGCAGTTTTGATTTGCATTTCCCTGATGATTGCTATTATAGAACATCTTTTCATATACCTCTTGGCCTTTTATATGTCTTCTTTGGAGAAATATCTATTACAGACATTCACCCATTTTTTTTTTTTTTTAAACTGTGCTGTTCAATTATTTACTGAGTTGGAACTCCTCATACATTTTGAATAGTAACCCCTCATCAGATACGAGGTTTGTAACTATTTTCTTCCATTCTGTAAGTTGACCATTAATTCTGTTGTTTCATTCACTACCCAGGAAGCTTCTAGTTTAATGTAGTCCCACTTGTCTATTTTTGCTTTTGTCAATCTGTGCTTTTGGTATTAGATGTAGGAAATTATTGCCTAGACCAATGTTCAGGAGCTTTTCCATGGTGTTTCCTTCTAGGAGTTTTAAGATTTCAGTTATGTTCAAGTCTGTAATCCATTTAAATTATCTTTATGTACTGTTGAAGAAAGAGTCCAATTGGATTTTTTTTACTTGTGGGCCTGGAATTGGCCGAAGAAAATGTTGAAGAGACTGTCTTGTCCCTGTGTGCAATCCTAGCATCTTGTCTAAGATCATTTCCCCATATATGTGTAGGTTTATTTTTGGATACTCTGTTTTACAATGTTCTATATATCATCAGTCTTTATGCCACTGCCATACTGTTTTCCTTACTGTAACTTTGTAATTTATTTTAAAGTGGGGAAGCATAAGGACTCCAACTTTACTCTTCTTCAGGATTGTTTTTGCTATTTAGAATAACTGGTGGTTCCATATGGATTTTAATATTTTTTTCATTTATGCAAAAAGTGTCATTGGTATTTTGATGGGCCTGCATCAAATCTGTAGATCACTTTTGGTAGAATGAACATTTCAACAATAATAAATCTTCCAATTCACCAACACCAGACTTGGTATTTGTGTCACACCAATGGGAAAACTTTCATTTTTAAGTGTCTTCTCTAATGTCTTTCAGGAATGTTTTGCAATTTTTAGTGTACGAGTCCTTTGACTCCATGGGTTAAGTTTGCTCCTAAGTATTTTATTATTTTTATGCCATGTTAATGTGATTATTAATTTTCCTTACAGTATTATGCTGAATAAAAGTGTCTAAAGTGGGTATCCTAGCCCTATTCATGATATTAGAGGAAAATCTAATTTTTCACTGTTAAATATGATGTTAGTGTGGGCTTTTCATAGATGGTGTATATTATGTTAAAGTAATTTTTGTCTTCTCCTGGTTTCTGACTTTTTATCATGAAAGATTGTTGGTTTTTCTAAGTAATTTTTCTGCATCTATTAAAATGATCATATGATTTTTATTATTCTTTCTGTTAATGTTATCAAATTAATAAATTTTTTATGTTGGCCCAGTTGTGTATACCTGGTCATGATGTCTGATCCTTTTAGTTTGCTATTGAATTTGGTTTGTTAGTGTTTTATTGGGGATTTTTGCATCAGTATTCATCTGAGGTAGCTAGAGTTTTATTGTAATTTGTTTCTTTTTGGGGGGGGGCATTATTGGGGATTGAACTCAGGTACACTCCACCACTGAGTCACACAACCCCAGCCCTATTTTTTATTTTATTTAGAGAGACAGTCTCACTGAGTTGCTTAGCGCCTTGCCTTTACTGAGGCTGGCTTTGATCCTCCCACCTCAGCCTCCTGAGCCTCTGGGATTACAGGCTTATTGTAATGTTTTTAATTGGCTTTGGTATCAAAGTAATGCTGGCTTCATAAAATATGTTACAAGTGTTCCCTCCTCTTCAGTGTTTTGAAAGAGTGTGAGAAGAGTTGATATTCATTCATCTTTAAATGGTTTGTAGAAAACTACAGTGTAGTAGCAATCTGGGAGGTCCTTGGATTTCTTCATTGTAGGAACATTTTTGGTTCTTAATTGAACCACCATGCTCACTATGTCAGTTTAGATTTTGTATTTCTTCATGACTTATTCTTGGTAGCTTGTGTTTCTAGTCATTTATTCATTTTTTCTAAGTTATCCACTGTGCTGGTGTATAATTGTTCATTGTAATCTCTTAGGATCATTTTTACATCTGAACCATCAGCTTTAATGTTTCTTCTTTGATTTTTGCATGCTGTTTTTTTCCTTTGTCTAAGAGGTTGTCAGATTTTTTTAACTATTTAAAAATCAAGTCTTAGTTTCTCTGTTTCTCTTGTATTTCGACTCTCTGTTGCATTTATTTCTGCTCCTAGTTTCTTATTTTCTGCAATTAATTTTGGGCTTAATTTGTTTTTTCTAGTTTTTTTGAATTGTAAAGCTGCATTGTATATTTGAGATCCCTCTTCTTTTTGGATGTAGGAATTTGTTACTATAAACTTTTCTCAGTTCTGGTTTGTTCCCTTCCACAAGTAGTGGTATATTGTATTTTTGTTTTCATTTTTTGTATGTTAGAATTTACCTTGGATTTATTTCTTGGAACCGTTAGTTGCTTAGGAGTGACTTGTCTAATTTATATATGTTATTCTTTCTTTATTCCTTCTGCTACTAATTTCTAGTTTTGTTCTCTTCTGGTTGAAAAAGGGATTTGGTATTTCATTCTTTGTTTTAAGCCCTGTCTTGTGGCCTACATGTGATCCATCCTGGAGAATGTTCCATGTGCACTTGAGACTGTGTGTTATGTTTTTGAGATATTCTGTAGATGTCTATTTAGTTCATTTAGTCAACAGAATCATTGAAATCCTCTCTCAAGTTATTGATCTTTTGCGTGGTTTCTCTGTTATTAAAAGTGGGGTATTAAAAATTTCTTCTATTATAATTCATTGTCTTATTCTCCTTTACTTCTGTTGATGTTTGCTTCCTTTATTTAGGTGTGCAGATAGTGGGTGTATTTCCATTTATAATTGTAATTTATCCTGGTGAATTGACCATTTTATCATTTTATGATGTCTTTCTTTATGTCTTGTGACAGTTTTGATTTAATGTCAGTTTTTTTTTTTTTTTTTTCCTGATACAAGTACAGTCTCCCCTGCTCCTTTTTGGCTAACATTTGTACAGAATATCATTTTCCATCCTTTCACTTCTAGGCTACGTGTGTCTTTAAATATAAAGAAATTCTCTTGCAGACAGCATATTGTTAGCTCTAATTTTTTTATCCATTCAGGAACTCTGTCTTAGATTGGGTTGTTTAGCCAATTTACATTTAAAGTAATTACTGACAAGGAAGAATTTAGTCTTGCCATTTTGTTGATTGCATTCTGTCTTCTCTCTTTTTTTTTCCCCTCTTATCCAGTCTTGATGTTTTCTCTTATGTTTCATTGGTTCTTTTTTTATACTCATATGGTTTGATTTCTGTGTCATTTTTTCTTTTATGTAACTTTTGTGGTATTTTCTTGGTGGTTAATAGTTCCCATGAAACATTTATTATAAATTGATAACATTTTATATTCAATCATAAGCAATGATCTCTACTCTTTCATTTGCCCTCCCACACATAGTTTATGTTATTGCTAGCAAAAATTGAATCTTTTAATGTTGTATTACATTAACATCTTTTTAGTTATGTTTATTGTTTATATTTTTGTCTGATAATTCTGTAACAGTTAAAGGTTATTTATGCACTACCATTGTGGCACTTGAGGGATTTAGCATTTGTCTAAATATTTATCTCTACTAGTAAGTGTTATACTTTTATATATTTCAATTGTGATACCTGGTGTCCTTTCATTTTATCTTGAAGGACTCCTTTAAACATTTCTTATAAGATATATCTAGTGATTATTAATTTAATTCTTGTTTAATTGGATAAGGCTTATATTTCTCCTTCATGTTTGAAGAATATCTCTGGGTTATATAATATTTTTGTTTGGGTATATAGTATTTTGGGTTGGTAGGCTTGTTCATATTCTTTCAGCATTTTTGAATAGATCATCTCACTCCCTTTTGGTCTAAGTGGTTTCTGCTAAGAAACTGCTAGTACCTTATGGTGCTTCCCTTCCATGTAATGAGTCATATCTCTCTTCTGCTTTTAAAACTCTCCTTTGGTGTTTGATTTCTAACAAGTCAGATTTTACCTTGGTATAATCTCTCTTCTTCAGGTTCATTCTGGTTGGTTTCTATTAGGTTTCTTGATGTCTGTTTCCTTTCTCATATTTTGGAAATGTTCTACCATTATTACTTTAAATTTGTCTTCTGCACCTTTTTCTTCCTCTTTTCTTTCTGAGATTTCCATAATGTAATCATTGGTATGATCTATGATATCCTACAAGTTATTAGTTTCCATATTTGCTTCTTTGACTAAATATTCTTTGAATGATTTCAAATGGGCTATCTTTGAACTTATATTTCTTTCATTTGCTTCACTAAGTCTTCTGTTGAACCCTTATGAGGATTATATCAATCAAGTAATTTTATTATTGAAATCCAAAATTAGTTTAGTTTTTAAAAATATTTTCTATCTTGGTTGATATTTTCATCTTAATGTATCATTTTAATGAGCTCATCAAATCCATGTGATGGTATTTTGAGTTTTCAGCTAATTCATATATATATATATACAGATAGTCCATGACTATGGTTTGACTTATAACTTTTCAACTTTACAGTAGTGCAAAAGTGATTTGCATGTAATAGAAATAGTACTTTTAATTTTTTTCCCTAATGTAGTGATCTACTATACATATTCTCTAGTGATTCTGGGCAGCAGTAGAGGGCTGCAACTTCTAGTCAAGTATGCAGTCATGAGGGTAAACAACTAATACTCTACAGGGTACTCTGTTGCTAAGCTATGATGTTCTGTAAATAAGGAGTTTTAAGTGAAGTTTTGCTTTTTTTTTTGTGGGGGGGGTACTGGAGATTGAACCCAAGAACACTTGACCACTGAACCACATCTGCAGCCCTATTTTGTATTTTATTTAAAGGCAGGGTCTCACTGAGTTGCTTAGTACCTCACTTTTTACTGAGGCTGGTTTTGAACTCTCTATCCTCCTGCCTTAGCTTCCTGAGCTCCTGGGATTATAGGCGTGTGCCACTGCACCTGGCACGTTTGGATTTTTTTATTGTTTCTTTTTAGGTATACACAACAGTAGAATCCATTTTGACATTGTTATGAAAACATGAAATATATTTTGCTCTAATGAGTTCATTGGCATGTAACCCCATTGTAAGTCAAGGAACATCTGTACCTCAATTTCTTTAAAAAGGTCATATTCTCAAGATTTATTTCATTCATTTAGTTTGACTATATTTCATGTCTTCTTGTGCTTTGTTACTTTTTATTGGGTTCCCTTTATTTGATAAAATAGCCACCTCTCCCATTCTTTACAGATTGACTTCATAAAGGAAAAGACCTTCCCCAGTCAGGACAGCTAGAGAATCTGTGGTTCTCCCAAATCATTGCTATAAATGCATCTTCTCTGTACTTGTATATGTACATTCCCAGTTAACAAAGGTTTTGTCAGTTTCTTTTTTTAGGAATTTATAATCTTGTTTTCTCTGTGCTGTCTGTGTCTATAGCCAATGTAAGCTATCTATCTCCTTTTTGTTCTTATAGGCTCCCACACATCTAGATCATGCTAGGTCTTGTCAGCACTTTAAGACAGCTGAGACAGAATCCACTCCCTCAGGTGGGCCCATGAAAAGCTGAAACATTGCACAAACACCCTGCTTTTCTGTTCTTCCTGGGGAGAAGCCACTGTGCTATATCTGGATGCATCTGCAGCATTGCTATTCCTCCAAAGCAGTGGAAAGCCACCTGGCTCTTTTTTTTTTTTTTTTTCTTGGTGGTTCCCAGGCATGTAGATCATGCTATCTACCCTCAGTATCTCAAGACAGGCAAGATAAACTATTCCGCACACATGCCCCACTCAAAAAACCACAATGTTAGACAACTATGTTAGCTCTTTCCCACTTCACAAGAGGAAGAAATCTCTCCCAATATTGTTAAGGGGAATGATCCTGGCAAATGAATACCACAGATTTGACTTCTGGGTATGGTGTTTGGTTTTGCACTTACCTAGGGTACAGGAAACTCTTGTTTCTATAGTTTCTAACAAAGGAAATCAATCTATACATTATTATTGAATCTTTGTCCCTATGAGAAAAGGAGGGCCTGGAGCTTTCTGTTTTACCGGATTTCTGTCAAAATTGAAGTGACAATTGTCTTAAATACAACAATTTTAGGGGAAATAATTTCATATAGCATTGTCTATAGCCATGTTGTTGTATTAATATTTAGAATTTGCATTAGTTATTCATTGCTATATAAAAATGAATCCAAAACCTAGAGGCTTAAACTAACTGTGTTTACTATCTGTTACTATAGGTTGGAATTTGGGAGGGGCTTAACTGGGTTTTTTAGCTTCAGTTTTATCACACAGCAAATCGGTTTTTTAAAAACTACTTATTCTTTTTAGCTATACATGATGAAATGTATTTTGACATACATACATGGAGTATAACTTCCTATTCTGTGACAAAACAAATATTTTCAGGATTATTTAGGAATGGATCTGCTTCCAAGCTCACTCAAGTGCTTTTGGATGGATTAAATTTCTTGCGGATTGTTGAGCTAGTGGTCTTGCCAGGTGGTCTGGTCTTTTAGTAGTAATGATGGAGGGAGCTTCTAAAGGTTTCTAGTAAGAGGAATAGCTATTTAATTTAGGCAAATTTATTATACTTAGTGTGCTCATCATAAATCTGTTGCTACATATTTTGATTTTATTGTCTACAACTTCCAATTTTGCAAGAGTTTTAATTGGTATGGTACTCTTTGGTTGAGTCTGCAGCAGAATAAAACTATCTGTGGAACAGTATAATATAATCCCAAATTAGCTATAATAGGAAAACTATAGAAATAAAGCTTGGAACTGATTGAGAAACCTTTTCAAATCAAATGCTAAATAATATTATACTTGCCAAGAACATATAATTTCCCAGCACTGTTTGAAGAATTTTACATGATGATATTATTTTATCTTTATAACAACTCTACAAGAGCTGTATTATTGTTCTCTTCATTTTTGGATCAAAAAATTAAGATGTAGGTAGATTCAATACCTTTCCATCTACCGTATAGATAATAAGTTGAGAGCTTAGTAATGGAACCCCTTAGTGTGGCTCTAGACTCTCACTACTAAAAATGTCATTATCATTTCATCCCAGGATCATATAAGAGATTGATGGAAATTTACAATGTCAGGCTTTATCCAAGAAGATCATTAGAAAACTTGTGGGCCAAAAGTTTGAGCAGATTTTGAATCCATGCCCTCAACTATTTATTATGTTGTAGAATAAATGAAAGTGAGATTAAGTTAGTTGTACCAACATATTGTAAAGAGTAAGGAATACCTAGGACTTGTCATAAAGTTATCCCAAGAAATGTATTGTGTTGCTTTTGTTTTGCAACAGAAGTTATGTAGAATAATAGCCTTGGGACTTTACTTATGAATCTTGCTCTTCCTTTGCACACTCACTTAACTAAACTTTTATCTGTTTAAATATAAAACAGACATATGTGGTAATTGGCACAGGTAAAGAGATACATATGAGTAACTAACACCAGTGAAAGTCTCCTAACAAAAACATATGAAAGTATTTATGAATTATTGAATACTCAACCTCGATAAATAATGTGCTAAGTACTCAGCGATTATTAGGGTTGTTTTAATCCCCTCCTCAAATTACTGATGATGAAATTAAAATTCCAAATGGGAAAAAGTCACTACTTAAATTTCAGGTTAAATGTTGATCACTGCAGAAATATCTGAAGCAGCAATTTCACAAATGCCCTTCTAAAAATATCAAGGAAATGGTAAAATTATCAAAAAAACTCTGAAAAGAATTCAGACAGAACTGAGGAAAATTTTTCCACAGTATTAAATCTCTGGGTTTGATATGTGTATTTTTTTTTGGACTGGTCAAAAACTGGATAACCAAATAGATGATTTTAATTAGATGAAACTATTGAAGTGACATCTATCTGTGAAGGAGAGATACATCCTTTTTATATAAAACAATCATTTTTTTACTTATTAATTTATTCATGGAAAAAGTTTTTTGAGTTGCTAACAATGATATGCAGTAGTGTACAATGAGTTTGAAATGTTTTTAAGACAGTGAAGATGATATAGATATCAACTAAGCAGCTATATTAATTGGCCTGATTCTGGAAGGGAAGTGCTTATTTGGAACTGAACATTTGAAACTATGGTTGTGGATTAACTCTTTAATGACTTTGAGAATGTACAGGATGGGAAGGTGAACAGACTGGATGTAATAACCGATGGGAAAGAGTGATATTTAAGAAGAGGAGGATGAGTGCTTTATGGAAATAACAGAAAACATTCAGAAAAGGAGGAAAACCAGCAGAGAGAAGTGTTATCAGAGACAGTGATGAAGAGATATTATAAGATAAAATGCATAAGCAATCATATCAGGTGCTCCTGAGAGTCAGATAATAAATAATAAAATGATTAGATATCAATTTAATTTTATAGATAAAACTTGAGTTTTTTATAGAAAATAAATTTGAGGAGTGGTATTATGCAGAACAAATGCATAGACAATCAAGACATAGAGACAATATTTGTACACCTAATTCTCTAAAGCAGTATTGTTAAGAAGAGGGAGAGGAACTAAACCAGGGAAAGTCTCCTAACAAAAACTTTTTTTTTTCAGGATTGTGTTATTAGGAAAATTGAGTAAGTCTGTATGCTAAAAGGAAAAATGCCATTGAGAAAAAGTTGAAGATTATTATGGTGGTGAAATTTAAGCCATGTCTGCCCTTATGTCCAAATTTCCATCTTGAATTAAAAATTCAAGGTGTATCTGTTGGGAATAGAATAATGGATGCTTCCTATTGGAGGAGAGCCTCAGTGAAAGTAAGGAAAGGAATGGATAGAAAGAGGAAGGAATCTCAAACTGTGGTATTTGGGGGAGATTTGTTTCAGTAGTGAGTGACCCATGCCAGGTGATCCAAGGAACTCTTTTTTTTTTTTTTTTTTTTGAGTAAGATATCTAATCCTTTAAAAGGAATGAGTTTCTAACATATACTACTACAACATGGGTGAAACTTGAGAACATTATACTAATTGAAATAAGTCACTCACAAAAAGGCAAATACTGTATGATCCCACTTATAAAAGATATTTAGAGTAATCAGAGTCACAGAAATAGAAAGCAGAAATGGTAATTGTCAGGGGCCACGGGAGGGGATTATGGGAAGTTATTGCTCAATGGGTAGTTTCAACTTTGTAAGCCAAAGAAAATTCTGGAAGTTGGTTGTTCAACAGTGTGAATACACTTAGCACCATTGGTCTGTATACTTAAACATGGTTATGATGGTAAATTCTATGCTATATGGATTTTAACACAGTTTAAAAATGTCACGTCAAAAAAATTGTGCTTCTTTTGAAATCTATTTAGAAGGTAAATCTGTCTCTCTCTCTTTCTCTCTTTTTAAATTTTAATAGAGGAAGCTTTCATTACCTTCTGCTGGGAAAGAGTATAAAACTTAACTCTTTGCATATAGAAAGGGAAAAATTTAGTGACGCAAACTCTTAATAAATGAAGATAACACAAACTCTTAGTAAATGAAGGTACTGGCCATACACATGTATAGTGGTAGTTACAGAGGGTTCTTCCCATAAGCCAACAGTATAAGCAAACCCAATGTGCTTATGAATGTGTTGTGGTTTAGATATGAGGTGTCTCCCAAAAAGCTCATGTATCAGGCAATGCAGGAATGATCAGCAGTGCAGTTATTAGTTTACTAGTTACTGTAACTTAATAAGTGATTTATACATTTGATGCGTGAATAATTTCAGTGGTTTTAGATTCAGGCCCCAACACTGCAAAAAAATAATGTAAAAGGAAAAACAATGCTGCTGATAAGGCTAAAATCAAACTGTAATATATGTCGTTAATATGTTGTTATTAGAAAAGTCAGTGTATACAACTGTGATCATGTGTGGGAAGTCATGTAGTAGTTATGAATCTAAATCTCTTAAATATTATTATACCTTCTACATTGTAAGTTCAAGTATATAGATGTGTATAGATGTGTATATATATGTGTGTATGTGTGTGTATATATATATATTACACGTGTGTGTAATAGGGAACTATTGCTTTGTAGGAATATTCCTCATAGTGTTATAAACAATACAAACTAAACAATTTATAAAACGTACAATAAGATAATGAGTAAATCATTATAAAATAATTTTGAATTATTGTACAATCACAATTTATAACTTCCTAAAAATGTTCAATGACATTGGAAGTTTTCATGATGCAAGATTGGGTAAAATAATCTGTCTGACTGTTGTTTGGTGTATTCATCAACCCATACATCCTTCCATCCATCTAGATACATTCATCAATCATTGACTAACATACATATATATATATATGTACATATATATATACCCACACACAGAAAATACTATTGAAATATATATCTCCTTGTGTATATTTACATATAAGTACTTATATAAATATATTAATATATTTTATGAAATATAATATATATTTACTTAGTATATATTTCTCTCTTTATATCATTATACTATTATTTCCCAAGTTATAAGACTATGTATATTTATGGAAAAAATAATGGGAATGCTTTTGTTTGATAAAAAAGAGTTCTTTATTTTTAAAAGCTTTAAGAAGAAAGTAATTATAATGTGTGAAGGAGGTTGACAATGAATATCTTTAGTTAAGATTTTTCCTGATATATTTGTCTATCTTCTATCAACATGTCCTTTATGGTTACTGAGATATTTATTCCAAATAAGAATATTAGTTGGAACCTAAAGGATTTGCATAGTGTTTTTGATGTAATACTGGATACATTAATGAAATAAGGAAGCCATAAAAGACTCACTTATATTGTGTTTTCATTGAAGGAAACAATGGAATCATGTTTCCTCTTTTCTAACCTGCAGGAGAAACTGTAGAGTTTGAAGCTACTAACTGTAGAGCCTTACATTATTAACTTTAATGGCAACAGATCTTCCTTTTCTGAATGTCAGTGCTTTCAGTGAGGGAAAAAGGAAGTTCTCTTCATGCCATACTCATTTAGCAGATGGACCATTAAATAGATCTCATTGCATATAGGGACAAAATAAGGCTTTGGTGTAGTGTTAATAAAATGACCCCTGAGAAACTTTGTGTTTTGTTTGGGGCAAAAAACCCTACTCATGTTACTATGGTAGTATGATTGACAGTGATGGATTAAAAAGTGTTTTGGAGCATTCTTCAGCAAGTAGAAGTTAATGTGGAGCTATTTCCAACAAATGTTTCACTATTGTGCCAAGAAATAAACGTGTCAGTTACATGGGATAGGAGGATGCTATTTCTTTGAAATTTCATGCTTTTAAAAAATGTTGGGCTAAGTAAGAGGATTTTTCAGTTCTGATCATGACCCCAAATTCTTATGTGATATGGCAGGTTACTTAAGTACTCTTGACCTGAGTGTTCACATTTGTAATAATTATTTTATGGACTAATTTAAATAATAATAGTTTTCAAGGTAGTTTTATGTATTAAGGAAAATATATTAGAACAAAATGACTGGTGATACTAATTATTCTTCATTATATTTAGAGAAATAAATCAGTTGACAACTCTGGCGGAGTTAGAAAAAATTAAAATAGTATAGGGAAGAGTATGGTATAGCATCTCAATCCCCTTCCAATTTTTGTTTTAATTCTAGCAAGAATGAGGGGAAATGCACCTAAAGATGATTTTATATAAAAGTTGACCAGAATTTTGACTTCATCAATAGAAGACATTTATTGAGTGCCTATTGATGTTTGAAGGTTAATCTGGCTGTATCTATTGATATACAGAAAGTGATGTAAAGTTGGAGGCAAGAGATCCCAGTTTGGAGGCCACTGTCATAGTCTGTTTGTGAAATAATAGGATCTAAAACTCCCTACGTGGTGCACGAAAGAAATTCAATCAATATTTGTTCTTTGAAATTCCACTACATTCAAGGAATTGGGCCAGTGTTCTTAGCATTCTGAGGTGGTTTTAAGAAGGAGAGAATAATAAAATCTTGAATTTCCGTCTGCTATTCAGAAAAGGCATTCATAAGATAAAGTTGCCAAATCCCAAAATTTCTTCCTTTCTCATGTTGTTCAAACTGCTATTAGATAACCATCAATTGTATATAAATCATCTGCAAACAAAAGAAGATTATTATAACAAATATCTGAAAAAGAAGTGGCACATACATTGTGCTTTAACTAAATTAATTTAATACCGTGTTTAAAGTCAGTTTGTTTGCATTGGTATTTTTAAATGAAGAACTGTGTTTAATGTATGTTTCTTTAATAACATTAGTTTTATAAGTATGCTGAAAGTATTCTTGTTTTACACTTATTAGTTTGAATTGCTCCTCCTAAGCAGGCTTTATTTATAGTATATCACATGAGACCTATTTTACTGATGAGGAAAATGAGATCTGGTAAGGTTAAATGACATTTTCAGGGTCACACAGCTGGTTAGTAGCAAAGTCATAATGAAAACCAGAGAATATTACTCAACGGTTTTGTGCCTCTGTTAATTATGTCTTTTGCATAAGCAACTTATGAAGATAACTGTTTTTTCCTTCACTGTCTTCTTTTTAAAACAATTTCTCCTAAGTAGTCAGTTAGCAACAAAATTGAGGCAGGACTGACTGATAGACTGAAAGAGCTCAAGGGGGAGGGGAACATTTCTGAAAGTTGTAAAATAACTACAAAAATAATGGTGTGCATCAAATCATTTCATTTAATAGGTTTCTAATACTAATGTTACATTTTTTTAACCATATGAATCAGAAATAATTTAATCATACTGGTTTTTGTATTTGACCAAAATCTGGTGAAAGTGATATTTTATTTCTATTTGATTAGTTATAAATAAATATGAATAAAAATCACCCATCACCATAATTATGGTTGAACATCCCAAAATAAATTTACTAGTTTTAAAACAAACCATATGTTCATGAGAATATAAGCATTAAACGTCCTATAAATACTTCACTAATTTTACATTAATCTGCTTCATTTATAGTGTTCCACACTTTAATTGCTTTGGTGACTTTTTTTCTCTAGTAAGTGTAAGTAGTTTCACAGAATGTTAAAATGTCAATAAGTGTTATATTTATTGGTTGTTCTCTAGATTGCAGAACATCATTTGACCCACAATTATTAGAAACAATAAGGTCGAACAGGGAGATATTTAAATAGCACATAAATATTTGCATTAATCCCATTGCCTATGAATTTATCAAATTTGTCTGGGAATTACTTATTCTAAGTCATGTTAATCTCTAATTGATTACTAACCCACAATTTTAATTGACTAATAAGTTTTTAAAAATATGAATTAATTCTGTCAAATATTTTAATCAATCAATAATTTGACTAAACAGGAACAGTAAAACAGCATATATCGAATTCATTTTTGATCCAAAACAAAACACAAAATAACAGACCTTATTATAACTTTAATATTAGACAACAGTATCGTTAATATTTGTTTTAAATTAAAAAGATTACAGACTACATGGAAGGTTGTATTGTTGTTGTTTTTATTTGAGACAGGGTCTTACTAAGTTTCCCATGCTGGCCTCGGTCTTTCTGCCTCAGCCTCACAAACCGTTGGGATTACAGATGTGTTCGAAGTATCTTAACTAAGAAATATGTATTATTAAAAATCTATTATTTAAGACCATTGATAATGAATTTGTGAGCATGAGAGGCTTGTTTATCTTATTACCTATGGTAATTTTTTTAACTCAGTGCATAATATCTGGGATAGGAATAGTTTAAATATTTATTAAAGCCTTAGGGTAGTACATAATTCATTAACTTATTTTGATCTGAAATTTACATTAGTAATAATCTTCATAACTTCTCTGTTATAGTTTACTGAATTAGGCTGACTACCACTTAACTGCTGCCAACGTGTTGATTATACTTTTGTTTATAAGTGTTCCCGTGTGTACTGTTGGATGCTCCTGTAGTGTTTATCAAAGTGCATGCATTTAACACTGAAAGAAAGTAGTAGGGAATACTTCTCTTGTCTGGATGTCCCTGGGAAAATACTCAGCGAGAGGTGTTGGGTTGACCTGAAAATCTTCCAGTTATGTTTCTTTGACTATAAGTTATAAAGGGTATACTCTAGTGAGAAATGATAAATTTAATCTTCCTTACCTTCTCCTGTCCTGTGATCCTTGACCATGTGTAATGTAAATGAGTATACATTATGTAAGTCCTTGCTGATCAAAGTGTGCTCCATGAGAAGCATCGTGGGCCTCAACTAGGAGTGTATTAAAATGTTCAGGCTTCTCTTCAACCCCTAGAAATGCTGGGTGAAAATGTCTATTTTATTGAGATACATAATTGATTTGTATGCACTTCAAAGTTTGAGACATTCTGGATTAAGACCTAGCCAGTAGCAAAATCTGAGTTGGTCATTACTTTTTCTGTAGGACATGGTGCAAAATTAGCACCATCTATTTGTTGATTGAGTATAGTCACTATTGTATTGTGTTAAGGGCTGGGCCATTCGGCTTTTTTCCTCTTGCAGTGTGGGACAAAGAATGACAGCACTTTCTCCTTTGTGTTTTCCTGTCATTGCTATCCTATTACCTTTTTCCAAGCAGACAAAGTCACCTTTGAAATTTTTTCCAGGTGAATAAGAAAAAATATATACTTTAAAAAGATCTGAGGCTGTTTGATGTTCATGCACACTAAATAAAAGGATTGCATTTCTTTTTCCTCACCTGATTGCATCTTAGTAAATGCTTAGAAAAGCATATTTGATGGAATGTTAAACAATTTATTGGAATGTGATAACATTTTATACATTTTGTCGTCTGCCTTATGAGACAATAAATTCCCACATGAAGTGCCATCAGGTTTAATTATATACTCTTATTGAAGCCTAAACCTTTGCTGAAGCTGTTGTAGGTTTTTCTTGACTGAGAACTGAACAGGCAAACAGAGTGTGATTTGCATTTTATCCCCCATAGTGAAAAGTACTGTGTCCTCCATTTCATCAGAGAGGTATTAACTTTATGAAGTATCCCAAAGTGTATAGAACCACCTTTGAATTGCTTAAATTATTGAACATATATATTCATTTTATCTTGCTACGAGAATGAAAAAATAATAATCTTTATTGCAGCAAAGATTTTTCTTGTAAATTCTTTTATTCATGGATTTTGTACTCTTACTTGCTAAAGTAATTTTTAAAAACTAGAAGTCTGGAAATATTGCGCCCAGCCCCAGCTTTAAGTCTGAACTTCAAACTCTGTGTCCATTTATTTTACATTTGTAAATAATATGCATGAACATCCCTACCACCACCAATTATCTTCACAATAGTATTAAATAATATTTTTAATTAAACAAATATTACAGCAATAAAATTCCAGAACATCAAAGATTAAAAAAAGATACCAAATATCTCCATTAAATAAAAATAATTATACATATAATTGGAGGTCAGAATGTCATTTGACTTCTTCCTAGCTAGAAGGGAAGATGGGGTGAAATGGTAAGTCCAATCTGTTTTGAGATGTCATGACAGTGTTCTTTATTGTAGGTCATTTTCATTTTGCTGATGATCCTGTAGGTTCCTTCTTTCCTTAAATTGTGCAGAGTTATATTGTATTATTCCTTTGTCATTTCTACTTCCTTTTTTTCTAATCTGTTCCTCCCAGAAACCTACCAGTTGATTCTTGGTTTCCTGTTTCTATCTTCAAATTTATTTAATTTGGGTACAAGTTTGAAAGTTAAAATAGTGACACAAAATTAATTCAATTATCAATTCTGTTTTCATACCCTCCCCCACACTGGGGCCCCAATTTAAATGTTTACGTTAGAATAAGATTTTCTGCTTGGATAATGGATGTCTTCAAAGAATCTGAGGGTTTTTGCTTAACTCATTTTTCTGACTTCATTTCTGGAAAAATTAGCACTTTTTGCAGGTGTTTAATCTAACAGTTGTAGGTCCATTTTAGTACATAGTTCTTGTTTAATTTGCATTAGAATCTTTTCATAAGTTCTTATAAAAGCATCACAGTTCTATCATTCTGATTCTGCAACCTTCATTTTACAAATGAGGGAAAAAAATGAAGCTTAGAGAAGCTGACTTGTTATATAAGTTTTAAAACCTGGTTCAAGTTCAGTTTGTGTGATGCAGTGACCAAGCTCTTGCGCAGTATTCTATTCCTAGAGGAGCAGATTTGAATTAACATCTTCCAGTGTAGTTTCAAGGTTAGGTACAGAAATTTATTCAGAAGTATAGTGCATAAAACTATTACTACCTGAAATACCTTAAATTGGAGAATATGTTGAGGAATTTAAGATCTTACACAAAGAATATAGAATTGGACCACAGTTGGTAGAAATCCTACTGGCCATAGGTTTTAGAAAACATTTAGCAAAATAAAAAAAAAAAATGAATGAATGTAGTGAACAAAATTCATACAATTTAGATGTGTACTAAGTAATTGTGGTAGTAATACCATAAATTAATCTCTTAACTTCATTTTAAATTTCACATCCCCATAGTTTCAACATTACTTTTTTTCTTGTTGCTTAAAGTGATTACTAAAAGCTTTTGTGTGTATGCATATTTAAAAGTATATTGTGCCTCTGAAATTTGATCTAGATATTCAACACCACTTTTATTTTGTTTTTCAATTTTTGATCAGGAATTGATGACTAAAGGCCTTAAGTTCCAAAATTGTCTTTGGGTATAAAGACTGGTTAACTTGAGTGGCTCCATGAGAAAACCTTGGGTACTGATATTTCTAAAATCTCCTTAAAAATACATAAGATTGGAACTTTGTCTACCTATGAAAATTTATGGGAACACAAGACAACAAAGCAGAATACTCCAATCTGGTTCAATCAGTTCCACTTACAAAACATTATTCCACTTTTTTAGTGACCCACCTCATGCATTTTTAAGATCCACGTTCACCTATTTGTAATAAGTATTTCTTAGAAATATACATGTAAAATTCTCATGATTGAAAATAAAAATTACATGCAAGCATACAAATCTTTAAGTTCATATTTCATCTAGTGGTTGAAAGGTATAATGCTTAACTCAAAACTGACCACTGTTTGTAATATGCTTCAATTAGGAAACCATAATTATAATTTTTACATTAGCAGACCTATGTTTACATATGCTTAGCATTTCTAATATAACTATCTATTGTATTTCTGACAATTGTTATGTTGGAATTCTGAGGAAGAATGGAGTAGATTGTGTTTCTTGTTTTACTCAGGTATCTTAGCACCTGATTTTTAGATCTTAATGAGAAAGGAGGAAATATTTCACTTCATCATGCACTTGTGAGACAGATACTACACTACTCAACTTTAGAACTGCCTTCAATTTGAAATGATCTCAAATGTCATTTGTTTATCTGATAAGTTGAATTAACAGACCTATACTATGAATAAAGCAGGACTTCAAGAATCACTTAGAGGAGTGAGTTACTAACTTAACCTCATTATTGAACACTTTATTAGATAACATTGCTACCCCACCAGAGTCACCTTTAATGGACGGAAGCACTTCCTTCCCAGCTACTCTAGAATATGGGCTGGTAATAGTAGATGGCTAAACTTTTCTTCTGAGGATTGCTCTTGGCTGATGGCTGCCCCTGGCAATTATCCCTTATACCCCCTGTACCCAGGGCATCCCACATTCAATAAATGACAGATTGCTGTAAATGAAAGGCCAGTTCTCTTGCTTCTAGGTGGGATAATTCTGTGGTGCTGTTCACATTCCAGAAATCCCTGTAGGATCTGTCTAAACTAAATGGTGTACTGAGTCAGCTTTCACCACCTCTGGCTGTGAACCTTACTTTTAGACTCTACATTCAGTGATGTCAAGTGGATAACTTAAAACTGAGTATGGTAAGAGTAGTTACAACAGGTAAGTGAACAAGCAGTAAAAGTCAGGGCTTTTATCTTTTTCTTCTCCCCCAAAGCCATTTACTACCAAACAACTGAGCTGAGCTTACATCATTGAGGATTTCTTTTCCCTGCCTTTTCCTGTTTCCTTTTCTTCCCATAGGTTTACCTGCAAGCATTCTCAGAGTGATCATTAAATATTTCGGAATTCTTCTAGGGAATCTGATCTAGTAGCAATAGCTACTATGTGCCAAATACTATATTAAGTATTTTATGAAATTGTGTTACCTAATTTTCATACTGATCTTTTAAAGAAGATATTGCTCTCATTTTCAGGATGAGAAAGTGAGCTTTGGGTATCTATTGAAATGTCTCCAGAGCATGTCCTTTCTAATATGCCACACTGTGTCCAAAAGATGAAGTGAAAAGAACATTAAAAGATCACCTAGTCATTCGTCAGTCTTTTGACATGGCTCTCAGTAAAATATTCAGAATAATTGATTATCCTTCCTATTTTAAATGGGTAGAGATATTAATGAGAAAAGTAAGTCAGTTTGAACAAAGGTGACAGCCATTTAAAGATGCTATGAGTGAAACAGTGTACTTTGTTCTGGAAAAGAAGATTTTGGATTTCTCTAGCATCCTAGTACTTTGTTAAGACTGTCATTGAATTTATTGCTTTTTGTTTCTTGAATTTCACCATAAAATTCAAGCACCATGATTTTATGATTGAGAAGAAATTGATTATACATCTTTGGAGAGAAAGATTGTTTTCAAATTAAACTCCACCCACAATATTTAATCTGATAAGCATTTTAAGTTGTAATTGAGTCTTCGTTGGCCTTTGAAGTTAATGGAGAGAAATAAGGACATTCTTTGAAGTTATAATTTAAATTTCATTTTGAAAAACAAGATAAAAGGGCATATAAAGGTATGAAGACAGTATAGATTTCACATTATCTTTGTGGAGGAATTAATACTTTAAATGGCTATATATATTCATAACCTTAAAAATTTGTCCAACAGGACATGCTTTCCCAATTATGAAAGTACTGATGATAAATCTTAGCATTTTTGATAATTTTTCTTTTGCCAGTCAATCATTGAATGTTTTCTGATGTATAAATTATGAATGTGCCCAAAGTTTTTAAAAAGCATATTTTGGTGTAGAAATGAAATTATAAAGATGTGTTTTATTTTATCTTTAATTAGGGAAGGTACGATTTAAAATCACTTTTCTAGTAATGATCAAGTCAAATTTTGTATCTTAATTCCTTCAGCATAATCTAGTGTATCCTCTGATTTTTATTCCAATAGCTTTATTTTTTTTCTAGTATTCCCTAATCAGCCCACATCCAACTGGTTAGGACCAATTTTAGTCCAAAATGAATATAGTACATCTAATTTCCATTTTTGGTACCCTATGAAAATTGAAACACAGCTAAAACTCAGTTGGCATAGTATTTGCATAGAGGATTGTTATCTTTGGACTTTTGTAGGTTTTATTTGTGTGGTTGGTGAAAATATGACATGGGGAAAATGACTGCATTCTGAAATAGTAAAATGCATGTTTCTACAGTATGGATTTTATTGCTTTTATTACCTGCTTTACATACCAAGAATTTGTTTCTTCAACTGCATATCATAAAATATATTTTGAATATGTGTTTTAATTGTATAATAACATTAATAAATATTATTATTAAAATGTGAAATTATTAACCTTCATGAAAAGTTAGCATTTTAGTTTTTAGGAAAGCTCATTCAGTATAGTTGAAACTTTGTATCAAGGTAAATTCATCTTCTCTATTGATTTTTCACAAATTCTTTATGGAACACATTATATTTTGTTTCTGAACACAAAATCCGGAAGTTTGAGTTGTTTACTGAAGATAATATGTTTTGTTAAAGTTAAGAATGATGTTTTGGTTACATTAGAAAAATAAGTAAGGGCTGGGGGTGTAGTGGTAGCACAGTTGACTATCATGTATGAGACCCCAGATTCAATTCCCAGCAACACACACACACACACACACACACACACACACACACACACAAATATGAACATCTTACCTGCCAAAAACAATATAGAGAAACCATTACCAAAAAAATTCCATAATTTAATTTTTTGTTAGTGAATTTTGAGGCCTAACCTAAAAATAATAAAAAATAATAAATAATAAAAATAAAATTATAAAAATCATTTGAGTATAAGATAGTTGATGTTTTTCTATTTTTTGCCCTTAGTTTCTTTTTTCATTTAATATTTTGTATTTTTTAGCCAATCAACTTCCAAATAGTGTAGCAGTTTAAACTTCAGTGTCAATTTCTAGGGATAGTCACTAAGATTGAGTATTGGCTTCAATTTTATGAATTAAAAGGAAAAAGAGAAAGTCTGGTTATTAGTTAGGTGGTATATTTACATATTTACAAGTTGAATTTTTCCCTTTGGAAATTATCATACTCTGCCATTGGCAATATCTTTTTGAGAACTCTATTTGTCTTCAAATTTCAGCTCCTCTTCTGTCTAGATATGAGACCTTGGACAAATCACTTAATGGTGAGGGTCTCTGTGTGTATTAAATCAGAAAGATATGGACTAAGTAGTTTTTGATTGTGTAAGCTTCATTAGCTTGTAATAATAGGGAGCCCTTTAGTATAAGCCCTATTTTCAGTGTGATATTACAAGAATAGAGAACATATTCAATTGTATTCTTTTAGAATACAAGAAACAGGGATTATTAATTGAGAAAGGAGTAGATTTTTTACATTATGCTTTTGTAAGTTGTCCACTTGGGAAATTTTCTGATTTCTTGTAGATTATACATGTGCCCAAAGTTCACATGACTGTCCATTATTTTGTCATATAATCTGTAGGTAAAAAAACAGATGGTATACATCTTGGTGGTGTAGCTTAGGAGCTCTGTTTTTGGTAGGATGCAGCCAGAAATCATCAGCTAGAACCAGTAGCAAGTAGTCACATGGATTCTTCTTTATTCTTCTATTATCTGATTGTGTAGGGCAGCAGTTTTTAAGCCTCATGCATTGGAATCACCTAGAAAACTTTGTAAATGGTGGAATGAGACAGACATCATTACCCTATGTACATGTATGATTACATGAATGATATGAATCAACATCGTGTACAACCATAGAAATGAAATGATCTACCCCATTTGTGTACAATGAATCAAAATGCATTCTGTAAAAAATTAAAAAATAAATAAATAATTTAAAAAGGATATATTTAATTAATTTATAAAAGCAGCCAACTTTGCTGAAAAAAAGATATGTATATTTATCAGTCCTGCCCCTAGAGTTTCTGATTCACTAGGTCCTAAGTGGGGCCTATTTGTTTGCTCCTCTAACAAGTTCACAAATGATGCTAATACTGCTAGTCCTGGAAGCAAACTTTGAGGAACTATTGAGTAGAATGTTTGAAAGTTCTTTAATTGCTCTGAGCAATGAAGAGAAATAATTGAACATATTTTCTCTTAAAATTAGGAAAACAATCAAACATTGCTTTGGGATAAGAAATATGTTTTACATTTGGTTTTCTATAACACTTTAAAGACAAAAAGTTATATATGAATTTTAAAAGTCCATTTTCAATCATATTTTATGCACTATTTAAAAGATACAAATAGGCTCTTTCTTCACATTACTGATAGTTTCCTTTGCTGAGAGAAAGCGTTTTAGTTTGAATCTATCCCAGTTGTTGATTCTTGCTTTTATTTCTTGTGCTATGGGAGTCCTGTTAAGGAAGTCTGATCCTATGCTGACATGTTGAAGATTTGGACCTACTTTTTCTTCTATAAGATGAAGGGTCTCTGGTCTGATTCCGAGGTCCTTGATCCATTTTGAGTTGAGTTTTGTGCAGGGTGAGAGATAGGGGTTTAGTTTCATTCTGTTGCATGTGAATTTCCAGTTTTCCCAGAACCATTTGTTGAAGAGGCTATCTTTTCTCCATTGCATATTTTTGGCCCCTTTGTCTAATATGAGAATATTGTATTTATTTGGGTTTGTGTCCATGTCCCCTATTCTGTACCATTGATCTACTTGTCTATTTTGGTACCAATACCATGCCATTTTTGTTACTATTGCTTTGTAGTAGAGTTGAAGATCTGGTATTGCGATACCCCCTGCTTTACTCTTTCTGCTAAGGATTGCTTTAGCTATTCTGGGTTTCTTATTCTTCCAGATGAATTTCATAATTGCTTGCTCTATTTCTGTAAGGTACTTCATTGGGAGAAAATCTTTGTCACTCATACTTCAGATAGAGCACTAATTTCCAGAATATATAAAGAACTCAAAAAACTCTGCACCAAGAATACAAATAATCCAGTCAACAAATGGGCTAAGGAAATGAACAGACACTTCACAGAAGAAGATCTACAAGCAATCAACAGATGTATGAAAAAATTTTCAACATCTCTAGTAATAAGAGAAATGCAAATCAAACTGCCCTAAGATTCCATCTCACCCCAATTAGAATGGCAATTATCAAGAACACAAACAACAATATGTGTTGGCGAGGATGTGGGGAAAAATACTCATACATTGCTGATGGGGTTGCAAAGTAGTGCAGCCACTCTGGAAAGCAGTATGGAGATTCCTCGGAAAGCTTGGAGTGGAACCTCCATTTGACCCAGCTATCCTACTCCTTGGCCTGTACCCAAAGGACTTAAAATGAGCTTACTACAGAGATACAGCCACATCAATGTTCATAGGTGCTCAATTCACAGTAGCCAGATTGTGGAACCAACCTACATGTCCTTCAATTGATGAATGGATAAAGAAACTGTGATATATATATATATATATATATATATATATATATAGATATATAGATATATATCTATATCTATATATATATCACATATATGCATATATATATATGCAATGGAATATTACTCAGCCATAAAGAATGATAAAATTATGGCATTTGCAGGAAAATGGATGAAATTGGAAAATATCATGCTAAGTGAGATAAGCCAATCTCAAAGAACCTAAGGACGAATGATCTCGCTGATAAGCAGATGATGACACATAATGGGGGGTGGGAGGGGTTAGTGTTAGGGTTAGGTTTAGGTTTAGGGTTAGGGTTGGGGAGGATGGCAAGAATGGAGAAAGGAAGGACTGTATAGAGGGAAAAGAGGGGTGGGGGGGGGAAGGAAAATATAACAGAATAAATTGAACAACATTACTCTATGTAAATTTATGATTACACAAATGGTATGCCTTTACTCCATGTACGAACAGAGAAACAACATGTATCCCATTTGTTACAATAAAATAAATAAATAAATAAAAGATACAAATATATTTTTTGATTAAATAAATTACCTTTATTTTAAAAGATCAAAAATGTGAAATAACTGTATAAATCTGCAGTTAACGGACATTCATCAAATGTTATATGCGCACCACCTTGCAAACTACAAAAATTTCTCTTCTCCACTGATGAGATGCTTGGGCATCTGGTAATTCTGCATAGGTGGAACATTCAAGGATGTGAAGTATGCAAAAAATAACAGTGTGAAAATTGGTCAAAAAATATCACAGAGGCCACACATGTATTCTGTGAAAGAAGACACTACATATACATAGGCTCTATTTTAAAAACATTTTAATTTAGCAGTGGGTCTAAAATTATTCTTTCTCAATGAGTATTTTTATTTTTATTTTTATTTTATCTTTTCAAGCTTGCTTAACTTCTGCCTGGGTTTCAGTGAACAGTAAATCAGAAGTGGTGATCAGAAAAGGGAAGTGTGGAGAGATTATAGATGTGCTGAGAATAGAATGAGGGAAAAGTTATAAGCATTAGTAACCTACCTTTAAGTGAAAAGGGAATTCAGCTCAACTTAGAATAAGCCAAGTGGGTCATTGCATCAAGGCATAGTGCAGGTCCTAGGTACCCTTCAACTGATGAATTGATAAAGAAAATGTGGTATATATACACAATGGAATACTACTTAGCCATACAAAGAATGACTTTTTGACACTTACTGGAAAATGGATGGATCTGGAGACTATTATGCTAAGTGAATTAAGTCAATCCTTAAAAACAAAGGTTGAATATTTCCCTGATATGTAGATGCTAACACACAATAAGGGCGGGCGGCAGGGTGGGTGGGAGTGGGGTGGGGTGGGGTGGGGTGGGGCAGAATAGAAGTTCAGTAAATTAGACAAAAGGGAATGAAGGGAAGGGAGTGAGCAGGAAACAGGAAAGACAGTGGAATGAATCTGCCTTAACTTTCCTGTGTACCTCTATAAATACACCAGAGTGAATTTCCTCATCATTTACAACCACAGACTGGTATCCTAATTAGTAGATGTACTCTGTTTGTATTAATATGTCAGATATACTCTATCATCACGTATAAATAAAAAGAACAAATAAAAATAAGAAAGCCAAGGTACAGACTTGGAGGAAGTATTTGTAATGTGTAAGACCTATGAGGATTGATTTGCAGGATAAATAGTGATCAACTATACAGTGAGAAGAAAAAGTGATCTAATAAAAATCCCAGTGAACCTTATGTATTGGTAAATTGCTGAAGAAGAAAAATAAAACTTTCAAAATAGCTTAAAAAACATAATGCAGGGATTGTAATCCATGATCTGGTTATTCTGAATGTATAGAATACAAGTCAGTTTGTCTTAGCTTATGTGCTAAAGCTAAGCTAAGCTTTGATGGAAATTGTATTTAAAAAATTCATAAATAGTAATTTATTTTCCCAAAGTTTAGTTTAAAAAAAAACAGACTTCAAATATCAGTAAAGTTCACTTAAATAGTATTCTTTATTTTTTGTGATATTTTGGCAAATAATGTGCAAACATTTGTTTGATCTTTGTAGGACTGAGGGCTTAGTAACTTATTTATTTTGAAACTACCTCATAAGGGTCAGTATTTTCCTGTTTCTGCTCGTAAGTACTGCAATTGTGGAGTCATATAAGAAAGAATAAGTTGTGATTAGAGACAAGACCTAACATTTCCAGAATTATCAAGACAATATTTTGAACACTTATATTTATCAGTGTGTAAATATTTCTTAGGAGGATCACATACTGAAATATTTTTAAAACACCCAATTACTTCAAACAATGTCAAGTGACATTATTTTTCAGATTTAGGCAGTTTTTAAAATAATTTGTAATTCTTCCAGTGAGAATTATTTTTTTTAAATCTCTACTGCATTTGTTTTCCTGGGTAATGTGTCTGCAGGTCCTAAATCCTTTTATTCCTCCATTTCTCATGGCAGGAAGTATTTTCACATTTAGGATAGGAAATGGATTTCATTTTAGATCTGTGAGTAAAAATTCTACAGTGTAGCAGACAACTCTTGGGTCTGCCTGCTGAGGAACTGGGTTCTATTAGTAGCTTTTTCTCTAACTCTAGCAGATTATTCTTGGTGCCTTGAATGTTCAGGGACTTTTAAAATTACCAGCTTTAGTAATGCCATTCTTAAATATATATTTCTACATTAAATTTAGTCATTGCAAAAGGTAGAGAAAAGCAGATTTGTTGTGAAATGACAATGTGTGGCAATCTAGTCTTACCTAAGTTCAGTGATTTACTTCCATATTCACTTTTAATCTCTTATTCAGTATGAAATTCAGACTAATTATTCAATTATCGGTAGAGCCTGATACAGCCATGAACTTTTAAACATCTCAAATATTAAGTTGTAGATGCCTGGGATTTTACACAAATCTCCTATTTCTGTAATTCATCTGCCTTCCAAAATTTCAAGGATCAAATACAATTTGTTTAGAGTGAGGTTTTAGAAAAGCATAGAGGTTTTATAAATATACATATCATTTGTCTTGTGAATTATTTTCTGTTATAAAGTGGAGAGAGCTGGAATACATAGAAAGTGTTAGATTAACATAAAGAATTTTCACAAAAATAGTCGGTCATTAGATTATTCTGCCTTCTAAAGATGCAAAGACACTGTGTGCATCTCAACACATGAAATATGCAGCTAAGCATCTGAAATTATACAGGTGGAAATACATTTATTTAGTTAAGCACTTTATGCAATAGCATTTTATTCACCAGATTTAAATAAAAAAACATCACTCAGAAGCAACATAAGTGGAAAAAGCTTGTATGCAAACCCAGGCTATACTAATGGCTCATATATAAATATGTAGATTTCTGTTCAATTTTATACCCAACATGAGAATGAAATAGAAAAATGCTGTATTTTTTAGCAAAATGGTTCTACCTATTATGTGAGTAGATTTCATCAAAGTCAAGGAGAGAAAAGAAGGAATTAAAATAAGTGCAAAGTAGGCTTTGCAGATAATTAGGCTTAACAGTCTGCATAAACATATTTTGAAATCACTTATTTTTCTTGTTTGCATTTATTCATGTCACCTGCTTCATTTCCTGGTGAATCCCCAATATACAGTGTTAGTGCCCTCTTCAATAAATTAACAGGAACTCAAGCATCTTCCTGTAGCCAAACTCATGTAATTAACTCTTCATTTACCCATGTGTTCATTAATTCTAGGATGATTTCCTTTTCCCTCTATGCATAACTTTAAAAGTCATTCTGTCAGCTGATGTTAGCCCAGGGAAAGCAGTCTATGCTAATTATACATTACCTAAGTAATTACCTACTAATCTATAATGTTGTTCATTTGTGGCCAAGTACAAATATGCTTTTAATTGGTAGTATCTTTGCTCCTTGCTGTTAGCCTACATTATTGAAAATTTATTGAATCCTTGCAAATTATAGTCTTTGAAGGCAAGTTATTATATTTCCTTTAGATATGTTGATTGATAGTTTTTGAATTCACTGTCAGATTATTTAAGCCTACAGTGCATTATTTGAATCCTTTGGAACATGCTTGCTTTCATAACTAAACAGGTGGAAAGTTTCTACATGTTAGTTGTCTAACCTTCCAGTTACTAATTGCTAGACTCATCATTTTTTTCCAGTCTGAGAAACTCCCATTGATGTTATGTCAAAATCATCTTTGCAGGTGGGTTTTCTACCAATTAAGCAATTAAATAATGTAGTTGATAAACAAATGACTGGGTGCTGTGTGGCTGTAGCAGCAGTGACTAGTGAAGTAGGAATAAGAAGTCCTTGTCTAATTATTTGGAAACAGACTTATCTAGTTTGTAAAGATTCTCTTCCTTGAGATTTTAGAGATATGAGGTGCTGTGTTATCCATAGACACTTCAGTGGTTTTGCTTGCTGCAGCCTGTGAGAATTTCTTTTTCAGAGGTTTCAATGTATCTTTTCAATCATAGAATACTCCATCAGTAGTTTTATGTAGTTTTCAGGGGGCTAGTGGAACAGGGCATGAGGAAGAGGGTAAATAAGAGAGACAAAGTTTATTTGACCTATTCTAAGAGTCACAGTGGCTTTGATACAACATCAGGAGAAAAATTACAACTGTGTAGATTTACACAGTTTCAGGATGTGATGTTCAACTAGATGCTTGAAAGTCACTATTGATAAATGAAGATTGCTAAAAGAATGGTGCAGTCAGTTATCCTTGAAAAACTGTCCTTTTCAGGATTCTTATTCAGATTGAGAATATAATCTTTTTCTAGATATGAAGTAATAGCTAGATAATCAAGCTGTGTAAGATTTTGCAATCTTCAATTGTTTAATGAAAAATAGAAAATGATTATTCGGGGCCATGAAGGGTGTAAGAAAATTTGGTAGCATTTTATAATCTGCAGAGAACAGATAGAGAAGACTTTTATGAAGACATGGATTCCATGGAGACTCCAAAGCCTTCTCTAAAACTCTGAAGCAAATGGAGCTTTACAGATATATATAATTCAAAGTATAAAACAAAAAAGGCATGTTGAATTTGAAGTACAGAATATTATTTTAAATTTTCATTTATGTACTATAGAAATCATTTATTACAAAAGTACTGTTAGAAATATTACCATCTATTTGAGTTTTTAAAATACAATTGGAAAATTTTGTGCGTTTTCATAATATGCATAAGCTTTCCTTACCAGAGAAGAGAATGATTTTATTTCAATGATGCTGCATGCAAGCATTAAGCAATTAGTAATCAAGATAATATTGCGTAAAAGAGCATCTTATACTGTCAAGATAATGTGTGCATGTGGCATGGATAGATTCAAAGGGTTTTATTTTGCACTGTAGCCTATAGGATTATAAGTTAAAAGGACAGTCTGCTTTGAAACTCTGTAGTCATTATTCCTACTGTCTGCTACTTTTTCTGTATTGAAAGTTCCCTTAGTTTAGTAACAAGAAATATGGAAATAGTACAAGCTTTAGAGTAGATGGACTTGCATTTGTGTCTGTATTCATCATTGATAACTATATGACCTTCATCAAATGACTTAATCCTTCTAAAACTCAGTTTCCTCACTTTTGATGAATAATTAAAACTTCTCTGCATGCTCATTGTGAAAATTAAGGTATAAGTATACAAAGAATACATAATATCACAGGAGCGTCATTAATAGAATTATTATGAATATTATTTTGCTTACAGGGTGAAGGTATAAGTTGTTCTGTGGCTGATATTACATGTATTTGATCAGCTAGGGAACACTTGTCAGAAGTGCTTGACAGTGCCCCTGTGGACCTAAAGGATGGAACAAGATAATCATGGTAACAATCCTTATTCTTGTTTTATAAGGCAGCTTAGAGTCATAAGAAAATTTAGTATGCTCCCGAAGCTTTGAATGCCAAGGGAATTTCAAAAGGAAATGGTAAAATGTAGAGAATAGAATAGTAGAAAGAAAATCAGCTAGTAGCATTTTTTTTTGTTTGTTTTTGTTCTTTGGAGGGGGTTGGTACTGGGGATTGAACTCAGGGGCACTCAACCACTGAGCCACATTCCCAGCCCTATTTTGTATTTATTTACAGACAGGGTCTCACTGAGTTGCTTAGTGCCCCAATTTTGCTGAGGCTGGCTTTGAACTCATAATCCTCCTGTCTCAGACTTCTGAGCCGCTGGGATTATAGGTGTATGCCACCATGCCCTACTTAGTAGCATAATTCGTGAAACTTTACTATGAATTGTTTTATTGTGTATGAAATTGGGATGATATCCATGCCACATATAATTTATAGTATTAATTGAGAAAACTGTTGAAAACTGCATGAACCTACCCAGATTGAATGATAGCAAGGTTATTTTATGGCAGTTTCCTGGCACACTACTGAATCAAGTATCTTGTTTCCAATTAAAATTATCCAATGTGGAATCCTTTAAGGATCTGGGGATTTAGTTCAGTGGTAATGTGCTTGCCTAGCTAGTGTTCTAAGTACTTAAATACCCACTACAGTGTTCTTTATCTTGGAGAATGAGGTATAAAGATCAGGTTTATGCTTGCATTACTTTTCTATTGCTACATAACTAATCACCACAAAGTTTTTAGATGCTAAAGGAACATATATTTAATATCTCCTGTTTTTAAGGGATCTGGCATGTTTCCTCTGGGTATTGTGCTTATGGTCTTATAAGACTGAAGTAAAATTATTCATTTTTTGTGTTTCCTCATGTGCTGATGTGAGGAGGAAAAGAACTCTTCTTTGCTTCTTCAGATTGTTGTCAGACTTTGTTACTTGTGTTTGTAGCACTGAAGTCTCCATTTTTGCCCTATTCTGTGAGTGGGACTGTAAGGAAGGGGGTCACTCTCAGATTTTGGGACCTACCCAGGATCCCAGCCACATGGTATCCTCCATGAATAGTTCATAATGCAGGTGCTTTCTTCCAGGTCATCATGGGAACATTTTTCTAATATTTTATAAAAGTGATTGATTGATTGGGTTAAGCCTATTCCAAAAGATATAATCTTCCTTATGATTATTTCAAAATTAATTGATTGGAGGCTGGGGTTGTGGCTCAGTGGTAGAGCACTTGCCTGGCACATGTGAAACACTGGGTTTGATCCTCAGCACCACATAAAATAAATAAATAAATAAAATAAAGACATTGTATCCATCTACAGCTAAAACAAAATTAATCAGTTGATTAGTAAATCATGGGAGTGATATTCCATTTTAGTCATGGGGCCTGTCTACATTCAAGATTAAACAGAGTCTGAACACCAGAGAACTGGAATCTTGGTGTCCATTTCGTAGGCTTAGCAAATGCCCATGTCTTGTTACTATACCTTTTGATGACTGAATTTTTAAGCAGTATGCCACATAAATCATATGGATAAGTTTGTGCAGAGATAGGGTTGAGGTTATATAGAGAAGTCATCTTTTGTTATATACACAGAAACCTTCTCCAAGATCCACAATATGAATGAGCTTGCTCTGCTTAGTTAACTCTTGAGTGGCATAAAATACGATATGATATAAACTTAAAATAGGTCTCATCAATTGTTAATGAGCATTAAAATTCTTGCAATTTAATATTTACCATTTGCCTCACTTTGTTTGTATAGTCCAAAAACTGCTCTTTGATCTACTTTTGCTGCTCAGGTATTTGTAGAATTAGTAAAATGATTCAATGAATTAAGTTTCTGCTCAGTCTTGCATTTTTAAACTTATTAACAAAAAAGTAAAACAAAACACAGATTAATAGGATATTTGGGTTTAGGGTACAAAGGGCACAAAAAATATGATTCTATTCCCAGCTTTTTTTTTTTTTTTTTTTTTTTTTTTAGGTACCGGGACTTAAACCCAGGGTCTCTCAACCACTGAGTCATATCTCCTGCACTGTTTTGTATTTTATTTAGAGATAGGGTGTCACTGAGTTGCTTAGTGCCTCCCTGTTGCTAATGCTGGCTTTGAACTCTTAATCCTTCTGCTGGGATTACAGGCATGTGCCACTGCACCCAGCCTTGATTTTTTTAAGGTGACAAATCATGATTAAAATTATATAGCAATTGAGCTAATAGCAATGTAGTTTTCTATACAAAAATAGTAATTAGTATTTATTTTGATATTCTATTGTTTTCTAAAATATGGTTGGAGATTCTATTTTATTTCGTTCACTTTCAGTTTACCTAAACGAACAAAACATACAGACCTAATAATATGTGTTGCTGTTTGAGTTGGTATTTTCTTCCTGTTCGGAGACAAGGAAAGCAAACAGGATGCTTTCTTAACATCCTGTTTAGATTCAGACATTTAGAATAGCAGTAAATGTCTCAGTGTGCCAATTGATGTAATGCTTAATATTTGATATATTTTAAAATACCAAATATTAACAAAATACTGTTCTATGTTTTACTATGTAAAAGTAGCACAAAATACCAAATAACACTAGCTCCTTATTCCCCTCAAATCCCAGCATGCTCTCCTGAAACAGACATCCTGGTGTGCTTGTTTGTATGTATGATGCACACATGCTCATACACATACATAATCTCTTCTTTCCATTTAAGATAAAGAAATAATACCTTCACTTGAGAAACTGCCAATTTTATGAAATTCAAACATCAATATTATTATGAGCATATTCTTTATGAAGCAATAAAAATCTTTGACAATTAAGAAAAAATACATTTACTCCTATCTCTTCCTATATATGTCAGTCTCCATTGTTCTGTTACTGGAGTGAGATAGAAATGATGCAAACTAATTTTACCTCTTTAAAGACAACAGATGTTATTAACAAATATAAGTATACTTACCATATCTGTTGGTTTCATCTCTGAAAAGTAACCTATAATTTAAATATTTTCATAAAGTTTTAGGGAAGCTGGTTTTACTAAAAAATATTTTTAAAAATAAGGAGTCAGCCTATAAAATAACTATGAGATATTAGTATTTACATATATACCATGTTGTCTCAAAGAATACCTTTATGACATTCTCTCAAGGTAGAGTCAAGTGAATATTTTGACATTTTTGTTGAAATATTCTCTGAGTGTGAAAATTAAATTTGCTTGTCTACAATTCCAGTTAATTGAGTCCCTTTCATAGATTTATCATACATTGAATTTTTCTTGAGTTTCCAACTAGACCTCACTTATTTTTACAAGTATACATTGTAGCTTTTCTCTGCTTTGTTACTGCCATACTTGTGGGTGCCTTTGATTAATTGAACTGAAGGTGATATGAAAGCTCTATTACTTCTTTCCAAGTGTTGACACGCTCATACCATAAAATGTGTGTTTTTCTTATTCCTAAGAAATTAAATGACCTTGCCAAAGTTATGACATCCTTTGGCCATAAAGAGAATATTACAAGACATAAATAATATGAGCATCATCTCCTCATAAGAACGGTGAGACTCAGGGGAACTAACCCTGTTTATGCCACTGAACCTTGCCGTCTCCATCCCCTTTGCTGCCAGTTTAGGGCAAGATGCCGTTGTCTTCTGCTTGGACTCCTGCAGTTACTTCTTCACTGATCTCTCATTAGGCCTTAAGTCAACAGAGAGAACTTAAACATTTTTGTAAATGTAGTATGATGTTGTTGATGGCTTTATCTTGATAAATTTTATGAGCAAAAAATTATGAAAGGCCTTTTTTATTGCCTGTAAGATATAATTCATTATCAGCAGTATAAATAAAATTTCTGCATAATTCAGCCTTTCCTATATTACTGGCTACACTTAAGCCATCTCTCCATATTTCCCACACTCTATCCACAATGGTCTTCCAATATTCACTCTGTTTTATTCATTTTCAGGTCTTATACTTGCTGTTGCTTCTGTTGAGGGTGTATTCACTCTTCCACCTCTTGCCACCAAACTCAGCTGGGATTTCACAACTTCATCTTTTTAAATATTAGATCATTACACTGTTTTATGTCTTTTAAAACATCCTGTAATTCTACTTTCTAGCCCCTCTCACAATTGTTTTTTTTAGTAGCGTAGGGCTGGTGACAGCTCTGTGATACAATGCTTGCCCAACATGTGTAAGACCCTGGGTTTGATTGCCAGCACAATAAAATTAAAAAATAAAATAAGCTGAGTGTAGTGGCTCATACCTGCAATTTCAGTGACCAGGGAGGCTGAGACAGAAGGATCACAAGTCCAAAGCCAGACTCAGGAATTTAGGGAGATCTGTAACAACATAGTAAGACCATATCTTTAAAAAAAAGGAAGAAAAGAAAAATTAGCCAGGTATGCTGGCATATGTCTGTAATCCCAGTGACTCAGGAGGCTGAGACAGGAGAATTGAGAGTTCAAAGCCAGCCTCAGCAAAAGCAAGACACTAAGCAACTAGGTGAGACCCTGTCTCTAAATAAAATACAAAAATAGGGCTGAGGATGATGTGGCTCAGTGGTTGAGGGCCTTCGAGTTCAAATCCAGGTACCAAAAAATTAAAATAAAATAAAATAAAATAAAATAAAATAAAATAAAAAGAACTGGGTATTTAGTTTGGTGATAAAGTGGTAAAGTACTCCTGGGTACAATCCTCAGTACCAAAAATAAATAAAAACCACATAGATAGATAGATAGATAGATAGATAGATAGATAGATAAAATAGTTTAAGCAGTAGTTTGATTTTAGTTTCCCTGTGTGAATCCATAGACAGTGCTCATAATCAGTACTGTACCTTCAGGGCCTAGTATGTGCTCACTGATGAAGAAATGCTTGAATGTACAAAGAATTAACTCATCAGTATCCAAATATCCTTTTGTACTATGGAATTTCATTTATTTGAATACAATTATAGTAATAGAGAAAATGTTAACCTTTTCTACTTGTGATATTAATCTATTTTAAAGGACTTATAAGAGTAAGGACATGATTTATTAAGGACATATTCAAAGATGCCATATGTTTAGGATTAGGAGCTAACACATTAAAATATAGATGGTATTTTAGTAGGCTTCATAGTATCAAAATATGAAACTGCTTCCAATTACTCTTCCTTTTTCTAATGAAATGACATGCTGTTTTCTTTTTGTGGGTCCTGTTTTGCTTATAAATGATGAGATGGGGAAATGGCTTTCTAGTAATACTTAGAAAAACTTTTGTGAAAAGTAATATGTTTAGGATGTGTATACATATTGTCATGGTAAATGGAAAGTTAAGAACTGGTGTAATTCTACTAAACATAGATTTTGAAATATTTGGTGTTTGATATGCTATACCTTAGAGTTCTGCTACCTTGGGAAATTAAAGAATGAGTATATTATGCTTCTCATTAAACTTGTAAAAATTCCATTAACAATTCTTTTTATGATTGTGCTTGTCAATAGTGCTCATTTAGGAGAGAAATCTTTAAATTTTAATTCAATTCAAAAACATGACTAATATAAACAACTAAAATCAGTATACATTGTGAAAAACTCAAAATGTCAAGGAATAATTAGGTGAAGAGGAAAGCAAGATATGAAGAAACTCATCAAATCACCAGTATTACCTACATAGACTCACTGAGAGACACTTGTAATGTTTTTTCTGAGGTGGAAATCCAAATGTCAAACAACATTTCCTTTTGCATTAAAAATGTTAATGGAAATAAACTTTATTAAGTCTTTTTGTGGCAGGAACTATGCAGGAAAGATTCATAACCTGAAGATTCATAAATCTCCATTTAGGAAATGTGAGTTGAAAAGAATGTACAACACTATGAATTTCCACCCTTGGGAATCTTTGTATTGAGGTTCAAGGAAGAGTCATCCCAGCATCACAGGGGGCAGAACAGACTCCTGTTTTACCACTCCTAACTTTTTAAACAGCAGCATGCCATCTTCCATGTCACACAAATTAAAATTCCAAACTCATCAAGTCAACAGTAGCAACATTTGGCTTTTGGAAAGAGCTCTGGAGTGAGAATTGCCATGAATGGTTGGTAACTGATGAAACAAGAAATCCATCATGATTCCATGCTGAAGGAAGAGTCACTGCCAGCTACCTCTCAGCTGCTGCTAGGTGATATCATACCAGTATGACCCCACCCTCACAAATCCTCAGTAGTTTTTAGGTACAGTGCTTGCAGATGAAAAGTAACTTCTATTCTGTGAAATCGTTGGTTACTCCTCTTCTAATGGATGCATATTGCTCAGGAATGCCTAGATCTGGAAACCACTCCTGATGGGGAAGAGGAGAGAGAGTATAACCAGTATTATGCACCTGTTCTTAGCCTCATAAATTCATTTATTGTGGAGACTTCGTACTGGTATTTGGGCTTGAGGGGTAATGTATTTTGCCTGCCTCTGTGAAATGACTCATGCTTTCAAAATATGGGTTCAGTGAGGACATGCCAGATACCTTGTTTTCCATCATGTAGAAATGACTTCAACTTAAGGCTAGTCTGCTGTGTTTTAGGTGTTTGGTTTGGGTTTTATTATTCCTCTTATCTCAAGGTTTTCAAAGTAGCCAGTTTTCATATTTCAGGCAGAATATAGGTAAACTTTTTATTGTTACATAAACATAATTCTTTTTTCATTTTGAGAAATGTTATTAGGTGTTGCTATCGTTTAATAAAAAAATCTACTCTTATTGGAATTATCTTTGATTATTCTCTTGTGACAATGAAAATTCAATATGCTCTTTTTCCTTTTAGCCCTTTGCCTTGCAAACATTTATCAATGTGTAGAATGAATTTTGGATCATTGTGGAGTTTAGGGAATAAAACCTTTGAATAGTGAAATTAATGAGTATTAAACAAAGAGAAGCACTCCTTATCAAAGGACAGAGTGATAATGAAGCTATAAACATTTCTGACACTCACTTGGCATTTGTTGATTGGTGTGGTATTTAGATTATGTAAACACAAGATCTTGAATGACAAGAGGGTTTTTTTTAGTTGACTAATGAAAAGATGTGAATTTCACATAAGAAACTACTGTATGAACTTGAAATCTGAAAAAGAGATATGCCCAAAGTAATGCAAAGGGTAATGGTCTAGAACAGAGCTGTCAAATAGAAACATAATTTGAGCCATGAGTATAATTTAAAAATTTCTAGTAGACATATTCAAAAAGGATAAAATGTAACAGGTGAAATTTATTTTAATAATATGCATTTGATCCACTATATTCAAAATATTATTTTTTCTCATAGAATTAATATAAAATTATTGGTGACATGTTACTTTTCAATGTAAGCCTTTGAAATTCAGTGTGCATTTTATACTTATACAGCATATCTCAGTTACAGCTAGTCATACTGAAGTGATTAATAGTGCAGGTGGCTTGTGGCTGCTACATTGGGCAAAGCAGGTATGGAAAGGGCACTGGATATACTCGCTGTGAGATTTAAGCAACCCACTTAATTTTTCTGTGTCTCTCTTTCTTCATTCCTAAGATAAATGGGTTAGATGAATTGCTTATGCTGTCATTCTGGCATTAAATTCTGTTACTCTAGAAAGTTATGTTATGCTATTATATTAAAAATGTTGTCTAATGTCTTCCTGGAAAGGCTTCTATAATGAAGAGTAATGTGTTTGCTTATGACCTATTTAGTGAGGATCCCTGTACTCTATGGAGGAAGAAGCAGGCATTGAGTGTCTCTGGTCATCCTGCCCTCTACACTTTGCATTTAGAGTAAATATCTCCCCACTTTATGCCTCAATATAAAATGCTTTTAATTTATGAGGCTGATAAAATCACCTGTGATATTGAAAGTCAAGAATAAAGTATCAATTTGACTCTCGGTGATTAAAGGACTTTATTTTTACACATATTTACTAGCCTCTTTGTTTTTTAAGGTCACTTTGCTCAGATAATGAAATTCTCAAGGATTACTCACTAAATACTCATGAGCGAGAAGATAGATAACCTACTACAGAAATTTGTTTGGATACCAAAAATATATTTAACATTAAAATATGCAATTTTTTTCTTAATGAATTCTGTGAAACAGTATTTTAGAAAGTCAGTAGACAATCGGCCAAAATTAATAAAATTTTCAAAAAATGTGGCTGATTACATATCAGATTACATAACTGATTATCATATCAGTTTAACATATTCAGATTTTTTTCCTTAGAGGAAGGGAAAATTCCCGTGTGTTGGACTAATTTTAGAAATGCAGTTTAATTGCCACTATTTTCTTCCTTTCTCATTTATGTATTAATGTTCTTTTTTAAAATTCAAGAGACCTTTATATCTACCTACAGATGAAAATTGCACAGGTGACCTTTCAGTTCTGTGCCTGCTGCTGGCTTCACTGACTCCACTTTCTAAAAAAAAAGTAGGGGAGGGGGAGTGGTTTGCTGTTTTAGTCTAAACTGTGTTATTTTGATGTTATGTTTTACACTGTTTGTGTAATTTTGTAGAAAAACTGACAGGTTAATTAATTTAAGTAAATAATCTTTTTGGTAAGATTTTGTGTGAAAATTGATGGTGTAGATTTTAAAATAGGGTAGTTAAAAGGGTATGTATATGTGAAAATGTTTTATAAATGACAAGAATTTTAAAATACTACATATTTGTTATTTATTATCAATGGTAAGGATAATAATTATAAAACTAATATAGGATGTCAAATGTATTTATGTCAATATTACTTTCTTATTGAGGCGGAAAACATGACTTTTGAGTTGCCTTAGTTCTCAGTAAAATTACTGTTTATAGTGACTCATTAATTATAGTATGAATACTGTAAACTATGAGAATTATTCCTCTGGGGAGTAACTATTGTATATTTTTATTTCTCTGGGGAGTAATTATTTTATATTTTTATTTGTCATTGTTGCCAGAAAGAAGAAACTACACACACACACACACACACACACACACACACACACACACACAAAATTTAAACGATTTTGATTTTGTTTTAAAAATATAATGACAAATAATATGATTTTTAAAAATTCTTTCTATACAATAGTTTATTATGTATCCAACCATGGAATACATAGACAATAAAATTGTTGCTATAGTGAAGCAGAGCAATAAAAAAAAATTAACATTTTTCAGGTCTGTTTTTAAGTATATGAATTATTCTCATTTTAACTGTTAAGAATGACATTCTAATATAGACCTTCTTATGCAGATATATTTCATGTCTCTCTAACTATTAAATATCTATTTGTTGTCCATACCAGAGAAAACTTAGAGATGTCCTTGGACAGTAAACACTAAAAAAATGCTTCATCGACATTTTGTTAGGAAAACAGTAGGGTCACAAGCATATGATAGAGGCTCTGCCTCTATTATTAAAGGCATAGCAAACTGTATCACATTCATATTTATTATATATATATATATTGCTATATGAGTTCAGTTAATTGAACCTGATGAGTGAATATAATATTAGGTTTTGAGTTAATTTTTAGTCAACCTTGATTTATACTTGTCTCTCCCTAGTTTAAAGCCAATAATATAACTCTACTACCTTTTCATGAGTAAATGGGAAGCTTTTTGATCCTTGGCACTGTGTCTAGGATGCTAATGGATAAAACTACTTGCTTTCTTCATGGATTTTTATACCTGGAATCCTCTGGTGGTTAGTAATAAAGGATTTTGGGCCCAAAAGACTTTAGTTTGTGTTTATTTCCTTCTTTTATAGTTATGAAGCTTTGGATATGTTGTTTAGTCTATCCAAGTCTCATCTCCTCATCATGATGGAAGTATCATTAGTATTTATTTTATATGAAGAGTATACTAAGTAATAGAAATTAGAAATGGATTCTAGTGAAGTGGTTCAATTACAGTAACCACTCAGTACATGCTTATGATAATTCTTTTTACAGTTAGTATTATAATATTATGATAATTCTTTTTTACAGTTAGTATTATAAATTCATAGTCATTAATGACTGAATTACCACATGACTAACTAGGATATCTATGTATTCACATTTTACTGATTTCTTCCAGTTTTGTATATTAATGATGAGAAACTCCAAGCCAATCTTCGTAGTCAGGAAAATATGGACTATAATTTTAATAGTGGAAAATAGAATCCAAAACAAAAATTTCATGTTCATTTCATCTACTTATCTTGTTATTTAGAATTTTGGGAACTTACAGAAAATAGTGTTGAAATCTATGTGGTTTCTTAGGTGAATGAGTCAAATGTGGAATTTAGAGTTAAAATTATTTTGTTGCTGTGGACAACTTCCTGAAATTTGGAAAGATCAGTATTTGCTTGGACTTTTCTGTAGCCCAGATAAACACTGGGCTACAGTGATTCCAGTAAGATACCTGGTAATGAAGAAGATCCTTACTTTTGACACAGCAACAGAAGCTTTATTTCTCAGGTGGCTTCATTTCTAGGGGAAAAAAAACAACCTCCCCAGACTATCTGGAGCATATTGGTAATGGTACTGGCTGAGTAGTTTCACTATCATTTAACCCTGAAGCTTAAATAAAATGGATTCTCTTTTCTACCCGGGTGAATGTTTAATAAAAATAGACACTTTGGAAATATTACTGTTTGTGTGTTTTTTCCCCTCATCCTTCTACTTCTAATATTTTATTTTGAAAATAATATTTGTAAATCTAAATAGAAGAGACTGTGTTTCTGTGGTGGTCCTTTAGCATAACTGAGAAGCATAAAGATGCATATTTCAGCTGTCAAAATAGAGCATTCATTTGTAGCATGTAATTTTCTCCTTACTATAATCCTTTGATAATTTCCCAAGAGGTGTCAGATTTGGAAATGCAATTTTCAGTTCTCAAGAAGTATCTAAATTTCAACCAATGTCATGACTGTCAACAGAGAAGCTGGACAAATAGAAAATATGAAAACCTTTTGTTATTTTCGTGATCACCTTAAGTGTGTTCAAAAGAATTTGTATTTCATGTATCTTTCTTTTATCTGGAGGAAGAAATAAATAACTGTGTATGTAGGAATTACAATCAGCCTGTGTTTCTTGTGGAAGTTAACTTCAAGATCATAATTACTTAAAAATAAACATACAAGCAGTAAATGACTCTATTTCTCCCTCTCTCTATATGTGTGTGTATATATACATATATACATACATTTACATATATATGATATTCTGATATCATAATAAAATGTTATGATTAGGCACATCAAGTAATCATATAAGGGGAAAAACAATTAATACATTTAATGAAATTCTGACTTTATATTCAATTGAATGTCAAATTATCACTCATATCTTTCTGCATCTGAAATTTCTGGTTTGTCATTTTGGCTCAATTGAATAAATCATAAAATTAGTTTCATTCATCATGAGTAAAATTAATAAACACTGTCATGAGAAAATTTGTTGCTAAATTAATTAGGTCATTCTTTTCAGTACATAGCAATTTATGACTTTATCTGTGCCAAGAACTGAGTTAGGCCCTAGAGATGCAAAAACAAATCATAAAAATTCTCTTATGAGAATTAAAGGGACAATAGATCCAGACATGAATGTGCACTTAAGTACCATGTAACAGTGATTCGGATGGTTCTTGAAAAGTAGACTGTGTGACTAGGAATGTGGAGAACTGAGGAAGGAACATTACAGAGAGAAAAATATTTCAGTATTACTTGTAGTCAGGGAGTGGAATAATGTATCTGAAAGGTAGGTGGAATGTCATAGTGGATAAAGGAACATGGATAGTTATAGGGAATGACAAATATCATTACAAATGTGAGGTTGCCCCCAGCACCGCAAAAACAACAACAACAACAACAACAAAAAACAAATGTGAGGTTGGGGTATATTAGCACAGATATGGGGAAAAGCCCATCTTTATGTCAATTGCAGGCATTGTCCCCCCCATATGTACATTTTTATACATATATATATATATATGACCACACATTTGATACATTCTTTAAATCTGCTTAATGTATAACTAAATTATAATTAGTATATTTTTACAGAATAAGAATTCATAGTAATGGATTTTTTTCACTGCTTTTTTTAAATTTTATTTTTTCTTAGTATGAAAAAAGTCATAGGGACTGGGAGAGTACTCAGTGGTAGAGTTGGTGCTTAGGTTGTACAAGGACCTTAGATAAGTCCCTAGCATTGATGAAAAAAGGACCTTAGAATGGTGTGCCATTTAATATTTATACAACAGATATTTATTTAGTATCTAATATTTCCCAGAAACTGATACAGGTATGGGGATATAGCAGTGAAAAAAAAAACCAGAAAAATCCTGTTTTCTTATACAGTTTATGTACCATTCCATGTATCCGATTAATAATAATAAGATAATGATTGGCATTCATGGAACTGGATTGCATTTAAAACATGTCTACCACTATGCAGGTAAAAACCAACAAACAAATTTGTCATTCATTTACAAATTCGTCGAACAAATACTGAATTCTACTGATGTATGAGGTGTGGAGCCTAAGGCCTCTCAGAAAGAAGTATATAAACATTGGAGTGTATTTTGTTGAATTAATCTTAAAAATATCCTTTCATATTAAAGTAGATCATTATAAGCATTGTTTCCTTGCTCTGCCTTTTAGCTTCTTCATTTTTATTACTGTTGTTATCATTATTATTTTATGTTTGTATTTTTTGGGGGTCTGAGTATGAATCCCAGGGTCTTGCACACTCCAGACAGATGTGCTATCACTCGGTCATGTCTCAGCCCTAGTTAACATCATTATTTTTGTGTGGACATTCAATCAACTTAGAAGAGTTTTAAAGATTATACGATGAATACTCCTATTCAGCTACTGGAATCAGCATGAAACATTTGAAATACTGATTGTTTACCCAACAAAAGCATGTATTGGTATTTAACCAAAATGTCTGTGCTCTGTCCTAGGAGAATTAGCATAATAAATATAATTATAGTAGTCTATAGAGTAAGCACAGTGAGTTTAATGTTATGTATGCCTATAGTAACAAAAAGGTACTGATTTTAATTGTTTTATGAAAACAGTCTGTATTTTCAGCCTATTCCAAAAATAAAAGGGCTGAAAGATTGAAGGAATGTCAGATGACCTCCAATTATAAACATGTTTATTGAGTAAGCCCCAGACCTATTTCCTTAAATGGTGATAATAGCAAACAATGCATTTTAGTAAAATTATTTGCTGTCATATCAAAATCATGTATTTCAGGTTATAGCTTAACCGAGTTTAACTGAAGGACATATGCAAATATTATTGATAGAAACACTTTACTTGGATTTTAGAGCTATGAAATACTTTTTTGAGCACTTTTATATTGTCAGAACTGCCTATTCTGATAAAACTTTTCAGATAAACAGATTCATTTTAAATTGAAAGACTGTGGATTTTTAAGAAATATAATCAGATTTAGAGATACATCTATAGTTTAATATATATGCCAAAGAAAAATAATAATCCTCATATGTATTATTTGCCCTTTTATTTTGCCTAGCAAGGTAGCAACTTTTATTTCCTCTCATAAATTACAACATGTTATAAAATTGCAATATGTTCAAAATTATCCTTGGGTTCTTGCTGTACCAAGAAATTGAGATTTGTGTGTCATCTGAATAAGAGGCCAGCATGCAATAGTATTGCTGGTGTAAAGAAAGGTCCGCTGGCTCATAGATGCCTTGCTAGTCATGCTTTACAGTGTATTCAGAGTTGACTAGTTAGGGAAGTAAATGTCACACTGTCTACATGTTCTCTGTTAGAGGGTTTGAATAGTACTAGTTTTGCTACAAGCAGAGGATTGCATATTTGCCTTGTAGACTATAACCTTAGAGACTCAGGCTTAGATGGTAGGGAATATAGAAAGAGAATCCAAGAGTTCTAGGTGTGTTCAATGCTTTGGGGACTGAAAAAAAAATCAATATTATACTCATTATCATATTAATAAAAGAAACATTATCTGATTTTACTGAGATAGCACTCTTCTAAGGACCATCTCTCCATTTTTTTTCCCTCATTTAATGCAACCCTTTGACTTAGAACATTCATTTTACAGATGAGGAGAGGAAATTACATAGAGTAATAATAAATGGAAATTTTGTTTTGGCTTTGGAAATTGAGCACAGTACCTTCTTTCATACTATGCATGCATTTTACCACTGAGCTACTCCCCTATCCCCTGGAGGTATTGATACTATATTTAAAGGGTCTTTTATTTGTTGAGTACCTAATATCTGCCAACATATCACTTATCTCATATAACTTATGCATATCTTATGAGGGATCTGTCAATATTATGCCCATTAACAATCAAGGAAATTGTTTCAGAGAGAAATTAAGGAATATTTTTCAAATCCTAGAACAGAAGTTCTAGAACTGAGACATAAATCTGGGTAATTCTACATTCCTTTCTCACTGAGGAATATGGACCAGTTTCCCTAATCCTTAGTGTTTTTCCTGGCCAAAACTCTTTATGGGGCATTATGAACAGAGATCATGAACAGAGACATTTGAACAACTTATAGTCTTATTATAGTTAGAGCCAAAATATGAAAAGTTTAAGAGATACGACATTTGGCAAAAAGAGTTGTGAGTAAGAGCTATGACCTGAGGAAACAGTGTGGTCTAGAGGAAAGCTTGTAGGCTTTAGAATCCTGGAGAATTGCAAATTTACATTCCAGTTTCAACACTTGCTAGTGGTGCACAGTCATAGGAAATTTAGTCTTTTTTAAACCTCTGATTCTTCAACAATGTAATGATTTTCCCAAGAAAACAAATTTAAAAGCATATCTACCATTTATTAAGGTTATATTATATTATATTATATATTATAGCCAATGCTTTTAAGAAGGGTATATAATTTATCTCAGTTAATAAAGGAAGGTATCCTCACTATCTGGTGAGAAACTCAGTCTTGAAGAATTTATTCAGATCACTGGGAAGACATGAAACTAGGATGTGAATCTATGTGACATTAGAGATCACTATTCCTTGTTATTAAACTAAAAACTTCCCCAAAGTAAATGCTTATTGAAACAATGTGAAACAGTGGCATATAAATTCTCTGGGATTAGATCTGGCACATAGAAAACTCCCAAAGTTGTAGCTCATAGGAAGAACTCATACCTTATCTCTCTGCCTTTTTAAAATTAATTTTTAACTGATATGTAAAACATATAATAGTTTTATGGGGCACTGTGTGATATTTTCATATGTATACAAGATGCATAATGTTTACATCAGTTTAAACATGTCTGTCTCATCAAACATTTGTCATTTTCTTTATGGTGAGACTTAAAAAACCCTTTCTTCTAGATTTTTGAATGTATAGTACATTATTGTTACCAATATCACCCTACTGCATGCAAGCATCCCAGAACATCTGGCTTCCACTTGCCAGTAATGTAGTGCCCATTGGTCAACCTTCCCCATCTCTCTATCCCTGGCTCTCCGCTGCCTCCAGTAGCAGCCATTCTACTCTCAGCTTCTGTGGTGTCCACTCTAGATTCCACATGTGAGAGAGATCATGTGGTCCTTGTATTTCTGTGGTGATTTATTTCACTTAACATAATGATTTCTAGTTCCATCCATGTTGTCATAAATGGTAGGATTTTATTCTTTATGGATAAATGTTATTCCATTGTGTACCTCTACCACATTTTAAATCCATTCATCAGTTGATAAACTCTTAGTTTTTTTCCATTTATTGACAATTATGAATAGTGTTGCAGTGAAGATGGCAGTACAGATGTCTCATTTCCTTTGGATACGTACTTAATAGTGGGATATCTGAATAACATGGTATTCCTATTTTTGATTTTTTGAGAAACCTCCATACTGTTTTCCATATGGTAGTACTAATTTTCATTCTCACCAACTAAGGGCAAGGGTTTCCTTTTCTTCACATCTTCACTAACACTTGCTATCATTCATTTTTATTTATTTATTTTTTTTGAAATTGAATATCCTTGCTGGGTAAGGTGATACCTTAGTGTTGTTCTGATTTGATTTTCCTGGATAATTGCTGATATTGAGCATTTTTGCATATATATAGGTGTTGACCATTTCTTTATCTGTCTTTGATTAGATGCATTTGTTTGTAAATACATTGATGAAAACTACAATGTAGAATAATTAATTTCACTAAAAATTAAATTATCTTTGCTCATTTATTTATTTCACCTTATCTTACTTTTCCAGAAGAGCAGTGAACAATTATTTATTTTTCCTAGACATATTGAAAATTTGCTCCATTTCTTCATATTATTGACAGTAAAATTGAGGGGTAGAGGGGTTAAATTTTACCTAGGTTCAACTAATGTTGCTAGAATGAAGATTCACATTTGGGTTTCCTATTCTTTCTTGACAGTGCTACAAAATCTGCATTTAATGTCTAGGGAAAAACCTCCTCAGTAAAAGATAGTATGTTTCATAGATTGTTCACTCATACTGAAAAATTCAGGGTTCTATTTTGTTGAATTTTCTATGATAAATAATTAAAGAGGAAAATATGACATACTTAATTAACATTCTCAAACAGTTAACTCTTGGGTTCTTCACAAAAGTTGCTCAGAGTGGTTCAATAAGAGATTGTTCAGCAGAAGTGTGCTCTGACCCATTCATGTGCAGAGTCTGATGGGTCTTAAGTTTTTACTACTTGATGATTTGGCCTCACATATTATTAATTTCTCTCTGTTGGTCTAATTAGGCAGCCAGGAGATAAGATGAAAAGGGCCTAACCTGCTTTCCTACTTTTTCCACTGAGCTCTTTATTATTCTCCAGAAAAACAAACAAAACCCTTGATTATTTCAGGAGGCCATATGCACTTGGCTCTGATGAGAAAGAAGTTGGAACTATTTATAGGAACAAGTAGTAGAATTGCTAAGAGCACAAGTCATGGGGTTAACAACTGAATCTTGGCTCAGTTACCTCACAGATTTATGTTAATTGGGCAACTTACTCTACCCCTTTAAGTCTCAATTTCCTTGTTGATATATTGAGGATGACATTTAATAGTGGTTATACTATTTATTTATAATAATAAATAGTGGTTATACTATTTATTCATAAATTTATATGGTAGATCATGTATGTAAGGTACTTGGAACATAATTAAGTGTAAGATTAACATTAGATATTACTATTATTATTATTATTATTATTATCCTAATAATATTCCGCTTAATGGAGCTTCCAAGAATAAAGTCATGTCTTGTAGCTGTTACTTCACACTGCTCTTTATTCGGTTTAAGATTAGAGGTTTGCTTCATTCATTTATTTATTCATGTGTTCCCACACTTTTAGGTACTGTATCTTTTTGATCTTTGATTTCTTCTTTTAAAAAAATGAAAAGAAGGTGGTATCCCTTCACAGGATTATTGTGAGGAATAAATGAGTTTATAGTTCTGTGTAGACCTTTACAGATAAACAATTATTTGATGGTAGCTGCTATTACAGTTTTATCATTTTTTTCTGCATTTCCCAAGAGAGAATATCTGCAGATTTTCCATGGTTTAATTCATGCTTTTTCTATTTGCCATAGGACATTTAGTTGTTTCCCGTTGAGTGCATTAATAAGACAGTGACTTTCTACAATGGAAGCAATATAAAATGAATTTTTGGAAAATTAGTGAACTAGGCTACCAAATATTAATTTGAATCAAGCAGGTATGACAGTGATAAAATAGAATTTGGGAACCAATTCCAATATTTGATAACAATGGTATTGCAATAAATCATTATGGAAGAGTGCTTATGATTTAGGTTTAAAAAAATAGATGAGTGAACGTCTAATTGGATAGTAAGAAACAAAACAAATAACAGTACAACCAGGGTAGTCAACCCCTTTCTCGAGTTCTTTCTTTTGAATTATCACATTTATCATTCACATATTAATTGTTTAACTACATGCACTGAGTGTTTTCTAGGTAGCAGGCACTCTGGAGTTCTAGGCATTTGGTAGTTCTTAAGGAATCTATGATTTCATAGGAGAATCAAACATTAATCAAATAATTACATAGATACAAGCTAAATTTAATATGGATATATGTTACAAAGGTATAGTAGTAAGGTCTCTTGAAAGAGGAATTTGAAATGGTCATAAAGGTCAGAAGAGACCACATAGGAAGAGATGGATGCTGGTTATGAGATCTAAATGAGTTTGTGTATAGCCCTGGATGAGGTTCTATATCAATTTTAGGGAAGAATTGGTCTTTATCAACTGGGGTCCACTTTTTGTATGTGATTTTTTTTGAATAGGCATTGAAGGAGTAACCTGTCCTAATGATTTGATTGTTTTACACTGTCTTCCAAAGTGGAAAAATGTACATATAGGAGATTAAAAGTAGTTAAAATACAGCCAAATCATTAGGATGCATTTTCCATTTGCTTTGCTTCCATTTCCTTCTGGAAACACAGTGCCAGAGTATTCATGGTTTGTTTTTGTTTTGATTAACGGTGGTCACAGCACCTGCTTTTCTATTTTTTTTGAAAATGTTTTTATTATTCATTATAGTTATATATAATATAGGGGTTCTTTTTGACATAATGATACATGTATAGACTGTAATTTGTACCATTTTAGTCCCCATACTTTCTTTTTTCCTCCCCTCTTCCTTCTCTTGTTCCCTTCCCACTATTGTACTAGTCTTTCTTTCTTTTTATTTATTTATATATCTTTTTATTTATCTATTGATTTTAATTGGTGCTTAATAGATATATGTAAAGGTGGAATTCACTGTGGTGTGCTCATATAAGTTCATAGAGTATTTTGGTCAGTTGCATTCCACTGTTCCTCTTTTTTCTTTTCCTTCCTTCCTCCCCTTTTTCCTCTTCTTCTACTCCACTGATCTTCCTTCTCTTTCTATAGGGTACTTTCTTTTTTTCAAACTCACTTTTGCACACAAGAGCAAACATTCAGCCCTTGCTTTTCTGAGTCTGTCATGTTTTTTTCACTTAGCATGTTCTCTAGTTCCATGTATTTGTCAGTAAATCCTATATTTTCATTATTATTTATGACTGAATAAATCTTAGTTGTGTATATATATCACATTTTCTTTATCCTGTAGACTGTTGATGAACACAAGTGTTGACTATTGTGAGTTGTGTTGCTACAGACATTGATGTGCCTGTATCAGTACAGTATGCTGATTTTAGTTTAGCAGTATGGACAGTCATCAAAGGACTAGAAATAGAACCTCCATATGACAGAGCTATTCCATTCCTTAGTATTTATCCTTGTATAGTTTTTTTTTTTTTCCCAATAAGTGTGGATTAGAATGCTAATCACATTTGTATTTTTTCTTTTAAATTCTCAACTACTTTATAGGTGAATAGTCTTGATTTTATTTTGGAAAGATACCTCTAACCTGAGTTGAATTCTCTAACTTTTTCTCAGGGAAATGTTTAAAAAAGTTCATAATTAATTAAAACTAAACTATTTTTTTACAGCAGAGGATCAAAATCAGATTTTTTGTATTTCTTTCCTATTTGATTTCTACCATAGGGTAAGCAACACAGTCGGATGGTGGGGGAATCGCCTCAGGTAATTAATGAATTGTCTAGGAATTAAAAGCACATAGGTATCAGGTAAAGGGCATATTAGAACACTTTCTACGGGACTTCATAAGGATAAGTAAATAAAACTAAGAAATCTTCTAGATATGCTAGCCTACAGACCCCTGAAAGTAGAAGGTGTGTAGGATTGAATGACAGCCTTTGGTTCCAATCCTGGAAGATGATGTAGAGACATTCCAGGGTAGCTTTCATCCAACGTATCATCTGTACCTGTGTGCTTATGTTAAAACCCACATACCAAACTAACACAAAATACTGTCTCTGGGTAAAATGACTTGACATTGTTACTTTGCAGTGTAAACCTGACACTCCACAATGCTGGGTTTTCATCTCAGCTCTAGAAATTTAAAGTCATCTGACATCTGCAAGTATATAATGTATTGCTGTTTTTCAGTTATCCTTCTGCAAATTGCTACTGTTCATGAATATCTCACAAAATTATTGTGAATAGAAAATTACATAAGGTTTGTTAGGAGTTTACTACAATGTGTGACCCATAGAAGGAACTTAACTCTGACTATTATTTTTGTTATTATGATGGACGAATGCCCATAGCATAGACTTCAATTATTTGCTCAGCACATATCCCTTTTTTTTTTTTTTTTTTTTTTTTTTGTATTCTGTTATTCTGAATTGCCCTTTCCTTATTTACTAGGTTACAGGGATGCTTTGTTAAAGGATTGTATGTCCTTATATTTGAATAGGAATGCTTTCCTTGTATATCTGTGTGTGTTTTGGACAAAACTTCTAGGCAATGGAATTATTAAGGTGTTAGATAAAAGACAAGTAATTTTATTACCAAAGTTATGGATTATTATTATTTTGAAAATATTTTCCATAGGCTTCTTGCCTTCAAAATAGAACATATATTTTTGCCAGCTTTAGATAAACTAGTATATTTAGAGAGAGAAACTTTCAGAGTTTCATGATACCTGAAATAGGTGAAATTATCTTTATTTGAGATATAACTATCAGAATCTCTGCAATTTTATTTTACAAGAATCATTAAGCTATTTTAAAGTGAAGCTACATTCCTTTTTATTTCTTTTCTTAATGGTGCCAGGGATCAAACCAGGCCATATGCATGCTAGGTGAGTGGTCTACCACTGAGCTATAATCCCAGCCCCTGCTATTTCCCTTTTAACTGGTATTTTCCTCTTTAATCTATCCGTTTTCATTGTTTTCTTTTTTGTTTATTCATATTAAGTGACTGATTCCTAAGAGAGAAAGTGAAAGATACTTTCTTCTATGTTCATCATTTGTCCTTGCTTTGGTTTTCAATACACCAAAGGTAGAAAGGAGAGATGAGAGGAGAGAATCCCAGGATGCTTGCCCTTCAATTCATGCACAGAACAAAGTCATCATAGTGGCATTTTTCTTTCATGTCAAACTAAATGATCCTGTGTCTATATTCATATTAGGAAGGAGACAGAATAAATGCAGTGGATTAGTGTTGCACAAGGGAGTCAGATCTGGATTTAAGCCTGGCTTTATTATTATGTAGTTGTGCAGTAAGTTATTTGTAAAGTGTGCATTTTAGAGTGGTGCTTCCTATTTTATACATGTGATGTAATGATATAAGGAAATAATGATTCTAAAACATATAGTGCAGTTTCTTAGACTCTCTAATCTTAATGCACAAGGTCTAGCCTGATACCCAGACATTTGAACAATATAATATCACAGACAATTCTGATGCGGGTGGTCAGTGGAGCATTTTTTTAGATAATGGGACAAATTGCTCTTTGTCAATCAGGATTGCAAGAAACCATATGTCTATTTTGGTTTATCTAGCTTGACAACTTTCACAGCTGAAGATTGCTCTAAATTTAATGTAAGGTTAATTATAATTTAACTTGACAAGCAATCTTTTGGCATATATGTGTACATATATCCAATGTACAAGAATGAACCAAATTTGGAGAACTGAAGCCTGTTATGTTGTAAAAAATGCTGTGTTCTTATCCATTAGAAATCTTTGAAGCTGACCAATGTCAGTGTCAGTCACATATATGTCAGTAAGTTTTACCCAAGTCAAAGAGAAGAGAAATTTCCTAAGAATAAATTTGTACATATAAACTTGTACTTACAAACTTCAGATTTCATTTTCTAATTTATAAACATGAAATATAAGATTTTTATTACCAGCATGATTAGTCTTGCTGCTCCAGATGCTAATCTTCATTTCCTAAGCAAGTTATTAAAGTGAGAAATCGGTTCTCCAGGATTTCATTTGGTGGACCTAATTTCAACCCTGTCAGCACTAACTAGATGAATGAAAGTCTGTGCCTGAACAACAGTTGTTCTTTTCCTTCCACCTTGTGGTGCCTCCAGTTTCCTTTCAATTGCTTCCCTTTGTCTGATCTTCATCTGCCCCTTAAATATTGGTAGGGGGAGTTTATTTTTATCAAAATCAATTTTAATGATGATTATACTTAAGGAAATATTTACTGGAGAAAAACTAAAGTTATGTGGGTGCTCCTTTATCCCATGAAAATTCAGTCCACTTGTATTCTGATTCTGGTTAGAAATTTTCAGATTTTTAGATGCCTTTGTAGCAGGACATTTACCCCAACTCCAAATCACCACTCTGAGATCTCATAGCTGCTACTTGCCTTTGGTCACATACCTTTCTTCCCAGGCTTCACATTTTTAACAAGGTTGATACTGTTTTCTTAAGAAGTCTCTGTGTCTAACCAGTTAATGTTTTCCCAGTTCTTGTTTTGGATGGTATGTCAGCATAGGTATATTTTTTTTACTTCATTTTTATAAGGATTGCCTAAAAAGGACAATACAAATTATTTTATGATCTCTACAACTGATTTATATTCCACTCGAGTTTCTTTTTTCCTTTAATTTTTTTCTTTTTGTGGAATCATGACTGAAATCTTAATCTTTCAGTTGTTTTAAGTTCAAAAGATATTTGTCAATAAGCATTAAATATTTGTAAGATGTTTAATAAATTGACTATAGACAATATTATTTCTACAAATAACTTGATCTATTGTTGCCTATTTTTAATTATTCTTGATTTCATTTTTCTCTGGTATATTGACATGAATAACTAGAGATTCAGGTCATATTCTGATGAAATAGTATCTTGCAAGACAGCATACTTGGTCATAGATTTAAATTAGGGCATATTTATTTCTTTCTATTCATTTGAAGTTTTATGATTTCTTTTTTTGAGTACAGATTAATATAATCATGCAGAGGTCAATTATTAGCTCATAAACTTTAATACCACTTTTTTCTTTTTTTTTGTAATGAATATTTTATCCTAAATGGCATCAAATATATATACATTTGGTACTTTTTGTCTTTATTAGTGAATTAGTTATACATAGTAATGGGATTCATTTTGATCTTCATAAATGTATGCAATTTGTTTCATTTCAATCCCTAGTGCTTCCCCTTTCCCTCCACTCCTCCCTCCAGCTGATCCTCTTCCACTACTCTACTGGTCTTCCATTTATTGATTTGTTGTTTTAATTGGAGGATTATGATTATAAAAGAGGAACCATAATTGGAGCATTATGGTTATATAAAAGTGTGATATTTTCATAAAAGCATATAGCATAATTTTGTCATTTTTCTTGCATTGTCTCTCCTTTCCTATTCTTCCTCCTTTTTCCTTGATTCCCTACCTCTACTCTATTGTTCTCCCTTCTATTTTCATGGGATCTTTCCTTTTTATTCCTCATTTTTCACTAGTTTCCACAGAAAATCAAAATGTAGTCTGTAAAAATTTAAAAATAATTGTAAAAAATTAATTAATTATCCCATTCAGATTAAAGATTAGCCCAGTGTGAAAAAAAGAAAGAAAAAACACTGGACCCTTGACTTTATGAGTCTGCTTCTTTTCACTTAGTATGATGTTCTCCAGTTCCATCCATTTACTAGCAAATAACATAATTTAATTCTTCTAAATGGCTGAATAGAATTTCATTGTGTATATAAACGACCTTTTCTTTTTCCATTCCTCTGTTGATGGACACCTAGGTTGGTTCCATACATTGGTGATTATGAACTTCACTTGTAGAAGCATTGAGCTGCAGGTATACCTATAGTATGCTAATTTCAGCCCATGGATAAATAGCACGGAGTAGAATAGCTGAGTCATATGGTGGCTCCATTCCTAATCTTAAGGAATCTCCATAGTTCTTTCCAAAGTGGTTACACAAACTTTCAGTCCCACCAAAAATGTATAAGTTTTCCTTTCTCTCCACATCTCTGACAGCATTTATTATTATTGTATTCTTGATCCTTCTCATTCTGACTGATATGAAATGAAATTTCATTTGCATTTCCCTGATTACTAAGGATGTTGAATATTTTTTCATACATTTGTTGACTTGTTGCATTTCTTGTTTTGAGAAATGTCAATTTTTTGCCCATTTATTGATTTGTTTTTTTCAGTGTTAAGTATTTTTGAATTTTTTATTTATTCTGGATATTAGTCCTCAGTTAGAAGAGTAGATGGCAAAATTTGTCTTCCATTCTGTTGTCTCTCTCTTCCCATTTTTAATTATTTCCTTTGCTGTGCAGAAGCTTTTTAATTTGAGGCCATTCCACTCATTGATTCTTTGTTTTATTTTTTGAACTTAAAGAGTTTTATTAAAGAAGTGTCTGCCTGTGCCTCTATCTGAAGTGTGGACCCTGCATTTTCTCCTAGCATTTTCAGAGTTTCTGGTATAATTGTCCTAGGTCTTTGATCCATTTTGAGTTGATTTTTGTGCAAGGTGAGAGAAGGGAATCTACTTTCATTCTTCTACATAGGGGTACCCAGTTGTTTTAGCACCATTCGTTATAAAGGTTACCTTTGCTTCAAGGTATGTTTTTGGTACCGTTGTCAAGGATCAGATGACTCTATTTGTGCGGGGTTGTCTCTGTGTCTTCTATTTTGTCCCATTGGTTTATGTGTCTGTTTATATGCCACTACCATGCAGTTGTTTTGTTATTATAGCTCTTTAGTATAAATCCATATTTTTTAATTGGTGCATTTCAATTAAACAGGATGGTAGATTTCACTGTCTTTTAATTTTTTCATCAAAAATTTATGTAATAGTTGCTAACTTCCAGGCTTTATTCTGAACACTTTACAAATATTACCGATTATGATTATGACTATTTTTTACCCTAAGGGAAACTGGAACATAGAAATTTTATCTAACTTGCCCAAGGTCACACAGCAGGCATAACTAAGATTTGAATCTAATACAGAGAACTTAGTCTCTTCCTGTGCTAGTTATTAGGATAAAAATGCTGCCTTGGTCTCCAAGGTGTCTGTCAGGGTAAACTTCTTAATCTTTCTGACCCTCAACTTCATCATTTATAGAATAGAAATAGTAATACCCTTATAATAATGTTATTCTGTGCATAAAATATTCTTATCCCAGTACCTTTTGGGCACATACTCTCATTTAAAGCATATTGTTTAAGATTTGTGTGGCAAAGAAGAAAGTTACTACTACCAGTACCTTATGGTGACTTGACGTGAAGGTTTGTCTTCTTGGTTGTCACTGTTGTGCCTTGACGGCTAATATTTTGTGCTTAACTAGGTGCCCTCTTTATGCCATTTCCCCTTCTATGGATTCAGCTGTGATAACCTTTTTACTGCTTTGAACACCAGGACCTCAAATTTACCCTTTTGCTAATTCTTCTCAATTTAGAGGCCATTTTGCCAATGGCCCTAATACTTAATTGATCAAAGTAATAGAAATAAAGGTGGAAGCAGCCTGAATCTTTTTATGCATTTATACATTTGAAGAAAAGGAATTCCAAATCAAAGGAAGGGCAAAAGGAAAGGCAGGTATTTGAGCAAAGGATCTTATTAGTATCTAATAACAAATTTAAAAGCAGTTGCACTATTCAAAAATGCACTCCTCTCTACTAGTAGTATCCATCAGTGTCTTAGAAAGAATGAAAAAGGAGTATTTATGAAGCTGAATATTCTGGCAGTTAAATTTCATCCATCGCTTATTATTCTATTGAGGAGGTCCTCTGCAGTTTTTTGACAAATAATTTTGATTGATCAAATAATTTTGATTGATTTTTTATATCCTTTTGAATTTTTTTACTAGTACTTCCAAAATTGAATATAATGCATGAATAACAAAAATTCTGCATTTGCCTTTGTAGAATTAAGTAATCTTAAATCCTAATTATGAATACTGTTAAGGAATGCATTTCCCCCAAAGAAAGATACAATTCTATGTATTCTGGGTTAATTGGAGAAAAAACACTTAAATCTATGAATATTTATAAATATACTGTAGCCTGAAAATAATGAAAAAATCAAGAACATGTTTAATTGCATATGTGTTTATGGAAAACAAATACACAAAATGATGAAATTTGATGCATTTATCCTAATTTACACTTGTAAATCTATGGAAATAACTGTAATGTTACCCTTCCCATCATTGCATTAAGTTAGCAGGAATACTGATGATAAAATGTATTTCATATTACAACAAAGTGAAATTTAGCACTAAATGAAAAAAATAAATTCAAAAAGGGAGCCAGAGGAAGGATGCATGGAAATTCATGTCTGATGTACTTTTTAAGAGTACATTTGGTAGTTTTTTATTTATATATAATTTTTATTAAAAGAGCCATATATTGTATGTATGAGCTTCCTTACCAGTAGATGAGAATATCAATATGTAGTTTTGATATTTAATTCATTGTTCTTTTGTGGATTAGTTTCATTCAATGTATAATTAATTTGTGATTCATCAAATTAAATCTTCTTTAAGACTTGCATTTACACATTTATCTTTATAAAATGTAAAGCTACTTGCATAATAGGATTTGATTAGTAGTCATGTGAATAGGTCGTTTTTAGGTTTGTAAAACAAGTCAAGGATTGATATTTAAAAGATAATTGTTGTGACTATCCAAGACATATAACAGTCCTCGTAGTTTTTGGGGGTTGTGCTGACTAGTGGTGTTCATAGTTAGAGTTCTTTTCAGTACCTAGAATAGGCTATTGGATTTTACAACCCCGAAATCGCCAATAGTCACAGTGGTGGAGGCACTGTGATATTCAGCTTGTCATACAGTTGTATTTAGCATCCTAGTCAGAAACTCTGTAGCAAACACTGAGGCAGACAAGATTAACCACAAATTATTCCTCTCTGCATCCTCCATTTTGGCCCTAGAGTTGACAGACATATTCTGTAAAGGACTGGATAGTCAATATTTTAAGGTAGTAGAACATAGAGGTCTGAACTCCATTATTCTATCATGAAAGCAGCTGTTGCCAATACTTAAAAGAGGTTTGGCTATGTGACATTAAAACTTCATTTATTGACACTTAAATTTGTCACAATACATTATTCTTTAGTCCTTTTTAAACATTACAAATTTTATAATCATTTTTAGCTCATATACTCTACAAAAACTTGTGGCCATTTGAATTTGTCCAGTGATCTTAGTTTGCCTTCCTCTTCCATGGATGAAGAGCTTCTTAAAGGCAGTGAGAGGTATTCTCTTTATTTTAATATCCTACTGTCTAGCATATAATAGATTCTCAACAAATGCATAGGAAAAATTATCAATGTCTTTAATTACAGATTTAGTGTTGATCTGTTTTTTTCAATAACAACTATAATAGCAAATGAAATTTTTATTTATATTTTAAGGAAAAAGGAATATATATATAACATATTGTACATAATTTACTTAATATAAAATATAAATGCCTCTAAGCAGCTTCATTAAAGTATAATTTATATACCATAGAATTCACCTGTTTTAAATGTATAATGTAATGGTTTTAATAAATTCACTGGGTTGTGTAGCCATTACTATAATTTATTCTTTGGGTATTTCCACCATCCCTAAAAGATCTTATGTGTCCATTTGCTGTCAATCTCTGTTTATATGCATTTAAAATGAATGAATTAATATAAGCTTCTATTTTGTGCATCAAGAATTCAGAAACAGATTCGGTCTTTATGGAGTAATGTGTTCTTGGAACTTTGAAATTATTCACCCATCTTGTTTTCATCCAGTGTAATGTGATTTTCTCTTATTATCTGTATTTTACTTCTCATTCTCCCAAGTTTGCCCCCACTCTGAACAGTGCTTGAAACAGAAGCACTGTGGGCTCCAGGGTCCGTGGTCTTACTCAGGAATAGATGTTTACAAGCCTTTGATGATACTCACAAAGATAATAAAAATTCTTTTCTAAGGGACAATTATAAATTAACTTTTGACTTACAATTTTAGGCAAGCAATAATTTTCATCAAAATTCTAACTTCTATTCCTCTTTAATCATGACTAAATCAGAATTGTTTGAGAGCATGCGTTGGATAGCATACATCCACTGGAACTTAGGTATATCATTTCAAGTATAAAGAGGACACACACAATTATTCTGCCACTTGGAATATGTAACTTTAACATTCCTAGTTTTATGGAAATCACTGATTGATGTCCATCTCTCTAATGGATATCCTTTGAAAAGCATTGTTGAAGGGGAGAAAATAGGACTAATTTTGCATGTTCTGAAGTTTTTATCTCAGAGACTTGCTTACATAAGAAACAGCCTGTTTTGTTTTCATCAATACTTAAAGTATTCTGTGTAAAATTATTTTACAATCCCAATTGTATTCTGCTTACTTTAAAATTAAAAAAATACACATACACATATGTACATAAGTAGCAGTTAATAAGCAATCACCAATAGTTGTATATTTGATTTTAACTGTAGAAATCCCACAATGCATTTTTGCTATAGAAGAAAGTGTTAAATGAAAAATTTTTGCATTTTAAAAGTCATATTTGCATGATATAATTATAGATGTTTACATACTGCATATATTTTCTCTTTTTCTGTCCTTATTACAGATAATAAAAATTCATGTGAAATAACCTGGGCTTTATTTTATTTTGAAGTTTACTGATAAAAATAAGAAAATCATTTTTTAGTTTTTTGGTTCTTTCTTTTGGACAAAAAAGTAATGTCTTATAGGGTGAAGTTAATGGTCAGAAAGATCCTGCCATCTGCTTTCCAGATTTCATATGGGTTGTGTCCAGGACACTGATCCCACTCATGACCCCTGGATGTTGGTGGATGTCCTCTGGTACTTTCTCTTACTGCCTTGCCGTTAAGCCTGAACCTGCTGTGGTTGTGCCCTTCTTCTTGAGTTATTTAACCCACTGGTTAGGTCTGTGGTTCCTGTCCTGTCCTTCATCTTGTTGCTACTTTTGCCCATGGAGGAGGGAATTTCAGAAGGCCTGAAGTTACCAACTTGTATTTTATATTTTGTATTTTATGTTAAGGTGTATTGCACCCAATTCTTCATGATAGTCTTCCTTGATTAAGAAGCAGGGAGCCTAAAACTCTAAATATGAGTACTGCGTTGATTAAAACCATGTTTTCACTGTCTCCACTTTTTACTCTTGTCTCCATTTTCTTAGGCGTGACTTTGAGAAAGTTTTCTAACTTTTATACTTCACTTTCCTCATCTGTTTAACAGGAGCTAACAGGAGTCATTTTAAAAATTACCTATGGGTTTGTAACTCATTTAACAACTTGAGTTAGCTAAGTGCTTTATATGGAATAAGTAGTCAATGAAAGCAAACTGTGTCTGTTGTTTTTATCTCCAGCACTTAGCAAAAACTCTCCTTTCTGTTTTAGAACCTTAAACTTTGATGATACCTGTGTTCTAAGTCCTGTTGCATCAAGTTGAATATCTTGATGACCACTGATTTATGGTCCTGGCTACATATTGAAAATAGTCTAAAAAATTATCACAGAAAGTCTATTGCCAACTTCTCAAAGTATTTCTTCTATAAAATCCTTTGCTGAACTTCCAAAACTGAGTTAATAGATCTTTAGTCCAGAGAAAAATTTTAGAGCTTTAGATATTAAACAATTGATATTGAAAAAATGAATCATTGTGAATGAAGGAGGCTGAAACCAAATAGCATAGTGACTACTTTTCAAAAACGTTTCCACAGCACTGCAGGCTTAAGAGAACTTTGTGTATTGTCTTATATTTTTGAAAGAGAGAATAGTATATGCTGAATAAATATTCAGAGATTCCCTGTAAAAAAGTGTTTGATAAACGCTACTGGACTATAATATTTTATATGACACTTTTTATGGCTTGAATCTGGAATGATCCCCCCAAAACTCATGTATTGAAAGCATGAACCCCAATGCAAAAAGGACCAGAGGTAGGAGTTTTAGACAATGATTGAATCATGAGGGCTCTGACCTCATGTGGAGTAATCCATTTTGTGGATTAATAATTTGGTTTTAGAGGCAGGTAGAGCATGACTGGAGGGAGTAGGTAACTGGGGGTATAGCCTTGGGAATTATATCTGTCCTCCAGCTTCTGCTTGATGTATCCTGATCTACTTTCCTCCATCACACCCTTCTGCCACCATGTTCTGCCTCACCTCCAGCCTAGAAAAATGGAGTTGGCTGACAGTGGGCTGAACCCTCTGAAACCATGAGCCAAAATATGCTTTTCCTTCTTTAAATTGTTCTCATTAGGTATTTGGTCACAACTGTGACAGTCTAACACAATACTAATTGATATCAATTTTGAGAAATTGTGTCCAGAAAAGTAAGGCCATGGAAGAAAGAGAAGTCCATTCCATCATGATGTTCTTACCAAGATGTTCTGTATTTTGAAACAAAATATAATATATAACTTCTAAATATCCATTCTAGTTTTGTTGTTGGGAACAATAGGTGAAACTGCCTTGAATATGAATACAATATGTTTAGGTAAATTCTCATTTTCTCATTTAAGGGGGCAGTTTCCTCAGGACATATGGTATGTGTACCCTTGCCACTTATACTTCTCATTTCTGAAATTAGTCAAATGTCTCCTCACAACTGAATGCATATGAATACTCCATATGAAATGTGACAATAACCAAGAATAGTTAGAAGTTGATTACTTTTTTGGTTCTAGAAAAATTTATAGTACTACTTTAATGTAATAAAAATTTATATTATTCTGTTGATTTACATTAGAAAGGGAACTATATGTCTGCACTTTGTATGTAACTAATATTAAGGCCTGCTTTTGCTGGTTTTATACTTGTGCTTCCAGTTTTGAGATCTTGTGGAATTTTTACCTCTATCCATGTAAGGTTCATTTTGTGATGGTTCTGTTCATTATTAAAAATTATCAGGATGAATTCGAATTCTAGATCTGGTATCCTATAGTTAAATTATCTTTTAGAGCTTTTCACTGATCAGATAAGGACTACCTATTATGTTGAAATGGAAATATTAATAAGTGTTATTTGTGCACAGTGCTGAAGTTCTATTGAAATGTGATACTATTTAGCTTAGGTTATCTTTAATGAATGTAAGAAGAAAATATGTGGAATACTTTGTTGCACAGGACATACCATATGAGCATCATAAACCTACTGTACCAATTCGAACACTTTGTAGGAGGATCACAATTCTAGGCCAGCCTGGGCAACTTAGACCCTGTCTCAAAATTATAAAAGAGTTAAGGATGTAACTGACTAGTGAGCACTTGCTTAGCACATATGAGGCCGTGGGTTCCACCCAAGACCTTAAAAAAAAAAAAAATAAGGAAGTGGGAGAAGAAATATAAAATAAATATATAAATTACAGTGGTTTGTATTGCGAGATTTTAGATACTCTATATTGTTTTTCAATTTCTATGGGTTTAAAAAATGATTACTACAAAAATATTGTTCGTTGTTTAAAATTTGGTGGGCACATCTATATCAAAATTAATATTATGTGAATATGTCATACTATGAATATATCTTTCCACCTCTCATCAATGATTTTATTGTTGAATGCTACTAATTTTTATTTATATTTTTTTTCTGTAAGGTCTGACAGATCCTTGGAGACTTGAATTCATTTGCAATGGTTAGTTAGAGGCTTTGTTATTGATTTCCACAAATATGATCAGGGAGAATAAAATACTTAAAAGCTTTGTTCAGTTATTTGCTATTTTATGCTCTTTCGCTTTGTTAGAGAAATGCAAATTGAAAGTGGAATTTAAAAAATTTAGGCTTTTGTCTTTACTATATTAATATTATGTCGTCTTCCTTGAAGCACTGTTCTTATTCTAAAAATAGCTTTTAAAGTCTCCTATTTGCTCTTTGTAGACCTTTCAGAAAGCTCAGCTTATTTTGGCTGTTAGTTTTCTTGGAGCTATCCTTAAAAAAATTGTGCTACTCTGTTTTCTCTTATGGATCCTTCCTGTCTTTTTTTTAGAAGTAGGGTTATTAACCCTTATATAGTTTCATATAAAGCCCTGTGTTTTAACTTTTCTATCACTTTGCATAGTAGGAATTACATTTCTTATCTTGAGTTCTCTGATTATAGAACTATTCAACTTTCCTATCCTTTTTATTTTAAGTAAGATTTTCTAACAGGTAGGGCATTGACATTTATTTTTACAATTAAAAACATTGTATATTAGATACACGTTCACTTCATTTCAAATTCCGATATGTTTATGTCAAAAATTGCTTGATGCTTGTGTTGCAGATAATTTGAGACTTCCAGTTCTCCTTGTTTATCCTTTCAGTAATACCATTGAAAATTTCAGCCAGGTAAATAATGAAATTCCAGAATTTTCACAAATTAATAGCCTACTTTAAAAAGGGAGTCCCAATATTTTCTGTCCTCTGGTTGATTTCTTTATAATCTGTTCAGTAACAAGAATAGAATTCTTCACATTTTAAAAATCTGTCTCTATTGTTTCTGCATTAGTGTTTTCTAAATTCTCTATAGTTTGTTATCAGTCTTGATTTAGAGTATTCCTTTTCCTATTCTGTTCAGGATTTAGAATTAGGCAGCATCACAACCCTGTGGTCAAGAAGAAACTTTTGAGATTCTCCTTCTTTTTTGATGTTTTTGTGACTTACAGAAGTGTGATGTTCTGCACTGAGCTCATCTCTGACTTTCCTGTTCTCCCTACTATAGAGTATACTTAACCTCCAGGGCATCATTAGACAACAGGTGCCCTTGCCTCTCTGACTGGGTTAGTCCTGATCATTGCTGTGTGACTATATAAATCAGTTAATCTAACAATGTTATGAAGTGTAACAATGGAGGTCTGATTAAGAAAGCCACCAAAAAATCATACCTTTTATTTCTGAAAGGAAAAGAGTAAAAATCAAACAGTACAGATTTAGTTTTAAGACAATACTAAGCTATATTCTATGTCTTAAAATAGAAATAATTGATACCATAGAATTAATTTCTACATCCTTCATTAATGAGAAATTTCAGCTTTCCTTTCATCCCCATTCCCTATATTACCACCTTTGCCTTTGGTATCAACTAAATGCTTGTAAGTTAATTTTGCTTTGTTAATTACAAAGAGACAGTTTAGCACTGTGATTTTTTTTTTTTTTTTTTTTTGGTCTATTCATATGTTCAGTGTATGTCTGACTTTATAACTCAGGGATATTAATTCTCATCTCTAGGGTCCACTGTGATCCCAAATACATTGAGGAACTTGGATGCTTACGATGCAAAACACTCTGAGTAGCCTTCATATAACCTACTTGGCATAGCTGAGTATGTATGTCTCAAATTCCCTCCTTGGTACCCAGGATTATTAAGGCTTAGTTATGCCACAATAATTTCATGCCAAAGCACTTGACACCAACCTTTTTAAAACAGGACTCGACTCTTTCCCTTCAACTGAATTGTGGAGGAAAAATCTCAGGCCTGTGTTAGCTTTGCTTTAGCTGTATTTTTTATTGTTGTTGTTTACTAACTTCGCCTAAATCTTTATTTTGCTTTTTCATCAGTATTTTACTATTTCAAAAATAGTGTATCAAAAACCATCACATTTGAGGGAATACATACAGAAGGGAATCATTAATGTCTTCATTTTTGCAGAAGAATTCTGAGAATAAATTATTAATTTTTAACCCACTTATTCCCTTAAGGTAACTTTCATATATATAGTGAAAAGTTTTATTTGGCAAGTGGCACATTTATATATGCTCTTAAATTTGAGTTTCAATAACTTTAAGTAGGTTGAAGCCAAAATCAAAGAATGGCTGGGGGAATATTGACTTTGGCACCTGGCAGACTTCAGTCTGAGTAGTGAAACTGAGGTTATCTAGGGACCCTTAACTTTTAACTTTCCTTGTATTTAACACAGAGGGTAGTATTTCTTTCAGGACTTAAAACAATGAATTTTCACTAACCTCCTCTTGTAACTGTTATTAATTTCTTCAGTCTTGAAAAAGAAATCCTATGAAATACAGAAGGAACAATTTTCTTATATTTAAATTGCAAAATGAAGTCTATTCTCAGAGGCAAATCCAGCTTGAAGGAGTTGTTGACAAGATTATATGATACAGTATTTGTGTAGCATGGAGCAAAATGTGTGCTGTTTAAGTATTCCATCTCCCTGATACTCACTGAGAGTGTGCATTTTATGCATAGAAGTACCAAATATGACCTTGATAGGACACTAGGATATTGTCATTTCAGTTTTGATGGAGAAAAGGGAAATCTCTTAAGTTCATTTTTATTCAGTATATATGTCTGACTCTTAAAGGCATGAACTCAGGGTAATATGATGTCAGCTTTAGTAATACACCATCACATACAAATACACACAAAGTCAGGAAAATTTATTGGGTGTCATGATCCAACTCTATCTATGATAACAAGTGCCCAGTTATTTTTATTTCAATTAAAAATGAAGAAAAAAGGATGCTGAAGTTGCTCTGATGGTGCAGTAGAAGCAATCTAAAAATGGAGTATAATTCCTAAGTTTGTCCCTTCTTTCAACTCCTCTGAAATTCAAGGCCTCGGGACAGACCCCTTTCTATTGAAGTTAACTGAATGATCTTTGTCACCCAGAAGGTTGGGAGGGTTGAGTGGAATCTTAATGCAAATGTACTGTGCAGACTGTAAACTTATTGTGGTTGGGGACAGTGTTAAAAACTAAATTTTATTTTTTTTTCCTGATATAATTTGATTCAGAAACATACAACCTACTTCATATTATATTAGACCAAATAAAAGAAGTTCCTCTCCTTTCCCACCCTTCCTGCATTTCCTCCTCTTCAATGAAGCTCATTACATCATGTGAAGAGATAAAATAACCAATACCAGAAGCAAGTTTAACAAAAGTTTGAAGCTTCAGCAGGCTGTAGGTAGTACTTTTTTTCCACATTTAATTTCTTCAAAACTACCTGAAAATGTCTGATAATTCACAAATAGATTATACGGCACAAAGCACACTTCTCTGTAAGAAATCCTACCAGCTGTATCTGCTTCTGAGAATATACTTGGTTTTTCAATTTAAAATGAGAAAATTTGTCCTTCCAGAACACATAGGACTTTTTTTTGGTGATAAGCTAAGGTGGAAGAAATAAAAAAATATGTTTACTACTAGAAAGTTCAAATTTATAATTTTCTTCCTTATTTTCCTAGGATACAATCATAGTGTTTTGTTTGTCCTTTGAATTTTAGGATTCCTGAACTCTTGTCTTCAGGGAAGATTTGTTTCTTCTATATCCATAAAATTTTCTCCCCATACTTTGATATGAGATCCTACCTGATTTTGTGCCTGCCTTACTTTGCTTTCCCTCCCTTCCTTTCTGCCCTTCTTCTTTCTTTCCTTTTTTTCTTCCTTTGTCTGTCTATCTGGAAGTATTGCACAGTGGGCAAGTAGATTCTGACAGTCCTACTTATGCTTTTCTTGTCTGCTTAGGATTATTCAAGTGAAAATTCTGCTAGTGATTAAACTAAGTTTATTAAGTTTCAGAAACAGTGTCTGATTCAAACAATGTCTGATTCAAACAATGTCTGATGGCTATTATTTATTAATTTTTCGTTTTGAATAATGTAAGCTCTTCACATTTTCAATAAATGAAATAATGGGTAGAGTAAATTAACTGAGAAAGCACAGTTTTTAGTTTGGTAGATAGATGGAATTTACTCAGCCAGTTTGACTTGAGGATACTATCAAATTGGCCTTTATGCAAGTCTGTCTTAATATTGTTTCCAAGCTGATTTTTAATATCATATTACAACTAGTATCTTATGATGCCAGTTTACACATACTTCTTCAAGTGCCTTTGTTTCAAAGTAAAGTGGGTCTGACCACACTGAATACCACTTTCACATATAATAATAATGTACTCCTTAAAATAATAATTATAAGCATAGAAGGGAAATCGATAAAGAAGCAGATCAGAGACAACTAGGAGGCGAGGTTGAAGGAAGGTAAAGGGAAATGAGATCGATCAGATTATGTTATGTTCACATACAAACTGGCATAACAAATTCTTCTATTGTCTATAATTATAATGCACCAAGAAAAACCAAAAAAATAAAGTAAAATCGGTAAAACTTATTAATGAAAGTTTTTCTCTACCTGGGATAACTTAAGTGACATTCTAATCTAATACAATATGTGGAAACAGATTTTAGTAAAAATTTGTTTTGCAAGAAATAAAGAAGTGCTACATGATGAAAAAATAGTGAATGCAACCACTCTTAGTCTGCAGCATACTTCTTGTTTAAATTCATGACCGGCCTTAACAATATTTAAAAGAATTCTGTGTTTTGGTACATTCGTTGTGTTTTGGATCCATTTCTGGATACCTCTACTTTTAATGGTGGCCTACCAATGCCAGATTTACTTTCCTAAATCATTTGCTTTATTATTTCCTTATGTCTATAGTGTATAAATCCCTTTCAGGATGCATCTTCATGAGCTATCCTCACTCACCACCCTAAATCCCACTTGACCTCAGCAGGAGCCAGCAAATCCAGTCTGTTTCCTCATCCTTGTGTTCCTCTATCCTGTACTAATCATATCTTTTCTAGTTTTCAGGTTCTGCTGTTCCTCTAGCCATATGATTATTATTCTTTTTCCTTTTTCCTTTTCAGTATTCTGTCCACCTTGCAACAAATATCTTCAGTTCTTTGGCTCCCTTTGCTAGTTGTCCCAAATCACAGTGACCTCTTATTTCTTGAATTTCTATATTATTATAATATTCAGTTCTGAAATATAGATTATATTGTATTACTGCTATACTTAGGGACCATAATTCTTCTCCCCACCAGCATGTAAATTTATTAGGTTGGGCATAATAAATTTACCAGTTTATTTGCAGCATCTTCTCACATGCAGACTTTCATTTAATGCCCTTTGTTGACAAGAGAGGTGCAGATCACAGATGTATACTCCCAACGTTAGCCACCTTCAGAGTGTGGTAGAGTGGTATGAAGTCATTTTAGTTTTATGTTTCTGGGTCAACATTCTATGATGTGTCTGAAATAATGGCTTGACTTAAGCTTATTTATGATAGAAAGAAGAAAATTAAAATCCTCTTTTCATAAAATGAAAAAGTAGCAGTATTTGTGTGCAGATTGATGCATTTGAAGTGTTACTTTTTACTTATGATTAAATGAATTTAAAAACAAATTTTCAGGACCTTACCCATTTCTAAAAATTAATCTTTGTCCAACAAAAGGAGAACTTCCAGTAATAGTTGCTTACTCTGCTTTGTGGATAAAGCTCCTTGCTAATTCATGCTAATGCATAATTTTTTAATTAATACTCTCCATAAAATTATTTGGTTAATCTAACAGATTTTGTAGTTTACTGTGGATGCCAGGGATCAGTGGAATATATATCTTATTGTGCAAAAAGATTATATTTCTAATGTTTGTGTTTTTGTTATAGTGAGAGACACTTTATGCTTCTTAGTTTGTTTTTCCAGTTAGTTTAGTCCTCTTAATCAAAAAATGACTTGACTTCTAGTGGATTACCCTGTGGAAGGTCTGTCTGCATGAAAACATGACCTAAAGCATGTCTAATGAAACTATGTTACAATTTATAATTTCTGCACTTAATGTCACATTTATATTTAAATAACTATTGAATTGCACCTTTTGGATAGTATTAGGAATATTATACGTGCCCATTTAAAAAATGCATATCACTGGGTATTACTATAAATCCTGTTGACTGACATTATGTAGAGAGCAGTTTAGGGCAGAAATCCACAGAAAGCAAATATGTCTGGCATGTTCTGGGAGCATAAGTCTCAGTGAAAATGTTGTACACTTTACATTCCTATGATCCTCGCCCTTGAAGTGTGTTTATAAAGTTTTAGTCCCACATACTATAATGTAACCCAGGGGCATGTAACAGATAAACTCTTGGTTGAATAATTTCTCCAAGCCTTTCGTACTTTATTCCTTCATTAAATGAATATAGAGATAAATATAAGTACAAGTTAGAACAGTGAGAGGAAAAGACAGACCAGGAGAACACAATTTAAATTGATAGGTCTGTTCCCTCAGCTTTCGCAGTCAGCAGCCATAACTCATCCTAACCTAAGCTCTTTGGCATTATGATCCATGAGCTTGATAGCTAAGGACACTTCATGCTTCTCTATCAGTTTGTTTTTCCAGTTGGGGTAGTCTTCTTAGTTAACGAATGTGTTGACTAAGCTTTTTAATAAACATGCAATGCTATCATAAGTATTATTTTTTAAAGATATTTAGATTATGTACTTTTCTTTGTGCTTCAATGTGGTCTAGCTATCTGACTCATAGAAACATAAGTAAAAGGGGCTGGAGGAGTATTATTTTAAATATTTGAGTAGCAGGCTTTTATAGAAAGTATCTAATCAGAATAGAAGTTTTGTAGTTGAAAATTTAATTAGATAAACCTATTATGTGGATTATAGTGCTGTCACATATAATTTTAATTACATATTTATTGCAACCATTAATCATACTAGTGTAATTATTTTATATAGCACTGAAGTGTGGAGATAACAAATAGTGTTAATATTTGAGTCATGGATCTACGAGGGTATTTAAAACTACAAACATAGAATTTTCTATGTCAGATATTTTGGTATGATTCATGGGCTTGTAACTATATTTTTATATTCATGCAGTCATGATTTTGTGATCAATTTTTGTCTCCAAATCACAGCAACAATAGCACTGTTAATGTAATCATTAAATATTTTAAATTATAGCCCGTATTATTCCATAAGTGCCATAAAATGATTTCATGATTATCGATGTTATTTAAACATTATTAAATTTAAAATATTGATTTTTAATAAGACAGCTAGAAATTTACTAAGTTTTGCCTTTCATATAAGTAAGCTAAGCTTCTAAGCAAGTTGTAAAAACTTTGAGGATGACTGATTATTGTAATAGTAACTGCACTCCATTGAAAACCATGGGTGAGCTAATCATGTGCCATGTGTTTCACATATATCACAAATCTTCTTGGTATTTTTCATTGTATTATCTTCATTTATTAAAATACATATTTAAAGTCACAAATGTACTACTATAAATTTATTGCAAAGCAGAATAAAATTATAGAACTATGTGCTTGCTGAGCTCACTTGTATTGGAGAAAGATGACCACCACCAAGCACATACTGAAAGTGGAGTGTGTAAGTGGATTGGTGTGGGACTAAATGTCCCTCACTGAAGAGCTGTCAGTTGAAGCGAGTGTGAAACAGTAATTATGGACCAATGTGCATGCATATTCTATATCTCTGATTGTAATCCTAGAAGTTGAAGCTTCATGTCACCACTCTGGCTTCTTTTATTTTCCATCTTTGAGATGTTTTCAGGGCATTATTATGGCAGTTTTATCTTAGCAGGTTCTCATCATAACATTCTTGATTGAGCACACTTCCTCTCTTCTAAATTATTTTGTCTAGAATCCCTAAATAATTTTCTTGTGTGTGTCCTTTGTTTTCCCTCATAGATCTCTTGATCTTTACTGAACCATAAAACAATTGCTTTTTTGAATATGCCACATTGTTGAGATCTATTCCTCAACAGAATGTTAAATTGGTTCCAATATTTTGTTTATGGACTTGAAGTTCAGTTTGATCAATTCAAGTTTTGTTGTTTAGACTTTTTAGGGCAAGTATAGAGTAGCCTTTAACTGTGGCCTTTCTAGGTTCTCTACTGAATATCCAGCATGTTTAATAAAGCCTTTCTACACTGACTGGAAGGAACTTTATCTAATAGGCTTTTATAAGCACAAGGAATTATTCAGTTTCCAAGTATCCAGGAGTTCTTTCTCTAGTGGATATTTTGTGGAGCTCCTAGTACCTGACCCAATATAGGCTTAATTTAATATTACGTCAAAGATTCAGGGGTGGGGGGCTACTATCTAGATTTCTTGAACTCTCTTGGTATTGCTCCTTTCTCATTGGAACCTTGTCTCAGAAATTCTAACAGTTCAATAGGCCTTTGACTCTTCGGCTCAGGAAGAACAAGAATTATTTTGGCATTACCCCCAACAGAATAACCCCAGGAATAAAGTTAGGGTGATATTGTGAATCATCTTTTTGTTGTTCCTTCTCTCAGACATTACTGTCATTACCACATGCAATCTATTGTCTGAAAATGACTTTCAGATATGTTTGTCCCATATATGTTTATGGACAGTAGTGAAAAAAACATTCATTATCAGGTACAATTCCATGAAATCAAAATTTAGTTAGTTCCTTTATTTTTTACATCATGTAATCAAAATTACAGATTTAAAAAAATCATAGTTTTGGTTTCATTTAGTTCCCTGTTCCTTTCTCTCTTTGTCATTGTTCAATCCACTTATCTCTAACCCTCTTTCTTCTCCAGTGTCCAGAATTTCTAGGCCTTTTCTGGGGCTCTTAGATTAATGATAGCAGATGAAGCATCCAGCTGCGAAGCTCTGAAATGTGTTATATCAGAGAAGGCATCTGGGCTTTCAGCTGGCCCATCTGCTGGAACTTTTCTTAGGCCTTTTTAATCTGGCAGCATATTAGGGAGAAAGCCACTAAGCCTTTTCCAGAGTTCATACTGGAGTATGGCCTTTCCTCACTGCCTTCAATTCTTGTATGACATGCTTTTGGCTGGTATTCTGCTCTGTCAAGAGAAATTGCTTCATATTTAATCTGGTAATTGGTTGCTTTTTGAGTTTTAATTCTGAAAGAAAGAAAGAGATCATCCAGTCACCTTTGGACTGGATTTTAATTATTTTAAGTTAGGTGATATTTTGGCAATTGGTTGGGATGAAAGGCACAGTAACTAACTCTGACCAAAGTCCTGCATTGCGATGGTTAGTGTTATAAGTAAATTAAAACACTCTTAGGAAAGCTCAGGTTTTATCTTTTACATTTTTTCCATATATAATTCATTTGATTGCATTGTGCTCAATTTATTTTCTGGGTAGTTTTCTGAAGATTTTCATTCAGAACCAGCTTTCCATGTTTGCATTCAATAATAAACAACCAGTAACTTAACCTTCAAAAAAGTTAGGCCCTCTTGGGCCCAATAACTTAATGTAAATATCAAAACAATGTAAGTATCAAAAAATTTCATCATGTGTTGAAAGTGATTTCAGAACAGCTTATATAAGATAGGCTGGGAATGTGGCTGTAGTGGTTGAGTGCCCCCTGAGTTCAATCCTCAGTACCACTACCCCCCAACAAAGAGAGAGAGGCAGGCATATGGTTTGAATGTTAAAGTAGAGCAAGTCAAAAACCAAAACCAAAACTTCAAACACATTATACTTAAGGTTTCATGTAGATATCAAGTGTTCAATTTGAAAAAGTCTTAAGTTAAAATCAGTTTATAGATATGTGCACAAAATTGTTTCAAAGCCAGATGAAGATTCAATTCCACATTAATAGAACTTTTGAAAAGATATATCATTTGAGATATATTGTATGTATTTCACCTTTGATAGATACTAGAAAAACAAAAATTACTTTAGAATTTCAGAAAGATGGCCATTACATTACAATTTCATGTATTAGGAACTAACCAACCACTGGGTCAAAATGTTAGCAATAACCAGATTCTTTAAGTTTTGTGTTCTTTATAAATTCATTTTGTGCTAAATTCTGTATGAAAAATAAAAAAGGTATATATATATTAAAATTCCAAACCTCTCTATAAAGATGAGATATATTCTTAAGAACTTCAAAAACTGGGGAAAGAATGATGATGATATCATGCTAAGTGAGATAAACCAATCTCAATAAACCAAAAGGCAAATGATCTCACTGATAAGCAGATGGTGATACATAATGGGGGGTGGAAGGGGGGCAAGAATGGAGGAAGGAGGGACTGTATAGAGGAAAAAGAGGGGTGGGGTGGGGAAGGAAAAATAACAGAATGAATCAAACACCATTACCCTATGTAAATGTATGATTACAAAAATGGTATGCCTCTACTTCATGTACAATCAGAGAAATAAGATGTACCCCATTTGTTTACAATAAATAAATAAATAAATAAATAAATAAATAAATAAATAAATAGAATGTTGATGATGATGGTGAAGAAGATGATGTTTGTACTGGGGATTGAACCCATGGGAATTTTTTTACCACTGAGTTATATCCCCTGTCCTTTATATTTCTTCAAGTTTTGAGACAGGATCTTGCTAAGTTCTTGAGGTTGCCTTGAAAATGTCATCCTCCTACCTCAACCTCCAGAGTCACTAGGATAACAGGTGTTTGCAACTACACCTGTCCATGAGCATTGCTTGATATTAACAATACATAGAAGTTCAGGGAAAATACTCATAGAGGATAAAAAGGTTAATTCTGATTTGAGGTGTGAGAGTTTATTAGATGAGAGAATGGTTAAAAAGAAGTCATTGATTCTGAAAGTTGGATATGAATTGCAAGGTGGAGATGACACAACCCAAAACTCTAGAATTATTCTATAGTAAGACTATACACCTAAGTACTAAAAATTTCATCTTGTAGTTAAAAATATTGATTTGAAGAGAAATTCTATGACTTTAAGTAATATTTACTTACATTATCCAACATAAAATTCAAAAGGTATAAGGTTATCCTATCTGCTTCACTCTTTTACAATATTGTGCCCCTTTTCAAAGACCTAGTCACAACCCAAAATTGCTATATAAATGTTTTTATTGTTGTAAACCTCTTAATATGAGATACCTATTCAACAAAATGGTGCAGCCATTATGATAAACAATGTGAAGATTGCTCAAAAACTTCAAAAAAAGAACTACCATGTAATCCAGGAATCCTATTTCTAGATATTTATCCAAAAGAACTAAAATGAGATCTTTAAGAGATTCACAGTCCAACATTGATTGCAGCATTTGATTCAACAACATTCACAGTATTGAAACAACCTAAATGTCCATTGATGGATAAGTGGATGTAGAAAATATGGTATGGACTTAGAATTGATTACTATTCAGCCTTAAGAAAGAAGGAAATATTACCATGCATGACAGCATGAATGACTCTTGAGGACAAGCTAAGTACCTTTTCTGTTTTTAAATTATTCTACATCAGCTACACAATTTTCCTTCATATGCCTCTACTAATATACTTTGCTTTCTAAGGATCAAAGTTTAGTTAAGATCACAATATTATTATCAACTTATTCAAGAAAACTTTCCTGGCTCATCTCATCTTTATTTTATGTCACTTTAGCTTGATGTGTTTAATTTAATTTAATTTGTTTTTGATTTACTTTTAATGTAATGTCTGTGTCCTACATGCTTGCTTGTGTATTTTCACGGGTGGTTGCTTTCTAATTTGTAGACATCTTTGTTACATTTAGGTTAAAATGTCCTGAAGGACCTGAGTTGTTTATTCTTCTCTTTTTGACCCAGGAGACCGTGTCCTTGGTTCCACAACTGTGATCACAGAAAAGAAGTTTATGAAAAGCATAAAATAGTAGGGTTTTCTCTTGATACAGTGGCAAAATGCTCCTTTAAAGCATTTATAATTTTGCTGCAGGTACTAAATTAAAGCAGGAAAACAATTCCTTGGAAATATCTTTTTTGGTGCTTTGAAATAAATTAGTGAAAGATCAAAAGCATCCCAAAACACATACAGAAACCAAAGAAACTGGAAATGAAAACTTTGAAATGTTTCAATGTCATCATTCCCTTAGAAGGCACTCTGAAAGACCAGCCAGCCACCATAATTACATGGTATTTCTTTTTTTTTTTTTTTTTTTTTTTCCTGCTTGTGATACAACACAAGCAGAAAAATATGGGTCTTTTGAAAAACTATTTATTTGTTTGTTAGTTTTTGTAGTACTGGGGATTGAACCCAGAGGTCCTGTAACACTGAGCTACATTCCCAGTCTTTTTTATTTTATTTTGAGGCAGGGTCTTACTAAGTTGCTGAGGGCAACCTTGAATTTATAATCCTCCTACCTGAACCTCTTAAGTCCCTGATATCACAGATGTGCACCACTACACTAACTAAAAACAGTATTTTAAAATATGCAGTAGAAAAAGCCTGCTTATTTTTGTCATGTAAAATTGGAGTATCTAATTTCTTTCTAGAAATGCATAAAACATTATACATCCAGTAGACACACGTGTTGATTTTAAATTTATTAACTTCGCAGTATATTTTTAGGATTATATATAAATATAATTCTGAATGATCTTTCCAGTGATTCCCTTGGTATGATATCAGTTTAGTAAATGTCTCATGAAGATGCATGCTTACTTCATGACTAATTTAATATTTGTAAGTTATTTTGATATTGTAAATTTGAAATACCAACATTTTTCTTCTTTACCTTCTTCTCTCTGTTTTAATTTGCTTTAGTAAATAACATGTCCTCATTCTAGAATCTTACATAGACTGCTGTACAGTATCAATATAATTTATAGAAAACTTGACAGAAGTTATTTTCTATAGATTATCAACTTTATTTCATAGAAATAATTTAGGTGAGTTGTAACCTGCAATCTTAATTGTTAACAGCAATGAAAAAAAGTTTTACAGTAACACTTTTCATGCAACAATTATTACTCCAGAATAACTATTTTTATATTGATTCTAAATTAAATAAAGTGACATGAATGAAAGTCACACTCTGTATTTCCTTGAAAATCCAAAATATTTTGCTACACAGAGTTCACAGTCATAAAATTTCCAAATTTTGTTTTCTCAAACTCTTTTTCATTTATGTTTTCAATGGCTTATAAAAATGACCAATGCTAAGTACAATGTACTAATAAAAATGTGGGAAAAATGACCAGTACTATGTGCTTCTATTTAATTTGCAATGTTTTCCAGCAAGATTTAGGCACAGAAAATATTCATGATTTTAATTTTGAATAACTATAGATAACAAAATTAACAAATCATCAGAAATAAAAAATATTTGTCATTAAAATATGCCTGATTTAGAAAGCCAAACAATTTTTATCACTAGTAATTATAAATATGAAGGGAATTAAAACAAGACTCTTAAGTTTATCATTAATAAGACTGTTAAGGTTCTCAGTTAAGGGCATAATTAAAATTGGATAGTGTATCTCCTTATATTCTTTAAAAAATTTTTTTTGTTGTTGTCAATGAACCTTTATTTTCTTTCTTTCTTTAATTTATTTATTTATATGCAGTGCTGAGGATTGCATGTGCCAGGCAAGTGCTCTACCACTGAGCCACAAACCCAGCCCTCTCCTTATGTTCTTTATTTGCTTTTTTGTTTGTTTATTTATTTGCTTGTACCAGGATTAAACTCAGGGGCACTCAATCACTGAGCCACATCCTCAACCCTATTTTGTACTTAGAGACAGGGTCCCACTGAGTTACTTAACACTTCTCTTTTGCTGAGGCTGGCTTTGAATGCTCAGTCCTCCTGCCTTAACCTCCCAAGCTGCCGGGATTACAGGTATGCATCACCATACTGGGCTTTATTTACTTTTTGTTTAAGAGAAAAATACATGTTAATAGTTGAATTGCTTTCAAATCCTGAACACCCAAGACAGAAAGAAATATTTTTAAATTAAGAAGATGGGCAGAGAAATCAAACCATGCACATGAACTAAGACTTATAGAATGATGACATTTATGGAAGGCTTGGATTTCTTGGCAAAAAAGGTTAGTCTTTATGACTTTTCTTGTCAATGGATCATCTTAATACTAATCATTGTGTGGCTGCCATTTTTGACACCTAGTACTTGATAAATTGTCAGGTAATATAAATGGTGATGGGATCCCAGCCTTAGAATCCAGAGTGGTAGTGCCAATGGTCCAGATCAGAAAAGGTTTGAATTCTAACACCAACTCTTATGTCTTCCACTCATAAGGAGTTTGGTTAAATGAGAAGTGAACACTCTTTCTTCAGTGAATGGTACCCAGTAAAGAGAACTGTCAGAAGAAAAATGTGACATGCCATATGTGACTTCAACAGAAATAAAATGGCAAATTTTGAATTTCAGAGACTTAAATGATTTTTTTAAACACATAAGGATTTCTTCAAATATAAAGTTCTGAAAATAAGCCACTTGCTTTATCTAGTAAGAGTAATGGAATTTTGCCAGTAGATAGTACACTACTCTCCTGCCCTAGGAGATGCATATAATGTGACAGGACTTTTATTATACATGTAAAAATGGCATGATTATACTTTTCATCTCTAGAGCAGAAATTATCTCATCACGAGGAATGATTTAGGCTGGTGTTGACATGCTTTAATATCATTTACAAGCTGCATTAATCTATGCTTGCTGGATGGATGTGTGAGATGCGGGCTGTACTGAAATAAAGAAATTGCACAGGTTTTTGAGTGAAATCTGTGTTTTAGTTCCTGCATTCACTAAATGAAAATGAAAATGATATAGTTAAGACTTTATAATAAGATTCTATAATTATTTATTTATGGAGGTATCAAAATATCAATTCTACACTTTTGTATTCAAACCATTTGAAATTGTCTTGCTTGTAGGTTGAGAATGGTGAAGCATTAAGAGTTTCATATGGTTCAACCAAATACTTACAATGTTGTAGTTATCTTTAAGATCTTCAGTGTTCACGTTCACACACAGGTGTTTATGTGCCAGATGCTGAACTAAGATAAGCACCTTCCAAAGGTATTCACATTTAATCATGACAACAGCCTGAATATAAGCCGTATTATTATTCCCATTTTAAAGATGAAAACTAACAACAGGAAGATTTCAGGTAACTCAATGCCATGAAAATTGATAAGGGATAGAACCAGAATCCAAGCCCTTCCTGAGTACAAAACCCGGTTACCACTTTGCAATAATACATCTTATGTATTACTAATGTAAGAAACTATCTAGTGAATCACATATAAAAAAAATTTGTGCAGAATAATATCACAACTTCTAATAAAGAAGTCCCCAAAACAGAAAAGCAAAATGTCTCCTAGAAAATTAATGAAGTAGACCCAAAGAAAATCTGGATATTATAGACTGGAGGCAGATTAAGAATTGTTGAAGACAGAAGTGTCTGTCTTTTTTCTAGTTCATATCACAAGATCTAGAATAGTTCACGAAAAGACATTTAGTTCAGTGTTAAATGAACTATCAAGTCATAAAAAGACATGGAAAAAAGTTATACTACTCAGTGGGAAAAGTAGCCATCTTGAAAAGGGTAAACCCTGTATGATTATAAGTGGATTACATTCTAGAAAAGGGCCAAACTATGGGGACAGTAAAAAAAAAAAAAAAAAATCAACGGTGTCCAGGGATTAGTGTGGAGAAAGAACTGAACACTGAACACAGAACTCTGAAGGCAGTGAAGCTGTTTTGGAATCCCTAAGGGTGTTATACCAATTGTCCAAACCCACAGAATATAGGACACCAAGACTGAACTTTACCACAACCTTTGAGTGATAATGTTGTGTCAAGGTAGGTTTATAAATTGTAACAAATATTGATAATGGGGAGGCTATACAGTACTTTCATAGCTGCATGAGGTCCTCGGTTGCATGCCTAGCACCATAGGTGAAAAAACACTGTCCACTAGAGGAAAAAAAAACAAACAGCAAAAGTCACATTTATTAAAGCAGGGGTGTATTTTTAGATACTATAACTTAATGATACTCACTGGTTGGATCCATTGTCTTTCCTTGCTGTGTTTTTCTTGTCACTGATTCCAACTCTTCCTTTCTAAATTATACTTCGAGCTAAAAAAGCATAAAATCATTATCTTCATGAGTACTCAGTAGTAGAAAGCCAATTATTGTAGCACTGCTGACAGCTGGGAATGAAAAGTATATTCATCAGTTAATATCTATTTCAGAACGGTAAAAGAAGTAACTAGTGTTGTGAAAAGAGGCACTCGTACCTGTGTTGTTTCAAGTACATACATGTTCATGTCCCAAATGGCTCAGAGAGAGATAAGCATATGCATACACTTTGCTTTTTCAGTCTCTCCTCTTATAGTTAACCAATCTCACTAGTTTCTGGTTTTCCTTTCTGAGATTCTTGCATGGAAATAGTTGATCCAAAAATATTTTCTTATGTTTCCTTATACCATACACAAAAGGTAGCATACTATATATTACATCTATAATTCTATTTTTTGTTTCACTCCACAATATTCCCTGGAACCCATATCAGTTCATAGACATCCTCCTTATTTTCTTTTCCCAGCTTCATCATAGTGGATGAAGACACACACACACACACACACACACACACACACACACACACACACACATTGTATGGATATATTACATTTTATTTAATCACTCCTATGTTTTAAGATTTAGGTTATGTATGTTGTCACAATAATAAACAATGCTTTGATGAATGACCTCATGCAAATGTATTTTTGGAGGTGTATCTTTAGGATGAATCCCTAGAAGTAGAAAGAAATTCAGGGTCTTGACATAAATGCATACATTGTATTGTTTGGTTAGGTAGTGCCAAATTTTCCTATAAAATTATAGTAACAGTTTATGTTCTTACTGACAATGTATGAGAATAAGAACTCTTTAAACATCTTATTTGTTTGTAGTTTTTAAGGGGATTGTTTTTATCATGAAACTGGTTATTGTTATAGGCTAATGAGGATGTCAGAGTATGCAGAATTATAAAGTAAATTACTAGAAAAACAGATGAGTCTTTTTTCTAAAATGTATGTCTCCCCATTGGCCTACCCTTCCAACTTCCAGCTCCTCCATTCCTTTATTTTAACTAATTAACATATATAACATTAACATTGTGTCATCCCTATAAGTACCTGGAGGGTATTGACTCATTTAATTCTCAGAAAAGTCAAATGGTAGGTAATATTATGACACTTGTATAGCAGGGGATCTGAAGCATAGAACTTTGCAGGGACTTGCCAAGTCCTTACTTCTAGCAAGTAGAAATATAAAAAATATAAGAAATATGAGAATGTTGTAAACCATTCCCTTTGCCAGGTTTTTGCATAACAATCGGAGGAAATACAGATTGGCTGCAGTTAGTACATGAGTTGGACAGTACTCAGATTTCTTCTGTTGTCCCTAAGTAGCAGTGCATTTGTCCACTCTGATGTGTTAAATTGCAAAGAATGAGGAACATTAATATATTATTTTCAATTCATCTTGCATATACATTATACAATGTATTGCTTCGGATAACCTTTTTCTGATATTCATTGGATTAACATATGTTCAAGGCTATTACCAAAAATGATGAAGGGAGTTCAGTCTGTAATACACAATATTATCTACTTCCTGCCATGACTACCATATGCTTTACATATGCCTATGATATTCGGATTACATTACCTGAATAACTCTTGCATTAAAACCTAAATACATAAATGATAGGGAAGCACTACTAATTAAGAATAAAATACTTGTCTATAAAACCAGAAATGGAAGTAATAAAACAAGGGAGGAAAGAAAATAGGAAGTAAGGAAGGGAGGGAGGGAAAGAAGGAATAAGTTCAACACCACCATCTTAGACTCAGTTCGGAGTGCGATATTACATAGAATCCAAAGGTTCTTACAATGTGGAATATTTAATTTAAAGAGATTTAAGGAATAGATTCATTTCTTCCAGTGTTTCTAAAGGTCTGATTTAGTTAACCTTATCATCACTGTGACCAAAAGACCTGACAAGAACAATTTTAGATGAAAAGTTTATTTGGGGTTCATGGTTTCAGAGGTCTTAGTTCATAGATTGCTGACTGCATAGCTCTGGGACTGAGGTGAGGCAGAATATCATGGAAAGGCATGGAGGAGGAAAGCAGCTGCAGACATGGCCATCAGGAAGCAGAGAGAGACAGCTTCACACTCCAAGGACAAAATATATACCACAAAAGGCAAATCCTCACTCCTAATGACCCATGCCCTCCAACCACACCCTACCTGAACTACAGTTACTACCCAGTTAATCCCTAACAGATGCAGATTAATGCACAGATTAGGTTATAGCTCTAAAAACCAAATCATTAAATCTCTAAACTTTATTGATTTGTCTTAGACATTAGCTTTTGGGGAATACCTAATATCCAAATTGAAACAAAGTCAAGGAGAGTATTCAGGCTCAGGCACTTAAAGTTACTTTCCCAAGACCTCCCAACTGAAAACAAAATGGGACAAGACCCAGGCTTCTTCACCCCTAGATAGGTACTTTTTCTATAGTATTTGCTTAAATTCCATCTGCAGCTCCTTACTTATCTTGCTGTGTTTGATAGTGGTGAGAGATGTAATATGGATTGACATTATTCCTCTATCATTTCTATTTATGTTCATCTATATTCAGTCTACTTTCCTTCTGCTATTTTTTAAAGCCTTTTAATTTGAAAGCATTGTAGAAAAGATACTGTTGTAAGCAAATACAGAAAGATCGAGGTACTCTTTACCCAGTTTCTCTCATTGTTAATACCTTACAAAACCACAGTAAAATGTTACAATCAGGGTATGGTATAACACAGGGATCTCTCATGTTGCCCTTGTGTGGCAAAATCCATTACCCTTTCTCATCTGGCCTCCTGACTACAACCCTTGGCTCTGGCTAATCTGTTCTTCATTTCTGTAATTTATACAGATAATTGTGTGTGTTTAATTTTATAATCTGTTTTCCAGTATGACTATATTGTTTTAGATTCCCATCAACAAGTTATGAGTGATCAAGTTTTTCCATATTCTTGCTAGCATTTGGTGACTGCACAATTTTTCTTTATCTACTCCGTTAGATATATAGTGACAGACATCCCATTGTCATTTTCATTTCATGCTCCTAATGACTAATGATGTTGAACATATCAAAGGGTAAAAAGGATTTATCCTGATTTTTAGAAATAGGCTTAATAACTTATATGTCAGTATTAGAATTCTTCACATGTGAATTCTCCGTCTTGGATTTTTAAAGGGAGCAGTTCACAGATTTCCTAATTACTACACCTTGAAGAAAACCTAAATTCTAATATGAACATTGGGGGTAGATATCCAATATTTATGCATAACAGAATATATTTTTATGCTATAAATGGAGTTTTTGAAATATTCCTAGTTTTACAAAACTGTGAAATTTCTGGGCTGGGGACATAGCTCAGTTGTTAGAGTGCTTGCCTAGCATATAGAAGTCCCTGGGTTCAATCCCCAGCACTACCAACAAAACAAAACAAAACAAAAAACACCTGTGAAATTTTTCTCACTTCTATGGGATAATTGCAGTTTATAATTTAGTGAATATATGTATAATAAAAGTTCCAAATTTATGCTTTACCTTTTTTCCCAAGGTAATTTTATTAATGCAGGAAGTATTTCATTAACTACTAAACTTCAGCTGTCTCTGAGATGCAGTTGCATAATAATATAACACATAACCAAGAAAATTATATAATAGTTTAAGATGGGAACTGAAGATAATCATTTTCAGTTGAAGCCATGACCAGAATTAGATAACCAATAATCATGGTTTTAAATTAGCATTTTACCTGGATATAAATTTCATAAATAATTCCATATATTTAGAGTTTCAAATTAAAACCTTAAAGTGAAACTGTAGATCTTCTCTATTTTGAATTTGAAATGAAAGGAGAGAAAAAAAATGAAAAACTGGCATAAAACAGTCAAGACATCAGTTGGAATATGATTATTCAGAGATCCTGAAATAATTGTGCTACATATTTACATGAGTGCCTGTCCACTCATTACTGTATTTTTATTTTTCATGCTAACATACTTACCTGCTTGTTCCATCCTGAACCATTGGTAGATAACTCAGTCAAATGCAACTAGCTCACAGGTGGCCAGGCATGCTACCACCCTGTCTCTGAAACTGGCTTTGGGAAATGAACCTGAAAGTTTGTGAAGTGGATATGGATTAGAAATGGCAAGACAGGTTAGAGTTATGCGGAACAGAGGGTATGAAAATTTAGAGAAAATGTGAAGTAGAAAGACAGGGAATTGTTGTGTCCAACTAGGGAAGAAGCAGCCTCACAAGAAGCAGAGAGATGGTGCTGTGTGAGAGTGCTCCCTCCTTAGTGGTGACATTAGGGCTCTGCTACTTGTGGCCTTACAGTAACTCCCTCTGTATTGGTGACTTTACTGAAATGAAAATACCCTGATTAATACAAAGGAACAATGCAACATGCACCCTGCTGAGTTTTTTTTCTCTACCATAAACATGCTTTATTATGTACATGTACACACAATTTTTTATAGTCTCCTTATTTGAGAGCCAACACAAATTGGATTCCATTTAAATCTGTACTCAAATGTTGGAATCTCCAGAAAATACATTCTTATTAACAGTGTAGACTTTGGATGAGCATTCCAATTCTGGTTCATAAGATGGTGCTAGATTTGTTTGACAAGCTCACCTTAAGGTATTTCAAACTCATAGAACCTTGCTTAATGAACCATTATGAACCTGTAGCCTGTTGTACAACTGATGACCTGATTATTATGGAGATAACCCATAATGCAATCAATTAGCACTAACTAATGATGGTTTAAGTAGTCAGTGTTGGATACCTGACTGATAGGTTCCTGGTTAAAACCTAATGAGCAATGACAAGAAGGTTCCCGGACATTTCATAAAGTTGGCAGACACTGTTTATAGCCGCTATTGAGCATTTGCTAAGTATAGGCATCTTAATGTTTTTAGTCTCTTCTTCCTTCAAAGTAGAAATAGTTCAATTGATCTTACTCTGTTTTTAGTGTGTGCTTTTTCAGCTAATAAAAGAATCTGAAATTGTAAATAAAGATGTGCATGGAGAAGATATTAACTTATCCCCAACACCAAATGCATGCTGTAGCTGGTTTCATGTGGTTCTGATTAGTAGTGTGCGGTTTCATTCTCTTGAGCAGTTGTCCTTTACTGCTGAGCCATGGAACATCTTTTATTTTCTGCTGAGTTCTGGTCAGGGTATACGTTCCTTTTTACTCTGACTGATTTTATATATATATATATATATATATATATATATATATATATATATATATATGTTCTAACAGCCCATTCTGTTAGGTTTCAAGTGGCACAAAGTCTAGTTTACTGCAGGAAAAGAAGTGGGGATTGTGGAACGATAAACTTCAGGAGCCAAGAAAGATGGAGACTTATACTACCATAAGTGAATATTTATCGCAGCATAAGAAATTTTCCTACTCCTCCAGGAACAATGTTGAAGATAACTGTAAGAACAATTACATTACTGTGAATATTGCAAAAACAGTAAGTGGTGATCACATTATAATTGCTGCTATGGATGTGAAGTGTATAGAAAACATAAAGGAATTTTGTTATCATGGTCCCATACCCAAGATATCTCATTTGGTATGTGTAATGATTAATTTGAATTGTCAACTTGATTGGATTAAGAGATGTCTAAGATTAAAAGGCTTCTGGGTGTGTCAATGAGGGCCCATCTAGGGATGACTGGAATGTGGGATGGTGAGCTGAAGTAGAGGCCCTTCCTAATCATGGGCACTGCCACCCAATAGGATGGTGGCTTGTATGGAATAAAAGTTGGAAGAATAAGGAAGCAGATGCAGATGCAAGCTTGACTCTTCTTGAACAGGTTCTTGAATGCTAATTCCATCACCTGAAGATTTTGACTCTTGCTTCATCACTCTTCCTAAGCAGACTCTGCCAGTGATTCTCCAGGTAGTTTCCAGAAGCCTTGGTCTAGGACTAAGGTATCACTGTTGATCCTTCTTGTTCTGGGGCTTCTGCCTCTTGGACTGCACAGCTGCTGGTTCTTTCAGCTCTCTAGCTGCAGATGGCCATTGTGGACTAGCCAGCTTCTGGTCCTGTAAGCCAATCTAATAAATCCCATTTTCATAATCATACTTCCTGTTGATTTTGTTCCTCTAGAGAACCCTGACTAATACAGTATATAAATAGTCCAAAATATAAAAACTTCAAAATCCAAACACTTTTGGTCCTACACATGTCAGATGAAAGTTACATAATTTGTACTTGTCAAATTATTAGTAAAAATGTGTGTGTCATTTTGGCTGGCACATGCTCCAAGAAGAGAAAGGTAGCTATTAATGAAAAGATAAGAATTAACCTGAGGAGTTCAAAATGTCCTACTAGAGGTTTGTTCTTTGAACACTCAATGGGGAAAAACAGAAGAAAGGCAAAAAGGAAAATTGGTAAGAATTCTTCCGAGTTTTCCATGTTGATTATATGACATTCATATTAATTGCAAAATCATTGCTGCATTTTTTTTTCCTCTCACCAGAAAAATGTTTTAGTCAACTTTTTGCTGCTATGACCAAAAGATCTAACAAGAACAGTTCTAGTGGAGGAAAGGTTTATTTGGGGTTCATGGTTTCAGAGGTCTTAGTCATTAAACAGCTTGCTCTGTTGCTCTGGGCTCAAGGTGAGGCAGAACATCATGGTGGAACAATCTGAAGCAGGAAAGCAGCTCAGGGCATGACAACCAGGAAGCAGAGAGAGACTAAGCTCTGCTTACAAGGGACAAAATATATACTCTAAAAGCACACCCCCAGTGACCCACCTCACTCCCTGCCTATAGTTATTACCCAGTTTATCCATTCAAGTAAATTAATGTACTAATTAAGACTTCATAACCCAATCATTTCTTCTCTAAAGAATGTCCTTGCATTGTCTCACAATGAGCTTCTGAAGGACTCCTCATATCTAAACCATAGCACAAACTACAGCAAATTATAAAAGAAGAATAAATAAAAAATAGATTTTAATGGGAAGTATTGGTAAAGGTTAAGAAATACTAACATTTTAGCTTTCAGTAGTTCATATTAGGAAAAGTAACCCAAATCTTCCAATGAGAAAAGTAGAAATATTAAACAAATTAAAAAAGAAAACTTGAGGGAAAACAAATAAAAAAGCCAAAACTTAAGAGAGGTAGTCTGAAAATTGGGAGTCATACTTCCCCTGGGGAATTTATTTTCAATGCTGAGGTGGTAAATGGTTGAGTGGACAATTTGATAGCCATACATGGTTGCAAAGGTAGAAATTTGTGTCTGGGTCTGTCAAAAGTAGAGAGCTTAATAATCCTCTACAGTTTGTTTTGGGGCCCTGTAGGCTAACCCTAGCTGTAAGGATAGACCAAAACACTACATCATAGTGAAAATGAATTTATTAGATTCACAAGAATATATGAGTGAATCTCAAACAATACAGTGCTAAGGAATTGTACAAAAGAAGATAGAAAAAGAATATATAATGAATGATTAAATAAAGGTTAAAATATCCAGCACTCACTCACAGGGACTGACATCATATCTTTGGGACAAGTGAGTGGCCTAGGAAGTATACAAATATTTGACAACACATTATTACTGGATTAAGGTGTCTAGAATATCCATATGAAAATCTTGTTTGAATAAAGAGATACTGTTCTGAACCTCAAATTATTTCAACAATTTTTAAACTAGATCATGTGGCATACAAATAAATAAAACCATTCTCATAAGGACACAGTATTCACCAGGACCAGCAAAAATCCCAGACCGGTAGAACACTTGATGTTCCATATATTAAAATTTTCAAATACAGATGATGAAATCAACATGATTAATATTCCATAGAGATAAACAACAAAATTGAATCAGCAAAATCCTGAAACCTACCAAAACAAAAAAAAGTTCAACATTTGAAAAAGAACTTTAGAACTGAAAATTAAAGTACAGATTTGTTGGATTTCATCACAGATTAGAGATATAGCTGAAGACATTTAGTAAACTAGAGGAAAGTTTGGAAGAGGTTATATGGAATCAAACTTTTATATAAAGGGGGAAAGAAGTACATAAACTGGAATGCATTTCAGTCTTTTTCAGCAAAGAACTAAACTAAGTCCTTTACTGATTTATTGACTGGAAATTTGGCAGTGGAAGCAAAAATCTTTTCCTTATTAAATATTTTCTTGAATTTTAATTTTCATATAACCCAGAATCATTATGTAAAATAAAAACACACAATATCACACAGTATACAAAGTGTGGCACTTTGGTCAGTCTTGAAAAATTATTGATTCTACAGTTTGCCCTAGAAAACTATAAGCTATTTTTGCAAATAATTTATGCAGAATATAAACTGTAATCATATTGTTCTGAAAGTGTAGTTATCATGTTAACAACACACATAACACAAATTTTCATTGATTTATTTATAACTCAGTTCAAATTCCAACTTAATAAAATTTCCACAGACACTGATGTATCTTTCAAACTAAAGTGGAAAAAAGTTTATATTAGCTTTTTTAATGTTTTAGAATAAGATCAGAGAAAGTTCATAATGTTACTGTCAGTAAATACATGGAACTAAAGGTAACAGATGTGAAAGGTGAGGACGTACCACAGCCTTGATGTAAACAGAGATCAGATGCAAATAAAAGGAGGATGTTCCTCTGAATGTACTCATTTCAGTGATGCTTGATAATTTTGTTTTGGATTAATAATGAAATAGATATCTTAAAATAACCACTGATAAATGCACTTGTGTTTAGAGCAAAATATTGATCAGAGAAGTGGTGAAAGTCATAGACATGAGGCTTTCTATTTTTTTTTTTTTTTTTTGCTGTTGTTAATGAAATGAGGAGAGCCCTTTTCCAAAGAAGGATCAAGAACAATAAGCACAAAACTGTGGCAGAGATTAGCTTACAGTTGGTATCTATAAGAAGTGTTGAGCAAATTCAAATGCTTATAGGTTACTTGCCACAGTAACATGTTAGTGCCAAAGCCCAAACTACCCTGTTATTCAAACATTGAGTTTTGTTTCGTTTCATTTCTCTCTCTCTCTCTCTCTCTCTCTCTCTCTTTAATATATATATCTATAAATTTTTTTTATAATTTTTTTAAACCAGGATTGAATGTAGGGGGCACAGGGGCATTCCACCACTGAGCCATATCCCCACATTTCCAGCCCCTTTTTATTTATTTATTTATTTATTTATTTATTTATTATTTAGAGACAGGGTCTTGCTGAGTTACTTAGGGCCTTGCTAAGTTACTGAGACTGGCTTTGAACTTCCAATTCTCCAATTCTCCTTTCTCAGCCTCCTGAGCCTCTAGGAATACAGGTATGTGCCACCTTACCTGGCTAAATGCTGAGTTTCTAATAATAATATACATCTTGATATTTATGTCACATAGTATAATGTGTCATGCTACATATTTAATGTTCTTTTTAAATATTGTAGAATTTATATGAATGAATGTAAATGTTTTATATGTGTAGTTATGTGTCTCTGCACATTATTAAATAATCTTTAATGTTTTTAACAATTTTGTTGATATATGCATTCATTAATCTATGTACTCATTTATTTCACAAATTTGAAGTAATTACTATGCATCTGATGTTGGACTTTATTGCATTTATCTCAGGAAAACAGAATATTAAAATAATATCCTTTAATTTTCAAATCCTTAAGCCATTATTTAAATACTGTGACACTATGCCCTCACCCCACCAGAAAAGATTGTAAAGGTAAAATTTCTTTTTTAAAATGTATGTAAACATTTAAAATGTTTCCAGTTATTACAGTATTTCAATCTCATCCATCTGTCAAAAGGTAGTCATCCAAAACAATGGTGTTATAGTAAAAGAATTTAATATGGAAGGAAAGAAAAAAACACATCTGAATAATAGCCCAAACTGTAAACCTTTTCCCTTAAGTTTGTCTTTCACATGTCCTATGTAGGAATAGCAATGCATGAAGTGTTCAGAGCTTCAGGGAAGTAAAGATCCCCTTTAGGATGAACCATATGGACACTGAAAATGCATGATTGTAATATAACAGATTGCCATAAGTTGTTTATCAAAATGATTCTGTAATTTCCAAGTGAAATATAGAAAAAGAATACAGTGTTAAAAATAAGAATCTTTTCCAGTTTAATGGCAAGGCGAGGAAATTGCTTGAGATGGTGAAACAAGTGACATGTGAATGAAGCACCGAAGTATGAATTATGAATTAAGATTTAAGTTTTATCATCACCTATATGACATATTTTTAATCAAATTCTTTCTACTAGATGGGGTTAATTAGACTCATTTTAACACATTGGTAAAATGCATGAGATGGTTTCTGAGAACTGGCTCTCCAGTAGAACATTTTCAAATGCGGGAAATATTCTATATATGCACTCAGCAATATAGTAGCCACTATCCTCATGTGGTTATAAAATACTTAAAAAGTGTTTAGTGTGATTAAGTAATTAAATATTTAATTTCCTTTAATTAAAACTGATTTTAGTATAAGTAGCAACATGTGTCTAATGGCAACTACATTAGTGCAGGTCTAGAGGCTTTGACATCTGTTTCTAAACTCTGTAGTTCAAATGCTCACTTGACATAATTTGAGCATACTACAGAATCTAAGTCTAGAATAGTTTTCAGAGAAGATCTACTCCAGTAGCTTTCAGACTTTATAGACAGCAATGTCCAGGAAGAAATTAAGTTAAATTGAGACATCAGCATGTAGACATCTGCATGCATACACTCAAAAGTTTCATAAAGAAAACAATTATCTTTAGTTTATGAATTGCATACTGATGTATTTATTCGATGCCATTACGTTTTAAAAATTATTTGCCTAAATTTCATTAAAATTTGCTGTATCCACTTGCTTCATTTTACAGATGAGAGAACTGAGTCCTGGAAACAGTGGATGAATTTCAGTTATACCAGGAAAGTCAGACTGAAAGCCATTGTTCTGCATTTGGCAAACCAGCTTAAAAATGGATGCTTGATTTTCTTTTTCTTAATTCAGAAATGTTTACTTGTAGCTGTAAATAAGTCAGCTAATTTGCCTATTATAGCAGTCTCCTTCCTGTGTGAAGTATTGTCATGGACTTGATGTATTTTTCTTTGGAATATTTAAAATATAGGGTTTGTACACAGCCCTACCCAAGTGTCCCTCTTCTTTGCCCAGTAGAGGATGAAGAGGATGAAACATGCGAGGAACACTTTGACTAATGATCTGTGTCAGATGAACAGTTTGGAGGAAACCACTCCAGGAACCAAAATTTATAGCAAATCTGAGATCTTTGTCAAATGAAGCCCTAATTCCCACCAAAAATTTGAGTCGCCTGCAAATCAATACTTCCCTACATAATTGGAAGTAGGGCCAATGAATAAAAACTATCTCACTCATTTGTGTATCCCAAAGATGCTGAAGAAAAAGTACATAATATCAAACAGCAACACAATTGGATTATTACACAGAGTTTAATACCTGACTAATTTATACAATTAAAAATCATATAATTTAAGCCATTCCCAAAACTTTGAATTTTGATTTGACATTTTTTGATTACATTTTTGATTTATTGTCATAGATGCAGATTAAAAATAGAAACAAGAACAACACTTTGCTACTCTCCATGCTATCACAATCATTGGGTTGAACCAGATGATAAAAAGTGGCTTTTATCTCCTTGATTTTCTTCACAGCTGCTGACACCCATTCTGTAGTTTTTGTTGGTGCATCTTGATCTCACCAGAGTGTGTCAGTGGGAGATTTTCATATGACAACCAGTATTCCTTGTCAAGTTATTCTACCAAAATATGAAACAAATTTGATCACACGTAACAACTGCCTGGTGACTACTGACTAAGAACAGCAGGGAGGGGTCATCAATTTTAAATGCATCCTGATTATAGTAATGTTAAAATGTTTTTAAAATGCACTAGTTGTTGCATTAAGGTGCACCTGTGGTTCCTAAATTTGTGGGCAAAAAATTAAAGAGAAATGGGTAATGTGTTTAGTTGTAAAGTCCTAATAGGGAAGAGTTAATTACAGTAGGGAAACTCCACAGATACCACCTTAAGTAAGTGAATAATGTTGACCTGTCAAAAACACCAACTATAGTAAAATGAGTAAGATTTAACTTGAAGAAAACATCAGACAACTCAAATTGAAGTACCTTGTATAAAAAAGAGTTACTCTCCAAAAGTGTCTAGATTATGAAAGACAAAGCAAGAGTGAAGAATTTTCATATGTTGGAGAATAGAGTTAAGAAACAGATGTAAAAAATGAATCCTAAATAGGAACATGGAACAGGAATTAGATATTCAGACAAAATGGGTATAATCTGAAGTAACTAAGGGAAGTTAAGTAAGGGATATATGGAAACCTATTATTTTTGCAATTTTTTCATCCAAATTAGTTGAAATTGAAAATAAAAAATCTATTATGAAATTTCTAAATTGTATAATGTTGGCTTAATATTCCATTGCAGATGCATTTTTGATTATTTATATTTTTCTGATGCAATAATTTTCCTTAGATATATGACAAATCTTTAGAGATGTGCAACACTATAAAGTACATATGTCTATATTTGGAAGCCTTAAAATGAGATTCAGTACGTGGAATTTATACTGTCATTCCATAGGACACTCAGCAGCCTTTACTTTTTTCTTTGAAAAATAGCACCTTTAAACTTACCTTCCTACTACCAGAGAGAACCAGATTTTAACTTGAAAGTTGCTACACATTATCATAGCAATTGATATAAAATTGTTTTCTAAACCAGTCTAGTGATTGCAAATAGAGTCCTGAAGTTATGGAAAATGTGCATGGAAAGTATTTGAATCAGTTATTCAGGGAAGATGAAAAGCTTGTTTTAGCAGGACTTGAGATCCACTCAGACGCTGCCCAATCCAGCACTGTTTTGTTTGTTAAAAATGGCTTGGTGGGGCAGCATAACTGAGGCAGAAACTTTCATGAGGAAAGGGGAGGGTCTGCCTCTCACCTCAGTCTACCTCCTGAGGTGCATACAAATGTATTTGATGGCTTGAAGCATCCCTAGCTTTTTACAGTTGTCTTCCAAAGTGCTGTTTTCCTGGAGTTTAATGTACTGAAGTAAATGAGTTCAAAGATGTCAGACTGGCAGTCTTCATGTAAAATCCATCACTTGGTTTTCCTCATTGCCAACCCAGTAACTTGTCCTCATTCTAAAGCATGAATAGTCCCATAGTAGTGAGATTTCTGAGGGTTGCATAGTGAATTCTATATATGTGAGGCCAGAAACAATAAAAACCACTGTGTTCTCTGCTTGCTCATTTTAAAGGTTGATTTTGGCAACACACTTTTGAGTATCTAATAATAACAATGAACACAATTATGCTTAGTGAGCACTGACATCAAAATCTATGGCACATTTTAAATTATTCCAGTATTAAACATTATGAAATTTGGGTTTATAAACATAAAGCAGTTTACCTATGGTTACACAGACTGATATCAAATATATATATATGTATATATATACACATATATACACATATATATGTATATATGTATATATAAATAAATATACTATATATAAATATATGTATATATGTATATATATAAATATAATTTCAGAGTCTATAGTCTTAATCTCCACATGACACTACAGACAGGAGTTGAACATTCTAAAGTGGAGAAGGCAATTGTCTAGACTTTAAGTATCTCAGAGGTGAAAGGGCAAATCCTCCTGTTTCTACAGGACAACCATTATAGAAGTAAATGAGATCTGAGTGTTTTCAGTTTATCATGAAATTAACTGGAATATGCATGTCTTCGCAGATCATGCCCTGACCATGACACTATGAATTATGTTATTGCTATATAGCAGTCTACCTCAAAGTCATCTTCATTTAATAAGCAATTATGACTGCTCAGGAATCTAGATTTGCTGGGAGGTTCTGGTGTTCCAAAACCAGCATTAGCTAATGTGGTCTGATTGCCTGGCCATCTGTATTATGCTGACAGCCAATCTGGGTCACCTTATTTATAAGTCTGACTATTGACTAGGTGTCAGCTTAAGCAAAGTGATTAGGCCTCATGAATCTGGGCATCCAACAGGCTAGGCTGGTCTTGCTCACTTGGTGATGCAGACCTATAAGTGAGAGTGCAAAGACCTCTTGAGATTTAGGTTCAGAATGGACACAACCACACTTTTCACATTTTATTTGTCAAAGAAAATTATATGGCTAACCTCCATTCAAAGGAAAATATATTCTACTGTTCCATGGGAAGAGTGGTACAGTCAATTTCAAAGGATATCTGAAGATGGGGGATATATTTGCAGTCAGTTTCTCTCCCTGTTTGTCTTCTCTGTTTCTGTCCTTCTCTCTCACACACACAGATGCCCTCTTTTGAAATCCATGTCTTTTATATAACTGTGTGATATCATCACCTGAAACACATCTTCCTGAACTACACAGTCTCCTTCCTCCCTGCTTCCATCTCTCTACACATGTCCTGGATGCTGCTTCAGAGAAGCCACTCATACTGACCTGGATGAAATAATTCTGTTTTCTCTTATAATGTTCATGTGAGTAGCTGGAATAGAAAGTCTTCAGGATGGATTGGTTTCTTTGATAGTATCAAGTGTCCCTTGTGCCACTGTGTGTGTTGACTGAGAGTGAGAAGGCCTTTCTTCACTTTGTGGATGGGCTTCCACAAAGCAGGCCTCTTGCAGAATAGCCCATTTAATGAAATATCAGGAAAAAAAATGGTATCACCTAATTTCCATTGCATCTTTTCTTGCATGTGAAGGTAGAGGTATTCCTTACTCCATCTACTAAGTGTACTGTGTTAGTTTTTTCTGTGTCTTTTTCTTTTTGTGTATGGAGATTGAACCCAGGACTGCTCTATTACTGACTGAATCTCCAGTTCTTTTTATTTATTTATTTATTAAATTTTGAGATAGGGTCTCTCTAAGATACCCAGGCTAACCTCAAACCCGAGATCATCCTGCCTCAGCTGTCCATGTAGCTAGAATTACAGGTGTGTGCTACCACATCTGGTGATGTGTTAGTTTTGTATACAGTGCTTTGTATGCAATGCTTCATGTAATCCTTTCAGAATTTCCAGGAGGTGAGTCTTATTCCTACTCTATTAATGGAAAAGTAAAGGTTAGAAAAATTAATTACATTGTCTTGGATTCAGTAAGATTTTAAGCAGAGTTTGAACTCAATTTTATTGACATAAAATTTCATTTCTCAATAATAAAGTTGTACTGTGAGAACCATAGAACAATCAAACAATTAGGACACTTTGTTTTAGAAAAACAAGCAAATATATGTCCTCTCTGCCTTTAAGTTCCAAGTTATGATTTTTTATGGAAAATATTTCTTCATGTGATGGTGAAACAGTATTCTTTAATACTTTGAAAGATCTGTACCTCACATGCCCAAGGCAATGCATTGACCTGTTATTTATCCTATTATTTTTGTCTTCTTTTATTTCTGTGTGTTTCGTGCATGTTATATAAAATGTTATAACTATGTTTTTTAAACCTTTATAAATTGTGCATAGTGTTTACAAATCACTGATTTATAACACTGGCTGAGAGATGATATAACACTTTCATCTTTTATTTAAATAATCTCACATCATGAACCTTCCTACTCTTGAACCATTATCTTTTGGTTTATGGTTATTTTATTTAGTTTAAATATATTGATGCTAAGTGGTGGACTTCATTCTAACTCTATCATTCAGATATATATTTAGACTGGCAGTGACTTGATTTATTTTAATTAAAATGGGGCATATGTGAATTAGGAAACTAAGACCCAGGTCTTGTTCATAGAGTTAGTTGGCATAAGAGTAGATGATTATCACAGCTGTATTGGTTGTTTAATAAAAGATTTTCTCTGAGTACAGAAGAATCATGTATTTTTGTAAACTGCTTTTGAAAAAAAATTAACAGAAACAAAAAGAATAAAAGTCATTTTCAGTGATTCAACCTGGAAGTAATTCTTAATTTGGGGACATTTTTTTCTTGTTTTTCTGCATGAGTTTTAAAATTGCATGATTCAGATTATTCTTTCTACATGTAATGTAACATAAATGTTTTAAGCATAAATTATTGAAAGTTAAAAAAGTCAAGAAATAAAAGAAGGCAAGTACTTTAAGTCCATCACTAAAATGAAAATTGTATGAATTTTGTTTAGTTGATCATTTGCCAAAGAATTATTCATGGAACTATTCCTTTTAGGCATAATCCCTATTCCTAAACTCAGACTGGTTAAATTGCAATGTCATGATCCAAGAGCAATAATAAAAGTATCTATACAGATGGAACACTGTATGAAAAATGCTAGTGGGGTAAATGGAACAGATTGTCACCACAATATGATAACTACATGAGGTAGCGCCTTTGATTTTTAGTCAGCTTTAGTCATTCTATAATGTATGTATGTTTCAAAACTTCATGTTGCACACAGTATATGATTTTATCTGATGATGTAAAAATCAAAGCAGGTTTTGAAACAAAAACTCACAAAACAGAAGATATCATAGCATTATTGGATAGCATTGAGATGGGACTATCGTCATGGAGTCAGCCTTGTTGTCCAGTAGATGAGATGTAGAATGATCCTGGGGTGTTGACTTTATGTTTGTATTTTTTGTTTGATATGTAAACATGCACATTTTCTAAACATGAGTTCCCACAATAATACATAAAGTAACCTAGTATTTCATTAAAGACCTAGAAGTTTTAATATTTAAGTATTTGCAAAGGGAAGCTATAATAGATGCTGACCTAGAAGTAATTCCTTAGAGTGTTCATGAGAATTTCATCATTCCTTATTTTGCTTCTATCTTCAGGAATTAGAGGTTTCAATTTATCCCTTTTTTAATTTTCTGGTTTTTTTTTTTTGTTTGTTTGATTTTTTTCTTTTTTTTTTTTTTTAATTAAGCTTATTCTTTGTGCATGTTTGAAAAACAGTCTGTGCTGGGAACATTTTCTCATCTGTTGGTGGAGATGCTGTGAATGGGCCTGCAGGGAGATGCAGCTGGTGGCCTTTAATAAGGGACTTCCTCCCTCTGGTGAACAGTGTGACTCACTGTGTGGCTTCAGTAAGGGAGGAGGCCATCCATTTTCTGGAAGACAGGTTTAATACAACTAAAGACAACAGCAAACTGGTAGGAGTGAGATTTACAGCAAAGCTGACCTGAAGTCTTCCAGATTGAAACCCACATTTCATCAAAGTGGATTTCCTCTTAAGCATTAATCTCAATAGCTTCATTCAACAGTTACAGGAAAATCAGCACAATGCCTGTCTCAGTGGGGTAAGGGTTATGGCCTTAAGCAGGAGACACATTTCCAGAGCACTTTCCCCTCTCCATCTTACTCTTTCCCTTCTCTGACTCTAGTATGGTATCAGATTGTTAGAGTAAGATGTTTTCTAAAGTTAAGTTCATTTCTATGTGTAATTTTTTTTTGTTAGAATAACACTCTTTTCAGATCTATCAAAATTATTTAAAGGTAAATGAGGATCATCACTGACTCAGCTATAGATCAGTCAACAATAACTTAAATGGAAAAAGACATTGTATTTAAATTTAGCCATGAATAATGTTTACATGTTCAGGACTGATTTTGACTAATGTTTATCAAGCATATATTATGTGCTCAATTCTAGAAATGAAATGATGAAGAAGACAGTCCTCTTCCTCAACATTCTGTCTACTCCATGTACTATGAATAAGGTAATTCTTATACTATGTCAGAAATCCGGTTCTAAAGGCATTGCAGAATTCTCAGGACTCCACAGGTTAGTTGAAGATGCTAAGGGATTTGGATTTCTTTACACAGTGACATGGCACTGAAAATTGATAGGATCATATCTGTGCCCTAGACAGAAAATTCTAACAGTGTGGAGGGCAATTTTTTTTGATGTTGGGGTTAGGGGGAATAGAGACTTTTGTTCCTGTTGCATTGGGACAAGTGAGGGGTGTATTGTTCTCAAGTGGAAAGAGAGTCTAATTTGTCGCAAAGGGAGAAAGGAGGGAACACATTTCTCTGCATTTCTCTGGCCACACGAAGTTGTTAACATTTGGCCAAAAAAAAAACACAAAAAAACAAACAGTACTTCACAGGTAAACATATATATCTTTCTTATCTACATTATTTTACATGATGATCCAGGCAGCTTCATACAGAGAGAGCTGATATGATTTTTTTTTTAATATATAACCTATTTGGGGTTCCAAAATAGTTATCTTGGATATTCTAAGATGACTTTAGGTTAAGTAATTGATTCTCAGGTTTTTAGTATTATGTGGGCTAGTGGAGTTCAGACTAAAAATATATAAAAGCTTTTTATATTTTATATAACGTAAACGTGGATATTTATTTATTTGAATTTTAGAGTAAGATGAATTTTTTTAACATTGAAATTCACCTCAGAGCACTTATGTTTACTTATAACTCTATACTCTGTAAGCATTGTTTGTTAAGTAATGAGTTTTTGAATAGGATTTTCTTTGATTATAAAAGCATTATGTACTTTATTTTTTAGAAAAGCATAAGTACACAACTATATCTGTGTTCTCAGTCACATTAAAGATTAATTGCAGCTGGGCACAGTGGTACATACTATAATTCCAGGACTTAGAAGCTGAGGCAGAAGGATTGCAAGTTGGAGGTCAGCCTTAGCACCTTAGCAAGATCCTATGTCAAAACAAAAAAAAAAACAAAAAAAACAAACAAACAAAAAAAAGGGCTGAGGGTATAAGCTCAGTTGTACAGTGTTCCTGGGTTCAATCTGCAGTATCAAAATAATAATAACAATAATTGTGATAAGATACTCTTTAAATAAAAGAGTATTAACCTCAGGGATTTATTATGATATTCATTTAAATTACTTAATTTCTCAAATGGAAAGATAATTTTTAAGGAGGTATTCATTACAGTCTGCTGAAAGGTGAATTTGAAAAACAAATTAGTAGATACTTTCATTAGATTGTTTCATAAAAGGTTTTTCCTCCATTTTCTGAAATAATTTCCATATTAATTTTGAAAAGAAATCCTGCATAAAAATGGAGGATAGATACATTTTGGTTGTGTGTTATTTAACCTTGAAAGATTGGATTAACCAGAAGCATTTCCTTTACCTTTTCCATGTAGATATTTACAGATCCTCCCTGTTGTGATACCATCAAAGCTGTTGGATACTTAACTACTGAACCAACTAGTATTTGTTTGAATGCTGACTATGTAGCAAAAATGAAGCATTTTGTTATTTCTTTCTGCTTAAAGAGAATGGTATGACCTTGCTTGGTTCACTGATTGTTTGGGTTCACTTATTCAGAAATGTGTATTGTATGCTACCAAGTACCAGCTAACAAACCAGATATTGGAAATGCAAATGAATAGATGAATAAAGCAGTCCTCTCCTCTTCTGAGAGCTGGCAAAGAGAGGAGAATGTACCAAGAGTACAACACCCTTTGATGAGAGCTATTAAATCACAATAAAGAGAGTACCATTTGACCCATAGAGAAGAGTGATTACTTTGCTTAGGAGAACATGTCTAATTGCTTGATTAATGTTGTAAAAAACATATTGTAACACTTATAAAAGGCCAGTGTGCAAGAAGCCAAGGTTTAGTTATGAACATGTGTCAAGAAATGAAATGTCAAAACTTGAAGTCAGCTTAAAAAAAATTCCTTTGTGTTTATGGGTGTTTTAAATTGAAAGATCAACTTAAAATGAGATCTGTATTGATTGAATTAATTGAATTTCAATCATCATCTTGAAAGAAAATTGCATAACAAAAAGAATATAATAAAAACTCAGACTCTTCAGTTGTCATAAACAAACCAAAGAAGAGAATGGAGGAAACACTCTCCAGGGATTAGCTGATTTAATTATTGTCCTTTGGCAAGTCACATGACCACTCTGCACCTTGGTTTGTTTTTAAAGTTGGAAATATTTTGCAGATATTTCCATATCCAACATTGTGTTACCATCATTCTAAGAAGGAGAAAATCAGTAGGGTTTGGGAAACTCTGTAATATGAGAAAAATGTGAAACAAAATCAAATCTTCAGTAGCAAAATAATAATCCAGGAATGTAGAACAATATCCCAGGATTTGCAAAAAGAATAAAATAAATAATTGTAAGCATAAATATTTTTCCTTAGCTACGCTATCTTTACTACTGTGAGCAATATTGATTTATTATCTGTGCTGTCTTAATGCTAAAACAACAGATTTTTTCCCTGGCAAAGTCACAACATTGTGTGAATCCCTTTAAATTGTCAATTTGAAATGAACTCTCTTTTGAGATAAAGAAAAAGGGCAGTTAAGTTTTTTTTTTTTAAGAAGGAAATAAAAATAAGAGAATTGCCAGCTGCAGTGGGGCACACCTGTAATCTGAGGAAGCTGAGGCAGGAGGATTGCAAGTTCAAAGCCAGCCTCAGGAGTTTAGAGAGGCCCTGAGTAACTTGGTGGAAAGAAATAAAAGGGGGCCGGGGATGTACCTTAGTGGTTAAACCCCCCCTTTGTTTCAATCCCTGCTATATATTTTTTCTTGTGTATGTGTTATGTTAAAAATTAATTGTTAGCGACTACTATTCATCAGTTAGTGTGGTCTGTGAGGTAGGTAGCATTATCTTGTCCCCGTTTGACGTAGAGATATAATGAGGCATAGAGGTACACAGGTACAGTGATGGTTCCATTGCTTAAGCTTTGAATTTTCCTTACAGATTACTTCATCATCACTAATGTGCATGAATTGGATTAAATCATATCTGAGACCCTTAGGGCTTCTTATATGGAAATTTACAAAAGATATGCTTAGATATATAGCTTTGATGTGGTGGAGATTAACGAAAATATATGAGGTGAAGGCAAATTTGACTCGTTTCCTTGGAATTCTGTTCCCACTCTCATGTTTTGGCCAAGCGTCATTCTCTCGCTATTAAATTATAACTTGGAACCTCCACCACTTCCTCCTCTTCCCTCTGTGATGATTCATTGAGAGTCCCATCTGAACAAAGCAAAGCCTGAAGATGCTTCCAAACACAGTTCTTGTGCAGCCTGCAGCCTTGCAGAGGCCTTGGAAAACACCAGCACATGAGCTAGTGTTTCAGAAAAAACCCTGAGATGCCTTAATTCACTGATTCTCTTCCCCACTTGAATAATCTTCCTTTTGAAAAGAGCAGTTCCTCGTTTAGCCCTATTTGCTTCTAATCCTCATGGCTTTCTTGATTATTTTTTATCAAACTATGTTATAATGCATTTGCCTTATCTTAAATTTTGTAGATTGCCTGTGGCAGCCCTATTTCTTGTTTCTTCCCTAGACGCCCCTGCTCAGTTGGCACAATGTCTTCACTTCTCACTGGCTTTCTTAATTCACTATGCCATGACTTCCTTTGTGCCATTTCTCCTATTTCTTTTCTCAGAGGAAGATAATGTCATTTCTTACAGACCCCGATCTCTTGCTGTCTCCATAAAATCTTCCATAACCAAAATGACTCTTTTGGTCCCTTGCAGTCAAGTACTAGGTGCCACTTGGCTTGCTCAGGACCGGTGCTACTTCCAAGTGCAGCTTCAATTCTTGATATCTCTTTCCCAAACTTTTAGAAACTTAAAAATAGGGCTCAGAGATTCTAAGAAATGTTTTCTTTTTTCTTTTTCAACCAGGCCCATGCTTTATATAAATTGACAAAGAAGGAATCCCTTCTTTTGATGTACTCCCACCAAATAATACAATTGTTATTTCTAGGTATGGATGACACTGGAAATAAAATTGAGTTTTGTGTGAGTGTGTTAAAAAAGAAGCCCATACATGTAATAATACCATGAGATATACATTTGCATTACTCATGATCTCATACTGCATTTCTCTGCCAAGAGATAGAGGTGCCCAATAAGATGAGTGTCTAAATCATTTTGAGCATATGTTAAGTCTTAGTGTTTTACCTTAAGCACTCAGGTGTAAGCGGAATTTTATGTCGGATCTCTCATTAAACTGTGAATGGGAGCACTCAGCAAAACATACAATGCTTACACATATGCCTTTGTGTAACGTGTGTTATTTCTTCCTTAAGTTCTGACTTCCTTTTATAGAGGTTGCTGAATTTGCAAATTCTGTCCCCAAGCTTGTTATCAGCCCTGAAAATCCACTGAAAAGTCTTCCCACTGAACATTGTTGCTTAATTCTGTAGCTTCTTTGATTAAATATGACTCAAGCTGTTTTGTAAGAAATGAACTCTTCAGATCCTTTGGAAAAGGAATAGGGAGATGCCTGGTAATCAATACATAGAAACATGCCTGTACCCCAATTTTAATGAAAAAGAGTCATTGTTTTATTGCATTTTGGAAAATTGAGTGTTTAACTTTTATTACAGTGCCACCCACATTTCCCAAGCACCTTATAAGATCAAGGTACTGTGCCAATCACTGTGTAGTTATAGGGATGAGAATGATATAGCATCTGCTCCTGAGTAAGCAGAATAAGTGATGGACAGTTCAGTTTCGTTAGACAAAATATGATCAGTGTCAGACTAAGATGATTAGCAGGAGGGGAGACATGAAGTGGAAGTAATTGGTTTTCCCAGAGCATTCCTGGCTTACCTTTACTTTATGCCACCATGCACACAAGAGGGTGCACCGATAACAAATATGTTGTAAAGTTAACCAGTAGACTGAACACTGTAGTAACTACTCTCTACTAAGAAAGATAAAACAAGAATATTTGGGGATATAACATATAACACATGTGTGGTTCTGTGCTCTGAAATATGGGTACCACATACACTGAAAATATATTGAAGTCAAGAGCCTACATTTTATGCATATATCACTTCCATGGTATTAAAACATGTACCTTGTATTATATGGTGCAATTTTTCTTCTTAATTCTCAAGTCTTTATTCACAGTGTTAAAGGGGAGCAGACTTTAAAGTTACTCTTGATTTAAAAAAAAAAAATTTGAATCAGTGTGTGGAAGGATAACACAATATTTGAGGTTTTCCAAACCCATGGACTTTTTTATGTGCTTAAAATTACCTCCCAGATATTTTGTAAAGATGACTTGGTATAGATATATTTAGTTCTGAGTTAAAATTCCCAGGGATTGCAAATATTTTGGAGAATAACTGTGAAAAGCTTCTTCAAATCTGTACTAGCTCCATCACAACCTCTACATGGTTCCTGTAAATTTTGTTTCCATGTTTTCTTTTGATTAGAGAGATGATTTAAGAAACCCTTGTTTTATTTAATTGTTGCTAGAGGCAACTTTTAATGCATCCCAGTTACTCTACCTAAGGTCTCAAATGTTTTGCTCAGATAGATTTGCAAAGAGATGCTGTGTAACATAGTGGTTTTAAGTGAGGACTTTGCAACTGTCTTTGTTCATAATCCCCACTCAGCCACTTCCAGATGTAGAACATTGGGTACCATAACAACCTATCTTCTGGTCTTTGGTTTCCTTAACTGTCAAATGGGGGTAACAATGACTGTTTTTCTGTATATATTGTAAGTCATGCAAAACAAGGTCTGAAGCATAATGAAATTCTGTAATCATCATTATTAGTAGTAATACCACTGCCATTAAGAATGGCACACACTTGTTCTTGCCCTCTCATTAATAGTATATTTTCATAAAAAGTCCTGAAAATTATGTTTCTCTTTTTGCTTTAACTCCAAAAGACTGTGACACCCTTAGTATCTTATGTGGAGTGACAGTTTTACATATTTGTGGCTTGACTTTTTCTGTCATTTCAACCTTCATTAGTCTTATGGATTTCCTTCAACTGTTTTTATACATTTATTTGGTTTCCAGTATTACCACCTTATAAAGCAGAGCACATGATGATGAACAAGCAAAAACAAACAAAAAATAAGCAAGATATTCATTTTAGTCCTGGTTGATTTTTTTAAACAATGTACTTAAAAATGAAAACAGAATGTCCATGTTTTAAATATCCAAGCTTGTGTCTTATCAATGTCTTACAAAACAAATGAGAGTAATTGTTTAGAGATGAGGTAAAGTGTGGTTTCAGTGCATCTAACTTAATTTATTTCTGAGAGATGTTGCAAATGCCATATAACTGAGATGCAAGAGAAAGCACAAAGACATCTGTAAGTTGCTACCATGATCTTCTCATATGTAGAAGGGATCAGAGCTGGACTTGGACTTTTCATTTTTATTCATCATTTACTGCATCCTTTCAAACAGGAAGCATTTCATTAATATTTTATGCCATTTTGGAATATTGGAATTATGAAAAACTGTGTCACTTTAAAAAGAAAATCTGAAAGCTATTTATTAAGTGACTTTAGATGCCTTTTGATTGCCTGATAGTGGGGTGAATATGAAAATGTTGTTTTTTTCTGATGAACTTATGAATCCCTTTTACTAGATGGTGAAAATAAGTATACTTGTTCGGTTTTCTCTTTCCCTGTAAGTCTTAGTTGAGTAAAAATATAAAATGTTTTGTTTTTTATATCTTTTTTTGATGATATAAGTTAGAAGTTTGAAAGAAAACTATTACAATTTAAAGCACTCGAGAATTCTACTTTAGTGTTCCTGACTAGTAAACATCTTATGAAAGGTGAAGTCCACAAGGAATATTTGATTGAAGGTCTCAATATTGGCAAATTTGCAGTTTTTTCACTAAAAACTCCTGAACTGAGTGACTGTTGTGCATTCATTTGGCTTCCTTTCTCTTTGGGTTACCTGGGAAAGCCAAGAGGTTTTGGTGCAATAGCAACACTAATTAAGGGAAATGAATGAGACCTTTGTGCCAAATGTGGAGCACCTTACCTATGTCATTGGTTGGAAAATTCAGCAAAGAAATTTTTGAAAGTGCCTGCTCACATGATTAAGGAATTTATATGCCAGAACCAGAAACTCCAAAATCTAACACTTCAAGGAGAGTTACTGAAATTAATAGCTTGGGAATGGCAAAATATTAGGGATTGGGAAAATGCACAAAGGAAGAAAGTAGAGATTCAGAAGTTAAGAAAATAAAATTGATCATAGTGTGTTATGAAGACAACACAGTGGCCGTGCTTGCAAACATGATGAAGGGGTTAAGAAATTCTTCTGTGTACACTAGCATATCAGAACAAAAACTCTGAACTAAGTGCAGAAAAATTCCTACATAGGCAATTTCAAAAGTGTAAGTTCTAATGAAGTAGTTGAAACTCAGTGCTCCTAATTATGATGATGGGAACTTTAGAATGACTCTGACCCTCTGGAGCTAGAACTTATGTGACTCTTCAAGTTGAGGAGGGAAGGGTGGTTTCTGCAAAGCAGCGAGGAAGAGTGACGAGCATCAACCTGTTTTTGAAATCTACAGGCTGTGGTGAAGAAGAGCCATGTACTGCGTTTGGCATTGACTTTGTATAGATCAGGGTCAGCATATTGTGGTCTGTGGGACAAATTCTACCTGACCTGTACACCTGTTTTGTAAATAAGTGTCACTTGTTCTTTATGTATTGTCTACAACTGCTTGTGTGCTGTACTGGCATTGCTGAGTGGTTGTAACAGACCTTTGGATCTGCACAACTTAAAATATTTATATCTGGCCCTTTGAAGAAGAAGCTTGCTGACTCCTGATATTCAAATACTGGAAGCATATGTGGAATGTTGGATCACTGATGCAGAATTTAATATTTTAGTAAGCATTTAGACAATTATTAAGATCATTAGACTCCAAATTCTCCTGCTGATTCATCAAGAATGAATGATACTACCCAAAGAAGCCAGGGGAAACTCTTCAGGAGATGTTAAGAAAATAAACAAATGTAGCAAGGGCGAGTAGAGGACTTTTTTTTAAAAATTATTATTTTATTTTTACAGACTGCATTTTGATTCATTGCACACAAATGGGGTATTTTCATTTCTATGGTTGTGCGTGATGTAGATTCACACCATTCGTGTAATCATACATGTACATAGGGTAATGATGTCTGTCTCATTTCACCATCTTTCATACCCCAGCCCCCTCCTCCCTCTCATTCCCCTCTATGAAATCTAAAATTTCCTGACATTCTTAAGAAAAGATCTTTCTTTTATTTATGATAATTTGTGTCATAATGATTGCTAAGACTCTGACAAAAAGATATTAACAAAACAAGGTAAATGAGAGAAGTGAGGCAGAGGCCATGACGTTTTTGCATGTATTCTGCTCACCCATCATGCAGGCCCTTCTCCCTCTTCCCCCTCTGAGAAGAACCAGGCAGTACCCAGTCTCCACCACCCACATCAGCTCCTTCACATGAGAACTTGATAATCACTGTTCTGTTATCATAAGTGTTGCTGTATAAATCAGAAAACAGTAGAATTGTATTACCAACAGTTGACCAGAATTTGGGTAAATTTACTAGGCCATATTGATTGGGTTTTGAGCAAGGCATGTACTCTCTCTTGGTCTCACTTTCCTTGTATAAAGATGGCCATAATATGTAGGATTATTTTTTTTAATCTGAATCACTTACTTCATTGTGTTATGAAAATAAAATGAGATGATTTATGTAAAAGTGTTTTGAGGAATATAAATTGTTATTCAACTATAAATTGATATTACACATTTATTACTAGGTTACAGCAATGGCACCTAGAAAAGAGTCCTCCTGATATAGCTAATTCAAAATAGGCTAGTGCAGTGAATCATCTGATCAGCCTGACCCAATGACAGAGTACTCTGGAGAGTCTTTGGGACAAGATATTAATTATCATGTCTCTTAGATTCAAATATAAATTGCTTTCTGTATTTTGTGGGTGACAGAAGTCACGTGGATTTAGCTACACTGAATTTTCCTATGATCTTCTTTTAAAATGTAGCAAAATAAGCGACACAGATCTACATAATGCATATGCAGAATAACTCATAGAAATCAATCAATTTTATTGAGTAAACAACAAATGAATGAATTTGTCCTTTCCCAAGGTTAGAGAGAAGGAGAGCGAAAGGCAGAGAAGGGAAGTCGAGAAAGACCCAATAAAAGCATGTTAAATGTCAGAAAGTCAAGTAAATAATAAAAAGGTGGAGAGTATAAAGGAGAGTTAATAAGAAAATGGAACGTCTGCTGAGGAGTGAATATTAAGATGTCGAAATAGTGGATAACACATCAGGCAGTGCACATAAAACTTGCCTGCTACAGTTTTTGCCTGTTAGAGAAAATATGCCATGGACATCCATATAAGAAGATGAAATCTTTATTTTCTCACAGGTAATAGGAGAGATTTATTTAAACACAACCCAATATGTTTTGCATCATCATTAAGGCTATAATAAATATGTTAATTAAATTTGGAGCTGAGGCCCTTTTGATTTTGTCAGTCACAAGAATGCAAGTGAATTATGAGTTCTTTGTTCTGTTCCCACAATAAAGGGAAAGTTCTTACAGAATTATGCTTAAAAGGCATCTAGCACTCGGGTGCTGTTTTTCCGTGTTTCATAGTTTAAGGCATTGCACCACTGTTGGAAACATCTTAGGGTTCTTTACATTATTGTCTTGAGATCCTCTATGCTAATCTAGACCATTTCATAGCTATAGCAACTAAAGAGCTATAAAGTGAGCCACCAAGAGAAACTCATAATAAAATATTAAAATTATATACCCCCTAAAGTATGAACTACATCTGAAAAGTAAGTTGGGTGCTTTGTTAGGTACATGCATTTTGAGAGCTCACTGGAGTGCCATTTAGCACATAGAAGCAGTTCTTGCAAACTTCCTGAGCGGTGTGGAAAAGTCAATGAATTTCTCAGAGTGCCTCTTTTATACTCTGGGGAACAATTAAAGTTGGAAAAATCTGGCTGAATAAATGCCTTCTCCTTTCCTCTGTATTAAGGGAATGATTGTAGTCAATATAAGGTTTTTTCCATTTCACCAACTAGGGTGGGGAGAAGTCATCTAAAACTTGTGTCTAAGCCTTCCCATGCCAAAAGCGTTTTTACACTGTGGCCATCTTGGGGTGGCTACAATTAAAACCTTTTGGTAAGTAGGAAGAGGAAGTGACTGGATTAACTGGAGATTTTTATCTAGAACTTAATATTTTTCACTCATAGTAAAGAGCCTTTCTTGATACCCTAAAATTGCATGTGGTTTCTAGAGGGTCAGGTGCTGGATAGATTTATTCATTCTAAAACATATTAACAAAAGATAATTTCAGATTAATAGAAGTAAAAGTGGATATTTTGTCAGTTACTTTTAATCAAAAATTACCAGTGACTAGATATGTATGAAGTTACATTTTTAAGATTAATTTAGTTAAAACTAACACTGAAATTTTCTATATTTTGTAATTAGGGAAGATACTAATTATGTAATTATATCTTTGTTACTACAAATAGTAATGATAATTACAGAAATATTTAATGTAATTTACCATTTACCATTGTATTACCATGTTAGAATGATAACATCCATTAATGGAAGAGAATGATACAACTGAAATAGTACTGTGTTCCTGGTTAAGTATGCAAATTCTGGAGCTAATTTACCTATGATGAAAATCTGGTTTATCATTTACTATTTAGGTAATCTATTTAGGCAGTTCTTTGATTTCTTTGAAGCAATTTCTTTAAATATGCAACATATTGAATATTGTTTCTTTTTAAAACTTTTTATTAGTATATTATAGTTATATATAATATTGGTGTTCATTTTGACATAATCATACAAACATGGAATATAATTTGCTTCACTTTATTTGCAAGTACTTCCCCTTTCCCTCCCCACTTCTGTCTGCCTATTCCCCTTTCTCTACTCTATTGATCTTCCTTCTTTTTATAGTTTTTATTTTAATTACTGCTTTACAGATATATGGTTGAAATACACTGTATTATATTCATATATGTGCATAGCGTACTTTGTTAAGTTTCATTACACTATTACTCTTTCCTTGTCTCTCTTCCTTCCCCCTCAGTCCTCTTCCTCTGCTCCACTCATCTTCCCTCCTTCCCTCCCTTCCTCCCTCACTCACTTATTCAGTCTTCCTTCTTTCCTTGCTTCCTTTTTTCCTTCCTTCTTTCCTTGCTTCCTTTTTTCCTTCCTTCCTTCCTTCCTTCCTTCCTTCCTTCCTTCCTTCCTTCCTTCCTTCCTTCCTTCTTTGGGTGATGAAGTTTAGACCCAGGACCTCATACATCTTTGTATGTGCGCTACCATTCAGATACATCCCTAACGCAATAAGATTTCTTAAAATTATTTTGATTTTTAAATGTTAAACCAAAGTGCTTAACACATAGCTAGCACTCATAAATTTGAATTAATATTGTTATTACCACCATTGTTTATTCCTGGCTCTTTTCCCTATCAGTTCTCCACACTGTTTAAAAATTGTGCCAATGCCATTTATGTGGTTGAATGCATTAAGAAGTAATTTTCTATTTCTGAGCTAGTGAACAGATGTGTGCTTATGACTTTATATAAGGAACTACTTCATGAAGTATAATGTTTCTTCATAAAAACAAAACAAAAGAAAAAGAAGAGGAAAAATTAAAAGGCCTTTGTAAATTAATAATAAAAGTGCTGAGAAAAGCCAGGCTAAATTGCTCCTAAAGCTTGGACACATGGTATTTCATTATAGATGATGAGTGATATATATAGAAAAAAAATACATATATATATATATATATATGTATTGAACTTAGGGGCACTTGATAACTGAGCCACATCCCCAGACCTGTTTTGTATTTTATTTATAGATAGGGTCTCGCTGAGTTACTTAGTGCCTTGTTTTTGCTGAGGCTGGCTTTGAACTCTCAATCCTCCTGCCTTAGCCTCCTGAGCCTAGTTGCTGGAATCATAGGAATGCACCACTGCACCTGGTGATGAGTGGTAAATCTGGCCAGTGGGCAAGGAATCATGACCAGCTATTACATTTATTTATATTTTAAATTCTTTTTGGAACTGATGATACATTGGTGATCTTTCTGATGGTTCTGGAAGTGCCTTTGCTAGAGTATGGAAGAACACCATTGCTTCTTGAACAATTGCACTTTTTTCACCTTGACAATTGTACTTACCTTAAGATAGAAGTACAGAAGACAAGATCTTTCTCACTGAGGCAAATTGAGTGAACTTGTCTCTTCTGACTGAGAGGCATTAGTTAAGGATTCCAGTTCTTGGAACCTGGAAATAATGTCAATATGTGATAATAGGTATCAAAGCACAGGGCTTAGACTACTGGGGAAGAGTTTCCCACAAGAGTTTCCTAATGGTGCTGACATTCAGAACATAATGAGCTATTGCTTTGTACTCACTTATTGAGAAGGATTTAATTTTGCCGCTCATAGTTAACGTTTTATATGTGTATAAATACATATTAAACATATGTAGATAAGAATACACATGGACAACACACACACACACACACACAAAAGAGATAGTGATGTCTTTGTACTTCAGAATGACAGCATATTCTAGGTTGAGAAGCTGATACCTTAGTTGAATCCACAGTATGAGCACTGTGAGAGTAGATGTTTCCATTCTACAGATGAAGCGATTGAGATGTGAGTGGGTTAAGTAATTGCTTCACTGTCATACATTACTAAGTGATAGAGATTGGATTTAAAATAACAGCCCCTTCTTTTTCTATTACATCACGTATGCCATTGTAAGGCCCTTTCATTTGGTTTTTTGATCTGGTAGATCATGCCATTTGTCTTTTAAATAGTTTATTCCAAAAGAATAACATGTACCTTTAATGTTCAGCTATATATTTTGCTTCTGTAGTATGGATTCAGATTCTGGTTCTACCATGTAGGAGCTGTGAGAACTTGCATAGCTTAACCCTTCCAAGTTCTGGTTTGGTTTTCTCATTGGTAAAATGAAGAGAATAAGAACATCATGTAGCTGTTGGAAGGACAAAGTGGTAGCATATCTATGTTGGCATATAATATTTGTTTTATAAATGTGTTATTTCTGTTTTTATTATTACTGTTATTGTTATTTGCTGTTTATTTGAATACATATGAGTAATAATACATATCAGAAGTAATATATTCCTCTCAAACTGTAACTGGTATCTCTAAAAAGTATCATATTTTATTTATCAGCTTATACTTTTATTGAAAATATTTATAGGAAAATTTGTACATATTCCAAAATGATATATGATGGGAAGATATATTTAAATTTAAAATATAAAGCAAAAGCAATAGGCTGTATAATGAACATTTTAATGCATTTGGGTAAGATCTCAAAAGTTGTACTTGAAGATATTAACATGAACAGTGATTTGGTGTACCTTACTAGCCAATATACCATAACAGTTTTGTTTGGGTAAAGACACTTCTCTTTTTTTTGTTTTCTGTTTAAACCAACACATTTAATTTCACCTGTTATTGATTCCATAGAACTGTTTGTAATTATATCTTTGTTATTTAAATAAATTTATATGTTCTTATATACTGTACCACTTGAAGATGCCATTCTGTTGACTTAAATTCTATGTGAATAAGGCCTATGTTCTGTTTTGAGATATTTATTGCATTCCTATATATATGAACCTGAACTTACATATGTACAGATGCAATTTCAAAAGTTGTAACAGTGATAGTGTTATAAAGACTGAAATTGCCAGATCATAGTAGTAGTATAGAAGTTTGAATGTATGTCAATGTGGGAGAGAAGGAAGATCAACCATCAGTATCATTTATTCTGCTTTTGAATTTACAGAATACTTAAGATAAAAGATAGAAAACTGACATCTTAATTTAGTGTTAATGGTGTGGTTTAAGGGTGTACTATAAATTCTCAGATTCTTATTTAAAATATAGATTCCTTCTTATATCTCTTGAATCTGAATACACATATATAGGACCTTTTTTGAGGTAAGCTTAATGGATTCCAATGTACATCTACAGTTTGGGATTAACTACATTTTCCTCATCTTCAGAATTGTAAGTTATCTGACTAGGTTCATATTTTAAAGAAATTTAAATACATAAATTGTATCTTGATTTGTGAAAGAAATTCCTTACTTTTATATTAACTAGTAATAGCACATTCTATAATGAGTAAGGAACTTGTCATAAATTTTAGTATAAAATCTTGACACTTTATTTTAGCTATTTTTGGAGCACAAATATTTCATCTGTTTAATTTTCTTATAACAAGAACACATTTGCATTTTAGAAAGTTTGTAATTTATGAAAAAGTTGAAAAAGAAGATAGCACTCTGTTTGGTTCCTCCTTCATCCCCTGCTTATTAGTATTCTTTGTGAATATATCCTAAACTTCAAACTTGGTAATGTTGTAGTGCTTCATGCTCAGTCAGAGGAACTCTTCCCTGTCTACACTCTTTCTAGTAATTTCATCATGTCTTGTGACTTTCAAGAACACCTGCATGTGGACCACTCAAACGCATGTCCCCAGGACTGGTCTCTGAAGAAATTCTATATTTTTAGGTCTAACTACATACTGAACATGTTTATTTGGATTTTGAATAATCTTCAATCCACACATGTTCATAATCAAACCTGATCCTTCAATAAGTTTCCCTTATATTCTGCCATGCAGTTACTGAAATTAAAAAAAAAAAAAAGTTGACATTATCCTTTGAACTTTGTCTGTCATTTCAAATCTCATCCATCCCAGCTGCCGATCCTGTTGGTTCTTCCTTCAAAACACAAATGGCCTGAATCATACTGCTGTCCTACAGTCTGCATTCAATACCTAGCAATATTGAAACTCAGGTCATCATATTACTAACTGAACCTTCTATGGGTTCTCATTTCATTCAGAATATAAACCAAAGTCCTTAGAAATTATCCCTTAGAAATATTACCTGACTTGCCATTATTATTCTCATTCATCCCCTCATTCATTCCCTCATTCTTCATTCCAAATGTGCTGATATTCTTGCTATTCACCGAAAACCTAACCTATCTCAGGACACCTGCATTGATGTTTCTCTGCCAAAAACATTTATTTAGCAAACATTAATATGGTAGTCCATTAATTTCATTCTGCCTTTATACCAATATTATCTTAATGTTGTGGATGGTGATAGTAACAGCCTTCCCCATCCTCTGCACTCCCTTAACTTCCTATCCCTTTTTTCTTTCTGTCTCTCTTTCCTCCCTCCTTCCCCCACCCCTTACACACACACACACACACACACACACACATACATATTCTCTTGTATCCTCCCTCCATCTCTTCTATCCAGTGACTAGAACATAGGAGGTGCTCGGCAAATATTTCACATTGTATACATTTTACTGCCTCTAGAGATAGGAGTAGAATGCAAGTACTTTATATGATATCTGTATGAACACTGGGAGGAAAGTAAAGAAGGGATACAGGGGAGGAAGCAGAGCTGCCAGTCTCATCATGGAAACTCTGTCCCACAGGGAAAGGATACAAAGCAGGTGCCTCCCCTGTCTACTTACAGAGAGGAGAGACTGATGTACTAACCACCAACTTCTGAGGGTGGTATTGTTTCTGAGTCGGCTATGACCTTGGGATAAAATATCCTATCAATGAAATTCAGAAGATGCTCTCAATATTTTAGTGTAGAATAGTAAAATTCCATCTCTGTGACATGGCCTGTGAATAAGTGTTCAATGTCAAGCACAAAGTTTCACAACAACTTTGTAGATCTTTTTTTTTTTTTTTTTTTTTTTTTTTTGGTGGGTCCTGGGGATTGAACTCAGGGGCACTCAGTTACTGAGCCACATCCCCAGCCCTATTTTGTATTTGATTTAGAGACAGGGTCTCACTGAGTTGCTCAGCACCTCACTTTTGCTGAGGCAGGCTTTGAACTCACAATCCTCCTGCCTCAGCGTCTGGAGCTGCTGGGATTACAAGTGTGCACCACCATGCCTGGCAACTTTGTAGATCTTTGAAAAAATTTCTAACATACTTTTCACATAATATTTAAAAATGATAAATCTCTTGGACATTTTATCATAGCTCATATTAAAATAGGGTCACTGTGATATTGTCAACAAAATTAATACTCCTCAGTCAATGTGCTCAACAAGATCACTTTGGGAGAGTTTGACTTATTCTATGTATATTTGCAGATGGAAGTTCCATGAGGGAGAGTGCAGCATTAGCCTGCCCCTTGTGATCTCACCACCACGGTCAATGCAGCTTCACAGACCCAGCACTGCTAGGCTGCTCCTTTTGCTGAACTGCAGGGGCAGACCCTTGATGCAGCCCCCTTGTCTGATGGGATTCTCCATTCCCTTGTCATGACCTGTCCTGGGCTTCACTTGGAGTCTGATTCATTTGATCATGTAAAGTGGTGCAGCTCTACTGTGCTTATTGTTGAATATTTAATAACTAAAAACAGTTAAGGAAACTCACACTCAGTTGAAGTCCACTACTCTGTTCTATCAGAAATAGAGAGAAAGTAAGAGAGAGAGAAAGAGAAAGAAAAAGAACTCAGATGATTTATTATTTGGTCATTAATAATCCAGAGAAAAAATTTTGATCCATCCACCCACAGGTTTTATTTCCCTTTTTTGAGAATTTTTCTGTTGTTAACTATATGGCATATCTTATAAGATACTGGTACCAGACTAATCCTCAAAGTTGTTCTCATAAATCTCAATGCCAGTTTGGAACATTTGGGGCTAATTGAGAAGATGCATATGATATACAACTCTTCATGTTCTAGGTGAGTTCCTCCAGACTAAAAATAATGAGAATTTATGAATATTAATATTGGTTGACAGACCAACCAGAGTATTGCATTGGCAATTTCTGGATTCTTCCTCAAAGGCAAGGAACATGGCAAAAATATCAAATAAATCCTCATGCTTTGAATGTCCAACAATGTACACTGTATCATTCTTGTTGATATATATATATATATATTAATAATACACACACACACACATACACATATACATATATCATGATTTCCTTATGAGCTAGTTGATAAATCCCATAAATGTTTATTGAGTGCTGACTATTGTCTCGGCTTTCTATGCTCTATCTGGCTTTATGTGGCAGTCATTAAAAAAGAAATGTAGCCATGCACAGTGTCACACTGCCTGTTATCCCAGTAGCTCAGGAGCTGAGGCAGGAGGATGGAGAGTTCAAAGCCAGCCTCAGCAAAAGCGAGGTGCTAAGCAACTCACTGATACCCCGTCTCTAAATAAAATACAAAATAGGGCTGGGGATGTGACTCAGTGGCTGAGTGCCCCTGAGTTCAATCCCCAGTACGCCCTTCAAAAAAAGGTTGTGTGTGTGTGTGTGTGTGTGTGTGTGTGTGTGTGTGTGAGTGTGTGTGTGATGTGTATATAAACATGTATATATGCACACTTAAAAGCATATAAATGTTACAATATGTATTAAACAATAATTCCATTTAAATATAGTAATTGGTTGGTTGGTTGGTTAATAGTCTGAGCATAAATGGAGAGACAGAGATTAGGTTTACGTCTCAACATTGATTATATTTCTATCAATTTATATAGCTTTGATTTTCTTACAGGTTGAGAGTGTGTGTGTGTGTGTGTGTGTGTAAGCAAGTGATGACTTTTGATAGGTACCCCTGATATATTGTTGAAATTTTATTACACATTAACTCTAAGAAACTCTGTTGAGTAAATTATTAATGTTATATTCACATATAGGGCTTTGACTCATGAAATCTTATAAAAACAATGTATTTTATATTGGTAAAAAAATCAAATAGTTTGAATTTTATATTTTTGGTTTATATATTCACCATCATAATGACTCCATGTTACACAGGAATGCATATGTGCATGTTTGTATTAATGAACTAATATAGCTCATAATGTATGTGTGTGTGGGATGTTTACTGTGCCTCTAATAGTAAAATGGGAGAATAGAAAGAACCCAGATGTGCTGTCATATCAACCTAAATTCACATTTTGACTTTTCCTCTTGCTAGTTGTATACCCCAAGAAGATATTTGCATTCTGTGGGAATCAGTAGATGTAGATGTACCTAACTAAGTAAACAAAATTACATTGTGTGTGTGTGTGTGTGTGTGTGTGTGTGCGCACACATGCACGTGCACGCAGTTGTGTGTTAGAATGTATGCAGCATGGGGCTGTGCCACACAAGAATCAACAAATGTGCTGCCATTCATTTCTTAATATGTTATCCAAATACAGATTTACCAAATAATTTTTATATTGGTGTACTTGGCAGAACTAGTGGTTTTAAATTCAGGATTGGTAATTGAAGTTTGCATTTAATGCCTGTATATACAAATAAAATGCAATAATATTGTCATAGGGTTTTCTTCACTTTTGATTTCAAATTATTTCTTTTGAAAGTTAAAAAATGGGAAAAAGATAGAGATCACATAGAGAGGTAAAATTAGCATATACTCACATGAACTAACATTTAAAATAAAATAGACCTCAAATATATTTGTGGAATAATATCTTCTTTTGTATATTTAATTAAATCTTTTTGTAAATCTGTATATACTACTTTGGGCAATAAGTCATGTGGGCTTTTCTTAGCCTACACAATGAGGTGTGAAAAGTTTAAAATGAATAAGGAAGAGGAGACAGTGTCATTTTAGGTTGGAATAGAGCCAATATGATTTTGTTGATCATGAAATAAACCTTTAAGTCCATGCAGGAGACTATTCCAAAGGAAATTTTAGGCAAATAATAACCTACATGAAATAAAGCCTCGTGGTGCCCGTTCTCTCCTGGAGGTGCATTGTCCTCTCCTCATGCTCTGGAATTGACCTGCACAATGCATGACTGCAAGTGCATGTGGGCGTGGAGAGCCTATGGAACCTGGAGCTGTGGTCATGACTGCTCTGCCCTGACCCTAGGTTAGATTTTGATCAAGGCCACATAGTGTCCTAGGTGAAATTTATACATTCCTACAGCTTCTAAGAAAAAGCAGAGTATCATCACCTTCCCAATCTCTACCTCCTGAAGGGAGGCATACCAGTTTCTATGCTCACGTGTATTGCCATTTTCCCCCTTTATTCTGTGTTCTCTTACCCTTCCCCATTCAGCCCTTGGTATTCTTGTGTATTGTGTTTCTTTAGTCTAGACACCTAAAGGTGGTGAAAACTCTAGAGTCCTGGAGGGTACCAGTAGTGGCTTAATCCTTACCCTTACCTTTGCACACATGCTGCCAAACCATTCCGATCAATGAAAGAGTACCTAAAACTAGCATATTGTGTCATTTTACACTCATATGACTTTCCTAGGGCAGTTAGTACAAAGTACCACAGATTAGGTGGCTTAAAACAACTGTATTCTATTATTGCACAATTCTGGAGGTCAGAGGTCTAAAATAAAGGTGTTCAGCCTGCTCAGGGCTTTCTATGGTGGTTCTGGCAGAAAATCTGTCCATAGGTTTCTCTTAGCTTCTGATGTTGCTGGCAATCCTTGCTGTTCCTTGGCTTGGAGAGACATCACTCCAATCTTTAACTCCATTGTCAAATGGTGTTCTTCTTGTGTGGTTGTTCTCTTCTTATAAGGACACCATCCATAGTGTATTGAGGTTTCAACCTACACCAGCATGACCTCACTCAATTATCTCTGCAAAACTGTTTACAAATAATAAGGTCACATTCAAAGGTTGCAGGGATTTGGAACTGAAAATATCTTTTCTAGGGGAAATACAATTGAACCTGTAATAACACCTTTGAAAAAATAGGAGGTATAAAAACTACACATTAGTTACATGTAAGTCAGGAAATGAAAATATGAAGTCAGCAGATCTAGCTTCAGAGAAACCACCTGAACAGAGTTAGGTAGACTTCACCAGTAAGTGAATATAGCAAGAGAATTTGTAACAACCCATGCGCAGTCAGGTAAATTCACTTTGAGAATGATAAACTCCCCCTCAGCAGACAAATCATTGAATATCTTGAGACAAGGATGTTCACCAAATATTAAATTCCAACAAAATGCTATGTACTGTATCTTCAAAGCATTGACTACTCTATGCAGTGGTACAAATGCTGTCCTTAGTGCTCCTTCACAAGGTCAGAGCAGCCACATCAAGTGTGTTATCAAGTGTGTTTTGTCAGTGTTTGCTGACAAAACATTTGTCCAGGGAAAATTATTATTATTTGCTCAGTTCTGTATGTACTATTCATATGTCAAATTACTTCTATACCCCAGCAGCACATTTGTTTTACTTCTTGCCTATATAAAATATTGCTATTCCACACATGTTTAAATAATCATCACTGTCATCTTTCAATGACTATATGGAAAATCTGTATTTATCATGATGTGTGTAGATGAATATTTGTAGCCATAATTTAAGAAAAATGAATAACCATAAATTTCCTAAATTACATGAAAATCACAGAACAATTTTTGTTTCCACAAACATGGAATCTGTTATATGTATTATCCATTACTCATGATCATCACAAACATATTATAAATTCATTTAGTTACTTAAAACATTAATTAGCATTGTTTTGTGAACACATTCTCTCTCTCTCTCTCTCTCTCACACACACACACACACACACACACACACACACACACACACACACACACACACACACACACACTCAAAGCTATGTTCAAATTCAACTCCTTGGGACATCAAAGGTGACCATATGTGAAAATAATGTCTTTGCAAATGTAATAAGTTATGGATTACAGTAGAATAAATTAAAGAAAGAAATTTAAAGATTGGGTAGATAATGAAGATCCTGCAGGATTCTGTGGCATAGGAATGCCTCTCTTTGAGACAGAGAAAGCAATGAAGACTTTAATGATGCTACCTCAGATCTTCCCAGAAGGAGGAAAGACGAGAATGTAACCCAAGCAACCAAAATTGTGAAATAGGGTACTAATAGACAGAAACAAAAGTCATACCAAGACAAGCCTTAGAAGTAATTTCAAGCCAACTTTAAGATTTAATGTTTACTTAAAAGAAAATGAAAACCCTGTGTAATCAGGGACTTGGTAGAGAGGCAAGTTCACCACAGTCAATACAGAATATAAATAAAATTCCACCAGTATATGGTAGAGAAAATGGATTTGTAATTTGAGGTTGCCAAGCAAATCTTACTATTTTTAGCAGTTTATTTGTGGATGGTGCTTGGTGTTCAATATATGTGTGTGCATATGTATATACATATGCACACACATATATTGAACACCTATATACACATACACACACATATATTGTACACTGAGGGAGGGAGAAAGAGGGTGTTTGGTGTTTTTAGTTAATTAAAACTTGTAAGAGAAAATTTACAATAAGGATCTTTATCACTAGGTCAGATTCACAAATAGTTATATGAATTGAGGAAACGCATGTATATTATTAAAACTCACTTCAGTTGAATGTGTTATCTGACCATCCTTGCTCTTACTTAGCTAAGCAGCCTCTGTAACAAGGAAATGAAGTTGCTGATCTTATGAGACATGAAATTTCATACAGAGGTCAGCTTCTACTGTAATTAAAAATAAGATTCTCATTTTTATGATCTGCTTATGAATGCAGTGAGCCTTGTGCTATGCTTCTTTTTTGTTTAAACTTTAAGAGCAGCCATGTGGTCAACAAAACAACATAAAAAGAGCTGAAGTAAAAATTGGTTTTATAAACTATCAAAAATTTTTGGTGTGTTTAGATATTGGAGGAAAAAGCTAGTTGTAACCATATCAGATTATAAAAAGGAAATAATACTGTGCATATGATGATGAAGTAGATTTTGCCACTTTGAAATCTGCAACTGGACCTCATTTTCTGTATCAAAGTGGTCTTTAAAATTTTCGACTATGATCTTGAGTAAGCAATACATTTTGCATCACAATCTACCACATATATATGTGGACACACATGCATATACAAAATCAAAAGTTTTGTTAGATTATTATCCCTTACTTCACACATGAAATGCTCTTTGTTTCTTTATGTATGTAACCTGCTTTGTTGAACTTGAATCCATTCCATGATTTTAAAAATTTTGATAATCACTCTTTAAATTGATTTTATAAGCTTTTAATGGTTCAGAGTATAAATTAGAGATTGAAATGTACTGTTTTCATATGCTCAAGAGACATTGAACATAACATGCCCTTTTGTGAATATTCTTTAATAATTTTAATAATATTAATAATTATTTAATAATGTTAATAATTCTTTACAAACAGGTAAATAGAGTACAATTATATATTTGAAATCAATGAAGGAGAATGTACTAGGGGAAGGAAAGAAAGGAACAAAGTATCTATGGAGATTAATTTCTTAAAATTGGTAAGAAACAAAAGTAATGTATGTGCTTGAGAAGAATAAAAACATATTATATAGTGTATTTTCCAGAAAATTCATTCCTAAAAGATATTAAATTAGAAAAATAAATAAAGATGCTTGGAATAGCCTATTATACCTTTTTAATGCAATGCATAGTGAACTTATAATATATTAATACAGTTTCTCCTTAAAAGTCTCACAAAATTAATACAAAAATATAAAATCAGAGATTAGTTGAGAACTAAGAACTGATTAACTCATAGCAAGAGAGGGAATATGTACAGGGCTGTGCTTACATTATTTATCAAAATGTAATTGGACATGTAACCTGATTGAATAAGCAACTATGCTAATAAAGAAAAAATACTGCTTGGAAAATTATTTGTCATGCTTACATTGATGGAGATTAGGAAAATCATATTGTTTTCTTTCTAACGTCTAAGTAGCTACCACATAAGGAAGAACAATTTGGGGGAAGAATTTGGAGAGAGGGTTGAGGTATATGTAGTATGTGAGGCTCTTTGATGCCTAAATAGAAAAAAGCAGGCAGAAATATATATGTACTTATTTATGAATGTATTAGAGTGTGAAAATGTATTAGAACAGTAAGAATAAATCTCAAATATGCAAACATTGATGAAAATGTTTTCTAGTGACAACTCTACTTTTAAAACTGTTTATAATGACTATCAGTGCTCATTAATCAATGAAAAATATCCCACATATTTTACTATACATGCACTAACTTCTTCACTTACAATGCATAATATGAAACATTCAGAAATAGATTTTAGAGTAGGAATATTTTCTTCTTACCATATTACCAACCTCAGAAATGATAGAGGTTGAAGGAAGTAGGGGAGAAACTCAGTTGTTATAAAGTTTTTATAAGAATTCTTACATAATTACAGAACAAATAGTATATTACTCAAAAAGATTATTGACCTCTATGTCTGCCCTGAACTTGTTAAACAGATACAGAAATAAATCAGACATTAGTCTCTTTCCCAAAGAAATTCCCCGAAACAGTTGGATGATAAATTTCTGTGCTATGCCTCCTTGATTCTCTGCTGGTTCTTTTGTCAGTTTACAAGCAACCACATCACCCCTGGGGAAGTAGAGCTTATATGTCTGACAGAATTGAACAAAATGGATGTATTATTTCACTCTGATTAGATGATCATTATGTTGACAGCAAACTCCTGGCTTTTTATGTATTTATTTCTTGAGTAATGTGATTAAAACCTTGTGTACACTAACAACGCAGTATATTATAATTAAGAACCTTGTTCAAATGGTACCCTTAGGAATAAGTGATGACTGAACTTCATTTAGCCACTGGAAACAAAAAAAAAATTCTGTTAAGGGCCTTGTAAATCTATGCATTTATCATAATAACTAGTTCTGTGCCTGATTCAAAGTAGAATTAATGTTTGTTTCATTTTATTAAAACTGGTGTGTCATAAAATTTAAATATTTTTAAAACATTCCCAAATGGAAGAAGTGGGAGAAAAATGTCATCTTCATTAAGTTTAGAACCACTCATATGCTTTATTGTCCCTAGAACTGTACTGTACAATAATTAAATGGTAACCTGAGTGTGCCTGGGTAGGAGACTGAGGGGCTATGAAATTCATATTGCGTTTAAAGAGTGTGATCCTGAAGTATCTGTTTATGTCTTGGAGGCCTCTAACTTCCCTGAAGAATAACCAAACTCATGTGGCAGAGCTATGCTTAGTAGTACTCTCTTCATCATATTTTCTTGTTTGCAATCCTTCATCTTTTCTAGGAGGGTAAACTGATGTACTGATTCTATTTGCAGTGGACCAGAAAATGAACAGTTTAAATGAAATGATAAATTTAAAATATCTGTGAATTTTTGGGAGGAAGAAATCTATTGAAAAAGGATGTTTTTATTTCTTTATGTTTTATGAGAACAATGTTTTTAAAAGGGTTATATTCAGTCTGGACAAGCAGGTTAGCTTTATATGTAGTGGCAAGGCATTCTGGCCATATTTGTTTGCCATTTCAGTAGGATTTGTTTTTAACCCTGTGACTAACAAACTAAACTCTTTACGTTAAAACAAAAATGAAGTAAGCTCTTTGTGTGTAAAAGAAATATAAACTGTCTGTTAAAAAAAATAAAAGGGGGGAAGTGAGCTATAATAGTCACGGTGTTGAGTCACACCTCAACTTCACTCTCCTAATCTGAAACATTCCACCCTTTGTCCTCATCTTCACATTTTCTTTGCATGATGTGGGCATGAGAGGTAGAGTGATTCATGTACATTGTCAGTCATGAGGTTTGTGCTGTTATTCGCCTCTTCTGCACCCATAAGAGACATTAGTAATCACTCTCAGCACTCTTCCCTGCTGAGCTTTCCAGTATTCTCCGAATAATTTTTGAGGTTATATTACTGCTAGTAGTGCACCTTCTCTGGCTCTTAAGCTTGGACTTTGGAGGTAAGAGGTTTGAGTTCCAATTTCAGCTCTGCTGCTCACTAGCTTCATGGTTTCTGATCTTTGTTTTACTCTTGTATAGTGTAAGGTAATAATAACTGCTTCATGGGGATATTGGGAAAGACTGAATTAATTGACACTTTTGAAGTACCCAGTGGTCCATAATTGTGAAGAAATAAATTAAAGCACATAATATGTGAAAGGCAGATCACAACATTTGCATTTAGGAAGCCCCCATATATTTCCAGGGCACCTAACATATATTACAAAAGAGTATTTATTAAACTGTTTTAGTTTTCATTGCAATATCCCTGGAACATATACTATCCATGAGAACAGAGACTTTATAATCCCATCTTGGGTTTTTAGCACACTGCCTGACTAGTGTTTAATATAATTTATTATCTGATGAACTGCCATGAGTTTCTTTTCTTCTCCCATCATGATTATTTTTTAACTCCTTAATTCCAAACAAAATTTTAGTAAGGAATATCAATGCACTGGTTGCAATAGTGATCTATAAGTCTTTTCAGAGGATATATTTGTACATGAAAGATCACTATTACCTATTTTATATTCCTTGCCTAAGGTAAGGGAATACATATTTGTAAGGAAAATTTTTAAAAGAATGTGTATTACAATGTCCCTAACTTTTGGTAACTCATTAAATTTAGATTTTAAGATCTTCCTCTATCTATTCATCAAACATTTTATTTTGACCAATTTCCTTGCTTTGTCCCACTGAAAGTTTTCTTCCATGCTTATAAATATGCATTTTACTCAAAGATACAAATATGAGGTATGAGTGACTTACTGGAGAGGTATGACATGAAAACATAGTGGTTACAAATTCCTTTCTTGATACATCTCAGAGTATCTGAATTAAGTTGGAAATCATAATTGTATATCAAAAGACAACAAAAGAAGATGAAGGCAAGTATCATATACCTTAAATTGAAAGGTGTTTCCATATTCTTTCTCTGCCATACCTTTCTTACTCTGACTTTTCCTCAGTATCTTTATACCTTTGACTCTACTCTGCAAGACATAATACAATATCACTGGTGGTTTATCTAGCTCCCGGATTATTTCCAAGTGAGATTGTCATCTTACTACCCACACAATGGTGTGATTCCTGACGCGAAGTGAACCTGGCATTCTTCCTCACATTTCTGAAATCCAGTTGCTTGGCTCTACATTCTCAATACTTGATACAGTGAATGGCATTCTCAGCACTTAGTGATACAACACGCTCTATATTCATTATAATTGTACAGGTTAAGGCAGTGCTATCTATAATTAAAATATTGGAAGTTTCACTGATTTAACATAATAGATACTATTTTTTCATTCAGGTCATGCTGTTAGGTCAGTGAGCATTTTGTCAAGGATAACATCCTTTATATAGTCTTAATTATGCCATTTTCAAGGTTATAATGGTTATCTCCCTGACAACCAGACAGGAAGTGGAGGATTTCATGGACACACATCACATCCACTCATATACCAGTGTCTAGAATTCAGTCTTATGGCACATATAACTTCTAGGAATATGAGGGGTGTACTGTAATGCATCCCTAGGAAGAAGAGCTAGTGTATTTGATGATCATTTTTAACCTTTGCAACAATAAGTATACCAGAATATAAAGGGGTAGTTCTAAACATATGATTTATATATAAAAATGGCATATGCATGTAAATCATGTGTGGCTCCATAATAGTCTCCTGAAAATTAAGTGAATCCCTAAAATCAAATAGTCAATTAGTGGAAAAACCTAGTAGATCAAGGTTCTAGTCCCCAGGCTTCCTAAGATGTCACAGGTTAATAAAATTACTGTTTGCCACATTCTGTTACTCCCAGAAGCACTGCCTTAGTAATGTAAGTAGTGAACACAGAATTTATGTTCTGCAGTTAATGTCAATGCATGTTCACAAAGTTTTATTAAGAAGAATTTTTTGGGGTGTACCAGGGATTGAACTCAGGGGCACTCAAACACTGAGTCACATCCCCGGGGCCTATTTTGTATTTACTTTGGAGACAGGGTCTCACTGAGTTGCTTAGCGCCTCACTTTTTGCTGAGGTTGTATTTGAATTTGTTATCCTCCTGTCTCAGCCTCCTGAACCACTGGGAGTACAGGCATGTGCTACTGTGCGGAGCTATTTCAGAAGATTTTATATACATTGTTTTCTCTTGATTCAGTGCTAATATAGACACAGTTGAAGCCCATTGGTTGAATTAGAAATAAATTTAAATACATTTAGTTTTTCTTTTATTTTTTGCTAATAATTTAGATTAGGAACCAACTGGGTAGGAACTGAAGTTAGTTTAACATATAGTCTAAAAACTATTTAAGTTACTGGCATTAAATAAAGATCCTCTTGATATAATATCCATTATAGTATTTTTGAAGTGCCATTTATGTTTTTGCTGAACTGCATAAGTGTGGTAAATAAACATTTTTTTTTTTTTTTACTGTGCAACTAAGAGGGATGACATCAGTAAGATGGCAGAGTTGGAAGTCTCAGGTTCCACTGGTCCCATAACAAGTTCAACTAGGAATTATCCACAGACCAGAACTCTTGTCAGCAACCCTAATACTTGGAAACAAGCCCGAGACACCCACGATTCTGCAGAACTGAATGAAGACAAAAATAGAAGTAATACAAGTAATCTTACTTCAAAAGTGTTGTTTCCCCCATCTTTCAAAATTTTGCAACATTGGACAGAGTCCCCTGGAGCTACAGTTCATAAATGAAGAAAAAAAAAAAAAAAAACAAGAGAAAGTCATTCAGCATCTCCAATGTTCCGAAACCCATCCCAGGGAGCCCCCTTCAATCTCTCATCATGCATGTAACAAACAACACAACTATTTCACCCATGTTCAGGTAGAAACAAAACAAACAAACAAACAAACAAAAAAGCAGAGGTCACAGTAAACATGGATTTCAGTAGTACTTCTGGGCTCCTGCTAGCTGAGTGCCTGCTTGGAGATACCAGCCAACTTCATATCCTATCTGCAAAGCTAAGCTGATTGCCATCAGAAGCACAATGAGAGGTTCATCCTACTTTGAGTTCCGAGATGGCTTCAATCACACAAGTAACCTCAGCCCATTCCCCAACCACACCCAAGCAGTCAGACACTTATCTCCATACATTTTAGAGGAACATAAGAGCTAGACTGCCTAACCTAGAGGTTAAGCAGCGGCTCTTCTCAGCCAAAAAGCCTGCCCAATGACCCCACTTAGGTAGGTAAATTCCCATATAAGCACATTTTGAAGAAGTATATGGGATAGACCCAGCTGACCCACAAGGTCAGAATACAACCCTACAGCTTTGCCCTGACAGGGATGCAGTCCACAGTCATGAATTTTTAAGGAGTATAGCCTCTGGTACCAACTGTCCCCAGCACCAACTGGGCCTAAATTTGGAACCAACTACAGATCCCATGTAGCAGAATTGCCTGACAAGGGAATACATCCTGTTACCACTCTGACCAGAAGCCATCATAGGACTTAGCCAACATTTCACAAGAACTGTGGAGTTATAACAGCAGCCCTGAATGACATAGATACAAAGAGAGTGCTCCATCCAAGAGAACCCATAACAAGCTTTGCATATCTGGGCTCATCAAGAGCTGACCCTTGCAGGATCACAGACTATATTAAATAGCATATGTCTACTGCTGCCAATGAAACCTATAAAGGACAGAAGAGGAGGCTGTTTCCTCAAATGCACAGACAATAATGCAAGACATGAGATTAGTACAAAAATCAAGGATTTCAGATACTTTCAAAAGAAACTAATTAACCTTCCCCAATGGAACCTAAAAACTTGTTTATCTATAAAATAATTTCTTGAATGACAATAAATTCAGAATAACCTTCTTATAGAAGTTTCCTGAATTATATGAATACCCAGAATAAAAATCAAATGAAATTTTGGAAATAATATGTGAAAAAAAATGAAAAGGTTGACAAAAAAATATAGACAATGAAAATAAAAAGAAATTCTAGAGATGAAGGATACAATTACAATTGTATACAAATACAATTGAAGTGCAGATTTCAATACAGAGTATCAACAGCAAAATCAATCAAGTAGTAGAAAGAATCACTGATCTCCAAGACAGAACTTTTGACATTATTCAATCAGAGAAGCAGAACAGACCAAAGAATGAAGAAAATCTACAGAGACTATGGGACAGTATCAAGAGACCAAACCTTTGTATAGTAGGAGTCATAGAAGGATAAGTAGGAGAAAACAGGCTAGAAATCACATTTAAAGAAACAATGGTTGAAAACTCTCTTCTCTGAGGATTGTTGTCACCACCAGATACAAGAAGTACAAGGATCTGCAATCAAATTCAACCCAAAAGGAGTTGACCAAAACACATGACAATCATATTATTAAATATTAAAGACAGAGGAATTCGGAGAACAGCAAGAGGTAAGAAACGCAGACAGTGGCAGATTGAGAAAGGGGAAGAAATTTTTTCTGGGAGAATCAAAGGTAACAGAACTTACAAACACTATACCTGCTTCATAGCAGTTGCTAGAGAATTCTTTAAGATGAAACAAAAGGTCACTAATTAATAATGTAAAATATACAGAAGCACATGACTCAATGGTATAAGTAAAACAAGACCATATTCATAATACTCTAGGATTGTAATACTGAATCCAAAGTAATTTTATGCCTAGCATAAGAGTTGAAAGATAAAATGATTAATAACAACTATACCTAGAATAAATTGCTAAGGGATATAGAAAATACAAATTCTGACATCAGAAATATAAAACATGTACATGAGGGTAAAAGAGAAGTTGTATGCATTCCAAGTTAAATTGTTATTGGCTTGAAATAGCTGTTTTTAGTATAAGATGTTCTATGTAATCCTTTCAGACTACAAAATAAAACTCCTCAGTAGAAGAACAAAACAGAAATAGAAATGATGCAAAATATTTCTGAAAAATCCCATCAAACCACAAAGGAAGACAAAAAATAGGAAGAAAAACCTCAAACAACTACAAAACAAGCAGAAAACAGTTAATAAAATAACAATCCTAAGTCCTTACATATGCATGATTCCTTGAATGTCAATAGATTAAATTTTTTAATAAAAAAGACATAAAGTGACTAAATAGATTGACAAAATTCGACCATGTGCTGTCTACAAGAGACTCATCCCACTTTTAAGATACATAGACTGAAAGTGAAGGAGTAGAAAAGGTATTCCATGCAGATGAAACACAAAAGAGAGCAGGGGTAATAATGTTATATTAGAAAAAATGGAGAGCAGAACAAAAACTGTAAAACAAGACCAGGAAGTTCATTACATAATGATAAAACATCAGCCAATCAAGAGAATATAACATTCATTTGAGTATCCAATATCAGGACACCTTAACAATATAAAACAAAATTTCAGTGATCTGAAGGAAGATACAGACTTCTATATAATAATACTTTCAACACTTTCAACAATGAACATATTATCCAGACAGAAAATTAACAAGGAAGCAATGAAATTGAACAATATTTAAGACTTAACATACCTAACAGACATAGACAGAACAGAATATTCCATCCACTAACAGCATAATATACACTATGCTCAAGTGCAAGTAAAGCATCCTCCAGAATAGGTCACAGAGTAGGGTATTGAACAAGCATTAGCAAATTTAAGAAGATGGAAATAATATGAGTTATCTTTCCTGACCATGAGAAATCAATACTATAAGTAGAATTTCAGAAAATTAAGGATACATTAAAATTAAGTGGCATGCTCTTGAGTAACCAGCAATGTGAGAAGAAATTAAAATGAAAATTTAAAATAAAAACATATTGAGCCTGATCATGACACTGAATAAATGTGTCTTTAAAAAAAACATATTTAGATAAAGGAAAATGGATACACATCATACCAAAACATGTGGAATGCAGCAAAAACATTTCTAAGAGAGAATTTTATAGCAATAAAGAACTATATTAAAAAATCTCAAGGACAACATTACTTAGTATGAAACTAGGAAAGAACAAAATAGGTCTAAAGTTAGCAGAAAGAAGGAAATAATAAAAATCAGAGGAGAAACAAATCAAACAAAAAATTACCAAAACAAAAATAAATGAAACTAAAGCCTGGTTTGTTTTGAAAAGATAAAATCAATAAATACTTAATTAAATTAAGAAAAGAAATGATTGAAATAAATAAATTCAGAAATGAAAGAAGAGATGTTACAAGCAATCCACGGAAATACAAAAGATCATAAAAACCTGAGCCCGCAAACTGAATAACCTAGAAGAAACACATAAATTTCTACACACATACAGCCTACCAATACTGAATCATGAAGAAATAGGGTGGAGATCCAATTAGTAACATTCTGCATCAATAAAACCCCAAGAGGGGCTGGGGTTGTGGCTCAGTGGTAGACCACTCGCCTAGCATGTGTGAGCCACTGGTTTTGATTCTCAGCACCACATATAAATAATGAATAAAACAAATGTCCATCAACATCTAAAAAAGCCTTTAAATAAATAAATAAATAAATAAAAACCCCAACGCTCAATGGCTTCACTGCCTAATGCTTCCAGATATTTAAAGAGGGACTGGTACCTACTCTTCTAAAAAAATCAAAGAGGAGGGGATACTTGCAAACTTCAGTCAGATCCTGAGACTAAAGCCAAATAAGGATATTACCAAAAAGGAAAATGACAAACCAGTCCTTTCCTTGATGAACAAAGATGCAAAAGTAGTTGACAAAATACTACCACCCTTGTCAGTTCTAAAAAGAAGAAATATAAATGGCCCACATATACATGAATAAGTGTTCAACATCATAATCATTAAGGAAATGCAAATTAGAAACACAATGGGGTTATCATATTACCTGTCAGGATATCTGATATATATGTATATATAACCCAAAGAGTATTAGTGAAGATGTGGAGAATATTGAACCTTAGAACCCACTTATTCGGGGGGGAATATAAATTAGTGTAGTCTTTATGGAAAACCATATGGAAGTTCCCCAAAAACTGAAATAGAATTACCATATGATCTAGCAATCCTGTTTTTGAGTATTTGCCCAAAAGATTTTAAACCAGTTATCAAAAAGATATATGCTCTCCCATGTTCATTGCAGCACTATTCATAGTAGCCACATTATATCAATCTTGTGTCCTGATGAATGGATAAAGACAATATGGTATATGTACACAGTGAAAAACTATCCAGCCTTTAAAAGGAAGAAAGTTTTGTCATTTGTGAGAACATAGAATTGGAAAATGTTATGTGAGGTGAATAAACCAGGCACAGAAAGACCAATATACTTGCATATGTGGGAATCTAACTCTTGGGCAAATTAGGGAGACTGTGGCTCTAAATAAACATTTAAAAAGGGCTAGAGAATATAGCTCATTGGTGGAGCACCATTTGGTTAAATCTTAGTAACATACATACACACACACACACACACACACACACACACTCACAAAAGATATATTGCACAGCATCATGACTATAGTTAATAATCCTAAATTGTGTATTTTAAAATTGCTAAGAAAGTAAATTTCAAAAGCTCTTACTTCTAGAAATGGTCTAAGTATTGGGGATAATTGATATGTTAATTGGGTCAATTTAATTATTAATTATTCAACATTATATTCATAAGTCATAACATCACTTTGTATCCCATAAATACATAATTATAAGTTGTCAATTTACAATGAAATTAATAAAAGAAAAAATTCTCAAAAGACAACCTTGTATTATTAGAAAGTCTCTTTTCATTCTGATTTCTTAACTGCATTTGAAATGTAAAATGATCTTTTTTTATTTTAATGAATTAAAAAATATTGTCATTCCTTTCATTCTGTGTATCCTGGAAAGCATCCAAATGGTATAATATTAATTTACTGCCTTTCAAATTCTGTAGGAGTCAATTAAATCCCTGTGCCCTCTGATTCTAATAATTATTATTTTGCATTGTGATTGAAAGGTTTTCAAGTATCAAAAAATAAAAGGTAAAAAATAAGGTGATTGAAATGGTAAAATATTTTTTCAGTGTGAAAAAATATTGTCTTAACACTAGTCTACTGCCAGACTTTTAGCATTTTGAACACAAGTTTATGCCATCATAAGAAGTCTCCTATGTTCACAATGTTCTTTTTCCTGAGTACCCTGAGCCTTTATGAAAACTTCAGAAATTCCTACCTATTACCCAACTCTCACATATTCTTTCCTGTGGCTGAGCCAGGGGCTAGAAGAGGGATTTTGTATTATGTTTTAGAACATTTTGACATTAGGCAGTATAAGATTACTAGAGACATAACCGAGAAGTTCTTTGGGAGGATAAAATGAGAGTGGAGAAGGGATTATATCGTATATGTGTGTCCTTGAAAAAAAAACTTTATCCTTAAAAGAAGTTCTTACAGTTGTACAAAGACAGAAGTGAGTATCCCTACTGGAGGAAATTGAAGGCTTTGGGTGACGGACATTTGAAACCCTACCAATGCAGGCAAAGGAGAGTGGACTGAGAAGCAAGATGTGTTAATAATGTATAGTGCTTTCTTATTCATTTATAATAACACATTATGGAGTTCATGCCACAATAATGGAGACTACTCTTGAACTTGATTTTTTTTTTTTTAAATTAGAGTGAATGAGATTGAAGTCCTTTATTTCATTATTCGGCAAACATTATCGATCTCTACCTCTGAGCCAAATATTGCTGGACACTAAATAGAAGTAACCCCTTACGTCCCTATCAAGCGGAGTTTTATGTAGACTTAAAAGCATGTTTTAGTAAATAATACTCAAAATGGTGTGGTTAGCTGGGAGCAATGGCACACGCCTGTAATCCCAGCGACTTGGGAGGCTGAGATAGGAGGATTGTAAATTCAAAGTTAGCCTCAGCAATGGTGAGGTGCTAAGCAACTCAATGAGACCCTGTCTCTAAATAAAATACAAAATAGGACTGGGGACATGGCTCAGTGGTAAAGTGCCCCTGAGTTCAATCCCCAGTACCAAAAAAAAAAAAAAAAAAATGGGGTAATTACACAGCCTTTTTATTATTATGAATATCAGTATACTTTCAGGAAACACATGGGTACTTTCAAGTAATTGAAATTTGTACAGGTATTCATTTATGTAATAAATGACCTCACAACTATTTTTTTGCCTTTTTAAAACTTACATTGCTTATTACTATATTATTGTATAGTTCCTCTTCTTTATTTCTCACTTTGTCTTAGTTTTAGGATAACTTATAACTTATTTGACTTCCACAAAGAACTTCTCAGTCCTGCTAGTGGATGGTTAAAGCAGTTTACTTAATCACTAGATTTTCATAGGATTTTTTTATATAAGATAATAAAAGGGGTATTATACAATTTATGCAAAAGGCTAGATTATAGGTATTTTAGACTTTGTAAAACATTAAGAGCTGCCTTGTGTATCCTTTGCTTTCCTTTACATCCATTTAAAACTGTTAAAAGTCTTCTATTTTGTCACCAGTACAAAAACAGACTGGCCCCAAAATGGCATATAGGCTATATTTTGTTAATCCCTAATTATAAACTCTAACTTCAGCAATTCTTGAAGTTTGGCTGACTGTGGAATTTAAATGATTTCTTCTATGTATAAAACAGCAAGAGAAAGTAGAAGAGAAATAAACATGGAAAAATGACCAAATGGAATGTCAGTTTCTAGCAAGTGAAAGATTCCTATGTGAACAAAAAAATGGAAACGTATTTTAGCTAAACTGAAATTTCCCTCATAGGATTTTCTGTAGTATTAAATGAAGGTGATGTATGTATTATTAATGCTACCTACAAGTTAAAGTTTTACACTCTCAAAATTATATTAGTACTAGATATTGAAGTCCCTAGGATTCTACTACATAAATGAATCCCACTTCCTTTGTGATATTTTGTCAAGTGGCTGTTACATGCAATCCTTTAAAATTCCCTATATTTTGGTAATAATACCTATATTTGGCAATAATGGGTAAGGATTCATTTATTTTATATATATATAAATGTATATATAATATATATAAATAAATATATATATATATATATAATGCATTACCAGCTTATGTTATCCTTGGACCTTATAGACTCTTCTCCTTATAGACATGAATGTGCCCTGTTCATTCATTTATATATATATATATAAATGAATGTATATATAAATATATATATATATATGCATACACATACATAATATGGTAAAGATTTTAGACAGTCTCTAAGGGGCATTAACTAAAATTTTATTTTGCTACAACATTGCATGCTATCTCAGAAAATAATATACCTCATTTTGAAAATATGTGTCTCACATTTGCCTGAAACGTTCACCTTGGGAAATGGATTAAACCACTTGGGCTCCTAGTGGTTTCATAAGCAAGACAAATCCCTACAGCACTTAAAACACTAAACTTAACTGACAACTTGAAGCTTTGATCTGCATTGTAAAAGTTGGCAAAGTACATATAACACAAAGATTTCACCAAAAATAAAAATGTCCAAAATCTCTTCCCAGGCATCTCCTTCCATTTTCTACCCCCAAGGAATTTTTCAAATATTATTGAAAGACTTAAATGATGGTTTATGTTAGTTTGTCACATTTTTAAAACTTACAATGGATGTGAGTCACTTGGAAGGCTTTATTAATATGTACATCCCTTAGTCCTCCTCCTGTCCTGCACACATTCATTCAGTGGTTGTGAGATGATGCTCGGAAATTTTCATTTTAAAGTATCTATGCTAGCTCTTGTGTAGATAATTCAGAGCACTACATTTTTAAAAACACTCTCATGACCCATATAATGAGTAGATTTCTGACTTCTGAAATAAAATCAAACTCTTTTTACTCTAGACTTTCATTGCTCCACTGTATCACACCTGTAGTTGAATGAGTGTGTGCTCTGGAGGAAAGCAGAGTCACATCTGGGTTTCCAGATTTTCATTCTAATGGTCTTTACAGTGTACACTGCATTTCTCAGCTGTTATCACTGGACGTTGTAGACTCCTTGTACAGGAGTGTGCCCTGTTCATCTTTGTGTCTATCCCTGATATTCTGTGCCTCAGACTTGATGGAAAATCAATAAATAAGGGAGGTTCTTGAAAGCGTCTTCCCATGGCATTCTAGATAGAGTATGAGATATGTGATGATGTGAGATATGGTGATGTCAGGAATTTGTACTTTTCACAGGTGTCTAGATTCAATGCCAGTTGAATTTTTGCCATCCACAGCACATGTTGCCACTTCAAAGATGTTTATTGAATGGTATCAGGGTTGGTTAATAAGATAGGAACAAATGAGGCTTGCTTTTTAGTGCTTTTATTTGAGGTGGTATAAGGGGACTATAGTATTCCCTATCACAACAGAGTTGAACAGGATGAGATATCTTTAAATAAAAGGAAATTTTCAGAATACATTGATTTTTTTCTGTTGTCAAGCTAGTCAATATTCTTTTGGATTTGGATTTTAGACTCTCTTGAAGGATCCAAAACAGAAGAAAAATAAACCTGACTTTGTTTCAAATGGTATAGCCATTCCTGGATAGAAAACAGAAGTCGGAGTACAGACTCAGTCTCTAGATAAGTAATCTTGCTTAAGGTACTTAACCATACTGATCCCAGATTGATTATGACTAGTATATAATGCCAGTGACTTTATTTTATCAGTGAGATTCATATCAATCTGTGCTTTCTTTGCAAGTTGTTAGTTCTCCAATTTTACTCTGCTTTTCTGAATTCATTCAACTCAAATATTTATTGAGCATCTGTTATGGACCAGACACAATCCTAGGCACTTATGACACAAGTTACTAAAACAGTTAATTATACCCACTCCCATGGGTATCAGTTTTCCTTTTGGGAATATCCCTTTTAACTTTGCCACCATTCCAGTGGTTACTTTTAAAGTTACATACAGTGCGCTGGAGAGATTGGTGACATCTTCCTCTATTTAATTATAGTTCATGCAGTTTGTATGCAATATGCAATTTTATTACTAAGAAGGTGCTGTCTCCTTGGGTATTTTGCAAGTATCTGTAAGTTAAAAACTTGGGAGCTAAAGACAGAATTGTGTTTACAATATGGCCCAAAGAAACACATACTGAAACAACCAGGGGCAGAAAGGAAGAGAAAAAAGATGAACAAACAAAGAAGCAGACATGCAAACAGAAGAGAAAACAATGCGGCATATTGACAGTACTAAAGTTTCTGGATTTTAGTACCAAGTCTCACTCCTGTCTTTGGATTCTGTACTTATCTATATTCTCACTTTAAATTAGTCATTCTTTTTTTTTTTTTGGGGGGGGGGGTTGGTACTGGGGATGAACCCGGGGCCTTGCATATGCTAGGAAAGTGCTCTCTACCCCAGCCCAAGCCAATTATTAGGATATTTGTAATCAAAAATTCCAAATCAATGTGTGGCTGCATAGTTGTACAGACTAAAATGAGAATATTTCTTTTTTTCCCCTAAAAGCAAATACATAATTTATTCTTATACTTTTCAGAATGACAATGTAGGAAGCATTTTTTTAAGGTAGAATGGAAGAATAATTTTGTTTCATTTGTTATGTTGTTTGTGTTCTTTTGTATTCTAAGTCTTGGTTGAAATTCTTGGCAATGATGAATAAGAAATGCTTTATGGATTCTACTGTTGTACCCAACATCATTGTTCTATTTCTTCCAAGTTTACAAGGAAACAAATACTCTCTCAACATTTATTGAGCACTTAATGTGTGTTAGGCACTGTGTAAAGTACTTATTCTACTTTATCTCATTTTCCTGTCTACAATCCCTAGAGCATTATTCTTATTTTATAAAATGAGGAAACCAAGACTTAATTAGTTTTTTTTTCCCCAAGGTCTCACAATTGTTGACTGGAAAGAAGATACAAGACTCTAATTACCAGTACAGTATGACTTATAATGGGTCTAGAAATATGCAAGAAATTTTGTTGCATGAATATACTATTGTTGACTGTTAATCTAGCCCCAAAGTATCATTTTCTGATATAATTGTTCCCATCCACTCCAGGAAGATGAATATTAATGTAGGCTGCCAAAACAGCAGATTTCACATTCATCTTAATAAACCATTTCAGCATTTGACAATCCAATACATCCATGATTTGATGACTTGGGGCTTCAGAGAGTTTTCATATATTCTGAATTCTCTAAAGAATATTTTCTCCCATTATGCATATGGTGGCAAAGAAAAGATTTGGTTGCCATAGTCTAAATAACATTGTTTTATATCAGTATAACTTAAAAGAAAATGATGCCTTCTGTTGTCCCTAACTAAATAAAATCAGTTTCTTCTTTCTTCCTCTGTTACTCCTTTTCCAGCCCTGCGACCTTGTCATTGCTTCCTCTGGAATCCTCTATAAATGTCCATAGAGCCTGTCAGTTTAGGAATCCAGAAACCGTCAACCTGGCTACACCATTTATACTGCTCAGTCAAAAATTCAGCTGAGTGTCAGGTTTCAGCTCAGCTCAATGTATCACAAGCAAATATGTGACAAAATTCTCAGAGAGTCAATGTGGTTGATCCAATTACCTTCTGGTTGGAATTAACTCGGTTTTGTCCATCCATGGGAAAAATACTATATCTCAAATTGTGTGTGTGTGTGTGTGTGTGTGTGTGTGTGTATGTATGTATGTATGTATATATATATATATATATATATATAATTTTCCTGTCAACAGTCCCTATGGTATTATTTTCTCTCTGAGAGAGAGACATATACAGATTTAGTTTAAATATTGATTTGTCATATATGAGTGATTCAGAGTTACATAAAACACAAGACTCTATTATAAATTTAAGTATGTAGTGTTTAAAAATCACTCTATGCTTTGAAAAAGTGTAAATTAAATATAATGAACATGTAGCATACACACCTATCAATGTCAGCTTCCTAGAGAACCGAAAATGTACCCAAAGATCATGAAGCTATTACTTTTGATGCCAACTCCTCCTCCTCAGGGGCTAAGAACTTTAGCTGTGTTAATTGAGAAAGGAGACTAAGTTACAAAGATGCCGTTCTCCAAATGCATTATAATATAATCAGAGGTTTCTTATAATTGTGGTTTGAATTATTTTTGGCTACACTTTTTCTGGGTTAGTTTTCCTAGGATTCCATGCATATTTATAATTTTTTTTTCTTCCATGTATCTGAACTTAGGAAGTATAACTAATAAATCAATACATGTATCAACAAATTATTAAGTTAAGAAAATTTTAATAGTAGGGCGCATTGACCTATGTCAAGTTTTCAGTGTTAGCATCTTTTTTTTACATTTTAAATTCTAAGTGAAATGATACCATATTGCTATGTTTATTTTCTCCTAGAAAAATATAAATTATTACTAAACCCTAACACACATTGTATGACTAACTTAAGCCATCTGCCAGTGAGGCCACCAAATACTTTTATCTTCTAGGTTAATGAGAATTAAAAGACCCTCTTATTCCATTTTTTCCCCCTCAGAACTTAAGAACAGTAAATAACAACTTGCAAATAGAATTTTAAAAACTGATGTAGTCATTCTTGAACTGCAACGTATAAAATACCAATTCTCTGTGCTTTGGCTTTTTATAGAGCTCAGCACTTTTAAGACTTAACATCAGTATCTTATATAACTGATGCTATCCTATCAGTGGTTTAAAATGGTTTCTCTATAGATAACATAGTAGGAAATTCAAAATGATGCTGCCTTTTGTCACAAAATATACTTTAAATTTAAGTCTGGTAAGAACTGTCTAAAAACAGATGTGATTTTCGTTGCTTAGTATCTGAGAATCAGTTATTGGGCAATGTCAAGTGTGTTTACATTCTTATGTGTTGGACTTACCTGTTTATCTGTATCAATTGGCATGAACTTCCCAAAGTACAGATTTTTAGATCCTGTTTTCTCCAGATCACAGTATGAAATTGAATGGGCTAAATCTTTATTACTTCTGCTATGGTTTGGGAATAATGTTTATATTAGGCATAAAGAGAAAAGTATAGTTGAGGCTGACTGTCTAGCGTTCTAAATTGTAACTTTATATTTACAGGAAAAATAGCTCAGTTACCCTCACAGACATCAGAGGGGACCATTTCTTTGTACAGAACTGGGAAAGGTGGTTCTTGACCTTTAATATTGCCTCAGTTCCACTTTTACTAAGATACGACCTGTGTATCCTCTTGTAAGTGCACTTGGCAGTTTCCTATCACTTCTACACTCATTTCACAGTAACCCTCGGGGTCATTTCTTGTTCATAGGTCAGTGTAAACTTCAGCTTTAATGTTGTTGAATGTATTAATTGAGGACATTATCTTTTCATTAGCTTAGAGGTAGTAGACTATATTTTTTCCCCTCTACTACTCCTGGGGATGTTCTTTTTCTTTAGTGCAAACCACACCAGTGACTGAGAAATCACCCTCATAGACCAGGCTCTCTCAAGCTCAACACTTTATCTTGTCTTGAGATGACTGTTTTCAGTTCTTCCACAGAAGTAAAGGAAGCCTTACTGTGTGCCTCTTATTGCCCTCATAATAATCTCTTCTCAAAATAAGCTGCTTTCCATATGTTTACAGTGGAAAAAAATGTAGGGCCCAGATAATTCCAAGTGACTCACTGAAGTTACCAGGTCATTTATGGCAAAGCAAGGAATACAACCAAGAAATTCTGACACCTACTTCATTGGAAAAGAATCCCAATCCTAGCTTTATTACCCTTATTTGCATGGCAATGGAAATTTCATACAATCTTAAATTAGGATATTCTCATCTTTAAGACTGAGAAAGTAATACCTAAGAAATTTGCAAGGGGATGACTGGATATGACATAAAATTTATACAATACCAGGGACATAGCAGGTCCTTAATAAAAAGTAATTATTTATATCCCCCTTGTTAGTGTTATTAATACTACTTTATATAACATCTTGTTTTCTGAAAATTATATGTTCTTTTTCCCTTCCCCTTCATTCCTCAAGATTTTCACTACATTCATTTTAACCACCAAAAACTCTGGGGCAGTATAATGCTACTTTCCCAAATGGCGCTACACGTATTTTTTTTTTTTTTTTTTTCCTAAAATAGCAGGTTTACATATAGCAAGTAGAGGGGGACTGGGGATATAGCTTTGTTGGTAGAAGGCTTGCCTTGCATGCACAAGGCCCTAGGTTCAATCCCTAGCACCCCCCCAAAAAATAATAATAATCATAAAAATAAAAAACATATAGCAGGTAGGTTAAATAAATATGATTGCTGTAGCATTTCTAGTATATTTTGAGACAACTCCTTTTATATATTAATCAGGGAAACTAAGCTATTTGGATATGATTTAAAAATCTTCTTAATCTATGTGTCCAAATAATCTTGCGATGTTTTACTTGGTGAAGACTTCTTTGTAAACTGAATATTGCCAACAGCAGAGAATATTCTGATATTCTTCAGTGAAATCCCATAGTGTTTGTGTGTTTGCAATGCCTTGGATATTTTATGCTGTCAAATGAAAGTTAGATTTCAAAATGTCCAATGAAGTGGCTTCCTTGTTCTAAAAGCACCCTCTGCACTTAGCTTCCAAGACTCCATACCCTACACTATACTAGCCCATCAGACCCTTGTTCTCAGTCTCCTGTGTGCACTTGCCCTCTTCTCTGGACTTCCTAATGTTGACATGCTTAAGGCTTTGCCTTCCATTTTCTTCCCATTCTCTCCCCTTCCTGTATCTTCTTATCTAAAATGACCTCCTTTCTGAGAACATCCCATATCATTGTAAAGAATTTCAAGTATATGTTGATGACTCATAAATTCATATTTTTGTCTCATGCTCTTCCCTGTACTCCAGATCTCTAAATTCAGTTGCTACTTCAATGTCCACTGGACATCCTAAACTCATTATATACTTTTATGAACCTCTAACTGTGTTTTCAAAGGGAAAATAGTGTTCTTGGTGTTCCTCCTGTCTATTTCATCTTATTTAATGACAGCTCCAGTGTGGTTGCTCCAGGTCATTGTCTAAAAATCATCCTTGAATCTTCTTTCTTTTATCTCCATACCCACATCAATTCATTAGCAAATTCTTCTATTTCTTTGCAAACATATCCAAATGCCAACAGCTTCTCACTATATCTACTGCTCCTACCCTGGTCCCAATCACTAGTTCCTACCTGCATCATCCCAGCTGCCTCCTGACTGGCTGTCCTGCTTCCAGCTTTGCCTGTTCATAATCTTTTCTCAACACAACAGCCAGATAATCTCTTTAAGTCACCAAACATCTCAAACACATCCAATTATTTCCTGTTTTTCTTAAGTCAAAAGCCAAACTCTTGTCATAGTCTCTATCTTCTAGACTTCTAACTTCTATTTTCATTCCACTTACAAATTCTACTTCAGCTCCAGTTTCTCCTGCTAGACATACCACCTGCCCCCAGTCTTTGAACTGGCTATTACTTTTATTTGGAATTTTTATTTTCAGGTATCAATATTTCCTTTTGTGACTTTACTTAAATATTACCTTTGCAGTGAGCATATTCTAACTACTCTCTATAAAATTATAACTCTCAAATAGGGCTTCCTATATATCTTAATCTTTTATTTTATTACCATGGTGCTGATCTTCAAATGTATAAAATATTCATTACCACATTGTGTTTATTATTTATCTACATCCCCTTAATAAAATGTGATCTTTGCAAGTGAAAATAATTTTGTCTTTGTTCACTAATAAAGAAAATAGTTATGTAACTCTTGGTTGACTGAACAAGTAAGTATATTATCCACTGGTGTGGCCAAATTATCTTCTATTTCTGACTTTAGCTAATAAACATGTTATTTGAGAAGAATGTGTCTACAGGAAACTAGTTTTACTCAGTGGCATACTTTTTATTCACTAAAATTATGCAGTATACATCAAAATTAATACAATTCCAAGAACATAAGGATATTATATATGTAGCTTATTTTAAAAGTGAAATTATGGAGTCCATGGAGACATGAAATTTGATACATTGAAAGGACTTCTGAGATCTAATCTGTTACCTGAATTTATACCTGTGCAGGGAGGTTAAAGGAATATAAATTCATCCTAAAGACATGTAGTACCTCTCTACTAATATATATGAGGCCCTGTCATGGCCTTGCAAGTATAACAGTGAATGCAATATTATTCCTCTACTTCAGGAAGATTCTAGTCCTATAGGGAAGGCAGACAAGGCAACACCAATTCCTTGCAGTGAGATTTCCACTTTAATGACAAGTTATTTTAAGAAATCCTCTTTCTAACAGAATGATAAGGATTCAGGCTTTGTAACAAAAGGAAGGGGAGATGCAACCCAGGCACTCCAGTATTTGAAAGGGAAATATTTTCTTACTCAACTTCTGGACTAGGAAAAAACTCAGCATGTCCATTTTCTGTAAGTCTAAGAGATCTTTTTATAAGTTTTATATTGGCAGTCAGTCTGATATATTATGTATCTGTTTAGTGCTAAACATTTATTTCTGATTTTTTAATGTCCTTACTGATTTTATCATTGATTATACTATTTAGAGAAAAGTATGACTGAAAGTTCTACATTTAGCTGCTAAAACAGTACAGACTAAAGAGTTAAATCCCAAATTCGGTTTGGCGAATATTTCATTAATGCATGCATATTAATTGCAAAGAAGCAAAGAAATGCGTTCTGAAAATAATTTCATGATTTTAATAAATCTTTCTTACTTAAACATTTTAAAACAATCAAGAAGTTGCACAAGTATTTCCTATACTCTGTCTCTCAGCTAAAAAGGTGAGAGGAAGAAACAGACTGCACGTCATACATCTTATATTTTGAGTGATATGAAAACACTTGTTCCCTTCATGTCTGTTAGAAATAAACCCTAATCCTGTCTGACAAGACTGTGTTTATGGGTTATACACTTTTTCTCTTAGGTCTCTACAGTCAACTCAGACTATAAGTCAATCTTGTTTCTAAGGGAAATAAAAGGTGGTAAAGCATAGCTGGATGATGTAAGGCAGCAAGAAATGAGGGATTAAAGAGTAGTAAAGTGCTCAGTCTATGCAATTGGATTCTCTCTCTGAAGGAAAAGGTGAAACAGAGGAATGCCCTAGGTCACATTTGACTTTATTGTTCTCACAGTCACTTCCAGAAATGAAACAAGGATTCTTTCCTTTTGTTCTGTTTCCGCATTTTCTTTAGTCCTCTAAGAACTGGTTCTTCACTTAGTGGTGGTGTAGTTTGATTTCTCCAACACTAAATTTTCTTCTAGTGGTCATTCAGTTAATTTCTTTATTCTCTACTTCATACATTTCTCCTAAGTTAGTGAAAAAGAAAACACACACACAATTATTTAGGAACTGGGTTAGGTATAATAATGAGGCTAAACCTTCAACATTGTGAAATCAGGATATCAACCGCTCAAAACAGATTCTAAGCAAGGCAGGTGGAACAGGACCCAGCTCTAGCTGCGTCGCGTGTGTGTATGGGGTGTGGGGGGGGGGGCAGGGGGGTTTCACGTAATGGAATATTTCGTTCTAAAGTGGTTGGCTTTGGAGACACAGTCTAGTCCTACAGCTTTCAGACAGCAAGGCCATGGGCAAGGGCACCTCTGAGCCTCATTTCTTCATTTCCAATGTGAGTAAAATCTTAAGGAATAGTTCTGATCATAAGCACTTGGCACATACTGACTCTCAATTGGTGTTAGTTTCTCTCTTCCTGAAGGTCTAGGGAAGACTTAATGTAAAATGCAATAAATCAGTAAGTAATGATGAGTTAAGTGTGCCTCCAATTAAAGGTAAAAATAGTATATTCTATTTCTTTCATGTTCAGATAATCATGCTTCCTGACATTGAAAACAGTTCATCTGAAGGAGTCCTCAGTATCTTTATGAAATGAGTTAAATTCTTTCATGGGAAACAATGTGGTCTACTGTAAAACAAACAAAAACAAAAAAAGTAAAACACAGTGCTGCAAGCAAGCCAAGACGTTTCAATTTTTAACCCTTACTTTGCAGTGCATAGTTAGCAAGGCACTTGGAATCTTAATGCATCGGTTTGTTCATTTATAAAATAGGAGTAATGATATTACATATTTCACAGTGATCATGAGGATGAGTATATAATCAGCTCACAGTGCCTTGAATGTCTCTTAACCTTGCTTTATTTCAGGGGAAAAAAAATAACTGTGTGCACTTGATAAGGTTGATGTACAGATCATGTAAGATAAATGTGTGGAAATGTTCGGAAAAGTCTCCATGGATGGAAGAAGAACAGTGCTACAATGATCATGACCTGATCCTCTAACCATTTGTCCAAAGTCTTTCAAGGGCAACGGGGCTTTCATGCCTATGCTACTTGTCATTGTCCCTTATTGTTTTCTCTAGTCCTTGCTTTTCATGCTCTAGTATTTCCATTTGACCTCTTGATTCACAGAGTAAGGACAGCAGCAGCTTGAGAGAAAATAGCTTTTCCGTCTCCGTTTCTGTCAAGAAGCTGAAGAGCTTTACCAATCAACTAGCTCTAGCCAGAATTTGGAAAGGTAGTGACAGGAGGTTTTCTTCCATCCCTAGATTATTTAAGTCACTAAGTCTGTGGATTGAGCTTCTGTGGACACACAGTGAGATAAAGCTCATCATTAAAACTGGCTTTGGGGGCTTTCAGGTTTTGCTTCACACAAACATCCTGTCTAGACAGATTGATACTTAAATTTCTCCCCTGTAATCCTCATGAAGACAAATTTAGGCCTAAGTATTACTCTGTCAAATGGATATTTTATTTATAGTTTCTTTTTCTTTTATATAGTTACTTCTTATGCAGTCAGGAGAGGGAAAATCATTACTTCCATTTTGTATGGAAATTTCATAAAGGTTAAAGATATTTTAAGTCTTACAAATCCAAAAAGGGAACCGGGAGATTTAAATAAGGAGTATCTGAGTTTTTCTTTTAACTTGATTAACTGTAAGTTAAGCAGGTAGGAAAGTCATTTGGTCCCTTATTTGAGAATGCTTTTTAATGTACATTTAAAATTTTCCTTTTTTGTTTTACAAACCATAATGTTATAGTAATGATTAAATCATCTCATCACAAAACTTTCATTACCACAGAATCACGCTTCTATGCATTAATCCTCATTGTGCAGTTATTTAAATTAGTAGGAGGTTGGAATGAATGTTTTCTTATGCCTGAGTGTACTCTAGGCAATGCAATCCTGATATTGGTTTGCCTCCTTGAAAAGGAAAGAATCAAGAGAGATTAGTATTCTCATTAATTGATTTTAGCATTCTCATTGCATGGGTTTGAAAGAAAATATCTGTATCAGTTTTGGGTGGAAGTAATTTTAAGTTAACTGATGAATGTCTATCTTAAATATTGATATAATTAAATGAAATCTTGAAATCTTCTAACAAATTATTAGGTTGAATCACATTCCATTTCTACTCTACCTTTTTTGTTTACAAATTGGCAATTGGCTCAAATAAGAGATGACTTAGATATATTACCCTGTATTTTAAAAAAAATTATATTCTTTATCATAAACAGGTAGCCCAGTTATGATAAGCGTGTTGGTAAAAAGTAAAAGTCCTGCAACTCACCTGGAAATGCTTTTTATTTTCATTTGCTTCCTGTCCATCTTAGAGACCAGAGATGCATAGTTAATATGCATCTCTACTCAGTATTCCTCAAAGTAAAACTTCTTTTCTTCTTTAAACACTAAACTTTAGGATGACTCCAAAATGTAATCTCATCTGTCTTTAATTCTCATGTTTATTCCATTGCCATTATCTTAATTCAGGTCCCAGCATCTGTATCATGGTCTGTTGCAAAATCATCCTCACCAGCAATCCCATCTCTTTTATGATTCATTTAAAACTAGACTGGCTGAGTGCCTGGCACATGCCTGTGATCCCAGTGCTTCAGGAGGATGATGCAGGAGGATCACAAGTTCTAGACCAGCCTCAACAACTCAGCAAGGTCCTTTCTCAAAATAAAATATAAAAGGACTGTGGATGTAGTTCAGTGTAGAATATCTCTGAGTGCAAACAAACCAAACCAAGACAAAACAAGACAAAAAACAAACAACAAAAAAGGAAGAACAAAACAAAACTCAAAACACTAGACTCTCATTTCTTGCTTAAAACTCCTCAGTGACTTCTAATTCTTTTAAAAATAAGGATCTGAGTTGTTAACAGAGCATTGCAATTCTCACATCATCTTGTCTAAACTAGCTGAAAAAAAAAAATAGAACTTTTGGGGGCTTTCCATGTATGTCATGATGTTTCTCAGCTTTTTTGGTTTTGCCCAAATGCTTCCTCTCTGGAAGGATCTCCCTATATACCTTTTTTCCTGTGTCTGCTCCTAATTAGATTTTAAGGTTGGGCTCAGGAATATCTGTACTAAGCTCTCTCTGGTGTAGCTCCTTTGTCATGCACCAGTGCTGGAGGCTGGATTAAGTGCCCCTCTCTGTTCTCTAATATTGAGTCAGTGCTCTTCCATGCACTTTATGAATTGGATGTTATAGGTCACTAATTTTCTTTGTGTTGAATGTAAATTCTCTATAAAGTTTATGTCTTCAGAAACAATATCTAAAACAAAATAAATTTTTTGACTGAATATATGCATGTTCATAGGAAACCTTCAAATGTGGTTTCAATCACATTTAACCATTAGGTGTGCTCCAGAAAGTATTTCAGTGTGGATTAGAACATTGGATTAGTAATAACTGTTTTCATTTCCAATTTTGGATTCCTTGATAGTGTCACAACTATTCATGTAGATGTAGGTGAGGGGAGAATGCTGACCTTTGCCCACATAGGCTTAGGAATTTCAAGAATCTTACTTATTTGACACATTACTTAAGGATAGTATCATAAACATAATATTTTAAATTTATAATGAATAGTGTAATTAGAATTTATTAATACTAAGATACTATTTGGTGTAAGCCTGGCTTCTTATTAAAAATATATTAACTTTATTATAATAATAGCCCATTATAGTCTCTTTCTTTTCTTGTTGTCCAGTTTAATACCACTATCACTCTACAAGTATTTATAGAATACTTTAAAATTCCTAAAACAGTACCAGGAATTCAATACATTTTTGTTTTTTTGAGCACAGATAGAAGTATGCTGTCAATTACTATGAATAAAGAAAAAGTTTAAGATATATCATAATTACAAACTACTATGGGGTAGACACGAGTGTAGGAGATGAAACATTCTATTTCTCTAGGTTTAATTCAGATTGACTTTCAACTTTAAACAAGAGACATGCATCATTTGTCATTTATGTCCCATTATCTGAAGTTTTACATTGAGAAGATTCAAGACAACTTCAATTGTTTGTTTATTAAAAGAATACGGATTAATTAGATTTCATCTCACTCTAATCAGAATGGCAATTATGAAGAATACAAACAATAATAAGTGTTGGCAAGGATGTGGGGCCAAAGTATACTCATATATTGTTGCTGGGACTGCAAATTGGCACAACCACTATGGAAAGCAATATGAAGGATCCTCAGAAAACTTGGAATGGAACCACCATTTGACCCGGTTATCCCACTACTCAGCATATACCCAAAGGACTTAAAATCAGTATACTACAATGACACAGCTACATTGATGTTTATAGCAGCTCAATTCACAAAGCCAAGCTATGGATCCAGCCTAGGTACCCTTCAACAGATGAATGGATAAAGAAAATGTGTTATGTATACATGAAAGAATATTACTCAGCCATAAAGAAGAATGAAATTATGGCATTTGCTGGTTAATGGAAGGAACTGGAGAATATCATGCTAAATGAAATAAGCCAATCCCCAAAATCAAAAGTTGAATGCTTTCTCTGATATGCAGATGCTAACACACAATAGGGAGCATAGGGAAGAATAGAAGTTCATTGGATTAGACAAAAAGGAATGAAGGAAAGGGAGGGGGATCGGAGTAGGAATGACAGTAGAATGAATTGGACATAACTTTCCTATGTTCATCTACGAATATATGACCAGTATAACTCCATATCATGTACAAACACCAGAATAGGAAATTATATTCCATGTATGTGTAATATGCTAAAATACATTCTACTGTCATGTATAACTAAAAAGAACAAATACAAAATTTAAAAAAAGAACACAGAAATATGGCATAATGTTCCATGTGGACACATGACATGCTTGTGGACCCTGCAGCACAATGGACTTGGACAAACTGTGTTATCTTGGGTAAGTTATTTAATATCTCTGACCTTTAGTCATTTTACTCATAAGAAAGTAATCATCTCTCCTTAATAAGGTGTTGTGAATATTACAGATGTGGAGCATGTAATAGAGCTTCTGGCAATAGTGTCACATATATATAACCTGTTGTCATTAATAATGGGAAAGTCATTCTTTCCTACACTTAATGTACTAGTCTTGGGCTGTGCTGCATTAAGTGGCCATTAGCCATATATGGTTATCTAAATTAACTGAAACTAAATTAAAAATCCAGTATGTAATATCTACATGTTACATATAAAATATTTCTGAATCTTATTATACTATTATCATGGACTACTACAAAATGTTTTATGACAGGGAATATCCATGTAATGTATATGCTTCTTAAATATAATTAAAAGTAAAAGTTTGTTTCCCCTGTTTCTCATTTAATCACTTGTGGTAAACACTCTTAAACAAGTACAGAACTTTATATCTTATTGAGAAACATAATATAGACAAAAATTATTTAATGAAGCCATTGAGTTATGTAGAAGACATCAAAAGATAAACGAGATTGGGGGTCCTGAGAAGATCAAAGGAGAGAAGGAAACCTTCCAGGTGGATAAAGTTCCAGGATCAGGACTTAGCATGGCTCGATGAATAGACATGGTGAATTTCTTTATGGAAAGTAAAGTATATTTAGGATTAAAGCAAGATAAAGTAAGAAGGATACAAAATTGTATATAAGTGGATAGATATAGAATAAGCAAATTATACTGTAATATTAGTGACAAAATCTAGTTATTGACATGTGAGTATTTACTCTAAAATTCTTTAACTTTTCTCTGTACTCCCACCTTTTCATACATAAAATATTTGAAAATTTGTATGCATATAAGTTTGGATATGCACAAGTACATACAATTAAGAAGACAGAGGTAAATGGCCTGAGTGAGTATTTTTGCTGGATATTATTTATTTTGATTTTTACATATAAGAACATTTTAACAGTAAAGGCAAAAGATTTTAGCTAAGTTTGGTTCCAAAATAATGAACTCCTCACCTGAATATAGAAGAGGGAAGGCCTGAACCTTTATTTTCTCTATGGCTTTGGGTAAATTCCCTTCATCTAAAGTTCTCTAAAGCTCTGTTTCCCTCTTTATTAAATGGTGATTATTGGTGGTGCCAACTTCTTAGGGTTGTTGTAAGGACTAAATATTTTAATACAGGTAAAGTTTACAGGATAGGATCTAGCTCCTGATAGATATTGGCTAGTATTTTTAGGAAGCTGGCATTTTTGAAAACATTATTATATAAATAGCTCACTACATATCCTTAGTTCTGTGTTTGTTTAGTAGGTTTTGCACTCTTTAATCCCTGGACCCAAATGACCTTCTTCATTTTGAAATGAACTGTATTTTTTCCTTAAAACTTGTCAGCCTTGGAAAAGAGGCTCCACAGTAGCATCAAAAGTTTATGATAGAGGGATAGCAGCTCTCTTGGAGGAAGTCAGAAGTAGTATTAAGTTTTCCACAGAGCACTCTTTGATCCTGCTGGTTTATAGAACAAAACAGACTTCTGTAGCTGTTAGCCTATTAGTGCTCCCCGGGGAGAGAACTTGATCAGGAATAAGAACACTATACAGAGAAGCAAAGCACAGAGAACAAAGTATCTCTTGAGGTTCAGAGGGTGATTTTTGTGCTGCAATTGATTTCTTCACCTTGAAGGACTGGTAAGAGTCTGTATAAATTCAGCACAGAGCTCTGCATGCTGTTGTTTATAGTCCCAACTTTGAGACTTTTCATTACAGACGGCTCATTTTCTCTTTCTGGGCTGCATTTAGCACTGAGAAGATAAATAGCTCCTCTGGGGTTGGAGGAGTTTCTAACATTATAAATTGTGGTTTAAGTATGTATTCTATTTTTTTCCAGAGCCCAAAGGAAAGAATATGGATGATTTCTTTGATCCATTTACTTCTTTTTAATAAGCATGCAAAATACAATCATGCGCTATCTTTTATGGATTACTTTATAGATATTCTTTGGCTATGAAATTCTGATTCAGATATATCACAAATATACAATTGCTAAACTATGGTAGGGACAGGGATCTGACTCAGCGTCCTTATTTGACACTTTGGAGCTAAAAATCTAGAGATTGTCTGCCAGGAAGAGACAATGAGGAAGGGGCAGGCTAACCTGTGTGCAGTATGTTGCTTTGTTCCATTCTTACATAGATTGGAGTGCTGTTGGGAATACTATGGCTGTTACATTGTATTGCCATCTACAGAATTAAACCTACTCAAATTATTCCAGACTTGGCAGTATATAATTGGGTTTGTACTATTGGCAATATGAAAATGCTTCCTAGCCAAAAGATCTAAACAAACATAATCTTTCTCCATTATTTTCTGATTTGGTGGTGTTTGGTACTCCTTAAATATAGATATACTCCTTAAAAAAGAAATTATCCATTTTAACAAAAGATTAGTAGTGATTGACATGTAGTGAGTATTAAATAAAGGTATGTTGAATGGATGAATAAGTGAATGAATAAGTATATTAATTCATTTCAATTATAACTCCAACTTTTCTAAAAATAGATTCTGATAATTCCGCTACCATTATTTTACATAAAAATGCTTTTCAGGCTATTGAATGTAGTAGCAATTTTTTTGTAACCTACTTATAAGCTAGATCTGCCTTATGGTTTTGGAAATGATTTTTCCCATTTATAAATGTAATATATGCCCACAACAAAAAATAAAATGAAATAACATTAAAATATTTTAAATGATAATTGCACATTTCCCCTACTATTTAAAAATGAATACAGGTAACATTTAAGATACTTTCATACATTTTCTATATCTCTTTCTTTATTACTACCCCTTCCTACATAACCCATGAAGATACTCACACTTCAAATAATATAATTATCTCAGGAATCAATTTCCCAACATTCATTTTTAAGTCTCTCTTGATGGATACATAGGCTATTTCAATTTTTTACTGTCTTTTATAATAAAGTGTATATATGTTTTTAGTCAAATTCTGCACATACCAAGGCTAGATTCACTAAAGTAGATTCTCTGTGTACTTTTTGCTGTAAGAATATTTGTTTCTTTTGAGTATCAGTACTATAAAAAATCGAATTCACTTATGCTGAAGTCTTAATACAAACATTAAAGATTTAAAATGCAATGGTTGGAAACACAAAATTTAGCATTAAAACTATCCTAGAAGGAACATTTCTTTTATTATCTTTGTGATGTACACTCTGTTTACCCACATGGTTATTGCTATCACATAATTGCAGCTTTTAGAGTTGGATATATTAAAAGTCTGAACTCTAACATTCAGAATGTCTTTTATATTTTACTATGTCTAGATGACATTTATACTCTCTTTTAGGTCTCATAAATTGCTGTGATACCGCAACCATTTATAAATTGTTTGTCGTTATTCAAAATTAGAAGTGTATTAGTAAAGTAAGTATGAATTTTGGTATTCACTGTTCAAGATGTGTATGTATGAGAGAGAAACAGAGATAAAGAAAGGAAGAGACAAAACCAGAGAGACAGGAAAAGAGGGAGAAGGGGCAGGAGGGGAGAGGAGATAATATGAATATGAATGATGAGAGAATTTAATTCCTTCTCTTTGAGTTATTTTTGCTCTTTGGTTCTGTTGTCCAGATGACTATTTTTTAAAATTTATTTTGTCTGAATTTTCTACCTATGAATTATTCTTATATTTTTACCCCCAACTAACCATAGTGTTTGAGATACTCGTATATGTAGACCTCATATGTGACCTGCATTTTTTCCTCAGTTAATTTCATTGTCAGCTTTTCTGTCTGTCTTATTGTTCTCTAATGACAATAAAATATAATTTCTAAGTGGAGTTTTCTTCATTCTTCCTGTCTTATGATGTTGACACTGTCCTTTTGTTTTTCCCTTTCAGCACCATGGACTCTCCCAGTCTTGTGATCTTGTCTCTCATTCCGACTATTCACAAACCAACTCAGCAAATCTTTCGTTTTTAATTTTTTATTGTTCTTATTAGTTATACCTGATAATAGAATGTATTTTGACACATTATACTCATATGGAGCATTACTTCCCATTCTTCTTGGTGTACATGATGCAGAATTACATTGGCCATGTATTCAAATATTAACATAGGAAAGTTATGTCTGATTCATTCTACTGTCTTTCCTGTTCCAATTTTCCCTTCCTTCCCTTCATTCCCCTTTATCTAATCCAAAGTACTTTTATTCTTCCCTACCCTCCCTGCCTTATTGTGAATTAGCATCCACATATCAGTGAAAATATTCAGCTTTTGGTTTTGGGGACTGGCTTATTTTACTTATCATGATATTCTCCAGTTCCTTCCATTAGCCAGAAAATGCCATAATTTTATTCTTCTTTATGGCTGAGTAATATTCTCTTGTGTATATATAACACATTTTTGTTATCTATTCATTTGTTCAAGGAAACCTAGGTTGGATCCATAGCTGGGCTATTGTGAATTGAGCTTCTATAAACATTGAGATGGCTCTGTCAGTGTAGTATGCTGATTTTAAGTCCTTTGGGTATATGCTGAGTAATGGGATAACTGGGTCAAATGGTGTTTCCATCCCATGTTTTCTGAGGAATCTTCATATTGCTTTCCATAGTGGTTGCACCAATCTGCAGTCCCACCAACAATGTATGAGTGTACTTCTGCCCCACATTCTCAGTAACTTGTATTCTTATTTATTATTACTTGTATTCTTGATAATTACCCTTGAAATCTGATGAAATCTCAGTGTAGTTTTAATTTTCATTTCTTTAGTTGCTAGAGATGTTGAACTTTTTTAATGTGTATGTTGACCAATCATATTTCTTCTTCTGTGAAGTGTCTGTTCAGTTCCTTAGCCCATTTATTGATTGGAGCATTTGTATTTTTGGTGTCAAGTTTTTTGTTTATATATATATATATATATCTTGACAATTAATGCTCTATCTGAGATGCAGGTAGCAATGATTTTCTCCCATTCTGTAGGCTCTCTCTTCATGTTCTTGATTGTTTCCCTTGCTGTGAAGAAGCTTTTAGTTTGATTTCACCCCAATTCCAACTCAGCAAATCTTGATCACTTGTTGAGATTCCACAAAGGGCTGATGAACATGAGCAGGATAAGTAGGAGACTGAGTAGTTACAAAAGTAATAAAGGTTTGTGAAAAACCCCAGCCTCCACAAACTCCCCAAATGACTGTGTTCTATCAAGTTTTACCAAGGTTTCTGAATGATTGGGCTGAATGTTGTCCTGTGCACAAGTCTTTGCCCTTTCCCTTTGCTTGATTTTTTGTTCTGAAGTCATCCTCTCATTATTGGTTACTCGGAGCTAAGCTACTGGAGTCTTGGTATCCTCTGGGTTGGGTTTTCTTCCTTGGATATAGCCGTTGTGACTAACTGTTCTGTCAGTCTTTCAGAGTCTCTTTCTCTAATTCTCTTCTCTCTTACAACAATCCCCATAGCAGTTTAACCTGCCTGACCATCAGGGCATAGTTAGTATAATAAGGGATCTCAGTTTGTTATAAGGAGAGATCCAGCTCATGGAGGGTTGTGGATCCAATCAGATAAAACTGAGCATTCATGTTCTCTTCATAAAGAAGAGACTGTAGGCATTCCATAAAAATCCTATGAAAAGCATGTGTATCCCTCTCTTTTACATCCAGGGGACTCTTCTGGACTCCCTCTGCTGTCACTTCAAGCACACTTGCAGTGTTGTTATCTCCTCGTGCTCCCACTCTCTGAGCTCATCTGTTGTCTTCTTGCTGGGTCTTCTGGATAGATGCCTTGTTGTTAATTGTAATTCTGTTCTTTCTTGCAAGGTCACCATTAAACTTTGTCTATAGATTTTCCTGTGCTGCATGTTCTACACACTGAAGTCAATAGTATTGCAATGGTTAGACACAGCTTTAGTTCCCAGAACCAAACCCAAACTAGAGTCATCTAGATAATAATTCAAAGGTTTCTGATAGAGTCCATGACACAGGCCTTCATGCATAGTCACATTTTTCTACTCTTATTGTTTGAATGTGATTTGTCCCCCAATCAATAGTTTATATGTTGAAGACTTGATCCTCAGTGTGGTAGTGATGGGGTGATGGGACCTTTAAAAGGTGGGTCTTAAAGGAAAGTTTTTAGGTCATTGGAAGTGCTACACTTGGATGGGATTAATGTAGTTCTTGTGGGATTCCAGTGAGTTGCAGTTGCTCTTTGTCTTCCTGTCTTGAGATGTAATATCTCATTCCTGTATGTGCCCCCACCATTGTGATGTCCAACTTCATTTGATCCATATCACAGTCAAGCTGATACCAGGGCCATACTCTAGAACTTCATAGCTATGAGTTACATAAAACTACCTTTTTATTAAGTAACCCGGACTTGGGTATTTTGTTGTAGTAAAAGAAAATATACTAAGATAGCTACAATGATCACATTATCTGGAAACAATTAACAATGGAGCAGCATCACTAAGAACTTAGACTTTGGAATCAAACAAGCATAGATATGATTACCAGATTTGCCACTTAAAAGCAGACTGGCTTTGAGAAGGTTTATATAACTACTTTGAATTTTAATCTTTTCACTGTTAAAAGGGACATGATTTATTATACCAACCCTATAGGCTTATTATGGAAATTAAGGTGCTGCAAGTAAAGAACTTAGGACATTGCCAAGACATAAATAAGTGCTTAATATTATCATATTTATTCTAGTGGTAAGTAGAAATTCGGGATCAAAGTAATCTGTGAATTCATTTTGTACTGAACATTAAAAGATTTATACATTTTATTTTCTCTTTTGTGATGGCCTTTTGGATGTGTCACATACAATGACATACAGGGTCAAAACAGCAAAAACATGAAGAAATGCTTCACATCCTGAAAGTGGAAGCCACTGCACTAATATAAATCCAAGTTCTTATTCTATAGATTGGGAATTGGGAGATCCATAAGTATGGACTTTATTACTGCCACCTGGAATTTTGAAGCCTCACCTGTAAGAGACAGATGATAGTCAAATAAGAATCATAAAGTTTAGGAGAATCTAGGGAATACTGAGCTAAAAGGAGGACAATATCCATAAAATGAAGTGTTAATGTTTACTTCAGGCACAGCATTTTCATTCTGGTTCTCCTCCAAAATAAAGATTCCTAATTCTGCCAGTTTTTATGTGCATAAGTTTGTACTGTGAAAGTTGGCATTGTACTGCATGGGGAGTAGGTAGCAAATTCCTGTCATCCTCTATTTCTTTCCTGATCTTTCCAAGAGGAAATTTCCCCTTATGCTCATTGACTTAAAAAAATGAACTGGTAGTAAATAGTACCTCCAAAGGCATGCTTCATATGCACAGTCTTTTAACACAATGTCTACTGTATACACAGAGGCTAAGTCATAGGCCATTCTCCATGATACCTCAACCCCTTGGCTCCTGAATACACCTAGTCCAAACACCTGGATTAAATAGGCAGATGGAGCTATTTCAGGGGCCAATTTTCCATGTTGTCACTTGCCCTTACTATATTAAACTATATTAAACAACAGCTCTGCTTGAACATACAGAGGTCCCAAGTCACAAGGAATTTTAGAGAGCTTTCAGCTTTCCCCAAATTATGCCGCAGAATAATGTCATCATCTCAAGAGATGGTGATGTGAATAAAGGAGGGGATTCTGCAGTCAACAAGTTCACTAAGCAAACATTTTATTGTGGGATTCTCTTTACTATGTTTATGGAATGGTTTGGGAAATACTAGTATAGTTCTATCATTTTACTTTACAGATAAAGAAATGATGCCATTGTCAATACAAAAAAATCCATCACTTTAATGAAAAGCAGGGTTCAGTTTTAAATTATTAAAAAAAAACTCACCTGAATTGGCAAGAGCACACAAGCAGCTTATCTCCCATTGGCATTGGAACAGCTGGCACTAGTGGTCTTTCATTCTCCCAGCTTGTTTCTACCGTTCTACCCAGTGTTACATACAGCCTCATAGAGCTTGTACTGTTCCCAGAGGTACCTCTTGCCAAGTTGCCTTTTGTTCCCATAATGGTGAATAGCAGCTCAGAATTTCCATTTTCATGCCATGGACTGATTCAAAACCTAGTCATATTTATCACTCCACACATGTTCATCTCATTTGCTGTGAGCACTAATAGTGACATACTGAGAAGGACCTGGAGTCATTTCATTATTTTTATATGTTGTTTTATAACATATAAAAATTTGTTCACTCACAATGAGTGGAACAGTCTTTCATGGGAATTGTATGAAGATTTAGAGATTTGTTGTTTGAAAATTGTATTTAAAAGAAATCTTCAATGTTTCTCTGTTTAAGACTCTGGATGGACATACCTAATGTATGATAAAGAGGATGTGTTATAGGTTAGATTAGGAAGAGTTATTGCTTGATCCATCTCACTCACAGGAAGTTATGCATTTCGTGGTTTGAAGCAAAATTATATGTTGAGTACTGCAGGCCTTAGCAGCTCTAGTGCATAAGTAGCAAAACAGAAGCATTGATAATCCATCTCACATTCAGCTGGGCATGCATGAAGACCGGCAGATGCACAGTGCCAGATCCCACTCTCACAGACCCAGACCCATCCTTCTGCAAATGTCCATGCTGCCTTCTTCTTACACTGCACAGTGTTCCTTACTGCCCATCAGCAATCACAGTGGCTTTCAATCATGGCAGAAAGGAAGTTCAAAACTCTTCATACTATACACAGAACATGTGCATGTGCACAGACACACAGAGTAAACCAGCTCTCAGAACAGAGAAAAGGAATGGTCTAGGTAACTGTGATTATTTGAAAACCCAAGTAAAGATTTTTCCTTTTTTTTTCCTTTGAAAATATAATGGTATAATATACTCTATTTGTCTCCTCTGTGACTGTGTCTCTTTGCCTCTTTCTCTGTTGTCTTTGTTTCCCTTTCTGTGACTTTCTCATTGTCTCTTTCTCATTTTGCTTCTGTTTCTTTTATCTCCTCCTATTCTTTCCTCCTTCCCTCCAAGTTTTTGTGTCTCCTGATTCCTGTTTCTTTGGTTTGTCACTCCATGTGTTGTGTGTCTGTGCCTTGCTCAGCTTTTCTCTCTCCCCAACCCTTCCTCTCTCCTCTAACCTCTCAATTGGTTCACAGTTCCTGACATTAAGTTGGGCAAGAATCATAAGAGTCCCAGGAGAGGCATGGCATATGCAATGTTAACAACAGTGATCTTCCGGATAACAGATAAGCAAGCCTGTTACCCTTGTCTTAGCTGTAGTTATTTTAATGTTAGCCTAAACCACTGTAACTCACTATAGTTATGTCACTGAGGGTGGAAAGGGGTACCTGCACCCTGGTGTAAAAGAGAGCTCTCTATTCTCAAACTCCTAGAAGCACTCTAAACACTTCAGTTATCGTTAATTCACTATTTGAGAAGAGTTTTCAAAATTCTACCTCTTGAACTGTGGTGGTTCCTAAGGTCCATTTGCCTTTAAAGGGTGTGCCAGGCAAAACTATTTTTAAAGTAAAATCAAGATTTTATTTGCTTTTTGTCTATACTGACAATTACCCAGATGACCCAAAAGCAATGGTAGATAAAATTGTTGGATATTTAGCACAGTTCAAGTTGGTGATAACAAACTATTGGTAGCAATCATTATACTTTTCACCATTGTTTATTTGAAATAAATAGATAAAAATGTCAGTTTACTTAGCAGCCTTCTTGATGGAGTAATATGGACTATTTTTTATAATTTTCCTCTGAATAAGTCTTCTTAGTGTTATGTGTAATGAAATGTGCAGTCTGCATAGAGCACTTTCACTGCAAACTGAAGTAGGATGTTGTCTTGAGCAGAAGCACACGTGTGATTTTTTGTGTTAAAAACTGAACCAGCCACTTTCATTTGATGCCATGGTGACTTTAAAGTGTGGTGATATTCGAATAAAAGTTATGGAAACTTGGGCACTTGCAAATATCTGAAAGTTAGAGTGACTTTGTCATTTTTACCATGTAATATATGCTTTGGTTGCCATTGATCAAATGTGGACTTTCAAGTGCAAATTAAAATTTCAAAAATGCTTTATATGCCACTGTATCAACTTTCTAATACTTATAAATTTTTGGATGATATTAGTGATGTTCTTAACAAATGTAAATTATTTTGGTATTGTTAATCTGATAATTTTGAAGGTATGCATAATTTAATGGGCCAGTATTTGCCAGGTGACCCATGCATGATGACCAAGTTGGCATGTGTAAAAGATGTATTAACAAGGTCAGTAGGGTTTAATATAATATTAGGAAAAGTAATTGATTGTGGTTTCTGATTTTACATTGCAACTCACCTCTTAGAAATAACTGTTCAGAATGTTTCTATGCTATTGAAGAAAAATATCCCTTATATCTTAAAAGACTTTGGAAACTTCTCTCTCTTCTAAATACAAGTCTTCATCAGCATGGATTTTCTTCACATGTTTCCACCAAATATATCACATAAGTTTAATGTTCAGTAAATCTGGTTGCCTTCCACTAAGGTAGATTTTAGGGGAATTCACAGAAAAAATGTGGAACAGTCCCCTGTTCCTCACTAAATTTTTTGAATGGGAAAAAATATTTTATAAAAATATGCCATGGTATTTCATGCTATGAATTTATTGTTTAAATTAATTAAAGTTTAAGTAAATAATTGACAATGACAATATTTAAAAATTTTCTCAGCTTTCAGTCCTAAAATAATAAAAATAAATTGATACAGCCTACATAAATTAATAATCTTCAGGGTCCTCCATAATTATAAAAGTTCAATTGGTCACTGATTCAAAAATGTTTGAGAACTGACTTAACATAGTTTCCTATATCCTCATGCCTGTCTATCTTAGTTTAGGTTCCTAGAAGGAATTTGAGTATTAATGATGCATGTTCAATTACATCACAACTTTACTTTGCTTTGAATCAGTAATCTCATACCAAACTTAGGTAACCCAGTTCTGAACTCTTGTGGAGTGAGTAAACTTCTTCAACAGTATTCATCATACATTGTTGTCATTTATCCCGTGATGATCCTAGGAAAATCTTTCATACACTCAGTAAATATTTGGATTTATTTATTCTGAGGTTGCCCCCTGGCATGATACATACATTTTATCTACATCTTATACTTTAAAATAATACTCTGGAAGTAGTAATTTAAATCCGTTTTTAGTAACTTATTACTGCATGACAAACTACCCCAAATCTTAGGGAATTAAATATTTTATTTCCTTACAATTCTGTGGGTATGCTCTTTGGTCTGGGCTCAGGTTGCTGGAATTTGTGCTTATCTCTTCTGGGTCCTCATGCAGCAGAGTTGTATTGCAACCCAACTATGTCTGGATGGTGTGAGATGACCCTGTGTATGCCTGGCAGTAGGCACTACCTTCCAGATATGTCATACCTCTCTGACACTCGTGGGTGGTTTGTTGTTTTGGTGACACAAGAGATCCAAGAGACAGGAGAAGAAGAATGAAAGGCTTCTTAAATTCTAGGTTCAGAAGTCACACTATGTTATATTCCATTGGCTAAACAAGCCCTAAGACAAGACTATATTTAAGATATGAGGGAATCATCTCTTAAGCTGCTTTAGGGTTTAAATGAAATGAAGAACTGGGGTACTTGGAGCTTAGAGGAGGAATACTACTGATCCATATTTCTGGGAGGTGGTGTTATGCTGTCTGTGGTGGGGCCACGGAAGCTCAGAAGAGAGATCTGAGGAAGCTCAGAAATGGCAAAATGATTGACTGTAGAAGGACTCGAAAAATCTGTAGGCAGATTCCTGCTAACCGTGTGAAGGATGATTGCTAAGGCAGTGTGACATTTGCAAACATAAAGGACTAAGCTCCTTTTTCTCCTTTTCCTACTCCTTAGCCTCTCTCCAGTTCATCCTATTACAAAACCTAAGAGGAAGTCTGCTGGCAAAGGAGATCTGTGGTGTGTAGAGAGTTTCAGTACCAAAATCTCAAAGTAGGACGCAGAAGGATGAATTTGGAACTAAGAGATAATAATTTTCAAACATTTAAAAATTTTAAGAGATATTTGAAATTTCTACCTGGCCTGACCTTATTGAAAGAGAAATGACAGCAACCTTCTTTGTTCAAAAAGTTTGTACTGAAGTGAATCTATCAAAAAGACTTGAGATGTCAGTATTATGTGATGGATTCAGTGGCCTCTCTTTCATATCTAACTTTTGAAAGGAGACAACATGTGTGCCATCTAGTACACTTACAATTACTATTTTTGCAGAAAGAGAAATCCAGAAAACTACCAGGAGAGCCAAGCAACAGAATTTGTTCCGAAATGACTAATTTAAATTTGATCACTCTGACATACCTCCTTAAGCTTGAAATGTTTCACACAATCAGGTGTTCAGTGTTTCCATTACTGTGATTTGCATAATGGGATTTTATTTAATTATTTTATAGAAGATTCTATTGTAATGAAACTAAAATAGCTATTAAAGGGTATAGACCTAGGGTGATGAATAGTATGATTTCATTGCTTCTTTTGTGATTGCACTGTAATTTATTACAATAAATTTGACTTGAAAGCTGTGTGTATTAGTGTGCTTGTGTTTGTGAGGGAGAGGGAAAGACAGAGACAGAGAGGGAAAGAGAGAGATACCTAAGAATAACAGCCATTGAATTTGCTCAATTTTTGTAGCAGAGCTGAATTCTCAGCAAATTTATGAATGAAGTTTCAATTTGGAAAATTGACATAACTAGAATATATATATATATATATAAAATGTTTTTTCATAATTAAAATGACAATTGAAAATAAATGTGTCCTAAAGCCATATTTTATTCATTTATTTTATAAGATTATCCACTAGACTCTTAAAGTGAAAAAAGATATATTCAAATTATATTTTTCTTTCTCTAACCTTCAACTATAACTTGATAGTTCTCATATTTTCTCTCATCATCTGTATGCTATTACTGAGATTTAATTCATTAATTTTGAACCAAATTTACTGAGAATACTCAATTTGATGTGACAGTTTTCTCATACTTTATTATTTTCTAATGTTTATTTAAGAATACATATTGATTCACAAAACACATGATACAATTTATTATCTGAATATCATGCAGTAGTATTATCAGTGATGGGACATCAGACTGGATTGTATAATATTTGCAGCCTGGAAATACCTATGTAATTTTTTTTTTTTTTTTAACAATCAGAGCCAAAAGAGCCAGGTGGAAAATTACATGAAGAATTTGATATAAAGAACTGTTAGATAAATTAAGTTTTTTCCCCCATATTTCCAAGAGTTTTTGTTTCATTTCATTTAGGAAATTCGGTGAAGATGGTTCAAGATGTAGAATCTTTATAATATGAAGTGTCTCAAATGAAGGTGGAGAATTCATGTTGAAATTGCTTCATGTTGTGGTAAGAGCCGTGCTTTTTAATATGTTGAACCTTGGAGAGAGTGACAAGAAATACGGTTTTGTGTGTGTGTGTGTGTGTGTGTGTGTGTGTGTGTGTGTGTGTGTGTGCACGCGCATATATGCATATGTGCATGCATGCAAATGTCTCTGTGGGGGCATTGAAAGAAAGAAGAACAAAATATGGAAAGATACAGTGTACAAACATGTGATGACTTTTTTTTATGGACAGATAATGAAAAAAATAATAAAGATTTGTAACATAGCCTATAAGCCTACTATTTAAAAATATACCTCTTTTTCTTTTTTTTGGCAATGAATATTTTCTTGCTCCAAAAGTGGCATAGGGCACAATAGGTAACTCAGATTTGTGATTAATTTCATACTATGTGTATGTACATTATTTGTGTTATTCCTTGTTATCACAGTAAACCTAAGAGGTGTGTATTATTATCTACATGGTACAGAAATTAAACCAAAAAAATTAGGAAAACTAAAACCTCGTCCAAGATCCTCTAGCTAGTTAGTGGTGCAGGAGTGACTTGTCTGCAAACTCTCCCTTCTCTGCTAACATGTAGCCTCTAGCATTTGTGATAGGTGAGAAGCCAAAAATTTAACTTAGGTGGAGAAGACTCTCAAGTTTTGAACTGTCATTTTGAAAAGAGCCACAATTGCCTTCTCTCATATAGAAAATATTGTGAAAGGATTTTCTTTGTATTTCACTACTCTTAAAGAGAAAAAAGATTTCTATAAGTCATCGAGTAGTTATACAGATGATGGTATTTCAGAGAAATTGAACGTTGTAGAAAAACTGACACAGAAGAATGTATGGTATAATTTTCTTGCTCATCTTTGCTATAAAGTAAATATCTATAGGCTTCCTCTATACAAATAACTTACCATGGCTGATGATAAGGTTTAATGCAGTAAGTACTAATCCCTACTTTATGGTTATCAGGTATACAACCTTGAGTAATTAACTAAAAAAGTCTCATTTCCCTTTCCTATGGTCTGTGCCATGAGGTTGTTTCAAGACTCCATTGATATAAGAGACAATACATGCAAAGCATCTGCCATGCTGCCTGGCACACGGTAAATGTTTAATGAAGAGAAGCCATGATAATGATATTATGATATAAAAGTGATTAAAATAACATACATTGTTTTGTTGTTGCCATGTCCATGAAGATTTATGATTAAAGAAATGTATATCCAGGTGTGATGGTGCATGCCTGTAATCCCAGCAACTTGGGAGTTTGAGGCAGGAGGATCACAAGTTCAAAGCCAACCTCAGCAATTCAGCAAAGCCCTAAGCAACTTATTGAGATCCTGTCTCCAAATTAAAAAATTAAATGGGCTGAGGATGTGGTTCAGTGATTATATGCCCCTGGGTTTTATTCCTAGTAACCCCCGAAAATAAGGTATATCTGAAAGTTACTTTATATTCAATATTATATAATATCATGATCAAATACATTTTGTTTATGCAAACAGCATTTGTTTGGGGGCAATTATACCTTGGTGATTGAAACTTTCAGAAATCTGGTACACGTTATGGACATTAGTTGGTAAATTGAACATAGACTCTTTTTTTAATTTATTTTTATTATAAACAAATGGAATACATGTTGTTTCTGTTTGTACATTGAGTAACAACATACCATTTGCATAATCATACATTTACATAGGGTAATGATGGTTGATTCATTCTGTTATTTTTTCCTTCCCCCACACCCTTCCCACCCCTCTTTTCCCTCTATACAGTCCCTCCTTCCTCCATTCTTGCCCCTTTCCCACCCCCAATTATGTGTCATCATCCGCTTATCAGTGAGATCATTCATCTTTTGGATTTTTGAGATTGGCTTATCTCACTTAGCATGATATTCTCCAGTTTCATCCATTTGCCTGCAAATGCCATAATTTTATTATTCTTTATGGCTGAGTAATATTCCATTGTATATATATATATACCACAGTTTCTTTATACATTCATCAATTGAAGAACATCTAGGTTGTTCCACAGTTTGGCTATTGTGAATTGAGCAGCTATGAACATTGATGTGGCTGTATCTCTGTAGTATGCTGATTTTAAGTCCTTTGGGTATAGGCCAAGGAGTGGGATAGCTGGGTCAAATGGAGGGTCCATTCCAAGCTTTCTGAGGAATCTCCATACTGCTTTCCAGAGTGGCTGCACTAATTTGCAACCCCACCAGCAATGTATGAGCGTACCTTTATCCCCACATCCTCGCCAACACCTATTGTTGCTTGTATTCTTGATAATCGCCATTCTAATTGGGGTGAGATGGAATCTTAAGGTGGTTTTGATTTGCATTTCTCTTATTACTAAAGATGTTGAACATTTTTTCATATGTTTGTTGATTGCTTGTAGATCTTCTGTGAAGCATCTGTTCATATCCTTAACCCATTTGTTGATTGGATTATTTGTATTCTTCATGTAGAGTTTTTTGAGTTCTTTATATATTGTGGAAATTAGTGCTCTATGTGAAGTATGAGTGGCAAAGATATTCTCCCACTATGTAGGCTCTCTCTTCACATTGCTGATAGTTTCCTTTGCTGAGAGAAAGCTATTTAGTTTGAATCTATCCCATTTATTGATTCTTGCTTTTATTTCTTGGGCTATGGGAGTCTTGTTAAGGAAGTTTGATCCTAAGCCAACAAGGTGAAGATTTGACCTACTTTTTCTTCTGAAAGATGCGGGTCTCCGGTCTGATTTCAAGGTCCTTGTCCATTTTGAGTTGATTTTTTGTGCAGGGCGAGAGATAGGGGTTTAGTTTCATTCTGCTGCATATGGATTTCCAGTTTTCCTAGCACCATTTGTTTGAGAGGCTATTTTTTCTCCATTGCATATTTTGGCCCCTTTGTCTAGTATGAGAAAGTTGTATTTATTTGGGTTTGTGTCCATGTCCTCTATTCTGTACCATTGATCTACCTGTCTAGTTTGGTGCCAATACTATGCCATTTTTGTGACTATTGCTTTGTAGTATAGTTGAAGTTCTGGTATTGCGATACTCCATGTTTCATTCTTCCTGCTATGGATTGCTTTAGCTATTCTGGTTTTCTTATTCTTCCAGATGAATTTCATGATTGCTTGCTTTATTTCTGTAAGGTACATCATTGGGATTTTAATTTGAATTGCATTGAATCTGTATAGCACTTTTGGTAGTATGACCATTTTGACAATTAATTCTGCCTATCCAAGAACATGGGAGATCTTTCCATCTTCTAAGGTCTTCCTCAATTTCTTTCTTCAATTCTTTGTAGTTTTCATTGTAGAGATCTTTTATCTCTTTGGTTAGATTGATTCCCAAGTATTTTATTTTATTTGAGGCTATTGCAAATGGAGTTATTTTCCTCATTTCCCTTTCAGATGTTTCGTAGCTTGCATATAAAAATGCTTTAGATTTATGTGTGTTGATTTTACAGCTTGCTGTTTTGCTGAATTCATTGATGAGGTCTAGAAGTTTTGTGGAGGAGTTTTTAGGATCCTTTAAATAAAGAATCATGTAATCAGCAAATAGTGACTGCTTAAGTTCTTCTTTTCCTATTCGTATCCATTTAATTTCTTTAGTCTGTCTAATTGCTCTGGCTAGAGTTTTGAGGACAATGTTGAATAGAAGTGGTGAAAGAGGACATCCCTGTCTTGTTCCAATTTTTAAAGGGGATGGTTTCAGTTTTTCTCCATTTAAAATGATGTTGGCGATGGGCTTAGCATAAATAGCCTTTACAAGGTTCAGGTATGTTCCTACTACCCCTATTTTTTCTAGTATTTTGAGCATGAAGGGGTGTTGTATTTTGTCGAACACTTTTTCTGCATCAATTCATATAACCATATGATTCTTATCCTTAAGTCTATTGACATGATGGATTATGTTTGTTGATTTACAGATGTTAAACCATCCTTGCATTCCAGGGGTGAACCCCATTTGATCATGGTGCACGATTTTCTTAATATGTTTTTGGATACAGTTTGCCAAAATTTTGTTAAGGATCTTTGCATCTATATTCATCAAGGATATTGGTCTAAAATTTTCTTTCCTTGATATGTCTTTGCCTGGTTTGGGTATGATGGTGATATTAGCTTCATAGAATGAGTTCGGTAGGGTACCCTCCTTTTCTATTTCCTGGAATACTTTGAGAAGTATTGGAATGAGTTCTTCTTTGAAGGTCTTGTAGAACTCGGCTGCAAATCTGTCTGGTCCTGGGCTTTTCTTGGTTGGTAGGTTTTTAATGGCTTCTTCTATTTCATTGCTTGATATTGATCTGTTTAAATTGTGTATGTCCTCCTGGCTCATTTTGGGAGGAGCATATGTCTCTAGAAATTTGTCAATATCTTCAGTAGTTTCTATTTTGTTGGAATACAGGTTTTCAAAGTAGCTTCTCATTATCTTATGTATCTCAGTGGTGTCTGTCGTGATATTTCCTTTTTCATCACGAACTTTAGTACTTTGAGGTTTCTCTCTCCTTCTCTTTGTTAGTGTGGCTAAGGGTTTGTCTATTTTGTTTACTTTTTCAAAGAACCAACTTTTTGTTTTGTCAATTTTTTGAATTGTTTCTTTTGTTTCAATTTCATTGATTTCAGCTCTGATGTTAATTATTTCCTGTCTTCTACTACTTTTGGTGTTGGTCTGCTCTTCTTTTTCTAGGGCTTTGAGCTGTAATGTTAGGTCATGTAGTTGTTGACTTTTCATTCTTTTCTGGAATGCACTCCACGCAATGAATTTTCCTCTTAATACCACTTTCATAGTGTCCCAGATATTTTGATATGTTGCAGCATTGTTCTCATTGACTCTTAAGAATTTTTTTATCTCTTCCCTGATGTTTTCTGTTATCCATGTTTCATTCAATAGCATATTATTTAGTCTCCAGGTGTTGGAGTAATTTCTTTTCTTTATTTTGTCATTGATTTCTACTCTCAGTCCATTATGATCTGATAGAACACAAGGCAGTATCTCTATTTTTTTGCATTTCCTAAGGGCTACTTTGTGGCATAACATATGGTCTATTTTCCAGAAGGTTTCATGTGCTGCTGAGAAGAAAGTGAATCTGCTCATTGATTGATGGAATATCCTATATATGTCTATTAAGTCTAGGTTATTGATTGTGTTATTGAGTTCTATGGTTTTTTTGGTTGGTTTTTGTTTGAAAGATCTGTCTAGTGGTGACAGTGGTGTGTTGAAATCACCCAGAAGTATTGTGTTGTAGTCTATGTGATTCCTGAAATTGAGAAGAATTTGTTTGATATATAGGGATGCACCATTGTTGGGGCATAAATATTTACTATCATTATGTCTTCCTGATTTATGGTTCCCTTAAGCAGTATGAAATGTCCTTCTTTACCCTTCTATCTAACTTTGGCTTGAAGTCTACTTTATCTGATATAAGGATGGAAACCCCCACTTTTTTACTGGGTCCATGTGCGTGGTAGGTTTCTTCCCATCCTTTCACCTTTAGTCTGTGGTTGTCTTTTTCTATGAGATGAGTCTCTTGAAGGCAGCATATTGTTGGGTCTTTCTTTTTAATCCATTCTGCCAGTCTATGTCTTTTGATTGATGAGTTAATGCCATTAACGCTCAGGGTTATTATTGAGATATGATTTGTATTCCCAGTCATTTGGGCTTATTTTTGGTTTTTAAGTTGGCTTGGTTTCTCCTTTGAGTGTTTTTTCTCTAAGGTAGTTCCTCCCTTCGCTGACCTACATTGTTGTTTTTCATTTCCTCCTCATAGAATATTTTGTTGAGAACATTCTGTAGTGCAGGCTTTCTATTTGTAAATTCTTTTAACTTTTGTTTATCATGGAAGGATTTTATTTCATCTTCAAATCTGAAGGTTAGTTTTGCTGGATATAGGATTCTTGGTTGGCAACCATGTTCTGTCAGAGCTTGAAATATGTTGGTCCAGGCCCCTCTAGCTTTTAGAGTCTGGGTTGGGAAGTCGGCAGCTATCCGCGTTGGTCTCCCCCTATATGTAATCTGATGCTTTTCTCTTGCAGTCTTCAAAATCCTATCTTTATTTTCAATGTTTGGCATTTTAATTATAATGTGCCTTGGTGTGGATCTGTTGTGATTTTGTGCATTTGGTGTTCTGTAAGCCTCTTGTATTTGATTTTCCATTTTATTCTTCAGGTTTGGGAAATTTTCTGATATTATTTCATTGAATAGGTTGTTCATTTCTTTGGTTTGTATCTCTGTGCCTTCCTCAATCCCAATAATTCTTAAATTTGGTCTTTTCATGATGTCCCATAGTTCTTGGAGATTATGTTCATGATTTCTTACCATCTTCTCTGTTTAGGCAACTTTATTTTCATGATTAAATATTTTGTCTTCATGTCTGAGGTTCTGTCTTCCAAGTGTTCCAGTCTGTTGGTGATGCTTTCCATTGAGTTTTTTATTTGGTTTATTGTTTCCTTCATTTCAAGAATTTCTGTTTTTTTGTTTTTTGTTTTTTTGAGAATCTCTATCTCTTAGTCAAAATGATCTTTTGCTTCCTGCAGTTGCTCTGTCAGCTTATTGGTATTATCATTCATTGCCTGCATTTGCTCTCTTATCTCATGCTTTGCTTCACGAATCATCTTAATCATGTATAATCTGAAGTCCTTTTCTGACATTTCTTATACCATGCTGTCATTGGATTCTATTAATATAGAATCTAGATTTGTTTGGATCATTTTCTTCCCTTGGTTTTTCATGTTGTTCATGTATCTTCCCCTCTAGCAGTGCAGATCTGGGGTATTGCAGATTTCCCCCTATAGGCTTATAGTGGCCCTATAGGTTTCCAAAACCTATAGAGGAGATCAATATTAGCAGTGCCCAAATCAGACACTATGCAATCCTAGACCAAATAGCCACTATGGGGACAATAACAAAATTGTCATAGTAAACAGAATGAGTTCAAATATTATCTTCAGTAAAACAAACAGGTTTGCAATAAGGTCTGCAGTTTCTAATGGAGGACAAAGAGGATGCAGAGGGATGTAGAATGTGGCTATTAATGGGATAAGAAAAGTTCATACATAAGTTCTAGATAATAGAAAGTGTGAGAGTGTAATCAAAAGAAATTGGATATTAGCATGCAAAAAAGGGAGGAAGAAACTCTGAGGGAACAGGTAAACAAAAGGAAAAGAGAACAAGAAAAGTAAAAAAATAAAAACTTAATTTTTTTCTATAAGGAGAAAAAAGAAAATCTACAGTATAACAGTCATATACTAATGAAACCTCCCAGTGTTCAGTAGCCTGATGCATGAGAGGTACCTGACAATGAGCTTTAAGCCTCTAGCAGGCATCTCAGGATGGGATTTGCCCCACCTAAAGATCAGAGCTAAGGCTTCTAGGATTATCCAAGATGGCCGCTCTGACTTCGAAATGTGTTGGCAACTGGGGAGCTGCAGCTCAGGGTGTGGCCGTGGTCAGCTGGAGGTCCTGGAGGCGGGTGCAATTGGTCAGGCAGGGGTCCTGGAGGTCGGGTGTGTTTTTTGTGGTTGGGGGATCCATGGAGGCCGGGTGCAATCAGTCAGTCTGGGGTCCCAGTGATAGGGCGCAGTCATTTGGTCTGGGGTTCCTGGCGGCACGGAGCAGTCAGTCGATGTGAGGGCCTCAGAGGCAGGGAGTGATCGGTTGGCTGAGGGATCCTGGAGACGGGGCTCAGTCAGTCCTGCCAGGGGTCCTATGGGGCCTGGCTTTTGTCTCAAAATGGCGGCAGCCAAGTGTAATCAAACCTGCAGGTACTGTGACAGAGAACTTCCAGGCAACAGCAGGCAGCTGGTGCTCCACTGGAGGTTGGTGATCAGTTTGCTGACTGTTGTCGAATAATCGGGAGGTGAACCTCCTGCGGTGGGTGATGGATAGGTGTAAGGCAGGTAATGGACAGGAGAGAGGCAGGCGAAAATCGAACATAGACTCTTGTTCTTGGGATTCAGCAGTACCAAGGGATTTAGTTGATCTAAATATCCTACCTGAACTCAAATTACAAATTTGCCCTAGTGATTGCAAATGCCACACTGTCCCTGTGAGTCACATTTGCTTCAGTTACTCAATAGGGAGCCCTTGGAAGTCTGTGAAGCATACTCTTGGGGGCAGTAGTGCTTGCAGAGTCTTGCTTCTGTGTTAGTAACAATCATCATCATTTCTGTGGGAGGAGATACATTTTTACTTTATATATTCTGAGTTAAAAAAAAAAAAGTCAATGTTCAATGTGAATGTCAGAGGAGAATCCTTTAATTATCCCTAGGTTCCAATGTTTTTTCACTTTTTAATAAAAGAGTAGAAACCTATAGAATTATGGAATATCATAAAAATATTAGGCTAGAATCTACAACATCAATAGAGAACTGCTTCCCCCAGAGCAGCATGGGGAGGAGGCTAGGCCATTCTTTACTAATGGTTTATTATTTTTAAAATTCTGAAATCACCTCCATAAATGTCCGTATCTCTGTGCTGTATTACTTTTCAATTCAAGAGTATTGAATTTATACAGAAGCTGCTAACCAAGCATTCCTTAACTTCTACTTTACATCTAATTTTAGACTGAGTTAAATTGTATCATTAATAGAATTATCTCTGTGAAGGGCCATATTTTTTTCTCTCTCTTCTTTTCCTCTGTAATAACCCCATATTTGCTTCTTGTCTTACAAACTTGAAGATAGTGACCAAGTTATTCAACCTCTTTTAACTTCAATATAATGTTCTCATTGTTATTTGATAATCATGGTAGTTACATTGCCTATGCTTTAAGATTTACAAAGATGTTTGAATCACTTACTGCTTGGAACATTGCTGATAATCTTAAATGGTAGCTATATATCTAGATGTGCTAGTAGTTTGATAGTATATGAAGGCCCAAATGTCTAGCAAGAACTTTTTGGAATCTTCTAGAATAAGGGAAAACTTGGCTCAGAAGTTTGATAAGACTCATGAAGTTTAGGGAGTGAGTCATGAGGAGGTACTAACCAGGCAAATAATTAGCATTTTATGCACCTATCATCAGGTCAAAGACAGCAGGTTTCTTCATAGCACCTGCATGGTAATATGCCCTCATCATGAACCATTTCATACTTGCATTCCTTGGTCAACAGTTCCCAAGCTTTGAAGTGAAATGTGAAGTGGTTACAATCACCTGGAAAGCTTATTAAAAACAGGACACAAGATACTGTTCTCAGTGTCTGCCTCAGTAAGACAGGTTGGGTCCTAAGGATGTGCATTTACAATATGACCATTCATATCAGGGCAGTTCTGGTGTACTCTGCTCACTGGAACTTAACATTTTTTTCTTCCATGAAGTTTTAAGTTTTACAGTATAACCAGGAGCTTTGCTGTTGGAGGTCAAATTGAATGCTTTCTTTCTATCATTATTAGGACAGATAGCTAAGAAAAAGACAAATTTCAATAATGATTCTCTACATTATTGAGGACTTTGCAAATTATTTTATTCTCTAATATATATATGTATAAATATATATATTCATATATAAAATTGACAGGGCAAATAAAATTTTAAAATTCTGGTCTAGTTAATAACAACAGGGGTTCTGATATGGCTAATGTTTATTGAAGATCTATTTCATATATATTAATTTTACAAAATCTTCATTTTAGCCCTCCTCAATATTTTTGTATCCCCATTCTATGAGTTAATAAAAATTGATCTATAAAAGTTATTGACTCTTTAAGTTATTATTTAAATTAGAAAATGATGGGCCAAGGTTCAATCTTGGCACCAAGACATGGTGCAACTGGTACAGCTGCTTCCTAATCCTGGGATAATTCAATTTTTCAGTAATGAGAGGTTTTGTTTTATGGCCGCCAGCAGCATAAGCACATATGGGAACAATCAGCCTGCATTTGTTTTGTTTAATCTCCTGAACACTTAATTCACCATCACCTGCCGAGTTAGACTTTGTGAAGCATCAGTAGAGTAGGCTTATATTAACTGCTTTCTAAAACAACTCAGAAAGAAATGTTCTTGGAAAGAAATGTCTCAGGTATCTTCTTGTACCTTCTTATTGTTTTTCCCTAATGTGTTTGTTTATTTTACCCATTCTCTGAGTATTTGAATGTCATATCTTAGTTAAGTCAATTATCACAGATTAAACCCAGCTCTGTAGGTGCTCATATAAACCTTCTTGAAAAACAAAAGCAAAAACATCAAACAAAAACCAAAATAAAGCAAAAAACAAAAGAAATACATACATACATACATACATATATATATATATATATATATATATATATATATATACATACACACACACTCCAGTCTTCTTTACATCTAGGTTTGACTTCGATCTAAGTTCTAGCTATTGGGATTTTAGCCAAAATTGTATATGTCACTCCCAGATTGCATTCTTGAAGACTGTGGATATATGCTGCCGCTTCTTTTTCCTTGCCTGACTTGGAAAATGGATGTGGCATGGGATGTCCAGATGTGACTTGTGTCATACAGGCAAAGATAGCTGTCTATAGGTGGTAGAAGAACAACATAGAAAGAGGCTGGCTACCAGAATTAATATACAGAGCAAAACAGAACAGGAATGCCGCTGTGCTGAATGTCATATGACAGAATATTAAGCTTCACTCATTTGGCCATGGGTGTTCAGCCAATTACATGGCAGAATATTATCCTCATGAATTCATGTGTTCTTCCATGTATGTGTTATCCAGGAGTGCTCCACATACTGTGCCTCCCTTAAGAAGTCAAGCTTTTATTTTTTTTAAACTCTAGCTACGTTTTTATTAATTTTTTTTTATTTTTTACAGACTCCATTGTACACAAATGGAGTACAGCTTTTCATTTCTATGGTTGTACACAATGTAGATTCACACCATTCTTGAAATCATACATGTACATAGGGTAATACTGTCTGTTTCATTCTACTATCTTTCCTTCCCCCACCCCCTCGCACCTCATTTTTCTGTACACCATCCAATGTTCCTTCATTCTTCTCTTCCCCCTGCCACCGCCCCTGGTTATATATCATTATCCACTTATCAGAGGAAAGGTTTGGCCTTTGGTTTTTTAGGCTTGGCCTATTTCACTTAGCATGATATTTTCCAACTTCATCCATTTACCAGAAAATGCCATAATTTTATTCTTTTTGGGCGAGTAATATTCTGTTGTGTATATATACCACAGTTTCTTTATCCATTCATCAATTGAAGGGCATCTCTGTTGGTTCCACAATCTAGCTATTGTGAATTGAGCTGCTATGAACATTGATGTGGCTGCACCACTGTACTATGCTGATTTTAAGTCCTTTGGATACAAACTGAGGAGTGGATCTTAGCCTGACAGGAATCACTGGGTCCTTCAACAAAGAACTGCATGGTGATTTTATAGATATTTTATGCAACCGTGAACCTTCTTATCTTGTCCATTTTACTCCTTATACTAGTCTCTTGAACACCTTTTCCACTGATGCATTAGTAATTCTGTTTTCTGTCCTTTCCTTTCCAGAGCAATACATAAATTTGTCATAAATTTTTGGAATTCTTTTTGCTAATGCATTTGTCTTTCATGCATTCAGTATGAAGAAGGCAAATAAGACACAAGAGAATTAATAAAGTTTGAGATGTACTTCAGAGCTGTTGTTTCCCTTAGAGCCATTCTAAGTAAACTTTAAGAGCCACATCAGGCTATCTGAATAAACTGTATATACACATTACTTTTAGTAGATGTATTAAACTTATGCTAGTGAGATAACAACATCCAAATCTGAGCAACTATAAGAATTTCTTCACTATCCCCTACATTTCATCTATTCCTTCATCTGGTTTATCATTTTGTATTCAGGGCAAAGATATTTTGTTTGCTTTTGTGTACCTCTTGAATCTTTATTTGAGCAAAGATTTTAAATATTTATTAAATTTCCATAATGGCCGCAGAATGGTGTCTTATGGATGCAGTGTTCTCCTAGTCCCATGACCTGGTCCTTAGTTATTCTTTAGTTGCAATTCTGCCACAGAGGATGCCCCCTTCCACATGACTGGCACTCTGGGTCCCAGTCTCAGATCTGGGCACACCTTGGCACTCTGAGTCCTAGCCTCAGATTGCCTCTTCACTTTATTTCATGTGCATTTTGTGCTTCTCTGATAAACAGCATGCAAGCTAATCTTGTGTCTTTACATATCTCCTGACTGGATTGCTCACTACAAGGCAGTATTTTATTATTCTCTCTGACACTCCTTTGATGGTCACTTTCAACTAAATATTCAATATACAAGATTTTACCTCTAAGATAAGTCTACTGACCACATTTTAGTCATGAACTTTGCAAAAATTTACTTAGATTTCTTTTGTGCCAGCTATTAATGTAGGTAATGTGGAGGACAATATCAACAAGCCCCCTTCCTTTTGTTTATTCTCTAATAAGGAAGACAAATAAGTACAAAAAAAAAAAAAAAAAAAAAAAGGTCATCTTTTAGGTATTAAATTTCACAGAGAAGGGCATGTAAGGCAGCTTGGAACCCGCGGCGATTCTAGCCCCCCTGCGCACTCCCGCTGAACTGCCACCCGCTCACTCGTCTCAGTTGCGCTTGCCAATAGCTCCCAGAAAAATGCACCGGGGACATGAGGTCTCATGTAAGCGACTTTATTATGCGGACGACTAACACGTCCGCTCCAGGGTGAAAAGAAAGGAAAAAAGGGAAGATGGCGTGGGCTTCTCCCAGATATTGGGATCTCCTGGGCTGGAAGGAGCCAGTAGCAAGGAGAATACTTGCAAGCTGACTGGTGAACCAATAGCTATCTAGCATGTTAGGACTTAATGTGGGAAGCAGGAAAATGGCGGCAGCGTAAGCCAGAAAATCCTATAACATAAGAGGCGGGCAGAGCGCAGATTGACAAGTGGTTGGGAGGCGGGGTATCAGCTTTATATTACAGGGCAAGAAGCAAAAACCGAAATCATTCCATTTTGCTGAAAGTGAGTAGATGGTATTGACCAGGAAACGTTCCCTGGGTATTCTGTTTCACTTGAAACTGAAAAGATGAGGAGACAGACTCAGACAGATAAAATATTTTTTCCAGAATGTCACAGGTAGTTGGTGGCGGAAAAGGGACAGGGGTTCTTACTGAGGTACTTCTGATGCCACAGCCCTTGCAATTAGCTACTTTAGCTGCAGGGTTCTTTGATTCTTGCAGATTGCTTTAACTGAATGCAATTTACAAATCATGCCCCCCATCACATACTCCATTTGCTCTTCAGCACTTGCTTCTCAGTTATAGTTGAAACTATAACTTGGTGGTGGAGATGATTTGTAAATTCAGATTTTTTTCTTCAAAGAAAGAATTTATCAATCTTCAGCTTTCATACATACTTTCTCCTAAAAGTGATCCAAAGAGATTCCATTTACTCTCTTCACTTCTACTTTATTACCTCTTCTTTCACAGTAGCTCTCCCTTCATTCTGTAAGACAAAAGCCTACTTCTCATTCTTGTTACATCCCAGGTTTTGTCATCCTGAATTGAGGGGAGGGCTAAAAGCCTCAGGGCTGCTGAAAGAATGGAAGGGTCAAGAATAAAGTGTAGCTCCCATAGAGACAATCCCAGAAGGAAAAAAAAAAAAAAAAAAAAAAAAAAAAAGGAAGGGATTAGGGAAGAAATAAAGGGGGAACATTTTACACCTTCTTTCTTTCAAGTGGCAAACTTATAGCAGTGCTCCTGTCTTTATCTATTTGCTGTTGGTCACTTGGTCAAGCTTCTTCTTTATCTACTTTCTTCAGATTACCTCTTGTGAGATGGAAGATTCAAATATCTATATGCCCAGAGTTTTAAGGAATGTATATTTAAAGCATGTGTAAAGTATATAATAAGCCAGAGATTACGTGTTTCAGAATTGTGCAAACATGCAAAATATGTTTTTACTCAACTTTAAAAGATGTGTACGTGTTTCAAAGAAAAATACATTAGAAGACCTTCTCCCAAGTGTAATTTTTTCTCTAGGGAGTTGCTGAGGGAGGTGGGAGGAGTGCAAAATGGAAATGATAGGTGTCTGTCATTCTCCAGCTTCCTACATTTTCAGTGTCATTCTTGTAGATTTTGCATATTTGTCTTTTAAATAACTCAAACATTAGTGTCAGTCCTTTAAAGATAAATATCATTCCAAGTCATTATCTTTTTTGTAGCTGATTTTACTTCCATTTTTTGTTAAAGAAATTAATAAATAATAAGTGGGCCATTGATTTTGTGTAAAAATAATAATGTGTTGCATATAGTAGCTTTGACATCAAATAGGTGAACAAAGGATTTATTTTAATATGAAAAACAAAATGACAAGATTTTTAGATCTTTGTTAAGAACATGAGAGCAATTGTACTACCATGTGTATAAATATCTGTCTAGTTGCAAAAGGGGCTTATTATACAATACTTGATCATTTAGTTGCACATTATCATCAGCCTTTCAGTGCCCAGGAGCACTTGACTGTCATTTTATGTAACTCCAAGTCGTATCTCAGAGTGTTTGAGAATGGAATAGGGAGTAGTTTGTTTCTTCTCAACTTAGAAGAAGACAGTAAAATTGTGATTGCAATATAATTAAATCTATGTATCTTGGTGCTCATAAGTGTCCTGCTGTTCTAGCATTCAAAAGAAGTGTCAGGACTCTCAGCCTTCTCTGGCACTGGTCACAGCCTCTGAGCATTTTGTCTGCTTTGGGCAGCTAATGACTAGAGACCTTGCAAGAGAATTTTGTCATTTTTTATCCCATACTGAACTCCTTCACTAGATCAACTTAAGTTCTTTCAGCTGAATTCTTTTCTTTTCTTTCCTGTAGTGTGGAAAAGTTGTGGTGATTTGGTATGAAGAGGCAAATGTAAGTGTTCCTTTTAAGATGTATTAGTCAATTTTCTTTTTTTCAGGGGCATTTAAAGCAGAAAGTGCATAAATAAAATTAATTGCATAACTCTCTAGACACACGTCAAAATCTTGACATGTTCAGTTCCTATAATTGGCATTGTATATTCAAAGTAAGTTTTGCAAACAGCAGGAGCACAAGTTCCCTGAAAGCTGCCTGTTAACCAGGGGCAATCTGCAGTAATGGAAGTTCTGTCAGCAATCCTTCATCATTATGGGAGCCTCCAGCCAGAGTCTCACAAACCTACCTACCCATTCCTGTTGTTACACATAGATACACACAAAGTTTTAGTGCCTGTTTTATGATTTCATTAGCCACTACAGTCTTATTGAATGCAGGGACGTGAAACAAAAGGAATATAACTCTGTTAGTTAAGATAATACTAACTTTTGCAACAAAGAAACCTTAAAATATATAGTAGCTCAAGTGCAATAGAATTTTAGTTCTTTGTAATTTAAAGTCAAAAAAGAAATGAGGGTGCCTTGTACTTGAACAATTTTCATTCAAGTGGAGACTTATGTAGCTGGGCTTCTTCCACTGCATTGTTTGCTGTTTTCCAAATGACTCACAAAGGGAGGGAGGGATGGGGAAATGTTGATCAGTGGGTACCATGTTATAGTTATATAGGAGCAAGAGGTTCTGATGTGCTTAGGTGCACAGAAGATGACTTTAGATAATGATTTCAATGTTTCCCTCATAAAGAAATGGTAAGTATTTGAGGAACTAGGTATGTTTACACTGAATTAAACATTATACAAAGTGTACATTTGTTGAATCATCACCTAGCACCCCAGAAATATGTAGAGTTTTTATGACAGGTTATATCAGTTAAAATCTTTTAAATTTTAAATGTTTAGAATAAAAAAATACAATTTCAACATCACTCTTTTAGTTTTACTAGGCTGGTAGAAGGGGAAAGGAATGAAGAGAACATGAGGTATTTTGTGGGCCAGCCTCAGAAGTTAATGCCCCACTTCCACTCACATTCCTCACATTCTGTTGGCTAGAACTCACCTGACAGAAATAAGATGGAGACTGGGAAATATAGCCTACCTGTGAATTCAGGAAAGGGACAATCTGGCAGGTGAACAGCTAACCTGTCTTTCCCAACCACAGGTGAGGTTCAGGAACTGCATTCATCAGTAAGTCTATGGCGTAAAGAGGATAACCATAGGTGGAAGCAGATACAGGGCTGTGGAGGAATCATGAAGCGAGGCATAGTGATTCAGAAATGACTTTTGTAATTATATTGATCTCATGCAGAGTGAAAGTGCTAATTAGTTTTACAACTATTGACAAATTAAACATAGACAAATAGCCACACACAATTGTGGGCCCCACTGATAGAGAATGCTTAATTCTGACAAACACTGGAAGAGAAATTGATTCATTTCTTCTTTTTTAATTTTTTAATCTGTAGAACTTAATAAAGGTAAACACCAACTTTGGGATCAGAGAATATAGGGTCATGGAATAGAAATGCATTGCACTCACTCATGCATTTAGTCCATGCATATTTACTAAAACGTCATCTGTATACAGATACTATGCTTGGTTTTGGAATAGAGAAATTAGTAAAATAAGACTTTTGCTTTCAAGACCTTACATGTGAACAGAAAAACAAGCCTGTTGTACTAGTCAGAGTTCTCTCGAGGAACAGAATCAACAGGAAATATGATTATTTTAAAAATAGGGTGGGGTATTTATCAGATTGGCTAACACAATCAGAAGCTGGATAGTCCACAATGGCTGTCTGCAGGCTGGAGAGTTAGAGGAAACAGCAGCTGCACAATCCAAGAGGCTGAAGCCTTAGAACAAGAGGGATCAATGGTGCTACTCTAGTCTGAGATTGAGGGCTTCTGGAAACTTCCATGAGAATCACTGGTAGAGTCCACTTGGAAGAGTGAAGGAGCTAGAGTCTGATATCCACAGGCAATCCCAGCAGCAATCAAGAATCCATTCAAGAAGAATCAAGCTTGAATCTGCTGCTGCTTCCTTGTTCTTACAATTTTTATTCTGTCCAAACCACCATCCCATTGGATGGTGCTGCCCATGCTTAGGGAGGGTCTTCACTGAAGTTCGCTATTCCACATGCCAGTCATTCCTAGACACACCCTTATTGACACTCCTAGAAGCCTCATAATCTTAGGCATTTCTTAATTCAATCAAGTTGACAATTCAAATTAACCATTACACCTGTTAAAGAATAACTAATGATATTATCATAGTTAAAATTATATAAAGTCTGATTTCAAGATGCCACAACCCCTTTGATGAATATCTTCCTTTAAATTTCCCATATGTGGACTTTGGTTCTGACTATGACTTATTAGAAAAAAAGATTTGAACATAAGGGTGTCTTCAGTTACATTCTTTCCATATGGTAGAGAACTGATTTCATAATGAGTTGAGTTTGCATGAAATTTGATAACAGATTATAATTGTGAACACTTATTTGTGAATAAAAGGACTGAACCATAAAATAAACTTCCAGATGTTTATTATTATTTAGTTATTAATTAATGATTAATCTTTCTCATGTTGAGATTCTTGCTCTCTTGTACAATCATTAGACCAAGATACTAATTTTTCTGTAATATGATTCTATTTTAGTATCTTTTTAATTTTATTTTATTAGTGGTGCTGGGGATTGAACCCAGGGCCTTGTGCTTATGAGGCAAACACTGTACCAACTGAGCTATATCCCCAACCCTATTTTAGTATCTTTAAATTAGTTACTAGAACATAAGCACTTTGTTTCCCTAATAAGGTTTAGTTGTTCCTCTTATAAAACAATAGATTTGTCTGTGTGTTCATGTGTATGTGTGTGTATGCATGTACAAATCAGATTGAACTTTATTTCAGAATTTTTTCTTCTAGCTAGGGCAAAATATTTCAATTTCTAATTAAATGAATTAAAAGTAAACAAATGAGCTTTAAGAGTAAGAAATACCTTTCACAGAACTTAAATCTATGATACAAATTTATTCTTATTTTAAAATGCATTATATTTGGTAATTCTATGACCTTAGAATATATATTTTATGTATAAATTTGTTGAGGTACAGCTGTTTTTTGCATTTTGGCAAATTCATGTGAATAGTCCCCTCAGAATGCATACTTTGACCACCCACCAGTCAGTATAAAATTTTAAGATTTTTGGATATTCATATTTCATGCAACTATAAAAAAGGGATCTTTAGTTTCTGTATCCATCTGGGTTTATTATGTTGCATGGCTTTTATATTGCTTCTGTCTTACTCTCCCAATCTAGGTCTTTTTCTGCATCTTAACTGCAGGAAGGAGACAAAATGGAATCAGAAAAAAAAAAAAAAAAAGAAAGAAAAAAGAAATAGGTCATGTAATAGGGCATTGCCTGAATAGCTCTTTTGAGCACAGGATTGTTTGACAGTTTCACGTTTGAGATTATTAGTAAGAATTAAAAAAAAAAATAAGGTCAAATTGTAATTCTCACTAAATATAATATCCTCATAATTGTAAAGCTGGTGGAACATTTGAAAAATTAAAATACTTTATCACATATAATGTGTTAATTCCTTCCTTAATATCAGTTGCTGAAATTATCTCCTAGGAATTTTTAAGCCACAAATTCATAATCTCTTGTATTTTTTGTGTTTAATCTTGAAAAAGTAATTTTAAAACAAAACTAAAGATGAGTATTTAGTATAATTGTCTTGGATTTTTGACATGATTTCTCCTAAATAAATTCATTTTAAAACAATAGTATATTTCTAAAGCAGTATCAAAGCCAGCATCAAACATCAGATATCAGAAAACAGAATATTCCACATTAAATGGACAACACTGTTATCATGATGGATTTATTCAGTAGACAATAGCTGTATTACCACGGCATTCTGAATTAATCTGAAATTGAATCACCCTTTGCACAAGCATTGGGAAAATTGAAGCAATTTTAGATTAAGACATATAAATATCATGGTGTAAAATTTAAATTGAATTCAAAATAAATTGAACTTTTATTGGCTTACTTTATTGTTTTGCCTTTTTATCTCTTGCTTTGTTGTATGTTTTACCTTTTTATCTCTTGCTTTGTTGTAAAGAGCAAATTTATATGTGGCTTATTAAATTATGAACCTTGTGTACTGAAAAAACAAATACAAATATCTCAAATCAGAGGCATTTGAAGTTTTTAGTGATTGAAAGTATTCCTTTTACTTTAACAGATGAAGTTTAATTTTTATGAAACTCAGCATGAAATTGTTTACAACTTGTGGCAGAATGGAGAAGACATAGACCCTTGACATCAAAGTTATTAGTCTACTAGTCAGTCAAAATCAATTAAAGAAGATTCACAAGAGTAGGCATTTATCTAATGGATCTTTCTAGCTTACATTAGTATTTGTAGGGTCTTTCTAAGAGACTCATTAGCTCCTCTACTTGCAAATTACTGCCACTCTCTGGGCATCCTGCCTTTGGGTTCTGATTTGCTGAAGGATCATGTTCTGTTAAAAGAGAGCCATGATGATCAGCATAAAGCAATGTAATAAGAGCTGAAAGTCATGGTGGACCAAAATTATTTTAAAAGAAAGAGAATGAATTTTAGTAACCAAATTCAGCTATTTATTAAAAGAGCTAGGAATTTTAAATAGCTGAATGTATGCTTCTTCCCAAGTTTCTTCATTGATCCAGAAGAACTATTACTCTCCTGCCAGCTCCATTCCCATCCTCCAAGCCCCCAGGAAGTATTTCTCTAACCTCATCAAAACTGTTGGGCGGGCTTCAGATATAGCTCAGTTGGTAGAGCGCTTGCCTCACAAGCACAAGGCCCTTGGTTCAATTCCCAGCACTGAAAAAAAAAAAAAAAAAATGTTGGTGCCTATTGGTGGACCCACCCTAAATCTTCATCCTCTTTCTGCTGCATGTTACATATCCTATCTTACCTTCCGCTATTATCTCACTTCCTCTGTAAGCAGAAGAAGTAAAATTTTTAACACCAAAAATATGTGTTTAGAAATGACTATGAGTTGGTAGAGTTATGGTGCAGCTGCTGGCTAGGAGGCTAAAGACTCAGGGTTATAGTCTTTACAAAGGAGTTTGAACTAAGAATTTTGGAGAATCCAGTGAAGTAGTGCAAAAACAAGTTGAGAATTATATTTTAGGAATATCCCTCTGGCAGCAGTACAGAGAAAAGATGAAAAAGAGGTAACTATGGGCAAATAAACTGCATAGAAGAATATTGTAATTTTGTACAAGAATAGTAATTAGGGCCTAAATTAAATGAGTAATGATGAATATGGAGAGTTAGTTTGAGAAGTACCTGAGTGGTAAGTAGATAGAGCTTTGTAACTAAATGTTAGGCAGGAGGGTCAGGAAGGAGAGACTAGAATGAGTCCAGGATTCAGACAATGATGGTATAGGAGGAAACACATTCTTAGTTAGAGAACATTACCTTTGAGAAACTTGTGAGACAACCTAGAAGGAATATTCTGGAACTTATGCAGTTCCAAACAGAAAGGCAAAAGTACACAAGTGTTGGCAATGAATTTCTCTGAATATTATCTAAAATAATGTCTGTAACATGCTTAGTACAAAGCCTTAATGGACTAAGATTTCATGCACTTCTTCCTGGTGATTGAATGGAAAATGTGAATAGTTGGATGTGAATAGTTGGAAGTCAAGGATGAAAATTTGTCTCTAGTACCAAAACAGATGGACAAGAGTGGAGAATGGTTAAAATGATGGACACAGCAGTCTATGTAATACATTAAAGGAAAACAGATTGCTAGACAGGAGGAAAAAAGACAACAATGTTCATATATGCATCTTGAACGTGACGCATCATTGTTCCTTCATCAAAACAAGTCGTGTTGCCAGGTCCTCCTCCTGCCTTTGTGATTTTAAAATATCTGTTTGGTTTGTATTTGCATTTTTCCTAAGTATTACATCAACATAGATACACATAGCATTGGAAATCATTGACTGGTACTATATTCACTAATCTGTCACATCTGAATTCTGTTTCCTTAATCTACACTTGGAGTCAAACAATTGGAAAAACAATTTTATATTACACCATGTTTCTGACAAGAAATTTTTCTTTATGTCACTCTATCAACTGTGTGGTCACTGACAAAGTGTGAAGCTGTTCAGTGCAGGCATGTGAAGAACAGCCCCAGATTAGAGCAGTACACCTTCATTACAATGGACTCAGACCAACTGTTCTCTCCCTGCAATGTAAATCTGGGTAATGGCAATGAATGACTCAGTAGCAGACAAAATGGATTGTACCTGCGCAGATGGAGGCAGAAATGCTCATGATGGTGTTGTAAAACAAGTTCCTAAACAGCAAGGAGACACTGAGCTGTCTGCAGGGAAATGAAAAAGAACTGCAAATTAAGCATTGCATGGTTATTCACTCTTTTATATTAGTGACTCTAACTTCTATAAATGCTGTTTAGGGTTTTCACGTGCTTGAAACTGTCATTTAATCTGGAATGATGTCCTTACATATTAGAGAGTCATTTTGAAAACTTACTGAAAAGACTCTGACATCCATACCATATAGAGTGTATGTCTGGGGACGTTGTGGCAGTTTATTTGCCACTGCAAGTTTACTCTAAATCACCAAATATCTAATTTATCATGACAATTGAAATTCTAGGAGGATTTTTATTTTTTTTTTATTTTTATTTTTGCTCTGCAGCATTGTTAAACAATCCAGCTTCTGCCAGAAGAAAGAATGGCTCATGTGGAAAATATTTAATTGCCTGTATTCCTGTGACAGGAGTGTTCTGAATCTAAAACAATGTATAATGAAAAATGGTGGTGTTATATTGCCAAGAAGCCTCTTATCACAGGTGATTGACTAATCCCCAGAGGCATCTGTATGCCATGCATGAGCCTACAAGGAGAAGCACTGGATTAGTGGTCAGTCCTAAATCCAGGCTGTGAAGCCTCAAACAAAATCTGCAATTTTTAACCACAGGAGCTTAAAATCCCTCCCTCCATTCAAAATTTCCCTCCTTCTCTCCTTCAGTCTACCTCTCCCTACCTTCCTTTTTTCCTTGATAATTTCTGAGTGTCTACCATGTAATTCCTGCCTGATAGATACTGATGTACAAAGACTAAAAATATTTCTTCTTTGAAAGAGGCTTAGGGAAAGATTGGTTGGGGGTCAGTCTTAGGATGCAGGTCCCTTCCAGTTTTGATATTCTGTTATTTTCTCAGTTTAAAATGATATTGCATAGTGTCATTCTGTGATTACTTAGAAATAATGCATCTTGAATGCAAGGTTACATTGCTAGCCTGGAAGAATAATTAATATTTAATTTATTAAGTATTTACTGATCCTGTTGTCTACTGAGCATTATGCTTGTGACCACTATAGAAAAAAGAGCCAAGTGAAACAGGGACACCAGAAGAGGGTCATACTGTCTTTTCTTAGGAACTAAGACAAAGCTCAAAGGATAGTTGAGTTCTAAGCCAAACCCTGAAGGATGAGGAGGACCATGGTAGGCAGGGGAAAGTATAGTCCTGATGTGTTACAGGTAAAGGAAGAACACTCTATGCAAAGAATAGTGTGTTCTCTCAGGAATGCAAAGCATGTCTGTGGGCTTGCCAAACTGGGCATCCTTGCAGCACAAAGTGTGAAGAGGGGCAACACCAGGACAAATGAACTTGAAGTTGATGGATAGGAAAACTCAGGAAAAACCATTCAGACTTCCGGGCTTTACTGTGAGGACAGGGAAAGGTTTTAGGCTTGATCAAATGCTTAAACATCTGGCATGATCAAATTTGCATTTAGGATAGTAATGAATTTTTAAAAATCTATCTTTTCAGAAAGGATGTTATGGTAAAGAAGCATCAGTTAGACATTTATAGATTAACTTATAGATTTATGGATAATAATAGATTAATAAGCAAGATAAGCTTATGTGTTAGGTATGAATCTTATTCTCAATCTCAGGAGTGTTAAATTTTACTTTTTATAGTTCACTTAATTTGTATTCTGGATTTGTTTTTCCACCAGCTGTACAAATATTAACTCAGGCCATGAATGGGGTTAGATCTATCACCTAGTTCTTCTGGGTTGTGACATAATCATAGGATTTACGTCTTTCATAATTACCAGGGCATGCCAGGAGAAAGAAATAGGGACAATGGTCAAATGGCCCTGCAGATACTGAAATATCTATGATTTATTCTGCATAGATTGAAGATTCAGCAGTCAGACTTGGAGACTGGACTGTTCCCTGATACCATGCAAATTTATCTAGGCCATATGACCCTTGGACAATCTGGGTAATTGCTGCCTCCAGAGGACCCTGGATACCTGTGCATAGGACCTGGAGTCCTCTTAAGACTAGTTGAAACACTACAACCTAGGTGTAATATTTTCTTCCTTATATTTCTTCCCTGCTTTTTCTACTACTTTCTTAATTTCTATTACTCATTAACAAGCACTTTCAATTCTTCTCCAAGTTTTCAGACCTTTGAAAATCAAAGGCCAGAAGAATGGATCTCTACTTAGACTGACTCTCCAGCTGAACTAAAGCTTATCATGTCCTCTTTCTCCCCTGAGGCAGTGATGTGCAGAGGAACCACACAAGAGGAACACAGGAGATGAAAGACTTAAGTAGAACAAAGTAAATATCTTAAAATATCATTTGGCTGGGCTTACTGTGCACATTATTTCATCCCTTGTTTCTAAACTGCTTTTGTTGAGTTGTCCAGTTCTCAGACAGCCTCCAGTTTCTGTGGCCTTATTGAATGAATATTTTTGCAGTCCATGGACCAACCTATTCATATGCTGCTTTAGTTTTCTGGTTTCTCACTGCCATCACAAACTTCTCCTACAACCCCTTGGCCAGCATTGCAGAAGCTCACTTGAGTAATTTTTATTTATTTTATATTTGTTCTTTTTGTTATACATGACCATAGATTGTATTTTGACATATTTATAGGAAAAATGTAGTATATCTTATTCTTGAAGGGTATCCTAAGGAAACATCCTCAGCTGTAGTTATCAAAATATTTATTTAAGCTTTTTTATTTATCAAAACAAAAGATTACAATTTAGTAACCATTTCTTTAAAAAAAATAAGACAGTGTAATAGGCAAGATAAATATAACACTTAATGAAATTTTATCAATGATGCTTTAGAAGATAATACTATAGAAAGACTGCAGTTATAGTCATATAATAGAATTAATTCATTTTTCCATCATCCCAGATATGAAACCACTATAAAAACTTAAACTGAGCAAAAGATATTAACCTATTTTAATATATCAGAATTTAAAATACAGAATTTAATACCATTTCATATATAGAATTTAAAAATTGAGACTTAAAGGTTCAGATTTTAATTTATTTTTTCCATATTTTTATTGGTACCTTATAGTTGAATATAATGATGGAATTTTTTATTACATATTCATATATGCACATAATATAACAATATGATTTGATAAATATCACACCCCAGAAGTTCACCTTTCTCTCCCTCCTCCCTCCCCCAGATACTTTTCCTTTACTGACAGCTCTTCAACTTTCATGAGATCCACCCCAAATTTCTTTTCCATTTCTTCTCTAGCTCCTGCCTATGAGATAAAACACATGGCCTTCACTTTCTTAGTTTGGCTTATTTTTTAAACATAATGTTCTCAAGTTCAATCTATTTTCCAGCAATTGACATAGTTTCATTCATTGTGTTTATATACCACATTTTCTTTATCTATGTACCTATTGATGGACACCTAGGCTGAATGAATTGAGCTATTAAAAACATGAATATGTGTGTTCACTATGGTATAGTGAATTTTAATTCTTTAGCATAAATTCTGAGGAGTGGTATATAGCTGGGTCATGTGGTGGTTTCCATTCCTAGGAAACCACCTATGGAGGTTGCGGAACCTCCATACTGATTTCCATAGTGGTTATACTAAGTTATAATACCACTAACAGTGTCAAGGTGTTTGTTTTCTCCATATAATCTCTAGCATGTATACTGCTGATGACTGGCATTCTATCTGGAATGAGATGAAGTCTCAGTGAAGTTTTGATTTGCATTTTCCTTATTGCTAAAAATGTTGAACTTTTTTTTTTTTTCAAATATTTGTTGGTCATTTGTATTTCTTCTTTTGAGAAGCATGTATTAGTTCATTTCCCCATTTATTTATTGGGTTATCTGTGTGTGTGTGTGTGTGTGTGTGTGTGTGTGTGTATGTTTTGAGTTCTTTTATATATTCTGGATATCCTATGACAGAAGTGTAGCTAGCCAAGATTTTTCTGCCATTCTGTAGGTTCTCTCTGCACATTCTTAATGCTTCCTTTTCTACACAGAAAAGTCTTAATTTGATGCCATCCCATTCATTTAATCTTAGCATGATTTCCTGAGGTTTAGGCGTCCTACTGAGCAAGTCATTGTGTATGCCTATATGGAGTGTTGACTTACATTATCTACTAGGAGTTGCATAGTTTCTCATCTAATTCTTAGGTCTTTGATCCATTTTGAGTTGATTTTGTGTAGGAGATATGATAAGGATCTATTCATATTCTTCTACATATGAATAACTAATTATCCCAGCAGTATTCTTTTAAAAATTCTCCAGTGTGTTTTTTGCACCTCTGTCAAAAATAAGATGACTGTACTTGTGTGGATTTGTCCCTATGTCTTCTGTTCTATACCATTGGTCTGGGTCTATTTTCATGCAGTACCATGCAGTTTTTATTACTATAACTCTAGTATATTTGAAGCCAGGTATTGTGATGTCTCCAGCACTACTCTTTTGGTTAAGAATTGCATTGGATATACTAAATCTTTTATTCCTCAGAATGAATTTTAGAATTGTCTTTTTTTTTCTAGTTGTGTGAAGAATACCATTAGTATTTGAATGGGGATTGCATTGAATCTGTATATTGCTTTTGTTAGCATGGCCATTATAACAATATTAATAATGCCTATCTATGAACATTGGCAATATTTCCTTCTTCTTGTGCCTTCTTTATTTCTTCAATGTTCTACAGTTTTTCTTGTAAAGGTCTTTCACTCCCTAGGTTATATTTATTTCTAGGCACTTTCTTTTCTTTCTGTTTTTTTTTTTTTTTTTTTTTTTTTAAAATTGAGGCTATTGTAAATAAGATTGTCAGACTTATTTCTTTCTTGTTAGATTCATTATCTGTGTATAGGAAAGCTACTTATTTTTGTACTTTTTAATTTGTAACTTGCTACCTTGCTGAATTTGTTTATTAGCTCTAGCAGTCTTCTGATAGACTTATTTGGATCTTCTAAGAATAGAATCATATTATCTGCAAACAGTGATAATTTGACTTCTTCCTTTCCTATTATTATGCTTTTAAATTCCTTCTCTTGCTTAATTTCTCTCACTAGAATTTCTAGTACTATATCAAATAAGAGTGATTTTCTGAAGTTTAAAGGAAATGCTTTTGGTTTTCCCCCATTTACTATGCCCTTGGGTTTGTTGTATATATTGTTTATGATATTTTTTAAAAGGACTGACAGGACATTCTTTAAAAAGACTGATGAGCCAGGTACTATGGTACACACCTGAAATCCCAGCAAATTGGCAGGCTAAGGCAAGAACATCACAAGTTCAAGGTCAGCCTGTGCAATTTAGCAAAGCTCTAAACAACTTAGGGAGACCCTGTCTCAAAATAAAAAATAAAAAGGGCTGGGCATGTTAATGCACACCTGGATAAATCCCAAGTACCAAAAAACTAACTAACTAAATAAATAAACCCATGTAGTCTAATGAGTTACTTGAAGATAATGAGATTATTAGTGATTCATCTCTTTTTCTAAATATTTTACTATCATATTCATAATTAAATAAAAATAAGTACAAAGAACATTATAATTAGTGACTAATCACTAAAAACAAAAATAACTAACTTATCTCATTTAACATTTAGGGTCAATCATTTGAATTGAATATATTTGTCACCTCTACAGAAATACTGCCAACCTGTATGTTTTGCCAAACTGTTTGATCCTAGCTGGGCATCATAGCATACATTTATAATCCCAGCAACTTCGGAGGCTGAGGCAGGAGAATGGCAAGTTTGAGGCCTACCTCAGCAACTTGGTGAAATTCTGTCTTAAAATAAAAAAGAAAAACAAAGTATTGGGGAAGTGGCTTGTGTAAATCACCCCTGGGTTCAATCCCAAGTACCAAAAATGAAAAAAAAAAAAAAAAGAGCTAATTTTATTTATTATGATTATTTTATCATTGCTTAGGTAAATTAATCAACAAACACAAATTAATAAATGACTAACACTATGGTTTCATAAGTTGTCACTTTTTAAAAAGATAATTTTAAAAATACATTAATGCTAAAAGTTTGTTTCTCCCCAATAATAGTAGTTATAGTTGAATGGGCATAAGGATAGGTATTTTTAGGCAAAACAATGAAATAATATTAATCACAATTTAAAATAAGCATAAGCAATTATAAAGGAATACATACAGTGAGAATGTTTCCTTTCCTTGTGTATATGGGAATGTATGTGGATATGTGAACACATGGAGGTGTCTTGTGTTTGTTGTGGGTAAGGAATTTGATGTAAGAAGACTTCAGTGAAGTTTTTTAAGGAAACAAATCACTCTTTAAAGTTCAACAGAAATTCATTCAAAGTACAAATTTGTGGCTTATGAACTGAGCAATCTTGGCTACATCAATGAATCTTTGTGAGTCTAAAGTTCAAAATTGGAGAGGGAATACCTATTCTCTTTAGCAAAGATTCAATACAGTGAATAATTCAATGATAAATTCCTGGCACATAGTAGGTGTTTAATAAAAATGTATTAATGTGCTTGTTGAAAACACAGTAGAGTGTGTTGGCTCAGAACACAAACCCTGGAACTGGGCTGCTCATCTGAATCTCAACGCTACCTTACATGCTGTGTGATTTTAGGCAGATGACTCAATTGCAATGTATATCAGTTCCCTCATCTGTAAAATGTGGATAATAAAGTGCACTAGCCTCACAGAATTGTTAAGATGAAACAAATTAACTCACATAAAGTGCCTATTATAGTGTCTAGCAGTAAGAAAATCTTCAGGAGGTATTGGCTCTTATTAATATTTGATAGATGCAATAGAGGTAGAGAGAAGCAATATTTATCAAGAATATTACACACCAACTGTTGTCTTCAACCTGCTATTTACATTATCTTGTAATCTTCACAGTGATCCTAAGGGGTAGTGATTTCATTCCATATGTTTTAGTTAGGTGATCTATCTAGAGAACCAAAGTCTCTGGCACACTGAATCACCTGTCTCAGTTATTTATCTCCTTCTCTCTCTTTTCTTGTTGTTAGATTGATTCTTTGAAAGGAGTGAATATTCCATGAACTACCTGGTCTACTTACTTTCCTGTATTTTCTCAGTTTGTTCACTAGTTGTGCTAGAGTTCACTGGGAGAATCTTCAGTCTTGAGCTCTGGTCTAATCAGTGTCCACAATGCCTGTAACACTTGAAAGCCCGCAGAGAAAGCATAGATTCTAAAGCACCATTTGCTAATAGTAAATTGAATCCATATAGAGCACTTGCACCTACTGAGAGTGCTCCACTGAGACACTTTTTAAAATGTGTCCCATTGTATTTTGGGTGGTAGAGGCCAGGCACAGTGCTTATTGCTGATGATACAATGTAAGTCAAAAAAAAGTGCGGTGTCTTCTTCAAGAAATTTAAAATATAAAACTGAACAAAAAATGCAGAAAAATAAGTTGGGAATATGCTATAAGAAGAAACAAGAGGTGCCATAGAAAGAATTCCTGTGTGAATGGAAGGTGGTACAATATGGTTAGGTAGGAAGGAAAGAATTTGCAGCAGAGGGAACGTGAGAAGGCAGGCATGAGTGTAAGTGAAAAATCTGTCTCAGTTGCTTGGACAATTCGAATAACAGGGGAATATATTTAAGTTAGATTTTGACTGAGGTTGGAGCAGGTAGACTAAATTACTCCTTAATATTGTTAAATAGCCATGAGTTAGAACACTGTGTATCTACTTACACAGTCACTTTGGTGGACAATAAAAATAGGTGTTAACAATGCTAAAAAGGTAAACCAGTCAAGTCTTGTAGCATTCATGCCACATAATATCACTTACAGAAATCTCCATGATCCTGTGGCAAGGGTAAGAATTCTAAACTTTTCCATTTTGATTACAGGGATTACTCCATTCTGTTTTAAGATTAAATCATGTCTGCCTGTCTAGGGGTTAAATGAGTGGTAGAGTGGCTTCTTACTGTAGGCATTGTTCTAAAGCCTGCACTTAGAACAGTGATCGTTCAATGCCACTTTGGTAAAACTGATCAGTGTTATTCTGATCAGTGAACTGAATTTTTTTTTAAGTATATGCAGAATGAAGGCTGGCCATGCAAAGGACTCATTTGCTTACAGATTTAGAGTCTCCATCCTTGTTTGGGGGTAAGAATATTTCATGTAGCTCTTTGCTCTGGACTTGAAGTCTCTGTTTGGTATTAGTGAACTGCTTGGAAGTGAAGGAGTTTTGTAGGGATTTGACTATGCTTAAAGAAGTCACCAAAGTTTCTGTAAATGAAACTAATCTCTTTGTCTTTTATAGCCAACAGGAAAACAATTGTCCTTACAAAATTCAGAAATTCTCAAGACCATCATCTCTAGGAGAATTCACAGAAATCACTGAAAGCTGATTTCATTATTTAATTAGTATAAGTAATGCTTTGTTACAGCAAGGGATACAGATTAAAATCATCCAAGAAGCCTGGAAATGTATATGAGAAGTAGAGTCCTTGACTAGCATGTGCAGGGCCCTGGATTCAATCCTGAGCACTGCAAAAATGAAAAAGAAAAATTAAATCATCCAAGAGAAGAGACCAAGGGGCAGAGCCCTGGAGAGTTCTCAGAAAGAAACTTTTCCAAGTGGATGTCCATAACATAGACAGTACCTAAAAAGTTAATTCTTGGAGTACCTAAAAGGTTAATTCTTTACTATATAGCCCTGTTTCAGTATTTCAAACCCTAAAATTACGTCTATGGCATAGTTGTCTTCAGCAACTATGTGTCATATTATGTATGAGTACTATCAACCAAGGAAGCTTATTCAAGTACTGGAGTTTTTATTGGAACTTGGTGACACAGACCTGGTTGACTCCCCATGTAACTGACCTTTAATCTCTACTCACTCTGGAGGTCAAGTTGTTACCATCTGACCCAAAGTTCCCATTATAAATCAGATTGTTGAACTATCTGGTCTAGCCTAAGGCCCTAGGTAAGCAAATACAATCTTGTCAGGAACAAGGGATTTGAGAAGAGGAGCAAGGAGCAAAGACAAGACTTGTGTTTAGTAAGGTTAATTCTTTTTAATTTTCAGTTTACAAATAATAATTGCATATATATATGTATATTTATATATATATATATATATGGATACAGTGTGATGTTTTCATATGTTTACAATGCAGGATGATTAAATGAAACTAATTAATAAATTCATCACCTAACATATTTATGCATGTTATAGGTGAGGACATTTAAAATCTTTTCATTGAGCATTTTGAAATATACAGCACATACATAGATTGAGAGTACAGGTATGGAGAAAGATATTCCAGGAAAATGGTAACCAAAAGAGAGCAAGGGTGGCTCTATTTAACATCAGACTAAAGAGACTTTAAGTTGAAAACTATAAAAAGGCACAAGAAGGTGATTATGTTATGATGCACTGGTCAAATAATCAAAAGGATATAACAATTTAAAATATATATGTACCCAATGTTGGAGTACCTAAAAGGTTAACTTTTTATTGCATAGTCCTGTTTCAGATTCCAAACACTCAAAAGCATTTTTATTCAGCAAATCTATCACAATTTTAAAACTGAATCTTGATCAAAGAAGGACAGCTTAACATCTGTTGATAAACATTTCTTTTCACAGTATTGATAGTTACAATATTACTAAGTGATAGCATTGCGTGTCATACTTCACTATAAAATTATAAACACTTTTTTGTTGTTGTTGCTTGTTTGTTTTTGTTTCTGATAGGAAAAACACTTGTCAGAGCAAATAGCTTGTTGGAGGTGAGAAAAATTTTGAGGAAATGAAAGAAAACCAGGATAAGTTGAATGGATGCAGGGTAAGAATGGCCTCAACTTTGGCAGGGCCAGATCATAAAAGGATATGCTAAGGTGTTCAAAGTATGACTCCACTGGAGAGTTTTAGGAAGTGACATGACCTGATTGCATTGAAAATAATCAATCTGATTCTTCTGTGCTTCTTGAAAAACAAATTTTCCTTGACTAACCATGATCATTTGAGTCTGTGACCATGCCTACCTCTATTTCCTCCCCAATACTTTCTCTTTTCATTTCTCAAAGGCTTATTTGATCTTGCCAGGGTATTGTTATTATCCCTTTTTACTTTCAAATGTCAATTGTTCACTCACTAGTCGGTGGTCCTTCTATTTTACTTATTTATTTATTTATTTATTTATTTATTTATTTATTTATTTATTTATTTATTTATTTATTTATTTATTTATTTATTTATTTATTGTGGTGCTGGGAATTGAACCCAGGGCCTTGTGCTTGCAAGGCAAGCACTCTCCCAACTGAACCATCTCCCCAACCCCTGGTCCTTCTATTTTAGAGAGTAGTTCTGAGGCTTCCTCAGTTTCTTACTGAAGTTCCTGGGTTGCTTTTATACCCGGACCAGGTTTCCCTCTGGAGCCTCCTTCACTGGTAATTGTCAGTTGATAGCTCCTGAGTGGGAAACTTCTTTCTTATGCTCTCTGTATTTAGTTGTCCCATGTGGCCTTTTCCTGTCCTATTTTATGCTAAGCAATTCACTTCTTTTTTTCCTTCTAGGATTCACTCTTATGCTAAACTGAGTCCCCAACAGATGTCTCTTTTTTTCAGATGCTAGGCAAAGTATTTTTGGCTAATCAGTTTTTAGTGGTCCAAAGGGGCTAAAAGATTTTTTTGTCTTATTTTTTTTAAACTTCTAAACATAAATGTGTTCTGTGAGAGAATCCAGATTAGTAATCAAGAAACTAATGCTACTCAAAAACAAACCAGCCATCAAAATCTTGAGTTTAAAAGCCACTAGTGAGCCTCTGAAAAGTTACATCTCCTGTGAATGAGCTGACTTGAGCACTCATTAAGAGCTAATGTCTCCAGGGAGCTCTGCTGGTAACTTAGCTAAACTGGTTAGGGGAATGTAGTAGCCCCATCACCTAAGCACCAATGGGATAAAGGACAGCATTTGACAGGCATGCTTAGAAAGTGCCAGTCACTAAGTCAACATGGAAATGTTCTTAAATGAATAAATGTATAGGTCGCCATCATCCCATTGCTGTGCTTCTTTACAATATATGAAGTTGTCAGGTATGCACTGGGAATTATTTTCGTGGAGAAAATGGTTGTAATCATTGAGGAATTTAATTTCTTGGGATTTAAAGAGCCCACCAAATATGTACCTGTGTTATTAGTTTTCTATGGTGCTGAAAAAATTACCACGAACTGTTTGACTTAAAACAACACCCTTCTTTTCTATTACACTTCTGAAAGCCTGAAATTCAAAATCAGTTTTTCTTAGCTAAAATCAAGGTGCCAATAGACTGAACTTTCCCAGGAGGTGTTGGAGGAGACCCATCTTCTTTCTTTTCTCAGCTTCTAGCATTGCATGCCTTGTGTTCTTTGACTCTTACTCCAGCCCAGCAGCTTAATAGTGTACTTTAGTACTTATACTACTGCTGCCCTTTGTCACCAAATCTCCCGTATCCTTCATATGAAGACATATGGAATCACATAGTACAATATAATCTCCCCATCTCAAGATTTTTAATCACATTTTCAAAGTCACTTTTGCTATATAAGGTAAGGGTTAGAGGTTCTGGTGATTAAGACCTGGATCTCTGCGAGAGTCATCATTGAGCATACCACTCTGTGAACAGCCCTGCATAACAAGGTAATGACATTTATGAGAAAGTATATAAAGAGTTTTGTAGACATTACATACATGTCAATAAATATTCATTTGTTCATTTATTCATGTATTTATTCATTCTTGATCCCATTTAGCATTTTAACCCCTGGAGTTACCTTGAAAATAAATTAACAGAGACATACTTTTAATTTAGTTATGATTTGCAATAAGGTTATTGAGCAGTTTAATTATATTCTGTGGTTAACTGCTCCTTTCGCTTCGCAGTGAGCATCCATTGAGCCAGAACATATTTTTACTCTCTTAAGTAACCTACTGAATTTTGCCATCCAAAAGTTAAACTATCCTTTTTGTCTCTTTGATAAATAAACTTAATCCTTTGCAGAGAAACTTCCAATTTTACCTAGAGGGCAAAAAACATGGTGTTTCATTAGTTAGAATTCTTTCTGTTATAATTGACAGAATCAACAGTTTACACTAGTGTGAACAAAATAAAATGGAGAGGTTGTATGTGCTATGGTAATTGAAATGTCTTTTATAGGACTGTTTATCCATGAGGGTCAAAGAGGAAACACATGGGATTCATGATGGGTAACTTAAGAAATAGTAAAGGAATATGTGGAATGGAAATAGGGAAACCCAAGAAGTGTACTCTAAAGAAGGGGGATATAAAGAGTCACAAATGATGATCCCACATTTGTAGAAGACATGTGAATGAATAAATAGTTAGGCCATTTCTGCAGTGATCAGATATATACTATTCTGAAATCACTTATTAAAGAATTAACAGTTTAAATTTATTTAACATCTACTTTCTCAGTGTGAACAAGATAGGCCACCACACTCAGTACACAATGAAGCTGACTCTCAATTTTTTTTTATTCCTATATGTGCCACAAAAGTGAATTTAATACCTATTGTGATTCCATTTTCTATCATTGGTTAAATCTTTTTCAGTGAATAAATAAAATGGATCTATTTTTGGACAGTTTTACATGTTCCATAGTGTCTACTTGTAATTTTCATGACGATGTTATGTTGTAGGTGGTTTTACTCTACTTTAGAAAATGTTAGTTAAAAAGAAAGTGACACGGTATCAATGGTTAAATACTTGATCAAGTATTTAAACTAAGGATTTTCTGATCCCAGGCAAATATGTGTATAGAATCAATTCATGATTTAGCTATATAGATTTATGTGTGTGTGTGTGTGTGTGTGTGTGTGTGTGTGTGTGTGTGTAGACAGAGCAAATATCACTGGTTTGAACATTTTTATTATTTCATAAGGCCTAACATTCTGGTTTACAAAATATTTTCCTTACTGACCCACTGTTACATATGAGAGTTCAGGGGCATTCTTTACTAAGAATGTCTTAGAGAACATGTTGTGGATCAGTATGTTTGATTTAAATGAATAAGTATTAACTGGGAAAGGGTGAGGTCATTTTTCAGTCACCAAATTTTATTGACCAGTGTGTCAAACTGATTCTTTTCTATGCAATGAAGTCCTGAGGGAATATGACACAAGGCAGGAACTTTTCATGGAAGAAGGATACAGGAGAAAGAACAAATATATTTTTCTATTTATAAGAGGAAATCCAGGTATATTAATAGCAAATCCAAACTTAAAATCACATTAGATACATTATACTAGCCTTCTGTAAATTTACACCTGTATTATGAAATCAAATTATTGATAGTAGATTTTATCTAGTGATTTAAGAAAAGGTATTCTGATCTTTAAAAGCATTAATCTGCAATTTGGGCTATGCAGGGTTGCCTTGAAATATCTGTTCCATGAATGATTCTATTTCCAAGAATCTATTTTAAAAGAGGAAATTCATATGTATTATCCATGATAATTACCCATAATGATTTTTAGAATAGGAAAAATGGAAATAAACACTCAAAACAGAGGACTGGTTAACAAATTGCATTGTAGCAATTCAATATCATAGTATCTTTACTTATATAAAACCTGAAAATATGCTTTGATTTAGATTAAGAAAGAAAGTATAATAAAAGTTGCATTATATTCCAATTATGCCTATATAAACTATATGTTTAGCAAAAAAAAATCTTAAAGTATATGACATATAATGTTGCAATATTTGTGGTGGGATAACAAAGCTGTGGATTTTGTTTCCTTTACATGTTTGGTTTTAGGATTACCTGCAATGAGATTTATACCTCTGTTGTAAAGAATATGTAAAATTATAATACACTGAAAAAATAAGAACTTCATTTTGTACTTCTGTGTTCATATAATGTTTTAGTAGTGTTCTGCTGAATAAAAGAATTCCCAGGCACCCTCTAGGTTTGTGTACATTGCCTAGAAATGATTTCTGATTGTGGTCATTTTGCACAAATGGTTCATGGTTCTGGCTATTTTAAGATTGACGACAGACTCTTGTGTGCTACTGACCTAAGACTTTATCATCAAATGGTATTACTCATTCACAGTAACTCACAGCAGATCACATGCTGTTATGTATTGTGCTTCTTGGAAATGGTGTCAGTAGAAAGACATTCTGTAATGATGGTCCTTGTGACTGGCATGTAAGCTTACCAACTACTGAGGCAGAAAATATAGTAAATGGTAAGAAATGTGTCCTGTAATGATTATCATCATCATTGTACAGATTCATAGCTGAACCCTTAAGCTTGACTATAGGATAGGTTAAATGGGAGTAAACTCATTAGGTGCATCCGCTTCACTTCATTAGTAATGGGAAGTAGTTCATCCAGTGGGATCATGTCTGGCCATACTCTATGGCTCATATATTTTGAGTTGTAGGAAGATAAATATCTTTCAGATGCCTGAGGGGAATGTAAGGTAAGTGCTGAAGAAATGTCTTTATGGATGTATCTGTTAAGTAATTCTTACCTACTTTTCACAAATTGAAGCTGGTACCTGTAGAGTTGAGCATACTGGAATGCTGTGTGCCCATTGGGTTATTCTACACAGATTTTTTTGGGCATATTTTCTCCTTACTTTAATCTTGGTACATTTCTTGAATTCTTACAGATAGCTAATAGGGTTTTTGTGTATGGGATTGCTAGTAACATTTGATTTTGTTATAGTTTTGTTGTTGTTAAAGTCTAGGTTTGGTTGGTTGGTTTTTTTTTTTTTTTTTTTTTAATCCAACTCACAGCAACATAAACATGGAGCTGGGGGAATGGAGGAAGTCTGTAGGAACAGGGGCAAAAGGGGACTTGGATGTACTCTGCATAAGTTGAAATGGGTCAGATGTGTCTGTTTTACATATGTTTTGGTCTCAACTTCACAGTGATGTCTAAAATATAGATAATATTTTAATAATGATATATATGCACATACATCTGTGTAAATCATCATAAGTACATATTTTCACATGATTTATTCTTAATGAAGTTCTCAAAAAGTTACCTATTTCTTATTTACCTTCCGTATACATGTTTTTTTGTGATTAGAGCATTATAAAAGACTATTAAATTCTTAGGAATCAATAAAATAAATCTGTGAATCTCCTATAATAATTTTGGTTAATGCTTATAAGCATCTGCTTCAATATTCCAATAGGAAAACTCACTTCCTTAGGGAAAGGGCTAATCCATTATGGAATGCTTTATTAGAGGGATAATATTGACTCTTTTATTTCATGGCTCATAATTGTAGTGTGTAAAACATCATTAAAATAACAAACATCTCTCTTTCATGGCATCCTTTTAAATATCACAACAGGTCTTGTGTTATCCAAATACTATCTCTGGGCCAGGGAATGGAGCTTAGTGGTAGAGTGTTTGCCTAGCATGTATTAAGGTCCTTGGTTCAATTCCCAGTACTTCCATGAAAAAATTATCTCTTGAGTTAAAACCTTCTCTCTCTCACCCCTGTACCCCTTCATCATGGGTTTCTAGTTCCTCAGGATTGTTTTTTGAATGGATTCACCATGATTGGTCAATATTCCTTAATATATTTTGCATAGATATAAATATAGGTTTTTCAAATTGGTCTCTCAGACATAGAGTAGGAGGGATTATTATTTGATTATTTTTTTGTGTCTTCAACACTCTTGTCCTACAGCCTAATGTTGTACATTTTTGGTAAGAAAATCATGCCATTATCATTATAATCAGTGTTTGTTTAAGCATAGCATGCTAGTAGGGTTTGTGTATCAGCTTGAAATTATATTTAACCACCACTGATTGGGACTGAAAATAATACTAACTGAAACACAAAAGACATTTATTTTTGTCCCAAGTAATAGAAGCCTGGAATTAGGGAGTGTAGGTTAGTATGTGATATAGACTCCATGATGCCATCAAGGATACAGGCCCTGTCAGCTCTGTGTTCTCCAGTCCCTAACTCAGGTCTTCATTGGTCACAAGATAGCTGCATGACTGAATGAAATCAAGCAAGAAGGAAGGGAGGAGGGAAGGGGAAAGATTTTTGACTGTCCTGGATGATGTAACCAATAATTTCAGTTTCTCATTCATTACTGTGTGGCTTACAGGAAAACTACATTCTAGCTGAATGTATATTGGCCAGGGATTTCTTTTTTAGGATAAAAAGGGAGAATGGATATCGTATAGGTCACTAGCAATCTTTGTCACAGCAAATATGCCTAACATCTACTTGATTTTCCATTTCACTGTAAACTTTGGACTTTATGTTAATGTCTGTGCAATTTTATTACACAGTTTCAGGCTAGAAAAATAAATTTGTACCTTGATTCAATCATACTTTGTATGAGTTGACCTTCCCAACTTCGTGTCATTGTAAACTTAATAAGGGAGTTTTCTCTTGCTTTACTCAAGTCTGTGGATTAATGTAAAGCAAAAGCTATCATGAAAACAACAATAAGAAGGAAAGGTTAATCACTGCTTTTTTTCACATCCAAAATAATAGGAAGGATTTACTTGACTTTTTTGTTTATTTGAAGAAAACACTTTCATAGACCTATGAAAAATAGATTCAGAGATGGGTCCTGAAACTATGCAGTGACAGCTTCTAATGTAAAGACTTACTTTCTTTTCTTTTTTTTCTCTTTATTTTTCTTTGTCCCTGAATCAATGAGTGGAGAAACCTAGAATTGAGAGAAAAACAAGGACTATAATAAACAAGGAAACAAAGGAGAACATGTCCCTCATTATATTGAGAGTTTAGTGTAGATGAAAAAAAAATTCTCTGTAGTTGGAGACTTGAGTTTTAAAATAATAATGTTTAATATTTAATTTTTAGTTGGTTTCTGTGATGTAGGTTCCCACCTCCACTTCCATTAACTTCAAATTTTGAGGGTCTGATATACATAGCAGTCTTCTTGTTTAGACTATAGTTTTGTCTGGTGCTGTCTTTCAAAGGGAATTCAGAACTGCATATGGTGGAATGAGAAGTAAGGAATGCAGCAACAAGTGTGAGTGATGAGTTGAACATTAGCCCAGACCCTCCCCTCATCTTCTAAAATTTCCATATATTGGGAAGAAAAGTGGACTTACTCCAATATTGATGAATGTGTATTTGATTCATTTCATTTAGAGAATAAGAAAAAGTTGCCCCTAGAAAAGTGGAGGACTGGGGTTATACATCTGTCCAACTTGGGAACCAATACAGAAACTCATGACAGTCCGAAACTTTATAGGATATCCTGAGACATTATCAGAAACTAAGATTATATGCCAACCATGTGTAACTATTTATACCTCCTTCCTTGTTTCCTTTGTTAAATTTTAAGCTCTAGAGAACAAAGAAAATCACTGTGTTCTCGGTCAATATTCTTCTTTGTAAACTTACTTTCTAGTATACGGTAGGAATCCAGTTAGAATTTATTAAGATAAAACCAAGAGTGAATGCCTAATAAAGTGTTTTTTTTTTTTTTTTTTTTTTTTTTTTTTTTTTTTTTTTTCCCGGTGCTGGGGATCGAACCCAGGGCCTTGTGCTTGCAAGGCAAGCACTCTACCGACTGAGCTATCTCCCCAGCCCATAAAGTGTATTTTCAATGTCTAACAGTCTTTTTATATGTTTACTGTAAAAATACTGTTAATCTATATTTATTTTTATAAGCTAATAGACTTCATTACTATTGAAGTGACCTATATTTTAAGTTAAATGAAGAAGCATCAGCAGAAATTTACTTGAAAAAACAGATCTGTGAATACTATGATTACTTATGGATTTTAAATCACAAAAATATGGTCTCTGCTCCTATAGCATACTTGTCCACTGAGAACTTCTTAGAAATCCAGATTCTCAGGTCACAACCCAGATTTCAGAAATTTTGTGGTGACTCAGTAATCTGCATTTTAAAATTCTGCAAATGTTTTCAAATGCAGAGTTAAATTAGAGAATCCATGCAGCTAGTGATTTTCTGAAGAAGTGACTTCAGGCAGATGCTTTCATCACAGGAGAAAAAAAATCAAACTTGCTCCACACTCAGTATAGGTCAAGTACTGTGTCAGAACTTTCTGGGTCCTCCAAGTTTATGACAAAGTTTAAAAGCTATTTGAGTTGTAAATCACAAACTTTGACCTGATTTGTAATTGAATAGTTTTTTTCATCTACATTGTTCAGAGATTTCCTTAAATGAGAATAATTTCTGTTTTCATTTTGTGTTTAAGAAAATACTCTAAATATCCTAAACTTAAGTTATCTTTTCTAGCTTTTATAGTTACCTCTAGTGATAACAAGATAACTTAGTTTTTGTAGATCCGATTGCAGACAATAATCCCACACATAAAGTTCATAACATTACTTTAATTCACCATAAAGTGATTTTAGCAAATATGTGTGTTTTTGTGAGTGTGTGTGTGTGTGTGTATGTGTGTAATCATCTGGCTTATACTTGCCTAAATTATCTCTTCCCCCTTATTTTGTTGTCATGGTTTTATTTTATCCTGTATATTCACACTGTTTTTGTACAATCAAATATATTTAAAGCATAAAAATTGACTTTCAAGGATTATAAGTATTGAATTATAGTTATTTTCTGCCTTTTCATGTATTAATGTTTTTAATAAACTATTCTCTTGCTCTGTGATATATCATAGGAAAGTTAGATTTCTCTTAGAAAGTGAGAGTATGTGTATTTCTTTAATTAAAAAATCATACTTGTCCAATTCATTTGCTTTTATTTGGTGGAATGCACTTTATAAAGAAAATATATTCCTACATTGCTTTATTGGTTATGAAAATATTTTAAAGTTCCAATAATCATACTATTTTTGTGAAAGTAACTATGTTCTGCCATTTTTCTCTTTAGCTGTCGAAACTAATGATAATTTAATTCCCCATATTACTACATGCTTATAAGACTTGTGTCTGATCTTGCCTATTTGCACTAGATGGACAATATTTGAGGGTATATATTTCTGTCATATTGAACTAAACAGCAAATTCTAGCTTCTGCCACTTTTGGATTGAGTTTGTTAGTTGATCAACTTTCAAATTCAATAGCAAATTGGAGACGTTGCCATTCACATCCAGTTAAATTGCTCACCTCCATGCATTTCCAAAGATTCAGCTACTCTGAAACCAAAACTTGATGACTATCTCTGAGGGCACAGAGGAGAAAAATAATTTCACATGGTGATAAGAAGAGGCAATAATGATGTAGGAGGCATGTTATGCATAGGCCTTTTCCCTACTGCCTATGCTGTGTATTTCAAGAAAAGATGTAATTCAAAAAGAAAAAGAAAGTAAATTTCGCCACGTTTATAAAAGGTATATGAACTGTACAGCAACCCTAAGATGGAGGTTTCCTGAGCTCTGATTCAAGGCTAAACTAAGAGAGTACAGGAAATTTGTATCAACATGTATCAAAGAATATACATAATAAAATCTGCCTCTGTGTAAATCTTTCGAAGAAGGAATGAAATGACTATGTGTACAATGTGCTAACATGTTTTGGAGCCTCTGATTGTTAGTTGCTAAAAACACCAACTAATTTCTTCTTATAATTGCTTAGTTACAGAGTAATTGAGAATAAGACTTCCCAAACTGTATTTCTTGGGAAATTTGTGTATGTCAAAATAATAATCTTTCCATGAAATAAAAAAATGTGTTCAACAAAGTCAAAGAAATTATTTGTATGCTTGCTTCTTATGTCAGGATATGTATTTAATAGTATGACCCTTGGAGACCCAAACAAAATCTAGATGGAATATTCTAAATTGTGTTGACTTCATGTGGCCATGTTTGACGTTAGAGCTAATGTATGAACATCATCAGCCTAGCTCTGTAATGAGCACTCTAAGTGGTGTACACATAGAAAGTCATTTTCTCTTATTATAATCTTTGTTTTTGTTCCCAGTTTTTGTTCTTTGCAACAACATTGTATTTCATATGGTGTGGGGTAGATGAGAGAAACTTTATGGAAATGCTTGTTCATAGTGATCCACTTCTGTCTTTTCCCTGTGATCCTGAGATGTGAAGGCTGCTATGCTGATGTGATAATGTGGTCGCCCATGTAAAGATTCTCCATGGGGTTCAAATCAGCCTACATGAAAAAAATTTTAAGAACACCTATTCTTTGTTTTAAGAAGTTAACACTTCAGATAATGGAGGAGAGTATATCTTCTGACAAACTGAAGATATTTGGTCAAATAAGAGACGGAGGGAAGATTTGATTAAGGGAGAATGGACGCTGAATTTCTAGAGACAACTGTCTTGGTGTTCCCATTAAGATCCTTAAGTATCGACTATTAGTGATAAATATATCTCAGAGGAGAAGAAAAAGAGGTCATTATGTTCTGGAAAACACAAGAGATAATGTCTTCAGTGGATAAAACCTGCAAATACATATTGTTTTCCAAATACTACAGAATAACCTTTTTCTTACATTCCTGGTTAGGGTACTATTAGTCCAAACCAAGCATGAACATGTGTGCACACTCAGAAACATTTTTGCTAGAAGGAATTTTAAATGCTCAACCTAAAACGAACTTCCTGCTTTGTTACTGCCTAAAATCATGATCTCTTCAGATAAATGGGTTAATAACTACTGGTGTACCTCAGTTTTTTCAAGGTGGTCCCAAGGAAAGTGGCAACTGAGGATCTTCATATATAATGAAATAGTTTACATTGCATTTTGCACTTTTTCCTCTGAATTATACACAGAATTTATAAAAATGATTCCTTCTGACCATTCTTCCCTAAAACATTATCCAATAAGTCATCTAGCAGATCTTTTGCTCAGTGAAGCACTATGCCCTCTCTTTAAATTTAAATAAGAAGCACTTTTGCATTTGTGGTGTGTGTGTGTGTGTGTGTGTGTGTGTGTGTGTGTGTGTGTGTGTGTACATGTGCCTATGCATGTGCAGGGGAGAAGAGAGTAAGTATGAAATCAGAAATCAGAAGGGATTGTATACAAGCTGTAATGGGTTCAATTTACTTAGACTATATAAAAATTTCTTCCTTAATGGGCTGTCTTGTAAGAGTGTTTTTTGTTTTTTGGGGGGGGGGGGGTAGGTGTTGATATCAACCTGGAGTTTGGGAATATTAGCCTTCTTTCTAACTTGTTTTCAAGAAAAAAAAAAGGAAAATATGCAGCTGGCAGGAAGGTATTACAAACTTAAACCTAATTGTGATCCCTAAGCTTTTTGAAATTAAAATATCAAGAAATGAAAGTTAATGTGAAATATGTGAAATATGTTCTCAACCTTTTAAGCAGGTGAGAGGCTCAGGTTCATAGTCCATTATTCAAGATGAATGTAAATGTGTTTTGAGTCTTATTTCATATCAGTTCAACTACTGGCCTTATTTTGTATTCACTCAAAAATTGGCTGCAGAGGTGCATACTAGGCTAAGATAATTGCAATGAAACATTGGCTTTTTTTGTTAGCTTAACAAAGATAGGGAACTAATTTATGAGCTAAGGATCTGTGGTAATTATCTGCTCTGCCTGTTGACTAAATAATCATTCCATTTTGTTTTAATTAAACTCTTCTTGTTTGGGACATTTTCATAAATATGCTTAGATCCATTAGATGATAAAGCTCATGTTCATCATGTTAAATTTATATTTCTAGGATATAACATTGTATTCCTAGCATCTTTGTGCATTGCACATATTAAATGCTCAGTAAGTGTTTGTGACTAAATTTATTTAGTTCTCTATCTCATTATCAGTTATTTATTTGCTGTATGTACTGTGTCATTTCTTAAAAATGGTCTGCAACTTTGAAGCCTACAATGAATGTTTCACATTTCTGTGCTGTTTTCTGTTATAATGATGGACACTAAATATGGCAAACTAAAATCAAATTGGTAGACTATTTCTCAAACCTACTGTAAAACTTCCTGTTGCCTGAGTTTCCCTTCATAAGCCAGCTGGACCATAATAGGACCATAATAAGATATTTCATAACTGCACATATACTAATGGAATTATGCATTTATAATGATTACTGTATCAATTGTATGTTATTACAACCTCATTATTACAAGATTTCCACAGTGTTAAGAAACCATGTTAGATGTGGTTTACATTATTAATTTTTTTTTTAATGAACACGTAATTTCACTTCAGAGATTCCTGGGAAGCACCTACTGCCTAGATCAGCTGAAGCAGTGTGAATTTTGGTCAGAATAGACTAGGTTCTTGTGGAAAAAAGTAAGCATCCTCAAAGCCTCAGAGATGTAAACAATAAGTTCATTCCTTATCCATGTCCATGTTCGTTGAGAGTCACATGATGTCCTCTGCTCAATGCAGTTTCTCATCAATCAATACAGGCTGTCAAGACAGCCACCTTACAGAATGCTTCAGGTCACTGCCCCAGAGGGAAACGAGAGGTCTGGAAGATATAGGATCAACAGTTTGAAGCAGCACTCACTTCTGCTCACAGTTCACTGGATTCTACTCAACCTGAATGAGGCCAGGAGGTAATATTGTGGATCCAGAAGACAGAAGTAGGACATAGCTTTTGTGATTATCTTGGTATATTTTCGGTAATCTGACTTTGAACATCATTACACAGTCTAAACACAGTGTGCATTTAAGAAGCACCTCAAATAATCTGTCATTTGTATCCAGCTAAAAATGTAACGGGGGATTATCCCCAGTGATTACTAATGAGGACACATGACGTGTGAATTAAACTTACATGTGAGGAGAAAATAATAATAGAGTATGAACCATGATTCAACGTCATTAAGGGCCAATTATCCAGTAGCAGATGTTGATTTTCACTATTGCTGCTTATTATATGGGCAGTTCTCTAATGTCTTCAACAGTGAATGGAAAAAGGAAATTAATTATGCAACACTGGCCAATGACTCTCCATAATAACCCAGAAAAGTTGCCTCTCAGAGTAAGGAAAGACAGAAGATATATGGAGAAAGAGAATATATTAGAGTGCTGGCAGGTTGTTTTGCACGGAGTAAAGGAATCTTTTAATGGGAACAAACCCACTAATGGCACAAAAAATAGGTAAATGCATAGGTTTTTGTAGAACTGAATGGTGTTTGAAGGCCTGATATCTGATAAGTTGTTCTTTTAGAATCACTTCCTGCTTTTCATTCTCTGCTCTAGAGGTTTCTAGGTATACTGAAAAATTAATATAATTTTAATGATCCAGGATTAGAAGAACATGAGCGAGGTCATCTAATTTTGTCACTCAGATTTCAAAAAATTGTGTTGCCATGAGGATGACAGTATGCTTTATTAGAGAAAAATCTCAGAAAAGAAATTCAACATACACACTTAATGACTATATCCTCCTACATTTATTTAGTATATATTCAATATAGAAAAATTTTCATAAAAGGATGTGTTACCAATGGCTCTCAAAGCTGTAACTGTGGACGAAGTGAAGACTGTACATGCCGGATATATGTATGAATTTTAGGTCATTTCAGGAGTGAATCACTTGGTTATCACAGAAAAAGTGTATTGGACTAGGTGGAGTGACTCTTCATCTCCCAATATGGCGTGAATTATTTGTTTAGTGTTATGTGCTTTTCATACTGTACCTTCCAGTATTATGAATGACTCTAAATTTTTAATGAAAACTATAATAGTATCCTATAGAATTGAATAGTCTTTAGGAGTTTGGAACACAACCTGAAATCACTTGTTACATACTTACTCTGTATTAAATTGGATAAGGTTGAGCCAATATTTCATATTATTGCTGTTTGATGTAAGAAATGATGAATAATAGATCAAGGAGACTTTCAGTTACCGTTCTGGGTTATTTCCAGACCAGAGCAGACATATTTGTATTATGTCCATATCTTATTCTTTCTAGATGTTAGTAGTATAAAAATGAATATTGATCAAAGATATGAATATGATTCAGATTAGGGAACATTTTTTCATATGTGCATGTTGTAAAAATGTCTAAACACACATAAATGAATGTTAAATGTACTTCTTTAAAGAAAAAGAAGAAAGATAGTAGACGCACTAATCTGATTTTGGTTTTATTTATGGAAATTTTTTCTATAATGAACTTGCATAACAGATTTATATAGATATATGAAGGATATGCATAATTTTTAAAATTGTAAGAACAATCCAATAAAATTTACCTGTTCATAGTCTACCTCTTAACTGCTGTTTCTTTTTATTGACAGGATCTACATGACTGTTTTTCTTCTCTTGCTCTGTGCAGTCTCTTTTCTCTGCAGTTTTAAGTTTCCTCTGGCTAAGTGGTTGGTGTCAGAAAAAATAAAAGCAGAGTTCATTTCTCCCATGTGATTGGCTGCTGGAGACGCTGATTCTTCTTTTGGCTATAAACTTTACTCTTACTGCTTTTCTCCGTTTCAGGCATTTTCTTTCTACATTTGTTTTCCCATGTACCTGATTGATATCTTTGGTAGCTATACCTTTTCTAGAATATGTTGTTTCTTGTTACTAATTTTCTTCAGTTTATCTACATGGATATCTCCACATTTCAAAGGATCTATGTGCTTAATTCAGTAAAACATTTGTTAAAATTTAGTAATCATTATTGATACATTTTTTAAAATTGCTGAACCTTTATATGTAAAAACCATTGACACTGAGTAAAGTATGGTGGGTAAACAAAATAAAGATAATAAAAAATAAAAATCCATTTTATGCCCCCAAAATAGCAACATTTATATGACTTATGGTACCATATACACACTAGTCAAAACCATTCAAAATAAAGGTATAAAATACTATTGAAGCATGAGAGAGAGGAGTAGTACTACTTTTCCTTTTTGTTAGATTAGCATACAGAGAAAGTAGTTGATCTTATGTCAAGGCCCATGTTGAAGTTTCTTTTTAGTTTTGCTTAAAACATTTGTGTCACATAGAACTGACTTGTTTCTTCTGGTTTATGTTAATCTTTCTGCTAACGGTTTCTGTGTTATTTCATTGCCTTTCTGTTTATTACTACTTTTAGTGAATAATTTGGTATACAACATGCCCTTTACATTTTGAAAGAAAGTGAATCAAATACACATTTTTTTCTTCTTAAATACTATATGTGACATTTTTCTGAAAGAGATTTTTGAATTCTTTTGATGTTGTAACTCTCTTTAGCAAGTTCCAGTCCCTTGCTATTGATTGTGATCTCTTCAGGTGATGCAGTTACTCATACTAGGAGAAAAAAGTTGACAGGAAATGAGAGTAATTTAACTTTATGAGATTGAATTCAGCAGATGCAGTACATTCACGAGCCTTGATATTGAAGGCCAAGACATTGACATAAGTTTATTGTTATCCTTAATTTTGTTCTAAAATCAAGAATCAGTGGAGCATAATAGTTTAACTACCCGTTTGTTCTTTGCAAATGTAGGCAATTGGCAATCACATGCTTAACATTCAGTAATCACCATATTGTATATTTTTTAAAAAAACCCACAAAACTATAACCAATGTGCTATGCAGAAAGGAGGGAAAACATTATCTGCAATATAGAATTACTTTTTATTCTCTTCATCATTGTAATGATAGAATAATAACTTCAGAGAAAACTCCATTGATTTTAAACTGGAATAAGTATTACTAAATACTAGGTAAACTCTAAGTGTGCTATGATATAAATGGTATGTGTGAGCAACGTTTCTCTTCATTAAAATAAGTGATATATTTGCATGTCTTGCTGTGAAAAGATTACTACATAACATCACATATGTCAGACAGAATAGAATAGCACAATCAGGTGTATTGTCTTTGCAAAGAAACATAAAATCATATAGACACATGATTTGAGAAGCACTATTATGTGGGAAGATACACATATCTAAACAGACACAGGTACAGTTATTTTGTTTGTTAATTTATTTGTTATTCCTGCCAAATTGCTTTTCAAAAGAAATTATTGGATTCCAACCTAAAATGTATACATCTATCATAAGACATTTGAAAAAGAAAAAAAACACAAAATACAAAAGGAGTAGTACTCAAAAGCATTGACACGTTTCTATGATGTATCAAGAACTTTAGTTTTGAATTTCTTTGTAGTTAAGGCTAAAAAGAAATTTTGCAAATGAAATTATCCTATTACAAGAATAATTGACATTCCAATTTTACAGAACAGACTTCATTTGAAACTAAATTGATGTATGAATCCTTTTACAACGGATTCTGAATAGTAATTGCTCATTGTTAATCATTGTTTCCTTTTTGTTTTCTCCATGTTTCAAGTATACATATATAAATTATGAATTTTTGCTATTAGTAATTTTTTTTATTTTCTAGTCAGTTTTTTGGGGGAGTGGGAGTGACTGGGGATTAAATCCAGGAATGTGTTACCACTGAGCTATATCCCCAGTCTTTCTTATTTTTAATTTTGAGACAGGGTCTTGCTAAACTGCTGAACTTGCCTTGAGTTTGCCATCCTCCTGCCTCAGCCTCCCAAGTCTCTAGAATTACAGGCCTGTGCCACTACTGCAGGCTCTAACAGACTTTTATTTTTGTAAATTCTTCAATTTTTATCCTCTAAACATAGCAACTCACTGAATTTTTATCATGGGGATGGAAAGATGATATTCAACCAACATGATATTTTTGATTATTTTTTTCCAATACTACTTTTTACTTGAGAGAGCAATAGTTCTCATTGAGAAAATAAATGGGGGTAAATCCATTGTTGTTTGTCAATGCTTTTGTCATTGTCTAGACATCACAGAGTGTACTTACACAAACCTAGATGGCATAAGTCAGTTACTCCATGTGGCCTCTTGATGTAATCAACAGACATTGTTAACACAAGATGGATGATACTGCTGCAGGCATAACACAGCACAGTGCTTTTAATACATTTTTTTTAATAAGGAGAAGGAATACTCTCTAATATAATAATCAAAAGTATAGTGTAGTAGCCAGGCATGGCAGCACATGTTGTAATCCCAGGAATTTGGAAGCCTGGGGCAAGAGGGATTTGAAAATTCAAGGCTAGACACTGCACTTGGCAAGATCTTGTCTCAAAATAAAAAATACATATATAAATTTTAAAAAAAGTCTGAGGATGTATCTCAGTGGTAGATCCCCACTGGATTCAATCCTCAGTACCACAAAAAATATGCACTTTATTACTTTATGTATGATTAGGTACTTTACATGATTGTATTGATATTCTTTTGTATGAGTGGCTCACTGGTGTCACCACAAACAGGAATGATTCAGGATATTCTGGGGGCTAGGATATCACTCAGTGACGAAGTTTTGGATTGTCATTGTATATGTTTCCTGTAGTTGACTGAAATATTGCTATTACTGTATATCATATCTTTGATCATTTTCTTGTAGAAAGCAGTTCATCGAGCTTAAGAAATTGTGTGTGTGTGTATGTGTAAGAGAGAGAGAGAGAGTATTCTCCTATAATGCAAAATGCTAATATCAAATACATTAATAAATTTGAAAGCATCATTTAAGCCACATTTTATCTATTTTGATGCTAAGCATTGCTGAGGAAAGCCTATCCCTCAATGATCCTTTCTTATAGCATTCCCTTTCTGTGTCAAATAAATTCATCTTATTTTAAGATCTCTTGAAATAAGAGATACATTCATCTCTTATATGTAGCTGCCTTGAAAATTGCTAAATTTCATTTTCAGATATCTAAGCCTGCCATAATTTAGAAGTTCTATAGTTATCTTGAATGTAATTTCTTCAAGAAGTGGTTCCTTTTCCATAAGTTCCCCTAAACTATGTCCACATTTTCCTGACCATTCCCAATATGAAAATCCTCAGGCATCTTGGCTTCTTCAGTTTTTGTACATTTATAATACTCTGTATTAAATCTTCATGACCATTTCTATTTTCAGAATGCATTTCTGATTGACATCTCCTCTTGCTCAGTTTGGCTAATATTTCCTCCTGCTAGTACAATGAGATAACTTCCTGACCGACTGCTCCTCCTCCTGTCAACCTGCTTTTGTACACCCAGAGTGATTTTATTGAATACTTCTCTTATCATTCATATCAACATTCAGAAACTGTCTGTTTTCCCCCAACGCCTGCCAGGGCCTTTATGATAACACCAGATTATAAAAACTTCTCTCTCTCTACTTCTCAATAGCAACATACTACTCCTCTCAGTTTGCTTTCAATCTGCCAAAGATTCATTTTAAAAAATATATGAACTTTTCCTATTGTCTGTTTTCTACTCTATGCTACCTTCTGTTATATGAATTACTGTCACTATCCTTGTGATGTGCAGGCATGTCCCTTCTTAAAGGCACAAGTCAAACCGCATCTCTTTCATGAACCATTCCTTGAACATTGCATTTAATTATATTCATTTTATTTCAGCACGCTTTATATTGTGTTTTCTCTTGTGTATAGCTTGTCTCCATTGGGACTGGGGGACATCTTTAGAATTGAGAGACTGTGTTATACATCTTTCATGTCCCTTAATATCGAAAATCCCCTCTTTGTTAGGGAAATGAAATTAATAGAATCATAATAACCAGAATGTACAGTTAGATGCTATATGATGCTGTGGATTACACTGATTATATGTGCTTCCTGTATTTGCTATTACTTGAAAATCTAGAAATGTACTTCTTTTGCGACTTGCACTGGAAATGAAGTTATTTCACTTAATTTCCCTTGCCAGTTTATCTACTATATTTGTATCAATGTTTTTTTTTCTTAAAATGTTTTGATTGGCAAAATTATATGTATTTATCATTTACAACATAATGTTCTAAAATATATATATATATGATTTAATGGCTAAATAGAACTACTTAACACATTACCTCACATATTCATGATTTTATAGTGAGAACACTAAAAATCTACTCTATTGACAATTTTAAACAATATAATACATAGTTCATTAACTATTGTCATCATATTGTACAGATCTCTAGAATATAGGTTCTTCTATATAACTGAAATTTTGTATCCTTTGACCAAAACCTCCCCAAACCTCTCCCTGCTGATCCTCTTTCAACTCTTTGATCCTGTATGTTCAATTTCTTAGATTTTATTTATAAGCGAGACCATCCAGTATTTGTCATTTTGGGCCTGGCTTATTCCACTTGATATAATATCTTCAGAGTTCATACCAGTTATTGCAAATGACAGCATTTCCTTATTTCCAAAGGCTCAATAGTATTCCATTGTGTATGTATGCTACATTTTCTTTATTCATCCCTTAATGAACATGTAGGTTGATTCTGTCTTGGCTATTGTGAATATGTCAAACTGAATATGGGAGTATAGCTATCTCTTTAAGGTACTGTGTTTCTATCTTTAGATGCATTCCCAGAAGTGGAACAACTGTATCATATGGAAGTTTTTTTCTTACTGTTTTAAGAAATTTCCCTATTTTCCATAACTAATAAATTAATGGCTTTATTAATTTACAATCTTACCAATGGTTTTCAAGGATTGTTTCCTTCACATTCTTGACAAGCACCTGTTAATTTTTTCTTTCTGATAATAGACGTTCTGACAGGTGTGAAATGATATATCATCATGACTTTATTTTGTGTTTCCCTGATAATTAGTTATGTTGAGCACTTTTTAAAAATGTATCAGTTGATTTCCTCCAATGCATGCTTTTTTTTTTTCCCCAATGCATGCTTTTAAATTTTTTTGCAGCAATTTAGTTGGATTAATTGTTTTCTTGTTGCTAAGTTGTTTGGGTCCCTGATATGAACACTTACCACATGTATTGCTTCCAAATAGTTTCTCTCATCAAGCAGGCTGCTTCTTCATTCTGTTGATGTACAGATTTCAGAAGTTTTTGTTTGTGTTGTCATCCAGTTTTTCTGTTTTAAATTCTTAACTGTGATCTTGAAGATGATTTTGTCATACCAAAAAAATTATTTCCCAGACAAATATCCTGGGCCATTTCCTCTATTTCTTCTAGTAGTTTTTAGTTTTGTAGTTTTCAATCTTATGTTGAGTTGATCTTCATATACAGTGTGAGATGAGTCTAATTTCACTCTTCCATGTGGGGATATTTATTTTTCTCAACACTATTTCTGATTTTTTTAGTTATGCCTGACAGTAGAGTATAATTTGACTTATGTATACAAACACAAAGTCCATTTTATTCTAATTATGATCCCAGTCTTGTGGTTGTACATGATGTAGAGATTCACTGTGGGGTATTCATATATGTTGATATATGTAATGAGAGTAGACACCCCTACCTTTTCCTGATCTTATAGGAAAACTTTTCAGCTTTTGAAGTTATGTAAGACATTAGTTTTTTCATGCATTCCCTTCTTTATTTGGAGGTATATTCATGCATGCCCTTTCTTATTTGAAGGAATATTAGGTATATACCTAATTTGATGAGAATTTTTATTATGTAAATGATGTATGATTTTATCAAATGCTTTTTTTTTTTGCATGTACTAGGGTTATTTTGTTTTTTGTCATTCATTCTGTAAATGTGGGATATCACATTTATATTCCTACATCCCTGGAATAAATCTCCTTTGGTCATTGTGAATGATCCTTTTCATATGACCTTAAATTCAGTTTGCTAACATTTTGTTGAGTATTTTACATTTACTTTCATTAGGGATAATGATTTTTAATTTACTTTCTAGCATCCTTATCTTGGTTTGATATCAGACTAATTCAGGCCTCGTAAACTGAATTTGGCAATATTCTCTCTTATTCAAATTTTAAAGAGTTTGGGAAGAATTGGTATTAGTTCTTCATTAAATGCTTGGTATAACGGTATAACTCATCAGTGAAGCCATCAGCTTCTTGGCTTTTAAATGATTGGAGAGATTTTTATTACCGATTCAATCTTCCTCTTCATTGTTGGTGTGTCCTCATATATAATGACTTTCTTTTTCTCATTTCATAATTTTTGACTTAAAAGTGTATTTTATTTAACATAAATATAGCTACCCCTGCTCTCTTTGGATTTCATTTGAGTGGACTATCAATTTTCCTCCCTCCTTTCACTTTCAGTTCTTGTATATCTTTTTAGGTCATGTGAGATTCTTCTAGGCAGCATACAATTGGGCATTGTCATTTTTAAAACTGTTCGGTCAGCCTATGTCTTTTGATTGGGGAATTTAATTCACTTACATTCAAGGACGTTTTGGATAGGAAAGGTCTGACTGGTACCATTTTTAATTCCTTTGTAGTTGTTTTGTATATCCTTTGTTCCTTTCTTCCATGGGATTAATTCTTCTGTTAATTCTCTTCATTGTATTTTTCATTTTATCCCTTGTAGTTTTCAGCTTTATATCTCATCTTTGAATTGTTGTTATTATTTCAAAATCTTTGTTAAAATTCTAGTTTAAAGGGTTATTGTTTCCTGATATACTTGAATTGTTTTTACTGAGCTTTCATAAAACAATTATTTTAAATTCTTCTCAAGAATTTCATAAATTTTTATTTCTTCAGTGTCTGTTACTGGTGCTTTATTTGTCCTTTTGATGGAGTCATATTTCCTTCCCTAATTGTTCTGGATAATCATGTATTGGTATTTGTGTTGTTGAAGAAATAGGGACTCATTTCAGTCTTTGGAAACTGGCTATGCCTAAGAAAGCCCTTCCAGAGAAAACAGGCAAGATTTCTGTCATCTGTGGATAAGGTTACTGCTGGAGTCCTTGGACAGGTTTGCCAATAGGTTGAGGGGCCTGACATCTGGATACCCTGTGTTGGGACTATTGACTGGGTCTGTAGTGGTAAATCTGGAGTTTAGGTCCTTGTGCCCAGGCCTGGACCTGCATCCGTAGGAACTAACCTAAAACCTGGAGCTGACATGGAGCTAGTATGGGTCTTGAACCTGAGTTTTCTGAGGCAGTCAGGTTCTGGGGTGTGTAATCAGGCTCTGTGCTTAGATCCACTAGGATGGGACTTCAGCTTGAACCAACAGGGGCTGGCCTGGCCCTATGAGGAATGTGTAGTAGCTTCATGACTTTATATAAACACCATCCTTTTCATCAAATGTAGCATTTCTAACACAAATTTGTGAAGAAAGGAATCCATTAATTTTGACTTATGCAGTATTCCTATTAAGTATAAGTAGAGAAAATTGAGTCTTGGTTAAGGACACTCTTGATATAGAATACCTGAAACTTCTACCATGGGCAAATACCTCTGTTGTATTTGGTGAGTTTCCTCGTCCTTAAATGATTTTCATGAATGGTCAAATTTAAATTCTGTCAGTACATTAGTCAGTAAAGCACCTCATGTTATTCTTAATTCTTTGTTATTTTAGTTTTTATGGATTTGTTTGTTATTGAATAATTATCTGGAAGCTACCTTATTTTCCCTATTAGTTTGAATGGTGACTGTTCCAGAAAGTTTTACCGTATCTTTTTTTGTATATAGTGATTTGGCCTATTGTCTCATCAGTCAAGTCTGATGAATTATTTAAGAATTAGTCTAAATAGTTTTCAATCATTGCAATATAATTCTAGCCCTGTGAAAGGTAATTTTGAACATTAGACGCCTTGAGAGCAATGCAAAGCTATATACACTTCTGGAAATGAATATTTTGAATTTTTTCTACCTATGGAAAGAATCATTTTCTTTATCACTGAAAGTTATTTTTCTTCTTTTGAATATTTCTTGTGATAAGGAATTAATGATAAAGATAATACTTTCTACCATTGGCTGTAGTTATTAGAAAAGTTTGTTTTTAAGTAAAATAAAAATCTAAATCTAATTCCTATAATTTTCCATTTATCATGATAAATTTTTTCTTTTTATAATTTAGCAAAAACTATATATAGAAAATGTGACAAGTGAATAGTACTCATGAGAAGTAGCTAACATTTTGAGTGTTAATGCTTTGTTGGCATTTTTCTACAAGCTCTGTATATATGATGCAAATTGATCCTCAGACCCCAGTGTATTGACACTATTTCTTGTTTCCATTTTAAAGAAGAGGACATTAGACATAGAATGTTGTACAGAATTTGAGACTAGGTAGGTGGCTTAAGAATATTCTCTCTTAACTAGTTATTAAATAGGTTTAATTTTTTTAAAAAATCATCTGAATAGGGGATGAGAGCAAATAATTGGATAGGGGCTTTGAAAGGAAAGTGAAAAGCAGGCGAGCAACTCAGAAACCAGATAGGGATCCACACACAGAAAGTTTATTTGCCAGTCAGAGTCTGACAAAGACCATGGCTCAAAAAGGTGAGAGAAGGCAGGGAAAGTCTAACTTTGGGGTATTTTATAGGGCTCTTTGCATAGCCTTGCATGTGCTGTCTATGTGAAGCCCCACAGTGGGCTTTTCCTAGTAAAGCTTTAGGAGGGCTATTCCTAGGAATTGCCTGTGTAAAGCCCTGTGGTTAGCTGTTCCTAGTTATGAAATGCATGTGTAAAGCCTTGTGGTGAACCCCTAGGAGAACAGAGAGACATTTCAGTTAAGTTGATTAACAGGTGGTGAGGGGGATGAGATACTATCTGCTAACTTTTGTTTTCTCTGCAAGCACCTCTCCAGGGCAGGAAAGCAAAACTTGGACAGGAATCTACCTGCTAACTTTTGTTTTCTTTGCAAGTACTCTCTATAGTAGGAAAATGAAACTTATTTTATAAAATGGCAGTAAGGATTGCACAAATGGTTGCACAAATGTTAAACTTTGGACCTTATAGGCTTTTCTTTGCCTCAACCTAGTAGTGATACACATCATCTCTCATTGAACAAAATGTATCATATGGTTCCAACAAATCTGGGACTAAAATGTATAGATTTTTGTATACCTAGGATTGAGAAAAATCAAACATGATTTGATGTATATACCTAGCATTTTCTGTCATATGCTCTATGGAGCAGTCCCTAAACGCCTAAACCCATTTATGTCTGCACTCTTCTTTAACTTCTGTATATGAATATATGTTACGTCCAATTACTGATGGAGATGAGTTTTGTTGCATGTACACACAGGTGTGTGAGGGTTTGGAGATGGTTCTAGACTAAACTATGTAGTGGCACACTTTTTCTTGCCATGACTTCCTTTTTAACTTGAAAACATTTATTTTGGTACCTGTTCACCATTCACAAATACTTTAAAGGACTGGTTGTAGTGTAAGTGATAATGATTCAAATGAAGTGTCAGGGGCATTTACATTTGTGATTTGACGTTTTCAGTCACTTTTCATTTACGAAGCCTCAAAAGTTTTCTCTGCTGCCTTACATATGTCACAGGAGAGAAGAGGGTTTATTTCTGCAGATCATATATACTTGTGTTTGTAAAGAACAAGAGGTAGGGCAAAATAATGATGCTGTTTATATTCCTAAGTTATTTTATGAAGTTCGTATATCTATACAAAACATTTTACATGTGAGCAAAGTGAGTCTCAGATTCTGTGATTCTGATCCAAGTCTGACTACATCACTAGTGTCTTTTCCACTAAACCACATGGCCTTTTAGCTAAAGGTTTTATAGCACAGTTTTTGTTTCATTCTCATTTTTTATAGCACTTGAGTGTAAAAGAGCTATTTTTTCCCTATCACACAGAAATAACAATGGAAGTTTATAAGCAACTTGTTACATAATTGTATGCCAACAGTCTCATTATGATTTTTCTTGCTCATATTCTAGCTGACATCTTGTGCATAAATAGTCACATCTGTCTTGGCTCTGAAATAGAGATACATATGATAAAATTCATAACAGATCTTGGAAAATATTCTCCTTTCATACAGCAACAGGAAAATATGAAGTAAAATAAAGCCTCACGTACCATATGGGTACCAATTACCAAATAAGTTTAATTTCATTCTTGGGAACAAATGTAAGAAAAATGTCTAAATTATACTGATTTTGTTGGTGGCTAACACGAACATCAAGAATGTTAACTGCCTTGCCTAAAGGTTGAAAGCACATCTTCATTTAGGAATGCTTGTTTCTTTTGGCTTCTATATTGTACTTGTCTGTGTCCTCAACTTCTCTGCTCAATGGTGTCTTGTGGACTCATAAAAGCTCCACTTCCTCTGTCTCTTGTATGTCAGTGTCTTTATACATTCATTTTTGAGCTGTATTCTTCCAGCCATTATGGGCATTTCATATCATTAATTATTATCCATTTCATTAGCTCTTTATGTTGATAATTTGCAAATCATTATCTCTAGTTCAAATCTGTTCGAGAGTGGGAATTTGTGTAGTTAGCCACCTCAAAAATATCTCCATGTGAATTACTCACAGTTATCTTTAATTTTCATATTTAACACAAGTACAAAAAAATCTTACCACAAAAAAAGTATGTGAAATCATGCATACATTAACTAGCTCAATATAGCCATTCTACAATGTATATGTATTTCTAATCATGTTGTACATGATGAATATAAAAAATTTTTATCTGTCAATTAAAAAATAAAAAAGAGAAGAATGCAATAGCACACACCTACAATCCCAGAAACTTGGGAGTTGGGGATCTTAAGTTTGAGGTCAGCCTCACCAACTTAGCGAGGGCCTGTCTTAAAAAATAAATGGGCTAGGGATGTAGCTCAGTAGTAGATTGCCCCTGGGTTCAATTTCCAGTAATGAAATTAGTTAATTAGTTAATTAAAAGGAAAAACAAAAATTACAAACTTGTATCAATAGGAAATTATTGATGTCATATTAATAAAAATTATGTACTTCTACATAAAATATGATAATATGATAAAAGGTTGATACCACTGACTATTCATTGATAAAAAAGACCTGTTACTTCTCACTATATAAAAAGTTAATAGTAATTCAAATAAATATCTGTTAAAAAATAACTTTATGAAAGGAGAAAATATTGCAATCTATTTTAAATATTAACTTGGTAAATTACTACTAAGCAAGAAGCACAGTACAGACTCAAAATGATTGATAGATTTAACTACATTAAAGATGTCTATATAATGAAAAATGTCACAAAGTTAAAAATTAAAGAACCATCTAAAAACAAATGTTTGCAATAGGTAAGACAATGTTATTATCTATCATAAATACATATAGAGATCCTAAAACATCGAAGCAACCAAATGGAATAATAGAATTGTCAAAAAGTAAGAATAACTCATGTAGAGAAACCAGAAAACTACTAATCACAGAAATATGAAACATATTCAGAGATATAATTTTCATTCGTTAGAAAAAAGTGAAAGCAGTAATAATACCGTTTTTTGCCTTTGATTTTTTTTAAATGATAATATGCAGCATTGTCAAGGGCATAGAGAAATGATCACTGATAATCTCTGTTGATGGAAATGCAATTTGCCTTTCTATTGTAAAATTTGTCAATTTTTAGCAGTTTAGGAAAGAAGAAAAACACTGCATATTTTTTCTAAGAAGTGATCAGACAGCACACAGACATAAATAGACTAACTCACATTAACTGTTGCATTTCAATAGATGGGAACTAGCCATTGGTAGGGGAATGATTAAAATTGTACTACTTTTGTCATGGAACATTACCAGCCATTGAAGACAGTCAGCTCTCATGAAGATATGGCTATCTATTCTATGTGCAGAAGTATCTAAGTAATTTTCAGCACTCACTTGATACTATGCAGTAAAAACAAACAAAAAGAAAAAAAAAAGGTTCATCATACACATAGGAAACATTTTGGAAAATCAATGCTAACAATTAACAATGCTTACTCCCAGAATGATTCAGTGGAGAAAGGAAGACATAAAGAGATGTTTTCCCATTACCTTTGTGTTTCTAAAACTTGAACCTCTAAGTATCAGGTATATAAAACACTTCTTAAAATTTAAAAAAAGAAAATTTGTGAAGTGTTTTGAAACATTCATTATTATCATTGTAGTCCCTGCTTTGGAGATAATTAAAAATAAAACATATTATTTGAAAAATATGTAGAATTTTTTGTCTTCAGATACTTTTTATGTTTTACTTTGAGATACTTAAAAGGAATCATTTCTGAAAGTGTGATATTAATTAAGTTTTAACCATTCCTGTCATTGCAGCACTAGTATAACATTTCTCCAAATTAAAACTAATTAAAATCTATTAAAAGACCGCTAATTGATATAATATTAATGGGTTGAGTATGACTCAGCATAGAAACTTATATATCTGACAAAATGAATGTTTACTGAAGTTATCATTACATTTTATTGTTTTCATTGTTGCTTTTTTTTATGCCAAATAATAGTCTCTTGAGTTTGCTTAATCATCTTAAATGAGTATATATCTAGAGAAATTACCTTTTTGATTGTTATTGGTTTTCTTTACATGTAAGTTGCTGTTGAATTTAGGTTGTATGTATATATTACATTGATTTTATGGGTAATTGATTTTTAATAAGATATATGAATATAACTGGTCATTATTCCTGTTGCCATGTTCAGCTGCAGAGATAGGCAAGAAAAATAATTACAACTGCATAGGTGACCATTTTTTGTTGATTATGAACTTAATGTCAAAAAAAACTCTGAAAACATCAATGAATGAATAAATTAATCCATTTCTCTTCTCCAGCTTCACAGATTTTCTCTAAAATCTATGGGCTTACACCTGATCACTATAGAAAAATATAGAAAAAAAAATGAATCTAGAACTTCACCTCTTAAACTCAGTACATTATAACCATTTTCCTATTTTGTATAATTTCAATACTAATCCTTAATAGATGTATTTTATTGTAACATGGAAGATACATTTTGGAATTCAGATTTATTTGAACCTACCACAACCACTTAATTTGATTTTTCTGAGCCTGGTAATTTGATGAGGTAAAAAAATTCTATGAACAAAGTATAAGTTTGGTGTTCCTAAACAATTTATATTGTTTAAAGATCAGAGACTAGAATAAGTATAGAAAACGCTTATCAATAAAAGGGTAGTAACATAAGTGAAGTAGTATTACAAGGAATGAAAAATTCCCTTACAACAGAAGTAAAAGTACAACTTCAAAACCTTTAAGTGTTTTACAGTGTATATATAATCTAAAAGATGTCACTGTGCTTCAGAAATACTTACACATTTCTTTTTTGCCCATTTTCCTTGTTAAGGCTTAATGAATTGCATGAGTGTTCCCTGAATAATTTCTTTCAGTATTGATCATATGTAGCAGAAAGTTTAATTTGCAACGATCTATAGCAATGTCAAGAAATGGTTTCTCTTAATGGGAAATACAAGGAATGCTTTATTTTTTTCATCATCTTAAATAACTCTTTAAGTGAACTTCGAAAGAATTCCCTAAGATTAGAAATCCTACTCAATCTGAAGTTACCAAAGTTGACATTGTTATGACTATGGTGAGTTAGGTTTAGACTGATGCTCTTGAGGATTTTCTTGTCAATTCCCTTTTAGTGTCAATGTTTTAGCATTAATGTATAAATTTAGTAGCAGAGCTGTAGAACCAAATTTGTTCTTTCTGTTCCATTCCTTATACTTGATGATGATGATGATAAGGAGGAAGAGGAGTAGCGGGAGGAGGAGGAGGAGGATTTTAAGAATAACAAAAATACTCTGACATTTTAAAACAATAAGATTGAGACTCAGATTGAGAATCTGAACTTTTAATACAAACACCATGAGGAAAGAATTCTACCATATTTATTTAGCCATCTAGTCCAGTACTATGAAATTATTTCAATAAATGTTACTGATTTATTACTTATATAAGATAAAATTTTAATATACTATTCAAATCACAGTTGGTTTTCTTTATTACTAAAGAGTTGGCAGGTATAAAAACTAAAAGAAAACAGAATGGTACCTCTGCCTAGAAAATGCTTATTCATTGGATAAAGTTGTGATATACTCTTATTTGTATAGGCTATTTTAAGTATTCTTATAATTTAAATTGGAATTTTAGTTGGAGACTTGAACAGGAAATAACTTTTGTAGCATATGATTTACATAGTTAGATATTATCAATTTTATTATAGCCATATAGTGAGGAAATTATTCAGTGGGTTTTTCTAGCCATACTCACTAGAAAGTAAGAGAAAAATTCCCAATTGTCCTCCAAGCCTTTCTGCCATACCAGTACTGATTCCAGGTCCATCTAGAGAAATGCTGTCCATCATATGCTTTCAACAGAGGTCAGAGTAGTCAAGGTGATACTGATTGTTGCTTTCTTCTCCCATCCCACTGTGACAGAGTTCCATGGTAGTGCTGCCCCTGGTATATAAGGATGTACTTGGACATGGTCTTAGACCCTTTACAGTGAGAAAGGATACATTGAAAAGAAAAGCAAAATAAAAGAAAATAAATAACACAGAAAACTTATAATTAATTTCTATAAATTCCTAGCTAGGACTTGTAACAAAATTCTCCAATAAGTGTTTTACAGATGGCTCCTGTACAAAGGCACCTAGGTAGCAAAATAAATAGAACCTGTTCCCTGTGCTATATCCAGCATGAGTGTGTAGGGGGTTTTACAAGCTGTGAACATTTTTTAATATGAGTTGTCGGGGCTTGTGCACATACAGGCATAACTGCTTAAATATGTGCGTTTTTTTTAATGGGGAGAAAAGACACTTTAATATTTATTAATACTTGAACAAATCAGCAGAGACAGAATTTTCTGTAGCTTGAAGTTCCAGGAAACCTATAAAGACTGAAACCTAGTCCTAAGCAAATTTTTGCCTTGGCCATTATCCAACTTTCCTTGTCAATAACTGGTCCTATCTCATTGAAGCCCAAAATCTAGTGTGGAAGTTAAAGCCTATAGGGGAAATTCCAATGTTAAAAGCCAGGACAAAAACAAATTTCCATATGAGAAAAGTAATTTATGGTTTGGTTGGTGGAAAAACATGCTGGTAATCAATTATATGTTTAAATCTTATGGTTGCATCCGAGGTGTTTTGTTTTTATATTTATTGAAAAAGACAAATTTGTTAGCTTCATATTTTATGTATATATGCTTTCATTCGCTTTCCAATTATTATAATCACACATTTATATACAAAATGGAGAAAAGTATAATAACTCAAATATTTACTTTATGTATGAGAAAACGGAAGTCAAAAAGGTTAAATGTGGTGGTATTGATAGGTTTTAGTTGCAGGAGATCTGGAATTTTTAGTTTTCATTTTTAGGTTTTTCCCATTGCATTATAAACTCCAAATACAATGGAATTTACAAAGAAAAATTAAATACTACTGCCTTTCAGTGGGCATTGGAGAGTGATGCTTTGATGTTCGCATGTTTAAAAATGAAGTGGACAAATATTTAATAGAATTGCCATAAAGGCAAGACATTCTTCACCACTATATCCTCAGGACAAGAGCAGTGACTGGCATGGGAGATGCTCAGTTAATATTTGTTGAATGTATGAATGAAAATGACCAGGATGCTCTCACCACACTGGAAAGAATCACAAGCACCAGCCCAGCTACTGAGGACACTCCAGGGGGAACAGATTACTGTATTCACTTGAAGTGGAGGAAATATCACCATCTGCTTATCTGCAAAGGGTGCCTGCTTAAAATAAGTTTGTGTGCATTTGCAGGAACTTGTGAGTCTCCTATTGAAAATGAACAGGAGACTGATGAGTTCCCGGGAACACCCACAAATCTGCCTACTCATTTCTTCTGCTTTGCAATGGACAACATTCTGTGACTGGTACTCACCACTATTGTCAGTTCCTCTGAATTTTTAGTATAAGTTTAAGTGATAAACAGGAAAGCAATCTTGGAAATGAGAAGTAGTTCACTTAGACAAGGGTCAACTTTCACGTCACATGGATGCCAGTAGGTTTGCTTCATGAGCTTCTCAGGGTTGAATATTACCTAGAAATGCTTCTCTTCCAGACAAAATCCTGATAGAATCTTTGAAAATTGAACAGACATTTATCCAAACCTTTTAAAATTATATTCCCTTTTGTTTTATAAGGAGTAAATTATTTAGATAAACGAATTCCAGCACCTATGTGAAAGAGAATGTATAGAACTTGTAAGAAAATAAAAATATTAAAACTTATGTGTATTCATATTATATTAGTATTACCCTAACTTTTTTCAACTTATAGTCCATAAGGAATCTAACCATAAGTGTCAAGGTTATGTTTTTTTTTCCTGAGAAAGCATTTCCTGGGTTCCTGTTAACATGTATATGATTTTATTATTTTTTTTTCATTTCAGGGTTGTTTGATGAAGTATATTTGGCATCCAAATGTGTAGCACAGATCAGTTCTTAAAGTTCTTGAAACAACCTTTAATGAAGCCACAGAAGTTTGATCTTGTCTAATGTGTTCATGGCATTTTATTAACAAGGTCAGCAAATTTAAATGACAAGGGAGGGGTGAATAAAGTATATGAGAATCTATGGTGTGCATGTTACATTTGGGAGTAGTGGGCACTGTGACTAACGTCATACTTAACGACTTTCAAACCGACTTTAGGAAAACAAATTATAAGTAAAGGTTATATTTAAGTGAAATATTCTGTCATAGAGAGTAGGAAAGTTCATTGAAATGTTCTTTTATATTCTTGGAAGTTTTGTTTTCACAATATTCGATAAAACTCTTTACATAAAAGATGGGAATACAAATCCTTCCTTTGTTTCCATGGGTTTTCTTTCTAAAACAACATGCTGTTTTTAATGTTTTGTTTTGTTTTTTACTGAAACCTATTTTGGAACTTATTTCTGTAGGTTTTCTTCAACTGATTTTAATTAATATGGCATAAATAGGGACACATTCAATCAACTGAAAGAATATTTAAATTTTTTTTTTTTTTTTTTTTTTTAGTTATAGAGGGACACAATACCTTTATTTGATTTATTTACGTGGTGCTGAGGATCTAAATCAGTGCCTCACACATGCAAAGCAAGTGCTCTACCACTGAGCTACAATCCCAGCCCCAAAAGCATATTTTTTCAATACAAGTGTTTCCAGTCACCAATCATTGGACCTCCTTTTTCCTGCTTCACAATCTGGGGTTATAGTTCTTTGTTCTCAGTGGGTTTTTTTTTTTTTGTTTGTTTTGTTTTGTTTTTGATGTTATTGTTTTTGCCTCACATCCTCTCATCTAACCCTTGATATGAATGTCCTTGTGAGATCTCACTGCTGGATGTGACCTAAATAAAATTACCTGTGAACTCCTGTAAGTAGCATGGTTATGATGTGCCCTCTGTAAAATTCATAGAATGCAGCAATTGGAGTATATATATATATATATATATATATATATATATATATATATATATATATATATATCACCTTGAACATGCTTTAAAAAAAAAAAAGTATCCACTAAAATTTCTTCAATATTAGTAGTAAACTGCTTATCTCTGCAATATATTATCAGTTACAAATGGGGCATAGTTGAGAACCACCTCTTGAACAGACCATTTAGCCAACAGTTTGTTAGAACACCAACAAGTTATGACAGTTGTCTTAATCCACGGAATTTATCTGAGAGAAAACAAAAATATTTGAACCTCTTTTCCCATCCCTAGATCAATAGCATGAGACATATATGTCAGTTGACTTTAACTGATCAAACATAGCTACTGAACATTTGTTTTCAACTATTCTGCCTGATTCTGGGATAAAAATTGACAAGAAAAGTGTCTGCATAACACTGAGTTCATTATCATTATAATGTACACTGTCGCTGGCTCTTTGCGCTTCCAAAATCCGTGGATATTTGTCACCGCCTGCAGCAACAACTTGCACGGGTCTTATGGGTGGTGGAGTGGAAACTGAGGCACTTCTATATTTCTCTTTAGTGCACTGCTTTCTTGCTTGTTCATAGAGGACAGAGGAAATGAGGTTTACTTGCTTTGAGAGGAGAGAGAGAGAGACTTTGCTTATCAGAGAGAGAGACTTTGCTTAAGAGAGAAACTTGCTACGCCTTAAAGTCCTGCATCCTGTGAACTAAGGGTACGTCCACCTAAGGTGCCCTAGTGATGCGTCTTAGTTCTCCGTTCTGCGCTCTGCCTTCCGCCGCTGCCCCTGCTCGCTACTGTGTTCTTCTGGCTTTTCTGCTAATGGCTGCTGTTGCGTATGTCCCTACTAGCTACTGCTGCATGTTTTTCCCTCTGGCTGCTAATGGCTGCTGTGGCGTGTCTTCTTCTCTGGCTACTTCTAATGGCTGCTGTCTCTCTGTCTCGCTCTGCTTAAGCTTATATCACCTCCAGGAGGCGGAGAGCAGGGCCACACCTCCCACGCAAAGATTAGGCGAGATGCTCTGAGCAGGCAATTAGTGCTCGAGAACACATGTGCATACATTGTGTGTGTGGACGAGAAAATCACCTGAGTGTGCTTATGTCAATCAACCTCCTCGCTGCTGACATGGTCAGGCGCCATCCCGGCGCCACCAACATGGCACAGCCCCCAACAGTACACAGCATTATATATGTGGGAACCCACCTCATTTTTGGTAGATCAAATATCAGGCTTTCTTCTCCATATCTTCTTATGAACTTCCTTAAGGAATGCAACATTGTTAACTCACTGGTGAATATTGCCTAAGTGTGTGATATATTGCAGATACCCTTCAGTTTAACAGTCTGCATTATTCTCTCATCTCCAATGTTAACTTCATGAAGCTCTAACTTGTGTTTCTCTACTATTTCTCTCTTTCCCTCTTTCCATTTCTTAGTATTCTGTTTGAAGGTGCAACATGGAGTTCGTCACATTGCCCAAGTGGAAACATCTGAATCTATCTCAGAATGGCATGGTATCTCATTAAGGCAAAGTTTTATTTTAGCTTTTAACCTCTTCAAGTTTAGATCTCAAAAGTGCTGATAGTTGCTTTATTGTTAACTATCCACCCTTTCCCCAGATTATTCATATTTTTGCCTCTCAGATATTTGTTCACCTTCTTTGATGATAGGAGAAGAGGTAGTGTTCTCCCTAAGAATCTGTTTGGTTATCTCTGCACGGGTCCAGTGTCTGTGTATTTCTTGTAATGTTAGGATCGTTCTTTACGACTTCATGGAAAGGGAGAGTGTTGTATTGATATTTTTTGTATTAATTAGTATAATAGCAATCTTCTTGGATAATTAAAAGTAAACCAAGATGAAATTAGGATTTAGTATAAGAGAGCAGCTATGGAAATGTGTGACATTGAGTGTTTTTCTTTATTTTGTTTTGTTTTCCACTTGATACTATTTAACTCATGCCTCCTGTCCCTGTGTCCCTCAGCTTCAGGACTACATTTCTCTAACTCACATTGTTGTTAATGTGACTATCATTTGCATCAGACTTTCAAAATGATTCACTTTAATGGTTCCAGAAAGTCTGGGCATTATAGCTGCCCCAACAAGTAGATTACTATTTTCCAATTAGTGGAAAAGTTCTGATTCTTCTAAACTATTCCATTAAAACACTTTACCTGAAAATATTACTTTTAGACAAAAATGTCACTAGTAGTAGTTCTAATGATAAAAAATAAGAAATACTACTACTGCTACTACTACAACTAATGAAATCACTATCACTTTAGTAACAAATTGATCTTATGTAGGCCTATCCGGAAATGTTAGAAGACTGTTCAGGTAAGACTTCATCTGCTTAGGTAGGCATTAGAATTGAAAGAGAAAACTTGCCCCTTGTAATATAATCAAACAATTTGAGAGATTCTACTAAAAGGCTAAAAGAGCCTGAGAAATCCAGGCAATGTATGAGGAAGGGGTTGCCACAAAAATACTCCAGAAATCTGAATTTTCTAACATGAACCTCTCCTAAATTTCAAAGATGATCCTAACCTCATTAGAATAAATTTGGAAACTTATGTGGAGAGAAAAATAAGCAAAAAGTTCTCCTATAAAAACAGCAAATTAAAACAAAAAGTAAGCAGTTGATTTATGACTTAAAATTGAAAGAAGGGAAATAAGCAATAAAAGGAATTATGTGAGTAGATATGGCATACCATGCGCAAAAACCCAGGTTCACATACCCTTTCCTAAAGAATCTAATTAAGGTTTCGTTTGTCATTGTCCTCAAATCAAAAGAAGCACTGTCTTTTTAATTAAACTCCATTAATTCAAGCATTCCTGCCTTACTATGATTTAATTGGCTCTTCAGTTTGCTCTTTCTAGGAGGATTAGTCTATTTTAGACTAACCATAAAAACTTATTTAAAAATTTTTCCATAGGACAGTTTTAGCTCGGATTCAATTCTTTCAGCTTCCAATTTCCATCCTAATCATAAATACTACTTTTATCTTCAAGTAATTCCAGATATCTTCAAGTAATTCCAGAAATTTTACCACCTAAATCCATGACTGATCCTCTCTTGCAATGAATTTCCCCACTATTCTCAACACTTACTTCCAGAGCCCTCCATGGGAACATCCAGTTCAGATGTTCCACTTCCTCAGCAGCTAAGGGTACCATTCTCCTCCTTAAAAGCAGTACATCTTGTAAAACTGGATAGTTTTAGTTAACATTTGCTGTAATTAGCAGTGTATATTTTCCTTAAAAGTGAATAACAGCACCGATTTTGGTAGCAGTTTCCCCCAGTGCAATTATCATTTCAAATACTTTTTTTTTTTTTTTTTTTTTTTTTTGGTAAATGGGCTTTGTGTATAGAAGTGTGTGTGTGTGTGCACGCATGCATGTGTATATATGTGTGCCACTGAGGCTTGAACTCAGGGCCTCACAAACAATAGGCAAGTGCTCTACAATTGAGCTACTACAACCCCAGAACCCCAGTCCCAGATAGACTTTTATAATTAATTACTAAAAACAAAAGTCAGCTATACATTTAAATAGTACCATGCATACCTGAATGTTTTTAGAAAATTCATTTTAAGTTCTAAATCTCTGACTTAAACTAATATCTGATCTTTTAAACATAGCTAACTTGTAATTTATAAATTGTCAACTGATAGAAATTCACAGATAAATAATTGAATATCTGTTTCAGTCTTTAAAATAGCTAAACATTTGCTCCTTTTAGGTCATTGCTTTAAATATCTTAAAAATTCTCACAAAAATCATAGTTTTTTCTATAACAAAGCCCCATGTGGTAGCAAAACTTGGACTAGATCCATTCACTCTAATAGTGACTATTTTATGCCAGTTAAAACTATTTGCTGATCAAGTTATAGGAACAACTATAATGTGGTTGTTTAGTCAAACACAGTTACTGATGTCACATAGTAAGTGGACATAATTTTTGAATTTAATATATACTGAACACAAACTGTCTTTGAAAAAAGGGCAGACTAAGAGTTTCAAAAATCACAGTATTTTTGAAACAAAAACCCTAAGGGAAAAATAACAATAACAAAATATTCTGATTCCTTTTTATACATTGTTCAACTTATTTTCATTAAGTATTGGCTTTGTGTAGATATTGTACTACCCAAAAATATAAAATTTAGAAAAATTGGTATTATATTTGTATTTATTTGATTTATATGTAATGATTTAATAAATGATCAATTGATTAGCTTAATAAACACATACTAAAACATGTATGAATTTCCAAGGGTGACATATGCTGAAGAGACAAATCAGTAGCTGTGAATTACCTGACCTATCCTCAGCTGGGAGGGCACTGAGGTTTTCCCTTAAGAAGATGTGTTTGATCTGAGAACCGAACAAGTACGATGACTGGAGTCAAAGAGTTAGAATGTTATTCTAAACAACAGGAACACTCTGCATGCTTCACAGAGTGAATTAGAAAGCAACTGAAGTTGAGCTCAACAGGTGGGGAATAGTGCTAAGTAATTCAGTATCGTGGGTTCCATTAAAGGGTTTTGATCTGTATGCTAAGAGGTTGGGATGATGTTGCTATGTGTGAAGTAGGTGAGGGTGTTTAACACATTTTTAATTTTTTTTAATGATCATTACCGTGTGGATCAGAAGGAGCTCTGGTGTGAATGTAGGGTATCAATGACAAGAGTTTAAAATAGTTTTAAAATGGTGAGAGTGGAGATAAAAAAAGAAAGAAAAAGAAAGAAAGAAAAACATGACTATTTGTAGAGACGCAAGACCCAGGAGATTACATATTAGATGGTTAGGAAGGAAAGGTTGAGAACCCTCATTTTAGAGGATTAAAATCACTCTATTTTCAAAAATATTTTCAGTTACTGATATTGAATATTTCTTATGCTGATTTTATAGAAGGTCTACTATTTTCTAAGCAGGTATATATAACTTTAATGCTGCAGTATTATTTGAGTTAAAAATAACTGCCATGAGGTAAATACATACAGAACTCTAGAAACTGCACTGAACAGTTCACATCGCTATCTCTGAACAGCTCCATAATTCCTGATAAATTGTCCCTGCTTTGCAGATAAATGGCAGGGCATGGGTTCAAACCTTGCACTGTCTAACCCTAATTTCCATACTTTGAATCATGTTATGCCTCATCTCTTCCTCTACTGTGAATATACCATTAAGCAATGTGTTAGTCATCTTGTCTCACTTAAAAAAAACAAAAAACAAAAAACAAAAAAAAAAAACATCTGACAGAGTTACTCATGAAGTAAATGGAGGTTTATTTTGGTTCACAGTTTTGCAGGTTGAAGTCCAAGACTGGGCCTCAGGTAAGGGCAGTAAATACATCATGACAGGTGTCCTTGCTGGAGCAAATACAAGGAGGCAGAGAGAACCTGAAAGTCTGAGGTTTCACAGTCCCCTTCAAGAGCTTCTCCCAGTGACCTAAACATTTCCCTCTGGGTTCCACCTCTTGAAAGTACAGAGTATCTTCTAGTACTTTACCCTTGGGACCAAGCCTCTTAACACCTAGACCTTAGGGGTACAACTCACCCAAATTTAAGCAAGCCGATATATATACCTTTCTAGTGACTAAATGAATTTAATCTCTTTTGCTCTTTGGAAGCATTTTCAAAAATATGCAAGATTAAATTTCATCTGTGATTGAGGAAAATGAGAAGCAATAGGCAGTTTTGGAAATTGAATGTACTGAGCATAAACACAAACAATTACAGATTTTGATTATTATTGTTGCTATCATCATTGTTGGTGTGAACATTATTACTATGATGGTACAGTGCTTCTTCAGATTTTAAGTGCTATCCAGATAGCTTAATCCAACATTCAATTGACAATAATAAAACCTCCAAACCCACTGAAAATGAAAAGATGATTGTTAATGTGGAAAAGCAGTTTTCAGTTAAATTACATTTTACACTTAAATATTGTCAAATTAGAAAATGTAAAAATCTGATGAAAATATATGTTAAATAAGTATTGTTCTATATTTTTGAAAATTAAAATGCTTTATTAGGAAATCATTGATTCTTCTATGTGGATCACTAATGAATTTTAAATAGTATGTTCTTCCAAGAGCTGAGTCCAACTTCATCTGAAGTTATTTACATTATCCCTGAGGCTTAGCCAATAAGATGACTGGGTTTCATAGTTGACAGGAATTTTAGAGAAAATTAAGATCAATGACATTTATTTTACTTAGATTAAAATTAGGACTATTAGGAAACTAGCTCAAAGATGTTAAGTGATTTATCAGAGTTATTCATATAGGCTTTCTGATTTCCCAGTCTGGTGTTTTCTATTTCCCTTCTCTCTTTCCTTGTCAATTGCCTCAGCAGCAATTCCAGATTTTATTTTCCTCAGGAATTCCCAAGTCAAACAATACTATACATTCAACCCAAATGTGTTCGCTGTAGTGATTCTGAAGTCAACCACCCCTACATGCACTTAGCATGTTGTCACTTGGGATATGGAGTTCTGCAGAAATGGAGGAAGGTCAGTGTGGTCATTTTCAAAAGTGTCAGTGTTAGCCAATTAAAAACTAATGAGGCAGATATGTTTTCAGTCAGTTGGAACCCTTGGATGAAGTGAACATGTTGGGACAAAAAGGTACACATTGATTTGATAATTAGAAGAAACACTGAAGCATATGTTTTTGAACTTTCCTGGAGAAGATTTTAAATATAGCTTATTCTGTGTGATATATTTTGTGGAGTTCTCTGGGAAATTTTCTTATGTTTTTCAAGTATACTGTGTGTTTTAGTTGGCTTTTTCACTACTGTGACTAAAAAAACTGAGACGAACAGCACAAAGGAGGAAAATTTTATTTGGGTCTCAAAGTTTCAGAGATATCAGTCTCTAGATGGCCAGTTCCAGTCCTTAGGGCTTGAGGTGAGGTAGAACATCATGGCAGAAGGATGTGGTGGAAGAAATCCGGTGGGAACATGGCAATAGGAAGCAGAGAAAAAGAGATCTCAGCATGACAAAATATGCACCCCAAAGGCAAGCCCATTCCCATTAACCCACTTCCCCAGTCACACCCTATCTCCCTACAGTTACCACCCACTTAATCCCAATCAGGGCATTAATGCACTGATTAGGTGGAGGAACTCATAAGCCAATCCTTTCACTTCTAACCTCTCATGCATTGTCTCACATATGAACTTTTGGGGGACAATTAATATCTAAACCAAAATACTGTGGTATGGTATAGAAAAAATACTAAACCAGGAACTGCCTCTTCAGTCCTAAGTCTTATGTTAAGTTTAATGCTAGTACTTACTAGCTGTGTGATTTTGGAGAAAATCTCATTTTCAATGTAGAGGCTGGTGTTGATGAACTTACTTAGAAAATGCTAATTTGAGGTGTAACTCTCAGAGTTGTCTTAAAGAAAAAAAAGGATATAATATATATGAACAGACCTTGAAAATCAAAAATCACTGTGTAGGCATTATTATTGAATGACAAAAATGACGATAGCATATTAGTTCACAGACCTGTCAGAGTTATGGTAATATGATACACATGATACTGAAAGTGCTGCAAATGTTGATTGATTAGGAAAGCATCCGGAGCAAGAAAAAAAAAAAAAAAGATTGATTAAACTCCCAGAGGTATAAAATACACATATTTAAGAGAATATGAAAACTGAACCCCACCATTCTGGGATTTTTTTTTTTTTTTCAATCAACACCTTTAACTTGAATCTGATAATAAGGAATCAATAGGGCAAATCCAAATTGTTGCATTAAAAATATTCTGTAAATTACTTGAGTTTTTTATAGATTCTGGAGAATAGTGCTCTATCTGAAGTATGAGTGGCAAAGATTTTCTCCCACTCTGTAGGCTCTCTCTTCACATTGCTGATAGTTTCCTTTGCTGAGAAAAAGCTTTTTAGTTTGAATCTCTCCCAATTATTGATTCCTGCTTTTGTTTTTGGTGCTTTGGGAGTCATGTTAAAGAAGTCTGGTCCTAAGCCAACATGATGAAGATTTGGACCTGTTTTATCTTCTATTAGGTGAAGGGAATGTGGTCTAATTCTGAGGTCCTTGATCCACTTTGAGTTGAGTTTTATGCAGGGTAAGAGATAGGGGTTTAGTTTCATTTTGCTGCATACGGATTTCCAGTTTTTTCAGCACCATTTATTGAAGAGGCTATCTATTCTCCATTGCATGTTTTTGGCACCTTTGTCTAGTATGAAATAACTATTTATGTGAATTTGTCTCTGTGTCCTCTCTTCTATACATTGGTCTGTCTATTTTGGTGCCAATACCATGCTGTTTTTGTTATTATTGCTCTGTAGTGTAGTTGAAGATCTGGTACTGTGATACCACCTGCATTGTTCTTCCTGCTAAGGATTGCTTTACTTATTCTGGGTCTTTTATTGTTCCAAATGAATTTCATGATTGCTTTCTCTATTTGTATGAGGTACATCATTGAGATTTTAATGGGAATTGCATTTAATCCATATAGGGCTTTTGATAGTATGGCATTTTGATAATCTTAATTCTGCCTATCCAAGAACATGGGAGATCTTTCCATTTTCTACACCAAGAATACAAATAGCACAATAAATGGTCTAAGGAAATGAGCAGACTCACAGAAGAAGATCTACAAGTGATCAAAAATATATGAAAAAAATGTTCAACATCTCTAGTAATAAGAGAAATGCAAATCAAAACTACCCTAAGATTTCGTCTCACCCCAATTAGAATGTCTATTATCAAGAGTACAAGCAACAATAGGTGTTGGCAAGGAGGTGGGGGAAAAGGAACACTCATACATTGCTGGTGGGGTTGCAAATTGTGGTTTTTTTGTGTGTTTGTAACATATAAGTAAGTATATAGGGATGTCTGTGTTGTGGGCCATTGCTGTCAAACAAAATAAAATCATCATCTCCACTTAACAGTTTTCAAACTCAAACTCTTTCACATCTGTAGTTCAGTCCAGAATTCTATCTTTGAGAGGGGAGAATGGGTGGCTATTTTCTCTTTTCCTTCTTTATTTCTTTTTCTTTTCTTTTTTTCTTTTTTTCTGATGTTCTCAACACCTGTGTCATGGTTTTAGTTAAGCCTTAGCTAGAATGAGATGTTCAACCAGGCAAACTTTCTCAGTAATGAGGGCCTATAATAGCACTCTACAAATGTCACATCATTGATACACAACTAAATGCATAAACATTGTATTTCATTTAAATACAAAACTTTGAATGTTAGAATTATTAAGAAAGATTCAATTTTAAAAAATCATTTAAAATTTTGAAAGGATGATGAGACTATCTAAAATATAAAATCCTCAGAACTGGAAGTCATTCAATGTTTTTAAAAATACAAACACAAAAGCCAAATTTTAGACTCAAAGCCTGGTTTCAGCACTGAACATTTGACTATAGTATTTAAACTCACTGTACACCAGTTTTAATAGTACATAAAGTAAAAGTGAAATATATGAGTTTGTTCTGTAAATATAGTTTAAAACACCTTATATCAGCACAGTAAATTAATAAATTACTAAAATTAATTAATAAAATGATATATATTAAACACTAAACGTCCTTGATAATTAAAAAAATGTTTGGAAAAATTTATCTGTTTTATAGAAGATAAAAACTTTTTACTCTTATTGCTTATTTCCTTGAACTTCTTTTAATTATTCTTTCACTTATCTTATTTAACAAGTTACAAAATAAGATGGATTGATTAATTTAAACCAATGGGAATGGACACCAGAGGTTCTCAAACCTCTCACCAATATTGGCTTTTCAAGACCTAGTCCAAATGTTGACTTTTAAATTATTTCATAACAATTCCTTGATTTTCAGGTAGAAATAAAAATTCAATAATAGCATGAATGTTCTCAATTCAAAGCTCTTTTCCCCAAAATATTTTCCTATAATTATTCTGTAATGATTCAGGATCAGTAGATGACAAAATTAATGTTTTTAGTCATTTCAATTTAGCATTTTTTCTTCATTTGTCATCCCCACTTATCATATTAGGTTTATTAGTAGATTCATATTATTTTTAAATTCCTAAAATGTTAATAATTTCCAGTTTGTGTTGAGTATCATTTTGTAGAGATGTTGTTCTATTGTGTATGTATATAAATATATATATATGCATATATGTGTCTATATAAAATTTAACAGAAACATTTATATCTAGATACTCAGTTGCCTAAACATGTGTGAGAACAAGTGAAGAAAAGCATACTCATTGTTGAACTTCTAAAGAGAAGGAGAACAATTCTTCCCTTAGACACTGACTACAACCATATGAGTTTAGAACCTGTATAATTAAAGTAGCAACTACCCTCATGTGTAAGACTTTCTGCTTTCAAAGTCAAATCGGGATCTGTACAACCTGTGCAATAATCCAGTTGATAAGAGTTAGTAAATTCAAATCAAATAAACCCAAAATGAAGTTACTTGAAAAGTTAGACCAATTCCAAGTTCTAATCTCTAATTTTTGAGTTCTTTAAACAGTCATTTATTATATGAAAAAATGTTCAACATCACTAGCAATTAGAGAAATGCAAATCAAAACTACACTGAGATTTCATCTCTCTCCAGTCAGAATGGCAACAATCAAGAATACAAACAACAGGAAATGTAGGAGAGGATGGGGGGGGGGAGGTTCACTCATACATTGCTGTTGGTGCAAACTGATGCAACCACTCTGGAAAGCAGTATGGAGATTCCTAAGAAAATTTGGAATGGAAAACTATTTGACCCAGTTATCCCATTCCTTGGTGTATACCCAAAGGACTTAAAATCAGCATATTATAGTGATGCAGCACATCAATGTTCAAGCAGCTCAGTTCACAGTATCCACGCTATGGAATCCATGTAGGTGCCCTTGAACAGATGAATTGATAAAGAAAATGTGATGTATATACATAATGAAATATTGCTCAGTCCTAAGAATGAATTTATGACATTTGCTGGTAAATGGATGGAACTAGAGACTATTATGCTAAGTGAAATAAGCCAATCCCCAAAAACCAAAGGCCAAAAGTTCTCTCTGATTTGCAGATGCTGATTATAATAGGTGGCAGTGGGAGGGAGGCATGCACACCTGTGTGTGCGTGTGTGTGTGTGTGAAGTATGTGTGGATGTTCACCAGATTGGACAGGGAGTCGGGGAATGGAGGGAAGGGAGTGGGGATGGGAGTGAGAAAGACAGTAGAATGAATAGGACATAACTTTCCTATGTACATACATAGTTCATGACTGGTGTAACTCCATATCATATACAACTACATGAAAGGAAAGTCATACTCCATGTGTGTATGATATGTCAAAATACATTCTACTATCATGTAAACCTAAAAATAACAACTACAAAAAAGAATAGATGTAGAATAACTGGATAAAATTTAAAAATAAATTTTAAAAACTTGGCCATTTATATAGGACAAGTGTTTAGTCAAGGCTTTCTTGGACATTAGCTTTGCAGTGGAAATTAATTTGGAAAATAGTTTCTTACTAGTAGAGAGAAAAATAACAGATTGTCAAATTTGGGCAACTGAATTTTGGAAAGTTCTAATATGAATTATGTTTACCTGATTTCTTGCTTTTGTCATTACTGATGGAGTTCTAATTCACAGATAGAAGGATATTACTAGATTATCATTTAAGATAGTTTTATGGCTTAGCAAATTTTCCTGTACACCCACTTGTCTTATTTCTTCCTCTTGGAAAGTATGGGTGTGGTTTTGCATAGGTGTTCCCATGTGGAAAACTAAGTGCCACCCCTCCAGCAGTAGGATTGTAGGTGTAAATCTTCAATCTACACAGTGTCCATCACTAAACTCTCCTAATTCATCTAAGAATTATTGACAGTACTAAGAACAAATCAACTATGTACCTGAAACCTATGGTCAAGATCACTTGCATGGAAATGTGTTAATTTCTTTTTTATTGGAAAGTGATTTTTGTACAAAGTCCCTTGGAACAATAACCAACTGTACTGAAATCTTTTTACCATCAATACCTAAGCAACTGATCAAGGAATAGGGATGAATGCTGTCATGAATTTGCCATTACAACTAGAACTATAACCTATTTTCACTGTTTCACAAAAGATAACATCATTTAATTTTGTCCTATTATAGTTTCCTTGTTTCCTGCTAGTATATCTTATCTTTCCTTTTAAATGTCATCTTTTTCACTATTTCATATCAGTAAGGACAAAGACAGAAGTTTAACTCCAAAGAAAAGGAAAGTTTTTCTCCTCTAAATGTTCATTTCCTTCAAGATTAAACATGGGATGGGTCAGTCATTCAGGCAAATGCTACAATTTCTTCTGGGGGGAATAATTAAAACCCAATAGGTATTTTATAATGTCTATCATTTTACTTTCAGGTATAAAACCTGAGGTAATGAGGTAAAAGACTTCTAAAGTTTTTGGTTTTTTTTTTTTTTTTTTTTTTTTTTTTTTTTTACCTGTACGGTTCTATAATTTAATGAGCAAAAAAATAAAATCAGGATTTTTTTAAGTTATAGGTTAAAGGCAATATTGCATGATAAATTGAGAAGAAATCACCACTTCATTGACAATAGTGTGAAACTGTCCTCAAGTAAAAGGCATATGGGTGCACAACTTATTTTTTCATCTCTAAAAGGGACAAGGTTTCTTTTTGTACCAGTAGATAAAAGAAAGTGCAAATAATTAACCTACTATATGTCAAGGATTTTCAAAATCTTAGAGGATAAATACTACTATAAACATTATATATGCAATAAGGTACGACTCAGAGAAATAAAACTCTACCAGTCAAGATGTCAAGGAGATTTGACCTAGGTCTTTCAGCTTCTCATAGTCATTGAAGTTCCTATGTCGTATTTTCAGGAAATTGCTCCTCTACTTTGTCACCTTGCATACTGCAAAGATAAAATCCTCAGGCATTTGAGTATATAAATAGCATTATTTTGCTACAATGTTGACAATGTTCTTGAGCTTAATATTTTTATATTATATAAAAGATATACTCTGCTTTCAGTTTTCTGTATTTTTAATGCTGAATATATTACCGTATGCCTAAGCTGAAAGCACAATGCATGTTAATGAAACATTGAAGTCTGCTTTCCACTGTCATTTCTACTTTACCTCCCACTTCCTGTTTGAACTTCCCCACTATAAGCATTTTAGACAAGTTGGTATGCCTCTTCTAGAGTTTTGTTTTTTCTGTCTGCTTATGTATTCCCAAAGAGCTTATGTTATGCATATTGTTCTTTAATTTAAAGTCAGCAGATCGTTACGGGCTTATTTTCATATAATTTGCTGCTTTTAAAGGTATTTACATGTCATTTAAATATCATTAGCTACCTCATTTTAGTATCTACATAATAGTTTTGAATTATGATTTATTTCTTTATTGATGCATATTTAAATTGTTTCCTACTTATAATTTAATAATAAATGCTGAAGTCAATATGTACATGAATATATTTTAATAAGCATTTCAGTAGATATCTAGAAGGAGAAGTTTTAGATAAAATTGTATGTCCATTTATAAATGTTGATATTTCCTACTGTGCAATCCAAAAGCAGTAAAACTTACATTACTATGAATAGAGAAAGAGTCCCATTTCCTGACATCCTTGGCGTCAATGCTTCTATTTTTTTAATATATGCTTTAATTTTTGCCAGTCTGCTGGATGAAATAACTTGTTACTGTTTGATTTGATTATTTTTCCATATCAGTCAAGTGAAGCAAAGCTTTCATATACTTGTGTGTCATTTATATTTCTTCTCTTAATGATTCGCAAGTTCAAATAGTTTGTTTACTTTTCTGTTTAAATTATTTTGATGACTTTTTTGTATGTTTTAACTTATAGTGACTATTGACCCTTAGTTTATTATATAAGCAGCAAATATTTTCTCTTTATCACATTTTCACCTGTCCTAAACAACTAAGCACAGTCCCTCACTTCTAAGAGTCAAATAATTAGCAGAGAGACAAACACAGAAATCATTACATATGCATAATAATTTCTGCACTAACAGTAGGAACATTGGTCTTAGGTCTTGAGGAAGAAACTACAACATCTTGTGAGGAATCAGAGAATACTTCATGGTGCACATGGCAGAAGACCTATGTCTTTGACACCTGAACCAGAGTAACAAGAAATAATGTTGGATGGCTTGTTTGTGAAGAAATTGTAATAAGTTTTGCTAGATTTAATGTGAAAACAATGCCTAGAGACATTAGGTATTTGTACAGAGTCTGGATATATCACATTCTCTTTAAAGAACATGGGTCAAAATTGTGTACTGTTTCATTGAATTGGCTGTTCATCTAGAACTGAGAAAATAACAAATCATTTATGAATGAAGAAATCTTGATATAAATGGGCATTGTAAAATACATGTCTGATTCTCCCACGTTTTAGATCTATTGTTAAAGGTTTGATTTATCAGGCATCATAATTTTGGTTTGAGCACTGACTGATCTAGACTTTCATTTGAAGACATGTTTATGTGTGGTGGCATCCTAGGAAGGATAGGGAGACGATCAGAGTCCACAGCATCATGGAGCTTGATGTGCACTGAGGCAAAGATGGGTTCCTGGCAGCTGCCCTGTGAAAATTGTAGTCGTGAAGAAGACACATTGGCCAAAATTACCAACTGCCAATGGACATCTGTGTGGGCAAGGAATTTTCACTTCACATAACCTTGTTTTCCTTCCATCAGGCTTTGTCTAGCACACAGTTCAAATGCTGAATCTTACTTAATGTTAACCCTTTTTCTATGATGCTTGCTATTTCTCCTTGTACATAATTAACATGTAGTTTCCTAAATGTCCTACAGAACATTTGCCTCCTGAATTTTTCAAATGTTTTCTTTACCTGGGATACCATTCTTCCTATGACCCTTCCTCCCTGCCTCCCTGCTACCTCCCAGCACCTGACTCAGTCACCTGATCAAATGGTAAACTACTTTTCAACCCATAGAAAATTCAGGCTGTATCTCTTCTGAAAAGCCCTCTCTGACTCCAGTTCTGCATGTTCACCTCTTCTGTTGGATCTTGTGCTTGCTCATCTATATTATATTATTCCTCTACTAGAACTGTTTGCATATACCCAGGCCTCGGCTCCTTAAAGGTTGGGGTATTAAGTATTTCCTTTTTGGTTCTTCTATACTTCGTACAGTTTCTTCCACATAGTAGAGGCTCAATCTATCTTTGATGAATGGATAATTAGATGTTTATCAAATCTAAACTAAATTTGAATTCAGTGTTCCATGCAAATCCTTGATAGTTATAAACATGTATTTAAGAAGTGTATCATTTATATTTATCTCATGTTCAAAAGATAGTTCTGAGCTATTACAGTCTGTTACATCATCAAATCAGTTAGGACTAAATGTCATCAAATATACTACTAAAAGCACTATTGTGAAACATAGTCCATCAAATATTGTAAAGGTTGTGAGTTGGGAGCTTAAATAGTATGTTGCTCTTCTATTGTCATCTGAAAAACCACACTGCTAAGCTTAATTTTCAGCTGCAAAATGTAATCATTGTGGTTTGGAATAAAGTCAGCCCACAGGAACCAAATTATGTTTGCAGTTACTCAGCTGAATGCTGTTCCAAATATGAGCTTCCCATTAATGAGGAGAATAATAAGCACTGAAAGAATGTGTTTTTTAAGTGTCTATTTGTTTTCATTCCTCTTATACCCTTTCCACCAGGGAAATTTTTTTTTTCTCTTCAAATAATGGACAATTAAATTGACCTATAAAAAACTGGGTACTTAAGTATGCAGGGAAGTTTGAAGTTGGATGAGTCATTCCCAAGATGACAGGGATTGGCCCACAATGCCACTTGCTAAAAGCATCAATCTTGAAGTAGGGGATAAAAAAGGAGAGCACATGTACCAATGTGTATGCATGTGCTTACACACACACACACACACACACACACACACACACACACACATTGTTCACAGGAGTCCCTCAGTACCTGTAGATGTCTGCTTCATAAACTTGATATCTAAAATATTACTCATTATTCCTTACACTAATGATCTTTAAGCTAAACCCATTACAAAAAGACTATATTCAACTCAGAGCATATAAGTCAGAGTATGCTTTTTAAGACAAGAGTCTTTTTAGTGTAAGGAAGTTGAAAAACACAAATAAGGTTAATGAATTTCTGTCAAGCTTCTGCAGATCACTGTGAGTTGAAAAGGAATATATCATTGGTATACTATTTATTCCTATGGAAATGGGTATTTTACATGAAATACTGAAAATTTTGTCCTAAGTAAACTAGATATTTCCCCTGCAGAGTTATTATTTTGAATTTTGCAAGTTAACTATTTTATCGTTTTCGGTCAAAAGAATTATTTCATGATAGGCCCTATGCTTATAAACCTTTATTTGATTCTACACATACTATAATGTAATTTATAATTCAAACTCCTTATTTCCACTTAATTTCCTTTCCTTAATAGATTTACCAAATGCTCTATGTGGCATTGCATACTGAGAAGTTGTGAGACAAAGGCAAAACATAAACTTTTAGACAGACCTGACTGTACCATTTAACTTTACTGACCTTGAACAAATTACTGTCTTTCTGAATCTCAGTTTTCACATATTGATGATGGATAATCTTTATTGTCTGTTGTCAGAAATAAATGAATTAACATTAGTGCTTTGTGGGAGCTGGATATATGAAAGCTCTTCATAAAATATTTTTTCAAAAATAATGAAAATTCCAATAATTCTGTAAGTTTCCAATTTATTTTAAACTCTTACATGATACAGTAAGGATAAGATTTTGACTATTTTTATTAAAAAATAAAGGCTGTGACATTTATTTACCTTAGTTATTAACAATTATGTTAATTGATCATATAAATTAATAAACTATGATTTCAGTGTCTTGGGCTAACAATGAATTATGCATTCTTCAATGTCATCACCCTGGTGCAGACTTACTCTTTGCCAAAATTTTCTAGTGAATATTTTACTATTCTCTCATCAGCAGTAACTTGTTTTCATCTCCTGATGTGTATTGCATTTTTAAGGTTTAGGGTCAAAAATAAAAGAAATTTTAAGAAAAGGAGGGAAAAAACAACCAGTAGAAGGATTGTATTTACCGTGCAAACATTTTTCATTTCCCATTCTATTTTTATTTCGTGTCATTTTACTTGCCATATTTTTCTATCATTTTAGCTTGCTTCACTAGAAACGGATGCAGGCTGCTTTGGATCTTTGCTTCCCACTCAGTTCACCAGCAGGGATTGTCATATTAGTAGCACGATATAGTCCTTAACTGAAGATGCCTCTCTCAGTTCTGCAACTCTTTTACTTCCAGTGAGCTGCAGTTGTTATTTTAAATAGAGTAGATATTATGGCCTATATTGTGATATTAGCCCTACCTTCACTTTTATGCCTTTTATTTCAGTTTTCTTTCTTGGAGTCTTAAAAAATGTGAAATGTAAGACACAGAGAGTAAGGATAAATCTATCAAATACAGTATAGATTAATTCTCCATTTAGATGTTTGATCAAAATTTAGAGACTCACTTTACAACCCTGATGACATTTGTCCTCTAATAGACTTGTGGACTAGTTATAACCTAATTAAAAAAAAAAAGGTGCAGTTAGCAGGAATCCCTCAGGTTATAGAAGACTAAGGGGATGAAGTTAATTACCTGAATTCATGCTAACATTAGTGACCTTTCATGCTAACGGTCCTCAAGATTGATTCTGTTGGCAGAACACAGAAATATCATCTACTTCATACCATGTAATTGCATGCAGAGAGCCACATTATGTAGCAACATGTCAGATCCACACCACCCCCTCCTCTGTCCTGGATGACTTGGTGTTTGCCTCCTTCCCCTAAAACCACAGTACCTGGAACACATTCTTTTCATAACTTTATTAAATGTTTTATGATACACAAGATACATGACAGTAATACACTCTGAGAAATGCATTATTAGGCAATTTTATTTCTGTGCAAACATCAGAGAGTGTACTTAGATAACATCTAGAAAATACAGGGTACTACGTATATACTACCTAAGTATATATAGTCAGTTGTTGTCTGAAACAACATCATATAGGACAGGAACACTTAGTGCAGATGCAGTTAACTTTGTACACTGAATTCCTTGGGGTCAGAGACCTTATCTCCTCAAATCCTGAACCCTGGGCCAATAAATGTTGCATTAATAGTAACAAAGATGTTAGTAAGATGATAGAAAATGTCCCAGGGGTTCTTAATAACCTTAGAAAAAGACAGTAAAACACAGCAATGTGGTAATTAATCAAGAAATAATGAACTTCACCTATTTTGGAAGTCAAATAGTACAAGGGTTTGAAAAAATAGTATTTTCTAATTAATCAGTGCACCAGAAAATTAGTTCAACCAGAACATTTCATTCCAGAGCACATGCTCTTATATGAAATTAATAGCATATTTGACAAAAATGTGGGAGTTTTTTTTTTTTTTTTTTTTTTAAATACATTAATTCAGTCTAAAGAGGGACTGACTTAAAGTTTTGTTGCCTGCGAAAGTGTGACTTGGGAGGCTGAGGCAGGAGGATTGTGAGTTCAAAGCCAGCATTGGCAACTTAGCTAGGCCCTAAGCAAGTTAGGGAGACCCTGTCTCTAAATAAAATATCAATAAAAGGGTGGGTGGAGGATGGGGATGTGGCTCAGAGGTTAAGTGACCCTAGGTTCAACCCCTGGTACCAAAAAAAAAAAAAAAAGTGTAAGTAAAGGAAGGTTGAGTACCCAATTAGTATGTGCCATTAAATACAGATGGCATACTTACCTTGTTTAAGGAAAGAAGGGCAACAAGAAGGATGGAATATTATAAAGTACACCTTGAACTCTTTTACTATCATTATTTGGTAAACTCAGTGTCATATTTGGGGTGGGACAGTTATTCAAGAAACCTAAGATCACATCTTTTTAAAATCTTTTTAAAATTTTTTATTTGTTCTTTTTAGATAAACATTACTGTAGAGTGTGTTTTGACATCGCTGAGGTGTTCTGTTTTCAAAACTATGTCAACTTCTGCAGTTATCTCATTCACCCAGTGGGAATGCCTAAATCTCAGAGAGAAAGTTGGCCTAAGTTTTGCACAAGAGGTTTTGCCTAGGCCAATTTGGAACCAAGTGTGACACTGTTCACAGAGATCTGGAGAGCCACCAGTTGAGGTGACACATATTATAATCCAGGATGCTGGGGAGGCTAAGGCAGGCAGATCATAAGTTAGAGGCTAGCCTGGGCAACTTAGCAAAACCCTTTCTCAATAGCAATAACAGGGCTGGGCATAGAGCTCAGTAGTAGAGTGCTTGCCTCACATGCACTAAGGCCCTGTGTTCAATCCCCAGTACCACACACACACACAGCCACATACACATAATAAATAAATAGAGACCTGAGGATGTAGCTCAGTGTCAAAGTGCCCTAGGGTTTAGTGCCCAGTGATACATGAGCGCTCGTATGTGCGTGCACACACACACACACACACACACACACACACACACACACACAAACACATGCACACAGAACAGCTGGAGGGTATTTGTACAACTATATCTTTACCTTGCACATCATTAAGATATACTATCTTATTGTCCTTTAGTTCTCTTGCTTCTAGATTTTTCTATCTGATGCCTATGATCTGGTGATGTTCATTGGCTTTCACTTATTCTCTTTAAAAATGTTGAAATTTTTAAAGACATGGATTACCTGCCTGATATTATGCATTCAAGGCCATTAAGATTTATAGATTGTTTTCTTTTCATTAATTATAAATAGAAATTTTTGGTTTCTTCTTGCTCTTTAGACATATGTTGTCATGGGGGCAAGCAGTGAAAAAGAAAGTGGTCAATTCTAGTGATTTCACTAAAGAGAGCAACTTTATTGAATATTCATTTTTTCTTGGCATCTTTTATTTCAGTGTTAAATGTAATAATGTGCAACATAGGATGTGGTTTCCTAAAAATTCCTGGGTTTCAGCAAGTCATATGAAAAATGTTTTCTTGGACACATATGATAGGAAAACCAGATTAAATTCATTTAAAGAATTTTATAAAATATGAATATGTGATTATAAAATGTAAATATTTTTAGAGCATATTATCCTAAAAACACTTATACACTGTGATCTATCAGTGAGACTCATATGTAGTTTTCTTATTTATTTCACTTTCCACTTCTGACAAGTATATTAATAACCATGTCTCTTATTTCTATGAGCATAACTGGACTTTATGATCATTCATAATGTCATACTAGTTGCTGCATTACCAGATCTTTTAAATGAAGTCCTTTGGTGCATAATACTGAAACCATTTATTTGTTTTAAAGTTTTGTTTATTTAAAATAAATATTGGATGTTTCCTGTGTTTTTTCAGTTAAAGGAAGATTTTGCAAAGTTGGATATTTTCTTCAACTGAATGTGAATACTGTTCTGTCTAGCTCATCTGCTATAATTCTATTTTAATGTTACATGAAAGAGTATAAAAGTAGCTCAACTTATTCTTTCAATTTTCAGTGGCAAAGGGTACTGTTTTTATTGGTTCATAGGTCCTGAACTTTACCCAAACTGTGAAGTGCTGTGGATTTCTTTGTGAATCACCATATCTAAGCTAATGTGGTGGTGGTTTACAAAGTAATTCATAGTGCTTCACAGGTGCTTCTGCATTTGATCTACACCTTGAAGCCTAGGATCCCTTTATTGAGCCATTGAGAATAAAGTACTTTGTGTTTTAACATATAAAAGGTCAAGAGATCATTGGTAAATATACTATAGAATTCTATCATTAGATACTTTGAGTTAACAACACAACTATCTCTGTCTCTTCAGTTCTCCTTAGCCTCCTAATTTGTAATAATTCCTGGTTAAGAGACAAAATGATATATCAGAAACATTCATTGAATAGTACCCCAAGTCATAATTATGCCATTTGAAATTTAAAGATTTTACGTTTCTTGGATTATTATACATATATTAATATAAAATTATGATATATAAAACTTATGTTTAAACTTACCCAGTGAATGTATTAAGTAATTTGACTGTTAAATGATCAGGGATTTGTAACCATAATTGAATTGCAGTGGTTTTGTACATGACCAAGATTTCATTTTATCCAACCTGGGAAAATATTGTTGGTACAGGTGAATAATTAACCTTAATGTGCAAAATTGTACATTACGAGGCACTTATTAAAAATAGACATATTTTGGACACCCATTTCCAGGTACTTTCTGTGGAAACAGTTTCTATGGTTCTATTTGATGATAGAAGAGGCTGAAGAAACTTCCAAGGTCATAAAACCTAATTAGTTGCTGACACGTTAACTAAAATTTGTCTATTGAATAATAACTTAAACTTTGTGATCATTTTCATCATTAGAATTACTGAGACTAATCAATTCTTGAGCTATGACTCAAGGCATTGATAGTTAATTATTTTATTAACTGATTCAGGGTCTAAATAGTCATTTTGATTTTAGCATATTCTTTTTATTTACAGTACGGCCACAGATGTTCATAACTAGAAAAATTTGGACCTTTTATTTCTTAAGTGACATCTGTACTCTAAGTAATAATGATGCAAGCTTCTGAAATTACTTCTGAATCATCATTCAATAAATATATTGTACTCCTTATGACTTTATTTTTGTCTTGTTTTGTTTGAACTTTTAGATGTGTTTAGGATTGGGTGACATCAAATAAATTATCACATTAAATCATTAATCCTCTGTTAGATGAAAAAAAATCACTAGTATTTTAAAATATATATATATGACCAAAATGATTAATGCATATGTGCTTCTAACATTAAAATATGCCTTATAAAAATTTGATGTATTTTATATAAGAATTATCTTCATACTCTGAAATATGATTGTTGTCCTAATTTCTTTTTCTCTAATTAAATACTATTTATAATTATCATTCCTTCTCTAAACATATATGGTATGTATGTATCTATATGTGATCATATAATCTCCTTGTTTATCTTAGGACTCTGTGTTCATAAGTAAAAATTCTCCTTATAGCTGTGGGAGATCTATTGCTAGTCAATGGAGATAGGAGTGTACAAACTCCAAGAAGACAAATTTCAAATTTCTGAGATTCGTTTGTCCTAGATCTCTGATTTCTTCGTTTTACATAAGAAGGCACCTGCAATATCATCTTCAAGTTAAGCTTATGTTTCCAAAGAGAAAATTAGAAGTACAAGTGCATAAATTTCAAAGGAAGTCAAATTTTTTAGATAAATTTTAATTTGCTAGAAATTAAATGGTATTCTTTAACAAATATCACAATTAGGACCTTTTACCCTCCATCATAATTCTAATCTCAAGTTGTTTTATATTTATTATAATATATCAATGTTTTATTTTCATTCTTAACAAAATTATCCACAGGTTTACAAACAGATTAGTTTTGAATACAGTTTTGAATAGAATATATGCAAACAATAGATTTACCCTGTGCTACTAGGGACAAAAATAGCATCAAACTCTCCTAATACTTGGAGAAATATATGAGAATAAGTATTAAAAATTCAGGGTTCCCCAGAACAACAGGAACAATGAGACTTTGCATGTGGAGAGAGATTTATCTTAGGGAACTAGCTCATTCAGTTGTGTAGACACTGCAGATCCAAAATCAATTGGATGGCCCAGCAGGCTAGAGACTAAAGAGTTGTAGTTCAAGTTCAAGGGTATTCTGCTTGTGGAATTTGTTCCTGCTCCAGAGAGTCAGTCATTGTTCTAGTAAGACCTTCACCTTAGAAAGTAAACCACCCATGTTTTAGAGGGTACGGTGCTAATCGAAGTTCTCTGATTTGAATGTTATCCTCATTCAAAAACTACCTTTACAGAAACATCCAGAATAACATTCGACCAAATATCTGGGCACGATGGTGTAACAAAGTAGATAAAATTACCCATCACAGAGAGAACATTATTTTTTTCAATAAAATTATTTTTTAAATAAAATTATGTTTTTTCATTTTAAAAACAACGTGATCTCCTAGGATTTCCTTATTTTCCTTATTTTTCACATACATCTCTGAACATGTGATAATTAAAATATTTATATTTCATTTAATTTATTGGAAGTTCACTTCAGTTGTTTTGGAAACCTTTCTTTGGAACATATTTTCTTTGGGAACATTCTTATCTGCAAGAATTATAGAAGTAATTATAACCTAGGCATGTATTATTTATTATTAAATATTCAAGTTTAACTTTTATGGAAGTTCAGTCTTTTTAAAAAGAAGCCTGAGGTGTTTTATTTTTTTTTAAGTTTGCTATTTTCTCTTTCCTTTTAATAGAATTCTCATTTTATGGGTTCTTTTGTGAACTTATAGTCCTTGATGCAATATAGGTACCAAATAAGTACTTGCCAAATGGGCGAATGAATGGATAGAATATGAATATAGTCTTTTTAAAAATGTATTTGGTCAGGGGTCCAATATGCAGTTTAACATTAATTGTACTACTAGTTTTGTCCCTGATCCTCACTTCAATCTAGGTGAAAAGCTCTTGTAATGCATGTGTCATACTGCTGGCAAAGTTCCAATAAAAGTAAAGCAACCAATTTGTCTGAAAATCAGTGAAGTGGAGAAAAAAGTAGGGAATCACAGAGCATATATAAATGTCATATCAAATGTAAGTGAAATTCTGAGTGAAGGAGACTTACTTAGTCTGTTAGCAATCGATGGGTTTGAAAAAGTTCCAGTTCATTTGAATGCTTACTTTTAAAAACACTTCACTGAATTACTCAAATCCTGAAGATATTAGCTGTGTACTAATTAGCAGTTAGTAGAATATCAACCTTTCATTTTCATGTGGGTATACTTAAGTGGTGTAACTGAGCAGCACTGTAATCAGTGTCCTGATTTCGTCTCCTTGAGAGACTGTACTTTTACAGCCTGTTCCCCAAATAATAATTAGAGGAGTAAATTAAATCTCTGCATTTCTGCATGAGAAAATAATGTGGTGAACCACAAGCAAAAAGAATTGGGAAAATAAACAAGATCTCTTTGAAAAAGAACTAAGATTTACAGAACTTAGTTTACTACATCTTCATTTACTTTCCAGGTACTTATTATCATCCCATTTAACCTCTGTGTATGAATGCTTCATTGTACAAAAGACTTGAAGTGCCCTAATTTTTAAATCTTTGCTGTATATCATAGTGAGTATCTGCAGAATACTCACTAGCCATAGTCATGAGATTTTACAACATACAAAAGGAAATTTCAGTATAAGAAAAAAATCATGATAGCTTCATGGAATATATCTACTTCTGTTCTCCTTAGTACCATCAGATTTCTGTTTTAGAGTGCATCATTGCTTGTAAGGAAACTAATTTCTTAGTTACATCTGGAATGATGTCTTAAATATTTATATTCTGATTTTGGAGGAGCATTTTACAAGCATATACCTATTCTGTCTGCGCTCTCTCTGATAGGTGGATGGGCATTTTCTTGTGAAGTAGATGTGTGAACATAAGATAACTATTATCCTGATTAGATTTAAAGGTTAGCTTTCCCTTGCTGGATGACACTCTCAGAGGCTGTAACACAGGGAAAAAAATTGAGTCCTTTGGTGAATAGCAGGTGAATGAATAAAGGAGGTAGGGTATTGAGCTGAAGAGACAGAATGAAAAACTCAGGAAACAAATGAAATATTGTATAGTAGGTATAATGTGGTAAGTTCATTTGTCAGACAATGGAGAAATTATATCACCTTCATTGAGGATAGGGAACATATAAAATCATGCATGGTAATGGGATTATATCATTGGAGAAACTTTCCCAAGTGGTTCTTAAATATATATCAGTCTGAGAACCACTAAGATAAAATTTTATGAGGTCAAAAACCTCAGAAACTCTTAAAGAAGAACAGAGAATATAACCATAAAGTTATTAGGAAGTTACATAAAGCGAGAGGAGGGAATTATTTGGGATTTAGATTAAAAAGCATCTTTCTCTTAAGTCACGGTTACCATGGAAACACCAGAGAGGGCAGGGCCTGAGAGCCTGGAATACCAACTTGGAGCTCAGGGCTGAACAGAATCTCTGTGTCAAAGTGGGTACATTTGTATGTATGGTAGTGCTTATCCAGATCTAAGAATCTAAAAACCAAATGGAAGAAATATCTAGAACTATGTTATTCAATAGAAATATAATGGGAGCCACATATGGACATCTAATTTTTCTAGTTTTAAAATTAAATTAAAATGTTAAAATGAAAGCTTGCAGCACATTAAATAAATTTTTATTTTATGCAATGTATCCAAATACCATTATTTTAGCAAAAATCAATGTAAAATATTAACAGGACATTATATATATTATATTTTTACTTTTCATTTTATATTTTATTTTATTTTTATTTTTTATTTATATTACTTTTATTTTCAGTAAAAGTTCTCGAGTTTGGTATTCATTTTGTACTTATTGTATATCTCGGTTTGGACTAGCTATATTTCACTTGTTCAAAAGTCACATATGGATGATAGCCCTGGACTTGGACCCTGTGGATCTAGAGAACAAATACAAATGTATGTTAACATTCTTACTTGTCTAACTCATTCTGTTCTGCCAGTCTTCCTTTGTACCTGGAAGCTGGTAGTGGTGAGCAGTGTGGGATTTTGAGTTGATTGCCTGGATGGCCTCCTTCTACCACTGGGTAGCTATGAAACCTCAGGCTGCTCACATATCCTCACTATGCCACAGTTGACTCATATGTAAAATAGAAAAATAGTATTTTCTCACAAGTTTCTTATGAACATTAGATTAATACAAAAGCTTAATTATAAATAGTACAAAACAGCATTTCAAAACACACAGCTCAGTGATCTTTTTCGTTGTTGAAACCCGACTTTTGCATCTTGAAATTTCTTAAGACTTTGATCTGAACTCCCTCATTATTTCTATACCTTCTTTAAAAAAAAAAAATTGCTATCCATTCCAAACGCTTTAATTCTCAACTCTGTGAACATTTGCAGATTTTTCTCTAGGGCCCTCACTTCACATAGCTGCACTAAAATAGCAAACAGAGTCCAGACAGATCTACTTAGATTACTCAAAAGTATTTTGAAACATACATATTAGTACTAGGACTTGCAATGGTTTTCCTGAATTCTGTACCCTTCCAAATAAATGAATACAAATAGGGATCATCCTTTTTATGTGAAAGGAGCCAAAATTCATACACTGTTGCAAACTTGAAATTTAGAAACCATCCTTTTTTCTATTCTTTCTAACTTTCCATCAAATAGTCTCATCAAATAATTTCCTCATCAAATAAGTTTCTTATATCCATCTACGTCTTCTCAATATGTCTGTCATCAACCTTTCCAAGCCAATACTATCTCGTCCTGAATTATTATATCCTCCTAAACAGTATGTCTTCATCTTTGTTTTTTAATTTTTGTAATGGATCAGATTGTTTTCCCCCTCCTTAAAAAGCTTCAATAATTTCTCATGTGGTCAGAATTTAATAACTCAGTATTTTTTGTGACCTAAAATATAGCACTGCCTACCATGATTCCTTCTCTTGGTTCCAGTAATAATTATTTATTTTTGGTTCATTATGCTTCCTCTGGTTTCAGAAAATTTGCAGAAATTAATCCATGTATTCAAAATTCTCTTTTCTCACTGGTTTCTCTAATTAATTCTTATTCACGATTTGGACCTCAGTTTGTGAGAAATAAGCTCACTTGTCCAAGCCCCAAGAATGGACTAAGAGATACAAGGAACAGTAAAAAGCAAAGCTTTATTTTAATGATGGTCTTGTAAGATTGGATAACTGGTGGTTAGGGACTCACAGATTGGGTACAAGTATTTTGTCCCCTAGAGTACAAGCTCTCTCCCCCAGTTCCATATTGGTTTAGTACTATGGGATGCATCAACTTCCCCAACATCATCTAGATTTTACTGTCTCCTATTGGATTATTTACACAAATATAGTTTTAGTTGTGCCCACCTCCCTTTGTTCTCTTGTGTTTGAAAAGGTGTGTAGGATTGGATGCCTTTTTTCAGATACACAGAGTTTATCTCTGTTAGTCAGTTGGCCCCATCCTTCTCATCTCCTGTTTGTCAAGGGGCTGTGAATTTTTGCACAAGTGTTAACTTGCTTGTAACTTTCATTCAGTTCTCCCCTCCAGCTGTCTTTCTTTCATCTCAAAGCATTTTACATTTAAAGCTAAATACTCTATTCTGAAAATGAGCCACCAAACTTTTTATTTCTCACAAGTTCAAATGTCACCTCTTCTGTGGTAGTCCAGTTAAATCTTCTCTGGTTTCTAACCTCAGAACACACATAGCACCATCATAGTTTGTAAGATATTTTTTATGACCTTACTTATTAATGTTAGTATCTCCTACCAAACTACAGTCTTCATGAGAGAAGGTACTTTTTTTTGATTACATCACTTTTTTTTTTTTTCAGAATTGAATATAGATTGTTCTACATAGAGGATGATCAATGCATATATAGAAAGAACAACAAGAATAAAAATATTAGAGTGGAAACAAAACGCAAAGTCTCCTTAGAAGACTAATTCTTATTATAAGAAAACCCTGCTCTCACAAGTTGATCCTTGCACAGGACTCTTTTACTATTTCCACCATACCTTCTGTTCCTAGAAGTCACTGCAGTTTGCCCTGCCTTCATTCCCAATATGCAGCAGGAACATTAACTGGCTGCTTCACAACCCTTGATGTATCTACAAATAAGCATCTTAGGAATTTCTGCCTTTTGGTTATCTTATTTTCATCCTGTTCAAAGTCCAAAAGAGAATATTTTAACTCTGCTTCTGCCTACAGCCCTTTCGTCCAGTTCAGCTAGGGAGACAGAGCATTGCCCTAGGCAAGAATAGTCAAAGTTGGGAGGAAGGAACCAAAGAGGTTGACCCCTAACGTCTGAAAGCAAACTAGAATTGCTTTAACCCGTGTGGGACCTAGAGACTTGGTAAATTGCATCAGGGACAGATAGTGCTTGGCACAGCTGCAGGCATCTTGGTTAAAATGACTCATTGAATGTTTTTCTCTCATGAAAGGATGAAAGTTAAAGGAATTGCTTGTATGTGTCCAGCCACCTATTTTGTCACATTTTCTGTGGCACATCTATAAATCATTAACTTGCAGTGTGAGAGGAAAGATTTGAATAGCTAAAATGCATAAAAATGAATAGCACACAGGCAATTAGTTTATGCATATTACATAATCTACCTGATCATTAAACATTCATGCAGCTTAAGGGTAAATATGGAGTATCACATTTTATAAAGACTAAGATTCAGACATATTGATGATAAAAGAGAAATATATATAACAGATGACTTTTGGTTTAGAATGCATTACTCTGCTGCCACTTCTATTTATTACAGCAGGTTCCAACACTGTATTAAGCGTAGCTGTTTTTAAAAATCCATTTCCCTGTATTCTAAGTCCTGTAGTGAGGAGTGCTCTCTCCTTGTTCCCATTTCATGGGTGCAGTTTGCAATTTTCTGCTCTCTATTTACATCCTTGGAAGTTCTCAAATTGGCTGCATCAGGGCAATCAGTTATTTTTTTAAACTACCATGGAAATCATGCACTGATAAGGAAGAGTACCCACCAAACCATCATTGTTTATCAATCTCTGAAGGAAATGTAAGGCTACAAAGTCAGGAGCATGTGTGGGTTTATATTTTAATACTATTTATAACTCCACTGGTAGTGTGCTTTAAAACAGAATTTCTTAATATACACTAATTTTGGCTCTGTTCATTTGGAGGTAATTTAAAGCTCTGTTTGCCACTTAATTATTGATTTCGTCTTACATTTAGGAAGTAATATTTTATTACTGGTCCAATCATGTGGCTGTGTTAGTTATTTGTGCCAAAGAACATAAGGTTGAATTTGCAAGTGTAGGCAACTAACTGTTCTATTTTGTACTTAACAGTATTGGAGATCCGGGTTGAATATATTGATATTAATTCTTGTTTAATTAAAAAATTGTCACTTAGATTTTGAATATTGAAAACCTGAGACATTCCTTAATATACAAAAGTAAAAAAAAAAAAAGGATTAGAAATTAAAGACTTCCTTTTGAAGAGGTAACTTTACTTATGTTTGTAAGATTAACTACTGTGGACAATGAATACTACTACTTACATACAAGCTAAGAAAATTATATTGTAGCTCTATTGAAATTCCATATCAGTGACTTTCTATTCTCAGCATATAAGCTTATCTATAAATAGGCTCAGCAAGAAGAAGCCTCAGCACTAAAACACAAGTGCAACTTCCCCAAAATATGAGTTTGACTCTCTTACTTTGTTTTTAAAATTATTTGTATTTGTTGTTTTTATATATAAATTGCAGTAATGTGTATTTTGATATATTTTACATACATGGGGTGCTACCCATTACAAGTGTGATCTCATCCTTACTGTGGAACATGATGTGCAGTTATACTGGTCATGTATTCATATATAAGCACAGGAAAGTTATGTCCAGTTCATTCTACTCTCTTTCCTATTCCATTCCCTCTCCTTTCCCTTCATTCCCCTTTGTCTAGTCCAATGAACTTCTATACTTTCCCTCTCTACCCTCCCTTGGTTTGGGTTAGCATCCACACATCAGAAAGAACATTCAACCTTTGTTTTTTGGGAGAATTGGCTTATTTCACTTACCATGATAGTCTCCAGTTCCATCCATTTACCAGAAAATTCCATAATTTCGTTCTTCTTTGAGACTATGCAATATTCCATTGTATATATATACCATCTTTTTTTTTTTTTTTTTATCCATTCTTCTGTTGAGGGGCAACTACTTTGGTTTCATAGCTTGACTACTGTGAATTGAGCTGCTATAAATGTTGATGTGTCTGTGTCACTATAGTATTCTGATTTTAAGTCTTTTGGGTATAAGCCAAGGAGCAGGATAACTGCGTCAAATGGTGGTTCCATTCCAGGTTTTCTAAGAAATCCCCATACTGCTTTGCAAAGTGGTTGCACCAATTTGCAGTCCCACCAGCAATGTGTAAGTGAACTTTTTTTCCCACATCCTCTCCAACATTTGTATTTGCTTGTATTCTTGATGTAATTGCCGTTCTAACTGTAGTGACATGGAATCTGAGTGTCATCGTAATTTGCATTTCTCTAATTGCTAGAGATGTTGAACATTTTTTCATATTTTTTTTGACCATTTGTATTTCTTCTTCTCTGAAGTGCCTGCCTGTTCAGTTGTTTTTCCCATTGATGGATTGGGTTATTTGTTTTGTTGGTGTTAAGACTTTTGAGTTCTTTGTATATCCTAGTGATTAATGCTGTATCTGTGGTGCAGATGGTAAAGATTTTCTCCCATTATGTAAGCTCTCTGTTCATATTCTTGATTGCTCCCTTTGCTGTTAAGGTTTTTAGTTTGATGCCATCCCATTTATTGATTCTTGATTTTACTCTTTGTACTTGAGAAATCTTATTGAGGAATTGCTCCTAAGCTGATATGATAGAGAGGTGGGCCTACTTGTTCTTCTAGTATGCACAGGGTCTCTGGTCTAATGCCAATGTCCTTGATCCACTTTGAGTTGAGTTTTGTGTAGGATAAGATATAAGGGTTGAATTTCAAGCTACTACATATGGCTTTCCAGTTTTCCCAGCACCATTTATTGAAGAGGCTATCTTTACTCCAGTGTATGTTTATACTACCTCATAATTGCCTGATGATGTCTGTACATTGGCTCTTAAACACGGACAACTTAGGAGCAGGAAAATTTTATTTGGGGCTCACAGTTTCAGAGTTCTCAGTCCACAGATAGCCAGCACTATTGTTCTAGGCCTAAGGTGCAGCAGCACATAATGGGGGAAGTGCCCAGAGGAAGAAAGCTGTTCTGCTCACAATGGGATCAGGAAGCAGAGAGAGAAAGAGAGGGAAGGGACCATAGGGAACATCCACAGTGACCCACGTCCTTGAGGCACTTCCAGCCTGTATAGCTACCACCCAGTCAGGTCATCTGAAGTAGGATGGACTACTTGGTTTAGGGTTGTCTTAATGCAATCATTTTACCTCTGAATATTCCTGCCTTCCAGAAACATCTCATATCCAAATATAACAGGAGCCTTCCAAATTTCTCAGAAATAGAACTAATCTACTAATTTACAATACCTTCATATTGCTTTGCATATGATGACATGAATGCATAGTAATTATTTACAATTAAAAGTTACAGCTAATGGGCTTCTTAAGGACCAATACCTTAGCCATTTATGCATGTGGTAATTACCATGGTACTTGGCACTAGACTATTTACTAATATTAATAATAGGTAGCAATTTGAGCACTTGTGAAGAGTGAACATAAATGAGCTTCTCAGCTGTGGCAATGTGATATTTTGAGCCCAATAATTCCTTATTTCATGGGTTATCCCTTAGGACTTTGTAGGATGTTTAAAAGCATGTCTAGTCTCTACTGACCAGGTGCCAGTATCACTTCCGCCTAAATTGTGACACTAGAAAATGTCACCCATCATTGGCACATGCCCTTTAGTTGGAGGAGTTCCCTCAGTTGAGAACAAATGTCTTATCTAAGTCATCTCATAATTAATTCTCCTAACTGCTCAATTATACTGCTATATGATTTCCCCTTGTTTCCAAAGGTGAAACATGTCTTAATTTATACAGGTGGGAGGTAGTGAGTCCCTGATGAAAACAATGAACATCTCCAGAACATGTGCTCCTGATCACTAAACTGTGTTGTTGCTGAATTACTTTATCTCTTATATTTGACAACTAATTTTATTTTTAATAATATACCATTAAATGCACTTTTAATTTGCTTTAAGATTTGATGAGTAATCAGTCTGAAATGCATTCAAGTTTGTATGGATGAAGATAATACCCAATTGCTCATATGGACATGACTAGTAGTCACATGATTATTTTTGTAGATCTCCAGACCAACCTCCTAATATTCAAAGAGGATCTCTCTATATCATATGATGTGCAAAGATATGGAAACTACAATAATAAAATTTAAATTTAGCATTATTTATAAGTAAATTGGTCTGTTAGAGATAAGCTATATTTATGAAATGAATGTGGGAATAATGACTGGCAGCCTAGTTTCAGGTCTGCCACATACCTGCTCAACAGTTCTTAGTGTCCCTTAGATTCAGCTTCCTCCTTTGAGAAATGGAGGCAAAAATTCCAGCCCAGGTAATCACACCCCAGGTTACCAGATATGTATCCCTTGGGCAACTGACAGGTAGAAAAGTATTATATGTAAATGATCCCTTTAATTCCATCTTAGGGCAGGATAATTCATCCAAGACTGTAAAACCAACTTAATGTTAGCAACATCAGTGCATTTTCTTTGGGTATAAGTATCTTAATGGTTATTGTGAAAAAAAAAATTTTGATAAGGTAGCACCATGACAATGCCAATGATTTTAGTAACTCTCATACTACTTCCCTCAGGACGGAAACTTAATATGTACAGGACTATATTTGTAGGCACATATAAGAATAACTTCTCATATATTCTATGCACATTCACACATTTTAATGATTTAAAATGTTGATTAATTACATGCAAATTATTAAAAGTGGTACAATTTCTCATAAGTTTCTGTTCTAGTGACCTCAAAAACTTAGGAGAGGTTTGAACAGCTTTTAATGTGTTTCTCATTTCACCAACAAGGATTAGAATAACTATTTCAAAGAAGGTATTTGACGACTATACTAGATAAGGTTATATTAAATAATGGTTACTGCATTTCATCAAATATGAAGCTGAGGAGAAAAACACACCCTCCAGTGAGTTTTCAGATTAAATTCAAAGTTATGTGCAAACTTATACTCCCTACAAAGCTTTCTGTGTCCTGATCCTTAGATTCTGTGAATATGTTACCTTATATGGCAAAGAGGAATTAATGTTAAAGATGAATTTAAGTAGATAATCACCGCAAACTCATACCCCCTACAAAACTTTGTGTGTCCTAATCCCTGGATTCTGTGAATCTGTTACCTTATATGGCAAAGAGGAATTAATGTTAAAGATGAATTTAAGGTTGATAATCAGCTCACTTTAAAATAGGAAGTCTATTCTGGCTTATCTGTGTAGGCCCAATATAATTACAAGACCCCTTAAAAACAGAAGGGACTAGAAGAGATGGAGAAAGAGATGGCAGTGTGACCAGAATTTTGGGCAATGTCACTGTCTTTGGAGATAGAGGAAGGGGCCAGTACTCAAGGAATGTGAGTATTCTTTAGAAACGTGAATGTGAGTATGTTAGTCAGCTTTTTGTCACTGTGACCAAAATACCGAATAGTAACAAGGAAAGATCGGAAAGTAAGGAAAGATCGATTTTGGCTCATGTTTTCAAAGTTTCAGGCCACGTTCAATAGACTTCAAGGCATAAACATGGTGGAAGGGTATGGCAGAAGAAAGTTACTAAGGTCTGACTACTAGGAAGGAGAGAAACAGAAAGGAAGAGGTCAGGGACAGCTATAATCCCAAGGCCACACCATCAGTCACCCTTCTTCCTCTAGCAACACTCAACCTATTTACAGTTACTACACAGTAGTCCATTCCATGATCAATGAATTATCAAAATGCTCTTACCTAATCCACTGATTAGATAAGATCACTAATCATTGCCTTAAAACTCCACCTCTGAACCTTGCTGTATTTGGGGTCATGCTATCAACCCATGAGATTTTTGAAGAGATCCAACTACAATAGCAAATAAACAAATGGATAGTCTCCTGTAGCTTTCAGAAATGAACAAAGTCCTGTCAACATGTTTATTTTAACCCAATGAGATCCATGTTGAATTTCTGACCTCCAGAACTATAATAAGCCTAAGTCATTAAATGTATAGTAATTTGCTACAAAAGTGATAGAAACTATTGCACCAAGTAAAACTTTGGTTACCATTTTGTTTCAATTTTCTTTATTTCTCTCTCTCTTTCTTCTTGCATTTTAATTTTATTATGTTCAAACCAGTTCATGATTTATTTATTTGTTTACTGTGGTGCTTGGCATTGAATCCAGGGCTTTGCATATGCTAGGCAGTCATCACTAAGACACACCCCAGCCCCTATGATCTTTTTTTTTTTTTTTTTAGTTTTTATTCTTTTTATTTTTTATTTGTTCTTTTTAGATATACATGACAGTAGAGTATATTTTGAAATATTTTATATATATATATATGGAGGATAACTTTCCATTCTTGTGCTTGTACATGATGTGGAATTACACTTAATATGGCTCCTTCAGGAAATGTCATTACTCCTAAGTGTTTGTTTTTAGGTTTTATTTTTATATTTTTTTAAATTTATTTTTGTATAACCTTAGCAGAGTTCATTCAAAGTAACTTCCATCTTCTGTCAGAGAACTAGTGGTTAAGATGAGGACAGATGACTAAGTATACGCAAACATGCTGTTTAATACAAGAAGCTCTTGTCCCAATTGACCATTTTTTCACTTATTTTGTGACTTTCACACATACATATCATGGGTGTAGTAGAGAGAATTCCCTGTCTAATTGCAATTTCTCTCTTCTTGGAATCAGAGACACATTGGGTATTTCTATTCAAACAAGAGCACCAGAAGGAATTCTATTAGAGTATAGTAGGTTATGGCATGGTATCAAACAGCCCTACAACATCAGTTTATTTGGAACTCAGACCATGCATCATGGGAAATGGGCATTTGTAGGATGTTTGTTCCATATTGACCTTGCTCTGGGACTCTGGTTAATATGTATCCCATTCTCTGGAACATAACTTGAGGTGGAATTTCTGCAAAATAGAGCTGGAGGATCTCAAACTAGCCATTAACTTCTCCACTTATATCACATTTATATGCAATTCATTGGTCAGAAATAGTTGCAGGACCCAATCCAACTTCAGAGATGGGGTGGCTGGTAGAATAGTTTCAATCAGAGGTTTCTGAATAACCAACACATTATTCTAGAAAGAAATGGGAGCAATTACAGACATCAAACCTCTGTGCTTAGGCAGTAGTAGACTTCTCTCATTCTCACTCACCTTTGTCCTGCCATCTTATTTTTTAAGTGGTACATTTGTTATTGCTACAACAGAATTTTTAGATTATTATCATTCTGGTCTCAATTAGACTGTACTTTTAAAATTCTCTGATATTATATTTTCTACCCTGCTTACTACAATTTTAAAACTTCTAGAAGAGTGTCTTATGCAATCTGCGTCATAATTAAAAGAAGAAACTAGATTTTAAAAATTAAATTTCTGTTAATGAACTATCTATACCTTTTTAAGGAAAAATCTGTTTGAAAAGGAAACAGTAGGACCAAAATGGGTCTTATAAGCACTTCTTCACTCACTCAATAACAATTGTCAAACTTGTTCCATGTACCTTGCCATATGCTAGATTCTGGATATTAGTACAGATAAAATAGATAAAGTATAATTACAATTTACAGCACATTGTGATGAATACTGTTCAAGCAAATTAATTTTGGCCTAATACTGCCTCAATAAAGCAGAATCCCTAAGTAGTGAACTGCAGTTTAACTTAGTATATAAATAAATTGCAACCTAAGAATACATTCTTATAATAAAAAGCTGAGTCACAACCACAGCCACCAAGCTTTAGCCAATCACAAGCTCCTAGATGATCATACTACGCCTATCAGGCAAATGCCTCAACACTCTGGTTGAGTAAGGCAAATATCCTGCGGTAATTAAACAATCTGTTTCTGTAATCACTTCTTTTTTCTCTCTGTAAATGCTACCTGCCTGTGTTGCAGAGTGGAGATCTCTAAACCTCCATTGTTTCTAAGTGCTGTCCAATTCATGAATTGTTCTTTGCTCAAATGAACTCTGTTAAATTTAACTTGTCTAAACTTAGTATTTTAACATATTAAAAGAGAGTACAGGCAACTGTGGAAACACATGGTTACATAACTCAGGTGAGATAACAGTTCGGAAGGATTTTGGAAGAAATGTAATCTAAGTAGAGAGCTGAAGGAGAGGTAGGAGTATTGAAGTAAAGCAAGAGAGGGTTAGAGTTGTATTTGGATGAGGAGGAGAGGATATTGCAAAACTGGGGAATTAGTGGTAAGTGTAAAGATCTAAAGGTTAAAGAAATTGGGACAGCAATTTTAGGTATAAGATGAATATTTTTCCATGATCTCTGACAAATACTGATTCAAATTTTAGCACTGTAGAAGTTGCAGCTTCCTCTTTTATATTTATGCACTATGCTGTAAATGGGAATAGATGTAAAGGTAATGTGATGCTATTAGATCAAAGTTTTCAAAGTCTCTGGCAAATTCTAAAGATCAGAAAGGCTTCTTCATCCAATTTAGATCTTATTTTGAAGTTCAGTGCAAACATGGAATAGGCTGCATTCTAGATTGTACTGGTGGTGTTATTGCGGGTTCATGTGGTGCACATACACTACTGCCTACTGGTTTTCTCTTATTTTCCCAAGCTCGAAACGGTGTTGCACTGGCAGGGACAAGGAATGTTTCATATATTTGCAGTTTGCTGTGGAAAGTTTATTTCTGTTTCAACACAAATATATACATTTAGAAATGAAAATTTTTAACCAAATAGAGGTGTTTCATTGGTGTATATTTAAAATTTTAAGTTCTACAAGACTTTTTGACCTAATTTACTTACCTATTGATGATGGTGGGAACATTTAAGGATAACATTCTAGTGTGGATGTTGAGACCACCATCCTTCTCAGTACTCTAAACACGCTTCCATTTAGTACTTAGAATAAAGGGGGAGAATCAAGAAAATCTATTTCACGTGAAGAGAAGTTAAGTTGGTTTCTGAAGATCACTATACAGATTTCAGAGCAGTTGATCTTATTGCCTCCCAACAGTCCAGCTTCCTAATATCATCACCTTGGGGTATTAGAATTTAACATATAATTTCGGGATGAGAGAGGACATAAACATTCACACCATCATAGGAGGGAAGAGAAGGAGGAAATGAGAGTTTCAATAGATATTGTTAAAATGAAATTCAGGAGGAAGTGACAATTGGTGTGAGATTTGTTTATAACATGAAATCTCTCTGTGGTAAATAAAATAATTCTGGCTAGAGACAACTGTATTAAGACTATATATATATATATATAATATATGTGTGTGTCTTGACATACATGTTATATATATTTTAACACACTTAATGAGATAAAATTTACATTTAACACATTGTATTCATTTGAATTATATAATGAAGCTTTTTTCGGTGTATTCAAAGAGCTGTGGCTGAATCAATTTTAGGTATAAGATGAATATTTTTCCATGTGCCCATTTATTTTTACCCTGTTCAGATATTTCTCCAAGGCCTTTCATCCTTGGGGTGTCATCTTGATATGTAAGACTTTAGGAAATGCTTTGTAATTCTTCCTCCACACATTGATTTGATAGAACCTAGGATTTTAAGAACCATTGAGAAGTAGAAAGCCTTATTGATGTGAACCATTTTGTTTGGGAGAAGAACAAGCAGAAAAGTTGAAATGCATGATAAGAGGCTCAACATTTTTCATTGCAGTTGAATGACACATTTGAGTTTCACATTTATAATTATAGCATCTGAAACATACTAAAAATTCAGATGGAATAAATGTGTGTGTGCATATGTGTGTATGTGTGTATTCAGGCAAATAACCATATATAGATATGTAAATGTTCCTTTATTAAATTTGGATGTTGAAAGGTTGAGCTTCAATGGACATTGGGCTCATTTTAATTTAGTTTAATTTAATTTTATTTTCTGGTCTTGACATGTGACTCTTGGGAATTGCTTGCAAAGCAGAAAATCACTTCAAATAGACCTGTGGGCTAGGATGCACTCCACAGGGATAAGAAGCACAAGAAGGAGGAAAAAACAGGATCATAACAGATAAATGAGAAGTGACAAAGCTGCCCACGAGTCTCACATGCAGCTTAGATGAAATGATGCTCCATAAGATCAACCCTATGATTCCTGTAAAAAAATCTATATGCGAGGTTGACTGACTAGAAAGGAAAAAGGTCACATCAAAGCATATGTCTGTGGAAGATAGGGCTGCATCAATTTCAGGTTTTCCTTCTAAAGTTGTGCTGGCTTCATATTGACAATGACAGTATGCATTTCCTTATCATCCTACCAAGACCTTTACACTTGGGATTGAAGTCCTCTGGGCAGAAATTGGCAAGAATGGTTAAGCCACAGGGGCAAAGTTTGTAGTAAGTTGCCTCACTATTCTCTACTCTTCTGCCTCTGCCAGTGAGAGAACGGTACCTCCTCATCTCACTGACATTCAGCTCAGCCCTGTTGCTTGCTCTGGCTATGGAAATATGTGTGACCTGATATTGCCTCTTCTGGGAAGAACCCTTAAGAGACATCACATACATTTTACTCTTTTCTCTCTGCCTTGAGAATAGCAGCATATAAAATGGGAACATTTAATTACTTTTCATTAACTCTGGATTCCAAACTATATAAGTAGCAGAACATTATTGACCAATATTCAATATGTAATGTGAGTGAGACATAATCTAGTTTTTGTTAGCTATTGAGCATGTTTCATAATTAATGTAGTATAATTAACAAAAATGACTAGTATATCTCATGTTCTTAGAATAGAAACAGGAAAATCAAATGCAATGTAAGGAATAAGATCAAAGGGAGCATCAGCAAAACAAAAGTGAGGTGTTAAGCAACTCAGTGAGACCCTGCCTCTAAATAAAATGCAAAATAGGGCTGGGGATGTGGCTCACTTGTTGAGTGCCCCTGAGTTCAAACCCCAGTATTCAAAACAAAACAACAAAAAAAAAAATCAGGTCTGTAGTTGGTAACAGAGACAATTAGGTTATGAGCTGGACAAACTATAGAACAGAAAAGCAAGAAAGAATCAGGTGGAAGCAAAGACATGAGCACTGTTGATCATTGCTGTGCTCAGGTATGAAGTTACCACGACCAGCAATTTGTCTGTTATGTCTTTGGCTGAAGTGTTAGCTTGTAGGCAGTTTGGTTGTTTTCAGATTGATCCCCATTTTCCCTATTATTTTGTATACTTTTAGTGAGGGGAAATTTCCAGGAAAAGCAACGAATCAGAGGTTTTAGAAGTAACAGCTCCAGAGCAGAGATAGGTTTATGGCAAATCATTCTATATTCTCTTCTTGACCTCCAGTAATTTTGTTCCAGTCATTTGGGGAGTATTGACTTAAACAGGGAAGAACTATATCACTGCAGCATTTAATTCTTTTTCAAATGAAAAAGAATTAGTCATACTGACTACAGTTAAAAGCTTATAGTCTGGTGGGAACTGCCACTGCTGTACGTAGGTCAGCCCTGTGGCCTTTTTCCTGGGATGAGAAAGGTAAATGCAGAAGGAGCTCTTGACTATGTCTTTTGATGGGTAGATCTAGACTCTTCATCTACTGTTACATCATTATTTCTAATGGTTGGGGTTTGTGTGTGTTTGCCCTTACATGTATGGATGTGCATGTGTGACTGTGCTTAATGAAGCATTCTTTTCTAGAATTTTGTCATTATAACCCTAAATGGCATTAGAAGGATACTTCCAGTGGGTAAATTAAATTAAAAACTACCTAGTGGGCATTGTCTCTGATCTCAGTAAGATCCCATGCATAGACAAAACTTAGCAGATAGCTATATTTAAGCTTATTGTTTTCAATTTAAACCTTATCTAAAACATATCATTTTCATATACAAATTGAAAGATTTTTAAAAGAACTAAGAGCAAAGATCTGTTAAATATTATTTCTCAGAACTATAACACTCAAAATCAGATTTAATTTGAATATTGAAGTATTTATATTATCAGATTTAATATTATATATATATATAAACTATCAAATTGTAACAGGAATTAACTCTGAGAAAGGCCTGTTAATTTTTAAATGCTTCAATTAATTTTAAAATGGCATCATTATCTCTCCATTTCCCCATGCTACTTTTAATTATTCCCTTTTGAATTGGAAGTATTGGCTATAATTAATTTTTCAGAAAGGTGCTATGCAGGAAATAGGAAGCATACAATGTATAAGCTTTTTGCATCAGCTCTATTCAAGGGACAATTTTCATAAGACATAATAGGAAAATTTAATGAAAGGCAATTCTTCCTTTATTTCTTCTTTAGTCCCAAAGGAAATTTTGATGTTAATCCTGTACTATCTCATTGCTTTTACAGAGTATTCAGAGATTTTATTAGGGGAAAAAATAAATCTTTAATGCCAAACAATATTCAGTAGTATATTACCACAACTATCCCTTATTCTCAATTCAAGAGCATCTGGACACACACTGTTGAGTACAACTCTTTCTTCCTTATCATGAGGCTTACATTTTTCCTACCATTAATGATTGCTCTATGCCTGAAGAGTGCATTACAGAAATGCAGTACATTGGTTTGACCTGTTTGTGGCAAGGAATTTCAAATATGCATAACTTTTTAACATACAGTAAACCCTCACCATTTGTGAATGATTCCTCCAGGAAGCTTGTCAGTCCTCAGACTTATGAATACCTATTAAGTATTCAATTTCCTCTATAAAATGAATAAATGATAATGAAGAGAAAACAATAAAACTTTTCTTAAATGTGTCTTCTAGTCAGTCACTCAGTTCTTTCACAAACTCCATGAATCACTCTTCACACCAGCCTTCAAGTGCTTCTAATGATAATCCATATTTTAGCAAAATGACAAACTGACTACAAATCTTGAAACTTTGGGGTCACTACTGAAATGAAAGCTATGAGCATTAGATCTAAAGTGCCAGGAGTCCACTTTACTTTGCTCTAAGAATGCACAAAGCTGAATGGTAGACAGTTTGTTTCCACATCAAAATTTTGGTATTGGAAATTGTAGGTCAAGGTCTTTAATTTCTTGTGATGTAACAAATATCCAGCAGTTTGTAGGGATGGAAGGTAATTTTAAAATAAAACAGTTCAGGATGGAACATAAAACTAACAATGTTATATGATGATGCCTTTTAAATATATGTAATACTGAATATTTAAATTAACATTTTTGTAAAGTATGCATGTCCATTATTCTTACACTCTATACTTATTACCCTCAGCCTAAACACTCTTATGTCAATGCCCTAACAAAACCAATATTCTCACATCAGATTATTTCCTCCCTTTCTGTAAGGCAAAAATAATATCTTTGAAATTTAATATGTAATTATAGCTACGTGTGCATGATATTTACTGATATTTTACCACAAAGCATGTGTGGTCGATCCAGGTAGATAATTCACTCCATTTTTAAAAGGACACTAAACCCAGAGAAGTTTCCCTAGTCTGTAAGAAGTACAACCAATATTTGAAACCAAATTTTTTCTGCTTTTACAGTTCTGTCTCCCTTTACATCCTAATCTCAGCAAAAGGAAAGGAACTAGAACATAAGCAAAAAATGCAAACTTTTATCCGTAGGTTAAATGTAATGACAAGGCAACCTCACACCCACAGTGCCAAATATGCACCTTTACTGATGACTTTCACTTGCTTACGGTTCAGCATTCATGCAGAAAGAGAAATTTTCTTAAGCAAAGATTTGTTTACTTCTCTCCTGTTTCCCCGTATCCTTTCCCTCCTTTTCCATTCACTGGATAATATTTTTGATAATCATCTTTCTCCATTTGGCATGCTGCATATCATGCAGATTTTTCAAGTAAGTCTAGATCCATTCTCTCACTCACTCTTTCCTTCACTTTCCCCCATTCTTTTATTTTCCCTATTTCTTTGACAATATTTTGTCTCATGTCTTTACCAGTTAATCATGTGATCATTAAATTTTCTGTACATAAACAATACAGACCATAAACTGAACGTTTTATTAGTGCATCATAATTTACATAATAGTGGGAATCATTATGCCATATCTGTATATGCACATGATACAATCCGATCAATCTTATTCCTCTGTATTTTCCCTTTCCTTTCCCTTTTCCGTCCCCCTTAATTATTCTCAATATATGTAGAAGTCTTACACATGAGATCTGAATAGTAGGAAATAACCCACTTTAAAATAATCTACATTTGATTTCAAATTGTATGATTGCCACTTCAATAGGTCAGAAAGATCAAATATTGACTTCTTATAATTCAACCTAGTATTATTTCCCTAGCTTTGAATGTTTGTGAAAAATTCACTGACTGTTTATTATTTTAAGGTGCTGCATATACTTAATTTTTAAAGATATTCATATGGCTTGGAGAAGGTGCAATACAATAGGCTTAATCAGAATTTGTCTCACTGCTGTCATTAGTTGTCGTAGTTTAGTTTCATGCCAGCATTCATCATATCCCTTTAAAGAAAGATCAGCCATTATATCTCATTAGGAACATAGAAAATTGGTAATACCACATTCTATAGATATTCAAATAGAAAATAATGAATCTTTATTTTGGGAACTATTATTTTCCCCCTTTGATATATCAGTGATAAATTGTCAAGTCCCAAATCCTATGTTACATCCTTGACAGTTTTCTAGGATCTAGGAACTGAGACTATAGCCTATATTGGATAAAGTTTCCTTGGTTGAATAAAAGAATGGATTGAAGAAAAGTCAGAATAGAAGCAAGAAGTTCATTGAAGGGTCTGTTGCCATGTCAGAAGAGAATGCTTTAAAAGTGATGGTGATGGAGTAGAGATGAGAGGGAGTAGACAGGTCAGAGTTATATTTTGTTTCTTGAACGTATACAAGCTTTGATAATAGTTGGGATATAGAAAAGCAAGTGAAAGAGAAGAGTAAAAAATGACCTCTTGTGCAATTAGGAGAATAATAACAATACTGAGATATGGAAGGTTATATAAACTAGCAGTTCTCGAACTTTTGGTGTTGGGCCCTCTTAGCATATTAGAAATTATTGAGAATTCCTCAAGGTGTTTCTTTATTGTTAATATATACATTTCAACGTTTACCATAATAAGAATTAAAACTTGGGGTTTAGAAACCCATACTAACTCATTTAGAAGCAATACTAATAATCACATATTAAATAACATTGTATGGGAAAAAAACTACGTTTATTTACTTTCTAAAGAAAAAAGAAAAAATATTTTGTCTATTTTTTGTCAATTCCTTCAATGAATCTAACCTAATAGAATTCTGATATTTTTTGCATTGTATCTATTGTGATATCACACAACCTAGAGCTTTTGGGCCACATCACTGTTCACTTTTAATGAAATGGAAGTGAAGAGGCAAATAATATCCTAGTATAATTATGAATATGTTTTTGATTTGCGGATTGCCAAGGTCTCTGGACCACACATAAATATATGCCTTTAACTTAATGTAATGCATTATTTTCAATTTTTAAAATCCTATCCTGACTTCATTTCCCTTCTTTGGAAGATCAACAGTTTTATTGAATTTTGTTTCTTTGTACTTCTTCCAATAACGAATTGCCTATATAGGATATTATATTAAATTCAGATTAAGTCTAGTTATTTTTTTTCTGGAAATCTCACCCCCTCATTCTCAATTTACACACCTCCATTTGCTGAGCTTATAGAAATTCCTGACCTCAGAGCTTGGTTTTCCCACCTCATCCTTCTCTGGCATTTTGTGACTGAAGGAAAATATTCCACAGAACTAAAGGAAGCAACCCCCACTGTCTGTCTATAAACTCAGTTCTCAGCATGGAGGCCAGTGGCACTGTGTCTCTCAGCATCTTCCATTATCCTAAAAGTGTTTCTAATAGTTAATGCGTTCTATTTGGGAACTTGTCCTAATGTGGGAGAGCAGACTGGAAACTACAAAATGTTATTAACCAAGAAATCAAACTACATATTCATACATTTGATTCCGTTTTTGGCAGACTGAATGTTCTGTGTATTTAGATACATTACTTTCTAATATTCAGTCTTTTGAGAAAGCATCCTTTTATGTCCCAGTTCTTGGCTTAAACAAACGGAATAAACATAGCATGGAAAAGAACTGAGAGATGTATTTATCAAGACTGATCTTATAGTTGAAAAACATGCTCACAAACACAATTGTATATAGTATACTTTTATTTCAAAGGATAATTTTGGCCCATAATGGAGATCTGGTCTTTGGGGATTAAACTATAGAATTGTACAAACTTCCTCTGTGCTAGTGTACTAAATAATAAATTGTGATTCCCTGTATATCAAATGGAACTGTTTTATGGTAGAAGAGCCCATTTACTTAAAAGGGTGGAAATTTTTGTCCAAATTGTCTGTTTTTATTAAATAGGAATATATCTTAAAAATGTTATACAGCAAAAGGTTGATAAAATTTTTATTAGAGTTATCACAAAATGCGAAGTAATATAAGAAAGTTTAGATTATCTGATATCCACATGTACTTAGCAATTACCATGCCCCAGGTTTTCATTTATTAGTTTCTCAATCAACTTCACAGTTTTGAATTTTGCCACCCTGGCCCAGAAAGCCTGAGTTTTCTTCTGTTATTTGAGAAGAAATCTTCTTTATCAAGGATAGCTGTTCAGTCACTCAGTCCTTATCCATTCCAATATTTATTAAGTGTCTGCTATATTCATGTTCTAGAGAGACAACAAACACTTAAGAAGAATTGCTGGCTGCCACCCAAAACATCAAGTCCATGTAGAGAGAAGAGGTGCAGAGAAGGTAAAGGAAAGACTGGTGGGCACAATAATAGAGATAGAATTTGGAAGATAATGAAGTCTGTAGGTGCCAGATAATCTGACTCTTCTCAGTCAGACAGTCTTCAGGAGTAGGTGACACTTGCCTTGGCCTTCAAGATCATAGGAGGATTTGATCAGGTGAAAAAGAGAAGGGAGAGAAAAATAGGAAAAACCATGAATAGAGATCATTTTGAACAACAACAACAAAATAGAGTGTGGTAGCTAGCTGATCCAGCAAAATAGACCTTGTATGTTCAGTTGGACAGTTGACTCTCACCCCAATTTCCGTAGAAATTAGAAACTTGAGTAGTTAAATACATATTATATATTTGGCTAGATTCACTTACCTCTCTGGTCATACAAACAAGTTTCTAAAGTTCTTTTTGGTAGGAAAACTGAATTTGAATAAAGTATTGATTCTGTGGGAAATAACAATAGCTAGAGTAACTGACCAATATTTGTGTATTTCATAAAATTATTCGGTTATTACTTTATATCAGGAAAGGTAACCTGTTAACTTTTTTTTTTTTTTTTTTTTTTTTTTTTGCTACTTGTTACTATTTTCCACTTATTCCCTGCTCAGGAATAACTTTCAGAAAAGTCCCCATACCAAGTTAAAGTAATTCCAGTGAATTCTTTCTTTGGGGCAGACAGTGAATTTTCCAAGATTCATTTGCTTCTTAAATATAGTTATCTATTCAAATGTCAAATGCCTTTCTGATCCTCTGACTCCAGAGGTGTCCACTTTCCACTGGGCCCCCACTGTCTCCTGCCAGGTCTCACCACCTCCTTCCTCATAGAGAGTAGATCTACTTGTGCTTTTCTTTCTTAATTCTGGGCAAAACTTCCACCCATGCTGGGCTATGTCTTCCTTGTTCACCTGTTTATTCATTCCAAATCATTCATGAAGTATATATATAATACATTTGGAAAAGCCATTAGGATATAAAATAAGCATTCACTTGTCCTTCTCTCTCATGCAAACCAACATCTAAAGTCCTTTCTGGTATGAAAATGGAATGTATGAAAACTGAATTTGGCTAACTTGTAGATTTCGTGGGAAATAAGGATACCTTGAGTAAGTGACATATGGAGACCTCACCAATATTTCTGTATCTGATAAAAGTAGGCAGTGATTATTTTATATCAGAAAAGGCAATATTAATATTTTGTGTAGTATATATTATTAATTTCTACTTATTCCTTGCTTAGGTATCTCTATTTATTTATTATGTCTGTATTAAATACTGGAGATCAAACAGTGAACAAGACATGGCATGGTTTCTCCACTCTCATTTGGTTTCCATATGCAACAACTGAAATCAAGGAATTTACCTATTCAGTTCTCCAAGTGGCCAGAAAATGAAATGGTCATAAAATTTATGAGTGCCAAATTTTATATCAGATCAATAGCAGACTGGGATTAGTTATCACATTAAAGAAAATTAAAATCTACAAGGTCAATTATTAAACAGAGTAGGGGGAATGAGGTCAGTGGGACAGACAGGGGAATACTGGAAGTCATCCATTGATCTTTTTAGAAGCACTCTAATCTACTTTAAGTACTTTCATTACTGCAGGTGCTGTTTATTATTATGGTTACTAGACAACTTACTTTTCAAAATGATTAGAATAAGTTTTTATTAGGGTTAAGTTTACAAACATGAAATCACTTTAACACTCTTGAGCTTGGAAATACAATAAGAGTTTGATATAAAAAAATTCTGTATATGGTTCTAAAATAGATGCATAGCAACATTTAAACCTTCCTGGCACCTCTGTGTGGAAATTCACATTAACAATTACCATAGTAACAGATTCTCTAAACTTTAACAAAATGTACGCACTTAAATGTCTTGAGAATTATGAATACAATATGATGGGCTTTGAAAGATTCCTTGTTTTTCAGCTCAGTGTCTCTTATTTATTGTAAAATGGTGTCAGTCATTTATTAAAAGCAGCTTTGGTGTAGACTTAATTCCGACCATCTCCCAGTTATCTTTTGAATTTAAAAGCGTGTCTGATAAGAGCTAAATCTTGTTAGTTTTGGAATGTTTATCTTAACCAATTAGTCATTCATTCACTGCATATTCAGTACTGAGGTAGGCATACAGAATAAATAAGGGGAAGAAAGGTTCTATATCAAGAACCTTATACTTATCCAGGATAATTCAGTATTAAATGAACTATAAAGCACGGAATGCAGTCTATGAAGGGGCACTAGGGAAAGTTGAATGAGACAGGCCTTGATGTGGAATTGGGAGGAAAGAAAAATGTTTGAGGATGGTGTCATGTGATGCGTTATCAGTATTATTCTTACCGGTATTTTTGTCTTAAGTGGAAAAGGTGCTTTTTGTCTGTTCCTTTTTATATCCTGTTTCCAGGCTTTGATTTTATCCATTCATTTCCTGAAGTTCATATTTTTCAAGCTCTGATAAAACTTGGAAAGATTGTACAGGTTGTGAAGGCTGAGCATCTTCCAGATATTTTAGAAAGTTACACACTTATATTTATACCTTTGATTGTGGCAGAGGATATGAAGTTTTTTCTTTCAGAAGTATAGAATTCAGAAGTATTTTCTTAAAAATACTAGTTTGATATATCAGTTATCTGCTTTTAGGTTTCTTTACATATTGTTTAAGATTTTTTTTTTTTTTAATCAGAACATCTGATGGGCAAGGTTGGAAGACTTAACCTCAAATGGGTAGCAAACCGGATCACAGCCTGAAGTCAATGTGAAGGACTCTCTGCAGACTGTCCATGAAAATCCAGGTTGTAGACCTATAAGGTGCTGTTTACAAAAGGGCTTCATAATGGAACTGTGATGGGAACTCAGGGAATCATGGTCAGTCTTATGCAGTTGTGGCAGATGGGTGATGGATGGCAGGAGACAAGTGCTCATTGCATTGAAAGGTTCCATGGCACTCTTCAGCTTTAGCTCTAGGGTTGAAGAGAACAGGCTACCTACAATTCAGAGTGGAGCTGAGCTGTAGCATTCCATCTCTGCTTTAGAGGAGTATATCTGGGTTTCCTGTAACTTTATTTTACTAAGTTGTCTATGTTTATGGATGTGATACACCTCATGTTCAAAGACCATTCTATTCACAGCTAATTTGCTCCACTTGATATAAAAGACCTGTATCTGCAGTGAGCCACTACTGTAAAAGATGGACTGAGCAGACCTGTAAATAGATAATAAAATGTAATAGGTACTCTAATAAAAACATAAATACATTGGAAAATAATAATTCTTCTGTGAGTAAGATTCAGCAAAAGCTTGACTCAGGTAGTACCTTTTAGATTATTTAAAATTCTCTGGGTAGATGGGAATGGAAATGTGGAGCTATACTACAAGAATAAGACTGGGTTAGTATTCTCACATGGAAACAATGATTTTTTTTTTCCTTATCAATAATCATGCAGGCTATGACTAAAATTATTTGTTTTGTTGAACAATCTAAGTCCTTGGCTTATTTTCTGGAAAACTCCCAGTGAATTTATTCATTTTAATTCATATTTTAAAGGCACCCTTTTAAGGCAGATCCAGCAGTTCTATAGTTCTATAGAGGAGAGAAGGCACAATGTATGTTTCACAAAGTATCATAGTCTGTCAATTTGTTCCATAGATACTGAATTGAGTTGGTTCATTGGTCTAACTCCATATGACATTTCTTTTGTCCTTAAATTTCAGTAAGAAATCTGAGTTGAACAAGCGGTATGAGATATTTATAACAAGTTATAAAAGCATGTGCAGGTACAGGAAAATGTCATCAGCAATGGAGTATTAAGTGCAGGAACCGATGCATTTGTTTTCATTATGTCAGATAAATATGAAAGGAAATGCTAATAAGAACGGGTTTCCTTTTAACACTTTGACAACTCCAACTGCTTTTCTTTATTGATATTAATTTACCACTAAGTGGAAAATAATTTGCTAAAAATCAAATTTAAATTGACTAAAAGGTTTTCACTTAACATGAGCAAGTCAGAAAGTTCTAAAATTAAACTTCAGAAAAGTAATAAACTTCTTTTGCACAGAATAAACCTAATTGGAAAACAAAATACTCTAAGGGGCCTCCCCTTACCTCCTTAACTCTATATGGTCTTTTCAAATCTGGTCTTCTAAAATTTGCTTAAATGTTCTGCAACTATCCATGAAGAACAAGATGTGAAGGGATAACTGTAGTGTTTATGTTTACACTGGAGGAAGGTTGAAAGTCACTCTGACCATTTGGTAATACAGAAGGACAAATGTTCCTGTGAGTACGTCCAGGCTCTGTATTGAGGAGTTACTGAGTCAAAGAGAACTCCTTAAATTATTGACATTGTATTTTCTTTGTCCTTTTCTCTCTATTCAGCCACCCATGCATTTTCTTACATTCATCTGTACCTATCATCTCTTACTGCTTTTCTTATTCTACAGTGTCTCATATTTTAGTCATCTCCCACCCTTTTCACATTTATTGTTTGCTACTAATTTTACATTTAATCTCCCCCAAAAATCTCAGGTTGATGTGCTGATCTCTATTTCATACTAACCAGGAAGGTTATTCACCAACTCTGAATTAGTGTTTTTGTTCTAAAAAATGAAAAAAGAAAAGGATAGAGAAAAACTGAGATTATCAAGGTTGTTGGGAGCATTTGATAACTTGTGTCCTTTCATGAGTGTATGTGCAGCACTGTGCTGCCTTCTGTCAGAATTTCCTTGTTAAGTTCATTATTTAGATAACAATAATCTTTGTATACTGATTTATTTCCTGAGAAAAGTATAAAATTCATATCAGGTTATCTCATATGTATTCAGTAGGACATCAGTCATTCACAGAAGTAAGGGAACATATTAAACTCATATTTCTATGTTTGTGTTAGGTTAAAGCACTAAGCTGAACCAGTCCAATGGTTTATTCTTTTTCACAGAGTTATAGGAAGCCTTCGACTTTTGTCTTTTGCAGAATCCTTTGTATACTAAAGGAAATCCACCAGATCCCCTTTCTCCAGAGAAGGAACTTCACTATTGAAAGCCACATTGTAGTGTAGACCTTGACCCTTCTCATACTAGTTCAGTGCTGCCAGTCCTTGTCCTCCTTAGTGCATGTGAGTGAGTGTGTGTGTGTGTGTGTGTGTGTGTGTGTGTGTGTTGTGTGTATAGGAACAAGAAATGTCTGTGATAGCAGAGGTTTTGTGGTAGGGAAGGAGAAGGGAAAATTTGAAGCCTGAAGATTATATAAAATTATAAACTAATAACCCATTATAAATCTAACTAGAGCTACTACTAAAATATCTAATTAATTCCCTCCTTTTTGGGACCTAAGTTTTCTTACCTGGACTGTTCACATTAGTTTACAGGTCTTCCTGCTATAATCTTATGTCTGTGTACCCTTTACTTCGTGGAGTGGCCAGAGTTCTCTTTGTGAAACAGTTCTGTTCATTTCAGTTCTATGTTCAAAGTCTTCTATGATTAGGTGATCCTTCTTATTATGTGATTTTAAGTTACCCACAATCTCTACCAGTCGTTTTTTACCTCTGTATCCTGTATTATTCTCACTTCTTTGCCTACACCCCACTTACCTACTGCTGCAGTTATATCCAGCTGTCCTCACTGCCAGAGAGAGCTTTCATGACTCTCTGCCCAGCCTTTCATTAACCCAGAAGGCAAGCATTTCCCTTCAAGTTCTTTTGCTGAAATGTTACTCCTTCCTCAAGACCTAGTAAAACATCCCCTCTCTCATCTACCCCAGACCAAATTTGTCATTCCCTCATCCATAGATTTGTATTACTTTGTTTTTATTTCTATTATGGTACTAGGGATTTTTATTTTCAATTTTACAAAATAGTCTTGATTTCCAGCAGTCTCTCTTGTTGTCAGTGTTTCACTAGAATTGGTTCTGAATGTATGTTTATGTAATTTGTATTATGCTTGATACTCTATATACACAACTGATTTTCTGCTTCCTTAATTTTATCTAGCTGAGAAAAAACAGTGTACAAATAAATCATCTTTTGATAAATCAAATACATTGCCTTTCCCTTCTCATGCCACAAATGCAATTACCTGCTAAAGTGTAAGCAAATATCATTCATTCTCTGAGTGTCCTTTCTTCTCTCTTAGGTTAGTCCTTGATAGCCCCTAGTTCCATTCATATACAGAGTAGCCAATCAGAAATTACCTGTTGAAAAGAACTGATAAAATAAGAGAAAAGGCTCAACTGCCTAAGTACCTCAGTGATGATTTCCTGGAGGCTCCTTCTTGTGCGAAGAAGCTGGATGAGGGATGAGAAGGTGCGGGAGAAGTCCTGGTCTGTGTAATACAAGTAAATATGCACTACTGAAAACCTGGCCATGGAAAAACTCCTGTAATATTACTTACTCAAAGGCATTCATCAGACTTTGTTTTTATATAGGTTAAGCATCCACATTTGGTGTTATTTCTAAACTTGTTATGCTCCACATATTCCACTCAATTATTTCTGAGCTCTCCCAAGAATTGAATAACCTTACTCATAGTAATTCTTGGTATGTGTGTCTAATCAACCCAGAGTCCCGTAGGAATGTGGATAGAAAAATAAAGATACCATCTTACCCTACCAGAAACTAATGGGTAACTAAAATTTAGCATGTTCTTCAATTACAAATGAAGTAACAAAGCATAGTAGGACTTATGAACTTGTAACTAATAGAAACCACAAATATTTTCACGGCACTTTATAATTGCTATATTTGAAATGTTTATAAGCCAATCACTGTTTTAAATTACATTTGGAGGTTCTTATACTACTCACTGCTAGATGATATATGAATGCATTGTAATATTTTTAACATTTTGGAAATAAATTTTAAATATAATTACTTTGTAATTCTTTGCATTTTATTTCATGATTTTAGTATCATTATTCTGAGATGAACATTTAACCAGACTGCAAAATGGAATGAAACAAAATAGTTACCTAGTTTTTTTTGGTTTTAGAGCACATGGTTAGGATAAAATACTTACTTCAATTAATATATACTTAGTGTTTTAGTTTAGATATGAGGTGTCCCCCAAAAGCTCATGTGTGAGACAATGCAGGAATGTTTAGAGGTTAAATGATTGGGTTTTGACAGTATTAACCTAATTAGTGCATTAATTCCCTGATAGGGTTAACTGGGTGGTAACTATAGGCAGGTAGGGAGTGACTAGAGTAGGTGGTTCATTGGGGGTATGCCTTTAGGGTATATATATTTTGTCCATGGTGAGGGAAGTCTCTCTCTGCTTCCTAGATGCCAAGTCCCCAGCTGCTTTCCTCTATCACACACTTCTGTCATGATCCTCTGCCTTGCCTCAGGCTCCAAGGAATGGAGTCAGCTGTCTATGGACTGAGATCTCGGAAACCATGAGCCCAAAATAAACGTTTCCTCCTCTAATTATTTTTGTCAGGTCTTTTGGTCACAGGAGCGAAAAAGCTGACTAAAACACTTAGATTGCATTTTACTTTTTAAAAAATTTGCTGTGCTGAGAACCAGGGCCTTGCACACATGATAGGCAAGTGCTCTACCACTGAGGTACATTACCAACCCTCCTTTGTGTTTTAACAGTTATGTGTGTATATGTATACCCTTACAAAGTATATTACATATAGAACATGTATATGTGTACATTTATGTATATAAGTTCATAGTTTCATTTGATAGAGGAGTTTATAAAATGCAGTATTCAAGTCTTCTAACCCCCCTCTTCAAGGATAGCCATTATGGTTGTATTTTTCTAGCTATGGTCCTCATACATGCACATATATACATATAAACTCTAAAAACATGTTTAGCATACTGTCCTACACAATCCATATTACCTTATACACACTGTTCATAGTCCCATTCTCCATTGACTTTTTACTGGCCAAGTCATACTTTTGATTGATTTTGTGATTGAGAAATTTTCCCAGTCTTAATTTCCATTAACTTTAAACCTTATTTTTCTTTTATAAATTAAAATAATCTTTAAAATATTGTTTTGGTATATAACTTTTTAAAATTTTCACCTAATCTTGTGGATTTTCTTTGTTATAACCTAATCAAGTCATGTAGAATTCCAAGTATGTTTTCCAGCATCTAAATCACCTTCATGTTTGTGTTATTGTTAAATTTTCCTCAAATCTTTCAACAGACATGTACTGAGTTCCTATCATTTCTCAGGCATATTGTAAACAAATTACATACATTTACTCATTTAATCTTTCTAAGAACCTCATCAGCCTTGTGAAATGAAATGGATATAGTTATTATCTCTATTTTAAACATATGAAAACTGAGACAGAGAGAGTTTAAATAACTTGCTCCAGGTTTAGTCTAGTAAATTCTGAGTTGTGAACATAAGTGAACATCTCAAAGGGCAAAGAACACTATTGTGTATGATCAGAAATAGTGGATGGAAGTCAAGGAGCCAATTTAAGTTCAATATTAGGAGGGAGTCATTAGGTAGGACTATAAATCAACTACCTCATTAATCCTAATTTGAGTTAAAAAAAACCCAGATGACTGCCTGTCACAAATGACCCTTAAGTCTCTTTTATATTCTTGGATTCTATGGAATTGATTCAGACAGGTAACTTGGCATCTTTCTTATGAAAGTATTTCTATATCTCTGCCAATAATTCTTACTAGGTTATTTTTTAAAACTGTTAATGTGTTATCACTAAAATTAGCTACTCACAACACTAATGCCCATTTTAATAATGAAAAAACATTGGAACATTATTTTAAATAAATTTCCTCACACAAGTAACCATAGAATCTTTGACACTTTGAAATTAGATTTCAGAAAAGTTGTAGTGGAAATTGGTGCTGTCAAAGTTACATTGTCCTCCTACTCAACTCCCCTGATTGTCCCCTTATTGTAGTTTACTCTCAAATTGTGCACATTGTTGTTTCTACATTAGGTACCTAATCCTGTACCTTTCCCTCACCTTAATACTAATAAGACATTAGAAGGAAGCATCAGTTAAGTTAACAGACTCTGTGGTGCTACATTCATGCTGACTTCCTGATGACCATTTAGCCTGCCACATTTTGTCTATGTCCCCAGATATGAAAGCCAGCATTTATTATCAGCATCATATTGGTCATATGGCCAATTTTGTTATTACTAACACAGCCAACAATAACCTAAACCAATTCATATGTGTGTCTCTGTGTGTGTGTATACGTACATGCACGCTGGAGTATATTCAACTAGACTGAGTCTTTAGCAGTCCTTGGATTTTTTTTATGCAATTCTCTTCCCCTGAGCTCTACAGGTACCAACATTCATCTCCTAATAGGAGCACCAGGAAAAAAACAAAAAGCTGGCTTAGCGGAGGACACTGGATGGTAACTGTGAAAAAGAATCCATCCTATAGCTTTTTATTTATCACTCGATCTTTCTTTTCTATAGACCATGAGATATAATGCTTTTTTAATTTTTCAAAAGACTTTTTGTTATTATACAGAAGATCTCACTGTAACAGACAATATGGTGGCGATGTTGGTGGCAGTGGAAGAGATGAAAATAAATCATTCCTATGGTACCAGTAGATTAATGTGCACTAATCTTTTCATGCAGGTTCTTCACAGCTGGGATTCATGCTGACTGGTCAATGTCTCTTTCTGATCTTCAGTGGACATTTTACCTGTAACCTAGTAGGGGCTTCCACCTCCCAGATATTGTCCTGTTAGAGTAACAAAATCCACACTTAGCCCTGTGAATTTGTGCCTGAGCATAATGCAAATTAACATTGAGACACTTAAGCTTAGAGAGATCATCAGGAATGGCATTAACATACAGGGAGCCCATTCTGTGAAATTTAATCAGTTACAATTTACAAGTTTTACTAACAAAAAACAATTTACTATCATATCATTGGCTACAAGATCACTTTCTCAAATCATTCCCAGGTCTATTCCCTATGCAACTGAACAATGTTGAAAGAATTATGAGGTCACAAATTTTCACTTATGTTCTGGGAGATTTTCTCCTACTTTCTTACTTTGGACTCCTGTTATCCAAACAGGAGTTGGCTTTCTGTTATCTTTATCCTTTTTTAAATATTGATCTACCCACAATGTCTTAGATATCTTATTGCTTATACTCATTATTATGGTTTGGAAGTGAGTTGTCTCCTAAAAAAGGTCATGTGTGAGATTATGCAAGAAAGTTTAGAGGTGAAATTATTGGTTTGTGAGAGTGTTAACCTAATCAGTGTATTAATCCCCTCACAAGGATTAACTGGGTGGTAACTATAGGCAAGTAGGATGTTGCAGGAGGAGGTGGTCCCTAGGGGTATGCCTTTGGAGTACATGTTTTGTCCTTGTGGAGAGGAATTGTCACTCTCTGCTTCCTGGTGTCATGTTCTAAGCCACTTTCCTTCACCACATCCTTCCACCATGGTGTTCTCCCTCACCACAGTCCCTGAAGAATCGTGTCAGTTTTCTATGGACTTAGACCTCTGAAACCAGGATCCCCAAAATCAGTTTTGCCTCCTATAATAGTTCTTGTCAGGTCTTTTGGTCACAGCGATGAAAAAACTGACTAAAACACTCATTGATCATCAGCACATTGGGAGGTAAAAACTCAAGAATGCATAGAATGGATATGTTATCTTGGCAAACATGAGCAGTCAAGAAATTATCACCAAGTAGAACAAAAAATAAGAGTCTAGAGAAGTTATAGTCTAATTCTAGACCAACCATGATTCTAGACCATCATACAGAAATTAAGAGACAGGAATAGTTCTTCAGCTCCATTATAGCCAAACAAATTATTCACCACTAAAGTGTTTTATTTTTCATCTCTCCTATCCAGAGAACTTCATTGTTTTTCATTCTCTTTTACCCATGTAGGAGCTCAGCTTTAACACAATATATATTTAAATAAGACCATTGTGTGGAATTTGTTTCTATGTATTATCTTTTATTAATATGAATTTTAATATTAAATTAATTAAAATTTTCACACAGCTTGGATGAAACAATATCTTTTCAGTTGAAATTTGAAAAGGATAAAAATTCTTTGAAAATCTTTTGGCATTGTGATACCGAAAAGGATTAACTGTCTAAGAAATGGAATAGGTTATAGAAATATTCTATGCCTAGGAAAATTGCTGCTTTTAAGAGTGTACTTTGAAATCATCCATGTAAGGAAAGATATTTTAAAACCCAACCCACAGTCTTATAGAAAATACCCATTGAGGTCTGATGCTTTATGATTAAAGAAAGAATACATTTAAGTGTTTTTGTGCACAGTGAAAATTAATGTGCTTTCTTTTTCTTGACTACTCATTTCTTTTTTCAAAAATGAGCATTCATTTATATCAAAAAAGTCTAATAAACTGTGTTACTAATCAAGTTATATTTGCTTAACACTATTAAGACTACTAATATAGATAAATACAGTGTCAGAAATTTAAAAAAAAAGAAATATGCAAACTGTTCTTTATGATAGCCTTTAGGTATGAGCTTATGAACCTGTGTGAAGAATTCTGGCATCTGCATTTGTCTAAGACACCTGACAATATGATGTGTGGTTATTGCCAAATGCATCACACTAAAAACATTTGCAAGGGAAAAAGAGAGAAGTTCCTTTCTCAAGGTGGTAACTCAGAATCGTGGCTATAGTTCTCACAACATGCACAATATTTCAATAAGGGAAGCTGGAAGAGAAGAAAGGATAGTGAATCTGAGGCTGGCGTAGAAGACATGCTGTAAATAGAGTTGGAAAAGTGCATTGAATATTTGGGAGATAGCAAGTACATCTATTTTACCACACAGGATGATTAATGGAGTATGGTGGATTTTAAAGTTCTTAATAACAAATTTTTAAATTCTTAAAAGAATGCATACATAAAAATTAAGGATTTTTTTTAAAAATTAGATAAAGATCAGCTTCCCTGACTGAAATGAAGAAACCTAAGATGGCAAGATATTTGTGTCCTGTATCTCTTGCTCATTTAACTCTCTGCCTTTTACTGAATTCCCAACTCTCTAACTTTCAATTGCCATGTAATGTAGATTTCTGCTTTCCACATGGACCCTAGATCCTCTTCTTTCCTGGTAAGTTCCTGCTATCTATGTCTGTCTGACCAATTCTATTCCACTATTGGCTGTTTCTTCTAGTTATAACTTCACCCAATTCTGCTATCACCCTTGACCAAGAAAACCTACCAATCTTGATGACAGTGTCAAAATAAATGTATTAGGTCATAGGAAAGGAACTGGGGAGGCAATGGTGGGAAAAGAAAAGAAGAACCTGTTCTTTATAATGAAAGATAAAATAGTATTTGTGATGGTTTATTCCTAAACAGTGATGGGACTGGAACAAATTAGACTTCATGGTTTTAGTGCCTTCATAAAATAAATTTTAATGATTACAAACATGCATGTGGCTTTCACAGTCTACAAAGCATATTTTTTAAAATATATATATATTTTTAGTTGTTGAAAGACCTTTATTTTATTTACTTATATGTGGTGCTGAGGATCCAACCCAGTGCCTGACACCTGCTAGGCAAGCACTCTACCACTGAGCCACAGCCCCAGCCCCTACAAAGCAGATTCTTACAAGTTCTCCTCCTTGGCCTCATAATAACCCTTTGAAGAGATTTTTTTTTCCCTTGGTTGCATAAGAAGAAGAAGAGAGATGAAGTGCTTTGCTTAAGGTTGTACTACAAGTTAGTTCCAACAACCAATTTAACACTAATCTTTAGACTCTAGATCCTTTCTTTAATTTGGGGTAAATAACTGATAGTGTACTGTTCAAAGCAGGCGAGGCATTTTGTACTTGCTTTCATGCCGGGTCTTGTGATGAGAGCCACGTTGTAATGTTGCAATTAGTCACATTTAACAGAGGACTAGGAGATGCATGGTATGAATATTGAGTGGTTTTTTTCCCCCCTCTTCTGGTGAAAGGCATCATTAATCAGTTGCCCAAGCCTTTCCTGATGAGCCTGGATGCTTCCTCTTAGTATTTCTCAATATATTACTCCAGAAAAGCACTATTAATAAAGCAGAGTCTTCTGAATGTTGAAATTCATTTGCCATTCTGACACTGGGACTTGAAGTGACACATATGCTCTCGTACAAAACTCAAATGACATACTTAATTTTCAGTCCCACAGGATAGCCCTTCCTACCCTGCATCTGAGGCCAATTAACTCCTCAAACATTAGGTCACACTTGTTAAACCCGCCCTGACCATATGCCTACTAACTGAGCTTACACCTTTATTCCTAGGACTAAGCCCCTATATTTCACCCAGGGTCTAGAAACAGATGTTCTTTCTTGTTCCTCACATTTGAAGTTGTATTCTATAACTCATTTCCACCAAACTGGAATTGTATCATGAGTTTTCTCCTATATTCCCAGAGACTACAGTCCAGTTACTATTGTCTATGTTCTTTGACTCGATCAGTTATGTATTACTAACTAGTTATAATATCAGTTATCTATTCCTATGAAACAAACCACCCCTGAAGTTCACAGCCTTGAGAGAATAACAAGTGTTAACTTTTTTCAATAACTTTCAATTTTGATTATTTATCTTTTCGGGAATTATTCCTCCACGATTCAAGTGCAGCCGACTGATGGGTATTTTAGTTTGTTTGTTTTTATATTTGTTTCATTGGTCGGATTTTTTTCTGTTATTGTTTTTTTCTTTATCCTGATTACCAGTTAAATGCAGAATTTTTTGTTTTATAACTTAACTCTGAAGGGACATACACTGAAGGCAATACATACAACTAGTGTTTTGGTTCAATCTTGTCCATGCACACAGCTGAAAATATTGAATATGCTAGAGGGCCTTAAAAAAAACACAGAGAAGTATTTACATTTATTAAACTTCCTCTTACACACTGAGAATTAAGTTTCAAGATGTGTCATTCAAATGGCTGTCTTTGGGAGCTAATTCAGGGTGATGGGCTGGGGTCTCCGGTCCTCTTTATGTGGGCCTCTGCATTGCTCCTTAGGCTTACTCTCAGGTTTGACAGTGGGTTCCAAGAGCAAGCATTCCAAGAGTGCATGGCATTCTGTGATCTAATCTCAGAGCCACTTCTGCCATACTTGGTGGATAAAAGTACTCACAAAGGCCCACCCAAGTGGTGTCAGATATTCTCTCTCTCTCAAGGGAGCAAGAGCATTCAGAAAGAGCTACATTATTGTGCTAATCTTTGGAAAATGGAGCTTGTCACAGTCCCCCACACTTGTATTGCCTTTGCCTGCTTAGTCACTACTAGAATGCTTCAACCACCTTTTGAGATACTCACCTCCTGCCTATTGTTGGATCTATCAGGCCCATCTGCCTGGATCCCCATTTAGTGGTAACTATCATAGTTCATAATGTCACTGTCATAATATATCCTTTTATTTGTAATTCCTCCTGCTGCTAACATTTGGCACATACCCATAGTGTCTTTCTGTACTTGAGTTCCTGCTACCCTATTATCAAAAAAGTTTAGGAAGATAAGATGATTAAGAAAAAAAATTATATTTTAGAGCCAAGTGGATCTGTTTTCAAACACCATTTTAATAACTGAACTCAGGGAAACTTCTCAGAGTGTCAATTTACTTTTCTTTCCAGTGAGTATAATTCAATGTTAATCTCATCACTGTGGTAAGAATTAAAGTGTTTGTACAGTTATAGGCTTATTGGGTAGTCTGAAACACATGGGGTTTTAGTATAAAAAGTTTCTTTTTTAATTCAAGTAATACTTTGAACTATGCTCTGTTTATACTGATTTCTTTCCTGTACCTGATATCATCATCGGTTAATTTTTCCCATTTCTTATATTTTTGAATACATTAAGTCATTAAATTTTCATGAATTGAAAATTGCCATCTTGTGCCTGATTTAGCAGTCTTCCTTTCCACAACCCAGATTATCAGGAGTGGTTTGCAGTGGGGACAGAATATGATCTGTTCTTCTACTCTGCCTTCTATGTTCCATCTTGAAGTAGAGGTAGGGGAGTATTGAGTTTGAGTGTGGTTTGGCATGAGAGTCTTCTCCTTTTCCCTGTTCTGTGTCTGGCTTCGGTGGGGTTGGAGGGCATAATAAAGGCTGTGGAAAATAAGAAAAGAAACAGTCCATGAACCTGTGAGTCATTTAGAAGCATCTCTGGCCTCACTCTGGCTTCTTCTGTGTCTTGTGGGCTTTGATGATGGTGGGGTTGGTTTTAGCGAAGGCAGTGTCCAGCTTTACCCTGATTTCTCTGTCGATATGGATACCCTCTGAGTGATGCAGCACTGTCTCCAGCCTACAAGAGTCCATGCCCTCCTGTGTAGGGATTATTACCTTGACTGTCTTGTTTTCCATCTGAGTATTTCTAACCTAATTCTTCTTCTACTCTCTTTGTTTCTTCACATGGAACTAGAAGAACCACTGAGGCCATAGAACAAGACTATGGATGCTCCCCAATCATTTGCTTCCCATGTACTTTAATTCATGCATGCTCTTCTTTCTCTGTTTAATGGGGTGCCAGAGCAAATCTACCTATTTCAGTAATTTGTAGCTAAGAAGACAGCACCACGCTCATTATTTCCAAACTCCTAAACCTACCTTGTGGTCTTTCCCACAAGGTACTTTACATTGTACTCTTTCATGGCGTTCTGCTTCCATGGTGCATTGAGATAGGTTTGTTGCAGTTACAGCTGGAGGCATCCAGGTCTAAGGTTGAGGTTTTCAAGTACTTCTTTTTGTAGACCTTCCAGACCTGTGTGAATAAACCCTAAGGATTTTCTTCATGCCTTACCTTTGTTGGGGTGGGCATCCTGCCAGGAAGATCATTATTGCCACTCTCCCTCCTTATTTGTTCTTATAATCTTTCAGCTCAGCTTCTGCACAGTCTTTTATTCCCTCATAGGTGGAAAGTCCCAGGAAACAAAGAAGCACAGTATCAGCAGACTTTGATAGGAAAGCATTTTGTCTAACTGGAATTAAATATAATTGAAGGCCTCTCCAAGGTGTGCTTCTAGTCAGTGATTCCTGTTGATGCTCATTCAGAGCAAAAGGGCTACCTGTCTCTGTGTAACCAGCATGATGTTTTGAAGATTTATTTATTTTAACCAATGATGAAGGCAAAGCATTGCCTGCTCCTATTTAAGTTAGATGCTAACAGCTTCCTTAGTGTTTCTGGGCATAATAAAATACTAGCTGTGAAAGCAGCAGTGAAGAAAGCTGCACATTGTAATCCTTCTTGTGACAGATCCATCAAAAAGAAAGCCCTGAATGCTGTTTTACAAGGATGGTGTTTCCTCCACTCCTTCCCAAGTATGTGTGTGAGTATGGGGTACCCTTCTGGCAAGCCCATAGAGCCATTGTTGTTGCGACTGCTGCTATTTTTGTGGTAAACTGATTATTGGCCATCACTGAATATTCACAGTTCTATTTGCCAAGACCCCCACTGTTTCTCAGGGAGCAAAATCTGGGTAGACTTCCAACTTTCTCTGCCCACTCTGTGCCTGAACAATGGCCCCAGGAATGCTATTTTTCAACTGCATCTAGAATGAGAGGTCTATTATATTTTTTGTGGATATTTTGCCAACTATATTTGCCAGGTTTATTTTTTTATTTTTTCAAATTATTTTTAAAGTGGTCTGCCCTTGATTTTTAAAGCATCGGTGCTGTGGATATAGATAATGGGCCCCATGATGAAACCATTTCTTATTCTTCTGACCTTGACTGATAGTTGATATATGTCAATGCATATGATTGGATTACATAGTGTTTTCTTCAGCTGTTTTACAGGAAGCATCTTTTTCAGTACCTGCAGTAGAAACATAGAATGCTGTTTTCCATTGGACTACGATTTCTAAAGTCATTTTCATCATCTTCTCTTTCCTGGTGATAATTCTCTTGTTGTGGTTTGGATGCAAGGTGTCCCCCAAACATGCATCCGTGAGACAATTTGAGAGGGTTCAGAGGAGAAATGATTGGGTTGTGGGAATCTTACTCCAATCAGTGAATTACTCCCCTAATAGGGATTAACTGAGTGGTAACTGAAGGTGATAGGGTGTGACTGGAGGAGGTGGGAATTGGGGGTGTGGTGTGGGGCTATATATTTGTATCTGGCAAGTGGAGACCTCTCTCTGCTCTCTCTGACCATGATGTAAACTGCTTCCCTCCACTATACTTTTCTGCCATGATGTTCTGACTCACCTTGAGCCCCAAGGAATGGAGTTTGATGTCTGTGGACTGAGACCACTAAAACCATGTGCCCCCAAATAAACTTTTCATTCCTACAATTGTCCTGGTCAGGTCTTTTGGTCACAGCAGCAAAAAAGCTGACTAAAATGTCTCTGAAGGGTCCCTAATTGCCTTGCTTGGTGTAGTACACATGACCTTCAATAATTTTGTTCCCAGGTCTTTTATCCCATCTGTTCTCCATCACAAAAACACTTAGGCACTGACAAGATGGTTTTTCAGCTTTAATGCTCTAATATTGTTTATTTTAATAGTCCTCACCCTGGAATGATTCAGGATCCCCTGCTTTTCTACATTGCTAAAGAGAAAATTAGGAAATCATCTCTTTGATGTTTGAGCTTGGTTCTCAGGAGAAATGGTTAACTTCCGTAAACTGATGCAAGAATGACTTGATGCTTTACAATGTTGTAAATGAATTAAATTCCTTTTGCTCCAGGGAAAGTCCTTTGCTTATTATCAGCTACTCTAAGCCCTGTGCATTAGAAGCATCACCTCTGCTTCTCAACCAGCCCCTAAAATACTCTAAGCATTGACTCAAACCCTACTAATGAATTGATTCTATGAGGGACAGAATGAAAATCCATGACTCACACCCACTAGGGCTCAATCCCAATCTGGGAAGAGAAGTGGTTACTTTACAATATAGGATTACCTCCTAGAAAGTTCATTTGTGAGCTCAAGGTCACACATCTTAGACTGGGCTTGACTTTTTGCACATACTCTTACTCCATTCTACTGTAGTTTTCTAATCCCTATACAAAAAGGATAACTAGAAGAGTGAAACATGTTAAAAGAGCCATAGAACTAGGCACCTAAATAAAGTGATTGAGAGTCAGTTTTGAATATATTACATGTCATGTCAAACCAAGAAACAGAAATTCAGAAGCAAAGCACATTCATTTCTTCACTCATTATGTCTGGCCTGAAGCTTTCCCATCTTCTCCCAAATATACTCTCCTCCTTTTGGAAGTTTTTTTCTTTCTCCTTTCCAGTTGTTCTGTTTTATTGGAGCAGCCAATCCATTGGCTCAGCTCCTTAACCAAAACTGATTCTGTAACAGGTTGCTGATTCAAGTCTGGCCAATCCAAGTACTTGTTTGAGATTTTTAAAACTATATTTAAGAAGAGAAGAGTATCATTTCTTTTCTATTGAAACTTTGAAAACTAAGACTTGGGCTCAGCTAGTAGTCATCTTTCTCTGGTGGAAGTGCAGCACTAGGCAAAGACAGACTTCATGCAGAGAAAAACTTAGATTATAAAGAAGAAAAAGTTCTGAAGGCATTTAAATATCTGTGTCATTGCCCTGACATGCTAACTCTCTGTGTCAACACGATTTTGTGAAGTAGTTCGATTTCCAAAAATCAATTTCGTTTTCTGCCTAACTAGGTAAAATTATTTTCTATTACTTGCAACCAAAACATTCTACACTAATACAAAACAGTGGTACCTGATCTTCTTTTTCTTAAATCAAACCCCTACATAGCTTGGCAGTGACCGAGTTCTACATCTACATACATTCAAGTTTACATTTCTTTTTTTTTTTTTTTTTTTCTTTCTAGAGCTATCTACTGATGATAACTTTACATCTCTTTAATGTGTATGAGTTCTTTAATGCTTGGGCAAAACTTGTGAATCTGTTAAAATCCCAAACCTATAAAATTCCCAGGTTGCCATGATAGGTAAAGTATAATTTTCTTATTTGCTTCACATATTCACAGACATATTTCTAAAGAATGTTTCTAGGGAGTATAATAAATTAATGAGCCTTGGGATCTAGTATTTGAACATATTGCATTGTGATAAAGAAAAAATGTTAAATGGTTCATTGGTCACTTTTCATTAATTCCCATGTCTTGCTTTCTTTTATTAATTATATTATTGATGATTCACAATAAGATTAATTTTTTGCATTTAAGATCAGCTCAAGGGATAGTATTTATGTCTTCTGAATAAATCTGATATCTAGTTCATTTTACAAGGTTTTGATTGTGTCTGAGCTCTTTATTAAATCACCTCTTTTTCTTTGCATTTGTTCTTAGCAGTTGCCAAGCAACTCCTATGATACTTGGCAAAAATATTCTGAGAAGATTTTTTGAGAATAAAATTAGTAGAGGCACAGACCCCTTGTAATGATGGATATTACAGTTGTTCAGATGTAAAATTAGCCACTGTGAATGAGGGTTATTATTTAATGTTATACTAAATGGGACTTTCTGTCCCATTGTAAGCTGGGTCTCCCACCTACAATTTACCTAAATTGCAAAGAATATCTTAATTCCTGATTTAAAAAGAAAATGAGACTGATAAAAAATGACAATGACTCTTTTATTGAGCTTAAAAAGGTGAGTGATGATAAATGAATCTGCCCAAGCGTTTTTCTCACTGATTCAGTCCACTGCACCTTGCGAAAGGGTTCAGGAAAAAGCAATCTTTTTGTTTGAGATTTCCTACTGAGAAAGAATTGACAGGACCAAGGTGGGAATTCAGTTCACTCAGGTTTCTTCTAGCTAGAGGCAATCCTATATGAGATACATTCTAGTAACTTAATTAATACACCATTGAACCTTGAAATCTTGTGGAAGAATCCTGGGACTATTAATCAGAAGGCCAAATGAGATGAGATACTTGAAAGTACTTTGGACATTCTTTTCAGGTTTAGAATTGTGTTATATTGGTGTTAGTGATGGTAGTAATTTTTACTTTATAGTGTTAAGAAGAAATTCAGTTTAAACTATTTCTGGAATGACTTCTGTTCCCTAGATTTTATTCTAGAGTAGTTTGTTAGGCTGGATGACTGCAAAAATGTGTATAGATTGGGGAACATGAGTTGACCTTTGAGTTGATGAATATCCTCAATCAGAAACCAAATAAATTAAGGAAACAATACTCTTCTGTTAAACATGGCAGACCCTCCATCTCTAAGCTGAATCCCATTCTCTCCGTTGGCATTTTGAGCTATTCTCAGTCTTTCTCTTTTGACTATATATTAAATTCCTCCCTATCAACCAGAACTTTTCCTTGAGCATATAAAACTGTCCAAATCTATTCAATCTTCAAAGTGAAAGTGTAGCTAATTATTTTATTATTGGCCCTTGTTGGGGCCTTTCTGAAGGCTCACCTTCCTTTGACAAATGAGTTTTATGGCAACACATAAAAGACACATGGCAAAGTTGTTAATTTAGTTAATTTGGCCTCTGTTCAGAGTTTGAAATTACTGACCACAAGGAATCAAAATTCTTCTTTAGTTTTCTGATTTATCATTTGACCCCACTTTTTCTCCAGTTTTCTTTTAGTGGTTCTGAGGGGCACTTCCTAACTGAGGTACTTTAAAAATATCAGCTTTATTCATTAATCCAATCTAAGCCCTTAACCATCTCACTCTGTTCTCCCTGTGTAATTCAGTCACCCTTGAGTTTCTATGATCATTTGTTCATGACACTCAGGGTGTGTGTGTGTGTGTGTGTGTTGCCTGTGTAAGGTTGGGGCGGGGAGAGACAGACAGAGAGAGAGAGAGAGAGAGAGAGAGAGAGAGAGAGAGAGAGAGAGAGAGAGGGGTAATTCATGTCTGTCTTAGCTGCAGAGTGATTCAATCATATTTCTTTAATTTTTTCAGAGTGGATGACCTAAAAACACCTGAATTTAACTCATTCCTGTTCCTAATGAACTCATCCCCTTCAATACATTTCCACATTCTCCTTTTCACAAAATAGCCATGTATGTATGTAATATCTAAGCTTAAATTCTGACCCCATTCTTGACCCCTCTCTCTTTTCCATCTCTAAAACTTAACTCTGTCTCCTTTACAACACTGTTTTCTCTACCATTACACTTGTATCATCTCTCCCCTGAGCACATAATCACATGTCTTTAAAGGCCAACTATATGTAAGATCCATACACCTTATATTTATTTAAATAACGACAGGTTAAGATTGAAGGGGAAAGTGTGCACTTTCTGTTTTTCATAGTAGCATGTGGATTTTTTATTTATTTATTTGCATGTGGATATTTTTAAGAAATCGTATTATATTAACACAAATAGAGTTGGGAATTAAAGGGGAAATGCCTATGATTTTCCTAGTGAAATATCAGCAAGTAGATACATTTGAGCACAACTACTGAAAAACATTTCATTGATGTGTGTGGTGTGAGAAGGTATTTTTATGCCCATCTGAATCTTTTGAACTTAGAGATATTTCTTATATTCACCAAATTGAAGAAATTTACAAAACCTAACTCAAGTCTTAACTTTTGAATATGAACATCTAACTGTTCTAGTTTACAGCAGCGAAATGAACTTCCATCTGTTGCCTTCTTGAATGGTTCTGTATTTCTTTCTCCTGCCAGAATTAAGTATGAGTGATGTTTGAGCATCTTAGCACCTGGTTTGGGAAGACAAACCTGACTTCATCTTCTCCCTGATATGGGAGACTTCGGCATCACAATTACACTTGGCACTACAGAATTGCAAAAATGTTTTAGTTAATTCAAAGCATTTGAGACACTATATCTTGCTTCTGATTAATATAATTCTTCTCATCCAGGATTTTGAGTTTATCGATTAACCATAATACAGTAGTGATTTTTGTATCAGCAACATTCATGTGTATGTACATAGACAATTACTGTCATGATAAATTGGATTTAAAAACAGCGGTAGGCAAATATCAGAAAAAGCTGTCAGGCCTGTATATGAGAGATAATGGCATACTTCCTGTTTCCCGGGATTTATTAAAAGGAGAAAAGAAGGATGGAAAAGAAGAGGGGACTAGGAAGAGGAAAAGTCAAAAGTTTATTCCCCATTTATTTAAACTCTATGGAAACAATATTGGTGAAGCTGAAAACAAAATACAAAGAATTGAGAAGTTAACAGAGTAGAAAAAAGGTAGAGATAGTAAAAGCAGGCTCAAGAAATCAGGCAATAAAAAAGATAAATTACAAACTAGATTAAAAAAAGGGATTGGTTAAATAAGAATATAATCTTGCACAAAAAAAACACAAACAAACAAACAAAAAAATGATGTTACCTTCTGAGAACAAGGTAATAAACTCTTCGTTACTAAGAGTTTCTCTCTCTCTCTCTCTCTCTCTCTCTCTCTCTCTCTCTCTCTCTCCTGTAATGACTTCTTTCCTGAAGTGGTACTTATGTGTGTCTGTGTGTGTATATGTAATTCCAATATATCCATGCCAAGGATCTCCCTACCTGAGAACTGCTGCATAATATATACGTAAAGCAGCTTAATCCTGTTGTATCCCAAATAGGAGGAATTTTAAGGAATCAGATATCCTCCTGAGACAACAGATACTCTTTGATTCATTGAACATGTTCAGTAGATTATCATTTCCTAAAGATGAAACCCATGTCCATAGTTCATATCCATCATCTTCAGTATCTGAATCCAGCATGGGAGATTGTGTTTGGTGTCCCTTCCTGGCTATTTCCATTCCAAGCAATATTTTCTGTCTCCCAAACCAGGAAAACTAAAACTTTCTGAAGATTTCTCATTTATTGTGTTCAATTAATCTGTAGAATACATTTTGTTCATTTTTAACTGATGCATAAAATCATAAAATTGTACATATTAAGGAGGATCATATGTTTTCATTGTGTAATGTTTAAGTAAGTTCAAGCATAACAATCTTCTCAAGTCTATCCTTCCTTCCTTCCTTCCTTCTTTCCTTCCTTCCTTCCTTCCTTCCTTCCTTCCTTCCTTCCTTCCTTCCTTCCTTCCTTCCTTCCTTCCTTCTTTCCTTCCTTCCTTCCTTCCTTCCTTCCTTCCTTCCTTCCTTCCTTCCTTCCTTCCTTCCTTCCTTCCTTCCTTCCTTCCTTCCTTCCTTCCTTCCTTCCTTCCTTCCTATCTCCCTCCCAACCTTTCTCCCTCTCTCTCTCTGTCCCCCTCTCTCATTCTTTCTGCCATACTGGTTTTTGAAACCAGGGACACTTTTCCACTGAGCCCTTCACAGTCCCCACAAATTTTTTTTTTTTAAAATAGGGCAGCAGGGCTTTGCTGAGTTGTTGAGGCTGGCCTTGAACTTGGGATCCTATTGCCTCAGCCACCAGAGTAACTAAGATGACAAGTGTGTGCCATCATTCCCATCTATTTTTCATTTCCATATAGTGAAAACATTCAAAAATTTTTCTTGTAACTTTTTGAAAAGTATAGCTCATTATCATTATCAGTAGTCACCCTACTGTGTAATAGCACCTCAGAAGTTCTTGCTCCTATCTAGTAACTTAGCACTAGTTGATCAAACTTTTCCTACCCCATCCAACTTCTGTGAGATTTATTCTAGATTCCTCATATGAGTGAGATCATGTGATACTCATCTTTCTGAGCTGGATTATTTCTCTTCACATATAATCTCCATTTCCATCCATTCTGTCACAAATAACAGGGCTTCATTCTTTTGTTATGGCTGAATAGTATTCCTTTACATATACCTGTGCTATGTTTTCCTTTCCAGTCATTGACTGATGGACACTATGGTTATTTCCATTTCTTGGCAACTGTAAACAATGCTGCAGTGAATGGGGGAGTGCATATTATTTCTTCATCAGATGGATTTCCCTACCAGCAGCTGTTATTTGAGACTTGTTTTTTTGTTTGTTTTTATAATACCCACTCTGGTTGGGGTAAAGTGAAATTTCATTATGGTTTTTATTTGCATTTCTCTGATGATAAGTCATGTGGAACATTTTTTTTTCATGAAACTTTTTGTCATTTGTGAGCTTTCTTTAAAGAAATATCTATTTGGCTCTATTTCCTTTTTTATTTTTCTTGGCTATATGCAGTGGTGCATGTCTGTAATCCCAGTTACTTGGAAGTCTGAGGATGGAGAATTATAGGTTTGAATGAGGCCTGCCTGGGCAACTTGATGAGACTGCATCACAATTTTAAATGGGTGGTGAATGACTGGGGATTGAGCAGTGGTGAGTGCTTTTTGGTTCAATGGCCAGTATCACAAAAAAGGAAAAAAATAAATAGACCATTTACTAATCAGTTTGTTTTTATTTATTTTATTTATATTTTTGCTGTTTAGTTTCTGAAGTCTTTATATATTCTGGATATCAGATTCTTATATATTTGTAGCATATTATACAGTGATCCTTGTGTACCTATAGGGGATTGGTTCTGGTGTTCCTCCTGATGATGCCAACAGATCACAAAATCCACAGATGCACAAGTCCCTTAATGTAGTTTTTACATTGTACCTTCACTAATTCGTCCATGAACTTTAAATAATTTCTAGATTACTTGCAATATCTAATATAATGCAAATACTGTGAAAATAATTGCTGCATTGTATTGTTTAAGAAATAATGACAAAAAAATGTCTGCACATGTTAAATATACACACAATTTTTTTCAAGCATTTTCAATTTCAGGTTGATTGAGGATCCAGAATTCACTAATATGTTGGGGGAGCTGTGGTTTACACATATTTTTATTCTTATCATCTTTTGTGAACCAACTAATAGACTAAATTTGCATCATTAACTCTTGACTCATTTTCAGGTATGTTTTGCAGAATCCCAGTCATATACTTCTTCCATACCAGGTCTTGTCCATTGATCATATGCCGTAGAAAACATCTATGTGGCTGGTTTAGGTTACTCTCTTTATTGGAGTTTTATGGTGAGCATATGGATTTCTGAACGAGGCTTGGAAGACAGAAGAGAAAAGAAAAAAATATGAGTTGAAGAAATGACAAGTGAGTTGACACAATGACAAATGAGTACCGTTGACAGACAGGAATGATCCCTCACAAGTGAGGATAATCTGCTGCCCAAGATTAGCTTCCTACAAGTCCTGAAGGCTGATTTCCTGGGACTTCAGGGCAGCCACTTCCTGAGTTGGTGTCGGCAACAGTTATGATGTTCAAACCTTTACTTGAACTCTGACTTTGTGTTCTCCTCATGGTTTGCTTGAAATATTGTTTACTGGTGCTCACTTTGATTGTTTTTGTTATTGATATTTTGTTGTTGTTGTTTGGGGGGACTTTTTTTTTTTTTTTGTTCTTATTTGTCTATGATTCTGATTAAAGGGAAAAAATGGCTCCAGTTTTGGTTTTAGGTTGCTACCTGTAACGTCAGTCTAGTTTCTTGAGTTTATTCCTACTGGACAGTTCTGGTATATGATGTTGGCCCAGTGCGATACTAAAAAATCCTGAGTGTTTTTAGCGAAGAAATGTTTCTTTACTCCTGCATTGATTTACTAGTGTTCCAGTATAAAACACAAAAGACTTTACTGCTATATTGCATGTTTGCTCCCCCCCTAAAAACCTATATATATGGCCTACGAGGAAGGCAATGGTAAGCACAGAGTGTTAGGTAAGAGGAACATTTGGGATGATTACAGACTGGCCATATTAAGGCTATGGCAGTGTGGAAAGGTTTGCCTGTGAAGATCATAAACTTCTGTCTTATTTTAAACAAAGCAGATACACCTCTTTCTGTTCTGTTTTGCTATTATCCTTTGTCCTATTTTGTCTAAAATAAATACAATTTATATTGCTGCCTTATGAAAATGAATGCAAATTTGAAAGCTACTAATTAATTCCAACCTTCTATTTTATAGTTGACACAACTATTGTTGGATTGTTTAAGCAATTTTTCCTGTAACTGTATTTTGATTTAAAAACATCTTTGAATTCTTGATCTTGTGGGGTTTTTTTTCTTTTTTCTTTATAAAACTCTCTTTATAATATATTTACTAACTCATAAGTGCCTACATCCATGTTCATGGTCCCTCTCAATGAATTTTTTTTTTTTTTTTTTACTTTTGTGACTGAGTTGCCAAACCACTATGGCAGAGTATATCACTAGAGATGGCATCAGGAGATTCCTGCTGTTGTCCTCTCTTTTAGGATTTACATTTGTGATTTGGTTCTGGTCATGTATGGCCTTATGTGCCACATAGACTTCTGGGCATAAATACACTCCATAATAATGCTAGGCTTGTTATCAGTAGACACTGCATGTGTGTGTCTCCTAGCCTCTGAATTTGGCCCCCTTTACATCTTTGTGTAATATCAAGCTACTTAGACAACTTGTCTATAATCATGCTGACTTTCCAAGTTCTCATACACATTGAAGTTTTTCTGCTTCTTGGTCATTTTGTTCCCCTTGATAAGAATATTTCTTACTAAACCTATGCCTGGCTAGGTTCTTTTTATTTTTCATGTTTTTTTTTTTTTCAAAAGGCTTTCTTGATTTTCTAATCTTAAGTAGATTATTATACCATATCTTCCAGTTCTTAATACCATATCTTTATCCTGCCTCTTGCATTTATAGCATGTGGTACAAAATTTTTTCAAAAGGCTTCCTTGATTTTCTAATCTTAAGTAGATTATTATACCATATCTTCCAGTTCTTAATACCATATCTTTATCCTGCCTCTTGCATTTATAGCATGTGGTACAAAATACAGTAACTTTATTTATTAGTTTATTTATTCTTGTATTGTGTTTCCAGAATCACTGTAAAGGAGGGTCCCATACTTCCTTTCAATGCTGTATTTCCTGTGCCTGATAACATAATAGATATTCATGCTCATTAAATATTTACTAATGGTAGAAGGAAGGGAAGAAGGATAGGGTTAATAGAATTTTACACTTCAGGTCCCTCTTACATGGTGCTGCTCACTACTGTATGTGACAATATGCTCAATATCGGGGCTACTCTTTAGATACACTGGTAAGCAATAATGTCCTATTATTCCAATGTAGCTGGCTACAGGATTCCAAATCAACCTTAGTATAATTATCCACAACCCCATTGACACTAGATTATATTTCTGCATTGTCTGTCTAGTACCTGAAGCTGTTATAAATGTCATTGACAAACTTCAGTTAGCACAGGAGTCAAGATTAACAGTGACATACATGTCCTGCAGGTGCTCCCTCCCTAGATGCATCCTTTCACTTGTCACTTAGGACACTTCTTCCCAGGCTTGACATAGTTGGGATCTCAGCTCATAAGAGCATCTTTTTCTCTTGTCTTTATCTCATCAGAATAAAGAACAATTACTTTTTTTCTGGAGTTGGAACTCTGAGATTAAAGAAGCCATTCTTTGAGAAAATCAATCCTCCACTGTGGACTTTACTGTTTCAATTAATGTGTTAGACTCACTTTTAAGATATTTGGTAAGAGTAAGAAGCAAGTATTTACTTTCTTCTGGGGGATGTGCTGGGGCATATGGTGGCTCATAAAGGCTGTTTCTGGTTATCTAACTGGACCCTTATGCACAGAAATTTTCTCCGACAATCTTCTTACTGTTGGAAATCTGAATTTCTCAGGTGAATAGGGCATAGCTAAATATGATGTGCCCAGAACAATAGAAAATGATTGAACATCAGGAAAGGGAGTTTTTGAAAGAAATATATTTACATATCGTTTTACTAAATTTGGATGCATTCATTAATGGGAAAAAAAAACCCAACATCTATGTAATTTTCAATGAAAATATTTATTTATTGAAAGTCTTTATTTAAAAGAAGATGCTATCAAATAATCACACACTCAAAATAATAAGAATGTATTTTAATTTGGCACCTAGTCCCTCTCCTTTCTCTAGTTCTTGCCTCAGTTTCATTTTTCTAACAAATATATATTTACATAATTGCTTAAAATTCTAAGTATATGACAATCGATGGTAGGCAGATTGCTGCAAAAGATTCTGGATTGCCACAAGATTACAACCAAAGATTAAATATCTGCTGCAATGATTTGAGAAGGGGTTGATTTTATGTTAAATGTAGAAAACTGATTAGAAAATATGGTTTAATCACTCATGAATACTACAGTCTGCCTACCATACACCCGTTGTGTTCTAGAGGTAAATAAGCAAGACAAGTTCTTTGCTGTCTTGGATTCTGTTTTCAAATAAAGAGACACAGAAGAATGAATGAATGAATGAATGAATGAATGAATGAAAAATGAATAAATATACAACAAAGTTACCAGGAACACGTAAGTTCTGTAGAGTGAAGAAAACAGGGTGATAAAAGAAGTAAAGGAAGGTATATGATTATTTGCTGCTGACTGATGGTTAGAAAAGTTCAAATTTAAGCTAAATTCAGAAAGACAGGATCAATCCAGTCATTGAAAAAAGTATTCAAATAATGCTAAGATATGAAGGCAGAAATCTGTATAGCATGGTTGAGGAAACAAAGGCAGCTAGTTTGTCTGAAATAGAGTGAATAGCAGGGTAAAGTGTTATCAAATGAAGATTCATAAGGGATGGGAACAGATCATTATCATGTGTGGCTTTAGAACCCAAGGTTAGGACTTTGACTTCACTTCCAAGCTTAATAATGAACCATTAGAGAGTTTTAAGTGAGGCCATGACAAGAATTCATTCATGTGTTTTTTAATAAATCACTGAGTACCATAGATAGAGGGACGGGGTAAATGGGTCAAAAACATATAAGACAGAGATGAGTGAAGTCATTTAGAGATAACTGTGACTGGAACCAGGGTGGTTGTCATTAGTTATGAAAGAATGCATGGGTTCAAGATGTAACTTGGAGTCAGCAGAGCTTGTTGACTGACTAAATTTGAGAGATTAGAGAAAGAGAAAAACCAAGAAAAATGCTAGATTATTGGATTGGTATAAAGTAGATTGTGGTCCCATTTACATGAATGGGGAATACTGATTTAATAGTAGGATTGAGTATGAATTCAAGAGTTGTGTCATTTCTATCAAAAAATTTGAGATACTTCTAGACTGTCCAGATGCCAGGGAGTAGTCCTTTGGAAACAAGAAGCATTAGTTTTCAGTATTAAAATATTTAAGGTCATGGGATGGAATAAAGTCACTTAAAAAGACAGTGAGAAGAATGAAGGCTGAGCTTTGGAGAAACCCAATAATTAGAGGTTAAGCAGAGGAGGTAACACACCCAAAGGAGACTTTGGAATGACCAGTAAGGTAAGAGAATACTAGAGAACAGAAAGAGACCTGGGAAGTCAGAAGGAAAAGAAGTTTCAACTATTTTAAGTACAACGGGGGCTCAGTAAATATTTACCACATAGTGACCGAGCTCTAAAGAAGAATTCAGTTGTCATTAGTTATGGACTGTGCTTTCTCACTTCCTTCTGAAGTAAGTCTTCACCCCTCTTATCTCCTTTTTTTTTCCTCATATAAAATGAAGCACCATTTCTGTGATTTCCAGTCCAGGGAATCATCATTAAATCCTGACATTCTTTCTTGATGAATCTAAACTCTGCACAGACTCCCTTTCAATATAGTTCTCCCCACCATCCTAACTGACCTGACCAAGTTGGTATATAACATGACATCTCTTTATAATTCCTGCTCTAAGTGTTTATTGGATCACTTACAACTTCAACTGCTTTATAGTTCAAACAAGATAATATACAATAATTTATATTTTTAAAAATCAACTGAAATAACAGTTTATTTTCGGTTTAATTTCTGTGCATTGTGGTGTGATCTTGTGACTTATCCTCTGACTTAATATTTTATCATCTGGGAAGTTGTAAATTTACCATGTAAATGAAAAAGAAATTTATTGGTCTTTTGTAAAAATATTTGAATAAGTCTTAAATTAAGCCTTAAGCCTTAAGTTTCCATTTCTTAATTTTCCTTTCAGTGAGGTAATGATGAACCTTTATACACACACACACACACACACACACACACATATATATGGCTGATAAAGCAAACAGGTATAAATGTGTGATATTATAATAGGGGAGCATGGTTTTCATTGTTGGGGTTGGGATTTTAGGAAGATGATAAGTAAGGACAACAGAGACAATTTTATATATGAAGTGATGGGTAGAGGAAACAGATTCCACACAGAAGGAATGAAGATGTGAAACCTCTGAAATGCAGAAGACACAAATAGTTGGAGTACTGGTGAACTATAAAGATTAGCCAATTTCCAATTGGAAGACATGAAGTTGAAGTGTGACATATTCATAGTAGCATTTTTTAAACTATCACTCTGACTCTCTCATGGAGAATAGATCAGAAGGAATAATGAATGTTGGAAATGTTGAAATCTATTATAATAGTCTAGGAAAGGATGATGACACCTTGGCAAGAGGAGAAAGAGAGAGAGAGAGAGAGAGAGAGAGAGAGAGAGAGAGAGAACATTGGGAAGATGCCACGATTATATCAGTCTTTGTAAAAGACCATTTGTTCCTTCTCTCAATGGCATGATATGTTGATCTCATTTCTATTGTTGTAACAAATAACTGAAACTGAATAATTTCTAAAGGAAATAGGTTTATTTGCCTCCATGTTCTGGAGGTCCAAGACCATGGTACTGGCTTCTGCTCTGCTCCAGTATGGGCCCTCTTGACTGCATCACAACACAGCATCACAATGGCAAGATATCTGTGACAGGGAGGGATTTCGTGGTATGATAGGAAGCTGCGCAGGATTGAGGGTCACACTTGCTCTTTTATAACCATTTGTTCTTTTTTAAAATTTTTATTTTAATTAAAAATCATAAATTTACATAGGGCAATATTGTTTGATTCATTCTGTTATTTTTTCCCTTCCCCCCAAAACTCCCACTGCTCTTTTCCCTCTATACAGTCCTTCCTTCCTACATTCTTACTACCCTCCTTATCCCTAACCCTAAACCTAACCCTAACCCTAACGCTAACCCCTCATAATCCCCCCTTATATGTCCTCATCCGCTTATCAGCGAGATCATTCGTCCTTTAGTTTTTTAGGATTGGCTTATCTCACTTAACATGATCTTCTCCAATTTCATCCATTTGCCTGCAAATGCCATAATTTTATCATTCTTCATGGCGGAGTAATATTCCATTGTATATATATGCCACAGTTTCTTTATCCATTCATCAACTGAAGGACATCTAGGTTGGTTCCACAATCTGACTATAGTGAATTGAGCAGCTATGAACATTGATGTGGCTGCATCTCTGTAGTATGCTGATTTTAAGTCCTTTGGGTATAGGCCAAGGAGTGGGATAGCTGGGTCAAATGGTGGTTCCATACAAGCTTTCTGAGGAATCTCCATACTGCTTTCTAGAGTGGCTGCACTAATTTGCAACCCCACCAGCAATGTATGAGTGTACCTTTTTCCCAATCCTCGCCAACACCTATTGTTGCTTGTGTTCTTGATAATCGCCATTCTAATTGGGGTGAGATGAAATCTTAGGGTAGTTTTGATTTGCATTTCTCTTATTACTAGAGATGTTGAACATTTTTTCATATATCTGTTGAATGCTTGTACATCTTCTTCTGTGAAGTATCTGTTCATCTCCTTAGCCCATTTGTTGATTGGATTATTTGTATTCTTGGTGTAGAGTTTTTTGAGTTCTTTATAGATTCTGGAAATTAGCGCTCTATCTGAAGTATGAGTGGCAAAGATATTCTCCCACTCTGTTGGCTCTCTCTTCACATTACTGATAGTTTCCTTTGCTGAGAGAAAGCTTTTTAGTTTGAATCTATCCCAGTGGTTGATTCTAGCTTTTATTTCTTGTGCTATGGGAGTCCTGTTAAGGAAGTCTGATCCTAAGCCAACAAGTTGAAGGTTTGGACCTACTTTTTCTTCTATAAGATGCAGGGTCTCTAGTCTAATTCCGAGGTTCTTGATCCATTTTGAGTTGAGTTTTGTGCAGGGTGAGAGATAGGGGTTTAATTTCATTCTGTTGCATATGGTTTTCCAGTTTTCCCAGCACCATTTGTTGAAGAGGCTATCTTTTCTCTGTTGCATATTTTTGGCACCTTTGTCTAGTATGAGAAAATTGTATTTATTTGGGTTTGTGTCCATGTCCTCTAGACTGTACCATTGATCTACCTGTCTATTTTGGTACCAACACCATGCCGTTTTTGTTACTATTGCTTTGTAATAGAGTTGAAGATCTGGTATTGCGATACCCCCTGCTTCGCTCTTTCTACTCAGGATTGCTTTAGCTATTCTGGGTTTCTTATTCTTCCAGATGAATTTCATAATTGCTTGCTCTACTTCTGCAAGGTACATCATTGGGATTTTAATTGGAATTGCATTGAATTTGTATAGCACTTTTGGTAGTATGGCCATTTTGACAATATTAATTCTGCCTCTCCAAGAACATGGGAGATCTTTCCATCTTCTAAGGTTTTCTTTAATTTCTTTCTTTAGTGTTCTGTAGTTCTCATTGGAGAGGTCTTTCACCTCTTTTGTGAGATTGATTCCCAAGTATTTTATTCTTTTTGATGCTATTGTGAATGGGCTAGTTTTCCTAATTTCTCTTTCTGAAGATTTATCATTTATGTATAAAAATGCATTGGATTTATGAGCATTGATCTTGTAAGCTGTTACTTTACTGAATTCACTTATGAGTTCTAAGAGTTTTCTGGTGGAATTTCCAGGTTCCTCTAAATATATAATCATGTCATCAGCGAACAGGGATAGTGTGAGTTCCTCTTTTCCAATTCCTATCCCTTTAATTTCTTTGGTTTGTCTAATTGCTCTGGCTAGAGTCTCAAGAAAAATGTTGAATAGAAGTGGTGAAAGAGGGCATCCCTGCCTTGTTCCAGTTTTTAGGGGGAATGCTTTCAGTTTTTCACCATTTAGAATGATATTGGCCATGGGCTTGGCGTAGATTGCCTTCACAATGTTAAGGAATGATCCCACTACCCCAATTTTTTCTAGTGTTTTGAGCATGAAGGGATGCTGTATTTTATGAAATGCTTTTTCTGCATCTATTGAAATAATCATGTGATTCTTAACTTTTAGTCTGTTGATATGGTGAATGACATTTATTGATTTCCAGATGTTGAACCAACCTTGCATCCCTGGGATAAAACCAACTTGATCGTGGTGCACTATCTTCTTAATGTATTTTTGTATGCGATTTGCTAAAATTATGTTGAGAATTTTTGCATGGATGTTCATTAAGGATATTGGTCTGAAATTTTCTTTCCTTGATGTGTCTCTGTCTGGTTTAGGTATCAGGGTGATATTGGCTTCATTGAATGAGTTTGGGAGGGTTCCCTCCTCTTCTATTTTATGGAATACTTTGAGAAGAAGTGGAATGAGCTCTTCTTTAAAGGTTTTGTAGAACTCGGCTGAGAATCCATCTGGTCCCGGACTTTTCTTTGTTGGTAGGGTTTGATGACCTCTTCTATTTCATTGCTTGAAATTGATTTATTTAAGTTGTGTATGTCCTCCTGGTTCAGTTTAGGTAATTCATATGTCTCTAGAAACTTGTTGATGTCTTCAAGGTTTTCTGTTTTGTTGGAGTATAGATTTTCAAAATAGTTTCTAATTATGTTTTGTATTTCACTCGTCTCTGTTGAGATATTACTGTATTCATTCCGAATTTTAGTAATTTGTGTTTTCTCCCTCTTTCTCTTTGTTAGTGTGGCTAAGGGTTTATCAATTTTGTTTATTTTTTCAAAGAACCAACATTTATTTTGTTAATTTTTCCGATTGTTTCTTTTGTTTCAATTTGGTTGATTTCGGGTCTGATTTTAACTATTTCATGTCTTATACTACTTTTGGTGGTGGTCTGCTCTTCTTTTTCTAGGTCTTTGAGCTGTACTGTTAAGTCGTTTATTTGTTGATTTCTACTTCTTTTGTTGAATGCGCCCCATGAAATAAATCTTCCTCTAATTACTGCTTTCATTGTGTCCCAGAGATTTTGATATGATGTGTCTTTGTTCTCGTTTACTTCTAAGAATTTTTTTCTTTCCCTCCTGATGTCTTATGTTATCCATTCATCATATAATAGTGTATTATTTAATCTCCAGGTATTGGAGCAATTTCTGTTTTTTATTCTGTCATTTATTTCAAATTTCAATCCATTATGATCTGATAGAGTACAAGGTAGTATCTCTATCTTCTTGTATTTGCTAATAGTAGCTTTGTGGCATAAGACATGGTCTATTTTAGAGAAGGATCCATGTGCTGCTGAGAAGAAAGTGTATTTGTTCTTTGTTGGTATATTCTATATAAGTCGGTTAAGTCTAAATTGTTGATTGTGTTATTGAGACCTATGGTTTCTTTATTCAATTTTTGTTTGGATTATCTATCCAGCGGTGAGAGAGGTGTGTTAAAATCGCCTAGTATTATTGTGTTGTGGTCTATTTGATTTCTGGAATTGAGAAGGATTTGTTTGACATACATGGATGAGCCAATGTTCGGGGCATAGATATTTATGATTGTTATGTCTTGCTGATTTATGCTTCCCTTAAGCAGTATGTAATGTCCTTCTTTATCCCTTCTGACTAGTTTTGACTTGAAGTCCACCTTATCAGAAATGAGGATGGATACTCCAGCTTTTTTGCTGTGTCTGTGTGCATGGTATGTTTTTTCCTATCCTTTCACCTTTAGTCTATGGGTATCTCTTTCTATGAGATGAGTCTCTTGCAGGCAGCAAATTGTTGGATTTTTCTTTTTAATCTATTCTGCCAGTCTATATCTTTCGATTGATGAGTTCAGGCCATTAACATTCAGGGTTATTATTGTGATATGATTTGTATTCCATTCATTGACTCATTTTTGTTTTTTGACATGATTTGGTTTCCCCTTTATTTGGTTATTCCTTTAGGCTAGTTCCTCCCGTTGCTGATTTACATCTTTGTTTTTCATCTCTTCCTCATGGAATATTTTGCTGAGAATGTTCTGTAATGCTGGCTTTCTTTTTGTAAATTCCTTTAGCTTTTGTTTATCATGGAAGGATCTTATTTCATCGTCAAATCTGAAAGTAAGTTTTGCTGGGTATAAGATTCTTGGTTGACATCCATTTTCTTTCAGGGCTTGGTAAATGTTGTTCCAGGCCCTTCTAGCTTTTAGGGTCTGGATTGAAACATCTGCTGATATTCTTATTGGTTTCCCCCTGAATGTAATCTGATTCTTTTCTCTTGCGGCCTTTAAAATTCTGTCTTTATTTTGTATTTAGGTATTTTCATTATAATGTGCCTTGGTGTGGGTCTGTTGTAATTTTGTATATTTGGAGTCCTCTAAGCCTCTTGTACTTGATTTTCCATTCATTCTTCAGATTTGGGAAATTTTCTGATATTATTTCATTGAATAGATTGTTCATTCCTTTGGTTTGTGTCTCTAAGCCTTCCTCAATCCCAATAATTCTTAAATTTGGCCTTTTCATGATATCCCATAATTCTTGTAGATTCTGTTCATGATTTCTTACCATCTTTTCTGTTTGGTCAACTTTGTTTTCAACATTAAATATTTTGTCTTCAGTATCTGAGGTTCTGTCTTCCAGGTGTTCTATCCTCTTGGTTATGCTTTCTATGGAGTTTTTAACTTGGTTTATTGTTTCCTTCATTTCAAGGATTTCTGTTTGGTATTTTTTCAATATCTCTAACTCTTTATTGAAATGATCTCTTGCTTCCCGTATTTGCTCCTTTAACTGTTGATTGGTGGGATCATTTAATGCCTGCATTTGCTCTTTCATTTCCTCCTTCAATGCCTGCATTTGCTCTTTCATATCCTCGTTTGCTTCCCTGATTGTTTTAATTATGTACATTCTGAACTCCCTTTCTGACATTTCTTCTGCTGTGCTGTCATTGGGTTTTATTGATATAGTACCTAGGTTTGTTTGGGACATTTTCTTCCCTTGTTTTCTCATATTGGTCAGATGTCAGTGGGACTTTGTGATATTGCAGAATTCTTCTATTGGTTTATAGTGTCCCTGTAGATTTCCAGTGTATCACCTTCCTGCCTTCAGTAGCCTGAAGTCTTGGACTAACTTGATAATGCAGTGATTCCAAGGAAAGCTGCCCCTAGCCCGCTACTGGTTCCAGTACTTAGAGCTGGCTCTGTGTGGAAAGGCTCTCACTGGGGGGCCTGCTCCGAGATGCTAGCCTGGAAAGGCGCTTCCTGCCGGAGGGGGCCGGGCTGCGGGCTGCTTGGGGAAGTCCCTGGCTGCCCTGTCCTGGTCCCTGAAGTAACTTGCGGGCAGGAACTCGCTCTCGTGGTTCATGGTCTTGAAGCTTGGTTCTGTGCAGAAAGGCTCTCACTGGGGGGCCTGCTCGGAGATGCTGGAGAATCTGGCCCTGTGAGTGGAACCCACCGCCAGAGTGCGCAGAGCTGCCTGGGGAAGACTGTAGCTGCCCTACCCTACTCTAATAAGCCACCCGAATCCGGGCCTGCCGCCTGGGCAGCACTTCACCGGGTGGGGGAGACTCACCCCGTGGCTCTATTTTAGTCCGAGTCTCTCAAAGCCTCCCCTTCTTGAATCCTGGGTTCTGAAGCGCCTGGAGATGCAGTCACCCTCTAGTCCACCATCTTGGATCGCCCCACCATTTGTTCTTGTTAGAACAACTAACACACTTTACAAAATCAGTGTGGATCTTTTGAAGGAAGGTTCCCCATGTCCTAAAATCTTTACTCCTGTACCAAGCCCCTCCTCTTAATGATTCCACCACACTGAGGATCATGCTTACCCCTGGGGGATGAGCCACTACCAAAGTATAGTACATGCATGTTTATTCCTATGAAAAATTTGATACATATATAATTTATACATTTCAGCCCTTTCCTACTCTAAACATATTTTATATGATGTTCCAGGGACTGTATCTTTTATCCCCTTATTAAGAACAGTTTAAAAAAAAAACATATAATTGCAAGATTTGTTTACACCATAGATCAAACTACATCTCTATATATGTCTATAAATGTACGCAATACAAAAATAAAAATACTTATATGCATAAAATACAGATGTGGTATTAGAACCAATTCTGAGCAATGGAGAATGAGATTTTTAGCCTATTTTTATTTTAATTGTTCTTATTACCTATGAAAATTTAACTTCTAGATGCATTTATATTCTTCACACAGATGTTATAAAAAGCAAAGATTAAAATGATTATGGAAATAGTTAATCATATTAAATATTTGAATGAATAGAATCCATTTCTCCTTTGAGTGGTTGTCTAAATTTGGTCACTTTTGCTGAAAAGATGGAATGCCTTTTTGACTGTTTGTTCTTCCATTAAATATAAGCTATAATCTTATCCCAGAGAGCTTGTGACAAGGAAAGAATGGCCCAAACCTCACCCTTTCAATGCTAGGATTTTATAAGAGTCACTTCAATAAGGAATCAGAACAGGAGTGTGGTCAATAGCAGAAGTTAGCACTTTTTTGAGATAATTCTTTGTTTCAATTTCCGAATCAGCAGAGGAGAATGCACATAAGAAAACAAGAAACCGGTCAGAATGTGTATACCACCTCTTTGTAAAAATTTTAGCATTTACAGTTAATAAGGTCACTAAAACATAAGAACAATAATATCATTGAAATGAAAATACACTTTAAAGTAGCATAGTTTAGGGGAACAAAATCTGTTTAAGACTTCTTTTCCTCTCTTTCTCTTTGTAACAAGGTACATCCAAAATAAGCAGATGGCATTCTGTGGGCTGAGGATGAATGACTAAGGATTCATGGCAGAATCACATCACAAGATTATGTGTAATTGATGCATTTAGCTCTAAAAGCTTTTGGTTTTGCAGAATACTTAAAGCGTTGCTGAAACTGCACTGAAAGAAAAGAAAACCTGGAATGTTTCAAAATTACAATATGATGAAAAATGAGGTGTTTTCACTACCACTGCTTTTTTGGTCATTATGATGATTCTGATCATTGTTAATGGTCATAGGTATGCAATGGATCATGATCTTACTATGAATAACGAGGTCAGTAAGACCATTGTCTTGGTGGATTTCTTCATTGTCTTGTTTTTATTTTTTCCTCCATTCACTCAGCAATAGCTGACATCTTAAATATGTGTCAGGCCTGGTTCAAGTCTTAGGGTTGTCAAGATAAACACTATTCCTACCCTCGGAGGGCATATAGTATAATGGGGAAAATAAATCAATAAACTAATAATTATGAATGCTTTGATTATATAAAATCTGTCATTTTATGCAATTGTTATAGTACCAAAATGAACATTTTATACACTATTTCCAGTTATTTCATTTATGTCAACTAAAATCCTGCATAGGGTAAAGATTCTCAGCTTTTTTTTTTTTTTACCATTTAAAATATATTTGATGCAGTCACATCAATGTTTATAGCAGCTCAGCTCACAATAGCTAGACTATGGAACCAACCTAGGTGCCCTTCAACAGACGAATGGATAAAAAAATGTGATATATATATATATATATATAATATATATTTTATATGTATATATTTTATCATAGGTATTATCATAGGTATATAATTGTGATATATACCTATGATAAAATATTACTCAGCTTTAAAGAATAATGAAATTATGGCATTTTCTGGTAAAGGGATGGAGTTAGAAAATATCATGCTAAGTGAAATTAGCCAAACACAAAAACACCAAAGGCTAAATGTTTTCTCTGATGTGTGGATGCTAACAATAAGGGGCAGGGGGATAGGGGACAATAGAGTTACTTTTTATTAGGTAGAGGAAAATGAAGGGAGGAAAAGGGGTATGGGGGTAAGAAGGACAGTAGAGTGAAACAGATATTATTACCTCATGTATATATATGACTGCATGACCCATGTGATCCTACAATATATGTAATCAGAAAAATGAGAAATTACACCCCATTTATGTATGATTTATCAAAATGTATAAATGCATTCTACTGTCATGTACAACTAATTATAACAAATAAAAAATTAATATATATATATATATTTAGGTTAATACTTCTATTTCAAATGCATGCTAATTAGTTTAATTGTACATACTGTACTGATAGCCTAGATGCTTGTTTCAAGGCTGGAAACTGGCTTAGCCAAACAATACCAAATGCTCTCTCTGAGGTTTAAATGAGGTGCAGTGCTTGAGTTTAGTTTTGGAAATATGAACGTAAAGGGAAAATAAAGCTCATTTAGTTACATAAATTCGTATCAGGGAGAAAGTCTTTGTATGAGATAGACTTTTTCTAGCTTTAAATTTAAAAGCAGTTTTTCACATGGGACCTCATACAAAAAAATCTTAAGTCAGAGATTCATATTATGCTTCTATACCTAAATGTAGAAACAATCTTATTATGATTATTTCTCAGAATGGTTCTCTATAAAACCTTACAGTGAAATGATAATATTCAAGTACCTGAGGGAAAATGGTTTTACAGGAGGCTAGGCAAATGTGATTGAGAATATTGAGTCCTGCTTATCCAGTGTAATGTATAAAAATTAAATTATTTTGAGGGGTATGAAAAAGAATAATACTCATATTAACTTATTATACATCATTCCTGTCACCTTGGCTTCTAAGGATACTTGTAGAGAAAATGACCATGGTTATATTTTCTACTGTGGACTTAATATCCTAATTCTCATGGTTCTGGAGAAAGGGCAGGTGAATTTGCTTTGGAAACCAGATAGGACGATAGGGTTAGTATTTATTTTATCATAGGAATGCTCTGTAGTCAATATGGAGTTACCTCTCATTTTATAGACAGAAACTGAGTCTTAGAAACTTTTCTAAACCTTGGGTTGATATTAGAGCTCAGCTTTTCTAATTCCTGATACAATCCAGTTATTAACACACTGCTTGAAACTTGCAGAGGGAAGGAGATCTGGACATTAAGTACACCTGAAATAATAACAGAGGATTCTAAGGGCAGAAGCTTTTTTAATATATATGAACATGCTTCTCTGATTCCCATTTATGTTTTTTTTTAATACTGCTGGATCATTTTGTTAATTAATCAGGTGTAAAGTTCTAGGAAATCACTTATCAGAAGTGGAATAGATGGCTGTGTAGTATTTTGGTTTTAAGTATTCTGTGATAAGCACCTATGCACAGGTGAATTATTGCATTCTGTTTCTGTTTTCACCTCAACCAAATGGAAGTTTGATTAAGAGATAACTCTGAAATTCTATCATTCAAACAGAATTTGAAGATGCATTTTCGTAAAGGTTCTATGCACTTCATTTCATAAAGAACATTGTCAGTAATCATTTTCAGGGATACTTTATCAGTTTATTTGTCTTTATATATTTTAAAAATAGAATAATATGGGAAAATGTAATGACAGTTCCTCCAGTTCTAGGCCATCTCAGTGGTATGCAGTTTCCTTTGAGTGTTAGAGTCATCCCTCCATCTTAACTCAATTGTGTTAGGAGATTTTTAAAGGCTAAGTCAACATTTTTACCAGGATCCCCTTAAAACCATATAAGAACACAAAATGGGTGGAAAGGGTGTTACACACTGACCCACCAGTATAAACACAATCATTTGTGTTTCTACCAATCCATTACCTAAATCTTATCTGAGGTCCTACATTTTTGTAGTAACAGGTTTTTGTTTTGTTTTGTTTTTTTTTGTTTTCTTGCGGTGCTAGGAATTGAACCCAGGGCCTTGAGCTTGTGGCAAGCACTCTACCAACTGAGCTCCCCAGTCTGCAGTCACATTCTTAAAGTGATACAGAGAAACAGAAACCATAGAGTAGACATATTATTGCCAAGGCAGTAAAACTACAGAGAGCAGCCAACTTATGCCCCAAAATAGACTCATATCCCTGAGGCCACAGAATCACTGAGAGACAAAGGAGGACCTGGAACTCAAGTCTCTTACATTCAGTTTACTAATTATCCACTAATAATAAATGGTGGAAATGTAGGCAACAGCAGATGATGCAAAGAAATGAAATATATCTAATGTGTCAAGGAAAAATAATGGAATGATGAAATTCTGACTTTTATATTCAAGTTAGCAGATTCTGAGTATTACACTTTAACATTTACTCAAGTGCCCAAGGAATCTCTCAGTTAACAAATTTTACATATGGGGTAAGTATTGACAAATCAGGATTTAAAGAACGGATGGTTCTGTGTGTTATGACATGTGCCATATAGGACGTGCATATATAAAAAAAATCCCCATAAAATCTTAGTCTTTTCCTAGGATGTTTTTGATATATTACATTCTCATCATTTTAAAATTGAAGGACATTCAACATTGGAACCTGACAAGAATATTATCATATATCTCAAAGGAAGCAGTAGAAATAATGTTACTGTAATTTTGACAATAAAATTTATAAAGATGATCTCTTATTGGCCAGAAGATTCCAGCTCTGCCATGATTTGATTTAATAACCAGACACCAATTTGCTTAATAATTTACTTTTAAACCTGCTTATCTGTGAAAATAGTTGTATTTTAGGACCTTATATTTTATCATAGAATATATACACATTATTTTAGAGAGGATTAATAAATAAAATTCCTTGACAAAGGTGCAGATTAAATCACATTGTCCACTGCTTTTCTTCAAGTTCTTTCTTGACCCAGAGAACCTGTGCACACACTTGACAATTATTGAAATTTGATTTAAAATTGCTATAGGGAAATTGTTCTCCTATTTCAGCTCTTAACTTATTGAATCCAGCAAAGAATGTACTCGATTGAGAATTTGGAGACTGAATAAATAAGGCTTTTTTGAATCCCTACCATATTCAGGAAATAGTTTACTATTCAGACAATTGGCTATTTCTTTGTCTTTCTTAGTTATTCTTTCAACAATGTATAATTAACATCTGTATTTGACTTGCATGAAGATTTTGGTTGATTTTGGTGTCATTCATTTGTGTTTCTCATAGTTGGCCCCTTACATGATTCTCAGCTAACTTAATGTACATGCATTATGTATGAGAAAGTCTGAAGAAACCATACCTTGTCTACTACTCTCCTCACTCCTCAGTTATCTGCATTTTAAATCTTAGTGTCATAGATTGGAAAAAACAGGGGACTGATGGACTGGAGCATAAGGTAGTGTAAGAACAATGAGAGAATGTAACAAAAGAGGCCCCATTCCCTAAACTATAACTATTGTCTCAACTGGGGTCTTTCAGTATGGACCTTCTTTAATTTTAGAGACAAATAAATCACCATGGCATATTTGGAAGAAAGAAGTCATTGATTCATACTCGTCTTTACAATTCTTTGCAGAAAAATTGAGAGTAGAGGTTATTTTACAAAATATTTTAAATGCTTTGAGGTAGAATCATGACACTTCTTCACTATTTAGTTAATGCTAGTTATATATAACATTTACTCAGGCCATATTTATCATCTGTGGCAAATTTTCCCTCTATTAAATTATGATCCATTCTATGGTCTGTTCAGAAGATATTTATGCTTTTTATGTAGTAATCATAGAGGAATACCATTATCTGAACTACTGGGAAAATAGCTGGAATGGATGTCAGTACTTTTGAGTTTTATTCTACTAATATTGAACTGTGTGACTTTTAGAAAGTTAACTAATGTTGAGTATATCAAAATAGTTATAACATCATGATTTATATTATTTGAGTTGACAGTATGCTTTTATTATCCCAAATAAATATAATGGTATACATGCATTGAAAAACTATTAATCATGTTTAAAACTATTTAATGTCAACTCTGTTCACAATTATGACACCCAATTATAGTTTTCTCATGAGAATGAAACAGTTTTCAAATATTGTTTACTGTTGACCTAATATAAATTGTAATATGGTTTTGCAATTTGACAAACATGTGATTACACATATTTAAATTCCCAGACACATCTGATAATATTCCTATTTTGCTGCAATTTGATTTTTATTACATTCTATTTCTTTTTTCTTTTTTGAAAAAATGCTGTTTTGATGTACTTATTTAGAAAGTAAGTAAAATGGAGGATTTATATTGTGCTTCCAAGGAACAAATTGTTTATACTACGGGCCACATAGCTTCATGCAAGTGCTGAGTGTGCTGAATGTTTTAGTACATTTTCTAACTGATCAGTTCAGATCATGGTTTAAGTGAGTATATTCACTACTCATCTTAGTCTTTCCCAGAGTCATTGTTTTTAAGGAATTTTTCAACTCTAAAATGATTCTAAGAGAAAGGTACTGAATCTGGAAGGTTAGAAGAAATCATTGACTCCACGGATAAGAGGAAAAGGCAGCAATATCCTAAAGTTCTGACTTCCTTCTTTTAGCTTTCTGGTTTGGAGTTGCATTTTCCTTAGTAGTAGTAGGTCAAAGATGTAGCAACCGAAAGAACAGGAGCTAAAAATTCTCCTGACCCTTCATCCTTTGTATTAAATATATACTTTGGACTTTGAGGATTCTACCAACAGATTTTAAAGTAGGTCCATAGACATTTTAATTTTTAATTACTCTCTTTTCACTTCCTTAAATTGGCTCTTTTAATTCCTTAAATTCCATGCTACCCAATATGATTTCATAATCATCATTAGTTTCTTTTACGTTAGAGATATCCTTAAATACATAAAGCACCATCGTTTTGACAATTACCTTTGAAAACTGTTACTTACATTCTTATTCCCATAGAGTAATTGCAAGTTAAAATGCAAGCTGATAGGATATCTTTATTGGCAATAATAATACATAATAATATAATGCAGAGTCCTAATAAAGCCATTTCTATTAAATAATCATGGAAAACTTCCCATCTAATAGGTTATGGAATTTTCTTGTAGCAACTCACAGTTTCAAAAGTCTTTCCCTAAATTTTCTCTTAAATGTCTTGTGTGACTATTTGAACTGGTTAGTCTTTAGATATAAAAAAGGCAACTGTGAAAGAATAGTGAATTATTCTCATCCGATGAAATGCCTATTGTTCAAGGTCCTGTCTCAGTTGCTTGAAATAATGCCTTTGAAAGAGACAGACAAAACTTTTAAAGGTAAATCAGAAAAAATTATGAAGCGACATATTACTGGATTTTTTAAAATTCCAAATATAGTATCTTTTGTTCAAATATAACTGTTTCATGTGTATATATAGAAAATACGAGGACTACGGATATTTGACAGTTTTTACGTAAGACTTGTGCATTACAAATTTTTCCAATGTAGTTCTTTTGATTGCCTCTAATTTTGAGATTTCTTACAGTTAACATGTAATATTTTATTATAAATTTAATGAATATACTGTATATATTTGTGTGCATTCATGTGCATTGTGTGACTTTAATTTTCTTGTGTCTACCTCTGGCTCTTCTACTAGGTATATAGCTTCCCCAAATCTGAGACTTTTTTTTTTAAATTGATTTTTACATAACTTTCTCTTCCAATAACTAACAGTTTCTTTCCTTGATTAATTGAGCAAATGATTTGGCAGCAATGATTAACATAGCTTCTGCCTGGAAGGAGTTTTACAACCAAGTGGCAAAATAGATATGCAGATGACTGAGATTACACAGCAAGGGCTCTAATCAGTGTGCAGACAACAGGACAGATGTGGACCTCAGAGTGACTCTATGACTGATCATAAATTACATTTGCATGTCTCTGGCCACCCTGAGTTGGACACCATGTTTTTGCATCCCTAACGCAGATAACATAATGTAATAGAAGTGAGCAGGAAACACAACCTTTAAATTCAGAGCAGTCTTGAAAAATTTTTTATGAATTTGGATCCTGGTGAGGTGCCACTATTTCTTAGTGTCTGTCCATCTCTATAAGTTCTTAGTCAATATACACAATATGTTGTTCTTGGCAACAAATTTCTAGTGAAATGTAACAGCATGAGGCCATCAGCTTGCACCTACCCATCCTAAGGAGCTTTCCCTTTCTGTTGGCTTAAATATCACTAAGCTTCGCCATTGGCAGGAGCTGTGATTACTATGGCAGGAACCAAAGATTGAAGCTGCTAGCATGATTGTTAGCTCCATTTGAGGGCTAATGCTTCAAAATTAGATCCTTTCTTATCTGGCAGTATGATTAGGAAATGAGCTAGGCCACTGTAATTAGGGTTCAGATTTACTGCCTGTTTCTGAGAGAGGTTCACCAGATTATAACATCTCTAGCCAATCATGCCATATTGCTCAACCTTACAGTATGTCTTGTTAGCTGTCCATCTGCTTTTTCATGTGGCTTTGTATCTCATCAAGCAGTTTGAGGACATACTTCATGTACTTGAACTGGCTGGAAAATAGCTATATATGCATTGTAACATAACCTCATTGTTATTTATAGTTAATTAGAAAAGACGAGTCAGAGTATTCTTGTCTGTGCATAGAGTGAGATATCATTTTAAAGCTGGCATATTATTTTCCTTCACTTGATAAATGTTTACTGTCATGGCTCAATAAGAGATGAGCTACAGTCTGCTAGTTTTGGCAGTGTCTGCTTAGTGGGGATGTTTAGCTTGTCCTCCCGAATTACAGCTCCATTTATTTTATCCAGTTTCATTAATCTTCTGAGTACCTTTGTGGCCAATGATATGGCTACTGCTGGTGCTGAGTGGAGAATTAATTACAAGTAGACTGGAGCAATACATCTATGGGAGCCAGAACCCAGATGATTTGGATGTCATTTTAATTAACACGGAATGGACTTGTAATAGACTGAAGAGTTCTTTGCAAAGAGCAATCTCTAGAGAGACAGTAGAGAAGAGTGGGAGGGGAATAAGTATGACTCTCAGGGAAAAACATAAACTAAAAGTACGTTCTGAATTTGAACTTCAAAATATGGTTGCATCCTTATAGACCATATCAAACAATGGAAACATTTCTCCACAGTCATGAAGGAGGAAAGATTTCAGCTCAGAAGACATTTCAACATGGTAATGCCAACTACCAACTAAATTTTCCATGGGCTAGAAAGAGTTATCTTAGCTGAAAAGTAACTGTGAACCTATGTTGATTTAGAGAAGTGCAATGAATCTTTAATCTCCTTTGTATTTCTCACTGCTGACATGTAAAATGTCATTTTGATTCTGCTCATCTTTTCATCAAAAACATCAACATGTCAAATACCATGGAACCCTTGAAACATAGTCAATAAACCTAACTTCTAAAGTAAGAGAAAAAAGAGTGTCATTGTTCTGAAAAATAATTGCTGATTTTTCTTTATAACCATTCTTATTTCCTCATCAACTTACATTATAACTTCAGAGGTGTATTTCTAGGAGGAAATTTTTGATTCCTAGAAAATTATAAGGCTTATTCCTAATGTATGCAGTGTTTTTTGTCAAACTGAAGGGTGAGGATGATGATGGTGATGATAACTAATATTTATGGTACACTTAATTTTTTTTCAGGTGCTGAGATAAATTCTTTATATCTGTATCATACTTACTCATTTAAAATTCTGTGACATAGATTGTACTATTAATTTCACATGTGCAGAAAGCTTTTATTAATTATCACAGGAAACTTGGAGTCCCAGGTCTCTGCCATTTCTGGCCTTCTGATTGCCATTCATTTCAGCATCTATCCCTATACAATTCCATTTCTCCCCTCTCGGTTCTTAAAACCCTACTGGTTTTCCTTCATAGTCAGACACCAGAAAAAAAAAAAAATGTTGGATAGCTTATTCTTCCCAAATTTTTCTTTAAGCATTTTTAATTTCTTTGAACCTGTCTTTCATCAGATGACATAGATTCAAAAGGATCCTCCTCAATAGGGGAGTGTTCACTTTCACACCATTTTTATCACTGGATTTGGTTGGAAAAGAGATATTTCTTTACTCGTTATTGATGCTGCCAGACAAGCATCTCCCTAAAAACACCTAGCTTTGAGTCTTATGTCATTGGATCATACGTCCACTGCCTATTCTTGTTGTAGCTTGGTCTTACCTATTAATTTCTTAAGGATCCTAGATCATCATTTCTCTTTCCAGTGGTATTCCTCTTGTGATTCTTAGTTATTTCATATATATGTTGAGTGTCTTCCAATAACCTGGTCTCCAGTTTCTTGATCTCTCTGCCAATGACTTTACCCTATTAAATTGTAGCCACCAACAACTCATAAATTTAGTTATTTTACCAATAATGCAGATTCTCTAAGATCTCAGTTTCTTTTGTTCTTCTCTCTGATCACTCCCTCTTCTCCATCCAAGTTCAATAATTTATTCATCCCTGATTGATCTAAACAAATTGGTCATATTAACATATTTTGTACGTCTTATACTTATATTCTTATTTTCCTTCTCATCCAGCTTAAAATCAACAGTGTTATAATCACTTCTCTTTTGTACCCTCATGTGCCTTTTGCTTCATTTTGGAAAATAAACAAACAAACAAACAAACACTGATTAAAACCATCTTCCAACCTAGTCTGCACCTGTAACTGTGCAGGTGAACTGGGCTTGAAGAAAACACAGAACCCTTTGTTTAAATTGACCAACTTCAGGTTAGATTTATATTCATTGACCACAAGGGAATGCATTCATTCTTACCCTTTCTTAGATTAATATTTCACACTTTTCTTCCTCCTACATCTCAACCCATCAAAATCTCCTTTTACAAATGACGGCCTTAAATCCTATTTTAAGGAGAAAATAGTTACAATCACAAGAAACAATCTACCATCTCCCATCATCCATCTAAACAGCAGCCACCAGTAGCTCTCATATGCTCAGCTTTATCTATGGTACCAGTGGTTGGAAGCTACATGTCAAAACATAGGGTCACCTTCCTGTGTCACTGGAGCCACCCGCTCAGTTACTTAAGAATATTCTTTCAGTAATCTGTACTATTCATTCTACATCATAATTTTTCCCCAATTTTATCATATCATTTATAACTTGCAGCATGCCCTTATTTCTACCACTAAAAAAATGAAAAAAAAAAAAAAACTCAGTTGATTCTTATTGTATATTTAAGTACTAACCTATTTCTTTTCTTTCCTTGACAACAAAGTTCTAAGACACAATCATCCATACCTACTTATTCCTATTTCTCTCTCTTGAGCCCATTGACATCAAGTGTTAACCTTTACCACTCAACCAAAACTGTGCTTGTCAAGATCACTTTTGCTAAATCCAGTGATACTTGTCAGGTTCTATTTTACTTGACTAATAGCCAACTTTCATTGAGCTTTCATTGAACTTCCAAGATGCACACTCTCTTATTCTCCTCTTACCTCATTGGTAATTCTGGCTCAGTTTCCTTTATTATTCCCTTTTTATATCCTCTAACAACTCACTTACCTCACGTTTCAGTCCTTGTACATTATTTCTTTGGTTACTACACTCACTCCTTTTGGTAATAAGGCCCAGTCTTGCACTTTCAAGTGTCATTGCTTTTTTTTTTTTAATATATTTTTATTGTACACAAATGGGATACATACTGTTTCTCCGTTTGTACATGAAGTAAATGCATACCATTTGTGTAGTCACACATTTACATAGGATAATAGTGTTTGATTCGTTCTGTTACTTTTTCCTTCCCCCCACCTCTCCCACCCCTTTTTTCCCTTTATATAGTCCCTCCTTCTTCCATTCTTACCTACCTCCCACGTCATTGCTTTTTGTTACCAACTTAATATCTCTAGCCAGGATCTCTCCCCTAAATTTCAAATTCAAACGTTTAAAGATTTATTAGGATATATACAGGGCATATGCAACTAAAAAATTCCAAAACTGAACTCATAACCCCCCTCCTTTACCCTTCACATAGCCTTTTCTAGGAGTTAAAGTCTTCTCAGTCTTCAAGAGCTCAGGAAAGAATCTTTGAATCATGGTTGATTTTCCTTCCCCTTGAGAATATGCCATATCTAATCCATCAGCAGAACATGTCAGCTCAACCTCAACAATATATATATATATATATAGGATCTAACTGTGAGATCACAGCACACTAGTTTCCTCTTTGCCATCTTGAGACTAAGACCTGAACATCTCTCATCTGAGTTATTTCTGTAGTTTTCCAATAATTCTTCCTCCTCCCTGCTCTCTTTCTATTTAAATCTATGTCTATATATAGTCAAAATTTTTGTGGATAAAGAATAGTTTTTGCTTACATACTATTCACCACTGTCCAGAATTGTGCCTGTAAAATTGAAATTTAATCAACAGAGACAAAGAATGACCTGAATCTTATGGCACTTTAGAAATAATTCAAGAATTGTGAATTAAATGTGTCTTTCCAGTTTCAGTGTTTGTTTGCTACAATGTATTACTTATTTTTGAATATTCCACTCAAACAATTCAAGGATTGTGAATTAAATGTGTCTTTCTAGTTTCAGTGTTTGTTTGCTACAATGTATTACTTATTTTTGAATATTCCACTCAAATTGTATTTCACTTAGATCAGACGTTTAAAATATTGCATTATTTATCTTAGTAGCAAATTAATTTAAACATAATGATGTGTAGTCTAAAACATGCACACACATACATTCATGTTTACATATTACTATCATTGTAGAATAAAGTATAGATCATCCTCCAGAAAAAATTCAAAAAAGAATATCATATAACTTCAGTATTCTGTAAGAGGCACCCCAGTGTTTGACAGCAAATGTGGAAGCTTGGTGCAAGATATCATGGGAATATCTTATACATATAATGATTCAGAGATCCTTTACTTCCAGTATTTACTTTTCACAGTGATACTCTTCTCAACTATGTAGAACACATCAAACAATAGCCTAGTGACATAAAATTCATAAATCGTACAGTCTTCCTATGCTTGAAAATGCCCACTTTTTATCACTTTGCACATAAAAATCATTATGATGCAGATCTTGTCTTACTTAATGAGGTATGCTAATTGCAGATACCTTTCTATTTTCTTGGAAACAGTGAAAAATGAGAACATTTCAGTATATTAAATGTATCATTTAATGGTTTTCATCTTCATAAAAATATCCATTAGGAACCCATTCATATATGATGTGCCTGTCATGTGTTACAGTACCAGATCAGTTTTTATGAAAATATCCAATTTATAGTTTGTAGATGTAAGTTTAGAAATTTTTGAAATGTTACCCATCTTATGAAGATGTGGAGTCATATATACTGAAGGTTATATCAGCAGACAGTGATTATGTGTGTAAAAGGGATTATGTTCTGTTCAAATGTGAGTCCCTAAATGCATGTGGTAGTATACATAGCCCCTCATGAATATTTGACTGGAAGTTGAAATGCCTCCTTAGTGTCTAAGCTGTCAGTAAATCAACTTGTAATTCATCTTTACTCTGATATATAATGAGTGGTCCTTGGTTTTAAGGATTTCTGTGCTCCACTTAAATTTTTTCCTGAACAAGTATTCCCATGCAGTTTTTGTTCCTGAATTGTGTGTGTGTGTGTATCTTTGATATTAGTCATCTAGATTTGTTAATGCATACACTGATTGCAGTTGTAATTTCATTCAGTGAGAGATGATCCTTGTGGGTAGTAGAAAGAGCTCCTGGGGCTACTGCAGAAGCATGAGTTTCCTTCTAGTTGCTCCTGATAGCTGACTAAAATGTAACACAGATATTTCTTTAAAAGAATAATATACAGTGGAAGTACAAAAGGATAGATTTTGAAAAATATGTAGCAATCATCAAAATTCCAGAGAGGGCTACTGATGAGTTCTTGTTCTACTGTGTTAATGCGTGCTTCTTTTTAAACTACTTAAACTTTTAAACTATTTATAATATATTAAAAATAGAATATTGACATATTTCACAGGTTATTCCACGGATATCATGCCATTCTGAAAATGTCTAAGTCACCTGTTTCCCTTTAGGAGCGTCATGATGTTATTTTTACCTTGGAGGTGTGACTAGAACCCCAAAGCTCCTATTTTCTAGACTCTTCCTGCTGTATTACATTTTTTTCCTTTATAATTAAAAACTGCCAGTCTGAATATGGAAAATCTTACTGTTGGAATAGTTTGAAGAAATTGACTTTAATTCAGCTCAACTCAGAACTGAATCTACTAATTTTGCTAAAGGTATCTAGGGCTACTTTGGAATTAGCAATAACAAAATAAGACACATGGTTCTTGCTTTATAAACCTATTGTCCAAGAGTAGAGCTGGACTTATGTCCTCATAGAAATTTATCACTCATGAATTTATTTGTTCAACCTTCAACCATTTGCCTTAAATGTCATGTTTGCACATAACAAAAATGCCCAAACAATTCCTCTATCTCTTCTGAGGAGGCATATAGACCACACAGGATTTTTATAATTACATTCCAGAATAAATTTTAGTGGAAGTTAGAGAAGAGGCATGAGCACATGGCTGGTGTGCTCCAGGAGACAGAGGCTGCCACTCTGCTGATAGCTAGAAAGGAAAGGACTGCCCTAGGAAGGAACAAAGACATCACTCCATGAGTAGTGACACTGCAATTAAATATAGCCACTCAGTTTGAGTCTTCAGCTTGGAAGAGTTTGCCCTGCCTGTATTTGTCTGTGGATAAGCTAACTAGCTTTCTATAACTAATTCAGTGTTTCCCCTGAGCAGTAACATAAACATCCTGGTTCCAAACCTCCATCAGAGCAGTAAGTTTGCTCATACTTTTGTTTTATCTTTTTTGTTTTCCTAGGGTGGTGGTAGGGTTTTGAAGAGTAGGAAGGTAGACATTATTTTAACTATTTGATTTTTCTGGTTGAAGAACTAACAAGTTGTTGGGAGTTCTTGGGAATAGTGTATCTCAAACTTTAATATGCAAACATGTAACTTAGAAATCTTATTGAAGTGCAGATTATGATAACTACATCCAGGAGCTGGAGATACTGTTCTCCCACCAAGCTCTGAAGTGGTATCTGTGCCCAGAACCCCACTTGGAGTAGAGAAGGTATAGGATATGTTATTCAGATGACTTGTCACATCTGTTGTCCTGATGTGTCGTACTTCCTCTCTTTCCAACTTTGAAGAAATAATGGATGGAAAGATCATGCTTTGTGGTTGCTTCTGAAGGCTTTCCCCTTGTTTGTGTGCAGCTGGGGATTTGCAAACCATAAGGTATCCACCATTAAAATGGTATGTAACTGATTTGTAAAATAGAAATGCATCAGAGTAAAATTTAGGAGTTGCACTGATCTGGGAAAAGCCCCAAGTTTTCTTGGGAGGAAATAACTCTCTACAAGAGACAGAACATATGAATGAAAGAGTACAAAATGAAAAAATATCATCTCATTTATATTAACGGATAAGTATTTTTAATTGGATGATAGGCTTTGGTCTACTAGAGAATCTTTAATAAACCTACTTCTCCCCCAGCCCCTACCCTTTTGTTTGGTACCAGGCATTGAACCCAGGGGCACCTAACCACTGAAACACATCCCAAGGCCACTTTTATTTTTTATTTTGAGACAGGATCTCACTAAATTGCTTAGGGTCTCAATAAATCACTGAGGCTGGCCTTGAACTTGTGATCCTCCTGCCTCAGCCTCCCAAGCCTCTGTGTCTAGAGGCATTTGTCACTGCACCCACCTCCCATTTTTCCATATTTTTTGGTACATTACAGTTGTACGCACAGTGGTACTCATTACATATACGTACGTGCACACAATATAACGGCATAATTTGACCAATATCATTTGCCAGTATTTGCCCTTTCCCTCTTCTTCTCACTCTTTTTCTCCCTCTCCTTTCTTCTACTATTCTTCCTTCATTTTTCATGAAATCCCAATACAAACAACAAAAAATGGCTCAAAATTATTGATCTCATAAAGTTTGTATTTGTCCTGTCAAGATTGTTGTTGAAAATCTGTCACTCCCTTTTATTTTTTTATCCACAGGTGACCTTATCATTATTATTATTATTATTGATGTAAAGGTATAAGATTTGTCTTTTGTGAAGATAATTGATAAATACGGAATTCGTGTGTGTGTGTGTTTGTGTGTGTGTGTGTGAGTTTGTGTGTGTGTGTGCACACACACACCTGTGTGAATTCCTTTAATAATATCTAGATTTATAAAGCCATACTGACTATTCATTCTTCTTGTATGCATATATAATTCCATTAGGTAACAGATGATTCACATGCATTGTAGAAAGAACCCCTGAGGCTACTAGTTAGGTATGAGTTTCTAGCATTCACTGGGTAAAGAATTTATCATCAGGAGCTTATGATCTTTAAGAATACATGACATGAAGACAATGATTGAACAAAATATGACTTTTTCTTGCTACTCTAAATTGTTATAAGCACTCCAGTTATGTAACCAAGATGGAAATAACTCCACTTAAGTCATTTGAGGTACTTGAATACATTTTGGAAAGGCGGGGCTATATTGTTTCTTTTACTAAGATGGTACTCAACCCAGAGATGATACTCAACTGAGAGATTAGTTACCATGTATGTATATGAAGCTTCCTGTGATAGAACAATTAGCTGAGCATTCAATAAATAGCAGCACCATAACAAAAAAGCTCATTTGGATAATCATTACCTGAAACAAAACTTGCAGTGCAGTTCTTTGCTTTGTCTGTCTTAATTCTCTTTTGCATATATATCACTAGAGGCTATATAATTTTGTAGCTGAATGTAAATGGTGTTTATGATCATATTTGTTTGTGTTTGTAGATTGTAGAGAGATTCATCATTAGTTTTCATCTGGTTTTTATGAAATCTTTAAATCCTTTGCTAATTAACTTGTGTTTAAATTGTTTTGGCTCAGAGATTTGTTTTTACAAGTAAAAAAATATTACCAATGTATATTTCTCATCTATCACTAAAAAGTTGATGTATATAAGATGTCTTACCCTCTCTCCTTCTTCTCTTATCATGGTTTATCACATTCTTTCACATTGCAATGCATCTGGGTTTATAATATGGCTTAGGCAAATAAATATATTTGCTTAATTTGCTTTTGTTTTAGTTCTGTAATTTGTACTCTGTGTGTGTGTGTGTGTGTGTGTGTGTGTGTGTGTGTGTGTGTAAACACTGTCTACACATTCCTCTTGTTCAATTCATTTAATCTTACTGATATCTGGCATCATTTTGATCATTATTATATTTTCATCTCCAAAACAATGAAAATATTTTTAGATCTGTGATAATATTTTAATCATTCTGGCCAGATACATTAAAATTATCTTCAAGTTCATAATATAGTTAAATTGCATAATACCATAATCTCATATTTTGTAATTTTTTAATTAATCAAAATATCTAGAGAATAAAGTAGTTTCCATATTTTATTTATTAAATCAGATTAGATCATAACCCATTTTTAACCCTAGTCTTTATTTCTGAAAAAGTTTTGCAGTATCTGGCCCTACCTTATCTTAGGATGTATAGTATATTCAGTTTAGTGAATATTCAGATACTTAGCATTGAGTTTGTAAAAGCACAGTTGGGGGATTAGTCAGATATGTTTTTAATATCTTCTTTACTGTTTAAGTTGCTTGGCCTAGATGATTTGCTTGGTTTCCCAGCCACAAATTATTACTAAACAAGATATGATGACAGAACTTGGATAATGTATACATTAAAATTATTAAATATAAAAGATCTAGCACAGATCTTTTAAATATACATGGTGATTACCACTAACAATGCTCTAGATCTTACACTCTTATATTAAAAACATTGAATAATTAAATTGAAGAACCAAAAGCACATTCAAGATGAATTATCCTTTGTATTCAGAAAGAAACAGAGACATGGAAAATTACTACAATCATAAGATGTTCAGTACTATTTTTAATATTTTTCTGTTTTAATAAAAACACCCTGAACTTGCTTTTTTAATATTTTCCTATTCTGATAAAAAGACTACATTGATGGTAGAACTTGAAGAGGATCTAGTTAATTGCACTATCTTTTATATATGCATTTATGTAGACTTTAATATGTACATCAGTTGGCATATATTTTACTCAAGTAAAGTGGAAAAAATCTTTGGAAACTGTGAGTTTCATTCTGTTTTGGAGCTTAGTCAGTGTTATGATAGTATGAAAGTGCCTGTGTATACCATAAACTGTAATGGAACTATGCACACACCATCTTTTATTTCTAAGTTATCCTATTATTCAGAAAAAAACTCTTTGGGGCCTGAGTATGTAACTCAGTGGTAGAGTAACTGCCTATAGGCAAGGCCTTGAGTTCAATATTCATCACCACAAAAGAAAAGGAAATTAGAAAAGAAAAAAGAGAGTGAGAAAGACAGGTTGAAAGGGACAGAAATCTACTTAAACTATTGCAAATAGAAGGAAGTATAGAGTTTTTGTAAGAATATATTGATCTTTGATAAATTAGGTATCAGCATGACTCATATTGTCAGACCTAAGAATTTGGAAGATTGCTAGTTTATTTGTTGCTTTTTCACGTGTGTGCGCGCGTGCACTTCAACACTAAGTTACATTCCAGCCTTTTCAAATTTTCTTTTGAGAAGGGATCTAATTAAGTTGCTCAGGCTGGCCTTGAGCTTGTGAGTATCTTGCCTCAGTCTCCCAAATAACTGGGATTATAGGTATGTGCCATACCTGGATCTGGTCTCTTAATTCATAAGGATTATGTGTTTCTTCCTTTGTGGTCTCAATAACTATCCTCTACTTGTGGGCTACTGTATTTTTTTTTAACCTTCATAAACTTACCTTATCATTTCCAAATTTACTGTGGCATCAATTTTAGACCCAACCCTTCATGACATTTCAGTACAAGTAGTCAACCTGACAAGCAACACATACACATCTCTTTCCAGTGAACCATAAACTCAGGAGTTAGAGAATTGGAGAACTTTGGGCTAGCTTCCCTTGAGATGGAGATAAGCCTTGCCATCAAAAATAGAAAACCTAAATTAATTTTAAAAAATAGGGGATCTATGTTGGGCAAATAATGAACTCTCTTAAGTATGAAGTTATATTTTTTATTAACTTCAGATAAAATATCCTCAGTTGTTTACTTGATTTGCTTTCACAGCTTTGCCCATCTAATAATTTTCACTGAGAAGGTAGGAATCTAATACACATAGCGACTATGGGCGATAACTGTTTCTGTTTATCAAGTTAACAACACTAAGAAATGAACTATTTACCTCAGAACAGTGAGATTCAATCATTAAAGGATGCATAGGACCTTATTTCTCTTCTATCCATGTCCATTGTCCTGGCATCAAGAAAAAAATATTAAAAATCCTCAAACTAGTGATATTTGAAAACTGTCAATACATATTATATTTATGTCCTAATCTAAAATGAATGTTTTATTGATGCTATGTCAAAAATTATCATAATTTTATCTAGGGCTAGACACATGCTATGAGGTTTATATTTTTATTTTGCTATCTGATAAGAATAGGTTTATATGTTTATATATTAGATCATTTAAATTAAGAAATTACTTCATTTTTAGTCTTAAAAACATTTCCATCAAGCAGTGCATATTATAGCCAAAAACTGTTTTGCTTGTGTAATATATCCCCAAATACCATGTGCTTCAATTTCTGTTAGTTTCCCTGCTTCTGTAAAGTAATAATGCAGAAACAGAAATGTAAAAACCTACCATTAACTATATATTCTAATAAATTGGTAACTAGGCCCTTACCAACATTAGAACAATCTTTTGACCAACAAACATAATTTTCTTGAAAACAGATATCATAAGTTTATGGTAGTACACTGAAATCTCATTGACACTGTTCACCCTAGAGTGAAGAGTCATAGACTTTAGTTTTCAACTTCACAAAAGGAGGTTTAATTACTCACTTTCTAATAGAATTTAACTATAATATAGTTCCAGTTGAATGGTAATTGCATTATGGCAAAATTCAATCTTAAATCTCTATCTTTTGTAGCTTTATATCTTTTAACTTTGTCTTAATTTCCTTCTGGTTCTTTCTTCTTTCTAAACTGCTTGAATGGCTACTCAGGTCCACAACAACAAAATATGTTTTATTTCACATAATTTATGTGAAAGTTAGTACCCATGGTTGGTGAATTTACTCATTTAAAACATCTGTTAAGCCAAGGAGAACATGTCTCTAGGGTTGGAAAAGGGAAAATATTTTAGAGAATAAATATGGATTTGCTTCCCCAGCACAATTGTAAGTAGGAAGTATGGTAGTTTGCAAAAGTATTTTTGGTTGGAGTTCTATGCATATTAGCAATGATGAGAATTAATGAAAATAATCACATAATAAATAAGAGATCTATGAGTTTAATCCACATTAATTAAAATGTGTAGTTGCCATATCAAAAGTTTCTAATCATCATACTAAAGTAAATATTCTAAATGTGCAATAAGATATTAAGGAGCTAACTCATAAAAGGCACTTTATTTTCCTTCTCACAGTTGGAATGTAAGCATATTACATTTAATTTTTATTCCAGATTTTTTTATATACTTGTGATAAGGCAGTGAAAAAAAAACAAAGGTTCCTGGTGGAAGAAATAGGTTTTTCCTCTCAATTCTTCTCCCTTCATTGTGCAAACATGTGAGAGATTTATCTGCAAGATGCCACATAATTTCTTCTGCAGTAGAGCCTTTCAAAAGCCATTCAGAATTTGGTATAAGTGTTTGATTACTGGACACACTTGTAATTGAACACCAGTTTCTCTTCCACTGTAACACCATGAGAAGTTTCTGAGTGCATGTTAAGTTGCATGGTTTTGTAGTGTATGAAATCTCTTCTCCTTATTTACTGCATTGGTACCGAGGGGTTCTTCTGAAAACAAATGATGCTGAGTAGATTTCTTTCCCTCCTCCTGACCCCACAGCACAAACTGACTATCAACTTCTGTGTCCCACTAGGTCCAACATTTCATTAGTACAGCTATTCAACGTGGCATTGTGATTTGGTAATTTCGTGAGGGTACATTTTAATAACACACACACACACACACAAAATGTTATTCTGGAACTTCCTTTTCTTCAGAATGCTATTGTTTGCTGGTTTTGAGAAAAAAAAGTCATACATCCATTATTAATTTTAAGCAGGCTTCTCTAAATTGAGAGAGATTCGCAATGCCCTGAGTTACTAAACTCTGGACTAGGAGGTTCTTTTTCTGAGTGTTGCTCGAGGCTACCTGTCAAGATTCTGCTCTACTAGTCTTACTTTCTTATTTTCCCATCACACCTAGAAGTATTTCCACACATCCCCGTGGTTCTTTGGCTCTTCTTGCCCATTCAGTTGAAATTCTTCAGAGAACCTGAATCAAACCTCTCATTTATCAGAGCCTGCAGATGTGAAGGTACAGACACTGACTAAGTCAGATTTGGGGTTTGCAGGCATAAGTTGAGCCTGAAAGAAGGGGAGGAAGGAATATCAGTTTGTCTTTACTATCTCCAACTCAGCCTGTTTGGAAAGAACACTAAATTATTGACACCCTGGGCAAATTATTTCTCTTTTTTTCCTTCAGTTTGTTCATCTATGCAATGGAAATATACTAGCTATTCATGGGAAGATTTACTAAAATAATACTTACATGTTAGGAAACTTTTGGATGCCAGGGATATAAAATAAAAAATGTACAGATACAGATGGCTCTTCACCCTTTTAAATATTTATCTGATGAGTGTTCTCTTTTCTCCCCAACTCTTATGTGCCCCCTGAAGATATGAAGTCACATTAAATTGTACCAAAATGCTATTGTATTATTCTTGTACAAGGGAGGATTTTTACCAATAATATACAGGAACAAACAAACAGCCACCACCACAACAACAAACCCACACAACTTCAGTTAACAATAACTTCCCTGATAGAAAAGAATATAACTCCACAATATAATGCCAAATAGAAAAATGGATTCTCTTTAGTCATTAGCTACTGTGTGTTTACCTAACAGGCCTAGAGAGGTGTGATTGTCAGCAGAAGATGTACTGCATAAGGAGGACATCTGAATGACGAGAGAGTTGGCATTTGTGAACTCTGGTGAGAGATAGAGGTGGACTATTTCAGTGCAGATAAATGGATTTGTGACAGAAGGTAATGGTTTGGCAGCTAGATACACATTGAATTTTTTAATTTATTGTAACATTTTGGCATGAAAAATTAGTTCTGACAACCCCTATGCCGGCTGAGGTAAGCCTGGCTATAAATCCCATTTCTCCCTTTCCTTCAATACCCATTGCCAACACTGTTCACATGTTCACATCTTGCTATAGCAAGAAAGTCTAGGTTTTTTTTTTTTTCCCTTTCAGGAAAACATTTAAATGGTGTGTGTGTGTGTGTGTATACATGTGCACATGTATGTGCACATGTAGTGGTATGCTGTGTGCCAGGCTTTGTTCCAAGGATTATAAATATGACAGCAAACCCAAAGAGAAATGTTCCAGTGCTTGGAAAGCTTAAAATCTAGTGAGAGGAGAAAATTATTTCAATTAAACAAATTTGATCAGCAAAGCAATTTTTGCAAAGTGTGACACAGACAGTAAGAGGCTGCTTTGGGTACAGAGGTCAGGGAGAGCTATTCCGAAAGGAGAGTTGTGTAAGTTTCAGTGATAAGGACTTAGCCATGCACTCCTCTGTCCAGTGTGGTCTTCCTCATATCTGCAGAAGAAGGTATTTGTCTGGGCACTGTCAGTGATGTTTTAATGTGCTTGGGTTGGTGTTCCAGATATTTACATTGCTGCTCACACCTCTTTATGATGTGATGTTTTATCTGGTGTGTTTCATTACTTATTAATACAAAACTGTTTTCCCCTGACTCCCTTCTGCCATAAGACATGTGCCTTTTCTAGACATAGTGTATTCTCCTTCTAAAATAAACACCGAGACCTGTGTCTTCTTCTAAAGATAATTTTCTTTCTTTTTATTATACCTCTCTATATATATCACCGAAGGGCAGCCCACATTACTTCAGTTAACCTTTCCACATTTACTTTCAGGCACAGTAGATTCAGACATATTTACTATTCATGTTGATATGAAATTACAAACCACTTTGTATTGCTCTGCAGTTCTTCCCTGAAAACAATTTCAAATGATAGGGAACACACTTATTTATTTATTTATGGAGTATGAACTACATGCCAAACAATTATGAGATAAACAGAAGTGAGACAAACTGACTTCTAACTCCAAACCTATATCTTTCCCATTATACCACAGCCTCTCTCTGCAATGAATTTGTTTGTTTCTCAATGGAAAATGCCTGTCCAACATTTTTTTGGTGTTCTTTTCAAATCTAAGTTTTAACTGTGTAAATAATAGGAGTTGATATATTTTATTAATAAATTAACAACAACAAAAAGAAATGCCGGTTTCTTCAATATAAAGATACACCAGTTTCTCCTTATAAGCACAGGGAATAGTAGTTACCTTTGCAAAATTAGCATAAAAAAATGAAGCTTTCAGAGAATAATTCCCACAAATTCTTACAGACTGAATATTTGCGTTCCCCCAAATTATATAATGAAATCATAATACTCCCAGTTTGATTGCATTAGGAGGGTCTTTGGGGAGGTATTGGGTCATGAGGATGTAGCTCCTTTGGGATTAGTGCCTTCAAAGGGGATGAAGGGACCAGAATTCTCTCTTTCCATCACGTAAGAATCTATCCAGAGAAGGTTCTCTGCAAACCATTAAGACTGCTCTCACCAGACACAAGAACTGCCAAGGTCTTAATCTTGTATTCCTAGTTTCCAGAACTGAGAGGAATACATTTCTGTTGTTTGTACCACCTAGTTGGTGGTACTAGGAGTACCTAAGACACTGATTTTGTACACATAGTTCCCTCTGTCTGGAATGTCCTTTGTTCTCTTTTCTGCCTTGTGAAATTCCACTTATTCCTACCTTTCAATGCCCAGTTTAAAAGTAATTTACTTTAGTGCAGATTTCACTAAGCCCTCTCCTCTGGGCAGACTCTTGGCCCTAGGGTTTGTGGGTTTGTGTTCCCATATTGGTTTTTAGACATTCTTATTTTTAGCAACTGTCCACTTAAAGGTAAGGGACATGACTTTTCTGTAGGTACTTACAGGCCTTTTCAATGAATCTTAGCTTCAGTTGAGCACAATATGTTGAATTTTTCTCATAACATGCTTTCTAAGATTGTAGGCAGCAGAATGGACTATTGTTCTCCATTGATCTACATGAATTCCCCTGAAGCCTGATGCTAGGATGGCTTTCACAGAAGGAACACACTTTTTTTTTTTTATTGTGGGGGAAAGAAAAAGAAGAGTTCCGCATTACAAATTTATGTTTGAATACTGGAATTGAATATATACTACCTCTCTTACTATAACTCTTTGAAAGATTTTTCAGTACAAAATATAAACAATAATGTGAGACCAACTATCACCTTATACTATTAATATGGCACTCTCCAATGCATGTTTTCTCGTATTCTTCATATAATTTCTTTTTTATCTGGTGTGTTCTTTTTCTGAGACTAGGCTTTATTCATAGTTATCATCTTTTGGTCATAGTCTAATCTTCCATATCCTCATAGCCCAGGATAGTTCCTAGTATGTAGATGATAAAATAATGCACAGTGACAGAAGGAAGGGAAGGAGGAGGAAAAATGAGAAAAGGAAGGAAGTTACCAATGTTTTGGTTGTTGGAACTGAAGGGTTGTTTCCTATTTGAGTTCCATGTGTGTCTCTAACAGGCTTCTCATGAAAATTTCTCTTTTCTTGTCTTTTTTTATTTCTTATTTTTGACTCCATTGAAGAGTCATGTCAGGGTTCAAAACTAAAACATTTTGTCAATAAGTCCATACCACTGGACAGAGTTTGCATGGTCTGTCTTATAATCTGTTTTCTTAGAAATTTGTATTACGTGATGTGAGATATCTAGGTAAAGTGAGGAGTTAAGTAAGAAATTATGAATTTTCCCTCACTCTAGCATTAAAGAAAAAAAAAAAACACTACAATATGTGTACAAGTCAGTGTAAAATCATCAAATTCCCTCTGAGGTCATTCAGCCTTTGTATTTAAAAATGTTTGCAATTATATTTGAATTTGAACCAGATTGAAAATATTCATAATGTTGCCAATAAGTAGTATTGAAGTTTTTACTTATAACATGCAGACTGCTAAACTTGTTTTTTATATAATAAGCATGGGATCAAGTGGGGATTTTTTCCTCCATCACATATTAGTTATTTCTCTGAATGCCTGCTAGGTGCTAACAGCTTTTCTTTTCAGATTTCTTATTCCTTTGCTTCATGAACTGAATGAAAGTGACTTTTGGCAACATCTGTTCTTTTGGCTATATAATGCCAACTAAATGGGTTTCACTCCATGCTTCTTACCTTACCAGTTGTTCGAAAGCATGCATAACTATAAGAGATAATGCAATATGGGTAGAATTGATGGCTTATTTTTCTAAAGCAGGAAATATTGCTAAATGTAGAATAAGAAAATTATTTTATTATTTGAATAAAGAGCTATAGATGTTTTAGCATGTTACTCTTCTGGAGTCGTTTTGTCTCTTTTCATCTTCACAACAATTAATTTCAAATATAGATGAATAAAATCTTGGCATTGGAATGCAGACCTGGGATAGTACATGGTCCAACTTCCCACCCTATTCAGGGTCTCTTCTAAAGTCCCACAAGAGCCTGGTGTCTAGCTGTGCACCTTCCTTCTGAGCACTGCCAGTTCATGACCTTTCAATTCATACTGTAAGGGGATCATTTGGCCCAGGAGAAACAAAGGAACTCTAGGCTCAGCTTTGTTTTTAACTGTTACAAAGAATGAGACCAAACCCCTCTCTGAACCTCAATATCCTTATATGTAAAGTAATAGTGCTGAAATTCAAGCTATGTAAGGTCACTTCAGGATTAGATATTCAGTGACTCTGTATATGAACATGCATATTCCAATTTAATTAATATTATCTTATAGTTTAAACTTTTTATATCTGTTATTGTAATTTCTGACTGATCTTCTTCAAAATTTCAAAGAAGCATCAACTTATCTCTCTATCTGGCCTCAAATTATCACATACCATATTAAGGTTGTATTTGAAAATTCCAGCTGCTACTTCAAGAAGCCCTTAATCTGTTGAGGTGTTTTGTTGGTGATCGAAAGGAACGGCAACACAAAAATCAGGAAGAGAAAAACTAGGAATAAAAACTATGACAACATACAATTCATAAAACTAATTTCACACTCACATGATTAAAAAAAATGCTGAAGTTAATCACCTATAACTTTTAATAAGAACAGAGTAAAAACAGCTGATGGGACCATGATCAATCTCTGATGAAAAAAAGAGGGAAACCAAGAGGAGAAAATGAGAATTTTGTTCATCATTCTAATGATTCTTAGATGCTGAAAAGGATTGCAGAGCATGTTCTTGTCACCTACTTCCAAAATTCCCGATGTCCAGCCTTTTAGCTTCCTTTTAATCATTCAAGTCAAAGGGAATAGCTACAAAATACTAAAAAATTCTAACTTCTAAATATTTATTTATTATATTTGATTTCAATTTCATTTCAGTTAATATAAAGTTAAGAACTAATTCTTCTTATAAGCATAATTTTCAAAGTTTATTTTTCCATACTTTATATTGTGCATGATGATTATATATGTAATTGTAGGATTCATTGTTAAATCTTTGTCCATGCACAGGATATAATAATATAATTTGGCTGATCTAAATATTTGTCTTAACACATACTCAAAATCCTGTAAACGTTATTTCTTGACTCCTAAATTGTCCATGGGTATACACACACACACACACACACACACACACACACACACACACATATACATATAAAAAAGTCTGCAAACTTAAAGTGTGGTAACTTAAACTGATTATTATGTGGTATTCTGAATTTTGAGAAGGCAGAGTCCAGGGAAGTTCCCAAATACTTTGATTTCATTGATAACATTAGCTTTAAAAAAAAATAGTTTTACACTTCTAATTTCTACTAAGCACCTTTACTAGTTTTATTTTTTCTTAAAATCTATAACATTTTAAGCCCATTTTATCATAATGTACTATCTATTTTGAGCTGTGCATATGGAACAAAATATAAGATTAATTGATTTAGAACTTTTTGTTTTAGTGATTTTTAAAGAGAATAAAAAAGTACTAAACACATCTTATGCTTTTAAAATTGCATATATCTTGTGTATTAGAGAGAGGGAGAGAGAGAGAGAGGGTTGGGGAAAGAGAATAATTAATAAATGGTTTTAAACTGAGTGAAACAGTAGTAAAATGTCCTTTGCATCTGGGTTCTTAGATTTGAAAATGTTGAAAATTTATTTTGGATGGAAATAACATGTACATTACAAAGATCTTCCTGTGGAATTTAAGGAAAAGTCTTCAGGAAAGACTGGCCTGCACTCAGTATTTTTGAAATATATCCTAAAATCCATACAATTGAGTCTGACAAATGATACAGTACCCTCTTTTTCTCTAAACATGAATGTGGTAGCACAATGCAGGGTTCTCTGGCTTAAAAATTCACAACTTTGAAGTGAAATATTGGTGAGTCCTCTTCTCAGAAGAGGTGATTCCTTCTTTTCAGTGGAATGAAAAACACTGCACAGGGGAAAAATCAATAGTTTTGCAATATATGAACTCATCAATAGTTCCAGGTGTTTTGCATCCTGACCTCTGTCCACATAAGCAAGCTAAGCAAAGCTAGATTGTTGCCCTGCCATTACAGAGCAGGTGGGGAAAGGCCCTGGGGAGGACATGGTCCTGGAATATCTAAATTATCTAAATAGCTACCCAAGATAAAAATGCTAATCTGTCATGAAAAGGTATAATAGCTAATGACAGTATGTTTTCTACTTATCCTGTAGGGACTACATATGAAAAAATTAAAACAGATTTGTTTTTCTAAACTGCCGAAAGATAGTTGAATATTCCTTTGCAGGCATCCTGATAAAACTGGTTGATTTATTTAGCTTTGTGAACTATGTAACAGTATACAACAGATGCCATTGGCAGACATTTGTAGTTTAAAACTCCAGCATATTTTACATGTAGTACAGTCAAGCATTTAGTGCTCTGAGAACAGATCTGGGTTTTATTATTCTTCCTTTTCCTCTTTTTCTCTGTGATCTTAAGTGAATTTAAATTTGCTTATCTTCCATATACAGTTATAGACTGTTCAGATGCAATATATTTAATATTTTTAACCAATGTGTTATTATATTCATTCTCTTCAAATGTAACTTTCTTACATTATCAATAGATGTCTCTTCTAGCTCAAAGCTGCATTAGAGGAAAATGGTAAATTAAAAACTCTTTTTCTAACTACCAAAAAGTTACTTATTAGAAGAATAAAGATACATTTCATTTTGTTTTGTTTTTGCAGAGCAAACTGAAGTTTTCTAACCTGGGCCCTAGGGTATTTCATCAAGAACAGTCTTAAGTAAAAGCTTGCTATTCACTTTTCAAAAGTAAGATTGTCTCTGCACTGTGCTCTGGTTTTTCTAAATGAGCTGAAAATAAATTGTATGTGCTTCTCTGGTTTCTTTAACTTCTAGCATTTCCTTTGTATCTAGTCCAACTTAATGGCACTTTGAGAGAATCAAATTTGGAAATTAGTGTCATAGTGTTGAGTCATTTATAGCAATTAGGTCATGTCCACATTAAAGGAGAGAGGTGACAATAAACCATGAAGTATCTCCCTTGTTTGCTTAACCACTTTGATTTATAACTTTTACATTAGAATATTTCTTTCTTAGTTATTGGTAAGAGAAAATTCATGTTAAGTTTTTTAGACCATCATGTTTCTTATGTCTGTCGAAGGCATGCCTAAATCTCAAACCAGAATGGCAAGAGGAAATATTTTACCTAAATGAAAAAGACAAAAATAAAATGAATATACAAGTTAAAAAGAGAGGGAGAAAATAAATTACTATAACACTGGAACTGCTTGCTTCGGTAGGAGTCAGAAGTGTGGAGTCACAGTCAGCTATTCAGTAGTGAATAATTTGTGAGCAATTAATCTTTATTGGAGAATGCCTCTGTGCCACAATCAATCATATCAGAAAGACCACACAGACTCTGGACTATAGAGAAGGGTCCTCATGGTGTACATCAAAACTTGACATTCATGATTGCTCTCTAATGTAGCAAGATGCTAGAAGGAACTATGGGATGTGCTGTCAGAAAGAGATAAATCAGAATTTTAAAATAAAATAAAAATGGATTCAATACCTTGACTTTATAATTTATCCTACATGTGGAACTCACTTGTTTTGTCAGCTTATCAGAGCAAGCATAGTTATCGACAGGACTTAATTCAAGCAACTCAACTGCTGATGGATCATAGATTTATAATAAACCCCTACCCCATCCTATTTTCTCTTTCGTGTTCTCTGCCCTAGACCAAAATATCTTTGTGTGAAATTATATGATGCATGTGCCTGAACACTGTTTTTTTCAAAATTAAGAAATCCTTACTTGTACCTTCCTTATATTGAGATAATGAAATCAAAATATGTCATTTTGAAGAATTTGTGGTGACTTACTGCCTCACAGATTAAACTTGAAAAAATTTTGCTTGTCCCATACTTATCACTTGAACACTTTTTCCATCTTTAAATAGCTCAAAAAACAGAACAGGAACTAACTGTCCCTATGAGTGCAGACTGGTCATTGCGTATCTTACAATAGGACCTTGCCTATTCCTCTTTACAAAGATTCGTGATTCTTGGCTGTACATGAGGCTCTCAATATTAGAAATGCTATTCGAACTCTATTTGCCTCTTTCTTCTTTGGTGAAGACTGTTTTTAGTGAGTCCCAGTTGTTCAATGTGTATATACTTCAGCATTCAAATATCTCCTCAAATATTGAGGAAATTCTCTATACAATTTGACAGAAGAGGGAAGAGGCATCTGCATGACTAGCATCTCAGATACTTTATCCTGGTACAAATATCAGGTTACAATTACTGCTTGTATATTTGATTGATTGTCTTTTTTGACATAGTATGTGTGAACAGGAAAATTTCTATTTGGATCATCATTACATTTCCTGAGCCAAATATGGTACCTGTTGGTACCTTAATTTTGTAACTGTTTGGTACGTTGAGCATTTTATAACTTTTGTGGAATAAATGGAGTTAGTGAGGATATATGAAAAGAAGAAATTTTGGTGTGTTTTCCTACTCACAATATTTTTCTGTCCATTTTTACTTTTGTGGAAAAAAAACCCTATGGAAGTATTAGAACTACTGGTAAATTAGTAATATTTTGATACTGAATTTGAATAACTATCTTTCAGCATTTTCAAATTTCCATCTAGTATTTAGTTTTGCAATAATTCTGAAAGTTAAACAGGGCCATTAAATGACTATGTCAAAGTTATAAATCCAGACCCATTATTTAAATTTATGTGAAGCAAAATTTTTGTTAAATTGATATGTGGGCTAGTACGTGTAGTGTGAGAAGGTAGAAAGAAAGGAGAAAGAATAAGAAGTATGGTAATAATCTCCTCTGGCTACCTTTGTCCTCTTTTATCATATTGTGTGCTCTTAAAATATTCTCCTAACATAAAATCCATTCCAACTAACTTCCATCTCACAAAAGACAGGGGGGTATTCATGGGTTAGCTTCGACTGATAAGAGTATTCCATAAATTGACTTCTTCAGAATACTCAAAGCATGGTCATGTTCATGTCATTAATAAACATGTCTACTTTCTTTTTGGTGGAGTTCCTTTTGTGAGCCAGGAGCTGGTGAAATGATGATTGTTGGTTCACATCCTTGACTACTTTAAGCGTTCTGCTGAATTCTGAGGCAAAATAAGAGAATGGATGTTTCTTTTTATTTATTGTTTCATTAAAGTTATGATTATTAGACTTTAGCACCATAACCTGTCCTATTTTCCAAGCAAGGATCAAATGGGTTAATGAAGTTGTATGTTTTTGTTTTCCCAAACATATTTAGAAAATACCATACAATTTTAAAATGACCAATATTTGTGCATAGAGAATAGCCTGAAAAGTACCAGTTGTTATCAGTCATTCACACTTCTTAAAATTATTTCTTTAGAAGTTCCTAGCAGAGCTCAATTGTACTTTCTTCTGCTAAAGTAGACTCATATCATTGACTAAGCATTAGATTTATAACATTATAACCATATAGTTCAATGACCTCATTTAATGTCCAATACATGTGAGATCAAAAAAAAAAATATGTACCCTTCTCTATGACATCTAGAATAGAAGTGTCCAAGGACATTTGTCTCTTGACTTCTAAATCATGCTGATATTTAAAGATGTAGCAAGTCTTTTAGGAAATTTATCAGGCAGGCCCTCCATTCTAAAAATCCAGAACCAGAATCTAGATAAGTTCCCGTGTTCCTGGAGCTAGGAAACCTCAAGGGGCTATGAAGTAGAGAGATTCACAAATGGAAATGAGCCCTATTTGAAGAGACTAGGATAAAGATGTGCTTCCTTGAAATCAAGTGGCATCACGAGTGTGTAATGTTTGGGATCCACAAGAGAAGACCATTAGAAAAGGGGTGATATTTTTTTCCCAGTCAAAGCCCAGGAAGTCTCATATGCTATTAGAAAATTCAGAATTAGGCAGTGACAGTCAAGCAAAGTCACTTTTTGTGAGACACAACTCATCACTCAGTCTAGTCACCTGTGGCCACATTGATGGCATCACTAGCAGTATCCACACACCCTTCGCTGTTCACTCACCTCTCTCCCTTCCGTGGGTCCCTCCTCCTTTCCCTTCACCTACTTAATGTGCTTATTCCCAGGCATTCTGGAAAGGGTTTACAAATGATTTACTCAACACTTTCATCCTTTGTGGTTTTTGAAATGGGAAACACATGAACAGCCAAGTTGAAGGCCCAGTGGTTTTACTTTGGTTGAATGGACACAGTTGTCATAAATACAAGAAGCATCCATTTCCCTTATTGATTAGATTTGAGAATGTACCATTTCATTTTCTTTAAAAAATTGAAATTTTTAATGTTTTGTATTATACTTTGGATATTCTTAAAGATAGAATTGACTTTGATAGTTTATCACTACATATTGGAGTGTAGATTACCTCTCTTTCCTCTTTATTCCTGCTGTAGCAGAAATGCAGTCACACTATCTGTAACCTGGTTTTAGTGACGTCTAGCACCAGGAAAATCCAGTACTCTTTTTTTAAATTCAGAATTAACACATTGTCTTTTAGCTCATTTATTATCAATGATAACACATGAAAACAAGAGAATAAATCATTCTGCAATATGTATGCATGTATCTATATATGCATGTATATATATAGATACACATATATATATTTATATACATGCATGTGTACGCATAAACATACGTATGCAAAGAAATTACTAATTTTTGCTGTGCAACCAAATAAAAGATTTTTGTGGTATAAATCTGAGCAGTGGTTTAACAAATATAAATTGGTTTGACTAATGTAAAGCACGTTCCATCTCAGGAGGAGCCTATTTTTTTTTTCATTCAGTAAATTCTTGTAGGAAGCATACAACCTTAGCATAGTTTAGATTTGTGCTTTATGTTGTATAGAAAACCTTCAGGAGAGTAGGAAGTCATTCTTGCTGTACAGCAAAATAAAATAGCTTAAGCTTCTACCTGCATAACATGTTGAAGTATTGTCTTTACAAAAATTGAGTTTGAAATGTCATTGAATCCACACATAAAATTTCTTTTAACATATCAAAACATTTTAACCTTGTTTATATTAACAAAAGTATTAATTTCCCAGGCTGGAAGTATAGCTTAGTGGTAGAGTGGTTGCCTTGCAGGTGTAAGGCCCTGGGTTCAATTCCTAGCACCTAAGTAAATAAATAACCCAATTATCCTATCATTTCATCATTTTCAGGGTAAACTGAGTTTCCTTTAAAATAAGTATGCCTACTTTCATTGCAAGGTATAGTGTGCGTTTCATAGGATTCTTGATGACTGAAAAATGTCCACAGTTAACTTAAGGACCTCCTTATTTTCTCCAATTGAATTACCCTGTATATCCTCCTCTTCACAGTTTAAATTTGGTGTTTCAAGTATTTGCCATGAATTTTCATTGAGAACAAAAATATCATCTTATTATTTGGCCTGATAATCAATATTATTGTGCAAACAAGCAGCATGAATAATAGATTAACCTAAAAGCTTGGAGATGCAGGCTTCCAGCAGTGGGATTTGGAAGGAATTATTCAGCATGCAGCCCACCATTAAGTAGAAAAATGTTGACATTGTATCACATTAGTAGCAAAATCCTCTCTCTTCCTCCTCAGCCTACTAATTCTTCTTTTCTTATTTGAACAATTCTAAGTACCCCCTCAACCTTTGTACATAGTGATGTTTCAAATATCATGTCTTCTGATGTAAGTCAATGTTGTTGCTTTTATTTACACCTAACATAATTAAGCATTATGTTCCTATTGAATACTTTTCATAACACTTTCTCATTCCTTTCTCAAGGTAGTATGAGATTATGGAAGGAGTTTGAATCAACAGATTTGAATTCTCTCTCCATTTCAATGACATGCCCCTGTGGGCATACTGGATTAAAAATGTCAGAGTCCATGTTATAGATTGGTAGTATTGACATCTTATGCCTATTATCTCACTATCAGAACTTTAGAACTCCTCCTTTATTTATCTCCCTGGGTTGCAGTTGCAAACTTAACTTTTTTCTTGAAGTATTCTCTGGAAGAATGCAGCCTGCATGTACTGATTGCATGCAAAACTGCATGCCTAAGCAAGGAAGAATGCTGTTCTGAAGCCCAAAAAAAGACAGTTAAAGGAAATTCAAGGCGTAGAAGAAATAAGGTATACTTTCAGCTCCAATGGGCAATTTTCAAGGGCCATTTAGAATTATCAATAACCACCCAGAGCATGGTTCCCCATTCATTTGCTGAGAAATTGCTAAGCTGGGGTCTCATTTTACTGCTTATTCATGTGTGCTCAGAAGTAGCCAAAAGTGATGCTGATGTATATACATGCAACTGGTCTTCAGTGGATAGTTGCAGAGTTTTATGCCTGCTAAAGGCTGGTTTTCCAAAAAAAGGATGCTTCTAATAGAAAAGATGTTCAGAAGGAGGGAAGCCAGAGAACTGCAAAGGCAGTGCCTCCAGATGGGCATATATTTTGAGTACTTTATCTGAGACTGGAAACTACCTGGATTATCCAAGATGGGGAACTGGATTTTATCAATTACTCACAGGGCACTTACTCATAATTATCAGTCTTACAAAGCATATCCAACTGCCAATTTATTAATTGACAAATGAGCAATAGTGATCTCCTATTTTTTTTTATCAAAGGCATCTCCTTCTTCAGATCTACATATTTGGGGAAACAAATTAATTCATTTACTAATTCATTCAACAAATATTTATTGAGTGGCTTTGGGGCACTGTGCTAGCTATTAAAGATGCAGTAATGAACAAGTTAGACGTTCTCCATATTTTCCTAGAGATATTAGTTCCATCATGAATATAGATAAGTAAAGAGATAATGCCACTAAAATATGATAAATGCTAAAATGTATAAAATTAAGATCTTGCTCATGGTCATGTAAAAATCTCAACTATTCATCAGCATGTAAAAACCTATACCTAGGTATATCCTAGAGAGGTTTCTGAACTGTAAAGATCAAAACTAATAGTAATGATGATAATAACAAAACATTTTTACTGTTTACATAGTAAACCTTTACTAGTATTTGTGCTATATGCTTTTAAGTACTTTAGAGACATGTATCATAGGATTGAACCTCACAATCTTCTGAATAGTAAGTGTTATTACTATTCCCATTTCAATGATAAAAAAACTAAGGATTAGAGAGACTAAATATATCTCCTTGGTCCCACACTCAAAAGAGGACTTACTGTGATTTTAAGTACTATGTGATATCTAGTTGAGTCCAAATCTCATATTTTTTGATCTGTATATTATCAGCCCTCAAAAAAAAAAAAAAAAAAAATAGAAAGTGGGGAAGGAACAGTAAAATTTCAGTCAAAAAAGACAAAAAAAGAGACAACTAACCAAAACTGGCATCAGGTTTCCTGCATGTATAGTGAATTCTAATACAGCAATATTAACATTTTAAAGCAGGATTTCTTTTAATTCAGATTATTTCTAATTAGAAAAAAGTTTTTCCATTTTGTTTTTTTCTCATTGATTTTTCTAATTGATTCATGGAATTAAAAATTTAATGACTCATTATGTGGAATCTTTCAACACACCTAATAAGCTGACCACAAGAATTTAGAAGGATCTTTTGAAATTCAGGTTAAAATGCAAGCAAGTCTCAGACAGTGTTTCCTCTTAAAATATAACCAATAGGTACTTAGACAATTCTGAATTTTGGTGATAAGATGAGGGTGATTACAAATGGCCTGGAGCACACAACTAATGAGAACACTTAAAGTTAGGTAGTTCTTGTCTATTCCTAAAATAATGTCCTTTAGGTTTGCCATTAAATCAGGATGATTCTGAACATACAGACCCAGAGGAAAGGAAGGTGAAGAAACTGATCATGGACACTTTCATTTGGTCTGACCACCAGTGACTTCCTCGAACATTTTTTCTTGTTAACTGCATGCTAAGAAAGGTCAACATCATGCTTTTAGATCTTTGCAAATTCTCATGTAAAGGATATAGTAACCAGATAACAAAAAAATTCATGCACAGCATATACAACAGACACTAGTAGATTAAGTGAAAACATAGGCAGCCATGAGTCCTGTGGTATCAGTATATGCACACCAGACACAGAGAAAACCAGTGGGGAGTTTGAGTTTCTATCATAGCAGAACCCAGAGTTCTAGGTATTACCTAGAAGGCACAGTGGGACCATTTGAGAATAGCTACTGGAAATGATGAAATTCTTTTGTCTACTCCACTCACAGGTTGAGTGGCACACAGCAAGATCTGAAGGGACTGGTGTCATCTACATCTAGTGTATTTTCAAAATTGAGCCCTTGGAGCACCCTTGTCTGACAATGCCTCACACTGGAAAAAGCATGGTTGCAGAGGGGTGTGATGGTAGGGTAATCAACATAAAACTGAGCAGAAACAGTGGAGTCAAAGGGAAATTAAAAAACACAAGTTTAGGTAAAAGTAGGAAAAGCCACAGAGCCAGAAAATTTTAAAAAACATGATAGCATGTCTGAAATGCCTAATACAACAGTAGAGGGAGTTCTGTGAAATTTGGAAAGCTATCTAGAGCCAGCCTTTCTCTAAAAGTTCAGGAAAAACAGGGCTGGGTAGCTGGGTAGTAGAGCACTTGCCTAGCATATGGGAGGCCCAGGGTTTGATGCCTAGCACTGCAATAAGCAAATAGATAAATAAACAAACAAATAATTAAGGAAATAGGTAAAAGTATGGGGCACTAACATAAAAATATGTGACAAAAATTATGAAGTTAAAATTTGTACAGTTATTTTGAAAAATAAAATGAACAGAATAACATCTTTTCAGAAAATTAAAATCATGCCAAAAAAGAAAAGATTGAATATAGGAAAACAAGATCTATTGTACATATGATAAGAATGCTTGACCAAAGCAGAGGAACAGAAAAAAATGGATTTGAAAACATTCAAATAGCATACTGTGTACCTGGAAATTATAATCCAGAATACCTGACATCCAATTTTTGAAATAAAAGTGTGGACCTTTAAAATAAAAATGTCGAAGGACATTTAGGTAAAAATAACATTTAAGCTAAACAGAAACTTGAATTAAATTTTCAACACATTTTTTAAAAGCAATGTCTTGTGCCAAAAGAAAAAAGAATAACATTTAAAATGCTCAAGGAAATAAAAATGTGTGCCAAAGATATTTTATCAGTAAAACTTACTTTCAAGTATAAAGGGCATGAAAAATATTTATCAACATTCAAGAATTAAGGAAATATTTTCCTGTTTAATTCTTCTTAAAGCATATAGGGAACAGGGGACAAATTTCATATGAACAAAGTATCTATGGAAACACTGATTTCAAAGAGCAGAGGTGAGCAGGAAATATATTCTTACAGAACTAATATTAAAATCAGTTTTAAATGGGATCACGCATGTATTTATGTCCATATATTTGACAATGTAGATGTAGAACACTGTTAAATTTAAAAATTGGAAGGAGATGGGATAGCATATTGCAAAAACATTTAAATGTGTTTAGGGGAAATTTAGAATTAGAACTTATCTCTTTAATTTCCAAAAACATCATCTCCCTTCCTCTGTCTCTCTCTCTTTTCTTTCCTTACATTTTTTTTAATTTTAATTTTTTTAAAGTTTAGCTGTCTTTACATACTCAAGAGGCTAGAACTGTAATAGTTTCCTATATAGGAGTATTGTTCTAAATGGCACAATATAATAGATATTAAATACCATTTAAAAATCATCTGTTTTAATCTACCCTAGTTTGCTAGAGTTATCTTCATTTGAGTTTAAACTTTAAAAAAACAGAGATGTCATTTGCTGACATATGTTAGGGATTTATAATTAAAAGCAAAATCTTCTCCCAACCCAGAAGTCCTCCCCACCAAGGTAAAGAATAGAAAATAAATACATATTATAACTGAGTAAGCATCAAACTAGAAATGTGCATTATGTACAGTATGCTAGGAGATGGTGGAGACAGAACTCACACTTTTACACAGTCAGAGTGATGACTATATCATCATTACATCAGCCAGGCTGATGACTATACCCATTACATATATGTTTTCCAAATGAAAAGCAATTGGTTCTCATGAAAGAGGACTTGACATCACTGTTTGCCACACAGAGTTCATCTTAATTTTACCTGGCAATTCATCTGTGTTAGTTAAATGACCTTATCCAGAAGTACACGAACTTCTCACATGTTTTTGACAGGATCTTTTTTTTTTTTTTTTTTTTAATAGCCTGGAGCTAGGGAACAAACTGGTTTGCTTCTAATCTCACACAGAAACTGGAAGAACTGAACCAGGGAGGTGCAAGTCCCTTGATGTTTATAGTTCAACAAGTTGGCTCTTATGTCCTTTGAGAAAGATAATTCTAAATCCTAAAGCTGATAAAAGACCCATCTGGTTTTCAAAAACATTTGTACACATTTGAAAGAGAGGAGGAAATATTTACAAGTTTTCTAAAATAAGTCCTCAAATAAAAATTTATAGTTTTCCTTAGTTATATAAGGGTATCACTATAAGACATTTTCCCTAAAGGTATCATTAAAAGATGTCACTGTTCTTATTGTATCTTAGTAAACTTGCTCTCTTTTTTTCTGTTAAACTTTAAACTCCTCAAGGGCAGGGTTCATTTTGGCTTTTCTTTTAGCTTTCCTGGTGATATCTAGTGTAGCCTTTTTATGACCAGCAGATGCTCAATAGCTATTGTTCAGCCAACTGGCAAGAAGTTTGGTATCTGTCTTGGGTTCTGGGCTGATGTTATAAATAAAGATACTGTTCCTTGAGAAATAACTAAATCTATTTTCCCTGTCATTTGCTTTTTCCTTTGTTAAAAGTGAGTGCATCCTAGGCTGATCTTTCTTTTTCAGAAAATGTTTTTATATGAAGTTTTGCTACATTAAAAAGAAAATTGGCTTTTATGGATAGACAAGTAACCCAAAGATTTTTGATATTGAATTTCATACTTGAAAACCTTGAATTTTTTTTCCCTCCAACTGAGAAATAGTACTTGTGAAAATCCATCAGTGATGATTGAAATCTGAGATGACTTGGCTAAGCCAAACATTCAGATTGATTGAGTACATTTAACATCAAGTAGCTATAACTCATACGAGTATTATAGTTACTAAATTGTACTTTTTTGGAAATAACTTTTCATAATTATTATTCAAATGCTGCTTTGCCAAAAGAAATTCTCTATTTTGATCTTAGTTTACCCAGTCTCTGTTTTGTAAATAAGGTACTTTATCCCAGAAACAAATATTTCTACTAGGTTTTACTATTGACTAAGAACTTTTATAACAGTGTATCAGAATTAGCTATACAGTTAATTTCTCTAGGGGAGGAATGTCTTCCTTTTAGATTTGTATAACTTAGAAAATGACAGATTCAAAAATAAATTTCTTGAGTTTATTAATAGAAAGTCATACTTGATGGTGTTTACTAGACCAACTATCTGATTTGAAAGTGGAATTTGACTATATGGTTTATCTTCCTTCAAATTTTTCTTCTGCACCTTTGGATAATTCAGATTATTAGAAGAAGCATTGTTCCTCAACACTGTGTGACTCAAGCAAAGCCACCAGAAAACAGCCAGGACTCTTAATTTTTATAGGAGTCTGATGGCTGTGGGCTATTCTCATCAGTTCAATTTGCTGGGCAGTACTACAAATTACAAATATTTTTCAGACAACATTCTCTTCAGTGATCCACCCAGAAGCCCTGTTAGTCTTACACTTCTTGTTCTTCTCTGCTTTCTATAAAGGCATACACACAACACGGCTTTTACTGTACTTGAGATTTCTGTCTTCCTTGAGACAACATCCAAGGAGCAACTGGGAGCAGAAAGATTCAAATAAGCAATCAATCATGATAGCACTTATACAGTCTTTCCACTAGTAGTCCATGTTTTGTTGACATGCTATCAGAGCACTTCACACTTGACTGGAGAGCCATGAAAACAATTACTGGGTCACTAACAGGAACTAGAAAAAAAGTTCTTCTAAGACAGTACCCTAAAAATTGCTAAAGCCATAGCATCCTGAAATAAACACAAGGATGTTGGGTGAGACTAATGGAAATTGCACAGCACTATATATAGGCAATGCATATGAGGTAAAGGAAAGAAAATACTGTTTATATTTAGGAGTTGCCTTGACTTTGGCAATATCCATCAGTCTTTCAAGATTTCATTGGAATCTCACTGTGTCAGCAGTTAGTAAATTGATCTAGTAAAGAAGTATTATTATATAAATAAAAGTTGATGATACCATCTATACTTGGTAATCATAATTTATGGTGTGGCAAATAATTATAGCATTGAAATATAGGTAAACAGAGACCTTAGAGAAAGAATGGTTTGCAATTTTAAAATGTTCTCTTCCTAAGTAATTTTCTGAGATCATCCAGAGGGTGAAGAGTGAATAGCAAAGAAAAAATGCAAGAAGCCAGGGTATTACCGGGGGAGTATACTTTGCTGGACATGTTTCCCTTAGTGACTCAAGAGAGCTGATAACAACTATCAAACATAGTAGATTAGGGAAAATTCAGCAGTGCCATACTGTACTGGTTACATAGTGGACTATAAGGGGCAATTTATACACCAGGGGCCAGAAAGAGGCACATGTGCCCTTATCCTGTCATCCTGTGGAATGGTATGGAGACCTGGGTGAAGTTGTTGTTGAAGCCATAATTGCTTTATACTCTGGGGGAAGCAGCCCACTTTTGGTGGTCTTTCTTTTTTAAGGGCAAGAAAATGTCTTTGTCTGTTGTCTTTGGTTCAGGGCAAAATGCCACCAGATGGCCAAAAGAGTGGGTCTTGGAGGCCAGATTATGCAGGAGTTCCTTGAGAAAGCCCATGTACCTGGGTGAGAATGGAGCTCTTGGGAGGTCATAGTCACCTCCATTGTGTGACAAGCTGAGTTCAGTATACTCACCCCCCAAAGATTATGAACTGTATACATAGCTTTGTATTTGTTTATTTTACAGATGGGGGAAAACAGATGTCTTAGAGAGGTCAAGTCAGGACACCTGGACAAGTGGCATAACCACAATTTGAATATAAAACCCATGTGCTCAATAGTAGACAAACGTGACCAAAACCAATGTGCTTCCTGATGTAAAGGTCCCTTTTCACCTCTGGGTAATTGTAAGGGTTCAAAATGACAGAAATGGGAGGAAGATCAAGAGAAGGATATAAAAATGGAATTGAAAAATATGGAAGTCTGAGGAGGATCAAAAGGCTTATTATAGAAATTGATATCTGAGTGTATTCTGCTAAGTTTTATTTCAGTTAGGGAAAATAAGCAACTATGATTTAAATATATCTACCTGTGATGGATGGAGATTCCCAATATCTTAATAAGGCCACATTAGACTTTCATAGAATATACAGAGATAGGAAATAAACTGGATAAAGCTAACAGTTGCCTTGAAAATAATTATCACCATCATTGGACTTAACGCTTTATTGATAACCTTTATTGTAATTACAATTGCTAGATCATTTTATAGTTTGCACATACCTTCTCTCTTCTATGGCATAGTTACAATCACCTTTTTTTCGAGATGAGAAAATTAAAGTTCAGAGAATTTAAGTGATCAACCTAATATACTGAAAGCTAGACTTTAACACAGATCTTCTTTTTGTGTATTGTTTTGTTTGTTTTATTGATGTATTATAGTTATGCATAACAGTAGGATTCATTGTTACATAGTTGTATGTGCACAGAATATAACAGTATAATTTGGCTAATTTCATTCCCAAGTAACTCCCCTTACCATCTCTCCTCCCTCCCCCTAGTTGCCTTCCTCTACTCTTAACCCAGATCTTCTGGCTCATTTTCAGAAATCATAAACAATTTTGGCAGTTGTGTTTCAAACATCCTAGGCTACGTCTAAGATGCTTTTGCAAAGTATTTCCATATATTCCAGTTAGAGAAGGGGTAAAGTGACTTCAGGGTCACATCTTACCTCTAAATGAGTTGCATCGTTGAAGTTATACTTATCATACACAGCACTATAATTATTTCCATTATAGTTTTCAGTCTCATTCTTATTCCTTGGAATTAAATTTTTTGCACTCCTGATAAGACATTACAAAGCCATTTTAAGAGAACTAACTTAGAAGATGATTGCCAAGGTCTGAGGTTGCTATTATCTCCACCAGTGTAAATGATCAGAAATAGCTGTGAGCAATAGACCTTTATTGCAGACATATAGGAAAGAGATTTAAGAACATTAGGATGATGTCCTTCCTCATTTTCCTCTGTTAAAGAGTTTTTGTAGATTTAAACTCCTTCTAAATAATTGGTAACACAAAGGGAGAGAGTCTAGTTTAGCATCTCATCCAGGGGCCCTGCACCATTTCTGCCTTCTTGTAAAACATTACTCTCTTCCCTGGTGGAAAACCAGAAAGCAGTAATGAATTTAGTCTTGCAGAGAGAAAAAGTCTACTTCTAAGGACATGATAATAGTTAAAAAAAAAACAAAACAAAAAAAAAACAAAAACATTTTTATAACTGTATGAATTCATTTAGAAACCACTTATCAAATTTTATTCCTTTTAATTCATACATTAATCCTGAAAAGAAAATACTATTCCATTTATTAGTTGAATGGAGCCACTAGGACCCACAGAGTTTAAGATTTGCTCAAGGCCACAGAGCTAGTAAATTGAAGAGCTTAGTCTCGATACATGTCTTCTCACTTCACAGAATTCATGGTTTATTCTATATCCTAATTAATATACATTACTTGAACTTTTGAAAAACTTTAGCATATTTAAATATTTGCATGACATTGAACATTTTGTAATTTGTTTTAGTAAAAAGTGTAAAAGTCCATTTGATATAACTATAGTTTTTGCCTTAAATATTTTACAGTATTTCTTTTGTCATTGAGATTCTGTAGGCTTTTCCAATAGTGTTTCCACACTTTTCTTAAAAATGCAGAAATAATTGTATATATGTTGTTAATAGAAATTTAATGGTACAGATGTTTCTACCAAAATCAGTTTGTTCCAAAATAATTATTTATTAAAAATAAACAGACAAAAGGTTCAGAACACTAACCTCTCTGTTCTGAAATGATAGTTCCCAAACTTTGCCCATGATATACTCATCTGGAGTATTCATTAACATAGAGCTTCTGTGGTGCTCTTTCCTGTATATTTGGATTTGAAGGAAGCTCCAGAATTTACATTTCTAGAAAGTATCTTCAGGAATTATTTCAGTCATGGAGGTTTGTGAAACACAAGACTTCTACAGTCAGAGAAAAGCTAAACTTTAAACACCATATATATATGTATGTTCACTTCAAGCTCTAATACTTACCAGAATAACTTTTGGCATTATGTTTATCCAGATAAGACTCCTCTTCTTCATTGTGAAGTATGTATGTTCCCCTTTATTCCTTATAACCTCAGAAAATACTTGGAAGACACACTGAGGGAAATCCAGATACCTAGCTTTATTAGAGTGCATTTTAGGAAGCTGTAGTGTGTGTGTGTGTGTGTGTGTGTGTGTGTGTGTGTGTGTGTGTGTATGTTTTCTCATTTAATAAAAGTTAAAGTAGAACAAAAAGAACTCTATGCAAAAGTTAGAAATATATGGAATGCAAAAAAAAAAAAATTACTCTTGAGTTTTACTCCCAAATAATACTAATTTTCCTCCTGAATATTTATTAAGATCTGGGTGCTTCTTACACACTATCTTGTTAACACAGATTGTGCTTCCATTAGTGTCTGTTCCTTACATGAAAGTGCACCTGTCAGAGCATAGAAAGAATCAGTTGTAGGGTTGGGTTGTGGTTCAGTGGTGTAGCGCTTGCCTAGCATGTGTGAGGCACTGGGTTTGATTCTTAGCACCTCATCTAAATAAATGAAAATAATAAAAGTCTATCAATATCTAAAAAAAATTTTTAAAAAACTACATATATATATATATATATATATATATATATATATATATATGAAAAGATCAGCCATTGCCACATTTACTCTCCTTGACACAGACAGTGGCACAGCCTGCTCTAATTTAAAGGGAAGTCCTTCTAACCACTGAGATATTCTCTCCACTGTCCCTCAGCTTCCTTTCCAGGTGCACTTTACCATTATTGACCCCAAATTCACTTTGTTATTTAGGGTTAATTAACTACAAAGAGCCAGAAATTGAAAGCCTCCCTCATGGCCTCTCCATCCTCAGGTATATTATAGCTTATTCTTAGAACTGTAAGCAGCTCAGGCTTAATTGCCATGGAAGATATTAGCTGCTCAGATTTAGGGCATAATCTTTCTTTGAGGACTGACTCTGGAGCAAGTAGCTAATTTGCCTCCTTGATTGTGCCTTCACATTTTGCAACCTTGTGTTGACACTGGCCTTTTCTCAGTGAGGAGGTAAGAGCTGAATAAATGGAATACTTTCCTCTGAAGATTAAAAAGAGGGAAAGAAACCATCCTATTTCAAGTCAAAGGAAACTCCAAGGTGTTAAGCAATACTGCAGCTCTGAATCAAGGGCACTTTGCTCTCTGGGCTTATTTCTCCTGAGATTCTGTTAGAGTGAAAGTTTAGACCTGCAAAGACTTCCTCACACTCCTCCCAAAGTGTCCACCTGTTGTTCTGTGTGAGTAATCTTCCTTGGAGCCGTGAGAGGAAAAGCTCTCTGGTTGATTATACAGGAAATGAGCATATCCTGCCTCTTCCACTGAAGAACTGTTGTGTCCTGGAAATGTTGATGATATTTCCCATTTACTAGGTGCCTACTGTGCTGGACATGGTGATGTTTTCCAGGGAGAATTAGTATTGGATTTTATATATTATAGAATGATACTAATAGGGCTGGGGTTGTGGCTCAGTGTTAGAGTGCTTGCCTAGTGTGTGTGAGGCACCAGGTTTGATCCTCAGCACCACATATAAATAAAATAAAGGTATTAAATACTAATATACTAATAGAGATTAAATAACATCTTGTCCACAAAGACAGAAAATGGGGGTGCTAGGATGCAAAATTAGGCTATCATTCTCCAGTATCATTACTCTTTTCATTATAACATCCATATAGCTGTGGTACCTTGTGTTTAAGAAGAGGGATGAGTTATGCCTGAGTTGGAGGCCAGAGTGAGGTTTCCAAACTCTCTTTTTCTCAGCTTCCCAAATCTATTATGCTTAACATTGTAAATATGGAAAAAAGTCTGTTGATTTGCTTACTTCTTGTTATTTTCTATGGGTTATGAAAAACAACCTAGATATTCTCTGCAGACTAATTCACAGAGCAGTTTTATACTGAGTTCCCTCAGTGAAAATACATGCCCTATGTTTATGACCATGTTGAATGCAGTGCAGTGTGTCTCCGTGTGTCTCCCTTGAAGCCGTGGCAAGAACACTATATGGCATATCTCAGTTTGCAGCACACCCACATCATGTACCTCCAGGTTTACAAATTAATCACTACAAAGTTATCTCCTCTTCCTACTTTTCTTGATTGGTAATTAACTGTGAGGTGACAAGGAGAAGAGCCACAGCTAGCTTTGACAAATTGCCAAGAAAGGTTTTTCAAAGACCTGTTTAATCTATACTATTCTTCCTGGTCTCTTGCCTTCTAGTGCCACCAGGAGACCAATACTTACATGGTATGTTTAGTTTAGTTGAACTTGAACTTCAATAATATTATTTAAAATATGGATTTAACACTATTGGTCTTATGATTTATTGTGGGATTATTTGATTATGTCAGATCATTTTATTAATTGTTCCAATGGGCATTTTTTGACCCAGATGAATAAAAATATTATTATTTAATGATTATCATTTGTTGAAAATAGATTATACTATGAGTTTGATGGTGAGGAGAAGAGCTAATAAGTTCAATGAATGCTGACAAAAGAAATAAGACTTCTGAGTCAGAGACAAAGGACTTTTCTATTAATGAAAAAATTAGCAAGACTATCCTCACAGGAGTGCTGGTTTCCTGAGCTCCAAATTGCACAGGGCAACATGTACATGAACTCTTTTCTAGAAGAAAAGAACCCTAAGTTTAGAGAATCCATAACCTTTTTCTTAAGTACTAGTCATTAGCAATGTGTAGTTTAGTTTAAGATAATTACTATTCACAATAGCATCTAGCATGTAAAATATTTTGGGAAAAGTCTAACAATTGATATGTAAGATTTGTTCACTAAAAACTATATAATATGCTGACAGACAGTGAAAGGATCTTAAATAGTGCAGTGAAACTCTGTGTTCACAAGTCAAGGTATGCCAGTATGTCTAAAAGAACACTTTTATTATAGCAAGCAGGGAGAGGCCTCTTCTTCACCCTGAGGAGGGTTAGGTAACTGCTAGGCTCCAAGATGAATTATTTTACTTCCTGTTTGAGACAGCACTCATAGTCCTGTGATTTTGGTGCTTATAGAAAGAAATCTAGGCGCCCAAATGGTCATGGCATACTGTTTCCCAAGAGCTGTGTGCCAAACATTGTAATTAAATCAGATGTACATTATCTCATTTAATTCAAATAAGAACTACGTAGGTAGTTTCCCACATAGTACATGAAGAAAGGGAAGCTGATGAAAGAGGTTAAATTCCCTTAAAACATGTAGTCAGACACAAATATGTCTGACTCCAATCTTCTCCTTTTCCCCTCTATAATCATTGCTCTTCTAATTGTGAAAATGACACAATAGGGAAAGTGATCAGGTTGACACCTAGTGAAGCAGTTCTGAAGATTCATTCTCCTATTGCTCTACTCAGTGTTTCTCAGGTGCAGGAGTCTTGGAGCATCCTTCAGAGCCATTCCCAGCCAGAAGGATTTCAAAGGCCTCTACACTGGAGACTGAAGCAGACCAGGCGTTCTCAGCAGTTTCCCCTTTCCCTGCTACATTCTGCGTTCTATGTTTCTCTTCCCACTGAAGTTTGGTTTAGACTCCCTAAGAGGAAAGTAGAATCTTGATTTATTCCACCTGATTGTTCCATCTACAAAAGATGGTCCTGGGAGGTTGTTCACAGCAGATGAAAAATGAAAGTTAACTCATCTCAGGTCTCCTGCCAGTTCATCCCTTGATGAGACAGGCAGTTTTAAGTTCTGCAGATTTCAGATCCAAGCAATTAGTGCCAGAAAAATGAAAAAAGTATCATACTTTGAAGTCAGGAAACCCAGACAGAAATCTTCATTCTTTAGTCTTGAGTCTGTGCATTAATTCAAAGACAGAATTAAGCTAAATGATCTCTATCTATCTCTGAAATTTTTCTTTCTTCAGTGGGGCATTAGAATAACTTCTCCTTTCTTCCAGTTGGTTTTCCTTTTCTTTCTCTTAAGCTAATCCTAAGAGTACTTAGTTTGACTGTATGAGAACAATACTAATTAAAGTAAGGTGTGTGAACACTTCAGCAATTATAACTAATCATCTTGTAACACAGTAATGATTAGGCATATCATTATGCATCAGATTAATTTGGTTGTGAGTTATTTGATTACAATGCTAAACTCTTTTCAGATATTCATTCTTCAGAATCTGTTGCTCACTGGTCACCTACTTACAAATATAAAACTATTATGAATACTTTGAAAAGTGTCCTTCCTCAGGATATTCAATGACCTTGGACAAATCACTTACCTCCTCTAAGTGCTCCTTTTACTCATTTGATTTAATTTAATTTTACTTTTTTACAGTGCTGGGAATTGAACCCAGGACCTCACACATGCCAGGTCGGTGTTCTACCCCTGAGCAACCTCTCCAGCCAGTCTCTATTGTTAAAATTCACAAGTCTGTCCGATAGTTTGCTTATGATATCTTTCTTTCTATAGTAGTTTTCTTTAGGTTTCCTTCCCCATCTTTATTTTTCCTGCTATATTTTATTTCTATATCTTTTAATTGAAGAACAGAATTTTATATGAAGAGGTAAACATAAAGATGAAATACTTTCAGTGCTTCCTAAAAGAAAGATATAGAAATTAAAGGTAATTAGCTAAATTTTATAGAGTATTTCTTCATAAATTTTGGTTGACCTCTGATAAATTGGTTAAAGTTTGGCAAAGTAAACCCAATAATTCCTAACTATATCCAATAAATGGGATTTATTCCACCAACTTGACTTGAAAATGAACAAGTTTAGTTTTCTATAGTTCCTATGACCAATGGGAATAGGTTTATAAATTGAGTTTTCTAAAATAAAATCCCTAAAATCCCAAACTCATTACTCTTTCTATAGATCCAGTGTAGGTTTTTGAGTAAAAGTAAATATTCTTAGATTTAGAGAAGTCATGTGGGGAAAATGTAAAGGACAAAGAGAACATTTTTCAGAAAGGGATGTATCTTGAGTGAGTTATCATTAACATAGACCAAACAGATTGAGTCTTTTCATGATGTCAGAATTCACTGAATAAAAATTAATTCACTTTCATCAGTGGCAGTTCTCTAAATACTGTGGGTCTTCTGGTAGTCATAAGCCAGCCAAACGCAAGTTATTTTATCCCAATCTTAATTTCTAATATCTATAACACTCAAGTCATACAGCACACGTCACATGGTGATACATAAATAGGTCACAAAAAGACAAAGAAAGGGTTGAGGTGGCTCCAGAGATATAGGATGCTGAGCCAAGAGCACTAGCAGAGAGAGATGAATGCACAGAGAATCAATTTGTTCAGGGTGCAGAGTTGTCAGAACACAGCAACTTATTCTAGGCCAAGGTCTGAAAGGTCAGCAGTTTCATAGTGGCTGCTCAGAATGGGCCATGTGTGGCCTTCACAGACAGGAGAAATCACACTCTGCTAAAGACTGTTTGGGACAGGAAATCGGACATTCGTCGCTGTGGCAATTTTCCTTGGCAAAGTTTGTGCTAAGTGTCCAAGTTGTAGGGTCAGGGTGTCAGTCTCAGGGGCTTCTTTCTTCTATGGGTTTCAGGTGAGGGGGGTGCATCTGTTGATGTTGACAAGCTTCCGCATCACGTGTTCCCGATATGATCTGGGATGTCTGGGTGTCTAGGTACTCCTTGATTTCGATTGATAAGTTGACATAAATAAGTTATTTTTATCAGTTTGTGCCTTGTGTTGGTGCCAAGTAGGTGGTGGTTGTTTATTTATGCAAACAAGGTGTAGAGTCGTTCTGCCTTGGTACTGGTCCTAAAAGTGGAGTAGCTTTACATAATAGAGTAACCCAGAGAGCAGCCACATCCTGCTCTCCACAGGAGGGTCTCCCTAACACATACTTGAACACAGCAATGAATCTGATGCACATGAAAAATGTTGAAGTCAGAAATGTGACACTACCAGGTCACTCCTAAGAAAAAGAGTGAAAAATAAAGGTCTTAGGATGAACTAAGAGGCAGACTATGTATAATGTAAGACTTTGAAATTTGTGTATGATTTAATCTCTGAAGAGGTTAGTAATTATCTGCATTATTTTTTTGTGTGATTTTAATACATAGGAAAAAAAAAGACGAAGATGAGGCTGCTCTTCATAATCACAACCAAGTAGGATTTCTTGAGAATAACTGCACATCCAAACAGTTGAATTTATAAAAAGTTTACAAGTACCATATGCTAGACAATTACTTTCACCTAGTTCTTCATCAATGTCTGTTTTTATTCATTGCTAATCTTATACTATTTTATATCTTTACTTTTGTCAGTTTAGTCTATATTTCTGCTAAAAGGTTGGAGGAGGTATTTGTTAAAAGAACATAATTAGACATATGTTATCCTAATGAGTCCATAAAATTACCCACTTGTATTCAGCATTCTGTTTAAGAATAACAACAACAACAACAACAACAAACCTTTTAGGAACCTCTCAAGCAAATTTGATAGTATTCATAGGAAAGAGAATTTGATGAGTCCAATTCCCAGGGTGTTAGGAGCACTGTATTCAGGGTAGCCATCTCAGGAAGTAGTAGAAAATACTTGTGCTTCGCTCCTCAACACAGCAATGTTCCAGTAATGAATCATTTTCTAATAATAGTTTGTTATTTTTATGTGTCATTTTCCCCAATTTTCTTGAATTCTATTAAGAACATGGTTTCTTTCTTAATAAGAAGTGTTGTCTGAAAAATTATAATTTACCAGAACTATCTTATTAAAATGAATCTCTGTCCATTATTATTTTTATCATTGCAAATTATTAATTTCGCAGGAAATGCAAAGTAAAAAATAAATCCAGGTCATGTCAAACACCTATTTTTCCATCTTCTGGGAAACGGATTAAAGATCACCTAACTTATTTGTGTTCCCAAACATCTTCAGTTCTTTATTTTTCTTTTCCTTGGAGTAATATTGGAAATATTATCCAGTTTTTTAGTGTCAAAAACTGGTAGAGCGCTCCTGTGGAAAGATTCACTGCATTCCTCAACAAGAGCACTGTCACCACCTTTGAGAGAAAGGGTGTGTTTAATCACTGTGTTAAAATTGCAGGGGACGACTGTCCTGCCAGTCACTACCTCATGTGACGTATAGAACATTTATAACCTTCTACTTCCAAAAATAAGAGCAGCTGCATTACTGACACATACCTGTTCTTTCATACATATACGTTTTGATTAAATCATACAATCAGATTGCTTTCTTATGGAGGTTACTTTCTAAACTTTTGCTCAATTGTTTTGTTAGGACATATAATTGGGATTCATTTGATAAAAATACAATAATTGCCAGCTTTTTAGGGATTATTGTATATTAAGTACTTTTCTAAGTGCTTGACACAAAGAATTTAATCCTTACCAAAACCATGAGGTAAATATCTTGATTTTATTCAATTCAAAAAGGCACAGAAAAGTTAAGGATGCTTCCCTGGTCATAGTAAACAGACCATGGCTCAGCATGGGACAGTGGGCTCCAGAGTTCACTCTCATAGAGATCACAAAAATGCATCTGTGCTTACTATACATCAGCACTATTCTGAGAGACTTTTGTTTTTGATGTATTTGTTGATCTTACATTAAAGAAGTAAAGTAGATAATATTATTCTTATTTTATAGAAATAAAAGCTGAAACTCATGGCTTTAATAACTTCCTTGGGTCAACATAGCTCTTGAAAGAGCCAAGATTTGAATTAAGATTTTCTTTCTCTAAAGCCCAAATGATTAATGACTACATTATTGTTCTCACATATGCATTTTTATGCAATTTTTTTTAAATGCAAGCACTTTGGAAAATATGTTTACCAATTCAATATGAAATTTTTCAGACTTGTATGAAAACAGGGTTGTCTTGCCTGAAGCTAAATCAATTCTAGAGGAAATCTCCTATGGTATCTTCTAGTGATACTATTTCTCAGATATTATTATAAGATGTAGAATCAAGAGGTATTTAAAATTAAGTAGCGTAATACACAGATTCTACCTTTTAGAGAATGGCTACTTAGGAAAGAGGTATGAATCAAAAATGAAGAATCATAAAATATATTACTTATTTAATTTGGCATATTGATCATACAGAAGGAAAAACATATTAATTTTGGAGAATATATCAAATTCTTTTTTAATATAGTTATTTGGCTGAATTCAAAATCATCACTTATAATTTACTTCCAGCAAAATCTTAAAATAAGATTCTGTTACTGGTTTTCAATAATACTGTCCAAAATAGTTTCCTTGATCTTGAGTTTAACAGAGAGTATATAAAGGAATTTTTATAACAAATTATTTATATCATTTTGCTGAAATGAATTTAAAATATCATTTGTTCCAATTTTTACTATAATCAGTAATACTACCATGAAGAAATCTAGGATAAAAATTAGAACATAGGTTTTTTGAGTCAAACAAAAATAGATTTGAAGCCAGATTCTCACACATTTAGAGTGTGTGACATTAATAAGTTATTCTCCCACCTTTGTTTCTTGATTTTTAAATTAAAAATCATGCTATTTTAATAACTGAAATATCCCCTGACACATACTAGTCTTTTAACAGGGTATTTAAATATATTAAAAATATTTTTCCAGAATTAGAAAGTAAGGACAGAGAGTTATACTCTCTTCCCAACACAATAGTAATTTAGTGAAAATGATCTAAAATATTAAAAACACAGTCAAACAAGGTTTCTGGCAATTTTCCCAATGAGAGTACACACATGGGAAAACACTCATTAAAGAAAATTTACTAAATCTTGGTAAGAACAACAACAATTTTTCATCGAAACCATGATCCATTTTCATTACCCTCACCCACCCAATCCAATTCAGTATTTTGGAAGCTCAACCCCTTCAGGGGTAATCAGAGCAAGATGTGGGCAGAAATAAAGTTGTCTTTTAATCCACATGTACATCAACCAAAAAGAGCTGAAACCTCATTGGCACATGGAACTTAACTACAAACTGCTCATCAAATAATGAATAAAAAATAGGCTACCTTGACTCAAGGATGATGCCTAAGAACTCAGGCTGAGTAATATCACAGTTATCCGTGGAAGGCTGGAAGATTGTATTCATTCTTGAGGCTTCATTCTGGGTGAATCCTGGGCAGTCTGAATAAAAGATAAAAATGAAAGATCAAGGAAAGCAAAGACCCACATTGTGGAGAAAAGAGACTATAGAATTAATTCAGCCCAGTCACTAAAGTAATAAACAAATGACCAGACAAACAAAAAGAACCCCATGAGAAGGATCCACATCCAGAGTTGATGCAATATACTACTTAAGATTGTTTTAAACAAAAATATTTGAGACATGCAGGGAAATAGGGAAGTATGACCCCAAAACAGGAGATGAGAGAGGGAGAGAGGGAGAGACAATTGAAATGGCCTTTTGACATTGTCCAAATAGTGTGAACTTAGTAGATAAAGACTTCAAAGAACTATTATAAAAGTGTTGAAAGAACTGAAGTAAATCATGCCTAAAGATTTAAGAAAGTTAGAATAATAGTGTGTCATCAAGTAGAGAGTCTCAAAGAGCAGGTATTAAATGAAAGTTTGGAAGTGCTAAAATAAAATAGCTGAAAAGGAAAAGATAAACTAGTGTAAGGGCTTAGTAGAATTGAAATGGCAGAAGAAAGAGTATGTGAACTTGAAGATAGATGAATAAAATTATACAGTGTGAAGAGCAGAGAGAAAAAATAATGAAGGAAGATAAGTGGAACAATGCAGAATTGGGAGATAACATTAGGGACAGCAATGTACATATAATACACATACCAAAAGGCAAAGAGAAAGAAAGGGACACACAAATTTACAAATAAATAATGTCCACAAACATCCCAAAGGTGATGAAAACTATCATTCTACTTTTCCAGCAAGATCCATGAAATATAAGTTGGATTGACACAAGGAGATCTAATCCCAGACAGATCATCAACAAAATGTTAAAACACAAATTAAATAGAAAAATCTTGGAAGCAGCGAGAGTAAAACTACTCATCATGTAAAAGAAGATCCAGATCCCATAAGATTAGCTCATCAGAAACAAAGGAGGCCCAAAGGCAGTGGAGTGGCATCCTCAAAGTGAGGAAAGCAAAAACTGTGAGCCAAGAATCTCATAGCTAGAAAAACTAACTTAAAAATGAGGCAAATTAAGAAATATTGAAGATATTCATAGATGAACAAAAACTGATAGAATCCATTTCTAGAAGACCTACCTCATAAGAAATGCTGAAGTCCTTTAGACCAAAATCCAGTGACACCAGATATTAATCCAAAGTTACATTAAAGGGAAAAAAAAAAAAAAGGAAAAACAAACAAACAAAAACACAGAAGTAATTATGCAGGTAATTACAAAAGTCTGCATAATTGCATCTTTCTTCTCCCAACTTATTTTTAAAAATAAATTGCATAAAAATAGTATATAAATAGTATATAATTTTATTATTGGACCTAAAGTAAATGGAAAAATAATTCATGTATTTGACCATATACAGAGGAAATAGGTAGGAATAAATTACTGGAGAAAGGAAATTTGAGGTGGCATCACAAATCCAGAGGAATAAACTAAGAGAATCAAGAAGATAAATTAAAACATTAATGTAACAAATCTACAAATAAATAATTATTTTTCTCTCCAATTCTTTAAAAGATATACTGTACTACAAAGTAAAAACTATGACTGTGTATTTTGGTTTAACATATGCGGATTTAGTAATATGTATGAAAATAATAACAAAAGGAAGTGGAAAGAAATTGAGTTTATTGCATTTCAGGGGAATAAATCAGAATAAACCTGAAGTAAAATTTGAAGTTAAGATGTATAAACCCACAAGTAACTACTGAGAAAATAACTCAAAAAGATGAAATCTGAGGAAACCAATAGAAGAGTAGAACTTACTAGTACTTTTCCCTCCACAGGAACATCAGTTTGTACAAGGATCTGTGTGAAAATTACTTTCAGAAGTGATAAGGAAGCCAGATATGAGATCTCTGCATGTAACACATCCAAAAAAAAAAAAAAAAAAAAAAAAATCCATTGGAAAGGGTAGTAAGGGCAGTTTTCTCTTTTCCATGCCATCTCTCTCACAACCTAGACAGCAGGAACTGGAAAGAGATTCACTCCTGTCAGGGAAAGAGAGGGGAGTTAGCACTAGGCAGTGCATTAGTCCGCATGTCTGCCTCAGCCAAGTTTCTTGGCTGATAGCCCAAACTATGCCTCCAGCTTAGTCTTCAAATTTTGTATTATTTTATGTGATTTTTTATATGGCTTAAATTATACATCTTACCATAGATTCAGAATACTGAAGGAAAAAAATTGTCAACCAAAAATACTGAACCTAGCAAAGCTGGCCTACAGAAAATGTAAGAGACTTTCCAAGTCAGACAAAAACTGATGGAGCTTATCACCACCAAACTGCCTCATAAGAAATGATAAAGGGAGTTTTCAAGGTGAAAGAAAAGGGCACTAATTAGTAACAAAAACACATATTAAATTGCAAAGTTCATTGGTAAAAGTTAATATATAGTTAGATTTAAATATTTAGTAGTATAATAATGGTGTAAAATTACTTGTATGTTTAGTATGAAGGTTAAAAGACAAAAATATTAAAATAATGTTGAAATAATTTGTTCAGGGATACCCAACATAAAATAGATAAATCGTGACATCAAAAATCTAAAGTGAGTGAAAGGACTTAAAATATATATCTTGTTGGGTGTAGTGAGGAATGCCCGAAATCCTAGGTACTCTGGCTGCTGAGGCAGGACGACTGTGAGTCTAAAGCCAGCCTCAGCAATTTAGGAAGGGTCTAAGCAACTTAAGGAGACCCTGCCTGAAAATAAAAGATAAAAAGGGCTGGGGGTGTGGCTCAGTGGTTAAGCACCCCTGGATTCAATCCCTGTTACAAAGAATGTGCATACATCTTACTTCAAAATCGACTTCAGAGTTATATCATTTGATGTATTTCCCTAAATTGTAATAAATCCATTCCTTTCTACTTCTTTTGCTATGGTTTTCATTCATTCAGTTAAAATAAGAGGATTTGTATGAGATCAAAGTTAATTTGTAATAAGCTTAAAAAAAACTAATTATAAAGTGTTTATGTAAAACATAAAACCATATTTTATGTAACCGCCAAGCAAAAACCCTCATCATGTACACAAAAGATTATACGGTCTGAGCACTATGGCTCATGCCTGTTACCCAAGTCACTCGGAACTGAGGCAGGAGGATCACAAGTTCAAGGTCCGTCCTTCACCAGTTTATTGAAACCCTGTCTCAAAATAAATAATAAAAAGGCTTGGGAATGTGGCTTAGCATTAAAGAGCCCCTGGGTTCAATCCCCAGTACCACCAAAAAAAAAAAAAAAAAAAAGTTAAAAAGGAATCAAAGCATAAAATTAGAAGAAATCTCCTATTCACAAAAGGAGACAGCAACAGAGGAAGTAAGGAACAAAGGAGAGAGAGAAAACAAGATGGCAGAGTAGAGAAAGGAATCCCAGTAGTTGCTCAGCACCAGACTTACAAAGCAGGAAGACTGTTCCTAGTAAGGTGAGTACAAAGGAACCTCATTGAAACATAATACTGAACTCTTAAAAAAAAAAAAAAAAAAAAAATCACAGCACTACATAAAGTCAGTAACTTGAGCATAAAAAAATAATACCTTAGAGAAGCAACAGTTCCCAACTCCCCAGAGTGAAGCAGGGAGCATGGACAAAGAAAGCTATGGGTGCTAGATAAAGAAATTAAAAAATAAAGAAAAATAGAGTTGGGGAAACTTGTGGTTTATAGAAGGTTGATTCTAATGGGCACAGTTGGGAGAGTAAGCCCCTCAGTGAAAACAAATCCAAAGCGCTTTGCTGGGGGGAAAGCATTCTGTGGGGATCATAAAGCCTCCCTAAGCACAGAACATAATGGCAGGTGAGGAAATGTTCCCCCGAGTGGAAAGCTCTCCCTGCACAGCTTCACAGATATAAGAGACAGGAGAGCAAGAACTCATAAAGGAATTTACCAACAGCCAATGAAAAAATTCCTTGAGGATGCCTGAACCAGAGAGAGTGAAACAGACACAATGAACATTTTACCTGGAACATTCATTCTCTGGATCCCAAGGGAGAAAAATCCCATAATAACTGGCGCCCCTTAAGAGTTACTGTGAAGACAGTCACTGCTGCCACACAAGTGGCAAGAAAATACCTGGTAATTCACATCCATAGTTATGAAGGGCAAACTTCTGGGGGATTAGTTCTTACACCCTCACCCTAAAAGTAGATTTTTCTGGAAGCTACAGCAATAGAAAGATCCACACCAATAGGGGGAGTGGACCAAATCTCAAACACCACCAACAGTGTCCCAAAACCCACTGAAGTCCAAACCCCAACAACAGGAAACACCAGTGTAGAACTCTGCTTCATTCCTGCTTTAGGATTACACAATTCCTTAGCACTCCCCAGTCTACCCCACCCAATACTGGGAGATTGGAAGCTGAAAGCTACTACACCTACCTGGAAGCTAGGTGAGCAACACAAGGACAGTGACCACAAATAGCCTAAAATAAACAGAAAGTCTGAAAAGCCATCTCTGCAGACGGATTTGACAACCACAGCCTCTAGCTCTCACTGATTTTTTTTTTATTTTTCTTTCTTCTTTTCTCTTTTTTCTTCCATATTCCCATTTTTTACTCTTTTAAAATTTTATTTTTTTTCAGTTTTTCAAACATCATTTAACTCTTCACTTTATTTCATTATGCATGATTGTGTGTGTGTGTGTGTGTGTGCATGCATGCACGTGTGTGGTTGTGTATGCGCTCACTGCATGGATAAGTTTGAGTATACGTATGTGTGTATATATATGTATATATTCATATAATTTATACATTAATTACTCACTCCAGCATGTGTTCATTATTGAACCTTGATTAGACTTATGTGGGGTACAGTTATTGTGGGGGTTTGAGTTGTTCTGATCTTATGTTTACTAGTTCATTCATACCTAGGTTCTGGGCCCTCCTATCCCCCCTTCTTCTCTCTTTTCTCCCAGTAATGACCCAAATCACCTGTTTCTTCCTTTATATTTTTTTCCCTACTTTCAGTTAACTTTTTATTCCTTCTTCCTACAACTGACACCTGTTCCCTATCTCCTAACTCTCCTTTGCTCAATTTTTCAAACACTTCAGATTTCCATTTGCATCCCCACTCTATTTTCTCTTGCTTAAGAAACTGTAAAACCACAAATTAATGGAAATTATACAAAGTATGTAATTCCCACCCCATTCAAGTTGTTGTGATTATTAATACAGTGGGCAACATAGTAGACATCTGCTGTCAAAAGCCTGATCTAGATCATGTTTTATATTGCCAGTACTGTTATAAAATGCTTACCCCATCATTGCTATGCAGGTGGCAATTAATGTTATATATATCAAAGTAAACACAGGACAGTTATCTTAGGATTGTACATCTGTTACTGACATTAGTGCCATTCATGGCTCCCCTATCCCTCTAAAAGGGCAGAAAAGAGATTGGGACACTTTAAGATCAAAGTGTAGAGATCCTGCTGCCAAGAAGTACTCGTATATCAACAAAGCAACAGTGAATCTCACACTCCCCACAATGTAGCCCCATCTGAGGCTTAAATTACTCCAACTCATATTTTTAAGGAGACAAAATCCCCACACCAATAACCAGGACCCAAGGAGGAACAATCAGAGAGGGGCAACAGATCCCATCCCTTGACATCTAGTCATATAGCAAAAACAGAAGTTTCAGAACAAACATGATAAACTTCATACCAAAGACACACATAAAAAAGAGGAAGGGGGGAATCTATCTCAACTGATATATAAGACTTTTGGAAAAGCAAACAAATCTCTCTCCAAAATTCAAAATCCCCAAGAATTCCATGAATATTGAAGTGGATGAAATCCCAGGGAAAGATTATAAAAAATTGATTATTAAAATATCCAGTGAACTAAAGGAAAACCTAAAGAATTAATTAAGAGAAAATACAGGAGATGAAAGACAACTTCGATAAAGACATGAAAACATTGAAAATAAACCAGTCAGAACTCCTAGAAATAAAAGACACAATCAATAAAAAAAAAAAAAAAAAATTAACTTGAAAGCATTGCTAAGAGATTCAATTGCATAGAAAATAGAATTCAACCCTTGAAGACAGAACTTCAGTTTCTGAAGACAGGGTATATGAACTTGAGCCCACAGAATGTAATAATGGGAAAAATGATAGATCATGATGAGAATATACAAGAACTCTGGACAACATCAAGATACCAAACCTGAGAATCATTGGGATGGAAGAGAACATGGAGATACAAGCTAAAGGCATTAAGAATCTTTTCAATGTAATAGTTACAGGAAACTTTTCCCATATTAAAAATTAGATAAACATACACATACAAGAAGCATATAGAACACCAAATAGACCTAGTGAAGTGAGAAGTTCTACAAGACACATCATAATCAAGATGCTAACATAGAAAAATAAAGAATATTTAGAGCTGCAAGGAACATCAGGTCTCATTTAGACACAAATCAATAAGACTCACAACTAATCTTTCAATTCAGATCGCAAAATCAAGGAGAACTTGGACTGAGATATTCCAAGCTCTAAAAGAAAACAACTATTCAACCAAAGTTACTATACCTAGTCAATCTCAGTTTCAAATTCAAGAGGGGGTGAGGCTTCCCATGACAAGAATAAACTAAAAGAATTCATGACCACCAAACCAGCACTGCAAAGAATAATCAAAGATAAATTGCACACAAATGAGCTAGAAAAGCAAATCTTAACATTCAAGAATAGAGGAAGATCCATAGAAGAGTAGTTTACTCAATGAGAATCGAGACATTGAATGGAGCAAAAAATAAAAAATAAAAATGGCACAAAAATCATAAGCATATATCCATACCAACATTAAATGTTAATGGCCTCAACTCCCCAATTAATTGACATAGATTAGCAGAATGAATCAAAAACCAAGATCCAACTACTTGCTATTTATAAGAGATTCATCTTATAGAAATGGACACCCACAGACTGAAGGTTAAAAGGATTGGGAAAAATGTTCCATGTAAATATATTTCAAAATGAAGCAGAAGTAATGGTTCTCATACCTAAGAAAGCAGATTTCAAGCAAAAACTAATTATAAGAGACAAAGAAGGCTACTGCATCCTAGTAATGGGAAAAATCCAACAAGAAGATATAATGATGGTAAATATTTATGCCCCAAATGTCAGTAAACCCACTTATTTTAAAACAAAACAAAACTCCATGACATTAAATCTCAGATAACCCCAACACAATAAAACTAGGTGATGTCAGCACACCCTTATCACCAGTAAACAGGACATTAAAACATAAAATCAATGAAAATACTCCAATCTTAAATAAACCTATAAATTAAACATAACTACAGTCACCTACAGAATATTTGACCCCAAACAGCTGAATTTACCTTCTTTTCAGCAACTCATGGAACTTTTTCTGAAATAGAACATATTCAAGGTAGCAAAGTAATCTTAGAAAATACCAAAAAATACATATGTATGTATATATATATATAAATATATATAAAATCCCACTCATTTTATCAGATCATAATGGAAAGTAGAAATCAATAGTAAGAAAAATAATAGAAGCCACATAAACCCATGGAGATTGAACAATACTCTTTTAAATGAAGAGTGGACCAAAGAAAAAATAAGAGTAGAAATCAAGAAATTCTTAGAAAAAAAAATGAGAACAAAGATAAAACATATCAAAATCTGCAGGATATTATGAAAACAGTTCTAACAGAAGAAATTATAGCACTGAGTACTTATTCTAAAAACAATAGAGACCCCAAATAAGTAAATTTATGCTCCACCTCAAGACCCTAGATAAAGAGCAACAAACCTTTTCCAAAATCAATAGAAGAAAGAAAATAATTAATAGCAGAGTATTAATTATTGAAATTGAGAATTTAAAAATTTGTAGGATCAATGAAACAGAGTTCATTCTTCAAAAAGATAAAGAAGATTGATAAAACCCTTAGCCAAACTAACCTAAACAAAAAGAGAAAGAAGACCCAAATTAATAAAATTAGAGATGAAAAAGGAGATATCACCACAGCGCCTTCTGAAATACAGAGGATTTTTAGAAAATGTTTAGAAAATTTATGTTCCAATAGATGGGAATATCTAGAAGGCACTGACAAATATCTAGAGAATGGTTTGATAAAAGAATAAAAGGAGAAATCACAACTTAAAAATATATGAAAATTAATTGAAGAGTTAATTTTATAATATATTGAATAAATGAAAATGGATGCAAAACAGACTGAAACTTATGGAATTTAGCCAAAGTAGTTCTAAAAGGGAACTGTATGATATTTAAAAATGGTGACACAAAAAGGAAAAAAATAACAAAGATCTGAAATGACAAAAAAATGCCCAAAGTTAGTAGTAGGAAAAAAAAAAGTTTAGAGCAAGAATAAATTTAAGAGACCACAAAAATAATAGAGAAGATCAAAAGAACTAAGGGTTTTTTGAAAGATGAACACAATCTTTAGCTAAACTAAGAATAAAGAAAAAAGTTGAAATCAAATAGATGAAATCATAAACACAAGAGGAAGTAGTCAGTAATACCACAGAAAAACACAAGATCTAAAGGACTACTATGAATGATCATATCCCAATGAAATGGATAACCTAGAAGAAATTAATAAATTCCTACATATTAAACCTACCAAGATTAATTCATGAATAAATAGAACAGACCAGTAATGAAGAAAGAGATTTAATCAGTAATTACAAGTCTCCCAGCAAAGTTCAGCATAATTTTCACACCTATGAATTCTACCAAATAGTTTAAAAATTAGTGCAATTCTTCTCAACTCTTCAAAAAAAATCTAAAGACCAGAAAATATTTCCAAACTCATTTTTAGAGATCTTCATTCCCTAATACTGAAATCAGTCAGGGACACTACAAGAGCAAACTACAAAATATGATTCCTAGTGAACTTAGAAGGCACATTTCAAGATAATATTCACAAAAATCAATGAGCTTTATTCCAGGGATACAATAATGTTTAAATATATGCAAATCTATAAATGTGTTACATCATGTTAACAATAAAAGACAAAACTATTGTATCAGTGGATGTAGAAACAGCATTTGAAAAATTCAACATCATTTCATGATCAAAAATTTTACCAAATTAGATACAGAAGAATGGTACCTCAACATAATAAAGACCCTATGTGACAAACCCACAGATAACTTAACACTCATTGGTAAAGAATGAAGCATTTCCTCTAAGATCAGGAACAAGACAATGAGACCCACTCTCACTACTTGGTTAAAGTCCTAGCTAGAGCATTTACTCATGAGAAACAAACAAATGGTGTCCAAGCAGGAAAGGAAAAAGCTAAACTGTACCTGTTTGCAAATAATATGATCTTATATATAGTAACCCTGAAGACTGTACCAAAACCCACATTTATACCTAAAAAAATTAATAAATTTAATCACTATAAAATCAACATATAAAAATCAGTAGCATTTATTGAAATTAGCCTTGTAATTCAAGCCATCTAGGAAATCAACTGAAAATGAATTAATAACTTATGCATAAGACTCAGACTATAAAACTAGTGTAAGAAAACAAAGAGGAAAAGTTCCATGACATTGTTATATGCAAAAAGTTGTTGCCTATGATCCCAAAAGCACATAATACAAAAATGAAAATAAACCAATGGAATTGTGTCAAACTAATAATCTTCTGCATCAACAAGAGAAGAATCAATAAGGTGAATGAACAACCTAAAGAATGGGAGAAAATATTTGTGAAGCAGACAACTAATAAAGCATTAATATCCAAACATATATGAAGCGCAGATAACTCAATAGAAATGTTACATGACACTTAAAAAACTTGGACAAAAATGTCTGAGTAAACATTTCTTAAAAGACATACAGATAACCAACAAGTATACGAAAAAAGTGCTCAGTGGGACTAATTAACAGAGAAATTCACCTAACCCATTAAAAGTTTTTGGCTCTGTGAATATTACAAGGATGTTAACACAGATGCATTAATGTAGTTTGGAAATCATAATCTAGAGCTTATCTATGTTTTACATATGATTTCACACACACACACACATATATATTCAAATGCTCTGATTATTCACTTGTTACTTTGCTAAAAAGAATACAACTCTGTAAATGATACTTATTTCAAAAGTTAGCACAGTGGTACATTTGTTGCTTCATTTAAGTTTGTTTAAGTGTCCCACATCTAGTACAACAGAGCTTACATGATTCAAGACAAATAAGATATCCTAGGAACAAGTGTTGCAATAACTATTACCAAAAAGGAAAAAAATTCAAGTTTGGCAAGTATGTATAGAAAAGGTAACTTCTGCACAATGGTAGTGTGAATATAAATTAACACAGCTATGTAGAAAACAGTAGGACATTACTAAAAAGAAATAAAATTCAAGCTGTCATATGACCCAGCAATTCCACTGTTGGTTTTATATATATATATATATATATATATATATATATATATATATATATATATACATATATATATATATATATATGCACACACACACACATATATAGAAAGACAATTAGATTAGTATGTTAAAGAGATATCTGCACTTCCTTGCTCATTGCAGCATTATTGACAAAAAACAAAATATGGTGTCATCCTATGTACTTCAACATATGAATAAAGAAAACATAATATGTTCACACAATGGATTACATAATAAAATTAAAAAGACAAAATCCTGTTATTTGTATCAACATGAATTAATCTGGATGTCATTATTTTAAAAGAAACAATCTAGGTATTAGAAAACCAACATCACCTGCCCTCTATTTGTTAATTGAATCTATGAAAGTTGAACTCATAGAAGTTGAGACTAGAGTTATTGTTACCAGGGGTTGGGTGGATGGAAATATGGAGAGATGTTTGTCAAAAGTTACAAAAATTTAGTTAAATAAGAGTAATAAAGTCAAGAGAGTTAATGGACAGTATGGCAATTATAGTCATTAATAATTTATGAATTATTGGTAAGAATAGAATTTGGTGTGTTCGCAATAAATGTGAGAAGTAATATGTGTTAATGAGCTTAATTGAGTCATTCAATATGTATTCATATGTCAAAACATCAGTTTGTATATGGTGAATCTATAAAATTTTTGTCAATTTTTAACAATATAATATAAAATTTACTAAGGAATTAAAATGTTCTACCATAAAATACATAATAACAAAGAATGAAAAAAGGAATAGAGAAACAAAAATGCCCTGAGACACACAAAGAACAAAAAGGAAAATAGTCTATTTCATCCTGCCATATCAATAATAAGATTAAATATGAATAAGTTAAGCAAAAGAATCAAAGGTGAGATTGTCAGGTTGGCAGAGAGAGAGAGAGAGAGAGAGAGAGAGAGAGAGAGAGAATTCAACTGTATGCAATCCTCATGAGATATACTTTAGGGTGAAGGATACCAAAAATTTGCAAGTAGTATAGCTTTTTGGTAGAGCACTTGCCTAGCATGTATAAGGCCCTAGGTTTGACCCAAGCACCACAAAAACAAAAACAAACAACAAATTATTTGAAAGTAAAAAAAAAAAAAGAAAGATATATCATGAAATGATAACCATCAAGAGTTGCAGTGTATGTAATAAAAAATAGACTTTACAACAATATATTAAGTACACTATATCAAATTAGAGATATATCATAATTGTAAAAGTATCAATCCACCTCTAAGATATAACAATGGAAATTAAAAATTAAAAGAATACTTACATTCTTAAAAACTAAGTCCTAAATAACATTATGCAAAAAGGTGACATAATTTAAGGAAGAAATAGGAAATTCAACATAAATAATTGGATAGTTCAATGCCAATATTTCCATAATGAATAGAATCCCTGAGCAGAAGATTAGTTAGAAAACAGAAATTTGAAAACTGCTTCAAACCATCCAGACTTGGCAGACATCTATCTATATAACACTCTTCTCTACAGTAGCAGCAGGATGCACACTTTTGTCAAGAGCACAGGGAGCGGTCTGCACAATAGTAAGGCCATATACCATTCCATAAAGCATTTTATCTAAGAAATTGCTATCCAATAATCTAAAAGAATTGAAACTATAAAACACATTTTTCAGTAGCAATGGAAGGAAGTAAGAAATAAAAAACAAAAGTAAATTCACACATGTGGAGATTATACAACATACTCCTCAATAATATGAGGGTCAAAGAAAGGAAAAAAAGAGATTAAAAAAATTTGAGGTGAACTATGAAACCTAATATATAAAAACTTATGGAATTCAGTTAAATCAGTGCTCAGATGGTAAGTTTTAGCTATAAACCCCTATATTAAAAGAGAAGAAAATATACAATCAATAATTTAATTTTCCATCATAAAGAAAATAGGAAAAGAAGAGCAAATCCAATCATAAATCAAACACACATAGAAAGTAATAAAGATGAGAGCAGAAATGAATTAGAAGAGCAAAACAATAAATACAAAAATGTGTTCTTTGAAACAATGAACAAAATTGACAAATTTTAAACTAGATTGATGAAAAAAAAAGACTCGAATTATGAAAATCAGACATTCAAGAGGGCCATCTCTTTCCCAGAAAGACATAAACTGCAAAAACAGTCTCAAGAAGAAAGAGAAAATCTGGATACATCTTTAACAAGTCAAGACATTTTGAATTATCAAATTGAAAACTTCCACCAAAGAAAAGGCAATGCTCAAGAGCCTTCTGTGGAGAGTTCTACCAAATATATTCATAGAAAAATTAATAATTATCCTTCACAAGTTTCTACAATGTAAGACCCCAAATTATGCTCTGAAATCACTTATCATAATATCAAAAGCAGACACACACACACACACACACACATACACACACACACACAAAATTAGAGGTCAATATCCTCTCTGAATATACATGCAAATGTTCTTAACAAAATATTAGCATGTGGAATCCAGATATATGAAAATATATGTAGATATGAATTATAAAACATGACATTTAAAATCTATAAATCAATAAATATGATACACCATAATAATAGAATAATAGTCAAAGACCCATGTGAGCATTATGAGAGACATGAAACACACACACACACACACACACACACACACCAAAATACAATACCAGAAAAAAGAAAAAGGGAGCTTTCTTCACTTGATGAAAGGACAAAAGGTATCTATGGAAAGCCCACAATTAACATCATACTTCATGGTGATGAACTAAATGTTGCCTCACTAAGGTCAGAAATTAGATGTTTTCACACTTGCCACTCTTTTAACACGGCATTAAATAGTCTAGCCAAATAAATAATCAAGAAAAAGAATCGAGAAAAAGACATCTAAATTGGAAAAAGAAATAAAACAATCTCTGATTGTGAGAGAAAAATGAAAGCAATTTACTAAACTATTAGAGCCAATAGAATAACTAAGCAAAGCTGCAGAATCCATAAACAATGTATGAAAACCAATAATTTTCTGTGATATTCATGGACATTAAAAAAATAAAAATTAAAACATCCATTCGTATGAGCATAAAATTCACTACGAATTAACAAAATAACTATAAAACTTATAGACTGAAATCTACAAAGCATAGCTTGAAGAAATTAAGGAAGATCTAAATAAACATAAAGACACCCCATGCTTTTGGATCAAAAGGTTTACTATTAAGATGACAGTACTGCCCAAATTGAGCAATAGATACACTATCCCTTCAGAATTCCACATGCCTTTGAAAAGAAGCTTAAAAGCTGATTTTAAAATTTACATGGCAATCCAGAAGACAAACAATCTTGAAGAAAAAGGATCAAAGTTAGAAAACTGACTCTTCCTGATTGCAAAACTTACTGCAAAATTATACTAATCAATATCATGTGGCACTGTTATAAAGCCAGACATAAAAATAAACAGAATGAAATAGAGAGTTCAGAAACAAACTCTGAATTTATGATCAGATGATTTTCAATAACATTCCAAGACAATGCACAAGGGTAAGGTCATTTTAATAAATGGTACTAGGAGAGCTATGTATTCATATGCAAAATGGTACAATTGGATCAGTGCCTAATGCCATAGACAAAAATTAACTCCGGATGAATCATAGATCTAAATGTAAGAACTGAAACTATACAATTTTTAGAAGAAAATGTAGGCATAAATCGTCATGGCCTTAGTTTAGAAATGTTAAGTGCAACACCAAAAGCACAAGAACAAAGAAAAAAAATTGATGATAAATCGGATTGCAAATAAATTTAAAACATTTTTGCTACACATAGTACTATTGAAAAAGTAATGAAGACAATGACAGGAGAGAAAATATTTGCAAATCATATATCAGATAAAGCATTTGTGTATAGAATTTATAAAACTCTTACTAATTAATAATTCAATAAAATTAGATAAAGGACTGAATACTCATTTCTGTAAAAAGGTATACACTGGCCAATAAGTACATCAAAATGATGCTGGATATGGTTAACCATTAGGAAAATGTATGTTATAACCATAACGTGAAATCATTTCACATATGCTAGGATCTTTATAATTAAAAGGACAATAACAAATAGTGTTGATGATATGGAGAATTAGAAAAGTTTGGGAATTCCTCATTAAATTGAATAGTTACTATATGACTCAGCAAGTCAACTTTTTAGTATATACCCAAGGAAAATGAAAATATTTTCCCATACACATGCTGTTTTAGTCATCATCTTTTTTTTTTTTTTTTTTGCTGTAACCAAAATGCCTGACAAGAACAGTTTTAAAGAGGAAAAGTTTATTTGGTTCTAATGATTTCAGAGGTCCCTAGATGGCCTACTTTCCTTGGGGCCTGAGGTGAGGCAGAACCTCATGGCAGAAGTGTGTGGTGGAGAAAAGCAACTCAGGAAATAGTACCAGGAATCTGAGAGACTTCCTTCACCATGGACAAAATACATACTCCAAAGGCTGATTCCCAGTGACCCACCTCTTCCAGTCATGCCATACCTGACTATGGTTACCATACAGTTAATCCATATCAAAGGATTGATGAAATGATTAAGTTAAGGCTTTTCTAACCCAATCTCTAAGCTTTCTTACATAGTCTCACTCATGAATTTTTGGGTGATACCTCATATTTTAAACATGATACTAATATTTATGGCATAATTATTCAAAATAGCACCAAATTGGAAATAATACATGTTCATTAACTGAATAAAAGAATAAAATGAGGGCTGGGGAGATAGCTCAGTTGGTAGAGTGCTCACCTCGCTAGCATAAGGCCCTGAGTTCAATCCCCAGCACCGCAAAAAAAAAAAAAAAAAAAAAAAAAAAAAAAAAAGAGTGTGTACATACCATGAAATACCATTTGGCAATAAAAATGAAATTATGATACATGATCCAATGTGGATGAGACTCAAAAACATTATATTAAATGAAACAAGTCAATCACAAGGGGAAAATTTACCCTGTTATTTTATTCCATTTATATTGAATTTCCATTTTATGTAAATTTATAGGCACAGAATGTAGATTAGCTGTTTCTCAGAGCTGAGCTGAGTGTGTGTGGAGGACAGGACAGAACTGGAATGACTACTAATAGACAAGGGGTTTCGCTGAGGATGCACAAACATGTTTTAAAGTTAAGTTGTATCAGTGCTGGCTCAAATCTATAAATGTACACAAAATTGGAATGTTCTCTTTAATTAAATGAATCATACAGTCAGAGAATTAAATTTTATTTAGGCTTTCTTAAAATAGTCTTGCATCTACATCTTTGTTATATTCATGACCAAGCCTTTGGATGAATTACTGAAAGTAGAATTGTGGGATCAAATAGTAATTTAAGGCTTTTGATACAAGATGATAAATTTGCCTCTTTGAAATCATGTCACATTATTCTTTTGGATTTTTAACTATACCATTAACCAATATTGTGTATTATCATTTCATCTATCTTTCTCAATGTGATGAGAGAAAAAATTATTTTAATTTCCACTTCTATTAATTCTATTGAATCTTAAAAATTTCAATTGATGTAGACACAGTGTCTACATCTGTGTGTGCATATGTGTATATTTGTATGTAGATAGATGTCTATATTTTCACTAGTATTTATGATAGTTTAGATTTCTGTTATTAATTTCATGAATCTACTTATAGTACAGATAATGCTCTTATAATTGGTTTTGACCATACAAATATTTTCCACTCCTTTGGGTTCTAAATCAGAGTTTCTGTTCATTATTTTTAATGGTACACACTTACTTAGAAAGACAAATTCAACTTCAAGAATAAATATTTAGCTAAATATTTGTCTTGATTTTTATTTTTTTTTTTGATCTTAAATTCCTTTGAAATTTATCTATGTAAGGATATGATGTAGAGATTTTACTTAAATTGATCCAGCTTAGTTTATTGAATGTCATTCTTTTATTTTTTTAATTTTATGTGCTATTTTGTCATATACTTAATTATTTAACATATTGAACCGGTATGAGCATTCTGTTCTCTTTTGTGTTTATTTTACTCAAAAAATCAGTATATTATTTATTATAATTTTATAATATTTTAAACCTCTACAGTAGGGCCCTTATAACTTAAAAGTATACTCTGGGGAAATTTATGACCTTTATTCTTTTCAATAGGTCTTCATTTGTCATTGTTCTTAGAACTTGCATTTTTTAGTGTTGTAATAAATGTAGATTTTTATAATGCTCAGTCTTCCCAGTCATAGCTCTCATTTGTTTCAAAGCTCTCATTTTATTACTAATAGATTTTTAGTTGGTGTTCTTGAGTTTCCATTTGACAATCATGCCTCGCAAAATTTGCTGTAAGTATTGACTGTCTTTACAATGTCCTTTACTTCCCATTTTTCTTTTCTCATTAATCAGCTCATATTAATAGGAAAACATCAGTAATAATGGAGCATGTCTGTGGCCAGCCTTATCTTTTTCTGAGTTTAATAGGAATATCTTTATTATGGCCTTTGGTTCACTATGTATTTTTGAAATCTAGTGTCCAAAGTTGCTGAATGATGAAAGGATCCTGTTATCTAGTAGGAAATAATATATTTCAGAAGCACTTAATTCAGTATCCCTTTTGGACATCAAAAGCATACTTGAATATAAGACTGTGAAAAGAACTGCTATACCATCAGTTTTTAAAACTCCCATTTCCAAAAAAAGGCTAACATAGAAGTTTTGGATGGACAGAAGGTATTAAAGTTGACAAAGCACAATTTGGGATAGAATGCCTTTGAGTATTATGTTGACTTTTGGTTTTTCATAATTATTAATTCATGTTAAGAAACTAGGTGTGTTTCTTTGGGTCTTTGAAATGTATGTTTTAACAATGGATGTTGTTTTTTACCAAAAATATCTACTATCTTGCAAATATCTCTGTTTTCTTCTCTGCTGACATTATCAGTTGTTAGTCTCTTTTACCTTTGGATATGATATTTTATATTAATATAGTTCCTAATTTTAAATCTGCGTTTCATTCCAAGATTAAACCCATTTTTTTCATTGTCTATTATTTTTGTAGTATTTACCTAACTTAATATTTTATTTAGGACCTTATGTGTGTGCTCATCAGGAAGATGGACATGCAGTAAGTTTTGTGTCTGTTGGAATTTTCTGTTGTCGGGTTTTATTAGGATTGTGCTATCCTTGTGCCTTGTGACTCAGTCTTATTTTTAGTTAGTTCTGAATTCTTGAAAGCATCATAAGGCCTCATGAACGTGTTTTATGCAAAGTTTATATATGCTACATTGTTAACTTATCTGGATGTATAACTGCAGTTTTAGGTTGTTGATATAGAGGATTATCAGGCTTTTTATAAGCATATTTGAATGGATATGTCTATTAATATTGCTTCTTTAGTTGCCAGCTTCGGGAGACAGAGACAAGAAAAGAAGGAGAAAGATTATTACTGTGAGATATGTGGATCAGGGACAGATCTCAGGATTGCAGGGAAAACTGAAGCAATTGACAAAACCAGAGGTCTTAATGACTGGCGCTATCATTCAGGTGGCATGAATGGTTAATTCTTGTATCGTTATCCTCACTGGGCACCACAACTCAAATTCTGAGAAGAAAGTATATGCTTTCCTCAGCATGAGTTAGCATTTCTACCTTAGACAAAGGTGACATGAGAACTGCATTTCAGCTCCTGTGTCACAAGTTTTCCAGTTCCTGGGAGGGAATTACAAAAAAAAAAGGGAATAATGTATTATTGTAAAAAGAAGGTGGAATGCATACCCAGTGGCCAAAATTCAGCAAATGTCCATTAAACAGTGTATCCATACAAACTTCCACTTTATAATATGTCCTTTTCCTTCTCATTATCAAGTTTAAAATTTGAAGTATATTTATAACTCTTATATGACCCTTTGAAAACATTACTCAGCTTTTTGCTTTAGAGGCATGTCCAACAAGAACCCCAGGAAAGAAAGAATTTGGGTCAGATTCCATAAAATCTGAAAACTGCCCCCAAAGCTTGATATCTATGTTGTTGTTTCAGGAAAAAAAGGAAGAGCTGATAAAAGAGACCAGAGGAGTCATTTCCTCTAATGACTGCGTGGGTGGGCTATGACACCAAAATGCCCTAGTAAGATCCCTACTCTTCTAGGTGTATGACTTCATAAATTGTTTAAGTTCTCTTCACTTTGCTTTATTCATGTTTGGAATGAAAATCATGAAAGTTAATTGAGGGACTGGGAATATAGCTCAGTTGGTAGAGTGCTTGCCTCCCGTGCTCAAGACCCTGGGTTCAATCCCCAGCACCAAAAAAAAAGTGAATTGATCACTAACTATGCCAGGCTATTTAATACTGTAATGAGTTACCCCAAAACTCCATAGCCTAAGAGGTACCACTCATTTGGTCATATGTCTGCAGTCTTGGTGGGGCTTCTGTGGTGGACTTGCTTTGCACTCTGTAATGATGAATGGGCTCATTCAGAATTTTTCTGTGAGCTGGCAGCTTCACTCTGGCTGAAGTATCACACTTCGGGCACCACACAGTTCAGATGATGTCAGTGACTGGGGACTCCCTGGACCTCCTTTTCCTTGTTCTTTTCATCCTTCAGTGTTATGCTTTCTCTCTTATAAGACATTTCATCTTTGAAGGGACTAGCAGCACTTCATTCAAAGGATCTCAGGAAAGCAAAAGAACTAAAGAACAAATTATGAGCCTCTTAAAACCAAAGCACAGTACTTTTCCCATGATCATTTCTACTGTCATCTGTTAATCTAAACAAGTTCTAATTCCAGTCGTGGTCCAATGTATATAGGGACTACACAGGTCTGATTTTAAAAAGAGGCACAATACCATTTTATACCAATTTACATAGCATATTTGCTATAGCATATATGCTATTTATATAGCATGCTATATAGTAATTTACCACAACCACCTAGAATAACACCTGCAAATCATAAACAAAAACTTACTATCTTAACAATATTCACTGTACAACCACTAAGAGAATTACTTGTTATATGACATTTACTCAGCACAGGGACCACATGAAGAAAAAGTTTATAAATGAGGAAACTGAAACTCAGAGAGGTTAATGTGTTTAAACCACGTGGCTACTTAAAAGAAGATTGTAATTTCCACACTGTTCTGACTCCTAAGCACAAACTATTAGGATTATATTGGTGTCTGTCTTCATCTGGTACAAGCTGAGCCAGGCTAGAGACCAAGACAGTCTTGGTGAACTCACAAAACTATGAGACTCATTTCAGGCAGGGTGAATCTATTGATCTTCTCATGGTTTCCTCTCCACAGCTTTTAGCTATAGCATGCACATTGTGTCCATGATGAACACATTGAGCAGGTTCTGACAGAACCAAGACTGTGGAATCCTATGTAATTGCTTTAGCTAGAATAATCTTGTTATCCTGAGACAAGCCCAGAGAATTTCTTCTTCAGCTTTTCTTATGCTATGCAATCATGAACTATTGATCCAACTGTTTATGTCTATTGTCTTTTTATGACATTTTAATTTTTCACATGACATCCTCATCTACACAACTCAGTGGGAATGGCAAAACTCACATGTTGTGCGTTACTGTGGACAGTAATTCTGACACTCTTTAATTATCATCTGGACCCTGTGTCATGGTGATAGTTGACTGTATTTCTCCTTCAAATACACGATTGCTTCATAATCTCTGGAAGCTCTTTGACAAGATTGTTTTAAAGTACTGAGATTTTTTTTTCACCTGTGAAAAGAAAGCAGATGTGATAATTAAAAGAATGTTGTTACAGATCACCAATTTTCAAACAATGTGTAAAAATTATTTTTAAAGTGTTTCAAGATACTTAAATATAGGGATGTACATTATTATAAAATATGCTATTATAAAGGAAATAGAGAATTTTCTTAACTGTCATGTAACTTTAGAATAACTTAAAATAACTATGATAACTTAATTGGAAACATAGTAGAAACCTGCATGATACCATCTAGTGGGCATATTCATAATTTGAAATATTTCCAAAGTATACTCCAAGAGAAAGATATTTTAATTGATAAAGCATTATCAAAAATTTTTCAGATGTGTGTTAATTAAATCTATAAAATATTGTGAAAAATATTGATTTGTAAATGTTAAGATAGTATTTAAATATATAACCAATTGAAGAATTGATTATGTGCTAGACTTCACTTTGAGTTTTAGAGCTGTGTGCCAGTGAGATGCCATGCAGTGCAGAGAAAGGGTGGTTTTCTGTCTCCCTCCAATTTACCACCCTTCTTTCCCCTGTCTTCTTCTAAAGTTTTTGTAAAGAATAGTACAGAAACATGAACTAGCAGGAGCTTAATGGTTGTTAAGGTACAATACACTATTAAGGTTGAAAAATCAAAAAGTTCAAAAACTGGACTCAGCTTGGGTGTTTATCCATAGAATGAATAAACTGATACATTCATAAAATGGGACAGTATTCAGAAATATGATGCAGTACAAAGAGATATTTTTTTAATTACCTCTATTGAAAAAACTTATACACAAAATAATACATGCTCTGTCATTCAATATATATAACATTTGAAATAGGTAAAATGAATCCTTGTAAATTTATCAGAGTAGTGCTGGTGGGTTGGAAAGCAGGATTTCCTGGGAAAGGCAAGAGTGAATGTTTCTGAAATCATGGTAATTTTATACATCTTGATAGTGACTATTGCTACCCATGTATATCATATGTCAACATTCTCTAAAGGGACATTTAAGATTTATTTACCTCATTGTTAGTGAGCTGTGTGTCCAAATCTTTAAAAAAGAAGAAAACAGATTAAAAATAAAATACTATGTAGACTTCAGTCTTATGTTTCATTTTTTATTCCAACATTTAACAGCCGTGTGACCTAGGAAAATGACACACTTGACTCTCTCCTCTTTCCTTCTCTGAAATGGCAATCATTATTTCTTAAATCTGCCGAGAAGATAAATACAAATTGTACGTAAAACTTCCTCACTTAGCGACAGTGTTTAGGACATAGTTGCACTCCATAAAGGTCTCTCTGCCTTTCCTTTCTTGGCATCAATGAATAACAAGGATTTGAATGGATATCTTTGAAGTGCTGATGTAAAATGCTGGAGTATTCATCACAGTGTAGCAAAAGTCCCCTGGAAGAAGACTAATGTGTAAATCTGCAGGTGGGAGGTGCAGAGGTTAACCTGAATAATGGTAAATATCACGGGAGAGACAGAGAAGAAGGTGGGCTGATTACTGTAGCCCTAGTGGCACCCGCAATCTTAAAGGAAGGAAGGAGGAATCAGGCTCACAAGGTGACCTCTCCTAAGTGCATTAGGTGAGAAGGGGTAGAGCAGATGGCCATGCACACTAGCATTTCCCTCTAACCTGAAAATTACAGGAGGATGACTGGGGGCTGGAAAAGAAGCACTCATCAAATGTCCATAAGTGCACTTAATGTCACATTCAATTTTCTACAATATTTTTTGATGTGAGATTTTCCAGTAAGCGATATAACCTTTCTTCAGCTAAAAATATATAGAAAGCCAGTGTAATATTATTTCCTTAGAGCCAAACATGACTTGTATCTCTTTACATATGACTTTCTCTCTGTTAAACTGAGGAATAAGGAGAAGAAATTAATGCTAGTAGTAGTCTATTGATTTCCTTTTCCTTTTCCTTTTTTTTCCCCTCTCTCTTTTCTCCAGACACCAATTAATACTGTGAATAAACAATGGAAAGACTAATTTTAGATTTCTGAGACTGAAGTTAAACCTGTGGAGGTGCTATGTGGATACCATAAATACCATCTTAAGCAATATAATATGAAGCCCACTATTAATAGTTTTTAAATATTCTTTACCTGGAAGCAACTTGTAATCATTATAGTGAGCCCAGATGGAAAGAAATTACAGATCCTTTAATCAGTGTGCTCATGGGTCTAGTAGGCTTTCATTTCAAAGGGTTGCTGCTTAAAATGAGTTGCTCAAAGGCTCTGAGCCTAGAATTGGGGTTTAAGATATTTGCTGAAAGGTACAAGAGTATTTTCAGGAGGACTAAGAGAGCCACCAAGGTACACATACCCATTTACTTTGATTCAAGGCACTAAATGATCTCCTTGGTCAGGCTGTAGCAAAAAAAAAATATAATAATGAAACTGAAATTTTGAAAGACTTTCCATATTCAGTTTGATTTCCCATGTGTGGCCTTGTTATCACCATAAAGGGCTCACATAGAAAGAGACCAAAACTTAGAGGAGTTAAGATTTAACTCAAGAACCCAGGGTTGAAAAAAGATATTGGAATTTCTCATAGTTGGAGAACACAATGTTTCCTGTTTACCAATCCATTAATTTTTGTGAGTTACATTTGAAAAGCAATTTTTTTTTTTTTTTTTTTTTTGGTACTGGGGATTGAGCTCAGAGGCACTCAACTGCTGAACCACATCCCAGCCCTACTTTGTATTTTATTTAGATATTTAGAGATAGGGTCTAACTGAGTTCCTTAGTTCCTCAATTTTGCTGAGGCTGGCTTTGAACTAGCAAGCCTCCTGCCTCTGCCTCCTGAGCCACTGGGATTACAGGCGTGCACCACCATGCCTGGCTTCAAAAGCAAATTTTAATGTTATTCATTATACATTATTTATTGTATAAAAAGTCCAGATTGTCAGCAACAACAGCAAAAATATTATGTCAAATGGAAGAAATAACTTCTCTTCACATTTGGATATGTAATGAGTTAATTTCATATGCTAAATAGTATATATACTACTTACAAATAAATATCGCATTAATACTAAATAGCATATGAAATTGCATCTCTCAGTAGTTCCTTATGCGGGATTCTAGAAGATAAAATGTTTCAGGCTTCATCCTTACTAATTAATGTGTGATTATAGATTTACAGTCATTTTCTTTCTCAATTTGGAGAAATTAACGCATTCTTTTCTAGTCTTTATATACTAGTAAGTATATTATTATTTTGTTTCTGTGTGTGTGAGATTTCCTTTTCGTTGATCTTAACTATTTGTCTTTAGTGATCTGTTTCATGATGTTTCACTATTCTGTGTCTAGGTGTCATTTTTTTTTTTTCATGTTTCATTGGGTTTCTTAATCTGATATTTATCTTCCTCAGAAGATCTGGAACAAGTCTATTAATGTCTTTGAATACTAGGTCTCCTATTTTTTTTCATTCTCTGTGTCTGTGACTCTGATTTAACATAGATTATTTTACTTTATCCTTTATATTTCTTTATATCTCATTCATCTTTCCCCCCCACCTCTCTCTCCCTTCCTCTCTCCCTTCCCCACTCCTCTTTCTCTCCCTCTTGTAGTGCTGGAAGGAACCCAGGGTTTCTCACAATCTAGACAAGTGTTCCACCACTGACCTAAACCCTTCCCCCACATCTTCTATCTCTGTCTCTCTCGATTGCATAATTTAACACTACATTGAGTCTATTATCAAGTTTAATAATTCTGTATCCTACTGTTTCATCCTTTACTCAATATATTCGTTGAACTGATATTTGGCAACATTTTCTCATTTTTATATGTCTTTTGGGTTCTGTTCAGATATAAATTTTACATCGCTTATAGCATTTACTCCTTTTATATTTTAGAAAAAAGATAAACTACCATTTTGTCAGTGATTGTACTGTACTGCATTTGCTCATGAGCATAGTATGAAAACATTTCTATTTCTTTTGGGGATCCCATGTTTTGGACTGCTTTCTTGTGTGCTTTTAAGGTTTTATTGTGGTTAATTTACATTGGATTCTTTATTTTGCTTTTAAAATAATGTGAAACTCTGTTCTATTTATATAAAGGGTTTTCCATCTGGATTGTCAACCTAAGTTTTAGGCTGATGCTTTGGCTTAAGTGTTTCCAGAACTGCATGGAGAGTTTAAATAAGGGGCTACAGAGCTATGGGGGCTCAGGATCCAACTTCTGTTTGCTTTCTGGGAGATATTATTTCATCATCTACAACCCTGACCAGGTTTAGTAACTTTGGTTGATTGCTTGGCTTCTGGAAATCTGTTATAGTCACTCCTTATTCAAGATGCAAACTTTCTAGGATCTTGGAAGGCTGGGATGAAATTGAAATGTAGTTAATTTCTTTACTTTTATTCTTTTCAATTTTATATCATGGTTATGTTACTATTAGCAATAAATTGTGTTCCTTTTTTTCTCCAAGTTGAAATAATCTGTTTGCTTATTTTAATTAAAATATTATCAACATTATAGATTTGCATACAATTTTAAGAAATAACAGATTTCTTATGTACCCTTTGCCTAGCTTCCCACAATAGTAACATCTTGTAAAACTTATAGGGCAATATCATAGAATATTTACAATGCTTTAACTTTATATTCCAGGTTTGCCTTCTTATACTTTCACATGTGTTTGTGTGTGTTTAATTCTATACAATTTTATCACAGTGTGGTTTTGTTGTATCAAGTACTACAGTCCACACACAGAATAGTCCCATTGTTGCTTTTCTTGTGCAGGACTAGCTCAGAGGAGAGGTAAGCGGTGAGGAGTCAAGACTCAGACACAGGGAGTTGGGTGGAAGCAGGCATGTGACAAGCAGCCTGCAAACTCATTTATTGCAGAAGTCACAGAACTTTTATAGTTTTCTTGACCAATCATCATTTGCCACGATTACACCTTGACCAATCATCATTTGCTTTGTCCTATCCGAATCGACATCCTTTCCTTGGGTCTCTAAAGCCCTGCCCTTTGGTTCCCTTGGTAACACTGACGTCAGTTTGGGGAAGTTGTGTACTTTCCTAGATGGCCAGAGCCAAATGCTCCTCCTCGCAGATTTTCCTGTCAGTCCTATATGTGGGAAGGTTTTCCTTACACACTTGAGATTTTCACTGCTGCCAGCCAAGAACCAGGATTTCTCCCAACGCCCCATGCCCCAAGTGTCCTTGGATTTGTTCTTTTATGACCCCATTCATGCCTCCTCCCATTATGAACACACTGGCCGCTATTAATTTGTTCTCCATTTCTAAAATTTTGTTATTCAACAATTTTATATAAAGCAGAACAATCCTCTTTACATAGACTTTAGCAGAACAATAGTTATAATTTTGTTGAGTTCAAACTATTAGCTTTATCTTTTGTGGAACATGCTTTCAAAGTTAAGTTGAGCTCTTTGCTGAACTCTGCCCACATTGTGGTATCTGTCTCTTGCTCCCAACTGTACATCTAGAGTGCTTGCTTTTGTACACAGCTGTCAGCCTGGACCACCTTTCCCCAGTCATCAGGGATTTTGTTCTCTCTCTCCCATGTAGGATCTCTTATTATCTCCTTATTGTCTCCTCTCTTGATTTACACTAGTAGACTTCCTGTGAAAGAGTGGATGCAGCTCTTTTATGAGAACATTTGAAAATATCTTTATTCCATCCTCACATTTAATCAATACTTAGATTAAATACTTAGTTTAAATTAATTTACTTTTAGAGACTTGGAAATATTACTCTCTTCAATCCTTTAGGTACAGTTGCTGTTGAGATGGCCAACGACATTTGGATTACTGATCCTTTGTACATGATCCAGTTTCCCCCATCTCTGGATTTTTAGAATATTTTATTTCTTCCAGATGCTCTGAATTTCACAAGATTGTATTTTCATGAGAGCTTCTTTTCATGCATTTTGGGGTCCTTCAGTGGTCCCTTTGAATTTTAGTTTTTACTGAGAAAATTCTTTTTTAAATGTAGTTTTGTCTATTATTTCTTTTTGGAATTTCTTTGGAATGTTGGGGATACTGGAGATTTCTTCAGCTTTATCTTGAAACTTCTTTAAGTTTTCACTTATACTGTAGTGTTTTTAATTTCCAAGGATGCTTTTATTGTTGTCTGTCTATGGAGTATTTCTTGATATCTGGATGCGTGAAGCATAGATCTTGTTTTTCTGACAAAATTTTTGGCGGCTGCTGATTGTTGAGTCTTTAGAAGGTTTTATATTACATATGGAGATACTTTAAAGTTAATCACCATTAATCAACATTAATGATTAATCAACATTTCCTGTGAACTCCTAAAGTTTGGCTTTTTTTCCCTCTCTTTTATGCAATCTTTTTGAGATAGGCAATATTAGAAACATGTATTCCATCCTCCTTTTTAAGTGAGAATTGGAGCTGGTGGTTTACTGAGGAATACATTTTTTGATAACTTTCACAATATATTTCATACATACAGTTTTAATGATGTTTTCAACCTTTCCTCAATCTGGTTAATCTTTATTTCTTTAGGCATCATCCATTCATCCACTTAATTTTCATTTTCACATGTACTTTCAGAGGTTTATAATTCTTCCATTAATACATTTGTGGTTTTATTCTTTTTCTTTCCCCATTTTTCACCTGTACAAGATTCTCTGACCACCATTCTTTAATGTGGGCCCTCAGCTCCAGTTTCCTGTTGGAGGTGATGCACTCCCCATGTGACTACATTGAATTCTCATCTTAGCCCCTGCTTCTTAAGAGCTCATCTCCTTGCTGACTCTGTGGAGACCTCACGGTCCTTTCATGCACACTGTTGGATGCAGTGTCAGTAAGAGACCTCTAGTACCACATTCCCTTTCTCTGTGGCTCTTGCCCACCTGCTCTGTCTTCTTAATTGCTACCTCTTTCTGCACAGGCATCTGGTTCACATGCTTCAGATGTTGAATTAGTGGAAAGACAGGTTCCTTTTACTTTTTTTTCTAGGCCATTTCACCCTACTTGCCTCCTTAGACCTTTCAATCACTCAGCTGGGGTTAGTACCCACTTTGCTGTTTATCCACCTTTCTGTGATACTTGCCAAACACTGTTAGTGGATTCCTTAAATTCTCTCTCAAAAGACTTGAAGCAACGTGAGGGGAGGTACTGTACTTCACCTTCCATCCCTGCAGGAAAAAAAAAAAAAAAAAAAATTTGGATTTCCCAATTTTTCCAAAAAATAATTTTGCAATTTCCAATTCTCTGATTTTCCAGCTTTAATAATTCATCACTTCAGGAGATGAAAGACTACTGGTAATAGAAGTATATTTTAGTTCATTTTAGAGATCCTGCATAGATTAACCATCTAACACTGTGTCGATCTGCTTATTCTTCAGAGTTAGTTTTTGGGCCTCTGCCAAAACAGAGGTGAAGTGTCTTAATTTTAATATCCTGTTAATAGTGCATAGCTTTAAATTTTATATTTTTTATATTTATATCATTTTTATAAGATCTTTATAATTAAATACATTAGTCAGGAGTGTAGTAAAGAATAAAATTCCATCCAAATGGAATGTACTATAGAGGAAACTGGGACGTTAAAAATGCTTGTTCTTCTCCTCAATTTCTAATCAATACCTCTAGTGGCCAGGAAAACACCAGGCCATCTCTGTGGATCAGGGAACCCAGAGGCAAGGGAATTCAAAGTAGAATAGACAATATGGCTTACATAGCGTGGGCAGGGGATGGAGGGGGAGCAAATGGAATATTAAAAGTACATCACTTTCCTATTATTTCAACTTTTAGTAATATATGTAGATAGATATCATTGTGGTCCAAAATATGAATTATATTCCTGAATCTTCCAAAATGTTTTCAAGAAAGAGCATACTATCAACCTTACTCATTTCCTGATGCAATTATTAGTAGCACGTTATCTGCTATTTGCTATCAGCCTGAAACATTCTTTTTTGCAGATACTTAAAATCTGAATCTGCAGATTTAAAGATTGTTCCAGATAATCTATCTGCGCCTTGCCTTTTACAGACATTATTCAATACTCTATTTCCATCATTGCATGAGTATTCTTTAATGTTATTCATTTCCTTCACATTGGTGTACACAGTTGACCTGCTTAAATCTAAGGAGCTCTCTGCTGAGCTTCTATTATTAAGTTTGGATTTCTCCTGTCATGGTCAGAAAATGTGAATTGTATACTTTCTACTTTTTTGTAATTTATTATTTTCTCAGTAGCTTCACTTCAGGAGGCTCTCTTGGTCTTGATTATATTAATACAATTTAACACTTTTATTTTCCCATTTTCCACTCATTTTCATAAAGTAATAATAGAAAAATAATGAAATGCTCAAATTAACTCAAATATAGCTATAAAATTTTTAAAATAGGGACTCTGTTATCACACAACATTTTGCCTGATAAGCAGCATCACCCCAGGAGGGCTCAAAATGATTGTCATCATCTGATAAAGTCAATATTCCGCTTAGAAGAGCCTAGTGCTGCGTGTAATGCATGAAACCAGAGCCAAGTGAAAGTGTGTTTTCCTACATAAAAATATTTTAGCATGCTTTATATTTCTTGCCATAAAAACCTTTTGACACTATTACTCTGGATTGTTCCTTGTAGAAATAACAAATAACAAATAAAATAACAAGTTTTCAGCTTTGTTTTACATGTTCTATGCTAATAACCTTGATTTTTACTTGGTTTTTAACACACACACACACATGTGCACAGTTTTTAGTTGTTTAGCATTATTCCTAGAGTTTTTTGTCTATTTCCATTTTCAAATTTCAATTTAATGGGTTTTTCTTCTTTTTAATCTAGGAGGCTTTTTTCTTTCCATAGCTGAGTTAATCACTTTTAGAATGATTTTTCAGATAAGTTTGGTCTTGAAGAGAGTCTTAATTCATTTTCTTCATGTATGTATGTTTGTTTCTGCATATATTCACATGCATGCACATACTAAACATCCAAATGCATGTGGAGCATATTGCCTGTTCCTGGGAAGAAGAAACAAGCAAACTTGTCTTTTCCTTACTTTGTTCATCCAAAGCTTTCTTTTAAGCTAAGTCTTTTGTTTTATTTAATAACTTCTTCAAGAAATATGTAAAATTATTCAGTAAGCTAGAAACCCATCTTTAGGAGGATTTTTTTTTTAATGTCTAATTTCAACTTATTAGTATACCTTCTGTCTTTTAATGAGGAAATGAGAGCATTTTAAGACTGCATGACCTCTAGAAGAGGTATGGATTTCTCTCAGGGGAGAAGGAAATCACACTTTCCATCTAATCCACTGGGCCAGCTGAGCTGCTTGATGATAGAGATGGTGTCTGAGGTATTATGGAGAAAACCAGCACTGAGGGAGTGTAGTAGTGCTGTTTTTACAGAGGCCCTGGTCCTGTCGCTCATTTATAATCCATAGTAAAGAACACTGCCTCCACCAAGAAAGAGTGCCCCAACCCAGGGAGAGGTCTGGGCTCTCAAGGTGATGGCATTTCCTTTGGACACCTGGAAGCAAGAGCTTCTAATATATGTACCTACATTTCTAATGAAGTTGGGAATATTTGAGAATCTTAATGATAGATGTTCAGGAGACAATACATGGAAAGAATCAGACACTCTTAAGCATGGGACCTACAATTCAAGATTTTTAAATAACTCTGCCAAATAATGCTGTAAATATTTGCAGCTCACTATGTGGATCTCATACCAGCAGTAGCAGCATCACCTGAGAACTTATTAGAAGTGAAGTATCTCACAATCTACCCTGACTTTTACTGAGTTAGAAGGTGCATTTGAATAAAATATCCAGATCATTCACGTACACATTGAAGTTTGAGAAGTACCAATCTTGATTTGATACAGGGTTTAATAATATTATGTGCATTCTAGAATCACCAGGGGAGCTTTAAAAGAGAGTCATGCTGAAGTGCATCCCCAGAGATTCCAATTTAATTGTGAGAGGTGACGTCCAGGCGGCAGCATTTTCTAAAAGCCTCTCTGATAATTCTGCCCTTTGCTGGGTGAGGAACCATAGTCATCATGTGCAATGCAGCCAGCGGATGACATGAGAGCTCACGGCCCTGTTTGTTTTAACCCAGAGCCATATCAGCATTGCCTTTGTCTCCACAACAGAGACTAGGCTGAACTATGTATTAGAAGGATGGCTAGCAGCAAAGTCGTATTGGGGCCAATAGTGTTAGGGTTATTTTTAGCTGGAGAAGATAGAATCCAGCAGCAAAGGCTGTCTCATCCAGTGCTGTCCTGAGGATCAATATCTAGCACCCTTCAAAGGGCAGAGAAATAAAGATAGCCCTATTCTTAGTGAATTATTTTTGTAATTCTGTGTTTTCACTTTGTATCCCTGTTAACCTCATGTATACCTTTGTAGTGACACTTTCACATATGCTTTCCCTCCCCCTACAAGGCTGTCTTAAGTCACCCCAAGAAAAGAAATGTCACTGATTGATTGAAGTTTTTAAACTGCTTTCTTTTAAATGTATAGTGGGAATGGTTACCAAAAGAGCAATACAGTTTTGAAATTTAGAAGGAAACAGTGTATTCTCAACAATTCTCCAATTATACAGATTTAGTCCCAGAAAGGTTCACCTTGGAGTCTTCTAAGGTCAAACGAAAATGCTTCAGTTTTTCAAAATGCACAATTCAAAAAGGCCCTTCCCAAAGAAAGAGACCCTTTCCTTCTATGAATTCTTATAGTAATTATTGCTTCTGCACTTTTGATAACTGATAATAGACCAACTTGCAATATTTCTCATGAATTATTTTAAGTTTCACTATTTTATTTTTTATATGTCTATGTCTTATTTATCTTCATAGGTTATTAATTCAATGAAGGCAGGAAATATACCTCATTTTTGGTACCCTTCTAATATACAAAGATTCATTTTTTTCAATACACTGGAATGTAAAATTTATTATGTTTGACTTTCTAATTTTACTGTTTCCCTTCACAGAGATTTCCTTCTTTTTTCTTGCATGATTAATACAGTGATCTTTTAAAGATAACTATGATATATGTTAAAATGTTCCATATAAAACAGTCAAACTGGCTGTTTTAATGAACTCTCAAAGTTAGACATTATGAACAACAAATATCTCCATTTTTACAGGAAGTGGCCTTCCTTCTAAGCACTCAAATGTGAGTACACGGCAATGGGCTGGCCCTTGTCTTAAGAGGTGACATGACAGGCCATCCCTCTGAACAGCTCCAAAATGAAGACAGATTTTGTTATAAAGTATATTTGTTAACTCATTTTGTAAAGATACAGAAGTTAAGTTGCACCGCATTTTGAAAGGACAATGCTAATTTCCTTTTCCAATCTGTCTTATAATGTAGAAGCCTTTATATCTAGAGTGATATGAAATACTTACAAATTTATTTTTAGAGAGTTAGGTTTTCTGGAATGTATTCAGATTGCAATCAGGTCAAACAATGTTGCTCCTCCTTTTTTCTTATTATTATGTCACTGCATATATTTAGTACACCAAAAACCTCATGAGAGATGACAAGATTTTTATTTTTTTACATGCTGGAATTTCAAGGAGTTCTGTGTGGGAGAATTGGGGAAAGGAGGCATATACATGTGAACTATATATAAGGACTCAGACTGATGACAAAGTCCAACAAACAGATCGTTCTTATACAGTATAATGCCAAGGGATTTAGGAAGTTTTTATAGAAAAGACCTTCAATATGAATCTTGAAGGAAGAGAAGAAGACCAAAAGAAACAGATTATACAAATATATGAATTAAGAAACAGAATTGAAAGTTCTTATATACTAGATCATTGAATATGGTGGCTGATGCACAGATGAGTCTATGACAAAGAGTGAAAATGGCCATGAAAGCTAAACCCTTTGTTGTGTGTATGTGTGTATGCATCAAATTAAGTTTGCACTAAATTGCACGGTCATTGGTTTTCCCTTATCAGTACTTTAATTGAAATGCCTTGATATAATTTGTATTTTCAAAGAAAGTAACTTAAGGTACCACCAGGAATGCGATTTGGAATAGGGAAAAAGCAACCCATTTCTATACTTCAGCAGTTCAGACAAGATATTTCTGATAACGTTGAATCACTAAGATTTGCTACTGTTGAGGCATACAAGAATGAAGAAGATTTAAAAATTAACTTGGGTTCATGCAGTTAGCTGAATTAAGTACTGTTGTTTGACTGGAGAAAAAGATAAATGAGAATAAATGACACTTCATTTTCAGACATGTTAGATTTAATATTCTGATTCTTAATATTTAATGAAAAGTAAGAGCAATGGACCCTAATGTCAAAGGAGTCATCTTTATTAGATAAAAAATTGGATTTTGCATGGAATTCTTAAAAGCAGTGGAAGTATGCCAGGAAGTTTAAAATGAGAAGAGGAAAGATCAATAAGGGAAAAACATAAAAAGAAAAACAAGCTAAGATAGCTTAAAATAAGAAGGGGTGGTGAACTGCCTGAACAAAGAGACATTATCCAAATGCCATACAGAAGTCAAATAGGAGAACTGAAAATGCCCAATGGTCAAATGCCAGACTCCCCATTGATGAGTTTGCTAAGAGACACTGCCATGGACTACAGGGCACAAAGTCTGTTAGATTGCATGGAAAGTGAATGGGCAGAAAGTGATTTGTGTTGATGATAAATGTTCAAAGCAAGAAACAGAGGGAAGAAAAGACACTTGGTTCCTTCCAGAAAGGAGGTCAATTTAGGGAAGATTTGAGGAATGTCCAAATTGCTGGTTATGGAAGCAAAGAAGCTAGGAGAGAAGAAAGAAGAGTCTGAAGATACAAATGCCTGGGAATCACAGTGTGTCCTTTCAGATGAAGAGTGAAAATTAACCTAGAAGTGCTGAGAGGCTTCCCCTCCATGACAGCAGGGACACGATTAACCTGCTAATGGAACACAGACAGACTTCAAAGTGGGAAGAATGAAAGTTTCAGAGCTTCTACCTTTGGCGTCAGATTGTTTTCTGTGAAGTAGGCAACACAAGATGTCTGCTGAGGGTGAAGGGACAGAGTCTGAGCAGAAAGACTGAGAAGAGTGATGGAGGTTTGGAACTGTTGTTTCAGGGAAAGTAAATGGCATAAGGCAGTGGATCCTGAACAGACTTAGAGACCCAGGAGGATCATAAATTTATAATGACACAAATTCGCAGAATATTTTAAAAAATTTCAGTATCACCAGGAAGATCAGAAAAGAAAAAAAGATTAGACTGATTTTTTTTTATTTTTTTTATTTTGCACATTATCAGCAAAGGATAGAGGACAGGTGAGCTAAATGTGATGGTAACAGTATCAATGAGATAGTCTGGATAGAAAAAGAAGTCAAATTAGGAGAATTTTATCTTAGGAACAAATGGGGTTCTGAGAAAAGCAAGGATATTCAGTAGAACTTAGTGGATGGAGAGTTGCAAGGCGATTGTCAGAGGGGGGATTTCAGAGAGAGTAAGGCTGCAGTGTGATGACGGATAGAGGAAAGATAACAAGAGAAGATGAGATTAAGACTTCAGGACAACCTAAGGCCCATGGATAAAATTTGAAATTTTCAAATGTGATAGCAATATAGAGTGGAAGAGAAGATATTGATAATAAATCAAGAAGTAGATATAGCATGTATTTTACATATTTTATATGTACTATGATTAAAGGAATTCCCAGAGACAGGCTATTTCTTCCATTTTCTTAGGGCTTTGAGGTACCCAACCTTGAACTGGGCCATCCAGTATCTAAATTGTCTGTTTACAAATAAACTGAGAAAACACTGCACATACTGCTCAGGCTATTTGTAACTTAACTAGTATTAACCCATTGCTTTGTTGTTGTTGTTGTTGCTACTGTTGTTGTCATCATTAGTAATAGCATTTTGTGGTTCGGGGGATTGAACCCAGAGCCCTGCACATGACAGGAAAGGATTCTACCATGGAGCTATACCTCTAGCCTTTAACTCAATACTTTAAAGACCCACATTATTTTTTCTTTTATGCTTAAGTCATACAAAAATCTTTTTAATGCTGATCTCCTCCAGTAGGTTTTTAGTAACGTTCTTTGTTGAAATTAAAGTTTTGCATTTCCTTTACGTTATTCTTTCATTTTTTTTTCTGTCCTTTGTTTCTCTGTTGTAATGTTGGCCGTCTTCCCCCTGTATTCTGTTGATTTGTAAAGAATGTTGTTTCTTGAGGACACTGCTTCATCTTTTATTCTCTATAGCCCTGCCATATTGTTCTGTGAAAACTGAATGCTCCATAAATGTTCTATGAATCAAAGTGGTGATTCTCATCTCATTGTGTTAAGGTGTGTTGATTGTCAGTAAAGTCTGAGGGTTACTGGGTAGTAGGTTTGCATGACAAGTGTCAGGAATGAATGGTCTAGCACCTGAAAAATCCCTCTGGCATCTGCAAAGCTGGGAATCCTATACTAACACCCAGCACTGAGTTAATTTGTAGGTGAAAGGAGTCAGGACGGATGGGAACCCAAGATCTTAGCCTGTTTTACCATTGTGAAGTGGAGAAATTCTGTCTACAGTTTCTACGTGTGTCCATAAATTCATTGAAAGGATTGAGGGAGAAGTGTGACTGTGTACCTTTGTGTATGAGCATGTAAAACAAAGATAAGGAAATCTACCCTACGACTTTTGCTGCCATTGTTTCATAATACATTGCTTTCCTAAATCTCACAAGTGCTTATTACAGTTTTCTGTTCTTCTCCCCACCCACTTCAGCTTTGCCTAATGGAAGTCAGTGATCTTAAGCCTGTTCTTGGACCTTAATGACACTTATTTAAAAGTCCCTCCCCATCTTTTTGCACATTTCAGATGAAGGCCACATTAATCATGTTGTGTTCATGGGAAATATGTAACTCTACCCTCGTTTGAGCCTAGTTAAGTGCCACAGACCTCTTTAAGCAGCTGATGGGCATACCCCTAACATAGGTGCTTTGACACTGGGAAACGAGGTTAAACCAGCCATTAGTCTGTAGTTCTCTGAGAGCCTCTGCCTAGAATTTAATTCCTTAGAAACCTTCATGAACTTGATAGAGCCTTCTTCTACTTGGGGATCTTATATTAACAAGTCAGGGCAAAAAAAAATCTTTGCTCTCTCATAGTAGTGACTCCTTGGTCATCTTTCACAGTGCATGTTAAGTTTGCAATATTATTTCTTGTAATTTAATATCAGATTTTATACTGCAAGGCATATTTACTTTGACATAAACCTTATATTTTAAAATCCATCAGGAATTTTCAGACACAGCCTTTGACTATGTAAATGAATACAGTTAATTTATAATAGCTAGCTAAAAATTATACGCTTAAATAGGAGTCTGTCTCATTCCTTTGACATCATTTGATAGCAAACACTGAGTGATCTGAAAATTGTAGTTTGATAGGCCCTCCTTAAAATGACTATTAAATGAACTATCTATCTACTAGATAATGGTTTTATTCTAAGTATTCTGGATAAGCTATACTGAACACATCTCTGGTCTCAAATAATAATAGTTAGAAACAAATCAGGGTGTATATAATATACTGAAAATTTTTCTTTTCTTTTTTTTCTATTTTAGTGTTTATTTATGGAATCTGTACTTGTGATATTGGACCACATACTGGTTTCCTCTCAGGGCAGATCTCAATGTTTATGCTACCAAATTAAAAAAGGCCTGAGTTATAACAAATGTCAGGGTAGACCTCTTATAATATACCTTACTTTTCCCCTTATCCTAAGACTTACTCAAGACTTGGAACTGCCTTCTGGGTTCCTTAGTGCCATTATTTTCTTGCATATACCTTCCCCTGCCTTCCTCACTTCCTTCATTCTATTATGTCTTCTTTACCTAAAATTATGAATCATCAGGCAATTGCCTCTAACATTAATCTAACATGTGGAAGAAGCCATAAAAATTATTGAGAGGACATTTGTTTTGTTTCATAATACTAGAAAATCTTTGAAGACAACTTAAGTATAAAATAGGAGCATAGTTTACCGTTTGAAATGGGAAGGTTTTTTTCTGGCCCTCAGACTCAAGTTGTGAATTAGAGCAATGGATATAGTTCATCATATACAATGACTACAAAAAGATATGGTAATACATTTTATTGTCACTGTTGTCACTATTGTTTATGTTACTAGACTCCCAACTATTTATCTCAAATTCAACTTGGACCAAATATTGAATACTTTATTTGAAAGGTTCTGGGTTTATTTAATCTCCTTTTCCGCTGGCACAAGCCTGATACAGGCAGGTATCATCCATGTGAATTAAAGTCATGGCTACCTCTAGTTCTTTTCTTTCTGTCATCTGATTCATTTTCAGCTGTTGCCAAACAAACCTTCTGCAAGATTTCTTCTCAGAGAAGTGGCATGTTTCTGTAAGGAAGTGCCAATAACCATAGTGAATATTTTAAATTTAAAACAGCATAGCTTTTGTCATAAAGAACATAAAAAGGAGAAAACTGGAAGAATGGCCTTTTGGTTTTACTGAATAGGTTTATTCAGTTGGTAGTTCTACCTGCAAATTTCATCCTGACCTCTCAGCTCTCAGATGGATAATTTCTTCATTGTTTTACTGATCCCTGGGCCCTTTGTCTTCTCTAGTTCCCAGAGCTTAGTGTTGAAATACTGTATATTACAGGTATACTTTGTAGAATAAATGAATCTTAGATATATTACTCAGAAAAACAGTGAGTAAGTTTTAGTACTTTTCTGATAATATATATGTTCATTCTCATTTACATGTTCCACAAGGAACAATGGTTTATTTTCAAAGAATTTGTGATATGGATTTTTAATTCCAGCATGAAATAGATAAAGGTATTGCATTTTGCAATCTGCACAGGAACAGGAATTTAATGTGTGTGAGCAGTCTGCTCATTTACTAGAATAATATATCCTAAACGGCTTCAATGTGTTCATAGACAGTGAACATTGAAAGCAGTAATTGGAAAAATACATCACCAGTCCAAATGTTCTTGCAATCTTGAGTTGGAGTCTGGTGATCCTCCTATATTCTTTGTTTAGTCAGGTTAGAGTATGCTATAATTATTGACTGAGATTTACACTGTAAGAAATTTAAGCTATAAAAATACAAAGGATGTAAATGGACCCATAGTTTAAATTTAAGCAAGAAAAAACATTGTTAAAAGTCCCTAAACTCAAACTTTAATATGTGTCATTTTATTCATATAGAAATAACTCTTGAGTGAGTAACAAAATTTTAATGGTAGAAATTCAAATTTCCAAAATAAGATAGAATATTTGAGCAACTGTAGTAAACAATTGTGTTTGTTTTGGAGTGAACAGGTATTTTTGTTCCAGTGATTTAGACTTATCAAAACCATGAACAGAATGGCAAACTAATTGATTAGTTTAATAATCTGAACTGTTGTAATAGAGAAGACCCCCAAATTAATGACTTAACATAAAAGATTACATCTTGCTCATGAAAACACCAAAGCAGTTTTTCTCGATAGATTGAAGAAGGTATTATGCTCCATTAAAAATTCATGGAACATTGCTGAAGGAGCTCTGTTTTCTTCAACACATGATACCACATATGTGTGCATGCATTTGTATATATCATTTATATGTATGTGTCATTTGGATACATATGTGTATGCATTTTTATATGCATATATGTATCATTCAATCTTTTGAGGTTCCTACAGATCTCATAAAACCTTATGACTGTTAGGTTTTCTGTGAGGGGCTACAGATTTCATACATGTTACAGAGCATCTGGAAAATCTAGTGTAAAATTTATGGCTCCAACCTGAACCTGAGAAGCATTTGGCAAATAACCACAGCTTTGATGTCAATTGGGATCCTGCTAAGGTTGTTGCAGTCATTTGCATAAAATGTATAAAATGCATGAAAGGTATGGAGAAGTAAAAATTTTGTAAATGCTTACCAATGGACATTTTTTTTTTTTTTTTTTTTACTATTGTAGATCTATTTTAGTTGCCACAGCATGGCAACAAAAGAGCTTTTATGTAAATAACACTGATCAATGCCAGGTAGGAATTTGGTTAAACTCTTTGCCATGCTGGTTATGCTTTCCATAGACATCTGGGAAGCGCTATTCTCTACTATTCCTAACGCCCCCTCAAGAAAAAAAGCCTCCTACCCAACACACACTACATTCTTATTCACAACCTATGCTGCTAATAGAAAATCTCACATAACACTGAAGAATGAAGCAAATAATCTTAGTAGAAAATAACAAAATGGACACAGAAATATGAACTATAAACCAGAAGGGAAAGAACATAGAAAATTTTAGAATCCACATTTTCATAAGGTATATATCACTTTTCCACATTCAATTTCATTGAGTAGAATAGTCATTTGATCACAACTAACTGCAGAAGAGGCTGGCAAATAGAGGGCTAGTTATGTGATCATGAAGAACAAGACATTAGTTCGCTAGTTAGCAAAGTTGCCATATAAGGCAATAGAAGAGAGTCAATAATGAAAAAATTACATTTTTAACTTTTAGTATTATATTTGCATGGAAATACATGTATGTGTACAGAAATGCTATAATTGAAACTTTCATAAGTAAATTGAAATATATTGAAGCCTAAGAAATAAACATTGAAATAATAATAATGGGAATTGGGTTTGCAGTTTAATTTTTATTTAAATGCATATACATATAAATGTACATGTGTGTTTAATATCATTTGGGTGTATACATGCATGTATACACATATGTTTGTATATATAACATTTAAATGCACATATGCATCTTATTTATTCTTTAAAATAGTCATTTAGGGACTGTTTATTAAATACATTTTACAGATGAGATCAGTGAAGCTCAGACAATCTAAGTAATTTGTCTAGGAAAATGGTGAACCAGAGATTTGATCATGGACATTCTGGATTCAGAATCAGAGCTATAAATCAGTATAAGAAAGAAAGACAACACATAGAACCTGGGGGTTTGCTCTCTAAAGTGCTTTGTAAAACAATGTACTTTCTATAAGTAGAATTTCTACATATAATATATGGTGAAACTTCAAAATATGTTGTTTATATTCACATGCATATTTTTAAGTTCACTAGGTGGAGCCACATGGGTGACAATGCCAAATTTAATATCTCCTTAAGATATAAAAAAGCTTTATTTCTCACTTAAAATCAATAATCCATAAGGATATATATTTACCTCTGATGACCTGCCAGGTTAACTTTTTAAAAAATTTGTTCTAATTAGTTATACATGACAGTAGAATGTATTTTGACACATCATACATAAATGGAATATAGCTTCTCATTCTTCTGGTTGTACATGACATAGAATCATACCAGTAATATAGTCATATATGCATATAGGATAATAATGTACAATTCATTCTACTATCCTTCCTACCCCCATATCCCTCCTCTAACTTTTTAATTATTATATTTTACAACCCTTCATAATTTCTATGTCCAATGTTCCACACTAGTTTCATTCTTGTTCACTTTTTTAGGTCTCTGATTTATTTGATTCTTTGTATGGGATATAAAGTAGAACATTTCTTAAATGTTATAAATACTGGACTTAATATATACTATGCTGCTGTCATTTTATAACAGTAGTCTTGATTGTTATCAGTGTCCTTATTTTTCAACAGGGAAGAGAACATTGTCACAACCCAGAGCCATTATAAGTATAGCTGGTCTTTAATGGACTTATTTACTTCTGCTTATATTAAGTTAGATTTTGTGAGTTCTTATTCTAGGACAAATACAGTATTAAGTGTTTTGAATTCATTGGCTCATTTAATTTTCATAAAAACTATATATGTTGGTACCATTTTTATCTGCACATGAGGAGATTCAGACTGAACGTTTTTATAGTATATTTGGTGGTTACTGAGTGAATCCGAATTTGAATCCAGATATTATGACTCCAGCATCTACCCATAACTACTGTATTCCCTTCTGTAACTCTACCATTGAGTTGTGCATTATCCCAAAGTCATTGCATCTTTTGTCATTGATTCTTATAGGATTTATATTTAAATAAATACCTGTTCTTTTTGAAACCATTACTTGCCTTACGAATCAATGAGTACAGTAGGGCTTAGATGGTTGAGACATGAATGATATGGCTCAAGAAAGGAAATACTAAGTACTTGCCATGTGCTAGGCTTTGGGCCAAGCATCTTATTTCAATATGACATATAAATCCTCACAATTTTCAAGTACATAGTAGCACTGCCATTTTGCAAATGAGAAAACTGAATATCATTGAGAATACCGTTTCCTAGAACAATAAATTCTTAAGTTCATGTGTATGATCCAAATTCATATTTGAACCCAAAGTATAGATTCTATCCCTTAAACTTGATAATCTTCTTTAAGCACTTTAATAAACACTGGATTATTTTATAAAAATTGTTCAATTTTATTATAATCTCAGTTCAAATTATTATGGAATATTAACACAGAGATAAGGGATAATTTTAAAAATTTACTCTTAAGTGTTGCAGCTGATATCAAACCCTAAGATCTATTTGACTGTGTAGCCTAAATCTTTCCCATACCTTATTTCCTCCAGGCCATCTCCCCAGAACCATAATTACCATATTCCATCATTGATTTATTTGGTCATTCATATATTCATTCCCTACATTTCCACTGTGTACTCACTCTTTTCTAGACACTGCTGTGCCTGCATATGCATTAGCGAGTAGAACAGTTCCTCTTTCTTGCAGCTTTTGATTTAATGAGGGAGGCAGATATTAATCAACTCATACAAATATATAATTGGAAATTGTAATCAAGAACTGATTTAGTTTGAAGTGGAGAGGTCATAGAGGCTATTTCTGCAGGAGTAGCATTTAAGTTAAGATCTGAAGTGAGAGTAATTTAAATATGATCAGTGGAAGATAGAAAGGAACTATGGCAAGCACCCCAAAGAGCTTGTTTTATTAACTCCTGAGCAAGTATTTGCACAAACTATTTCATTGGCTAAAGATACTCTCTCTTATTATGAAGTTTCTTGAAAAGGAGCTCATGGTTTGAGTTTGTAAATATCTATAGGTGTTTAGCATCTGGTAGTTAAATACATGGCATAAATATTCAGAGTCTACTTGTTCAGCAATTTCAATTTTCAGGTGTCTTAATCCATTTGGACTGCCACTACCAAATACCATAGACTGGGTAATGTATGAATAATAGAAACTTATTTTTATACAGTTTGGGAATCTGGAAACTCCAAGATCATGGTGCCAATAGGTTTGGTTTCTGATGATTGTCTATTCCTTTGTTCATGAATGGCACTTTCCTGTTGTGTCCTCAAATGACAGAGCATGTATAAGGTGTTAGATAAAGAGGTGTTAAAGTTGTTAGGTAAAGAGACCTCTCAGGTCTCTTTTATATAAGCACTGATATCAATAATAAGGCCTTTACCCTCATGACCTGATCTCCTCCCAAAGGCCTTATCTCCTAGTACATATTGGTGATTTGACCTCAATATCTGGAATTGGGGGAAATACACATGTTCAATCCATAGCATCTGGAATGTACTTTTCCACTTGGAAAAAAGTCAGTACAATTCATATGATTCTTAAAGCAATCCATGATATTAAGAGCACAAAATATAGACTCTGGATCTTAAAATATTCATCCATATGTGAACAAATATTAGGGGGCAAATGGCCTTTTGCATTCAAGAAACCTTGGCATAGTACTCTCTGATAAAGACATATATCAAACAGTAATGAATTATCAACCATGTTGAATATTGTGCTGAATATATCTGTATAAGCTGTTAGATAAATATTTAATACATAGGTTAAATACACTAAAATATACATATATTGTTTTTAATTAGTACTTTGAAGCAGGGGTTTTATTTTTATGCAGAATTCAGTAGGTGAGAGCTTTTCTGTTTGTAGCTCCAATATTTATTAATATTCTCATACATAAAAATACTTTTAATGTGATATTGCATTTGGTTTGGAGTAAAAGTTTGAATTTTTTTTAAGGAAAACTTGGAACATAACTTTAGATATATTCTTTCCCAAATGCATAAGAACTAAACAAATGAAATATATATATATGTATATATACACACACATATATGTATAAACACACACACGTATATATGTGTATATATATGCATATATGTATATATATACAATATATTTTTCCCTAAAGTCAAAAGACAGCAAATTGGGACTGAGTTTGAGGCTCAGTGCTAGAGCACTTGCTTAGCATGTGTGAGGCCCTGGGTTCAATCCTCAGCACCACATAAAAATAAGTTAATAAAATAAAGGTATTAAAAATAGTTCTCTCTAAAGAAAAAGACAGCAAATTATGCTCACAGATATCTCAAGAGACTGTTTAATAGTGAGATACCATTATAATTGGCCCTCTGTATCTGGGAGTTCCATGTCTTTGGATTTAACCAACTTTGGATAGAAAATTTAAGGGAAAAAAACTTGCATCTGTATTTATACAACCCTGTCAAGTATTTCTTTCTTCCTTATCATTATTTCATAAACAATATAACCACTAGTTAAGTTGCATTGATAATATATTGGGCATTTACATATGATCTGGAAATGATTTAAGTAGATGGGATAGTGTGTGTTGGGTACTTGCAGACACTGCACCGTTTTATACAGGGAGCTAGAGTGCCTACCAATTTTGGTATCTGTAGTTGACTTGGGGGTAACCAATCCCACTAAGGATATTGAAGTACAGCTATATAAGCAAAGTGTAATTTTCATTTTGGCATTAAATTCAGCATCTAAAATCATACTCTACAGGATCCGGTTAGCAAAATCCAACATGGCATTCTTCACCTGATACTGTTTGAAATATAAGATCATGTTAGCAGGAGCTTCTTAACTCCTATGCCTGTAAAGGAGGGTATGCGCTCTGCAAAAAAAAAAAAAAAAAAAAAAAAAGAAGAATAGAAACAATTCTTTCCTAGGCTCCTGCAGAATATCCAGCAGACTATCTGTATCAGAACTCTTGAAGGCATAAGAATATATGACATGTGGGGAAGAATACATGGTGAGTAGTTATAATGTTTGCTTTACCTAGTTAATGGCAGTATGGTTGTCCTTATTATTCATTTATAAAGATATATGATATATTGGTTGTATTTGAGCAAGAAAACCAAATGATATACTGTAAATCAGGTCTGAAGACATCCATGATTTAAACATGTACAGATAGAGCCAAATGGGAGGTAGCTAAGAAGAGGAAGGAGGCCCCAATTTGTGTGTCCCTGAACAGTTCATCTGCAAGGCAGCTGATGTGAAGGCAGTGATGTTAAGAAGCACTGTGTACATGGGTAGTTGAAATGACTGACTGATGAAACTGAGCTCCTCGAGTATTCCACATGGACTGGTTCATCCCCTCCTCACTATGATTACTATCCCCAATGGAGGAGGATTAACCAAGTTCTTCTCCCCAGAATGAGCGTATCTGTTTTCAAGGTTTATAGTAAACTGTTCAGCCCTGAAACTCCATATAGGTAGTCAGAGAAAAAGCAGTGCTAAATCAGACATTTAAAAATGGTCATGGTAGGCATGACCATACAGCATCTACAAAGATCAAACTAATGATGCAAAACTCTTTACATGGTGCACAAAAGAGCTTTCCTTGTAAATCCCTGCATTATATGTGAGGCATATGGAAAAGGCATGCTTATTTTTATTCTCTGAATATTCATGTTTTAGTTGCTTTCTGAGCCTTGTAGAATACTAAAAAATACATCTTTTCATATATTCTAGATATTAACGCCTGTGTCATAAGCCTTATAATTATATGCTACCATGATACTTGTGATGGAGTGTGGTTATTTATTGTCACACAACACCACTTCTGCCAATCTTTATTTCAAAGTTCACTTTTCTTGACATGCAAATGTGAATTTTGTTTACTTGAAATAGGGGAAGTAAAAAAAGAATACATCAAGAACATTTCATTAGCTTTTCATTCCTGTCTTCTTGTTTCCATTTTCATTTATTCTATTTACTTAATAGTGAATGATTCCAATGCATTTTCAGTTACAGCACTTTCTCATTGAGGCACATTCTGACAAAAATCCCGTTTTCCAAATGTGTGTATTTTAATTGGGCTTCCATGTGGTGATAAATGCAGGACTCCCTGCTAGTCTCTTTCTGGCTTCTATAATTCTCAGAACAGATGGTTTTTATTACACTACTTCTTCCCCCAACCTTCCACCACCCTGGCAATACATACTAAGACAGCCCCCTGAGGTATTCATTCATTGCTCAGATCTCCAGACAGACCAGACAGCTTCTCCTGATTGGAAAGAGTGACAGTGGAGGACAGGATCATTACGAGACAGTTGGGCAGACCTAGTAACCACCCTTGGGAATGTGAAACAGTGTAAGACAAAAATGGACCAGTTCTCACTGTAGCTCAATTTCAAGAATAGTGCTCTTTACAGTTTTATTTTTATTTTAAATTATCCAATGTAGAGATGAGATGGAATAAGAATATGTAAATTAATTTTGAAACATTCACAGAATATGTGCATTTCAGGTGGGCTGATAGAGAATTCAGATGCTATGAAATGCTAGAGGAATTTGTGCATTTATCCAGTGGCTGATGGGGGAGCACTAACCCTGGGAGTAATGTGAAGTTTGACTTCAGGTGTTTTTCATCGCACCTGCTGTGTCTCTCTACTACCATAGCTATCTATCACCACATTAGGGCCCTCGTAGGTTAGTTGACTGGCAGATATGATGATTTCATAAGACACCTAAGTGTCAATATTCTGCAAATATTGATTTATCACTCTTTTCTTTCCAAGACTGTGTATTTTGGAACACAGTGATGAGCAAAAGCAGTCACCACTTGTGTGAACTTTTCAGAGCAAATCATCAACTTATGAAATTATAGTTACAAACAAAGATAAATATTATGAATGTAGAAAGTATATTTATCTTAAGAACTTGTAGTTAATGATTTGAGTGGAGAGGAATGGTTAATCAAGGTTTTTCTTCCTATAATCCGAAGGGTTAGTGGAATTAACTATATGTGTTTATTTTGGGAGGTTTGGGAAATGGGCAGAGTTTTAGGTAAGAAGCAGATAAGATCATGGTAGGTAATACAGCATTTGAACTGATATACTAAGAAGCTAAATATTAAGCACCATGAAATTGATTCTCCTAAGTATACATGCTCCAAATCAAAACATAGTCATTGAGTGATAGAAAAAAGTGTGTGGTACAAAGAGAGCTATCCAAGTATCAGAGCGTCCCCTACAATACTTTGTAGAACTTCTCAGAAGGGGATTGTCAGTGTGAAGGTAATTGTTCTATTTGGTGGAAGTGAAGAATGGAAAGAGGTATGGTACTCCATCAATATCACCAAGAAAAGAAGACTCTTCTTATTGTAAGTTTCAAAAGATAACTTAAGCTTGTACCAGGTAAAAGGGTACCGGAAATTTTAAAATAATTTTTTTTTTTTTTAGTTTTGTAAGGCTATTTGTTATATGAGAAGTTAATCTTTGAGCAATTAGTCCTGATTAACTCTAATCATTCTTGAATATTGTGTTCCTTGCCTTCACATTCAAATATGAAAAGTATTATCTTATGAAAAAACTAATTTTTGTAAAAGCATCTTTGTGCTTGAAAATGTTTCTGAGAACTTTTAGTTTATGAATCATGACCATTCCAATTACTCTGTTGTTTCTTCTTCTTTTTTTTACGGTACTGGGGATTGAACTCAGGGCCTTGTGCTTGTGAGGCAAACACTCTACCAGCTGAACTATCTCCCCAGCCCTACTCTGTTGTTTACATGGTCATTAAAAGCTTCTTTGTTGCTGAACCCAAATGTAATTTCATACATTCAGGAGCACTATTTGAAAACAGCCTTAAGAAAAGCAGATAGACAATAGGAAAAGAGAATAGATTGATATTGAGCCAGTTTAGGAAAAAAATATTATATCTTTGAAGCTATAAATAAATGGATGCTTGCTAGCATGACATTATAAATGTAAACATTAATGATATATGGAGTATTTGCAAATACTATTCTTTGTTTGAGAAAAGAAGAGTGTGTATTTCTAATTCCAGGAACCTGGAAGTTGCCACTCCATCCCAACAACAAATAAAGCTAAAGAAACCAAAAAAAGGAAAAAATCAATGACTTTATAGATGTGTCAGAAATATGAAATCACAGAGCAAACTAATGCCCCTAGAATTGGAGAGACAGGATGAACACAGAGAATCACAACTTATTGTAACAGAAATCTCCCTTCCAACTAGAGTGTGGTAAAACCTCAATTGTAGTTGAAAATTGCTGGAGGGTTGATGAGGACAAGTCAGGATTAAAATCTCCAGGGTTCCTACTCAGAATGGAGCTCTCACATTTTTGTGAGTTTTACACACAAGGTCTTTATTAGGTTCTCACAATGACGATCAGAGAAAAAAAATTCTGCTTTAAGCAGGAAGGAGTGGGTAGGAAGTAACCATTTTGAAATACTCCAGAGTATTCTACTCTCATCAGCAAGGTCTTCCTTTAGGAAAAACTATTCTGCCAGCACCTCATCTGTTGACATTTTAGCAGATTCCATCTGTTGCAGGGGAAATGAAATACCCAACTCCAGTTTTCTTTTGCCTTCGTTGTTAGGAAGAAAAATTAAAAAGCCCAGGACCTCTAGCCATTCCTTGACACCACAGGGCAAGAAGTACTAAGAAATACTTGTGAAGTACAGAGTGCAAGGGCACATGTTCACTATAATATTAGAACTTGAGGACTATAATCATACAGTGATGATTCCCTTCCCCCTACACCTTATCACCTAATTGCTGAAGTTTCTTTTATGAAGTGCATCATGTATGACATACAAGAAAAATAAATTACAAGGCATACTAAAAAAGAAAAATATAGCTTGAAGAAACTGAGAAAACATTAGAACCAAACTCTGATTTGGCAAGAATTTAGAATTATCAGCCCAGGTATTTTTTGTAAACCATGAATATTATGCTAGGGATTCTAAAAGACCAGTAGACGATTTGTAAGAACAGATGGGTAACATGTAAGAGAGATGAAAATTCTAAGAATTTTAAAATATAAAGATCAAAAAACTATTATATAAATGAAAGATAGATTTGTTTTGTCCCATTTGTAGATAGGTTATAACTGAAGAAAAATATGTCAGCCTCTCAACTTGAAGTTGTTAAAACAGAAACTTCCAAGCCTGAAATTTGAATAAAACAAAGGGGCAAAACCCTGCAATATCCAAGAACTATGGGACATTTACAAAGGATATAATATTTGCATAAAGAGAATATCAGAAGGAGAAGAAAAAAAGAAAGAGAAGGAATCTGTGAAGCAATAATAATTGAGATTTTTCTCCAAATTAATGTCAGACACTGATCCATAAACTCAGGAAGGACAGAGAATAGCATATCACTAAAGTCCAATTTTATAGTTCAAGCAGAATAAATATAAACAAAATAAAACAAAACAATGCCACCATCACCAAAGAAACTAAACCCAACATTTATACATATCTTTGAACTGCAGATCATCAAGATACAGGGAAAAAAACTCTTGAAAGATGCCAGAATAAGAGAAAGAACAGAGAAATAAATATAAGAATTACATCAGATTTACCCTCATGAACTCAGAAGAGAGTGGAGTAATCTACGTAAAATGTTGGAAGATAATAGAAACCACCTTAAACCAGAATCCCATATACTGTGAAATTATTATTTAAAAGTGAATAAGAGGACTGGGGCTGTAACTTAGTGGCAGAGCGCTTGCCTAGTATGTGAGGCACTGGGTTTAATCCTTAGCACGACATAAAAATAAACAAAATAAGGCATTCTGTCCATCTATAACCTACAATTTTTTTTTTCTAAAACAATGAAGAAATGAAAAATTTCCCAGGTAATTAAAAATTGAGGAATGTATTGAGAATGTGTTGCAAGAAATGTTCTTCAGAAAGAAGGAGAATGAAATAGTTCAGAAAGTCCCATTTATATAAAAAAGGTAGTATATTAGAGGAGATATAAGTGAAAGTAAAATAAAAGCATATATTTTTAATCGACTTAACAGTTTGTTCAGAATAATAACAAAAATGTACTCCATGACTTTAGCTTGTGTGTAAGTGAAATCAATGAAAAATGAAAAATAAAGAATACTTTATTGTACTAGCAGCAAAGCAAAGTTTGAAGTTGATCTTGGATTAGAAGTAAATTATAATTCAAACTTTAAGGTAACCACTGAAAAAGTATAAAGATAAAATAAAGTGAAAAAAGAAAATCCAAAGGAAATTGAATCATTATGAAATGCTCATATCTTTAAGTCAGAAATGAACATATTCAACAGGCAGAAAGAAATAAAATTGCTTTTTTGCATATGATTTCATTTTCAATGTAGATAATCTGAATAATCAACAATAGCAACAACAATAAAATTCTTGGAACTTATATGTGATTATAAGCAGATTGGCAGGATATAAAGAAAATTTCTTTCCTATATACCAGCAATGAAGAAATGGAATCTTAAAACTCTTTACCTATTATGCTAGTGTCCATATAAGGAAAACTATAAAACTGAAAGAAATCAAAGATCAAAACACAGAGAGATTCTATACTCATGGATAGGAAGACCCAGTATTGTCAAAATTTTGTATATTTCTAGCTTGATTTACAGATTCAATGTAATCCCATTCAAATTCCAGCAAGTTATTTTGTGGCTATTGAAAACCTGATTTTAGTTTATACAGAAAAGCAAAAGACTGAGAACAGGCAACAGACTAATGAAAAAAAGGAAAAAAAGAACAAAGTCAAAGAATGGACCCTACCCAACTTCAAGACTTACTACAAGTTTAGAGTAATCAGTGTGATATTGGAGAAATAACAAAGAAACAGATCAGTGGAATAGACTGGAGAGAACAGAAATATATTCACATAAATATATTCCACTGATATTTGGCAATGGAGTAAAGGGAATACAATAGATAAATTGTCTCAATAAATGGTGCTGGAACAACTGGACATCCATATATTATAAATTTTGTCTAGGACAACTCTATAGCTTTCAAAAAAACTAATTTATAATAAATTACTGCCCCAAACACAAAATTCAAATTTATAAAATGCCTAGAAGAAAACTTAGAGGATAATTTATTTGACTTGTCTATGGCATTGACTTTTTTAGATATAACAGGAAAGATAAGATCTGTGAAAGAATTAATAAGCTGGACTTCATTAAAATTAAAACTTTATGCTCTGGGAAAAAACAGTCAAGAGAATAAGAATATAAACCATAGGCTGGAAGAAAAATATTTGAAAAGAGAATCTGATGAAAGACTTTAATATAAACAGATAATTCTTGAGTTTCAACAAAAAGAATGAACCCAATTTAAAAATGGTAAAGACTGGAACATGAGCTCATGAAAGAATACATACAGATCACAAATGAGCATATGGAAAGATCTTCCTTATCATATGTTTCTGTAGAATTGAAATGCTTAGTGGAATAACCATAAATAGAACAAAGACCTCATCAAATACTACTGAGGATATAAAGCAACAAAATAACTCTCATTCATTGCTGTTGGGAATGCAAAATGGTACAGCCACTTTGGACTTAACATACAATCCAGCAATTGTACTCCTTGGTATTCATCTAGAGAAGTTTTTTTGGGCCTCACTAAGTTACTGTGACTGGCAAAACTGGGATGCAACCAAGATATCCAACAGTAGGTAAATAAATTTTAAACTGTGTTTCATCCAGACAATGGAATATTATTCAGTGCTAAAAAGAAAGGAACTTTCAAGTTATGAAAAGTAAATGAAAGAAGCCTATTTGAAAAGACGATATTCTGTGTTATTCACCTGCCTTACATGACATTCTGGAAAAGGCAAAAACTATGGAAATAGTAAAAAGAGCAGTGGTTGCCAGGCCCTAATGGAGAAAGAAAAGGAAGAATAGGTGAAGTACAGATTCTTTGGTCAGTGAAATCACCCTGTTTGATATTTCAATGGCATGTAAGTGTTATTGTTCATTAACCAACACCAATAGAATATGTAACATCAAGAGTGATCCTCAAAGTATTGACTTTGGATAAAAATGATAATGATTTATCAATTTATGTTTAATGATTATAAATAATGTTCCTCTCTGGTGTAGAATGTTGATCATTGTATTTCTGCTTAATTTTGCTGTGAATCTAACCTAAAAGTGCTCTGAAAATTATTAAAAAAAGAAAACTAAAGAAACTTTGGGAGCTGGTCAAGAACTTGATGTGGAAGATTTATTGTGTAACTAAAAATTCACATCTACAAATTGACAAAACCTAATTCAAAATGACCTGAGATCACAGAGATTTGGAGGTTTTTCTGAATGAAGAGCAGTCTGAATACTGTTAAATATTGATGTTATGTTAGTATTTAGGATCTGTAGTTTCATTAAAAAGATAAAATATTATTTTAAATATCAGGATCCTAATTTAGAAAGATGTATAAGAACCTTGTGCAAGTGTATTATTATGTGTGGCTTAGAATAAGTACATTTATATTATAAATAAAAAGCAATGCAAATATTATACTATTGGCAAATACTATGATGCAAACATATCGGGAGAATTTTATGGAGGTAAGTTAAATCATGAAGAGCCAAAACCCAGGTCATCAACATCTCAGATCTCCTGAAGTTTAACTTTCACATACATATGTGTATTGACTTGATAGATAATATTTTATTGACATTGCAAATATCACCTTAAGACCCTCTACTCCAAGTAATCATACATAGAGCCACTTTTTCAGATTTCATTCATTATCAAATTTTACTAATAAAACAGTTAATCGAGTTGTAACTGATTCTGACAGAATTTTGCATCCAAATTTCACGTTTCTCTTTTGAAACTGTTAAAGACACGTTATGAAATGGTCTACAGAAAATGTTGAATGCTCTTTTGCAAGATATAATGTATTTTATCTAAAGTCAGAGAAATCTGATAAAATATTGCAGCAATGAGAAATGCCCTCAGGTTTCTTAAACTGATTAGCTCTTTACACTTAGTTTGATAATGTGGGTTCCGCTTGATAAAAAGATAATGAGGATGGAATTTGACTCCTCAACCTATTTTGTATTTTCTATCTTCCCCCAGTGTTCCTTACTAGTAGTTCTACTTCTGTTAATGTGGACGAATATGTATCATGGAGGTTTTCTTTAAAGATAGCAATGTTGTTTTGTTAACAAAGAATTGAACTTTTGGAAATGAAATCAACTAAGTTTTGGCAAGAGGTGGTAGCAAATTTTTAATAACCTCTAAAACTAGGATTTTCTAGGATTTTCCTGACACCATTTGAAAAAAAAAATTCTAAGCACTAGGTAAAACAATTGTTTTAAAAGTAAAATTTTATTGTGTAAAGTGAAAGTCCAATTTCAAAAGATATAGTCAGTTAAAAATAGCCTTTTCTAAGAAGATATGTTGGCCAGAGACACTGGGGTGCGGTGATCAAATGAGTAAATGGGAAGCAGGTTTAGACAGAGCACTATGAAGAGAGGAAATGAGGGCAGGGCTGGGATCATTATCTTATATCAAGGTCTCTGATTTTAAATTGAATTTCCATTTTAGTTGCTTGTGGGTTCACATGGGGTTCTAATCAGTCTAAGAATAAAAGGCTATTTGAATAGACAGAAGTAACATTCTGTTCATAAAATTGTGAAAGAATATGATATCCCACTACTGCATCCCAAAAGCTTAAGTATGAAGGTTAGGCAGATTATTTCTTGGCTTCTCTTGAGCATTAAACAAACAAACAAAATCAACAATGTCCAATCAAAATACATTATAGAAGGATGTTATTATGCAAATAAATAGTGTGATCATGTTACTTTTATTATGAAAAGCCTATATCATTTTTGACAGGACAGTCATCCTTGTAAGTTCACCTTAATTCTTTTTCAATAAAGCCAAACATTTAATTAGTTAAGTAGCTTTCTGACTCGGCATTGAAGGTGTCTGGCCTCCTACAACCTATATGGCATCTATCAATTCCACTGGCAGTGAACATTCTCTAGTTCGTACTTCGGTCATACCTTATCTCTGCCTGTGTCTGGACTCATAGTCTTCTTTTCCTAATATTATTGGTACTAATTTGGTTAATCTTCTGTTGAAAAGAAACCTCATTGAAAACAAGCTCCATGCATTGCAGTATCATCCAGGTTTTACGGATTCCTATTAGATGCTCAGGATGAGTTCAGTAAGTGTTTAATGGAGAAAATAATGAGTTTGCTTGAAGCTGTAGTGAAAATTTTGAATTCAGGAAGTGCAAGTTTGGAATAAATGTAAGAGAACCTTCCACATTTAATAAATCTGCTTGTCCTTTTGCAAATATTATTCATGTGTGACTTCACATAAATCCATTTGGGGATAACAGAAATACAGCACAATTGCTGTCAGCCCAGTGCTGTCACCTAGTGTAAGTTGTAAGGATGATACTCCTCACACTATGGACCCACACAATGACATTTCTGTATTTGTTACAAATGGTTTGGTGTCAAAGTACTGTTTAATTGCTGACTGAGAACAGAAGGATAGAATAGACTCCTTTATCTTAGATTTGAGAAGAAATAATAACTGAAGAGAAAAAGAATGACATGCAAGGAAGCTGTAATATCTGTTACTGCAAAGAGAACTAGATGCACAGGTTCACAGTAAAAAAAAGGAAAATAAGAAAAGTAAAAATATGCATGCATAAAGAAAAATTAGTGGAAAGGAAATAGGTTCTGATATTGTTTCAATACTAATTGTTTCTTTTATTAAAAGAAATCACATAGTTCATGCATCAAGTCAATATATACTGCTCATAAAGAAAAACATTCAATTAGTGAGGTTATGCTTTTATCTTTATGTTTTTAATTGCAAAAAAGCAAATGATTCAGAAATCTATAAGTAGATATTATATTTAAAGTTATAAAAATATAAAATATATAAATTTATAAATTATATAAATTATAAATATGTTTATGTATATTTATAATTTATGTTTAAGAGGCATATCTATCCTCTTATTCTTCTAGAGATGTTTTATAAAAGAAATTATTTTGATACTGCATATATTATTCTGCAATTTTCTTGTTCATTCAACAATATTGGCAGCTTTATAGCATTTTATTATATGGAAGTACTGTAATCTACTGAAGTGCCCAATTATTGGCAGGCATGAATGCTATTTTCCAAAAATCACTATTATAAACTATTGACAATGTGTATCTTTTTATCATTTGATTGCTTGTATCTATCTGTTCTCTATTTATCTATGTGTTTATGTTAATGTTTTCCTAAGATACATATCCTGAAATAGAATTGCTTGCAATAACCTCTTAAAAAGTTAATGGCTATTGACAAATTATCCTGTTAAAAGACTGCACTGTGCAAGTTTTTACTAAGAGTACATGAATACCTATTTTCCTCCCTCTCTGCACAAACTGGATATTATCATTTAAAAAAAATTCTCCCAGTATGTATATATCAATTTTAAATTTCCATTTATTTGACATTTAATGAAGTTGAACATTTTTCACATATTTATTGCTTAATGAAGCAAAAATGCAATGAATATAATAATTATTTTTTCAGAACTCAATGACATCTTATACAATAGGGTTTGCCCTAAGCTAAGCCTGCCAGTTATAAATAGCTCTGTTCACTATCAAGGCAATCGTGACAAATTTGAAATGTCTTCTCCTTGTTCTGTCCTTTTATAGGCATGCTTGATTTTCTGCATCAGAGTTTGGAGCACATAAAATGTGCTGACAGTTGGATGTGTACCATTCACCTACAGTAAATTTCATAGGCTGCATAAAGAATAACAGACAAGATAAAATCACAAAAACATATTCAGAGGAGACCATGTCCTCTCATTTTATAGGAAATCATGATTTTGACAATGTCTATGAAAATGACTCATTTTCTTATTCTCTGACATATAAGAATCCCACTCATAAGGGACCCACATGAAGCTTTGCTGCTCTTGAATTTCCATCCCTCATCCCCAAAGCCTGCAACATGATTAATTCAGTGAAAAGATAGTTGAGAGCAAGGCCTCTAGAGATGGATTGCCCAGATCTGAGTTCTAGTTCTGCCTTACTAGCTGTGCAAATGTAAGTTATTTAATTTCTTGTACCTTGGATTCCTAATTTGAAAAATTGGGATAATAGCAATATCTCCCTCATAAAGTTGCTGTGAAGAGTAGAGGAGGTGATAAATATGTAACGACTGTAAACAGTGTAAGGAAGCATAATGTGATTGCTATAAGTAATTTTTCATCAGAAAATTCATTGGAGATAAAAAAAATGCATGTGAAGTACAGCAATGAGGATGGTTTCTGAAAATACTGATGCAGATTTAGAAAGGAAATAGCAAGACAGTAAAAGAATATGTCACATATTTAAAATTTTATGCATAAACTGACTGCTGTACTTGGAATTAAAAAGGAGATTTTTCCCCCTTATTCTTCTGGAATCATGGGATGCAGGAGACAGAATGCAGACTTTATACATTCATGTACTATATTTACCTTAATAGATAAGATTAATAGAGTAGAAGACTGAACCAGGATCATAACCCCTACTTGCATCTTTATATGAAAAAAAAATGAAGAAGTATCTATATCCACATAACTGTCTTACAAAATATCTTTTGGGAAATCACATAAACAACTAAAAGAAACCTTGCATAAAAGTTTCCAACTTCAAGACCAAGTTTCTATGGTCTTGAAACCATAGAAAGTTAACACTTTCACTAATTGCCACCCAAAAACATGCTGAAAATATTAGTAGGGGGATGGATATTGATTTGGTTAGTGTGTTATTTTTTTTAAATTGGCTAAATACCACTTCTATTAGCATATGTGTGCTTTATTTTGTATATGTCCCATCTGTATAACTTCTGTAGTCCTTCCAGGTGAAAGTCCTGTCACCAGCAAACTAGGGAAGGAAACTTACCAGCATTAGCTTGGCAATATAAAAAAAAAAAAATTAAATATATGGAATATATTTATAAAGAAGAAATAAATTGTACCACCATCCCACTAGTCTTGGCAAGCAACAGGATTTATTTTTCTGAAAGGACCATTGGTATTATACTCACCTGAGTATCTTTGAATAGGTGCTTACTTTTCTCCAAGGTAGAATTCAGAGTATGATTGAATAGAAGATTCACACTAGAATCTGAGCTAACATTGGGATCGGTCTAGCCTGGGCTGACTTCAGGGAACCTTCATTTATGTTTCCATTTCACCTAGTAAACACATCTGGTACTGTAATTATAATGTTATATCTCCATAGACTATTGATGTATCTGGATCGCCATATTGGTATCTTTTAAAATCCCTATGTCCTATGGTGGTACACAGCTGTCATACCAGTGACTGGGGAGGCTGAGACAAGAGGTGCATGAATTTGAAGCCAGTCTAGACAACTTAGTGAGACCCTCTCTCAAAATTTTAAAATAATTGAAAAAAAAAAAATACTGGGAATACAACTCAGTGGTAGAATGCCCTGAGTTCAGTCCTCGGTCCCACAGAATAATTGAAGTAGGATTAGTAGTGGTAATAATAGTAGTATATCCCTACATCTCAAATGCCTAGTAAGCATGTAATCAATATTAAGAGAACAATATATGTTTAGTGAATAAATCACAGAATTAATGAAACTATAAGCTACAGAGGCCAGTGCAAGTTAGAAATAGTACCACAGATTAGATGTTGGAAAATTTAAGTGTAAATTGCTATCTTTAGAATGAAATGTTAGAAAAATGGCTTAATTCATTCAAGAATATCTACCAGTCTTTTTTGACAGGCATTGAAATATATGACCAAGAGAAAATAAGTCCTTTGTTTTAATGCAGGGGTTTTCAAACTGTCTTATCCAGGGCCTTCTGGTCCCTCTTTGGTGACGTGGGATGGGCATTATGTGTGCCAAAGTGTACACGAGGTGTCACGTCAGCACTACTCTGGGTTCCATGTCAGCTCCCACTCATGGTCTCCATATCCCTCCCTAATGCCATGCACCACCAACCCTGCTTTTGTCTTTTCTAAATACTGATATTCCTCTTTTCTTTTTACTTATAATAATGACCCACCTAATAAGATATATTTGACATCACAGTGTAGGAAAAAAAAGTGAGGAAGAAGAAACTCTTAGGCAGTGATGGAAATGCAACTATGAGCATTTTTTCATGGGTCTCCTTTCTCTTGAGTGATCAGTGATTTTTGAATTAGCTAGAGAAAATTGCTAGGTTAAAAAGAAGAGAAAAAGAAAACAGAGAAACACCATACGATGGCAGTGTGTCTGTATGTCTCTTTTTAAGTGCAAATAGAATTATTACAGTCTATTAATCTTAGGAAGTGAGCTGTCATGGTAGAATGGGAAGGTTGTGAGTGTCTGAAAGATTCATTACAGGAGGAGTGGAGAAGTAAGGATAAATTGGAAGGCCAGGGAAGGCTGGTGTCAGTGGAAATAGAAAGGGACAGAATGGGGGGGAGCAAGTGAAAGAGATGGAAATTCCAAAACTAAAGCACAGGTTCCTATTTCGTAGCCTTTGATAAGGATCTCCCCTAGACACAACTTTGAAAAATTGAGAAAATACTCAGGAAGGGAAAATGAAATGCTCTAGAAGTCAACAACAATTTTTTTTTTTTTTCCTTGCTGGTAAATGATGAAAGCAAATGGCACTAAGTAGGGATAAAAGGAGAAAAATAATCAAGTGACATTTTAGAGATTAAGTACTGAATTGGAATTGATAAGTAATTGCCTGGGGTCAAGAGGCTTTTGTAGAGAAGTGTCTAGCTTGGGCAATGGATCGGTGATGGTATTATTAGCTGTGGTGATTCTGTCTTATCTTCATATTCATCGTCTTAGTTTCCATCACCACATAACAATTTAGCAGTTTAGTACAGCGTAATTTTTATCTCACAGTTTTGGTGGGTCAGGAATCTGGGCATGAGTTAGCTATGTCCTTTGCTCTGGAATACCCAAGGCTACAATCAAAGTGTTGTATGGGACTGTGTTATCTGAGAAATCAGATGGGGAAGAACCACTCCAACCTCACTTAGCTGGTTATCAGATTTTCTTTGTCATTTTAGTGATTACAGAACCTCAGGGACCTAGCTTCCTGATGGTGGTAGCAGGAGGCAGTACTAACCTTCTTTGGACTGCCTTCAGCTCCTAAAGGCTGCTCATAGTTCCTAAAGGTACCTGAAATTCCTTGCCATGTGGGCTTCCCTGCTGTGGCCACTCACCTCATCAAGGCAACAAAGACTAGAACAGACCAGGCAGGTCTACTGCAAGACAGAGTCATGAACTCATGGAAGTCACATCTCAACACCTTTTCCATATCATGTTAGACTCTTATTACAGGTCCCACCCACAATCAAGGGAGCAGGATTTTGCAAAGGCAGGGACATTAGCAGATGAGGATCATGGAGGGACACCCTAGTCTGTCCACTACAGATTTGTCCACATGGACAAATGAACATGTATGAAGGGGAAAGAGAAAGTAGATGAAGCATTATTGTTGTATATGGCACAGATAGTTGAATCACAGATAGTGATGAAATGACAAAATAGAACCTACAATTGGGCTTTAGTAGTACCTGTGTAGTACCATAAAGGTGACTCACAGTAGAGTTTCCTTTTTACTCTCTGCTAGCTTAGTGGTTTATGCACATGTTAGTATATCTGCCTGCCTGTGTTTAGTTGTGTTGACAATACATTAATGTGATAATTAGTTCTCATTGTTTAAATGAGTTTATTTTTAAATGAGGAACATTCCTTTTAGGCTTTTGAATGGCAGATACACCTGCATCCTTCCTCGGGCAATTTCCCTTAGTGAAACCATGTCACCTGAAGCAGTGACACTTTTCCATTTAAAGCAATGTGGTAACAGATAACACTGACAGCATGAGATTTTAGGTCTAGAAAAAGCCTGAGGCGAATAGATTATGTTTAGGCACTGACAAAACACAGGCACATTATTCAGTTTGTGCCCAAGCAAGTTAATTTATTCCAAACTTGTGAAGCTTTGTTTTGATAACTTCTGAGCTTGTTCTTGGCTCAGTGCATGTTTGACTGAGAAGTCTCTCCTTCTAAGTGTTCCCTTTTGTCACGACAAATGCTATTTAGGGGATTAATGAGCTCAGATCATAAAGTGAATTCTTAAAGGAATTTAATAGGGTCATTGTGGTATACCCTGCTGGAGGCAACTGTATTTCTGCCTTAAAGTGGTTACTGTAGCCTGTAGCAACTCTGTATGCAAAGAATCAATGTATATCATATGTGTAATTAGAGGAGTGAACCCTCAATCCTTTGAAGGGATTAGAGTCTGCTTCAATTTTACAGAAGCATATTCAAAGTTGACTGAACTTTTTGTAAGATTTAAAGTCATTTGCTTTTTTTCCCTGTGCTTTAGGCAGAGAACACTTCTTTCTCTTTCCTATTTCCTAAATCCATGCAGGTGACTAATGTGGCAGCTTTTCAGTTTGTGATTTTCAGTACCAGCCTTTTATTATATTGCAATAAACTATGGTTATGTATAATCCCTAATTCAGGAAATAAGAAATAGACTTGACATCAAAATGTGGACTTATTGTATATTTCCATCAACACAAACCAAAGTAAACAAAAATCACCGTACTTATTAAATCATTCCCATACAGTTATTTACATTGAGCCCACATTGACATATTGAATGTCTGTGTGCGAAGAGCATGCAAAGATTAATATGATAGATTTAGCAATAAGCACATGTGGTAAGGCATTTGAGAGAGACAGAGGATAAAGTGACCTACATGTAATGTTCATTCACAAGAATAGTGAAGGGAGCTGACTCTGATGATCAACCTCCCCACAACCCTGTCTTTCCAGAACATATAGGCATAATATTTCTCATAAGCTGTTGTTTCCCATAGTTTCTGCCTTTGGCATTTTAAAAATGACTAAAGAATTTCAGTGGACATGACTCTTTAATTGTATTTATTGAAGAATTCGACCATAACACTGAAAACTAACTGAGGTCAGTTTTAGTTATTATAAAAATGAAATCCTATCCCCTTAAATCACTTGTTTAGAGTGAAGCTATTAAAGAATACCAATTCAGGAATTGTAAGAATGTCTCCCTCTCTACAACAGTGTCTTTCATATCCCTTTCCTATAAAAGAGCCACACTCAGCCATAAATCCAAGCTGACATGTTGCCTAGACATAACTAAATCAGTTTCTTGCCCTATATAATATATCCCATTTTCACAGATAGTTTGTAGGCTGTCATGTTTGATTTCAATTAAATTTTATTTTAACTATTTTCCAGGTGTATTTGTGTCATCTTCCCTGCCCCCCACCGAATGTGGTGAATGACATAAATACCATGACAACTAGTGTAAACATAGAACTACTCACCTCTGTTAGGTTGAATACTTGCTATAAGTTTGACACAGAATTTGAAATGATACACCTTTTACAGGCATCTTTTTCTAATATTCAACATGAATTCCACTGTTTGAAAATTAGATCCTCAATGAAATATGGCATTTGAAGACTGATCACTAGAAATGATTATTGAGATCTATATAATCCAAGCCAAGAAAACATAATATTACAGCAAAATCAAATCATCAGACAAAAATGTTCAATGGGTGTGAAACTGCATTTAGAGACTTGCTTTTGTCTCTGGAAAGTAGTGAAATGTATGACTAGGTCCAAAAGTTGACTATTACAGAAGAGCCTAAGATTAAAGGGCAGACATTTTCCTTGCTGCTTATGTATTTATATAGTTTGAAACTGTCCCAAGATTGTAGCTATGGAGTGAAAACTTACTTGAGGACTTTTGAATATTAATACAAATTGTCTACCTGGTATTTTAGTCAAATATTTGTACTGTTAATGTTCTGGCTAATTTTGATCTATTAAAAGTCAAAAAAATTACGTTTCTATTTTAATGAGCTCTTTTGCTCTATAGTAATTTTAAAATGTCAGTTTAATCAATAATATGTACAGTACCAAAGCCTTTGGGCACATAAAATGTCAGTTGTTTAATTTTGAAAAATGGATATTGCCCTTACAAAATCATCTGGTCAAGCATTTGCATTATATTACACTTAGCACAGAGACTTACATACTACTTAAAATGTCTTCATCAATTATTTCAAGAAGATATAAGACTTGGAGATCTTTATCTGGGATATCCAATTACCAGATCCTAGGGCCTGATTAATACCCCCAATTTTTGCCCCCACACAGTACAACAAAGTGGCAGAAAGAAGAAAATAAAGCTGTTTTAAGATTGCACAGTTTACAATACTGAAACTTGTGGTGCTCTCCTCTCTCTTACCTCTGCGCCTCTCCCTCTTGCTGCCACACACACACACATACACACACACACACACACACACACACACACACACACACAGAAAGAGAGGGAGAGAGAGAGAGAGAGACTCACACATCACCTTCAATATGTAACATAGGTAAAACTTCATCATGCAGTCACACAACACTCAAATCTAATGCATTCTACAATCTAGGTCTGACTCTAGTACTGATCCTTTGGTTGATGTGTGCCTTCCTAAGAGAACTTAAGGAGCGGTGAGGAAATGCATGTCTTGGCTTGCATACCTGCATACATGCCCTCACATACACAAACACATAACATAAATAAAAACATGGAAAATAATCTGGATGCATTTTTGCCATATCTGTAGATCATTTTTCAGATCCAAACTTAGAACATGAACCAAGTGGAAAATATAAATTTCCCTTTAAGAAGTTCTAGGGAGCACCTCAAAGACAAGGGAGTTAATTTCTACAATTACTAAACAGGAACAATGAGTGATTCCTGTTAAGACCAATAAGGAGAGACACAAAACGATTCTACAATATTTACTTTTATTCTTTAAGATCTTTATTAATGAATCTAATCAATTTCAAGTAACTCCAAGTAGAAAATAAAACAGCTTTTTCTAATGAACGATTCTGTCAATGTGATTTTATAACAGCAGAAATTTATTTAATGATCACTAAACATTATCTTAGAAAGATTATCTGTCTTTAATGGTATAAATCTACTTAGTAAATAAAATTATCTTTGGAAAACTTACTATTTGCAAGCACTGTGTGTTGATTTGATATAAATTAATCCCTACTTTATAGCATAATTCCTCATTTAAAGATGAAAACTTTGTAACTCATCAAGGTGAAGTATTTTGCTAAAATCATACTGCCAATAAATAGTAGAACTGAGATTCTAACTCAGGTCTCTCTGATTCTAACATTTACCCTCTTAACTACTGTGCCTATCACCTCTCCTCCTCCAGGTGCTGTACACTTGGTATTTTATACCTGGTATTCCTGGTTTTTGGTTACTAATATCTACTCACCTATTTTTTTAAATAGAGCCACTAGCATATTCCTGTGAATTATTTTGTGAGATTTTTGTCTCATGGACAACTTGAGGGAACCACAGAAGAAAAATGGTATTTAGAAAGAAGAACAAAATTGAAGAGGATGCAAGAATGATAAAAGATAACTTTTAAAAACCTGATAAATAGTGAAAATATTTTTTATTCTGAATACAGAAATATATTAAAATATACAGAAAAAATAAAATTAATTATTTGGTACAAATTGATTAAAAGAATATAAAGACCACAAATTTTTTCTGATTTAGAAAGGAAGGAAGCAAAATTTAACAAATAATTATATGTATTTAAAAAGTAAGAGTAAGTGAGCTGGGGTTGTAGCTGAGTGGTAGAGCACTTGCTAGTATGTGTGAGGCACTGGGTTTGATTCCCAACACCACATATAAATACATAAAATGAAGGTCCATTGACAACTAAAATTTTTTTTTTAAAGAAAGAGTAAGTAGTAAGAAATGTGTTATTTGGCCTCTTGTGAGAAAGACAATGAATTAATATTTCATGAGCATCTATTATGTGCAAGGTACACATTCTCCTAGTCTTTCTGTACAGAAACTACAGGAGAGTTAGGTAGGCTTGGCTCATCACAGATGCTGAATGAGTCAATGGCAACATGTCATGATAAAGCCTGATTGTATTCCACATCAGATTTTTATTACAGTTGTGTAAAGACATTATAAACAGGATCATTTCATTCAGAAAGCAATCATTCAACTCTGGCTGTATGGTAGACATTTTGGAGAGAAGCATACTAAATCATGTTTTGTGATTAAAAACATTGTATAAACAAATAATTACAGTGTGATAAGTGTAATAATAGAGGCATGTATCAAATTGCTTAGGGACGTAGAAAAGAAAGCAATATTCTTATTTCTTGGAGTAAGAGGGTTTAAAAATATTGACTAGAGTGCTGTTGTGCTGAATTGTGGAAAATGCTTAGGATTTTTCTCTGAAAGAACACTGGAAAGTTATTTTCAGGAGAAAGAGCATAACCAGACAGATGTCAAAGATATGCCCACATAGGTATTGATATATAGTTACAAATATAGAAGTGGCATGAAACCTAGGTTAAAAACCCAATTAGATTGGCTTATTTGTCTTGCTTTTTTTGTGATTGCCTAGAACAGTTGAGAAAGGTGATTAACTCATGAAATCCCTTTCAGCCCTTAAATTCTATAAGAATAATAAGATAGGATAGTAACACATTGATTTCAAAATGAAGTGCAGGTATAGGCAAAGACTTGGGGACATAATGATGTTGGTAACACAAAATATAGAATTGCATCAATAATATGAAATTGTCTTACAAAAGTATCTTGAAAAATAAATAATGATAAAAAGGAAAGTGATAGGAAAGTAAATTACAATTGCCTCAAGATCCCTAAGCAATATTCCTTATTAATAAGAACTATGTTAAAAGCCTAAAAGATGACCTACAAAAAATGAATCCATACTTTGGTTATGACTCTCATTAATACAATAATTTCCAAAACAAAGATTTAACATGGCCATAGACATGGAAGTCATACACAGTCCAGCACATTTGGAACGGTTCAGGAAAGTCTACTGAAGTTGGGTTGCATGAGCCCTTTTCAACTGCCTCCAAATTAGGTTGGGGTGCAGTGACATCCTAGTGTTTAAGGGACTGAGCAACATCATTGAGAAAGACTGTCATAATCCTCCAAACTCATTTCTTTTATTTTTAAACAAATTTTAATGTTATTTATTTATTTTTATGCAGTGTTAAAGATTGAACCCAATGTCTCACACATGCTAGGCAAGCACTCTGCCACCAAACTACAACCTTAGTCCCCAAATTTGTTTTTTGTTTGTTTTGTTTGTTTGTTTTTGGTACCAGGAATTTAACCCAGGGGCACTTAACCACAGGACCACATCCCCAGACCCACCAATTTTTTTTTTTTTTTTTTTTTAATTTAGAGACAGGATCTTTCTGAGTTACATAGGGCCTCCCTAAATTGCTGAGGCTGGCTTTGAATGCACCATCCTCCTGCCTCAGCTTCCAGAGCTACTGGGATTACAGGCATGTGCCACTGCAGATGTATTTCTTATAAAGCATCCCACCTCTATTTTCTGGGACATCAGCTAGCCTAAAATTATTTTTTGAGTGACAAGTCAAACTTCCTCTAAGAAAAGTCTGTTTATCTGTATTCTGCACTCTTATTTTCTATTCGTTACTGTTGATTTCTCTTTCAAAATGCTTTAAATACTATTTAGGTTAAACTCATCTAGTTAAAAGAATGCATTTGAGGGAGATATCTTCTGCAGAAATATGACTCTGACTCAGGAATTGATTCAGTTAATACAGGTTTTACCCTCTAAATGTGGGTCATCAGCTCCAGCAGCCAAATGTTTCTTTCCCTGTTGAAGACTTTCCACCTGTTTTTATATCTGATCCTTCCTACTTTTTACTGTTCCCATTTCCCATTTTTCCTTCTTCTCTACCTGCATTCTTTAGTAGGTCTGCCTGTTGTAGCAGAGGCTTGATAAGAGACTTGATAAGAGTTTACATGGAATGCCTATCTTAGAACACCAATATAGAGGGTCAAATTTTATTTTCTTTCTCCTTTCCCAAAGGAAGATGATAAAAGGAACTGCCACTTACAGTCCCTTGGTTAACAACCTTCCAATAATTTTGTAAGGAGAAGACTTCCCACTATATCTGATGAAGGAGGGTTTAGTGTATGAATTTTTCCAGAGTACCACCTTTCCCTGTTTGTTTCTGAGGTCTCAGACCCTTCCCAAAGTATTTCTGCAATAAATGTATGATGAGTGAACTAATCATTGGGAAAATTTATTCTATATATTTTTCAATGTCTTATTAAAAGAACACTTGGGTCAGAAGAAATTAGGATTGATCCATGATTTAAATTGATTCCATAGATCCATTTCCTAAATGATACATAATAATCCTTTTTTTATATTCAAAAAAGAAATAGAAAATTAAATACACACATTGTCAAAAAGTTGTATATGTTGACCATTTATTAGCTCTGAGATATTAGGGGACTAAATCCTAAAATTCATGTAGAATCACAAAGGACCCTGAACAACCAAAGCAATATTGTGCAAAAGACCAAAACTGGAGGCATCATAATATCTGACTTCAAAATATCTTACAAAGCTACAGTAACCAAAATAGTATGGTGCTGGCATAAAAAACAGACATGTAGACCAATGAAACAGAATAGAGAGCCTAGAAATAAACCCATTCATTTAATGACCAATAAATGTGCCAAGAAAACATGATGAAAAGAAGAGTCTTTCCATGAAGTTGGTACAACTGGATGTCCACATGCAAAAGAGTGAAATTGGACCATTATTTCATAGTATCTACAAGAATCAACTCAAAATGGATTGAAAACATAAAGGGAGGGGGCTGAGGGTAGAGCTCAGATGGACAGCATGTTCTGACCAGGTGTGAGGCTCTGGGTGTGATCCCTAGCCTAAACGGGGGTAGGGAAGATGTGGGGAAGTCTTAAGTATAAGATCAGATCTGATACTGTAAAACAATTAGGAAAAAAATAAGAAAAGAAAATCACTATGACATTGGCTTGGGAAAAAAGTTTTTAGATGTGACCCTTAGCATGGGCAACACATGGGAAAATATACAAGTGGATAACATCAAACATAGCCAAAGAAAATAATCAACAGAGTAAAGAGTCAGCCTATCAAATAGAAGAACATATTTGCAAACTGTATATCTGATAAGAGATTAATGTCCAAATTATATAAAGAACTAAAACAACTCAACAATAGGAAAACAAAGCAGTCACTCTGGAAAGCAGCATGGAGAATCCTCAGAAAACTTTGAATGGACCCACCTTTTGACTCAGTTATCCCACTCTTCGGTTTATACCCAAAGAACTTAATGCAGCCACATCAATGTTTATAGCAGCTCAATTCACAAAAACTACATTGTGGAACCAACCTAGATGCCCTTCAATTGATGAATGGATAAGAAACTGTGGTATATATACACAATGGAATATTATTCAACCATAAAGAAGAAGAACAATCTTATGGCATTTGCATGTAAATGAATGGAGTTGGAGAATATCATGCTAAGTGAGATAAGCCAATCCCAGAAAACCAAAGTTCAAATATTTTTGATGATATATAATGGGGGTAAGGGGTGAGAGAAGGATGGAGGAACTTTAGATTACATAGAGGGAAATGAGAGGGAGGAGAGGGTATGAAAGATGGTGGAATGAGACAGATATCATTACCCTATGTACATGTATGATTACATGAATGGTATGAATCTACATCATGCACAACCATAGAAATGAAAAGATGTACCCCATTTGTGTACAATGAATCAAAATGCAGTCTGTAAAATTAAAACAAAATTTTGTAAAAGTTGAACTCATAGTAGTAGAGAGTAGAACAGCAGTTATCAGAGGCTTTGGTGTGTGCATGGAGTTGGTAAAAGGATAGAAAATGTCAGTTAAATAGGAAGACTAGATTCTAGAGATCTACTGTACAACACTGTGACTATACTAAATAACACTATTATATTCTTCCAAATTGCTAGTGGAATAGATTTTAAGTGTTCTCACATAAAAAAATAAGTATGTGACTATAAATGTTAATTAACTCAATGTAACCATTCACAAACCATTCCACAGTTGAAAGCATGCCATACATGATAAATATGTGTAATTTTTGCATATTAAAATTAATATATATAAAAAGCATAAAAATATAATTAAGGATTAAATGAATATTCTTAATAAAGTAGAACAAAGCAACTCAATAGACTTCACTATGATTCTTTTTTTTTTCATATTTTTATACCCAAATATGTGCTAAAATGGAGGTTTTAGGGATCATGAATCATTCTTATTATTACTATTGTGTGTGGGGAGTGATAGTTTCAAACATTACTATATACACAAATGTGTACAGCTTTTTGTATGTCAATCATATCTCAATAAAGTATTTTTTTTTTTTAAATAGGATATGAACCCTAGGTATCTAAAGTCATTCCTGGCTTCAAGAGTCATATGCTTTTCTATGCTTTTTTTAATTCTAAAGATTAGATTAGGCAGCAATAAGTTCCTGAGAAGCATCAGCAGGACATGCTCATTAATTATGCATTAGAAGATCACATCTTTAAAACAGCAATTCAAGGAAATCAGAACCAAAGTTACAAGATGAATTATGTTGGAAGCTGAGTTTTAAGAGTTTCTTGGAGGAAAGTCTAGCCCTAAGGAACCATGTTGTAGCTTTGATAATGGCGAAGAGATTTTTTTTTTAACTCACAAAGATTATATCGGAAACTTTTCCTAAGAGTCATCAAAGTTTTTGTACTCATGAATTACCAAATATGCTATTGATGAAAAGAGATAAGACAGCCTGCCAAATTTTTTTTTAAAAGTTTTACAGTCATTTCTTGAATATCTTTGAATTGAAAAACAGCCGAATGAATACGATATAGAAATTTCGGTTACATCTGGTGAAACTTCCACACAATTATAGCAAATCGTCACATATTATGGGCATCAAAGATCCACCTGCCCTCTAATGGCTGATACATATATATAATATATATATAATATATAATAATATACATAATATATAATATTCTCTTTTAGAAAATTATTTCTATCAATTAAGAAATTCCTGCATTTAATCAAATAATTCCCAAAATAAATATTTTCCTACTTACGAGAAGAAGCATAAATAGAATCAAATAATTATTTGGATAAATATAATTTTTATGAATCATGATTGCCATATTTCTTGGGTGCTTGATGTGTTCTGAGTGCTTATCTTTGTTAATTTGTCCAGTCCTCACAATCATTTCTTAAGTTATATCATTTTTCTCTCTTGTTTTATAAATAAGGAAACAGGAACACAACACCAGTAAGCAGCTTCCCTGCAGTCAAGCAGTCTAGCAGTTGGTGCATTCAAGGATTCAAATATAATAGGTCTGGATAGAAGTCTTACACTGAAAACCATGACTTTATTCTGAGAAATGACAGGGAGGAAAGTGCCAGGAAGCCATACTAGAATATAGAAAGAGCCTTCCATCTCGAATGGGGTGTATGTTTGGAAGTGGCACTTGGGCTGAAAACTAAAGAGAGGTGGAAAGGACTAGGCAGGAGGAGGGAGAGGATTGCTCTAACGAAGGCTAGTGCAAAGTAAGGGCCTTGCGATAGAGGGAAGTTATCAGCACAGATGGGGACTGGTGAAGGAGGACACAGTGCTGAAAGGTTGACTGTGACCAGACCAGGAAGGGCCTTTTAGGTTAGGGATAAAACAGAAAGAAAAAAATAATAATAATACATAAATCCTCCATATATAATGGGAAAATGTTTATGAAGAGGTATGTTTCAACTGAGAGTTTTAAGATAATTCTGAATGGAATGTAGAAAATGGATTGGAAAGGCAACACCACAAGCAGAAAGACTAGCTAGGAGATTTGGGAATGGTCCAGAAGAAAGGGAATGACTTGCACTGTAGCAGGCAGTGAAAATGTTAACAGGTGGATGGATTCAGGATGCATCTGGGGAGGTGAGACGGGGAGGGACACAGGATAGCCCAGGACATTGGTTTCTAGGTTTTGGTCTTATTGCCTGATGTTCCCTGCATTAGAAATACTATCAATAGTTTCTCTAAAAATCCTCTGTAAATGGAATTGCAATGAATTTCTTCACTAGAATAATTTATTATATGACTCTTGCACAGAATAAGACTTGAATGAATATGAATATAGGCAGTATTATCTAGAACTCAGGTGTCTTGGGCTGAAGGGAGAGAGCAGTGGACGATGTCATTGACAACTAGGAAGGAAGGTGTGAATCCAGTGAAAATGTGTACCACATCTAGCTAGCCTACCTAGTTAGTGTGCATGAAACTTGCGCTTCTAGCCGAGATGTGTAGAATTGCCAACTGTATACAAATTTCTTTGCTTATTAATTCCCTCATAGGACAGATATTTTTGGATTACTGGTTTATTACGTGTTTAGTACTCTCCCAGACGTGGTGAATACATGGTAAACCAAATAGGCATAGCTGGTGCCTTATAGATGTGGCTCTTTTATTTTTCAATGTTTTATTTTTCTACTACCTGGTGTGTATTTCTGTGGTTTGATATTTTGTGATTAAGTGTGGTTAATATGGTTAAGGATCATTTTTGTGTAATCGTTATTAGAATTTCATTATTGATATCATTAATCAGTTGTAAAATAGCAACTGCTAAAAGCTCAAACTCTGGATTCCAGATCTTTTGTTTAAATTCCAGCTCTGTCATTTTCTTAATCCCTCTAATCCTACTTTGGAACTGAGCTCTGTGTCTCTCTATGTTTTCAGTGGGGATAAAAATAGTGTTTGGATTGGTATGAGAATTTAGTTGGAGATAGAGGCAGAGTACTTAGAATAGTCTTGTGAATATTATTATTCATTCAGTGAATGTTATTATTTGAATGGCTATAAGGCACAAAAAATTGCTGTGTATGTTGTGTGTGTGATTTAAAGAGATATATTTTACAGAATTATCTCGTAAGACACATAAAGTTTGTGGTACACTAGCAATATATGCAGTTGTAGTAGAATTTCAACTTTTTAAAAGTTTAGGCAGAACGAAAAGTTTTAACTTGATTGACCTAATAAAAAGCGAACAGTGTATTGCTATCACACTTGGGTTTTGAAAGATTAAAGCAAATAAAAATGCTGATATCCTTACCATGTACATCTCGAAGAAAGTCAAGAACAAAGGGGACTGTGTGCCACCAAAGCAATCCAGAGCAAAATCCTCATCATTCTGTTGGGAGCTACAAAACTGAGCAGTTTGAAACCAGGGAACTTAAAGAAGAATCAAAAATATCTTATTCTATTACTGCTTTTGTCCATTGACAAACCAGCAATGTGCACTCCATGCTAAAATAGGATACAGTGCTGTTAAAGTGAAAGATTCTGCTTTGGTATGGTCTGCAGCATTCTACAATTGGAATCTATAGAGAGAATCAAACAATGCTGTCATGTTCATTTGTTTTTAACTTGGAAAAAAATTTTAATAGTAAAACGTTCTATTAATAATCAGTCAAAATTACTCAGTGAATACATTTTCTATCTTATAGTAAATAGTATAACCAATCTGTTATATTAAACTTGTTAATTATGGAGCTTAATTCTTAGTAAAAGTTTAGTCATTTTGTGACATGAAAATTAAAAATTATGTAAGTATATTGTTATAGTAGAATGAAGATTGAATGAATGGCACATTCCATTTTCTTTATCCTAATGAAAAAGTTATGTTGAATTAATGTGTGTCCTGGAAATGTCATTTCTATTATATAAATTTGTTGTAAATATATTAATTTAATCAGAGTTTGTGCAAAATTATCTTGTTTAAAATATTAAATATGAGATTTTCTTAAACTTTCTAGCATAAATTTAAACTTTAGAATTAATTAGGAAAACAAACTGTGCTGTCTTTTAATAACCAACCTTTCAAAAAAGGGCCAAAATAACAAAAAAAGGGGGGGGACTTTAATTCAGACCTTTGCTCTTATTTGACTACGCAAAATCTTGATAACAAAACATGTAAGTGATCCAGTTCTGGTCGACCTATACTGATTATAGGTATCAAGTTTTGTTTAGCACCAATATATGCAATTTAATATTTATTTTCAATGGTTTCATAACCAAAGCAATTCAGTCCTCACATTTCAAAGGCAGTGTTAAATAACAGAAAGATGTGTAATCTTGAGAAAATTGTTGCATTACTTTCTAAGCCTAAGTTTGATATTCATAAAGTAGGATGGCACTACCTATCTCATATGACTTAATTCCTGGTGAATAAATTAAAGAATGTTTTTAAAGAACTATCCATCATATCCAGGGACCCAGTGGTCATCGTTATTTCACTTTATCCTTCAATTCTGTGACTAAAAAGAAAAAAGCAAAAATATGAGAGAAGATGCAGATGCCATAGCAATTCAGAATATTTGGTCTCAGTGTATAAGAGACCCTCTAATTCCCAAGGTGGGACCAAGCATTTCTCTAGCATAAAATCTAACTCTATACTGTTGATGGTGCTCTGTGTGTGAGACTGCAGATTAGATGTGATCCTCAGGTGCTGCTGCATTGTTAGACTTACAGGATAATCTTGGAAATGTATGTCACAAAACGTTTCATGATGATAAACTCTGCGACATCATTTTCTGTGTTTATTCCCTACCCTACTGTATACAAATTATTAACACTAGCAAATAAAACTTCATTAAGTGAATTACTTTGCTTTTGAGAGAAGATGCCTTATACTACGTATTTCCTATGAAAAGGTCTTCTTTTATCTTTCTTTGAAATAAAGTATGAGAATCACCAGATCATTTTATGGGAAAAGACTGAGAAGCAGATTTTTTCAAGTTTTTCTTCTGAATCATTTGTAAAGGCAGAGATATAAATTTGTAACTATGTATTAATTACCTAGAAACATTAAAAGTGTAGATCTGTGTATTTCTGTTTAAAACTCAAATACTGCTGAAGGTTCAGAAAGATGGTTATTTTTTCCTTTGTTTTCAAATACTCCCTAATATAGCAACATAAACCTAAAAGATATGCCTATCAATGTTTGGATAATTGAAGATCATTACATTCATTCTCTAAAGAATCAAAAAAAAATGACAGCTTTAATTGTATAGACTACATTCACAATACTCTAGCCTTGAAGTGACTTTTACTTCTTTTAGAATGGAGCTAAGTAAGGCCTGGTCATAATTTCAAAATTATCAGTCCCTCTAAAGGTACTGGTAGAGCATGTTTATTGACTCTTTGATAAAAGTTTTTCTTCTTCATCACCACATCCTGATCATGACTATGAAACTGGCTCCCAATACTTTATTAGGTACTCAGACTGCTTGAGGTGTGATTTTATCGACCATCCTAAGCATTTGAAAGAATGTTTTTTTTTAATACATGACTGGGAGTATTTTCTGTGTAATGAAAGTTTGCAACACATTATGAAATCCCCATTTATTTTTATTATTATTTTTTGTTTGTTTCAGATTCTAAATTCTTGCGTTACCTCAAATTGTATGCTTCCATCAAAATGCTGAGGGTACAGTCCTTCATGTTCCTTGTTATGAATCTTATCCTGGCTCAGGGAACCTACATCTACCAATTCTTATAAAACTAATTCTTCCGGATTCCACTTTTCTTTCCTCTGAATTAAATTCATTTGACTACTACAATCTTTCTGCTGCTTCTTCAGATCATTTTCATGAGAAAGATCTAACATATCACTTGGACTAGGACCACATCTGGACTGATTTTGCCTCTTGCATGTTACCATGTAGTACAGAATGTGATTCAGCATCATTGTAAACTTTGATTTACATTTTAGGAACAACAGTTTTGAACTTTATTCATTCCATATTCTATTATTAGCCTAGCAAACTCTTTCTATAGACAAGTGTGCTCCTTTTATTCATATTTAGAAAACAGAATAACAGTTGTTTTAAGATTTATTAACACATTTATTTCACTTTTCTTTTTTCCACTAAATGTAATGTTGCCAAATTATTTTTTTCTTTTTAGCAAAAGTATTCTTGTTTCCCTCCCTTTTATTTAGTTGTTCCTTTTCTATTGATATTATTTGCTTTATTAGAATATTTGTTTTCCATACCCCTTAAACAATATTGATTCATATATAAAATCATCTTTTCTAAGAAATTAGGAAATAACAGTTTATTGGTAAGAGATACAATATACAATCCCTCTACCTTAGTGATGACATTTATGTAATCTTCAAAAGTGATCATAAACAAAATTTCTTGTGAGATTCCAGGATCCATTCCCCACATCAAAATGCCAGAATGGAAGTTTCAAGAAACTAGAAATTAGATTTTGTTTAATAATATTCACATTATATATATGTGTATATATATATATTGCATAATATATTAATGTTCAATACATACTTTATACATTCAATAATATTATACCCAAATTAAAAATAGAGATCTTAAAACTCAGTTGGAAACATTTTGTCTTCTGGAATATTCAACTTTAGATTTAGTATTTTTATACTGACCTATCTATCCATCTATCTATGAGATAATGGCAACTCTCTGCAAACTATGACATTGTACATATCTTTTTTCTTAAATATGGGTATATGAAAGCATCTAATACAGCAATTATTACTGTGAGCTTTCACTAACATTGAAGGTTTAACAAAGGTGAGAGACAAAATACATAGTAGATGTGTGTGTATGTATTTGTGCTTATTTATATACTTATGCGTTGATTTACTTCCCATTAGTAACTATTAAAAACACTGGATTCATAATGTATTTTGTATGCACCCAGCTCCGACACCTTGACTTCTTATAGCTTCTCATAGTGGAATAAGAAGATGCTCATTTATTTCTATTCTAAACTGCTACATGTGCCTTGACAAAGTTATACTTCATATTTGGAGTTATAGAAAGGGATAGAATGTGGAGAGGGGAAGTAGGAAGATGTTGGTGGTTCTGATTGACTGCGATTTGTGCTTTAATGTACCAGCCAGTATGTGAGACTTGAAGTGGATCAGGATGCATAAGAGGAATGCAATATAGTTCCCATTCTACCCAAATAGTCTGTTTATGGTGAACATGCAGAACAGACTATGGGCAGGAGCAAAATACATGTTTATCTTACATATCATTTTATTTTTCTTTCTGGATGTAGATGATGCTTTTATAAAAAGTTACTTCCACAGATAATTGAAATAAATTACAAAAGTTGAGTTATTATGGAAATTTTACTGTCCATACTGGGTATTACTTTATTATTTTGATAATTCTTCTTACCTTATATCCCTTAATTTTCCTGGAAAAGATTCATAAAATGTGGAATATCATAGTCATTCACTGGGTAAATTACCCATTTCATAAATCATCCATTTGATAAGTTCATATCATCTTATAAAACAGATGACTATTATTTCCCAAATTTTTATGAAGCTGCTCCAGGGAAATTATGGGATATAAAGTAAGAATTGTTGCTAAAATATTGTTAAAGAAATCAATGGCTAAAAACTGGATAAGTAGCCAAAATCCCCTACTTCTTATAATTTGCTGTTATGACTAGAAAAATGTTTAAGTGGTAATGCACATATAATAAGAAAGCATTACAATTACAAATGCATTTGTTTTCATAGAACAACAACCTTCTCCTGTAAAATGAAATGCAATTGAGTGGTTTGATATTTTTGCAGTGCTTCATAATCTAGAGTCTATTTTAGTGTCCTGGAAGTCCCAGACAGACATAATTTTCATTGCTATGTTGTACATTTAACAAGAACCATGATAACAGCAATACACATGGAGTGCTTTTTAAATGACTGTGTGGAGTGATAATAAAAAATTCATAGCTAATCACCATCATTTTACAAAGACATATATTGCTCTCAATATTATCTTTCACCTTCTTTTTATTTATAGGAATTGAAGAGTGCTGCTAGAAAGCTGCATCATGAGCTGCTGGTGCTTCTAAACTGTCCAGTTGAGTTTTACTCATAAGAGGTAAATGTCATTTTATTTTAATTGTATTTTGAGGCTAAAATGAACTATTATTTTGTGTCTTAAAACTTACTGTCCTTATGAAAAAAAGCAGGCTATTTTATCTCATCATATATTTCATTAGGCAATCCCTTTAGTTTGTGAACCCCAAAGGGACTAGGGGTAGTTATTGACATATTGGCAATATACTGCTGGGCTTATATATATTTTTTTCTGTTAAACTGCTGTATGTCATATGTGATGCATTTCAGACTGTCTGTATACTGGTTGTATTTCTGTTCTTTAAGACAGTATTTTAACATATTCAAATGTTGCACAGAATGTGTGATTGCTAAAGATGTTTCTTTATTAATACTATGGTGTAAGTATGTGCTATAATGCAGATATAGGAGATAAATCATTATAAATTTAAAGTGGAAGCTTATTTACTTCTGGGTGTCTTTCCCCCATTAGTCCTAATGGTACCTAGTAGCCTTTAGTATGTTGTGTATGTGTGCGTGGGTCATTTTCGTATTGTTTTTCTCCCTTACTTGGTTTGTGATCTTTTACTCTGCAGCACAGGTGTGTGTGTGCATGTGCGTGTGTGTGCGTGTGTGTTTCAGTTGTTGGAGAATTTATTGAAACATTTGCAATCACTGCTTTCCTCTCACAACCTAAAACTATAGAAAAAGGTTGAATCCAATGTTGCCTAGAAAGGTAAGGCTTGCCTAGTAACTTAAGAAATGCCTCATTTAATTCAAATAAAGGAAGACACATGGGACTGCAACACTAAAGAATGAAGTAGTCACATAAAATTTTCTTCTGAAAAAAATGCATTTTTCGTGAAAGAGAACATGCCTGTTTGCAGCTGGTTTATGTGTCTCAAACACTAGCAGCAAAGAAGGAATGACATGTGCATAAATGGTATACCCAGATTCCATGTGAGTGCACACACAAAAATGTACACACACACACACACACACACACACACACACACACACACTAGTCTAGAGTGGCATATTGGGGTCCAATGGAAACCAACACTCTCCGTGCACAGAAATATAACTTGAATAAAGAAAGAAAGAGAAATTGATTTCCAGAAGTAACGGGGGAGAAATTAGATGCAAAATGCACTGAATTGGTCACATTTAAAATAAAAGCATCATTGATAAAATTTAAATCCTGACGCATATGGCTCCCTTTTTACAAGGGTCTCTATTATGTTAATTTGGATGAGATAATAGGGAAAGAATTGACTGTCATGTGAAGAAAATTAGGGAAAACTGCTAATTTGCACAGCACAAAACTGTCTGTCATTTGCAGGGCTCTTCCAATCAAAAAGAATATTTAATGGCACTTAAAATATGATAAATGTGAAATGATTTGAAGGCACTGTGAAATATAATTGCTTCTTTGAATATTTCTTTGAATACTCTTTCATAGTTCCTTTAGTCAGTGTAAGTAATCCTGATAAGTTAACCTCATTTTTCTGCTTTAAAATGTATGTGAAGTTCTGCAGTCCATCTCTTAGTGTGAAACCAAGAACACTGGCTATGTTCTGATTTACCTTGATAGTATATAGGAAGAGACTGTTTTTTCTTTATCAGCTAATAGTGAAACACACATTATTAATTTATGAAATAATTAGAGGTTAGTTTGAAAGTTAATTTTTTCATTTGATTTAGAAGGGATTATTAAAAATTATCAAATTCATATGAAAATTTTTCTACATGGAGCACTTCCATTTTAACAAAAGTGTAAATGAGATGAAAAGATGAGTCCACTATCCTCTAGTGTCTTGTTCTCACAATTAAGCTCACTCACTTGTTCATTTCCAGTTTCTTCTTCCTGAAACACTGGCCCCATTTCCTTTGTCTACACAGTCAAATCTTTATATATAAAATGTTAAGGGAGACGATAATTTTTCCCCTCTTCCAGGTACTGAGTTAATTACCTGCTCTTGTATTGCTAGCTTTGAATGAGAGAGACAGAGAGAAAGAGAATCTTTATTTGGAGGAGTTTTTAAAGCTATCCAAGAATGCTTTTCCATAATACTAGCTAAGAGATAGAAGTATTGTGAATATTGCAGAGACGTTTTATGATTCAAATTTAGAAGGTAATTGTCGCCAATGTGACAGCCAGTGTGCAATGAGAATGCTGACAGCATTAACATTAGCTTCAGAGAAGGGGTGGTAAAATAAATCAGCATTCTGAATAGAACATGCCCACAAGCTCAGTACAAAATGAAGAAGGGCATGGTAATGAATTTGATGATTTCAAAAGATTGGGTATATCTTGTTTAGAGAAGAAAAGATTTCAAAGCATTTGAGATGATGATAATTCCCTGTAAGTACTTTTATTACTGTCAGGTGAAAGGGAGATTAGTTATATATATATATAAGTTATATATATATATATATATATATATATATATCTGTGTCTTTTAGGGAAACCCCCAGATCATTGGGAAGTGATGGGACCAAATATGGGAATTTTAACATTATACCTTATGGATTTTTTTTTTTTTATTTCTTTAGTTGTTGATGGACTTTTATTTTTATTTGTTTATATGTGGTGCTGAGAATTGAACCCAGAGCCTGACGCATGCTAGGCAAGTATTCTACCATTGAGCCACAACCCCAGCCCCTTATGGGTTTAATTTAAGTAAAAAATAAAATGACAAAAAAAAAATCCCATGAAAACTATAATTTTTCCCTAAATATCAAGGGTTGAGAATCCTACCTTTAGAGATGTCAGTTGGTGTTTTAGCAAGCCAACTGCTTGCAGACAAGTGTTTGAAAAGATAACAGTTCTTATCTATCATTATTCTAACATCCCTTGATATCATTATAGAGAGACATAGTCTTTACATACATTACTATGTGTTGGGGGCTGTGCCATGTTGACCGCGCCAGGGTGGCACCTGATCACATCGGCAGCAAGGAGGTTAATTGACATTGTAAGGCCCCCAAAAAGGAAACCCCAACTCTGTCCCATGGATGGATGGCAACCCCAATCAACCGCAGGAGGCGTCACTTGATGCAAACCGCAAGAGGTGTTTATTCCAGCGCGCTGGGACCCAACTCGAGGAGTCGAGTCCCTAGCAGAAAATCTTGTAGGTTTATAAAGGCAGAAACCACACATCGGGAGGGGTCACACATGAAAGGGGGAAAAGGGGGAACAAAGCTGCCAGGAAATTTCAAAGGGGGTCTGGGTTTGCTGACAACATGTTTCACAATGTTTTACAACAGGTGTAGATTCTGGTCAATAGTTTCTGGTAATCCTACTGTTTGAGCACTATCTGGCTATCAGGCTCAATTTACTCTTTTACTCTCTGTTTGGGGCTGTTTCATGGAACAGCTTTAAGGGCTTTGTTCCCATTACTGGGAGGGAAACCTTAGGGAGTTGAGATAAAACAGACAGCTTAAAAAAAATGTCCATTCTTTCAACATAAGCACACTCAGGTGATTTATCATCCACGCACACAATGTATGCACATGTGTTCTCGAGCACTCCTAATTGTGCCTGCTCAGACATCTAGTGTCTGGCCTAATCTTTGCCTAAGAGGCGTGGCCCTGCTCTCTGCTTCCTGGAGGTGATATAAGCGTAGGCGGAGCGAGACAGCACAACATGCGCAGCAGCAGCTAGTAGAAAAAGGACACACACAGCAGCAGCTAGTAGAAAGAAGAACACAGCAGCTAGCAGAAAGCGGCGGAAGGCAGATCGCAGAACGGAGAACTGAGACACATCACTAAAGCACCTTAGGTAGACGCACCCTTAGTTCACAGAATGCAGGACGCACCAGTAAGAAGCAGCAGACCTTAAGTGAGGCATACCTAGTCTCTCTTCCTCTAAGCTCTAGCAAAGCCTGTCCTTCTCTCAAAGTATCTCTTAAGCAAAGTCTCTCTCTCTCTCCTTTCAAAGCAAGTAAACCTCATTTCCTCCATCCTCTATAAACAAACAAGCAAGGAAGCAACCCAGAGATAGAAGTGGCTCAGTTTCCAGTCCACCACCCATAAGACCCATGCAAGTTGTTGCTGCAAGCGGTGACAAATATCCATGGATTTTGTACTGCAAAGAGCCAGCGACACTATGTCATCAGATAGGGAGCCAAGAAGGTTCTCCAGAGGCATAAGGGGAGTTCAACTTGGTCCTGACAGGTTCTTTTTTTTTTTTTTATTTTTGCAGGGGAGGGGTTACTTGGGTTAGTGGTAACCCAAGAGCATTACCACTGAGCTACATACCCAGCCCTACTTATTTATTCATTTTATTTTGAGATAGAGTCTCACTAAGTTGCTTGGGGCCTCACTAAATTACTGAGGATGGCCTCGAATTTGCCATCCTGTCTCAGTCTCTGGAGCTGCTGCCCAGCCCTGGCAAGTTCTTGACTTCCACCCAGGAAAGGATTTCAGGATGCCTAAAAAGAGTTACAAACCAAGTTCTATTCAAGGAAATGAGTAACTTTATTCAGAAAAGCAAGAAATAGAGTGGGCCACAAACTGAAAGGGCAAAGGAGAAGGAGGGCAGGCACTTCAGAGGCAGACATGTCTTGGGCTCTTCTTTTTTAAGGAAACTGTACACAGTGAACATGGGAAGTAGAAGTGGATGACTTCCAACCAGTGGGCTCGTTTCTCTTCATCATGGGGCACAGGGCAGGTTACAGTGATCTCGTTCTTTCAGGGTCCCTAGGTTAATCTCATCCAGCCAACAGATAATGTTTGAAATATACCCATAAATCTCTAACAATATTTCCTTGGCTTTATTTAATCTAAAGAAAGTACATTGTGTGCATTAGTAATGTATGTTGGCTTTTTGGTAATGATTTTAGGCTTGGAAGAAAATAGACTTGGGGAACAAAGAGGAGGCTGTTTGTAGAGCTTCTTAGATTTAAAGTTATCATTTCTTTTCCCTATACTGTTAGTCTGTTTTCTATCTCATATTTTTCTATCCTAGTTCCATTAGATCATTGTATTTAATACACAGTACTATTTAATTCAATGTTATTTGACATTGACTTTGTTTTATGCTCCTTGTTTTCTTAATTTAAGGGGATCATTATATAAAGAAATTTAAGGAAAAATGCTGGCATGGTTCTCTTTTAATTCTATCACTAACTAGGATATAAACTTGAAGTCAACAACTGACTGTTTTTTAGTTCTTCTGAAAAATAAGAGGGCAAAATAAAGTGAGCCCGAGATTCTTTCCAGCTTCTAAAACCTGTTAGTTTTATCCATCTGGCATAAGCTGCTGAAAGAAAGGCAGACTTTTTCAGTGGTTGTCCACTCCCAGGCCCAGAGGTAGCATTCCTTCATCCCCACTCAATAGATAGGTCCCTTTGGCAGTTTTCATTAGGTGGCTGGGCTTAGTTTACAAGTCTGCGACCAGGGGGAAATAAAACTACTGCTCACCCCACAATGTCTTTGAGGCTGATGTCAAACCAGTGATAGTAAGAGAGAATGACTTAAAATAAACCATCATAAACTATATGCTTGGCTATTTCAATCACTTTGAATTAGAACCCAATGATTATTGAATTACCTAGGAATACATTTTACAGTATAGATTGAAATTAAATATTTATGGGTACTTTATTGGTTTTTAATGATTTAGGGTTATGACTAGGATCAGATGTTGTCTTCTAGTCAGACTTCTGTTCAGGTAATTTGTAAAAACAGAAGGTTTTTCCTGAGGAAAGTCTTGACATTGTTTTATAGGTCCTCTTTTGTGTTCCTCTGTATAGCTACACTAGTAGCCTGTTCAGGTATGTGTTCTGGTGAGACATCTCAGCTTCTGAGAATTTCCAAATTTATGCATGTCTTTTTACCCAATGGCTATGGCCTTGATAGGAACAACAAACATCTGCGGTATGATACTGATCCTAGGATATCTACATTGAAATCTCTGCACGCCAGTATGAATCTGCAATGTAGTTTTAAGATCCAGTTTTGAGGGAAAATTACCCAAATGACATGCATCCTTTTCATTCATCCATATAGCTTAAATTTTATCAATGAATTCAACAAGACTGTTAAACTCTTTATATTTACTCTGTAGAAGTGTTTTCACTGAAGCACAGCTTGAATCAATGCCACCAGCTTACATTGATTTGTGTTATAGATGCTAGAAACCCATGCTTGCATTTACTATAGTAATGTAATTCATGTCATGGATTTCTTCATCCTTCATAAAATTTCTCCTTTCAGGAGACCATGGGACATATTTTCCTCCAGTCTCAACACTCAAATAGCAGAACTTTCTTCTGACAACACATTAATTTTAACTAATGATTCCATTTGATTAGGCAATAAATTTACTTGCGTGTGTGTGGAGAGTACCAGCAAGCTCAGAACCAAATCTAATGTACATGCTCGACATGTAAACAGTATCTAATGGCATTCATGGGAGCAAAGCATAGCTGCTTTGGAATCAGTCTAGGTGCATATCTTGTTTCTTTTCCTTGGATCAAGGATATATTTGGTCATGTTGCCATCAAATATTTCTCTTTAGTGCTTATATTATGGTGTTGTGAAGATTAAACAAGATAATTATAGTATATTGGCATACATTCCTGGTAAATGTTAAGAAGTTCCCAAATTTTCTACCACCTGTCTTGGCCTACCAAAATAAATATTCATACTTGTAGTCATCCAATAAATCTTTATTGAGCAACTCTTATGTTATTACCATCTATATGTGAGTAAACAATATGCAAGAGATCATTATAATAGGGTTTATGTCCTAAATGAATAGTATGGAATATGGAATTTATTATTAATAAAAATATGTGGAAGGAAATATTCAACTATGATAAGGGTAAAGTTGGAAGTAAAACAATTTGAGAGCTGAGGCACTACTCTGAATTGTCAAGAAAGAACTCACTCTAGATATGACATTTTAAGCAGGGACATGAATGATAAGAAGGTCAACATAGCTGGGTGTGGTAGAATACTGCTGTAATCCCTGCTACTCAGGTGGCTAAGGCAAGAGGATCCCAAGTTCAAGGCTAGCTTCTACAATTTAGTGAGGTCTTCAGCAACTTAGTGAGACCCTGTCTCAAAATAAAAAATAAAAAAATAAAAACGGCGGGATGTGACTTAGTGATAAAATACCCTGGGTTAAAACCCCAATACCAAACAGAAAAAAAAAAAAAAAGTCAATATGTGCAAAACTTGTGTATGTGAAATCAACTTTTCATTACTATGACCAAAATTCTAGGCAAGAACAACACCTAGAGGAGGAAATTTTCTTTTGGGGCCATAGTTTTCAGGGGTTCATTTGATAACTGGTCATCTCCATTGCTCTGGGCCTGAGGTGAGCCAAAATATCATGGTGGAAGTGGGTGGTAGAGGAGAGCTGCTTAGTTCACATCAGCTAGGAAGCAGAGAATGAGTGGAAGAGAGAGAGCACAACAGGAGTCAGGAGCAAAATACAATCCCCAAGGGTATACTACTAGTGACCTACTTCCTCCAACCATGCCCCACCTAGCTGTTCATTCAGATTATTAATGCATCAAATCGTTTAATCCATTGATGAGCTTACATCTCTCATCATCTGATCATTTCACTTCTGAATGTTCCTGCATTGCCACATGGCCTCTTTTAGGGGACATCTCATATCCAAACTACAACACTGCAGTATCTGTAGGAAGATCCTTCAGGGAGAAGGAGAATCTAATCTCCAAGAAGAGGAGACAAGAATCGTATTGCAAAGATGTCAAGGTGCTGTTATTCCCATCCAGTGAAAGTTCATGGACAAGAATGTGGCTCTATTCTTCCTTCCTTTTAAACTTGAAGTGCAGGCCCCTCCCACATGGAAGAGCTGAGTCATCTTTCTTTTTAACACACTCTTCTCCTTTGAGTATTGATGTCCAGATGGTGAACTAACCAAGGACTTACTCTCTAGGCTACTCTCTCCTTACCTTTATTTTCATTGAAGGCATTGAACCTAATCAAAGTAAAATGTACAATTTGTACCTAAATTTAGGAGTGGGCATAGAGGTCTCTTAGGCTTCTAATACAGAGCCTGGTTCCAGATAGTGTATTACAAGTCTCTCTATTCATATTTAGGCTTAAAAGGAGAGTTTAATAAATTGAACTTGGCCCTCCTTTGTCATTGTCTCTTACAGATAGCTTCCTCAGGAGTTACACAGGACTGTGGTCTGAGAAAGGAGTCCCAAAGTTCAGTATTCCCTTAAACATCAATCTGATTTTGAATAGGTACACATTCAATCCCTAGAATTATTGTATCTCTTTTAAATTATTTTTCTTATTTTTATCCTATATCAAATATAACTTAGTAAACCTAAATCCTTTCAGCAATAAGGGAGAACGCCACAGGCTCTCTCAGTATAAATATTTAATTTCTTGCTCCTATTTATTTACTGTCCCATAGTGCCTACTGATAGCATTTTTACTCCTTATGCACATTACTGCCTCATCAGTCCTAATAAGGGACTTAATTCCTTAGTTCTCTTTACAATCACCAATTCAGGTCTGATTTGAAGTTGATTCTTTCAGGAATGGGGGCCTGCCTTTTGTGTTTCTATATGCACTCCATGGACTTGAAACTGGATTCTTTTATGACTTAGAAATTATCTTCACTACACAACAGAGAGAGGAAGTAACATTTTAAATTATTTTATGATATTTCATGTGTTCTTTATATACCACTTATATTTTCAGTGATCAATGTTTCTGTTGAAAGAAGACAGAATTATTATGGATAGATATTTTAGAAAGACATGAAGTAGATTTCTTTTCTTTTTTTTTTTTTTTAGCTTTTATTTTTTTTCCCCCAGTTTTTGGTTTGCATCCTCTCCAAGGCCCCTCCCAGTGTTTTGCTCAGGTCAGGGTTGAATTGCATTGATTTGGGTTTGTGTCATTTCCACAGGGCATGCAGGACAGGTAATCACAATACAACTGCACCCTGACAGGCTGGCAGCATGTCCTGCCACCAGGAAAGCGGCTTGAGATGAATTTAGATGACTTTTTTTTTTTTCCTTGATCTGACAGATACAATTCCTGACCTATATTTCTATCCATATCTTCCCAGTAGCAGAAAATACTGGGAAAAACTAATAAATCTCTTATGAACTCTTGCACTCTTATCCTTGATATGTGAAACTTTGTTCATATTCTTGTACTTTAGCTCTGTAAAAGTTGAGTTGACACTAGGAAAGGCATATTTTGGTCACTGAGAATACTGAAGATCAAAGTCTTGGTCAGCTGAGCCATCAGAAGTTTAAATGGTGATGGATATCTGGGGAAATAGGAGAACATATTAGTGTGTCAATATTCATTCAATAACCTTTGTGACTGGCAATGTTTTAAGCATGTAACAATATTTATGTAATCAATCCCTATTATGGCCTGTTCTTCAGATATTAAAAAAACTCAGGGAAGGATTAGTGATTTGCCCCAAATGACACAAATAATTAAATACATTATGTTACATACAGGAATGCATTTAGATAAAGAGGCCGACAATAAAAGAAATTTTCTTGAGAACACAGAGACAGCAATGACAGCGATGCGGTCTTAGCAGGACTAAAAATGGTCTTTTCTATGTGCTCCTCAAAATCTCCTAATACTTGGCAGTTACGTGAGAAGGAGTAATTTTAGAGATGGGAAAAAAGTGGATGAGTATCAACTTTTCAAGCCTGCATAAGAAATCCTTAGAGAGAGTAATTAAAAAAAAAAAGCATCAATTCCTTTCACTTGCAGCCTAAATAATTTTGCCACCCCATCTAAATTTTCCCCTCAGATAGGGGTATAAGTAAGATTAATCTCAGCAGGTTTCTGGTAAACCTATTTGCATCTGGCTCCCTCTGGATTCTGATTACATTTTGCCCTACTGTTGTGTGACACCCAGCATCCTTGGGAATCTCTTTATGACTCTGAGTGCATGCTCCACATGTAATTCACAGCAGCATTAACAGAGTTCAACACCTAATTAATTCACCAATCAGCTGTCAGAGCCTGTGATCTTTTCCTAGTTCACTGTTGAGTTCCCTGTGGGAGAATCAGTATTCTCCAAGTGTCATTTCCATTATGCTGCGTGTGGTGTTAGAGCAGAGTACTAAGTGATGCTGCTTGTTCATGGAAAATATGCCATCCTCATGAGTGCCTTGATGACTTTGTTAAAAATACCTTCTGCCACCCCTGCTCTCTTGTTCTCATGAATACTGTGGCCCCACGGTGCAGCAAGACTTTCACCACACCACAAATTAAAAGAAGGCAAATCAGCATATCTCAGTTTCATGCCTTTGCATTTTTCATTTGAGTTTTTCTATTTTATGTTAAAAAACTTTATTCTAATTGGATTATAGAAAAAAAGGTATTTTAAAAATTATTAAAGATATTTTAAAAATGATCTTTGATCATTTTTGAAGACTTTTGTGTCTCAAATTATCCAAAATGGGGACATTTTAGGTATAATAGAAATATTCTTGACTGCTAAGTATTTCATGGATTTACAAAATTAAACCAAGTAAACATGTTTTAATGAGTACTTTCAGGAAAAAATAAGCATGGGGGGGAGAAACAGAGTGCTGAGTGCTTAAGAATTAGTTTCTTTATGATTGATATCTGCTTTAATGATTGTATTATTGAAATTTGGGGCTGAGAAACAGTGCCTCAACCCACTTATTTAACGTAACAATCATTTGACTTTTTCTTATAGGTCTGTGGTCAATGAGCAGGTAATTTTGGTGAGCCTCAGCTGGACTGATTTTAGCTAAGGTTGCTCAGGCATGTGAGGTCATCTTGGGTAGACCAGGACTGACTAGTCTAGGAGAGTCTCTCTTATGTGTAATTTTCTCACTGAAGCAACAGGAATGACTGAGCCATGTGACTTTCCTCACCCAGTGAATTACCTTGGGCACATTCATTTAGGGAATGGTAGCCACAGGGTTTCAAGACAAAGAATGCAAGCTTTTAAGACCTCTCTAGGCAGTGTTAGGACTGACCAAAGGTTGCATTTGTTGCATTCTGTTAGCTAAAGCATGCTACAAGGTCAGCCCAGAAACAGAGAGTGAATGAATGGACCCTACTTCTTCATTTGGAAAGCTGCAAAGTAACACTAAAAACAAACTGGATAATGAAAGTAGGGAGTGAGAAATGAGGACATTTTTGCAATCTGCCATCTTAACTGCCTGGTGGATTTTGTTGGTCATCTAGTCCTAACCCAGGTTGAGTATTATCCATTTGGGCTTGTTCTAGTCAGGAACAGTTCTCCTCAGTATGGCCCCACAATATTGCATCAGTATGGTGATGCATTCCATCCCAGTCCATTCAAAAATCTTTTCTTTTTGATACTTCCTTTTATTGTTTGTATTGAATATTGAGAAATATGAAAAGAATTAAATGTGCACGGGGCCGGGGTTGTGGCTTAGTGATAGAATGCTTGCCTAGCATGAATGAGGCACTGGTTTCAAGTCTCAACACCAGATAAAAATTAATTAATAAAATTAAAGTATTGTGTTCATCTGCACTAAAAAAATTAAAAAAATAAAAAGAAATATACAAAGTGTGAATAAAAGCATAAAATGCAGAACAATTATGTCTTCCATCTAGTGTACAGAAAAATTAATAGATCCTGATAATTCATATGTTCCTCCCTGATCAAATCACTCTCCCTGTCTTCCCAGAGATAACCTGTCTTCTATATTTTATTATTCTTTAACTTTTCATTATGGGTTTAAGACAATTTATCTATGTGTAGTTATTATACAGTGTAGAAACTATAAATTTTTGAAATATCCACTAATGGAATCATATTGCATCTGCCAGATCAGCCACTACTTTGAATTTTGTGAGGTATTTAATCTGTTTACATTCATAACAATTCATAGCAGAATAATTAGGCAAGAAAAAGGATCAATAAACCACTTTATCGCTACCATCTTCTATTTGTTGAAGTGAGTTACCAAGTATAGCGCAAATTCAAAGGAATGAGAATTAGGTTCTACCTGTGGTAAGGAGGCATGTCAATGATTTGTGATCATTGACATTTGAGGTCATTAAAATTTTGCCTCTTTGCCAGTAACATCTTTAATAGTAACATGAAGTATAAGATCACAGATCTCTTTAGTTTCCTTTAATCTCAGAATTTCTTTATGATGCATGACATGGTCATACCCAAGCCATTGAGTTCTTCTGTAGTTTGTCTTGCAATTTGGATAAGTCTGATAAGTAGGTTTGGTTGGGACCAGGCCTGGTACAGCACACCAATAATCCCAGAGAAGTGGGAGGCTGAGGGAGGAGGATCACAAGTTCCAGGCCAGCCTGGGTGACTTAGTGAGAACCTTTCTCAAAAAAAAAAAAAAGACAGAAAAGATTCAATGATACATTTTGTTAGTAATATTTAACAGGTAAAATTCTCTTTGTATCATATAAGAAAACCCGTGATGTCTACTTTGTTCTTATTATTACTATTTTTATTTTTTTAATCACTTGATTAAGTTGATGACTTATAGTTTCTTTTTTTTGGGGGGGGGGTTCTGGGGATTGAACTCAGGGGCACAGAACCACTGAGCCACATCCCCAGTCCTATTTTGTATTTTATTTAGAGACAGGATCTCACTGAGTTACTTAGCATTTCACTTTTGCTGAGGCAGGATTTGACTCAGTGATCCTCCTGCCTCAGCCTCCTAAGACTCTGGGATTACAGGCATGAGCACCTGGCATGACTTCTGATTTCTTTACCAAATAATTACTATCTTTTACTTTGTAATCAAGATGATGTTTTTGAAATCTTTCTTTTTATCCATTATAATCAATAAGATACTGTGACCATGAGTGTATTCTATTATTCACTGAGATTTAACCTACTTGCTCTACAATAAATACTTTTAAATTTCTTTTCAGATAATTAATGCATTATAAAAGCATGTTTCATATTATATTTTAACATTTTATATATACTTTAGATTGTCTTCATCCTGAGGGTCAGGTAGGATATCTGTGTCCAGAACCCAAAGCCATGGTTCCTCCATTTTTGTAGCCTGCATTACATTATTTTCCTGCCTCTCATAACTGTGGCATTGTGGTATAATTATTTGTTAAAAGTTGAGCATACTGTCCTCCAATTATTCATATATTTTGGCTCCTCATATTATCTTAAGCACCATGTGGTAAGAGTCAACAGTGTATTTTAAACTTTCTTCCAATGGTAACTCTGAAAGTTGGCTACACTTGAGAGATAACATTTTCATAAAGGAAAATAAAAAGCCTAATGATCTCATGGCTAATAATCGCCATGGTTGCTAAAAACAAGATTTTCTAGATACATTTACAAATTATAAATTCATTTAATCCTCCCAATGTTTTCTGATTGGATGATATTATCACAATTTTACTGACTACAGAGCTAGTCATGGTAAAGCTGTTTGTCAAATCTGACTGTCCTTCTCCAGATGTTGTATTCTTAACTATTGTGCCTCACTGCCACAAGAGCACTGCCTCTGAAAAGCCGTGAGGCACCCGGAAACCTCTATATGAATGCAAAATCACCAAGGGATGGGAGGCTGGAGTTAGGAGAGAACATCAACATCATTCCTTTGCTTCCCAGATTATTTCCAATGTAGGAATAAAGTTGAGGCAAAATTAGATCTCCTGATGCCCAACCACTCGAGTTTATTTTCAATCTTTTCATACTATAAATATCTTGTAAAATGAAGATACTCTATACTCAATTATTCCACCAGAGAAGACAATATTACCTGACAATGTCAGTTTCTAAGCTTAGATTCTAAAAATATGCTAGATATACCATACACTAATTAAATGTAGACTGATTATGCTTGCCTTATTTGAATGCAAAAGGGCTTTGGGGTATTGATTTGGATGACCCATGCATTTTCCCACAGATAATCTGGTTAACTCAAACTTTTTCTCTTGTTCTAAGTAAATATATTAAACATAATTCCTCTACTCATTTATTTCAAAGTAATCCTTGTAAGGGCAATTTGTGAACAATGAAAGAAGTCTTTCCTGGTTATCAAGTAAAGGACAAACCATTATATACATATTCATGAATTAAAGCACTCATAGTTTTGTATTGTTTAATTTTAGCATGGGTAACCATAAGCTTATCAAGTATAATTGGAAGTGTACAATGACACAACCTTTTGATATTCATGGATTAACTGTCATTCTCATTGTTTAGTATTGTTTCATAATGTATAGATTGTTTTAAAATATGACCTGAAGAATATCCATAGGTAATAGCTTCCCTGGGATCTATAGAAAAGAATAATGTTCAAAATCTTCTTAGTGTTCTGTGTTCTCATTGATAAATTCATTCTAGAAGATTGTTTTTATAGTTCTCTTATCCTTAGATTTCTGGTAGTTTTTGTGTCTTGTCCTCAGGGCAAATTCTCCTCAGATACACCTGTCCTACATACCATTCAATGTGCAAGAAATATCTATTAAACACCTGCAGTGTGTAAAGCACTACATAGGACTTCAGAAATGCTATAATTGCATAAAAAATGAGCCTTTTGACTCATTAAGTGTGTTAATGCCTTCAGTGCTTTTTCTAGTTACATGAATTACTATAGAATAATGTCCTGCTTGCACCTCCATATAACTGAGCAAATAAGACCTGTAGTCTGCCATCAGACTTTTACCTCATCTTCTGCCACATCTCTCCTTACCCCCTTCTTCTCATGCTGGTTCATTACATTCTTAACATCCTGTGCTCTGCTTTCTCCTCCTCCTTCACTCTTACTTCAAATGCCTTTCTCATCTTTCAAGATTCAACTCAATCCCCTCTCTCCTGCACAGGATTTATTTATTTTATTTTATTTTAATTTATTTTCAGACATTCAACTTCCTCGCTAGAATTTTTTGTTTCCTACTATTCTTTGGAACTTTGTTGCTGTTGTTGTTTAAATTGCTATTGCATACTAATCTGTTTTGTTGTAAACCGTTCACAATTCTGTCTCTATCAGAGAAGGGGAAGAATGAAGTTTGAAAGTCAAATCATAGCTCAGCCATTTGTCTACCTAGATAGGCTTGGATAAGCTCTTAAGCTTCTTTCCCCTGTTTTATAAAAAGTGAAATAATAAGAACATTTCCCTTAGAGCTAATACTTCATTTCTTTCTCTTTAGCATGTGACCCTGGTTGATGAGTTACTAAATGGGTATGTCTTGTGCTCTGAAGAATCAAAAGGGAGAATGAATCAACCAGAAAAGCAATCAGTTGGAAACAATAGCAGACATAGTTCCCTGGTCAAATTTCAGCTCTAATATTCATTAGAAACTGTGAAGATGAAGATACTTTTGGATTAGACTCTCTTATTTTTATTATGTTGATTTCCTCTGTTTGGTTTCACTCCCTAGCATTACTTCTCCTAACAGCAAAAAACATTTTCAAAAAGGAAATAAATTTGAGAAAACTGAGTGTTAAACCAGGATGATAGTGGTTGCTTATGGATTGATTGAATTTTTGACATTCTGTGATGGAGATGTCCAGTGCTGTCACCTATTCAATCTCCCTCTCCTTCCACACAACTAGAGGGTTATAGTTCGTTCATTCACTCTTGGGGTGGGCTCTGTGACTATTGGGATCTCTAGAATCTAAGCAGAAGTGACTGAGTGGATTGCAAGGTCCTTCAGTACTGTCTCTTCTTTTCAAGTTGACTAGGGGAACACTGCTCTAGGTGATACAGTCACAAGCTTCTGGAACCTTCATCTGCCTAAAAATCCCAGTAATGCATGAAACAATCCCACATGGAACTTTCACATGGTACGTGCAGAATTACTGTGCAATAAACTTCTACTTTATTAGTATATTGAGATTTGGGTGTGTATGTGATTAATTTTGTTAACAATACCCTAATACATATCCCCCACAGCACTGATAAATATCTTTGAACTAAAGATTTAAACCCCTTTTTAACATTAAGTAATTCTGAGGTTGATTAAATGTGGTATACATTAGTAAATTTTATCTTGTTTTAGCCATATACTTTTTATCAATTAATTATCATGTTTTCCCTAGATTCAGTATATTTTCTAATCTTGATGCTCCAGGCTGAAGATTTGTATATCTCTGTGAGGCTTTTGCCCTAATTCTGATATTCTATGGTTATTTCACAAGGATTTTGTGAGTAAATTAAAAATGAATCAACCTCTCACTCCCTCTCCTTTCAACTCTCTCATAAACTGGTATCTTTCATCTATTTGAGCAGCTACATCTTTCCTTATATTTTTCCCCTGTTATTTCAGGAACATGGCCTACAAGATAAACAGTAAAATAATACCAAACTCACTGCTTAAAGAACCAGATACAATTTGTGTTCAATAATTCTTTTAGGCCTCTAATAAGTAACACAGCATGATTTTGGAGGAATTCTTCCCTCATCAGTTGAGAATAACAGTCCATTGTTCAATTAAATAGCAAGACATTGTATAGATTGGAAATCCAGGGATCTGCTCTATTTCTATAGTAGTCTGTTCTTTTATGAGTCTCAGTAGCAGTAAGAGCCTTAAGCTGTTAAAAGCAAATAAAATTTAGATAGTTTGGGTTTAAGCAATATCAATCTTCATTGTGGTCACATTTCTAAATCTTTAGAAAATTTCAGCCAAAAGTTGATGTTTTATAAATGAAGGGAAAGTCACAAATAATAATCTATGAAAATATGTTAACTTCACATATTCAGTAAATTATTATTGAATACCCATGTCTTAAATAATAATCGCCTATTCTAGTGGGGAGGTGGGAGGTGAAAAAGCTTAATATACACAGATAATGTTCTTGTGCTTACAAATTAGTAGGGAAAAAGGACATATGCAGATATTATCTTGTAAGAAAAGCTCTAATATCTTAGGAACAAAGTTCTATGACAATAAAGTACAAGTTTATCTAAAATTAAAAATTTCAAATTGAAAGTTAGGTACTTGTGCATGGATTAGATAGCCAGGGAAGACTGAATTTTAACACAAATGAAGAAAGAAGTTAAAGAGTACATTATGACCCAAAACCATAGAATAGGGAAAAAAAAAAAAAAAAACTAGATATGGTAAGGGGATGTGAACTGTTAGAGATTGGAAAGGCTGAAGAATTAAGTGGATATTTCTGTGTAGAGATTGATAAATTCAGAAATAGAAACTGAAATCTTATCAGATTATGTAATATATGAATTTGCTTTGAAAGCTATAGAAATGAGGGCCATTTCAGATTTCATAGTAGAAAACCAAAATACTGTGGAAAACCTTTAAATTTTTTGAAAATAAGAAATTTTACTAAAACAATGCACTAATATTATGACAGAAATTAGCAGTGGACTTAAATCTCTCTGCAGGTTTAATTTTGAGTCAGGAAGTGTTGAGTGGAAATGGATAAATTTGATCAACCTCTCAGAGAGCTCTGATGAACATGGTTGATGCTTCCATGGAACGTATTTGTTGACTTCTTTTCTTGCTTTTATTAATGGTGAGCATGATGGTGCAAGATAGAATCAGTAGAGGTTGCCAGAGAGATTCTGTAAGTGGGAGAATCAGACATAGACCAATCAAGGTCTAGTCTTTCCTATACTACTGATCAGATGACCCTGGATAAATCCATTTCTATGCCAATAGATCCCTGCCCTGCTCTAAAAATCTTATAACCATGTGCCCTGTGTGAGTGAGTTGGATCCTCACCGCAGGGAGGTAAAGCTGTTAAAGACTATTGAAGGGCAGAATTATAATATTTTCAAAGAGTTTAATTGCTTTTATTTTAATTAAATTTACTTATTTACTTACTTACTTAATTTTTTTAAGTACTAGGGATTGAACCCAGGGCATTTTACCACTGAGCTACATCCCCACATCTTATTTGTCTCTTTCATATCGGTCTTGGTTTATCTGTTTTGCTTCCCACCCACACTTTTCTCTTCTCTTTGATTTACAATCCAGTGGTTAGTTTATAGCTTTTACAATTTCTTTTTTATTTTCCCAGTATTTTCACAACTCTCCCAAGATTTGACAGCTTTTTATCTAACTTCATATTCCACAGAAATTTAGGGAGAATGGAAGAAAATTAAAACATAATTTAAATGACTTTTTTTTTTTTTTACTAATTTTAGTGATACCATGTGATTTAGGAATTTTTTGACCTACATATGCATTCTTCTTTTCTGAGAAAAGCATTTTCATCATTGTTAGGAGAAAGCACAACACCAACATCTTCAGAATGACACCACCTAGATTAGAGAATCTGTCATATACTGGATGAGTTAGTTATGACAAGTTAATTAACATACAAAACTTTAGTTTCTTCCTGTATAAGTTAGCATCTGCATTTAGATCATCGTAAGGATTTAATGAAGCAGTAAACTGAAGTGGAAGCAACTCTCCTGAGACATGCCAGTCATTACCATGGTCGCCACTTTTACTAATATTGCCATTAAGTTTGGAACCTGTATCACTCTTCCTTCTTAAGGATTCCCATTTTCTTTGGTTATGCATTTTAACATAATAATTATGGTTGCTGGCATTAAAACATACTACAAAAATATATGTGCTTTACTTTGACTGAAAATATTGATTGTAAGTTGAAAAAGTTTAAAGCCATGGACTTTACTACATCAGTGTGTTTGTTTGTTTGAGTTGCTGTGCTGTGAAGTAGGACACAATTGAGCTAAGGTATTGATGACTTCCAGTCTTAGAGTATCTGAAGCAAGCCTGGAGTGGCCAGTGCCTCCAAACTGGTTGCCTGTGGTTACAAGCAATCTTATCTCTTTTCTGACCAGTTTCTTGACATGCCACCATGTGAAAGTTTGGAGGCATTGATTTAATGGAACTCTGCCAACAGAAGATGAGTTTTGGTGGATTCTTTATATATAGCTAGGGTGTATAAACACACATATACACATGCACACACTTTTTCTTCAAGAATGTTCTTTCTTTTCTTTTTCCTGAGAAATGATTGAAGGAGTAGGTAGCTTTGGATTGAGGGAACCAAGATTTAGAGTATCTCAACTTCCTAGTCTACTGCGAGAAGGAAGGCAGTTGCTTTCCTTTAACTTGTTAAGACATGATTCAATATGAAAATTAAATTCAGATAACAAAAAAAAGTTAGAGAATTATCTGTTGCCTCTCTAATGAAATATTTAAGTGATTATTATTGGACTTTATGTATAAACAAGCGCATGTACCAGATATTCACTGGGCTCATTGGATTTACTATATTACATGAGATGCTTAATAAGTGCCCCGTATAGGAATATCCATGTACCATATGAAGATGCATTCGCCTTTTCTTGGAGAAATGAGGCAAGTGGGCAATATGTAGGCTATGAATTTAAGCTTTACTAATGTAAATTTAGTGACAATAATCATCCTGGAAAGAGTCTATGCTCTTTCATACACTATCTGGGGCAACCATAAAGGCAGAGTTCTAAACCGATTGGATTAATATATTGTATTTTTTGTAAAGCATCATTTGGACTGAATTATTATGAAGTGCCTTAGCCTTCTCAGAGACACTAGTCTGTTCATCTTGATGTATGGGAATTGTAAGTCACTGTTTTCCTGCAGTGGAACTGTGCAGGCATCATTGAGTGCTTTACAAATAATACAGGATGCTGTTCACTCTGTTTTGTGCATATCACATTTCCACTACTATGTAGGCCTGTTTAGGGTGCATGCATCTACATCTTGTTCTCACTTTATTAAATATTTTTCCAGGGTCAATTAACCATAAGCTATCTAGGCAGTAAAAAGAAAGAAAAAAGAAATAACTTCATAGAGAGTTATTGTCAATAGAAGGTGACATAAGCTGAAGTAATAATAAAAGTTCGATGGAGAATATATCAAGTTAATGTATGGTATAATCTCAAACTCTGTGGAAGGTGGAAGGTTTGGTTTATTGTGATGTTAAGGGAAGCAAGCACAATCTTGAAAGGCTAGTTATTTATGAATTCCTGAAGGGCAAAGTAACCTTTACATAAATGCAATCTACTGAGAAAGTAAGATGAAATTTTAGTACATCTGTGTAATTTCCTTTGTAATCATGGTATAAAAATCCACATTTTTTATAAAAATATATATATAATCATAGTTAGGGAAACAAAATATATCATTTTATGCTATTGGGAGCTAGTAGAAAATAAGGTACATTATAAAGCATTATTTATAAAGCCATGTGCTAAGACAGAAAACAATTCCAAATCATTGACACTGATTGTGTCAGTTACTCACAAAAACTCACTGAATAGTATAACTGTCAGTGTATCTGTTAAAGCTCAAACGAGGTACCTACAGGTAAATAAAATGATATATTATTTTACTCAGTGGGGAGTAAACATGAGGAAACGATTATTGGAAGAGTTATAGTAGCCACAGTAAGTTATGGGAAGTGAGAGGTACTTAGGGCCTATCCACTAATATTTTGAGTGTGATGGATTGCAGGGCAACCACACATCCCATAATATATCTCTACATAGTTGCCCTCTGTATCCGTAGGTTCTGCGTCTGTGAATTCAAACAAGCACAGACTGAAAATACTCAGGGAAAACAAACTTATATCTGTATTGAGCATGAATAGACATTTAAATTTGTCATCATTCCCTGTAAAAAAGAGTATAACAACTCTTTACATAATATTTACATTACATTAGGTATTATAAGTAATCTAGAGATATCTCTACTGAGCATGAACAGACTTTAACTTGTCATCATTTCCTATAAAAAAGAGTATAACAACTCTTTACAGAGTATTTGCATTACATTAGGTATTATAAGTAATCTAGAGATAATTTGAGGTATTCAGGAGAATGTATACATGCAATTGTTACACCATTTTAAATAAAGGTCTTGAACATTCACTGATTTGGGTATTTTGGAAGAGTCCTGGAACCAATTCTCTGTGATACTGAGGGATGATTACATATCATGTATTGAGTTGGATTAAAAGACTGAATGTGCATAGTATTTGCAAATTCTAGGGATCGTCAATTTTCTCTTTTTTCAGTTTGGGAGTTGTAACAAAGTAATGGTCAAGAAAATCTAGGCATGGTGTCTCTCAGTTAAGTTGCCACATTCTGAAATGTGTTTCTCCACTTTTCAGAACCAGAAGCAGACCCACATATAAACCAGAAATACTAATGAGAATCCTTTGTAATGACGAGAATTTTTATATACTCCACCAAGAGCAAGCGGTTCTCTCCTCCAATAAAACTATGTAGTAAAGTAAATTGACCATTATAAATCTTCTTTAATGGTACTAAAGGAAGTATAAGAATGGTTGGAAGGTAATATTTCATAAAAATCATTCTCCAATGGAGGACTGGAGGTATTTAATCCTAAATTAATTTAGGATTAATATTTAATCCTAAATTTTCCCCGGAACAGGGCTGGATTCTTGATAGAAGAGGGCTTTCCTGGATCTCATGTCTCAATCTTTTTCTTCTGTCTGATCCTTTCTGTTGTTGCATACTGCATTTGGATGGGTTAGCATCAAACTAATTCAAATCTACTTTTACTGGTCTGTGATTCACTGTATTCTTCCACTTTCTTAATTAGTCAAATTCTCTAAATTGTCGAAGTTGTTGATTTTGCAAACCTCAATTCACATAGTATTTATGCTGCCAGGCTAATTGTCCCAACTCACCTCCTATGAAATGGGCTTTCTCAATGATATGTGCACCTAAAATGACAGTTTCAACATCTTAGCTTTATTTTCTCTAACCTCAAAAGATATTTGAATCATTAGCTATCAGAGATACAGTGTTCAGGATGGTGCAGGTGGAGAGGCAGACCCTTCCATGAATTTCTCACTTTGAGGAAAATATGTAAGCATGTGGTTCTGGGGTGTTTTCCTGGGATTCCCCAGAGATTTTCATGACGAAAAGAAAAAAAAAAAATAAAAAATGAAGAACTCATTTTAAGCCAGGTGATATTACTAAGGAATTTATTTGCAGTTTCTAATTCGGTCTTGACAACAACTGAATGTGACAGTATTATTAAACCCACTTTTAAATTAATAAACTGAAACTCAGAGAAATTCAAATGGTTAAGGTTACTGAACTCAATGAGATCCACAGAACTCAGCTCAGGTCTGTCTGTCTCTGAAGTGTGGTGTCCACCAGTCTGTGCAGTGCTCTAAGGCTGTTAATTAGTGAGGTTTGGAGCACAGCTTTACTCTGAATTTTGAAATCTATTGGGGTCGGCCTGGCCAATCTGTCCATGGCACTCTCTTATCTGAGAAGTTGATTAGGGTTTAATGTTAGACCTTGCTTTCACTAGACAAGGTGACTTTGGTCTTTTGAAAACTCAGCAGTGCTTAGTATGTCTTCCTATATCAGTTACTTGCCCAGTTATTTTGTCCAGGCAACCAATTTCTTCACATGGTCTATCTAAAGAGCTGCCTTCTAATGAAGTCTTTGGTCCCTAACTGTATGTTATGTTCTCATTCACCTTGAACTGTTTGATAACTGTGATACCAGACAGAATGAAATAACTGGATCTCTTCCCCCTTATCAAACTGATACTATTCACTGGCTCAGATACTATATTAACAGAAATAGTCCCACAACTGGACTTTGTTTTGCTTCAGTTACTGAATTTTTACAGGCTTTGGGCTTTAGTATGGAATAAAGACTCCTCACAGTCTTTTCCTTATTCTAATTTACATGATGAATTATGTTTATATGAATTACCTACTCACAATCCGTAATGGGCTTTGCATAGATAAGAGAGCACTGGGTTGTGTCCAATTCTCACTGCGGGGACTATAACTCAGTCCCTTTTTCTCTTATCAATTAACCCACAATGGCTGAAAGACACTGAATTAAATTATAGGGCATGAACCTACAAGCTAGATTTTAGAACCATCTGATAAGGGAATATCAGTGTTCATTTTATTGGCAATATTGGCACCCAGGGTTTTTATTGAACCAACAGATAATCTCTAAACTTATCATAGCTTCTATGTGTATGCCACCTTCAACTTGTTCTGCAATTTAAAATCTTCTTGGATTAAAAAAACAGTTTTCTTTCTTCACATTACATAGCAAGGATTCCTCCTTTTGAAGGATCAGGAATCCTTTAAAATATTGAATATGTCTTCCTAAAATAGTGATCTTTCATTAATTCATTCATCATATACATATATCAGCAGTTATGACATTCAATAATTTCTTTTTGATAAAACACAGTAGGGCCCAAAATCTACCATGAATTTAACAATAATTTTAAATAGTTTAATGTTACAGTGGTCACATCAATTGTTATATATTTGAATGATATTAGACCAGGTATATGCCACAGTAATTAAACAAAGTCATAGTCCTCTTGTCCTATATCTGGGCCCCATGTTTATCTTCTTAATCATGTCTGAGGTTCCCCTCCATGCTAGTCTTGCGTGTAGTGATGGTACAGTGGTGGACATAGCTACCTTCTACAAAGGATTTTGTGATCACAAAGTTATGATTGTAAGTTTTGACTGTATTATGACTAGTCACAATTTATGCATACGACAAAGTCCTCCACTTTAAGTACCCTATAAAGAATTGGCTCATAAGACCTCAAAAGTTATTTTCATGTTTGTTTCATAGTCAATTTTATCTTTTTTTTTTTTTTTGTTATATTATGACAGCATTGCTATTTATTTTATTCTTTTAAAGAGTGCAGAGGATGAAATCTAGGGCCTTAAACACAGCATTACTATTCTTGATCCCAATAATATGTGATCAAATCCAGCAAGGTTGAATTGAGGTGTCAAGGGTGAGAGTTAACAGGTCCACTACGGGCCCAAGAGATGGGCTAAAGCACGTCCAAAGTGATTCTAAAAATATCGTTTTATCCAGAATTCAAAAATTTTAGCAGAATATATTTTACTGAAATTTGGGGTTTCCCAAGGACACATTTTCATTTTTCCTAAAAGAAAGCATTTTTCTCTCATTTTCACAATGAACTTTACAGCATATTGAAGACATTTACTATGTGTTCACGTGTCTGATTAAATGTGTCTATATATTAAAACTTGTTTAAAGGTAAGAAAAAGAGTTGTATTATAGCCAGTTTAAAAAAGTGGGGATATTATGAAAACACAAGTAGAACATATGGGAGAAAGGATTTTATAGGAACCAGTAAGGAATAAACCTTCTAGGAGTGGAAACTAGGTCATTCTGGGATTGAGAATGATTCTCAAAGATCTCCACTGCCTGGGCAGGAAACACGGGTCTCCACTCTTGTGTTTTACTCTAGTACTGTTAGAAATCACACCTCTTTCCCCTGTCCTCTTCCATCTGATGACTCCTTATTTACACATGACTCTGTCTTGGCCCAGACCCTGATGGTGATTTGTTAACTTTCTTCTCTTAACCCTTCCCTATAGTATCTTTTCTTTCCACTTCTGCTGTAGCTGAAAAAGTTCCATCATATTGCCCACTACAAATATATGTGAAATCAGGTCAGAATGTCTCATTTTCCTACCTCCTAAAAATGCCCTAGACAGAAAGCAAAGGTCCATTACTCCCTCCTGTGTTGGGTCACTTCTGTGTGAAGGCCCTTCTCTTCTGCAGTCAGCAGCAGGGATGAGAAGTTGGGACATGGAAAGCATTCTTTTCCATGGGGATTTTCCTGAGGCTAATTTTTTTTAGCAGGTGACGTAAATGTCACAGGCTTTGTAATACACCTAATTTAATATTATCTCTGCAGAAGAAGTATTAGAAGATATTTCTTTAAAGTGTTGAAAAATAATGTTTTTTGAAGAATAATTATCTGAATGGATCACTTTAAGACAATATATTTTGAGGTCTTCCCTTATGGTTCTGTTATTTTAATCCCTATAGAATCTTTTTTTTTTTTTTGTCAGAAGTTTTATACTTTAACTCATATCAGTTTCGAATCTAAACTAATCCTTATTTAGTCAAGGTTTACCTGTTTCCCAATATGAACTCCAGATCTTGAGGGCTTATTTCTTGCTTTACTTTCCTGTGCCTACTCCCTTATCTGTTCCTTTTCTTCCTCAAATATCACATAAAATGTTTTTGTTTGTTCTTGCCAGGCATTGTGGCATACACCTATAATCCCAGGACTCAGGAAGTTGAAGCAGGAGGATTGCAAGTTTAAGGCCAGCCTGAGCAAATTAGTGAGGGCCTACCTCAAAGTAAAAAATAAAAAGGGTTGGGGATATAGCTAGTCCCTAGGTTCAAATCCCAGTACCACACAGATAAAATAAATAAATAAAATAAAATGTAATTTCCCCTGTATCCTACCCAGTTCTCTGAATATTCTCTGTACTTTTCTACCCCAGATCCTTTAATTTTACTGTATATCTAAAGTAATATTCCCTTCATGCATGATGATACCTCTGCTCATTAAACCTGTATCTCAAATGTCTTTCTTTCTTTTTTTCTTTCTTTCTTTCTTTCTTTCTTTCTTTCTTTCTTTCTTTCTTTCTTTCTTTCTTTCTTTCTTTCTTTCTTTCTTTCTTTCTTTTTTGTATTGGGGACTGAGCCAAGGGTCACTTTATCACTGAGCTACAACCTAGCCCTTTTTACTTACTTACTTATTTATTTATTTAACTTTGAAACAGAGTCTCATGAAGTTGCTTAGGGCCTTGCTAAGTTGCTGAGCCTGGCCTCTTGCCTCAGCCTCTTGAGTCACTGGGATTACAGGCATGAGGCACCACACCTGGCTCAAATGTATTTTTCCATGACCACTTCCTCATATCACAATAAGAGTGGAAGTTCACTTGCTTTATGCTTTTTTTCTTTAACCATTTCATCATTCTGATTTTAATTACTGTATTTTGAATTTTATTATAGTTACTATAATAGAAGGATTTTATTATTAATGACAGTCCAACACTTATAGAAGAAACTTCATATATTGGATGCATCACGGAAACTTTCAAGTATGGATGAATCTAGGTTCTCAAACATGGAATCAATAAACTATTTTTTAGCATATTTTGGTTTTTCTTTACTACTGCTGGTTCCCTTGTGAGGCACACTCCTTCCTGCAGGAGTTCCCCCTACAACTCAAAGCTTATATCCTCACATTTCTATTTCTCTTCTCTAATAGTTTCATCCAGAATGCATAGTTAATATCACTTTTTAATTGTTTCTTTCATCCCATATCCTAAACCATTTACTGGGGCAAAGAGAGAGAAAGCAGTGAATTGCTATTCACAGACTACCCGTTAGTCCCTAAAGTTGGGAAGAAAAGATTTAACTCCACCAATAGTACTATGCTTGAATGTGAGGAGGTGTGGTTCCACAGGAAGAATAAAGATTTTGTTTTTAAAAGAAGGTATTGGGGGGAAAGTATCTTTGTATCTGTTTTCTTCCCAATGAAATGAATGAATTGGTTTTCTAATTTCTGAGATAATTCCTCGTATCCCAATCCTACTCCAAATTAACCCTTATCTAAGTAGTTGTTTTATATCTTATTGCTTAATCCATCAGAATAAACATGTGTAGTCTATAGCAAAAGCAAAAGGAATAAAAAGATCATAGTGTGTAAATTAAATTACACACTAATAATTGTAAAATAAATTACAATTATTTGTGTATCCATTCCCCATTTATTGTTCAATGCATTACTTTTCAACTGGTAATAAATTGAAATAGTTTCTTCCTAAACCTTTCCTTAAGAGTCCTATTCTAGCTGGGTGCAGTGGTACACTCCATGGCTGGTACACTCCACACTGGTACGCTCCCAGTGGCTGGTGGAGGTGGGGGTTAAGGCAGAAGGATCACAAGTTCAAAGCCAGCCACAGTAACTTAGCGAGGCCCTACGCAACTTAACAAAAACCGGGTCTCTAAATAAAATATTTAAAAAGGACTGGGAATGTAGCTCAGTGGTTAAGGGCTCCAGGGTTCAATTTCCAGTAAAAAAAAAAAAAAAAAAAAAAAAAAAAAAAAAAAAAAAAGTCCTATATAATAGAACTAATGGAACATCCATCCTTTATAGCAGATCAAGATAGAGTTTTAAACTGATTTCTTTATAAATATAATTTAAATGTAAGGATACCTATTCTGCATGTCTTAAAATATCTGTTTTTCTCTGTCTTTTAAAATAGAATCAATGTTTCTCTCAATTCAAAATGTGTGTGTGTGTGTGTGTGTGTGTGTGTGTGTGTGTACTATTGATATATAATGCCCCTCATTGGTGAGGCATCATGAAGGTGATCACCAGTAAGAAGGCAAAGGATTAAAAGGTTATGTTATGATAAACTCTCACACACATAATTGAAGACCAGAAATGTAGATATAAACATTTGTTTGAAGGAGGTCCAGTATCCGTATCCTGGTCTTTACCTGGCATTTTAAAAGTTCTTAATTGTGTCAGCAGAAGTCATGGTTTTTAGGATTCCCAATGCTTTGTCACTGTGTGATTAAACACCTATGGTGTTTGGTATACCAGTTGCAATTTGGGACTGTGACTTCTAGTTTATTGTGTTTCTTTCTTTCACCTCCATATTTGATTTTTTTCAGAACTGTGGCTGAATCATGCCCCTCTGTCATTCAGAAAGTGTGTAATAATTCTGAAATTGTGTATATGAACATGTTCTGTCATGCAAACATGTTCTTCATTCATCCATGTAGCTATATATTAATTTTAATAGTAGGCTGAGCTAATGACGAATGACAATTAAAACAGAGGGCAGAAAGAAGGAAGAAGCTAGAGTGTTTTCCCCTTATCCTTTCCCCTCCCTGAGATAGCACTTCAGGCAACAACTGTATTTCTTAGTCACAAAGCAGTGAATAAGTACAGCCAAATTCAAATCCTATGCCATAGTGAAAACACAGTTTGATTGGTGAACTGTACTTCCCCCACCAAAGCTTAGTTATGCTTTCAGATCAGTGTCGTGCATTGATAATTAGCTCTAACCACCTGAAGCTTGATATAAATCCAAGAAATACTCAGGGAATAGGAATGGCAGTTTGAAAAAGCAGAGCTACAAAACTTCCATACTTGGTAAAGGTCCAAAGTTTCTACCAACTCTAGTACCTCCATTATCTCTGTCCACAGATGAGGATCCAGCACTGAGAATCAGTTTTTAATACATGCATAGTTATGTCTCTGGAACTCAGTGTGATATAAGCTAGCCCTCTCCAGGAGATATGCTAACAGCTTCTTCATGGGGCATGATACATCCTAGGATTTTGGATCACAGAATGAAGGGCCTTAAGGTTATGGAAGCAGCTTACCAGTTTTTAGGAATTTACATTGTTTTTCCATTCTTGCTTTGCAGTATGGCTGTAAGCTTAGCCTTTGCCAATCACTTTACCCCGGCTATGGAGGGTAAGCTCTTGGCTGAGTAGCTAGAGCACGCTCAGGGAGAAAAGTCAGCAGTGTTCTAAAGATGCTGCCAAAGGAATAAAACTAGTAAGAAATAACCCTCCCTTGGGATGCACAGTAAGAAGTTCAAATAATGTACTCGACCACAGGGAATGAAAGGAATCAGTATTCTGTCCCCTTATCACAACTGGATTTACTTTTAGAACCTACTATTTCTTATAGATAAAAAAGCAAGGGAAGAAAACTACCATGGTTTTTTATTTCCTTTTTTAAGCACAATCTGTTTTCTTTAGTTAAATTTAAGATTGATCTTTGGAGTACTGGTAGTATATTTTTAAAAGTCTTTTATTTTTAAATTATTTTTTATTTTTACAATGTTGCAAACATACTACAGTGATTCCCTAGGCTACCAGTTCCTGAAGTCAGCTGTACTGCTCACACTTAAACCGCAATGAGCATATACCAACCAGCTTCTCATGATCTCACACTGGGTTTTGTGACTGCTTGGAAGGTTCTCGTGACAGTAAGATAGAGTATATGTAAAGCATTAGAGTAGGGCTTTCCTCATAGTAAATGCTTAATAAATAAATAAATTCTACTTATTGTATAAAATAAAGTAGTAGACATGTTTTTATGAATGTAAACTGCATGGACCCTGGGAATCTGAAGAGATTTATTCACAAACATAAGAAACTAGTTAAGGGTCTGCATGCCAGCACCTCTGGAAAGAGGCATTAGCTGATACCACACTTTAAGCTATTAGTACAAAATTACCACATTACTGCTGGCTCATCATTGCTGAGGAAGCTAATTGCAGGAACTAATTTTATTGAGACAAACTTCATTGTGCAGAAATAAAATATTGAACTAAGTTTATGAAGGCAGAAATCAGGAGACTGGGTATCAGGGGTATAGGGTAGATAATATTAAGCCCTGATGCACTTACTTGTCATCTTTCTGTCATTGAATGCCACTCGCTTCAAATGAATTTGTGTTTTGCACCCTTTTTCCCTTCTGTCTCCACAAAAAAAGCAAAACCCTTGGAGAATAAGCCACACTACAGGACAGTAAATATGAGTTTGTAAAGTATAAGGTACTGAGAAACCACCTCTGTAAATCAGTACGCTATAGTGCACAGAACCGAAATACACACCACCAATGTTTTTTTTCTCTTCAAGTAGCACTTTTTTATGGCTATGTGAATTTATTGCTTGCAAACTATGCCACAGCCTCAGAAACTGAACTCCCATATTTATCCATAGAAGAACATGGTGATAATCTCAACTCTGTCTTCCAAGATATATTATATGCAGCCTTCTACAAAAGGAAGGAAATGTATTACTTTTTCTATGCTAGTTAAGCTTGGATCTTCCAGGTCTATAAAATGTCAGTAGCTATGAATTGTACTGAAACCTGCTGCATGGTTTTGAGACAATTTTTTGTCCACTGGGGATTTGACTTCGAAGGCAACATTCTTTTTCTGCTTGGGTTCCTAGCCTGCATTTTTCATAACTCCACAAATAAAAACTTGTACTACAGCCATGAAGAATGGCATTATTGAGATAGAAAAAGAAAGCAGACAATAATTATTTTAACCTTACTTTCAAATATGGATAAAATTTTTCCCCATCATCATAAAAAATGAGAAGTATATTCTTCCAAAGTCAAAATGTCTAATGCCCCAACAAAAGGAGAAACAGAATGTATATTTTATCTCATTGATATGTAACATCATCTTCATTTTAGAACAAGATGCAGACTTTTTGTGTATATTTTAATTATAAAATTATCTTATATATACATATATATAATAGACAATTTTGAAAAAGGTTACATATATAAAACTATTTTTAACAACTCCAAATTCTGTTCATGTTTCCATAACTTTAACTAGACTTCTCTTCAACTTGAACAGCCAAAAAACTGGGCAAAGTATATGAAACACTTAATTTTAAACATAGAGGCTTTTTCCACAGGGCGATCCAAGATGGCGGACTAGAGGGTGACTGCATCTCCAGTCGCTCCAGAACCCAGGATTCAAGAAGGGGAGGCATTGAGAGACTCGGACTAAAATAGAACCACGGGGTGAGTCTCCCCCACCCAGTGAAGCTCAGCTGGGCAGCAGGCCCGGATTCAAGCAGCTTATTAGAGGAGGACAGGGTGGATAGAGTCTCCCCCAGGCAGCTCTGAGCACTCTGACGGTAGGCTCCTCCCACAGGGCCAGATTCTCCAGCCTCGGGGAGCAGGTCCCCCAGTGAGAGCCTTTCTGCACAGAAGCAGCTGCGGCCAGCTCTGGCTCGACCCGCTACCAGCTCTGGCCCGCCCGCAGGTTACTTCAGAGACCAGCACAGGGCGCCAGGGACTTCCCCAAGCAGCCCAGCCCCCTCCAGGGAAAGCGCCTTTCTAGGCTAGCTTCTCGGGGCAGACCGCCCAGTGAGAGCCTGTCTACACAGAGCCAGCTACAAGTCCCCAAACCAGTGGAGACCTCTGACCTGCAAGCAGCCTCTGGGACCAGGGCTGGGCAGCAAGAGACCTCTCTAGGCCCCTCTCCCTGGAACCAGTAGTGGGCTAGGGGCAGCGTTCTTCGGAAGCACTACATTATCAAGTTAATCCAAGACTTCAGGCTACTGAAGGCTGGTACGTGATACACTGGAAATCTACAGGGACACTATAAGCCAATAGAGGAAACCTACAATATCACAGAGTCTCACTGACATCTGACCAATATGTGAAAACAAGGGAAGAAAATGTCCGAAACAAACCTAGATACTATATCAATAAAACCCAATGACAGCACAGCAGAAGAAATGTCAGAAAGGGAGTTCAGAATGTACATAATTAAAACAATCAGGGAAGCAAATGAGGAGATGAAAGAACAAATGCAGGCATTAAATGAACGCACCAATCAACAGTTAAAAGAGCAAATACGGGAAGCAAAAGAGCATTTCAATAAAGAGTTAGAGATACTGAAAAAAAAACAAACAGAAATCCTTGAAATGAAGGAAACAATAAACCAAGTTAAAAACTCCATAGAAAGCATAACCAATAGGATAGATCACCTGGAAGACAGAACCTCAGATATTGAAGACAAAATATTTAATCTTGAAAACAAGGTTGACCAAACAGAGAAGATGGTAAGAAATCATGAACAGAATCTACAAGAATTATGGGATATCATGAAGAGGCCAAATTTAAGAATTATTGGGATTGAGGAAGGCTTAGAGAAACAAACCAAAGGAATGAACAATCTATTCAATGAAATAATATCAGAAAATTTCCCAAATCTGAAGAATGAAATGGAAAACCAAGTACAAGAGGCTTCTAGGACTCCATATATACAAAATTACAACAGACCCACACCAAGGCACATTATTATGAAAATACCTAACATACAAAATAAAGACAGAATATAAAAGGCCGGGAGAGAAAAGAATCAGAGTACATTCAGGGGGAAACCAATAAGAATATCAGCAGATGTTTCAATCCAGACCCTAAAAGCTAGAAGGGCCTGGAACAACATTTACCAAGCCCTGAAAGAAAATGGATGCCAACCAAGAATTTTATACCCAGCAAAACTTACGTTCAGATTTGACGATGAGATAAAATCTTTCCATGATAAACAAAAGCTAAAGGAATTTACAAAAAGAAAGCCAGCATTACAGAACATTCTCAGCAAAATATTCCATGAGGAAGAGATGAAAAACAAGGTGTAAATCAGCAATGGGAGGAACTAGCCTAAAGGAATAGCCAAATAAAGGAGAAAACAAATCATGCCAAAAAAAAAAAAAAAATGTGTCCAATGACTAGGAATACAAATCATATCACAATAATAACCGTGAATATTAATGGCCTGAACTCATCAATCAAAAGACATAGACTGGCAGATTGGATTAAAAAGAAAAATCCAACAATATGCTGCCTGCAAGAGACTCATCTCATAGAAAGAGATACCCATAGACTAAAGGTGAAAGGATGGGAAAAAACATACCATGCACACGGACACAGCAAAAAAGCTGGAGTATCCATCCTCATTTCAGATAATGTGGACTTCAAGCCAAAACTAGTGAGAAGGGATAAAGAAGGACATTACATACTGCTTAAGGGAAGCATAAATCATCAAGACATAACAGTCATAAATATCTATGCCCCAAACATTGGCTTATCCATGTACGTCAAACAAATCCTTGTCAATTCCAGAAATCAAATAGACCATAACACAATAATACTAGGTGATTTTAACACAACTCTCTCACCGCTGGATAGATCTTCCAGACAAAACTGAATAAAGAAACCATAGATCTCAATGACACAATCAACAATTTAGACTTAACCGACTTATATAGAATATACCATCCAACAAAGAATGAATACACTTCCTTCTCAGCAGCACATGGATCCTTCTCTAAAATAGACCATGTTTTATGCCACAAAGCTACTGTTAGCAAATACAAGAAGATAGAGATACTACCTTGTACTCTATCAGATCATAATGGACTGAAATTAGAAATAAATGACAGAATAAAAAACAAAAAGTTCTCCAATATTTGGAGATTAAATAATACACTATTATACGATGAATGGATAACAGAACACATCAGGAGGGAAATTAAAACATTCTTGGAAGTAAATGAGAACAAAGACACATCATATCAAAATCTCTGGGACACTATGAAAGCAGTACTTAGAGGAAGATTTATTTCATGGGGCACATTCAACAAAAGAAGTAGAAATCAACAAATAAACGACTTAACATTACAACTCAAAGCCCTAGAAAAAGAAGAGCAGACCAACACCAAAAGTAGTAGAAGACAGGAAATAGTTAAAATCAGAGCCGAAATCAACGAAATTGAAAGAAAAGAAACAATCAGAAAAATTAATAAAATAAATAGTTGGTTCTTTGAAAAAATAAACAAAATTGATAAACCCTTAGCCACACTAACAAAGAGAAAGAGGGAGAACACTCAAATTACTAAAATTTGGAATGAACAAGGAAATATCACAACAGACAGGATTGGAATACAAAATATAATTAGAAGCTATTTTGAAAATCTATACTCCAACAAAACAGAAAACCTCTAAGACATCAACAAGTTTCTAGAGACATATGAATTACCTAAACTGAATGAGGAGGACATACACAACTTAAATAAATCAATTTCAAGCAATGAAGTAGAAGAGGTCATCAAAAGCCTACCAACAAAGAAAAGTCCAGGACCAGATGGGTTCTCAGCAGAGTTCTACAAAACCTTTAAAGAATAGCTCATTCCAATACTTCTCAAAGTATTCCATAAAATAGAAGAGGAGGGAAACCTCCCAAACTCATTCTATGAAGCCAATATCACCCTGATACCTAAACCAGACAGAGACACATCGAGGAAAGAAAATTTCAGACCAATACCCTTAATGAACATTGACGCAAAAATTCTCAACAAAATTTTAGCAAATCGCATACAAAAATATATTAAAAGATAGTGCACCACGATCAAGTGGGTTTTATCCCAGGGATGCAAGGTTGGTTCAACATCAGGAAATCAATAAATGTCATTCACCATATCAACAGACTAAAAGTTAAGAATCACATGATTATTTCAATAGATGCAGAAAAAGCATTTCATAAAATACAGCATCCCTTCATGCTCAAAACACTAGAAAAAATTGGGGTAGTGGGATCATTCCTTAACATTGTAAAGGCCATCTACGCTAAGCCCATGGCCAATATCATTCTAAATGGTGAAAAACTGAAAGCAGTCCCCCTAAAAACTGGAACAAGGCAGGGATGCCCTCTTTCACCACTTCTATTCAACATTGTTCTTGAGACTCTAGCCAGGGCAATTAGACAATCCAAAGAAATTAAAGGGATACGAATTGGAAAAGAGGAACTCACACTATTCCTGTTCGCTGATGACATGATTATATATTTAGAGGAACCTGGAAATTCCACCAGAAAACTCTTAGAACTCATAAGAGAATTCAGTAAAGTAGCAGCTTACAAGATCAATGCTCATAAATCCAATACATTTTTATACGTAAGTGATAGGAAAACTACCCCATTCACAATACCATCAAAAAAAATAAAATACTTGGGAATCAATCTCACAAAAGAGGTGAAAGACCTCTACAATGAGAACTACAGAACACTAAAGAAAGAAATTAAAGAAAACCTTAGAAGATGGAAAGATCTCCCATGTTCATGGATAGGAAGAATTAATATTGTCAAAATGGCCATACTACCAAAAGTGCTATACAGATTCAATGCAATTCCAATTAAAATCCCAATGATGTACCTTACAGAAATAGAGTAAGCAATTATGAAATTCATCTGGAAGAATAAGAAACCCAGAGTAGCTAAAACAATCCTCAGTAGAAAGTGCGAAGTAGAGGGTATCACAATACCAGATCTTCAACTCTATTACAAAGCAATAGTAACAAAAACAACATGGTATTGGTACCAAAATAAACAGGTAGATCAATGGTACAGAATAGAGGACACAGACACAAACCCAAATAAATACAATTTTCTCTTACTAGACAAAGGTGCCAAAAGTATGCAATGGAGAAAAGATAGCCTCTTCAGCAAATGGTGCTGGGATAACTGGAAAACCATATGCAACAGAATGAAATTAAACCCCTATCTCTCACCCTGCACAAAACTCAACTCAAAATGGATCAAGGACCTCGGAATCAGATCAGAGACCCTGCATCTTATAGAAGAAAAAGTAGGTCCAAACCTTCAACTTGTTGGCTTAGGATCAGACTTCCTTAATAGGACTCCCATAGCACAAGAAATAAAAGGAAGAATCAATAACTGAGATAGATTCAAACTAAAAAGCTTTCTCTCAGCAAAGGAAACTATAAGTAATGTGAAGAGAGAGCCTACAGAGTGGGAGAATATCTTTGCCACTCATACTTCAGATAGAGCGCTAATATCTCGAATCTATAAAGAACTCAAAAAACTCTACTCCACGAATACAAATAATCCAATCAACAAATGGGCTAAGGAAATGAACAGACACTTCACAGAAGAAGATCTGCAAGCAATCAACAGATATATGAAAAAATGTTCAACATCTCTAGTAATAAGAGAAATACAAATCAAAACTACCCTAAGATTTCATCTCACCCCAATTAGAATGGCGATCATCAAGAACATAAGCAACAATATGTGTTGGCGAGGATGTGGGGAAAAAGGTACACTCATGCATTGCTGGTGGGGTTGCAAATTAGTGCAGCCACTCTGGAAAGCAGTGTGGAGATTCCTCAGAAACCTTGGAATGGAACCACCATTTGACCCAGCTATCCCACTCCTTGGCCTATACCCAAAGGACTTAAAATCAGCGTACTACAGAGATACAGCCACATCAATGTTCATAGCTGCTGAATTTACTATAGCCAGATTGTGGAACCAACCTAGATGTCCTTCAGTTGATGAATGGATAAAGAAACTGTGGCATATATATACAATCGAATATTACTCTGCCATGAAGAATGATAAAATTATGGCATTTGCAGGCAAATGGATGAAGTTGGAGGATATCATGCTAAATGAGATAAGCCAATCTCAAAAAACTAAAGGACGAATGATCTCACTGATAAGAGGATGAGGACATATAATGGGGGGTAGGAGGGGTTAGCGTTAGGGCTAGGGTTAGGTTTAGGGTTAAGGATAAGAAGGGTGGTAAGAATGGAGGAAGGAAGGACTGTATAGAGGGAAAAGAGGGGTGGGAGGGGTGGGGGGAATGAGAAAAATAACGGAATGAATCAAACAACATTGCCCTATGTAAATTTATGATTTTTAATAAAAAATGGAAAAAAAAAATCCTTACTCTTTTGCTGCTGTATTATTCAAAGAATATAATACTGTACTGTTCTAAAAATATATTATTACTATTCTACTACTAAAAAGGGTATGTACATCAAACTTTAAAATTTTCAAAAAAAAAATATGTATCATTTCAAATATTTAAAAATGTTTTGTAAGGAAATATTCAGCAGTGAAAATAAAAGCTTATGCATAATAAAAAAAATTTTAAACATAGAATAGGTAACACAAGACTAAATCAGAAAAGATAGAAAATAAGATGAAACTTGTAATCAGCTTCGCTTTCTTTCTAGAGACATTTTCCAGATTATTTTTTGGGGATAGGGTCAGCAGTTGGGGCATAAGGAAAGCATTGATCTGTTGAGAATACATTTAGTGAGGTTATAAGAAATAAGACCTATGAAATTTGCAGTGCAAGAGGTAAAAAGAGAGAGAGGGAGAGGAAGAGAGAACTCTAAAATAACATATCAACATAGAGGGTCCCTTTGGTCTGTGACTGGACACAAAACTCTACACTTGTATGGTTAAAGTCCGTAAGATAAACAAAGGTCTGTTGGAGATGTAAAGTAAATGGTCAGTATATTTGCTTAGGACTAGGACACAAAAGAGATCTGTCCATTCAGAGCAGAGAGACCTTCACAAATACAAAAGATACTCTGTAGAGACTATAAAAACGACTCACGTCTGCAGAAGTAACAAATGATACCTAGAACAAAGGTTACCCTTTATCTGCCTTGGATAAAACTATTCTTCATTGCCTGTCAACACAAAATTCAGTACTTTCTTAAGAAACACAGAAAAACAAAGAAAATTTTTTTTGTTTTCTGGTGCTAGGTTTGAACACAGAGCCTTAAACATGTTGGGCAAGTACTCTACCACAAATCTTCATTCCCAGCTCCTAGAAACTTAAAAAAATATATTTAAGTAGTAATTAGATATTACAACACTCTAACTCATCAATAGAGGAATCAGCTTCCTTAACAAAAACCATAACACATAAGAAATAAAAGCAAAAATCAAGTGGGAAGACATCAAAGTAAAAACTTCTATTTAGCAAAGAAAACAAGAGCATGAAGACAGAGCCTCCGAAGTGAGAGATCTTTGACACCTGCTCCTCAGAGAGGGCATTAAGATCCAGAATATATAAAGAAATTTTAAAAAGTTATACATGCAAGCAATTAATAAATGTTTAATAGCCCAATTAATATTAGTAACTCAATAAATATTAATAACTCAATTAATGAGTCAAGTAAGTAGACATTCTTGAAAGAATAAATACAAATGGTCAATAAATATGTGAAAAAATGTCCAATATCTCTAGCAAATAGGGAAATGCAAATCAAAACTGCATTGAGATTTAGCCTCATTCTAGTCAGAATGGCAATTATAAAGGATACAAATATTAATACATGTTTTCAAGGATGTGGAGGAAAAGTACACTCCAATTGTACTAATTGACAAGACTGAAAATTAGTGGAAGCACTCAAGAAACAATATGGAGATTCCTCAAAGTTATGAGTGGACTCATCATGTGACCCAGGTATCCCATTCCTCAATATATACCCTCAAGTTCTAAAATCAGCATACTGTAGGGATACAGCCATATCAATGTTTATAGCAGCACAATTCACACTAGCCAAGTTCTGGAACCAATCTAGGTACCCAGCAACAGATAAATGAACAAAGAAAACAGATAAATGAATATATACCACGTTTTTGTGGTATATGTGCACAAGGGAGTATTACCTAGTCACAAAAAGGAAAATTTATGGCATGTGTTGGTAAATGGATTGAACTGGAGACTGTCATGCTAAGAGAAAAAAGCCAGATTCAGAAAGTCAAAGATCAAATATTTTCTCTTATATGCAGAAGGTAGTTCAAAAAAAGAAAAAAAAAAAGAAAAATAGAGAAAAAAGAATAGGAGAGGGAGGACTCCATCAAAATAGAAGAAAATCAGTGGAGTAGAGCAAGGGGATTTGGGGTTAGGTAGGAGGGACAGGATAAGGGAAAAAGAGTAGAATGAATCTTACCTAACTTTTTTTTGTACATATATGATATGCTACAGTGAATTTCACCTTTATGTATATCCACAAGGTATGAATAAAAAAGAAAACTACAAGTAAATAGCAGGAAATTCTGGAGAATAGAGGAAAGAAAATAGGACCAGGGAGGAGGGAAGGGAAGGGGGAAATACTGGGGACTAAATTAGGGCAAATCATATTCCATGCTTTTATAATCATGTCAAAATAAATCCCAGTTATTCATAACTAAAAAGAATCAATTAAAAGGTTGTAAAAATAAACAAGTAGGAAAATGTGACCCATAACTGGGAGAAAACTTGTGGGTTTATAGGTGGAGATTCAGAAATGAAATAGTTGATTGGACTAACAAGCAAGGACTTTCAAACAGCACTATAAATATGTGGAAAAATTTAAAAAATGAAAATGATGAGATAAATGGAACATAAACAAAAAGAACAAAATAAAATTTCTAGAACTGAAAAGTACAGTATTTTAAATGAAAATATTTACAAGTTGAGATATAGATCAGATGTGAGAACACAGAAAAAAACCAGAAAACTTGTATAAATACCATTAGAAAATATGTAAATGCAAGCACAGAGAGAATATGTATGTATATATATATGCATCCATATGGGTATGAGACCCACAAAAAATGACCATTGCTTCTTGACAAAGGTGTGAAAATAGATCTGAAGTAAGTTTTTAAATAAATGATGATGAAATGATACATTCATATAAAGGAATGAACCTCAAACTTCAACTTTTACTATTTACAGAAAGTAATTTCAAGTATATTACAGGAAGACAATCTTGAGTTTGGGGGAGGCAAAGATCAGACAGAGCACTTGAAGCATAAATCATGAAGTAAACAAAATGATACATTGAATTTTATTAAAATTAAACTTTTTTTTCTTTTTTTCTGGGGAAGTACCAGGGATTGATCTCAGGAGCACTCATCCAGAGTCACATCCCCAGCCCCATTTTGTATTTTATTTAGAGACAGAGTCTTACTGAGTTGTTTAGCACCTCACTTTTGCTGAGACTGGATTTGCAATCCTCCTGCCTCAGCCTCCTGAGCTGGTGGGATTACAGTCATGTGCCAATGCACCCAGCACATTTTTCTTCCTTAAAAGTACTTCATTAAGGAAATAAAAATACAAACCATGAGTTGGAAAAAATTACAATATTTGTTGTTATTTCTGGAATAAACAAAGGACACCCACAATTCAATAATAAGAAGATAAGCAGCTCAACATAAAAGAAAATGTTGGAAAATATTTGATCAGACATTTCATACAAAGAAAGATGAATGACTACAAAGTACATGAAAAGATATTCAAGATATTATCATCAGGGAACTGAGGATTGAACACAATGAGTTACCACCATGCAATGACCAACATAGTTATGATTAAATAGACAGATAATACCACACACTGGCATTTTTGGTATTCTCAAATATCATCAACATTTTGAAGACAGTTGGCCAATTTTTTATAACATATTTATAAAGAAGTTTCTCCTCAGTATTTACCAAGAAAATTGATATCATATATTAACACATAGTTTTATATTTAAATTATTTTTTAGGTTTCTTCATAATTTCCCCAACTGGAAACAACCCAATGTTTTTCAGTTGATCAATCAATCAATCAGTCAATGGTAGTATATTCACAAAGGACTAGTACTCAGCAATGAAAAAGGAATAGACTATTAATATGTGCAACAACATTTATTTAGTCTCAGAAACATGATATGTGAAAAGTAACTGTACCAAAAAACAAAATAAAACAAAACTCAATGCTGATACATCTTAGAAAGATTCTGGGTAAAAGAATCCATATATATATATGTATATTCCACTTGCAGAAAATTCTACAAAATAAAAAAATCAATCCGTAATGACAGAAAGAAAGTCATTGGTTCTCTGTGCCAATTGAGGTGATACAAGTGAAGAAAGAGTACTATGGAGATTATTGCACAGGGTAGAAAAAACAGTGTCCTTTATCTTGATATGGTTTGGTTATATTTGTTTAAAAAGTCATTGAAATGGTACACCCTTATTTTATGATTATTATATTTCAATAAATATGACTAAAATAATTCAATCACCCATAATTCTATACCCAGTGGTAATATTAACACTTGGTATATTCTCATTTAGATTTATTTAAATACAATTTTATGTTTTTATAATTGCAAATATTTCTTATGTAGAAAAATATTTTTTGTTTTGTTTATTGACTGATTTTATGCATGTTTCTTCAGAATGAATTAATGGAATTAGTTCAAACCAAATAATTTGAACAATTTTAAAGTTCATGATGAATTCATCCAAGTGAATTTTTAGAAAGTTTTGTAATTTACATACCATTATGTTTTATATTTTAGCTAAGGATTGTCTAGAATTAAAGACACATACATATGTATGATATATTTATATATATATATATATATATGCACATATATATGTATCTCACTTACAGCTCTTCCTACGCAATAGGAACCCATCTCTCATGTGTAATCTTTCCCGTCCAAAGTTAAATATACCAGATGTTGTATTTTCTTGAACTCTCTCCCAGGTTTTAGGACAAATTCAATGACATGTAGTTTTCCTCAGATGATTTTGTATGTGTTGATCTTGGTATTTTCCTTACCAAAAATATCATACTCTGATAAGTGGATGATGATACCTAAAGAGGGGTGGGAGGGAAGCAAGAATGGAGGAAGGATGGATTATATAGAGGAAAAAGAGGAGTAGGAGGGGTGGGAGGAGTGGGGGCAAGGAAAAATAACAGAATGAGTCAAACATCATTGCCCTATGTCAATACATGATTACACAAATGCTATGCCTCTGCTTCATGTACAACCAGAGAAACAAGATGTACCCCATTTGTTTACTATGAATCAAAATAATCACTTAATTCAATGAAATCATCAGTCTGCATAACACATGAAAAGCAATCAGTTTTACCAAATTTAAAAAATTCTCCTAATTTTTAAATTTGATTTTGTTTGCCTGTTTCTTTGTTTTGTCTTGCTTCTTTCAATACCTTTCTTTTACAAACTACAACCATGTGTCTCTATATAAATAAATTAATATAAATTAAAAATTATTTGCATAGAGAGTGGAACAGTTCAACCTCAGACCAACAGCAAATCAATGCCCGATTTTCCACATCTATATCAAAACAATGTGGTCTTGGACACACTGATTGGTGATAATGAAGTCTTGAGTTTCATTTAATTTTCACATATTTGACTTTTAATAAGTTTGGACATATTTTATTATGTTAATATTCCAGATATATTTGTTGCTTTTTGTTTGTATTTTGTTATTGGCCTACTGATATGTTTTATTCAATGGAACATTCATTTTTCCTGCTAACAGTTAGGAGTTCTATTTAATGGATGGAACTGGAGACTATCATGCTAAGTGAAACAAGCCAATCCCAAGATGGAAAGGGCAAATGTTCTCTCTGATGTGCAGACGCTTACTCACAATAGGTGGGAGGGGAGGAGTGTGGAGGTTCCCCAGATGGACAGGGCAGAGTGGGGGATACAGAGGTGGGAATGGGAATGGGAAAGACAGTAGAATGAATTGGACGTTGCTTTCCTACGTTCATATGTGAATACACAACCAGTGTAACTCCACATCATGTTCAGCTACAAAAATGGGAAGTTATACTCCATGTGTGTATGATATGTCAGAATACACTCTACTGTCATGCATGACTAAAAACAAAAAATTAAAAATTTGAAAAGAATTCTATTTAAGAAAAAAAAAATATATTATGACCACAGCAGGGCCATGAGTTTACTTTTGTTGGACTATTTTTCTCCTGCTTAAGGAGATTCATGTGAGCTGTTTATTTTATGGGGAAATGAATATTATTAATCCTAAATGATTCCCTTATAAATTATTTGTAAATATCACTTATTAATTAGTGTTCGACATATTTTTCAAGTATTTATTTTCAATCCACTCTTTCATTAAGGTTTTATGTCCATTCATATATGCCCCAATCAGTCGAGCCCTAATAGATTGTCATCACAAAAAGGAAGAAAGAAAGAAAAGAAGGAAAACTTAGATCCCTGCCTTGAATGGTAATTGATACTGTATTACACACTGCAACCAATGCCTTAGGTTCTCTCTAGCACATAAGTTGTGAACATCATTTTCAATATAAATTCCTGTGTCTTATGCATTAGAGCTGAGTGATGATATGCTAAAGAAGGTCTAAGGCATAAAAATGCATCACAATAAAGGGGAAGGAAGATAACAGAACCAGATGCTGAGCAGGAATAGCTGGGAAAACTGCTTTTTCAAATTATTGTTTCCACTATTATTTTACCTCTGCTTCTGAGGAATGCATTTTGACTAACACTTAAGAAATGACAGAGTGCTTTCCTGTAATTTCCAGTATTTGAGTCCTAGTCATCTGCCTGGCAGCTTAAATTACCTGGGAAGAAAACAATGCAAAGAGAGCATTTACCTCACTTAGGAGAACACTGCCCTGAGAGCTGTTGGAAACTCCGCGGACTTTTCTCTGTGGAAGGACCATTGATGCATCTGAGTTGAGCAATTTGCTCTTTGGGCATTGTGATAGTGTGGTTATGTGTCTGTGCATGCACGGACTTCTGATGCAGAAACATATTAAGATTTTTAGAGTGAGTTTAATGGACCATAACAAGAACTCATGTTCAAATTCCTCATGATTCTAGGCAGCCTTCCATTTTCCAGGTTTGTTGCAAGTTTGTGGAAATAGGTGCATGTTTTATTTAAGAAATAAAATTGTCAACAAGACAGTTTAGTTTTTCATTTTTTGAATGATCAGCTTGTCCCTATAATACATCATTATTTATTATTGAATTGTATCATACATTCTGACTTTGTATTTCAAATTAAGTACTGTGACTCACCCAAAGACTACATTAAAAATTAACATTATATATATATATATTTTTTTCATACAATATGACCAATTGGCACCCCCAGGAATAGAATAAGGAAATTAAAGCAAGCCTAAATAACTATGAAATTAGATAAGCTCATACAGGGATAAAAAGACATATGCTGCTCCCAGAGTTATTTCTCACTATCATGCTTATAGGAAAAGAACTATTAATTAAATATCAATCATATGCTTAACTATTGTGCTGGATGAAGTATAATCATTATATTATTCATCCTAACGAATAAGTCTGGGAAGAAGTTGCATGAGGAGATAGAGGCTCAGCATATACAAGTTGTAATCCAAAGCTTGTCAGCAAGTGGAAGACACCAGGAATGAATCTAGATTTCTTTGACTTCCAACTCTAGCTCTTCAATTTCTTAAAAGCTCATCATTTATATTTTTCTGGTCCCTTCTAACACATAGAACAGTCAAGCGTGGTAATTTTTAGATGATTAAGATGGTAAAGAAAAGAACGATTAAAGGATTGTCTATATATCATTTATATGGTGGCCCAGATTAGCTTATAATGCTGAAAACCATTCACTCCTTGGTCATTTAGGTAAAAGAACTGTGTTTTAATATTTCCTTTGAAAATAGAAAAACTTCATCTCTCATACTTAGGAGAATATTGATCAACTAGAAATTCTTTGCACTTGTTTAGAATAGTCTTTATTTTTAACAAGAAAATGATGACAAAAACACCCACACCAATAATAAGGGTTTTCTGAAGTCCTACTTTGTCCTGGGCACTGTGCTCATCACTGTCCGTATCTTGTCCCATTTAGCTTCTGGTTCAGCACTGACAGTAAGTAAAATTATGTGTATTTTATAATAACGAAGTTGCTCAAGTTCATTTATTCATTTAACAAATATTTCAGAGGCACATTTTGTGTGTCAGGTACAGAAAGTATAGAAGTGAATAAAACAAATAAATAATAGTAGGTAAGGCGCTCTGTGTGTGTGTGTGTGTGTGTGTGTGTGTGTGTTACTAGGAATCAAACTCAAGGCTTTTGCGTGCCAGGGGAACATTCTACCAGTGAGTTACATCTAAGGTCCTATTTATTTTATTTTGAGACAGGATCTTACTAAATTGTCTAGACTGGCCTGGAACTTATGATCCTCCTTTCTCAGCCTGCTAGGTAACTGTGATAGGATATTCAGCACTGATAGGATTTTGAATAATTGGTGTGTCTTTCAGAGTGGTCAAGGAAAAAGTAATCGATGGTTAGTTTGGAGTCAGAATAAAAAAGGACATTATAGAAAGATCTACCATGGCTGGGTCATAATAGGTAAGGAGGAGAATGTAAGCCTGGTAAAAGGATTTAAGTATATAATTCATGATGGAGAGTCATATAGAGTTATAAGCAGGGTAGTGACTTCATTAAAACTTTTAATAAAAAGAACATCCTGGATGCTGTGTGTTGAATTAATTCTGTAGAAAATTTCAGAACATTCTTGTAGTGATTCCAGCACTATATGTTTGTGATTTGGGTGGGATGGTAAATGGTGGAAAGGTAAAGAGAGACGAAGCTATTTGGGGAAATGATTAAATGTGTGATGAAGGATAGAGAAAAAAATATCAAGGATTTTTGACTTGATAACTGGGTGTGTGGAGGTTCTCCCTGTAATTTACATGGCAAACACTAAAAAAGGACCAGATTGGAAGTATTGTTCTGTTCTATCTTTGTCAATATGGAAATCACTAATTTTCCCAAGGTCACTGCAAGGGTTGCACTAGGATTAAAATCCAGTTTTATTGCATAACCTAAACCTGAGTCTCTGTGCTACTGCATAAACTTGCAGTAACATCCAGCTCCTCCTTGAAAGTTCTTCAAGTTGTATTAACTTAGTGGTCACCTTAATTTATCTGGGAAAAGTTTTAACTTCAATGCTCTATCACTAGAGAAATCCTTCTAAACAAGTATATTTATATCATACATTTCTTTTGCATTTGAGAACACTATCCAAGGAGCAACTGAAAGAGTATTAAGAGGAAAAAGTTAACTAGAATTTTTGTCTTACGTAAACTTAGTTAATATGAAATACAAGTATCTTATTAAAAGTTCATTTCATGTTCTAACAAAAGTTTTATGCAAGGTTGTAATAATGTAAATAAAAATATAAAAATGAAAACAAATGGATTTGTCCTTTCAGGGTCAAACTATAGAGAAGAACTTTATGGTGAAAACATATAAGTAGCTTCTGGCTTCTTAATGACTTTAGGAATAATCAGAAACATTATTTAGAATAAACTAAGGATAGGCAGACATGGCCTTTTATGCTATCACCATGAAACTAACCACTCTTATTTGAATTCTTTAACAGAAGCATGAAATAACACCTTTATTATGCTATTTGCAGAATTCCTCTGACTCTTTTCTAATTCAGAGGACTTACTCTTTACGTAATATTTTTGCCGTGGCCAATTTACTATTAAAAAGGAGGAAGATCACAAATATCATATTCCCATGACATAATGAAAGTAAAGAACCCCTTAAATGGAATATTGTTTCAGTTTGAAAAAGAAAAATCAATGTATGCCAGCAATGGCCTAGTTTGCATTTATAGTTGTGATGAAAGAGGTTTTTGAATCTGATTCAAAATGGAGAAACTTTAAAATACAGGAAGTTCAAAACCCATATGGGTAATGAAACTACAAACATTCCACCAAATTGGAAAAACCTTGCATGTAAGCAAAGGTCATTTAATTCTTCATTTTATTATTTGTTTCATTCAGAGATAACTGACTTTTGACCTGTCCAGTTCAAATGATTGCACAGTGCCCACATGGCTAAAAGTGATGTGGTTGATGACAGACTGTTTTTATTTAAGGACTATAATCAGGACAGAGAGGTACATTTCTGTATGTACAAAGGATGTTTATGACCAGGAGGACTTTATTTCTGTGTGCCCTCATACACAGAGCTCTCACTTGCAGAGATGCCTTGCAATTTTAGTAATGCATTGTGGCATTTCTGGTGGCTGATTACTTAAGGGTCTTTGTTAAGTGGTGACCTCAACCATCTTTTTTCACCTTGAGACACATCACTTCAGTCTGTTTTGATAATAGCTGATTTGGGTCAGAGCTAGCTCAAGGCCTAAGGGACTTCCATTGAATGGAAATCTATTAAGAAAATATTGCATATGCCTGTGTATATGTATGCATGCCTGCACATGTATACAGCCTTTGCTTTTATTTATTTCTTTGAATCCATGCATTTTAGTGATCATAACTATATGTTTATGTGCATTATGTTTTGACCAGTAGAACAGAAATATTCATAATGTATATTTTAAAAACTAAACTCTTTATTGCAGTATAATACATACAGAGAAAACTGAAAAATCTTGAGTACACAGCTTGATGAACTTTCACAAACTGAACACACTTTGTATCTACAACCCACATCAAGAAATAGAACATTACATTGGGGAATGAAAGTGAACAAATTGTGTTATGTGCATGTATGAATATGTGACAATGAATCCCACTATTATGTATAATTATAATGCACCAATAAAGGCATAAAAAAGGAATAGAACATTACTGGGATCCCAGAAGCTCCTCTCATCCCCACTCTGAATTATCTCCTTTCTCCAAATTAACTTCTATCTTGATTACTACCACCATGGTTGTGTTAGTTTCTCATGTTTTCTGAACTTTATAAGAATGGTCATGCAGCACACATTCATTTCTGCGTGCCTGTGTGTGTGCATGTGTATTCTGTGTGTGTGTATGTGTATTCTGAACTTGGTTTTGAAACATCTGTGTTGTTTAATAAAGTAATGTTTTTGACATTTTAATATTCATTTTGATGCATAGGCAAAAACGCCCCTCAGAAATATTTCAATAGCGTATACTCTCCCCAAGTTATATGAAAAATGTCAGTTTTCTCACCAACACTGGGCAATTGTCAATGCTGTAAAAATACCAATCTGACATGCAAATACAATGGCATAAGTCAGTTGATTTTTCTGTTTCACCTTATTGCTATAAATCACCTGTTAATGTACTTTGCCTTTGAGTTCCTATTGTGATATGGGGCTTTTTGAAACAATACTACTTTTTGTAAATTAAGGATTCAATGATTTCTCATTCACTCTAAAAATATTTATTGAGTACCTTTCTCATGTCAGGCAATGTACAGGCCCCAGGGGATAAAATAATTATCTAGCCTGGGTCACTTCCTTCATGGGACTTACATTACAGCCCCTTTTCTGGTATAATAAACAGATACTTTGAACTATACACTGTTTATTGCACTAGCATAGTCTTTTAAATTCTAATTTCTCCTAAGATTTATGTATGTATATATATATATATATCCTGGGGATTGAACCAAGAGACACTTTACCACTGAGTCACATCCCCAGCCCTGTTTGTTTGTTTGTTTGTTTGTTTGTTTTAACTTTGAGTCAGGGTCTCACTAAGTTGCTTAGGGCCTCACTAATTTTCTGAGGATGGCCTTATACTTGTAATTCTCCTGCCTCAGCCTCCAGAAGTGCTGGAATCACAAGTGCGGGCCACCATGTCTGCCTTCTTCTTTTAAATGCAATCTTATAATCGCCTTGAACATACCAAGTGCATATTTTTCATATTAAAATTATCCGTGGCCATTCTCAGAAGTAGAAAAGACAAATGACTGCCATATTTTAAAGATGAGCATCCCTGAATCCTCAATTCTTCCATCCTTCCTCCTTTCTGCCTTCCATGAGAAGACAAATTTGCTCTCCCATTTAGAGTATAGAAAGATTAAAATAACCTCTCTTCATATCATCTTTGCTGCAAAAAGAAGATGGAAGGCATAATTCTGATTGATGACACTGAAAGTCATGTTTATTCAGTGACGAAGGAACTCTGTGAGGAGCCTACAGGGCTGAAGACTCAAAGAAACCTCTACAACCAGAGGAAACAAATTAGTCTAGTGCTTTTCTGACTACCATTCTTGTAGCTGAAGACAGAGTTGACTCCAGTTAAGTTAAAGACATGAGTGCACCATTAAAGTCTGTTCCCAGTACAGGAATTAGGCTAATGTCATAAAAGGAGCATTAGATCACTCCCATTGTCCAACACCTTAATCTGAGCTGCATGTTTCTATCGTATGCTCATTTCCACCAGCCTAATAGGCTTCATGTGCAAATTAATGTACATTCACTGTAATAACCCATATTTTACTACCTTACTCTATCAACAATCCATCTTGTTTGCCAAATGGAATCTAGTTGCCTCTTCAAAGATTACAAATTTAGTTTTGGGGGTCATATATCAGCATCTTGTCTGAATACATGAACATCCATATGATTTTCATTCACTCATGACCTTTACTTTGGTAAATATTGAGGAGGGGGGTATTGAAACAAGGTAAAAGTGCTCACCTACTTAAATTTTTTAGAGGCACCATAGGCAGGATTTTGTTCTTTATTTATATTCTTCCATAATTAGGAAATTCTCATAAAAATAGCTTTATGAATTCAAGAAATTTATCCTGAATAACTTTTAATAGTTTTCATTTTGTCTAAAGAAAATCTTATTGAACTAGACATTTGAATGCTATATCTACCATTTTTACATGTCAAAAATATTGTTCTTCACAACTATTTAAAATGTAAAAATCATTTTTAATTCATGAACTATTCAAAAGAGGTAAAGGGACACACTTGACCCAAGACTTACAGTTTGATGGTAAGTATAATAGATCATTTTTAATGAACGTAAATGCTTCTCATGACCATTATTTCAGATTTGATCAACAGACAGCATAATATTTGAAAATCTATGTGTCATGGTGGTTGCCATATTTTAAAAGTATCAGAATCTATTTGCCTTTTGTATAGATGTTGTATGTATATCCATCCTAGATATATAGATCTATGACATTGCTGACAGATGAATAAAGAAAATGTCCCATATATAAGTAATAAACATATTCATCATATATACATATATGATATATAAATATATTAAAAATGATATGGGATATTATTCAGCCTTTAAAGAAGTAATGATGTTATTTGTGACAACATGGATGCCCCTGGCTAACATTATCTTAAGTGAAATAAGCCAGTCACAGAAGGTCAAATTCTTCATATTCTCGCTTATATGCGGAATTTTAAAATGTCAAACTTAGAAGCAAAGGATAAAATGGTTTGGTCAGAGACTGAATAGTGGAAGAAATGGGATAACATGTTTGTCCAAGAATAAGAGTTTTGGTTATGCATGATGAATATATCCTGGAGATCAACATACAGCATAGTTAATGCTGCATCTTTTTCTAATGCGATGAGAGAGTAGATCTTCAGTGTTCCTACCACACACATACAAATTGGTAGCTTTGTCAGATGGTGGATATGTTAATTAGCTTGATTGTTGTAATCATCTCAGAATGTATACCTACATCAAAATATCACATTTTATATCATAAATATGTATTTGATTTTTATTTATCAATTATACCTCAAAAAAGCTGGAAAAAAGTCTTATCTGCTTTAAATATACTTTGCCCTTCATCTGGTAATTCTTTTGAGAGCAAAAGGAATAGAATCTTTCTCCAAGTAACCCCTGATTCCACCTTGCAGTGTGAGCTTGCTCCTGTATATCAGGTAGCTCCACAGTAGGTAACACAGCTGCTGCCTTAAAGAGGCACATTTTTTCCTCAGATTATTATTGTATGTCTAACTTTTTTTTTGGAGGTTAGTACTGGGATTTGAACTCAGGGACACTTAACCACTAAGCCAGATCCCCAGCCCTATTTTGTATTTTATTTAGAGATAGGGTCTCACCGAGTTGCTTAGCACCTCACCATTGCTGAGGATGGCTTTGAACTTGAGATCTTCCTGTCTCAGCCTCCTGAGAAGCTGGGATCACAGGAGTGTGCTACCACACCGGCTTGCATCTGACTTTTGATATGAAAAGAAGGTCATGGTATGTTTTCCTGAATATTATTTTATAATAGTAGAACACAGGATTTCAAAGGCTGAAATAAAATATAAGGGATCTGAGATCTATGAAAACAACTTGAAAGTTGTTCAAGATTTGGAGAAAATGAATAATGTACAACACCTTTTGAGTTCACCCATATTTGGTGAAACGTCTGCCCATTTCCTGCCATTTTTTATATGTGTCATAGTTCATTTATACTGCCATATCAAAATACCAGAGACTGAATTATAAATAATTGAAATTTATAAATGATAGAAATTTGCTACTTCTCACAGTCCTGGAATTCAGGAATTCCAAGATCAAGCCTTTGGCAGCTTCAGTGTCTACAAGGCTTGGGCCTCCACTTCTAAGAAAGGGAGCCTGGAGTTCCGTGTCCATTGAGATAGAAAGGAGGAGGGGACAAAAGGTCTCAGATAGTTCCCTGTAGTCCTTTTATGAGGTCACTAATCTCATTCATGAGGGCTCCAGCCTCCTTATCTCCTGAGGTACCACCTTTCAATACTATCACATTGGAGATCAAGTTTCTTGTATAAATTTGGGTGGACACATTCAGACCATGTCAATATGTGTACTAACTAGAGAAGGTGAAATAAGTTGCTTTTCAAAATAAAAAGGGCTAGATTTTGCATTGAGATTACTTACCTGAGGAAACAGTATTTTGCCTTCATTTATGGCTCTATTTTTATCTACTCATGTTTTGAAAGCATTTGCAAATATGGTTAGCAATGAATGTTGCTTTCTTTTAAAATTTTGGAAATGCTCTTATTTCAAAAGTAACAAGTTTGTTGTTTAAAATTCACACTACAGCAGAATCATGTAAGGTAAATGAAAGTTTCTCCTTGGCTTCTATCTCTTCCCAGTCTTTTCCTTCCATAGGAGCAACAACTGTTAGGCCTTTGGTAAAAGTGTCCTTCCAGAACTAGTTAAGGACCTTGCTTTATAATGTTCTGTATTTTGACGTTTCCACATAATAGTGCATCATAATTCATCTTTCTGTGTCACATCAGATAGACACATATCTGTTCTTTCATGGTGCCACATATATTCTAGGATGCATATGACTTATTTTAGTTGTTTTTATTTTGAAGAACTTACATAGTTTTTCCAAGTTTCTTTATGGTTGTTGTTTGCTAGTTTAAATTATGTCCATAATACACACATGTGCAAATATTTTTTAAGATAACTATTAAAAACAAGTACATCTGAAACAGACATTATTACTTCATGTACATATATGACTGCATCAGTGTGATCTTACAATATTTACAATCAGAAAAATGAGAAATTATACTCCATTTATGTATGATACATCAAATGTATAAATGCATTCTACTGTCATGTATCACTAATTAGAACAAATAAAAACATTAAAGAATAAAAGAAAACAAAACCAACTACATCTGAAGTTTTGAAAGACAAAATTTCTCTCCAAAAGACTTTTTCAGGTTACAATCCCCTAATCTGTGTATGGAATTATTAATTATCTTGTATTTTCTTTATCACTGTGTGTCATCTGTCTTTTATTAGAATTTTCTTTACTTAAAATCAGGTTAAATAACTTTTTAAATGCCTGTTGGTCACTGTGATAGTGATTTCATGAATTATCTGCCTATATATGCTTTTCAACTGGGCAGTTACAGGAATTACTGATTCATAATGAATTATTTATGTATTATTTGGCTCATTTGTTGAACTGAAAAATTTCTCCAGCTATTACATATTAGAATATTTGAGAATATTGTTTAAGAATGTTTTCCTCCATCATCTATTATGAATATGTTGGTCTTTTATAATTCTGTGTTTTGTATCCTTTCTATGAAGGGCATATTCAACCAAAGATTCTAAAATAAGCCTTCTCTTTTCATTTAATATTTTCATGATTTTGTAAAGGACTGTTTAGCTCTTTGATCTGTGTGGTTGATCAAATGTCTTTGGCTGGCTAATGTACATGGTTGACATTTTATAAAAGTTAAAAAAATGTTTTGGTTTATAAATATATGTCATCATATTGCTTTTGAAAGGACCTCAAAGCTAATTTAACTATTTCAAGAATATTTTTGAGCAAACAAAATAAAAACAAAACAAACACCACCCCCACTATTCTCTACTTTTTAAAAGAAAGGAATGTGCATATGAATTAATTTCATCTGATATGCTCAAGACCATCAGAGTTTTCATAAATTCTTTTGTTCAAAGCAAGTAATGATTTAAATGAAATCTTTAGTACTTCCATGATGGGAAATAAAAGTTATCTATGGAGTGTACCCCTTTCCAGTTAAAATAAAAGTTTGTTTTAGTTTAGGAAATGTTGAACAAACTTGAAAAATGTTTCCTTTTGAAAAGACCTACCTCATAATACTACTGGATCCTTAAATCTGAGAAGCAGTTTACCAGAGTATTGGACATTCACAAAAACCAAATGAAACTATTAATTTCAACAACCTTGTCTTCAATATTTAAGTTTCTAAAAGAGGAAACTTCTGCCATTTACTCATATAATAACCTGTGTGAATGCATGAAAAGAAGGCACTCCAGGAGTTTATTTAAGGAAACATTTTTGAAAATAAGTTTTAAAGTAAGAAGAATTATTAAAAATTGTAATGGATTCTTTTCATTTAGTTGAATTTATTTTAATTGATAGATAAAAACATGAGATTGTATGTATTAATGGAATACCATATGATGTTTTGATACATCTTTGTAAAATTTGAATCAGGTTAAATAACCATCTCTTCAAATATTTATCATTTCTTTCTGATGAAAACATTTAAATTCACTTTCTCCTATCATTTTGAAATACGTAATGCATTTTTTTCTACTTACAGTCACTCTATTGTGGAATAGCATATGAGAAAACTTATTCTTACAAAGGGTCTTCAGAGAGTTTCTAGAATATGTTTAATTTTAAATTCCAAATTTAAAAAAAAAACAAAATCTGTTTCAAAACAAATATTTTTCATAATATATACTTGTAATTTAGAATAACTTATAGAAAATCCTTGTCAATGTGTTCTAATGTACCTTACAAATAATTTTATGAAAACTTTCCTATTTCAGTATATCTCTTTTCAGTCTACATCATGAGAACTTCTGAAAGATAGTGCTAACATTTTTTTTCTTCCTACAAACTGTGATGAAAAACTGTTATTAGTGAAAACACTATTACTTCAGTTGTTGGCAAATGAAAATTCCCCACTCCAAAATTACACATTTGTTGAGTGACCAATTTAGATTATAAATTGGAGAAATGCAGGCAAAAGTGTTTGAAGTGTCTTTTTTACATAATGATATTTTTAAGCACACTGCAATACCCCTGGATATTTTATTTAAGTTTTATTTATTGATTGATTGATAGGATTTCTTTATATTGTCCAATCAGATCTCAAATTCATGATGTTCCTGCATCAGCCTTCTAGGAAGCTGGGGTTATAGGCATGTGCCATCATATACATGGATCTTCACTAGATGGTTTATCTTTATCTTTGGGAACTCTAACACAACATCAGTTATTTTTTGTTTCAGAAATTCTTGTTTTGGGGGAATGATTCTGTCCATATTCCATGTAGTTCTGATGGAATTATGTGATACGTATTTGCTCAATTATGTTGCTCCATCCCTAAACTTGCCCATAATAATTGCTTTAAAGAGGTGGCCTATGTCCAAATAAGGGTCAATAAAGGTCCATCCTACATCCTGCATGATCTCCCTCATTTATGGAATCCAAAAAGCAAAATTTTTATCTCAAAGAAGTAGAGAACATTATGGTAGTTATGGAATCTGGGGAGGGCATGAAATTTCATTGGCAAGAAGGGACAAATTTACCAACAATATTATATGACATAGTGATGGTAGTGAGTCATATATTATATTCTTTAAATATACTAAGAAAGTGAATACATTCTCACCACAGAAATGATAACTACACAAAGTAATAAATATGAAAATTATCTAGAGTTAGTCACCCACAATGTCTATATAAAGTCATTCTACCATGTTTTGTGTGTCTCTGTCTATATCTACATTTCTCGCTCTATATATCTAGATATATAGATATACATGTATATCTACATGGATATATAGATATATATAGATGTATAGACATGTGTGTCTCTCTGTATATGTGTATACATATATATTGTACATGGTATTGACATGCAAAAGTGTCTTTAATATGTTGTACATGGTAAAGATATACAATTTTATCTCTCATTTATTCAATTATTTATTTATCTTTACTTTTTCATTCTTGCTGAAGTTTGAACCTGGGTTCTTGAGCATACATACTTAGAAGACACACTAAAACTGAGCTATAGCCCCAGCCCAACTATCATTTTTTAAAAAATAAATAGTGCTGGAGTTGTACGTCAGTAGTAGAGTGTTTGCCTGGCATGTGCTATGTCCTGCTCTGATTCTCAGTACTGTAAAATAAAAAAGTAAGTAAATTAATTAATTAATTAAAAATAAGGAGGCTGGGGGTGTGGGGAGTAAGAGAAGAATGGCGGAACTTTAGATTATGTAGAAGGAAATGAGAGGGAGGGGGGTATGAAAAATGGTGGAATGGGACAGACCTCATTACCCTAAGTACATGTGTGATTACAGGAATGGTATGACTCTACATTGTGTACAACCATAGAAACGAAATGATGTACCCTGTTTGTGTACAATGAATCAAAATACAGTCTATAAAAAATACATAAATAAATAAACAAAATAGGAAAAGTGAGGGAAAAACAAAAGCATCCTTCTGTGATGCTTCTAACCTGAAAGGTGAGGAATTTTTGGTCTCACTTTTTTCTTTAGACTAGATAGATATCACATGCTGGGTTGTTTGGCCAGTGGGCATCTTTTTGATCATTTAAGAAAAATTTATTTATAACATGAAAAAATAAGAGACTTTTCAAAGGACTAATAATGACAGCATGGAACCGTAGTGAGTGAGAGTACTAAGGCATACTTTTCTAGCCTCTTCTCTTCCTAAAGATCTGGTCAGTGAGCTAATAATTCTGCTGTTTTTCTCAAGTTATTTTGAGTTCTGTTTTTATCATTTGCAACTAAAAAATGCACTGCAGTTTCTATGAATACTCAGACTTGTAAAAATTCATAAAATAAACTATTGTATATTGTTAAATAATAAATCACATGTATGAAGAAGGATGACACTGTCAAATGCTCAAAATCATATAGTTCTGGTTTTTTTTCATAACCTGTTTTGTAAGTGATCCTTGGATGGAATGAAAATACCAGTATCGACCAATTCTTCAAAATTACCTATTCTTATTAATTACTTTTTTTTTGTAAGCGAAGTTTATAGTGTTTTCCCTGTTGTTCAAAAATGAGTCATTTTTGCTTAGTCCAACTGGAGAATTTATTGTTTTCCAAAATTCCTTGAAATTTCAGAATAATTGTCTTTTGTTTTATTTAGTAGGTTATATATTTCACTAAAATTTTTCTTTAAGTATTTTAAAGAGTTTACTGAGTTTTAAAAATTATTTTCCTCAAAATGTAACCCAGTTCTCCATTGAAGTAAATAAGGATGCAGTAATGAATGGACTGTAAATATATATATGAAATTTACATGTATGAAAAGTATATATACACATCCACACACATGCACATGAGATACCCCAATACATATTTGGGATTTAATTTGTAAGAATGCTTATCAGTACAAAATAATTCATTGCAAAATTTGATAAAAACATTTCAAAATTTCCATGATCCTTCTGTACTGTTTATTTGCTTTATGACTCAGCTTTACATAATGGTATGCACAGTACTTGTCACTTGAGAAGATGACATGTGGAAGTTTGAACATAGTTACTGATAGAAGCACCAGTAAGAAGTGAATGTTTCTGTATCCTTTCGTTATATCCTTGGTAAAAATGAAAAAAAAAAAAAAAAAAAAAAGGTATACCTTGTTTAAGAACAATTCCAATATTACTTCATTTTCCAATTGGAAAATTGGGATAAATTGATCATATCAAAACAAATATATCCTCTCAAATAAAATGACAATTTCCTTCACTCTTTGTAACCTTTAAATTACCCACCTGGTGGAAAATAAAATAAAAAACACAAAGTTGCCTTTTATTGATAGTCCACATTAGTAATATGATTATGTCTGCATTGCTTTCTTTTGTTATATAGAAAAGTTGTTTAAAATACTTACTCCCTGTTAGGTATGCATCCTTTATTTTTTCTTCAATGGCCTTTCTGATATAACAAGTACTTTAGCAGCTGTTTTGAACATAGTATTATAAGTTTTGAAACCTTGAACTCTAGGGACCTTGGCTGAAATTAATTTTAAGAGATAACCCCTGTTTCACATCATAAGTATAGAGGACATGAAAATTTCTTCTAAGCCTCAGTATCTTAACAGAGAAATAGTCACACAAGATTCCTGGATTGCTACTATAGAAACATTTATTATAATACAAACATCTTTGAAACACAATATGAACAAATTTGATTTATGGAAAGTTTTAAAAGGATTTGTGCATTTCTTCAAATGAAAATATAATTGTTACCTGAATTGCAAGTTATAGAAGAAAAGGAAGGATTGAGGACTTAAACTATCTCAGGATGTACAGATGTTTTCCATGAAGGGCAGAGCACAAATACTTCAAGATTTGAGAGTTACTTTTCTTTGTACTACTAAGTTCTATTATTATAACTAAAACAGCCATAGACAACACACAAATTAATGTCTTTGGCTATAATCCAGTAAAATAATATTTACAAAAATGAGTGGTGGACTGGATTGGACTATAATCTGTAGTTTTCCCATCACTTATTAATCTTAATAGAGTCCTGACGCCATTATGGGTGATGAGAAAACCGCTCATGAGAAAGAACAGGCTGATTTAGGCTAAAAAGATTGAGATTGTTATTCACTTAAAAACCATTTAAAAACCTCCTTTTCCTTGTTCCTTGGCATTGCAAGATGAAAACTCTGGGCCTGACTTTAAAGAATTTATGTTTTAGTGAGAAATATACAATATTTATATAAATAACTACATTTAAATAAAATATATTGAGTGTGCCATTAAAGAAACACAGAAGAATGAATAATTGTCAGAGACTCTCCAAGAAGAAGGTTAGCCTTTTAAAGCCTTTCTCCTAATTTGTCAAAGAAAAATGAAGGCTGTATAGTTTCTTGCAGTGCTGTCCAATAGAAATAATGAGAAGCCACAGAAGAAACCCCATTAGTAAATCAAAATTTCTAGAAATCACATTGAATAGAAAAAGAAAGAAATGAAATTATTTTTAATGATTCATTTAATTTAAACCACTGTAGCCCAAATATTCTGCTTTCAGTGTAGTATTAATATATACCTTATTGAGCTATTTCTTTTTGTCATATGAATGAAAGCCACTGTGCACTTTACACTAACAGTTCATCTGCATGGGAACTAACCACATTTCTGTTTCTCTGTAAACATGTGTAAGTGGCTATCACATACACAGTACAAGCTTCACAGCCAAGAATGTGACTTTGGATTCAGACATCCTTCAGTTTGGGTCCCTAATTTCACTGCTTATCTATCATATTTACACCTCAGTTCCCTGATATACAAAATATGGATAAAAATGATGCTTACCTATGTGTTTCTAAAAGTGCTGAGCACAGTGTCTGGCACTTTAAAAGTGGTTAAGTCACCATAACAAACAGTGCCTTTCACCACCTTCATGTGGTGAATCCATGTATATAGCCAGATGTGGGTCATTTCAATTGTGGATGTGACACAGGATATATAAATACAAAAAAAAAAAAAAAAAAAAAGTACATTCAAGGATTTTAAAAATGCTTATTTCAAAGAAACATTTCTCTTCGTATGCTTAGGGCGGATTAATTTTAGAGTTAAAAGGACATCTTTCAATAATAGTAGATTTCAGATAAAATCATGTGACTCTAAATGCTTCCATTGTTAAATAAAAAGGTTTCCTACCCCCATTTTAGTCTTTTGAAAATAATTATCTACTGAGAAACACAAGATTTGGAATATGAAGGATTGCTCTTTTTAATTTTAATTTTTAAAAAAGTATCACTTTGACCTTCTTCAGGAATCTCATTTCTCTGAAAGGTAATCCAAATTGAACTGGAGCTCCTATGAAGAACAAAGATTATGCTTCATTGGGACACAATTTGTAAGATGCTTTTGAATTTATATTTATGTGTGTGTGTGTGTGTGTGTGTGTGTAGAGAGAGAGAGAGAGAGAGAGAGTTTTTGACATTTTTATATGCTTTCCACAGGGGCATTTAGGTTCTTGCTGTTGCTGACCACTGTTGTGCCTCGGCTTATACTTTGAAGGGTTGAACTTTGCACTAAGCACAGTGAGCTTGTGTGTCACTTTGCTAAGCAGCCTGTCCTGCCACCTGGGATTTAGAGAGATTTATATAGAAAGTGACATTGTAATGTATCATACAGGACTTAAACGGTTTAATTTTCAGAAATGGAAATCTTTAATAGGAAAGTTCAAACGGTTTGTAGCTTTTGGGCAGGGGTGGGGGAAGGGCGTTGATGAGGTACATCAGAAACACTAGGACTATGCCAAAGAACAAATTGAAATAGCACTGTCCTGAATTGTCTGAGCCTGATCCCAAATCACTGGCAAATCTTAATTGAGTGGGAAAATACTGGATTATGAAGCCAACTTGTGTCACCAGAATTTCATCCTTAATGTATTTTGCTCTTTTGTTTTTTCCCAAAAGAGAGACCTCTGAGAAAGAATGCAAGATTTACAATCACACATTTCACACATGACAAAATGAACTGAATCTTTAAAGATAACAGACTAAAGTATAGTTCCTTTTGGTCCAATGGATTGTTTAAACTGATGTGGTCATGATTTATAATTTGCAGTGCAGAAATCACTACGATTCCTAGATTTTCTTTTGCAAATAGTTCTGTATGTACCTATTTCTTGAACCATTTTCTGTATTCATTCATTCAACTCAAGATATTTATTGAATGTCTACTCTGTGCCAGGGCCTGTGGCTTACTCAGTACTTGAGAAAAAGGACAGTGATTATTTCTGGAGACTCTCTATAAACAAACATCTTATTATCGAATGGTTATTTAAAATGCTAGTCATCACTTTTCCCGATTTCATATAGACGTTTTTTTTGCCAACTTGCAATAGAGGATTGTGGCATGAGCTAGAAAACTCTAGTGTCTTTGTTTTTGAAGGATTTGTTTGCTACTGGACATTTTCTTCATCCAAAATTGTGATGAAAATAAACTGTAGAAGAATAACTGATTTCTATAATCTATGTAGCAGTTTTTATTTGCATTTAAGAAGGAGAAAATAGATCATACTTGGCCATATTTGGCTCTCAGCTGTAGAATTCGGATCCTCAAACCTTTTAATCATGCCAGATTACGTGAGTGTTTTGTGACACAGATGTACAGTCACTAGGGATTAGACTTGTTTTAAAATTGTTATTCTAGACATCTGTATGCAGATACAACAATGCCTTTAGAAATCTAAGTATGAATCCTTCTGAAAGTAACAAATATGTTAGAAAAGGAAGATTCCCTCCAACGAAACTCTCTAGAATAAAAAATACAAATTAAAACATTTATGAGTATGTCTTTATGAGATTTATTTACCTTTCTCTGAAAAATATAACCTCTATGTACTGACACATTTTAAATAAACAGGCAATTGAAAGATCACTCAGTTTAATGTAAATGTAGTTAACTCTTAGAAAAATGACTGTAATATAAGCTTGTAACTTGATGTATTTATATATAATCTCAAAAATGTAAAGAGAATATATTGTGCATGAAAATACATTAGGCTCCCCATCAGTGTCTCTTTACCACTTCAGAGTCTTTATCATTAATAACTAAATGTAGCATTGCCTAAATCCATTTATGTTTTTGTAGGTACATTTATTTAGTATTTACCAGACTCCTGGCATATCCCCCTACATGCCAACCTATGCATGGCCCTAAGCCAAAGAAAGACTGATAAAGGAACTCAAAAGAAAACCAGGTCCCTTACCTTGAAATAAGGTAAACACTGATGCAAAATAAATTCTTCATAGTTTCGCCCAGCTTAAGGCTGAGGCTGGAATTTTGCCTGAAATCAGCCCTTGCTTGGTTTTGGACCTTCTTGGCTTACTTTCCTACTGCCTTGCTCATTTCTCCAGGAGTATTTCCTTAATAAAGTATTTACCATTGAATTCGTACTTTAGAATCTACTTCTTGAGACTGTGACCTAAGAAAAATTGTTATGCCTTTGAGTTTTACAGCTTATTTTTCTCTTCCCACACTGTCAACTATTATTCTTGGATGCTCTCAATCTGCCTTTTTCCCACTTGCCTTGAATAACACATTCCAGGCTCTGTTATTTGCTGTTTCTGATGTATTATAGACAGAGATGGAAAACTTGGTATAATTACATATACAGATAGAATGTGTAGCTGTGAGTGAAAACTTAAGTTTGTTTTGGAGTTTTTTATTTTATTTACTTTTGGAAGGTACTACTTTTTTCTCAGCTAGAGTTTTTCATGTTTTTTTTTTTTTTTTTTTTTTTGAAAAGTGACTTCCAAATAAAGGAGTGCTCTACATGAAGCAGCTAAAATGCATGAAACGGTATAATAAAGTACCAAATTATGCAGTACAAAAAGAGAAGAAACAAACACCATAATAAGATGCTAATTGTACCATATACTCTGATTGAGTGACACTGATTAGATGTCAAGCGCATCAAGCCCTATTCACCCTGACACCCTCTTCTCCAATCTCTACCCACCCCCCATCATCAAACCATTAAGGTACATCAACACATATTTTCAGTAAGAGATCACAGAATTGAATCAACTTGGTCAGAGTATTTAGGATCTCAGGATTTGTGGGCACCTGGCTACATATTTGGTTGAGAAATCTAATCTTCTGGGAATAAGCTTTAACTAGAAGAGTTTGCTTATGTGATACACACTGGGCATTGTCTCTCTGATTGTCTTTTCACACTGTGTGGTCACAAAACATGGTTCTACAAAAAGACCTGACTATTCACACTATGAGCTCTCTGAAGTCTACGACGAGGTATGCAGTTCAATACAGCAAAATAAAAGATGGAAATACGTGTCCCCCTGGAAGCTGCTGTGCCCATTTAAATAAAATGTCCTCAAAAATGCCCTGCTGGGTATGTCATGGAGGAAACTATATGTAATTTTCTTTTCCACAAAGCTCAGCAAGCTCCAATCGAATCTGTTTGCAGAAAACAAACATGCTCCACTTTGGGGCACAACATATTCATCCTTATTTTTTTATTCTTTTTAATTTTCCTGATGTTTCCGTAATGACAATCTATGGACTGAGGATCCATTATGCAGAATGTATTTCCAAGTGTTCTGGTACCTTTGTATACGAAATGTTCCTGTTTACATTAGGAATATGAAATAGTGGTACAAATAAGACTTTTGGGGAGGAAATCTTTAAACTAGTTAAGTGAACAGCCTGCTGTGGTGCCTTTAAGCACGTCAAAGCATGTATTTACCAGGAAATAGTTCAGTATGCTAATTGCAGCTTGTTATTATGTAGGTCATTAAACTTGCTTCCCTAGTGAACAGCACTAGACAGCTCCTTGTTTTGTAGCCCACTTTGACCTACTGTATATTCTTAAGTGGAATCAAATTCTGTTTCTCAGTAATCACTATTTGCATTACTCTATTTCATGGCTCAGACTGGCCTTCCTCACAAATGTCAACTTCAGTGACATCCACCTGACTGAAGAGTTCATACCTGCCGAAGCTTATTATAAGAGTGCTATGACATTTTCTTAAACACATTGCTTTCTTTAGATTTTAGGAAAATGGTATTGCATTTTTAGCAAATATTGTGGATTCAATGACATAAACATATAACAATGAAACAATGCAAATTATAATGTCATGAAAGCAATATTACCATGTCAAAATAGTGCAGTCAACAATAAGCTCATGCCTTGCTGATTTTGTCCTCATTGCAGGAGAAAACAAACAGACCAAATGCTCCTTAAACTGTTATTTGTGTTATGATGTTTTTGAAGAAATTTGCTTCACTATAATTAATCACCTTTTAACTATAAACTGGTTCTTCATTCCATAGTTTCCTTGGTAAATTGAACACCCATATTATTCTTCCCATTGAGTGATTTGTTTTTTAATAGCATTGGTATGATAGAATTGCAGTATTCCTTATAATAAAATCTAAGGATATTCATTAATGTATAATATATTAGCTCTTCAAAAGCATTTTGTATTAATTTTATTTATTGTGAATAGATATAATTTCAGGAGATAAATTTGCTCCAACTCTATACTATAATACATCATTTCAACAAATAGTAAACACAATTTAACATGCAGTTTCCCTTATTGTCTTGACTATTAGGAACCTCAGAGTTAATCCTGTGATTAATTGCTGACTTTGTCCTAATTGAACACTGAATCTTTTTTTTTTTTTTTTTTTGGTAGAGCTGGGGATTGAACCCAGGGCCTTGTGCTTGTGAAGTAAGCATTCTACCAACTGAGCTATATCCCCAGCCCAGAAAGAATCATTTCTATAAGTCACTTAGTCTTATTTTAATGGTCCAGGTAAGTAGGACTTCTAAAATTAAAGAAAATACTTTAGGGACCAATAATAGATGAAACAATAAACTTCTACATAATCATGGTCTGTGAGTTAAAAAGGAAAAAACAATAGTTATAGGAGAGGCTGTAAGAGACAAAGAAAACTCTTTAAATTCTAGACTTTCTTTATCATCCAAAACTGATTTGTTCCTGAAAAAATTGTGCTGCTTAAAAACAGTATTAAAAAAATCTTGTTTCCCATTCATACATAAACACCAACCAATTTTTCCAATTTGATTAAAACATTTTTAAACACCTATTTTAGGATTTTTAGAATGTACACAACAGCAATTACCTAATTATCTAATACTTAATAAACTCATTGATGGGTATATTTTTGTGCAGTTTGCAATAAAGCCATTCAGTATTACCTATAAATTATATTTCAACACCACAGGAAACATGTTCTATAATGTAAACAAGGCAGGAATCATTAAGGTAGGCAAGATACTCAATTGCCATCATGATAGAGTAGTCCAACTTCTGAGCTCCATGGGCAGATGGAGGAGCTGTTGGCAGAAACAAGGTTTAGGGCCTCATGGACAAATGTTTTGTAAGCCACTGCAAAGATTCTGCTATTGGTCCAAGGAAGAATGAAAATTTGAAGCAACTTTAAATATACTAGCTGTGCAGTTTCTGTGTAACAAATGTAACAAAAACTATTCATATTGCAACATATCTGACAGGAGTTGGCTGAAAAACTTATTTAACTGTTTGAGTTACTATCCCTGAGCTTTAATGAAAGGTTCCTATTTATTAAAAAAAACGCCGTGAAAGACAATTTGCTTTCTTGATCATTTTAGGATCTGGGCAACAGGATTGCTGGTTTTGTAGACCTCTATCATTCTATACCACTAAGAGGAAATAGACCAGGGTTGAATTTCCTAAAGCCTGGATTTTTGAGGACATACTGAAGTCTAGCATAGCTGAGAATTTATGCCCTTCTGTAGGCTACAGGTCTGATAAACAATGAGAAACAGTGTGGCTGTATCCTCGTCATGTAGCTGTTCATTTGGCTAACTGCCACCACAGAGCTGGTAAGCACTCCTGAGCTGTCCTTTCTTCTCCTCAGCTCCCTGCTTTGTTTCCGGTAGTCTCAATGTGGCAGGCTCTTGAACACCTTCTCTTTTCCAATGAATTAAAAAAATAACGTGAAAATAAGTCACGTTATTTTTTATTTTTTTGCCATAGTGAATTCTATCTTTATCCATGTAAGTACTCAAATAATGTACAAATCCATCTGATTTCTTCACTTTTACCAATTAGTAATACTTGTTCCTGGATATTTGTTAGCAAAAAAAGTATAAATGTGAGGCTTATAAGATACTTTTGTATGCAGGTTTTGTGGTGTTTGTTTTTAAGAATATTTATTACTTATTTAGTCTACTTTTAGGGGAATTTCCGTTGGACTGATGTGTGTTAACTCCCAGAGGAGACCTGAAGCTATTGTCTATTGTGGATATCTATAATCTATCTACCTATTCATTCATAATGGAGAGGCGTTTAGAAAATACGAAATGGTTTTATAATTTTCAAACACCAGCAAGCTAGCTTTTGAAAATTATGCTTCAATGATTGCAAAAGCTCATTGTTTTGGCAGAAGTTCTTCTGCTCTGTGGTTGGCTACTAAGTTAAAACTTCTTGATGAACAGCTGCATCTCATATCAGTGAAGATAAATGGCCAAAAGAGCTTTGAACTTCAAAAATGCTGTTACTAGTGTTGCTTTTGATGTGAAATTTTTTTTAGGATGTAGGTTATTTGTAACCTTGACCATTAATTGGTCCATTTTTGCAGATACCACCATGTCCAGTTAGGAGTGTCACTTTAACAATGGCAATGGGGTCATGATGATGTAATTGTTCAGCTTTCTTATTGTTCCCTTCTTGATTGCCATACTTTCTGATAGCTTTCTCAGCTAAAGAACTCTATTCCAGGAAGTATTGCCATTTTTTTTTTTCATTTCTTTTTTTTTAATTCATTTTTATTGACTTAAAACCAGTATTGCCATTTTAAAGATTATAAAATGGATATGTCAGCTGTGTGGAAGAGAGATGTGTGCCTTTTCGGCACATGTGACCTGCATTAGAGTTTGGATTGTTTACCAACTAGTCAAGAGTGAGACAGACATTCTCCTGCTTCTCTGTTTATCTGTCCTAGATGGAACTGAAATTAAATATTTTCATTGGAAGTTACAATTAATGGGTGGTAGAGAATGTACTGTGAAACCATAAGCATATATGAATAAGAGATAAGGCCTGCATTTTATTTGTTTATTGAGGAAAATGCTACAGTTTTATACCAAAGATATTGATGTCATGTATGCCTGAGAATAGATAAGTTTTTACAAATGGTTTTACAACCAGGGTCTTATAGGTACTACAAGAATATAATTGATTGCCTTATTTCTTATTCAGCACTGAAACCTACAATGAAAATTTAAAGCATTCTACGTAACAATTTTATGTAACATATTCTTGGCTGATATGTGTTATTATAGAAAATATTCCACTAGGAATTGAATTTTCTTGTGATATCACTAAGAGAAAAAGTCAATATTTGCATTTCTTAAGAGCCATTCAACTAAACATGGACCTAAGATTTGGCAAAAAAAATGAAATTTTATTGCATTCACACTCAGGAAAATAGAACAACTTCCCAAAATCAGGTAAAAAATGTTTAGCATCAGTTTTATTGAATAGACTGAGTTACTTGATTATGCTGAATGGAGTGTTGTGACCATGATAATTACTTGGTCACAACCCTTTCTAATCTGCAGACACTCTAACCTGTTATGTGATATGTAACTCTGTACCACAAATTAGATATGAAAAGGGGAAATGGCAAAGTCCTGTGCCCCAAAAGATAATATTATAATGTCCTTCACTTTCAAGTGTGCGCTATCTTCCCTCACCAAATGTCATAGTAAAAGTGTCACTAGCCTGTTGCTATGAGCTGTGTCTTTGATGCAGAATTAAAATTTATATGTAGTCACTGAATTGAGTTTTATAGGTAATCAGTGAACGGTTTTGTGTACAACAATATGCAAACAAAGGATTTTTAAAAATCCTTTTCTTATTTTCTTTAAATAGCAATCTTCTGTCCCTTCACACAACAGTATCCTACTTGAGCTAATATATTTATGCTTAGTTGTCCAAATACCTCCAAATGTTATAGTTCACTCTTAGCTATAACATGGTTAGGAGAATTAGCACAAAACCACAAACAAGTGCACATGCAAGTACAATAACACAGCTCCAGGTAAGGTGTGTCCCTAGCTCGACTTCCATCCCTGAACCCTTGCAAGATCATTTATAGGTGCAGACATAGAAAAGTGTGTATTGCCTCTTTTCATATTACATTACATGTTCTTGTTTCCATGGAGAAATTTCTTCTTTGTTTTATTTACCAAAACCTCAAGCAATTATTAAACCCCTACTTTTGGTTTTTAGTATAATAAATGCTACAAACAATACCAAGTATAGGATTATATAGAGCAAAGACCTTAGATGGCAATTGATTCTTTAAACTATGAGAAATTAATTGGATCTTAAAAATTAATAGAATTTTCAGGCTCAAGAAATGTCTTCTTTGTGTCAGAAGTAGTTACAATGATGGGACGGGAAAAACATCATCTTAGCAAAACAATTTGATTAGAAAACCTATTCAGGCAAATACCTGCAATGTGAATGTGGGATGAGTGAAGGGTGGGTATGACATTGAGAAGGTTGAACTCAACATACACTACGGGAGACAATGAAGAATAAAGAATGATATTCTGTGTCTCTCCCTCAAAATTGACCCATCTTCCTACTATTGGGTGAAATACACTTAACTTCTCCTAGTTACTTGCCATTTTTTCTGTATCATTGAAAGAAACCTTTCCTTCCCTATTTGAAGTGATAAATACAACACTTGACGCCAAGAAGATAGATGGTAATAACAGTGGACTTATAGATTTCATACAGCCAGTGCTGACAATGGGTGCTCATGAATATCAGTTCTGATCATGATGGGGTTAAACAAGTTTTCAGGTAAATATTCTGTGATTTTACCCACAGAATTACTTAATAAGACCTCTTCAAATGAAACTCTATATTTTAAAGAAAATAACTGGCTCAAATGTCATTTCAAATTTATAAACCACATCTCCAGTGTCATTTCACACATGAAAAATCTGTAATAGAATCATTTGAGGGATTATTATTTCATACAGGTTTTAACTTGGAATCTTTTTCTTGAGTAGTTTTTGAAAATAGGATATAAAACTATCTTTTTGGAATAGGTGAGATGAAACTCAGATGGACTAGATAATCCCCATCCTTTCCACACTATGCTTTCAATATTATGCTCTCCATTCCAAAACTATTTAGGAAACTCATTAGCTTAAACCTTCATAGCTTAATTAGACAGTGTGAAATAGTGCACCTTATGTACACAGTTCTTCTATACTTTGTAAACACAGCCTCTCTTTATAAAATAACAGAATACATAGCCATTACTTTAAAAATAGCATTTAGAGAAGAAGTCAAGTTGAAGCACAAGTGAAAAGTAAAAGTGGGCTTCCCTTAGTACACACTTTCTGTAAAATGTGTTTGCAAGCAGTTTGACTTAGAGGAGGATTAAAGGAAGAAACTCTGAACCAAATGTGACGATTTGAAGGCAATGAACCATGATTGATGATAATTTTGGCAAAATAAAATCTAAGCTACAAACTTTAGCAAATTATGCTAAATATGAGTTGACTAATTTTAAATAGCTCATACTTAGCAAAACAAAGGGTTAAAAAAAAAGTGCTCCTTTCTAGAGAGCACCTTAAGTGCCATCTCAATATGTGCTGCTTTTAAATAATATGTAGATGATGAAACTGCTTTTACTTTCTTATACGTAAATTCACTTCTAACTGTAGATATCCATCATTGTAATATGGTTAACATTGGTCCTCTGTGCCACCAAAGTGAAGTAGGTAGCATGTTGAATTCATTGCATTTTGTTTGGTTGTTTATTTATTTCTGGTGTACTAGGGATTGAACCCAGGGCTTTGCTTACATGCTCTAATCTGAGCTACAACCCCATCATGCCAGCTATCATTTAAATACAGTATCTATACTGATTTATATTCTCTTAAGACTTAAATTGTACTCCAGAAATCTGGCATTTACGGTAATAGCTAGTTAACTTTTTCATATCACTAACAATGATGTAGTGTTCCTTGGGTTTAAACATGTCAGGGTTAGGAATTACAGGTGTGACACATTGAAGTGAAAGCAAACAACTAAGGTTTAATTCTGACTTGGAAATCAGAATAATTCCTGATCCTGATCCTACTACTTCCTGATTATATGAGCTTTATTAAAAGATATACATTACTTTTGGTGCTTGGTTTATAAGAGTGTTTGAAAACTTATGTATGTCCACACATGTCTACTTACGTAGTAGACATAACTCATGCAAGGAAATGAAGGAACACTAGGTATTTAGAAATCCAAGCAACTATGTACTATATCTCTTTCAGTCTTCTCTTTCCCTATCTGGAGCAAGTTGTTATATTTTATAAAATATTTGAAAGGCAGGAGAGGATCACCAAAGAAAATGAAAAGAGGGAAATAATAGGTCTATAATAGGAGGAAACATCAAAAGGTATCTATTATGCATAGCCAGAACATGCTCCTTTGCCAAGTAGGTATAATACCTTCTCTGCAAGTGTGTTGTAAGGAGTAGTAATTATGTGTGAAGCTTTGTGAGTGGGCTCACATCAGATACTCAATGAATCACAGTATTATTATCATTCTGAACAGGAGCAATGAGCCTCAGATGGGCATGTATATGCAGGGCCAACATCAGTCTGCCTCCCTGATCCTGTTCACGACGATTGAGAAGCCCAAGTGATCCATCTGCAAGAGCTCGAATTGACTCCTTCCTTCCCTGGATTAAATTAATCCAGATTTAAACTAAACTAGATATCTACTAGTGTATTCCAAACACAGCACATATAGTACAGTACTCAGATACTAGAAGGACAAATATATTTAGGAAGAATAAATACTTCTGCTTATGAGAAACAAAAAATATTGAGAGATATGGGAATATTACTAAGCACAATAGTGAATAGTGGAACAGATTTTTTAAGGCATAATAGTGCAAATACTAAATGTTGATTAAATTTATTAGGTAATTATTTTAAAGGATGGTTTTATGAAAGTGGGGATAACTGTGAGAGTCAAATTCTCATCATTTTTAGGAAGAGGCTAAATTCAGTGAGTGTCAAAAGTTAATAAGCTATGAAAACAACACATTTAAGAATATGGAAACTGAAAATGAATTGCATAATACTAAGTATGAAGTGGTTGTCTCTGGGAGAGAGGATATGTGATAGAAGAATGTGGAGTGAAGAGGGTGCTCTTTTGTTCTTGTAAGATGTATAGTATTTGGTTGATTCCTTAAAGAAATTCATATATTGCTCTGAAAAAAGTAAAAATTAAATTAATTTTTGGTTACAAGAAACCCCACAAATCTTCCATAGGGGCTATATTTTAACATTTTCTAGTAAACTTGATACTAAGTTTATCTTATGAAGGGACTGTATGGCATTTCCATTGCTGCAGTTTAACAAGAACAGATATTCTGAAATACCAGAATCCTCCCCATAAAACAACTCTACACTGAGTAATTTAGAGCAAATGTATTTTGAGAAGCATTACTGAATTTTTAAGAATATAGAAGTCCTCCACAAACTACAAACACAACAAAACCCTCACAAAACACAAAATTAATAATATAATAAAAGTGGAGAAACCCAAACAGAAGTCAGAACTGCCTTAGATGTATGCCCAGTCCAGAAATTTCAAACTTTACTGGCTGTTGGTGCCACTTGTGGAGAGGGCTGGAACTTGTGAAGCAAGAGCTCAGGCTGAGCCTCCCTGTCCTCCCCCCCAAACACACACACACACACACACACACACACTACTTTTCTAAGTCAGACACTCAAAAATGACAGCCTTCCAATGAAAGGGGAAATGACTTCCAGGTGAACCAATAACAACAGTAAAAATATCAGTTCATCTGCTAAGACTTGGCAGAAAACCACCTTGGTATTCTTACTATTAATAATCTTCCCTAATTACTACCTATAACCCTGTAGTCCTGGAATTTGAATTATACCATATTCCCATTGTATGAAACCCCAATCCAAGAAACAACACTAAAGTGTTTCCAAGTCACTTATGCTCCTGGGAGAGAGGGTTCCCAGACTTAGTCAATAAGAATACAGAATGCTAACCCAGATAAGTTAGAGATACTTCTAATTGTCTTTATATATGCACATTAAGAAAACATACAGATTAAAATTGTTTTATGAGACATTCTAATACTAAAAACACTTTGTTGTTTATCCAAAACAAGTTATAGGTATTTAAATTAGACCCTTTTTTATACTTTTCTAATAAGTTCCTAACAATTCTATATTTTGCAGTCCATTTCAGAATTTCTTGCAATTAGTCTATATTCCATTCACATTGCAGCCTAGCTCCACATTCCTCACACACACACACACACATATTATTTAATTATTCTGTCTGTTGAGCATTCATTGTGAGAAAACATGCTGAACATTGGCATTATAAAACAGTATACTGAAAATACATTGGCATAAAGCCAACAAATCTGAAAATCATTCTTCAAAGAGTTTCTGATGCAAATAAGGCCATGTTTATGGCCTAACTTGCTTTTTTTCCATTTTTCAGTATTATATTGCATCTATTGATTAGTGGCATTTAAAAACATTGTACAGTGACAAAAAAGAGCATTATGATGAATTTTAATTTCTTTTCAACATATAATGATCCCCCTGTTCTTATGCTGATGTTATTTAGTAACACCCATGAAAACACCCTTGAAAAGTATTCTAAAAGATAGTAATGACAAAAGCTTTAATAATTATCCATTTTAAGTTGGAATTTAGCTTCCTTCCATAAATAATAATATCCACTTTAATAATAGTACTGACACTTAAAGGGACATTTTTGTGGATTTTTCCTTTAACACATTCAACACGTCCTTTTAAACAATAGACCTCTTCAAGAATACTCTTTCCCTTCCAATTTGCTAAAGAGATATTGGGAACTGTGAACATAAAATTAGTAGACTTCACTCAATGGACTATTAAAATAGTTAAACAAGAATTTTGGGCACCTTTTCTTCAGAATTAAAGTATGATTTGAGTGCTTCAAATAAATTGAGATGTTCTTAAGTGCATTTGTTAAAGATCTAACAGGTTTTTGAATGTGAGAGAATTGAATACTGAATGTAAACAAAAATCACAAAAATCATTTAATTGCTCAGTTTGAATAGTAAAAATCCTAAAAAGAACAATTTCATTGTAATTACCTCAGTGTCAATAGGAAAAACATTAAATACTGTTTCATCTACATTATGCAGCATACGTGCAGAATAACCAACACCTACAGAGAATCCTTAGTATTTTGCTTCACCTTTGAATTAATATTATCTGCACTCACATAAATCTTTTACATAAATATAATACAAATTTTTATTTGTATTATGTCTACAAAATGGAGTAGACTTTTTTTTTTCCTTTATTAACTTCAATTCAAATAAAATAGTCCCTGCCAAAATTTGCTGTTGCTGAAGTCTTATCTGGAAAGAGTTTCCTTGCAGTAGCTTATAGCCAAGACTTTTTCATGAAAAAATATCTCACAAGTAAGGGAACATTTTTCCTACATTGTGATAACGTGCATTTATGGCTACACCATAAAAAAGGTGAGGCATTTAGATCTTTGATAATCTCTGTAGTAGTAAATGGACCTATTGCATTTTTTATTTTTGTAGTAGAATTCATTTTGACACTTGAAAATCTGCTTGCTCTTTTGGAATTGGAAAATGCTTCTGGTAGCAATATGTTTAGTTATTTGAGCTGTAAAACTGATGAAATGTACATAGTGAGTAGCCATTAAACTTCTATTGTCATTATTTTATCTTCTGAATTTTGTCAATATCATTTTTCTTTGATACTAGTTGAGAAAATCATATATATATATATATATATATATATATATATATATATTTTAGGCCTAACTATAGAATATGCTATTTTTTGTTTGCCGCTCTATCATTCTTTTTATTCACTGAACAGTTTTATCTGCACAAATGTCTTCAAAAGTACTTTTTCCTTTTTAGTGCTTATCCACTGTTTAAAAAAATTCATTATGAAAACCACACTTGTATTTTGGCAAGATATATTTTGCATTCACATGTGCACAAATTAAAATGTTGACAGATACTATAAGAATTGAAAAGAATTAATATGATGATCTCATATCAGTGGGTCACTGTGTCAGTGTTAGAGTCTAATACAAAACTAATCATAACCAGGGTTGAACTACTAAAATGCTTGTGAACTTTTAACTAATAATAATTGAATTTCATAACTGATGCAAACTTCTCATTGACTGATAGCAAGAGCTGTATTTGTAAGGCACAGTGTCCCCTCAAAAAGTCAAAATTGGTCTTGTGCAATTTTGGAAGTCCAGTTTGTGAACTTTCAGAAGCAATCCTACCTTTGGAAGCAAGATTGATGTTTTCAGTTGTGTTACTGTGCTCAGGAGAAAAAGGGACAAGAGGTAGGGGAAGGTTTGGGAGGTAGGTAATGCTGGGGACTGACATTGGTCATATTATGTTGTGTGCATGTATAATATGTAACAACATCCCACCGTTATGTACAGCTACAGTGCACCAATTAAATAATGTGGAAAGAGAAAAAAGAAAAGAAAATTGGCAAAGTTATGCTGCCACACTTACATAGAGTACTTCTTAAAAGAACAAAGTTTATTAATGTAGATTATAAAAACTCATTTTCAGAAATAATATTAAATAAATGAATACTTATAAAGCATTATCACCAGAAGGAAAACTACTACTCATTTAAAGTTACAGAAAATCTTTTTTATAGAAAAACCTGCCTGTGTTGCCGGAATAGGTGCATTCTTAATTGTGTGGATATGTGTATATCTGCATTATATTAGCATCTGTAGTCACAGGAATCCATTTTAAACTAAAGATTCATTTATATGAGAATTGACATAACTGATAATTGACATCTATTAGATTTCTTGTATATTTCTTTCAGTATGAATATGATTTCCTTTACTATGTTTTTATTTACATTAATTTTGGGTTTAGACTTTGGAATTTTCCTCTTCTCCATAGTGGGTGATTTTTGTTTTTTTGAAAATTTTATTAATGTTCATACTGTCTATAAGATGGTAAGTTTATTTTTTTGTTCTAATTAGTTATACATACAGTAGAATGCATTTTGACACATCATATTTAATGGGAGTACAACTTCTCACTCTTGCCATTGTACACAATGTAGAATCACACCAGAAGTATAATTATATATGCACATAGAGTAATAATGTCCAATTCATTCTACAATCTTTCCTACCCCCATATCCCCTTCCCTCCCTTCATTCCCCTCTAATCCCAAGTACATCTATTCTTCCCTAGCCGCCACCCCCTTATTATGAGTTAGCATCCACCTATCAGAGAAAACATTCAGCCTTTGTTGAGTGATTTGATCTTTATTTTCTGTACGCCTAGGAAAAGCTGGAGACAGTATAGTCGGTTACTATATACCCACAGGTATTCATGATTATCTTATGAAAACTTTATTCTAGGATGTGTATTTGGCTCCCATGTTTATGGTCATACTTTATTGATAAAAGATGCAATTATTGGTCAGTATACACACACACCAGAAAGACATGCAAATGCACACAATATTCTATCATTACAAGAAATGTCTAAGAGTATATTTGTTGAATCGATAGATTCCAAGTGGTAAAGCAGGTAAAATTCATCACAGGAACTTATCATCAAATGCCAGCTGCTTAAGTGTCTTCCTTCATACCTCCCTACTGGTTATGGAGACCCACCTTCAATGCCACCATCCTGAATTTTGGAAAACAGAGAATTATGTTGCTACCCTTTCTCTCTCCCTACCCAGCCACTGAATTGATTTATTCATCTATTTAAAGTGTCTGAGGGGCAGCAGGAATCTATTTTATGTACAGGGAAAAGAATGTTTGCTTCCAAAAGGTTGAAGTGTCACTCCAGGACAACTTTCACCCACTGCTGCTGAGTGAAAAATACCAGTATTTGGAGTGTCAACATGAGTCATGGCTCAGTTTGCTTCTTGAACTCTGAAATTGTTTTCCTTTCTTGCTACCCAGAGCTCGCTGAATGTTGATCATCAAAATATAATAAAGATATCTTTTCCTGTATCCTCTGATAAAAGACCGTTTGAATCCCAAAGTGCTGGGCATTCTTGACCTTAAACATGCTGTGCATCTCAGTGGAGTTAGCAGTGGATTTAGAAGACTGTGTAACCATACAACATTCTTTTTTTTTTTTTTTTTTTCAGTTAATGTGTCACAGTTTTTCCCATGGTGGCAGTGATTTTTATACCAAAAACAGCAAGTGTTCAAGAGCTAAAATAGATTAAACAGCATGGTTCTTCTATAGGGATAAATGATTTGCAGGATATCTATTCAGTGAAAGGGAAAGAGGATGGGCAATGGAGATTGGTGCCAGAGAATTGCAACCATTTTTATTTAAATGGGCACAATGCTGAAGTTGATAACTTTTAAGGTTCTCCTAACATTGTTCTGAAGCTTTGTATGTTACATTCCACCTACCCAAAATCTATCCCCAAAGTTACTAGTGACATAAAACAAAGAAACAATAGTTTAATGAAGGAATCTATTACTTGTGGTGCAGAAATATACACATACTGTGCTGTTGCTTTTGGTATGGCAATTGGGTCATGGATCACTTAAGTATCCACCTTGCAGAAATAAAGATCACCTTTACCAAGTGAATTTGAGGAGTCTTGAGAGTCTTCCCAGGTCCACAGAAGCAATTTTTGGATGATACATGATCAGGTTTTTAATGTGCTCTAGTGTTTCTCTCTCTGACTTAGAAGACTGATTCGAGACAGAATTATCCTTGGTATTGACCCATCTTCTCCCATATCAATCACTTTTTCTCTTTTAAACCAATTCATTGTTACTTCTTCTGGAAAAGATATAATTGGGAGTGCAATAGAGTTCAGCTAATTCTGAACATTGAAATAGTCTAGAAGATATTAAAATATGAAGAGTTAGATACACTTTTATTTCAAATATGTTCCCTCTCAATTTGGCAGCCTTTGTGTTTTAGTGATTATTTGACTCATTAAAATATACTAGCCCAGTGACTGGGGCAAGATCATATACTATTTCATGCAAAATAACACAGTTATTAAAATCTTGAGACTTACCAAATGAACTTTCTATCTCCTTATTTCCTCCCTTACTGCTGAAATATGACTTTTTAGTATCACTTTTAAATAATTTCAAAAACTTCTCTTTATAGGTTTAGAGTTTATTAGACAACCATCATCAAAGCATTGTTTTGTCAGTATGAAAGGCTAGAATATTATGTAAAATGTATGAGGTTTTATATTATTTCCTCTCCCTCAGAAATGGATCTTTTTATACCATTCCATTGGAGTTGACATTTTCTCAGGGATTAAAACAATAAGGCTGAAAATGAAAGTATCAGATAGAGGCCAGGAAGCAGGTAAAAGAATCCCCAAGGTTGGTGATGTTAATTCTCTGGATTCTCACCTTCTAAAGGCTTTTGACATGGACATTTAGATTAAGGCAAATACTCTATAGCTGTTGCCACCGAACTTTTATGATTTAAATATTGATTGACAAATAACTGCATCTTAATAAAATAAATTGCACTATCTTTATTCCTATTTTTCCTAAATTCATTCTTTCTACTATTTATTTTTGTTTGGCATCCTTAGGTTATTTAGACATAATATATTGGCTGAGGAAACTACCAACCCCACAGTCCCTAACACATAATAAGGTTCTTGGCTTAACTTATTATACTTACTTTTTAAAAATAGGCTATGTCTAACTTTAAACCAACTATGGATTCATACATATTTCTCTTTAAATAGCATGTTGACCTTCAGAGAGAACCAGGGAATCACAGTTAAGGTTATACTGAAGAATGTTAATTAGCATTCACTAAGAAACCTAGAGAAGACAAAGATTGATCTTTGTACTTAGAGCAGAATAGTTGGTTTACACAGAATTTATAACCATAATGTCCAATAACAGAGGGACATTCTCCTAATTTAAGTTAAAATTGTTTCTTTTGTAGGAGAAACATGTGCTTGTTTAAGACCAAGGAAATTGTTTTCCCTAGTCACAAATTCTGCAATGTAATAAATTGACTCTTGTAAGGAAAGTCTTATTTCTGATCAATAATATACAGCACAGAATAAACAGAAAGAGAAAGAATAAGTGTCTAAAACACCATTAAATGATTTTTAACATTTCAATATAAAGTCACTGTAAAATACTCATGCTCTGAAATTAAAGAATTACCTAAAGGCAAAGATCTATTGCATAAATTTAATCTGATACCTAAATGTGCCTAGACATTGAATAGGACTTGCTAAGATTCTTGGGAAAGAAGATTTTGGATTCCCTGCCCAACCCCCATCCCATTTCAGGCATGCACCTAGAGCCATTTGAGAATTTTTCTCTATGCTGTTGAGACTCTTCTTTTGAGGTATAGTTCAAAATACCTAGTTTGTCAGCAAGGCACTTCCCAGTCGTGTATAGATTTCCTTAATATCCTGTCTCCCATCATTATCTTCCATTCATGTACCATTCCAGCTACATCAAAGTTTTCTTCATCTTCTGAATGTGCTTTGCTCCTGAGTACCTTCCAGCTATTTCCACTGCTGAGAATTGCTTTCCCTCCTTCACCAGAAGAAAGTCTTTGTTTCTTCCATAGCCTGTCACCTTCTCTGTGAAGCTTTAATCAGCTTCTCCATTCACAATTAGCTGCTATTTTCTTTGTGTTCCCACAGCAGCTGGGCAAAAATCTGTTCACAAGTCTGTCTTCTCAATTAGACTGTACATTCCCCAAGAAGAGTGACTTGATAATCATTGTCTCCATATTGCCTTATCCTACTTGACATTTTTGGATTCCATTTCACTTCAGATGAGTGAATGAATGGTTCACCTACTTTATTTTGATTTGAAATATTACTGTTTATCAGCATGCAATATCTTCTAATCATGAAAATATTTTGACCAGTTCCTAAATATTGGGAAAAGTTATGGTGACCTTGAACTATCACTGAAAGAGATTTTATGATTTATTTTTCTTTTCTAACAAATAGCAATAGCTAATTTGGAAACTGTTGTGATGCTTTAAACAATAATGTATGTGAAGATGTTTTCCAAAAAGTCCCAAAACCTACTCAATAGTGTATGTCTTTATTGTTATTTTACTGTGGGTACTATTCTTAACCTGGACTCTAATTATGAGACTAATATTTCAGAAATATCTATATTCAATCATTATAAAATATCCACCTAATGGAAAATATTTCACAAGTTTGTTTTGTATACAATCTTTATTCAAGATTATTGAATTTCTAAATCAACATTTTTCTTTTGTACTTGAAGTATAAATACACACACACACACACACACACACACACACAGGTATTCCTATCCAAATTAACAAGATGATTGCACATTCTATCATTCAGTGTGTTTTTGTCATTTTGTATAATAACAAACAATTCATCAAAATAAATATGATAGAAATAGTTTTAGATACCTTTGTCCTAGGCAAAGAGTGCAAGTGATATTCTTAAAAAAATACTTTTCTACCTCATCTCTCCCTAATATTTTTACAGCCTTAAGGATTTTACTTTGAAAAACAAATTTTAGACATGCTTAATGAAATGATTCTTTTAAAAATTAAGATGGAAAGTCTGGGATGTAAGGAAGTTGCATGATGCCCCTCAGCCAGGTAGAGATGGAGCCAGGATTCAAATTCAGATATTTTGACTCTCTGTCCAGAGCTATTTCAGACCTTTCTCAGGGAATGTTCTGGGGATTCATGTTACCAATTCTAAAATATCAATAACTGCCCATGTAGTGTTACAGTGCATAGCCCTGAAATATCCACCTGAATAATATGAATTAGGGGAAAATATCAGATATTCTTCATGGTGATCTCCTGAAAATTTGCTATTGTAGCCAGTTCTATCCCGCACTGCTAAATGTGTAGTAGGCTGTAAGATATAACTTATTTACATTTTTAACTTTCAAAGTTTTTATTCTAAAAAATTAAGAAATAAGCACACATGTAAGCTTAGACCCACACAGTGTCAAGATCATTAATCCCTCTGTCTCGAACCTCACATCTTATTTCACTAGATGGTCTTCAGGGTCAATAACGTGCATGGAGCCATCATCTCCTATGATAATAGTCAATGCCTTCAGAAGGATTTCTCCTGAAGGGCCTGGCCTGCCTGAGGATGGTTTACAGATTTATAGCTATAAATTTACGGATGTAAATCTATTTATGTATATATATGTACGATTGTGACTTAAAAGAATGGTAAACATATAAACTAATAAAACTTGTTTATTGTCATTATAAAGTATTATGCCTAATGCATAATTATATGTGTGAACCTCTATTCACTTGGCAGCACAATAGTCTTATTTATACAAGTATCACCACAAACATGTTAGTTTTGCATTGTACTATGGTGTTATGATGGCTGTGATGTCTCTAGGCAATAAAGATTTTTCAAATCCATTATAAATTATGGGGTCCCCATCATATATGTGCTCATTTATTGATCAAAATGTCCTTGTAAAGTGCATGACAACATGTATCTTTTCTCAGATGCAAAGTTATTATTGGAATTTAATTCATGCACGAGCTATATTTAGCACACAATTTGGGGGCATTGATCTAGCCCTTGAAATTCATCCATAGTGAGTATAACCCCTCCACCTCTCTCTCTCACACACACACATACACACAAACACACACACACACACACATACATATTCATGGTTTAGGGTTAGTAGTTTGTGGTGAAATTTATGCTATATTTCTTTCTATGAGTTTTATATAAGGGTTGATTTTCATTTAATACCTATCAGTGACTTTGTGCTACTATTAATGTGAAAACTACCATTTTCATTTCTGAATTATAATGTAAAAATAGCATTTTGAGGGAAATAGCTGACCACCTGTCTTCCAAATTTCATATGCTTCTATATTATTCCAATATCTCTTCTATATTGTTCATTTCTTTTTTTATTATAAAAATTGTTGATGGCTTGTCGTAATATTTTAACTCCAAAAGATGAATATCTAAAAGATTTGCAGTGTATCCTTTATTTTCATACTTTATTTGTTAAATAAGTAGTTCACCTGCTTTCTGACTCTCACAGTTTAAGTAGGAATTATTTATTATTCTTGTGAACAAAAAATAGTAAAATATTCAATAATATGCCACAATTATTTCTGGCTGCGAAAGTAGCTCATATATCATTTTAACTCCAAGCAGAAAAATATGACAAAAATCATTTGAAAGTTTTGAGGTAGTTCTGGTCTATCTCTTAGCAGACTTGGGAGTCTTGGTGTAAAGGTAACTGTGCATTTTAATTGAATGATGCCAGAGCATGTGAACTTATAATTAGATATGGAATCATTGTACACATGTAAGGCATTTCATTTGGTAGAGCAAAGCTGAAGGAAGTTCTGTTTATACATTAAAATCTAGATTCTTTCCTGAATTTCCTGAGTTTATTATATAATTGCTTTCATCTCATCTTTACTTATGACATTTGAAATTCAGATCAATTTCAAATTCATATTTGCCTAAGATTCTTCAGGTTTTATAGTGCCATTATTTTTTCACTTTCTTGAAAGTAATAAGCAGTAAAACAATTAAAACAGAGACAAAGCTATAGTACAACCAGTGTAAACCAGAGCTGTCCTGGGCCAGCTGAGATTGGGTCACCTTAGACACTGATCATTTTCTCAAGGTCTTGTGAGCCATTATTACACAAGATGCACAGGATCACTAAGATCTCCTTGCATTTACTCAGTATTGTTTCCCCCCCTTCATTTAAATTTTAACTGATACATAAAGCATAAAATTATATACAATAGTGGAGTTACATATGACAGTTTTATAAATATAAACAGTAAGTCTTTTCTTAAACATCTTTTTCTTTACCCCAGAAGAAAACATCCCAGGGACAAAAGTGGTCATGAGAAAATTTCTTTATGATCCTTCATAAGGTTTCTTTTTCCTAAGTTGCTCAAACTATTTCACATGCCTTTTATTTTTCTAATATCCCAGTGATGCATTCTGATTTATTTTGACTGATCTGTCTTCATTTTCCCCATTTACTTTATAATTTTAATATTTTCATTTTTCTGACTCTCTTTTTTTCCGTTGAATGTTACTACAAGTTTTTCTTCAGCTGTTTCCATTTTACAATTTAAAATCAAGGCTCTTGGAAGCACATTTTGGGTTTTTTGCTAAGAAATATGACTTCTGTCTATTTAGAAACAACCTATGCAACTTTTCCAAGAAGTAGTATAAGCAGCAAAACAATTAAAACAAAGAGAGAGGGCAGGTTTTATGATATGACAAAAAATTGAGGAGTATTTTAAGTTTTTGTTCTTATGCTTGGCCAACCCAATGATAAATCATGCCTAGTTGCTAAAGCCAAATCATAAAAAGATCTGAACAGTAGATGTAACTTTGTAGTAGATATGCTAAGGCAAAGAGAATTCCCATAACAAAAGCACACATTGCTGATCCCCAGGATAAGGCCAATCCTGTATCCCGTAGTGTGTTTTGTATAACCTACTCCAGTGACCTTAGCTCTACTCATAAAGTTACATATCTTTGACTTAACTTGAAAACTGATAATATTAACATTCAGAACTAAAATTGAAAATACCCATTTTCACTGTCACCTCCAAATGGACAGTGAGACAAGAATATCCTTCTTACTTTCTTTATTGTTGTTCCTGAACACTTTTCTCTTCAACACATAGTTCAAGAAATGTTAAGGATGAGAGAAAAGATAGAAAGAAATGTTAGGGATGACTCACACCATAGCTCAGCTTGTAATACTGAATTGTTTATCACATTTTTGATGAAAAGAAATGTCAGCATTTCAAATAAACATAGTTCCACAGTAATCGTGATGTGGAGTAAGTTATCAAATCACCTCCTCTTTGTCCAGTTATAAGTAATAGGTAATAATAATGCCAATCATTGTGACTTTGTCTTTCTTGATGAGAGGCTATCAAAATATTGATGACTCTGCCTCTAGACAGCATTTACACATGGTATTTTAAATATTTATTTTCTCTGCTTGTGTGGTTTCCCTTTGTTTAATCTTCTCCACCATCAGTTTGTTTACTATTCTTATTGTTTTCATTTGACTATTTTTATTGTTTTCATTTTCCCTTGCTTATAAATGTTGATGTCTATTAGTTTATTAATGTATTCATTATTATTTTATAATCCATTATTGCATTTTAAAGGTACTTTATTTATTTATTTGCTCCAACCTTTACCGAGATATGATTGGCAAATACAGATTTTATATATTTAGGACATATGGTGTGATGTTTTAAAATACTTAGTGAAAGATTACCATAACCGAACTAATTAATGTTTTCCATTTTACATAGTTACACTTCTTTTTTTTTTATGGCAAGAACATTTCACATCTAATTTCCAGCGAATTTTGCATACAATGCTTTATTATTAACAGTAATCACCAAGCTACACATTAGATGTCCAGAACTTACTTATCTTATACATGAAAGTTTACACTCTGATCGATATCTCTCAATATCTCCCACCCTTTCTGCCTCTGGTAAACACCTCTCTGTTCTGTTTCCAAGAGACAGATAGTTTCAGATTACATGTATTGGTGATATCATGTACCATTTGTCTTTCTGTGTTTGACATTGTTTATTAAATATAATGTCCCCCAAGTTAATCTATGATGTTACAAATCACAGGATTTTTATATCTGAATAATATTCCATTGTATTTGTTACATTTTCTTTATCCATGCATCCATGGAGCAATGGTTAGGTTATTATGATGTCTTTGCTATTATGAAGAATGTTTCAATGAACATAGGAACATAATTCTTAAAGGTACTGATTTAATGTTCTTTGGATATACATACAGATATGGGGTTACTGGTTCCTACAGTATTTTATTTTTAGTTTTTTGAGGAACTCCCATACTGTTTTCCATAGTAGCTAAACCATTTTCATTCCCAATAACAGTGCATACGTATTTCTTTCTAGCTCATTCACATCAATACTTGTTATTTCCTTTCTAATAATAGCTGTTCTATGAGGAGTGAGTTGATATCACAGCATCACAGTTCAATTTTAATTTGCATTTCCCTTATGATTCATGATATTGAATATTTTTAAATATACCTGTTGGCCTTGATATGCTTTCATTGAAATAAAAATGTCTATTAAATTCCTTTGCTCATATTTAATGTGAATTTTACCCCTATTGGGTTGTATAAATTCCTTACATACTTTAGATATTAACCCCTGCCATATATATGATTTGTGAATTTGTTTTCCCATTCCACAGGTTGCCCTTCCATTGTATTGATTGTTTCCTTTGCTGAACAGAAACAGTTTAATTTGATGTACTCCTGCTTGCTTAGTTTTGCTGTTTTTGCCTGTTCTTTTGCTATCGGATTCCCCCAAATCATTGCCAATACCAATGTCAAGAGCTTTTCCTTTTTGTTTTCTTCTAGAAGTTTTATGACTCCATGTTTTATGTTTAAGCTATCAATCCATCTTGAGTTTACTTTTGTGTGTGGCGTATACTGAGAACTCAATCATTTTTCATGTTGATATCCAGTTTTCCAACACCAATTTAAATAGACTGTCCTTTCCCATTTTGTATTCTTGGTAAATTCGTTAAAAAATTAGTGGATTTATTTCTGGGCTCTATATTCTGTTCCATTAGTCTATGTCAGGTTTTGTGCCCATACTATAATGTTTGAATTACATAACTACATAGATATTTTGAGATCAGAAAGTATGATGACTTTATTCTAGTTCTTCTTTCTCAAGATTGCTCCAGCTATTCCATGTCTTTTGTGTTTCCATAAAAATTTTAGGAATTCTTTTTCTATTTTTGTGAAGAATACATTTGGAATTTTTATTGCAATATTCAGATTGCTTGGTGTTTTACAGACATTGTAACGACATGAATTCTTTCAATACATGAATGCAAGTTATCTGTATATTTATTGGTATCTTCCTCAATTTGTTTCATCAGTGTATGGATCATTCAACTCCTCGATTAAATTTCTTTATGTTTTTCTCTTTTTGATTTATTCTCTCTATGATTGTTCTGTTGATTTCTTTTTCAGATCGTCTTGTGGTTAGTTTATAGAAACATTAGATTTCTATATACTCATTTTGCATCCTGCAAGTTTCCTGAATTCATTTCTTAGTTCTAAAAGTGTTTTTTTTTTTTTTAGTTAGGGTTTGTAGGAATTTTTATATATTAGATCATGTTTGCAACTAGAGACAGTTCTTCTTTTTCTTTTCTAATTCCAATGCATATTGTTCTTGTGAAATTTCTATAGCTAGAACTTCCATCATTATGTTGAAGAGAAGTGATGAGAATGGGCATCTCTATTTTATTCCTTATCTTACAAAAAATTTAACATTTCAATGATTATAATGTTCCCTATATTCACTTAATAAGTGGCATTATTATACTTAGGTATATTACCTCTATACTTATATTTTGAAGAATTTTATTATATAAGTTTGTTGAAATTTATAAATATTTTTTCACATTTTTTGAGATGATCATATGATTTTTATGTTTCATTTTGTAGTATATCATATGTATTAATTTGCAGATGTTGAAATATTCCTGCATCTCAGAAATAAATACCACTTGATTATGGTGTATAATTCTCTTAATATGATGTTCAATTTTTTTTACCTAGTATTTTTAAAAGTATTTTGACATATATGTTCATCAGGGATATTGACATATAATTATCTGTTTTTGTAGTGTCCTTGTCTGACTTTGGTATATATTGTTATCACTTGATAAACTGATACATTGTAGTTATTTATTGACCATCTTTGTTTCTTTTTATGGCTTTTGGTTCAATTACTATTTCATCTAATCATAGTACCCCTGAAGTCTTTTTATTTTAATTTGCATGAAATATCTTTTCATTTTCACCTTACATGTATCCTTAAAGCTAAAGTGAGTCTTTTGTATGCAGCATATATTTAGTTCTTATAAAAATAGTTATTCCCTATCTGCCTTTTGACTGGCTAATTTAATCCATTTACATTTAAAGTAATCATTGACATGTAAAAACTTACTGATACCATTTTACTAATTGTTTTCTAGCTATTTTGTAGATGCTTTGTACAAAGAATCCTGTTTTTTTTTTTTTTTTTTTCCTTCCCTATTTGTATCCCTTTAATTTTTTGGCCTGTCTAATTGCTCTGGCTAGTGTTTCAAGGATGATGTTGAATAGAAGTGGTGAAAGAGGGCATTCCTGCCTTGCTCCAGTTTTTAGAGGGAATTCTTTCAGTTTTTCTTCATTAAGAATGATGTTGGCAGTGGGCTTAGCATAGCTAGCCTTACAATATTTAGGTATGTTCCTACTATTCCTATTTTTTCTAGTGTTTTAAGCATGAATGGGTGCTATATTTTATCAAATGCTTTCTCAGCATCTATTGAAATAATCATATGATTCTTAACTTTAAGTCTATTGATGTGATGAATTACATTTATTGATTTCCAGATGTTGAACCAACCTTGCGTCCCTGGGATAAACCCCACTCGATCATGGTGCACTATCTTTTTAATATATTTTTGTATGTGATTTGCCAGTATTTTGTTAAGGATTTTTGCATCATCAGGGATATTGGTCTAAAGTTTTCTTTCCTTGATGAATCTTTGTCTGGTTTTGGCATCAGAGTGATACTAGCCACATAGAATAAGTTTGGAAGGGTTCCCTTCATTTCTATTTCCTGGAATACCTTGAGGAGAATTGGTATTAGTTCTTCTTTACAGGTCTTGTAGAATTTGACTGAGAATCCATCTGGTCCTGGGCTTTTCTTGGTTGGTGGGCTTTTGATGACTTCTTCAATTTTGGTGACTGAAATCGATCTGTTTAAATTGTGTTTGTCTTCTTTTTTGTCCTTAATGGTATGCTTTGACCCCTCCTTTTGTATTTTGGATATCTATGATAGATATTTGCTTTATGATTATCACAAGGTTTACAAAATATATGATAGTCTATTTCAAGCAGATAATGACAACTTCAATCACATATAAAAACCTCTATAGTTTTACTCCCTTCCCCAACATTTTATGTCTTTCTCTGTGTTTTCTTTATGCTGAGTATTGAACCCAGGGCCTTGCTTACACTAAAAGTGCATTCTGGGGCTGGGGAGATTGCACAGTTGGTATAGTGCTTGCCTTGAAAGCATAAGGCCCTGGGTTCAATCCCCAGCACCGCAAAAAATTCATATAAAATAAAAGTGCAATCTACCATGGAGGACACTCCCAGCCCATTAATATTTTCAATATCAGAGTTCACATGTTTATATTGTATATCTATTAAGAATTATTTTATGTATAGTTATTTTTAAAACTTTGTCTTTAAACTAGAGTTGTAAGTTGCATACCACCATTAGAATATTAGAGTATTTTGAATTAGACTATAAACTGAACTTTACTAGTGAATTTTACATTTTCATCAGTTTTTAATTAATAATTAGCATCTTTGGTTTCAGCTTGAAGAACTCCCTTTAGCAATTTTTTTTTTTTTTTTTCAAAATGGAAACAGAAACGCTGTCTTTAATCCTGTTTTAACTACCCATTGGACATTGGCAGACAAAAGTGATAAGTCTAAGTTCTTATTGCAGTTCCTCCCTCTAGTCCATTCCCCAGTCTTCAGGAAATTAGGGTGTTGGCCAGTCTGGCTTTTCGTATTTCTTGGACAGGTAGTAGACTAATCTTTACTGAAGTGTATAAGTGAATAGAGTTAGACGTTAAAGCTTAAAAGCAAAAGTATGATTGTCTATTATAATGCAGAATACAAAGGGAGTTAAAGTCTGAAGATATTAAACTAAAAAATCATGTAGGGTGTGCTGTCTCCTTTAAAAGATCCATAATCATGGAATACTATAATAGCCTATTTGGAATCAGAAAAAGAATAGTCATTTTCTTGCTTCTATCTAGATAGAAGACCTTTGTCTACATTATGAGTTTTACCTTCTGTGTAGAGTTTCCTAATGGAAGAGTTTGAGTGTTCAGCAATTATGGTTAAGAATCCTTCCTTGTCTTCTCAATTTTACCTCATTTTGGTAGGGATGATGCAAGTGCACATTTCAAGTTACATTTCAAAAGGCCACTTTCTTTCTCTTTTATTTGTCCATGAATGACTCTTCAAGTCAGATCTACTGTTGAACTTACTCAGACCTAGTATGTCTGAGAAAGTCTATTTTCACCTTCATTTCTGGTAGACAGTTTTGCCCAATAAATATTCTTCATTGGTATTTTTTTTTCCTTTCAACATTCTGAATATATATATTCCCACTTTTTCCTATCCTGCAAGATATCTGCTGACAATCTACCAATAATATATTGGTATCACTTGTATGTGATAAATCTCTTCTACTGATTTTAAAATTATCTTTTTGTCCTTAATTTTGACCATTTGACTAAAAAAGAATCCTCACAAACTCCTCTTTGTACTGAACTTATTTGGAAACTTTTTAATTTTTTTGTATTTTGACATCCATATTTCTCCCGAGATTTGGGATGCTTCAGCCATTTTTTTTTCTTTATGTAAACTGACTCTCTCTCTCTCTCTCTCTCTCTCTCTCTCTCTCTCCCTCTCTCCTTCTAAGATTCTCATTATTGTCATATTATTTATATTATTTTTCTTAAATTAATATGTCCCATAAATAGTATAGGTTTTGCTTTTCCTTTTCATTTTTTTTTTTTCTTTTTAGACAATTTCAAATGACTTCTCTTTGTGTTCACTGATTATTCTTCCTGGTAAAGTAGACTTTCCAGGTTCTTTATTATGTTTTTTTTTTTTTTTTTAATTACATTCATTGTATTCTTCAGTTTCAGAATGTTTCTTTTTTCAAAAGTCATTTCTATCTCTGTTGAACATACATTTTAAAAATATATTGTTTTCCAGAATTTATTGAGTTTTGTATCTGTGTTCTTTTTTTAGATCACTCAGCTTTCTTAAACCAATTATTTTAAATTCTTTTTCATAAAATCATTGGTCTCCATATCTTTGGGTTGATTACTAGAAAAATCAATGTGTTCCTTTGTTGGTGTCATGTGTTTCTGGAATAGTGTGCCTTTAAGTCTTGCATTGTTGCCTTTACAATCAGAGAATCAATAACCTCCTTCAGTCTTCACTCACTGGTTTTAATCAGTCAGCAGCTCAAAGGATTCTGAGTTTCTCTCTCAGATCTCCTCTATGGATTTACATGTTCTTCCTCTCCTCTTCTCTCTTTAGAGGAAATTCCTATGCATTCTCTTGATCCTGCAAAGCAGTGCTAGATGTTGGAAATTTCTTATTTGTTTTTCTTAGGTGTGATACCTTAATTCCTCAAGTATTTGTACTTTCTCCCAATCCCATAGAATCAAGCTTACTGAATGTGTGCGCTCATAACATATCTGTAAAGGTTCAAACTTACTATTCATGGGGCACAGCACAGAGAGGACTATAAAATATCTGTAATTAGATATAGAGTAGAAACTATGTTAGAAGGAGAAAAGAAAGAGAAACCTGTTTATCCCACATGTTTTTAAGCTAGAAGTAATTAATAGCTCTCCTTTTAAATGAAAAGAATGCTTACTATAAAATGACCACCTAGTAGATATTGACAGTCTTACCAATGAGTTATATTTGTTTTCTGTTTGGAGAAAAATCAATAGAGAAGTAAAGTTTGATTTACTTACAAACTGAACATTATTTAAAACTAGAACATTGAGGCAAAAAAAATGATATCACATCAACTACTGATTTTACACTACTATGACTGGCCACTTTTTAAAAGTTATTAACTTTAAGTGTCGGTAACAATGAGCTATCGAACATTTTTTATATGAAAGCAGTTTTTTCTGCATAAACATCAGGCATTTTATTACAGGTGCAAAAAGTTTTTTATTGAAAGAAATGAAATGATTTTGTGCATTTATGTTAAAAGCTGTGCAAGGCATGACATATTTTTTACTTGTTTATTTGTCATAAACTACTTTCACTTTGTTAGCCAATCAGCCAGGTTAAAAGTAATTTTTAGAATTGCACCCCTTGCAGGCACTTCTGAAAATAAAATTGTCAGCTTATTAAGATTTTTAGGCCTAAAGCATCAATTACCCCAAACACAACATCTGAGGGAGCAGTTTTCTGGACTGTTGTAGTCTTGATACAAATGCATATGACATTATACCAGTAGTATAAAGATCACATGCCTATTTAACAGTTGAAATGTTTTTACTTCAATATCCCAGAAGGTGGATATCCCATGTGACACAGTAGTTATATTCATGAAAAGTTGTTTTAAAATTGTCTTAGGGAAAATTATACCAACATGTGCCATTGAGACAATTATATTATAAGAGCTGTTAGTAAACACAGGTATCATCCCACTTACTGATAAAATATTGAATTACTTCCATTCTGGTAAAAAATATCTACAGCCAGATCCTCCTACAATTTCCTCCCCCAAAATTTTTACAGCTATCCCTGTTTTTTTTTTTTTTTTTTTTTTTCAGAAATGCTTGGACATTCCCAATGTTCAGAAGATAAGGAGAAGAATGTTTATGACCCTGTTTTTGTGCTAAAATCTGTATCCATTCTGATAAGCTGGTGGCATATTACTAAGTAGTTTGATTTATCGCCTCAGCATACATGTCAAATCTGTGATTCTCACTTTTCTCCCAGAAAATGAAAATATTTGATAATTATGGTGTTTTCTTAAAATTGCCAAATATTTTTAAAAATGAGAATTGTATTTTCTTATTTAAAAGATATGCATTGAGTATATATAATGCCCAAGGCACTCTAAGAAGAGAACAAAACTATTCAGTCTTTCCCCCATTACTAAGTTAGTGAGAAAATATTTCTTTTTCCCAGATTCCTTAAGTTTACAGCAGCATTGTGAGAGCATGTGAACACTATAAACAAAACTCAAAAAGGGTTCCGAAGCCAGGTGTATTGGCCTATGCCTGTAATCCCAGAGGCTGTAATCAGGAAGCTGAGGCGGGAGGATCACAAGTTCAGAGCTAGCCTGAGCAAAAGTGAGGTGCTTAGCAACTCAGCGAGACCCTGTCTCTAAATAAAATATAAAATAGGGCTGGGGATGTGGCTTAGTGGTCGAGTGCCCCTGAGTTCAACCCACCCCCCCCGCCCCACAACAAAAGAAGTTCAGAAAAATTGAAAATTATTTCTGACTAGAACATGAGTCAGGGGGATAGATATGACATGCAGTCTACACTTGAAGATATACATTTCAGAATGTAAATATGAAGGATAGATAGGAAATGTAAGCATTTTCACACAGAGGGAATTGTACATACCATAGCTTGTGGATAGATGTCTACGGTGGGATTTCAGTACCAGTGAATATTAAATTTATGCAATAGAACCCTCTGCAGTGTTCTGTAGTCACTATCCAGTACAATAGCTACTAGACACAAGTAGCTATAGAGGACTTGAAATATGGCTTGTGAAATAGAGGATCTGAATTTTTTTTATTTTATTTAATTTGAATTTAAATAGGCATGCATGACTATTGGCAGCCATATTAGACTCTATAGGTTTATTGGTGGGAATGTAGGACTTAGAAGGATTAGTGTTAGTAAGATTGGTGAGGTGTCACATGTAAAATGCCTTCTGTACATTAAGAAAATTATTTATTTTTTTCTAGAATGATCTCCATTGTACTGTATCTATTTTGCAGATCTAGAATTTCCCTATAGTTTTCTGCTTCTAATATTTGGAAACTGATTATAATTCCTATTTTTGGAAGCACGTGATATTTCAATAATTTAAGAGTATTTTCTCCACATGCATAAAGACTTGTTGTATATGATAGTTATTTTACTTATTTCCTTCCATTTATTCTTGTTTCTGTGATGTTTGTCATGTGTTATGTGCCTAACAGAAAGTTCTGGTACCTCATAAAAGAGCTATTTGTCATTGTCATTGATTTAGACATTCATGTGCAGACATCGGTTCTGCTTATCAGTGATCATCTGTAGTTTGTGCCACTACATTCATAAAAATCGGGCCTTTTGTAATATGCTTAACTCATTATACTCAGGAAGGGGAGGTGTAGCCATCTAGAAAACCTGTTGGTGGAAACAGCACAAATTGTACAGAAAACAACTCAGGAGGTGGTTACTGGGCTCAGCAACAACAATTCTGGGCACTGAATGTCACATCAGCGGTGCAGTATGTTAGCCAAAAATCTCTGCTGAAGCATTATGGTCTTCATAAAGATTTTCAGCTGATATGTTATAAGGAGAAATGCCAAAGAATCTGAGTAGTCTTAGGAGTTCCAATAGGAAGAACTCACCAATTAAAAACAACAACATTAACGACAACTACAGAACAATCAACTGCAACATGTGCATTTTTTTCTCTTTCAAGGATTTCCAATTTTGCATATTTTCATTTGCATGGGACTGCAGAAAACAAAGACAGTTAATTTCAGATTTACATGTGTTTCTATTTTTGTAATGCAAGCAAATTAGACTGCATTTCTCTTGCCAAATTTGTCTTTAGAGAGGCTATTCTTTTATTGCCCAGAATAGCTTTTGGACTTTGGCATAAACAGAAAGCTTTATAATTTCTGATAATTAAGTGTGGAAACTCTCATATTGTAGATTTGTTTAGGATGTTTTAAGCATCCTATTTTAAATCATTAACATTCCCAGAAAGGAGATAGTGTAGAAAAATAAACAGTAGTAAATCTAATTTAATTCCTGGCTCTCCCCCTTATCAATTAGGAATTTTGGTCAATAGTTTGCTCACTGAAACTTCACCTATAAAATATAGATAGGAAGTTTTTCCTAAATAACTGTTGTAATGATCAAATGTGACAATTATATGCAAAATGTGGTAAAAGCTAGTTTGCTTCTGTCTTGCCTTAAGAATTCACATGTCACTCTTAAAAGGATGGATCTGAATCTGTCAGTGTGTACAGCTTTGCATCACTGTGACCAAAATAACCGGCGAGAACAACTTATAGGAGGACAAGTTCCTTCCAGTTCATGGTTTTTGAGGTTTAGTCTACTGTCAGCAGATTTCATTGTTCTGGGACCAAAGTGAGGCGAAACATTATGATGCAAAGTTATGGTGGAGGAGGATTGTTCCATTTGTGGCCAGGAAGCAGAGAAAAGATAATGAGGAAGGGACCACAGGGAAGAGGCATGCCTCCAGTATCCCACCTCTCATACCCCAACAACCTACATTTACCACACAGTTAGTCCATTCATACTAGAATTGACTGATTAGGTTATGGCCCTCACAATCCAATCATTTAATCTCCAAAGATTCCTGCATTAACATAGGAACTTGTGGGGGACACCTCACATTCAAACTGTAACACTCAGCATGATAAGAGGGTGAAGGATGAACATCAGCAAGAGGATTATATTTCTTTGCAACTTTTAACGTTGTAAACCTTATAAACTTGTCAATAACACTTTTAGCATAACACAGAAAAGCTTTGTGGGAACTTATCTTTCTATATTTTTGTGAAATAAAGGTACATTTTCTTGGTGCAATTTGATTAAATTTGATCAAATTCTCTTCTTTTTTAAAAAAAGTAAATGCAATGCTCAGTTTCTGTTGAAGAAAATTGAAGTCTTAGCATTCATTTTGACTTTCTACATAGGAATTTAGGGATGGGTAGGTAGAAGGTTGTGAAACTTTGGATATCAGGAAAATATTGCTGTCTGAGAACAATGCACAAAAAATAATTTAAGTGCAGTGCCTTCTGATATCTAATAATTATTGTTCACTACTTTTCATAGTCCATTTTATGCTGCTAAAAGTGAATACGACAAACTGGGTAAATTATAAGCAATATAAATCTATTTGACTCATGGTCCTGGAGGCTGGGAAGTCTAAGATAGAGGTCTCACATCTGGAGAGGGCCTTCTAGCCCCATAACATGGCAGAAGGGCAAGGGAATATGCACAAAACAGAGACAGACAAGGCAGAACCCTTAATAAGTAACCTGCTCCTGCAATGCAGGCATTGATGCTTTCCTAAGAGTGGTGCCCTCAGAGCCAAATGAACTCTTAAAAGTCCTAGTCTCAAGACAGTTATGATAGCAGTTAAACCTCAACATGAGTTTTGGAGGGGACATTGAAACCATAACTCTACTTGCATGGCTTCTGAAGAGACTTTCTACCACTTGCAAAACTGAAAGTTATACCAGTAAGAAGACCAATCAGCTTGGCATGGTTTATTAGAAGAGTATTTAGGTTAACTGTTTAACATGCTATTTCATGTGTATCATTCTCGTATTTCCCCTTCAATCTGTACAGGCTGCCCACTCCATGGGGTCATTTGCTAATATACCAGGAAAGTTCAAAGCAGCTATTGCAGATACTTCAAGGAAAAAAGATGAGAGTGTCTTAATTAGTTTGCAGTAGAAAAGTAAATTCAGTGAGTGCAAATTGAAAAGTAGACAGCTGGAGGTCTCATTAAGAGCATTTTAGCTTGTATTAGCATACTGAAAATCTGTCTGCAGTGCTTCATTCTCACTATGTGAAGGTATGTCTGCAGAAGTATAAAGCCTACATCCGTCAGCTTCTCATTGTTTTCTTTCTTCACTTCTAACTGCATAATAATAGTCATATATATGTATTTCTATAATTTTCCTCAATTTACTAAACTGTTTACTTATGCATAACATGTAAGTTTTTTTTCTGTCAACCAATTGTAGAAACATGAATAAATTTCCTTAGGTAAATTAAGAAAGTGATTGCCCACACATTATTTTGTTTATTTTTCTTGTTTATTAAACATTTGTAAATGTTTATACCACTGATTCCCTGTGATAACAAGGTCCACATCTTATGGGCTTCAGACCTGTTTCTTTGAAAATGATTCTGAAAATAGCATTGGGTGATTTTTTTTCCTTTAATAATAATTTTACCCAACTCCTAGACAATGTCTTCAAAGTTCATACACATTTTCTAAATGTTGGTTGGGAGTTTTAAAGGATGTTGGAAAATGAGGCAGGTAGCAGAGTCCACTTAGTGAGAGAAAATTAAACAGTCAGAGATAGAAGAACATGAATGTGCCTATAGGTATCATATCATGTGCTCCACCTTCTTTCTTTCCTTATGTATCACTTTTATTTTAGATAAAGAGCTTGCCATTTCTTTTGTAAGAACACAGGGCTGTGGACTCATTGGGGGAAAGGTTGAAAATTCTTATTGTACTGATCCATTGTTTGATTCTGCACAGAAATAATATGTCTTGGGAGAAGAATACCACACACAGTGTGACTCACAGACTCAACTTTTAGTTTTCAATCGTTGCATTCACAAATACCTGTTTGTATTTAATAAAGGTTCTCCAAAGAAAGAGAAGTAATAAGATATATATATACATATATATATATATATATATTATATATATATAAAGATTTATTATAAAAGATGGACTCACGTAATTGTGGAGACTAGCATTTCTAAAATCTGTAAGGTAGACTGATTGGCTGGAGACCCAGGAGAGAACTGATGCTACAGTTCAAGACTGAGTGCTGTCAGGCTGGAGACTTCCTTATCCTCAGATCAGTCTTGTTCTCTTCAGGCCTTCAGCTGATTAAATGAGGCCCACTCACATCAAGGAGGGAAAACTGCTTTACCCAAAGTCCACTAACCTAAATGTAAATTTCATCCAAAAACACCTTCACAGAAGCATCCAGAATGATGTTTCATTGAAACACAGAATTAACCTTTACAGATCTAAATGATAAGGAAAAATGAGAAAACGTAAAGTTAACTTAATTCGTAGCAATGAGCATTCTTTTACTCTAATTATACCCACACCACCTCTCCCTACCCCCCAAACATGGTTGATAAACTTGGGAGAGACCAGAGGCAACTTTGAGCTGAATGTTGCACATGGCTAGACAGAACATTCCTGCCTCTCCTGGTTTTTCCTTTAAAAACAGATTTTGAAAGAAAGGAAGATTTTATACTACTTTCAAACTAGTGAAAATAAGTTCCTGGATTATTTGTAGTCTTTCCCAGATTCTAACCTCAGAAGCAATTCAGTACTCTAAATTCGTTGAATGAAAAACACCTTGTAGATATAAATCCTTCCCCCAAACAACTTATAAATAGCTGTCAAAAGAAAAGAAAAATTTTGTACTGAATAAAAAGAAAGAAAGAAATTTGACCAAGGATTGACAAACATTTTATAAGCAATGAAAGAAAGAAAAAGTTGGTCGTATTTCTTATAGAAATTATATGGGTTGAAAGGGGACATAATAACGATCACCCAATTTTGGATTAAGAAAATTGCTTCCATTACTTTGCAGTAGTATAGCAAAAGATGTTAGTAGCCCTGTCCTATAGGAAACTGGAACCTGTGGTGAGAAGAAGGTACTACAGCTCCGAGAGGACTTACAGGCAACAAAAAGTGTGGACAATGACCCATTAGGCCAGAAATTCTATATGTGGGACCACTGAGAATTGACAAAGTATTTCCTAACTAGAAGGAAGATTTTACTGGCCAACACAGGACATATATCCACCGTCTTTAGTTTGAAGACACCGCAGTATAAATATCTGAGCTGTCTTCAGATGAAGAAAAATAGAGATTTTGAGCCACAGTTGTAAATTCAAAACTGAAAACAACAATGACAACACAAAAAACCCAGAAATTCCCTTGCTAGAAAATGTTAATAAACATCTGGATCAAATACTGGCAACTTTCCCTATAAAGTGTTTCCTTGATGACAGTTTTCAGGATAGCCTTTATTGTGTAGTGCATATATGTGCATAAAGTGCATCCTACCCAAGGAAGTAAACAACCTAGTTAATATTATCAGGTCTTATATTTAAACAACAATGTATGTGAATTTTTTTCTCAAAAATTAAGAAAGCAATGTGTGGTTTTCTTAAGAAATTTGTGAATACATTACTTACGTTTTCCTTTGAATACTTTCATATTGGGCATTTTATTTTATTTAAATCATTGGCAAATGGGCATTTTTTTATTTATGCAGATTCCTTAGTAGGGAATACCACTTTTGGTGGGATGTAATAAAGCAGTAAGAGTGATTAAAAATTATAGGAACCTACAATTTTAAAGAGAAAGAGGGAGATAACAATTGGAATTTTTGAAGGTACAAAGTAAGATTTAGCTTTATTATTTATTTACTTATTGACTGCCAAAATGAAAGTGCAGTCTAGAAGCTTCACAATTTTCATCATGATAATTTTTTCATTCAAACTGCAATTTGTCCTACCAAGTACTTCTGCCAAAAGAGAAAACTGTAGCTAAAAACACAAGATAGGTTTCCAATCTCTTTTTAATAGCTGGGAGTCTGTATTGTTGCTGCTGTAGTTCAGAGTCAGTTCACCAATTAGTAGCGAAGAGGTTATTCCCTGGAATGAACCAGAGCCTAGAGGACATCAGGATATGAAAGCCAAACTGAAGAAGAGATAAAGAGACTATATTCTGAATTAACTCACTGTGCCTGACTCTCCCTTTCCACTCAAGTCCCTGGTAACACCTGGCAGCCGAATATCTTCCAAACAGGAAATGCAAATCTTTTCTAGGGAATCTGCCCTACCCAAGAGGATAAAAAAGCAAAACCCCAAAACAAACAAACAAACAAACAAACAAACAAAAAAAAAAAAAAGGAAAATCATAATTTTCATTAGAATTTCTGGGATTCCTTAACTAGAACCAAGAAGATAGTGAAGACTGGGGTTAATAGGCTTACATAATAGCACAAACCTAAGAATTATCAGATATTTTAAGAAAGCATCTTTTATCAAGGAGATCAAAGCAAATAGGAAAAAATAAAAGACTATACAAAAAGAAAATTTCAAAAAAAGTGACTAATGTCTTCAAAGATATGAGAAATAGTTTTGTATCCCTAAAACAAGAACATGGAAATTTTTAAAGTGTTGGAAACAAAAATATTATAAAAGAAAAAAAAAATCTGATAAAAGTTTTAGAGTCAGTAAGTTGAGAAACTGTTCAAGAATGGAAAGCAAAATGTCAAAGATGGAAATTAGGAGAAGGAAATGCACATCCATACATACATAAATTAAGGAAACCAATAGAGAAGAACTTTAAAAAGTAAGTATGCCAGAAGTAGAAAAGAAAGTTTGAGATTGGGAAATCATTAAGGAAAAACTTTTTGTGCAAGAGTCCTAGAATGAAAGAACATGTTTCCATTCTGAATAGCTCTATCATATTCCAGAACTACAGATGGAATTAGGCCCAACTCAAGATGCAGAACTGAATACCGGATACTTCAGGGACAAAAAGAGATCTCTAATATTTTAAAGGGAACATTAGTATGAAATAAAATAGAATATCAATAGTAAATGTCAGAAAACATAAGACTAAGTCTTCATGACTCTTATGAGCTGTCAACTATAATTGTATGGCTAATTGTGCTTGAAATACATGAACGACTTGAATCTCCTGTGCCCTTATTTTCGTGACATTACTGGAATAAGTTTTCAACTGATATTAGGCAGTAAACAAAAACAAAGGCAGATTCAGGCAACAGTGGATCCCATCTAGAAGAAAGGTGAAGGGAATCACTAGTCATAAGACCATAGCTAAAGAGTAATCTAGAGAGCACTCCAGTCAATTTGGACGAAGATGAGTTTTGTCAGGGGGTATTTCTTTAGTAAGACAAATTTATGATTTCTTACATATTTATATGTCATAATAATGGTCATATTCCTGGAGGGGGAGGAGTTATTTCTAGAAAACTAAGATAACAATAGCAGTATAAACCACAGGATAAAATTTTAAAAAGCCTTACCACAATAAACCAAAAAAAGAAGAGAGACCAAGGAAGAGTAGGAGTAATAATATGTGGCATTTCTTTGCTGCAAATAGTATTTATATTGATGGACAATATATACACCTAAATAGCCATCAACAAGTGAGGGGATGAAGAAATAGGAAGTATGTGAGAGGGCCAGGAATATCAGGGTAGTGAGTAAGAGTTAAATTTATACCTTCCAAAATAGAACGGAAGTCAACATACAATGTCACAATCATTGCTTTCTCTTCCCCCAGTTAAGAATGAACAATATGATCATGTTATAGAGAGATGCACATGTAAATACCACTGGAATAATGCAAAATATTTTGAAGTGGTTGAATCTGAAAAAGCTGGAAAAATGTGTGGCAAGATCTGGCTTCTGGATGTAAGCAATTGAATTCTGCACATTTTAACCCATGAGAATATAATTTCAATAGAAGTTAAAAATAATTTTAATAGACTTTTTATTTAAAAACACTAGAAATTAAAATAACACCTAAAACCCTATCTCTATTAAATTACTTCTGATGTTTGGGTTTTTTTTTTTTCCTAAATTGATATAATTAAAGTATAAATATACAGGAATGTAATCATAAATATATAAATTTTATATATAAGAAGAAAATATATAGATGGTTTGATGATTATGGGTCATTTATAGCTCTGCAAACTATCAAATTAGGTATCTTGCTCATTTTTTTGTGACAGACTATGATTTTTACATAGAAACTTCTAATGAACTGATAGACCTATTTCAGGTCTATTTTTATTAATTTATGCAGTGTTTACAATATGAACACAGGATTTGTTTAAATGATTACCTCTTTTTTTATGTTCCTTTTTTTTCTATGTTTTTTTATTGTAAACAAATGAGATACATGTTGTTTGTTTGTTTGTACATGGCGTAAAGGCATACCATTTGTGTAATCATAAATTTACATAGGGTAATGCTGTTTGATTCATTCTGTTATTTTTTCCCTTCCCCCCACCCCTCCCACCACTCTTTTCCCTCTATACAGTCCTTCCTTCCTCCATACTTGCCCCCCTCCCTGACCCTAACTCTAATCTTAACACTAACCCCTCCCTCCCCCCATTATGTGTCATCATCCACTTATTAGCGATATCATTCGTCCTTTGGCTTTTTGAGATTGGCTTCTCTCACTTAGCATGATATTCTCCAATTTCATCCATTTGCCTGCAAATGCCATAATTTTATAATTCTTTATGGCTGAGTAATATTAAATTGTATATATGTACCACAGTTTCTTTATCCATTCATCAATTGAAGGACATCTAGGTTGGTTCCACAGTCTGGCTATTGTGAATTGAGCAGCTATGAACATTGATGTGGCTGTATCTCTGTAGTATGCTGATTTTAAGTCCTTTGGGTATAGGCCAAGGAGTGGGATAGCTGGGTCAAATGGTGGTTCCATTCCAAGTTTTCTAAGGAATCTCCACACTGCTTTCCAGAGTGGCTGCACTAATTTGCAGCCCCACCAGCAATGTATGAGTGTACCTTTCTCCCCACATCCTCGCCAACACCTGTTGTTGCTCGTATTCTTGATAATCGCCATTCTAATTGGGGTGAGATGGAATCTTAGGGTGGTTTTGATTTGCATTTCTCTTATTACTAGAGATGTTGAACATTTTTCCATATGTTTGTTGATTGCTTGTAGATCTTCTTCTGTGAAGTGTCTATTCATTTCCTTAGCCCATTTGTCGACTGGGTTATTTGAATTCTTGGAGTAGAGTTTTTTGAGTTCTTTATACATTCTGGAGATTAGTGCTCTATCTAAAGTATGATTGGCAAAGATATTCTCCCACTCTGTAGGCTCTTTCTTCCCATTGCTGATAGTTTCCTTTGCTGAGAGATAGCTTTTTAGTTTGAATCTATCCCAGTTGTTGATTCTTGCTTTTATTTCTTGTGCTGTGGGAGTCCTGTTAAGGAAGTCTGGTCCTAAACCGACATGTTGAAGATCTGGACCTACTTTTTCTTCTATAATCTGCAAGGGTCTCTGGTCTGATTCTGAGGTCCTTAATCCATTTTGAGTTTAGTTTCGTGCATGGTGAGAGATATGGGTTTAGTTTCATTCTGTTGCAAACGGATTTCCAATTCTCCCAGCACCATTTGTTGAAGAGGCTATCTTTTCAACATTGCATATTTTTGGCCCCTTTGTCTAGTATGAGAATATTGTATTTATTTGGGTTTGTGTCCGTGTCCTCTATTCTGTACCATTGATCTACCTTTCTATTTTGGTACCAATACCATGACGTTTTTGTTACTATGGCTTTGTAGTAGAGTTGAAGATCTGGTATTGCAATACCTCCTGTTACACTCTTCCTGCTAAGGATTGCTTTAGCTATTCTGGGTTTCTTCTTCTTCCAGATGAATTTCATAATTGCTTGCTCTATTTCTGTAAGGTACATCATTGGGGTTTTAATTGGAATTGCATTGAATTTGTATAGCACTTTAGGTAGTATGGCCATTTTGACAATATTAATTCTTCCTATCCAAGAACATGGGAGATCTTTCCATCTTCTAAGGCTTTCTTTAATTTCTTTCTTTAGTGTACTGTAGTTCTCCTTGTAGAGGTCTTTCACCTCTTTTATGGGATTGATTCCCAAGTATTTTATTTTTTTCGAGGCTATTGTGAATGGGGTAGTTTTCCTAATTTCTGTTTCTGAAGATTCATCACTTATGTATAAAAATGCGTTGGATTTATGGGCATTGATCTTGTAACCTGCTACTTTACTGAATTCACTTATGAGTTCTAAGAGTTTTCTGGTGGAATTTCCAGGTTCCTCTAAATATATAATCATGTCATCAGCGAACAGGGATAGTTTGAGTTCTTCTTTTTCACTTCATATCCCTTTAATTTCTTTGGTTTGTCCAATTGCTCTGGCTAGAGTCTCAAGAATGATGTTGAATAGAAGTGGTGAAAGAGGGCATCCCTGCTTTGTTCCAGTTTTTAGGGGGAATGCTTTCAGTTTTTCACCATTTAGAATGATATTAGCCATGGGCTTAGCATAAATGGCCTTTACAATGTTAAGGAATGTTCCCACTATCCCTATTTTTTCTAGTGTTTTGAGCATGAAGGGGTGCTGTATTTTATCAAATGCTTTTTCTGCATCTATTGAAATAATCATGTGATTCTTGACTTTAAGTCTATTGATATGGCGAATGACATTTATTGATTTCCTGATGTTGAACCAACCTTGCATCCCTGGGATGAAACCCACTTGATCATGGTGCACTATCTTTTTAATATGTTTTTGTATGCGATTTGCTAAAATTTTGTTGAGAATTCTTGCGTTGATGTTCATTAAGGATATTGGTCTGAAATTTTCTTTCCTTGATGAGTCTCTGTCTGGTTTAGGTATCAGTGTGATATTGGCTTCATAGAATGAGTTTGGGAGGTTTCCTCCTCTTCTATTTTATGGAATACTTTGAGAAGTATTGGAATGAGCTCTTCTTTAAAGGTTTTGTAGAACTCAGCCGAGAACCCATCTGGTCCCGGACTTTTCTTTGTTGGTGGGCTTTTGAAGACTTCTTCTATTTCAGTACTTGAAATTGGTCTATTTAAATTGTGTATGCCCTCCTCGTTCAGTTTAGGCAATTCATATGACTCTAGAAACCTGTTGATGTCTTCGAAATTTTCTATTTTGTTGGAGTATAGATTTTAAAAATAGCTTCTAATTATGTTTTGTATTTCAATCCTGTCTGTTGTGATATTTCCTTGTTCATTCCAAATTATAGTGATTTGGGTTTTCTCTCGTTTTCTCCTTGTTAGTGTGGCTAAAGGTTTATCAATTTTGTTTATTTTTTCGAAGAACCAACTATTTATTTTGTCAATTTTTTGTATTGTTTCTTTTGTTTCAATTTCATTGATTTCAGATCTGAGTTTAACTATTTCCTGTCTTCTACTACTTTTGGTGCTGGTCTGTTCTTCTTTTTCTAGGGCTTTGAGCTGTAGTGTTAGGTTATTTATTTGTTGAGTTTTACTTCTTTTATTAAATGCGCTCCATGAAATAAATTTCCCTCTAAGTACTGCTTTCATAGTGTCCCAGAGATTTTGATATGATGTTTCTTTGTTCTCATTTACCTCTAAGAATTTTTTAATTTCCCTCCTGATGTCTTCTGTTATCCATTCATTGTATAATAGTGCATTATTTAATCTCCAAGTATTGGAGAAGTTTCTGTTTTTTATTCTGTCATTTATTTCTAATTTCAGTCCATTATGATCTGATAGAGTACAAGGTAGTATCTCTATCTTCTTGTATTTGCTAACAGGAGCTTTGTGGCATAATATATGGTCTATTTTAGAGAAGGATCCATGTGCTGCTGAGAAGAAAGTGTATTCGCTCTTGGTTGGATGGTATATTCTATAAATGTCTGTTAAGTCTAGATTATTGATTGTGTTATTGAGATCTATGGTTTCTTTGTTCAGTTTTTGTCTGGAAGATCTGTCCAGTGGTGAGAGAGGTGTGTTAAAATCACCTAGTATTTTTGTGTTATGGTCTATTTGATTTCTGAAATTGAGAAGGATTTGTTTGACATACATAGATGAGCCACTGTTTGGGGCATAGATGTTTATGATTGTTATATCTTGCTGATTTATGCTTCCCTTAAGCAGTATGAAATGACCTTCTTTATCCCTTCTGACTAACTTTGGCTTGAAGTCCACATTATCTGAAATGAGGATGGATACTCCAGCTTTTTTACTGAGTCCATGTGCATGCTATGTTTTTCCCCATCCTTTCACCTTTAGTCTATGGGTATTTTTTTCTATGAGGTGAGTCTCTTGTAGGCAACATATTGTTGGATCCTTCTTTTTAATCCAATCTGCCAGTCTATGTCTTTTGATTGATGAATTCAGGCCATTAACATTCAGGGTTATTATTGAGATATGATTTGCTTTCCCGATCATATGGTTCATTTTTTAAGTGTTATTTATTTATTTATTTGACACTTCTTGGTTCCTCCTTTATTTGACAATTCCTTCAGGATAATCCCTCCCTTTTCTGATTTGCTTCTTTGTTTTTCATCTCTTCCTCATGGAATATTTTGCTGAGAATGTACTGTAATGCTGGCTTTCTTTTTGTAAATTCTTTTAGCTTTTGTTTATCATGGAAGGATTTTATTTCATTGTCAAATTTGAAGGTAAGTTTTGCTCGGTATAAGATTCTTGGTTGGCATCCATTTTCTTTCAGTGCTTGAAAAATGTTGTTCCAGGCCCTTCTAGCTTTTAGGTTCTGGATTGAAAAGTCTGCTGATATGCGTATTGGTTTCCCCCTGAATGTAATTTGGTTCTTTTCTCTCACAGCCTTTAAAATTCTGTCTTTATTTTGTATTTAGGTATTTTCATTATAATGTGCCTTGGTGTGGGTCTGTTGTAATTTTGTATATTTGGAGTCCTATAAGCCTCTTGAACTTGATTTTCCATTTCATTCTTCAGATTTGGGAAATTTTCTGATATTATTTCATTGAATAAATTGTTCATTCCTTTGGTTTGTTTCTCTAGGCCTTCCTCAATCCCAATAATTCTTAAATTTGGCCTTTTCATGATATCCCATAGTTCTTGTAGATTCTATTCATGATTTCTTACCATCTTCTCTGTTTGTTCAACTTTGTTTTCAAGGTTAAATATTTTGTCTTCAATGTCTGAGGTTCTGTCTTCCAGGTGTTCTATCCTACTGGATATGCTTTCTATGGAGTTCTTAATTTGGTTTATTGTTTCCTTCATATCAAGGATTTCTGTTTGTTTTTTTTTCAATATCTCTCTTTATTGAAATGATCTTTTGCTTCCTGTATTTGCTCTTTTAACTGTCGATTGGTGCAATCATTCAATGCCTGCATTTGCTCTTTCATCTCATCATTCAGTGCGTGCATTTGCTCTTTCATCTCATCGTTTGCTTCTCTGATCATTTTAATTATGTACATTCTGAACTCCTTTTCTGTCATTTCTTCTGCCATGCTGTCATTGGGTTTTATTGATGTAACATCTAGATTTGTTTGCGGCATTTTCTTTCCCTGTTTTCTCATGTTGTTCAGGTATCAGTGGACCGCTGAGATATTGCGGATTTCCTCTATTGACTTACAATGTCCTTGAAGATTTCTATATATATCCCCTCTTAGCCCTCAGTGGGCTGAAGTCTTGCAGGAAATTGATAATGAGGTGCTCCACAAGGAAGCTGCCTCTCTAGGAGTGGTGGCCTTCAGGTGCGGTATGTTCCCTGCTAGTGGGCAGAGGTGCCTCCACTTGTTGACCAATGGTCATCCAAAGGGGAACTAGGCTGCGGGCTGAGGCAAGGCCTGTTTGGGCCTGTGTCTCTGGTTTTACCGTCCTTTTGGGGAAACCTCACCCGGCAGGGAAGACTCACGCGGTGGGGAGGTCTCGCTGGTCATTTCCCCTCCTAGAGGTTCCCCTCAATTTATAGCTACCCCCTGGGCTGGGCTGCCTTCCTCTGCAAAGGTCCCAGGGGCCCGGCCCTACCTCCTGGGCCTGGGAGCCTCACCCTTCACAGATGAATCTCCTTATGCTGCCCCTCCTCAGAGAATCTGCCCGCAGTCCTGGAACCTTCACTCCACCCGTAAGTGTGTCTCTGTTCAGCTCTTCCACCAAGAAGCCTCCTCGATCCTGGGACCCTGCTCTGCACCTAATCGCCTGGCTATGCGGCCCCTCCTCTGAGCAGCCATCTGTGGCCCCGTACAATCACTCTGAGTCCCAGAGACCCGCCGCATGCCTCTTCCTCCAGACAGCCGCCCAGTATTCCGGTGCGGACACTAGGAGTCCAAGCAACTCACTGTGTGCCTCCTCCTCCCACCAACCACCCGTAGCCCTGGGCAATCACTCCAAGTCGAAGTGACCCGCCCCGTTCCTCCTCCTCCTCCTGGTAACCCCCCCGGGTGTTCAGGAGCGGTCGCTCTGAGTGGCTCTGAATCCACATGACCTGCTGCACTCCTCCTCTGGGCAGCCGCCCAGGGCTCTGGTGTGGCCACTCAAGACCAAGCGACCCACCGTGCTCCTCCTCCAGGCAGCCCCCCTGTGTTCAGGAGCTGTCACTTTAAGTCCAAACAACTCACCAATCGCCTCCTCCTCTGTGCAGCCTCCTGGAGCTCTAATGCAGTCACTGCGAGTCCAAACGACCCGCTGCGCTCCTCCTCCTCCTCCTCCTCCTCCTCAGGGCAGGCCCCGGTGTTCAGAAGTGGTCTGAGTCCAAAGAGCTCGCCACGCGGCTCCTCCTCTGGCAGCTGCCTGTAGCTCTGGTGCAGTCACTCCGAATCCAAGCGGCCACGCTCCTCCTCCTCCTCCTCAGGGCAGGCCCTGGTGTTCTGAGTCCACACAGCTCTCCTCACTGCTCCTCCCCTTGGCAGCCACCGGAGCCCCAGTGGTTGCTCCAAGTCCCAGCGCTGTGCTGAGCGGCCTCCTCTACGACACTCCCAGTTGTCCGAGTTCACTGTTCCAGCGGGGGGAGGGGTGTCTCGCCAGCAGCTCTACTTCATAAAGTTCCCTGCGTTCCGGGATTACCGCCCCATCCGGGATGCCTCCCCAACGGGAGAGACTCACCTGGCTGCTTTGAGTTGGTCCCAAGTCTCTCAATATCTCCTCTTTTGAATCCTGAGTCCTGGAGCTACATGAAATGCAGCCACCCTCTAGGCCGCCATCTTGAAACCATGATTACCTCTTTATATAGTTTTTTTTAAATTTTCTTAAAGAGTGCCTACTCACTCAATGACATTATTGTCTTTACTTTATTATGAAATATTTCTAACCTACAGAAATATATTGGAAGCATTATACTGAACATTAATACACTCTGAAGGTTTGTGATAATTGCAAATTCTTTTTAGTCTTCTATACATTCATCCTGGATCTTATTCTATTTCCTCTTTCTTAGAAGAAACTGTTGATATGAATATTTAGTACTTTCATGTGCTTCTTGAAAGTTTTATAACATGAATATATATGACATAAATAGTACATAGCATGGTTCACATATTTTAAATTTCTGTAATTCATATGATGTACACATTTCTAATTCAAGAACATTCTAGAAAGTTGTTTTTATATATCTCCTTATGTTAATGAATGTAGTTTTAATTCCCCTATTTTCCCAGGTGCTTACTATTTTATGAAAAATCAAAAAATAGATAAATATTTGGATGTATAATTTGGTTCCAATTTTAACAACGTTAAATTGGTCATTTTATAAATGTTTCTCTTACATACTTGAAAGAGTTTGTCCAGGTAAGGAAATCTTTAATGGATATTGCTAGTTTTATCTTTCAGAGGTTTTTTTCCTAATTTATATTCCAAAACATATTGCATGACCCTGTTAAATGTTTTCTCTATCAATATCGTACTTTTATAATTTCTTCTAATGATATAGAACAGAATGTCACCTTTTTTAATGTTAATTTTTTGATTCTTTTTTTATATATTTGTTAGTCATTCTTATTACCTCTTCAGATAATTGCCTATTACTAACTTTTGTACATTTTTCTTTTGGTTTATGGAACTTTTTCTTATGTAAAGAAGTTCATGTGTTCTGAATACTGATTCTTTGTATGTTTTTTAATTTGTTAATGACTTCTGTCTTTATTTTTGTAACTTTTTAATTAGTATTTTATTATCAAAGTATTAATTTTTAATAAATTATAATTTATTAATCTTTTCATTGCTTATATTTTGGGTATCTTCTTAAAGAAATTTAAATCTAAAATCATACAGTTTACATCATTGTAAACCTAATACTCATTTTTGCACATGAGGTAGGTGTGAGTCAAATTTTGATTTTCCTTCACAATCAAAATCACCCACAATTCTTCTGTAATTTAAGTTTATATATTAGTTTATATATAGCCCCATATATATATATATATATATATATATATATATATATATATATATGTGGGATCATTTTTCTTGTATTCTGTTTGAACTATTCATACAGGACTATTATCTTTATTAATTAGTATATTCCAAGCATGGTAGTAGGACACATTTTCTAATGGAAATAACCTTGGTTATTTTTGATTCTTTGTTCTTCCTAAATTTTAGAATTATATTTTGCTAAACTTCTTTAAAACTGGTTATAGTGTTTTTTACAACTTTACTAAATATATAGCCTTATTTGGAGAAAGAATTTAAGTGTTCAATGTTGAAACATCATGTATCTTTTGATTAGTATGAAAAGTTATAAGATACCTTGAAAACTATAGGGCTATCAGACTATCAGGAAGGAAATACAAAATAAGTCTCTATGGAACTCTACTTTTAAGGATGCAGAGGATTAGTTAGCTTTTTTTAATATTCAAAAATAAATTCAATTACAGTACTTTATACGTATGAAGATTAAAATTCAATGGGAGAGTCAAGACAGCGAATAGAAATAGTGGCAACTTGGCAGTTACAGACGTAATAGACAGTTGGAAAGATGTAATAAAAGTAAGTGTTTAATGTGAGAAACTTAATGAATTAAAAATAGAAAAATAAAGAAGTCATATTTGAAAAACTTAGAACTAATAGAGAACTACTATAGGTGAAAAATATTGTCATTGAAATAAAAATTCAGTCAATGATTTGAATAATATGTCAGACAAAGCTAAAGCCATGATGAGTAAGATCATCATGGAAGATAAATTTGATGGAAGATAAATTTGAAGATATTACATAGGATGCAACAATAACAAAAGGAACCAAAAGGAACCAAATGGAATTTTAAAAACATGGCTAATAAATTAGAAGAATAGATGAAAATATATCACATATAAGTTAAAACAATGAGAATTTTAGGAGAAGAAAATCTAGAAAATAGAAATTCTGCATATTGATGTGTAGTACCTGAAAGTTGTTTAGAATTTAAGGCAAGTCCTCAAATAACTCATAAATTCTTGAGAGGGATAAATAAGAATAAATCTATACCTAGACACATAGAAATAAACACATGAAATGCCAAGATAAAAAGGTATTTTTCAAAGTAACAATAGCATTGCTAAAAATGAATGGTATGAAAAAGGTTTTTCTCCTGTTCTTACAGGAGAGTCTGAAGATAATGGAAAAACATCTACAAAGTGCTAAAGGAAAAGGAAAAAAAGTCTATCTACAAGTCTATGGCCTATTAAATTGTCATTAATAATGGAAGTTAAAATGAAGATATTTTCAAAGAACTCTTATGAGTATGGCAGGAGAGAAAAATACACCAAGAATCATATGAAAAGATAAGTCATTGATTGGAGAAAAGATATTTGAAATAGTTTAGCTGACAAATAAATTTACCCATTATGTATAAAAATCTACCAATAAGAAAAGGTAACTAAATAAAAAATAATGACCAATGTATATATGAAACTATGTCATCACTATTATAGGAACAGATAGTACTTTCTATTAATAAAAAATCCTGATGGTTAAAATATGAAAAATCATAATACACATCATTGGGAAGGACATCATATAAAGATAATATTTATGCACTGTTATTGGGACTATGAACTGGAAGAACTATTCTGAAGAACAAGACCTAGTGAAAACAAAGATTAAAACATCTTTATATATTGACAATTTCATTTTTAATTTTGTCCCCTACATAAAATTCCTGTGTCTACACTCTAGTAGCCCTGTCCTAATACATTTATTGCCTCATTCCTTTAGACAGGTAATCAGACAGGCAGGAAGTAAGGACGTAAACAACATCAATATTCATCAATACATATTTAAAATCATACAATGGAATCAGTTTAATGTTTAAAGTGAATGAACTTAAACTACATGCATGAATGTGACTCTCTTAACTGTGCTGTTACATGATAAAAACTAGTTGGTGATAGATACTGACAATATAATAAAATTTGTACAAATTTTATGCACAGACAAAAATGATATTTTCTGTTTATGAGTACCTCAGTATATGAGAAAAATTCAAAATAATAAAAGGGAATACTAAACACCAGCTTCAGGAAAACTACCTTTAGTGAGTAAGGGACTGTCTCATTTTATATAAAACTTTTATATTTCTTTAAAAATAATACCTGAAAGAACTATAGCAAAAGTTTAACATTTTGCATAATAAAATATGGGATGGGTTATGTCTGGATAATAAAAGCAGATATTGATTATCATTTATAGTTGTAGAATATTATCTAATTTCACAAGTTAAGTATGTAAACAATAAATATGTTTAACAGTGAAGTTAATATCCCTTGGGTGAAGAAGTTAAATGAAGTGGTAATAACTCCATGTCCTTGCATTTTTACAATAATTCCACTGGGTGTTAGTTTGCTAGAATACTTGCATAATTGAGTATTTCCTGTATGTTAACATTGTAGATAATTCTTGAATCAGAAAGTCAATGTGATATTTAGTTGTTGATTTTTGGTTTTGTTTTTTTGTTTGTAGTAATTAATTTTCTGTGTAGACAATGCCAACTAGATACCTGTTCTACCTTGGGAAATTTTCCCTCAAAGAAGAGTAGAAGGATACCAGTTGTTCATCTGTTCTTCACGGTAGACCCCTGGATACAGCTGGCTATTAAAGGTTGTACACTTAACTATAATGCAAAACTTGGATTTGAGGGATAAAGTGACTTGGACTTTCTGAAATCCTAGCAAATTTACTTGAAATTACTAAAGAAAGTTTCAATTTCATCTCTAGTGAGAACCTCTGGACTCTCCAAGTTCCTGCTTTTCCTATGACTTGCCTGGGCTACTTTTCGTTTTTTGTATTCTATTTTAAACCCTGTTTCTAGTAAATTTTTTTTTTTTTTTTTTGGCTAAAGGTAACCAGAGTCTGGTTTTGCTACTGCTAATCAAAAGAACTACAACATACTAATGTAGACTGTTTTTATTTTATGAAACTGCTTTGAAACTTACCTCAGTTTTCTTTGAAGGTAGTGCAGAAGATGCTGAGTTCAATTTCTTTTACTTCCCATTCAATTTATGTATGCTCAGAGTTTTGTTGTTTTCAGGTTTTAATCTTTTATTTTTCTGGGCATTAAGCCTAGTTTCCTAACCCTTCCCTTTTTATTATGAGTAATATTCCATTTTTTAGTCTTGAAATGAGTATAAATTCCTGTTGGCATTATATTTCATTTCTTGAAATCATTTGTCTTTTTAATGGTAGGCTCTTAATTTCCATGTGTCATTTAAGGTAAATGAAAATAACATATGTTCCTTTTAAAAATAAAATGTTCCTCATTCTTAAGGAAATAAGCTGTTTTATATCATTTTGTTTTGAAAGCAGTGATTTAGTATTTCCATTAAGAGCAAAGTTGCTGTCTGTAGTTAATGGAAGTTTTTTCCCACTGTTGATGGAACTTTGATTTTGAAATTTACATCAGAGTGATGAAAATGAAACATTCTAAAGGGTATCTTCCCAAATTTAAGCATTTTCATTAAATGAAATCACTAAAACTGCTTTATATCTAAATATTTCTGCAACTTTAGTTACTAAAACTTGTGAAAGAAAAAAGGAAGGTTATAGAACAGATATATGCCTGTTTCATATCATATTCAGATAGTGATTATAGAAGAAGACATTTGATTTTCTACATGAATACTTGGAAATCTACCTGATTCTGGATCTGAGCCCCAAGCAGTGGAATATTGCTATTAAACAAATGGGGGGATGTTTAGTATCTGAGGATCTGAAGGTAAAAGTTCCTGAGAATTCAAGTAGAGATATGACTGTTATCATCTTGTTTACCAGATTGAAGTGATATACCAAAGCTACATTACCTTAAATGAAATGAAAGGATGTGAGGATTCTTTTCCTTTTCACACTTGTTTTAGTTGTGCAACATATTTTACCCTTGAGTAAGAATCTAAGGGTTTAGATTCCACATATAAGTGAGAATATGCCATTATTTGTATCTCTGTGCCTGGCTTATTTCACTTAACATTATGTCCTCCAGGTTCATCCATGTTGCAACAATTGACAGAATTTTCTCCCTCTCCTCCTCCTCTTCAGCCTTTTCTTCCTTCTCTTTTTCTTTTCTTTTAAGGTTGCAGAAGATTCGTGTGTGTGTGTGTGTGTGTGTGTGTGTGTGTGTGTGTGTGTGTAAAGCATTTATTATAATCCACTATTTGTTTAAAGGTTGATTTTATATCTTCACCACTGTGCATTATGCTGCAAAAAAGAATGCAGATCTCTCTCTGAAATACTAATTCATTTTCTTTGGATATATACCCATATGTGGGATTGCTGGATTATAAAGTAGTTCTGTTTGATCAAAGAGAACAAAGTTTCAGTTAGACACAGACTTAAGTTCTGGAAATTTATCATATAGTATGATAACTGTAGTTAATGATAATGTGTTATATTCTTGAAAATTGCTAAGATCTTAAATGTTCTCACCACAAATGATAAATAAGTATGTGAGGTGATGGACACATTAGTTAGCTTGAATTGATAATTTCATAATGTTGCATAGATGAAAATATCACCTTGTAACTAAATATACACTATTTTATTTGTTAATTCTACTTTAGTAGAGTTGAGAAAATAAGAGCACCATTGTTTCAATTGGATGGACTAAAATTTCATCTTTCACTCAGTGCCTCAGTTTTCTTTTCTATTAAATGTGAATGAGACTTTATTCTAGTTCTTATATAGGCTATTTTATGAGAATAAAATTAGCTAATGTGTAATAAGAACTTAGAGGTAGAATTTCCTGAAGACATCTGTGTTGTGCAGTGTTAAGTGAATTCTTCAAGGATGTGGACAGATAAAATCTGAATTTTGGGTCCCCCATTGTGAGCCTGATGGTTCTAAGAAAGTTACTTATCTTCATTAAGTCTCAATTTACACTCTGTAAAGTTTATTGGCTTATATGAGAACAATATACAGTGAGAACACCTAGCACTCAGCAAGGGAGTGTTTGGCACATCTCTAAGTGTGTCCCTTTATTTTCTGTTGGACTAGTATTTAAGGACCACCAACAGTGTTCTCACATTTTTGTCTCTTCCTTCAACTTCACTCCCTGCTCTGCCTTCACTACATTTAGTAAGTAAATAGTTCCTTCTTATGGCTGAAACCAGTCAGCCCCTTCATTTTTTTGCTCTGTTCATCTTTTTGTCATACCTTCTCACACATTATACTGCCTCCATCCCAAACCTAGAATGTTCTCCAGATTTACTTTTGCAGATCTATTTCCTTTGCCTCCTTTTATAAATCACTGGTAACTCCCTGGCAGATATTTCTTATTGGACCAGCCAACTTTTTTAGAAGTGAATGGAAATGCTTTAGGTGAGGTAGGAAATCCTCCATACTATTTAATAGTTATTACTCCTTCATTTATTTAGGCCTCCTGGCTGGCCCCCAAAGTCATTGGGTTTATCACTAGAATTCTTTCTCTTAATTAAATCTAGCATAAATGAATCACTACCTTGTCTGCCTCCCTTCAATTCAATTAAAATCTTTATTGGCCCCTTTATGCAACCTGACATAATGCAGGAAAAGTGAGTTTGGGAGAAAGACAGTGATTTTAATCTCTGCAGCTAGTCATTGCATAAATTTTAGCAAGACTCCTTTGTTCACCCATAAAAATACAGAAATTAATTCTCATATGCAAATTATTATTTTAGGGTTGTTTTGACAGTGACCATAAAAGAACATATATAATATCATTAACACAGTTCCTGATTCAAAATAAGTAATATGTGGGTATTAATCCCTTAAGTCTGTTTTCTGATTTGGTAATTGAGAGGTTGAGGTTGGTGAGCAACTAAACTCTCCTCCCTACTCAAAAACAGAAGATCCATGGAATTTACAGTTCTATATTTTAGGCATTTTGATGCCAACTAGTAATGCACTGCTCTATCCTTCTCTTTGCTCTTAAGAGCTTTTGGCTTTTTTTATACAGAGTTGGAAAACTAATGTGGTTGGGTGTGTGTTTTACAGGACTTCTGCTAGATCCTTTACATAGCCAGTCAAATCTTGTTGATTGAGGACTCATTGATCAAACAGAAGTGCAGGAGTACAGATGATCCTTGACTTATAGCAGGGTTATAGCTGATAAACCTTTCATGAGTTGAAAATACCCTAAGTCAAAATGCCTTTTAATACTCCTAACCTACTGAATAAAATTATGGCATTTGCAGGTAAATGGATGAAATTGGAGAATATCATGCTAAGTGAAATAAGCCAATCCCAAAAAACCAAAGACCAAATGTTTTCTCTGATAGGTGGAATGATAATACATAATGGTGGTGGGGGGTAAGAGAAGGATGGAGGAACTTTGGATTACATAGAGGGAAATGAAAGGGGGAAGAGGGTGGGGGTATGAAAGATGGTGGAATGAGACAGACATCATTACCCTATGTACTTGTATGATTACACGAATGATGTGAATCTACATTGTGTACAACCATAGAACTGAAAAGTTGTACCCCATTTGTGTACAATAAATCAAAATGCAGTCTGTAAATAAATATAAATATATGTATATGTATATATATATAAATAATATGTATAGTTTAACAAAGCAGAATATTGCAGAATATCAGTTGTTTACCCTGTAATGGACAGAATGACTGGGAACTGAGGCTTGATGTTGTTTCCAACATTTTGACAGAGTATCATATATACCTAGCCCAGGAAATGATAAAAATTCAAAATACATCTCTTTACTTCTCAAAGTGCAGAGCTATACGAATGCATATTGTTTTCACCACAGTAAATCAACAAATCCTGAGTAGAGCTATCAGAAGCAGATCATCTGACGGAGAATGCATTGTTGACTACAAAGGGAGTTGTGTGTTCCTAGAACATCAGCCAGTGCTGTTTACAAATGCCACAGCAGATAGCCTGTTAGCCCAGTGCCCACTTAGTGGAACTGTCACTGCAGTAGATATAAGATTCCCTGAGATGGTTGTTTACAATATGTGAAGTCGCTGAATAACAGAGACTATATTCCATAAAAACAAAATCTTCACAATCATTCCATTATGATGAAACATCATAATCATTTTCCTTGGAGTCATAGTTGGTTTCTTTGATGATTTAATGGAAGAGTCAAGATTGTATCCGACTTAAGTATGTCACCAAGTGCCTTCTACCCCCCCTTTCACATTCTAATACACGAATAATGAGTTTGAGCTTTTAATTGGACCTGCATTAAATGTGAGAAACTATGTTTTATTTAAAATGAATTTTCCACATTCTTTCAAGCACTTTTAATGTTCTGTGTTCAGAGTATATTTAAAAAGCATGTAGACTCATGTTAAATATGGAAAAAGCAAGGAATCTTTGTAGTATCATTTATCTACTTTTGTTTTTATACTATTTTTTTTTTTTTTTGGTCACTGTTTTTGAGTTTAAACTAAAAATCCATAAAAAATTTCAGGCATTCCAAATATGAGCATAGTTCAATCCCAAGTGTCCTCAGTTCACTAAATTATTCAGTGCTCTACATAAATGTGTCAGATTTATTCACAGGGCATAAATGAAGAGATCTGGTGCTTGATAATCCAGAACTGTCTTTCTAATAATGAATAAAATCTTGTAAAGGTGTTGAAAGAAGGGTAACGAGTAGCCCTTAAAACTTTCTCTTGGTTCCAGAGCCATGCCTTTATACATTTAAATATAAAAAAGATTTATAAGAATTTGGTTATAAGCTAAATAAAACATGTGTTTAAATAGACATTTATTCAACTTATCAAGCTGTAAATGGAAAATTCAGAGGCTTGTTAAATCTGCTAAAGACACTTAGGTAACTTGGAAGTCTCATATCCACCTTCTGTCTTTTAATGCAATTGTCACTTCCCAATGTACGAAATACATCATTTGGCACATTATTGTGTTTTAGAAGTGCCTACTCTTCTTCTAGAAACATCTACCCAGTGCATTTGACAAAGGACACGCATCTTCATGCTTCTCTGCTGGGACTTTTCTCCTCAATGTTCCCTGTGCCCACCCTTGAGGTTTCCTTCTTATCCTTTTCTGCCCATTCCTAGACAACATTTTCTTCTTCCAGACCCGAATCACAGGACTGTTGTATGCACCAGCTTCCTGAATCTTTTAGGGACTGTTTTCCTCCAAGTGTGGTACTAGTGGTACTAGCACCATCCCACATCAGCATCACTGAGTTTCCAAAACAGGAATCCCTGAAACTCAGTACTGCTCTCATGAATCAGAATCTGTGGGGTTCATAACTAAGAACCTGTATCTTCCATATGTGACTAAATAATTCTTAATCACACTAATGAGAACAATTCTTCTGGGCTAATCAATGATAATGAGGGAAAGGATCAGCTATATAAATTATGATAAATTATTTATATTTGATTTTTAGGCATCATTTCCTTGATGTTTTCTTGCTCCATGGGAAACATACTGTACATTGCTTTGATTTTGAGTTTAGTTCAATATCTTTTAATTGAGTGAGTATGCCTTTAGGTTTTTTTTTTAAACTTTTTATTGATTTATTTGTTTTTCATTTGTTCTAACTAGTTATACATGACAGTAGAATGCACTTTGATACATCATATATAGATGGAGTATAATTTCTCATTCTTCTGGTTGTACATGATATATAATCCCACTGGTCATATAGTTATATATGTACATAGGTAATAATATCTGATTCACTCTACTATCCTTCCTACCACCATACTCCCTCCCCTCCCTTCACGCCCCTCTACCTAATCTAAAGTAATTTTATTCTTCCCTAGCCATCCCCCCCTTATTATGAATTAGCATCTGCATATCAGAGAAAAATTTGGCCTTTGGGTTTTTGAGATTGTCTTATTCTCCAGCTCCATCCATTTACCCCCAAATGCCATAATTTCATTCTTCTTTAAGGCTAGAAATATACCATCATATATTATCTTTATCCATTTGTCTGTTGAAGGGCACCTAGGTTGGTTCTATAGTTTAGGTATTGTGAGTTGAGCTGCTATAAACATTGATGTGGCTACACCACTGTAATATGCTGATTTTAAGTCCTTTGGGTATAAACTGAGGAGTGGGATAACTGGGTCAAATGCTGGTTCCACTCTGAGTTTTTCGAGGAATCTCCATACTGCTTAAGGAACTGAACAGATATTCCACAGAAGAAAAAATTCAATCGATCAACAAATTTATGAAAAAATGTTCAACAACTTTAGCAATTAGAGAAATGCAAATTAAAACCACTCGAAGATTTCATCTCACTCTCAGAATGGCAATTATCAAGAATACAAACAATGATAAATGTTGGCAAAAATGTGGGGGAAATGTTACACCCACACTGCTGCTGAGAACGCAAATTGGTGCAACCATTATGATTCCTCTTTTTCTAATTTTTTTTATTGTAAACAAATGGGTTACATCTTGTTTTTTTGTACATGAAGTAGAGGCATACCATTTGTATAATCATACATTTACATAGGGTAATCGTTTTTGATTCATTCTGTTATTTTTTCCTTCCACTCACCCCTCCCACCCCTCTTATCCCTCTAAACAGTTCCTTCTTCCTCCATTCTTGCCCCCCTCCCACCCCCTATTATGTGTCATCATCCACTTATTAGCGATATCATTCATCCTTTGGTTTTTTGAGATTGGCTTATCTCACTTAGCATGATATTCTCCAATTTCATCCATTTGCCTGCAAATGCCATAATTTTATTATTCTTTATAGCTGAGTAATATTCCATTGTGTATATATACCACAGTTTCTTCATCCATTCATCAATTGAAGGGCATCTAAGTTGGTTCCACAATCTGGCTATGGTGAATTGAGCACCTATGAACATTGATGTGGCTGTATCTCTGTAGTATGCTGATTTTAAGTCCTTTGTTATAGGCCAAGGAGTGGGATAGCTGGGTCAAATGGTGATTCCATTCCAAGCTTTCTAAGGAATCTCCACACTGCTTTCCAGAGTGCCTACACTAATTTGCAACACCACCACCAATGTATGAGAGTACCTTTTCCCCCACATCCTCACCAACACCCATTGTTGCTTGTATTCTTGATAATTGCCATTCTAATTGGGGTGAGATGGAATCTTAGGGTAGTTTTGATCCACAACTCTCTCATTACTAGAGATGTTGAACATTTCTTTATATATCTGTTGATTGCTTGTAGATCTTCTTCTGTGAAGTGTCTGTTCATTTCCTTAGCCCATTTGTTGATAGGGTTATTTGTATTCTTGATGTAGAGTTTTTTGAGTTCTTTATAGATTCTGGAAATTAGTGCTCTACTGAAGTATGAGTGGCAACAATTTCCCCCCACTCTGTATGCTCTCTCTTCACATTGCTGATAGTTTCCTTTGCTGAAAGAAAACTTTAAAATATGAATCTATCCCAGTTATTGATTCTTGCTTTTATATCTCGTGCTATGGGAGTCCTATTAAGGAAGTCTGATCCTAAGCCGACATGTTGAAGATTTTGACTTACTTTTTCTTCTGTAAGATGCAGGGTCTCTGGTCGGATTCCAAGGTCCTTAATCCATTTTGAGTTGAGTTTTGTGCAGGGTGAGAGATATGGGTTTAGTTTCATTCTTCTGCATATGGATTTCCAGTTTTCTCAGCACCATTTGTTGAAGAGGCTATCTTTCTTCATTGCATATTTTTGGCACCTTTGTCTAGTATGAGAAAATTGTAGTTATTTGGATTTGTGTCTGTGTCCTCTATTCCGTACCCTTGATCTACCTGTCTATTTTGGTACCAATACCATGCCGTTTTTGTTACTATTGCTTTGTAGTATAGTTGAAGTTCTGGTATTGCAATACCCCCTGCTTCACTCTACCTGCTAAGGACTGCTTTAGCTATTCAGGGTTTCTTATTCTTCCCGATGAATTTCATGATTGCTTGCTCTATTTCTGTGAGGTGTGTCATTGGGATTTTAATTGGAATTGCTTTGAATCTGTACAGCACTTTTAGTAGTATGGCCATTTTGACAATATTAATTCTGCCTATCCAGGAACATGGGAGATCTTTCCATCTTCTAAAGATTACTTTAATTTCTTTCTTTAGTGTTCTGTAGTTCTCATTGTAGAGGACTTTCACCTCTTTTGTGAGATTGATTCCCAAGTATTTTATTTTTTTTGATGCTATTGTGAATGGGGTAGTTTTCCTAACTTATTTTTCTGAAGATTCATCACTTACGTATAAAAATGCATTAGATTTATGAGCATTGATCTTATATCCTGCTAATTTACTGAATTCACTTATGAGTTCTGAAAGTTTTCTGGTGGAATTTCCTGGTTCCTCTAAATATATAATCATGTCATCAGCAAAAAGGGATAGTTTCAGTTCTTCTTTTCCTGTTTGTATCTCTTTAATTTTTTTTGGTCTGTCTAATTGCTCTGGTTAGAGTTTCAGGGACAGTGTTGAATAGAAGTGGTGAAAGAGGGCATCCCTGCCTTGTTCCAGGTTTTAGGGGGAATGCTTTCAGTTTTTCACCATTTACAATATTATTGGCCATGGGCTTAGCATAGATGGCCTTTACAATGTTAAGGAATGTTCCCACTATCCCTATTTTTTCTAGTGTTTTGAGCATGAAGGAGTGCTGTATTTTACCAAATGCTTTTTCTGTGTCTATCAAAATAATCATGTGATTCTTGACTTTAAGTCTGTTGATATGGTGAATTACATTTATTGATTTCTGAATGTTGAACCAACCTTGCATCCCTGGGATAAAACACACTTGATCATGATGCACTATCTTTTTAATATATTTCTGTATGTGATTTGCTAAAATTTTGTTGACAATTTTGCATCAAAGTTCATTAAGGATATTGGTCTGAAATTTTCTTTCTTCGATGTGTCTCTGTCTGGTTTAGGTATCAGGGTGATATTGGCTTCATAGAATGAGTTTGGGAGGTTTCTCTCCTCTTCTATTTCATGGAATACTTTGAGGAGTATTGGAAGGAGCTCTTCTTTAATGGTTTTGTAGAACTCTGCTGAGAATCCATCTGGTCCTGGACTTTTCTTTGTTTGTAGGCTTTTGATGACTTCTTTTTTCATTACTTGAAATTGATCTATTTAAATTGTGTATGTCCTCCTGGTTCAGTTTTGGTAATTCATATGTCTCTAGAAATCTGGTGATGTCTTCGAGGTTTTCTGTTTTGTTGGAGTATAGATTTTCAAAATAGCTTCTAATTATGTTTTGTAATTCATTTGTGTCTGTTGTGATATTTCCTTGTTCTTTCTGAATTTTGGTAATTTGAGTTTTCTCTCTCCTTCTCTTTGTTAGTGTGGCTAAGGGTTTATCAGTTTTGTTTATTTTTTCAAAGAACCAACTACTTATTTTGTCAATTTGTTCCAATTGTTTCTTTTGTTTCGGTTTCATTGATTTCAGCTCTGATTTTAGCTATTTCCTGTCTTCTACTCCTTTTGGTGTTGCTCTGTTCTTCTTTTTCTAGGGCTTTGAGATGTAGTAAGGCTGTTTTTTGTTGATGATGTCTTCTTTTATTGAATGCACTCCATGAACTAAATTTTCCTCTAAGTACTGCTTTCAAAGTGTCCCAGAGATTTTGATATGATGTACCTTTGTTCTCATTTACCTCTAAGAATTTTTTTATTTCCTTCCTGATGTCTTCTCTTATCCATTCATCATACAATAGCATATTTTTTAATTTCCAAGTTTTGGATTAGTTTGTTTTTTATTCTGTCATTTATTTCTAATTTTAATCCTTTATGATCTGATAGAATACAAGGTAGTATCTCTATCTTCTTGTATTAGCTAACAGTAGCTTTGTGGCATAAAATATGGTCTATTTTAGAGAAGGATCCATGTGCTGCTGAGAAGAAAGTGTATTCGCTCTTTGTTGGATGGTATATTCTATATATGTCCTTTAGGTCTAAATTATTGATTGTGTTATTGAGATCTATGGTTTCTTTGTTCAATTTTGCTTGGAAGATTTGTTAAGAGGTGAGAGTGGTGTGTTAAAATCACCTAGTATTATTGTGTTGTGGTCTATTTGATTTCTGGAATTGAGAACGATTTGTTTGATGTACATGGATGAGCCACTATTTGGGGCATAGATATCTATGATTGTTATGTCTTGATGATTTATGCTTCCCTTAAACAGTGTGAAATGTCCTTCCTTATCCCTTCTGATTAACTTTGGCTTGCAGTCCACATTATCTGATATGAGGATGGATACTCCAGCTTTTTTACTGAGTCCATGTGCATGGTATGTTTTTTCCCATTCTTTCACCTTTAGTCTGTGGGTATCTCTTTCTATGAGATGAGTCTCTTGCACGCAGCATATTGCTGGATCTTTCTTTTTAATCCAATCTTTCAGTCTCTGTCTTTTGATTGATGAGTTCAGGCCATTAACATTCAGGGTTATTATTGAGATATGATTTGTATTCCTGGTCAATTGACTCATTTTTGTTTTTTGACATGACTTGGTTTCTCCTTTATATGGCTATCCCTTCAGGGTAGTTCCTCCCTTTGCTGATTTACATCATTGTATTTCATCTCTTCCTCATGGAATATTTTGCTGAGAATGTTCTGCAATGCCAGCTTTCTTTTTGTAAATCCTTTTATGGAAGGATCTTATTTCGTCATCAAATCTGAAGGTAAGTTTTGCTGCATATAAGATTCTTGGTTGGCATCCACTTTCTTTCAGAGCTTGAAAAATGTTGTTCCAGGCCCTTACAACTTTTAGGGTCTGGAACGAAAAATCTGCTGGTATCCATACTGGTTTCCCCCTGAATGTAATTTGATTCTTTTCTCTCTCAGCATTTAAAATTCTGTCTTTATTTTGTATGTTAGGTATTTTCATTATTATGTGCCTTGGTGTGGGTCTGTTGTAATTTTGTATATTTGGAGTCCTATAAGCCTCTTGTACTTGGTTTTCCATTCATTCTTCAGATTTGGGAAATTTTCTGATATTATTTCATTGAATAGATTGTTCATTCCTTTGGTTTGTTTCTCTAAGCCTTCCTCAATCCCAATAATTCTTAAATTTGGCCTTTTCATTATATCCCATAATTCCTGTTGATTCTGTTCATGATTTCTTACCATCTTCTCTGTTTGGTCAACTTTGTTTTCAACATTAAATATTTTGTCTTCAATGTCTGAGGTTCTGTGTTCTAGGTGTTCTATTCTATTGGTTATGCTTTCTATGGAGTTTTTAATTTGGTCTATTGTTTCCTTCATTTCAAGGATTTCTGATTGGTTTTTTTTCAGTATCTCTAACTCCTTATTGAAATGATCTTTTGCTTCCCACATTTGCTCTTTTAACTGTTGAGTGGTGCAATCATTCAAAGCCTGCATTTGCTCTTTCATCTCATTGTTTGCTTCTCTGATCATTTTAATTATGTACATTCTGAACTCCCTTTCTGACATTTCTTCTGCCATGCTGTCATTGGATTTTATTGATGTAGTATCTAGGTTTGTTTGGGACATTTTCTTCCCTTGTTTTCTCATAGTGGTCAGGTATCTACCCCTCTAGTATTGAACCTCTATTGACTTGTAGTGTCCCTGTAGATTTTCAATAACTTGCCTCCTAGCCTTCAGTGGGCTGAAGTCTTGGAGGAAGTTGATAATGCAGTGCTCCACAAGGAAGCAGCCCCTCTAGGTGTGGTGACCTTCAGGTGGGTAATTTCCTGCTGGTGGGAAGAAGCATCTCTACTTGTTGACCGATGGTCAGTCAAAAGGGGGACTAGACTGTGGGCTGGGGCATGGCTGGTCTGGGCCTGTGTCTCTGGTTCTACCACCCTGGTGGGAAAGCCTTGCCCGGCGGGGAAGACTCACCTGGTGGGGACGTCTCACTGGGCAGCTCTCCTCCGAGAAGTTCCCTTCAGTCCAGAACTACTACGTGGGCTGGGCAACCCTCCTCTGTGACATTCCATGGAGCCCAGAACTACCACCTGGTCTGGGGGGCCTGGTCCTGTGAGGGACTCTCTCTCTGAGTGTCCCTCCTCTACGAAGTTCCCTGGGGACTGGACCTACTGCCCAGGCCTGGGACCCTAACTCTGCACTGAAGCCTCTTGCTGGGCAGTCCTCCTCTACAATGCTGCCGGTTGTCTGGGTTCACAGCTCCAGCAGGGGAGTCTCACTGGGCAACTCTACTCCATGAAGTTCCCTGCATTCCGGGACTACTGACTCGTCCAGGGAGCCTGGCCCGTGGGAGAGACTCACTGGAAGCTCTGAGTTGGTCCTGTGCCACTCAATGCCTCCTCTTCTTGAATCCTGAGTCCTGTCAAAGGACCTCCAGTCTCCTGTAGGTGTCTTAGGAGGGGAGCTGCCCTTCCAATGATAATGGCCACGCCCTCAGGAATAATTCAAAAATGCCTGCACCAGCCTCCAAAGAACCTGGGAAGCCCAGCGAGGGTGCATTGAGTCAGCACAGAGGCAAGTGCAGTGTCCCTCAGCAGTAGGGGGGCAGGCAGGCAGGCTCAGCGATGGCATCTTATCTCGGTTTGGGGGTCAGGCGGGCGGACTAGCTCAGCAATGGTGTCCTACCTTCTTGGCTTGGGGGTCAGCAGGTCGGCTAGCTCCACTTGATGGTTTCCAACCTCGGCATAGGGGTGGGTGTGCCGGCTCACCTTTAGGGGATGTAAGAAATCCATAGCACAGTACAAAATCCATTCCTCCACATATTGGTCTCTTGCCTGACATAATACTATCTTGGAGGGCCACTTTCTTTTGGGACCCTCTAGTAGATGGGATGTGCTACTTAGATAGCAAGGTAGATCTTGCCGTTCAGCTGTGAGAACAGCTAGCATTTCCAGGGCCATAAGGGTCTGCTTGTCTGTCCAACTCCTTTAGGATCTGCCTTGTCTATAGAGGACAGGCTTGCCCTTTCTTTTCCTCTTGAGACACTTGGTGAGTGTTTGTAAAAGGCTTCATTGGAAAGCATCACAGTTTGACTTCTTCTTCCTAATCCTACTTCTGACCCTTCTTTTTATAGTTGTTGATTGTCTTGACATTTACTTCCAGGGTACCCAACCTACAGCAGCCTGAGTTTAAATAATATTGTGCAGTCTGCTTTTCTCAGACTTCTTAATAGTCCTAGAGCAATGTCACCACCCAAAGGATGTCTCTTCCACCCCTCTGGAAAGATGAGTCAATCATAAAATTAACCTAGTTATCCTATCCCTGATATTTTCTTGAGAATTTACTCTTCTGCTAGTGAATGTTGTTCTAAAGATGAACTTTATGATTAATTTTATGTCATCCTCATATGGACCTGTTATTTTTGCCAAAGCACATATGCATATGACAGAAAATGTGTTCCCTCCTTGAAAGAAATGCTTGTTTTGAAACTCACTGCCAAGGCCATAACATCCTCTGTCTTGAAAGGCTACAGAGTTCTTTTCAATATTCCAAGGTAAATTAACCACTGAACTCCTTTGCAGACATGGACATTATCTTAATTGATGAAAGTGTTGAGAAATACTGCATAGTTTGGTTGTTTTTATCTTCCTACCACATTGCATCAATATCAGCAACCGCATTTTTATTATTCATTCTTTCTTACTTTGGCATTATCTCCTGGTCCTTTCCATTTAACCTTTTTGAATGCTATCAGAAATGTGTTCGAATAATTTATTATAACAAATATGTTGATGTGGAATTGGCTCTTGGACAGGAAATTGAAGTCATTAATGAAATAAAAGGCTTTGCTTTTAATTGGACTATGAAAGAAACAAAAGTTAATGAGCATTTGAATCTTGGTTTGATAGGTTAAGTAGGTGACCACCTGGACAAAAGACTCCAGCCTTTGACATTGCAATGACAAGGTATAAATAAAGTGGAATGCTTGTATTGGCAAAAGCATATCTAATTTTGTCCAATCCACAATTAACCCAATCTCCAAACTGTGTGCTTAATGGGATGATAACAGTACTTACACATTCATATTACCTATGTCCTGGTGATCTCCTTCATTCCTTCATTAAACAATATATATATAAACTGTTACTAGAGTTATAATATCAATGATATTCTTTTCCTAGACTATGCAGGAAAAAAGGGACATAATAAAAATGATGTAAAGGGAGAATCTCCCCTGGATGTAGCTTTATAATAAATAAGGGGAGAGTCCCCTCCCAGTGGTAGAAGAGTGTTTTTTCAGAGTTTCCTCTTTCTTTTAGATTTGGAACTCCCTTCCCCATCTTTAGCATTCTACCTAGAAGCCCTTGCTAATTTTTGCATCATCACCTGAGGAGAGAAAAGAATGGGGGACAGGAGATGAGTCAGGCATCATGTTGAAATGTTTTCAGGTAATGGAGCCTGTGGAATCCTGCATTGTTTACCAGCTGCTCCTACACTCTCTGCTGAACCTGGACTAATTTTATAGCTAGAGTTGAATTAACAATTCACATCGCACACTTGCCAGATGCTACTGAAGAATGGGGAGGAGATGGCAACATAATCACCCTGAAAACAGAATTTGAAGATCACCTTGTCCTTTTAGCATTAGGGACTCAGTTAAACAAGATGACTGATTTATCAATGCACCTCATGCCATTATTAAATAAGCAAGGAGAACGCAGGCATGGTATTACATAACAGTGTTATTGGTATGAATCACAGTACCTGTAATTTACCAGTCACATTATCTAATTCAGACAGGTGCACAGTCAGGCAGATGGCAGTAAGGATTCCATTACAAAGTTCACAATTTCTTTCAAATGTTTTGCCTTGCCTTTCTCTTTCTAAAATTGTGTGTGTGTGTGTGTGTGTGTGTGTGTGTGTGTGTGTGTGTGTGTACATAGACCTTATCATAGTTTCATAATGCATGCTCTTACATTTTGAGGTTAAGCTTTAAGTACAAATAGACTCAATTTTATTAACTCCCTGATAATTTTTCTGTTTTCTTTAATGCAATATATGACTGAAAATATTTGTGAGCACCTACTGTGCAGCAGGCATTGATACTGCCATTTTTGGGTGACAAGTTCTGCTTCCTCAGATGTTGAGGTATGACACCAGAGAAGCACATTGAGGCAAGCCTGTGAAGCAGGTTTTATTTAAAAGTATTAACACAGACTTGTCCCAGGAGGAAGAAGGGGGCCATGACTGATGTTCTGGAATCTTAAGAAGTGAGAGCACCCTGCATATTTTACAGATGAGATTCTCCTTTGTTCTCCTGCTCTCTCCCCGCTTAATTCTCTCCTTCTTGCCCACCTGATTAGGCACAGGAGACATCAATGAGATGGCAAAAAAGTGAGAAGCAGATGGGCAGCAGGGAAGGGCCAAATGGAGGAATTCAGGTAGGTAGGGGCCCAGGGGGCATTAATTAGCAATTCCCTTTTGTTGCAAGCAGTGAGTAAGAAAGGAATCAAGTTTGGTTCCAACAAGTGGATTTTATTCATGCAATGCACACTCAACATTCCTAATAATAGCAAGTTACAAATACATTGAAGATTCACTCCCTTGTTCACCTAGAGTCCAATCCCCATGGACTTACTCAATGCAACGTCTCTTAGCCAAGAAGTCAGTCAGCAAGACCAAGGGGATTTCTTCTCAGCCATAGACTCTCTCAGCTCCTTGGATGTCTTTGGCTGGCCTTGGGTGTTCAAAAGCTAGAGGCTGGGTGGCAGTCTTCCCTGCAGGAGAGGTGGTTAGTCGTCTGGCCACAATGACAACGATCGATCAGTAATCAGCAATAGAGTGAACAGCAGCCAGGGTAGTCAAGAGACAGAGTGACGTGGATTCCTCTGGTCACGGTGCTGCTGACAGTTTGCTCCAAAAGTTCAGGGGTTTAAGTAGTGATTTTCAGCCTAGTCATGCTCTGGTCTTCATTGATAAACACCAGAACACAACTATAGGAGGAGTTCCCACTCAAATCATAGATAAAGTTTCATATTGGCATTGTTCAGGAGTGTCATCCTGCTACACAGCAAGTTTGTCACCAGGTGCCTTTATTTTAGTTTTACAAGTTCATTCAAATACCAAATACAGCTTATTATAACTACATAACACATAACTATAGCAATTCCTATTATTTCCTTGTCTCATTACACCTGTCTGCAACCTTTTTGGGTGGAGTAGTATAGGCGGGTAACCTTGGTGATCAAAAAGGCTCTGGAGACATTAACATTCCAATCTCCCAGGGGGAGTCTCCAACTTCCCAGACTCAGATAGCCTCCATTCCTCTATTTGACCAGATTCCCTATTCTACACTAAATGACTGTCCTCAATTCTAGCTTCAGCACCATTCTAGATATATTAAGTGAAACAACAAGAACCTAACCACACAGTCATTGATCTATATTACAGTGACCTACTTTATAAAATAAATGTATTTTACTTAAAATTAAGGCTATCTAATTCTAATACATAACCTTTTCTATGTTAGTATTACTGGATATAAGTATCTCTAATTTTAACCCTATTGAAAGATTGAAATGTAAGCTCAGGGGCATGGCTAGTGGCCAAATAAAATTAGACAGAAAGTGGCCCAAATTCTGACCTAACATCCCAACCTTTTTGGTGATTTAGGGTGCAGGAGTCCATCTGGCTACTTCCTACATGTTAGGGGGCATCGTGGGGAAAAAAAGGTTCAGGTTCTAGGTTGGTGGGGAGGCAGCTATAAGAGTGTAGGAGCATCTGGTTGTATGTCACCCTGGCAACCTCACTCATGTAGTTCCAGGCAAACCTGAGAAAATAGGGAGCAATCATTAGCAGAAATTCTATCACAAATAGGGGAGTAATGGTAGGGGTCAGCCAGGTTACAAGAGTGGAGTTCAGCCATCATGGCCAGGGGTCATTTGATTCTTCTTGCTTCAGCCTTTCATTTAGATGTCTGAGAGTTTTGATGTTGCTTTTCCATTACACTGATTTCATTGATGCACCAGCAACATTCTTCTCTTAGGAAGAGGCATGTTCCCCCTTTTTCAGATTCAGTGCTCGACGGTTCTGCAAGGAAACTTGAGCAATAAATATTTTTCATCTTTGCAAGAATGTCAGGGGGGGCAGCAGATGTCTCTACTGCCTTCTGGAGTTGCTATTGTAGCTTTTGGGTGGTAGTGAGTGCATAATCAAGTCCTCTTGTTGGTATAACCTGTGTTTAGTAGAGATCTCTATATTTCTGTGACTTAGGGCTAGATAATCATACTAGCAAGCATAGATTAAGCCTACCTGTGTAGCTTAGGAGGAACTGTAAGCCTTTAACTGACTAAAAACTTCTGATTCTGGCAGTTTCTGTTGATAGCAGGTACATCTGCCTAAAAATCTCTCTCTTGTAGCTTCCAGTCTTTACTTATTCTAGGGGGGTTAACACAAGTGTACATCTTAGGTTGCATTTAACCATTGTTTCTTTTAAATGCCCAAGAATGGCTATATTTCAGTTTTAACTGTTTTGCTAGTTGTTTAAGACCAATCTGGTTAAGTTGACCTGTTTCTGTCTGTTAAGAGTCAGCTGAGTTCCCACAGGGGTCACTCGTAGTGAACTTAAGAGCAGCTTCTTAGCTCCATTAGTGCCGTCTGTTAGGCAGGGTCTCTTCGATGAGGTGGCTTCCCTTTCCAGTGACCCTCCTCTGCAGCAGGTGCACTGATTGATTTATCATCCTCCAGTGTATCTCCCTGATTGGGAGGTTGCGTGGCCCAGAGTTGCAAAGCTCCTTAGAGAAGTTCTCTTGTTCCCAGGATTGAGGCTGACTCTCAGGGCAAGAGCCAAATATTGGCTTTTCTTGGCCTCTGTATTTAATCTCAATTTCTAAGTTTGATCTTAAACATCTAGCAAGTTAGTGTCACCAGTCATAAAGTAAGAGTACTGGGCTTTAATTTCAATGTCTATGACTTTACAGTTAATTGCCCCCTTTTATCTAATTGAGGTCTACATTATCTGTCCTATAGGTAATGGTTTACTATTTCAAGTTAATTTATGGTGTTTGCTCTTGAAGCAGTACTTCTGCAAAAAAAAAATTAATCAGGCAACAGTTATAGAGTTTACAAGGAAAATACAAAGTGGAATCACCATCAGTAAAACATTCAGTTTGTGCAATAGCTATCCTGAATTTTGGCTGAGTTATTCATTATCCCCTGTTTGAGATCACAGTAATCTTTACAACAAACATCAAACTTCGAACACAATTTTAAATGAGTTAAAGTCTGGCTTACTTTGGAACCATTCTAACATGCAGCAGAGTGTGAGCTAGAGCCTTATCTCAGGTAATGCGGAGCTCTTCACAGAACACAGATTTGAAGATTAAGCTGGGATCAGATGGAGCTCTGTTCTCTGATGGAAATGCAGATCTAAAGAGTTACATCAGCAATCTTTATATATATCTTATTATCAGGTTACAGATTATGTAAGCATTATTCTTTGCTTTCAGGAAATTTACAGAGACTAGGACATCTATGCAACTTTTTCACAGCTGCAAAGTGCAATGTTAGGAGCTCTGTGTAGCTCTCAAGAAAGTCCACTGTCCAAAGTTACTGTAAAGCAGGTAGGAACCACAGAAGGGAGCTGATGAAACACTGGTTATCTAGCAAAAGAGTTCCTTCCTGCCCAAGAGTTGTGTGCCTGAGATCAATGTCAGAGCTGATAGGACTCCTGCACAGAGCCTCACCAGAGAGGGTACTGCCACAACAATTAGGCATCTTATGCTTCTGCACAGGAACACTCCCAGGCACCCAGCATGCCACAGCCATGAGGTCATCAGAGACCCCAATCTCAGTCACTGTTGTCTCATTTTTTTGCTATTGTGCATCACACTTTTTCTTAAATGTCATTTTAAGAAGTTTATAAAGAATAAAACACAATGTCAAGAGAAAATTGGTGTTTTTAAAGGAATCCTTGTCATTTTAACATATAGATTAAACTTTGGTTTATATCAGCATATTATTATTTGACCTTAGGAAAACCTTAAATAGCTTTAACTGAGTGTCTGACATACATAAAACTAACTTAGTTACATGCAAACTTGTTGAAATTTGCCCTTTACTTACACACAGACTTTCTTAGCACTTACTTAAACCCTCATGTATTTTATCACACAGACTTTCTTACCCAGAAACATTTTCTTTTCCCTTCTACTGAATACATTCCTATACTTAGAAACTTCTGTTTTTCTTTCCTATCTGGTGACCACTTTGTGGTGAAAAATCCGCACTCCTTCCAAATAGCCAATTGTAAGTGAGCAATCAAGAAGGCATGTTTGGAATCTGTGTAGATGTTAACCTGTTTACCTTTGGATGAAATTAGAGCCCTAATCTGAGCAAAGAGTTCAGCCTTTAGGGAATTGGTCCCTTCTTGAAGGCAATTAGCTTCCAGAACTAAGGCAGTGGTGACCTCTGCATAAGTGACTCTACAGAGTCCATTGGGACCCAGCATAGAACTGTCATCTACAAAAGTGGTTAGGTCAGGTGAGAGGAACGGGTAATTGAAGAGGTCTTCATGAGGTGAACGTAGGGCCTCTAGCCCTGTGGGAGTGGAAGGGATTTATGGTTTAAGAGGTCCTGTAGCAAAGGGTGGAAAACACAGTTATTGGTTGGAGTAGGGTGAGTTTTAGAGTTTCCTTAGTTAATTCAGCTACTGCCGCCAGTGATTGGAGACATGGTAGCCACCTACAAATGGCTGAATCAAGCTGCCTGGAGAGATATGCCACCAGTCTGTAGGAAGGTCCGGTTGGTTGCACAAGGAGGCCAGTGGCAACACCCTGTAAATTAATTAGATGTTTCCAACAAATACATGAGTAATCCCATACATGTTAAATCCTTATTTTACTGTAAAAACCAAGATATCAGATAGGTATATTGAATTTGTGGTCTCTTTTCTGTTGGAGACAAGTTCTAGAAACAAATGATGAATATCAATTAAAATTTTTAAACTTGACCACCTGGAGATGTGTGAGGTAAGTCATGATATGTACACAACTTTTGGACATAAAATAGACAACACAATATACACATAACACAGAAACAAAGGCCTTGCATTTTTATAGGTGAGATTTCCATTGCAATGTAACAGATACTCAAAAACTCAAGTTCAATAAAAATAGAACTGATCAAAACATCAATGTTATGAGCTCAAAAAATATAGAAATTAAGAAAAAAAAAAAACAAGAATCCTGGAAAAATGACACAGCCATTAATTATTACTTTGTTGGAGTTCTGGTAAAAGGGTAAAAGGCTTTTTTTTTTTTTTGTATCTATGGGGAGAATCATGTCCATTAGGTAGACTTGGTTGACAAGATCTTTGTGGTGCCTGTTGGATGCAGGGTGGTCAGTCTGGGGTGACAGTGGAAGAAAGACATGCTAAGTGAGATCATAAGTCTGAGAAAGATATCTAAATTTCTTAAGTAGAGGAGTCAGCAGAGAAAGACCCTAAATATTTCTCAATCTGGGAAAGATCCTGGAGTGAGAATGGAATTTGGATTCGCGCAGTGCCCTCTGCACCAGCCACCTCCAGAGAAGAAAGAAACTCTGGGTTAGGCAGTGGGAAGGTCTGATGAGATCATGTGTGAGCACTAACAGGGGAGGAGGGGACAGACTGGGTGGAGGGACATTCTGGAGGAGGAGAAGTAGAGGAGGTGGGAGAGCTCTGAGGAGGAAGAGTAGGAGGAGCTGCATCTGCAGGAGGAGGGGGCAGGTTTGCAGGAAGAGAACAGGAAGAGGAGGTGGAATTCTGGCCGGAGTATGGAGAGGGTGGGGTTTGGTACCAGCCTGTGAGGAGAACTTGGGTGGTGGAACAGGTAGAAGAAAGGGCGGGGTGAGCACCAAATTACAAAAAGAAAAGCTTACAAATGGTGGTGAGTGCCCTTTGGAGGCCGTCTTGAGCCATTCTCTAAAACATACTGAGGCCAGGCCATGGTGGAATAAAAAAACTAGTCGTTTACCCGTGAGTCTTGGGGGAGTCTCAGTTTAGTAAAATTACGGTAGAGACAGCTCAAAGGAGTTTTGGGGTCCAATGAGCTACCAGTATTTCCCATTAGCCATCCACCTTTACCCAGATAGATGTACAGAAGCAGAAAAAGGCATCCCAATTTTAGCCTGTGTACATCGGAAAAACAGTGGATGGGCCACAAGCGAAAACGTCTTTCGACTTTTGGGGGTCCAGAATGGAATAAACTGGGGGGGCGGGGGCGCTAAATGGAGGCTGGGATGTCTCCACGGTGACCAGAGCCCAAACAGAACGGAGGAGGGTCTGTGGCACACACAACGGACAGACCCCATGCTGATCGGATGGTAAAGATTGGAAAGGCAAATGGGAAAAACCCCAGGGAACTTACCCTGTCTGTTGCCAAATAAAGGGAAACAGGATGGAGCGGAATGGAGCAGAACCCAACGGAATCTCCTGGTTCATCTGAGGGAGGGTGTGGACCTCAACCCCAGTGGGGGGAAGCCCAAAAACCCTCCTGGGTTTCGGCATCAAATGTAAGCTCGGGGGCACTGCTAGTGGCCAAATAAAATCAGACAGAAAGTGGTCGAAGCAAGCTTTATTGGAATTTGGCTCTTGGGAAAAATTCCCAGCCCCGCCAAGGTACAGGTCAGGGTAGGGAGCTGGAGAAAATTGCACATGGCCCCAACTGCCCAGGGTCTTTATAGGCCAGAATGGGCAGGGTTCCTGCTGAGTGACAGATAGAGGTAAGGGTCAGTGGCGTTTTCCTGCCTGTTTGATTGGTCAACATGTGGCGCTCTGCCCTTTGTCTCAGTTGCTCCACTCTCCATCATATAGTCGCCCAAATTCCAACCTAACATGAAACATTGTGAACTTTGTGTTCAAACGTGCCTCATAGAAGCACTTCAGATTTTTTTTAGACACACAATTGCAAAATCTTTGACTTTAAGCTGAGAAGTTTCAATCATTTGTAAGACTATTAATATATTTGAATATATTCCCTACTATGTGAGGCTTTTACCTCTTCTACCATGCTTTCCCTTTGTATCCTTTTTTTCCAGTTCTTTCTATTGGTTGCTATGTTTGCATGTTCCCCCCAAATTCATGTGTTGGAGACTTACTCCCTTATGCAATAGTGTTGGAAGATGGAACCTTCTGGAAGGTGGTTGGGTCCTGAGGCTCTGTCCTCATGGTTGGATTAATTTTATTACAGGGGCTTGCAGGGATGAAATCACTTTATTTTTCTACTTCCTCCTCCTGCCACATGAGGATGTAGCAAGAAAGTTCTCTTCAGATTCTGGCACTGAATTTTGGCCTTCCCAGCTTCCAGACTGTGGGAAATAAATCTCTATTCCTTGTCACTTACCCAGTCTATGGTATTCTATTACAAAAGCACAGACTAAGACCTTAGTCAAGTTCTCTTTGTATTCCTGATTTCTTTTCTTAATATGAAATTATGCATTGTATTTTTTTGTAATAGTCTTACATTTAATGGTTTAATACTTAAAATTTGTCTTATCCATCTGTAACCATGAATGAATAGTTCTACTGGCCTCCCTCAAATATAAAGAACTTAAGAGTCTTTTAAAGCAACTATTGCCCCCCTCATCTTTCTTGTCTGTATTTTGAATTTAAGTCCTCAGAATTTCTCAGTATGGGCAATACCTTTTATAGTCAATACATTTACTAATCTGTTTTATTCTATACTGTTTTATTTTATACTCCACTATTTTCTTTGGAGTTAAATTCTACTCTCTTGAAGTACTTCTATTAACATCTTTTGGTGAAATCTGTGAGTAGTAATGACTTTGACTGAAAATATCTATTTTAACCTCACTCTTGATTGAAAGCCCAACTGGGGATATAATTCTAGGTTGACAGATATTTTCTCACAATACATGAAAATGTATTCTTCAACTGTCTTCTCTTCTTTATTGTGGTTGATTCCAAAACTGCTGTCAATCTAGTAGTCATTATTTTAGGAACTGTAGGGAATTTTGTCTTTTTTGTTTTGGAAATTTGGATTTTTTTTCTAAGTTTTAAGTATGGGTTTGTTCTTTATTTAACATATTTGATACTTGCACTTTTTTGGGACTCACATGTTACTTTCATTAGAATCATTTTCATTCACTTTAACTCTGAATGTTGCCTCTCCCTCTCCTGTTTTCTCTGTTCTGTTCCTGCAGATTGGCTATGATGTATGTGTTATTATTCCTCATGATATCCTTTATATATTAACTTCAGCTATCTTTACTCTCTGAGATGAATTCTGAGAAATTTCCTTAGTTCTAATTTGTTAGTTTGCTAAATTTATCTTTAGTGCCTTCTAATTTGTTTTTCTTTCAAATTTAGCTGGTCTACTTTAAAATGTTTTTTGGTTTACTTTATTCAACATTTCTATTTGTAGAAGAATGTTGTTCTAAGCAACTTAGTCAATTGCTAGTGCTAGAAGTTCACAACTATTTTTCTAATAAGTTACTTTTTGGAAAGCCTCAGAAATAATCAAAATTATTTGTTATTCTAAATATTCATAAGAAACAGTAATCAGACCATGCTAATGAGAGGGGAAGGGATAAAAGGAGATTTGTATACTTTAAAGGAGACTGTATTAGTTTGGTACAGCCAACATAGCAAAATACCACAGACTGGATGCCTTCAACAATAGAAAGATAGTGCCTCTAAGTTTTGAAAACTTGAAGTCTGGGATCTATATATTACTAATGTTGATTCTTAGGTCTGTGGGGGATTATAGTCCATACCTCTTTCCTAGTTTCTGGTGGTCTGCTAGCAATGTTTATAGTTCTATGTCTTCTAATTTCTTTTTTAAATTTCACATGGCAGTCTCCCTGTGTGTCTTAATTTTCCCTGTTTATTAGAATGTAGGTCATAATTGATTAGAGACCCATTCTACTGCAGCATGAGTTCATCTTAAATAATTACATCTCCAATAATCCTATTTCTAAGTAAGCTTACAGGTATGAAGTATTTAGGATTAGGAATTCAACATATGAATTTGGGGAGGATATAAGTCAACCCACAACAGAGACACTATTGAAAGGAGGAAGTCATGAGTTTAAAATATAAAAGATCTGTTTGACGTCTGGTTCTTCCACTTAATAGTTTCAATGAATTCTGATCTTTCATCACCATCTGTGAAGAGGGGAATGTAATGTTACCTTGTTGGAATTAATTAATGCATACGAGCACACTATTGTCTACCATGAGTTATTTCCTCCATGAATGTTATATATCATTTCTAGTCGAGAGAGGCATGTCATAATAGCCTGCTATCTCTTAAAGTTCTTCCTAGTCACATCTCACATTCTGGAAAATTATGTGATTATGGAACAAAGAACATTTCTGCAGAATGATACAGGGCCTATAAAGGAAGTTGTAGAAACATATTTGAAAAAATGTGAACATACATTAATGTTGATTATAGTATCCAGCACTGCCTTGGCTTTTTATGTAAATTACCTTTTCCAATCATCATAACAACCCTAAGACATAGAATATGGTCACTTCCATTTTACAGATGGGGAAATTGAGACTAGATAAATTATATCTCTTGTCCAAAGTTACATTGCCACTAAAAGTAGGGGAGTGGAGTTGAACTTCAGTCACTTTGACTCTAGAACCTATGTTGTTATAATGGCAATAGAGTGAGGAAACTGACTCTAAACCATATGTAAGAGTGAGCCTTGTTATCCTCGAAGAAATTTTTTAATTCTCATATTTCTATTTCATAAGATTTGTAAGTCACTATGATTAGCCTATCCATTTCAATTGTTAATTATTTTCCCCTAAAATTGCTAAGAACCAAGCGTCTTGTTTTATAATTCAACCCCACTACTCTGAAACATAATCTATTCAAATTCTGTGAGTTGATTGCTTGTTGGTAAGATCTCTCCTAGATTTCGACAGAGCATGCTTTCATCCCAATTTTTCACTGAATGAAAATACACTGAAAATATTCCATAGTTAAGGCCATCTCAGTTGAGCTCTGCAGTGACCCATGTGACCACCCTCTGTCTATCTCTGTTCCTTGTGCATGGTTTGCTTATTCAAGCCTCTCTCAAATGACTGGTTTTAGGTAAGAGGAAGTATTCATTCATGCATTATTGCTCAATTCTACTATATGTACAATGGAGCTGTATTTTTTCAGTAACCTTATTTTTGCTTTTAATTTACTGGAAAATATTGAAAACTACTTGGATAAAATTGTCAAAATTTAAAACATTCCTTCAGGAAGCACAGTGTTTGTTTTTTCTATGGAGTAAGAATCCCTAATTGCTAAATATCTCAAATTTTGAATTATTTTGGACTAAGGAAGGAGTAAATTTAAAAAGGAATTTTAGTTTTAAAAAATCAGAATTATGTCAAATTGACTATCTTCTTTCTGAAATCTCCCCACCAAAACTAGGCACAAAGAGCTAAAACTTTGTGTTCTGTTGTCTCTTCTTTCAGAACAGTTTTTATACTCTAATCCATAGGCTGTCTCTAGTTAATGATGCTCCAAATCTGTACATCTTTTTTTTTTTTTTTTGGACCCAACCAAAAACCAAAAAATGGTATCATGCCAAATGAAACTTATAAGATAAAACTCCACCAAATTCCTTGGCAATGGAAGAACTCCTTTGCTTGGGATTTTTAGGTCCAGTTCTCTTGCTCAGCTTGAATTGGAGATCATTCTCTTGCTCAACTTGAATTGGAGACCATACTTCCTATCTTCAGATACATTAAAATCCGAGGGCTAGAATTTAAATTTTTCTCTGAATCTTCAAGACTGTGAAAATGTCACCAACCCTTCCTTTTATCTATTTGGCTTCTCCCATTTTCTCTACACATGCAGATATTCTCTTTCTTCTATTAAATGCAGATACCTGGTTTAGATCAGTGTGTATTTGTTCACATGCATGTGTGTACAATTTACTCAGCATTTCTTTTTGTCTGTAGAAGAAAAGAAGTCTGTTTCCACAACCATGTCACACTTCATTGTATGAGTATAATGATAAAGTAATAGAGGCCAATTATTTTTAAGAAAAATATAATAATACATATCAGGCTTCCTTTATTTAGCATCCTAAACATGGCTACCAAAATTTCATATTCCTTTCCTCAAATTGCATACCATTTTGTTGCTTGTGTACATGACTGAATTTTTCTGGTATAAAATTTATGGCTTATATCAGAATATTGGTATGCTCCTGCAAGAGTTTAAGAATCACTGAGTATAATTTTGAAAATAAATTTATTAACTTTGAATTAGACCTTGCCTGTAACCTACTTAACACAGAATTCTCATGTGGCATGGTTTCAACGTGACCTAGCATTTCGTTGTGTGAATATGATGAAATTCACATTAAAATTCCTGTATTGCAGGATTTTATATTTTTCATTTCTTACAAAATGAACAGCACAATAAGTACTCTTGAACATAAATATGTGAATTCTATGTAAATATTTCTCTGTATTAATTTCTTTGGAATGAAAATTTTGGGTCAAATAGCAAAGTCATTTTTGAAGTTTTATGTAATACATCATGCAATTTTCTGTTATACTTATAATTTGAAAAACTGTGTGAACATAAATTTTAACTTTTACATAGCTCATAGAAAATGATAGAACAGTTTTTGTTTTGATTTTTTGACAAAATACTAGAATAATGTGCCATGAATAATAAGTAGAGCTTAACATTCAGCTATATTGATGCTGCTATTTAGCTGAGATTAAACTATAAATAGATAGGTTTTGAGGATGGTACAATGTTAATAATTATTCCTTTGTTGTGTATGTATATTTAATTCTTCAGAATAAATCGATTTCAGCTGTATAAAATGTTTTGTTTTTACCTTGCTAATTTTTCAATATGTAAGAGCTTTTAAAGGAAGCAAACAATATTTAAGCAGTATTATATTGTATAAAAATTGGACTAAGAAAATAAGCCAATTTTCTTAGAAAGAAACTTAAGAATGATAAGATTTGGGAATTTTAGTGGTGAATGGGGAAATCAATGGGGAGCTGCTTTAGTACAAGACCTGGTTAGGTGGTAGTTGAGCAAGAGTCCTTGTATTTACACTGGTGGTTTGTTTGGTCAGTGGTGGATGCATAGGCAGAAGCTGTAGTTTGCCTATCCTAACACAAGCCTTTTAAGAAATCTTGCATTTCTGCTTAGTCCTTCCCTTGGTCTATAACCTCACATGAAGCTGACCTGCCCAACTACACTTCTGTTCCTGGGGTATGCTGACAGGCACATGGTGGAGAGGCATTTAGCCAACAGAAAAAATGATGCAGAGCTGCTTCAAAGGCTGCAGTGTGAAACAGATATGCTCATGCTGATCCCCATGTGCCAGAAACTCAAGAGCAAGAAACACATGCTTTTTTTTGTATGGCGCAGAGATGTTCTGTCTCTTTGTTATGTAGCATTGAAACAATATCTAATTGAAACAGAGAGAGTTTTTCTTTATGACACTTCTGTTCAAGCACCAACTTCCTATGGTTTCTCCCACGCAGAGGAGAGTTCAGAGAAGGCACACAGAACAAATCATCAAGCAAGGGAAGCAACAGATTCAGCATGGTGTTGCAGAAGGCAAAGGGAAGTGCTATAGTGTTAACAAGCTGAAATGCTGTGGAATGGAGAGCGACTTGTGTTCAGCTTTCAATATTGTTCATTTTTGTTGTTGTTGTTCAAAATTAGATGGTAACAGAAAATTTGAAGATATCGCATTTAAAAAAAAAAAAATTCCCCGCTTCTTTTGAAAGGTCATGAAAGTGTTGTTCCTCAGTGCTGTAGTTAGCTGGGATTGTGTAGAAACTCCTTCCCAGTATAGGGTCCAAGCCCTTCAGTGTACCTCGTACCCACCCACTACATCTAATTCATTCATGTTACTGTTCCGGCATCCAGGTTAAGGAGGTGAGTTTTCCATCCTATGTGAACAAACTACCCTTTGTGAACAAACTTAGATTGAAGTAATTAATATCTAATACTATCAGGGTAGGCTTTGTAAAAGGACAAAAACACTTTAGTTTCTTTTTAAGATCAGTAAATATACTATGTACTTCATAAGACTCATGAAAATGAAGATAGCATACCCATCAAAGATGCCAGGAACAAAGCAGGTGCTTATTAATAGTATCTTTCATTTTTAGTCATTCAATAAATGGAAAGTCTCTTAATATTGACAATTTACATATATTTGAATGCATTTCTTAAACCCTCTCTGAACCTCTGAATAACATTTAGGTAGTCATCCAGCCAAGGATTTAGAAAGGAAACATGAGATTTCATGAAAATAAGGTGAGATTAAAGTGTGAATAGTTAAGGGTCTTCTTAACCAGTTCAATAAGAAAGAATGTGCTCATTATATTTCTGCTTATAGCAATTGGTTCAGATCCTCCACCAATTTGAAAGATCCTAACAACAACAATCTATAAGATTTGTTTCACAGTTTATTTCACAGAGAATTTTCATGTGTATTATATAATGTTATCTTTATCATGGCAATCCAGAATAGGTATTTAAACTTGAAAGAAATAATATAATTCCCAAGCAGAAAAATCACTACTATATTTAAACTAACTTATTTGTATTCATTTTTTAAATATTTTTGAATATTTCCTAATTATAGTACTGTTCTAGGTATCGGAAATATTGAAGCAAATATTCACCACCATTTACTAAACTCCTGTTTGATTGCAGCCCTCTTTATAAACAATCTCTCTTATTCTGTACATGGTCTCTTCAAAGGCATAATCTAAAGATAAAAGGATGTATAGTCTGCAGCCAATTTAACACTGCCAGAAAATGTAGACAATACCTGTTGTAGTTCACTGACACAATATTGAGAGGTTCACCAGGACTTTAGTTCTGCTTTCAGGTCCTTGTAAGATAAACTAAAGAGGACCAAGTAGCCAAGGATGCCATGTATAGAGTCCAAGCTATTGCTTTGCCAAGACTGAATGGATAAAAAAAAGTGATATATATATATATATAAAATATATGTAAATATATATATATATAAAATATTACTCAGCCTTAAAGAAGAGTGAAATTATGGCATTTGCTGTCAAATACATGGAACTGCAGAACATGCTGAATGAAATAAGCCAATCCCCAAAACCAGAAGCTGAATTTTTTCTTTGATATACAGATGCTGATTCACAATGGTGGGATGGAAGAGGAAGGGAAGAATACAGTTACTTTAGATTAGAGAGAGGGGAGTGAAGGAAAGGGAAGGGGTACGGGAATACAAAGGATAGTAGAATGAATCAGACATTATTACCAAAGTACATATTTAACTATATGACTGGTGGGATTCTACATCATGTATAACCAGAAGAATGAGAAATTATACTCCATTATATATGATGTATCAAAGTTCATTCTACTGTCATGTATAACTAATTAAGACAAATAAAAATTTAAAATATTAAATCATGCATATAAAACAAACAAAGAAACGAAAAGAGAAATGATTTCACAACTCTCAGTGAGAGAGCTATCTGTGGTTGGAAAGAGTAGATGAAAACCCAATCCCCCTTCCTACAGGGCCAGAGGCATGTGAAATAATCTCTCTGGCCTGTTCTAGTTCACTTAGTTTCTCTCCTTGAATTCAGAGCTGATCTATTTGGAGGTTCATAGGAAGGGGGAGCACTGTCCCTTGGGATACTCCAGCTTTTTGTTTTTTATAGCATATAAACTGTCCACCAAATATGAAGGAATATATAGGAAACTCTTAAGGAATGTCAATGAGAGAAAGCGCCCACAATCCGGGGGCACACAAAGTTTTTTTGTTTTTTTTTTTTGCTTTGTTTGTTGTTCAGTGTAACAAATGGAAGTAGTCAGGTCCTCCTTTATTCTGGAAAGAAAAAAAGGGTGCAGGGCTTTGGAAGGAAAATCTGAGGACAAAACTTGAGAGTCAGTGGAACATTGCATCAACAACAATACCAATTTGGGATCTTAGCTGCTTCTCATGCTGTCTTAGTGAAATCAAGCCTCTCTTCCTTTCTCCTTGCTCTACTATTTTTTTTTGGTTGGGTGGTGGGGATCAAACCCAGCGCTTTATGCTTACAAGGCAAGCACTCTACCGACTGAGCTATCTCCCCAGCCCCTCACCCTACTTTCTATACTCATTCTATACTCATTTCTATACTATCCACTTTCTATACTCATTCTTTCAAAATGTCACTTCTAAAAACCTAGTAATGCAAAATTATGTGCCTCAGGTGAAATTTAATAACAGGCAAAAAGGACAGGAGGTTGGGAGGGAAGGGAGGAGGCAAGAGATTAAGGTTAAGACATTAAGATTATTCCCACTTTCTTTTCCTCAGTTCTATAGATCTGAAAGATGTTCTCACTTTTCAGATGAGAAAACAGGCAGAAAAATACTTGTTAAAAATTCTAAGGCTTCTCCTTGTGTAAGAAATTAGAAAGAGAGTCTCTGCTCTTAGTTCAGAATCTTGTCACTTATACTTGCCTCATTTTTATATATGTGAATGACTCTTATTGGAACATTATGTTTGTAAAATACGGTAAAATGTTCTCATAACAGTTTAAAAACCATTTTTATGCTTTTAGATACCAATGACTACAATTTTAGCATGCTATTTTATTTGTTCAGCTGTTAGCCCATAATATTTTCCAAATAAAAATGAATAATTCAGTGCTCCTGAAAGTTTTGTATTGGAAATATTCCAAGTTTTCATATACAAAAGCCCTGGGTTGATTTGCTTTTATTTTTACTCTTGATGATTTGAACTGAATTTCCTTTATACTCTCTCTGCAAATTTCCAGTGCTGACCCTTAATATATGACAAAATCAGGGTCATTTATTCAGAAATTTTAATATAAGTAAAGGGAATAAGCATATGGAAATTTGACATTATATTGATAATTTGCTGAAGATTTATTTTGTATAACTTTCTGAACTTATTTTTATTTTCGTATTTTGGCTGAGTCAAAGCAAATTATTGATACCTAAATAAGATGGTAATTCCAAAACATAAGTTCTCTTTGTGTAAAATTCTAGTAGGTTATGAATAAATTATCTTTGCTCTAAGTCTCAAGAAAGTTAAATGAGATAATGCAAATTATTTGACATAATCAGAAGAGAATATTGGTATTTAAAAAACAAAAATATTCCGGGACCAGATGGGTTCTCAGCCGAGTTCTACAAAACCTTTAAAGAAGAGCTCATTCCAATACTTCTCAAAGTATTCCATAAAATAGAAGAGGAGGGAACCCTCCCAAACTCATTCTATGAATCCAATATCACATTGATACCTAAACCAGACAGAGACTCATCAAGGAAAGAAAATTTCAGACCAATATACTTAATGAACATCGACGCAAAAATTCTCAACAAAATTTTAGCAAATCGTATACAAAAACATATTAAAAAGATAGTGCACCATGATCAAGTGGGTTTCATCCCAGGGATGCAAGGTTGGTTCAACATCAGGAAATCAATAAATGTCATTCACCATATCAATAGACTTAAAGTCAAGAATCACATGATTATTTCAATAGATGCAGAAAAAGCATTTGATAAAATACAGCACCCCTTCATGCTCAAAACACTAGAAAAAATAGGGATAGTGGGAACATTCCTTAACATTGTAAAGGCCATTTATGCTAAGCCCATGACTAATATCATTCTAAATGGTGAAAAACTGAAAGCATTCCCCCTAAAAACTGGAACAAGGCAGGGATGCCCTCTTTTACCACTTCTATACAACATCGTTCTTGAGACTCTAGCCAGAGCAATTGGACAAACCAAAGAAATTAAAGGGATACGGATTGGAAAAGAAGAACTCAAACTATCCCTGTTCGCTGATGACATGATTATATATTTAGAGGAACCTGGAAATTCCACCAGAAAACTCTTAGAACTCATAAGTGAATTCAGTAAAGTAGCAGGTTACAAGACCAATGCTCATAAATCCAACGCATTTTTATACATAAGTGATGAATCTTCAGAAAGAGAAAGTAGGAAAATTACCCCATTCACAATAGCCTCGAAAAAAATAAAATACTTGGGAATCAATCTCACAAAAGAGGTGAAAGACCTCTACAATGAGAACTACAGAACACTAAAGAAAGAAATTAAAGAACACCTTAGAAGATGGAAAGATCTTCCATGTTCTTGGATAGGAAGAATTAATATTGTCAAAATGGCCATACTACCTAAAGTGCTATACAAATTCAATGCAATTCCAATTAAAATCCCAATGATGTACCTTACAGAAATAGAGCAAGCAATTATGAAATTCATCTGGAAGAATAAAAAACCTAGAATAGCTAAAGCAATCCTTAGCAGGAAGAGTGAAACAGGGGGTATTGCAATACCAGATCTTCAACTCTACTACAAAGCAATAGTAACAAAAACGGCATGGTATTGGTACCAAAATAGAAAGGTAGATCAATGGTACAGAATAGAGGACACAGACACAAACCCAAATAAATACAATTTTCTCATACTAGACAAAGGTGCCAAAAATATGCAATGGAGTAAAGATAGCCTCTTCAACAAATGGTGCTGGGAGAATTGGAAATCCATATGCAACAGAATGAAACTAAACCCATATCTCCCACCATGCACGAAACTAAACTCAAAATGGATTAAGGACCCCGGAATCAGACCAGAGACCCTGCAGCTTATAGAAGAAAAAGTAGGTCCAGATCTTCAACAGATCAGCTTAGGACCAGACTTCCTTAACAGGACTCCCATAGCACAAGAAATAAAAGCAAGAATCAATAACCGAGATAGATTCAAACTAAAAAGCTTTCTCTCAGCAAAGGAAACTATCAGCAATGGGAAGAAAGAGCCTACAGAGTGGGAGAATATCTTTGCCAATCATACTTTAGATAGAGCACTAATATCCGAATCTATAAAGAACTCAAAAAACTCTACTCCAAGAACGAATAATCCAGTCGACAAATGGGCTAAGGAAATGAACAGACACTTCACAGAAGAAGATCTATAAGCAATCAACAAACATATGGAAAAATGTTCAACATCTCTAGTAATAAGAGAAATGCAAATCAAAACCACCCTAAGATTCCATCTCACCCCAATTAGAATGGCGATTATCAAGAATACAAGCAACAACAGGTGTTGGCGAGGATGTGGGGAGAAAGGTACACTCATACATTGCTGGTGGGGCTGCAAATTAGTGCAGCCACTCTGGAAAGCAGTGTGGAGATTCCTTAGAAAGCTTGGAATGGAACCACCATTTGACCCAGCTATCCCACTCCTTGGCCTATACCCAAAGGGCTTAAAATCAGCATACTACAGAGATACAGCCACATCAATGTTTATAGCTGCTCAATTCACAATAGCCAGACTGTGGAACCAACCTAGATGTCCTGCAATTGATGAATGGATATAGAAACTGTGGTATATATATACTATGGAATATTACTCAGCCATAAAGAATGATAAAATTATGACATTTGCAGGCAAATGGATGAAATTGGAGAATATCATGCTAAGTGAGATAAGCCAATCTCAAAAAGCCAAAGGACGAATGATATCGCTAATAAGTGGAGGATGACACATAATGGGGGGAGGGAAGGGTTCGTGTTAGGGTTAGAGTTAGGGTTAGGGAGGGGGGCAAGTATGGAGGAAGGAAGGACTGTATAGAGGGCAAAGAGTGGTGGGAGGGGTGGGGGGAAGGGAAAAAATAACAGAATGATTCAAACAACATTGTTCTATGTAAATTTATGATTACACAAATGGAATGCCTTTATGCCATGTACAGTGAAACAACATGTATCCCATTTGTTTACAATAAAAAAATATATATACAGACAAAGCATAATAGTCTTAGAACATAGGGAGAAATAAAAAAAGACAATGTGGGAAAGATTACCAGGTGTCACGAGCACCAACAAGTGGATTTTATTCATGCAAGGCACACTCAACATTCCTAATAATAGCAAGTCACAAATACATTGAAGATTCACTCCCTTGTTCACCTGGAGTTCAATCCCCATGGACTTATTCAATGCAAAGTCTCTTAGCCAAGAAGTCATTCAGCAAGACCAAGGGGATTCTTTTCAACTGTAGCTTCTCTCAGCTCCTTGGATGTCTTTTGATGTCTTCAGGTGTCCGATAAGCCAGAGGCTAGGTGGCAGTTGTTGCTGTGGGAGAGGTGGTCAGTCATCTGGCCTTGGTGACAATGCTCGATCAGCAATCAATGATGGAGTGGAGAGACAGAGTGATGTGGAGTCCTCTGGTCACAGTGCTGCTGACAGTTTGCTCCAAAAGTTCAGGGGTTTGAGTAGTGATTTTCAGCCCAGTCATGCTCTGGTCTTCTTGATAAGCACCAGAACATGACTATACTATGAGCCACCACTCAAATCATAGATAAAAGTTCATATCGGCATTGTTCAGGAGTGTCATCCTGCTACACAGCAAGTTTGTCACCAGGCGCCTTTATTTTAGTTTTACAAGTCCAGGCAAATACCAAATACAGCTTATTATTACTACATAACACACAACTATAGCAATTCCTATTATTTCCTTGTCTCATTATACCAGTGCCTTAGAACTTCTAGAATTGCATGTGGTAGAATGGATAAAGACTGCAGACATTTTTGTTTTTTATCCGAAATTTAATTTGACACTCTGTATTTTTACTGACTAAATCTGACAATCCAAATGACTGTGCAGTTTTGGAGAATGTAGTAGGACTTTTCATATGGAAATTATGATGACTAGAAAAAGGACAGGCACAGAAAAAGATGTTTTTCTATATACACTTAATATACAATTCAATATTCATGTATAACCAGTTAAATTTTAGAGAAGGGAAACCCTCAGATGTTTATCATTATCTAAAGGTGGCAGAGGGAAATCAACAGTAAAAGATTCAATATTACTGATTTTCATTGTATAACATTTAATTGACTTTTCCTTTTTATAATGTTATTGATTTTTATTCTAGTGATCAAAAACAATACGGTTCTTTCATAAGCTAGTTCTTTAATTTTATTTCCCCCCAAACTCTGAATGCAGTTTTACTCTTTGCAGACAGTAGCTTCAGAGAAGGTACCCTTTAGAGTTGGAAAGACCAATGGTAAGTTGTTAATTGGATCATACTGTGCATGGGGCCATTATGTTTACTCTGAGAGGAGATGGGTAAATCAGCATATTAATGAAGACATCACACTCTTTTGTTGTTGTTGTTGTCACTGGGGCAAAGGCATTCCAATTTTAGATGTTTTTCTTATTTGAACTAAACTGTATTGTACATTGTGTAAAATCTGGCAAGTGCAGCTACTGCCTGAGGGATGATTTGCTCAAAATGGAATGGCAGATGGCACATCGTGATGTATTATTATGATCTAAAATATTTTGCATTATCTTCATCACCATCATCACCGCCATCATGTGCTCTCAAACATATCTGGATTTCTCTGATCAAAAGCCATTACTCACTTGGATTTTTCATCTGGTGGCATCTTCACCTGCTTCTGAGAATCTGAATTCAGCACATCTTCCAAAGGTCATTTCAAGGACCCCTGCTCCATCATTCTTTTCACTTTGCTCAAAACTCAAGGATCATTTCCCTCTGGTTCCTCCCACTTTAATCATAGTATGTTAAAGCTGAAAATTTCTGTGTCAAGTTTAATCTTATTTTGAAGAAGAAAACTTTGATGCTCAAAGTTTTTGGTGAGTGAAGTCAAGACCGAATAACCAGCGAGAGCCAAAGGAGAATTTTTTAAAATACTCATCTTTAAGTTTAGAGTCCTTTCAACTTTTCCCTGGTATTTTACTGCATCATATAATCTGCTCATTTGGATCTACATGCATGGACTGATAATCCTGGAACAGAACTGGCATTTACCCTTACACTAATTTAACCTTTCACATTGTTTTGTATTTATGTCATTTCTTGAATCAACCACATTTAATGTTTTTGTGATAGACACGTATCTGAAATTCTTTTGTATCCAACAGAGTAGTAAACCCAGCAGTCAGAAGGAAGATGGCAAATGAACTCATTTGCAATTGATCTGATTGGTTGCCTGACGGAATAGTTTAGGTAGGATTTTAAAACCTTGAGAATGATTGCCATTTTCAATTACATTAGTCTACATTGTCATCTTTATAGTATGACAGTTGTACATTTTAGATAACTAAGAATCAATTAAGGGCTAAGGAGCCTCCAGTTTGGAGTTCCTGAATGAAAGAAGGAGCATGGACTTGAAATAACTGTTCCTCTGATTCAGAATTACTCTGAAAGGTACTCAGGTGAAATCCAGAAAGAAGACTGTTGGTACTGTTTGAATACCACCTAATCCTTAGTAATTGAGAAAAATGAAGAAACAATGTTGTGTTTTAAAGTAGCAGCGGATGCATTTAAAGAAATGATTTTTTTCATGACAATACCAAGTAATATCATAGGAAATACACACCTTTGCTTCACATAATAATAGACTGCACCTTGACATTATTTTTCTTAGTATTTAGTAGATTGTAGGGTCAAATTTTAATGGCTCTTGTGGAGTTATTTGTAACACAATTCAAAGACAATTATGTACTACAACCCCTGTAGCTCCCTTTAATACAGAGACATCCTGGAGTGTTTTCACATTCCTAATACAAAGTATAAGCAGTGTTCAATTTGAGAGCATGGCCCAGTGAAAGGATAAAAGGTCTGAATGAATCTATTGACTCTGCCATTTCAGATTCCAGCTGAGAAAGAATTATAAATTGGCCTGTGTAATTACTAAACTGGAATGTGAAGATTTTTATGTTGGTGCTGAGGGTTTTGTTGTTATTGTTTTCTGTTTCTGAAACTAGATTATACATCTCCTTCAGTTGATCACAAATGACAACAGCTCAACTCTGAAAGATGACTTCTAATTCCAAAGTCCTAAATTGTTCATCGCTTTGTGCTGCAAGTTATCATGTGGCAATTTTAAAATCAATTTGGCATTTAACAGAAAGTTAAAGTGATTTTTCTCAGAAACCCAATGGAATGTGCCTCCCTTTGGTTAAAATCCTAGCATCAGCATCTTACCCTGGGTTGAGCAGAGCAGGGTCTTGTGCCCTCATACTGCAGGATGTTTCTTGCTGAGAGATTACCTGGGAAATGTGTGACATCAATGTGGAGATGGGAGGAGCCCCAGAAATGAATTGGTTTGTTTTTTTTTTACAATACTTACTACTGATAAAGTAGGAGCAAATAAGGTAAAAATAACCCTAAGAGGAAGAATTAATTTACTTAAACTTATTCACAGTTTAGTGTAAATGGCCAATGTAAAATCTTCTGTTTATGCAGATATTTTCAATTTAGTCAAACGATATTTACTGAGCACTCATTTTGTTCCAGGTAACTATGCAGATACTAGAGATACTGGCACAAATACAGTATCCTCAGACTGTCACAGTAAAACAGGAAGGAATGACAAGCAAATAAAAACCTCCTCAGTAGCCAGGCTCTGCTTGGGGTTAGCATCTGGGTTAAAGGAGCCCAGAGCAGGGCTGTGTAACCCTGAGGAGCAGTGAGTAGAACACAGGTTTCCCAGATCTGCCTCAGGCTTATAACTCAGAATGTCCTAAGTACCTGAAGAAGGTGGAACTTGGGAGGATAATGGTAAAAAGAAAAATAGAGGTTCCCTGAGGATCTGGGACTTTTCTGTGTTTTTTGCCTCCATCTCAAAGAATAGCCCATTTTGGACAATAAATAAATCATTGTGGAATGAATAAAAATAATGACATATCAGGGGTGCAGATCCAAAGGGGAAAAGACAGGGGGTTATAGAGCAGTTTAATGAACATTAGATAAGCAATCAAAGACTTAGAATACGGTTCCAGCTCTACCAAATATTTAATCGGCATGGATTCTCCAGGGAATCAGGTTTCTTCACCTATATAATGAGAGTATTAGATGATATAATCTCTAATATCTTTTGCTATTTAAAATGTATAAAATGATTCTACTTCTGTGACAAAAAATATACTATTATGCTTCCAGAAAATTATTTCCAATTCACAAATTTTCAAAAATGCATCACTTTCAATATAATGTTTAACATAATATAAAAGAAGGTGGTTTTTCCTTTAAACTGCATTTTGAAGGAAATTTTGACCTATTTTGATGGCTCCCAGGAAATGTTCCATTCGCTTTAAAATTTTAGAAAAGCAGTTACAATCATTTGGAGTAATACATAGTTTGTTTATAAAATAAAATAATAAGAAAATTGGAATTTATTACACTGTAAAGCAAAACTCAGCTTAGTTGGAAAGATTAGGCAGGTCACATCAGACCTCATCAGAAATGCCAGTCAGCAAATCAAGCTACCAGAGCACCAGGGGTGTCTGTACTCAGGAGTGGGATGCCATTTCACCACAGGGCCTGTTCTTAGCAACACAAATATCCTTTGTCTATATTACTGTATTCCAGGGATGTCCTTGAATTTGTTGAGACTTAGCCACAATGTCAATTTTTGTAGAAGTGGACCTAGCAAGTCTAATAAATCCTAAATTTCAGCAATAGAAAAATGGAAACTATTTTCTCTGAGCACCACATAAACACTGTTTTGTTCTGTTAAGAAGTGGGATGCTATGGAAAAACCTGTTGGCACTTGATCTTCAATCCTTTGTAAATGAGTTGACTTCCCTGATTGGGAACCAAAAGATTCCTTCTCTGTTTTTAAAGTCTAATAATTTTATTGGGATAGGTCTTGATGCCATGAGTAAATTTGTTCAATATGGTATGCTTTCCAATATTTAATTTCTATTCTCACTAGTTTCAGAATTCTATTCACTCTTATCAAAATCCGGCTTTAGAAAATGCCATCATCCCAAAAGGAACATTGTCCCCACAGGGTCTCCACTGGACTAGTTTTGAGTTTGGTGTGCAGGGAGCTGGATAAGACAATGATAAACTCAAGAGAGATGAAGGTTTGAAAAGAAAGGGACAGAGAGAGAAAAATAAAATGCGCCTTAAAATAAATCTGAAATCAAATTTCATAGGAAATGAATATATCTTTTAAGAAAGGTAGTCAATAAAAATCACTATCTAGAATATGTATTCACTCCATCTAAATGCAATTCCATGGGAGAATATGACAAAAATTTCCAAATAAGTTTGCCTAGGACAAAGTGCAAACGAGTTTCTTATTTAAATAGAAGAATATGAAAATACTGAGCAACCACCTATGAAAAAAAATCAATCTGTAAATATATAAAAAAGAAAAGGATAGAATGTAGTTAGAGATAGAATGTAGTTAGCTACCAGAAAGAAAGAACGAATGACCTCACAGTCAGAACAGAGGACCTGTATCGCAGATCTCTCCCCTGTAGCATGAGATGACAGAAAAAAAAAAAAAAAAAAAAAAAATTCTCTCCAATGGATTTAAAGAAAGAAAAGAACAGTTGTATAAAATGTAATACCTAGCTAAATGCTCTTATGAGATTAGGCCAAGCTAGGTATTTATAAACAGAACATTTTGAAGAGTTTACCCTAAGATTTTCATTAGATAAGTGTTAATGTTATCCTACAAGGTATAATTCAGCAGTGAGCCAGAAAATACAAATTCACAGGTGAGATTTATCCTTGAGTAGTAGGGATGAATCAGCATAGAAAATCTCTTAATGGATGAAAGGCAGAGACAAGAATATCATTTCATGTGTACAGAAAAGGTATTCAGTAAAATTCAACAAACATTCCTAATAAATTTTTAAACTAGTAAAAGAGAACTTATTTACTATATCAAGCACTCTTAAAGTCAGGACCAAATTAAGACTCTCATTATCTCTACTCGATTCAGTTTTCTATTGACTATTCTGGCTAGCACAGCAGGTAAACAGAAGTACAGGTTCAGTATCCCTTATCTGAAAGCTTTAAGTCCTAAATGCTCCAAAGTCCATAACTTTTTTAACATTATACCAGAAGTGAAAAATTTCACACTGTGAAACCATTTCATGAACAAAATTATTAGAAGCATTATATAAAATTGTGAATTGGTTTATATTTCCCTAACCCCAACATATCTCATTATCTATCTTCATGTATTTCAAAATCCAAAATAATCCAAAATCTGAAACATTTCTGATCTCACGCATTTTGGATAAGGGATACACAACCTATGCAAGAATTCTAAGACTGAGGTAAAACTACCTTTATTTCCTTGTCATATGTTGTTTATTTTGAAAATCCAAATGATTTAGCAGACAAACTCTTAGTTTATAATAATAATCTAAAAAATTAAAATGTTACAGAATATGAAATCAAATATAAACATCAATCAAATTCTCATATACAGAGCCTCCTTGATTTGCATTGGGGATTATGTCCACATAAAGCCATCCGAAGGTGAAAACATCATAAGTCAAAAATGCACTTAATTCACCAACATATCATGTTAAATGCATGTTACAGATGACCAGGAGCTGTGACTGCTCTTGCACAGCATTGCTATCCCAGGAAAAGATCAAAATTTGAAGTGCAGTCACTGACTGACCCCACTCCATTGAATGCATATTGCTTCTGCCCCACTGTAAAATGGTAAAACTATTAAGTACAACCATTGTAAATTGGGACCATCTGTACTTAAAAAAAAAGAAAAAAAAAACTGGAAAATAAACATTGATCCAACCCCCAGACCTTATCTAAAAGTGAACAGAAGGACTTGTGATATAGCTAAGTACTAGAGGGAATGGCTAGTATGCAGGAAGCCCTGAGTTCAATTCCCATCACTGAAACACAAAACAATACCTCATAATGGATCATAGATACAAATCATAAAAAATAAAGAAGAAAAGGAGGAGGAAGAGGAGAGGGAGGAAGAAAAGATAATCTGTGTGATCTAGGACTAGACAATAGGTTCTCAGACTCAACACCAAAAACATGATCCATACAAGGAAAACTTCATACCTTTTTGAGAAGAATTTAGATTCACCAGAAAATGTGGTATATATACACAATCGAATATTACTCAGCCTTACAGAAAAATGAAATTATAACATTTGTAGGTAAATGGATGGAGTTAGAGAACATCATGCAAAATAAGCAAAAATAAGCCCATCCCCCAGAACCAAAGGCCAGATGTTTACTCTGAAGAGGGTCAGGTAGGGAAGAATGAAGGAACTTTAGATTGGGCAGAGGGGAGAGAAGAGGGGAGGGAGTGTAGGGTAGAAAGGATGGTGGAATGAGATGGACATTATTACCCTATATGCATATATAACTATACTATCAGTATGACTGCACCACATACAACCAGAGGAATGAGAAGTTGTGCTCCATTTGTGTACAATGTGTCAAAATACATTCAACTGTCATGTATAACTAATTAGAACAAATTTAAAACATAAAAAAAAAAAAAATGAAAACTAAGTGTTCTGCAAAAGTCTACATGATGACAGGTTGAAAGAACAGCTGCAGACCTGCCTTACAGTTTTTCCTTCCTGAGACTTTCAGGTGTGGGGAAGGATGTGCAACTCAAAGAATATTTCTTACCTGGCAGTTCTGTGATTCCACAGCTTAGTTTATGGGGCTGGTAACATTTTTTAGCATCTTGAGTTTACCTAAGTATGATTCAAGCCACAGTACGTAAGAAAGGAGTGATTTTTTTAAACAGAGCATATCATGTTCTATAAATGCTTCACCATCTTAGATACCATGCATAGCTTGTTTCCGAAAAGGAGAGCTTTGTGTCCAAAACACTAGTTATTTGTTTACCTGAGCAACTTATGGCAGAGGTGAAAACTATAAGAGAAAAACAAAAGACCTTGTGAAATAGTCTTTAATGAGAAGTGAAGACAGTAAGAGAAAAGCAAAAGACCTTGTGAGATAGTCTTTCAAAAGTTTAATGTTTATGGGATTCAATAGTACAAGGAAAGCTGAAAGCATAACAAAGTGAACACATGTCAATGCAGGGAAGTCAAAACTCCTCCTCTGTCTTCTTAGTGCCCTGACTGGGTCTAAGAATTAAAATGACCTAAGATATTTTAACAGGAGAAAAGCATACCAATTTAATATAAGTGTTACATAACACAGGGGCCCTCCTCAGGAAAGGAAGACTCAAAGCAGCAGAGTCGATCACTTCTATGCTGACCTGGACAAACAGTAGGAAGTTGTGAAAAAACTGAATTATGAAGAGAGGCTTAAAAGATAGCATGAATTTTAATACAGCCTGTTGGTGCTGAATTCTCTTACATATGACTACCCATCAAAGACTATTTCTTTTCTCCTGGTACAGGGAACATTTTACACCAGGGAGATTTTATCTCCTATTTTCAGAGAGAAAAAGGAATATTAGTATGCTCTTCTTCAATCTGCTGTTTTTCATATGCCTTTAGCACCAGGGAATCCTATGTCCAAGTGGCCCATTTCAAGGTGTCATATTCCCTCACTCTTCATAAGTGACTCATTAATCGAAGGTGGCAAGTGTGCACATGCTCTCCCTATATTTTACTGGTGGAGAGAAATGAAAACCAGGCTGGGAATCAGGAATCTTGAGTTTTCCTCTGGATTTCACAATTGGAAAGCCAGAACTAATTCACTTCATCTCTCAGATTCATTTGTTACATTTTTAAAACAGGGTGATAGTCTGGGGGCACCTCTGAGGTGCTGTCCATGTCTGAGCCTCTCGAGGCTGTCCTGCTGGTGAAATGGCTGCTCCATACATCACACTCTGGCACCCTATTGGTTATGTCAGTGACTAACTGCCAAGGGTAATGCAGAGTGACACACAAATAAGATCCGGGAATCCAATTGGCTTTGCTTTTCTCATTTCCAGAGTGCTATGTTCTAACAAATTTAAAAGTTCTTCAATTTATAAATTCCAGCCCTGAAGCAGAGTGAATCAAAGCACTTGTGGCATTTGAATCTCTGTACCTTGGGAATGATTTATTATGTTTGAATTTTCATTGTGTTTCTATTGGGGGAAATAGGCTGCTGTGTAGAGTAAACATTTCCGAAGTGTGAAAATGTGCTCCAAGCAGCCCTGAGTGTGTGCCAGTTCTAATGCTGCTTGAAAATTACTATTGCCCCATTAAAGATTCCTGAATTTTTGAATATTCAGTGTTACCACGTGATTAATTTGTACCTCCTCAACTCTAGATGAGTGCTTTCTAAATGCTTTTTAATTTCAATACATTTACAAAATAATTAAAATGTAATTTACTGTGTTTTAACAGTGTTTGCAATAGATGTTCATAAATGTTTCAGGTAGCACTATTTTCTGAGTTTTTCCAAATAGTGTCTTCCTCCCCTCCAATCCTTTTAATTCAGCACTTAGCAGGTATAGCGATTCTCATAAATAAACATGTGAACTGATTGAAAGAAGAGATTAAATGGCATTCATAGATTAGTGCTTCAGCATTTATTTCCTAAAAAGTCTCTTAAATGTTTTCAATTAAAAAAAAGAGGAGAGGAACCTCACAACTCTGAAATGAGGGTCTTTGAATTATGTTTTATTAAAAATCTGTCTTAGAAGGGGTGGCAGCTATGGTAGTGTGGAAGAAAAAGAAAAGGAAGATTAAGTTCTACCACTTAGATTCATTTGTCTGTAGAAAAGACCTTTCCATCTGGTTAAGTGAAGACGAATGAATGAAGAATCACAATGTTCTTACTTAATCAGCTTAATCACCTTGAAAAATTGAGGTAGTTATTCTGCCTACCAGGCATGAAGGGCCTAAGTGATATTTGCCAAGTTGTTTCGACACCTTCGTAATCAAGTTGTACCAGTTGCCATAGTTCCAGACTGGCAATGGATGCCCCTAATGTACTTATATTACTTTGAAATTACTCCAAATAGGCATTGTTACTAATATTTAATAAAGAAAAAAAAGTGACCTAAGAATGGGGTCTTACTGTTTTCAAATATATGTCAGAGTCTTACAGAAAAAGAGTATATTGATATACCATCTGATCTGGAGTCTAGACTTACATGAGGGGGCCTGTAAACCTGAGCTATTACTTCTTAGGATAGAATGTTTTTTGACACCCTAACAGCAATAGCAACAATGTCAATAACATAACAACCACAGTAATGTCCATGAAGAGTGTCAGATACCGTCCCGCAGTGATGTTTATATATTTTTCTTTATTTCTTACTTTGTCTCTATGAGGTAGATTCATTGTTATCATCACTTCACTCTTCAGGAGACAGCTGTGGAGTAGAGCCATAAGGATCACCCAGGACCAGGACCTGTGTCTCTGGACCCAGATACCAAAAACTAGGGTAGTCAACAGGGACATTTTCTTCTTTCTTATTTCTAAACATCATCTGTTTGAAACTTAAGTCTAGTTTCTGTTCTCTTGTATGTGAAAACACTAAAGTATTCCAAAATCATTTTGAAATGATCCTACCTATACTGAAACACTCCCCACTTTTGGAGGGAGATTACAATATTTCAATTTTACTATATCTGTATTTATAAAGTTTTTATGCTTTTATAAAATTATTTATTTGTGTCAACCTCTAAATTTTCTCCAAAACACTTTATCAGTTATTTATTCCAATATATTTTTAACTTTAAATATATATGTGAGAAAAATAAAGTGTTATCATGGATAATTTCCTAAGAAAATTATTTGACTTGTTCACAAAATAATGTTGGATAAAATAGAATCATCCAGCATTTTGCTTTAAGAGTGTTCAAATATAAGAAAAAAATAATAAAATATCTAATTAATAATTCCAGTGACAATAAAATAGATTTGAGGATATTTACTCAATTTTTTAATATTGAGTGAAAAAATGCAAATTATCTACAGGGAAATACTTTTTTTTTTTTTTTTTTTTGCGGTGCTGGGGATCGAACACAGGGCCTTGTGCTTTCAAGGCAAGCACTCTACCGACTGAGCTACCTCCCTAGCCCCGAAATACATTTTTTAAGTGTATCTTTTGCATGCATTTAAAACTAAAGAGATTTCAGACAGTTCTAGAAACTGCAAATATATTGCCGTACCCTAAAAAATTATGTTTTGACATAGTTTTAGGAAACACCATGGATTTTAGGCACTGGAAGAGTATTCATTTCAAGTCTGTAATTTAGATACTGCAACAAATTAAGGTGGAGTTATGTCATAGTATTTTTTGCATAAATACAAATTACATTCATTGATTAATTGATTGGCGGACAAGCTGGATGTACCTACATCCATCCACTTTTGTTTGGCTATTCGTAATAAATAAGTTTGCATGTAGAGAACAAAATGAGAATATTTGTCAATATTTCATATATATATATATATATATATATATATATAAACATGCCTAAGGAATTATTTCAGTGAATTTTATAAATAACAACTTGTCTTACTTTCCACAAATATAAGCTTTTTCACCTTCCAAGCTATAATTAATACTTGAGCATTTTAAAACCATGGGTTGTAAAATTCCTATGGATAGGATCTTCTCTGTATCACAGTGTAGGCTGAGCAACTGCCACTACATTGATATCTGTTGTAACTATGAATTATTACAATAACTATTTTCTGTGATACTTTTTTATATTTCTACAAAAATATTTGGGTATTTTTAGAATATCAGAATAATCAAAATCTGACTTGCTCCCATAACAAAACAGCACAAACAGGCTGACAAAACAACAGACATAGTACTCACAGTTTTGGAGGCTAGCAATCTAAGATTAAGGTGCCATCAGGGTTGGTTTCTGGTGAGGCCCCTTCCTGACTCTAGAAGGTTACCTTCTTACTGCTTTTAAAAGGATACTTGTTCCAGTATATTAAGGCCCCACCCTTATGACTGCATGTAAATTTTTTGACCTCCCTGGAGGTTCCATCTCTAAATACATTGGATTAGGGTATCAACATATAAATTCGTTGGGGACAGAATTCCATTCATAACACTCATGTAAAGCACTGTTTTCTTCTAAGCATCTTCATGGGGTACCAGGATTGTAGATTGTTGACATAAAGGATATTCATACAGGAAAGTATTTCAGGCAGGGGTTTCAAAAGGAGTTGAGTAGTCAGAACATGATATAAAAAATCAGTAAGTCTACAGGATGTAATAGAGTAGGAAGGAATTTTAAGCAATACAGAGTGAAATTTTGTGACCAAAGTTCCATCTCTGAGATGTGTCATAGAGGAGAGGCAATATCAAGTCTCAGTTCCAGAGGTAGTAACCCATAGGAAGTATGACCAGAGGAAATTAAGGCACATTCAGTTTTTAGGTTTGTAAAGTGGGTTGATTGTAAAGTAGAATCTCACTGGTAGAGGAGCAGGCAAGAGGTTGAGGTAAAAACAATAGATCAGAATGAGTCTTATACAGACCAGAGTAGATGAGTTCTAGGGTGAGGGGAGGTACAAGTTCAGTATCATGGGTGTTGTGCTAGATTCTTGGCATACCTGTTTCATGTGGAGCTCATAACAACTCCACAAGATTATTTCATATTATAGATGATGACACCTATTCTTAGGTAAGAAACTAACCCAAAGTGTGTTGTGTGTGTGTGTGTGTGTGTGTGTGTGTGTGTGTGTGTGTGTGTGTGTGTAGTCATTCAGCAAATGTAGGGAAAAATCTAAGTCTTATGATCTTTCTACTTCACTATTAGGGTTTTCTATTTTGAATATAAACCAAAGGACTGGAATACTTTACAAATATTTTCTTCTGTATTTCCAGAAAAGGACTCAGATAACCAAATATCTGCTTCCTTGTCAAATGAACAAGAGGATAGATTCTGGAATCCAAAACAAAATGTAGGGGTTAACAAAAAATGAACTCAAGTAATTAGAGAAATATAATTGCAAAAAAAGCACAAAAATCATTACACATATGAATTAGAATTTTTAAAAAATGCATTAGCAAAGGAGGAGAATAAGAAGGGAAAGGAAAAAAGAAGGTAAGCTAAAGAAATGAAGATAGAAAGGTAGAAGGAGCTTCAGTTCTGCCATCTTTAGCACTTGGTGCACGCTGAGGTGACTGAAGTATTGTTGCAAGTCACCCTGGAAAGGTCACTCAGCTATCCAGCCCTGCACATACAAATGAGCCCTCAGGAAATAATCTGTCCTCATGTCAATAGTGAAACCTTTAAACTGGAATCTGCTAGCATACAAAGACATGTCATGAAATTCTTGGAATTGTAGCAACCAGACAAACAACAGACTAACAGAACAGGAGGGGAAATACATGCATCAATAGTTCCATAACCAGAGCTTTAAGAACACCAAGCATACTTTTATAAAATCTAAATCATTACGGGATTTGGAATGAACCCTGATTATCCCACATACATTTAACCCACCTACTAAGGAAAAACTGATGTTGAATACCTGTTATTATTCTTTCCAAATATGACAAAATATATTATTGGAAAGGTTGCCTTTACCATGAACCCTTCACTGTCATCCTAGCTCTCCTATTAGTCACAAAATACAATAATTAAATGAAATTCTTCTGAAAAATATAAAAACCTACTTGTTCTGGTTTAAAATTAATTTACCCTTATTATAAAAGTTTTAGGGGCTCATTATAAATATTTTAATAAATGTATCTCATAATTTCTAGTACTTGAAAGTTTTGATTCCCTCATTTTGGATATAGCCACTATAATACTTGAATATATATGTGTATATTATATATGTGTATATGTATGTATATATGTTCATGTATGTATGCATGTAACTGAGTTATCTTGAACATCTTTTGATCTCAATACATATTGTTTTATTTCATAAGAGGTGGAGGGAAAGGCACAAAATTCAGTTCTGCACATGTAAGTCTGGAATATCTATTAAATATTCAAGGTAGGATTCTGAGTAGGATATATGATCCTATAGCTCAGGCGCCAGAGTCAAGATTATGATGGTTTTTAAATGGGAAAGATGAGTTCTTTGTCACGACTCCAGTTTGCATTGATAATGGGGCATTTTACAACAGACTGGAGGAAGTGCACTGTCTTCCTGAAGGATGTGACATAGAGAAGACTCTTAGGAAAGATCATTCTTCACTACAAAGAGAACCACGCTCATATATGTATTAACTGGATGTGCCATCCTGGGGGTATCTCCGTTGGTACTTCTCATCTGTCTGCCTAGACTTTGACTTTCAATATTAGGAAGTAAAGGTGGAAACAAAATTCATGTTTGTTTGTTCATTTGTTTAATTCCAAATCTTATGAACTTTCCATTATACAGAACTCTCTCTTCTCTTTGTAACTCTCTTGAATTTTACAGTAGCATAGGAAAATAAATAAAATTTAAATTACCTTAGGGCTCAAGAGAAGACAATTTAATAAATCCGTTAGAGATAGTTTTTCCTGTGTGAAACACCTTTGTAAATGACCAGTGTGGCAATTTAAAAACAGAACTTTTCACATTGATGAAAATTATTGTACCTGAGAATGAACAATTTTATTGCTAGTAGTGTAAGTAGTGTTTCTTCTATGTGGTCTAAATGAGTTAATAGTTCCTAAAAATAAGTGAAGAAATTTTCAGAGTATATATGAATATATATATTTCTGATCTAAGAACTCTTCAATTAAATCCAGAAGACAATTGTCCTGGCAATCTTAGGATGTTGCTCCATTAATAATTCATTGAAACTTACTCTTAAATTGAACATGGTTGAATATAACACCATATTCACACCTAACAAATAAAGAAATGCAGTTTTCATGCTGTGACTTGCCCCAAACAACTTTATTTAAAAAAGCGTGGAGCAGGAGTTCAAACTAGCCTTAGTTTTCTAGTAAAATGTAAAATCATAATTACTTGAGATGGAGTATTGTGAATATCAAATATAACTATAGCATACAGGCAAAGCACCTTGTTATTTGTGTATTATTTCTCAATATTTTGTTGTACTTACTAATAAAGAAAGGGGTTTTTCACTGGTCAGTATTATTGCAGAAATTAAGTTGATGTACTTAGAGATAATAGGAAAAATATCCTTGCATAGGAATAGATTATATTCAGTTGGAAGATAGAAGGAATGCTATTTATTGATGTCATTAGTGATTTTTACAAATTTTTAAAATTTCTTTTAAAAGAATATCTTTTATTAATTTATTTTTATGTGGTATTAAGGGTTGAACTCAGTGCTTTACAGGTGCTAGGCAAGTGCTCTAACACTGAGCTACAACCCAGCCCCTCCTTAGTGATTTTGAGTGATGGTTAGTTCCAATAAATGACTAATCTTCTTAATATTCTAAAGAAAAACAATGAGAAAAATTACTATATCATTAGTCAATATGTAATATCTAATGCAAGAGTAAGTTAAAGAAAAATATAGCATTAGGTAGATACATAAAGAATGTGAAATTTAGGTCAGGCTGAATTCCCCAAATATTAGTGTCATAATTTGCAAATGTGGATTATGCCAGATTATGTATTAGTTGCTAAACGAAGCAATTGTTAGCCTTAGGGTCAAAAAGAAAACATAAATGCAATGTTTATCTTTTCCAAACACTGGAGGGAAAAGTAAGCCATTGTCCTGAGTGAATTTTTATATATAATTTATAGTCATCGCAACCTATTACTAAAAAGGATATGAACTAAAAGTTTATAAGAATTGACTTGAAAAAAGTTTCGAACTTCCAATTCAATGTACCTTTGTTAACAGATTAAGACTATAACTAAACATTTATCTTCACTTTACCCAACCTGGAAAATGTTAGAAGCAATAGCTAGCAACTTTGCTTTTGACTTCTTTCACCCTGCTTCTCTAATTCTTTACTGCAGCCAACTAAGAACCTGTTAGGAGATGAAATCTCAGCTGCTGAGGAGCATCAGCTTTGCTTTTTGCCTTTGGATGTCCCTGAATTATTTCTGTGTTTTGAATCTCGTTTATTCCATAAATACTGTTTCATATTTTCCCCTTTTGCTTATGGGCCAAGTTTCCACTAATCTCTTTTAAACATCAAGTGAAGTGCTCAGTATATATGATCAAATTATTATGAATGCTTAATTTTTTAACATATATCTTGGTGTCTTTCTTTTGCTTCTTCTATCACTAGACGGATTTTTATGTTTTTCAACACAGCATTCAACGCCCCTTTCTTTAACCGGCTCACACTGAGTTAAGTAATCTGGTTTATTATCTTTCTCTCACTTGAGCCCTTCACTGAAAGCATTTGGTTCTTTCACACTGTTGCCAATTCCTTTACTTACAGTGACTCCCTCACGCTCTTTGCAAGCCACAGTTCCTGTTTTGCCTCCTCCATGAAGCCTTTCTAACACCAACTGTACTGATTCCTCAATGCAAGAATAAGTTACTGACTCTTACTCTTTACATCTTTACCTTTCTCCTTACTTCTTCCTCATTTCTCCATTCCTTCTTTCCCAGCTAATTCATAAGCCGATTGAGAGCACTGCAATGTCCTATTTTTCCTATAGGAACTCTCTTCAGTATTTGACACATACTAGGTCTAAAATAAAAACGTGATCATTATATTTTATCCATTTTCATAATGAAGCTAAATGAATTTTTAAGGTAAAATGAGAAAAAAATCTAGCAGCAAAAGAACACTGAGATTAGAAACAGTTTAAAGAAAACTTTTGAAGCAATCACATGAGAACTGTGCCAGTGTAAATATGGCAGAGATTAATATTTCAGCTTCCTAAATTAGAAATTTTATGGGTGTACTGGTTAATTCTGCACTTTTTTTTTTTTTTTTTTTTTTTTTTTGGTACCAGGATTGAACTCAGGGACACCTGACCACTGAGCCACATCCCCACCCTATTTCATATTTTATTTAGAGACAGAGTCTCATTGAGTTGCTTAGCATTTCCCTTTTACTGAAGCTGGTTTTGAACTCTTGATCCTCCTGCCTCAGCCTCCAGAGCCCCTGGGATTACAGTTGCACCACTACCCCTGGCTAGTTCTACACATTTTTTGAAGCTCTTTCTGAAGCATTATGCTTCACCATATCTTATATACCATGGCAAGTTGCATTTTTCTACCTATGTTACCATGTTTTTGTATGTAAGTCCATCTAAAGGAAAAGTTATACTGGAAAATGGAAGGCTATACAGAAATTTAACACAGTGTTTTAAAAGTTAATACTACACAGTAAATATATCAGAATATAGAGGAAAGTTTTTGGCATTATTTTATTCAGAACACTTTCTAAGACTTCTGAAGCTAAGTCATTAAAAAAACAAACTTTTTCATAAGTATATATTTTGAAGTATAACTTGAGATGATATTGCATTATTAGAATATGTTTGCTTTTATTCTGATCTTTGATGATAATTTTTCTGTGATATGAGGCCTCATTCTGTTCTTCACTTTTAGAAATAGGCAGTAAGAGAGGTTTATAAGATTTTAAGAGAACCTCCAGTCTAGAATTTCCTTCAAACCTAATCATCTTTTCTTATTATACCTTTCTTAATGTGGCTTATTTCTTGACCATTTATTCTGTTTTTTTTATTTATGCAAATCCCCCCCATATTTTTTCTTTGCCTTTTTTTTAATCCTCACTGTGTTCCCAATAATTCCTCCTGCTTCTCTTCACCCTCAGGCCCTCAACCAGGGAAGATATAACATATGGGAGCTTTCTTATGGAAGAACTTCATAATTCATTTTTTTTAATGTTGAGTCCACAATTCTTTATTACAAAATGTAGTTACCTATTTGAAATATGGGAGAATAAGACTTTATAAGTAGATAAATTTTTTTTAAATTTAATTATTTATTTTTTAAGTTTTTACAGACTGCATTTTGATTCATTGTACACAAATGGGGTATATCCTTTCGTTTCTAAGGATGTACATGATGTAGATTCATACCATTCATGTAATCATACATATATGTAGGGTAATGATGTCTGTCTCATTCCACCATTTTTCCTACACCCCTCTCTCTCATTTTCTTCTACATAATATAAAGTTCCTCCATTCTTCTCTCACTCCCCCCACCCCCTACCCCTATTATACATAATTTTCTACTTATCAGGGAAAACATTCAGCCTTTGGTTTTTTGGGCTTGGCTTATTTCACTTATCATGATAGTCTCCAGTTCCATCCATTCATTTGCAAATGCCATAATATTATTCTTCTTTATGGCTGAATAATTTTCCATTGTGTATATATACCACAGTTTCTTTATCCATTCATCTGTTGAAGGGCATATAGGTTGGTTCCACTATCTAGCTATTGTGAACTGAGCTGCTATAAACATTGATGTGGCTGTGTTACTGCAGTATGCTGATTTTAAGTCCTTTGGGTATAAATCAAGGAATGGGATAACTGGGTCAAAAGGTGGGTCCATTCCAATTTTTCTGAGGATTCTCCACACTACTTTCCAGAGTGGCTCCACCAATTTGCAACTCCACCAGCAATGTAAAAGTGTGCCTTTTTCCCCACATCCACACCAACATCTATTATTGTTTGTGTTCTTGATAATAGCCATTCTAATTGGAGTAAGAGGAAATCTTAGAGTTGTTTTAATTTGCATTTCTCTAATTACTAGAGATGTTGAACACTTTTTCATATATTTATTAATTGCCTGTATGTCTTCTTCTGTAAAGTGTCTGTCCAGTTTCTTGGCCCATTTATTGATTGGGTTCTCTGTATTTTGGGTGTAAAGTTTTTTAAGTTCTTTATAAATTTTGGAGACAAGTGCTCTATCTGAAGTACATGTGGAAAAGATTTTCTCCCCCTCTGTAGGCTCTGTCTTCATGTTCTTGATTGTATCCTTTGCTGAGAAAAAGCTTTTCAGTTTGAGTCCATCCCATTTATTGATTCTTGCTTTGATTTCTTGTGCTCTGGGGGTCATGTTGAGGAAGTCTGATCATAAGCCAACATGATGAAGATTTGGGCCAACTTTGTCTTCTATTAGGTGCAGGGTCTCTAGTCTAATTCCTAAGTCCTTGATCCATTTTGAATTGAGTTTTGTGCAGGATGGGAGATAGAGGTTTAATTTCATTTTACTGCATATGTATTTCCAGTTTTGCCAGCACCCTTTGTTGAACAGGCTATCTTTTCTCCATTGTATGTTTTTGGCTTCTTTGTCTAGTATGAGGTGACTGTATTTATGTGGTTTTGTCTCTGTGTCTTCTATTCTGTACCATTCGTCTGCCTCTCTATTTTGGTGCCAATACCATTCTGTTTTTGTTTACTATTGCTCTGCAGTATAGTTTAATGTCTGGTATTGTGATACCTCCTGTTTCATTTTTTCTACTCAGGATTGTTTTGACTATTTGATGTCTCTTGTTCTTCCAGATGAAGTTCATGATTGCTTTCTCTATTTCTATGAGGTACATCATTGGGATTTTAATTGGAATTGCATTGAATCTGTATAGTGCCTATGGTAGTGTGGCCATTTTGACAATGTTTATTCTGCCTATCCTAGAACATGGGAGTTCTTTCAATCTTCAAAGGTTTTCTTCAATTTCTTTCTTTAGTGTTCTGTAGTTCTCATTGTAGAGGTCTTTCACCTCTTTTGTTAGATTAATTCCCAAGTATTTTTTTTTTTTTAAGGCTACTGTGAATGGAGTGGTTTTTCTAATTTCTCTTTCAGAGAATTCATTACTTATGAATAGAAATGCATTAGATTTACATGTATTGATTTTATATCCTGCTACTTTGCTGAATTCATTTATTAGTTCTAGAAGTTTTTGAGTGGAGTTTTTTGGATCTTCTAAAAATAGGATCATGTCATCTGCAAATAGTGACAGCTTAAGTTCTTCTTTTCCTATTTGTATGCCTTTAATTTTTTTGGTCTATTTGCTCTGGCAAGTGTATCTTCATAATTCTTTCTGCTCTCCCAAGAAGAGTTTCTTAAAATATTCTTCTTAACTAATAGCAAATCCTCATTCAGCTCAAAACATAATGACTAACATTCACTTATCATATCCAAAACCAAATATTAGTCTGCTCTCAAAAAACACAACAGTAATAATGAAATAAGCCTTTTGACTTTATGTAGACACATACTGCATTCCAACCTGCTGTCATCCCAAAGGTGATGCTCTGTGGACCTTTGTCTTTACCAAAAGATAAGTTCCAGATGAAATTCCATCAACAGACTCTTAAAAACCATACGCTCTGCAATATGTCAATTTCAGGACTGACTTTGTCAACTATGCTGTCATATAACAGATTCTTTGTGGAATTCAATTGTTTAGCTACATTTAATCAATTTTTACCATGTATTTATGACCTTTTGTAGTGATTGTTTTTGCTCATTCTGGGAATTTACTAAATTTATAATCAAAGCTGCTTAGAAGGGACTTTAATGACCCAAGAGTAACACAGAAAGTATTTCTTTCCATATTGGTCAACAATAACAGCCTGTTGTTAGAGTTAAATTTGTAAAAATTATACCATGATATGCAAATCCATTTTTTCATTACTGATGCAGAGCAAAGAAAGCCAACAGGATAACAAACACTAACATTTTGCCTCTAAGTACTCGTGGATATAAAATAAATGAGCCATGGCTATTGATTGTCTTTGGCCTACATTATCTGCACAGGAACTATTAAGGAGGCTTTTCCATCTTCCTTTCATGCCTCATTTTCTCATACTATCTAATGAAGAGCTTCACTTAAACTATAATGTGCTACTCTCCTGAAAGTACATTTTTATGGCACTAAAAAGCAATAGTTGTATATCAAGGACTGTTTTTACAGTTGCATTTATTGGTGTGTAGCCCTGTACAAAAAATATAAAGTATTCCAGAGCTGGGTGACATTATTACTTCTTTTAATTAATTTCTGATTCTAAAGTTTATTTTGTCAATCCAAACATTCTGAACAACAGATACCACTATAATATTCACCTAATTGTTAGACTATCTTTTGTGTTCCCTAAAAATATGTATTTCATCATTTACCATTACATAGACCTTAATGAAGTGTTTGTTATGAGTGTTATGAGGCTCAAGTGATAATTATGTAAAAAAGATATTTTTGTTTTTGGACAAACTGGGTTTTTTTTTTTTTTTTAAGAGCTTCACATTTATATGTAGTAGTTGGGCTCATTTCAGCAAACTCATAAGGAATATCCTGAGTTTTAAGTTCACTCTCAGATATTTATGAGTGAACTATGAATGGAAAACCTGAAATGTCATTCAGAAGATCCGGGCTGGAAATCATGGCATGTGAGTTGTCAGTTATTGCAACCAGATGAATGAATAAATGAGATCATTTGGAAGGTGGTATATCAAGAAAAAAGTCAAGATGAAATACTGAAAATAATGATTCTGAAAATACTGATACTTGACCCACAAGTAAACAAGAACCTTTAAGAACAGGTAGGGAGAGTTGAAGAATACAGAGCAGTAGAAGGAGGTGTCATGGAAATCTAAGAAGAAAAATTCATTGAAAGGAAGTGTAAGATGCCAGGAATGGTGTGTGTGTGTGTGTGTGTGTGTGTGTGTGTGTGAGTGTGTGTTACTTGTGATACTTCCTTTAAATTTCTCCTATCCCTGTATCTTTGTTGAAAAAATTAAAAATTATTTGCTCTGTTTATTCATTTGTGCTGGCTCACAATTTCTTCATCTTGTTTACAATTGGTGGTGGCAATTCTTAAGATTTAATTTATAGTTTGATGTTATATTTTCTATCAATATCTGGAATTACTTAGAATCTATATTGACATCCAAACAAACAAACAAACAAACAAAAAAACCTCAGTGTGCTTTCTGGGTCACCTGCCCTGCTTTATCATTAGTTTATATAAATAGTTCCTTGTTTCTAATATATGATGTATGGTGCTTCAAGTATATTTTCATGTGAGTACAGTGACAACAAGTTTGCTGAACATATTGCATGGATTCAATATGTTTATCTATATTGAAATATTTTCATCTACATTTCTAGACTATACCCTTTATTTATTTATTATTTTCAGAAAAGACCTGTATTTTGTAGATACACTATTGTAAAATACCTTTATTTTTCTTTACTCCATAATGCTATCCTGCTGTGTCTCGGTTTTTGAAGACATTGCACTTTTCTTATCAATCTACTGTAACTGCTAAAATAACTTCAACTAATCCAATTTTCATTCCTTTGAATTCAGCCTGTTTGTCTTTCCTGTAGCTTTTTGTAATTTGGCATTTGAGATACTGCTACAGTTTCACTTTTTTTTTTTCTTTCTACTCAATACTTACTAGTCCCCTTTCTATTTGTAGTGATCTTGTTTTCTGATTTGTAGATATTTTATTTCGTCTTTTTATTTAAAAATGTTCTCCTCCATAATTTTTATTATACTTTTCTGGAAATTCTGTCAGATGAATTCGAAACATTAAAGTCTGTTATTATGCCTTTTAACTCTTCTGTTTTATTCTCTCTCTGTCTCTCTCTTTCTCTCTCTCTCTCTCTCTATTTTGTAGTACATTCTGAGAAAATATCTTGCCTCTATCTTTCAAGCAAATGACGTCATCATATATCTAATCTTCCATTTAAATCATTTGAAATGTTTTAGTCAATTTTAGATAATTGTCACCAGGGAGTAGAATTGAACTAGTTGCAACAGAACAAGAAATTTGCTCCTTATTTGCATGTTAGGAAAAGCTAATGGTTGTTGATTATTGACTGGAAGGCTTTCCCAAGATCTTTAATATATATATTAGATAGTCTGGAGATTTTCTTTTTACTTCTTGATTCCCTACAGTCCATTTTTAGAAAATAGCCTTTGCACTTCCAACTGACCTCTACTCCCTTCTCTATGATTTATAAAAGAAGGTGAAAATTATAGCAACTGTAATATTTTAGAGTTGAACAAGGCCCTCTTCAAAATATGGGTAAATAAATTGAAGTTTACTATCTTGGCAAACTCATGCTGACATGGATATAGGTGAAGTCCACATAGTTTAGTCTTTCTTCTGAGACAAAGAGACAAAATAAGTCTTTGAGTAAAAATTGTGAGTCCTTGTATCTTTCTGTATCCCACAATGTTTATCTTTACCTCTTCTGCACAGTTTAGACAATGTTATGATGTTCTGTATCACCTGATGAGTGTTGTTTTATCTCTCCCACCTACTTATCAGGTTAGCATAAATCCTTGATAATATTTACTTTAAATATTAATATCCTATGAATTCAAAACTCAAGGATCCTAATAGGTCATTGTTATTTGATGGTTTAACAAATTCTCAGTATTAGTTTTGGAAGCAATATGTCTGCTATAATTATTTCCTTCTTTTGGTCCCAGGAAATATGGGGTTGAGTATTTTATAAGGTTTGCATTGAATTTAATGAAAGAAATATAGGTGGAAATATTAACAAAAGTATTTCCTTCTAAAACAAAAAGAAATTTTGATTCTCTAGAGGTGCAGATCATTGCCTAGAAATACAATGACAACACCCACAAACTAAGGACTTGATAGGAGATAGATAGAAGATACTCCTGTTCTTAAAAATGCACATCTTTGAGCATCTCACCTAGCAAACAAACTTGAAAGAAGTGAGCCCCTATCAGAGTTGTTTCAGTTTCCATTTATTTTGAACTGGAACCATATAGTGAGTTAATGTTTATATACCTTTATGAACCTGGAAAACTGCCATTATTTTGGGGATAATTTGACCACAGTTTTCCTTTAAGAGTTTTTTGCTGATAAGTTTTCTTTTCTCAAAACAGGTGGAAGAGTTTAACTAGAGTATTAGGATGTTCCAACCTCCAGATGCTGGTTGAAATTCAGAGACCTGCTGATGGTCAGTGGTCTCTTTAATTCAAGCCATTCATCTTGTGCATATTTACCAGTGGAGAGAATAAGCAATAGCTGTTAGTGGTTTAGGAGTTAGAAGAAGCTTAGAAGGGATTTAAAGTGATTTTCAAACCCACTTTTAAATAAAATGGAAAAATTAAGCTTGACAGGATTGTGTAGTATTTTATTGTCACCTGAAGCTACATGTTGCAGCTCCAGGTTGTCAATTGCACATCATCCATTAATGATGGTGGAAGCATTTATTTTATACACATACTTTGCGGTAGTTTTAGATTCATTCTAAAAAATGTGCTCCAGGCTATCACTGAGCTTTCAAGTTTTCAGAATATGAGTTAATGCTGTATGTTGCTAATGCTCTATTTGTTTAGAATAATGAGTCCCCCACCAAATGAGATTGAACTGGGGGACTGTATAGTTCATATGAATTGATCAGATATTGTTCTTTTATACCCTTTGTCTCATTGGCACACATGAGACACATAGCACCTAATGGAATTCAGTTCTTTGTAGATCCCTGCTCAGATCTGTTTCCATTGGGATTCATAGCAGAGAGAGCCAAATTTGAAATGCCGAAATGTGATACAAAAATATTTTTAAGATATAACATATATTACATAACAGGAATATACTGGGGTTTGCAACAACATCCCCAAATCAAACACATTAATATCCCTACAAAATGTGAATGTTCACTTTAAAGGGATAAGTAAATTTTATCAATAACCTAGAGACAATACTGTCAGGTTCTGCTGCCAAATGAATTCAATTCATGTCAGATTTTGCCTGCTAACTTTGTTACCAAGAAAGCTTTGTTAAAAAGAATAACTTTACAATAAACATTTTATTCTTTTTTAAACATGTGAAAGATTTAGCTGTGTAATTTTCTTGAAGTAAAATTATTAGATTATAGGTTATGAGCAATAATCCAGTAAATTTGATATATAAAAATGTTCTCTAAAAAGGTAGAACTAATTTCTATAATCCCAGTATTGTGTGAGGATGCATTTATCCAGGCCCTTGCCAGTGCTCCTTGATGTGTTGATCTTTTGGCCAGTGGATGAGATTCTTCACTTATTCTAAAAGCATTTATAATTATTGCCTTTTATGTAGACTAAACTAATTCCATGTTAACTTTAGGGAATGTGTTATAAAAGAATATTGGACAAAGTGACTTCTAATTGTCTTTTCACTTATTGGACTTATTCTGGACTAGTCGTTTAACTCAGTTCTCACGATCCTAACTCCTTACCAGATTTGCCTGGGAAACTTTAAAAATGCACATTTCTGGTTCAACCATATTTACTTCATCAGAAACTCTTATGTGGAGACTGGAAAATTTGTTAACAAATATGAGCTCGTTCTTGTACAATCAGTTAGGAGCAGTCTATGGCCTGCATTTGGGAACCACTGAATCAATATTTCTAAGCCTATTTTTGCTGTCGATGGCTCCTCTGGTATAAGCTTGTCTTTCCTACAAGCTTGTCTAGTTGTAATGGAACAGATCTCAAGTGTTGCTTGTTCCCTTGGGCCTGTTCCCTTGGCTCTGCTGAGATTCCTTAACCAACTTACTTGAGTGGGATTTGGAAGCAGACACACACACCATTGTCTACCAATCTGGAATTTTGCTGACTACTTTGATTTGTACAACTAAAATTACAACTCAATTTGTAATTTTCTTGCTCTTTAGTTTTATTTTCATTTATTATCTTGCCTTATTTGTAATATTATGGATGTGGGTGGGATTTAGTCAGTACAGGAATGGTCAAACCTAATAGACCAGTTATTCATCTTTTCCTTGGAATTCTTGAAAGAGATGAACTTATCAAAGGCAATGTTACATAGAAAAAGAATGTTTCAGCTTATTATTAATTTTGGGCCCATACTTGAGAGACATTCTCTCAACATATAACTCAATAACTCTCTAACAGATTCACCAAAATAGTAAAATTGTCCAATCCCATATAAATTGCACTTGTGTATGCCCAAAGCACATTGTCCTCTCAGCCAGAAGTTCTCTAATACACAGAAGCATGTATTTTTCTACTAAGAGTCCGTTATATTTGTTCAGAACCTCTAGCTAGTCTCATTACTGAAATTACAGTTTACTTAAAATTTCCATAAATTAATGAAAATATATGGGAAAATAGAACTCTGATTATTAAAATTAGGTTGAATGATTTAGAATATTACATAAATGCAAAGTATTTTTAAATTGCTGATGATTTTTATTTATATAAATATATCCATTTCCCAGCTTTCTGTTAAATAACTGAAACAACTTATATAAATATTGATCTGCTAATTGGAATAACAAGTTTTATTTTTTACATAAACCACATCTATATGCCTTTCCTTACCTCCCTAGCTTTAGCTTTATCAACTAATTAATGGACTTAGAAGGAGAAACTCAATGCAAAATACAAGAAGAGATAAAGAGATAGATGAACAAAAGTTCAGGCCTATCTTCAGAGTAGGCTCTTTGCCAATTTACCCATAATATTAAAAGGAAGAAAGAATTGCAGAAGAAAGCTATCCTTGTATGCCAGAGCTATGACATTTTAAAAGCATGATAGTCAAAATTATTTATGAACTTTGTCCATTATTGTCCTGGAGCAACTACAGTTGGTGGCAAAGGGTAGAAAAGTAGGTAGAAGAATTCCTTTTGTTTACCATATACACATAATTATAATATAAACTTTTGGTAGACAGAGCCATTCCTTTAGACATTGTTGTGTTCCTAACTTCCTTGAAGCCTGAATCTCAGTAAAGATGCTAAACAAGTGAGAACAAAATAATTTTTTTTTTTTGTTTTGTGGTGCTGAGGATTGAACCCAGGGCCTTGTGCTCAAAATAATTTTTGAATGTCTTATAAATTTGAAAATACTGAGTAAAGCAGGAGCTATTTGTTTATTGGGCAAACATTTGTAAACAACTAATTCGACTTCAGACAATTTAATGACAGCTGATACTATACCTCAGGCATGATTACAATTTAACTTGGGACTATAATTTCATATAAATAGAATCACCATGTGGTAAGTCAGCCTTGATCAAATTCTTTCTAGATAAAAACATCTTTCACTGAGGGATGCTTAAGTTTTCAACCTATGAATATTAATAATAAGGATGTTACAAAAACCAAAAAAGCATATAGATTACATATTAGGTTCTAAATACTCTGAAACACCTCATTTGATTCAGATGAATATAGAAAGTATCTATTTGGTTTTCATAGAAGGAAATAGTTTCTTAGGTTAGTCAAATAACCTGCTGAATATATAGCCAATTAATGGCCATACTAAAATCTTAACTCAAGGTTTTACCCCAGAAATGCTGTTTTCACCACTATCCTGGATTGTGTTGCCTTCACTGTCTTAGTAGCATGTCTCGCTTTTGATGATCCTGCTAAGGTGTTGGATCTGTTTAAAAACTTACATAGTCAATAAGTGATAGACTTTAGTTCCTCTTTGTTAGCATATTTGGTAAGTTTCACCACTTATGTGCATTGACTCCGAGTAATTAAGATCCAAGTCTCTTGGAAATGCATTTGAGTGATTAGGATGATATAGAAACAGGAACCACCATCCTACATCACAACATGTACCCACCTAGCCCAGTGTTCTTCACAAGGAGTGTGAATAATGAAATATGTACTTAAATTTGCTCTAATATTTTGTTAGTAGTTCATTATGAATGTATCATTTTAAAACTAGGATTAAAAAAAAAAACATTATTTTTTTAGTCCATGAAAATAGGAGGATTTCAGCAATTTAGCCCTTGGATTCCCTGTCTTCACATTGAACTTGAGTCCCAGGGCTGGAACAAGGAGAGTTCTCTTTACACAGCTCTTTACCAGAAAGCCTGGATATCGTTACATTCTTTAGACTTCCTAACATCTTCTCAAGTTTTAGAGGCATATCCATATATTTGCCAAACTTAAACAAACACTGAAACCTTATGAATCCAGACTGATATTCCAGTACCTGCAATTTCCTTCTTTATATCTCATGTAGTTGTTTTTGTTTTTCTAGTCAAAATCACCTTTTGGGAAAGGTGGAAGTTTGTTTGTTTGTTTGTTTATTCTAGTGAAATTCCCTATCATTTGGCTTGGTAAGAAAGAGCATGTACATATTCAGAACAGATGTCAGCGGGGCCAGACTTAAGAGAATTTCAGAATATATACATGAGTATACTTTTGAAACTTTTTTAAAGTGTGCTTAATAGCTACTTTTTCTCTGTTGTTTTGGTTTCTAATCTATACACTATGGGCCATATTAACAGCTAAGAAGTCTCATCAAATGGTTAACTTATGTTGACTGAAAACATCTTGGCAAATTAAGCTGAAAAAATATTCCATAATTTTCTCCCTTAATTAATGAGTTTGGGTTAATAACTATAGCAGCAGTATTTAACGTTTATGCCACATCAGCAATGAATTAGGTTCAAGGCTGAATGCCGCTAACTGCATTCCCAGACTTGAGTTGTCACAGCACAGAGAAGATTAAGATTTATGCTGCTGTTACTATAAGTCTTTCTTGTGGGTATTTTTGTGTATACCTTACTTAGTCTTTCACTGGGCAGTTTTGACATTTTCCACACATTGTATGTGAGTTGAGAAGGAGCAGAGCATGTTCATGGGAGGATTGATTATATTGAATAGCCTGTCATTAATGTAGTTTTCAAATATTTTATAGAAATTTCTATACAATTTCAACATAAAAAATTATCGGGCATATGACTCAAATGTTATTTAATGGTTATCAAAATAATAAGTATTAGTCTTATAGGATTGACTTATGCCAAATCACCTTATCTGCGTTCTAGAAATACCTGGTGGGTAAAAATTGAAAGTATCAATTTGTTCTTTAATGCGTTTCCTAAATCACAGTGGTGGGAATAGCAAATTAAGGGAATATTTATCAAAAGATTCTGGTGTTCTATAGACTCTTTGAAGACAACCTCTTTAGAAAAGCATAGAGGATGAAACGAAGATAGTTCCCTGCACCAAGGGGACCAGTGTTTGTCTCCATAATATCTGTTGAATTAGTAGTGAGTATCTTCAACTTTATCTGGACTTTCTTCCTGTCAAAGCAAAACTTCAGTTTTTCTTTCCATGGTGAGCTTTACATATTGTTGACATTTTTGACCCCATACATTCTTTCACACTCCCTGAGGCCATCTTATTCTGGAACTGCCTCTTTGGCTTAGTGATCAGCAAGCCAAATTGTTTCTCTTTTTCTCAAGTAGCTCAGTGCCCTTAATTAGAGAGAGTGCAAATATCTGATGAGAGAGCCTGGCTCTACATTCTTACTTTGCAGGGAATGATTGCACACTGTCTCCTGCACAGACTATGATATTACAATGCTCTTCGTGTTCTCTTAAAACCCATTCAGCATTTTGTACCTTGGAACTTGGGATTGTGTTTCATGAGTTGCAGCAGAATTCATGTAAGTTGTTTTTGTGACATTAAAAGATTAGTTGGAAGCCTAATAAAACCTGTACTATGTTCAATATAAAAGGGGGAGAGTCTCCTGTGTCGAGGGAACACTATTTGAGAAGGAAATCTGAAGAACAGGAAGCAGTATACATGCACATCATCACATATGCAAGTAAGCATGTGTAGTTTATTTTGGAGAAAGAATAGAAGAAATTTACTGATTGTAATAAATCATCTTTGCTTTAAATGAAAAAACTATCCTAGTTTTTAATTCAACCTCAATTACTCAGTAAATATTTACCAGGCACTTAATATTTTCCAGCAGTCATTTGTGAACCACCACAAATCACCAAACGTAATGGTCTATATTTATTTCACTTGCATATAAAAATCAGCACACAAAAACCCTAGAATTGTCACTACTATATTTATTGGCTTCAGGAAAATAGGTCAAATAATAAATGGTGTTACGTTTATGGAAATTTTTAAAAGAAGTTATCAAGAGACTCAATAGGTCACATCTGCTAGATTCTTAATCAGGCTTCAGAAGGATGTCCTCAGCTCTTTTCATCCATATTAAATTGATTTCTTTACAGACAAATAGGAATGAATTCAGAAAGATTAGGCCTTTGCTCCTATCACAAAAATTACTTATTCAGAGCTGCTTCACTTGGCCCCATAATTAAAGTCATTAAACCTCTGCCATGCTAATTGGTGGAGATCCAAGAACAGTGACTTGGCAATAACAGAACTCTTAAAATCATCTCCTCCAAAGCCAGTTGAAAAGAAGATTTTTGGTTTTTTTTGTTTTTAATCTGTGTCTCCTGAGTATATTTCAAATTCCCAAAGTGGGTGTCAAATGCTTTCCTGTTCTCAAGTCTCCTGATAGTTACAAGACTGCACAGACCACATAGGGGTTATAAAACCTTGTGAAAGGTTGATATGTCATGCTAACTAAGCTGGGGAGAACGCTGTGTGTACACTGGGCTTCTGAAACTACATGTTTACCTTTGGATTCTTGTCCAACAAGTACATGTTTTAAGACTGTTGCATGTAGTTGCTACAAAATTTCTAGAGCATTACAGGACTTTTTATCTAAAAACTTGATCATTATGATCCATATGCAAATACTCACTTCTCCCAACTATCAAGATTTTACCTCATCAACTGCCCCTTTATCCCTCCATCTCCTTCTTGAAGTGTTTTCTATCTCTTTAGAGCATAATGATCCTATCTTCTTGTAAATGCCATTGTCATTTATTGCTATCACCATTTATTTGACATTCATCTTTGCAGTACTATGAATTGTATGTCTTATCTACCTAAGAAGACTTCAAATTCTTCAACGGAATGAACTGTGCTGATTTTCCTTTGTATTTTCCATGTTGCCAACCACTGTGATTTGCTTATAGTATATTCAAAAATAAATTGCTGAGTGAACCAATCAATGAACCAGGACTGTAAAGCACTTTTTCTCAGATTTTATTACTTAAGTATGAGCTAAATTATAATCAAAGATAAGACTTCAGGACTATTCCTGACAAATAATAAGTTTTGAAATTTTGAAGTTTCGTATGTGTTAACTTTTCATTACTATGACAAAATAGCAGATAATCAGTTTTAAAGAAAGAAAAGTTTGTTTTGGCTCCTGGTTTCAGAGGTGTCAGTCCATGAATGCTTGACCCTGTTCCTTTGTGTTTCTGCAAAGTACATCATAGTGGGGGCAAATGACAGAGGAAGCCTGTTTACCTCATGGCAGCCAGGAAGTGAAGAGAGGGAAGAGGGATAGAGGAATTCCAATATCCCCATCAAGCGTATACCTCCAATGACCTAACTTCCTCCAACTAGTGCCATTCTCGAACACTCCATCACCTCTAAATAGTGCTATGGATGGGGCCATTCCATTAACACAAGGGCCTTAGTGGGACATTTCAGATCAAGAGTATAGAAGCTTATCAGGAAATATTAGAATTTGCATGGGTTCATAGATATCATCTAGGTCACACTTATATTTGTAATGAAGAAACTGAAGACAACAGGTGTTAGTGACCTGTTCGAGGTTGAGGAGAAGACTTATGACCCAGCTGTCATTTCTCTAAAAGATACCCTCTTCATCCCTCTCAGAGAGTTCAGCATTTCAGAGATTTAACAGATAGTGTAGACAATTCATTTTAATGTTGCCAGTGGCTTGCAGACAATATCCTGTAGACAGTGTTCATTCTCTGACACCACTCAGTAACACCAGGTAGAGAATGGGATTCATATCCCATTAATACAATGGTGGTTTGTTCTTTCTCTGACCACTTTTGGAAAAAGGAAATTCTGTTTAAGTTCAGGAAATTTGCTATGGTTATCAGGGTGTTTCTTTTCTGCTAGAAGTTTCAGAAATGTCATAGGGTGATCAATGTATTGTAAAAGGAGACATTGACAACCTGAATCACATCTAAACGAAGAAAACCAAAATAGTGAAGTGTCTGCAAACATCTCATGTGTGAAATGTAGCTGTCATTTTTTTTGTTTAAGAAAGTGGTGAGGTTGAGTCTGAAAGATGCTCCATATCCTTGTAGGACAATGATAACTTGCTTCAATTGTTTAAGAAACCACCATGTGAAACTGGGATTCTATGTCTTCTGAATTGTATAGAGCAAAAGTTGGACAGTAGTGTTACAGGTACCAGGAGGCTGCCTATTTGCACATATTGGAACTGCTGTTTTAACTTCCTTGTTGGTGTGAAGAGAGATGCACTGTAGTCTTCTTGTCAACGAGCACCAGTATCCTCACAGTGAGTTGGAGCTGGACTGGACAATCTGAGTCACTTAGAACTTGAAGATTGTGTGATCATGGGTATCACTCAGCTCTACCCATATGGCTGGCAATCAAACTTCAAAGAGCAATGATCACTCACCTCACTGGGCGAAGAGTGTTTTAGGAAATGCTATGATATTAAGAAGCCACTACTGACACTAGAAACTCTGATTAAATGCCCATGCTGTAGAGAGAACTTAGCTTCTATCTTGAGATGGGTTTCTCTTCCTCTCTTATCTAAATTTCTGGATTCTGAAGTTTTTCCTAAACCAATAGAAAACATTTTCTAGGAAGCTGTCTGCATGGATCTATGTGAAAAAAATAGAATGTGTTTAAAATAACCCCTTGTCCCCCGATCTTTTTAGGTTAACAATGGATATTTGGAGAAGCTTTATGGAACAAGAATAATTTAATGTGCTACAGCTTTGAAAGTGTTAGAAAATGACTCAAACTGTAAAATGTGCTAGAGGTTTAGAATAAATAAAGTTATGTTTCAGTACCTTTGAAATAATGTCATGGAAAAGCAACATATATAATATAAGTATTTTTCACTTCTCACTTTGATTAGAATAGAAAGGACATTTGAACAGTTATTTAGAGGCAGATTCTGACTCAAATTATGATTCCAGTTATGGTTTAGTTTTTTAGATTTTTTTCTTTGACTAAAGCAGCAGTCAAAGCTCATATTTGGTTCAATACGGATTTCATTGAGCACACAAGTTCCATGATAGAACTCATTTTATTAGACCCTGCACTCAATACAAAACATCAATTGCAGAGGGTCACACCACATCTTTCTAGCTGTCACACCAATATCTTCCTGAGTGCTGTCTGCACTGTCTCAGGTTCTTTATTTATACTGGAACTCATTTAGTTTGATCCGAGAGTTATTTCCAAAATGCCTGCAGTACACAAAAAAGCACTTCATCACCAGACAGTTCTTTGCTCTGGAGATAGGAATATCAGCAAGATTTTCTTTGGTAGTGGAAATCTGGACAAATGATGATAATAGGTTCAAGGTGAAGCAAACGTAATTCTAACAAACAACACAAGAAATGAGGCTGAAAAGGTAGATCAAAGACAGTTAAAGATGTGGAGATCAGGCCTACTTAGAAATGGGACTCAATTTCCTACTCCTTGTATTCCACAGGGAATTGGGGGCCTCAGGAATGTTTTGATAATGGGTTGACAAGATTCACAGATTTAAAGAATTTAAGATGGGATTGTGGGAAGGGAACCTCATGCAGGAAAGGAATGCAGGGGCTGAGGATGTAGCACAGTGGTAGACCATCTGCCTGGCATGCTTAAGGCCCTGGGTTGATCACCAGTACCACAAGTTAAAAAAAAAAGGCAGGATTGTGTTTGAGGCCCATGGCTACTTGGTTAAAAAACAGTTACTGTAATAGAAATAAGACAAGAGGGTCTGGGGATAAGAAATAGAGAAGAAGCAACACTTTGTTTTTTCACTTTGTTTCTTCAGGAAAGTCTATCAACTCCCTTGAAAATTATAATTTATTAGGAGGTCATCAACCCTGAAAATAGAGAGAAGAGTTTGGATACTAAAATAAATAAATACATAAAAATGAATAAATAATAAACAAGCAGTAAGAAAATTTGGATAGGAGGCATGGAAATGGTTTAGGGGTAAACCGAATAGGAAAGATACTAAACTCTAAGAAGCCCAGTGAGGATGTGGTCAGTCATCCCAGGAAAACATTTATTCAGGAGTTTTAAAATTCTTGTATTCTTCCTCCCAGAAATAGATAGTTTCCACCTTAATTTTGAAATGTTTCCCCATTCCCGCACTTCTTTATACAATATATTTTCTCTTTGCTCTTATCTGAAATTTACTTTAACTATTGTTTTTACTCCCACATTTGTCTCTTATACCATAATTTCTCTGAACATTTCCCATCTGCTCTTGAAAAGCATAAACTTCTCCGAATAAATGATTTTAAAGCACAAAGTTAAGATGCTTTGTATTATGGAACCACTTAAGTGTTTCCTTTCACAAAATGGTTGAAGATAATATTTGACTATGCAGACAAAGAAAATGATAAGGTGGCTGCCAGAAGTAATGAAGAAAAGGAACACTGGCCAGCTCTTATTAAACTTCTTTCAGAAAGGTGTAATACCCACCTAGGCAGAGACTGTATTTTCCCTTGTTGCTAAAAGTTCTTGATTAGGTATTCAGTTTAAGAGAAACCATTTGTAACCCACAATGATTATCCAGCAACTCTTTGGAAATGTGAATTAACTTCACACAAAATTATGACATTATAATCTATCAAAGTAGATAATAATAATTTATTATGATGATTGAATTCTGCTTAGGAAGTAACTGTATTAAAATTTTCCATAAATACAAACTTTGTGTGTGTGTAAGTATATGAATCACATGGTGCCAACATTTAAGATGTGCTTCAATAAAGGCACGAATAGTGAGAGGAATGGTGATTAGTGACTCTTTCGTTAATGAAATTTGAAGAAATGCTACTGAACTAGAGTGCTATTTGGAAACTTGGCTGAAAAGATATGTGAGAAATAAGCATATCTTACTTATGTGGGTCTACCTACCATTTATTATTATTATTATTTTTATTATTATTATTATTATTATTATTATTATTATTATTATTATTATTTGTGGTACTCAGAATTGAATCCAGGGCATTGGCCAGTTCTCTACAACTGAGCCACATTTCCAGACATTATCTAGTTAATATCTTCCAGCCTTTTAACAATGATAAAATGTTTGCCCTCCAAGTAATCAGTTACTCCAAGTAACATTTAACAATGAGAGAAATGATCTCTTGCTAAATTTTGAAAGCAAGGAAAGTAACCAGTATGCTGTAGAATTTTATAATGATTGTTTCTGTGTTTTTGCAAGCAATTATTATTTTGGCATAAACTTTTCTTCAGTAAAGTATACAATATAGAGTTTATTCCTCTGATCTTATTAAAATAGGCAATTCTAGCAGAGAAGATATTTGATCTAAAAATATTAATTTTCCCTTGATTATGAAACAAGACTTATCATACCTGAATATGAATGTCAGTTTTGCCACTTATGAGCCATATAAACCTAAATTAATCCTTCCACATAAAAATTCAACATATTCACAGTTTATTTTAAAATGAGTATTGAGTGAATTAATATATGCAAAGCACTAATGTGGTACTGACTATTAGTAAGTGCCTACAGTTGTAACTAATATTGTTAACATTAATCTTATCAATTAAGTGAGATAACATCACATGTATAAAGTGCACATATTTAACGTGATATGTTTTAGGATTTAATACGTGGTTATTAAATGTATCGGTAAAAGATATTGGAAATATGGGACAATTATAGAAGAAAGTAAGTGTTATCTAAAATCTTGTTAGCCAGTAACAAAAAGCCAATAGTTCATTTACTTTGTTATGTATGCTTTGTTACATTTATCAGAGTCTATACCTTGTGACATCAAGATGCACATTTATTTTCAAAGAAAGGAAAATTGTTACTTTCAGAATTATGGATAAATTACAAAGTCAACAAGAACAAAAATATGTGAGATTTACTAATTGTTTACTTATGGTGTAATGTTGACCTAACTGTAATGGCATTTTTGAAAAATAAAAATATAAAAATTAGTTAAGTTACAAAATTTTGTGTACAAAACACACTGAAAGACAAATAAGAAATAAATTTAAAAACTAATTATAGGGTGTGATGGAAGGACAGACACTTTGAAGTGTCAGGAAAAACCACGTTGAAAATGATTTTGAACTTAAACCTAAAGAATGCAAGGAATCCAGGCACAGAGCATTCCAGGCTTGATTGCCAGAAGAGCAAAGGCCTTATGAGGGCTGAAGGCTGAGACTTAAGGAGGAAGAGTTTGCAGGAAAATGAGAAGCTGTACCAAATAATGTTTGAGAGACAGGCTGTATTTAGCTGGTGTCAAGACTAGCAGACCAGAAAAGATAATTGGATTTTATTCCAAATGCAATAGAAATCTGTGGAACAGATTTTAAACAGGGAAGTAAAATGATGCTTTGTGCTATAAGAAGTCTAATTCTGTGAGTAGAGGGGTCAAAGGGTGAAGAAGAGGATGAGTGAGAAAAGGTAGATGGTGTTTGCTGTATTCTAGGTGGTAGATGATGGTAGCATCAATTGATACTAGCCTGGGAGAAGAGGGCTATATGGAATCAAGCTATAGTTAGCATATAGGAATCAACATGGAAAAGGAAGGATTCATAGAAGACACCCACATTTCTGAACTGAATACAAAGCAGATGTGTTTGTTTCCTAGGTAACCTGAGAAGGAGATAAGGAAAATCCAGAGTACCCCTTTGGCTAGGTATGAAAGGTAGTGGAATAGTATAGAGATTAAGAAGAAAATGGACTGTGGAGTAAGTTCAAATCCTACTCTGTAATTTACCACCAGTGGATTTTGAATAAACTGTGCCTCATTTTCTCCTCTTTAAAAATGGGGCCTGGAGCAGTGGAATTACCCCTGTAATGCCCGAGTCTTGAGAGGCTGAGGCAGGAGGATCACGAATTCAAAGCCAGCCTTAGTAAAAGCAAGGTGCTAAGCAACTCATTGAGACCCTGTCTCTAAATACGAAATAGGGCTGGGGATGTGACTCAGTGGTTGAGTGCCCCTGAGTAGTTCAATCCGTGATAGCAAAAAAATAATAATAATAATTCAGAAAGGTAATACCTGCAGTAAAGGGTTATGAATATTTAATTAAATCAACCTATGAAATGCTAAAAATAGTTTCTGATGCATTGTAAGCAATGATAATTATTGCTATCATTGTTGGTAACACAAGTGGCAGTGCCAATTGGAAAATCTGAGGCATATATATGACATTTGAAGGAAAATGATTGACATTGTATTTATCTGAAGAGAGCATGTCACTTCCTCACATTGCTTTTGAATAAATGAAAAATGAGAGTAGAAACATGAGAGTAGAGTACAACCGGAGAAATGAATAGTCATGCTCCATTCATGTACAATGAGTCATGATACATTTTGCTGTCATGTACAACTAATTAGAACAAATAAAAAAAAACTATAACAGGTGCCATATTAACGTGCCTTTTTGTCGCAGTCTTTAATACATGAGAATTCTTCCTAAAGCAAACATCACTTTTCCTTTCTCTTTTCTTTTTTTTTCACCCAAATTTGTAGCAGGGTTATGAGAAGAGCCTCAGCACAGAACCCTGACAGGGACCACCACCAGCATGAGGAGCCCAGTCATCCAAACTGGTAAGTGGTAAAGTGTTTCTTTTCCTTAGGGGCTGGGGAGATAGCTTCATGTCATGAAATCTGTTGATCCTGTTTTTTATGTACTTATTTTGTAGTCTATAAATTTTTAAAAATGACAGTGTTTCTAATATCTAGTCTGTGAAATCTGTTCTGACTTAGAAGACTGTTAGCAGGTAGTTTCCTCTGGGAAAAGTCACCAACATTTTTATAGACAAACATGGATTAGAAGAAGTTGTGGAAGTTTGTTGAAGTTATTCACATTCTCTTAGTTTGATTTTCCTTATTTTAAAAATGAACATTACAATAGTTATCTTGTTAGATTTTTCCTAAGAATTAACTAAGAAATTACATATAAAGACTTCAGTGGCTTCCTTAGCACAGAGAAAAAGGTGAGAAGACTCCTTCTTGTTGAATACTTTCCATCGGCCAAGTAATACATACTAAATACTTCATCATTTTGTTTCATCCTCACTACAAAACTGAAAGTTGGCAATTATAATTACACTCTTATTAACAGGAAGACACTGTGCTGTCAGCAGGTTGTGTGACATACCTTTAACTACACACTGCTCCCTGAGATGGCTTTTAGAGAGCTGTTCTGATGGCAGAGTTTCTGTTCTTGTATTTACTTATAAAGTCAGGAAACATTTATTAAGTATCTACTATACACTGTACTTCTTTCAACTGAGAGTCCATGCTTCTTCATGAATGATTGTTACTTAGCTTATAATAATTGCATATTTATATAAGGCCTTATAGTTTAGAGTTGTGAATATGTAATTGTGCTTTCTGTCAAGAAGATAGGGTGGGGATCATTATTTCTATCTTTACAGACAGAGAAATTGAGTTTCTGAGAGATTAACTGGCTCACTGGATGTCTTAGAGTTCAGTGCTTCTCAATTTGCAGCTAAGGGTCAGTGTATTTCTTATGCATTGCAGACTGGAAAGTCTTTGCAAAATTACGAGAAAGCAATTAAAAGAAATGAAGTGATAAAGAAGACAGGATAAATACAAATCCACACTTCTATTTCTATTTATCATTATTCTGTAATAAAAATAAGTATACCAACCACATTTCTATAAAAGTGTCTAATACTTTCTCTCCAATTCCATATTCTTTGTGGTACCCATCAGTGATTGCAGACTGACACTAGCACAGAGGTCAAACCATGGAGCACCAATAGGTTAACATGAGGCAAATCTAACACGCGGTCCTAGACTTCCATCTTCTAGTCCAGGTCTCTCCTGTTACCCCAGAAAGCCATTGAGCAAGAATCCTCATTTGTGATCTAAGGGGAAAGAAGATTGAATTCAAGATTGTTAAAATAAAGTCAGTTTAAGAAAAGTTACAATGATACAACATCTTAGAAGAGTTACATGAAACAGTTGACATGAAAAAGTGGAAAAACAGTTGGAAATCTTCAGGAATGATTTCTTTTAAATTTATTTATAAGACATGAAGACTTCTTAAAAAGTTCCTATATGTTGTTGAAACTTTCTCAAGATGCTTCTCATTTCTTTTTTTTTTTTTTTAATTTTATTTAATCTTTGAAAAGAAAAGTTAAGGTGTATTCAGAAAAATGGGCCTTGTCAGTTCCCAAGCAGAGTATAGCCCTGTGTATAATTTTAAGAGAAAAATATCAGGATTATTGCCAGTTATGGAAAGAAAATGAATGACATCTCCCTACTACATTGAAGGGACTTGAAAATAAATGTTACTTGTTCATTTAAAAAAAACAACCAGAAAAATTGTAGCATTTTTGGTACAAAGTTAAATGCACATTGAGTCAGCAGTGAGAATTTACTTAGTAAGAGGGTTTTGTAGTTTTCTCAGTTCTACTGAAATGGATCCAAATATTTGCATGTGCTCTTTTATTAATAACTATTTCACCATCTGTGTCAAAGTATTATTGCACAGATGTTCAGGAATAGCTTTTGGTTGTGGGTAAATATTAGAGGAAGATTGAATTTTTCTCTCAATGATGTTGATAGAATGGTTTATCGTAGTTTAAGATGTCAGAAATAAGGCTTTAGTTTTGAAGTTCCACCAGCTTAACAGTGCTGGATACAACTTAGTACAACTGTGGGTGTACCAGGAATGCAGCTCAATAGTTCAGTGATAAAGGGTGTGTGTAGCATGTGCTTAGCATGTGCAAGTCCCTGGGTTTCATCCTGAGCACCATGTGAGCACACGCAACTGCAAACACACACGTATATATTTGTACATACACACAAAGGCTAGAAGGGCATTGAGAAAGATGAAATTTATGATATCATTCATAACTGAGACTTTCAGTAACGTATTATAAATTTTGAGAAGTCTTTACATTGCTAAATTGAAATTCATAATATAAAATAGAGCAAACCTACAGCCATCAATAACAGAGAAAGACTATGTTCATGTTACTTTCTGCCCCTGACTCAGACATCCAATATTTGACATCAGTCAAAAAGTTAAATGGTTATATTGAGCACCTCTCTTCAATCAATGACTTTACATTATATCTATTTATGGATTGTTCCTCCTGTTCACTCTGAAACAAGAAGAAAGTGAGGAAGAATGTATATTGATGTGTCACATTCAAGGAAATATAGTCCAAATATGTACTGTATGAATAGTGCTGGGAGCAGAGATAGTAGTAACTGTGAACACTGTGTGTGTGTGTGTGTGTGTGTGTGTATGTAAAATGCTAGTTCATATCAAGGTGAGATGCCCACACAGCAGGAAAGATGGTCCACCAACATTTTACTTTATTGAATCCCTGTAACTCATTGGAATTTGGGTCTGAGGTTGTTTGTAATGATCTACTCTTCAACTATGAAACTTAAAAACTTTTGCTAAAAATCAAAATTTCAGTAAAACCAAAGGCTGAAGGTCAATCTTATCAATTGTCTGTTGGAAAACACTACACTTCAATAGTTTTGATCTCAGTCTCACATCAGTAAAGAAATAACAGCTACAAGATCCGCAAATGCTAATCTAGATCTTGGTAATTATTACTTGACATGAGAAATGAAAGTAAAAGGAAAGCATTTATGTGATTTGGATCTTGGATGTCCCCCAAAGACTCATATGCTGGAGGTTTGTTCCCAGTGCAACAATGTTCAGCAGTGGGGTTTGGGCTCTTGGGAAGTGATTGTGACATAAGGGCTCTAACTTCAATATGGATGAATCCATTGATACATTCCTAATGCGATGAAACTGCAGAAGGTAAGGCCTACTAGGAGGGAGTGAGTTTCTGGAGGTATGCCCTAGAAGAGTATATCTTGTCCCCCAGAGCCTTTCTCTGCTTCCTGGATGCCATAAACTGAGCACCTTTACTTTACCATGCACTTCTGCCATGATATTCTGCCTTGCCTCAGACCCAAAGCAATGGAATCAACTAGCCAACCATAGACTGAAACTTCTACAACTGTGAGCTAAAATGAATCTTTACTCCTTTAAGTGATTTTTATTTCCCTCTGGCATTTTAGTCATAGCAAGAAAAAGCTGACTAACATGAACACATGAAAAACAATGAGTTAACACAAAAGTCGGGGAAAAAAAATGTTAGAAAGCATTTTGCCATCCTTACATACCCTGGGAATGACTCAGAAGTTAAAGCCTAGAGAGAGACTAAGGTGAAATACAAAGAAGTGAAAAGAAATGAAAAGTGCAAGGAAAGAATTAAATCTACTTTGGGGAAAAACAAATTACAGAATCAGACTTGTAGAAAGGAAACTGAAGAAGCACTCATCTGCTTCACACCCACAGAGGGCAAGGACTAGTGATGAAAACGATGGAGAGGGAATGACCAGCATGGGAGACAGAAAGCAAATGTGTAGGTAATAGTGACTTAAAAATAGAACAAAAGGAATCTTAGAAAAAGCAATAATTCAAAAACCACAAGGGAAAAAAAATCTCACTCAGGAAATAAAAGGAAAACATTTTTACCTTTTCTGGAAATTCTTTGCTGTGGTCTGAGTTTTTTTTGTTTGTTTTTTGTTTTTATTTTTGTTTTTGTTTTTGTTTTTGTTTTGGTATGGCATAAGAATTACCTATTCTTTAAAATTTAGCACAACCTAATGATAAACCTAGATAAAAGATAATTTTGGATATAATAGGTTTTTTTTTTTAAAATTACTCAGATTACTCATGCTTGTATATTTATTTGTGTTTTCAGACTTTCTCGTTTGTGTTAGTTTATTTTGATAATTGGTTTTAACCTAAGAACACTATCAGTGCTAATTAATTGTTCATATATGAACCTGGATATAACAAGACCTGTGCACACAGTGGAATAATATGTGATTTTAATGTTTTCCTCTTTTGGCCTCTTCTGTTTTCTGACATGTAAAATAATCATTCATCATTAGTTTAAATAAACATTTTTGTTGAAATATACATAACAAGAGTGTGTAAATCCTAACTGAACAGCCCAGTGAATTCTCAGTCTCAGTAAATTTGTGTAATCCCACTCAGATTGAAAACAGACAATAACCAACATCATTGAAGGTGTTCTTTGTTCTTTTCAAGTAGAAAATCCCAATCCTTCAAATGATAACCTCTTTTGAATACTATGAGTTTTAATACTGTGAAATACTTAACCCGTTTCTGAGGTTTACATGTAAATTTAATAATAAGGTTTATAATTGTATTATGTGTGAACTCCTGTTCTAAATTGTATGTATGTGAGATCCATACATGTTTGATTCATTGGGACTAGTTTGAGGGTCTTACAATCTTATACATGTATTTTGAGATGTATATATGAAATTTTTTATTGTGCAATTGCTTTTATCTGACTTTAGAAGCTTATTTTTAATAATAATGCTACTTTCACCAATGGTGATACCTGTTTACATTCCTACTGACAGAGTGTTGAAGTGTTCTGGTAGTTTTGTTTCTTTATCAACACTTGGAAATTTCAAAGATTTTTTTTGTTTTAGTTATTCTGAGGGATGTGCTATAGTTTACCATTGTGATTGCAATTAAAAATTTTGTGATGAAAGTTGATTATGGTTACTACCCCAGAGCAGCAATTCCCTATCCACCTCCAAATTAAAAAGTATGTGGAAACTTAAAGGAGGCTTGGAGAAAGGTGGTAGTTTTATTCACCTCTGCTGAATTGAACACTCAGTCTAAGAGGGCTTAAAATTTCCCTTTCAATAAGAAAATGAAAATTATAGAAAAACAGCATGTCATTAAGAGAATGAAAGCCTGGCAATCCCTTTCAGCTTAAAATTCATCTTATCAATTTTATTCCACTTTTACTTTTCTATTAACTAATTAACGGCTTGCAATCTGTCAATGTTTGTCTTGTTTCACTGGTCACCAACCAATCTTATGACAGTAGAATCACAGCTCAGCAGCAATGATTGGAGTTCGTTGCAGGACAGTGATCGCACTTTCCATTTCTGTGCTAGGAAAACTAATTATTTGTCCAGTCATTTGAAACGAGGGATGATAAATGGGCAACAGGAATGAAAATGATCCAGGAAGGCAGCATGATTTTGACAGAGGGCCTAGGACTCTCACCCATGCGGCAAGCATGAGGACTCCGTCATTCTCCCAGGCATTTTCTCTGCTGTGCTATGTGATGGTTCATTGACTTCCACTACTCTTTGTTCCCAAAGAATGTGAGAACTTAGCTGATATGTTGTTGAGATAAGTTAGGATGACCATAATTTGATTCTATGTCGTCATGTGGCAGTTTTTTATGAAAGCATAATGTCAGGTATCAGCTAAATATAACCACAAAATTTTCTTTGTTTTATTGTAGCCACCTATATATATATAACATTACCTTTGTGACTTTAACTGTTTTTAAGTGTGTGGTTCTGTAAGATTAAATATTCTTATTGTGGGGTAACTGTGGCCATCATCCATTTCCAGAAATTTTATATATACTATTTGCATATGAAAATATTACATATGAAAATTCTATTCCTTTAAAGCTCTGCCCTTTTATGTTAATGATATTAAACATATTTATATGCATATATATTATATGTAAATATATGTAATATATGCATTTTAAATACTATAGAAATAAAAAGTGAAAAGCCAAAATTGCAATAACACTGTTGTTTTTATTTTCCATACATTTACCTTTACTGGAAAACTTTATATTTTCATATGACTTTGAGTTACTATCTAGCACCTTTTTACTTCAACTTGAAAGACTTCCTTTATCATTTGTTGCCAAGTAAATCTTCTGGTAGTAAGCTGTCTCAGTTTTGTATGGGAATGTTTTCATTTCTCCCTAATTTTTGGAGAATTATGAAAATACAGAACTCTAGGTGAACAGTTTTTAAATTTTTTTTCTTTTAGTATGTTAAATGTATCATCCTAATTTCTTTTGACCTAAAATATTTCTGCTAAGAAATCTGCTGATGATCTCATTGATATCCCTTATATATGATGTACAGTTTTTCTGTCTACTCTCAAGATACCCTATTTTGTCTTTAAATTGTTTGATAATAGTATGTCTCAGTGTATCTTTGTGTATTCTGTTTGGACTTTGGGAGCTTTTTGGATTTGTAGATCCCTGTATTTCATCTGCTGTTCCTTCAGATAATGTCTCTGCCCATTTCTCTTTCTTTCCCTCTCGGATTCCTATAATGCATATATTAGTGTGCCTACTAGTGTCCTGTGAGTCCCAAGGTTCTGCCTTGTTCACTTTTCACCTTCCTTCCTTCCTTCCTTCATTTCTTTCTCATTTATTCTTTCTCTCTTTCTTTCTGTCTTTTCTTCTCCTCAGCTACACTAGATAATATCAAATGACCTGTCCTCAGGTTCACTGATTCTTTTTTCTGCTGTTCATGGCTGCTGTTGAATATCCCTAGTGGATTTTCAATTCAGATATTGTATTTTTTAGCTCCAAAATTTGCGTACTTTAAAAAATGATTTCTTATAAAATATTCTTTTCTGTTCATATATCATTTTCCTGATTTGCAGTCTTCTCCATGTTCTTCTTGAGCACAATAAGCATATTTAGGATGGTCATTTTACAGCCTTATGTGTCTTATGTGTGTGTTTTTTGGGGGAAAGTTTCTGGAATTGTAGTTAATTCCTTTTAAAGGACCATGGTTCCCTATCTCTTTGAACACTTCATGATTTTTTGCTGAACTTTTTAAAAATAAATCATTTTGACCAGTGTTCGTAGCCTGGCTATGTGTAGGTTAATCTGTCACTAATCCACCTAACACAAAATCTCATGTTCTTTAAGCCTTTCTCTGGGTATATGTCTTTTCTGAGAATGTATGTATGCTTCCCATTTCATCCATGCACTGTAGATTTTTGACTAGTCCCTAGAACTCACGTAAACATACATTAATCAGTGTGTAGATATTTATTTATTGCCTCTGTGGGAGAACAATCTGTGGGAGAATCTCTGTGGAGATTGTTCCTTGTACACCATCTTGCTAAAGTAACTCATGGTTACTTTCAAAGTTTTTTTTTTTTTTTTTTTTTTTTTTTAATTTTTTGGTACCAGGAATTGAGCCCAGGGGCACTTAACCACTGAACCACATTCCCAGACCTTTTTTATATTTTATTAGTGACATGAACTTGCTGAGCTGCTTAGCCCTTCCTAAGTTTCTGTGACTGACTTTGAACTTGAGATCCTCCTGCCTCAGCCTCCTGAGCTGCTGGGATTTCAGGCATGTGCCTGGTTTCAAACATCTTGATTTCCCCAAAATCACATTTTGAATTCTCCTCGATGTTTAAATGTCCTGTGCATCTGCCAGTAACCTCTATCTACCTGGCTTCTACATATCTGTAGCTCCCTCTCCACACAGTTTTCACATGACTGCCACTTTCTAGCTTAAGATCCAAACTATGCCACTAATCCTCTCCAAACTTCAAGCCAGGTAAGACAGAAATGAGTTCCTTGGAAATACACAAACAGATAGAACAAATATGTTCTACTCTGGTTTTTCTGGTGAAAGGAAAGAATTGAGAATTGGGCCCCTGTGAAGAACTGCACAGGGTGAGGAATATGGCAAGGACAATGGAATACCACAGAAGTTGGCATCATTTTGAATCTGACTTTTTCTTGATTGGACATTAGCTTGGTTATCATAAATCTTTGAACCTCACAGATTTTATTATTTTAATCAGGGGCTGTGTTTGTTTATCTGTGGGGTAGGAGAAAGAGCTTTGAGTTTCCTAGTCTTCCACTTTACCAAGGATTTTTAAAATTTTTGACTCAAATTCATTTTAATATATCGTGATATTAAATGTTTTGTATATTATTTCCATACATGATTTTAGTACTGATAGAATTCCAATGACTGAAAATTTATAAGCCAATGATCATAGGAAAGGAAGAATCAGTAAATTGATTGTGTCAATGTTGTTTCTACCTTACTGTTTGCTTCTCTCATGTATGATTTGAGGGGCAAAGAGCTGGGGTATAAGGTCAACCAATTTAAAGTTTTGCTTAGTTTTGTTTCTTGATAGATCACACTCACCTACCTTACCTCTATCTTACTATCAGTTTATCCTTAATTCTGAATAAGCAAATTTGAGCAATTTTAACCAATTTGGAGCACTGTTTTCTTAGGTAAGCAATATGCATGTAAAACAGGTAGTTGGGCGATTTTATTTATTTATTTAGATTTAATTTAAAAACTAACTATAATTCAAATAATACTGTAGAAAATGAATGCTATCCTGAAAATCTTAAGATAGCAAGTTATTAATTAATTCTGTAGCCAAGTCCCCAACATAAAATAAAAAGCTAATAATGACCTTAGAAAAAAATGGTAGGAGTTTTAGCAGAGTAAGACAAATTGAGAAGAAATGTGGATATTATGATTCATTCATTTAGGCATGTTTATTTTGCCCAAGATTATACCCCAGATGTCATTTATAATTTCTCCCACAAATATAGCTTTCAAAGTAGGAACACTTGTAATTAGTTTTACATAAAGGGAACTGTATGTTTAACACATTCTTCAAAAACAAAAATCACTGAAGATGACAGACGTGTAAAGCAAATGAAAGCATCTGTTAGTGGAATTTATTAAAATGAGAAGATTTGAATGTCCATTTATCCAAACAACTATAACATAAAACTTAAATTCATTTTATATTAATTCATGTTTATTCTTCAAGAAAACTGAATGTGAACTGAATTAGAGTCTTCTACTTGTGTTATTACTGATTTCTTTGTAGAAGAAAGGAAAGTCAGCAAAGTAGTTTTACTGTAGCATTGGAATAGAATTTATATAAATCACTCTATAACTTCTGTGGTATATAGAATCATTTGTCTAATTAATTATAAGGAACAAATGTTGAAGAGCTGTTCTACAAGATGAAGATTTATAGACTATTGGAATTGTGAGGTATAAATGAATTTTTTTCTGATCAGAAGGACATCCTTTTCCAACCTTAAGTGAAATGGTTTGTCTTCATGAATTGGCAGAAAATTGAACAATAACTTGATAACTTATCACAAATTCCTCTGTTATAGAGGCATAATGTGAAGATGAAAACAGATTCATTTCCTCTACTTTCAAGTAAAACACAAATATAATTATGACAGAAAAAAGTGAATACAAACTGCTTTAAATTCATTAAACCTGTTAAAATAAAAATATCCTGAAGATATTTTTTCCTTGCAATGCTGTCAATTAAAACAGCTACCTTAGATTTAAGCTGGTTTCATTAAACTGCAATGCATTATTTTTCATTTAATTTTTATCTGTGAATTATAAAATTCTCTGATAGCTCATATTGGCTTCCTTCCCTGAAACCATCTCACATGAGCGTTTTGTCATACAGCTATACATATATGAATATGTATTTGTGCAAATTCAAGTAAAAATCCATAATTTCCTTATGGCACTTTGGGTGCCCTTTCTACAGGCCATTGTCTCCAAACATCCAGGGCTGAATCCCTTCTCTCTGATTGGCATAATCTGATCCTTTCCTCAGTAGAAAGCTACTAGCATTCCCCAATCCAGATAATCCACTGGCAAAATTGGAAGATGGGTGAACACTTAATTCATTTTCACTCTTTCTTTTTTAATGTATTTTTTATGTATTTTGGGGGGGAGGAGATCTCAATGATCTAGTGACCTCTTACTCTGTCATTCCACTCCCCGAATAATTTAATAATCTGTATCAGATAAAAATTATTTAATAAATTACTTCACACTAAAGACATTTGTTAAGCTCTCCTGCATGATGGAATTTTTCTTTTATTAATAAGAGATCCTGCGTATGTGGGCAAAGAATTATAGGCATTGATGAAAAAGACTAGAGATAATACTCATTTTCCCTAAAATTTGCATGACCCTAAAATTTGTTGTCTGAAGCAAGACATTTTTGATAGTGAAAATAATACTAATAATAATTTATGAGGATAATGGTGCAAAGTAGGAATGTCTTTGGTAAACCAGAACATATGGTCACCCAATCTAAACATCATATCTGTGCCCTAGAATATTCTGTCCAAGGCGCCCAACTCTGCATTTGTTTCCCACAGTTTTCAAATATTAGCTGTCATGCAAAACTTAGTGTTGGGAATTATTGCTCTTTAAGGGTTCCCCAAGATGTTTTACAATGCCTAGGAGAGGCAATTTTCCCATGTTTAGTGCAGAGTATAGAGTTTCTTGAGAAAATATCCTGGGCTTGATTATTACTCATTTCTAATTCTCACAAACCAAGTTACCCTATGAATGCACATTACTTCATGGAGCATCTACTTTCTCGTCTCACAAATGGTGGAAGGAAGTAGAGGAGAGGATACCCACAGATATTTCTGGTAGTGATATTCTGTGAGCTCGAGCAAGAATTATGATAATCTTTCAAATTTTGAGTAAATCATAGCACAAACTTAAAAAGTCACTTACATAAATTGATACACATAACTCTCTAAAATAATGGTTGAAGAGAAATTTGTAAATTCAATTTTTTAACCCCCATTTTGTGGTCTTAATCCATGTACCAAATGTGCTTTATCTCTGTCAAAAACAAGAAGCCATTGAAAATTTAGGTATAAGATATTTTTAGTTAGATCCTGGTGAATGTTAGTCCTGCATGAGACCCCTTTTGTTGACATAAAGCAAAACAAAAGACGCTGGCTTTTATTTTATTTATTCATAAAACATTATTTAAACCAGGATATTCATCATAATTCAGCATTATTTGTATTGAAGGAAGACTATCACATTGGAGATTCTGCAATGGTTGCTGACAGTAATAGGGGAAGCTATGGGATTTTCCTGTTTGTTCATGCAGTATTCGTTAGGGTTAGCTTCTCTGTGAAGTTCATTCAGTTTTCTGATTTCATGGAATAAGAAGGTAGTGTAGATTAAGACTAATGTTAAGCAAAGACAAAAATAAAGGTTACATTAAGATCTGGAATAACTTGAGAAGAGAATGAATGCAGGATTTAGAAATAGATTGTGCCTCAAATCCTGTCTCCATAGATACTCTCTTCGTAAATGATTTTCTTTAAGTCTTTTTCCTCATCTGTAAAATGGAATGCTGATATGTGACTCACGAAATAGTTGAAAAATTAAGAAGGATAAGTAAGTAGACCTGTTATTATTGCTGGTATGTCAGAGCATTCACACTCATTACTTTTCCTTACCTAAGAACCTTGAAGAGATACAATCAAGTTGTTACTTCATTCACTTGTCTTTGGAACTTCATTTTTTTTTTTTGTAACCTTTGCCTATATTATACTCTCATGAACTATTCCCTTATTCTTCCTCCCACATTCTACCCATGAAAAACCATCGATGACACTCATTCACAGACTATGCTGAAATCAGATGAGTTGGTTCTTCATCTGGGGAAACGGACCCTTATGTTTCAGGATTTCAATGCCAAACATTTGATTCTTATTTCAATTGCTTTGCATCCTTTAATAACCCAGCATTTCTTTACTTTCTTTAGTTTTTAATTATTTCCAATCAAGAGAAAAAGATATATGCCAAGCTGGTGGTAAGGAATTTTTGACACAAAATATATTATCTTTGATGGAATAGTTAATGCACCCTGCAAGGCTGGAACATTTCCCACAAAGACCCCCAATAACTGACAGTTTGGAGGGTAAATGGTGAAGAGACAACATTGAGGCTGTGAAAAGACTTTTGTGTGGCACTTCACGCTCTTAGTGAGGCAGATCAAGAATTGTCTTATTATGTCAATATTGTGTGATATGTTCTAAAGTGGCCATCCAGAACATTATTTTGATTTGTGTGCCTTTAGAATCAACTTCAATTTCCAGTATGATCTTCTATCATTTTATTTTGTTATAAAAGTGAATCAAATATTTGTGGCAGACTACATTTCTTTTGATATTAGGAAAAAAGTGGACAATAAAGAAGAAAGAGAAACATAAATGGGTCTGTGTCCAAGTGTTTAGGATCATGTTATATATGCAAAAATCTCAAGTATGTTTACTCCTTGGAAATTAAGTTTGTTTGTTTTAATAATTTTAACTTAAGAGGAAAAGGGACAGGGGGTTCTCAATATTTTTAATCTATTTTTATTATGAAGTTGAGTTGTTTCTCACTTATCTTTTTTAAACTCACCTCCAAACATTACCACCAGTTGTCTCCTAGGCTTAGAGAAATACATTATTGCAGAAGATCATCCATCCTGCAACCCCATCCCCCCCCCAAAAAAAAAAAAAAAAAAAAGAACATTAGAGGAATTAATTCCCAAAGGAAGGAGCAAAACTTCCTATTACATATGCATTATATTTTGCATAGCTTTTTTTAAATTAAATTAATTTTGACTGATACATAAAAACCTAGGAATCATAAATGCTAATAAGTACCATGTGATTTTCAACACATGTGTAATTGGGTTCAACATACTATCTCCTCAAACATTTAGTTCATCAGGCAACCATTCACAATTCTTTCTTCTATTTATTTTAAAAGAAAAAAAAGATGCAGTGCATTATCATTAGCTATAGTCACTCTACTGTGTAGTGCAACCCCAGAACTTCTTTTACCTGTCTCACTACAACTTTGTACATGTTAAGGACTTTCCTCAAGCTTCCCTGACCCTTTCCTTCCCGGCCTCTAGTAACCACTGTTTGACTCTCAACTTATATGAGATCAACTTTTTTAGATTCCACATTTGAGTGGGATTGGTACTTGTCTTCCTGTGTCAGACTTATTTCTTTATCATAAGGACCTCGGTTTCTATCTGTATTGTTGCAAATGACAGGTTTCATTCTTTTTTATGGCAATGTTGCAGTGAACAGGGGAGTGTAGATGTCTCTTCAAGATACTGATTTCATGTCCTTTGGCTTCATAGTGGTGGGATTGCTGGAGAACACAGTAACTCTATTTTTAATCTTTTGAAGAATTTCTAGACTGTTTTCCATAATGGCTGTTCTAATTTATATTCCCAACAACAAGGTACAAGTGTTCTTTTTTCCCCATCAAAAAGCCTAAAGATACTGTATTAGTCAGGGTTCTCTAGAGGAACATAATCGACAGGAAGTCGATTTAATAAAGGGGATTTATTAGATTGGCTTACATGACCAGAAGCTCCAGAGTCTACAATGGCCATCTACAGCTAGAGAGCTGGAAGAACTAGCAACTGCGCAGTCCAAGAGGAGGAAGCCCCCAAAACAAGAAAGATCACAGCACTACTCTAGTTCGAGACCAAGGTTTCTGGACACTACCTGGAGAATCATTGACCAGCTTTGGAAGAGTGAAGGGAGAGTTCGATATCTTCAGAGGATCAAAGTGGCAATTAAGTACCCGTTCAAGAAGAGCTGAGCTTGCATCTGCATCTGTTCCCTTGTTCTTCCAACTTTTATTCCATCCTATTGGGTGGTTCTGCCCACACTTAGGAAGGGTCTCCAATTCACTTCACTATCCCACATTCCAATCATTCCTAGACATGCCCTCATGGACACACCCAGAAGTCTGTTAATCATGGGCATAGCTTAATCCAATCAAGATGACAATTCAAATTAGCCATTACAGATACTAAGTGTTGATGGTAACCTTCTTAGAGGAGTGAGTTCAAGTCTCATTGTGGTTTCGATTTGCATTCTTTGATGATTTGTGGTGGCGAACATTTTTGTCCTATACCTGCTTGTCATATTTTATGTATTCTTTTAAGAAATATCTACTTAGGTCTTTTACTTATTATTTAATCAGGTTATTATTATTATTGAGTTTTTAGATTTTCTTCTATATTTTAGATATCAACCTCTTGTCAGAGGTAGAGTTTACAAACATTTTCTTCCATTCTGTAGGTTGTCTCTTCACTCTGATGTTTGTTTCTTATGTTGTGTAGAAGTTTTTTATTTTTTTTATTTTTTCAATTCCATTTGTCTATATTTGCTTTTGTTTTCTGTACTTTAGGGTTCTTGTTGAGTAAATCCTAACTAGTTCCAGTGTCCTAACGAATGCCTTTACTTCTAAATTTTCATTGTTTCAGTTCTTATATATAAGACTTTAGTCCACTTTGAATTGATTACTATCTATGGTGAGAGAGAAGGATCTAGTTCCATCCTTCTGCATGTGGACACCCAATTTTTCTAGCACCAAGTTTTGAAAAGACTGTCCTTTCTCCAATGTGTTTACTTAACATCTTTGGCAAAAATCAGCTGTGTATAGATGCATGGGTTTATTTGGGAGTTCTCTATTCTGTTTCATTAGCTTATATTTTATGCCAATTCCATTCTGTTCAATTACCAAAGCTTTATACTATACTTTGAAATCAGGCAATGTAACACTTCCTATCTTCTTTTATTCAATGTTGCTTTGGATATTCAGGGTTTATGGGTATGTGCATGTGTGTGTGTGTGTGTGTGTGTGTGTGTGTGTGTGTGTTTCCTAGTTTGTTTTATTTAAGATGATTCCAGTTTCATCCAATTCCCTGAAAAAGACATAGTTTGTTTATGTGTTTTAAAACAAATTTTAAGATTGTTTCTTCTAATTCCATCATTAGTGTTTTCATAGGGATTGCATTGATATTGAATCTTTGGATCACTTTGGGAAGTTTGAACATTTTAACAATATTATTTCTTCTAATCCATGAAAACAGATGTCTTCACATTTTTTGTGTGTCCTCTTCAGTTATTTTCTGTAATGTTTTATGGTCTTCATTGTAGAGATGTTTCACTTTTTTGGAAAAATTTATTCCTATGAGATATTTTTTTCTAGCTATTGTAATTAGTGTTACTTTCTTGAATTCCATTCCCAATAGTTCTCTATTGGTGTTTACATAATATCTTTCCATTTAAAGAACATTTTTATAACTATCTGCTCTGAAAATGTTCAGTTTCTCCATTTATTCATTTACATGAAACTCTTTCGTTTCTTTCCCCTATTGCAACTTTTTATTATCTGATTTTCCAGACTATAGAAATTAGTTCAAGGCAGCATGTTTATTTAAATCATATGTACTGGTAATGTAAAAAAGGGACTGCTACAAAATAGCAATGGACAAAATAAAGACACAAATGCACAGATGTAGGAAATTATGAATCAAAATTTATTGTGATATGGAAACAAACTCCTCAAACAGAAGAATACATGTATGTCCTGTTCATTATGTTTATGAAATACATGAATGTGTGATATAACTTTTAGCATGAGTTTCTCCAAGTCCATAGAACATGTTCTATGGAACATGTTGGTTCATCTTTATGTTATATTCTATAATTTCAGAAGATTGGTTTTTAGTAGTTGGATTATGTAAGTGTATGTCTTCACTTCAGATTTCAAAGCACATAATATAGTATTGTGATAACAATATAGAAGCTTTAAGGCCTCCAAATGTTTTCTAGATGAGCCTTTTATAAGAATTACCAATAAATACTTTTTTGTTTGGCAAGTACAATTTTTATTAAGTATTATCTGTTGACCTGGAACATTGGTGCTTAGAAAACAACTGTGAATAAGTCATTATTCCTAAATTTAAAGACCAAAAACATTGTATATATACAACTCTGGACCCAAACAGATATTCATAATTAATATCTCTTCATTCACTTAAAAACATGAAATAAGATAACAGAAATGGAATTTTCTGGCAAAAGTCAATGTCTAACTAGTGTTTTCTGGTAATTGACTCAACTTGCCTTTTCATTTATTATTTACCGACTATCCAGTGAGGTGATGATTATTGACCTTCAACATGTCATTAAATCTCTTTATCTCAAAATCATTAACTGTAAAGTGGTTATGTAAATACCAAACTTTGGGGTTTATTGTGAAGATTTAAGAAAAATGTTACATGTGAAATACCTATCACAGTTTCATCATTGTTCTCCTTCCCATTTTATAAATGTTTATTTCCAGAAGATCAGATAAAAGAGCTGAACATCACAGTAGAGTAAGTTTTGTTTGCTTTTGGAATTTATGTATTCATTATTCTCCTAATTCAAGTGTCATTTTTTTTTCTTTTTTTTTCTTTTTGCAAATGAATGCTAAATACTTTCATAGGGCATTATTTGGATGGTTAGAATTAAACAGATATTCAGTGGTGCCAGGATTTTGTTTTATGCATGGTCATTAAATAAAGCATGTTACTGTGTTGGAATTTAGAAATGCAGAATTGTAATTCATATCTAGGTTCCATATCATTTTAATAGCTTGTTCTTCTCCCTCAACTCACCTAAGAATCATTATGTACTACCTTATGTCTGATGGTTTCTTTTGGCTTTTGCTCTTCTCCAATTTTAATTGTATCTAGTTCTGGGGCAGAGTTCTAGCGGAGCCATGAATTTTATTTCTGTAACCAGGACAGAATGTCAAGAGTGGGCAGTTGATCCAGGAAGCTTCAGAAGTAGAATGGAGGAAAATGTGAGAGTTCACCTTAAAGAGTTAGGTAAGCCTGGTGTAGTGTGACCTTCAGACAGGAACCTGGAAGGTTGGGGAAAAAGAAACAGAACCTTATGTAACCGTGAATGAATTTCAGAGAGGAAACTTAGAGTCTAATAGAATTAGTAGCTGGTAGACCAACTTTCAGTGTCAAAGCTTCTTGAATTCTTGGCAATATTTGCAAGCATCAAAAAGACCTAAGTATATTAACAGTGATTCAGTTATGTAACTAAAATATGGGATGTTTGTCCTGAGTTTGTTTATGTGAACACAGTTAAAAATTGTCATAGGGCAAACAAGGCTGAAATGAAAACCACTGACAATTTAATCAGCGGGTAGTTTTTGAGTTCCGAAAAGGTGTCACACTGTTAGTCTTGGGAAGTATAAAAATGTAGAATCTTTCCACTTGAAAAAAAAAAATGTGTTTTTCTGTCACAGAAATATCCTTCATTATAAAAAAATGACATATATTCTGAAAAAAATTTAGAGAGTAATCTGTGATAAATTGTATACACTGACACATGACATGGTATGTGTGATCTCAGGCTAAAATGGTTTGTTTTTCATTTCTTGAAAGTAGTCCTACCAATTCATCAATTCACATCAAGTCAATTTTCCCAACAGTTTTCTTCTTCCAAACTATAAACCTGAATAACATTGAAAGAAATTGATAATTATAGTCTCCTTTGTAATTTGCCTTGTAAAGTATTCTCATTGAGATTCACTTTGTGGTACACTGCCTGGCTTGCTAATTCTTTTCAATGAGAGTGCTTTGGCTGAGCTGTATCATTAATCAAAATTTATGCTTCCCAATAACTTTTTCTATGAGGGGAAAAGAAAGTAGTGATGACACAGGAGAAAAGGAAACCATTAATGTAAAGTGCATATGCAGGGTTGCTCTCGTCCCCTGGTGGGAGGTAGTTTTATATTCCTGGTACTGGCATGTACATTTAAACCTGTTTTGTGACTTGATGACAATATTGAGGATTTAAGATTGTGGTGTATAGTTTAGTGTTGTTAATATATCTCAGAACTTCGCTGAATGTATTTCAGTCCTCTTTGAAAGCCTCTCCTTTATTGTACTGTGCCAGGAGATGTGTAACTGGCCCTGTGCAAGATAAAAAGCGCTGTGTTTATACAGAACTGTCATACACAGAACCCACGAGCATTCTTTAAACCACTGTGACAAGTCAAGGTTTCTCCCTTATCTCCCTAGTTTTCCAGTTTCCACGATATGCTACTTGACTGTGTCACTTCTGGAATCAACTCTGTGATAGATTATGCTCATTTATGATTTAAGTGGCTCCTTAACACTTGAGAGATTTCAAGAAATGGCTCTGTCCTCATAGGATATAGAAAATGCTTTTTGCTTCCATGGTTCTGGGGCCTCTTCATCTGAGGAAGAGGTAAGAAGAAGGCAACATAGAGAGTAGAAACAGTCGTATGTTATCTTGAACAATTACCAATGAGGAATGAACACAGGATAATCCATAATGTTTGTGTGGCAAGAACAGCAATCCATCATAGTGAAAGAGGTGTTTTAACCATAAAGAATCCTTGTTCCAAATCATCTCTTATATTTCATAGGTACTCCTTGAATTAGAACATTCAGATTAACAAAGTTTATATGTGTGCATGCTCAGTTTATGTCACGCATGTCAGATAACAGCCTTCATGGGGCTTCCGAGATCAGAGCATCAGTTCTAATGGGTATATCATGGGGTGGGTCTCATAAAGCATGTGAGGCAATTACTTATCTGAGCACTGGAAAACAGTCAAATGGAGCAAACCTCTGAAATCAAGGGAGACTCTCCAAGCCCAAATTTCTCTTTTAATATTCTGTCCAGGTCTTGTTTTGTTTCTTCTTCTTCCTCTTGAAATTCTGTATGTACTGAGAAAGAAGGTACTATTATGCCTCTGAGTTAGAAGACATAGAGAGGAGGAGCCTGAGAAAAATGTGGTGAGGCTGCTAGTGGGGCAATTGCTGGGTGGGGTGGGCATAAGAAGTGTGATTGGGCTGGGGCGAGGCCAGCCTCTGTCATCCCATGAGGTAATCTTAGTTTTAGTGCTAATGAGTGTGTGACTTCAAAGGTCTTTTTTTCTTTTTTCCAGTTTGCTTACTGGTAAAATGACAATAATAATAGTACTTCTTTTAATAAATTTGATGAGGTGACTCAATAGCATGATGCTTGTGAAGCACTTAACACAATACGGAGTCAAAAATGAACACTCAAAAAAAAAAAAAAAAAAAAAACAACAGCTGGATTATCACCTGAATTAAAAGATTAACAAATGGTAGTTATTTTTTGAGAGACAAAAAGACTGAGGATAAAAACTGAGAGGGAAGAAAACACATGGGGAGTAGGGAATGTAGAAGTGCCAGTATGCTGAGGTAAGTATTTAAAAAACAATGAGAACACCTGGCAGATAAAAATAGTCTCTGCCAGATAGAAACAGAAATTCAAGAATGGACAGTTGATCCAGGAAGCTTCAGAAGTAGAATGGAGGAAAATGTGAGAGTTCACCAATAAAGAGTGAGGTAAGTCTGGCATGGTATGGTCTTCAGACAGGAACGTGGAAGGCTGGGGAACAAGAAACAGAAACCTTATTTAATGATGAATGAGTTTCAGAAAGGGAACTTGAGAATCTAATAGAATCAGTGGCTTGAAGACCAACTTTTAGTTTCAAAGCTTCTTGAATTCTTGGCAATATTCATAGGCATGAAAAAGACTCAAATATATTAACAGTGATTCAGTTAATGTAACTGAATAAAATATAGGACATTTGTCATGACTCAGGTAAGAGTTTGTTTATGTGAACACAGATAAAAATTGTCATGGGGCAAACAAGTCTGAAATGAAGAACATTGACAATATAATCAGCAGGTAGTTTTTGAGTTCTGGGGTAGGGAATATGGGCAATGTGAGTGCTGAATAAGGCCAATATGATAAAGGCGCTAATCTTTTATGTAAGGAGTCTCTACCTGTCCCTATGGATAGTAGGATTCTATTAGTGTGTTATAAGCAAGACAGTAGCATGGCCTGTCCACCCCTATTGTACAAGTCCATTACTCTTGGTATGGTCTCTTCTCAAACCCTTCTGCCTTCCACTCTTTCTCTGATGTTTACACCCATCTTTCCCCCTCCCTGGCTCTTGACTTTAATTGCATCCTATGTCCATACATTGATTTCAATTGTATGCCTTGGTTGTCATTTAACAGCAAATCTGGTTTGGTTGTTTATTGATGAGTGTAGCTTTTCTGTAAGCATGTTAGGGCAAGGTTAGATTTGTCTTTGTTGTCATCACACAGTCGTTTGAATAGGAGATCATGCTAATGCCAGATTTCTTTGTAAATCAAATTGTTCTTATGAAATATATGGATTCATATTAAAAATATATTCACTTGTACCAGTCAAGGCAAAGAGAATTATTTGAATAGTCTAATATACAACAACAATAGACTCACAGTACTTGTACTCTGGAAATATTCTGATGTCAGAACCACTTCAGATGTTAATGACTTCTGTTCCTAAACCAGTGTCTCCCAGCATGTCTCACCTGTAGCTCATGTTCTATGCCACAAGCATGATGATGTTCCTGTAAGCCAGAAAGAAGGTAAATTTTCTTGCTGGGACCTGAGCAGCAAGGGAATCAGTAAACCCTATGGAAGTGTGGACTGGCTGGAAATAAAAGGTTGAAAAAATAGTATTAAGAAATAAAGACGAAGGACAAAAGAAATAGAAATAAAGTGGGGGCTTGAGAGGTGGAAAAGATCTGAGGAGTCTGAGCCTAACAAAGGGAGAAAGCCCACCAAACTTTATTTTATAGGGAAACACATCAAAGGAATTTATTGTTAGGAAGGGTTCTTTAAGATAAACAAGAAGTGAGAAACTGTGGGAAATTGGTCCAGTGGGGATCTTATCTCTGGCACAGTAATTCTTCCTCCTCCAGGCAGCTGGCACCTTCAGGCTGTTTAGGAGCACTGGTATCTCTTTCACCCAAGGGAGGAGGCATCTAAATTCAAAGTTACCCAATTCATAAATTTCATGCCAGGCATGGAATTGGCCCTGTTAACAGTGGCCGCCTGCAAATGGGTGTGTCTTTCTACACCTTCACATGAAAAGATTCCCAGGTGCAGCAGTCAAGCTGTTCAAGGCTATGGAGTTCAGTGCAATAACTTATTTGCCACTACTGACAAAATTTAATTTAAAACTTCAGGAGATGTAAAACTATGGAGGAAGTTAGTGAAGGGGTCTAAAAGAATACTAGAAATGTCAAAAGAGAAGAACAAAATGATTTTCAGAAATCCTTAGTACTTGTTCTTAATACCAAGGGTTGCATCCTGAAATTCAGCTGCAGAGGCTGAGAGGTGTTGAAAATGCTTCTCATTCTGTTCTAGCAGATGGTTAAGTAGTATTTTTTCACTAACTCGTTCACTAAAGCACTTTCTTCTGTATTAAAATTGTCCCAAAGGAGGAAAAAAAGAAGTTTCAGTAATGTTTGTGATCTTTTAGTTTGAGGGAAAAATCCATTTTCTATGATTTCTGTCAAGTGCAGAAACTTATTTAAAGGTATTAACTCTAATAATTCACTGCTTTGAATTGATTCCTTTTGCAATATCATTTCCACATCTTCATCTTAATTTCATTTAATTCAAATGTATATATCTTTCTGTTTCATGATCAAAAATATATGAATACATATAGTTTGTAAATCGTTGTGCACACAAACATGCCCACTACATATATATAGTAGTATATATTTATATATAGATGTTTGGATAAACACCCTGTTCTGTCTATCTGTGTATCATGTATCTTAGTAATCTATGAGAACAGATGAGGAACAAACAATAAAAAGTACAGTTGTAAAAGTTTTGACAAAATAAAAGAAAAATTTCTGTGTTTCTGTACTGAGATTTATTAATCTGAGATTTAATAAACGAAAGTAATAAGATTGTAAACATGAACTTGTGTCTCCCACCATGTGTGCCTGTCTTTCTTTGGACTAGAAATTGAACCCAGAAGTGCTTTACCATTGAGCTACATCATTTTCTTTTTACTTTTTGAGACAGGGTGTCACTAAGTTGCTGGGGCTGGCCTTTAACTTGTGATCTTCTTGCTTCAGCATCTGAGTCATTTGTACTGTAGATGGGTATCACACTGCCTGCCTACCATGTATGCCCTTCTAAGTAACCTTTATGAGAGGTTGATACTAGTGATACTATTACTCAAGAATAATTTGGACATGTTTCATTAAGGTCTGAGTTCCAAGTCCTTGGTACGTTTTAATCTTTTCAGTTCTCTGATTCTCCCTCTCCAACCATGATTATAGATAGAGTTCAGAAAACGATTATAGAAATTAAACATGTGGGTCAACATTCATGAATGTTCTTCAGCAGGGAAGAGCCATCTGAAGGCATTTTATGAATTGTAAAATACATAGAAAAATAATTCTAGTGGCACTGGCATTCAACACAGCATTAGGAAGCTGTTTGAATCATGTTCTCTCAGCTCTGAAGGTGGTTGCCAAAGAGGAGCTCAGGCTATATCTGGACCAGTAGGAGTATCAGTGAAATAAAGGGCTCACCACACACTTGGATGGACATATTATAGTGTTATCAAGAAATCTGGTACACTTTTCTATGTGAATTGGACCATTTTACTCTTCTGTTGAAATATTTGTAGAGATTCCTTGTAATTTATGTCATGATTTTAAAACTTCTATACTTAAATATCTCTAAGAACAAAGAAAATACAGTCATGAAATTTTTCTTTGAGTTCAGTGTTGAAACAGCATCTGAATGTTTCATTTACTTCACAGAATGTATTAAGCATTTAGGCCAAAATATAGCATCATGTTGCTCTTAAATTTTAGTAGAACACTGATATTAGCTCCAACATTTATCTGTTTCACATATGCAAAAAATATTAATTGAATACATCTATATAACACAGAATATTAGATGATGAAATTATGTGCACTTCACTACATTTTCTCTCTTTATGAGTATTTTTCCCAATAAATTGAATTTCTTGACAGCAAGCATGCTTTAGCATGTACTCTCATAGCCACTGTGACTATCACAGTGCTTAGAACATAGAAGATGCTGAAAAAAACTGTCCCCAACTTTATATTTTAGACACACACACATGCACGCACACAGAGCTTTCCAAGTTTTGCACAACAAAGTTAAAATGTTCAAATAGGCTGGGTGCCGTGGCACACACCTATAATCCCAGCGGCTCAGAAGACTGAAGCAGGAGGACTGCGAGTTCAAAGCCAGCCTCAGCAACTTATTGAGGGCATAAGCAGCTCAGCACGACCCTGTCTATAAATAAAATGTATAAAAGGGTTGAGGATGTGGCTCAGTGGTTAAGGCCCTGGAGTTCAATCCCTAGTACCAAAAAAAAAGTAAATATTCTGAAATAAAAAATAATTAATTTTAAAAAATGTCCAAACAACTCCTTAAGCAAGACATCAAAGACCTGTGATTATTATCTTAGGCTACTCTTTCTAAACTTTTCTTTCCCCCTCCTCCCCATTAAATTCCCACCTCCCTGCAACTCTTACATATGCTCTTATATTTGCTTAGAATTTTCTTTTCTCTCTTGAATATAGAAAAATTACTTCTCATTCTTCAAGACCCACCTCAGGTTTTCTCTGTTTATAAAAGCTTCCTCAGGTTCCAGCTATAATCACATCACCTTGTATAAAATTGCTTTGCCCAATTTATACTTCTTTTGAGATACTCCCCAAAACCTGTTCCAAGGAAACTGGTTCCCTAAGATGCTACAAAGTGAATCATAGGGGGAAAGAGAGTAGATACTATCCTAGCATCAAAAAGTGGGAGGAAATTGTGTAATAAATAAAATTAGATACACTTTTTAATTCAAAGAATAGTCAAAAACTTTTCAGTTTTCTCATGTTTATTGTGAATATTCCAGAGTACTTAAATATACTACATAATCTACCAGAGTAGCCCAGATGTGCTTCTCTCTGGAGCCCATTATTCATATAATGCTTAACACCACCCACTGGGGCACAAGTATTTCACTAAGTGTAGGTGAAAACCCTGTTCTGACATTTTACTTATTATTTTTTTATAACCTGTGAACTAATTGAAGTCAATATCTATATACCATTTCATTTGTTTCGCTTTGCTTAGTAAAATTTGTTTGAATATTGACTTAGTTTTCAAATGAAAATATTCTAAATCATGTTTTAATATGAAGATAAAATAGGATCACTAAAATTTTCACCCGTCTTTTGTGATTTGTGTTTGAAATAGCACACATAAACATTGGACAAATCAGTAGAGCATGAGCTTGAGATGAAAATTCATTTTTAGTGTATTCTATGTCTTAGAGGATTAGAGTTTTTTTTTTTTTTTCATCAGCTAAATTTCACCATTATGGTATTTTTAATCATTAAAAGGCTTTAAGGTTTATACACACTGAAATTCTATGTTTTTGTAAATATTTCAAATATCAGATTTTGGTATTACATTGACATTATTTTTGACATTTTTCAATTGGAATTTTGTAAGAGAGGGCTGATTTACCCTAACAGTATTTAAGTCTGTATTTACATTTTTAAATTTTGCATGTATTAGAATTTGAACCCTAACACAAACATCTTTATTTTGTGAGCTATAACAACAATAGATGAAGAACAAAATGCTGCCAACATGCAATCATGTTGCATGCAAACACCTAGATTTGCATTTGGTTCTCCATTCTGCTGCTGATGGTTTGCTCTCATCATGTATCTGAATGGGTTCCTGCCTGGTTGAAAAGCATGCTAAGATCACTTCTACTCAATGCCAACCCAGTTGGTGTCAAGGTGAGGATATTAATAAAAACAGACCGTTTTGTCTGTTTGGTGAACATGAATTGATTGGACTGAATTTGCTTTTATTAAATGCACTAGTTTAATTCAAAGAAATAAAACTTTGGCAAGCTCATTTGCATATGCATTCTATTCTACCTTTTAAATACTATTTTCCTGGTGTTAGGAAATAGCCTAAGAGATAAGATAAGCATTACATATGCCATTTCTCTTGTTCTATTTTCCCCCCACTGTGTCAAGATTGGGGTTTTTGGGTTTTTTACTTTAAAACCTGAAAAGAGATTTCTAGAGCAGCATTCGTAATGAACATTGCAAGGGATCTGAAACACCATCCCAAATAGAGTTCTTATGGGGCACAGGTACACTGAAAACTTGGAACTAATTATCAATCCTTATGGGCTCAATGTATGAAACTGTGTTTTTGTTAATCAATTTGACACAAATTTCACACTTAGATTAAAAAATCATGTATTTCACATGGCAGATACAGCTGTAGTTCCTTAAACTACTCTACCAATGCCTTGTTCAAAAATGAAAAATTTTTTAAGATTGATTCTACTCAAAACAAAGGAGGAAACTCAGGCTTATTCATACTATTCACCTCAATTAAGTGATAACATCAAGAGGAGAATGGGCCGTTTAAATACAAGTATTACTGGTGTTAATGTTTCATTTGTATGTGGCTTAACTTTTTTATAATGAAAAAAAGTATAAAATAAAAACATGGATTATCTTCTGGCAGAGTTAATGTATTTGTGAAAATATGTAAGTTTTCACAGTAGCACTGCAACCCATAGACATGAACACCATGCTCCATCCATATACCACATGAACTGATGTAAAAAATATATTCTTGGATTAGATTAATTTTATAACTTTACCAATTAGGCAGGAAAACATTTAACCAACATATGGCTATTCAGACTTTAGCGTTTAAATGTTATTATTAGTAGTCCTTTCCTGAATTCCAGGATTGAAAAATAGCAGAGAACTCTAATCAGAAAACTTCCAAATTAAAGTCACCACTCTAGATGTTTAGGAATGAGGATCATGGTCTTCCCCAAAACTATTTTAAATATTCCTTTCAGCTCAAAAACCCTACTTTGTTTGACTTTCTTTAAAGTTATCATGATTCATTCAAGCAGTGACATTTTATACAGAGTAACACTCAAACTCAATGAGCATTTAAGATGCACCTAGAATGCTTGTTAGGGTACAGATTCATAGGACTCAATGCCAAGCATTTTGAGCAACTTTTCTTAGGATTTGACCAGTGGATCTTATTTTAAGGAATGTCCTAGGTGAAGCTGTTACAGGTGGTCCACAGCTCACATTTCAGAAACACTGCAGGAGAGAATAGTCAAGTGTCCAAGGAACAATGTCCAAATGGTATACAGTTTCAGACAACCTTGCAGATAGGGAGAGTCAATCCCAAAACTTGCACATAGCAAGGAGAGGTATCAGAGAGGCACCCAGATGACATTGTGAATCATGGGTGATGTGGAATCATGGTCACTGTGGTTGCTGTGCCACTAGGGATCCAAGAGCATTCCAGTCCTCCCTCTTTCCTGCAACACAAGGATCAGGGATTAGGAAATATAGTTCAGCCTCAGTCCGTGTTCTAAAACAGCCAAATACTCCTGGATAACTTAGCCTGATGTTTGAGTTCTACTAGATGGTATAGCCAAGGAGACACCTTATAGCTGTTTCAGAATGGAATCATAAACTAGATTATGCTAACCTTGTAGATTGGGACCACTAACTGAAGCAAAGGAAATGAGGATAAGAAATGGTAGTTCCATTTTAAGTCTGCCTTTTATACATATCCTATCTGGTCTCATCTCACCCAAGGCCTGTGCAGGGAGGGAATAAGTAACCATCAGGAAGTGTGGGCCTGCTGGAAATAAAAGCCTGAAAAAGTAGTAATGAGAAATAAACACAAAGGATTAGAAATATTTTGAAAGCGGGGGCTTGATAGGTGGAAAAGACCTGATGGGTCTGGTCCTAACAAAGGGAAAAAGCCTGTGAATGCTTTATTTATAATAAAACACATCAAAGGGATTTGTGTGAGGAAAGGTTCTTCAAGGCAGACAAAATTTGAGAGATCATGGGAAAGTTGACCTGATTGGAGACCTATCACCTGGGCAGTAATTCTTCCTCCTCCAGGCAGCTGGCACCACGAGGCTAGTTGGGTGCACTGGTATCTCTCACTCTCCAGGGAGGTGCATTTGAACCTAGGGAAGTCTGAGCCAATAAATTCTGCGTTATCACAGAATTCTCTTTGAGTAGAATGTTTGCCAAGACAACAAAGCAGTCTCAGATGGGTGAGATTATAACCAGAGTTCTCTGAGGGGCTCACCTCTGCTTACAGATGGCTCAGACAGGCCCACTCAGAAGCTCATTCACGACTTCCCACAGTCTCCTTTTTCCATGATTTTTCTATGGAAATAAGTAGCTCTTAGGCTCTGACTCTTCAAAAGAAAGAAGGAAAGAAGAAAAAAAAAATCAAAATATCAACACTTCTTTTAAAGGATACCAGTAATTTATTAGTGTATGGAACTGGCAATAGGTTAACTGTTAAATATATTAAACCCCCATCCTGGCTCTATGTATGTTTGTTTTAAATTTACTCAGGACTTATTTTTTTTTTAAAGAAATTAACATCTGTACTTTTTTTTTTTTTTGTGGGGAGAGGGGAAAGACCACCTTGACATACGAGAAGTTAGAAATTAACCAATAGTGGCTGCCATTGAATTTAAGATACTTTATTAAAACAGAGCCTGAGCATCTCTGTTAATGAACTTTGTGATACGTTGGAGAATGACTGGTGCAAAATCCAACAGTAACATCACACAAACAGGCTGTGCCTCTGTAGCTTGTTTCGTGGATAGAAATGCCCAAGAAAGGCATAGGGTGTGGAAAAGGCTAACATTAAATAGAATCCAAGTAAAATCCATCCCCCCATACCAACCTACCTCTCTCTCGCCCTCTGTGTCTCTCTCACACACACACTGGATTGTCACTGCCCAGGGAATAAGCTCCAACTGTTTGGCATGCCATTAGCAGCCCTTCACTACCTCTCTAAGCCTGCTTTCTTTGTTCTCTTACTGCTTCCCTTGAATTTCCCTATGTTTTAGTCAAACCAGCTACTCCCCATTCCCAAACACAACCCAGAAATTGTGCCTGCACTTTTCTCACACTCTTCCTTCTATCTGGCATACTGTTTCTCCAGCTGTATAATCCTACAGTCACACAGGGTCTAGCTTCAATGCTGGCTCCACCAAGAAGGTGCTGTGCCTTTATGATGAGTAGGAAGTAAACGGACTTCAGCTTTCACACACTGTTAGCTTTACTTTCTTTTCTGTTCCTTTCCATTTTCTCATTTCTGTTATCGTTTTCTACATTTACATCATATTTTGTTTGAACCTTTGAGTTCTTTGGCATCAAGAACCCTTTTTCCCTTCCTGAATTCCCTTCAGCAACTAAGTGTATACACAGAGTATGTGTAAAGCATTTTTAATGATGTCCTGTTCTGCATGCATTTTCACTCATCAATAAGACTTTAAAATGCGAGACTTGAAATTTAATAAGCAAACTGCTTTCTGACACTACATGTCTATTAATAAAATCTTAAATTTTGTTATAGTAGCTTTTAAATTATTTATTGTGGCTATTATTGTTTAACTTTTAGTGCCAATCATGACACTGCTTATTAAAAGCTGCAGGTTTTTTTATACCACCTTATTTTAATTTAGGCAAGTCTTTCATATTTTGTATTTCACAAGTTTCAAATACATGCATCATTTTAATGCTGTTTTTTAATGTCCTTTATTCTATCCTTTCAAGGTCGTTTTTGGATATTAATCAATTTTGCCAGTAAATAGACTAGCATCTGCCTCCCTGCCCAGACTCTCTACATTTTCAATTTTAAGTAATAGGCTCACTAGAAAAGCTTAGCTTCTCTGTCTTTAAGCAATTCATTGATAAAAATGAGTGAGACAGCAACATGTTGGAGAACTCTCTTCTGATTGGCACCAGTTGAAATCAGCACATTGTAAATCCTCCAGGATAGTCATAACCCTCCATCTTATCCAGAAGGATGTCACGACAGTGCATGCACTGCCTTTCTGTCATCAACGTGCATTCTCCTGCATTTATCCCAATATACTTCATGTGTCATAATAAACAGAGAGGTGAGTTTCTGCATCAATCAAATAATTTAAAGCTACATGATATAAACCAGTTTACATTTTTGGAAATATATATAGTTCTTTAGCTGTGCATTTAGACTTTAATCAATACTGATAGAGAAGGTGCTATTACTCTTTTGAAACAATGGAAACTAGTCATTTTGAGATTATACGTGCACATACTAGGAGAACTTTGCCAAATAAGTGTGTGAGTGTATGTGTGTGTGTGTGTGTGTGCACATGTTTCTATTTGATTGATTGCAGCAGTGGGTATTAAACCAAGGGCCTTGCTCATGCTAGGAAACTGCTCTCCCCTTAAGCCCCTTCCCAAGCCCCAAATATATTTTGTTATCATAAGTAGATGAATTATACCAGCAGCTTCTAGTGTTTACTTTTATCTCTTTCATCCATATGTTTAAGTCGTGTTACCTAAATAAATTAAGTAAATTTTTGGATCAGTGTAAGTTGTACCATCATAGGAATTGATAGAAGTTTAAAAAAAACTGTATCAAATTATTTTATAACATCAAATTTTGAGTGCCTACTATATGGAAGGTACTGTGTTCAGTGTCATAGGCATAATATCACATCAATAATTACCACAATATCATTAAATACAAATATTATTTCAATTGGTAGAGAATCTGAGGTTCAAAGTTTCACTCATTTTTCCACAGTTATTTAACTCCTAAATAACTGCTTATGCATGCAGTTGGGTCTGATTATACAGTCTCTTAATACTACTGAATTTTTTTTTTTTTTTTTTTTTTTGATGGGAAGCAGAATTCCCACAACCCACTGGGATCCCTCCTAAACAACTCGTTAAAGAACAAATCAGTTGTTCGTTGCTGTCTTTGTCCATTAGAGCTGTCCTAACAAAATACAATAAACCCAGTTGTTGTGGTTTGTATGTGAGGTGTCCCCCATAAGCTCACATGTGAGACAATGCAAGAAAGTTGGAGGAGAAATAATTGGGTTATGAGAGCCTTAACCTAATCAGTGAATTGATCCCTGATGGAATTAACTGGTAACTGGAGGCAGGTGAGGCATGGCTGTGGGGTATTCAGTGGTTCATTGGGGGCCTGGCTATGGGGTATATATCTGAATCTGGTGAGTGGTGTCTTTCTCTCTCTGATTCCTGATCTCATATGAGCTGCTTCCCTCTGCCACACTCTCTGCCATGATGTTCAGCCTCACCTCATGTCCCAAGGACTAGAGCTGGCCTTCTAAGGACTAAGACCTCTGAAACTGTGAGTCCTCAAATAAACTTTTCCTCCATTAATTCTGTTCTGGTCAGATCTTTTAGTCACAGCAGTGGAAAAATACTGAGTAAAACAGAAGTGATTCGTAAATAGCAGAGATTTACTTACAATTCTAGTGCATGGGAAGCCCCAAGATGAAGCCATCAGTGGATTCTGTGTCTGGTGAGGACTGCTGCTCTGGCTCATAAATGGCATCTTCTCATTATGTCCTCACATGAGGGAATGGCAAATATGTCTCCTGGGCATCTTTTATAAGGGCACAAATCCCTTTTGTGATGTTCTGCCCTCATGATTAATCACCTTCTAAAGGTTCCATTTCTTGAATTGGGAATCAGGCTTCAATGTATGAACAGGGGCCACAGCACAAACATTCAGACCACAGTTGTAGTTATGCATGATACTACAGAGAAATCTGGAGTCATATGAGGATATATACCATCAAACTTGACCTAGTCTAGGGATTGAGAAAGTTTCAAGGAGAAAAATATCTTTTAATCCAAGTCCTGATCAGAGTTGTAGACAGACAAGGGGAGGTGGGCAGTGGACTTTTGGGGATAGTGAAAGATTATGTAAGGCAGAGAGGAACATGCATAGGGTCCTGAGATGGAGACTGGCACTTTTTAGGAAAATAAAAGGCTGCCTGTGTGACTGCAGTGCAGAGAGCCTCCTGTAGGCTACCTGTTAATTGTAGATTTTATCCTATAAGAATTGGAAGGAGAGAGGGCTGTTTGCTTATTTGTGTTTTATTTGTTTAATGAGTAGTGAAGTATAATCAAATTTTCACTGTAAATAACCATTTTGGCTATTCTGCAAGGAATGAATTAGACAATAGCACAAGTAGGCAAAATCATGCCAGTTGAAGGCTTTTGCAGGAGCGAAGGACAAAAATGACAGTGTCTCAGAGCAGGTAATGACAAAAAAGGATCCAGAGAAGTGACTGGAGTCAAGAGATATTCCAGAAACACAATTGGCAAGACTTTGTAATTGACTGCATGAAGTGACGGGAAAAGGAGGACACCAAGCCTTGTCCTACAGGGTGGATGTTAGTTAATTAAATCGTTGCTCAAAGACAAATAGTTAATAGGTCTTAGGGATTTGGACTTTGTTCAGACTTTGTGCTCTTAATGTTGTGCTCCTCTAAAATCTAGTTTGGACTGGTCAAGCTTTCCAGTATTTGAAATTCTATAATGTAATTTGAATGTGACTGGACATGTGTGACAACATACTGGAGAGACATTTGCAAATGCAATGCAGGATGGATCATGGAACATATCCAAGTTCTGTCATTCAGAGTTTGCTGCAATCGTTGTCAGACATGCTGCATAATAGAGGGTTCTTTCATTTGTGTCTCACTCTATATCTTGGTAGTAACAATAATAATCATAATGAGATATTCAACACAAAATGAAAAATAAACATTCCTTAGGATCCTTTGATGAAAGAAAAACTTCCCCTAAATCATAAAATCATATATTTTCTTCATAGCATTCTATCTCACTGTCTTATTTAATAGTAATAAAATTGTGATATTATCTTTCCAAATAACCATGTAACTATTTGCATAGATCAGGAGAATTAATTGGGTCTGATGTCAGGTAGAATTTCTCTTTTTTGAATGCAAACACCCTTAGTAATGTGAGGTAGTATATCATAACCCATAATCATGGTCTTTTCCCTTCTGTGTTAGAAGATAATCACAAAAGGAATTATAGCCACAGTATTTCATCTTTAAAAATGCTGCACACACAGAAGATGTTGCCACCAAGAGCTAACATTGTCACTAAGCAGAATCAGATGCAACATTTTCCCAGTATATCCTCACATTTTTTTAAACAAAACTGTGCTTTCATAAAGTATAATTTCAAGTTTCTTCCACAGCTCCAAGTCCTATTCCCTGTGCACTGTGTTTTTTAGATGTAACTGCATGTGGACATTGCATACTTTATTGGGATGGAACAAAAGGAGTAATAAAAGCTGTGTAATTATTTTCAATGTTAATATACCATCACAGATGGTCTAATAGTTTTGACTCCTTCATCAGCCTGCCACTGTGACATAGTTATTTCTCCAGTTTATATATTTCCAACAGAAGAAAATCAAGGATATGCCAGCTTGTGCTGGATTTGGGAAGATGAACTGATTCTATCACTTTGAATGCAACTCTCAGTATGGGCAGGTTGAGGTACCAGGACTTCATATTCCAGCCCTGGGAGGCAATTGGAGGAGTATAGTAATGATCAAGTGAGAACAAATAAGTTGTTTTGCCGAAGAGAAACTTTACCACCCTACTGACAATGACAGCGTTTAGTAAATCAGGAACTAATGATAGGTACCAATCATAAAAGTTAATGAAAAAGTAAGATCCCAAATGTGTGAGGCTCTGGGTTTGATCCCCAGCCCTGCGTGACCCTAAGTTACTCAAATGAGATAAGCACAGGTTTTGGGGAGGCTTAAATGACATGATCCGTAAAACTCTCAGTGCAGTCCCTGGCACATGGTAAACACTAGAGAGATGTTAGCTTTTATTATAGTGATTGCCACTCCAATACATTCACCAAGCCAGACACTGTAATAAGCACAATAGGCACCCCATAGAAGAAACAGTGCAGTTGATATGAAAATGTATCCTATTTTTCTTGTTGCAGCATTTCCCCCGTTCTTTCTCTTATATATACCCATTGTCTGCTTGACTTATCAACATATCATTTCCACTCCTATCAGTGCACATGCATAAAATTAAAACTGAGGTAATCCTTACTTTAAAGCTTATCAGTCCATGAATGTTGGAGTCTTGTTTTTAGAAATCCCCAGTTTGTGAAAACAAAAATAATAACAACAACATTGTTCAGGCTAATACATCTAATATGAAGCATATTGAAAATACATACTGTTTTAATTCACTTTACATTGCTGTAATGAAACACCTGAGGCTGGTTACTTATAAAGAAAAGAGGTTTATTTAAGTCCCAGTTTAGAGGCTCAAGAGCATGACGGCCCTCTGGTGAGAACATCATGACAGATGGGATCATGGTAGTGGGAGCACTTGTGAAAAGTAAAACTTCACACACGAGACAGAAAACCACAGAGTAAGGAGAGGCCAGTCTTGCAACTTCCTGCTATATTGCACCTCTTCAAGGTCCCACCACCTCCTAAAATCACCACACTGAGGATGAAGCTAACAACACATGAACAATTTGGGAACACTGGAACCATATCCAAAACACAGAACACAATATATAATGAAGATTTACCAAAGGGAGTACATGATCCTTTAACAATGGAACCAAATTCCCCACCACGAGGTTCATATGTTTTCATAAACTTAGGATTATGATCTCAGCTAATGAGACCATGAATTTGTAGCAAGAAAATATATTACTGACAAAAGAATGCACGTAAGCACGACTAATGCCTAAGGATATAAAGAAATTTAAACAGTCCTACTTATCCATCAGAGATCCCTAGTTCTCTTGAATACATTCTCTTGGTTGCTCTTGCAAGGGGAGTCTATATGTAAAGAGTAAAACTGTATTCATAAAAAATATTGCTACTTATACCCTAAGAGTAGAGACCATAACAAAGGAAAAGAGAGGATAAGTATTAAAGAAGTAAACAGCTAAACAGGAAAGGCAAAAAAAAAAAAGTTACAAAACATACATAGCATATTAGTCCACTTTCTGAATTTTTAAATTAACATTAATTTTAATTGACAATATATACTTGTATACACTTATGGGATACAGTGTGATAGTTTCTATGTGTGTTTTAAAATTTTTTTAGTTGTAGATGGACATAATACCTTTATTTTATTTATATGTGGTGCTGAGGATGGAACCCAGTGCCTCACACGTGCTAGGCAAGTGCTCTGCCACTGAGCCACAACCCCAACCCTATGAATCCATTTTTTATTTTCAAAAATCACATACACACTTAGAATAAATGATTTTAGGAGTATATAAACCAAAAATTTAACAGCAATTATTTCTTAGTAGTGGAATTTAGGGTGGTCATTCATTTATTCCTTGTTTACTAACAGTTTGATAATTATTCTGTAATATCTTTCTTAGGTCCTTAAAGAAGAAATAAACAGAAATATAATGTAAGATGACCAGTGACCAAAGAACAATTAGCAGGGCTTGTTTGTTTGTTTTATGGTACTGGAGAATGAACCCAGGGAAGTTCTATCTTTGAACTGCATCCCCATCCCCAGCCCTCCATATATTTTTTTTAAATTTTGAAACAAGGGCTTGCTAAGTTGCCCAGGCTGGCCTTGAACTTGCCATACCTTAACCTTAGACTCCTGAGTAGCTAAAATTACAGTTGTGTGGCTATTTATTTTTATAATCTGTAAAAATTAAGAATGTTTTCATTATGTTCAGAAAGTTTAAGAAATCCCTTAGAGATCATAGAAAAAGGGAGAGAGCCTGTAGAGTTTAAACAAATCAAACAGAAAGGGTTATATTTATAAAGACATTGCCAGTGGGGGAAAAAAAATTTACAACAAACTAATGATAAAAAAGATCTGATCAATGTAAATCTTGAAGAGCTTTCACAGAAGAAAACAGTGGGTGAAATTAAGGGTATTTGAGTTCAAGGAAGTCAGAAACAATTAATAGAATTTAAACACAGCAAGTTTTAACAGTCTAAATTTTGTAACCAGAGAGACTTCTAAAGAGTTGTTTTCAGTAAATCTCAAATTAGTAACTCAAATAATAAATGGAAGCATAATTTACTTTTCATCAAGGAAAACAAATCAATAACACAGTACATCCTTTGCTCCTTTGTTATTAAGAGAAGTAGATACTGATAAAAATCAGGGTGACTGCAAAATACAGGGTGAAAAAGAAAAAAAATCAATGTCCAGTTCTGTTACAAGATATCAAGACCTATGTTTTGGCTGTGTCCTCAGTGGGCAGTGCCTACTTCACTACCTTGAAACCACCTGGGAACCAAAAACTGACTCCCAAATCAAATGCTCTGGAGTCACATTCCCCAGCAATCTGCTTTTTCAAGTAAGTGCCCGAGGTAGTCTGGCTATTGACTTAAGTTTTACAACAACTAATGTGAACTATGGATCTAAAATCCATCAAAGGTGAACAAAGTGGTGGATTTCACACTTTTATTTAAACAAAGAGCTTTTTTATTTAACTGAAAATTAGATTAATATGTAACCTTTCTACTGGGGAGGATGAGCTAATGCACCACAAAAAGGCCAATAAATTTGCAATGTTGTGCTTATATACACAGGACTTTAAAGAGGTTGGAAAGTCATTTTCATTCAAATGGTCTTATACGTTCTGAATTAATATGTGAACTGGGAAAACCTTAAAATACCTTGCTCTGATTTGTGTAACTGGTAGAAATAAAATATTCCCATTAATCATCAAGGCATATGTAGAATGTTTCAGGTGATTAATTTCCTTTTAATGTGATCCCTCTTTTTTCTTCTACTTGGTAGAACAATCATGGTTGAGATAGAAAAGCATTCTCAGATATTTGCATCCCTTTGGTTATTATATCCAAGGTTAAATTATTATTTTTTTTCAGAGTTTTTGGTTTCTTTTCCCCTCTTGCATGTCAAAGAACAAATTTACAACAATTTTAGTTTAAGGATCTTGAGTAGCTTTACTTTGCAATTCTGGAGTCAGACAACACTTTGTTCCATAAGATAGAATGTGTGTTCCATAGGCTGAACAGAGAAGCCGGACTTCACAGATAGTAAAAGAAAGAAGAAAAGAGAAAGAATGAATGAAGGCATTTCATGTGCTTCATTCATTTCAGAGTTATTTTTCTTATGTGTTGGGGACGGGAAGGCAAAAGGGATGATGACTAACTAACATCAGAATCCTTCAGTCTACTTGTGTAAGGATTGAAGGACATAGGGGTTAAAGCAGAGGGAACTTCATTGTCATGTCAGTTGGTCTGTTTGGAAATTTGGCTATCATCAATCATTTTCCTGATTGAAAATGGGAATGACAGAAATCATTTTAGTTTCTGTTTGGTACTGTGGACTTCCAACATGGGTGACTTCATTTTGTGTTTATCTGGTTTATTGTGGTCCTGTGTAGGAGCCTAATTTAAAGGAAGAGCCTCCTGTAATTTTTATTTAACATGTTTTTTCTGAAAGACATAAGTGAATTTAAAAAGCTCTGAAAGTTTTAAGGAGAAAAAAAGTACAAAAAGAACTTGTGAGATCAATGGTGTGAGAATATTAGAGGTAACATTCTGGTCTCATAGTTGATGGCTTTGCTTTTCAAAATGGAGACTATTTCCAGATTCCTCTGAAAAACTATGATACATTTTTCTAGAAGCACAATTTTTAGAGATGTCCTTCTGTAGTCCATTGAAAGTACACCTGTTACTTTATGTAATCATACCATTCACACCTTCTTTTATGTTTGTCTTTTACATAGAAAATATAAAATAATCACTATGTATACATGCTAAATATTCCAGAAATTTCTTCAGCATTTCTAAATGTCAGGTATATCAAATCAGAAAATGCACATACTCTTGAGAATGTTTTAACTCTTTACAAACTAGAAAAATTATCAGAGTTTTAAGGAAAACAAAGTTTCATTATGTAGAAATAAGGCATTCATGGTATTGGTACTCCCCTCCATGGTGGTATCATACACCATGGTTTGTATTAAGCTACGACAATGAATAAAACGGCTTACATTTAATGTTTCCTGGAAGCATATGCACATCAGGTTATACGGATTTGAGATTCAGAGAAGTGACTTTCTGCAACATCACTGGTACTATGGCAGGCAGAAGGAGATAGTAAAATGAATCACATGCTAGATCTTAAAGTGTCCCCCAGAAGTGACACATATCACTAGCCAAAGGAAGTCCCATGGCTGTCCTTAATCACACTGGACAGAGGCATGCAGCCACCCCATCTGCCCCATTTGATGAAATGAACTAACGACTCAGGATATTTTCATGATTTTTTTTCCTTCTTTCCCAAACTATCTTGGCTTTATGAATTTTAAGAAAAAATATATTAGGCAATGATGATTTTCAAAAGCAATGGTGAACATTTGTAAGCTACTCACCAATACTTGTATATTAGGGTTCTCCAGAGAAAAAGAACCAATGAGAGAGAGAGAGAGAGAGAGAGAGAGAGAGAGAGAGAGAGAGAGAATCATTTTAAGGAATTGGCTCATGTGATTATGGAAAACAGTCCAGTGACGTGCCATCTGTGAACTGAAAACTGGGAAAGCTGGTGCTGTAATTCAGTCTGAGATTGAAAATGTGAAAATCAGGTGGGACACTGGTGTAAAACCCGAAGTCCAAAGGCTTCCAAGTTCTGACGTCCAAGAGGAGGAGAAGATTGCCTACTTCCAGAGAAGAGAGGAAGACAGAACAGAGAGAGAGAGAGAGAGAGAGAATTTGCTTTCCTCTGCCTTTTTGTTACTTATAGGCCCCAGCCAGTCTCTGCGGCTGCCTAATTGAGGGTGGATCTTCCCCACTCTTCCACTGACTTAACACACCCACCTCCTCTGAAAACACCCTCAAAGACACGCCTGGAGATAATACTTCACCTGTTCTCTAGGTATTCCTTTATCCAGTCGACTTGACAACTAAAATAACCATCACATTGGGGTTTATAATCCCTACCCCACTCTCTGTTAGGTCTTCATGGGGTGGGTGTAAACTAAACTAAAGGCTGTAGCTCCTGGCAGATGGTCCTTTCCACAGAGATGTGTTTGCAAGGTCCCAATAACTCTTGCCCCTTGAGGCCTTGGAGTAAAGACTTCCTGCTTTTGCTAGCTGTCAAGTACTACTACATCATTTTTTTGTTTCCCTATACCCCATCTCAACTTTATAAATATTCCTCCTTGTTCATCTCTGTCAAACAGACTGTCCGATTTCCTGTTGGGGTGCTGACTGTCCCTAGGTGTTAGGACTTGTTGGTGCTCAGTGCTAATAGAACTATTAGGTTACAAAGACCTTAGAAGCAAATAATCTTCTATTAAGATTTTTTATGTTCTTAGGATCTCAAAGTTCTTGATTATTATATAAGGAAATAATTTAATTCCCGAGTTTACCAAGTGCAAAACAAAACAAAATGAATATTTGAAGTCCTTATAATTTACATGTTTTTGCTATGGATAAGTTTGTTCAAACTTTCTGAGAAACTGTAGAATGGGCTATTTATTATGTTAAGAACAGAAAGGGGTCTATACAGTAATAAAACTTCAAATTAAAGAGTTTGGTAACAGCTCTCTACTGTGGATCATTGCTGGCAGACACAAATAGAAACTCTAAGAATGAAATAAATGGCAAGAATGTTAAACCAACCTGTCAGTCAATCAGTAAGTATTTACTGTTCTAAAACCTCACATACTCCCAGTCCACTCTTTCTATTGATTTATCCAAGGCTTTTCCAAGTTTTGTTCATTCTATTTTCTTTTATATTGATTTTTATTACTCTCTATTGACCCCATTGCACATAATAACTACAATCTTACTTGGTCTTTTGTTGTATCACTTTCCTCCTAAGTCCGATGCTTCATTCTCCAAAGAGTGAGCTATTTCATGCACAAAAATAAGAAAGGATATTCTCATTATATTCCTGTAAATCAGGAATGAAAATCATGGGACAAATATATGCACATATATTCTATTAACTAGTATACATTTTTACCATTATATTTTTAGTCAACTTTATTAACCCTTTGCAGAAATTTTGAAATCAGATGGAATGACAGTGGGGCATCAAACTCCATTGTCCAGAGCTCATTAGAACTTTTCAAGTCAATTCCTGTTTTTTCTCATTATCTCTTTCAGCATTTCTCTAGCCTGGGAAGTTGAGACATTTTTGCTAATTTAGAAGTTTTCTTAGCAACAAAGCACAATAACCCTTCTTGTCATGTATAGCAATAACCCTAAATAAAATTTGATGAGATTCTTAGATCACAAGGGTTTTAAAGCTAGTACATCATTAAATTATGAAACATAGTTAAAGTGACATATGATAAATAAAAGTTGAGCAACTTTACAGTAATGTTGAAAAAGTTTTTTTTCTTTAATTCACAGACATTAGTATGCATAGCCTGTAGAGTTGTTTTTTAGTGCTTAATTCTTTTAGTGATTTTGTTTTAATAATTATGTATTGAATATTCATTCTGTTCTTTGGTATTAAACAAAATCTACCAGTGATATACTTTTTTATTTCTCCAAAAAGTAACTTTAACAAAAGAAAAAGGAGTGGGCTTTTACAGAAGAGAATAAAAGTTTAACGGTGAATCAAAAAGTGAAGAATGTAGAATTTTTATTAGATCAATAGAAAATGTGGAGCCAGGCCTCTGATTGCAGGTACTTGGAAGACTGAAGCAAGAGAATCCAGTTTTGGGGCCAGCCTGGGCAACTTAGTGAGACACTGTCTCAGAATAAAATAAATTTTAAAAAAGATAAAGCATAGAGTATCTAAGCTAACTATGCTTTGGTAAAATATTTTCTTCATAGGTTGGATCATTGGGTTTCCCCCTCCACCTTCTTTTTCTTTTGTATAGCTATTCTATAAACATATATAGGAAAAAAAAGAACCAATAAATATTAAAAACAATTGAAAATAATGGCTATCCAAGCTGTGACATGAGACAAGACAATAAAAGTCAATCCAGACCATGAGCAGAGAAGAAAAGATAAATGTTCATATAAGATTATTTTAGCCTTCTTCTTTGAAGAAAATATGTTAACAACATTGACCCGGTGAGCAGATGACAGACACTTATAAAGAATGTAGAAATAGAAGACCTGAGGCTTGATAGAAGCTAAGTATGGGAAGGATTATAAAAGGTCACACTCCAGTCCCATATCCATCCTCTGACCAGGACTTCCATATTCTCATTTAGAAGTATATCTCATATTTGTCTCTTCCTTTCCATTAGCCTGACTCTAGACTTCATTAGGTTTGTCTCTGTTGCTGGGTTGTAGAGAGACATTTCTTATTCTTTTCTGTATGATGTTTTACATGTAGATTATTTACAAATTATATTCACTGAGTAAATACAGATTAAAAGAGCTTTAGAGACTAGTCTCTATACCTAGTTCTCCAGTTTTGTCCATGTCCCTCATGGGTGAGGGAAAGGGTTTCTTTTGGAGGGATGGGCTGACTGTAATTTCATTGCTAAGAAACTTATTTAATAGAAAGAACCACAGGAGAAAATTATCTCTTTTGAATCAGGGGCATGATCGATTGAGCCATGATAATCTGGCTCTAATAATGGAAGAGCCCACCTGTCCTTTATTTATAGTCAGACAGGTAAAAGGGGGACCAGGAGGAGCTGCTTCTGTGAGAAACAGAATGGGGTGTAGTTAAGGAAACCATTTGCTCTAGTGGGTCATGTGACACATTCAGGACAGGCAAATTCCAGCAGTGAGCCACTCTGCACAGGAATCACATACTTCAGGCCATCTGAAACAATCTCTCAAGATTGCCAGTTCCTGAAAGCCAGACTTCCATATCTGATGCCTCGAACAAGCCTGATTTTGCTAGTCATAGACGGCTTTCTGCACCTAGTGGTTGAGATCCACCCTTTATAGGGATGTAGAGGGTTACAACTACAGAGAAAAGTGAATAATGACCAGCTAGGATTTTTAATTTGGGAAATTTGTTTACAAGATCACATTTTAATATACTTCCCCAACTCTGAATTTCATGTAGTGATGTTTTCCCATCAGATCATCCCCTGTTGTCTTTTCCACTTCTTCCATATAATCCACTGCTTTTTTAAAAAATAGATGATAGACAATTGCTATGTCTAGTCTTTCTGAAATCATATTTTTTTCAAGATTGGAATAAAAAAATGCATAGTATTATTGGTTTTTTTTTTTTTGTAGTGTCTTTTCCTACCTGTTCCAGCTCTCTACAGAAGTTCTAAATCATATCTGATCTCTAAAAAATAAGACAAGATTTCTTAACAAAATTCATTTTCTGCTAGGGGAATTGTGTTTGATCTTCAGTATATTTAGCTGATAATAAATTGAAAATGTAGTCAAGCTGAAGTTAACATCACTTTTATCTGTAATGTTCTATTGTGGAAATTAATCAAAATTAAGTACAAACATTAGAATCCTATGTTTTTAAATTACAACAAACATAGTCATAATGTATTTTGTAACATTTTTACACTCTAAATTTGTGATTAATGTGACCCTAAATGCAAAGAAAATAGAGACAAAATTCAATCTGAATTCTGCTTTCAGTCTGAAGGTATTCAAACTATACTTTATTAGTTCTGACATGACACTGAAACGAACCCATATAAATAAATGTATTATTCATATGTTTAAATTGTCACCAAAATCAAAGTTAATCTGAACTGGACTGGAAACCATTGTAGTTTCTTCTCTCAGTAGCTATAAACATTTTTAAGAAGATGACTATCTTTGTATCTCTCTAGGCTTAGCCACCAATCTTTGTCATCAGCTTCTACCATACCCTGTACATAATGTGGTAGAACACATTCACAAGATGTTAGTTACTTGAGTACATGCACAAGAGAAAGAGCATATGGAGGATAAAGGAAAGAAGGAGAGGAAGAAAGAGAGAGGTCAAATTTGTAGCCCCACACATTTTAAAATCAGCATTAATCCATACCTGAGGGTGGAATCTGATGGCCTCTCTCATTAGGCCACACCTCCTAATACTGATTGACTGGAGATCAACTTTCCAGCACATGCTTTTATATTTTATTTTTTTATTTTTATATTTTTTATTCGTTTGGTACTGGGGACTAAACCCAGAGGTATTTAACCACTGACTCATATTTCCAGTCCTTCGTATTTATTGATTTATTTAAATCTGAGACAGGGTCTCACTAAGTTGCTTAGGGCTTCACTGAATTTCTGAGGCTGGCTTTGAATTTGCAATCCTCCTGCCTCAGCCCCCCAACTGCTGGGATTACAGGTGTGCACCACTATGCCCAGAAGCACAGGTTTTTTTTTTTAGCAACACATTCAAGCCACAGCACATGCCAGTCTGAATGTGGAAACACTGGATTCTGAGGAACCAGATTTTAATCATTTGTGTGTTCCATAATCAACATGTTTAGAAAAAGAGAGAGGAAATAACTAAGGGAAAGATTTTGGCAGGGTGGGTTGTGGGGGGGGTGGGTCATATCCAGTATTACTGAAGCAAGAGACTGGATACTTTTTCATTTTGCTTTTTAGAAGAAATCAGCCTAAATTAGAATTTGCTTTGGAAAAAAACATTTAAGATAGCCCATTTAAGATAATTGAACTTCTGTTTATTACATAAAACTACATCCACAAATGTCAGTGTTTTAGCCACAGGGCCTTTTGGAAGAGTTACAAAATATACTGCAAGGAGCTGCCATGAACTGAGAATGAACATAATTGGTCTTTTATTTTTAACTTCAGTGATTCTTTTCCAGACCTATATCAGAATTGTTAAGCTATAAATTCTGTTTCTGTTAAATGCCATAATCAAGGGCCACAGCACTAGAAATTTCATATAATTTCCATCTTGAATAAAATATTAGCATTCTGTTTATATCTTCTAAATGATGGTTCTATAGATTGGTCATTTCCAGTTAAGAGATTTAATTTGTAATTTGGCTGTGATTGCCTACTGCTTCTCTTTCTCCCTCCCTCCCTTCCCTTTTCCTTGCTATAATATTTACTCTGCCAGACACTAAGCAGATGATAGGAGAGCACAGGAATTGAGTTTGTCTCAGTCCTCGCAGAGCTAAGGATAGTTAGGAAGATGTTGTATTCGGCAGGCCTCTTAGATGAACCCTAATAATTCCTAACTCCTGGCATTTACATCCTGATTAATCCCTCTGCCTTAAGTGTGGGGTAGGTTCACTGATTGGTTTCTAATGGATAGAGTGCAACAGGTGGGATGGATGTCACTTCTAGGATTAGATCATTTTAAGCCAGTGGCTTCTGTTTTGGGGTCTCTCTCCTTCTTTCTTTCTCTCATTGCTTGTGCTAGAGTAAGCAAGTTAATATGTTATGTGAAGTTCAGTGGAGAGTCCCCCTTGGAGTAGCAGAGAACTTCAAGGAGCAGAATCCTGACAATAAGATGACAACCACATAAATGAGTTTTGGAGGGAATTTATTAGCCCTTGTAAGGCCCCCAAAAAGGAAACCCCAACTCTGTCCCATGGATCGACGGCAACACCAATCAACCGCAGGAGGCGTCACTTGATGCAAACTGCAAGAGGTGTTTATTCCAGCGCGCTGGGACCCAACTCGAGGCATCGAGTCCCTAGCAGAAAATCTTGTAGGTTTATAAAGGCAGAAACCACACATCGGGAGGGGTCGCACATGAAAGGGGGAAAAGGGGGAAAAAAAGGAAAAAATGGGGAACAAAGCTGCCGGGAAATTTCAAAGGGGGTCTGGGTTTGCTGATAACATCCAACATGTTTCACAATGTTTTACAACAGGGTGTAGATTCTGGTCAATAGTTTCTGGTAATCCTACTGTTTGAGCACTATCTGGCTATCAGGCTCAATTTACTCTTTTACTCTCTGTTTGGGGCTGTTTCCTGGAACAGCTTTAAGGGCTTTGTTCCCATTACTGGGAGGGAAACCTTAAGGAGTTGAGATAAAACAGCTTAAAAAAATGTCCATTCTTTCACCCTCATCCTGTGCTAAAATGACTCCGGCCTTGATTAAATACAATCTGATGACAGCCAGGCAGACAAGATGAGCCAGTTCTAGGCTATTGTCATACAGACATAGTAAGAAAATAAACATTTGATGTTCTAAGTTACTAAGTTTTAGAGCAACGTGTTGCCTAGCAGTAGATGACTGATGTGAGAGCGTAAGCAAAACCATTCCTTAAAGACCATATGCTAAAGGCCTCTATAGGATGATATAGGGAAACAAAAGGAATCAGATCTCCAATAATTCCTAACTCCTGGAATAAAGTTTGAAGTCTCAAGTTAGATCTTGAAACAAAAGGAGATTTTTCTCTCAAAGAAAATATGTAAACAGAGGCTCAGAGCAGGAAAACAGTATGTTGCATCCAGTGCACCATAAGTTCCTGTCATGTCTTTGTGGTATGATGGGGCAGTAGGGTGTTACATGGTATACACAGCTTTTATTCCACACTAGGAAGCATGAATTTTTTTTTCCTATGACTGAGATTCTGAATAGGGTCCCTTGTCAAATCTATGAGGGGCCTCAAAATCTTTCTCAATAGTGTTCTTCAGGCAGTTATTTTCAATCAATGAGCATTGGAAGGAAATATACACATACAAGCTTTAGAGAATCTCATCAAAATACCCCAAATTGCTAATACACACACACACACACACACACACACACACACACACACACAGATCTGTTGTGGAAAATCCACCTTACCCCACCTTGAGGATTACTTATTCAGAGTCCTTCCTGATGTTTTCCAGGAATTAGACACGTAAATGTAATTTAATGCAATCAGCTCAAGGATATATCGATTGCAACTCTGTAGGTACTACAGGGGTTTACAAAAGCAGTGATTCAACATGTATTTGTTGAATTGAACTGGAAACCTTGTAACACCCTTCTAGGTTATCCTCAATTTTTTCCCCTTCCATATCTCTTTTCCCCATTTGTCAATTTTTATATACATGAATTCAGGTTCCATTTGAATACCATAGATAGCATCTTTGGTGAGGTTGAGAAATCACAAAAGAGCTGACTGAGAAATGAATAAAATGAAAAGTACTTCAGTGATAATGAGAATAGTAATTAGCTAGTTTAGTGTGTAAGAGCTTGAAGACAATTTTTACTTCTACTTTCCATTCTAGAACTAAAGGGATCCTTGAGTCATCGGAACTTCTAGCGTTCCAGGGCTCTCAATTAAAAAAGGTGGGGGAGGCTGGGGTTGTGGCTCAGTGGTAGAGCACTTACCTAGCACATGTGAGGCACTGAGTTCAATCCTCAGCACCACATAAAATTAAATAAATAAAATAAAGATATTAATTTTAAAAGAAGGTGAGGGGGGTTGATGTATATCCCCATACTATATTATCAGTTTTGATTTTTTTAAACAGATAAAAGTGCTAAACCAACATTAAAAATGTACTGAGCTGTTAAGATGATTTATTAAAATAATTCTATTTTTGTTTTCCACTGCTATGATATGGTTGTCAAAAAAGTATGTTAGTAAACAGTATGTCAACCAAAGTTATTTAACACATTTGACAGGCAGGGCAAAATAAAAAATCATGTTCTCTAGTGCTACCTGTTTATTTTGATAGGACTGCCTTTTGATTATATGGATAACTGAAGAAAACTAGGACATAATTTACTTCTTTACATTCTATTAGCAGTAGATATAATTTCCTTTTGCAGCTAAAGAAGCACATCCTTAAAAATCCAAATAAGCTGTCAAAAGTCATTCATAAATGAGAGAGGTGGTTTCAAACCCAGATCCCATGACCCCAATGAAACCAGAGTCAAGCCTAGCCTCACTGCTCTGATTAAAGCTGAATAAATCACCCATTTTTGAGTCAATTGAGGTTGATGGCCAAAACCCCTATTGCATTGCCAAATGGCTGATGAGGTCTAGTTGTTTTGATCAAATGACTCTCTCAGCAATTAACCATTCTGATGAACCACAGAACTGATTAGATATGAAAATAACCTACATTCAGGAAGAGAAGACAGTCTAAAACAACATCCCAGTTTCTATCACTGAAAGAAGTCACAGTTCTGCTGTCAGACAGAGGGTGATGGCAAACAAGATCAGCATCGCTCCCTGGCTTATTATTCACATGATGATCTCCTTAAACACTTTTCTCAAAGATTGCCCAAAGAACCTTCCCAAATATTAGAAATCCCTGTTCCTGATCCTGAGATGAAATATAAAAACTAAACAGATAGCTGTTTTGTTTATTGTTCTGTGAAATTACATTATTAGGAGAGGCATCATTTTAAATTAGGAAGTGATGCATTGCTGAAACTGACTTCAGCCCGTTACCTTTTTATGATTAGGAAATATTTTTCCATGTTAAGAAATTCTGAGGTAATGTTTTATGCTGCTCCTGTCTTGAGTGTGTCTGACGGTATTACAAAGATACTGAAAGGAAACACAGATGTGATATTGTTTGGGGAAATACAAAATAAAATCTAAAATATAATATTATCATACTTATTCACTTAGAACCTTGTTGTGGTATGAGATCATAAAATGATTGGTAAAGAGGCAGTTTTAGGATAGAAATTAAAAAGCTGTGTTTTAGAATGAGATGAGTCTGCACAAAACCCATCACTATCACTTATTAGTTGTAGAATTTCAGTAAATGACTTGTATAAACAGTCTGTTACCTTATAGATAAAGTGAAGATCATCACCTCAAAGGATTATGGTGAGGACTTGGGGAGAGCATCTACATCAGGTGCTAGGTGAAATGGATGCTCAGTAAGTACTCACAGCTATGTGCTTGAGTGGTGAAGCAACCCTATTCATACCCAGGCCAACATGTCTCCTAAGCAGGAATCCCTGTGATAGCATGGACCAGGTGCTTGCAAGAAGCCCCTGAGCATCTGCCATCCACTCCAGAGTGGAGCCCATGGAAGAAGGGAGCTTATAATGAGCCTTAATCTCCTCTGGACTATATCTTCTTGTTTTCACATCTTGTTATCCCTTAGAGTATCCCACATAGTGTCTGGTGTTTGTGAGGTACTAAGATGTGATTTTTTTTTAATTGAAAAAGGAATAAATATGAGAGAAAAAGAACATCTCTTTGATATCCCAATCAACTGAGTAATATTAAACCAGACAGTAGATTTTTAAGATGTCTTTCATGTGTAGGGAGCTAGTCTTCTTGGATTGAATCATAGCAAGGAGCAGACCTTAACCTTGCTTGCTGATATCTTTTATCCCCAAATCCTAATGTTACATAAACCAATGCTCCTTTTTGTGGATCCATTGAATAAATATATATCATTTTTCTTAGAGACTTACTGAGTCCTTATTCAACATCTGCTGAGACTTACCATATGACATATTCTGTGTTAAAACAGGCATTTATTCCATACTTGACCTTACTAAATTTCTTTCCTCTTACCTAATTATGCTTTACCTCCACACCAAGACTTTTAACATTTCTCCCACTCCCACTGAGCCTCCAAGATTCATGTTAAATGTCGTTTCTTCCAAGAAGTCTTTCTCAAGCCTCCAATTCCACCATAAGAGACCTCCTTATGTGACTTCATAGCACTTTGATCTTCACAGCAGTACAGAAGGTATTAGGACAATCATATACAAAGTAGCCACTGTTGCCAAGTAGATGAAATGACTCAATTTTTTAAAATATTTGTCACCAGTTTTCAATATTGTATCTGATTTATTGTAATTTGTCAGTAAATAGTTACTGAACAAATAAACAAATACAGTGAAAATTCAATGACTTGCCCTCTGACAGTATATTAATGTTTCAGAAGCAGAAAGAGAGAGAGAGAGAGAGAGAGAGAGAGAGAGAGAGAGACCTTTGAAAAACAAATTTTGGTAACATATAATGTTCCAAGAAAAATTGGAATCTCATGCTATTCAGTAGGAGAGGAAAGAAGGGAGGAAATAATACCTGAACTGAATCTTGTGTTAAAGAGGAATCCAGCAGGTAGATGATAATCTGGTTTTTTTTTTTTTGTTTTTTTTTTTTTGTTTTTTTTTGTTTTTTTTTTGTTAACTAAAAATCCTCCATGCATAAAAGCAGGGAAAATAGGATGTTGGTGCAACTTCCCTTCATTCAGACACTCTTAGACTATATCTATTAAGCTTCTTCCAGTTGGCTGGACTATAAACCTCTGTGCTGCTTCTGTACCTTAATTCTTCTCAAACAGGGCAAGGGTATGGAAGTATTATCACACATTATACTTGTATATTTTTAAAACTTCTGTTACTGTTGCTTGCTTCAAGCTAACAAATAACAAAACAAAGCACTGTTTTCAATTGCTTTACGAGCACTGGTGGCTATCGTAGCACTCTCCTATGCAGAATTTCCTATTCTCTCCACCTTCCAAATTAAGAAGGCTACAGAGGTAACACTTGATTCACTGACTTAGTTTTATTTCAAAACATCAACAAAAATGTTTCTTAGTTTTCAGATTGATGAGATCAGTCCTGGCTTTGTAAATCCTGTGTATATTTTAGATGATAGTAAATAAACTAGTCAGTTTTTTATCCTCCAGAAATATAAATAGACTTTATTTCTAGGCTTCAAAGCTGTTACCAGCCTGATTTTTAGTTCACCTTATATACCATTGTAATTGGTCATGTGAATTTAATGAATAATTGTGGTCACTTTCCAAAGTTTAATTTAAAAAACTAGGACTAGGGTTTTTGAATCCAGGAGTTGGTGTCAATTATTTGAGATCCATTAACTATTTCTAGCTGGATTACTACCCATCCCCGATTTTATGCAAATTAATATTTACATGTATCCATATTTTCTGATATTTTATGTTATAGCCATATAAGTATAGGGGAGATATTTTATTTTAAGGTTGTATGTGTTAATTAGCCTTTTTTCAAAGGTGTGCATTGGTAGGATAATATGTTGTCATTGTATTGCAGTGTGTGTGTGTGTGTGTGTGTGTTTATGTGTCAGAGTGAGAAAGAGAGATCTGTTAATCTGCATTTGATCTGCATAATGGCAAAGAAAATATTTTATTTTAAGTAGTTGATTTCATGGTACAATTCAAAGTACCTTAAATGTGTTCAACTTCAAAATAAATGACTGTCTTGTCTGAAGCAAAGCAAATTATAATTATAGATGAATTTAATCTTGAAATAAAAATATGGCTAAAGTGGCTCTCAAAAAGAAGCAAGGTGAATAGGCATTTTGAAAAGCAAGCAATTCATCTGCATTTAACAAAAACACAAACAAAAACATAGACTCTACTAATTGCTGCTTGAAGGAGTTCCCATTTTGACTTCTGTGGGCAGCTCTCATATTGTGACGATATATTTGATTATCACAGGTCATAGGCAGCTGGTTCACTGAGTATTAAGACTTTACTTCTTGGAGAAGATGCCCTGGTAGATAAGCAGATAGTGTTCCTTTTGACTTCCCCTAAATACTCTTGTGTTGGATATCATCCTTGTCAACATGTTCACACTAAGAAATGATGCAGATCTTAATAAAAGGAAAAAGGTCTTCAGCTAGCACAGTATTAAGAGCGTGGCCTTAGTGCAAGACTCAGTGCTAGGACTTCAGCACTCTCAGGGCAGGTGAGATGTCTCTCTTTTACTTAAACATCATATTAATAGTATCTCCTTTTTATATTTGGGAACCAATATATAGATATATATATACATGCTGGAATACTTATTTTAGATATGTTATAATGTTCAAAATGTTTAACATATTATGATCTATATAAGTTCTTTTTATTTTTAAAATACAGAATATAAAAACATAAAGATAATCTTTGGGAGTTAAATGAGATGGAATATATAATATTATTTATCATCTATATGTTATTGATCAGAAACATCAGGGCTGCTGCAGTGTGTTAGAAAACTTAAGATAAAAATCCAGTGAATACATACTTCACATGAGGCACTAAATGTGTTATTTGATTTAACCTGGCTACAGCTTTATAAAGTTGGCATCAATATAAGCACTGGAAAGTAGATATTATTATCCTTAGTTTACAAAGAAGAAAAATGGAGAAGTTAATTAACATAGAATGGAAGAAAATGAGGTATTGCTTCATTCAGTTTTCTTTTCTTCACCTTACAGTTTATAAATATTTAGTGCTATTTTAAGATTCTGTCTCTGATTTTAACTCTTCTAGGTACCTCACATAAGTGAAATTGTTATCGATCCTTTTGTGACTAGCTTCTTCTGTTTAGCATAATGTCCTCAATGTTCATCTATGTTGCAGCATGTATAAACATTTCTTTCTTCTTAAGACTGAATATTACCAAGTTGAATATGTTTGAAAAACTTTGTGCATTTATCTGTCGATGGACACTTTGTTTGCTTTTGGCTTTTGGCTATTGTGAATAATGCTGAGTGTGTACATGGAGGTACAAATATATGTCCTCAAGATCCTGCTTTACGTCCTCTTGGATATTCCCCAGGGTGAAATTGTTGGATCACCTGGAAATTCTGTTTCTAAGTTTTTGAGGAACCATCATACTGCTTTTCATAGCAGCTGTACCATCTTACATTCTGACCAATGGCGTACAACTATCCCAATTTCTCCACATCCTCGCCAATACTTGTTTCTTGTTTTGTTTGATTTTTGATAATAGCTGTCTCAGTGGATGCGAGGTTTTATCTCATTGTGGTTTTGACTTGCATTTCCCTAATGATTAGTCACATTGAGCCTCTTTTCATGTGCTTATTGGTCATTTGTAAGTCCTCCTTGGGGAAATACATATTCAAGACATTTACCCATTTTCTTAGGAAATCAGGTTGTTCATTGATTGTATGGTGGAATTGTAGGAGTCTTTTATATATTCTGGTTTGCACCCCTTAACAAATACATGATTTGAAAATATATTCCTCCATTTGGTACATTGCCTTTCATTCTGTTGGTCGTGTCCTTTGATGCCCAAACAGCTTTAATTTTATAAAATTCAATTTATCAATTTTTTCTGTGTTACGTAAACTTTTGGTATTATATCCAAGAAATTGTTTCCAAATCAGATGACCTAGTAATGTCTGTGTTTTCTTCTAGTAGTTTCAATCTTTGAAGTATTTGAGTTAATGTTCATTTATATTGTAAGTAAGGAAAAGTTTCAGCTTTATTTTCGTTCTGTGATATTCTGTTTTCCCAGCATTGTTTTTTGAAAACACTGCCTTTTACCCAGTGAATGGTTTTATCACCCTGGTCAAGAATCATTTCATTTTATATGCAAGGATTTATTTCTGGGTTCTCTATTCTCTCTCTTTAGTCAATATATCTCTCTTTGGTCAGTAATACACCGTAACTTTGTAGTAAGTTTTGAGATTGGGTAGGGTGAGACCTTGTTTTTCAAGATTGGTTGTGTGAGGCCTCTTGAAATTCTACATGAATTTTAGGATGCGGTTTTTATTACTGCCAAAAATGCATTTGGGATTTTGCTATAAATTGTATTAAATCTGTAGATTGCTTTAGGTAGTATTGATATCATTTTTTTTCTGAAACTTCTTTTTCAAATTTTTTATTTGTTCTAATTGGTTATACATAACAATAGAATGCATTTTGACCCATTGTACATAAATGAAGCATAACTTCTCCTTCCTCTAGCTAAACACGGTGCAGAGTCACACCAGTAGTGTAATTATACATGTATATTGGGTAATGTCTGTCTTATTCTACAGTCCTTCCAATCCCCATTGCCCTACCCCTCCCCTACTGCCCTCTGCCTAATCCAAAGTTTCTTTATTCTTCCCTACACTGCCCACCCCCCAACATGTGGATCAGCATCTGCTTATCAGAGAAAACATTTGGCCTTTGGTTTTTTGGGATTGGCTTATTTCACTTAGCATGATAATCTCTAGTTCCATCCATTTATCTGCAAATGCCATAATTTCATTTTTCATTAGGGCTGAGTAATATTCCATAGTGTATATATACCACATTTTCTTTATCCATTCATCTGTTGAAGGGCATTTTAGTTGGTTCCATAGTTTAGTTATTGTGAATTAAGCTACTATATAAACATAGATGTTGCAACCTCACTTTACTATGCTGTTTTTAAGTTCTTTGGGTATAAATCAAGGAGTGGAATAGCTGGGTCAAATGGTGGTTCCATTTCATTCTGAAGAATCTCCATACTATTTTCCATAGTGGTTGCACCAGTTTGAAGTCCCACTAGCAATATATGAATATACTTTCCCCCCCACATCCTTGCTGATATTTATTGTTGCTTGTATTCTTAATAATTGTGATTCTGACTGGAGTGAGATGAAATCTTAAAATAGTTTTGATTTGCATTTCTCTAATTGTTAGAGATGATGAACATTTTTTCATATGTTTGTTGATCAATTGTATTTCTTTTTCTGTGAAGGGTCTCTTCAGTTCCTTAGCCCATTCATTGATTTTTTTTTTTTTTTTTTTTGTTTGGTGTTAAGTTTTTTGAGTTCTTTATATATCCTGAAGTTAGTGCTCTTTACAAAGTGTGTGTGGTAAAGATTTTCTCCCATTCCGTAGGCTCTCTCCCCACGTTAGTGAGAAGAAGCTTTTTAGTTTGAATCCATCCCATTTACTGATTCTTGATTTTGCTTCTTATATTTTAGGAGTGTTGTTAAGGAAGTCAGGTCCTAAGCTGGCATGATGAAGATTTAAGCCTACTTTTTCTTCTATTAGGCACAGTGTCTCTGTTCTAGTGCCTAAGTCTTTGATCCACTTTGAGTTGATTTTTGTGCTGGGTGGGATATAGAGGTTAATTTCATTTCGTTACATATGAATTTCCAGTTTTCTTAGCACCATTTGTTGAATAGGCTATCTTTTCTTCAATATATGTTTTCGGAGCCTTTGTCTAGTATGAGATTAGTGTATTTATGTGGCTTTGTCTCTGTGTCTTCTATTTGGTACCATTGGTCTACATGTCTATTTTGGTGCCAGTACCATTCTGTTTTTGTTACTATTGCTCTGTAGTATAGTTTAAGGTCTGGTATTGTGATGCCTCCTGCTTCACTCTTATTGCTAAGGATTGCATTGGCTATTCTGGGTCTTTTATTTTTCCAAATGAATTTCATGATTACTTTTTCTAGTTCTATGAAGAAGGTCATTGAGATTTTAATAGGAATTGCATAAAATCTGTATAACACATTTGGTAGTATGGTCATTTTGACAATATTAATTTGCCTATCCAAGAGCATGGGAGATTTTTCCATCTTCTAAGGTCTTCTTCAATTTATTTCTTTAGCATTCTGTAGTTTTCATTGTAAAGTCCCTTCATCTCTTGTGTTAGATTGATTTCTAAGTATTTTATTTTTTTGAGACTATTGTCAATGGGGTAGTTTTCCTAATTTCTCTTGCATTGGATTTATCGCTTATGTATAGAAATGTGTTTGATTTATTGGTGTTGAGTTTATATCCTGTTACTTTGCTGAATTCATTTATTAGTTCTAGAAGTTATCTGGTGGAATATTTTGAATCTTCTAAATATAGAATCGTATTCCACCAAATAGTGATAGTTTGAATTTTCTTTTCCTATTAGTATTCCTTTAATTTCTTTTGTCTCTCTGATTGCTCTGGCTTGAGTTTCAAGGACAATGTTGAATAGAAGTGGTTAAAGAGGGCATCCCTGTCTTGTTCCAGATTTTAGAGGGAATGCCTTCAGTTTTTCTCCATTTAGAGTGATGTTGGCCTCGGACTTAACATAGATAACTTTTACAATGTTGATTATATTAGTGTTGATATCTTAATATTACATGGTATGATTCATGAATATGGAATGTCTTGCCATTTGCTTATTTGTTTCAGCACTGTCTTATAGTTTTCAGTTATAGGTATTTTACCTTTTGTTTATTACTAAGTCTTTTATTGGCTCCCATGCCTTTATAAATGGAATTGTTTTCTTAGTTTCCTTTGTGTTAGTGTTTCAAAATGCAACTGATTTTTTTCTGTATCAAGTTTGTATTCTGCAATTTGGATGAACTAATTTGTTAGTTCCGATTTTGTGTGTGTGTGTGTGTGTGTGTGTGTGTGTGAGAGCGTGCGCACGTGAGCGCAATATTAAAGGAATTTTATGTATAAAATCATGCTACCTATGAACAGAGATTATTTCTTACTTCCAATTTAAGACATTTTATTTGTTTTCCTTTCCTAATTATTCTCTGGCTGGAAAGGACAACTTTTGCAAGGATTATACAGATTCTCATATCATCTCTAAATTTTTTCTAAATGCTGCACTTTACTGTAATCTTCATAACCTTTACTCTATAGTGATCAGAATAATTTGGGTAGAAGGAAAGACATCTGTTACATGTAAAAGGATTATCTTGTGATGATTTCTATCATCACCAACTATATATCATTTTCTTCAACATTCCAAGAATCTTTGAAATGTGGTTAGTGTTTTTAGACTTTTTCCAGCACTCATACCTTAAAATCTGAAGTCTCGGGAGTTTACATACCAAAAGAGACAACCTAGTTCTTCTCCGTATGGCCATAAAAGAGTGATGAACACAGGAAAAGCAATTGCAAATCAGCTATCCTTTCTGTAGTGCCTATCTAAATTTTATATTTAAAAAAAATTAGGATTATAATTACATGAATGTTATACAAACATCATGCAAAAAGAAAATGGAAAATATTTTTAAGGACTATAAATGAATTTCTAGCAATTTATAACTTTATGTTAATAGAGAAGATTTAGTCAGACACAAATGCAGATGACACAGCAATAGTAGAGATAATTCTCCCTTTAAACCCACCTGCCACTGAGCTGCTGTGTTCAGAAAGGCTACATGTAAAGTGTCCATACCATGAAAGTTAGCTGGAGAGGATATGATTTGGATTATTTTGTATTTTAAAATGTCCTAGTTGGTGACAAAATCCAAAGAAGAAATGAGGTGTAGAAGCACCATGTCAGTGAATTCTTTTTTGTTTATTTGTATGTTTATTATTCTTGGAATCACAGAAATGCTCTAGCATCTTGTTTAGGAGATCAGGTCTTCCCTTTCTTTCTCTAAACCTCTTCCTTCTTCAGGCTCAATAATGAGAAAGTAGAAATATCTCTTTCTACGCATGTGATTACATGGATACCTCTTTCCTATTCCCTCCACTGATAACTTCTACTCCTAATTTAATAAACTTACATACTTTTATGCAGGGAAATCCTGTGAAAACATAACTGTTTCAACTCTGTAGTTGAAAACTTACTTCTTAATTATTTATTTATTCTTAGGTCTATAATTCCTCTTCCCAGCCAATTCCATATTCTAATTCTCTATCTTGTTCTGTGGCACATTGCACTATAATCATCTTTTTAAATATACTTTCATGTTTCTCAGACTGGAAATTCCCTTCAGACCATTTTTGAGTCTTTTTGCTTCCCTATATGACCAAATCCTAGGACCCTGTTTCTTGGACTGGAATTGGACTGAGCCCCACTGATCAAAATCTGCTCCTAATAGAGGCATGCCCATGACCTGGAAATTTCCTTCTTTACCCACCTTCATGCCACAAAAACCATGAACAATTTGGCCATCCCAGAGTCCTTCACAGTTTATCCATTTTCCTAAAGGAATTCTTTTATAAATTTTACATCAGTATGTAATTGAAACAGTCTTTTTATCTCAACCCCTTACTGCATTGCAATAAACAGTTTCCATCAGCAGTGATTTTTTTTTCTTCAGTAGATCAGAGTTACAGTTATAATCTACATGCTTATGTACTTCATGCTTTCAGTAAATTGTGTACTTAAAATGACAGGGAGGGTATGTAAATGCACATGTGTATCCATGTATTTTTTTGTTAGTACAAATAATTGGGTACATACAGATAATTCTTCATCACTGCAGTTATGGTAGAAAAATGTATGCATTTAATTTAGAAGCACAAACAACTTTGTGCTATACCATAGGCCTTTATCTTAACATGGTCTACTAAAAGCAGTTTCTTACACAATGCAGCTCTCTGGACAAAACCACTCCACTGCTCATTGCTTTCCAGACAGGTTCTGACCTTTTCTAAGATACTTAGAGTGAAGAGATAACATGTCAAAATTTTTTCTTGATAGATATTTTGAGGTTCTCTCCTCGGGATTTGGAGCTGAGTATGCTGGGATGGCAGGCATCCACTCATTGTAATTCACTCGGAACACTTGGTAATCTTGAGCTTCCCTATCTTTCTCTAAAAATAATTAATGTTTCACAAATGGTAATATCTCTTGAAGCAAATTTAATATAAAAATCCCTTTTAAGTGATAGTGAAGTAATGGCACACCTTAGTGAAGGGTAGATACTCAGAATATTCTGAAAGCCAGCTCTGTGTGTGAGTGTGTATGTACATGTGTGGGAGAGTATTTTAAATGCAAGAACCACAGAGGAGAGAAAACCATAGCAATTCTGTGCTTTTCCAAGAATGCTATTGATTATGATAACTCCTGACTCAGCTGATTAATCTAGCATCTTTAATTAAAGTGGTAATGATGAAGTATATTTATTTAATGGAACATACTTAACTTTATGAAAAGAATCTAATTTTCTTACATGTGGACAAAGATTGTTTACATACCTGCTATAAGGATTCCCGCCACATGTGAGAGAGTGTGATAAGCATTTTGCCTAAGATTTTGATAAACTCGTTGAATAGCATCAAAATCTTCCATTTTTAACCATCATTGTTTTAATAACATAAAAGTTGAACAGATAAATGGGCTGCTTGTTCAAGGCTTTGATTTAATAATGGGTAGTATATTCTGCAAAATTTGAAACCTGAGTACTGTCTTAAGTTATTGTTCTTACTGTTTTTAATAGAGGTTGCAACTGTATTTAATGTCCATATACCATAAAAGATTTTTGTCCCTGCTTTCCCGTAACAATTATTTTTAGCACCTACTATGTGCCAGCCAATCTAGAGTAATTATTTCTAAAAGAGATATGATTTCAACTCTTCTGAAGCATCTAGTCTAGTAGTTTTCCTTGAAGGACCAGACAGACAAATAAAATAATTTACAAATAAATAAGGTGTTTTTGTAGAAAAAGAAATAAAGGACTCAGTATGGCCTATTTTAGCTAAGTTGTGAGTGTTTTTGAGATGCCAGCTGGGACCTGAAGAATGAGGTACTGAAAGAGAATTTTAGAAGAAAGGATAATACATTCAGAGACACTGAATTGGGGGGAACTTTGAAGGATTGTTAGTGCAATAGAGCCACATGAGCTCCAGCTAGAGGGCGATGAGGGAGATGGCAAGTGGCAGGTGGGGCATTTCAAGCAGGGCCTTGCAGGTCATTGTAGAGTTTTGGATTTATTGCCAATGCAGTGGGATGCCATTGAAGGTTTTGAAAAGTGTTAGCATACAAATTTCATTCTAAACACATCACCCTTGCTGCTATCTTCAAAAAACTTTCAGGTACGTCAAAAGTGAAAGCAGCCAAGCTGGAGGCAGAGCTAACAGGAAGATGCCATGTCTGGGATGCACTCAGACACGGATTTGATAGTCTCCCTTCTACTTCACAGTGCTGTGTGAGCAAGCCTCATTTACCTAAAAACAGAAGGAGCTAGCCTGGGAACTGATTTATATTCTAAATGCATTTTGAAGAATCTGCTGTTGTGAAGGGTTTGGGTGCATGTCTTTTTAGGGTTTCTCACCTGCTCAATTTCTATCTTCTATTATAGATGGTGGATGCCACTGCCACTTAGCAATATTATTAATAACTAATACCCCATACCAGTAAATATTTTTTCACAAGGTCATTTTTAGACATAAAGTTCACTCGCACTACACACTTATCAAAATGCCTCCTTATTTTTAAGCTCAAGTTGTTTTCAATGCTGTATCTGTGATAAATAACTTTTGAATAATTTTCTACTCATGAAATCTTAATGCATATCTGTGACGATTTCCTGGGGAAAATAGCCACCATCACTGTAGCAAAAACCATAGGCCAGTGAAGCCCACTGGAGAGGAGGCAGCAAAGCAGCGAGCCTGGTTCATTCATTAACATGTGAAACATCCCCTCACTAGAAAAGGGTCCCCACCGACCACCACTTCCTCCACCTCCATCAGAAGATGATTCAAATTTACATGCCGATAGTCTAGCCAATTATTCCCTGTCAAAGACTTTCAGGGTTTTTAGCAAATAGTTGCATTGCAAATATTAAATACACAATTGGTAAGAGATGTGCTTTCTCTAATCTCCTTTTTCTAAATCAGTGCATGATTTGGAAAAAGATGAACAAATATCAGGCTTTTCATTGCTGCCTTCTTTTTTTGCAGCCAATTTTGAAGACCAGCAAGCACAAGGAGAGGGAAACTATTTTGAATATATGTGTTAATTCTGTCTACCTATATCTACCTGTCTCCTGTTTAAACAGCGTTACATACACCCACATGCACACACAGTGAGCATATCAGCAGCTTTATGAGTTTTATCTGCATTAAAAGCTAGAGCAGAATAAATAAGGATGAAATACTCTCATGGACCTTGAAAAGAAATGAAATCCTACAACTCAAGGACCCTTTCTCTGTTCCCTAAAACAGTAACAAGTACATTTTTGAAAGTTTTATTATTTTTAATTTTGATAGCTGGCAGGCCAGAGTAGGAAGCCTTGGGGTAAAAAGCTTATGGAAATTTTCTCACTTGTCAAAACTAAACCAAAAAAAAAAAAAAAAAGATAAGCTGTTGTTTTGCTTATGTACAACTCTGTTTCAGCACAAATATGTCTTAGGGGAAGCAGTTTTGTGATTTACTTAAGACATTTTCAAATGTGGGAATTAAATAATAATTAAATTAATACCAATTTAATAATATTAATACCTCATATTTTTAAAGATCCCATTCAAAGTACCACTATTTTTGATCATCATAATCATCAACAATAGTGATGGAATTCCAGGATCAAGTTGTAACCCAGACATGAACTTGGCTTCTGCTTGAGGTGTGTGGGAAACAGGAAGGGGCAACTCCCACATCCCAGTCACACTCCCTCAGCCAGGCACAAAAGGGCAGTCTATAATTTCACTTATAGGAGCTACCTAGAGTAGCCAAAACCACAGTCAGACAGTAGAATGGTGGTCGCCAGGGCCTGTGTGGAAGGAGATGACATCATTGTTCAGCGAGTAACATATTCAGTTTACAAAATGAAGAGGGTCCTGGAGGGGGGACATTGTTGATAACACCACAGTTTGAAGGTACTTAATACTACTGGACTCTATTTCAAAAAGGTTAAGACAGCAAATTTTATATGAATTTTACCACAACAAAAATAAAATTTAAAAGACAATACCTGAAGAGAAAATTCTTTTTGCCAATCTAGATCCTGGATAGATTTTGAAACAAATCCTAAAAAGGAAGCATGTAGTTCATTAAATATATTTTGCTCAGGACTTGCTGAGTCTTTAAGTAATCCAGTCTTAGTATGTTTCCACATACGTATTATAAAATCCATACATTTGTATTTTAGAATGCTTTCTCGTAACACCTGATTTATAACGACGTGCTGTCATAGTTAAGGGAAAAAAGAGAATTCCCACACATGAGCAGCTTGCATTGAGAATTTGCAGCTAGCAGCCCTCAAAGGTGGGCATCTGTGAACTCCTAGCAACTCCTTGAATCTTAACCTGCTTGGGTTGTACATGTTGACACGGAGAGGAAAGCAATTTGTAAGAGAACCTGATTTCTGTTCTCATTAACTAACGACTGTAAAGTTGTACACTTTTGTCCCATTTGCAGAATATTCAATGAAATATGTTGAAATCATTGCCAACAATTGCCTTTTCATGTTTTTATGGAAATACAAAGGGAAATGATCAGAATTCCAAAATGTCAGAGTAGATTTTTGAAGTCTGTTGCAATAGCAAGCAAGTAGTACATACACAATGCAGTTCTCTCTTCTTGTGCTTTCTAAATCTTTCAATACAGATTCTAACAGAGAAAGAACTTTCCCTTACTAAATTTTGTTTGGGCTTCCTCTTGGAAATGACAAGCCACTGGTAGTCACAAAGCAGCAGCTTCATACTCTCATTAATGTTAAGACTTCAGTTACAGGCGCTCTCATGGGACTCTTGGATCCGGTACTCATTTTTGTTTTCTTTTATGTTTTATGGTATATTTGCTTTTCTAGGTGAGTAAAAAGTCTAAACAGCCTTTCAGATGATTGGAAAGCATTTATGTTGTGATGCTTGTGTAATTCTGTTAATCACTTTTTTTTAAATGTTAGTGTGAGATGTGAGAGCATGTTGTTATTTTTAACAGAAAACCCCATAAGACATGCTCTCTAATTCTGAATATTTTATGTGACTCTCAGCTTGCCTGCTTAGTAATATAGTCATATACAAATTATAAAATAAAATAGAATACATTTATTAGAAGGCTGAGTAAAATATTAACCCCTTTCCTGATTGTCCCTCCATCTCTCTTTTTTCCCTTTCTCTTTTTCTTCCTCCTTTGATTCCTTCTTCTTCCTCCTTTTCTCTTTCTTAATAGCAAAATATATGATTTTCATTATCAATTTGAAGAGGTTATTGGACCAAATGATGCCTAAAATCCACTTGGGCATGCAGTGACTGTGACTCTTGTGGTCTGTTTAGAAGAAGGGTAACAACCTCATCAGTGCACACAACTATTCATGACATCTTGGGCATCGTTACTGTGTGACCTTGATACTCTGTGTTCTTTTCAAATGACTTTAAGATATCATACACACACACACACACACACACAGTGTGATAAGTAACCAGATTTTATATGAAAATATGAATTTTTATTTTTAATCAACACATAATAATTATTCATTTATGGGGTATGTTTGATATTTTAGTACATGTATACATGTGAAATAATCAGGATAATTGACATATTCATCAACTCAAACATTTAGCATCTATTCGTGTTGGGCACATTCAAAAGCCTCACTACTGTTTTTGAAATACAGCAAGTAATTGTATCCATCACAGTTACCCTACCATGCTATAGGACAACAGAAATTACCCTTCCTATCTAGTTGCACCCATGCACCTGCTAACCATCCTTACCCCACACTTCCTCTCCCCTCCTGCTTCCCAGCTTCTGCTAACCACTGTTCTACTCTCTACTTCCATGAGATTTAGCTTTCACATGTACATACTTGTCTTTCTGTGCCGGACTTAATTCCCTTAACATAACTTCCTCCAGGCTCCTCCCTGTTTCCACAAATGACAGGATCTCACTCTAACAATGGGCAATGAAATTACATCAGTAATATGTAAGGAAACGTGCAGAACCAGATGGCTTCACTGTTGATTCGAGCAAACTTTTAGAAAACTAGTACTGTGTCTTCTCAAAATATTCCAGGAAACATAATTTTTAAGCCATTTTATAATCTAAATTCTACATATCAGAATCTCAACTGGGAAATATTCTTAAACATTTAACACTTTTCAGAACATCTACATCAAATTCAATAAACCTGGCTCTCCTATATCACTTTCAACTGCAGAGTTCAACATAAAGTACTGGGACACTGTGCACATGTGCATGCTACCAAAAATCAATAAATGAATGTCTAATTTCAAAAAGAAAAGGTCAGGTGGCCATCAAAACCATATCAACTATAAGGTGAGATGGCTGAAGTCTATGGAAAGTTATCATTTAAGAAATTGGATACACCAATGATCTGATAATAGAAATTCGGGAAGTAATTACGGCCAGCAACTGAGAACATGGCATGACTTTTTTTTTCCCCTTTGTTCTCAGAAAGTTTTTATTTTTAACACAGGAAACTTGTGTCCAAAATTAAGACCTATATGAAAATAAGCCTATGTGAAAATAATTTTTTGAGAGGTACCCCGTAGAGGTTAATATAAAATGAGGGAAGGGATGATTATTGGGAACTTGTTCTAAGCTACTAATTAATGTCATTTGGCAATATATTGGATATGACATTAAAGCAGATGAAATTCATCATTAATGTTTATAATCTTTTAGAAGAAGTGCTAGAAATTCATACACCACCCATGAGGCCTATTTTCTAAATGCTTTATACTTAGTGAGCTTCAAAGCAAAGCTATTCTCCTTTGTCATGGAGAAGGGCCAAGCACCCTGGACCAGAAGACCATCTTGCTTTCTGGGTCACTTTGATAAAGTTGGAAATATCCCTGGGCCTGAGTTCTCTTGTGTGTCTATAAAAGAATTAATCCTTTGAAGGCCTTTCCAAATCTATTGGTCCATGTCCCAACTAATAATAATGATGATACTCAAGGTATTTAGAGTATTTTTAATTTGCCATGTAATGTATTAAGTGCTGTATAAAGTGAGCTCTGTGAAACCTCTAATAAAACTGTTCTTGATTTACATGTGAGGAAACTGAAATTTAGAGGAGATAAGTGATGTATCCTGTGTGATTTTGTAAGTTGCTGACATATTTGAATCCATTTTATTTTTCCAAGTTCAGGTCCAGGCTCCCTTTATGCTGTATCAAATGCACATTATCTTACAAGTTTTTGTTCTATTAGAATTCCTTGGACAACTAAGAAGATTTCATTAGAGTGGATCTTATGGGTTTGATTGCTTCCTCAGTGGTTTATGGGTGAAACAAATGCTTAGTTAGAAAGTTGCAGTGATTCAGTAAACAGTAAAGTAAGGAAAAGGCTGACAGTGGATTGTAGTTAAATTAAGAATCTTCTTAAAATAGAACCATCTCCTGCTCCCTCTCCCCTCTTCCACTCTTCCCTTTAGCCTGTGTCTTTTCACACTTTGCTCTCTGCTGCAAATTAGCAGGAATCCTTAAGAAAATTTGCAAGTGTTGTCACCAGATCCATGTTTCCTTTCTCAAATTCTTTGCTGTGTTGTGGCCTTAGAAACCTCTCCACTGTGGTGGGCAACTTGGTTCGGGGAATAGGTAAGTTTTGAACTGGAATCCTTACCTTTCACTCTGTGCAATAATTTCCCTCTACATAGTGTCACTCACTAAGGAGCATTAAAAACCTTTAATAGCACCTTTGTGCACCAGTAGTTACCCTTTCAGCCCTGCCCTGCTGAGTTATAAAGAAGTTAATTTTCTATATCGTAAATGATTTGTTATTTAACTATACTCTGGCTTATTTTTCTACCATTTTTTCCTCTTTACCTCAAATTTTCATTTGTCTCTCCTTTTCATTCCTTTTTTAAACTTCTTTCCTATCTTACTTTATCTTGACATATAGTTTGTGCTCCAATGTAAACCTTCCTAAATGCATTTCAGAATACATTTTTATGTCTAGAAATAAGAATGTAGTAATTTTATATCTTCTTATTTATAATACTTAGCCCCTGCAACAGGAGATTCATTGAGTAAATGGCACTCAACACAGAGATGAAGGAATTAATTGAGATTGTTGGTGGTAGTTATCCTGATTGTTCAGCTGTACCATAGAAACATCCTAAACTCTAAGAGTCAATGTTTCACCATGCAGTAGAAATTCATTACTTAAGAGCATTCTGGCCAGCCTGGTATCTCACATGGACTGATGTTGATGGAAAGAATGGATAAAAGTAGCCCTTTCACAATAACTTCTTCTCTGAGAACATGTTTATCCTAGTCTGTACTTAACTTGAACCTTAAAGAATCAATAGGAAATAGCAAGGACAGTTTTGTTGGGGAAAGTTCAGGTGGCCTCATGTTTATCAAGAAATACCAAAGTAACTGAATTGTACATATAATCTGCATGAAGGTAGAGTGGTTTTCATCCCTTTTTTTCCCCAAAGTTATTTTTATTGGTTCTTTTTAGTTATACATAACATTAGGATTCATTTTTGACAAAATTATGAAACCATAGAATAAAATTTGTTCTAATTCAGTCCCCAATACCTCTCTGTTCCTTCCCCTTGTTCCCTTCCCTCTACTCTACTGATCCTTCTGCTATTTATTTATAGCTTCTTTTAGTGTCTGGTGGATATACAGTTTTTTAATTGACTCAAAACTATGGCTTTGTTTTTCAAGGGTTATAAAATGGAGTATGCATAGAAAGAAGAGTGAATTAATAGATCTGGCTAGAAATGACCATAGATTCAGGATATTTGGAAATAATGGGAGGCAAAGTTGAACAGGTAGGTAGGAGTCAGACACTAGAAATTTTTTTCTTAATTATTTATTAATTTTTACCAACTGCATCTTGATTCATTGTATACAAATGGGGTACATCTTTTCGTTTCTGATTGTACACAATGTAGATTCATACCATTCATGTAATCCTACATGTATATAGGGTAATGATGTCTGTCTCATTCCACCATTTTTCATATGCTCCTCCCTCTCATTTCCCTCTACATAATCTAAAGCTCCTCCATTCTTCTCTCACCCCCATCCCCCCACCCCCATTTTGTATCATCATCCACTTATCAGGGAAAACATTCAACCTTTGGTTTTTTGGGATTAGCTTATTTCACTTAGCATGATATTCTCCAGTTCCATCCATTTATCTGCCAATGCCATAATATTATTCTTCTTTATGGCTGAATAATATTCTGTTGTGTATATATACCACAGTTTCTTTATCCATTCATCTATTGAAGATTATCTAGGTTGGTTCCACAATCAAGCTATTTTGAATTTAAATACTATAAACATTGATGTGACTGCATTACTATAGTATGCTAATTTTAAGTCCTTTGGGTATAAACTGAGGAGTGAGATAATGGGGTCAAAAGCTGATGGAGTTGCAAATTGGTGCAGCCACTCTGGAAAGCAGTGTGGAGAATTCTTAGAAAAATTGAATGTAAATCAAAACTTCAAATCTATCCAATGGGCAATGGTTTATCAAGGAACTTTTAGAAACAAGGAACTATATATTAAAAAAAAAGAATTATATAAAGGTATGGATAGTCCATGAAGGAATTGTAATCAAGGAGAAAAATTAGAAAACTTTTGGCATGTGCTAGAGATGTAGCTCAGTGGTACAGTACTTGCCCAGAAGCTGTTAGCAAAATTAAGAATAAAATAACCTAATATTTGCTAATAGCAGTCATTTAATAAATGCTTCCTGGTTGAACGAATAAAGGAATGACCTACTTTTAATCTTCACATTATTGGTGAAATAAAAAATGAAAAAGAAGAAAAATATTATACAGCAAAATGGGGGACGAGGCCTACATTGGATCTGGGAGGAGTTTAAATGCCATATGGCCAAGGACAAGAAATTTGAAAAAAGAGAAATATCTTATGCATTATTCCTAAAATGAACAGTTTTAAAGCTACTTTCAATACAAACAAGCTCAATAATACAATAACTTTGCTTTGTTTTCACCCTTTTATTTAAAGACAGGGAGGAAGGGTTTGGAGAGAGAGAGTAGGTGTGCATATTTCTACTGCAGGATGAGTACTCAAAGCTAATAGTAATAGAGATAATTCTAATACATTCCTAAGAGAAAGAAAAGCTACTGGATAAAGGATTTGTTGAGCTTCACTCATTAGTAAAATTGAATCAGAGGTGACTGTAAGACTTCCGGGTAGGGGTGACAGGTTTGGAGTTACTAAGAAGACAGTATAAGACGTAGGTTTGGAGTTAACTATGATAACGTTTCAGAGAGCCCCACACCCCCATTTTTGAAGAACCCAATTATTTTTCAATTAAGAGGGCACGCATTCATATAACAATGTTGAATAATATTACAGCATTACTAAAGACCAGAGAAAAATTAAAAGGAGCTTAAATTAAATAGACTACTTCCTTTAATATACACTAGTGTTCTTAGAATGTTTTAAACATATAGAATATTAAAATGTCAGCAAAGGTAATCAAGAGTTTTTGCATAATTTTCCTAGGTAGGGAATTGTTTTTAAGTTGTGCTTTTCCATAAGGGAAAGGTGCATTCCTCCTCATTGAGTTAGACCTCTTTTAGTCTAATTGAGAGTGAAATCTCCTCTGATCTGCTCCAAATCGAACTGAAATTGCTCAGTTCGAAGGTCCATATGTCAAGTGGTCAACCTCTAGTTTTCACCGTCGTGTTCCCTTATACATGTCGGCAGTCATGACTTTCCATTCTGAAGGTCAGTGACACTCAGGTATGAATGAAATGACTCAGCCTTGCCATGGTTACTGTGGTAAAAGCCATTAAACCATGTGAGATTACAGTCAAAACCTGACTGTCAAAATTAGCCTGAGTGCAGGTGTTCACATTATGCAAGTGTCCCTGGAGTATTTCAAAAGCACCAGGTCCTTTCTAACTATATGCCCCCAAAGAGGGCAGCCTTTAGTGTCTTAACACCCCAGTTTGAAATAACACTTACAGTAGTGCTATTGGTTTTCTTATTTCATATTCTTTTTTTTTTCTTTTAAATATAGTTATATTCATTTTACTGTGACAAATAAACATAAAACAATTCATCGTGGGAATTCATTTCTGACACAATTTTTTTTTCAGTAATATAGTTTAGAGGAAATAAAATCAAAGAGATTTCCACTTTTAAAATATTTAAAATAGTTTACCTGTTAGGCTTCACTTAAAAATAAAGGAAAATAAAAAAATAAGTTAACAAATAAATGAGTTGATTTTTTTCCCTTTATATTTCTACCACAAATGGTTTAGGGAATATACGTACTCTTTATTATGTAAAAGAGCAACACATTATTTTCTTAACATACACAAGCAAGTGTGGAAAAGACAATGAAAGAAAGTTCAATTATTAGCATAGATAAAAGGAAAAGGAAGGACATCATGGAAGAAATTAAAATGAGTTATATGAATGCTTTTTTAGAGACAGGTTGGGAAAAAATTCCAAATGTGTATCCGCAAAAAGAGAAAAATCTAGTTATTTATAAATGTATTGCCCACTTACACTGTGTCTTTCAGGGGGAATGATTCTGGCTTGCTAGGTTAGCTTCTGGTCTATTGTACAAAAATCTAGGTAAAGAGATCATTGGAGAGCTAACAAAAGAAAGCAGAAAGTCTAAATTGATCTCCATTATAAAGAGTTAAGGAGAGAAATCATGCCAAAAAAAAAAAAAAAAAAAAGATTTGATTTAACTTAAAAAGTCTTACATTCACATTGCACGTGCAAATAACTGTGCCAGTTAACTGGCTTAGAGGGTATAAAACTGAATACAACCCAGTCCTTGATCTCCAAGAGGTTCACAACTTTGTGGGAAGGAACCAGATCACCATTATGTAAACTGTACTACTTGTCAAAACAGATTAAAGTTGTATGCATATTATTTTGAGAGTCCAGAAAAGGTTGATTTATTTTCACTCTCTAATATCACTTTTCTCAATTTTTTTATCTTCTACACAGCATTATATTTGTTTACCATGTAAGGAATATAACTGCGACTCTCATTTTGATAACTCTCTCACATTCAGGTACTTTGACATTTGACATTGTATTAAATTCAGTGATGATAAAGATGTTGATGATAATACTGGATACTCTCCAGTTCTGCCCTTTCTTTTCCCTCTGGCTCTATATTGCATGAGGCTAAACTTCCTGGGCTTATTAATAAATAGGGCATCTTCCCCTCTGGCTTCCAATCAGATCAGGCCAGAGTTTCCTGCAGAAGATGAAATGGGAGGAAGGAAGGAATGTTGGGGTATTTATTCCCATGTCTCCCTCCTCTCCTTCTGCAGATTGGCAGTGGTTGTTACTCTATAGAAGGCCCCATTACTGTAAGATCACCCTTTCTCATGGCTATAACTCCTCTTCAGGTTGTGTCAATTTTGTCTGCTTATTCCTTCTGTCCTAAGAAGAACAACTGGTATCATTTGAGCATCATATGTCCTTCCAGGACTCATTAATTTCTCACAATATTTGTAGGTAAGGTATTATCTGTATTTTATATATTAAAAATCTTAAGCATTGAAAAGGTGAATAATTTGCCTTTCATACCCCAGCTGCCATGTGGTAGAGACCGGATGTGAATTTTTGCCAGACATCTGCTTTTTTTTTTTTTTTTTTGAGTACACATTGCATGAAGGCTGGAAGTCTAAGAGATTTGGCAACTAACTTATCAATATATTACTGAAGCAGAAGATTCACTGAGAAAGAAGAATGAAGAAATATGATGGGCAAGGCAGCCTGGGATACAGCTGGGAGGGTATTGGCTCTCCTTGTGCATGCATCTCACTAGGAATCTCCATAAAGATCGTTGGGAACTAAATAGAGATGATGTGTTGGAGGGAAAAGTGGAGGAAAGCAAAGACCTAAGGGGGAGAAAAGAAGGAAGGAGGGGTGGAAAGAGGGAGGAAAGAACCTGTAGAGAAGGGAGGGAGAAAGGAAGGGAGATGGAGGATATGCTGGTAAGATTTTTCACTGCAAAGACATTATAAAGTCATTGAGGATAATTTTTGTTGTAATTATCACTCATTTTCTGACACCTTGATAATACTTGTATATTAATTTTACTTTTTCAATATTTTATCTTCTATGCCTCATTATATACAATATGAGGCATACTGTAACAATTTTTTACATACTTTTTTCAATAAATAGGGTGAGAAGAAAGAAGAAAGAAAATATAAATGAAAGAAAAGAGAATATGACTTTGTTTTACCATGCTGATATCAAGTTTTTACTTCTATTTTTTCTTTAGTCTTATGGCTATGAGTGCTCACAAAAGGACAAAATCAAGAAGGTGGTGGTCCCAGGTTACAGGAAGTCCATTGATGTGAAATGGTGTTTTAAAAACTTACATTACCCTAAGGAGGCCTTCATCCCTCAAGTGCCCAAAAGCTAGTCTTTCCCTTCAAGTAGCATCATGTTTTTTTCAGTCTAAGGAAGCATTTAAAATCTTAATTGTCCCCTTCTTTTGACACTGTAGGTCCTTTACTTACAAGATTATCTATAAAAATATCAATATTATAAATTATTATTGTTTTCATTGTGAATAAGATAGAATAGGTAATGGGCCCCCATTAAATCTTTTTTAAGGTAGAGCCCACTCCATGAAGTGAATCTGTAGAAACATTCCAAACATTCCAGCCAATTCCTTTGTCCTAGGGTAGTGGGAAAAGGAAGGCTACAGACTCAAGGACTAACCAATAGCCCTAACGGTTTTCCAATACCTATTTAATAACAGTCTTGGTACTTTTCCAAGACCTGATTAGCATCAATGTCCCTACATAGCTATACATACCCCTAGACTGATACACATAAGAGGCAACCCTCCAGGGTCTCATTTCACCCTGAAGGAGCTCTGTCTGTTTTCCACTTGAATAAATCCTTCTCTTTTATGCTCACTCTTTCTTGTCCATGGATTTCATTCTTCAAATTTGTGAGACAAGAACCCAAAATGAAATGGGGGAAGGGGTGAGCTGTTGGGATCTGCTGTGAAACTGGAGGGCATGCCTTGCCCTTAAGAATTATAACACACCACTCATAATAGCGAAGAAAACTCCGTCTTTGTGGGTTGCAACCATGGGAGCTGACACCAGCAGGTATTCCCCTACTGTGATTAGCTGCTAATGGGAAAACACTTTCTCAACTGAAGTGGACTACAACTTACCCAGACCCCACCTGCCAGAAAAAGCAGAGAATCTTGTTTTGTCTCAAACTCCAATTTCTCTTGGATTTCATAAAGTATTTAAAAATAAAAGATACCTTACAGATTATTTGTGGTTCTTCTTGATATTCAAGTGCCCTCATGTTTTGACCTAACTCCTTACATGCAGCCCTTGCCTTATGCAGGTTATCTTAACTTCCATCCATAGATGATGTTTTCCTGTACCTGTATAAAGTTTTAAGTTCGAAAAGCCTACTTTCGCCCTCATTAATGAAGCATTTCTCTCAACTTAAAAAAATTTTTTTTTCACTACCAGTTTTGAGTGCCTTTGATAATTGTTCAAGGTTTGAAATATCAAAACAGAATGTATATAATGATATTAATACCTTACAATGCATATTATGTTTTACAAGATACTTTAAAATACCTTAGTTATGTTGTTCTTAATTCTTCAGCAATTATTTAAACCAGTGGTATACTTGTGAATGGTTTTCAACTGACTCATTAGGATTTATAGGAGACCTGGTTTCAAGTATTTGCTGTTTTCCATGATGTAACTACATCCACCGTGCCTAATTTCAAGCTACCAATGTAACATCACTGAGCACAAAGCTGGGAAGAGATAGATATTCATGATTGGCTCTCATGAGCTGGTATGAGCCAGTTCTTGCACACAATTGGAAATGAAATTCAGGAAAATTCATGAGTTTTTATAAGCTCCCACAGATGATAAAAGACAGAACTGCCACTTGGATCCAAGTCTTCTGACTCCAGATAAATTCTCATCTCAAAATAGGCTGTAGTTCAAAGATATGATTATATCTTGTGCTGGTCTTTCTGGTGCCAAAGGGTCATAATAGAGCCACTTTGCTGTTTAACCACATTCTGCAGTCCAGCTGCATTTTATTCACATGGATGAACATGTCACTATTTCTTCCTTCCAACAAAATAATGCTGCAAAACTAAATTGACTACCTTTTGTGGGCATAGATCATTTATTTTAATTTTATAAACTAAGCTCTAATTCAATTATGGTATTGGTTAGTACTTAAACGGATTCTTTAATAGATATGTTTGTATGTTCATAATGGGTCTTCATTTTAATTATTTCTCACTTCAAATATATTTGAAATATAATCTTAGAGTTCTGAAAATGGAATGAAGGCTAAAGTCAAATCCCATATTTTATCACAATAATTAACATATTCCTCATTCTACCTTTCTGATAACTATTCTTAAGACTCCATGATTGCTGCACTAAGAAATCTTCCCTGACCATCACAAGCAGTGTTAATCTATAGTATTTCATGGCTTCTTTGGATAGAAAATTATATAACTGCATTGTTTAAATTAGCATGTCTTTCATTACTCTAAGGCTGGACATTTTACTGATTTTTTCTGGTTATTTATATTTCTTCTTCAATTAATTTTTCTAATCATGTTTTCTCTATGTTTATATTTCTAGTTGTTTTAATAATGTTTTTTATTCTTTTATTAACTGGGCAACTTGTCAAAACAGAAGTTTTGATCATAATTTATCTATCCAGTCCACCACTTTTGATGTTTACATACTTTCCCATCTTTTTTCTTTTTTTTTTTCTTTCATAATCAATGTTATGATCTAAAGATTTTGAACACATTTGTTGTTATTTCCCCAGGATAAATTTCAGGAACTTGATTTGGTCAAAGACTAGGCAGACATATGTTTCTTGCTTTATGTTGCCTATATTCTCAGCAGAAAAGGTGGCTAGCCTATGTACCCCCTTTAAATACTGCTCATATTTACAGAAGAATGCATATTTAGCCACTAGCAGGTCTAGTACTGACATCACTTCCTCTCTGATAGGATATCTGAAATATCTTGATCCTAAAGGGAATTAATAGATTCTAAGTTCTCCAAGGTTTGGGAAAATGCCTTTAAATAATATTACTTTTTTTTTTTTTTTTTTTTTTTTTTTTTTTTTTAAATAACAAGAACAGGAATATCTCTATTTGCCGCTTTGAATGGTGGACCATGACTGAAAAAAGTGAGTACAATTAGAGTCTCCTTGAATTTTGTTCCTTAGAGGATTTGAATTTAAGAGGGAAGAGGTTTGTTACACGTTATGTCTCCATGATCTAATGATTAGAACATTGAAATTGACAGGACTTGAGTTACTTAACGTAGCCAATCTCCTAGGTACCACTTCAAAACTGAAGTTTCCTAAATGAAAAAAATATGAAGAAATACCTAAGTTGTCAGAACAAAGAATTATGTGAAGCACATGCACTCTTCTTTGGCTCTCTCAATCTTGTCCTCCCTCACCTTCTCGCCTTTTCTAATAGAATTTCTGTTCATCCAGTATGTGTCTCTATTTCTCAGCATGCTTTAAGTTTTCATAACAGTCTGTTGGTGGCAACTGCATAATGAGAATACTCCTTTTCCCTTTCTTTCTCTATTGCTTAACTCTTTTCAGAATAGTTTTTAATCCTCATTGACAAATTACATTACTTTACATTTTTAAGCTAAACAGTACCTACATCAACTCTTGGTCCAAATGCTGTTTTGTAAGCAAGATTTATGGAAAAGTGACAAAGAAAGAAAATGGATGTAGAAAAGTTCATTCATAATAGGATTAAGGAAATGGTTTCTGCTGAACTTTTTCTGCTATAGTTTGGACCTTGAATATTCCCCCAAAGATCCACATATTCAAGTCTTATGCCCTAGCCCCTGGCATTCTTAAGAAGTAGTAGAACCTTTAGGAGGTGGAGCTTAGTGCAAAGAAATTATATGAATGGGGCCAAAACCTTGAAAGGGGTATTTAGACCCTAGTCCCTTCCTGTTTCTCACTTTGCTTCCTGACCACCATGAGTGGATCAGATGTACTGGCCGTGATGAACTGTGCCACCACAGTATCAAAGTGAAAGGGTCAAATGAACATGAATTGGAAACCTCTGCATCCATGATCCAAAATCAACTTTTCCTTCTTATAAACTGATTTACCTCTGGTATTTGTTACAATGAAGGAAAGCTGCCCAACACACTTGTGCTAGAAATGAAAATGAATTCATTTGGATATTAACTTTCAATAGCTCTTTGCAGCTAATAAAATCAACCTATTTTTTTAAACATACTCAAAATCCAGGTGCAGTACTAGGTAACATAATCCCTGTATAGTCAATTCTATAATCTGCCATAGATTAAATAGTCTGAATTTCAGACAATGTGGGCCATCTAAATAATCTCCACTCAGTTCCTAGTCAGCCTTTACAGGTAATCAAAACATCCATCTTTTCTATCTCAGCCCCCAACCTGGCATTTAGGGCAGCATACTTTTAACATGCAAATTTAACCCCAGAGATAATTTTCTTTCATTTTCAGTTCATGACTTTTGTTATTTACTTTAGTTGGCATTTATTAAAGCTCACTGGAGTATATATGTATTAGCACTACATGCTATGAAGGGATACAAAGGTCACAGGGTTTGATGATATGACAGCTTTATGGGAGCCATAAGGAAAATACACTTGAAACAGACAGAGGAAATAACAACAGTAACCGTGTTGAGTGGTCTGTGAAGTGTCAGGCAAAGTCAAGTGGTGTGCATGTTTTATATCTAATATTCAGAATAACCTAACTAGGCAAGTATTCTATTCCCATTTTGTAGTAAGGGAATGGAGGGTCAAATAAGTTAAGTGATATTTCCAAGTTCATAAGCTAGCAAGTGGCAGAGCCATGTAGCATTGCTTTAAGACAAAACAAAACAAAACAAAACAAAAACCAAAAACAAAAACAAAAACAAAAAAAAACTTGGTTCTCTTCATTTTGAAGAACCCATCCACATTACAGCATGCATATTAGAACACATTCAGTTCTAACATTATAATTTTTCTAATAAAAACATAAGAGGATTTTCCAGTTTGTTTTTTAAGTTATTTAGTAACAAGAAGTCTACTCAACTTTGAATTGGATGTGATTTTCTCAAAGATTTTGGGGAATACTTGGGGATTATTGCCAAACTTACTTAAAATATAATATTTGTATACATATAAAAAATAATAATTACTGAAGTCAGCATAATATATTTTGTAGACTTTGCATTAAATATGTATTACTGTACTGTAGGGTATGCCTCTAAGTAGTGAAGCTAATCGAAGTAATAGAATGTTACTGTGGTCTATCTGAGGTAATGCCTTCACAATATGAGTTACAGAGATTTCAATTAAATATATATTTAATTATATATATGCATATATGTATGAATTATCCTTTCTAGAAGATCTTGAGGGATATGGATGCTATTCTACTTTTGCTGCCTCTTCCATAAGCATTATTGTGAGTTTTACATCTACATACCAAATGATGAAGTCTTAGAAAACTAAGTCTAGGGTAAAGAAGAAGTCTTCTTGTGAAGAAGAGAGAACGATGAATTACAGCTCAGATATTCCTGAGATAAATATGTAAACAAAAACTCTATGCCTGGGAACTTCTTATAAGCATTTTCTTAATTATGATAAAATAAAAGAGTAGGTTAGATTATTAAAATACTTGCAAAAGCAGCTTGAAAAGTGGTGAATCAGTTTGTCTTACCATCAGAGAGTAAAGCCAGGGTCTTTTCCTGTCTGATTTCACCTCTTCCTAACTGTACAAGATTCTCTCTAGGAAGCTGATCAACTTGATAGTTCTCAACATCTCAAGCACATTTTATAGTCTCAGAGCAATGACTGGTCTGAAATATTGTCTTCCCTGATAGTTACATGAGTGACCTTTACTTTATTCAGGACTATGCATATGTTACTTCCTATCCAAAATAGGCAACTCCTAATATAACATATTGAATATTAAATAAAGTATCAAAACATCCTGACCACAATATCTAATGTAGTCCCATCTATCTCTATTTCTTTTCTTGTATTTACTTTACATGTTATTCATGGTACTCATAACTCAGGCAGACATTTATTATAAAGATAATGTGAGTCGATACATGCAAAGTGCTTAGAATAGCACTTACTACCTGAAATTTCTGAATAAATGTCTATTTAATAAATAGTTAATCAACCACAGTTTGCAAAGAGGAAATGGATTACCATAAGTGCAACACAGAATAACTATGGGAATAGGATCTTCAGTTTTCAGATACCCTGGGCTCAGTGTGAATTATGGTAGTTGTAGAAGTCAGTTTTCTATTGTTATAATGAAGAACCTGAGGCTGGATTGTTTGTAGAGAAAAAGATTAATTGAACTCACAGTTTTGGAGGTTGAAAATCTAAATAACATGGCCCTAACTCTTTGTGGCAAGAGACCCTCAGATGTGTCACTTCTATGGCAGATGCCATCATGGTGGGAGTGCATGCAAGAGAGAGATCACATGATGAGCCGGGAAGCCAGAGAGCAGAGATTGGTTAGTTATGAATTTTATAACAGTGCACTCTGGAGAGAACTCACTCCATGAGACCAGAATCAATTCCTTTCAAGGACAGCCCCACTAGGAGCCCCTCTTCAAGGTTCCACATGGTCTCCCAGTACCACCACCATGAGCTACCAATCTTCCAATACATGAGACTTTGGGGTTAAACCACATTCAAACCATAGCAGTAGTTAGTTAATTGAGTTATTCTCTCATCTCCTCCTGCCTGAAATAAATGGATAGAAATCTCCTATAGAGCAGAGTTCTGACTGTACTAAACAAATATAATAAGCACTTAAGAAATATAAATGTTGAAGACCAAGAGGTCAAATTTGAGGTCTAATATCAATGTTTTTACATGCAAAAAGAAAAAATTTGATGAAATTTCTATAATCACTATTAACAAAGCTCAATAGTGCTTTTCAAAAGAAAAATCCCTAATGCCAGAGGAAGTGTGAAATTTTCCTACAGAAATCTAGGCAATAGCCTGAGGGACCAACTACAGTTATGAAACTTAACTGAATGCTAATGTTTTATCTCAAGAAACCATGGAAATTTTGCATTCAATATTATACTACACATATAAATATATATTTGTCTACAAATGTAGATGATAATTTAAATTACTTAAAGACAAATAAAGTTGACATTCCAGATCATGTGCCAACTTTTTCTGTTAAATCGCTATATCTCCTGTCATACCAACATGTGCCCAGGGATCCAGGCTTCCCATTTTGAGCAGAAAGAAATGAATTTTGTTTTACTTTCATTATTTTGGGGCTTTCTTCTAGATCTTTGCTTCAGTGTCTTGCTTTTGAAATACACTTTATGCAGAAATATTCATTTTCTTAGAATGAAATACATATTCTCTTCTAAATTTCTAATATATTGGCATTAGAAAAGAGAATGGTAGTGTTTGGGTGAATAATATCACAATAAAGTAACATTTTCTGTACAACTCACATTGAATTTAATAGATGGTGATCAGTAATAAATTGTTATTTGCATATTTGATTTTTGTTATGTCCTTTGTTTCTTATAAGCACATAATTGACCTGTTTTACTCCATGATCATACTGCTTACTTGAAGCAATGGAATAAAAGGGCTTTTATCTCTTTCAAGTGTGGACAGTTATGAGTTTTGATGGTGGGCTGGGACAGACTTGCCAACAGAATCCTTGTGAAGTACATGTTAATATCATTCCCCTGCCAATGACTCTATGTTTTAATAAAATAAGAATGTCTAAGTTCTGTTCTCAAGTGCCAAGATCAGTAGTTGTTTGAGCTCTGGTAATCTCATGAATGAGATAGCAATGGCCTTATGCCAAATGAAAGTAAAATACAAAAAGATGGTGAGTTTAGTTCTTCTATCTTGTAATAAAATTAATATACTCTCCACTTGTGTTCATTTTACGAACAAAGGAAATGACAAGGGGTTTTGGCTGGGAATTCTATTGTTAATTCTGTTCTTTCTGTTAGCTACACTGTTCTCATTTGGAAAATGAATTGGATTATTTCCTTCACAGAGGATTTTCTTTTTTAATAAGAATGTATGTGTATAGTATTGGGTAATAAAAAGGAGATCTAGATACAGCTCAATACTAATAATTTTTTTCTTATCACGCACTTCTACCAACCCCCATGAATCATCTGAAAGATTTAGAAAACAAAAGACATCCAGGGAGGAAAGATTAATCAGCTATCTTGTATCTCCCTATCTTCGTAAGTAAGGAAATACCTACTTTCAAAAAGACTCTGGATTAGGTATGATTATCTTTACTGTAGAAAGGAAGGAAGGCAGGAAGGAAGAAAAGCAGGAAGGAAGGAAGGCAGGAAGGGAGGGAGTGGAGGGAGGGAGGAAGGAAGGAAGGAAGGAAGGAAGGAAGGAAGGAAGGAAGGAAGGAAGGAAGGAAGGAAGGGGTGGAAAGAGAACACTGAATTCCCCAAAGCACTGGGGAAGAGGAGGAAGTATTCTTCACTTGATTGACAGACCTGATGTCAGTATCTGACAGATGATATTGCCTTGCTCATTACTCTATAGCTATTTATCTATCTTTTGTTAATAACCCACCCCCCATCCCATCTTAAGAATATTGTTTGGTTGTGCCTTGAAATTCACTATATTGCTTTTAATATGAGCCCCACTTCCACTTTAAGTATAACCAAGCTCCAAATCTTGAATCAGAAGGCAGAGGGTTCACTCTGGGCTGTTCAGTACAGTTTATTAGCTGAGTTACCTGTCAGCCTGTTTCTTTATGTTTGAAATAGGAACAATGCAATCTTCCCTGCAGAACTCTTACCCCCGCCACCCCCATTATGTATTAGCATCCACTTATCAGGGAAAACATTTGACTTTTGGTTTTCTGGGATTGACTGATTTCACTTAGCATGATAACTTTCACATAGTAGGTGCAAGACAAATATAAGAAACACTCATTTAAGAAAGGTGAACATTAGTGTAGATTGTCTTGAGTTCAAATATTAGCTATTTTATGGCTATTTGACTTCAGGCAAGAGTCTATTCTTTCTATGACACTTTTTTCTGATAGAATCACCAGTCAAATATTCTTCTGACAAGGCTGTCTTAAGAATTAAGATTGCTTTTAAGAAGTTATTCTCCCTCAACATCATTTACAACCTTAACTTTGGAATAATATATTTCCTATTACCAACATTTACAAAAATAATAACTTGCTAAACTACTGTCATATTATGAGAAATATTTTTGATCTTTGTTACCAGTTCCTGGTACATAAAACCTTTGGTGTTTCGTGATAGGGGCATCTCTTTTTATTCATAAGCACCTTTAGTGAACACTCCTGAGTTTATGCTCCTGAAGTGACTTAGGATGGACCCTATCTAACCTCAGTCTATTGTCACCAGAAAAAGCAATTGACTAGAGAATTGTAGCTGTAAGCCCCCAACACTGACCTCCATGAAGAGGAGGGAGGGTTGGAGCTAAGAAGAAGACTTGTATTTCAGGTGCTAGGAGGGTGGTTAGCTTGAAGAAGTAGTGGAGGCTCTGTGGGCCTGCCCCTCCTCCACATCTTGCCTATGTGTCTCTTTTCTGTAACCTTTCACCACCCAGACGAGACTGGAACCTTTATTATTTCTATTCTACTAATGTGTAAATCACAGGTCAAGGAACAGCTATTGAACAACACATACAGACCCAGGAGAATCTTACTTGAAAGCAGTATCAATGTCTCCTGTGTGTAGTATGCCTTTTTTTCTCAAAGAGCAGTCCTCCCTCCCTCATACAACTGGAGCCTATTTAAAAGAGAAAATATCTTAACAGACTAAAGATGGCATTAGCCAAGATGTTGTTTTATAGGTACATAATTGTGAGTATAACATGTGTCATTGCCTTCACATTAAAAATTCTTTACCCTTAGATTCCTCTATAATGCCTACCTGTCTATGGTAGGTACTTAACACTTGTATGAATGAATCAGGCATTCATTATTGGTATACTCAAAAAATAATTATCAAGCACCTCTGTGTTCCAAAGAAATGTAAAGCATCAATCAAGAACATAGCAGCAAAAGAAAAGACATGATTTCAAACTCTGGAAGGTCCTGAGTCCAGTGGATGAGGTAGACCTTAAATAAAATAACACACACACCTAATAAATACAAATTATGATAAGAAGGTTAAAGGGAAAAATAGGGTACAAGAGAAAATAATAAGATCTTAGACAGGAAGTTCTTTCCAAGGAAATATTAAGTCATATGTAGCAGAACAACTGAGGATTTCCAACTGCCCAACTCTAGTCTCTCTGGTAATGAATCCAAGCATAAGAATTTTGAATGTAAAATAATACCACCTACTCAAATATAATATCTAAATCCTAATGAGCTAAAACTGGGTCTATGCAACAAATTCTGAGGAAAAACTTTCAGATGAGATGAAAATATCCTATATTTAATAGATGCGATAATTATTATTTGGATTTACAATTTTGTCTCAGTTCATTGAATTTAACAGTTAACCTGTATGAATTGTATTATGCATAAATTATACCAACATAAAGTTGATTTAAAAACACATCTAGATTTAAGTTAATAGGTCAATAAGCAAGCAAACTAATGATGAATTAGAATTTTGCTGATAATTACCTGCATCAATGTTTTAGTGATTTTATACATCTGAGAGACATATTATTGGATCAGTACCTGAATATAGATTACTTTTGCATCTGTAACAATAGTTCTCTCTGACTTGTCAAGTGTATCAGAGGTTTTTGGAAGCTAATGCTGCAAAGGTAGAAGAGTAAAGAAGATAAAAGCTTTTTCAATGATGTACTGGGTTGAATTTTTTTTATACTTTGCATTTGAGAGGTTTTATAGCATCAGGATAATGTCTTTTGTTTGTAAAATTCTTAGCTCTGAAGGAACCAAATTGCTTTGCATTCTTGTCTTCACTAAATAGTTTCTACCTGAGGGAAGTCAAATGTGTATTATCCACATTTTATAGGAAAGAAAATGGAGCACAGGAAGGTTTAAGAAATGGAAGACTTATGTATATATCAGGGTCGACCAGGGCTGTGATCATAAACTCCATTGTGAAGAGGTTTTGTTTTTTTCCTCCCTTTTTTCATTTATAGATAGCATTCAAAACAAACCTGTTTATATTCTGTGTGCATATGTCAACATTTTAATAGCAGGAGAGCAAGGGAAGTTATTCATAAATACCAAAGCTAAAAATATCAGTTAGTCCATTTCTTTATTCCAGACTTGATAAATTGATACATAAAGTGATTTAACGAGATAATTATTAAATAACACAAAGCTTCAGGGTAAACACCCATTATTCATGGATATGAATTAAGATTTCACAATAAAAAGGTTCTTCCTTTGTTACTTGCCAAACAATTCTAAACCTGCTTGTGCTGAAAGAAATAGTTTAATTTTGCAGTCACCTGCTGGATTTGAACAATGGGGAAGCTATTTCCTCACCATGTGTGGCAGCATTACAGAGAGTAAGGCAGAAAATGTGGAGCAACGACCTGAGGTAGAACACTGCTCAGGCATTTACTAGTCAGGAGATCTGGGCCCTTATGAAGAGTCATAAGGATTAAAGAAAATATCTGCAAAACACTCACATATTGTTTGACAGAGTGTAGATACTAAAAAAGTTTGGTAAATATTATTGGTATAATGGCTCTTCGGACTATAAAAGTGGAGCTTGATACTAATATAAGCAGAAAACATATTGCACCATTATGTATCACATTTTCAAAGCACAAAAGAAAAAAAAATTGACTTCTCAAATTAACTCAGGGGAATCGAGCAATGGTCCAAACCCTGATGCCAACAGAGGGGAAAATGAGATATGGAATCTGAAACACAATGCCAGGGCTAAATTCGGGTTTTATTTCCTCCCAAATCAGAAATTTATGGTATGTATGTATTTAAATATGTAATTGAAAATAAAAACATCATTCAACTGAGTAAAAAATTCCTAGATGTCTATTGAACTTAAATAGTTCTGGATTGTCTAACTGCAGAGTTCTGAATACATTTATGAAAGGTGAGTTTTCCTCTTTACTGGGGAAGCTGAGGTTCTCCACTGACTGGTTTTCAAGAAGGATGACTAAGTTCCTGAAGGGTGATGCAGCACTGAGAGGTGCTGGCTGTGGAATGCTTTAGATGAGGGTCAAACGTGGGGATGTGGATACCTAGAGTTCCTGGGTAGTGGCAATGATACCTTTGTGTCATGAATGTCTAACCTTTATGGAAAGCATGTTATGGTTTGGATGTGAGGTGTCTCCCAAAAGCTCACCTGTAAGACAATGCAAGAAGGTTTGGAGGAGAAATGATTGGGCTATAGCCTTAACCTAATCAGTGAATTGATCCCTGATGGGATTAACTGCATGGTAACTAGAGGCATGTGAGATGTGGCTGTGGGGTACGTATTTTGTATCTTCAGAATGGAGTCTCTCTCTGCTTTCTGATCATCACGTAAGCTACTTTCCTCAACTACACTCACCCACAATGATGTCCTGCTTCACCTCAAGCCCAGAGGAATAGAGCTGGCCTTCTATGGACTAAGACCTCTGAAACCGTGAGCTCTCAAATAAACTTTTCCTCCTCTATAGTTTGTAGGGTCCTTTACTCACAGTAACAATAAAGCTGACTAAGACAGCATACTTCTCAACCTCTGTGGAAGATGGGGATACCACCCAGGTGGGTGAGGAGAGTTGAAGAACATCTCCTATGTAAAATTGCTCTCTAGTTTCTAGCCCCTCCTTAGAAATCTCTGAGAATGTAAAGATATTTGGAGACAAGAAATTAAGATATTGTCTTTTTAATTAGCTCCTCTTAGACATATTGGTAAGTAGAAGCACCCAGAAACCACTCTAGATGCGGGAACTCACACAAGAGATTTTATTAAGCAGACAGGCAAAATGTCTGCCTGAAAGGTGAGAGAGATAGCGAGAGAGAGAGAGAGAGAGAGAGAGAGAGAGAGAGAGAGAGAGAGAGAGAGAGAGAGAGAATGTGAGCAAGAGGACAATCAAGAGTGAGGTGGAGGAGAGAGAGGGCGAGATAGAGAAAATGGCGGTGGAGTTAAGTAGTGGAATTTCGAAGGCTAATAACAACAGACCAATGATTGGGGAGGAGGTTCATGGGCTAACAATTTGGACCAATGACTTGCCTAGGAAGTTTGTGGGCTAGCAATCTAGGTTGTAAAATGGTGTGGGGGAGGGAGAATAATGGCGACAGCAAAATAGCAGACCTGATACCAATAGTAAGCAGCATATATAATATAAAATTTCATAAAGAATATTTTACATATTTTTTCAACAATAGTTTGTATTGTAGAGTAACTAACCACTTTAGATTTTAAAAAATCACCTACAGCTGATCAAAGATGTGAGCCTAAAGGAGACATACTCAGGAAAGTGAGGCTATAAAGGGCTGCACCTGTGTTTTTAAGGTAAACTACAAATAAGCTCTCCGCACTCCAAGGACTAGCAAAAATAATTGCCTACCCTGAACCTTGACATTAAGTGGATTTAACAAAAATAAAAAAAGAAAGAAACCACAAGGAGGCCCTCATGTATGGTTTGCAGCCTGAATTTATTCTTCTTGAGGGATCCAAACCCTCCAGCCAAATGTTGTTAAAAGTTGTTGCCATTTGGTAAAATTTCTAAATGCATGGCTGGAGAAAATGTGAATTACATCTGGTTGAATTCACCTTTTGCCCAGGCATCATCAAACAATTCCTATAGGACCTTCAAGGAATATGAACTTGAAATAAACATCACAAAACATACAAGAAAATAATTTAAGTAGGCATGTCACAGTTGAGAATCCATGTATCATCAACCTCATTAACCAGAGAGATACACTGAAATCAAGAGTGAGGTACAGGATTGGAAAAAAAATAATAATAACATAATGTTAAGTGTTTTGTTTTTCTTTTTGGTGATTAAATTCAGTTCTTTTTAAAATATTTTAATTATTTTTTTAAATTTTGAGACAGGGTGTCACTAAATTGGTTAGGGCCTTAGTAAGTTACTGAGGCTGGCCTTGCATTGTGTTCCTCTAACTCAGCCTCCCAAGTCTCTGGGATTATAGGTGTGTGACACTGCATCTGGTTTTCAATGTCAGATTTTGACAAAGATGTGGAACAAACAAAAATATTAAAAATCCATGGTTCCAACAAACAGATTTGGAAAAGGAATTGGCATTCAGTGAAGTTGAATATATATTTCCTCTATGGTTCAGAATTCCATTCCTAGAAATAAACCTAAGGGAAAGCCTTATTTGTGTGTCCCAGGATTCCTAAACATGCATGAATGTTAGTAGAAGCAATATTTATAATATTAAAATACTGGAAAAAAAAATCAGCTTTCCATTAGTGATTGAATAGAGGGGGAAAATGTGATTTTTTTTTATTATGGGAAAATTAATTGACTATAGCTGCAAGAAACAATGATTCCATTTTAAGAACAAAACACAGGTAGAAAAAAAAAAGACTACTTATACCAACTTTAAAAACAAGCAAACTAGAAGTGTATTTGAGAATATATTAACCAGAGTGGTAAAATGCTAAAGAACAGAGGGAACAATTAAAGCTAAATTTGGTGTGTATCTTAAGGAGAAGCAGTAATGGCTGATGCCACTCAAAGGTGATAGCCATGTTCTATTGCTTAAATTAGATATTAGTTACACAGTCCTTGTTAGTATAGTTCATTACCCAACACAAAATTTACATTCTTACTACATATTGAATATTTAACTTAAAAATTTAAATATTCTGTAGATGCATAACTTGTTTGGTAGCTTTATTTCCACAAAAATATAAGAACTTCATGTTTCCCTTTATCTTTGTTGAAATTATTCTGTTAATGATTTTTTTTACACATTCATGCTCATGAGTTGTTCAAAGACTCTTATAAAGAACCTATCAGAATTTGTTTTTAAAATTAGAAGCCCAGATTGAAGAGTATGTGAAATTCTTATGTAGTACACAAGGTACTGCTCTGTTAATTGACATGACCAGCTATGATTGTTCCCAAAGACTATGAAAATGTTTAATTTTCATTAGTTGAAGACAGTATGGTATAGTATCATCTCTAATAGAAATCATATAGACACTTTTTACAAAGTCCTTCATTTTTAGAATTATGCATCAAATTGTATATGTGTTTGATCTTTCTTCATTATGATTTGAAATCTTTATCTTTCAAAAGCGGAGGGGGAAAACAATCTGTGCAGTTTTAGGGAAAGATGAAGCAAAAGAAAATGTGCAGCAAGCACACGCACATGTGCAGACATGATTGCCTCTGTCTCAGTGCCTTAGCAGCAAGTGAAAGTGCCAGCTACAAAACTGGCCTGTGTGTGCTCATCAGTGTCAGGGGGCACAGCCAATTCAGCGGGGTAAGTGTGTGCAGCCCTTGCTCTCAGTCAGACTTTGTGTATCCTTTCCCTTTAAAAGAGAGAGACACTGTCCCTCATCACATCTTTGCTAACAGGTGATCCACAGACAGGCCGAAGGATGTCAGTCAGTGATACTGTGGTGTGTAAAAGGTTTCCAATATTAAAGTCTTAACTTAGTTGGAAAACAAAAAAAAAAAAAAAAAAAAAAAACACTTCATGCTTGTTGATATTCTTCTCAGAGGCAGTTATCTGCTGCTATCATGTTTGAGTTCCCAGAAGGCTCAGAACCATAGTATTTTATTAATGATTCTCTGTGAGAAGATATATATTGAATTGAGTTATTTCATTAAAAGCAAAGTCCACACAGTTGCCAGGGACACACAGGTTTTCCAAATAAATCCAACCTGTCATCACTCTTCTTTCCCTGCGTCCATTTTCTTTTGCCTTTTCTGAATCCCTGGCTAAGCCTTGTTGCAGGTATCCAGAAAGATATGCTAATGAACTGCATGCACATATATCCTTCTATGATCATATCCTGTTTTTATGGAAAGAAACACAATTCATAGAGGATTTAGTACATTTGAGACTTCCAGGGCAGGATTATATTTTGAATATTTATCTTTTGTTCATTCCATTTCCCTCTGCTTCGTAATTTTCTCTGAGCTGCACATAGCTTCTTCCTAGTCACAAATCTGTTATTTGCCTAGAAGAGAAAAAACAGCATTCCAAAGAATAATAGTATTTGTGCCTTCTCTATATTTCTCCATTCAGAGTGAAGGGGTGAAGTTGCATACAGCGATTCTTCCTCCTCCTCTCTGATCATGAGTTTATATATAAAACTATTTCTGTATCTGAGTTTACTTTTCAACAGCTGTGAGAAAACAATCAAGTTTAGGTAAGCCGAGTGAATTTTAAATCCTTTCGGGTGAGGTTAATTACATTATATAGGGAACATGGAGCTGAAAGTAGCAAATCAGGTCACATAAATGGTAGAGGAGTAGAATTTGAGCATTAGATCTTCAAGAGAACAGAGGAAGGTAAGACTTCCTTTAAAACCAGGCTTAGGAGCCCCCTTGTGTGCCACTAGGGGGCGCCCTCTAAGAATGTAGGGCTATGCCTCTGGTGCACTCCTGTATCCTAGTGTCCAGCTCAGTGCATCATATGAAAAAATAAATAGAAGAAAATAGATGGAAGAAACAAGAATCACATAGCATCAGATATTTCAACAATTATCTAGATAACTGTTTAAATATGAGGACATGACTTTTTTTATGTACAAACTCTGCGACTTTGACAAAGACACACTGGAAACCATTTGTATAGTTTTTAAATGATAAAATAGGTAAATCTTAGGAGATGATGTAAGAAATAAGTGGCATTTCTGATTTGTGAGATGAGTATCCCACTATGTTGCCCATCTGGCCTTGAACTCATGACCCCCCTGATTCACTTTCCTAAATAGCTGAGATTATGGGCATACACTACTGCACCTGGCTATATATGGTGTTTTTAAAAGGATGTTATTTATTCTTAAAAACAATCGTTTTAAAAATTGACAAAAAGAAAAAAATCCAAGAGCAGAGAAAAAGAGAAAGCATATACAAACTAAGAGAAAACTAGAAATCTAGAATGATAATACCAACATTATAGAAGATGAATTTGAGGAGTGGAATTCAATTAATGTGTGATGAAGAATTTGTTCAAAAATAAAGTAAAAGCTGGGCGTGAAATCACACGCCTGAAATTCCAGTGACTGCAGAGGCTGAGGTAGGAGGATTCAAGTTCAAAGACAGCCTTAGCAACTTAGACTCTAAACAAATAAAGGAGACCCTGTCTCAAAATAAAACAAAAAAGGCTAGGGATGTTGCTCAGTGGTTAAGCACCCCTGGATTCAATCCCCAATAACAAATAACATAAATTAAATTTTAAAAATAATGGAAAAAAAAGAGGATGATTACCTTAAAGTATAGAAAAAATGTAGAATTCAAATAAACTAAAATGTAGATGCAGAATCATTGAAAACTACAACAAATTGTTAACTGAAAAAAAACATGATCACTATTTTATAGTTAAAAATAATAACACACATACCTCTTTCTATATGAATACTTATATATGAGATAGGATTACTTTATATAAAAGAAAAGACAGAAAAAAATAAATGTAGAATTCAGTATGTCTGTTGCCTGAGGAGATGGGTTAAGGGAAATCATGTATTTGAGGTTGAAGAAGAGCACAGAGCACAGTATAAATTTCTTACTCTTTATTTTGAGGAGTGGGTTTGCTTATGACATTATTAAGATTGACTATCTAAATACTGTTTTCAAATTATCCCAAATAATTTAAATAGCAATTAAAATAGAAATAGTAGTATAAGTACTCTTTATTATTTATTTAGTATTTGTAAATGTTAACACATGCTCTATGTGCAATGTTTTATATCAGTAAATATGAAAATATAGAGAAGAGCTTTCATAGGTATAATCTTGCCCTCAAGCCTTATAACTTTATCTTCTGTATTAGCATAAGATCATGTTTCTCTGCCCCAAATTCTCTTATAACAAGAATTCTAGGCAACCCTAAACACTGCATGTGAGGTGCAAAAAAATACATATACAAAGATTCATTTTCCAATACAGAGCTTCTTTATATTGAAGTCTCCGCTTAATTAATTTCACACAATATTATCTGCCTGACTTACTCCCTCTAAGCACCCCTGGGAATATCTGAAATATTGTACAGATGCTCTTACCAAGAATTACATTACCAAGTGTCATTCGCTTAAGTCGACATTTAGCATTAATTGAGTGTTTGGTGCCTGGAGACGGCAATCCCCTGCTTTTCACTCACCTCCAGATTCGCTCTGCATTAATGACTTCATGTCCTGGAAGTTTCTCCATGTAGACTGCTTCCTTCCCTGAAAAGGCTGACTTCCCACTCTTTGGAATCCACTGACTTCACTAGTCTCTACTGCCCTGAACAGGTTGACTTTTACTGCAGTTCTTCCTTCTGCAAGTCCACAAACTTCTTTTCCTGAGCTTTTCTCAAGCTCTATGGCCACTCATGGCAGATCATGAAAGAGAAATTCTTCCAGGTAAAGAAGGAGCTATAGTGAAAGACAAGAGGCATAGCAGAACCTAGGTTCAGATAATAGATTGGCTTGGTATAGTGAGTGTTGCAGGTTTAGAAAAGAACAGTGGGCACAGCCAGCAAAGTGCACAGGAATCACCTGGAAAGGGCCTGGCATACATGCTAAGGTGAATAATCTTCAACCTATAGGTGAAGGAATAAAAGAATTTTAACTTGGGGACTTGGAACCAGGACTTGGTTTTGCTAGGGGTGAGGAATATCAGTCCTACAACAATGGCAGACACCTCTTTTACAGTAGGGTCTCTGACCTTTTCTCCTTTTGTTCTAATTGCCACATGTATATTGTTTGTCATAGATCTCCATACATCCTGTTAGGAGAAAAGTGGTAAAACATGCTGATGGTATTTAATGATTGCAATCAATTAAGCACTTCACAGTATCTCATTCAAACCTTACAATAGCCCAGTTGAATATATTTTATTTTTTATTCTACTATTTTACTGATTAGATAAGTGAGATACAGAGTCAAGGAACTTGCCAGTGTTGCACAGTAAATTGAAGAGCCATGTTGAGGTTGTTGGGAAGCAGAGCAAATGTTATTAACCACTACATGTTTTTTGCTTTCAGTTGAAGTGTACCATGTGGCCTGTGGAACTGAATTATAATATTCCTATAAGAGGATTTAAGGTGTTGAAAGCTGCAGATTGTGTGTGACTGAGTCCCCATGAGACTCAAGGCTTTGTTTTAAATACTGCTGATGTACAAAATAGATAAAATAAAATGTGTTTAATTGGACTTCAGGTAACTCTCCCTGTAGATGTTATTTCTGTCCCTAATATAAATGAGCACCTATTAATGGTCCATAATGTATGCAGGAAGTTAACTAAACTCATTTCACACTAATTTATCAGTGCTATTGTTTTGCAAAGATGTATGTGATGAGTTTTTTCCATGTGAATCATTCCATGGAAGAGAATGATATATTCCAGACACATGATGTTCTAACAAGGTTTTCATATATTAAATGTCACAGATGATAAATGTAACCAGCTAAGATGGCTTAATAATCAGAAAGAGTATTAAATAAAAAGTGCAACTAATACTTTTTTGTGTCTAATAAATGCCAGGTGCTAATATCTAATTAATTCACAAAGCAAACCTTGAAGTAAGTATAACTATCCCCATTTTATAGATAAAGCAACTGAGACTCAGGGAAGTTATGGAACTTACTTAAGTTTTCCCTGTTAGTAGGTAGTAATGCTGTCATCCAGTGTAGGTCCAACTGAATCTGAAGACTTGACTCTTGACACTATAATATCCCCATTATAGTATGTTGAATTAAAAGTATGGATTTATAAACAGAAAAAAATTAAAATACAAAATTTGAATGATGAACTGAGTCTATTGACTCACATGGCAGCTTTATGATGATTTGGTCAAAAATCTCAGAATTTGCAGCATTGGCTTCTTCTCTGTCTAGCAGAGTATTCAGAAGTGGAACATGCATGGCTATCTGAATCAGTCCTTCAGTGTCAATAAATAACCATCTTTCTCCAAGCTTAACACTTGGATGAGACACAATTGAGTAGACTGTGGGCAGAGGGTGAAGCTTTCCTTTAAAAGTCAAGATTACAATTGATGAATAATGGAGAAACTTTATCAATAGCTAAACAATTATGGAAAGATTGTTACTCTTTTTTCTTCTTGATGGTGCCCTTTCAGATATAGGTATAGTTTTGTATATCTGATGTAACTGCATGCATATTTTGGCACAAATTGAAAAGGACACATCTCAGCTTCCCGTAAAACATAGTTATAACTATTATCCGTGCAGTATTTATTCTATAAGATTTGCTACCTGTATACATATCCATAACTGTTTCCAAATTGCATGAGTATATTATCCCCAAACTTATTAGCCAGTTGGGACTGGAATTAGTCTTACTGCCACTGGCATCCAAACACATGAAAACTCAGTTTTCTCTATTTCTACCAAGTTAATCAAAACTTGAATTTCTGGTTGATTGTCTCCACAGTTCCATTTCAGAAGTATTTTTAAACTAGTGTCCTGAAGAAGTTGATGGCTTCCTCTCTAAGAGTGCAAACCTCATTCTTGTTCTTAATGATACCACTTTCTATGATCACCAGTGCAGGACTTCTTTGGATATTGGCTAAAATCATGATGGAGTGCACCATGCTCTCAGACCCTATATGGAGATATCTCTTGACCTGAGAATGAAATAGGCACCCAGGGCCTGGCTCCTAATCACATTCAGCCTCTGCTCCTTATTCTCATATATGAGCCAAATTTCTGTGGACCCAAAATATCACATTCATGTAATACACATTCATTTCTGCTACTTTCTTACAATCCAGTCACTAGTATTCTTTCCTCTTATTTGAGGCCTGGACATAGCTATTCTATCTTCCATCTTTAAATCCATTCTACATGTTAGTGTTAAACTGATCTTCCCAGAACTTCATTTTGTTTATATTGCTCCTTTTTAAAGAGATATTTTAGCTTCCTATTAACTACAAAATAACATAAAAAATATTAAAAATGGCATAGAATGCTCCTCTTAATTTGGTAGTTTGCAGCTTTCCAAATATGTCTTTGTATTTCCACCCTTCTACCCTCTATGCTTATCCTGGATACTCTTCATTCTCTGATCACCCGCCTTGTCTCTTCTCCATACCTGGAGGACCACACCTACTATTTCTCCATCTTTCCTACTTACCATGTTCAACACTTTTTCCTCTTTTAAATAATCTTACAGTAGAGCTGGGCATGGTGTTGCACATTTAAATCTCAGCTTCTTCAGAGGCTAAGCCAGGAAGATCACAAATTTGAGGCCAGCCTTTGCAACTTAGTGAGACCCTGTTTCAAAATTTTAAAATAAATAAAAAAGGGCTGGGGATGTACCTCAATGGTCGAGCACCCTGGGTTCAATTCCCAGTACCAGAGCAAGTGGGGGAAAGAATCTTACAATTGAAAGAAACCTTTGAACTCTGAACTCACTGAATTTTATAATTTGTTTCCTGATTTACTGCCTTCTAAAATTCTATCTTACTGGTCATCTAACTATGTTCGGTGATAGGGAAATTGGTACCTAGTCTAAAATACATCACCCTATTTATGTTTTGCCAGTATCAATTCTGGTACCTTTTGGGTTCATTATTAATACTTGAAACATGTTTGCTACATGAACAAATAAATGAATGGATGATTGATTGACTATCTCTTTAGGCAAGTGTTAACTGACTTTTTGTGAATGGTTAGATTATAAATATACTCCCATTGTGACTCTACAGACTCTGTTGCAGCTCCTAAACTCTGCTATTGTAGTAGGAAAGCAGACATAAACACCATGTAAATAAAAAAAAAATGGTGGAATTTGGTGACCTGTTAGGGCTACTTTGACAACCCATGTCATAATGAAACACAAGCCATTTTGAGATAGTTTTTAGATATTATTCTTCCTCGTGTCACTCAAATCTTTCTAGATAAAATTTTATGATACTTATTCAGATATTCAAAAACAACTTTCCTGCATCCTCTGATTGTATTCAGTTCCTTCAGTCATTCTTCATATTATTTTGAGTTTTTCCACTAAGTTAGCCTTTCAACCAGATGGTATTCCATTTGTTTGTAGATCTCAGAAAATGTATAACCTAAACAATAACAACAAACAGTAATGCTTCATCTTGTTGTGACAACTGAGAATAAAAGGGGCTTCCTCTATACACTAGAGGCATAATAACAAAGCTTACATTAACATAGTGTTTGTGGGAAACACACCACATTTCCTGTGGATGATAACTTGTACTTAGCTCCATACTCTTGTCTACATTATTCTATGTTAGATAAGGTTGTTGGGGGGATTTCCTTGTTGGAGTAGCATGTTAAATCTTCATGAAAAATGCTGCCTTAAAAACAGATAATAAGTAGGAGACAAAGACTAAATTCTGACCTTCTGATTCTTCACTGAACCACATCACTCTGCTTTCCCAGAGTAGAAAAGCAAGATTAGTTAATCTGGGCAACACTTGCCAGTCCTATGAATAGGATCCCACCAAACAAACATGAGAAACCTTTCTCTTTCTTGCAGGTGCTACCTCTACAATTCATATAAAATGCCCTTTCATCTCCAAGCCACATCTCTGGTTTCCTGCTGATTTCAATTCCTTCAAAATTCACCTTTTGAAAGCAGTTGCCCCAACTACTCTCAGTTATTTAATTAAAAATTGAGGAATTCTAAACATTCTTTTAAAAATATATCAAAATAGCACATCATCTTCCACTGTAAGGGCTATCCTAGAAAGACCCTTGTGTTACAAAGTCAACTCCACTTTATATGTAAGTCACTTTTTACTTATTGTTCTATTTTTTGTTATGTACTGCTGTAATGATGTTACTATTCATACTGACAGTCTTTCAGTTACAGCCTTTCTTGGTGTCAGGGGCAGAAATTGACTCTCTTCCCTGAATTCAAGAATATTATTCACTGGAAACAGGTGCCATCTTTGTGAGGTCAGATGTGCTGGCAGTATGCATCAAAGTGGACTCCTTTCAGATAAGTCGAGGGCTACTTGGTGTTATCCACAAACCAAATTTTAATGATGAGTGAATAGATATAAATTTCTGTTGCTATCCTTCCAAAATTTACAGGTTTACATGCTATTAACTGCTTAAGAATAGTAAATGATCCCAGAATAAATTTAAGAATGCCCTACTCTATACGGTTCTATGACCTTATCAATCACTGGGTGAACAGTGGCCTAGTAAAATGTTTCTGTAGGTCTAGAAAAGTCCTTCACTCAGAACTCACTGCTGTGCAAAACCTACTTCTTGGCAGAAACTTCTCCATTTGCTTCATGCTTCATTTGAAGTATTTCATACATAAATCACCACCTGGGATATATAATGCAGGAGGCGCCTATTGCCAGTTACCACAGCTGAAACCTTTCAAGTGCCTCTGATGTTTGAGTTTCTCAAAAACATATTCCCCTAAAAATGGTGCAAACAGTCTTCTATCTAGTAACTGAAGACAATTAAAAGACGAAACTGGAACTAGCAGGCACTTCCTCAATGTGTAATAACTCTTTTCTGCCTCACTATAGGCAGTTAGAATACATTTCTTATAAGCTTTGTGGTTTTCGTCTGAGGAATTTTTTCTAACGCTTTGTACTTAACGTTTATGTGTAAGCCCTTCTGGCACTGTGTGGGGGAATCATGTGAATTAACTAGTGATGGCACATAGCTGTAAATGGAAAAATGCAATGATTTGATCTAGAATTAAGAGTCAATAAATGAAATAAAGGAATTGGTAGTGCAGAATTTCTTGAGGAATAGAGTGAAGCATTGTTTGCTGCTTATAAAATCCTAACCACATTTTCTTAAAACTGCACAGAATTGGGTAACTTGTGTGTTCTGATTGTAAAGGCTGCCTGAAGTAATATTTTACTGGACCGTAAATTGTTCTGACTACATTTCATGCCTGATAAAATCCTTACATTTACCGTAGAAAATGTAAGCCCTTGTTCCATAACTAATCTCTGAAGTTTTCTGCAACAGAGAAGTCTTGAATATTTTTCCTAGAAAATTACATGATTAAAAGTATCATATTGTTCTTTGAAAACCGGCTAGAATAATTAGGGATTTTGTTCAAAATAACCTTGAAATAAGTCTTAAGATACATCTTATAGGATATGGATGTATGCATGCTTATATGTATATACAAATATTTTAATATAAGTATTATAAATTTGTATATTTCTAAATACCTACTAATTTATCTCAGTAAATGTCTGAATTGCAACAGATATAAATACATTAAAGTTCCAACAGAGGTATAATTGCCAATATTGCATAACACTAAATAATGCCTTCTTATGTACAGGCTTAAGCATACCATCTTTACTTAAAACTACTGCATGGATAAAACTTTAGAAAATTCATTTAAACTTTCTTAGTGGGAGACAGGAAGATAAAATAGAATGCAGGCAAACTTTGGAGACAAATATATTGATGTTCAACTCTCAGATTCATGTCTTTTGAATTTTACATTCTTTTTTAAAAATTTTATTTATTTATTTATTTATCTATTTATTTATTTATTTATTTTTACAGAGTGCATTGAGATTCATGGTACACAAATAGGGTAGAACTTTACGTTTCTCCTCTTGATTGAGGTAAATTTCCCCAAGAAAAGACTTGGAGACAGAAGAAAGTTATTGGAAAGTGTACTGGATAAATATGTTTATAGGTGTCTCAACTCAAAAAAAGGGGGCTTGACCTTTGTACTCCATATTAATCAGTCATTAGACATGAGCTGCCTATGTTGTGGGGAATCACTTTGGTCAAAAGTTGTTCCCTTGGGTGGGAGGAGGAAAATTCCCAGAGAAGGACTCTGCCATAAGCTACCAGCAGCTACCACCTTGGGCAGCTGAAGGCACCCGTGAAGGGGGAGTGGAGTACAATCCCAGCAACTTGACTCTACTTACTTCATTTAAGTTTATCTCATCTTAGAGCAGCTCATGCAGAGTCCTGGAATGTTCCCTGTGTTGAGGAAACTTCTAAGAGAAATGTCAGTGGGAAACATCCCTGCTCCTGCAGCTGGCCTCAAAAGCACAAGCGATCCCGTCTTCTCTTTTCTATTACCATCCTGTGATTCCTGCTTCCTCAGTCAGCACCTCTAATGACTGATTCAGCATACCTGCTGGGTCACACAGACTGTTACTTAAGGAGCTGAGACCCTCCTTCTCACCATTCCCTACCTCGGCCTATATTTGTCCATTTGCTTTCAAAAGCAGAGAGAAAACTACTAAGAAATGCCCCATGAAGCATCTGGACACCAGACCTTCTTCCCTGTCTCTTCTCCTGAGGATGGGTGATCATCCTTGCCAATGCAGTGACTCCTTCTTTTGCTGCCAGTCTCTGGCCACAGGACCCCAAGGGATTCAGCATAGGGGGAATCAATATCTTAGTGTCCCCTCATGGAAACATTCTCCTTCTGCAAACCAGGATCCTAAATTTGAGCCTTCATTTGTAGGAACAGGAAACACAATATAGACAATGGGAATAATGCTAAGTTCAACCACTCCACTCTATGTTTTCCCCTTGGGTCCTAGGACCACATATTCTATGGGGATTCAGGATCAAAAAAATGCTCAGTGCTTTAGAATGTTTACCACGCCTTTGGGATGATACCCCACTGTTGTACGATGTCATTTCCAAACTGGCACAGAAGCTTCAATTTTTTTTTTTGTTTGTTTGTTTTTGTTTGGTTTTAGTGCTAAGGATCAAAACAAGGCCTCTTTCATGCTATGCAAGTGCTCTAATCCTAAATTACATCCCAGCCCCAGCCCCAGCTATACCTTTAAAAGGCTGTTGTATCACTCTATCCTGCCAGCCACTTCTGGATCATGTGATGATGTACCAGGATTAGTGGATCCCCTGGTTTTGCACCCACTGCTGTAGTTCGGTCCTAAAACGTTCCTTTGGTGTGGAGTCACATTATGCAGTATCATGTATTGATGTATCCAGCACTTGGTAAGCTCTCATATCATGGTGCTGAGCAAGATCCTGCAGGCACATGAGGCGTACAGTTACCATTGAGGCTCAGCATTGGTCACTGTTTCTGTAAGGTTGGAGAGCTCATCAACCTATTCATCTGTGGGAAATCAAAAACAGATTATTGATTGACCCACATGAATCAGACATGTGCTACTACACAAATGGAAAGGAGGTTTCTCTTTCTTAAAAAAGAAGTGTGTGGGAGGGGAGTGGGTGGGCAGATGGAACTTCTTGAGCAGAGGATTAGAAATACAATACAGCAGAGAAAAAGAAAAGACTTCAGGATTTCTCAAGCTGCACAAGATGTGTTCCAGTGGCTAAAATGCACTTTTAAAAACTCACTAATTTGATTTGCATTTCTTTAATTGCTAGAGATGTTGAACATTTTTTAAATATATTTGTTGATCAATTGTATATCTTCTTCTGTGAGGTATCTGTTCAGTTCCTTAGCCCACTTGTTGATTAGGTTATTTTTTTTTATGTTTTTTGAGTTCTTTATATATATCCTAGAGATTAACACTTTATCTGAGGCGCATGAGGTAAAGATTTTCTCCCAATCTGTAGGTTCTCTCTTCATGTTATTGATTGTTTCTTTTGCTGAGAAGAAGCTTTTTAGTTTGAATCCATCCCATTTATTGATTCTTACTCCAAGATTTTATCTCACTCCAATCTGAATGGCAATTATCAAGAATATAAGCAACAATAAATGCTAGTGAGGATGAGGGGAAAAAGGTACACTCATTAATTACTGGTAGGAATGAAAATTGGTGCAACCATTATGGAAAGCAGTATGGAGATTCCTCAGAAAACTTGAAATGGACAACCATTTGACCCAGTTATCCCACTCCTCGGTTTATACTCAAAGGACATAAAATCAGCATACTACAGTGAGGCAGCCACATCAATGTTTATAGTACCTCAACTCACAATAGCTAAACTATGGAACCAACCTAGGTACCCTTCAACAGATGAATGGATAAAGAAAAATGTGATATATATGTGTGTGTGTGTGTGTGTGTGTGTACACACGTAATGGAATATTACTCACCTCTAAAGAAGAATGAAGTTATGGCATTTGCTAGTAAATGGATGGAGTTGGAGAATATCATGCTAAGTGAAATAAGCCAAATCCAAAAAACCAAAAGCCAAATGTTTTCTCTGATATTTGGATGCTAATTCATAATAAGGGGGTGGGGCTAGGGAAGAATAGAGTTAGTTTATATTAGATGGAGTGGAGTGAAGGGAGGGGAAGGGGTAAGGGGGTAGGAAGGATAGTAGAGTGAAACAGGCATTATTACCTCATTTACATATAAGACTGCTTGACCAATGTGATCCTACAATATATATAATCAGATAAATGAGAAATTATACTCCATTTATGTATGATTTATCAACATGCATAAATGCATTTTACCCTCATGTATAACTAATTAGAACAAATAAAAACATTTAAAAAACTCACTAATTTGTATATTTGTCCTCGCCTGTATTTCACATCTATGAAATACTTACATATAGCAGGTACTCTATCCTTGCTTAATAATATTGAAAAAAAATTCCTGAATAATCATTATAAAGCAAAGAAGAAAAAACAGGACTTCCATCCTTGTTTGGGACACTGGTTGTAGAGATCTGTCAAAGTAGAAATAAAGCATGCAGATATCAATAAGCAGAGATGTACTTTCTATCCTACCTAGAGGCTCAACTCATAAGATTTCTTAATGATTGGCCTTGGGCCTTGAGTTTTGTGTTTTCATTTTGAAAGAATACAATTTTTGCATTTATTTCTGGTGTCCTTGGTTTTATCTTTTTCTACTTTAAAAATCTGTTTTCTAGGGACAAGAAAAAAAGCATTCTTAGCATAAACATTTCAAGCTCTAATATTCATGTATTATGAAAAATGTTTTTTCCTCAATCTACTACTAAAATATTAGTTGAAGTTATTGATATCTATTCCTCTAGAATTTTTTCTTTGCAAAATCAGATATCACATCTACATAAAAATATACTTTTAGCAAAAATAGGATCAACTTACATGTATTGATGTGTCAAATACTCTTCAGGCCTTAAAGATCACAGTGCAGAGCAAAAGTTTCAGTTTTTTGTCTATAAAATTGAGATAATAATGTAACTCATGAAATTGTTTCAGTTTAATGGGAAAACTGTATAATTTGTACATACCTCTGCAAAATGTTCGTGCATGGCATGAAGCTTGATTGTGTCATGCTTGCCATAACCCAAATAACAGCTATTATTATTATTCCTTGCCTGAATATGTATCTGAGATCCCAAAAGGATGTTTTATGTCAGTGTTTTTCTCTCACCTCCTCATTCCTCAAAGAGAACAATGACTTGAAAACATTGGTTGGGTAAATACTGCATTATCATAATTACAATTTCCCTGAGAAAAGTGGCTTGCAGTTTGAATATTCAGCATCATAATTACAATTTCCATAAGGAATGTAGAACAGTTATTATAAACAACACAATAATCACTTGGTCCGTAAGGGAGAACAGATTATTAGGGGAGTGAGGAGAGAGAAGAGGCAAAAGTCTGTGTTCTCATCAGCATTCCAGGGTAGAAATACAGAACCTGAGAACAAACTGTACTCTCCCCTTCAAATGCCCTTGCCTGAATTTATGGGAAAATGTTATGATGGCAAACTCCCATGGGTTGATTAAGTGCTGCCTATATAATTTTTTCTTTTTTATAATTTAGTTTTATACTTTTTATTAAGCATCCCCCTATCTCCACTCATTGTCATTCGTAATTGCTCTGCCACCAAGAAATTTTAAAAAATAAACACAAAATACAGGAAAGCACAAAATACATAAAACTGTTTAGGGAGAAAAGGTTCCATCAGGTATTTCTTCCTTTGTACACAGGAAAATGGGTAAAAGTTTAAAAAAAAGAAAATACCTCTTCCCTGCTTGTATTGACTTAATTGACTCATATTTCTTTCTTTTTTGTTTTAGGTAAAGTCAAAAAAACAGAATTCGGCTTTCAAGGTTGGTACTTTTCATGATGTCTTAAAACTTGTACCTTGATATGGAACAGTATGAAAGAAACAGAGCAAAAAATATCCATAGCTTTCACTGATAGCTATTAGAGGACATTTTATTTCTATTTTCTTCACTCATGGATGGAAAAGTACAAAACAGATTTTAACAGAATGCAATGTAACAATCAAATAGAATAGCGAATATCCTTGGCAAAACTGTGAACTTGGAAATAATGTTTTTCCACTCTGTCTATCCATTCATCATTTGATCCATCCACCATTTACACATTTTCAAATGAACACTTACTACATATATATTATATGCAAGGCCTGTCATCTAATTTTCCTCTATCCATACTTGGATTGGCTGAACTTTACCAGTTTCTGTATCTCCACCCGCTTTCTTCTGTGTCTTAACAACAAACCTCACCTATTATCACAGGTCTTAGATTTAACTTGCTCTTTCTGGTATTGTTGGGGAAACCAACATTACTCACTCAGCTGATACTAATCAGATACATCTACTCCCAAATAATTGAAAAACAACAGTGTTAACATAAGAAAATCACATCTTTAATAATTGTGTGATGTGGTGTGTTTGTGTGCACATGTGTATGGTGTGTGTGTGTGTGTGTCAGGGGTGGTATAGTAATATGTAATACCAGTTACCCTTCCTCAAAATACTAGACCATATGTATTATTTTCCTCTACCTTTTAAGCACTTTTAAGACTTTCTAAGAACAAACATGCTGCTGCTATGAATTTGAAAACACGAAAGGCATTGTCCACTTAGGTAGAAACCAGATACACAGAGTGACTTTTTGTAAGAATGGATTGAAGCAGACTTCATGGAAGGCAGAGGCTGAAAATGTTCCACTCAGCAAGAGTTGGTAAATGGAAGTTAATAGCAGAATATTTATTAAACAAATTTCAAATGGATAAATATTATATTTAATTTAGGGGATTGTTTTATTTTAATAAGCATTAATATAAAACCTTTCTCAATTTCATTACTACCTTTGACTCCCCAACCCTTGTAACTAAAAGGCTTGAGGAACTTAACGGAAAATTCCATCAGAGATGTTTTCAGAAACAAATGGTCATAATTAGGAGATGACTACCATATCTGTTGGCTGTTTAACTAAAATAGTCTAAATCACCTCAGCTATCAATGTTATTAGGTAATACCAGGAGGTAGGAAGTAGCCATTGAGAGTTGAATTCTAGTATCAGACTGCCTGGGTTTGAATCCTGTTTGTGCATGTATTATCTGTGTGTCTCAGGTTGGCTTAACTCCTCTAATCTTGATTTCCTCAATGTCAAAGTAAAGGAAATAATAGTTCTTATCTTATGAGATTATTAGGAAATAAAAGAGACGATATATTTACAAGTCACTTTGTCATATTGTAAGAATGCAGCAAAAGATCTTTGCTACTCTTATTACTCTTATTACTGTTATGTTACAGTAATTGTCAGCATTGTTACTATGGGCAGGCAGAATCTTTACTTCCCTATAATAAACTTCCTTCATGACTTGCTTCTTGATTCTCTTCACCAGCAGAGATGTATTCATTACATAACAAGCTTTTATTCCATATGAAAATATAAAATCACCTCGGATTGTCCACCAAGAGGTGATACTTGGTTGTGGCAAATTGTGTGTGTTTGAATTTCTTGATATAAGATTTTAATATCATCGTCCAGGCGAGGGAAATAAGTCATTTGTGTGATTGCTGAGGGGATAAGAAAGTCATAGCAAGGAGGAATGAAATAGAAGGAGAGAAAGTTGGTGCCCACTTTCAAATCTTACTCAAATGGAAACCTGCATAGCCTGTGATTTGTGTGTAGAATGTCCCCATTCTTGGCAACATGAGCGCTAATGAATGGAGAGGAGGCTGAGGTTGGGAGGAGAGAGGGGTGATATAAAAGCATCACCAAGGAAACATTCTTTCCTGGCAATAAATGTAATAGACTGAGGAATATGAGGGACAGAGTGGAAAGGGTAAATACAGGGCTAAAATTAGAATACTCTTCCTCTGGTGAGATCTGAGTGATTTTGTCTGTATATTGCCCCTGTGTACTGATGTTGATGAGGAGAGCAATGTTCCCTTGGTTGAAACTAGCCAGTGACCCCACAGTAGCTCCCTGACATCCTGAGTCCATGCAGAAGCAACCCTCTGGTGTTGGAGCTCCTGGTAAGCCTAATAGTAAGGAGCCTGAGTCAAAAAAATCTCACTTTGTTTAGTCTTTCTGAATGAAGCAAGAGATTCTGCAAAGTTCGTTGATTGATGACATGCAGAAGGAAGATCTGCCAGCTTCACAAGCTACCAGATTTATTCCAACACTTATTATGGTAATTATGAAAACATGTTAAGCTTAGAGTTTCTGGGGAGAAAGAATCCGCTCTGATAATATAGAAAATGATACTTCTAATTTGATATAATGGAAATTGCCAGGTATATTGTTATTTAAGTAAAGCAGAATAGTACTAAAAATTCTCAATCTGCCCTCTGAGATAGCAAATTCAGAACTGAGTTTATACAGGGCACACCTGCATAAAAGAACAGTGGAGCTCTGCAGTGACAAGGTGCTATGATCTGAGTGTTTATATTCAAAATTTATATGTTGAAGTCTTCTTTATGTTATTAAGAGGTGGGGCCTCTGGGGAAGTGACTAAGTCACAAGGGCCGAACCCTCTTGAATGGTGTTAGTCCCCACAGAAAAGATGCCTTAGACAGCTTGCTTGTCATGCCCACCGTAGGAGGACACAGAAGACACTTTTTATGAGGAAGCAGGACCTTACCATGCACCTTGCTAGCCTGTGCCTTGATCTTAAACTTCCCAGCTTCCACAATTGTGAGAATAGATAGCTGTGTTTTATGAACTTCCATGTTGAGAGTATTTGCTGATAGTAGCTCCAATGGACTAAGCCACAAGGATTTTTTTTATCTATAAAGTCTGAAACTTGAATGGGTTGAAATGGAACTATGATCTGCATACTGGCTCCACAGGTAAATAGTAAAACATATCTCCCATCCTTGAAGGTACAATGCTGTTGCAGAGAAATTAAAAGGGGAAAAACATTCTGGAAAACTTCAAACCCACCTCTATAAAATACTTAAGTATGTGAAAAGACCCATTTTGAACCTGCCAATGACACCCAGTCTATTCCTACAACAGTTCATGGTCACTCAACCATTTGTATGCATACTACATAAATGTTTCTGATGGTTTTCATTAACCACTGGAGACCTATTCATGCCTTTTCTGTGAAAAGGAATCACAAATTTTTGCATATAAAAGAATACCTCAACTAGTATTCATTTTAATCTTATCTTTTTCTTCAAATAACAAAACCCAGGCTCACAGAGTTTAAGCACACAATCCTAAGTTATGAAGTAGACAAGGGACAAGAGGAACCACAGTCACTTCATATAACTCCCACCTTACCATGGGGCATTCCCTAATGGTTGGTAAGGAAGACAGAAAGTTCTTTTATTTGAGATGAAAACTACTTCTGAAATACGGCACTCATAACCATCTGGTTGCCTGAAGTTGTTGTCTCCTCTATTTGTAAGCATTTCTCAAAGCCTCCTACTTCCCTGACTCTCTCATGAGTTCCCTGAGAGTAGAGCTCATGGCTGCCATTTCTCTGTATGTGAACCCTATGTATAAGGCTGGGAAGTTTGTTTTGATTCTAAACCTTCTCAAGGCCAGCGAGTTATAGTGATGTTCATTGTGAAACGTGAAGGGCAGTGTGGGGAGTGGGACATCACTGAAAATGATCAGAAAGCAAAGATGATTGGGATTTATTGTGGGCTTTGCATATATTTATATTTTAGGGTGTGTGTGAGGAGGAGATGGTCAAATGAATCATTTTAAAATTTTTTATTTGGATTGAGGATACAGCTCAATGGTAGAGTTGCAATTGCAAATGCCTGGCATATGCAAGGCCATGAATTTTATCTCCAGAACAGGAAAAGAAATCATTTGGCTAGGATTACTTGGGTTTAATGACTTGCCAACTAAACCATTGGGCAACTGATGTGATAGAGAATGCCTATTGAAAATATGAATGTATGTTTGGGTAGATAGGAGGAAAGGTCTGAAGGCTAAACATTAAAATGATTGGACTCTTTTCTTTTTTTTTTAAATAGAGAGGAAGAGTTAGAAATAAGAAAACTAATTTCCTTTTTATTATAGATTCCAGATCTCATTTCCTTTTGTCCTTCACATGCATTTGAAAAGAGGATGTAGCTCTCCATGTCAGAGTTGTTTAATATTTTTACACTGGAAATTTTGTGTTTAGATTCAAGCACCACAAATTTAGCAAGGCTATAAATAACCAATTTTGCTATGTGAAATATATAAAATATCATTCAAGGAAGCATAGATTATAGGATTATTAATTAAAGAGAAATTCTAATATTCACTTGACTTCTTCAAAGATCATTAAAGTCAATTAAATTTATAACTCAAAGAACCTCTTTGACAGATTCCTTTCTCCATCTTTGGAATAGTTCACATGGGGAAAATTTTTGAATCTTCCCGAACATTGAATCTTCCTTAAGCCCTGGTACTTCCTGTTTTTGTTGTGTACATCTCTCACCTCATGATTTCATTATGTTCTTCAATCTCATCTTTCTGCCTAAAACCTTTTTTCCTACCCACCTACCTCTCTGATTTTATATTGGTATATTCTCCATGCTTTCCTGTGAGAAAGGAAGCAATAAGAACTGATTAAGCAGATTGTGAAAATGCTAGGCCTACCCAAATGTTCACATCTTTTCTGGGCCAGCTGTATGCTAGAGAGAGAAATGGGGATGGGGGTAGTCATAGTATTTTGCTATTGACTGAAGAACTAGGCAGGGACAGCATGAATACAGGAGAGGTTTTTGAATTAACTTCTAGTCAAACATGTAGCTCTTTTCTCTACTCCCTTCCACAAAGAAGGCATAATCACCACTCTCCCCCTCACCAGACAAAATGAGAAGACAGACAAAGATAGACCTAAAATGGCAAGCCCAATTTCAAAGTTGGAAAGCAGATGAACAGGGTATTTATTGTACCAGAGCAGAGGGTTGGAACTAAAGCATGTAGGAAAAGAGTCCAGTGTTTGAGCTGCTGAACCCCAGAAATTCCCAGGAATTAGAGATACTGAATGTAGGAATTAAGAAAGGGAGGAAAATGTGAAAATGGAGGTTGAAAATCTGTAAATGGAACAACTGGACCCCGAGATCCTCTCTCCCACACCCTAAACCCCTGTACCATCCTGTCAAAGACTTGGGATTTAGTGTCTGAAAAATTCAACTGGAAAAGCACTGGTCTTGAATATACTGGGTTCAGCTGAAGGAAGGGATAAGGCATGCTACTGAAAATAGGGTATTTAATTAAAGTTTATAAAAATTAAAGTTATACATATTGAAAAGTAAGACCTTTAACACACTTCCTCAACTTGGCCCTCAGAACTGTGAAAGACAAGCTTAAATATCCAAGGAAAGAGAACAGTCTTCTCTGTAGACTCTTAATAATCCTAAAGAAAAATAACTACAGGTATGGATGCTTTCATTTCTAGAAATAACAAGAGAGTGCTTTATTGTGGACATACTGGGGCTCACCAATTGATACTCCTGCTAACACATCCAGAGATTCCTGTTGGCCTTTTATGTTCTGCTTTTAAATATAAAAAGAAGGGAACTGTAGTCTATAAAAGAGGAATATTTACACAAACAGAAATAAGTAAACTATGCAAGGAGTGAAAAAAATTATAAAAGTTATAATGCCTTCAAAATGAAGAGACATTGAATCACAAATGTAGAATGAAATGCTATAGAAATGAAAAGGAACATAAAATATAAAATGTTCCTTGAAGCAAACATATTTTAGCTAAAAAAGAAAAAGTGAAGATATAATATTAGAAATTATACTTAAGGAGGGTATCCAGAAAGTAGAAAAAAAAGTCAAATAGACTTAAAATATGAAACAGTTTAGCAAACCAGAATTAATTCTGAATACCTGACACCTGACTCAATAGTTCATGAAGTAGAGAAGAAGGTAGATGATTACTAAATAATAGTTACAAACTAATTTCAAAACTGAGATGTGAAGTTTCAGATGTAAAAGGCTTAATGGTGCTCCCAAGGAAAAAAAAAAAGAAAAAACATAAAAGTTCAAAATAGAAGAGATGGGAGAGTATTCTATATGCTTCCAGAGAAAAAAAGAGAAAAAAGTAACCTACAAAGGACTAATAACCAAGATAGATACTTCTCAGTATCAAGCCTGCAAACTAGAGTTCAGTGTATCAATGCTTTCAAAAAGCAACACTCCATCCAGGCAGGGGATCACCCATGTGGTAAAGAGAAACAAGTCCCCAAATTTTCAGGGCAGAACCTTGCAGGGTATCAGTTTATGTAGTGCCCTCTAGAGAATAAACCCAGTGCCTCAAAACAGCTCCAGTGAAAATACTGTAGAGGGCCCCAGGAGGAGTGTCTTGAAACTAAACACAGCACTGCACACAAAACTGAGTACGTCATCGTAGCCACATGTATTTAGACAAGATTTCAATTTTGCAGGAAAATTTGGGAGTGAAGCATTGATAGATTAATAGATATCATGCAAACTATGAAACTGAGCAACTTATAACTCCAGGAAGGATAAGAATGGAAATAAAGTTATTGAACATCATGTAAATGCGTTAGCTTGACTTCAGATACTTGGAGGAGTCATAGGAAGAAGAGAGACACAATTTGTCCTGTGGAACCAAGTAATAAAAGAAGAAGCCAAAATTCTCAAGAAAACACCTCCAACTCAGTGTAATGAGAAACATGACTTTCCCAGAGCACAGATAACTGGTGAGTTCTCCCTGGGAAAGTCTTCTGAACAGAACCTGAAGATCACATAACAGAAGTGAAATAAAGAAAAGCAAGCACTTTTAAGTACTTCCATTAGGTAGATAATGGAAGTAGTGTTCCAAGTCCTTCCTTCCTTTACACTGGATGATTCTATGCCCTGTTCTACTCCAGAAATACAAAAACCATCAGAAATGCAAGCTGTAGCTATTAGTACAGTAGCTACGGAGATTACAAAAGAAAGCAACAGGCTTCCACTGCTTTAAGTTTGAAGAAAAGTGCTAAATGTAGAATTAGAACAGTCTGGGCCTTATTCTGCCTCTGATTTAACACTGGGAAAAATTCAAGAACAGGATAGATAGCAATGGTGAGTTCTGATTTCACCTTTGAAAGTAGTGTGGCCCTCGTGGGGAAGGACTGCCCAGGTGCTCTCCAACAGGAATAACCTTTCCTAGTCACATACAAGGAGTCCCTCATACATTCATCCTTTGCCAGTATCACCCTACATCTCTCTCTTCCCTCTGCCTCTAAGTCCTCCAATCTAGTCCCAAACTGTATCCACTTCTCTTGGAAGAAAAGAGTACCACAAAGTGCAATTTCCTTTTTACCCCTTAGTTCTCGTCCATGTTTTTTAACTCAGAAAAAAATAGAAGGGTATATCCAAAACAGGTTAAGAAACCCCCATGCAAACCCCTCTTCACTTCCCTGTGTTTCTGTCTTTTCCCACCTGTCCCCTGTTTTTCTTTCTTCCTGGCCCCTTCAATTGGCTGCCTTCTCCTCCCTGTTGCCTTAGCAATCCTTCTTCTCCTGGGCCTGCAGGGGCCCTTTTCCAGGTAGGAGTGTGGCTCCAAGATCTTGTATCCTGAGATGGCACAGCTTTGCCTTCTAGTGTTTTACTCTATAGCCTACTTGAAGATGCCATTCTCCTCTGCACCACAGACCTGGTTCTTGGCATTGGGCCATACTTCAACTGTTTACTCAGTACTTAGGCAATTAATCAAGACCTTTTTAGCATGACACACAAGTTTTTTACACTCTGACCCAGTTGACATTTCTAGCTTCCTATCCTAATCTTCCCCTACCAAACTCCACTTGCTGCAACCATGATGGACTCCACCTGTCCTATACTCCCCTCTTCCCTCCCATCTGACACACTCCTTTAGCTGACTAGGTATCTGCTCCTCCTTGGTGAAATCTTGCATTCCCCTTATTAAAACTTAGGGATGCTTTGTGTTCCAAGACTTCACTCACTCCTGTACGAAAGCACTGAACATGCTGTGTCTTTGTGAGTTTATCTTCTTTACTTGTTTCTCAAATAAAACCATCCTATTCTTTTTGATATTCACAGGACCTAACACTTTATGTGGTTTATAGCAGGAACCCAATAAACATTATTTCAATGAATAAAATAAGTGAATGAATGAAAATATGCACTGTCGTGTAGGCCTTTTTAAACAACTCATCCAAATGATTAGTCATTAAACAAAGAAAGCTTCAGTAGGCATCTTGCACATCTGGACAATTGTAATGCAAAATATTTACTTAGGAGGCAAAGAGAGAGTCTCTTCCTGTTGAAATATAAAAGAATTTTTGTTTAAAGGAAAATTACATTGAAAAAATAACTGTCTATAGTGGAAGAGACTAAGTTTATGTCTTCAGGGACATTCTCTTATCTTTTTATATTAGGAGAGTGAACAGGATTTAAACCAAACAGTCAGTGTGATGATGTTTCCAGACAGCTAATAAAGAGGAAGATTAGAGAGCTGTATAAAATGGCAGGTGCCTCAGCAAATTCTACATTATAGACATTAAACACAGAACAAAGTGACGGCATTTTTGAAGACCTCCAAAAGTGCTGGATGTCAGTTTCAGCAGCATGGTGCCATTTTGATTGTGGTGTTCATCTTGCCTTATATCCCAGTTAGAAAACAAGATAAAGAAAAATGAAGCAAACCAGCAACAGGCAGGGCTCAGAACACAGCACTGAAACAAAACCAGATACTTACAAAATAGAATGAAGAATTCTTTCTAGTCAATCACTAGCAACACATCATTTGCACCCGGAGAAGAATCTTTGTGTCCAATCATATAAAGCATCTCAAAGAATCATCTACAGAAGGATATTCTATGACTCACTTGATATCACAGGCTCTTGGGGCGCTTAGGTTTATAACTATTTTGAGCTACAAGTGACAAAAGGCAGCTTCAAACCATCTCCTATTTGGAGACAAAGGCAATGCTGAGAACATATGTGAATATTGGCTAGAAAACAAAGCAAAGACAGTATACAGAAGAAGCCAGTTCGAATTTGGAAAAAAAAAAAAAAGGGGGGGGGGACATTTTTTGAATGCCTACTGTGTGATGAACCTTTTGCTGAATGCCTTGCAAAGAATGTATCATTGCACGTATTTTTCTATTGTGAATAACACAAGGTTAACAAAATATCAGTATGTAGAGTATAAACACACTACTGTAAACAGAAACATCTTACATCTAAAGAACACGGGTTAAGGTGTTGGTGTCAACAGAAAATTTCTCTAGTTTATAGCAAAGGGAAATCTCAAATGCACATCACGTACTCTTGAACTTACTTTCAGTTTTGGGAGATAAATCCAGGTGTCCAAATTCTTTCTAGGATAGGAGGCTGAGCTTATGAGTGTGTAGAAACACCCTAGTCATCAATATATATGAAATATTTCCTCAAATATTACAGTTGCATTTTAATTATCTAATAAGATATTTAAATGTGTTCATCTGCTTAAATCCACACAAAAGTACTTGTTAAACTCAAAGACATCGAATGACTATACAACAAAAATCTCAGAGATCAATCATGACAATAGTAGGAAATTTCTACAGTGCAATTTTTAATACAGGATTTTTTTCAAGTGAAGATGTGCAACTAGCTGCTGCCAGTGGTTCCACTGATTAATGGGGATTTTAATTTGTGACCTCGAAAGACAAATAGTAACGAAGTGCTTGACTGTCTCTATGACTGATGGTGCTGTCTGAATTTCTTCGTCTGTTGGAAGAACCCTAAACTTCTGTTTGCATGACTATTACCTGAAGGGTTACTGGTAGCCAAACATAAGTTAGAGATACTTACTGTCTTGAGTCAAATTGAATTACCTACCAGCAAGGGGTCATTCACTGCTCCTTCCTATTATATAATTGCCCATTCAACCTCTATTCTGATTTTTTCACAGATTTTCCTCTTTAGTTTCTTACCCCAGTTCAGTACTTCTTCCCAGTAGGACTGATGCTTAGGTGGTATGGTTAGTTCACTTATTTTTGATCTGTGATTCAGTGGAGCATAGGCTCTGGAAATGAACTATCTGGACTTGCATCTCAGTTTTTCCACTAATTGAGTATGCCTTTGGACAAGTTGCTTAGAATTACTAAACTTGAATTTCTTCATCCATAAAATGAGGGGTGCATCCTAAGGGTTTCATGAATATTAAATAGGATAATCTGTTTACCATGCTTGACCTGCAGTAGATACTCAATTGGGGTTATTACTATGACTTTATAATTATGCTGGAATAGAACAAGAAATGTGGAAGTAGTTTCTAAACTCTATGCTTAGACCAGATGTATAAGCAGTTCCCTTGAGTTCTTACTCAGAAAATGAAAATGCAATAGACATCTCTTCTGCTGCTCAAATGCTGGGAGAATTGAAACTAAATTAATCTTGTCAGAATAAAACACTTTCCAGGTCATTTTATTTTTTACCTTAACTGCCTGAAGAATGAAGAGTCCAGCTCAAAACCAAGCGACTTTTATAACAGGTTAAGTTCTTCTGCTCTTTCGGTTCTTTTACTTAATCTTTGCTTTTGGTTTACCTAAAGTTATATAGTTTTCACTTGTGTTTGACTTCTAGCTTCCCTCCAATCCTTTTGAAGCAGAACAGTGAAATCCTTACTGAAGACTCTAGAAGTACTGGCAGTCTATCTTTCTGTCTCTCATACAATTGACAGCATCTAGGGAAATGATACACCTGGTTTGATCCATACTGGTTCCCTGGAGACCTTTCAAAGTCATATATCATGCCCAACCCTAGTGATTCAGAGTCTATGGATAATGGTAGAGCAGGAATCTGTCTCTTTTAGCAACTTCTATTTAGATAAAAAATTCAAATTCAAACAATACTCTGCTGCCCGTAGAAAATCAATGGCCTGGGTGATGTAGCAGGGAAGAGACGGAAATAAGTCTGTCTTCCAAAGCAGAACCAATCTGTGTGACCTCAGAGAATCATTCCACCTGTCTGAGATCCAGTTTCTTCATCTTTGAAAGTTGGAGAAATCTGTAAAGGTCTGTTCTACCTAACTTAAGAAGTTGCTATAAAAATTAAATGAAGTAATATGTTTAACATGAATAAAGAAGCACATTACATAATTAAACAATTATCTAATTTCCATAATCTAGAAAAAGCAATATAAACTTTTAGAAGCAGATAGTTACTTGGTTTAGAAATCAAGGTCCTGTAACCATGACTTTTGACTGTTCCAGACAGAAAAATTGTATTAAATCTTGAGTCATTTCAAATTAGGAGGTTGTGAAATCAGTTTAGCTGTGGTCCTAACATTTACAAAGTAGAGAAGAATGGAATGAGATAAGGATAAGATTGGAGAGGAGAGGATAAAAAATATCAGAGTACATTGCCCACAGGTATAGCAAGTTTAAAATATGGTGTGAATATTTAAATCCATTGTTCTTCTGCTATCTTGCATCTTCTTCCAGCTTATTCCCATGCATTCTGACTTAGATTTGGAGAACATAGGAATGGAAGAGAAAAAGTAGTGGTTAATGGAGTAGGGAAAGCAGGGTAGCCAGCAGAGTCCACAGAGGACATTAAGTGAGATAAACAGGCATATTCAGAGAAAGGCCAGAATAGGTGCATCTTCAATGTCCTCAGAAATCCTGTGGCAGGCACTCAGTTTCTCAGATGATTAGGAAGTTCTGGAGCAGTTTCATTTGGAAATTTAAAAAGCAATGGTCCTAGAAAGCTAAAGGAAGTAACCCAGTCGATTTGTATGTCCAAACTTTGTCAACTATAAATCTCACTACAGAGGGTGTATGTTGCAGGTATAAAGTATTATCAGCCATTCTTTTCCTCAACTACCTCTGCTGAAATCAAAGTCCATGGTTACAGTATAAGAGCCCTTTCTTTGGCTTCCAAATAAGGAAATAGTGCTCAAAGATCTGAGAGTGAATTTCAAATTCCATTTTTTCCCTCATTTTAAAGAATTCATTGTCCTTCTTAGTAGCCTAATACATCATATGCCCTATTTAGTGGTTACATAATGACCAACATTTGGTGAGCTCTCATCATATACTAAGTGGCTTATGACCATAATCACTTATCATCTACAACTCCAGGGAAAACATTTTTGTGTATATGGCTTCATAGGTGATCTGACTGAAGTTCAAAGAGAGTAAGTTATTAACCTCAAACTACATGAGTTGCAAGGGATGGAAATAGAATTCACAGCCAGGTCTCCATAGCCATTCACTTGCAGCTGGACCTCACTGCCTCAGCTTCTAGAGCCAACAGATGCTTATGGACTAATTTTGGAAGGTCATACATAACATTGTTCTAAGAAGGAAACATGTATGAAAAATCAGGCTAAATAAAAATGTTGTGCATTACTCAGTCAGATGCTACTGAAGATTCTGTCTCAACATCTTCATTTTGTAACTACATACATTGTGTATGCATTGTGCCTTTTTTCTCTGTGGATTATAAATGACTTGGCGGAAAAAGTGACTGGTAATTCTTTTCCCTTTTAAATGTTAATTTTGTGGCATGCTCCATAAATCTATTTGCATTCTGTCATTCAAATGATAGTGATTGAGATAAAAAGAGCATCATGCTAAAAATGTATTTGTGATTATTCAGGGAATATAGTTAAAAATGAATCATTTCATGTATTTTTGTAATTTCAGGGCCAAGGTTAGAACAGGTTGTATATATGTGGAGGGTGGAGTTCTCTTGTGGGACCACTGATATTTTGTTTTGTGTTTAACAGTTAAGAAGGTTGATATCAATTTGACCTGAAATTGTGCTACACAGAAGGAAATATCCCTTGGAAAGTATTGTATTCTCTGAAGAGCTATTCCCAAAATCTATTTGCTGTGTGCACCCTGTGATGAATTGAGATGGAAGAATAAAGCAGCTTTGACTACCTCTCAAGATGACAGGAATCTGGGGAGCATTTCTCCCAGTTCCCACCACCACCACCACCATTGCATGACATTAGAGCTGTTCCTCCCCTTTTCAAAACCATGGGAGATGCAGGAGAAGTCCTCCTTGCTATCCACTCTTTTTGGATGGCTTCTTTTGGTAGCCATCACAGGTTAGGCAGAGGAAACAGGCAATAGATTTGCTGATTTTCAAGGGCACATGAAAATTTGCATTCTGTGATTTTCCCTACTCTCCCTGGTGTCTCAAAACAATCTGGAATTAGCAAGCCTGGATATTGGCTAATGAAAATGAACAGACTCACACAGATTCCCCTTTAGCAGCAATTGGATTCAACCTTTACTAGACAAGATCAGCAGCCCAAAAACCTATATTTGAATGAATAAAAATATTTCCTATCCTCAAGAAGTAAGAAAGGAGTCAGGTAAAGCAGCTGAACTATAATAATTACAACATAGTAAACAATAATGTTTGCTATGTACCAGACATATAGTCTTTACCTTAGCTCTCTGGTTTGGGTGCCACCACCACCAGCAACCCCATTTTATAAAAGAGGAAACTGATGATCAGAGAAGTTGCATTTTCTGCCTGTGGCTCATGTGTCTGGTTTAAGGGGTCATGGTCCCAATTATTTCCTTTCCTGGTCAGAGTAAAACTTTTTAAGATATATTATTTGACCTTGAATGACTTTACTTAAGTCTCATACGGAGAGCCATGGAAAGGGGCTTGATTACAGTTTGCCACATTTTGAGCACAACATATATCAAACTATTCTTTTCATTTGTGACCAATCAATTGAAAAATAATGATGTAGAGTCTGCTATGAATTGGGCATAGTCATGTACAACAAGAGATTCTGCTTAGTGGCTGAATGTCAACCTGGCACCAGGCATCCTACATTGGAATCCATTACTAGCTCTATGGCCTGGAGAAGCAACTTCATGCACTTCAGTTTGATCATCTAAAATTAGAGATAGAAATACCTCTGAAGAGTTGCTATGGGGATTAAATGAGTTAATTAAGGCAAATCAATTAAAATAGTGCCTGGTATATAGTAAGAGTGTGATAAGTTTTATTGCTATGGATATTACTAACCTGTTTTCAAGCTAAAAGCTGTTAAATTGTTTTAACAGTTTTAACGGTCTAGATGGGGAAGAAAACAAATTATTCTGAATCTATCTTTTATATGAAATTAATTCAGATTTGGAAACATTAATAAAATAGTTATAACCTTTTAAAGCTTTTAAAAAAATCATGCTTTTCTACCTAAGTAATGTAGCTATACATTGAAAATTTCTTTTTTAAAAAATAATTTTTGTGGTTGTAGATGGACAGCATGCCTTTATTTTATTTGTTTATTTTTATTATTTTTTTATTTTTATCGAACTCAGTGCCTCACACATGCTGGGCAAGTGTTTTGCCACTGAGCTACAGCCCCAGCCCCACTTTTAAAATTTCTAGATTCATTTAGTTTATTTAATTATTTATTTAAATGCTACATCTAGTATTTATTGATTCCCTTTTAGACTCATGCATCGAGAATACTGAATGAAAACCCCATTTATAAAATATGTAGAAGTCAACCTCCATGAGAGGTTTCCCACTGTTTTCTACTCTGTGTATTTTTAAAACACTAACATGAAATCATTAGTATTGAAAGTAATCATAGTTAATATTGAAAGTGTCTGTAATTGCTACTGCAGAGTAGAAGAAAAATGATATCTCATTATTGATTGAAATATCACATACTACATATTTAGTTAGCTTTTTCATCACTGTGACCACAATACTCAAAAAGAACAAATGAATGGAGGTAAAGTTTACTGGGAGCTCAGTTTCAGAGGTCTCACTCCTTAGATGGCCAACTCCAGTGCTTTGGACCCAAGGTGAGGCAACACATCATGGCAAGGACCTCATTGAGGAAAGCTGCTCAGTGCATGGTGGGGTCAGGAAACAGAGAGAGTGAGAAAGAAGTGACTGCCAGGAAGATGCACCATTTCAGGGTAGCCCCCAGTGACCCACCTGCCTGAGTCACACCTCCCCAACATAAAACTATCACCCAGTCAGTCCATTTAAACTAGGATGGATCGATGAAGTTATAGCTGTCATAATCCAATCATTTTACCTCTGAATATTCTTGAATTAACAGGAGCTTTTGGGTGACCCCTCGCATTCAAACCATAACACTACAGTTCTGCGGTTTACTTGTTCAAGCAAAAAATATAATCTAATTTAAAATGTTGCCATGATTATTTATGCCTCAATTCTTGCTTGTATTGTATGGTTATAATTGTTAATAATCATATAAATTTCTCACTTTTAAAACAACAAATTTAGGATTCTATTTTGGAATATTTGTCATATAGAAAAATAGCATGTCTGTGATTATACATAGTGAGTCTAACACTTAACATTTGCTTTACTTACAATTATATGCTCTATAATGGAATTATATCCTGAAAAGGCTAAATATTATATCCCTCAAGTATAATGTTGTTTATTTTCTGTTTTGTTTTGGTTTGGTTTTTGCTTTACTTCTGTATCAGAAAGATTTCTAGCTATTTAACCACTAAAAGAATGTATTTTCCAATTGTCCCAATTTTATAAGTGGTTAATTTAGAGCCCATATGATAACTATGATTAACTTGCTTTGCAAGCTTGAAAGAACCACAAAGTAGAGTGCTTGATATACTTTATCTGTTTTAACTGCTAGCCATCCCAACCACTCACCAAGATCTTGACCACTGGGATAGATGACAACAAATGACATATTCTGTCCTGGAACGCATTAGTGCCATAATCGTTTAGGGAAACTGATTGTATAGGAGCCTAGATGTATATATTTAAATAAGTAATATGCATGCTTATTTTGAAGTTAGTAATAGTGCTTTAGAAGTTCTTGGAGCAGTTTTTATCCATTCTCTGATATTTTGTTCCAAGTATCACTCAGTGGAAGCAGAAGCAACCTTAGAGATTGGAAGTAGGATCCAATGGCAAGTGCTGCTAAAGTAAGGTTGCCACTTAATTGAAGGATGATCTTTCTTATAATTAATACTATATAACAGCAGAGAACTGACCACCTGTCCTGGGGTTATTCAGGTAGATGCTGAATGATGATTATTTAGAAATGTGGTCGAAAAGATACTCTAATAGTTGGACATTTATGTAAATGTTTGCTCAATTTCCTTATAACCCTAGGAATTTGTTTCTGATTTAGGAAATTCTTGTCTAGCTGAATTCTTATTTCCTATGAAGAAAGAGCTGCATAGTATAGTGATTAAAAGCACCAATTTTATGAGAAAACAGTTGGACCTTGAGTATGGTTCTTGCTGCTACTGACCAACTGAACAATCATAGGCATTCATTCAACTTTTTCAAAGACAGTTTGTACAGCTGTGAAGAAAGAACAGTAAGTAATGAGTAGTGAGAAATGAGTGCACATATATTAAACTTTGCACATATACTTTATAAGTACACATATATTAAGTATGGAAGTGCTCATAACTGAATTGGATTTGTCTACAGACCTAGGGAGTCATGTCTTTCAAAGGACAGAGGGAGAAATGATTGAAAAATGTATTCTGATTGGAACTAGGGAGACAGTAATAACATTCAATGATTTTTCCAAACCTATACATACATCTCTGATGTCATTCTACACTATACCACTTTGATGAATACCTAGTTGATAATAGCCAGAAACAAATATCTTCATGTCAGATGTATAACGAGTAAGACATTTTAGCAACGCATGAAGTGTCCATGATTGTTTTCCTCTACAGGTGATTCCATAATCTGTAGCTCTATACAGATGCTAGAAGACATTAAACACCTAACTAAGTGCTGCATACATCATTGTAATACCCTGAGAAGCTGAAAATTATATCATCTCTCAGTTCATATTTATCACTCCCTGCCAGGCCAATTTCACCTGACCAGTTTTAAGGTTTTCTTGCATCTTTGTGTAACATGATGTTACTTAATGCTTGCAACAATAAATTAAAGCTCTGGTGATAGATGTTTTATCTTCAGACACACACACACACACACACACACACACTCACACCTTAACAAAAACCACATTTCCCAAAGAGTACAGTGTGAGTATTATGTGCAGTAACTACATAAAAACAATCTTTCTTAGGCTATAGTTTCTATTCTTCCCTGTGTACCCTCCTGAAGTCTGCTGACAAACATGCAGAGCCAAGTTCAAGAGAAATACAGAGAGATCTCCAGAGATCACTGTGCATCTCTGGTGGGGAAAAAGGTTCCATATATAATTTTGTAGACGCATTCTCACTTATTCAAGAAACCTTTTGTTACCTCAAAAATGGAAATAATGTGAGGGTTTCAGCTAATGTCTGACACTGAAGAGAAACAGAATACAAACATAGTCAGCAGCTTACTTTAGAAGCAATTTTCAAATGATATTATGGAAAAAATGAATCCTCCATAACAACACATGTGTATATGTACACACACACACACACACACACACACACACACACACAGGTACACACATATACATATAGGGATGGGAGCAAAAGGAAGCTATTTGGGATCTGAGATTGTAATGAACCTCAATGAGAAAAAATAAATGGTAAAGACAAGTAATTTGAGTTTTAGATGTCTATTCATTAGAATTCTGATTTTTAAATATATTTCCTCTGGACTCAAACTTGAATGTATTTCTCTTTCTATTCAGAATTCTTTGGTAAATTCTGTTAGTACTATTAATCAATGAGCAATTTGTATGTGTGGATGTGTATATATGTGTGTGTGTGTGTGTATGCTGGGACTTGCACCCAGTGCTTCACACATGCTAGGTGTGCACTCTTGCACTGAACTACACCCCCAGCCCAGTGAGCACATTTCTTTTAGGATTTGAATTAAACCATGGTAAGAGCTGCTTCATTCAAATGGATCCAGGTGCAGAACAAATTCAGCAGTACAAAATAGGAAGCTTCTCAAGTCTCTGTACTTTTTACATTATATAATTAGATTCTATTTGGCTGCTTTTAGCTACTGACAACAACATACCTTCTATTGAATTTATTGTGGATGAGGAGATGATAGGTGTGAAATTATATTAAAAGAGTTTTCAGTGTGAATTTAGATATGATAGGACAGATTAAAAAGAAAACCCTACAAAACTTCTGAAAAGTATAACGTTTGCTGTTTGGTCAAGCAAGAAGATAAAATCTGTGTAGGTTTGTTTTATTATATTTTGGGAGGCAAGGATATTAAAGTAACTAAAAAATGTCTTTCAGAAATTCACTTTAGAAACTCATTAACCGAGTTTGTTTTGAAAAGGAATTTTGAAATTTTACCTTAAATGCTACCATTTGAGTATTTCTGCATTTATGACTTGAAAGAATTGATAAGTAAAATTGTGTTTAAATTTCTGAAGTTTTAGAACATCTGAAGCTATTAAACACTATCATTTTGATATGTAATTTTAGAGCCAAAGGTAGTATGCTACAAAATGTTTACATTTTATTGAACTTGCTTTATATTTCCAAAGCATTAGCTCAAAATGACTTGCATTTTTCTAAAAGTTAAAGCAAAATTAATAGTAGTGAACACCAACATGGAGCATGTACATCTCTAACCTATTGGTCTGTGCATATAGAAAGAAAAGGCCTAATTTTTAAAATAAACATAATATGACTTAAGGAATTCAATCATAAGTCATATAAATAGTACCCACTGTATGAGTGGTACCCTCCATTTGATTCCCAACTTCTAAGAGATCAATGTATTTAGATTCCACACGAGTGAGATCTGTACTTGTGTTTGTGTGCCTGGCTTATTTCACTTAGGATAAGATCTTCAGTTCTACTAATGCTGTTTCATATTGCAAGATTTCAGTCTACTTTAATGGATGAATAGTATTCCATTGTGTGTATGTACCACAATCTCTTTATGCATTCATCAGTTGATGGACAATATTGTTGCTTCCATTTCTTGGCTGTTTTGAATATTGCTACAACAAACGTATGAGTGCAGATGTCTCTTCAACATACAGAATTCATTTCCTATGCATATATGACTAATAGTGGGACTCATATGGCAGTTCTACTTTTAATTTTTACTGTTTGCCACAATGACTGCACAAATTTCCTTCTAACCAACAGTGTGCAAGGGTTCTGTTTTCTCCACATCTTCACCAACACTTGCTATCTTTTGTCTTTTCTATAATTTCTACTCTAATTAAAACGAGTAATACTTCTTTGTGATTTTGATTTGCATTTCCCTTGTAATTTGTGATGCTGACCATTTTTTTCATATACTTCTTGGTCATTTGTATGACTTCCTTTCAGAAAATCTGTTTAGGTCTATGGTCCACTTTTAATCAGGTTGTTTTTTATATTGATATTTGAGTTTTTTGTATATCCTGAATACTAACCCCTTGTCAGATGTACAGTTTGCAAATATTTTCTCCCATTTCATGGGTTGTTTTTTTTTACTCTGATGATGGTTTCCTTTGCTCTGCAGAAGTATTCAGTTTTATATAATCCTGTTTGTGTATGTTCCCTTTAATTTTCTGTGCTTTGGAGTGTTAGCTAAAATTTCCTTTGCCATTATAATGTCTTAAAGTAATTCCCATATGTTTTCTTCTAGTAGTTTTACAGTTTTCCGTCTGACATGTAGGTCTTTAATCCATTTTGAGTTCACTTATGTCTACAATGAGAAATAGAATTGTATGGATATATAATTTCTCCACCACCATTTGCTGAAAAGATTTTCCTTTCTCCAGTGTGTATTATTAACACCTTTGTCAAAGATCAGTTAGCTGAAGATGCATGATTTATTTCTAGACTCTCTATTCTGTTCCATTGGTTTATGTATGTGATTTTATGCCAGAGTCAAGCTATTTGAATTGTTATAGCTCTCCAGTATATTTTGAGGTCGGGTGGCATAATACCCACTGCTGTGTTCTCTTTGTTCAAGATTGCATCATATTTTTGGGGACTTGAGGTCTCCATGTGAATTTTAGCATTTTTATCTAGTTCTGTGAAGAAGGTTTTTGATATTTGGATACAGATTGCATTGAATCTGTAGATCACTTTGGGTAGTTAGACACTGAAACTACCGATTAATCTAATCCATGAACACAGGAGGTCTATTTCAATTTCTTTTATCAATGTTTTATAGTTTTCATGGTAAATCCCTTCCACCTCCAGCTAAATTGTCTTAGGTTTGTTTGGTATTTGTTGTTGATTTCACTGTTGAAAACAGGATTTCTTTTTCAGATATTGTAGTATAGCAATGTTACTGATTTTTGTATGTTGATTTTTGTATACTTCAACTTTGATGAATATTTATTAGTTTAATAGTTTATATTAGCATTTTTGGATTTTCTATTCATAAGATTACATCATCTGAAAACAGATGATTACTTTCTCTTGCTTTAATGCTCTGGTTAAGACTTTAAGAATTATGTTGAACAAAAGTAGTAAAAGTAGGTATTGTTGTCTTCTTACAGATATTAAGAGAAAGCCTTCAGTTTTTCTTCATTCAGTTTAGTGTTAGCTGTTGGTTTGTCAAATATGACCATTATTATTTAAGATATGCATATTACAGTGAGGCAGCCATGTCAAAATTTATAGCTGCACAATTCACAATAACTAAGCTATGGAGCCAACCTGGATGCTTATCAACAGATGAATGGATAAAGAAACTGTGGTGTACTTAGCCATAAGGAAGAATGACTTCATGACATTTGCAGGTAAATGGATGGATGGATGGATCTGGACACTATCATGCTAAGTGAAACAAGCCAATCCCAAAAACCAAAGTATAAGTGTTTTCTCTGATATGTGGAAGCTAAACTTCAATAAGGGGATGGGGGAGATTAGAAGTTCAGAGGATTAGACATAGGGGAATGAAGGGAAGGGAGGGGGATAGGAATAGGAAAGACAGTGGAAAGAATCTGACATAGATTTTCTATGTACATGTATGAATATACAAGAGTGAATCCCACCATTGTGCACAGCCACAAAACAGGGGCCCTAATTAGAATAAGATATATTCCATGCATATATAATTTTATCAACATAGACTGCACTGTCATGTATAAATAAAAAGAACCCCCCAAAATTTTACTTCTATTCCTTGTATATCTAATTTGTACACAGTTTTAATCATGAAAATATGCTAAATTTTATCAAATGCCTTTTATACATGTACTGAGAAGATTGCTTGGTTTCTGTCCTTCATTCTGTTGATGTGGTGTATCAGTTTTTTTATGGTTTAAACACAGGGTGTCCCCCAAGAGCTCATGTGTGAGACAATGCAAGAATTTTCAGAGATAAGATGAAAACTAAAACCTAAACAGTGGATTAATACACTAAAACTCATTATCTAGGCAGTAAATCTAGGTAGGTAGAGTGTGGCTGATGGAAGTAGGTCACTGGGAGCATGACTGTAGGGTTTATATTTTATCCCTGAGGAGAGGTGCTCTCTCTGTTTCCTGTTTGCCATGTCCTGAGCCACTTTCCTCTGCAATGTCCTTCTGCCATGATGTTCTGCCTTATCTTGGGCCCAGAACTCTGGAGTTGGCCATCTATGGACTGAGACCTCTGAAACCATGAGTCAAAATAAACTTCTCTAATTGTCCTTATCAGGTCTTTTGGTCATAGCAATGAAAAAACTGACTAAAACAATGTTTATTGATTTACATATGTCGATCTAACATATGGCATCCCTGGAATGAATCCCATTTAATAATAGTAATTAATCTTTTTAATGTACTGTTGGATTGAGTTAGATTAGATGAATTTTAAACAAATCTAAATTTATATTTTGATATTATCCTCCACATGAAAATAAATCAATAATTTTAAAATTTTTAATAATCATTATGGATTTTTGCTAGTGCTAGTAATTTTTTATTTGAACTTACTAACTTATTAAGTTCAAAGTAATTTAATCTTTTCAAAATATGCAATTTACTTTTCAAAGAAACTATATAATCATTCTTAACAGGATTCAATTTCAACATGATTTAATCAAGCTTATTAATTTATATCCGTTTTGAATAATGAATCTGCTAGACTTAAAAATGTGCATTAAACTTCTCCAAATAATTTAAATTTTGTATATTTAATTGATTAAAAGTAGATTTTAATTTTTTATTTGTATATAATAGTCCGTGGCTTGCTTAGATCTGCATTGTAGTTTTTAGATTATAACTATAGAATATAAAAATCTTAGTCATAAGTTCCATTTTATGATCCTATTGCTCACTTTTCCTTCATGTTTGCTTAGCATATATTTCCTTTATCTTCAACTTTAATCCTTTCCAAAAATTATTTTGCTTTAGGTGTGATTCATGTCAGTATTCAATAACTAAAATTATTTTGATCACAAATGAGTTTGTCTTTTGCAAAGTAAATTTAATTCATTCATCTATATGATGATAGTTTTTATCTTATTCCTCTTATATAATTTTACATTGTCTATTGTTGTGTCTTCTTATGATTTCCTCTTCCTTCTTAGGATTTTTCAGGTTGTAATCTTTTCTCTGGTAATCAGTCGTTCCTGGTTTTTCAGGACCTTCAACATCTATCCTGCCAGGCACATGACTTGAAGATTTTATATTCTGGTTCTACTGCACATATTATATATTGGTACAATTTGAATAATATATTGTATATCCTTTTATCTACTTAAAGATTGAAACTATATCAATAAATACCTCTTTCAGCAAGGTGAATGCGTTAGCCATGCCTTCCATATATTCCTATGAATAATCTGGAAATGTGTTATTTCTAACATTATGTATCTGCTTCAGAAATAATTTACATTAGACATCTGTATTTACATTAAACTCTAATATAATGTTAGCAATTAAGTATAAGGGCTCCATGGATTTAACTAATTTTTACTGAGTGTTTACTTTGTACCAGGCAGTGTAGGATTCTAATTTACTGTTGGATTGGTTTCCGTGCTACATGGTGTCTTCCCTGTCTTGAGCCTTATCTCTCACTCACTGTTTGGAATATATTCCTAAATGGTTTCACTCAGTTAATCAAATGTAAGGAGTAGTCCTGAATGGTGTAGAAAGGAAGCCTAGCTTTTTTGCTTTTAAGGACTTTGTGGGTATATATTTCTTGAGTTATAACTCTTTTTTTTCTCCTCAGAACTCTGAAAACTTTACTCTATTATCTTTTCCAGAGGTGCTGAAAAGACTGATTTCCTTCTAATTCTTTTTCCTTTTAAGTAACATCTTAGCTTTTTTTTTTTTTTCCCCTCGAGGTGCCTACAGGGCTTTTTAATCACCACTACTATAAATAGATTTACAGGACAGTCTTTGTAGACAGGACCTTCTATTCATGCAGGATAATCTGTGGCTGGATTTCTTAATTTGCCAGAACCATAAAAATTTTGCCTTGGACTTCTTACCAGTCTTGCTCTTTATACTAATTCCATTACATAACAGGTAGATCCAGAACTCTGCAGTCCAAGAAGCACAAGTGCATAATTGTTTTCTTGTTTGTTTGTTTGCTTGCAGGAGAGTGTGTCTGAGCCCACACACGTGCATACACTACCAACAGCATTTGCTGTTGTTTGCAATTTATGTCATAGACTACAAATAAAATCTAAGTTTAACTTGTCATTATCCCATCACAATCCTTCATTTCCTGGCCCATTACCTTACCATTCCTGGCCCACCAGGATAGTATTCTAGATTTCCAAACAGACAACACTTGTCTACTTACCTCAGGTTTCCCCGTTTCTGGAGTCCTCAGTGAGAAATGCTGAAAAAAGATGATTGTCATGTGGTTTATAAAATGACCACAAGGAAAATAAATGTTCTGATTAGAGTGGATCTTTAAATCAGTTTACAACATCCTGCTTAAGACTTTTTTGCTGCTATTGAATGTCTCACAGTAAAGCCACTCATTTAAAACAGAGAAGGATTCATCACCAAGAGCAGCAAAACCAGTTCCAGCTGTTTTGTTGTTACTTAACTGATGAGAAAATGTTCACTAAGGGTCTTTTAGAGAAAAACTAGTTTGTTTTAATTATGTAGAGAAATTTGCAAACAGTATTACATTGTATTTAAGCTACATTTTTAAGTCCTAAACTCACACCACTACAGCCTCCTCTAGAATTTTTTGCTCTAATTAGTTATGACCCCCACCTGCCTCATATATAGTACTCAGCTTATTTTCTGATGGATTTTTGGATAATATGAACTTGAACCCTAACGTTAAACAAGAGAGGAAGTCATGGAGAGAGAGAGAGGAGAAAAGAGAAAAGAGAGAGAGAAATGAGAAAAGAGAGAGAAACAGTTTTCACCAAACAGCTAATGCTAAAAAGCAACCAAGAGGCGACCTCCCAACAGGTCTTCAGCTCCACCAATTGCTGTTGGGTCTCTGCAGCACTGCTAAAAGGAGAATTTTACCTCTGGTGGGGATGAGCATGGGAGGTGGGAACAGCACATTGTGATGAGTTTGGCATGTTTTTTGAACTCTACTGTCTCTTTATTGCAGGATTTGAGGTTTACAGTAGAAACATTAATACGACAATGGAAATGTGAACAGTACAAGATAAAGGACAAGGAAGGATATGGATTAGAATTCAGAGTTAAAACAACAAGCAGAAGACTAGCCGTGCAGAGAGCCATAGTTTTGTTCCAGATTTGACTTTATACTTCCTTGAGTAGAGAGAAGGAAAACTGGTCATTTCTGCTGTCAGCGTTTTTCAGAGAGAAAGGAGATAACATTCAGATCCTCAGAAGAAATAGGCTTTCCTGGCTATTGGTTTTAAGAAACCTCTTTCCTTCTGTCTTGAGTACTTAGAGTTATGCTGCAGAAAAGGCTTGAGCTCCTGGGTAATGTGCTGAGTATTCATTCTAACTCTACCCCATCTGGAGAAGAGAGGGCTCTAAATGTCTGAATACCCACAGGGAATCTGAAGTTGGCCAACACTTAAGGAATCCTTTGCACATTTACAGGTTTGCACCATTTCCCACCAGGGGATACTACTGTTGATCTAATTCTTTGAACTTTATGGTGGAGAAGGAGCAGGTAAAAAAATTGGGGGATTAGGAGACCAGTCTGGGATATTTGTCTGCTGTGTAAGAGTTAAACAAAGCAATACCTACTATGTGGTTCTCAAAATGACAAAAGCATTTTGTAAAGTGTAATTATTATCTTTTTAATTTGTGAATATTATTTTGACAAAATGGCCAATATTATACAAGTCACATCTTTTCTGATTGTATTTAAGGCCTACTTTATTTTCTACAATTGTTTTATTAGCTGCTTTCTATGAAGAACTGAGTTCTTATCACTATGCAGTATGTCTTTTCTCAACTAATGTTCTGCCTGCACTATTTTATAAATCGGCAGCAAGAAGTTGTATTCTATAGAACCATGTTATTATACAATAAAGATTTGACTTTAGTGAGCCTGAACAGTATGACATAGACATAACATGTGCCTGAAATGATAGGTAACATTATGTAGAAACAAATCTGTGTCTACTGGCTGTAATAACACCTTTTCTAGTTTCTCTGTTGTCAAAACATTTAAAAGAAAAATCAGGACTTTTGTTTTTTTGGTGTATGTGATAAAAGATGGTTTGGTATATGGCTTAGTCATATGAATTGTGTTGGTTAAAGATTTATTTAAGCTGAAACTTGCTTGTTCACTTATGTGAACTTTCTCTGTTCATTACAAAATCTAGATAAGAGTACATAATGAGATATTGGTCCTCACTCTCCTTAGTTTTCTATTTCATAAAGTATTTTTCTTTAGGGACTCATTAGGTTGTTTTATTGCTATGCATTTTCTTTGCCCTTTAAAGAGAATGGGAAAAGGTTGCATTGTGCTCTTGAACTTACTGCTTGTTCTTCTAAGAAAATAATGGCATGAAGGGATGATTCTCTTACTAAAATATCCTTATGATTACTTCATATATTACTGTGCTGACTGACCCAGTAACAAAATTTTTCTATAAAAAGTTCACTACTTTACATATTTTCTATAATGAGCATCAGAAATCCATGATGCTTCTTCCACTCTAAAGACAAGTTGGTATTCCATGGAGAATTTTTTTTCCTTGAGTTTTTGCACTGCTAAGAAATTAGTTGAACTCTTCTCAGTTACATCAGCTATTGAAGTTTTGAATAAATCAACAAAGTGAATACTTTGGGTCACATTTGTTATGAAAATTTGTCAAGGATACAGTAAAATGATGTCTCTTGATAGAGTTCCCTTTCGTCTCAGTAGAATTGGAAAAAAAAAAATTACTTTTTAAACAGTCAAGGGCAGTTTGTTTTCTTAGATGAATAAGTATTGTGATCTATGTTAGACTATAACTATTCAAATCAAACTTTATATATTTATAAACACTTTCAGTTTATTCCATTCAGAGACTATATAATGTATTCTTGAATACTATGCATTTCATGAAAGATATGACTTGCTGATCTATTTCCCATATTTTGGGTGGGAGTGATACCAGGGATTGAACTCAGGGAGCACTGGACCGCTGAACCACATCCCTACCCCTATTTTGTATTTTATTTGGAGACAGGGTCCACTGAGTTGCTTAAAGCCTACCTTTTGCTGAGGCTGGCTTTGAACTCTCCATTCTCCTGCCTCTGCCTAATGAGTGGCTGGGATTATAGGTGTGTGTCACTGCACTTGACTCTGTTTCCCATTTTAATATGTATAAAACCAACTGCTACTACTGAGGGCTTATTATATACCATTATGCATAAGAGCTTTACATATATTATCTCAGTTAATCTCCACACTAACCCTATGAGTTAGGACTTTTATACCTTATACATACAAGGAAACTGAAACCCAAATAAATAACATAGTTTACCTGTGGTCACAGAATGCATGCCAGAATTAAACTCTAGGTCTATTGATAGCAGAATATGTGGTCTTCATTTCCAATCTATTTTATGTAATGATGAATCAGTATGCCTACAGGATTTTCTTGTTTTATTGAGCTAGAATTGTAGACCAGGTCTTTCTTGATGCAGAATACAGCTAGGTAAGTATGAGGCTGACCAAGGGTATGAAATATAGGCCTTGGAAGATCTTTAGAAGCAATGTAGATCCTGTAGTCATTTGTAATTAACCAGGTTACAGACATGAAGGGGAGTGTTTTGGTACAGTGTCTTGTTTTAGTCAGTTATTTTGCTGTTGTAACTAAATGACCCAACCAGCACAACTGTAAAGGAGGAAAGGTTTATTTGAGGGCTCACTGTTTCAGAGGTCTTAGTCCATAGAAGGCTGGCTCCATTCCTTGGAGCTCAAGGTGAGGCTGAACATCATGGCGGGAGAGGGTGGTGAAGGGAAGCAGCTTACTTATATCATGGTGATCAGTAAGCAGATAGAGAGACTCCACTTGCCAGATACAAGTATATATACCCCAAAGCCATGCCCCAATTCCCACCTCTTCCAGCCACACCCTACCTGTCCCCAGTTACCACTCAGTTAATCCCAACAGGGATTAATCCACTGATTATGTTAAGATTCTCAAACCCAATCATTTCTCCCCTGACCCCTCTTGCTTTGTCTCACATGTGGGCTTTTTGGGGGACATCTCACATCCAAATCATAATAGTGGCTCTATTAGTAGAGCTGCCCAGTCCATTCACTTCCATGAACAGCACTCTCCATCTCCAATTGCTGTTGGTTGAATTTCTTGTAATAGAGTCTCATATGGTTCCATCCACTGCCTGGAAATACTATATACTACCATTTTCCAGTAACATATAGAATCTATTATAATAATTAAAAGGCAAATATTTTTAAAAACATTATTGAACTTAGAGTTTGAGTTTCAGTATTTTTTCCTTTGATAGCTTTGAATGTTGCTGTGTAATGGGCCTGATTGAAACCAGATTCAGAACATGCACTGATGTTAAAAAGTGTGCTTACACCAAAAGTGCTAAGAGTCATAGTACCACTGGATTCATGCAACCCTAATCACCTACTGAGCACTTTGCCAGTCATTTGAACAACAATTTAAATTCACAATCTCATAACTGTCTTTGTGGTAAGTTACATAATTATCCCAAGTTTCATATATGAAAACAGCCTTAATTTTCATTTGCACATACTGCCTACCATTAGTAGTACTGTGGAGATTAAAATGGATAATAAATGTAAAACAGCATAGTCTGAGTCCTATTTAGTGGTAGCAGTAGTAGTTATTAATAGTAGTTCCACCTAAGTCACAATTTTCTTATTTCATTTGTAAAATTGATGTTATAATGTCTTATTCCAAAAAGGTGCTGAGAGAATTAGCAAAAGATCATGTAGAGACATTTTGTTGTCTGAAATGTAAACAGAATTTCACTTAAGGTAGATTAGATTCAAGAGAAAACATCTCAATGTCTTATAATTTAAAGTACAGCAAGAGACTTTGAAGGAGTCTCCTTCTTATAGAGTGTGCTTCAAACCATAGTCCAAGACTTGAGAGATACTCTGTCCTGCCTCATTTTAATTTTTCTTTTGTTGTGTTAGTTTGTGTGTAGGGGGAGTGGGGACAGACTGGTTAGACTTAAAGTTATGGGAATTGATGGTATTTCATTGAAATATGGTACATGGAAATTGATTATTAGATCAGTCAGCAATTAAAACAGTAAGAATCAGTATTAATCTAATGAATGTGTTATACTATTTCATGGAAGACAGACACTATAGTCACTAGCTAATAAGGACATTCAGACATTTAAGCATTATCATGAACGTAGGCTGAAGACAAAATGATATGGTTGTTGAACTTTAGTATTTTAAAAATGATCCTTTAATAACTGCATTCAGCCACTAATAGCCACATACAAAACTATCGTGTCCCCTTATCCTTTCAGTGCTTTCCTTCCATTGCAGTCAAAATAATTGTCTCCCCTTCAAGAAAGTTTGAAAGGAAAAGAATCATTCTGAACTTAGGGTGAAAGAAATGCTCTGTTTGCCACCACCGGGAACTATTATGCTTTTGTATCATTTGTCCCATAAACCCAGGAAAGTGCTGTGCTTACAACTGGTGTTCAATAAGTCTTTGAGTGGGAGAGAAGAGATAAGTCAAGCCCTGACATACTAATTAAGCAGAGGTGGATAGTAATTTGTTATATTATATTTTATTTTTACCACCAATTTTTAAATTGTAGGGCCATTTTCCAGCTAGATCCTAGCCTTTATTTTTAAATATTGATTTCTTTCCATTTTATAAAAGTAATACATGAGACTTGTAGAAAATTTATAAAATGCAAAACAAACACAGAAAGAAGTAGTATTTTTCTTACAATTTTATTACTTTGTAAAATAGTAATATTGTACCTTCAGGAATTTCTCTGCATATATAAAGATATGTATTTTATATGATATTTATGTCTTTTACATACCATTTTATAATACATAATTATATTACATTAACTTATAATATTTTAACTCTGTAAAATACTTAAAAGTTACATGTAAAAGTTTAATAAATTGAATCAAATTTTAGTATATCAAAACAGTGGGCATTTGAACAATTATCACTAGAAATTATTCAGCGATATGTATGGTCAGTTTGAAATTGTCTTTGTGATATTTTGTGATATCTTTCTTATTTAAAAATGTATTCCAGTAATAAATATAATATTTTAAATCTGTGGTTGCTATGTAAGACGTTTTAGACAGTTTATCACAAACATGCGTCTGAACCCAGATGTGCATAGTTCAATTTATGGGGTGTTTTAACTTTCCACCACTATAATGAAATACATGAGGTAAATAATAAAGAGAAAAGGTTCACAGTTTTGGAGGTCCCAGTAGAAGATGGGGTAGATCCATTACTTTAGGCCTGTGATTGAGTATTTTTGATGGCAATAATGCAGAGCACATGGCAGAGCAAACTGCTCATCTCATGGCCAGGAAAACAGAGAAAAAAATGAACCATGGTCCCACAGTTCCCTCAGGTGCATGACCTCAATGACCTAAGGCATTATGGAACCTCCTGAAAGTCCCCACCTCCTAAGGTCCACAGCACCTTCCACTAGTGCCATCCTGGGGGGCAGTCCTTTAGCACATAGTCCTCAGGGGAACATTCAGCACCCAAACCATAACACCAAGGTACATCCATGCCAATATTACTCAGCCATTAGAAAGGAACAAACTATTGATACACACACTTGAATGGTTCTTGAAGGCATCATGCTGAGTTAAAAAAGCCAATATCAGAAAGTTGCCTACTGTATCATACGTGAAATGACACAGTTAAGCAATGAAGATCAGGCAGGTGGTTACTGAGGTATAGGAAAGGGAAAAAGGACAGTCCTCAAGAGGCGGCCTGAGTTCCTTATGGTGATGGAGCAGCAATGAGTATTGATGGTGGTGGTGGTTATACAATCCATGCATGGGAACAAAGCTTCACTGAATCATAACACCAAGACATTTTTTTTTTTTTTCAAAATTGGTGCTTGCAAAATATCCACAGTAATTTCCCATGGATCATAGCTGAGGTTTTTTCTTTCATTTTGTTACTTTTTGTATTTTTCAATTTGTTGACTATCTGTATTTATTGTTTCTATAATCAAAAAGAAATCCTCAAAGATGTTTAAGAAACATGTAATGATGTACATGTAAAGATGTAAAAGAACATGCTTCTCAAATTGGGGTATGAGTTTTCTTCAGGATACCCTACACCAGACCCACAAGGGTGAGAGGTTCTTCCTTTCCCTGAGAAGAGGTGGGGAGTATAGACAGAATTAACAGTTGGGGCTGGAATGTGGTGGGGAGGAGGAATAGTAAAAATTGTAGTGAGTATGAATCTCACTACAACAACAGGGACAGGCAAGAGATATTGCACCCCTTTATTGTGTCTATATTAATTTAACTCTGTTCCTGTCCTCTGTTTCTCTGGTTTGGCAGGGAGTTCTGACTGAGTCATTCCTGGGCTTTCACAACAACCTTGTGTACCCTGCTCTCTCTTTAATACTGAATTCTGGTGTTTTGAGTTGCACCAAGACTTCAAGCAGGTCTCCCTTCTCAGTTATTTGGATACTATCAGGATGCCCACAGGCCTCTTTCTCTGGACCCCTCAGGTTCATGACTGTGGAGTTCCGGCGTTTACCTTGGACTTGAGAAGGGTCAAGCCAGCTCCCTGGGGCATGTCAATCCCGTTCCTGTTGGAGTGTGCCTCAGCTTCATGCTTCCAGGACACCAGACATAGGTTCACAGCAGTTCTCATTCTTATTATACCCCAGCCCTACCGGAAGCCTTTCTCTAAGGAAAATGCTTATTCAGTAAGTGCTACCTGCCAGGCATTGTTTTAAATGCCTTATCACTATTAACTCATTTCATCTCACAAAACCCTATGCAGTAGATACTTTATTTTACCTTTTGAAGATGAGAAAGTAGACACAGAGTTCAGGTGTGTAATTTTATATATGTGAACTTATACAACTTTATTGAGCAACTTATTTTTGGATACTTTTGAACTCTATTTACTATTTCTCAATTGAAGAATACACATTTTAATTTGCTAAATACTGTTTCATTTATATTTATATCATAATTAGCTCCCTAATTCTCTATCAGAAGAAAAAGAAAGATAAGTTGTACAAATAGCATTTATTCACTCATAACACCTTTTTTGATTACGTATCTTGTTTTCATAATGAGATTAAACTCTCTCAGGCAATCCTCTTTCTTAGACTTCATGAAATTTCTTACAGAACTTATGTGTTCACAAAATCCATCCACCAGAGCAGCTACTTGGGATTCAGATAAGGCCTTGGGACCAAAGCAGCTCCTGATTTTGCAAAGAAGCAAAGCCTGAAACATAAGGGGAAGACTGTAATCATCTCTGCAAACACAAAATATGTCATCATTAAATAAATTCTTGATAATTTTGCTAATGTTGCTATGCCCCATATTATAGTCTCCTTTCTTTTATGAAACTGTAAGCTGACAAAATTATATAACAAAGTCATTTGTAAGCAGTATTTTCATTTCCTTTGCTCTTTTCAAACAGCTATAATGTTAGGTTTAATGCACTGAGAGGATGTCTGCTCATGTACACTTTTTAAATCATTTGGAGTGAGGATGACACCCTTTTAGAGTGTCTTACATGGTATTGTGTGGGTCTTGAAGAACTATGTATGCATAAATCAAAGGACGTAGCAAGACTCTGACATGATTACATTTTGAAAGTTCATTAACAATATCCTTTGAGTACATCACAGCCTTAATATGCACACTGGAGAATTGTCTGGTTTTCAATTTAGTTTAATTTCCTGAATAGTAATGTGCATTTTTCATTTGATGTATTTTGAAAATTAAGAATGGGTTAGCACTGGATTAGAAGAAGATGGGGAAAGCATCTTATCTGCTCCATCAAGTTACCATTAGGGCTTGACTTTGCCATGCAGTTATCCTAAATATCTTTGTATTTTTAAATCTGAACATACTTTAGCCTCTCACCTAGATTAACCTTGTACAAATCTGTCCTTTAAAAGTCTCTGGTGTATCCTTATAGAATTGCTAATTGGCCTAAATTATTACCTGTATGCTGAAAGGTCTTTCTTTTCAAGAAGCTTCATAGCACCTGTACTTATTTTCTGTTGAATCATGTGTTCTTCCTGTTTAACCAACCTGTGTTCCAAAATTTAGGTATTTGTCTTCAATTGTTAAAACACACAAAGACATGGGCATAATGTTTTCCTAACTTAATCGCTCTTCTTTTTATATGACTCATGACTTGTTAGGAAGCTTTATTGTAATGTTTCCTGTGGATGTGCCTCCACTTTCCACTGACTGATTTTTGAAGAGACCAGCTGGATTCTGATCAGTGAAACTACACAAATTAGAGATGAATGTCTCTGAATCATAACATTTTCATTTTCCTGTTAAGACAGCGAACTGCAAACTTCCCGGGGTGAGGACACCTACCTGGTGCTGGATTTTCTCTTTCTGATTCCATTTAAGCATCAGATCACAGACCTAGAAAAGAACTCAAGAGATCATTCTTACAGATCCCACTCCCAGGCTGATATGTGTGGTAACCATTTACTTCCTGTGGATATTTTCTGGGTCAGAGTTTTGTAAGTTTCCCTTAGGAACCTAATTAGGGATTTAAATATTCCTCCAGGCATAAGCCAATTCCTTATGACTAAGCAAGTCTCTTCCTTTAATCAAAACATATTCATTTCCTTTTATTCTCCTATGATGGGAGAAACCATTCAGATTTTTACAAGAATATATCTGTATTTTGAGGTTGGTTGTTACTCAACCTTTTTCACATCCTTTCTCTTACAGTACTTAATTTTTATCCCATTTTAACAAGGCCAACTTCAGGGATACATAGTACCACAACAGGATGATGCAAAAAGGGCCCTTGTAAGAAATACCCACCACAGAAGATGTATGACTTGTATCAAGACATTATCCTTTGCATGCATTAGAGAATTGATATATTCTTGGTTTTGTAAGGCCCCCCAAAAAGGAAACCCCAACTCTGTCCCATGGATGGACGGCAACCCCAATCAACCGCAGGAGGCGTCACTTGATGCAAACCGCAAGAGGTGTTTATTCCAGCGCGCTGGGACCCAACTCGAGGAGTCGAGTCCCTAGCAGAAAATCTTGTAGGTTTATAAAGGCAGAAACCACACATCGGGAGGGGTCACACATGAAAGGGGGAAAAGGGGGAACAAAGCTGCCAGGAAATTTCAAAGGGGGTCTGGGTTTGCTGACAACATGTTTCACAATGTTTTACAACAGGTGTAGATTCTGGTCAATAGTTTCTGGTAATCCTACTGTTTGAGCACAATCTGGCTATCAGGCTCAATTTACTCTTTTACTCTCTGTTTGGGGCTGTTTCCTGGAACAGCTTTAAGGGCTTTGTTCCCATTACTGGGAGGGAAACCTTAGGGAGTTGAGATAAAACAGACAGCTTAAAAAAATGTCCATTCTTTCAGTTTCACTCCTAGAGAAACCTGTGGTGTGTGTCTCAGGCCAGATAAGGTGTGAAGAGGAAGCTCAAGAGTAATGTCTTGAATTAGAAACTACAAATCCAGGCCTAGTAATTTATGTGCTGGTTGTTTAAGGGCTAAGTCTCTGTTTACTCATTTACAAAAGAAAGATGCCCTATCCAAGATTCATTACCTTTTTAAAGGAGATTGCTTATATTTGGCAGTGCTTTGAAAATTCTAGTATAAGGGATTTTTATTAAAGAAGAGGATGGGGGCCAAGTACTGGATTGGAAAGATTGGAAAGCTTGGATAGGGCAGGGACTAAAATCAATGGCTGGGAGGCAGAAAAGGTCAGGAAGTTTCAGGGCGAGGTCAGTTAGATACCTAGGCACAAAGTTAAGGAATGATTACCTTAGTCTTAGCACAGTTTCAGGAAAATATAAAGAAAAAAGCACTGTTTTGTTATCTCTAATTTGAATCCTGCCCTACCCAAACTAGTATTCCCCTGATCCAGATGTTAACACGTGCACTTCACAAACAGCCATGTAGTCAAACTAGGATTGGAATGCTTGATAAGTCACCTCTCAGGTATTTGAGATTGGAATTGTTTTGGGGTTGGGGACCTGCTGGGTTGAGCTGGGGTCACCACCACAGTCCTCTAGGGCTGACTCTTGTGACTCTGCTGGATAGAATTCCAGGGAAACAGAGTAGTAAAACAAAATTTCATAGAAAGAGTGAGAAGCGAGGGTAATGTACTTCATGGAGAATGCTTGGACCTCCGCAAAGAGAGGAAGGTGTGGTGCTCACAGGGCTGGAGTTCTTAGGGAGACTGAGTTCTTTTCTGGCCTTGGTTTTTCTGTCCCCCCTTAATTGGTTTATTACCCTTTGGATAGCCCTCAGCAATCTTTCTTTGTAAGGGTCTTGGTACTCTGTTTAACAGGGTGGTTGTGACATAGTTTGGCTAAAAAGGAAGGGTTGATTGCAAGAGATAATAGTGACATTTATCTGGAAACCATAATGCCCCTTGAAGTGTTACAATTAGCTGTAACTGGGGTGGGGGGGTTGTGATGTACCAGATAAGTAGGTGCTTATCTATTTTAGTTAGGGTCCCCAGGATTTTAAGTAATAATTCCCTCAAGGGATTATAATTCTCTATAGCTTGGGTAAGGATTAGGTTGTTTGGTTTTCTTTTGTTTTTGTTTTTTGTTGTTTTTGTTGTTCTTGTATTTATTTTCCCCTCTTGTATGAATTGTTTGCTGCTACATGCTTAGCAACAAATTATAGGATTGAGCTAAAAGTCATTTACAATTCATAATGGCTACAATTTATAGACAAAGTATAAACTTCTTACCAATTAGAATACCTGGAAAAGATTAAACCTTTTTGATTCAGTTATGTACTTTCTAAAATTAGCATGAAATCACTGGCCTTAGATGAAGTTGTAAATAAATGTTTTGAAACATTGCTTTTAAAATAATGTAAACTTTTTAACTTAACAAAGGAAATTTAGCCCATTTGGTTTTGGAATCTTTAAAGGAAAAACATTTCTTTTCTTGAGGTAAATATAGGAGCCTGCCAGACCTAAATGTCACTTGAAAAATCTGTCTCTTTGCAAGTGAGGCAGAATGAATTATGGAGTGTTCATAGTAAAACTTACCTAAAGTGATGTTCTAATCCCAAATTTGTTCTCAAATCATGTGTTTCATAGTTGCTATTACTCATCCACTTCTGCATTTTTTTCACTCTTTAGTAAATTTTTAATGAGTATTTATAGTGTATCAAACATAGTCCTTAAAGGTTATGGAAATGGAAAAAATGACTGAGTTCTAATACAATGTATCAATCCTGGCTCATCAATGATAACATTTGCCATGCTAGTATATGATTATCCATAATACAGAAAACTATAAGAGGGGTTTGGGGGGATAAATGAGAACTCTCTGTACTTTCTGTTTAATTTTTCTGAAAAATTAAAGCTACTGTCTTAAACTGTTTGGGATGCTAAACCAAAATATCATAGACTGGGTAACTTAAACAATAGAAATCCATTTCTCATAATTCTGGAGGCTGGCAAGTCCAGGATCAAAGTACAGAAAGGTGGACTTCACTCTGAGGTCTCTGTTCTTGGCTTGTAGGCAGTTGTCATTTTGCTGTGGACTCCTGTGACCTCATCTTTCTCTGGGCAAGGAAAAAAAGCACTTGCTTTTGTTTGTTCTTATAAGGACACTATCTTATCACAAGAGTGCCATCCTTATCATTTAATTAACTCCTAAAGGTCTCATCTCTATGTATTATCACACTGGGAACTAGAGCTTACATGTTTGAATATTGGGGGCACACAATTCAGTACATAGCTTGCTCAAAAAGATAATAAACTCTATTAAAAAATAAATACATAGAACCAAACAATGACTACCTAATGGAAGAGTTCAACTCATTAATAGACAATACTAATAATAATAGATGGTGGAGTTTGATGGAGATATAAACAAGGTGGTGTAAAACCATGGAGGAGTGGTATCTAACTCAGAGCAGGAGCTGCTGGTGTACTTGGTGGAGGTCATGTCTCTATGAAGGACAAGCTAGAATTGACAATATTGGGGAGGTAGTGATAGCACTGGTAAATGGGAGAGAAAAGGGGAGGTGAGAAGAAATGATTATCACTAGCAAAAATAGCAAGTGCAATCTTTAAAAACTGCATGTGCATGCTGGGATAGCCTTCCTTGAACATAACTCTGATTCAAACCAATCAGGAATCTATTAGCACAAGTGTCTTGTGCTAAAACTTTTACAAAGGTGCTAGAATTAACAAGCAGGCTGAATAGACAGCATGGTGTGTTCTCCGACCTTAGACCCCTGCTGTCCAGTCTAGGCATTATGAAGAGAAAGAGTTAAATAAAAAGCAGAAGGCACTACTTTAAGGAAGCTTGTAGAGAATCAAGAGAAAAGAAGATTTGCTTTGTGCCTTGGGACAGAGTGTGGCAAGAGGGGCAGGAGGCTGCCCTCCTCACTTTGGACACCAAGTAAACGGAGCAGTTGAAACTATTAGGAAATCTGGGCCCCTTTGGTGATTGAAAGCTGAGTTTCAGATTTGGGAACCCCTGACCTGACTTAGTAAGTGACTCAGGCAATATAATAGAATATTCATGAGTACATCAAGACACCAAAGAAATACTGAGAATTGATCTTGTAGAGAATAAGACCTAGCATTACATGAATGGGTGTGACAGCTGCAGAAGTTTGAGCCAAGGCTATTAATTTATTCTGTTAGGCTTTATTAAACTTAGAATAACAACAACAACAAAAAGGAATTTTTCTTAGATATTGTGTTTTATCAAATGGCACCAACAAAGGTGCCAAAACATACAATGGAGAAAAGATAGCCTCTTCAACAAATGGTGCTGAGAAAACTGGAAATCCATATGTAGCAGAATGAAATTAAACCCCTATCTCTAACACTGCATAAAACTCAATTCAAAATGGATCAAGGACCTTGGAATTAGACCAGAGACCCTGCACCTTATAGAAGAAAAAGTAGATCCAAATCTTCAACATGTTGGCTTAGGATCAGACTTCCTTAACAGGACTCCCGTAGCACAAAAATAAAAGCAAGAATCAGTAACTGGGATAGATTCAAACTAAAAAGCTTTCTCTCAGCAAAGGAAACTATCAGTAATGGGAAGAGAGAGCCTACAGAGTGGGAGAAAATCTTTGCCACTCATACTTCAGATAGAGCACTAATTTCCGGAATTATAAAGAACTCAAAAAACTCTACACCAAGAATACAAATAACCCAATCAACAATGGGCAAAGGAAATGAACAGACACTTCACAGAAGAAGATGTACAAGCAATCAATAGATATATGAAAAAATGTTCAACATCTCTAGTAATAAGAGAAATGTAAATCAAAACTACCCTAAGATTCCATCTCACCCCAATTAGGATGGCAATTATCAAGAATACGAGCAACAACAGGTGTTGGCGAGGATGTGGGGAGAAAGGTACACTCATACATTGCTGGTGGGGCTGCAAATTAGTGCAGCCACTCTGGAAAGCAGTGTGGAGATTCCTTAGAAACCTTGGAATGGAACCACCATTTGACCCAGCTATCCCACTCCTTAGCCTATACCCAAAGGACTTAAAATCAGCATACATAAATGTTCATAGCTACTCAATTCACAATAGCTAGATTGTGGAACCAACCTAGATGCCCTTCAATAGATGAATGGGTAAAGAAACTGTGGTATATATACACAATGGAATATTACTCAGCCATAAAGAAGAATAAAATTATGGCATTTGCAGGCTAATAGACGAAGTTGGAGAATATCATGCTAAGTGAGATAGGCCAATCTTAAAAAACCAAAGGACAAATGATCTCTCTGATATGCGGATGATGATACATAATAGGGGGTGCGAGGGAGGCAAGAATGGAAGTAGGATGCATTGTATAGAGAAGAAAGAGGGGTGGGAGGGGTGGGGGGAAGGAAAATAATAGAATGAGACAAACATAATCACCCTATGTACATGTGTGATTACACAAATGGTATGACTCTACTTTGTGTACAACTGGAGAAATAAGTTGTACCCCATTTGTTTACAATGAATCAAAATAAATTATAAAAAAAATGACACCAATACCTATCCTAGTGCTACATCGCTCTCTACTTTTTCTGTAGTTCAACAAAAATCTTTCAGATCTTTGCAAGCTACTGCCAGTTGGTCATTTGATCAGTGTGTGATATTGAGATGAAATTCTTGGCTTAATAAGCAAGTTAACTGACATAAACTTATAACTTATTTGAGTTCAGATGAATTACACATGCTTTTTATGTACATTCCTCTACATACTTAATAAGAAAAATTAAAGTGACCTGGAATAGCATGTTTTTTCTCAAAGCTGTGCATAGTGCCTTCAAAGTCTTAATGATTTATTTCATGTCATCTTCTGGACTGAAAGTAAGGTTAGCATTCTAAATTATTACCATCACCGCTTTTTGATTTAAAAAAAAAAATTCTAAGCATTGATTTAGGCCTTTTATAATCTTGGCAAAAAGGCCTTCTATCTTTTATGGTTCTCAAAATAAGAGCCAGCTCCTGAACAATGAAAACCACATATCCCACAGGGATTCTGAAGGCATGTGTTCAGTTGTGAAAGGGTCTCACGAATTTACCTTGTTTCTTATTTAACTTGTTCTTGCTTCACAGCCAACTCTCATTCTAGTTCTGAGAACACTTTGGAATTTTCCTTATTGATTGGTGCAAATAAAATCCCTGATAGCTTTTTTTTTTTTTTTTTTTTTTTTTTGTGCTTTGTGGGTACAGGGAATAAACCTAGAACTGTGAACCTGCTGAATGCTACTCAAGCACTGTACCACTAAGCTGCATCATCCCAGTCCTTTTTCTTTTCTTTTCTTTTTTTTTTTTTTTTTTTTTTTTTTTGAGACAGGGTCTAGCTAAGTTGCCCAAGCTGTCTATGAATTTATGATCCTCCTGCCTCAGCTTTTCCAAGTAGCTGGGATTATAGGCATGCGCCACTGCACCCGGCTGCTTTTTTTTTTTTTTTTTTTTTTTTTTACGTTATTGCTGATATCCATTCTCCAGCTGTGGAAAAGCAAGTAACAGCTTTCTTTCAGCTTCCTTGCCTCTGCTTACCTGAGAACTGTTGTCCCGTTTCTGTTAGACATGCCATGAACCAAAGGACCTACTCTCTACAGTGATTTCCTCTGGGTCCACATGTGATTTTCCTCTTCCTTTAAAATCCTCCTCTGTGGTCTTTCTTACTTTATATTTGCCCTGGTTCTCCTGGTACGAGAGTTTTGATGCATATGTTCACACAGTCAGAAAGTTGGAAAGGCATATCTAGGACATGAGCGGCTGAGAGTATATGCTGTACATTCCCTTCCTCCCTCCTTCCTACCCTTCCTTCTCGAATTCTGTAATTTCACTTACTGAACTTGAATATCAGTAACTCTTTCTATGACGTGTGATTTCTGCAATATCATGGTGGTGTTGTAAGAATAGCTGCCAGCACTGTTTATCAGATGCCATTAAAATAAACCAATTGATTTATTGCCATACAAAGCCCTTATCTAATATCAGTATAGATTTAAGCATGTGTGCTTATTTCTATTATTTTTGAAATACAAACAGAAAATTCTGGGAGAAATTTGTGCCAGCTTTACTGTAAAAGGAATTATATCCTGCACTAATGAAAATGGCACAGAAATCCTCCAAACTTCCCCTAAGGGAGAACTACTGCTGGGCTAAGCCTGAAAGTAGATAAAAATGAGAGAGACAATCTACCTTAGCTCATAAATGTGCTTGAAAAAGCATTCCTGGTTTCCTAAGGCCTGAAAGAATTGCCTTGCCAGTTGGTCCTGAGCTGCTGCTTTAAATGAACACAAAAAGAAACTGAAAATCAGGGTAGGCTAGAAGAACAAGGTCAGAAACTCTGAAGAAAGATAGTGGTATGCACTAAAACTGAATCATTCATCCAAAACACAAAAATAGTTTGTATGTATATATTGTCAAAAAAAATTGTCCTGGCAAGACCTAAATAGGCCAGGATGACTTTATTTCAGAATATTGCCATAAGGGAGAGAGATTGACCTCAGCTCCCCTAAAACAAGAGGTGGGACAGAGCTAGTGGAAAAGTACTGGAAGAGTACTGGAGGACATTAGGTGGGAACTTGACAACCTGATTAGGCCATCTGTGTCTACTCATTGACTCTCATTAAAGTTAGGTTTCAAACTTTCCACTAGGAGAAACGAGCCCTGTTTTTCTTGAGGACTTATTTCACAGGAATGGCTCCTAGGTCCTTGACAAAGACTTTCTTGTGTTACGTAAGTGGCAAGAAGCTGGGAGAAGGTTGAAATCTTGAAGGGGCAGAGAAAGGATTTACAATTGCAATTTCTCTAATGTAGATGCTCTAAGAAAAGGGAAGTAGGGGCCTATAGTCATAAAAAAAAAAATCTTTTTAGAGGGAAGGAGGGTATGTTGATGAGCTTTTCATCTCTATGGCCAAGGTACCTGACAAAAACAACTTAGATGAGGAAAGATTTGTTTTGGCTCACAGTTTCAGAATATTCATTCTATGGTCAACCAGCTTTATTCACTTGGGTCTGAGGTGAGGCAGAACACTGTGGTAGACTGAGGAGTAGAGGAAAAGTGCTCAACCCATGCTGTCAAGAAGCAGAGAGAAAGAGAGATGGAAAGGGGCTGGGGAGAAGATAAACCTTTTCAGAGCACACCCCTAGTAACCTTCCTCCTGCAATCAGGTTCCACCTCTAAAGCCCATTCAGCTATCAATGGGTTTTTATTAATCCATCAAATAGACTATTCCATTGATAAGGTCAAAGCACTCATGTTCCAATCATTACCTAAAAAATCCCGTCTCTGATCCTTGCTGCACTGGGGACCATGCTTTCAAAATGAGGCTTCGGGGGACATTACAGATCCAAACATAGTGGAGGGGGAAAGATACAAGAAGGAGGAAGGAAAGAGAAAAAGCATGTGAAAGAGATTAAAAAGGAGATTTAAAGAGAGGTATTAAAGAAATGAAGAAAGAGGACATTGAGAGCAGGAGAGGCTTGTGAAATTCACCTCACATGCTGTGATCAGACCTGGAATTGATGCCTACACCTGGATCTTTCACATTAAAAAGTCAGCACTGGAACTAGAAAGAGATGCATGTTTTGTGTGATATGAAACTTAGAAAATTTGTGGGAGGAGCATAGATTTTGCTAAGTAAAAAAACAGGGACTGAGGATGCAGGTCAGTGGTAGAATGCTTGCCTAGCATGCCTGAGATCCTAGCACTATCCTTAACACTGCAAATTAAATAAATAAATATTTTAAAAGAAAAGAAAAGGAAAAACAAGAGAAAGAAAGGGAATGGATAATGCAAATGAAGAAGCAAGCCAAGCAAACAAGGGGCTTCTAATCTTAAACTTCCTTGCTTCATGGTTAATCTTCTTCTGACTCTAATTATTAGCTTCACTGATTCAATATTATGGTTTTAGACAAATATCTTCTCTAGTATAACACACTGATGCTTTTGTTTATATAAATGTGGCAACTGTCTGTGGAATTTGCAATCAAAGGAAGACATGTAGAAAAGCATTTGTATTGTACAGCTTTCCAACTTGCTTCATTAATTCACCTGTGTGCTTTATCATGTGCTAGTATTTAGATGTACTTTTGAATATTTTTATAATTCTATGTGTTACTTCTGTCAGCGTCTTTACATATATATATTTTTTTTTGATTCTCTCTTTTCACCCTTGCATCCAGGTATATGGACCATCAACCATCTGCTTTTTAAAACAGATGATGGGGATTAATTATGATTGGGTACTGTCCTGTGACCATTTTCCTGTCATTGTTCTCTGAAAGCATATTTGCTTTGATGCTACACTCTTGGGTTATTTACAGCTTATTTCAAGACTGCTTTGGATCTTTTCTGCTTGCTTCTTATGTTCTTTTATCAGAGTGAATGTAGTTTTATCAAAAGACATAGAATTTGTCTACCAAATATTGAGAGCTATATGTAATCCTGGATAACTTTAGATCCACAGATTTAAATTGTAAATTCCTTGGAGCTGTTTTCCGAATTCCACAGAGTTTTCTTTACATATATTGTATGTAAAAACTATACTGTATAGGGTATAATAATAAGCAGATCACTCTGAGATTAGTGTTATGCATCAAATTTTAATACCTTGGAGACTATCAAGGCCAAAATATGTTTTTCAGGATTAACTTCCTTCCTGGCACATACCTGGAAGATGAGTATCATGAGATTTCAAGGAGGTCAGTTTTTTAAAACTCACTATATTATGACTGCATACATATACATAGAATTTTCTTAACATATGCAACTAAACTAAAATATGTTTGTCAGGACAACCTTGTCACTCTGTTTAATTTCATAATAAACAAACACAATATCTTTAAATATCTAAATGTGCAATTTATTAAGTATGTACATATAATTTATTTATAGTGAAAAAAAAAGATTCTACTTCTAAAAAAGACAGAAAGTCATCTTGCTCTCTAGTGATGACTTCCCTGTCCAAATCACATGATTCTAGAGAATCAGTGGAAGACAGTGTTTGAGCTGTCCTTGGATCCAGATAGATCTAACTCTGAATTACACCACACATTAAGTTCTGACATATAATTTTTTAACTTTTATTAAATTTAGCATCCTCTTCTATAATGTGAATGTAATAATGCCATTCTATAAGATTATTTTGAAAATTATTTTGTATACGCACATATACACAAGTGCCAACTATTGTCCAAGAATTATTGAATATGAAAACAGGTTTACTACTCTTATGGGATTTTATGTTTTAGCTGGGAGAAACAGATAACTTAAAAAAAAAAAAAAAAAAAAAAAAAAAACAGAATAAAAATGCTATATAATAGAAAGCCACTAGTTAATTTTAGCTTAGGCAACCAGTAAAAGCTCTCTAAGAATGAACATTTGAGCTGATATCTGGATGATAAGAAGGAATCATCTTTGAAAATAAAGGAAGGATAACATTTCAAATAAACTGAAAAGTTCCTACAGAGTCCCAAGAGCTGAGTGAGCCTGGTGTGTTTAAAGAAAAAGAAAACCTGGTATATCACCAGCCTAGTGTGGAAAGAAGGAAATAATACCATGCAAAACTGGAAGCTTTGTAAACTGAGACAGGTAATTTGGATCATTTTAAGGAGCATGGAAAGTTATTAATTTTATTTATGAAATAAAAATCTCATTGGTGGATTTGTAAAAGATCATGTACTAGATTTAAATACTTGATCCCCTCTGTCACATAGCATTCCATTTCCTATTCTATCAGGAATTCCTTTTGGGAAATTTCAGTGAGCGATGTAGTATAGTGGGCACTGACCTTTCCCCCACTGAAGACATAGCCTAAGGTATGTTGAGCATATGCCTCCAGTGTGCAATTTGAATATGAAGCAGATTGACAATGAAACTGGAAATGGTGGTGATCGTTCACATTGAATGGATAGGTACTGTAGTTTCAATGTCCTGTCCTTATTCCTAGTCCCTTCCTGTTTTGATATCTGCTTTCCATCCTTCCCTTTGAGGTGAACTGCTAATGTATTTCTACTGCATTTCTCTTTAGCCTTTGACCGTTTTCATTGTAACCAAAGAGCATTAACCAGTATAGTACATAAATTCCCCAATATTGAGTAGGCCCTCAATAACTGATGTGGTTAGGGATAGAGATGAAGTGGAATCAGGCTTTCTAACTTTCAAACTGGTTTATGTATTTAAATTTTTTTTAAATTTTCACAGACTACATTTTGATTCATTGTACACAAATGGGGTACAACTTTTCGTTTCTCTGGCTGTGTATGATGTAGATTCATACCATTCACGTAATCATACATGTACATAGGGTAATGATGTCTGTCTCATTCATTTCTGGATGTTTTTTAAAGTAGATTCTGCCAGACCGCAGTTTAGTTTTCTCTGCATGTAACATGGTATACTTTCTGGGTTGAGTTATATTTTTAGATTATTGTAACAATGTCTTTGCCAAATGTCTCACATTTCAAGCAGGTTTCTGGCTTCCTGATTCTTAAATTTTAGTTGGTAATTTGTTTGGGTATTTTGTCAAGACAGTTATAAACAAACACATGAAATAGTTTGCATTCAACCCCATCCTTTTATTAAGCATTTCCTTAATCAAAATGAACGTTTTAGTTTGAGAGAAGGGTGTGAATTAATGTAAATGCATGAGTTTGTTAATATTAAAAAAATTAAAGTAACAAAAATTAAAGCAACTTATACTTATTCAGCCTAAGAAATGTGATTGAATGAGCTATCATTTGATGCTATGGATTGGCAGCTGCAAGACAAAGTGCATTCAATTATCAATGCTGTCAATCAGACTTCACTGTAAATCTGTACTGTAAGGATCTGTTTGTTACTTGAAGCTAGCTAAAAGTACTCCCTGAGTTTCAATGTCCTGCCATGATGAAACAGGGCTTTTTGACATCAAGAAAGAAACAGAAGGGGAACAGATGTGTGAGGGAATTGGCAGGTAAACAAAACCCTAGTCTCGGTCTGAATTGAGAGTCCTCTATTGAATTGCATCTTTGAGAAGAGATCTTTTGAAGGTAATGAAGCTGCCATTCATGTAGAGAAGAATCTGGCTCTCCTCATTAAACTGTACAATACATTACTGCCTCTGCCTTTTACATTTCTGTGTCCTGAACCCAAAGTTAACTTCTCCAAACCATTCCTAGAATGCCCTGGTAAAACCAGAACCTAAAGGTATCTGCTTCTTTGACCTACTCAAAGTCTACTGCTGTGTGATTTTATTCCCCGAGGTCTAAAAGCAGAACTCACATCTGGAAAAGTAAATGTAACCACTTAAATTGTCACCAATTATGTGTGCTAACTACCATTCATAATTTCTGTGGTTGCACAGGTGTCTCATTAATGCTTAAATGTAGGGATTGACAGAAACAATTACAGTTTCCCTGAGATTTGTAGGAACCCTTCAGTTAAGTGATAGACTGGAGCTTTGAGAGCTGAATGCTACTTTTGGCCCTTATACTAATCAGATATGTGACCTCAAGCAAAGTACTTAATCTCATAACATCTTTTAAATGATGGGAATAGGCTATATGACCTTTCAGGAGGATTACTACACATCTTCAGTGCAAAACTAGAACAAGTGACACCTAATGGAATTTTCCCTGGGTGCAAGAAGGATATTTTGCCTACTAAGATATAACTGGAGTTTCCATGGGAGCAAAGGGACAGAATATGCAGGACATATGCTCACATATTAGTAAGATTTCTCTGTCCTAAAAGTCTAATATCTCAAAATCCAGGGTGATTCAGTAATTTTATTTTGGTAAGGTTTATTGCAGTATAATTTATATAAGCAGGAAAATGTACTCTTTTTAGAGTTCAGTTCATTGAATTTGAGGAAAAGTATAGAGTAGTGTAACCACGACCACAAAAATTATGTAAAATATTTCCATCATCTAAGTTGCGTGGTGCTTTGTTGTAGATGATCCCCTCCTCTCCTGCTTTTAGAGGCCACTACTTTCTGTTTCTCTAGTTTTCATATAAAAGGAATCATGCAGTATGTAACATTTTCATTTATCACAGTAAATTTGAGATTCATCCACTTTTCATCTGTTAATAGTTTATTTCCTTATGTTGCCAAGTAGGGATTGTGGTTGACAGAGCAATGAAGCCCCCACCCACCAAAGTATCAGAACCCTAACCCCTGGAATTTTAACTTTACATGAAAAAAACAGCTTTGCAGATATGATTAAGATTATAACTTCAAGTATTCCTATAAAGTGCCAATTTATAAAAAAAATAAATAGATGGGGTAAAACCAAAGGAGCGGAGGAAGAGGAGTGGGATGGGGGAGAAAGATCAGGAGTAGGTACTGGGGACTGAAATAGAACAAAATATATTCCATTCATACATTCCATGCATATGTGATTATGTCAAAATAAACTCCATTGTTGTATACAGCTATAATGCACTAATAATAATAAAAATAAGATTATGAAACTTGATTATGAAAACGAATATCTGGGTGGGTCCAGTCTGATCATATAAATCTCTAAAAGGGAGAACGTATATCAGCTCTGTAGTAAAGCATGAGACAAGATGGAAGAACAAGAGGGACTTGACCCATTCCTGCCAGGGTTGAGAATGGAGGAGAGTGCCACAAGCCAGGCAAAGTAAGTGGCCATCCCTGTTGCATTGGACATCCGTACAGAAGCTGTGAGTTTTCTCAATACACATTATGTCATGTTAAAGCTGGCTTCATCTGCATTTCTTGTTTCTTGATTTAAATACTTCAACCCCTTCTGTCTGTTGGGCAATTCATACTTTCTAATCATTCCTAATAAGTATAATAGGCATGTTGTTGCTGACAATGAGGAGTTTTAAACAACAACTAAAGTTTAGGCAGGAATCAAGGAACAGCCCTAGATTCCACGGCTGTTCTACCATGCATTGACTGAAAGAATGTGGCAAGTAAGTGAATTTCTCTAAGATCCAGTTTTTCATTTGTAAAAGGTGGACTATACTAACAGAATCAGTCATTATTATGAGTACTAAATAAAATGTTTGGTCAAGTATTGGTTTCCCACAGTGCCTGGCTTACAGAAAGCACTCAAGAAATAATGGTTTTAATACTATTATATAAGCATTTCCAATTGTTGCCTTTTATGATCTCATATTTCCTATATCTGGATTCCTTTTTGTGGGCACACCTACTTAAAAACAGCCATATGACCAACAAGGCCAGGCAACATTTCTGTTAACAGTCAATGGAACAGTTGATCTTTCTTTTGGACTTAGTTATTTAAGTAGACAGTCTTGATCATAGTTGTGAAAAGGTCTGAGCTTTGTCCTGAGCCAGAGGAGTATTATGTTCTATTGCTGACAGTTATAAGTCCTGTGACTTTGAGCATGGCTTTTAACCTCATCAAATTTACTAAATATATCTCCAACTCCCAAAGTTACTGTGAGATTTCTAAGATGAACACAGAACACACTTTGTAAACATTAATTTCCTTCTCCAAAACACAAATTTTGAGATTAAAAACAATATGATACATGCTCATGAATAAATCAATAAACTACATAGAAATATGTATATAATTTGATGTTCATGGTCTGCATCTTTTTCAAGTGCTAATTTGTAATTCAGAGTTCTCACTCAATTTATTGGTGTCCTAGAGAAATAATGAAATTAAAGGAATTATTTTCTTTGTGTATCTTAGGTGTTTATGAGGGTAGAAGTGCTTTGAGTTATTGTTGTTCCAATTGTAAAGCAAATTAGTCTCATTGTAGTCTGGTAGTAACTCAGCAAACCTTGAAAGGACTTGGGAATCCTGGTGGGATGAAGAGGCCAGGTACCTGTTTCAACTCTGTTGCTTCTTAGATGGCTGCAGCATGTTGTATTAACTTGCTGATGGTTTTTTGATGTGAATCACTGCACAGATGTCTGAGAGAATGGCCATTCAGGCTACCTCTTCATCTCTCCTTGTTTTGAATGCTTAGTTCCAACAAAGGCTAGATCCAGGTTTGACCGGACTGCATTATTGAGGCTTCAAAAGTTGGCCCATGGTCTATGTGGCAGGCAAAAGTGTTACTTAAAATTAGCAGACAGGGAGCCTTTGAAAGTCAGTAACTGCTAACACAGCTAGCTCTCCTTGTACTGTGCATGAATTAATACAATATTTCATCTCTACCATCAACCTACTTTTAAGTGAATAAGGACAGCAGAAGGGAAGCGACAAATAGAATTAGTGTCTATTGAACATACCTTTTAAAGAATATTCTTCTTTTCAGAATAATGAAATAGTTGAATTCATTAAAATTTCAACTTCAAAACATTCAGATTTTGATTATGTTCCATAGAACACTCATGGCCTACACCAACATTATTTCACTCAGAGAGTTATACTTTTAGCTATTTTATATCTAATGGTAATCTGAAAGGCTTTACTTATGAAATAAAGTTACAAATCAGCAGGTTTAATCTAAGGTAGAAACATGTTTCAGTTACTTTGATAAGATTTTTGGCTTTTGGGGATGCTATTGTTTGAAATATATTAGGGAGAAATCCTCCTTATCACAATTTTTTTTTCAGTCCTACAAACAGATAAGATAAGGTCAGTTTATATACATGAGATAGCCTAGCTAAGCATAGTTCCTGGCACATAGTATGTGCTTAATTAATGGGAGGGAGGTTGAGGAATGAATAGGAACAAATAAATAAGGAGCTGTCTGTGTTCTTTGGGTGGCCAACAGATGAGGATAGTTAGACTCCTCCTGCTAATTCTTACTGGCCATTTAGGTGTCAAATTACATGTTTACAGAGAAGGTCTTTCAGGATTTTTGTATATGAATTATAGCCCCTTCTCTGTACTCTTAAATACTTCTCAAATGTATTTTTAAAGTCTCCTTGATCTCTTACATTTGGGTCCTTGTTGTACTCAGCATATAGAGCTTTCCTGGCATACAGCAGGCATTCTATGTATATTGGTTTTATAAATGTGATTTACCCTTTAGTCTGTCTTCTGTTGGTGATAACATGCTTGACCTTATAATATTACCCAATTTTACATCATCTATTTCTTTCTTTTTTGCACCTTCTTTGCAGTTATACCAGCATTATAAAAGTTTTTAGTTTCTCAGATTAGATATGTACTTATCTGGATTCCACTTTGGGCTCTCTACCTCCATAAACACTTAAAAGACAAGGTTAATGTCTTAGTCTTATTGGTTTTGAATTCCCTCAAATTCTAGCACTAAGCCTGCACCCAACTAGTCTTCAGTATTTACATAAATATATATTATTTTTCCTTTCCATGTCCATTTCATTGTGTAATCTTATCAAATAAAAAGTGTTTGTATCATTTTCAAAATGTATACATACATATATTTAATAATATCTAGTTAACAATTTCTCTTGTAACTAACATTTATACTGTGTTTATTATATGCCAAGTACTCAATAAATACATCATCAAAATTTGGCCATACTAAACTAAACTAAAGTTTATGGTCATACTATAAAATGAGAAATATTATATATTATCATCCCTGTATTTACAGATGAAGAACTTGAGGCAAAGAAATGTTTAGAAATTTAGTCAACAATTATGTAGGTAAGTGATAGGGCCATTTTTAAACTTTAAAGTCAGACAATCTTTCCTGGAATCTACACTTCTAGTCCATACATTATCGTGTACCTTTACAAATTAGATAACTTTATTATAACCTGTGCAGAGAATTAAGTATTTTAAATTGATATTCATGATATTTATTCCAATAAATAGATAAATATTAGAAATTAGAAAGTGTGTATGTGTGTGTGTGTGTAATATATTATCTAGATTCTACTTTTGGTGAAGTTCTGGAATATTTTGCTGAAGTCTGGTGAGTATTCTCCACCTTTGGGACTGTCACACTTTACTTAAATAACATTGGTGAGACAATCTAAACCAGTAAATAATGCACTTAATATTGATTTTATCTCTCTTATGAAATTGACCATGTCATGTTCTTTCCATTAAAACCTAAACAATATGAATATAATTCTAAAATGGCAAAAATAATTATGTTTCTTCCAAAAAGTGGTTGGTCTTCCTAAACTTTCTACAAATAATGAAAGATTTAAATGTTTGTGTTATGAAAAGTCACACTACATAAGACCAAGTATGTGCCTCTGTGTTGATCTCTCTGTGTTGCCACTGATGGGGATTATTAGAATATCATAAAGTATTCTTGTCTCTTGTCATTTTTTTATCCTTTTAATCTTTGCCATTTTTTTCCACTGAAGTTCATAAATTCAGGTTTTTATTGTGATGTAGCATGACATAGTCAAAGAGTAGTGGATTCTAGTTCTTAGATTTGTGATGGACATGCAGAAAAACCCAGCTCAGACAAAGTGCTCTGGGGAAAAGCACTCTTTCTGGGTGTCAGTTTCTTTCTGTAAAATAACACAATACATTGGATACAGAAATCACTCAAATATTTTTTGGAAAAGAACTGGAAATAGCAAAAAAAGGAGGAATTAGAGTATGTAGTAAGTTCTGCCCTAAAACTCAGTGACTTTGATTTCTAAAATTTTGTCTTGAGCTTCAAGCTATAAGATTTGAGTATTTGCTGATCAACTTTTGCTCACCCTAACCATGGATCCAGCTGCATTCAAATGTATTATTTCATGCTACAGTCATATTATAGGATTTTAAAAGATCAAAACTTAGTTCTACTGGTCTCAGTGTTTGAAGTTCTCATGGTGTTCAGCACCCAAATCTGTCTATCCACATTTTAAGACCCTGTTCAAACAAGAATTGCTCACATGCACATGCAGAATACCATCAAGCTGACTGACAATGTGGGTAGGACTTCTAGTTAATATTCATTGGCCCTCCTTACATTCTTCCAGTTCCAATTTGCATTAGGGAAAGAATTTATTACTTGACACTGATTTCATTTAAAAGCTTGAACTTGAGAAGCAAATTTTGTGAAAATAGAATTTGAGATAGAATATATTTGAAGGTGATTCTGAAAGCATCCAGCCTCTCTGCCTGACAATCTAAGAATGGATAGTCTTAAAGAGAGCAATGACAATGATTGACAGATTTCAATTTCTTCTAATCTTTACATGTGCAATGTCAGGAATTTGAATCATCCTGGAAGAAAAAAAAATTTGGTTATCACCAACTATTCCCAAAATATAATGAAGCCTGTAGAGTTGAAGCTTAGCAAAATCTTTCACAAAATATCATACCCTATTCTTCTGAATGAATTATTCTTCCATAAAGTACTAGAACCTTTTTCTGGGTCTTTTGGATCTTTCCTAAATTGTACTTAAAATTTTGGCTATGTAAACAGTAGTCCAGAGTCCCACTCATTAAATATTTCCCCAGCTATTTTTGTGTGTGAAAAGCATCCTTTCAAACTGATTCAATTTCCTAGTTTAGTAGCTGTGCTTCCAGATACAATTATGTATTAGCCGAGGATATGAATCCTCTCACTTGTAATTATGTGGTCTCGTTAGGAAATGGGCTGTGCAATAGGATATCAGTGATTAAACTTTCATTCAGTATATTTTCTTCATCAGTTGTTAGAACAGGTGTCAGGATTATTCTCTGTTGGTATTTTGCTTGGTACCTGGACTATTAATCAGTTTGTATGAAAAGTTGGGATGATTTATTGTCTCTGCCTCAGATCCTTTATATTTTCTGGATTTTCATGGCATTCAATGTAATAAATAACTTCCTTTGGGTCATTAAAGGCAAGAAGGTCAGGTTTTCCTTTTTTCCTGACACAGCAGAGCTCTGATTAAGTGTAAAGATGCAAGGTGATTTCTTCTACTGTGAAGTCTCCTGTGGGATCTGAGTAATGAAAGTGATTATTTCAAAGGGGAGCAGCCACTGCAATAATCAGGGAGTTTATCATTTCATATTAGCATATTGGTTTTTTTCAGAATTATATTAATTATACTCTATTTTGTGTAATGACAGAAATAAAATTTTGGTAGAAGGAAGCAGAACTTACTCTGAGCCCAGCCTATTTATTTTGTGAATATCTCAACTCCTCACTTAGAATAAAACACAATGTAGAATGAATCAGACATTATTACCCCATGTACATATTTAACTGTATGACTGCTGGTATTCTACATTATGTATAACCAGAAGAATGAGAAATTATACTCCATTATGTATGATGTATCAAAGTGCATTATACTGTCATGTGTGACTAATTAAAACAAAAAAATTAAAAAACAATGATACAATATTCAATGCATACTAATACTTATGACTGAAATATTTTTGACCATTAATTTAAAAATGTAACTCCTAAACTTCTACCTTAGTTTTAAAATGTTTTTGTGTTTTTTTTTTCCTTCTCAAAATTTTAATCAATTGATTTCCTTGAATCATTTTTCCATTCCTTTGGACATCCTTTCTCTATCACCTCCTCCCTCCCTCCTTTTTGTCTTAATATGATTCACAATTTAAAAATAAAAATTTAGGTAGATTTATTAAAAGCTTTTGTCAATGTTTTATTTCATTGTTTATCCATTCACATGTTGATAGACTTTTCTAGCTTTTGGAAAATACAAAACATACAAAAACAAACTTCTGTGAACTCTTAGTCTTTATATAAACATATGTTCCCTTTCTTATGAGAAATACCTAGAAGTTCAATGCCTGCAACATATGGTTGCTGTATGTTTAACTTTTTGAGAAATATCAAACTGCTTTCCCAAATGGTTGTATTGTTTCACATTCCCACCAGCCTCGTATAAGAACACAGGTTTGTCCATACTTTTGCCAACACTTGGTATGGCCATGAGTTGGATAGTCCTGAGCTAAGCTTCTAGTTGTGCAGTGGTATTTCATGGTAAAATTTTTGTTTGGATTTTGCCTTTCCCTAAGGACTAATGTTGTTGAGCATTATTTCATGTGCTGGTTTACCATTCAAGTAACCTCTTTGTTGAAATGTATATTAAAGCATTTTATTTATTTTTAAACAATTGGTTCATTTTCTCATGATAGAGTTTTGAGAGCTCTTTGAATATTCTATACACAAGTCCTATATATCACTTGCCAATATTTTCCCTCTCTTTGTGGCTTGTCATTTCATTCTTGTGACAGAGTTTTTCACAATGTAAATTGTGTTGAATTTCTATTACATCTTCTTTATCAATTTTTTTGGATCATGGTTTTGGTATAGTGTCTAAGAAACCATCATCTAACCAAACATAACGATTTTTTCCTGTGCTTTTAATCTAGAAACTTTCTAGTTGTAGGACCATGCTATGATCTGAATATATGTGATTCCACAAAATTCATATATTAAGACTTGATAGTATTAAGCGATAGTATTAAGAAGTGTAGTCAGGTGTGGTGAGGCACACCTGTGACACAGCATCTAGGAAGACTGGGGCAGGAGGGTAGCAAGTTTGAGGTCAGGCTCAGCAACTGTGTGAGACCCTGTCTAAAAATAAAACAAACTGAAGATGTAGCTCAGCAGTAAAGCACTCCTGGGTTCAAGTCCCAGTACAAAAAGGAAAAGAAAGAAGTATGGGTTTTAGGATGTGATCAGACCATGAAGGCTGCACCTTCCTCAAAGGGATTAGTACTCTTCAAAGAGGCCTACATACTTGTTTGCCCCTTCCACCATGTGAGGACTCAGGGAGAAGGCCCTGGCTTTGAAGCAGGGCAGGAACTCTCATCAGACACAAACCTGGGGACCTCCATCTTAAGACTTCCCAGTCTCCAAAACCATAAGCAATAAATTTTGTTATTTATAAATCACCCAGTAAATGGCATTTTGTTATAGCAGTCTGAATAGACTAAGACAATCTATGATCTTTGAGTTAAATTTTCTGTATCATAAAAAGTGAGATAGGAATTAAAATTAGTTTCTTCCTTTCAATCTTGTGTGTGTGTGTGTGTGTGTGTGTGTGTGTGTGTGTATGTATACATTTCCATTCTTCCAGCTCCATTTGTTGAAAAGATGGTCCTTTATCCATTGGATTATCCTTACACTTTTGTTAAAAATCAGTTGTGCCTTACATGTGGATCTATCTCTGGACATTCTGATTTGCTCCTTTGATCTAGTTTTCTGTCTTGATACCAAAACTATACTTGATACTTGGTATATGGAATTTGTGTGTGTGTGATTTTTTTTTAGGTCTTTCAATAAGGTATCATTACTCCTCCAACTTTGTTCTTAATTTTCAGGTTATTTCAGGTTATTTCTGGGTGAATTATTATAGTTCCTTTCATTTCTACATAAATTTACAATCTGTCTATAATTTCTACAAACATTCCATTGGGGTTATAATTTTATTACATATAGACATCAGTTTGGGGAAATTTATATCTTAGCAATAATGAGTTTTCCAAAACATGAGCATGGTATATTCCTTCTTTTATTAGATATTCTTTAATTTATCTCAGCACTGTTTCATGCAGTATTTATCCCCAAGTATTTCATTTTTATACTCTTATAAATGATGTTGGATTTTTTTTGTGAATTTCATTGCCACAGTGTTGTTTTCTTTTTTGCTGCAATATAAAAATACAGTTGCTTTTAGTGTATAATTCTTGTATTCTGCAACCTAACTACACTTAAATATTAATCTGATTTAGTATTTTATATGTAGATTCCAGTGAATTTCCCCCTCAGACAAGCATATATCCTGCAGATAAAGACAATTTTAATTTCTTTCAATTTCAATGCTTTTTATGTCTTGCCATGTTGGACTGACTAGAACCTTCAGTGTAAGGTTGAGTGGTAATGATGGGAGCTCACATCCTTGCCTTTTTCTGATCTTAAGAGGAAAGTATTTGGTTTTTTTTCACCATCAGTTATAATGTTAGCTCTAGGTTTTGGAAGATGTCTTTTATCAAATTGAAAAAGTTCCCTTCTCTTTTCAGTTTGCTTTGAGTTTTTATTAGGAACAGTTGTTGGGTCTGTCAAATGCATTTTCTGTATCTATTGAGATGATAACATAGTTTTTCTTCTTTAGTTTCTTGGCATAATATGGTTTGTACATTTTTCATTTTGAATTGCTAAAATTTTGGATGTAGATTATACTACTGCAAAAGTTGTGCCTTGACCAGCTTGTTTTTTTTTTTTTTGTTTTTTTTTTTTTTTTTTTTTCTTTTTTTGGTACTAGGGATTGAACACAGGGGTGCTTAGCCACTGAGCTATATCCCCAGAGACAGCATCTCACTAATTTGCTCAGGGCCTAGCTAAATACCTGAGCCTGGCTTTGAACTCACAATCCTCCTACCTCAGCCTCCTGAGCCACTGAGATTGTAGGCATGCTCCATTATGCCCAACTTCTTAACCAGTTTTGGGACAGTTGCTTTGGGACAGTTTTTTTTTTTTTTTTTTTTAATTTAATCTACTTCAGTTTTTGTCTCATAAAATGCCACAGTTATTTTGTTTCTTTTTAGCTATAGAAATACCTCTCTCACTCCCATTTCTCCCCTTCTCTTCCCCATAACTCTCTGTTTAATCCCATTCATCAATTATCGTGTACTTATTAACTCTTGAATACTGCCAATATCAGTGCCTATTTTAAAGACAAACATGGCACAGAATCCTTGGTATTGAGGAGGCCTACAGTTTACTCTGCATTTGTGTGAGAATGTGGGGTATTGGCACCTTTATAAATGATTCAGATTCAACATGGTAACTGAGGATGAAAAGTTACTACTGAAATCCTTACCTTCAACTAACGACACGATCCTGAAACTTAGACTTGTCCACTATATAAATAAAACAAGAGAAGTTATTACAGTCCAAGGAAAGAACTTAGGGAGGGCAGATAACCAAGAAACAGCACAGCACATCATGATTAGGGAATGACTGCAGAATGGCAGGTGATGTACTGATGAAAGTATATACATTCATAGCATAAAGGGCACTATTTCATTGTCAAGGAATCTTTATTTTTTCCTATTGGTGATAGTGGTCAGATTTCTCTGACTGAAATGTAAAGCATTGGTTAATAGGGGCTGGACTGGAGACTGGAAAATTATTTTGTGAATTAATAGTCCCCAAAACAAGAAGATAAATTCACAAGACACTCAAGAGGAAGCATGAACATGGGGGTGAGGAGGAATAAAAGATAATTTCCATTGGTATGTATAATTTATGATATTTTTGTGCCTGTTATGTTTTGTTGTTTTCCAAAAGTGTGTGGATATGACCCCATTCATTGACCTGAGAAAGAATATAATGGAGAAATCTGTGAAGGAAGTCATCAGTTTCATTGCAAATTGCATGAGATGGAGATGGCAGCCTGATAGCTGGGGAACATGGAACACATAGGTAGTTGAGAGTAAAAGTAAAGCGCAGAAGGGATCACATATCACATAGATATGAAGATATGGATCACCAAGTTGCAATTGGCATATCTGAGTTTGAAGATCCAAGGGCATCAGATGCAACCACAAATAGACTTACTTCACACAGCTTCGGAGAACTGAGTATCTCCTCAGGGAGGGACCGACCATGCCTGAAGCAAAAAGATACCTTGTCCTTGTGGATAAGCTCAGAAGTGCAGGGATTGCTCTTTCTGAGGTGAGTGTCAAACACTGTGTATGGCAGCAGTTGCCATCTGTTGGGAGCATGCGGATACAGATGTTTTGTGTAGGAAGACAAATGCAGAGAAGACTCAGAATATAGAGAAGAAATGTCTTTTCAGTAATTAGTTATGTAGAAATCACATTTACCCTCTTCTGTAGAACAAAAGTCAAGTAGAAAACTGCCAAAAATAAATTTTTGAAGTCAAAATTTAGGTCATTTGCAAACCCAAAAAGTTCTTTTGCTTATAAGGAAAGATTATTTTTAAAAGGTATATTACAAACAAAAATGTAGAGAGTGGTAAAGCATATCCCATGAACCCACAGTCTTCCAGGCTTAACCAGGGTTTGTATTTTTTACTTGCTTAAGATCTTTTGTTTTCATTTTTATTATATAAAAGCAAACCTTAATAGGTAATGCTGAATATTTCATCTTTGATTTTTTAAAAACTTTCTTCTGCCCCTGGTGTGACCAGTAATTGGATTTCAGTGCCTATCTCTCATGTTTATGTTTTTATATTTTCACTACATATACTGTATTAGAATTATTGGTCATGTAAGTGTGGTTGTATTTCTGAGTTTTCCTTTCTTTTCAATGGATTTTTTTTCCTATTTTTCTGTCAGTACCCCACTAACTTAATTAGTATAGCTTTCTAAGAAGTCTTTAAGTCAAGACTTCTAATTTTATCCTTCTTTATTTTTGTATGGTTATTCTAGCTCTTTTGTATTTTCATATAAACTGTACAATCAGCTTCATAATTTCTATTAAATAAAACTTTCTAGAGTCATGATTCTGTGTATTGAATTTATAAATCAACTTAAAGAGATCTGACATTTTAAAAATAGTGTGTCTTCCAATCTGTAAGTAAGGTATATTCTTTTATTTATTTAGATTCTCTTTAATTTTTCCCAGCAATATTTTCCTTTTGAGTATAGTGCCTTATAAAATTGTGTCATGATCTCTTCTGAACCACAGTTCTTTTTTAAGTTCACAGGGCTATTAGCCAAATTAATTTCCTTACACTGTAGAACTCTTGAAGGCCATATCTTCAGGGCAAAAGGAAGGAACTCCCCTGAAGTTTAACCTTATTTTAAACTCTCACTTGATTGGGCCAAGCCCACCCATGCTAATCCTTTGCTTAACACAATGTCAATTGATTAGTAACCATAATCACAGGTCTCTACTACACCAAAAGGTAGGGAATTATACAAACCTATTTAGCAAGGGGAATAAATTTTGGGGGCCATGCCAAATTCTGCCTACCAGTTACATCTTTTGATGAATTTTCAAAAAGTATTGTATGATTTCTTGTGCTATATTGAATGCATTTTTTAAAAATGGCATTTTACAATTGCTTGCCACTGGTACCTAGGAAAACAATTCACTTTTTTCTATTTGGCCCTAAATCCTGTGACCTTGCTAAGTTTACTTTTTGGTCCTAATATATTCCATAAGGATTTTCTCCATTTAAGATCCCGCTAATTCAAAATATTTTTACCTCTTCTTTTTTGATCCATATGCCTTTCATTTATTTTATAGCCTTATTGAACTTGGTAGGACATCCAATATAATATTGGCTGGAAGGGAATAGACAGGGAAGGGGCAATATGCTTGACTTACTTTGATCTTAGTGACTGATGTTTAGCCCTTTATCCTTAAGGATGATGTTAACTTTAGGTTGATGCTCTTCATCAAAAGGAGGAAGGTCTATCCTATTCCCACTTTGTTGTTAGAAGTTTTCTTGTTTCGGGTGGGAGAGGGGCAAGAATGGAGGAAGGAGGGACTGTATAGAGGGATAGGAGGAGTGGAATGGGTGGGGGAAAAGAAAAAAAAAACAGAATGAATCAAAAACTATTATCCTAGGTAAAGGTATGATTACACAAATGGTATGCCTCTACTTTATGTACAAACAAAGAAACAAGATGTATCCCATTTGTTTATAATAAAAATGAATTAAAAAAAAAGTTTTCTTGTTTTATATTGTGCTTTGAGATGACCTCATGAAAAATCACACTTAAGTATTAAACTGAATTTCTTTTCCAGGAATAAACCCAACTAAGCCATACTGTACTACTCTATATACAGGGTGAATTTGATCTTATGGCACTATACTATTGATTTTTTTCATCTGAATTCATTGGGGATATTGGTCCATATTTTTCTTTAAATATCTTAGTTAGGCTTTGATACCAGGACAGGTTCATTTAGAACTCATAAAATTAGTCAGAAAATGTTTTGTTTTGTTTTGTTTATTTTTTGGATTTTAAAAACAATTTTGAAAAGAGTGATGAATTTTCTTTTCAAAAAAATTAATAAGATTCACTAAGTGATAGCATCCAGTAGCCTGGAGTTTTCTTTATGGAAAATTTGTTAAATTATAAATGTAATTTATTAGATGCAATCAACTTGCTTTGTTGTGGTATACTTTTAAGGAAATTTTTTATGTTTTTTTATGAGAAATCTGTTTCATCTAACTTGTCAAATTTGTTGTCATAAAGTTATTCATAAGATCCCTTTACTGTAATCATAATGCCTCTAAGATCTGTAGTAATATCCTTTTATTGCAAATATTTGCAACTTTCTCTCAGTTTTTTATATGTTTTACTATGCAGTTATCAACTTTATTGCTCCTTTTCAAAGAAACAACTTTTGGCTTAGTTTTCTGTCATTTACTTTCTATGTCATTGGTTCTTGCTCTTATCTCTGTTATTCCCTTCCTTTTATTTGAACTTCATTTGCTCATATTTTTCTAGTCTCTTGGAATGGAAACCTTGATTCATGATTTGAGAACTTCCACCCTTTTTAAAACAAAAGTTTTAAATTACAAGTATCATTTCAATGTTGATTTAGCTGTGTCCTACACATTTTGATGTATCATGTTTCCATATCATTCAAGTCATTTCCCCCATAAAGAGTTAGGGCAAATCGCTACTCAGACTCCTGGGCCCTTGCTCTGTGCCCTCCCTCTTCCCAGGCTCCTGGCCTTGCACATTCCAGCTGCTTCAGTGTCCTGGCGCTCCTGCCCTGCCTCCTTAGTGTCTAAAGGACTTCACTGATTTCCAGTTCCCTTGATTTTAAAGAATGCAGTGACCCTGGCTTACCTTAGGCCATATTTCTCTACTCTGTACCAGGAAAGTGTTGACAAGAAAAAGAGGCAATCGTAGAATTATCAAGGGTTCATTTCATGTGTTTCCTTTCTCTCAAACACCCTTGGCCTGTATGGCTCATTCAGTGCTGAAAAACTATTGCCTCATTTATTTTTTTTAATCAGTTTTACAGTTATTTTTGGTGCAGGGGGGGAATGGAGAAAGTTGAAAATACTCTGAAAAAGAAAGGAAAAAGGATGGAGACAGGGTTCACTGGTGAAAAGTTTGGGAATGTGATTAATTGATGCCTCATTTTAAGAAAATGCAAACAGGAATGTGAACTGTTTTAATAGGCAAAATTGCTAGATCACCATCAAGTTCAGAATTAGGCATCTGTGAGCAAAGAAGAAAACATGAAGAATCATTTGGTATCAGGGACTGGGTTCTCTGCAACTGCTAGAGTTTTCCTAGATCTTGTTTCCTATCACTTGAGGTTTTCCTGCTGGGTTCTGAAATGCAAAAAATATCAAGTGAATATTGTAGAAATTTATTTCAAATGTGTCATTACTAATAATGTAGCTAACCACACAAAATGAGCATCAGTAAAACACCAACATGCTATTTATATTATAATCTAATTGTAGGCATTGTCAACCTACTAACACAGTTTTCTCCTTGTGTCATATTTTTTTCATTAGAAAAAACAGAGGACCATTATCTGTTGCTTTCAGAAAATTAAGCTCATTTAAAATTGTGTACTCACAAATCCTGTTATTTTGTTTGTTGGCTTTGGAATGTTCTTTCTATACTAAAACCTGCTAAACATGGTTCTTTAAAATCAAGTGAATTGGAAATCTATATGGTTGTTTGGACCCCATGCTGAGTAAGCTAGGTGAGAGTATTGGAAAGAAAGAGAGATCATGGTCTCAGGTACTCATCAGACCCTACTGTGATCCGAATGGCCTGTGATGTGTCATGCCACTTGCCTGAGACTAAACTTTTCATCTGTAGATTGAGCGAATTGCTCAATCCAATCTATAAGAATTAAAAATTAATTGACAGTATAGCACTCTCAATTAACTATACTGAAATGCCAGCTCCGTTTTTCAAAGGCTTTATGTCCTTCAGCAAATAACTTAAACTTTCTGATCCTTGTTTTCATCACTATAAAGTGAGCATTATTAGAGTACTTCATGCAGTTTTTGAGAAAATTAAATGAGAAACTATATATAAAATAGATAGCAACCAGCACTTAGGAGTATTACTGGTAGCTGTTCATTACCTCTGCCTGCTGGGAAAGAACGTGTGAGTTTTTAAAATCTGGTTAGATGAAGAACTTAGAAGCAATAATTTTATAGCTAAAATTTATTACATCCTCCTTTTTCTAAAGATCACTGGCAAAATGAAATAGATTTGAAATTATTAAAGCCAGAAAGCAACCTAATTATGATCATTGATAATCTACCTATCTCAGCATTCTTCATGATTAAGTTTTTGATGTTTGTTGGAGAAAATGAGTCACTTACACATGAATAAACCAAGCAGTCATTTAGCAAGTACACGGAGCTCAGAAAATGCTGAGCACTCCTCCAGATCTGCTGGCCACCCGGGGGCTACACAACAGTACTCCACAGGGAAGACAAAACATCCCTGAGACCACATTTAAAGAGCAACATATCAACAAGTACAAATCAATAACCTATAAAATGGGCGCCTAAGTGCTGAGGGGTTCCTTTGGAAAGCTTCTTCAAGGCAATAGGATAAACTTAAAGGGTAGTAGTGGTGTGCATAAGGAAAGGAAAGAATATCAAAATTCAGTCACAAAGCACTTAAATCCAGACCAAGAAACAAGAAAATATGGAATGAACTAGACATGTCTGAATTTCTTCTGCTTTTTAAAAAAAAAAAATTATTTTGGCCTTTTTTTTTTGTTTTAAATTCATTCATTGTTTTAAATTCATTTTTTCAATAATTTCTAAATGATATACTTTCTATCTGCCATGGAATGTTTTGGACATTGTCAAAAATTTATTTTAAAATACTTAGATCAACATGATTGGGGCGTAATTATAAAAATACAAGATATTCATTCAGAATTCAGTTTTTAAAGTGTTTCCAAGGTAAGACTAGTGTATTTTAAAACAGCTTAGTTTCAAAAGTTGTTAATGCGCACAATAAAATTTTAAAATTTTTAAAATTTTAAAAAAATTTAAGTACTAATCCCAGCAATAAGCCTTTGCTCAAAGAAGCACAGGTATGTGAATTGATCATTTGATATTACAGGTTTATCCTTAGCAGTTAGTACTGTACTCACCAACTTAATGAATTCCCATGGTCTGGTTTCATAGTGAATTGTTATAAGACAGGACTGTTGAATTTGATCTAATGTTGCTGACCTTCTTAGCTATAAGTAAATGTTAACAAATCAGAGTAGAACACAAGGTAGTCTTTTCGAAGGGAAATTATGTATTCTTTAACTTTTTTTTGGTAGTCCCTAATGCCATGCATGACATGATAGAGGTGCTCAGTTACAATTTATGGAATAAGTAAGTAGGTTAATAAATAAGCTTGTGATCAATAGTCAGTGGGAAACCATCATTATTGGAAAATCAAAATACACAAAACCTATATTTTCTGGGAAAGAATCAGTAGCATAATTTCTGTATAATAAATAAAGCCATTTTATGAAGCAAAAAGCTATTTTGACTTATTTGAACTTTTTTTGAACTACGTAACAGAAACAAAGTACAAGAAGTAGCATTAGGTCACAGATGGGAGCTTCCAAAGCTTGTAGCTTTCAAAAAGTCCTCTTGTCAAAGCTAGTTTGAGAACTTGGAAATTATGTTTATAAACACTTTGCTGTTGTCTGTTCCATCAGTCTCTGACTTAATATTCTGCACCATCATCAAGAGACAGTAAAGATTACTACTCATGAAACAGGATTGTTTTATAAGGTAACTGACTTGATAATTATCAAAGAAGATTATAAGTAAAAAAAAATTCTGACGTGAATGAAAATAATTTGCATCTTTAAATTGACTAAGGTTGTATGTTAATGAGTACCAGAGCTTGGATCAACAGAAGAGAAAATGTTAGCCATGTATGTATGTGTGTGTGTGTGTGTGTGTATCTGGATGTGTGGAAATGTATGTGCTTCACTAATAGTTCAAGATAACACTCCTGTATTAAATTGCAGTATAGATGTAGAATGTTGAGATATATGTCTTTTTTCTAATGAGTTATTTTGAAGTGTTTAATTACCCTGAGGCATGTGTTTGGTTTTAACCCCTTGCCATCTTACTGTTCTTGCTGAAATGGTGCAATAAAATATCTCACTGCTGTGTCTTTTAATGAAGTCTGCACACTCGCTTCTGGGAATACCTGAAGCTCTAATCACAGGTGCATAAGGATATATTATTTTGTAACTTGTTAAAATCAGTTTTTGCACCTGTGTCCATGGATCAGCAGAATATAATTACATGAGTCTTCTCACAGACTTAGACTAACTTCTTATCCTTTTCTGTGCTCCACTTTGAAAATAATAATTATTATTTAATAATTATACTAATATATTAATAGTAATGATAACTTTTGTACATGCATTTTAAATATGGGTATTGTTTTTAAAATAAAAACTAATAGTTATTGAAGCCTACTCTGGGAAGAACACTAAACAATTCTGTTCATTAGTATTTTTCTACATTTTTATTGAACAGTTATTTGTATAGCAGGTTAAAGTTGTTGATTGTGCACAGGGATTTTCTCCATTAATGTAAGTCAAATATACTTATGAATTTTAACCTCCATATTTAAACATATAAGCACAAACAGCTGAACCATTAAATATGTGATAGAATACCTTCAATTAGTCATCTTTCTATTTTCTTAGGCTTTGGTTATTCCTTTGTGCAAAAGTTCTGACTGCAATGTGTTCATATTGGTTACTAATTTATAGTATCTTGATATGAAACCTGGTGGCTGCTAAATTTGAAATACCTCACATATGCACCTTAAAGATATTTCTCACACATTATTCTAGGTAGGTGACCCAATTTTTATACTGGGAATGTTTACTTTGACTGGAGTGTCAGTTCACAAAGGTAACTGTCCTTGATCCATACTATCATGTGGATTTTGTTATAGCTGGGAATGGGTTTTGCATTATTGTACCTTATTGCTTAGTTACCCTAAGAATATTATGAATAGAGTCAGAAAAGTACTCAGTGCCCCAAGTGGTCACCTACATGAAGTATGACCAGAGATATGCACTGTAGAAGTGCGAGTTTCATATCAATGGAGTTTATTAATACTGTCAGCTTACATAGATCAATAACTAGAGGAGCATGTACTTAGTGAAAACAACTTCCATAGCACATAAAGTTCTGTCTTTCAGTTTTATGTTTATCAGCATCTCGAGAGGTATTTATAGCACCTCACACACTCCTTTATGATTCCCTTATTGATTAAGAAGTGATGCCTCCTAGTAGTAGGACATGGTTCACTATTTTTCAATTAAAATGAAGAAATAACTTGTTTGTTGCAGGTGCATTTCAAGCGGTTGGCTTGTGGGACTTTGAGAGATGCTGCTGTCCATGACATGTTGGAATTATCATGATCAACTACTCGGCTTGGATTTCACCCAGTGGCCAAGAGCTTTGCGTGATAGACAGCAAGGCTTGGATTTTTAAAAAGAGTAAACCAGGTAAGGTTTGAGGGAGACATCTGATCATTTATCACTTGCTCTAAGGGCTTTCATGTGCTGCCAAGATGTATTGAATAATGTATAGCTCTTCTATTTGTTCTCTGAGTCCACTGAACAGGTAGCTGAAGAGTGAAGCTTCCTTGGCTTCAGGAGAATGTGTATAGTAATAATTGAATCCCTATTCTCTCCAGAGGAGAGAGAAGCTATTTTAAGATATGCATAAAGCAGGTCTGAGAATACTTTATACCCTAGTTTAATGTAGTGGCCGAAATGGCAAGGTATAGAGATTCCTTTTTAAGTAACTACTCTGAACTCTAATGGCATAAACAGTTGTACTTTCAAAGGTGAAGCAAGGAAAGTGTTGCCTTTCAGTTTTTACATTTTGTACAATATAAAAATGTGAATATAAGTTCACGGTACGTGATCTAATAACATGCTCCGAAGTTACTCTGATTCAGAAGTTTAGATCATTATTCTGCCTTTCATTTTTTCTGAAATCATTAATCATTCTAAATCCTATTCATATTTTATTGAAAATGGTGATACAATGACATTCTCTACTATTACTGTTGTAAAAATTGACAATATTATACTCTAATTCAAGTGTCTTTTTATTTAATTTTTCTTTCATTCTGGAAAGTCTTCTTAGTGATTGTCCATAATTGGGTCAGATCTTATTTTTCTCTTTAACTCTTTCACTCACAGTATAATTTAAATAATCAGACTTAGCTGGAGAAATCACAAATTATTCTCATCTTCTGACTTTAAAATCATCAAATTTTTTAGGAATTTCAAACTTTTTTAGGTACAAGTATAGCAACAGAAATACCATAAGTAACATTTTTTAATGTAGTAAACAATAGAGAGGGATCATTCTGTCACTAATGCTTGAGTTCTTTGAACTTTTTACAAAACATTGTTTTCTTACTTAGTGAAAATAACAGTAAATGGGACTCAGTCAAAATATTATAGTCTCACATCATTGTTTGGATATAAATAGGCACTTCCAAAGTATTTGAAAATATCCCTTCTGAAATCCTTTATGACATTTATTTATAAGGTGATATCATGAAAGTGAAAAATCCCAGTCACAAATGTACACTTTCTTGGAAATAGTATTGATTGCCCAACTCATGGCAGAAAGTCTTATTTGATGAATTGAATTTGTGGTTCAATTTTTGTTCTGTATAGTGAAAAGCGGGTTTCCCACATTTAGAAGAATTTTACCAATTATAAATAAAAGGGAATTCAAAATGCAGGATGCATTGTTGAAAAAAGTACAACAGAGTCCCATGCTTCATGACATTGGTATCTAGCACATAATTATTGTGAGGCCTCATGATAGCCTTCCATAGTTTTAAACTTGTAAGTTTTAAACTCTGAGTCCAAAATAAAGTTCATCCTAGTTATGTGTTTTTCAATATTTTCAACATAATTGGGCTGCATGTCAAAACCTCAGAGTTCTAAACCAGAAAATTAAAGGGGGGAAATAAAATTAAGTATATTTTAAAAGTAAATAATCATGTGATCAGGCACTTAGCAATTATCTCCTCACAGAGATAGAGCTCAACTCTATGTGTGAAAAATGTATTTTCATCCTTTAGCATACTGTATTTTTATGAACTGAATAAGTTATCAATTTGGGGAAAGTGTACAATAATTTTTGTCCATGTGTTACAAAGAAATATAACTTCTGTTCACTCAGTTCTTTGCAATGAATCTTGCTGTGTAGGTTGCACAGAGATGGTGTATTCCAATGTCCTGCATGGAAATATATGATTTAGAAGTGTCCTCGGGAACACAGAAGATTTCACAATGAATTGATATATTCTCAGTTAAAGGTTAATTACTTTTAAAGGAATGGAAAATTTATACATTGCAGTTTTATAGTTTATATTAGTTTTAAATTCATTTTTGTGCTCTGTTGTATGAATGACAGTTGCATTTTTTATGATGGTGTATGCTGGCTTCTCCATAAAGGTAAAGGAGTGTCAAGGCTTCCCAATTCTGTTTCTTAGAAGTTCATAACAAAGTCATAAAAATTTTGCACTGTTCCTAAGCTTAGAAGTAATTTTTTTTTCTTAAAGCATTTTTAAAGTCAAGGTTTGTCTAGCTCAGGATTATATTACTATATGCTCATACATAGAAGCAATATTGAGCTATAAAGACAGGATATAAAAGGTGAGATTTTCCAAAGCACTTCTGATAATAGTTTGCCCCATATAAAGGCAGATGTAGTTCATGAAAAACATTTAAGTAGCATCTGTGGACACAATATATCTATCCCTTGCTCCCTACAGAGAGCAAAGGATATTCTCACCTGTGTAACTCTTCATATTCTGAAGACTTCTAAAGGAAAATCTTGAGAATTCAGACAAACAGCTGATACCATCATGAAAACTCTTATGTGAATCATAAGTACTTTCTAACCATGAATGTATTTGCCCTATGAACATTTTTTAAATGGCTACAACACGTAAAACAGTATGCGGCCAGAATCAAATTATCAGCCATCCCCTGTCTGATCCTCAAGTAGTTTATACCCACAAAAACGAGCAAACAAACCAAAAAATCCAAGACACACGAGTAGCTCGTTCTAGGAAAAATGGACTAGAAATTGTAATGCATTAGGTCAAGCAAAATTCTCCAGAAATTAAGATGGAGGACCATTAAATCTGATAGGTATGCTAGAAGGTTTTTGAGACTTAAAAGGCATTTCAGCTGCATAGCTAAAGAGTGGAGAAAATTGTAATTAATTTGAAATAGGTATGAAGTTATTTGAGGCTCAGGGCACAGTCTGACAAAATCACCATGCTGTAAAAATAAACATATGTTTGAAGAATTAAAAGCTTGACTCTGGGGTACATAGGGAGAGATGTAAGAAGAGGCTGAATATATAGGTAGTGGCTGGCCTGGAGTGTTTTGCATGCACAAGTATAGTGAAATATGATATAATGAAAGAAATGTAACCTGCTCTCTATTTTTATTAATGAACGATTCTTGCAAAGAGTAGGGTGTAGGCAGAGAAGTTATGTGTTGAAAGAAAAGAAAACTAAGAGCATTCAGTACCTTTGGTGCAACAATGTGTTGTTTCTAGCCTGCTGCCTCACTGATACCCAGGGCAGTTTCTGTCCATCATTGGATCTGTTATTTTGTTAAATGCTAATGAAATTAGAATCATTCAGTGATTATTTTAAGTCTTCATTCCCTACCTCTTTCCTTTTTTAGATATGGTTTAAATCTTCATACAAAGGATGAACAGAATTTAACTTACATGTTTTTCATTACACTGTGTGTGTGCTTTTGTAAGCTTGAATGTGTGTGTGTGTGTGTGTGTGTGTGTGTGTGTGTGTGTGTGTGCGCATGTGTGCACACTCTCAGTATGTGCTTGAAATTAAATCTCAAATCCTCTTCTTCAAATTTATGCCTCAATTACAATGGGGGCAGCTGCTACCCTACTTTATTTTCCTTTTGAGGCTTTTATCTCTAAGGCTTCATCCTTTCCTTCATTGTTTTATCATCACATCAATCACTAGGTTTCCTTGCCCGGGAATACAGCATGCATCGCAGGCACATTTTTATGACTAGAAAGCAAACCTACCCTACTTGGCACATAGTGCTTACTTAAACCTAATTAAGTAATTCTGCTGAAAGGATCGTGTCCTTTCCATCACGATGCACATTTGGTCAAAATAATAGGGAACTGTATAAGCTGTGGAAACACCAGGGAAGGGAACCTGAAGAAGACACAAAACACAAACAAGTCACCTTCAGCCCTGCCTTCTTTGACACAATCCTCTAATGAGCCTGAGGACATTTACACCTATAGAAGAATAAATTCCTAATTCTCAGCATCACCTTCACTCCAGTTATTTTACTGGAAATTACCATATGGTAAGGCTCCCCTGTAGTATGCCAGAGTCAGTTTATTTTATATAATTGAGTCATCTATTTTTGGTGAAGTTCTTTTATATACTGGGAAAAAACCAATAACTTCTCTCCAAATATACAGACATAGGGAAATGGTGATGTTATTTATTAAAAGGTAATATTCTTGAGGCCAGAGTTTTGTTTTGTTTTTTTCTTCTTTAATACCTAATTCCAGTACCAGGTATACACATTAAACATGTCCAATGACTGCCTAATTGAAGGTATATGAATTCCTGTGCCTAAAAGCAATCTATTTTTATATTTTTAACATATCTTTTACTTAAGAAACATATCTTCCTCTCATTCGAGGGACCAGTTAGTTTGTGGTTCATACCAGGCATTGTTAGAATAAGGGTGTCTTATCTTTTCATGGTTGTCAATATTGACAGTATTTAGTAACATATTTAAAAATCACAGCATGACGAATAACAGTACTCAAGGAATAGAAGTATGGAGGATTTAATCTAACATAAAGGAAGAAGAAAACAACAGAAAAATATTGATTAAATATCTTACTGTTTTAATAAATCCAGTAAGATTCTCTTTTGCAAGTTCTCACAAATTTTGCCTTTTTACTTGTCATAGGTTTCTTATGTTTAGGGGAAAGGAGTAAGGATTGCCATTTTCTGGTTATTTCATGTACAAGGTACGCACTTTTCTGACAGGATTTATGGAAATCTTGCCATGCCAGGAAACTACCCTTTTTATTTTGGAGGAGGAGGTGTATAGAAAATTGTGATTGGGCTGGTGGCGGTGGTGCGTGCTTTCAATGCTGCCAACTCCAAAGGCTGAGGCAGGAGAATCACAAGTTCAAGGCCAGCCTTGTCTATACAGCAAGACTCTACCTCTAAATAATAAATAAAGAAGGAAGGGAGGGAGGGAGAGGGGAAGGAAGATAGGAAGGAAGGAAGGAAGCAAGCAAGCAAGCAAGCGAGCTGGTGATGTAGTTCAGTGGTAGAGCACCCACAGGTTCAATTCCCATGACTGCAATATTAAAAAAAAAGAAGAAGAAAATTGTGACTGACCTATGAAACTGTCATGTTTCTAGCTATTGACTTCAAGTAAGGCCCAGGTTTGATTCCTGTCTCTGAAACTTTCGAATTATGTGATCTTTGGCAAGTTGTCCTCTTAGAGGTTCTATTCTCCATGAATAATGTGGAGACAATCATATTGTCCCCAGGGTGCAACTATGAGGATTAAATGAGATCATTGACATAGAACATTCAGCAGTGTCTGATACATTACAAATAAGTCATTACTATCATTATTGTCATGTGATGTCTTCATAAAGACAAGTCTCTCTAGAAGTCCATTTGTTTAGGCCAGTATTTTACCTTTTGTCTCCAGCTTTGATAGTAGTTTTAGCTTTCACTTCCATAAGCATTGTTTTCTTCAGGCTGTTCCCTGGGAAATCTTTGTCTAATCTGTTTCTATCAACATCTTCCTTCTGAGGATGATGGCATTTCTGTAAGTTATGGTAGGGTTGTGTCTTTGAGATAATGCTCTGTTTAACAATCTATTACTGTTCATAATCATATTGCTGCGTGTTTTGATGTTGTGGTAAATTTCATATCCTTTACAACTAAAGATTACCAGAGTGTTTTTTCTTATGAAATTATACTCTTTGGAACCAATAAAACATATTGAAATTCACTAAATTAAATATTAACATGCATCTTACTGTTGTAAAGAAAGCATTCTGATCTGTTGACCTAATTCTCTAATTTGGAAATACTACTTTAATGTACACTCATATAGATTGTCATTGAGAGTCCCTGACATTAATCAAGCAGTATCTATAATTATGCCTTTAACCTTTTTTAATTAAATATATTTTATAAGAAGACTGATATTAAATTTGAAGTGCAAAGTCAGAATTAAAACTGAATTTAATATGTTCAAATAATACTTAAAAATAACTGTTGTGACTAATCTGTCAACATGTGATCTAAAACTGTATTAAAAGTATTAGAATAGGTCAAAGACAATTCTGGCCAGTCCTTTGTGGACTGTTGGCTTTGAGTGGCTCCATTCTTTTCAGCGAGGGCAGAATCTGGATCACCAGCTAAGTTGTAAGGGAAGAGAACATACAATAGTGGGAGGTGAAAAGTAAATCAAGGAGAGCTGAGTGAAAGGATTTCAGGCCTGGCAAAGGATCTTCCAGGTTTGGACAGTGGAATCTGCAACAAACCAGGCCTGGAAAGCAGCTCAACTTCCCTTAGCAGCTCAGTGCTCTCCCCAGTCAGAGGCAACGGAAGCTGATGGTGGAAAGTAAGAGGGTGCTGGGGTACTTTTGGCTGGGGAGGTAGCAGAGAAGTGATTAATATGGAGTTGAATGGAACATCAAGCACAGTTGTGCCTGGGGCTAGCAATTGAATAGAATGTGTGCAAGTGGTTTTGCCCCGAATGGTTGGAAATCCCTGAGTGAGCAAATGGAACATTTCATTAGAAAAGATTTATTCGTTCTGAGAATAAGGGTGAGCATGAAATTAAGATACTGCTAGAGACAAGCTTTACAAAGACTCTTCTGCAAATACACGAAGGGAAGAATAACTGATACCTGCATATACCTTTATTGAATCTAACATGACAATAGCAATAAAATAACATTGATAAACACCCCAAGTTGAATATTAGGCTCAGTACAGATCTTTGATGCAAGAGTATCTCTATACTGTAATGCACTCATAGTTTTACACATATCTAAGATGAAGAAACTAGGACATAGAAAGGTGAATAATTTTCCCAGACTCACACAGTTAATGTGTGTCAGGAACTCTTCTTTATAAAACCTATGAGTTTTTCATAACAGTATTCTGTTTTCAGTTTTTAAAACTAACAATTCAGGCATTTGTTGGTAAATGGATGGAACTGAAGACTATCATGCTAAGTGAAATGAATCAGTCCCAAAAAACAAAAGGTCAAATGTTTTCTTTGATATGATGAAGCTAATCCAAAATAAGGTGGGGAGAATTAAAAAAAAAAAAAAAAAAAAAAGAATAGAAGAACAATCACTGGAGTAGACAAAGAAGAATGAAGGAAAGGGAGGAGGGATGAGATAGGGAGGCAGTGGAAGGATTCATATGTACTTATATGAATACACCACAGTGAATCTCACCATTGTGTACATCCACAAAATACTAATTTAAAATTAAAATAAAACTATAAGTGAGTAGCAGAATGTTCAATGGAATAGAGGGAAGGGAACAGGGGGTGGGAGGAAGTGAGGAGAAGGGGAAATAATGGGGACTTAAATAGAAGAAATTATATTCCATGCTTCTGTGTCAGAATAAATTATATTGTCATATATAACTAAAAAGAACCAATGAAAATATCTAACAATTCTTTCCCTAAGCTAAACATGATTGCAGTTTGTGATATTATATAGTAAGTTTTTATAAAATTGTGTAACTTCTTATTGTATGTGTCTGTGTTCTTCTTTTCTATGAATTTGAAAGTGGCTTAAAAGAAAAAAAACATTTTTTTTTTTTTTTGTGGAAGACCCATTACCACTAGTGCTATGATAAACCCTGATTCTGAACTTGTGTTGACCGAAGATAACATCAATACAATCTATTTTCCCCCTTTATCAAAGAATAGAAAACTTACAAATTTTGCATATATTTTTGGCAAAATCCTGTATGTGAAATTTTATACCTATAATTTATTGCATATTTGCATAAATGGCTGTTAAAAATAATTTGAAAAGTACTTTGTTTTTCATCTATATGAGATTTCATTTCTCTTTCAAAAAGCACCAAATGGATTGCTTTCCAATACATGGTCTATGAAATACTGATTTGGAGGTATATGTTCTAGGTACAAAGGATTTTTTATTCAAATACATTTTGCTGGTATATTAAGTTATGATAAAGACTATTCCTGAGCAACAACTGGAAAACAAAAAGAATTTGGTTCTTCCTGTCATATGGGCCCACCTCTTTCCTGAATAATTAGAGGGTGTCAATTATATCAGAGGAATGAATGGCTTTGAGCCTTTTGTCCCCACAGATTAGAGCTCTGGTAGTAGGAATGAAAACCTTGGCCAGATACATTTGCATTCTCTTTTTGCCCTCTCTTACTCTCTCCTCTCCTCTTTCCTTTTAACTCTCCATCTGTTCCTGCTCTTCCACCTACTTCTTTCTTCCCCTCTCTCCCAGTGCCTTCTTTCTTCTCTCCTCCCAACCTGTGAATATGCTAACATTTTATTCTTTGACTTCCCTGTGTTTAAATCAAAACAGATCATCACCTCCAGCAACGTATACCTTCTTTAGATATTAATACTAACAATTAGATTATAGTTTTGTTTTCTTTCAAGCAAATTCTGGACACTGTTTCCACTCTTCCTGCTTCTGAACAGAGAGAAGTCTAAGTAGGGCTTGATTATCTAAACTAGTAGCATTCATACATTGCATCATTTGGTAGGAAATGAAAATGTGCTGAATTTCATTGTTGATGAATGATATTTCATAAACTTAATTGACCTGGACAAAAGTTAAATATCATCTACCCTTACAAACTCAACCTACCATTATCCAAAGTTCTACCCAGGAATCTTTTCTGTTTCTCTCTTTCTCTTTCTTACCATATCTCAACATTGCTAGATCTTTTCTATTTTTTTTTTCTTTACATACTCTTTCTGATCTATTTGCTTCTCTCCTGCTCCAGTGTCTCATCCATAATTTGGGCCCCATATTTTCTCAGTAGATTCTTGCAATGGTATCTCTCTTTTAAAAAAATGATTTTGCTGTTAGTCTTTCAGTACATCTCCCTCACTGCAGTCTAACCACTCAAAACCTATCCCAAATGCAAATCTCAACATGTAATTCACATGCCCTTAGGATAAACCATTTGTGTCTTAATGCATCATACAAGTTATTCATGAACAAACTTCTTTTTATGTCTGGAGGTTCACACTTTTATCCATGTGCCTTACTTTTGTCTTATTGCTATTTAAAAATTTTTTTTTAGTTGTAGATGGACATAATACCTTTATTTTATTTATTTTTTTAATGTGGTTCTGAAGACCGAACACAGTGCCTCACACATGCTAGGCAAGAGCTCTACCATTGAAGCCACAAACCCAGCCCTGCCTTATAGATATTGCATGATATTTATCTTCCCCCAGTGTGTTCCTTCTTGACCCTTTGAAAATACTTTTGTTTTCTCTTACTAGAAAGTGAGCCTTAAATTAGGGACCAGTTATTTATTCATTTTTGTTTTCCCAGAATATTTGTATCTCATAGATCTTATATATGTATATATATATATATACACATATGTATATATCAGAAATAAAAATATTCAGTAATTTGTCTTTTAAAAAAATGGATCCCCAGTCAAAGAGAGGATAAAGAACCACAGAAACTAAGAACTAGATGGGCATCATTGAATTACTCATTTTAGATCTGGCATATATAAATGAACATATGCCTTTTCTTCTCAATTATATCAAGACTAACTCATATAATTCTTTGTCAATTTTGATGATTGGAACCCTACTTTTTTTTGTCTTTAACTAAAATGTCATTATGGAATGGGAAAAGAACAGTGGGTTCTAAAAAGTCTAGTAAGAAATGTTGTGGGCTGGTAAATATGATATAAATTATCATGATTGAAAACAAAAATTCTGTCTCTAGCACTGAAAATATTGCAGATGGCATCCAATGTGACTCAAAAATGTGATTTCATAAAAATGATAGTATTTATATGAGCAATTCAAAGTAGGTTGAAAACAAATTATGACATAAAAGTTTTAAGTGTTTAAATGCCTTTTCATGGTTTAACTTTGCTGAAACTTAGCAAGGCTGTAAAGATCAGTTAATATTCTCTAGTATATGCTTCTTGGATTAAACATAATCAATATCATGTATATGTGTAGACCTAGACCTCTAATCTAAAAAGTCCTGAAGCAATTAAGAAATAACCTTTCACATGGTTAGATATATTCATGAACAAGTTTGTGGCTTAAGTAAAGCATACCTAAGATTTTGGATGTCAACATTCTTCTTCATTATCAGTTTTCTTACTTCTACCATACAAGTCACAAAATATAATAAATTGGCTTGGAAGTGTTACAAAAAGCCACACAATGTAATTATGTGTATTATGTCAGTTTCTAGTAGATGAATTATAAGTATTGAAAATGATATATATTGAGGGCTAGGAGCATGGCTTAGCAAGACCCTGGGGTCAGTCCCTAGCATGTGTGTGATGTGTGTGTGTGTGTGTGTGTGTGTGTGTGTGTGTTTGCGTGTGCAAAAATAAATGTCAAAGCATTGCACAGAGATTTTTATAGGTAATTATTAGTAAACTTAAAGCATTGGACACAAGTTTTTATAACTAATTACTAAAGTACTGCAAGAGGCATCAAAGAACTTTCTAACCAAGAATGCCAACTTCTAGTACAAATGTTTCTTGATTTACCATAGCATTTACATCCCAATAAATCCATTGTAAGTTGAAAATATTGTAAGTGAGAAATGCATTTAATATACCTCATTCACCAAACCTCAGAGCTTAGCAACACAGTGCATTGGTGCTTATTCTTGTGATTGCCGGACTGAATGGGAGCTGCAACCAGCTGATGCTGCCAACATCTCAAAAGAGTATCATACATCATATCCTGAGCCTGAAAGGAGATTCAAATTTTAAAATTCTAAGCATGGTTTCTATTGAATGCATACTGCTTTCTTACTATCATAAATTTTAAAACTGTAGGTTGAACCATCATAAGTCATGAAACTTCTATACATCTGTATGTCTCAAACCCATACCAAATAGCTTCCGATCCTTTTTTTTTTTTTTTACATCTCCAGGACGTAGTTAATGTAATTTGTATTACCAAGCCAGGGGAGTATAGTTATCTTAGTATAATGCCTAAGCTAAAGTTATAATATTTTTATTTGAAAAATAATGTTTGTTTCATGGTGTGAACTTGCAGCAAAATAAAAAATGCTTCACTAGCAGAAAGGGTAGTGTTTTCTCCATCTGATCGTTCATCACATAGAATTCGTAATCAAGCTAGAACCTTCTGAAGTACATGATTGGAAAATTTCCAGAAATTTGTCCTGAAAGAGTTGGTAAATTACAGTTTGATCTCATTTGTTCTAAGCTCTGCACATCTTTCACACATGAGTTATAGATGTCTCATCCTTGGGAGATAAACTATAATTCATTCTAGTCAGTATCATGCACCTAATACTGAAAGATTTAACTGTTTCAAATGGTGGCCTTTAGTTAATCAGAAGGTAATTGCATTAATCATCTTTCTAGTTGCCAAGTCAAATCAGATTTCACCCAGGTTAATCTGTGTCTGGCCTCTGCGCCTGGCATGGTTTGGAAAATTCTACTGTGGGTATGGTTTAACTGGAACTCCATGACTGGACATTGAATTTCTCCCAAATGTTTATTTTGTGAAGACCAATAACAAATTCTGCTCCCCTTTACTGTATGGAATCTTGTTTCCTACTAGGAAACAGTTATACATTTAGCAAGCATTCCCACATGCAGAAACCCAGTAACCAGGGTTTGAATAAGCCAAGAAAGAATTTATAAGTTTAGTCTAGAAACAAGTCTATCACAAATTAGAACCACATAATGCCAGATTCTATAGAGGTGAATGTAAATATCTGCAAGATTAGATTTAGCACAGTGTGATTCCACAATTAACAAAGTGTATTTGTGGTGCCATGTCCCCCCCATGTTAGTTGCTATTCACAACTGTTATTTTCTTCCCCATGAGATGATAAATATCTTAAGGTCAGGGACTTTATTTTTTTGGGGGGAGGAACCAGGGGGTTGAACCCAGGGATGCTTAACCACTGAACCACTTCCCCAGCACACTTTTATTTTTTATTTTGAGGCAGGGTCTCACTAAGTTTCTCAGGGCCTAAGTTGCTAAGGCTGGCTCTTTGAATTTGGCAATCCTCCTTCCTCAGCCTCCCTAACTGCTGGGATTACAGGCATGTACCACCATGCCCAGAAGGGACTCTTTTTTTTCTTAGAATAGCATTCCCCAATAAAGTGTCTGTCAAATGGTAAATGTTGATAATTGGATGAATTAAAACTGCCTGGTACCTAATAGTCCTTTACTCTGTATTTATTAATAAACAAATTAATGAATTGATAAAACATAAGGACTGTGCATATGACATTTATTACAATAGAAATGTTTTAATGGTAAAATGGGGCATTTAATGGTTAAAAATGGATTTTCATTCACTTTATTACTTTAGAAATCAGTTACACTGAAAATTCACATTTGAATATTATATTAAAGCATTGGAAGTAAATTCCTTGCTAGTATTTCCAAATTACACAATTTATTAATTTTTGAAAATAAAGTTATCTTCCTGCTGGCAGAGTGACATTTAGAATATGATTTGAATGTTTGCATATATCACCTGCTCTGCACATGCATCTGTACCCACCTTACCTTCTTTTTCAGTAACTCTCCCCATGTTTAAAAAGTTAAAGCAACTACTTTTTCAAAATACACAGCTCAGTTCAATGTTTTAGGTTTAAATGAAATTCTTAAAAAGGACTAATGTAAATAAGTATATCGAATATAACATTTTTTCCAGTAGTATTGAAAAAAAGGAAGTGCTATGGTTGTTGTTACATAAGAATAAAATCAATGGGTTTTAATTTAATACTTGAATCTGAGTCAGTTCAAGGTCTGACTATTTCAGAGAAGCATTGGTCAGTGGCTGAGTAACTTTTAGGGGAACTTAACACATTTTGCAAATGTCTGATAGAAAAGTCAGTGCAGAAAATTGTGTGCAGGCCTGCTGCATTGGATTTACCCAGTGTGCTTCATACAGAGAGAAAAGTGCTATCGAAGCTTCCACTCTGAACCCTTGACAATGAAGGAGAGTGAAAGGGTGGTTGTCTTCATTGGAACATACTTGAAAGTAGCCAGACATTAAAACACACACTCAAAGACAAACTTCAGGTGCCCTAATGACCTCATCAGTGGGTTTTTGTGTTAAGAAGTTAAATTTACAACCTTCTAACATTATTGGGTTTCTTTTACATGTTTATGTTCCTTTATTATACTATATTTGTTATAACATTTAAAACAATAAATTTTACCTTTGAACATATTTGATTCTCTTGTTAGACCAAGAAATACTTCTGAGCACAGAGGTATCTTATTTACTCTGTAGTCTAATGTTCCAGTAAAGATTTAGTAACTCTCCAAAAATATTTGCTGAATTAATAAATGAAATTTTTCTATACATTATTTTTTGCATCATCTTTGAATGCCCATTTTTTTGCCTTTCATCTACATATTCAAATAATTCTGAAATTCTTTTTATCATTCCACTTAGCATTCCCTCAATAGTCACTCATAAATATTTATAAGTATCTACTGTGACATAATACTGTACACTGCTTCTCGGGACTCCCTTGATCTCCTGAAAAAAGATAAAACCATGTAAAAGTCTGAAGTACAAAATGAAGGATGAAATCAGTCAATAATGTGCATGTAGCATGTTCTAAGACTATGCCTAAGCTGAGAACATTTGGGAGACCTATATATCTGGGAACCTCATAGGTTCTTTGAGGGCAGCTACCAGACTTCAAAGTTTTGAAGAGCTGAGGGGCCTCCTGGGATAATGTAATCTAAAGGAGGAATCTAATCCATAGACAAACCTGACCTCAAAACCAAGCTTTAATCATCAGAGGGGAAGAGTAATGTGATGAGCTGCTTGAATTTGTCCCCAACAGAGAACCTGCTTTCAACTTTGGCACATATCAGGATTGGGGGAAAAAGAAGGAAAAGAGACTTAAAACTGAAATCACCATGCCGTTTATTAATATTGATGAGATTTCGTACATCTCTAAGATATTGGGCATGAAGATTTTATCCTTTAATGCAAGATAGCATAAGGGGATGGAGGCATGTGGCCACTCTTATCTAATTTTGCTCTCCTAAACTCTGATCTCAGTAGGATCAATTCAAGTTTGAATCTTCCCTCCCTTGTTTTGTTTCCTTGGATAAAACAATGGTGATTCCATCTTACAGCAAAAATTTTATATTATGTTCTATATTACATAACATTTAGAAAACAGTGGATCTCTCACTTCTTGAAATCACTTGCTTTAATGATATTTGCCTTACCTAACATTTCTTAAAGATGCTGGTCTTGAGTTTTCAAGTACTTTTTTTAATTCTAGTACTTATGATAAACAGTTCAACATTATGTATACTTGCAAGGTCTGTTTTGGTATGTTAATGCTGTAAGTGACTGTGTGCCTGGTCCTTCCACAGAAGATCCTTTTTTTTTCTTTTCTTTTTTTTTTTGGGGGGGGGGGGTGCTGGGGATTGAACCCAGGGCCTTGTGCTTGCAAGACAAGCCCTCTACCAACTGAGCTATCTCCCCAGCCCAGAAGATACATTTTTGTGCCCCCTGTAACCTAGAAATGGAGTTCAAGAGTTAAAGGTGATGAGAAAAGAGAAAGGAAATGGGTTTTGTAAATGAGGATGAGGCCAGTAAGAGATACAACTGAGCAGAAAACCGAAGAGGCTGGGATTGAAGAAGGCTACTGGGAGGTGGGGAGATTAGGTTTGACTGACTTTGGAGTAGACGAGACCAGTGTTCTGGATTGGAAGTAGACATGACTTGGAGCCTGGAGATGAAGATACTCACACTGACAGGAAATCAATAAAGGCTTACTCTACTGTTGAAGGAGTAGGCACCCTCTATCTACTCTAAATACCTGTAAGCACCTGGCTTAATCACTTTCAAGGACCATGTTAAAGCTGCTTTGAATACACTTGAGAGCTGCCAAGGGCACAGGCTGCTTTTGTGAAGACCCACTCTGAGGAAAGTTGCCAGCAGTCACTGAGGAGTCTTATCCTGTCTGGTTGGAAGAAGCACCCTACCTCTATGATGAATGCCCATAAAGGGAAGCACCTGGGACAGAACAGGCTACTCTGTCCCTGCTGCTGCTTTATGCAGGACTCAGTCACACTTTATTCTGGATCAGTTTGATTAGAAAGAATAGCTTACAAAGGAACGACATTATGCTAAAACTGTGTCTGGTTTTGTGTTGGAAGTTTGAAATAATTGGTAGATAAAATCAATTTTAAGAGGTAGATGAAAGGAAATCTTCAGTTTGAACAGTTCAGAGAGCATTTGCATGACGTGGTTTTCTCCTAATTTAAAATGGGTGAATTTCCAAGTTCTATATAAATGCAGTGGAAATATTAAAATGTGCTATCAACTATATCTCCATGTCCATTTAACCCATATGTTAGTCATAGTTTTTAATTTTCAGTAGAAAAAAAAATGTATATATATATACTCACAAGTGGGCCATGGTTACTTTCAAAATTTACTCTCAGAAATATAACTTGGAGTAATAAAGGTTTGTATAAGGTAAGTGGTGGAACAAAGGAAAGAATAGTTAAAAAGTGCATTTTTCTCCAGGAAACTTTTTCTAGATACCTGTGGTAAACACTAATTTTGTGTGCTCTACTCATTGAGTTAATATATTAGCAACAATTCAAAAAGCAATGTTCATGCTTGTCATCATCTGCTGTGAACATTCTTTGTATTTCAGCTTGCAGATGTATGCATTTCTCCTGTCTTCTCCTGGGAGGATGTAACAGCCTCTTAACTATTCTCCCTAATTCACATTTAATCCCTTTGCAATCTCTTTGCCATTATATGGGTGTTTGTATCTGGATGCCAGTGAAACTCTTCTTGTGTCCACTGCTCCCAAGGTACAAAGCTAATAGTTATGTCTGGCGAATTGCTGAGGAAATTATTTCTAGCCAAGGTATCTGGCTTATGAGGGTCAACACTGACATGTCAGAAGATCACAGGGCTTTCTTCAGGCTTACCATCTGAACAGGGATATCAGGATGTCATTTCAGTGCAGCTACTGCCAGTGTTCAATCCTAGTTTTGGTGTTTGTAATTTTTTGGTGTTTGTAATCTTGTAGGACCCTTAGTTGCCCAAAGTCATAACATTGGTCCTAACCTCCTCTTAATAGAAGAGTTAATTAGATGGAAACAGTAAGTAAAGCAAAATTGGCACAATACCCATAACAGAATTCAAGCTGCAATCTTCTTTATTCTGATTGCTCACAGAATTTTCTTGTTTAGTCCTTCAATGACTTGTCATACAGCTGTTCCCTGAGCCCTGGGGTATTTGGGGACTTTTAGAATAGTTGTCACTACTCAAAGCTCTGTAATCAAAATGTTAAGGGGCCATATTGCCTCTGGGAAAAGGTCCAGAGAGTTTTTGTTGCTTTCTTTTTCAAGTGTTAGTAATCAATCTATACAAAAGGATCTATGTGTTTTTTTCCATTGGTAGGATTAAGTTATTAAGGCCATAAAACCAGTACAAGTAAAAAGAGGAACATCCTCATTTATTGAAGCTGGATTCAAGAGCAAGATAATGTGAATGGGTTTGAAAAGAAAAAGTCCAAGGTGCAAAGGGACATGTTCTCAGTGTATATGATAGGCAAGAACCAATTATTTTGGGTTTTAGGAGGAGCCCACAAGTATTTATTAACATCTACTGTAGGAAAGGCAGTATTCTAAGTTCTGATAGTTGTAGTGAATCAGAAAGATCAATCCTAACAAAAGAAGACCATAAAGACCTTACATTCCAATGAAGGGAGGCAAATAATAAACTGTAATCATTTAAGTGACTCAAAAAGATTTTATAGATTTATTCAGCACCTGAAGACCAGGTACCTCTCCAGGTCAAAGCAGGGGTGGCATTTTATAAGGTGAAGAGAAAGGAGGGATCCTTGTGGGTTGACCCAGGTAGTAATGTTCATGTTTGTCTACTATAAAACTTGCCATTGGAGTGGCTGGAGATGATTTACAGCAAGCATACAAATAAATGAAATAGCTTTAATGTTGGTAATTTGAATGAAGAAAGAAAATTTAGGGAAACAAGGAGGAGAGTCATTAGGGAGAGGTCTTTAAGGAGATGACAGTCATGTTGAAACCCTCAAGAAATAGAAAGCCATTTGAAGATGGGGGAGATATAGTAACTTCAGAGGTTCCAGGAAGGGATTTGTGAGACAGAGGTACAGTTAGACAGTACAGAGACCATGTTTGATATTTTAATTTTATTTTGAGTGCAAAGAAAGGCACCTGAACTATTTTTAACATGGGAAAGACACAATCTGGCCTCCCCAGTGACAAGATCCCTCTGAAGGGTTTGTGGAGTATGGGTAGCTTGGGAGAGAACAGTTAGAAGGTTACTAAAATAACCCAGATGAAAGGTGAAGGTAGCTTGCATTTCACTGTAGCAGTGAAAATAGTAAGTTGTTTACACGGGAAAGAATAGGAGCAAGATGCAGAAGTCCATACTTGGCTGGAGTTGAGCTGTCATCAGCCCTTACTGGACTTGACAAGTGTGTATGAAACTCTAATGGGTTGCTTCAGAGTGGATATTATCAGACATCATTGTGCTTAGAAATTATTTGAGCATTATGTTACAATGCAGATTGTAATTTGGAAGGTCTGAGAGGAAGCCTGATATTCTGCTTTCTAACAAACTCCTGGACTACACTGTTGATGCTAGCAAAAGGGCACACTCAGCAGGGAAGTTTTAGGGGCCTATTTGGAAACCTCTCTCTCCTCTCTGACTCCCCCAAATAATAGGGCATCAGAATTGGCGTAGCTAAGTTTTCTTTCTGCTTCACCACTCAAAATCCCTCCAGAAGGTTTTACCTTGGTCTATTTATTAGCCCACTGAAAACCACTGTGATCTTTTTAAAGTCTGATTCATAGAAGATTTCCATTTTAAATTTTAAAAAATGGTAGAATCTACTTAAATTGCCCTCCCTCCAGGTGACTTTTACTTATAATTCTATATTGTTTCTCAGAAAAACAATTATTATTGTTTAATTTTAAATGTCCCCATTTCCCATGTCTTATTTATTTACAAAGCTGTTTTTCTTTATGTAGGTATCCTTTAGGTTATATAGTATCAGACACTGAAAGTATTTGTCCCTCTATGACTATGGGAAAATCTGTCCAAATTGTGCTAAATAATTTAAAACTAATTTGTTAACAGAAAAAAAGGTACCTAAGAATGAATATATAGATATAGATATAAAGTTAGTACTAAAATGTTACCTAAACTAGTAACAACATTTAAAATCTATTTTCTTCTCTGTGATTAATTGACTTAGAAGCTTCAAGTATTTTTAAAATTATTTATTTTACCATTTCCTACAAATGCAAGGAAAAAGTGACTCCAGGTGAAAAGAGTGATGTTCTTGACTGAATAAACCTCACAGGAATTCGTAGTTTTCATAACAACAAGTGATGGGAAAAATGCCCACGCTTCTAATGATCTTACATAAATGTTTTCCTTTGTTTTAGGAAAGTGAATTGCTTAAGAGCAACAGGCTTGGGATACCAATAGACGTAGACTCTGCTCTGCTACCTACTGCGTGTGTGAACTTTGGTAAATTACCTAGCCTTTCAGAATCTCAGACTTCCCACCTGTAAAGTCTGGATTTTATAGAAGCATCTCAAGAATTTTGTAGCAAATAAATAGAGTGTGCCTGTAAATTGTAAGCATGGTGTCTAGTACACTGGCAGCTTTCAATAGGCATTAGACACTGATATTAGTAGTATGATTACTAATTATTATTTTCCCAACAAGAACAAATTCAGTTCAGGAAGAACAAGTTGGCAGAGGCTTCAAAACATATTCGTGATCTGAAGCTCACATACCAGCTGCTAATTTGCTTGTTTATTTCATTTGATTTTCTTTAGCTGCACATAAGGGAAGTGGGTGGCAGGAGCTTAATTTATTTGTCCCTTTTTTTGAAAATGTGGGTTTTGGCTCTCACACTATTTTGAGGCATGGCCTGGTAGTGGCATTGGGGATATGCACACTTCAGGAAGGTGGGAGGATTGTGTAGCTCTCCTAGTGGCTCTAGCGTCCTTCTTTCCCCAAGTGATCATCATAGGTGCTAGATTGCTAGTGCTGCCAGCCGAAGGCCTCTCCTCCCACAGAGCTGGAAGCACATGAAAAGAGCCATGACTCATGGGCTACAACTTTTTCAGCTGCTTGATACAAGCACTGATAGGCTCAGCTCCCATGTTTTCATCACCCCACAGGCTGGCTGAAGGGGAAAGGGCTCTCTGGTTTTCAGATACGGTACTTCTAGCCGATAATTGAGAACAACTGAGAGATACCGTAGAGAGGGCAGGGTGATGTTCCTGTCCCTTTCTTGGCTGAATTCCATGGAAAGGCTGATGTGAGGTGATACAAGGGTATCTTCAGATTCTTAGAGGTATGGCATTTGAAGTATTTTCAAATCTTTCTTTATAAACTATCGGAGAAGACCTGCTTTCATGCCTTGATTTCATCCATTGAGTTTTACACCTTTTTTCATTAGTACTTAACTCTTGATCTCCTGTGTTGTGTTTGTGGTTATGGGCCTGCCTGTCTGCCGTGGGCTGTGTGCCCTGTGAAGGCAAATCCTCCTCATTTTTGTCTGGATTTCCAGTCCTGAGCTCAGTTCCCAGTATACAATAAGTGCTTAAATAACTTTTGTTGGCTACATGAATGCATGGATTGGTGAATGGATGGATGAATAGATGAATGGCTATGCTAAAGAAATTGGAGGGAATAAAATAATCCCACACAGTAGGTTCTGGTACATATGGGGATACTTTTCTATTAGCAGATGAACATTTGAAGGCAGGAATTATTGATTAAAAAGACAGTTTCAAAGTTCAGAAAACATGCTTTGCTATTAATGTGAAGGTCATAATATTAAGCCTGAGAGTTGTTACTTCATCCATAAAATGCTTCTGATAATTTTGGGAAAAAATTAGAATGAACCAAGAAAATGTCTTCAAAAATAAAAATGGACATCCATGAACATGTCATATGAACATGACATTTAAGTGAAAATTAAAACAGATTTATTTTATGTAGAGGCAATACTATTGAATCTATAGACAAGGACATTGAGAAAATGGAATTCATGTTTCCTTGAGGAAAAATGATAGTTCATTCAGGCACTCACTGAAATAGTGTTTATTAAATGCCTACTTTATACTGGATGCCGTGGTCTGAGAAATGAATTGATGTGGATCTCAGGTCTCTGAGGCCTCACAATTAAATCAAGATATATATATATATACACATATACATATGTATATATGTATATGTGTATATATATGCATATATATCTACTACAATATATGTAGATATATGTATGTGATCAACTACTATCAATAAAAATAGATAGTTACAGAAAAATAGAAGTATGATCATGGCACTGTGGAAGTATAAGAGCTGGACATGATTAACTATGCTCAGAAAACTCCTGAGAGAAAAGGTGACATATGCACTGGAACTTGCGGGGTGCAAGAGTTTATCATGATAGGGGAAAAAGAAGAGGCTGTGTATGTGCAGAGGCACCAGGAAGAGCAGGGTGCATTCTGGGAAATGTGAGTTCTTCAGATGACGACCATTGAAGTGACTAGATTAAATCAGAAAGATAAGCAGGGAAGCAAATCATTCAGAACTTGCACACAAAACTATGACTTGTAGATGCTTCATAACTGAATAAATCAGTCATAATCTTTCCCAGTTATTGTAGGATCATATCAACTGAAGACATTGTATTTGTACAGTATACCTCTAATACAGTACAAATTTAATAGATGGGGAAAATGCGTGTTCATTGGTTATGTAGTCCTAACTTCACACGCTTTGAATTATATTGGTAAAAGCAATTGTTAAACACATAATAATATGATTTACTTTTATACCTTTGCATCAATTTGATATATATCATTTTACAAATGAAAAAAAATTTCTGGAAAAATATATCACCATAGTGTTAGGAAAAATGGAGAGCATCTTCTAATCAAATGAACTCAAGGTCCCAAGAAGATCAGGAATAGAAGTAGAACCCTGGTTGCCACACACTGGCTTTCCTAGAAGACTCAGCTCAAAAAATTAAAAAAAAAAATGTAAACCAAGAATGTGGTGCTTATGTTCATTGCAATGTTATGCAATATTTGTTCTAGGTTTACATGTCACCAGGTCTCTGGCATGATCTTGAGATCTACCCTATAATATTTTTTATTCCTTACTTCAGATTGTGGTCCTTTTGAAATCTAATTTAAATGTTATTTATTGTTGCCAAATAAATGATTAACCAGACACCATCCTTACAAAGATCAGATTACTCAAATTTGCCTGTGCATTAGAAGAATTGCTATAGGAAACTAAGATCCCATCTTCCAAAGCTTCCTGGAGTTTTAATTTGATATTTGTTTTACATATATTTTTAGAATGTCTGTATACAAAATACTATGTTTGTATGTATGTGGACACAATTGTGTGCACACACGAATAGTACCAATACTGACAAACATGGTGAATGTTAAGTTGCAAGCCATTAGTCTAAATTTTTTTTAATAGTATTAACTCATTTGATTCTCATTTATAATTCGGGTACATTTTTACATTTCCATTTTGTAGTTGAGAAACCCAAAATTTAGAAAGATTAAAAAGTAAATTGCTCAGGAAATGAAGGAGTCAAGAATTGTCCCTGCATGATCTGTCTCTAGACTCTGTAGTCTTAGACAGTGTGCTAGACTCCATGCCCTGGAAGGAAACTGGTATCTCCAGGAACCTTTGGTGGAAGGACAAGTTATGTAGCCACTTGGGAACTCCTCAGAATTCAGAGTAGGAAGAGGGTCCTGTGTGGGGCAACAACAAAGAGTTTATAAAAGAGGGGAAATGGAGATGAAGCTGATCCTAAATTGGTGGAATGTGGTCAGGTGGAGGTCATGGTGACATTACAGCCTAAAGACCAGCATCAGCAAAGGCATTGAGATAGGGAACCGCAGGTGCAGGTGTCGTTTGGAGGACAACACACATCAGGAGTGGAGTGAATGTAAAAAGCAGGAAGAAACTTTTTAGAAAAGTAGTCATAGCAAGTTCCAGATAACCTCAAAGCCCAGATAAGAGTTTGTAATTCATTCTGAATAAGATTTCTGACAAGAAGTTCATTTAGTTTTGTTTTATCTTATTTTGTTTTCTCTAAGCAAAGGTGTAAGATGAGGGAGGATGAATTAGGCAGCTCTGTGTGAGACTGATTAAAGGAACAATGGGAAAGATTTGAAGGTGAATGAGAGAAAAAGGTTGATATTCTAATGCATTTAAACACCTTGACAGGAACAACAAAAAACAAAAATAAACAGAACAGAAATTTTCAATGTTGGTTAACTCTGAGATAGAAGCTAGGACATCTTGGTATGTCATTGCTATAGTCAAAAAAGTACAGTCAGGAGGGTGATGTTATCTTGACCATCCTACACAAGCAGGACTTTTTGCACCATCTGAAAATCTGGAAGAGTTCATTCTTTAGTACCTTCCTACACTATGATGCTATAAGTAACACAATTCTTTTAACTTTTCCTCTGTATTTTAGTAACAGGTTTGCCTAAGATAAATGCACCAAAGGCGCAATTAGTACATTATTTTCAGATGTCTGTGGCTGTCCTGTGGTATGGAATAATGATGTATGTGCTACTTCAAAATGGGCATTAATAATGGTCAAATCTTACTCTGGGCATAAGGGACTAGGAGTAGCTGAGCCAGGAGAAGATTTGCTGGCATTAGTAGACATACATACCTAAGTCTCTGTAGTTTTTGAAGAGGCACAGAGTAAGCATCTGAACCTAAATTTGGATTTTGGCTTTCTGGCTGCACTGCCTTTGCATCACGACATTCAGGTATCAAGGAAGACAAGTAGATGTGGAGAAAAGATAAGGGAGAATCCATGAGGTATATGCAGGAAGAGAAGAATTCAAGTGGAAAAAAGAAATTTCTGTCAATTTTCTGTTAAATGAACTTGAAATTCTAAGGTATCTAACCAAATTTTTTGTTTAATACGTAGTTGAATTTAGAAAGAAGTCTGGAAGATTCCCAGTCAGGCTTGCTGACAGACAATGACATTTGAGTGACTTTTATCCATCACATAGTTTGCAATTAGTTGCACTAGAAGAAATGGAGAGAAGTTTATTTAGAATTTGTTACCTTTTTGTGATAATCACAGAATGGAATTCATTCTTTATGAAACATTTCACTGTTGAAGCAATGTGCCACAATTAGATGTCATCCTCCTTACTATGTCCCAAAGCAAGTGACCTTCTGGGGGCAGTTCATCACATGGGGCCTTTTAAGTTAACTTGGTGTCTCATTTAACTCAAAGGAAGATTTAATAAGCTAGACCCTAGGAAGCATTTCTAACCATATGTAAATGGTGAATATGTTAAAGAAAAAGCAGACTGAGTTTCAATGTTGTTAAATCTCATCCATTTAAAAACTAGTATTATGTCATTCAAATATGAAAAGTGTAAACTGGTGGAGGAAAATGATTAGGTAATTTTGTATCTTCAAACTCTACTGTGATCATCCCGGACTGTGGCCCATTTTCCACTTTGACTGTGACTATGGGTTTAGTCAGAGTTTAAGGAACAGGAAGGTCCTTAAAAAGGATGCTACCAACTACAGCAAGTTAGTTCAGGTGATTTGAAAGAGATGCTAAGACCCATTTGTGCCACTTTAATTACTTTTAATTTTTCCTTTTTCTAACTTTGTATTTTGAAACAATCCTAAGAAAACAGAAAAGTTGCAAGTATGGTAGAGAATTCCTGTACCCACTTTTCCCAGAATTAATGGTTGTTTACATTTTGCCACATTTGCTTCATGTTTCTCAATTTAGCACACATTTTACTCTACATGCATTTGAGAGTAGGCTGCATACATCATGCCCCTTTATGCTTTATTAATTCAGTGCACATTTCTTAAAAACAATATTATCTTACATCAATACAGTACATTTATTAAATTCTATGTAATCCACCTTTATATTATTTACAGTTCATATTGGATTTTGTCAGTTGCCTCAGTCATATTATTTGTAGTACAGGAATCATATCTGATCTAGGATCATGTATTGCATTTACTGATTTTGGAGCTTTGACTAGTAGGAAAGGTTACAGGGAGATAATATTTAGATAATAATTTGAAAGGAGACATTAGGAAGTCAAATTTATTGAGTAAAATTTTATCCTCAGTAGATATGTTCCTGTGAGGTAGTGTATCCATCAGGTTTCTCTGGAGAAAGAAAACCAATAGAATACATTATACATATACATACATGTGTACATATGTGTATATATATGTATGTATATGTGTGTGTATATACATTCATGATCCATAATGTATACATATAATGAATTTTCAGTCAGTGATGGACCACATATATGATTATGGTCCCTTAAAATTATATTTTCTAGTGACATTATAGCTCTCTTAGTTTGTGTAAGTATACTATATGATGTTTGCATAATGATTAAAGTGCTAATGACACATTTTCAGACCATTTATTCCCTTCATTAAGCAACATATACCTATGTGATATACAGTCAGTCGTCCCTCAGTATCCTCAGGGGATTGGCATCAGGTTATCCTCCATGGTGGATACCAAAGTCTGTGGATGCTCTAGTCTCCTATACAAAATGGCATAGTATTTTCATTTAAACAGCATATATCCTCCTATATGCTTTAAATCATTTCTAGATCACCGGTAATACTTAATCAATGTAAATGCTATATAAATATTTGTGTAATGTACTGCTTAGGAAATCATGACCAAAAAGTCTGTATATGTTCAGTACCGATGCAATTAAGAATATTTTTGGCCCGTGATTGATTGAATTTTCTGATATGGAACTCATACAGAAAAGACCAGATCGATCGATCGATCGATCTATCTATCTATCTATCTATCTATCTATCTATCTATCTATCTATCATCTTCCTCTCTCTCATACACACACACACACACACACACACACACACACACACACACACATATATACACAAACATATTTGTTTTAAGGTAATTGGCTCATACAACTGTGGAGGCTGGTAATTCAAAGCCCATAGAGAAGACTGGCAGACTAGAAACTTTGCCAGGAGTTGATAGGGTAATCTTGAGCTTGAACTTTATAGGTCTGCAAGGCCTTTACACTGTAACCTAGATGTAGAACTTCAGGAAACCTCAATTTTGACTCTTCAGGTCTGATTAATAAGACCCACCCAAATTATTGATAGTGAACTTCTTAAAGTCAACTAAATATAAATGTTAGCCACATCTACTAGCATTGAACTAAAGCCAAGTTGACACCTAAAACAATAACAGGTAGGGATTTATCGCCCCCATCTTATAGATAAGGAACCAAAGGATTAGCATGACTGTTTTTACCAAGGGGACTCTCTGTGTGACTGTGCTAGAATATAAATCCAATGTGTTCCATTCAAAAAAAAAAAAAAAAAAAAAAAGTGTTTCTTCTATGGCAGCTCCTATTGCTCAGCTTTGGCAAATGATGATTTAGGAAGTGATAGGTTTCCAATCATTAATGGTATGGGAACATGATCTGAATAATCAGCCGAAGAGAATGTTCTAGAAATGATTTGGGCTTTAAATAAAAGTCTGTGGTAGATGGCTTTTAAATTTCCATTTGCCTTTATAAATCTATATTAAGTTTAAAAAGTGTTGTGTTTTAAGATGGTTGTTTTACTTTCATTGTAATGTAATATTTGTATGCACAAATACCTTTACATTCAATTAGTAACCATAATCAGATTAGATAGGTAAATTGTACCCATTTTTTTTTCTTCTGGAACTTACATGATGTATGTTTTTAAAAGTAGCAATTGAAACTGTTGCCACTCTTTGGCAGTTCTGTTATTAAGAGACCACAGGAAAGAAAAAACATGAAGATTTGTAGAAAAAACTGGGCTGTTCAAAATCACTTTTAAGTTATTTTCATGCAAATATGAACATTGTATATCCAAATGAACCATTTTTACATCCTTTTATTTTTTTTCCAAGGATGATTTCATAACTTAATATTTATCCATTTTACTTCATGGCAGAACTATAATCAGAGACCATGGTATATTTGAGAATTATCTTTGACATTAGAATAAACTTCATCTGTAAGAGTTCAGTTTAAGTACAAAATTATACTCCTAGCAGTAATAGCCACAAAGCACTGTTATGTGTCAAATACTTTGCTAAGTGATTTATGAGCATTTTCCTAGTTATTCCTCAACTACTCAAATGGTAAAAACTATTAAATCACCCTTTTTTAAGAAAAAAAGAAAAGGAAAAAAGTCAGGTGCAGGAAGATAACAATCCTGAAAGGAAGATTCTACCTAGACTATGTGCAGGTGGATATTGTTTTCTAATATTTGCATGGTATCTGAACTTAAATTGATTTATTTTAAATGTAATTTAAATTGTCCTTTGAAAATGTGAGTCTTCATATTTAATAGTTGATGAAGAAAAGTAATTAAGTGCCTTATCCTTAGTCACCAGCAAGATGGTTGCCAAATTAGAAAATTAATTTATGACCTTTTAACACCTAGTCCAAAGTTTGCCCACTAAACTACAACATATTCTAATAATAAAGCCTACTGCTTTGACAGCCTAACATGTGAAATTCTCCATTGCTTAGCAAATATTAATTTTCTATATTACAGTCTATAATTACCATCACTGGAAATTGCATAGTCCTTTGCTTGAGTAACATGTTGTCATTTAATTTTAAGGTGTATTTTGTTTCTCAGAATTATAGGAATGTACATCAATGTTCCTAGGAATAATTGTCATCTGAAAAGGGATAAGAGAACTCTTTAATTTGCTTTAAAAATTGAAATCTAAAGGTGCCTTATTAAGAACATGGAAAGAACTATATGTCAGATATTTTTTGAGTTTTGACTCTAGTGAAAATTTATGAATACAAGTATATTGTAAAGAAAAATTACTATTGGATTCCAAGTCAAGGATAGAAGGTAATGAATGGTTCATATATTTTTGAACACAGTGGCAATGCTGTAAGCTTCCTTAGAAACTTATGTTATAATTCCTAGTGGGATTTAAGTATGGTTGAAAAGGAGCAGGCTGGAATTTATCTTTGCCTAAGGATTTTTCTTTTCCAGTTTGGTTATTTCTCATTTCCGTAACTAATTCTATGTCTACACATAATATAAAGGAATTCCCTTATTTTCCTTGCCAATGTGATCAAGTCTAATTCCCATTTATATTAATTATATTATATAGGGATCTAATTGTGTACTCTTTTCTAGCAGAATAATCTAATTTAATCTTTTGTTCAGTTCCTAGAACTGTACAATAATGAAGCATTAAAAAATAGCATCCAGTGCAATTAAAAAATAGTACTAGGTGATTCTAGTTGCAGAATTTATATGTATCCCATTCCTACTAGCACATGAAATCCTTAATCTCCCAGATTAGGATTTCTATTGGTGATCTGAGACTTTTTGTGGTGCCACAAGAAGTTATTAAACTCGGACTGCAGTAGTTGTTCTTATACTGCTGAACAGCCCATTGGTTGCTTGGTTGGTTGGTTTCATTTTGTTTTGTTTTGCTTTGTTTTTTAAACTCCAGCCATCAACCACATTGCAGAGAAAGCAGAATGGGAGACTAAGGGAAAATCTACCCTAAGATAGCCATTAGTTATTTTCAAAGAATTCATTAGAGGTGAGGAACTTGAAAAATAAACCCATCTGTACCAGAGCTTGCAGGCATAAATCTGACGAGATATATAGGACTCTGGTTCAAATTCATTTGAAAGTGTACTTCTACCACCATGATCTAAACCCCGATGTGAGGGACCACCGGCTAATGATAGCAAAGTACTTCAGCCTTCAAAAAGTCTATCTCACAAGACTGAGTGTTCTTGTTCAGTTGTGATTAAGATATAGTTCTTGAAGTTGATCTGAGTTTCTTAGGGGAAACTAAGAAATCTCTGAAATCAGAATCAAATTTCTAAGTCAGAGTCACCCTTCTCTCACAGATCTGGGTAGGATTTGGAACAAAAGGGAACACAGAAAAGTTTTTATAGATTGGACAGAGAAGTTTTCAAGAATGAAGTGTTAGTTCTCTTGGGAAGTTCAGCCTAAATGTTTCCTAAGTGGAAAAATAATGTAAAGGTTACCATTTGCTGTATCCTGAGTAGTGTCTGTAGTCTGTGTATACATGATTATAAGTAAATTCGCTTTTCAGGACAATTAGTGTATTCATTATATTATCTGAGCTTTTGGAGTCTGAAGTTTTTTAGATCACGTCCACACTGTTGAGACTACTGGGTGTCTACAGCTCAACCTCACTTTTGCAAATTTCCAGGTCTTCTTAAAACAGTATCCAAAGGGGGTAATATATATCTTTCTGAAGTTTGTAGAAAACAGTCATTTTTACTGGTGATCAGTATATAAGATGTTAGTTAACTGAGGCTCAACTAGTCGGGGCTTTGGAATCAGGAAAGGGAAGGTCTATTTCTGATCAGGGCTGGTGAGTGATAATTAGTGACTCAACTTTTCATTTCTGGACTTTTGATAATCTTTCCTTCAGGGTCATTTAAAAAATTTCTTCCACTACTCTTTCTCCTCTTGAATAATTCCCCTTGAACTTTCAGGACCCACCTATATCCACTCCCATCCCACTTCCTCCACTGGACTTTTCATCTGAGGAAAAGCTGTTTATTCGTCCTGTTAGTTTTCAGTCTCTCCCTCTCCATCTTCTTCCCTCCCTCCCTCCTTGCTCTATTTCCTTCCCTGTTCTTCTCTCCTCTTTTTCTCTCTCCCTCTAGCTCTTCCTCAAAAACCTTCTCTTCTTTCGACAGTAAATCTTGTATGGTCCAGTGACCCAGATCCCATTTATCAGCAGGTAAAATCAACATTCCTTCTCTGGTAGGACTGGGAAAAATTTCCATACCCTTGCAGGAAGAAAACCATTTCCATGCTCTTTTGGTACCTGTTAGAAAAAGCAAAACAATAAATTATACTTTCATTTAGATAGTCTGAATGTTTATATCCTTCACAATCATATATTTTGATTTCAGTTAATCTTGGCTAATTCTTATTTTTATCTTGATTAAATCCCAATTTTGGCAACCTTTGTAGGTAGTACAAGAGATAAATGGTGTTTATTAGAGTCTCAGTCAGGGTCCTGGTGTCAAGAATTGGGTGGTATGGTAAGCAACACTCCTTGTAGAATAGCACCTCAGCAAAGCTTTATCTGTGCTGTGTGTAATACCTGCATATGGACTAATTCTGGAGAGGATACATTTTAAATTATAAAATAAAAACAAAATCCATATACATGTACCCAAGAGTTAAATAAAGGTTACATGGGACCAATCCTCCTATGTTTTTCTTGCCTTGAAAGTCAAGTTTCCCAATTCATGAAATATTCACTGCATTTTTTGAAGTCAAAACCATGCATGCCCAGGCTTCCAGGTTTCAGAAGAAAAAACAATTCCTCTTGGATATGACTTACACACATTGTATAAACTTCAGCATGGTTGGCAAGTCAGTGAACATATAGATGAGAAGGGGAAAGATAATGTAATACCCCAATGTCTAAAAAGATGTCCCCTGTTGTAGTTCACAACTCTTGTTGGGTTGTAGAATTCAGATTTATTTTTAAACCTCTCTGAAAAGTCCCTCTGGTGAGATATATGTTAATTTTAACAGACTGGGGAAAAAATCCTAGAAGATACTTTTAATGAAGGATACAAAAGAAACCTAAGTTGAGCAGAATATTTTTAAAAAGAGCAAAATAATTGTAATCATCTTGGAGTGAATGTATATGTGCGTGTGTGTGTGTACGTTTTCAACAAGTTTTAGACCAGAAACGTTTTCTGTAATGGAATTTTAATATCTTTATTTGAAAAAGTACATGGAATTTAATTTTAAATGCCTTATTTTTCTTTTATTTCAGCAGCTGTACATGCCTGAGTCTCTCCATTCTTCCCTTAGAAAAAAATGAAGCAAATATCATGGGGGTGGTTTCTCTCTTAAAAGGGAAAGAGATGGATTTCTCCTTTCTCATATCTCATGAAATGTATTAAGGAAACATTTTTATCCAAATGAACACTGAAGTCTTATTGAATATTTTTAGTCTTTTCATTTGTGAATTTCTTTAAAATTAGCTGATTTAGACCCTTGTTTCAAAAAATTCATACAGAACATCATTCCCATTCATAGATGCACCATCATAAGGGTGTAATTATTAACAACGAGGTTAAGTTGTCTGCTCAGATTTCTCTTCCAAGTCAATGAAACACAAGTGAATAAAACTGATTGTTCTATAGCTTTAGTGTATTCCTTCAGTTGCTTTCCTATGTGACTTTTTTGCATTAATCAACAGCACCATAATTATCAAAGTGAAAATTGCAGAGCAGTAATTAATTCTGCAGTATAAGAACATAGAGGGATTAATGTTACACAGATTCTAGAATACAGAGAAGGAAAGGTCACTAAATGATGTATTGGAACAACCATAATAACAGACCAACAAATTAAACCCAACAGGAGAGATCAGCATTTGTTGGATAAACCTAATAAAATCTTGTAGTTTATTGATGTTCTTCCTCCACTGGGCAGAAATAGCTCTAGGATAAGATGCAAAGACAATAAATAAGCATGTGGATCAGAGAGAGTTGCTGAAACACACATGGAGATCAAGGTAGCTCAAAGTAAATCTGTAAGTACAATTTTTGGGAGATCCATCATTGCCAAAATGTTATCTTACTGTTGGAATTATTTTCTGTTATTAAATTGTAAGGAAACCAAGAATATTTTTCAATGAACTCTGAATTAGTGATTTCTCTTAGTCATAATTTTAGTGAGTGTCCGGGAGACTATTTTCACTAAAGACATATTTTAAATCAAGAGTTCATTCTCATTTAGTGACAATTCTTTCGTAGACTACAATAGTTTTGTTTTGATGAATTCTTTTAAAAGGCCAATAGACATATAAATGTATAAATGCATTACTGATATAGACAAATGGTAGACTTCAAAAGGAGACTTTAAAGATTTTTGTTTCAAACTAAATGTACATTGAGTCTAATAATTCAGAGAGAGAGAGTTTATGCTGTTTTGATGTGTAAGATCAAAATGAATTCTACTTCTAGAATCAAATCCAAGAAACCACTCAAAGATAATAAAGATAGTTCCATAAATATATTGATTGCAGCATTTATTTCAGAGTGAAAATAAAAAGAGTTCAATAGGAATTGATTATATAAAAGATAATACTTTTGCATGATGGAATGATAAACAATCATCAGCAATCCTGTGTATAACTAATATTAATGACTTAGAAAGATCTTCCTCATAATAGGTTAAGTAAAAGTAAAACAACAAAGTCAAAATAAACATTGTATCTCATGTGCCTTTCCATTTTCTATATATCTAGGAATTCTTGGAGGAAATATACTAAAGTACAAAAATTATTAGAATGCTTCACATGAATTTTCTTTCATTTGTGTATATTTTAAGTTTTCTACAGAAAGAAGACAATGTTGTTTTATTTAGCCTAAAAATTAAGATTTTTTTACTTTGTTGTTATTTTACTGAATTATTTCACCTTTCTTAATCAAATTAAACTGTTTTTGTTCCCTCTTCCTGTAATATTCTTTTCCTACTCTCATGGCTAACTGCTTTGCACCATTTTAAATATTTACTCTAACATCATTTCTCAGTGAAACTTCCCCCCAAATACCTTAGTAAATGTTCCCTGTCCTATCATTCTTATCTAATTATCTTGCTTAGTTTTTTCATGGAATCATGTGAAATTATATCATTAATCTATTTTAATCTAAGTACTTGTTTAGTGCCTATTGCATTGAAAATAAATCTATAAAAGTAGTGGAAAACTTGCCAGTTTTATTTACTTAGCAGTCAAATAGAATCTTGTCTAGCATAAAGAAGATAGTAGACACATATTTGTTAAATTAAAAAGAGAAACTCATAAAAAATTAAATTATTATCTGGAAGTAGGGCTATATAACCTTCAGGTATATTGAGATGAAATATAGGGAACCAGTATTAGTTAAATACTTACAATGTTTTGGCACTGCTAGGGTGAAATGCATTTTACTTTTAAAGAAGAATATAAATATAAAGAAATTAGAAATATAAAAATAAAGCAAACGGTGAAGATATCTTATAAAATAAATGCCAGGAAGTAGCATTCTTTGGCTGCTGGAGTTGGATCACAAGTCTATTTCTAAATTAGTGGACCAATCTTTTGGTGTTGTGTATGGACCTATTTGAAAATCAAACAGAAGATCTGAAGTATGCCTTCAGAAACATATTCATGCGTATCTGGATACATATGACATTTGGCCAACAGTTTTTGTAGATTCACAGACCCATGTAAAGGGGCATAGATTCCACAATAAAATCTACTACTCTGTCTTATGTTGCATACATTGTAAGTGATAAAGTTCAGAATTGAGTTAAAAATCTTCCACAAGATTTCATAAGTGTGCCTTAGAAGAGAATAAAAGTTCCACTTTAGTCTCTCATAGAGCATATTATTGATAAGATGACATTGAAATATTATTATCTTTAGTCCAGGAAATAGAGTGGTAGGGACTTGCAAAGTTGAAAAACAAGCATAGAATTTCATGTGACGCTAAGTCAGAGATGAATGTTCATTCCACTGGAGCAAGTCAGCGAAAGTTTCATGGTATACATGATATCTGAGCTATATCCTGAACAATAGCCATAATAAAAAACAAAGCTAGTGTTTAGTAAATGTATTACAAGTGCTGGGCTCTCTGCTTATTGTTGTACATGAATATTTTTGAATACTTTGTATATCTATCTATATTTTTACAATACTGGGGATCAAAACTAGGGCCTCACATATTGCCAGGCAAGCACTCTACCACTGAGCCACATTCCCAGGCCCCATATATCATACCACAATATAGTTATTTTATAGAAAAAGTAACTAAGAATTGAGGAGGTTTACCAATTTGTGCCATGGTATCAACTAACAAGTTGTAGAGCTGGGTTTCCACCTTAGAAAGATTCTTTGCCATTGCACAGTAATGCTTTCCAGGATGATAAGATTGGAATCACTGTAGAAGAGGTTAGAATATATTTCCAGTTGAGTCTCCTGTAACATCTTTAGAGCTCTTACTACAAGCCTGGAAATCAATAATTACAATCATTCCTCCTCATCTGCAGATTAAACCAATGCAGGATAAAAAATAGATGGGGGACAAACACTGTGACTATACTGAATTTTTAGATTTTTTTCTTATCACTGTTTTCTAAGTAATATGGTAAAACTATTATTTTACATGTCATTACTTTTTATTAGATATGGTTATAGTTTGGATCTCAAATGACCCTGAAATGTCCATGCAGTGAAGACTTGGTTCCAAGAGAAGCATTATTGAGAGTGTGAGTGAAACCTTTAAGACATGGGGCCTAATAAGAGGTATTTGTGCCATTGGAGTCTTCTCCTCAAGGTGGCAAGTGGATCTCTATTTGGTATCCTGGCCAAGAAGTAAGCAGGTTTTACTCTATGAAGCATTTCTATCATGATGTGCTGCCTTGCCACAGGTCAAAGCAATAAGACCTAATCATGAACTAGAAACTACAAAACTGTGAGCCAAAATAAACTCTTTCTCTTTTTAAGTTGATTATCTCAGGCATTTTTTTTTATTTTTATTTTTACCGACTATATTTTGATTCATTGTACATAAATGGGATACCACTTTTCATTTCTATAGTTGTACACAATGTAGACTCACACCATTCATGTAATCATACATATACATAGGGTAATATTGTCTGTCTCAGTCTACTGTCTTTTATTCCCCATTTTCCTCTATACCATTCAAAGTTCCTTCATTCTTCTTTGCCCTTCCCTGCCACCCTGTTATGTATCATCATACACTTATCAGAGAAAACATTCGACCTTTGATTTTTGGGGGCTCGACTTTTTTCACTTAGCATGATATTTAGCATTTTTTATAGTGATGGACAACTGACTAGCACAGGTAATGTAATCAATAAAGTACATTTAGGATATGTATAGATTCCGTGCCATTTTATATAAGGGAGTTGAGCAACTGCAAATTTTAGTATCTGCAGTGGCTCCTGGAATCAACCTCCTACTAATATAGAAGAACAACTATAATTTGTGTGTGGGGGGGACTGTGGTGCTGTGGATCAAACCCAGGGCTTTGTGCAATACAGACAAGTGCTCTATCACTGAGTTGTCCCCAGCTTGGGACAACTATAATTTTAAATGCGAAGAACCATGTGAGACAAAGAGTTTTTACATTTCCATGGGCTGTACACATTTTCACAACTATTTTCACAACTATTCTGAAATAAAATTGAGAAGTATCATTTTCCAACATAAATAAAAAAGGAGGAACTCTAATAAAGTAGCAACCCTTGTAAATTTAGGATTTACGTGGATTTATGTATTAGATTTGGTATTGCCATTGGTTGCTTATAAAATCATAGCTTGATTGACAGCCTTTAGGGAACTTTATCTTCTGTAAAAAGTAAAATTATCTTTCAGTAAAAGGAAGGATTTCATGGTACCTTTATATAGGAGTTAAAAGATGAATATGATAGAAGTGAACCTTCTCATGGGATTTAAAGTGCCTCTAAAAGCTATCAATTGCTATGAACTATAAGATTTTTCTTTATTGAGTGTCATGATGATATATTCTTTGCAGAAGATGTGAAATAAATACATATGTGTCTGTCTTTCATCTAGGCAGATAAATCAAGTGCCCTAAAAGTAGTCTATTTTTCTGAAAAATTATAGTGTATTAAAAAATAGTTGAAAGAGAGGTTAAGAGCATCATAGGTGCACATTTTAATGTGACTCCCTGTCATATTCCAAGAACATGGTAAAAACAGCACCTAAATGTAAATATTCTTTTATATGTTCTGACAAATTTTAGAAATAATAATAGTATTATTAATGTTAATGCTAACCGTGGCCAAGGTTTGATTAGCAACTATTGCATAGGAGGATATATACTAAACATTTAAATATATTATAATTTAATTAATACAAGTATGAAATGAGGTTAAATTGTATGATCTTCATTTAACAAATGAAACTGGGACCTGAAAACTGGAAGGAATGTTATGTCATCCAGGCCACGTGGTTAAACTAGTGGAAATGGCATTTGACCCAAGTAAGTTTGCTTCCAGACCCTCATATTTTAATTCCTACAATCTTAGTCAGCCTTGTCATTTGAATTTGAGAAAAGACTTTGTTTATCATGGATTTAATATCTGGGGGGAGATTGCTAAAACAAGGTCACAAATATATGGTGTAGGTAAGAGAAATCATTTAGCTTACTGCTGAGAATATGTAGGAATGTTTACCTCTTGACTGAGTGAAAAAAATAAGAATGTTTCTTTGCTAATATAAAATGACAGACTTTCATAAATTCTAAAATAATTGTTATGCAGCAGCCTTTGCTTTTAATTTCTACAAGGTCAAGGGTCATTCCTTCCATTTATTTTGTGACATCTAATTGTGTCTAGTACACTGTCCTGCAGAGTTAAGCAGTCAATAAATGCTTGTTGATGGACTTTCCCATTGGGCATCTGTCAATATCCTACAGTGTACTTTTAAGATTTAATAAAACTGTATTCTCATAAAATAAATGTGCATCTGTTCTAATACCCAGGAAAATCAATATCTGTACTATAATGCCTTGAAAACATCCATTAATTTTTCTCTGCCTTATGTTTTCACCTGTTTATTGAAAAAAAAGTAAATGTGTACATTTTTAGTAAGTTGAAACATAAGGAAGTTTAAGTTTGCTAATTGCTCTGAGAATGCTTACTTGCTGCTTGCTTACCTTTCAGCACTTCAGAAACTTTAGAACTTTTATTGTATTCTCCAAATTCTAGTTTCCTTTAGTATTTATTTTGCATATGGTGAAAATGGGGCTGTCCATTCAAGTTACTCTGTAAGTTAATGGCCAGTCCTACATTATGATATGGCTTATTTATGGTAGCCCCCATAAACCAAAAATACCAGGACACCTGCTTTCCCTCATGTGCTATTGCAATTGACTACACAACTCAAATTCTCTGTCCTTAATTTCCTCAATGCTATTAAGTGGGACTTGATGGATGTCATCTCTCAGGCTTTTCATAAAGTAATATTTTTCTGATGCTGTACATATCCTGTATACGTTATGTATAATATATTACCATCATATGATTACTCTGATTTGACTGTTTGGATTTTGTGTTAAAATTTGGTTCATTATTGAAAGTCAGACATATTCACTTAGAATAGATTTAAGGTCCACTCAATTCTCTCAACCATGGTTCCTGTTTTTAAACAAGTTACACATACATTTGTGAATTTGGGAGTTAGACATTGAGGGGTAATTTGGTGAATTTTAATGAATGTTTTAAAAGTGATAAGCTGTCTCCAGAGTTAAGATGTTGACAATATGGTTTGTTTCCATGTTGTAACAATTTGGTACTTGTGCTTTTTAACCTCCATTTCATTTATATAATAACCTTTATGTAAATTATTACAAATTATTTTCAGAACGTAATGAATATATTTTATCAAGTATCATTATAAATACTTGTGCTTGTTCCAAAAATTATCAATTTCTTGAATACATTTAGTTACATGATAGCAGAGAAATCCAGAATTTTAGAGTGAAAGAAAATGTGTGGCTTATCTATCTAACTCCATATTGTATAGAAAATAGAGAAATTGAGGCTAAAGGAGATTAGATAAATTGAGTCTGGTCAATTAGTTACAGAACATGTAAGGACAAGACCTTACTAACTTTTGGTCCAGCCTTCCTTCCTCTATTTTCACACAGAGAACAACTCCAGATAAATGATTTTGACCATAATTTCTATGTATATTTTACAGATTTGTTTGTTATATACACATTTTTGGATTGCTATGGCTTCTTGAAGGACTGAACACTTTTATCATTATATAATGTCCATTTCTGTCTCTAAGATTTTGTTCTTATTTTTATCCTGAACTCTACCTGATATTAATATAGCCTTTTTGGTTTTCCTTTGAAATCCTGGAAGGAAATAATTAACACTTCCTGTCAACTCAGAAAACTTCTCCAGAAAAGTATAAGTGAAAGAAAACAATTTTATTATTGTATAAGCATTAAACCAGAATGTTATGTCCATCACAGCAATCTGCTAAAGAAATTTCAAAGGCCAAAAGAAAATCCATTCCTCTTACATAGTCAGGCATGAATGCTTTTAGAATAAATGATGAGCAATTCTCAAATAAGAGGAATTGATATTTGTCACACAGTTCAGCCTAAATTCACCTTATAATTAGGATGGTCATTTGTGTTTAACTGGTTGCTTTTATGAAAAGGAAAATGAAATGTTTCATATTTTTTGTTAAAGAATTAGTTTTGCATCTCCCCTGAGAATGTTAGGCTCTTATTTTTCCATGAAAACTGGGATATAGGGATTTTATCTTCTTTGATCATTACATTTGAATAGATGGCTCCCAGGACCTTGAGAAAAAGATTTCCTGGGTTTTAAAACTTGCATGATGCTTATTTAGCTTTAAAATGATTTACATATGTTTGATAGGACAGAGAAAAAAATTCACTATTTTAAGTGTTCTAAAGTAAATGCTCTAAGAAAAAGGTGTTGGGGGATGACTATTTTCTTTCTTTTCTTTTCTTTTTTTTTTTTTTTTTTTTTTTTAATTTGAATTTATCTTTACAGAAAAAGGGAAGACACTTTATTACCCCCAAGTAGAGGTGAAGTTCAAATTTTCTACTTGGCCTGCCTTGAAACACTAGCGGGAAGACTCCTCATTTAGGGATTGAGACTAGCTGATTGCAGGCAGCTGTGGGGAGAGATTTCATGCTCCAGGACTGGTGAGGACCAACACCAAAATGGGAAATTGAGCAGTAGCCCCATAACCATGGGTAATTGTGAAGGTCCTGATTCTCCAAAAGTCCTCCTGACACCTCTAAATGAGGAGTAAGAGGGCCACCTAATTTCTGCTGTTGGGAGTCTAAGTGGAGGCCTCCCAAGTGGTCTCCACTGAGACCATGACTGGCTGGCAGAAGATGAAATTGTTATTTCTTTAACATGACTTTGGTGGGGGTGTGGGCATGCCTCGTCACAGGCTGTATAGGGTATAAGCCTAGCCTGCCCATTCAGCCCTCACCCTCATGAGTGCAGGAGGGAGAGTCCCACAGGTTTTTCTGTAGTGTCTGGAGCAGAGGGGTTATTGTCCAAAAGTTTTCTGCCTTACTGTACTGCCCGTTTCCTGGTCCTTTTGCCAGAGAGAGAGGTCATTTGCTGGGTTGTCTTTCTGTTTTGTTTTGTTTGTTTTTTTGTCTGTATGTGTTGGCATTTCTGAGTCATTAGCTTCTTCAGCCTCAACTTGGAGATATATGAAGAACAAGGAAAACCCAGGAACTGCCTGTTGTGTTCCTTCCCCTGGCCAGCCATCCCACTCTCCACCTCCCCACAGCTGCCTGCAATCAGCTAGTCCCACCTTTTAGAGTTTTCCTATATTCGCTTTGCATATATGGTTTTTCATTGTACTTGAGAAAAATAGGAAAAGTTCATTCACTTCTTCCTGGAAGCAGAAGTCTCCAATATTTTGACAATAGTGATATCGAGGCCACAGTATAAGAACTCAAAGGGATGTTACTAACATCTAGAAATTCCTAAATCATTACTTTCCGAACCATTCCATTGTAAAGGCTGTAAGGAAGGGGCTATATTTTTCACCTTTAGGCAATTTTTAGTGTTTTGTTATTAGTGAGAAGACAAAGTGTTTTCTGTCTTTGTAGTGAGATGCATACCTAAGAACATGTTAAAGTGAAGGACAATAGTCATAGCCCCTGTATGTTACCCCTTGCACCAGAATATTTGTAACACTTTAGGGAAAAACTTCAAGTAATCATTTATACAAAGGAAATGTGACCCCCCTTTGTTTGTGACCCCCCTTTGTTTGATTAAAATTGTCTATTCCTTCTTTCACTTCAAGAAAGAATTAAATGGATTTCTTCTTTTACATATAATAAGTCAAGTTCATGGTAGTGATAGGGAAAGAATTTTTTTTCTACCTAGAAGAATGATAACTCATTTTTTTCTTTAATGAGAACAGTAAGTAAAACTAATTATTCATGCATGCTTGCCATCTCATTAAGCATTGATATAAAATTTTTCTCCAATAAAACTCAAGTGAGTTTTTTTTTTTTTTCTTTTCTGCAAGGTTGGGCTTTAGGAAGTTTTCATTAGACTGTGGAATTTGATTATTCAATCAACCTACTTCAGTCCAGAAAAAAAATTCTTATGGTCCATTAATTTTAGGAATCTTTTCTATAAAGAGTATGACTATAAAAGAAAAAAAGAAAGAAAAAAAATACAGGTGGCCTTTATCGCTTTCCTTCCACTTTTGTTTTTTGTTTTAAATAATTCTTGTTGCTGTCCATTTACTATAATCACATTAAACACACATCTAGCCACAGTTATTAAAAAAACTTGAAAAATAAGGATTAATGTACTGATACAAACTAAATTATTGGTGTGAGTATATGAAACACATTTGTTCAAAATAAAAAGTGCATTTTTATTTTAAGAAATGTATATGTCTAGTTTAATCTAAAGAGTTTTAAAGAACACTTAAGATATGATTAAAATAGTCATGAACCAAAATGAATGTTTTTTATATATGTGTGTGTACATATTATATATATGTATATATATGTTATAGATAATGTGTATGCATAGATTATATATATAATATATACACACACATATATACATAAAATGTATGTTAAAAAAACATTTTCCAAGGTAAAACAATACTTTGTTTCTTATTTTTTATATTTTTTCCCAAAACATCATGTAGGTAAATATATGTCTAGATACATTTCTGAGTGTGCATGCATATTTATGAGAGAGAATTATTATCCTAAATTTTATATAGTCTCAAGTAGTTCTAGGAAGCTCTCTCTTTATTTCATAGATGTTTTCTATTAATAATAAACATTCATTTCATAGATGAATTGGGTTAAGAACAACTGTCTCAAGCTTGACGAGATTCCAAAAAATTGATTGAAACCTGATCTCTAATTCTAATTTGTTTATAGACATCACTATTTCTAATATTAGCATGCTTAAATAAAAAACCTACTGTAAGGGTTTATTGGATCAACACAGGAACATTTAATGAGCACCAAATGACTCTACAGATCTAACTCCTACTTGCTCTACTGTTCTATAGTGTTAAGTATCATTTTACTTTTCTTCTTAATCAAGTCAGACTTTTCCACATTTGTGAGTGCTCCCAAATATCTTCCTAATAGTACTGTCATAATGTCAGATACATCTAAGTTTCAGACAGTTGGACTTAAGACTGCAATCGTTTTTTATAATGTTACAAAGTTTTCAAACAGGAAGTGGGTATCAAATGTTTAGCTGCCTACACTCCCTGGGTTTCTTATAAAAAGTATAACATTTAATTTCTTCTTTTGATTATGGAATATTGGAGATTGAAGAAATTGTTCCAGATTAGATGACTCTAGAGTATTTTGTTCAAGAATGAATGACTAGCTATTAATATTCACAGCAATAAAGTCAACAAATACACAATCTCTTTTATTTGTGGAACCTGAAAAGGTTGAATTCATAAAAGCAAGAATAGAATGGTGGATGCCTGGGGCAGAGGTGCGAGGGAATGAGGAGAAATGTTGATCAAAGAGTACTAAGATTTTAGTTAAACAGATGAATAAATTTCAGAGATTTACTACACAGAATGGTGATTATAATTAACAACAGTAATGTATTGTATACTTTAAAATTACTAGGAGATACTTTAAATTACTAATACTTAAATATCTCACAAAAACCCATAAATAGATGAGGTCATAGGTATTAATTAGGTGATAAAATCATTTTGTAGTGTATCCGTATATCAAAGCATCATGTTGTATACTATAAATGCATACAGTTTTATCAATTATAACTTAATAAAGCTCTGGTGAGGGGCAGTTACCTTTCAGCTTTTTAAATATAGATGCATCCACAGAAGAGTCACATATAGAAGAGAAATAATTTTATAGTGTCTCCTGTTAGAATAGGTTTGAATTTGAGAAAGTAAGGAAGATGTATTATTTAACAGGTTTTACATTTATTTAAACCCATAACTGATAGCACTGAAAATATTAGAGAAGCAAATAAGTTTAAGGACTAGAGAAAAACAGAAGAATGAGGGGCACATCTTCTTGGTAAGATGCCTAGTGTCAGGATATTTTTGCTCTTTCCATCATGAACATGCTTCATGCCTTTCACTAATCATTGAAGTTGAGTGCCTTGATGGTCTCATCTTTGAAGGGGAGATAATGGCCCCTTCCCATACTTATCTAAAAGGGATTTGGTGAGAGATAATAAGACTTTTTCAAGGAGTATCTCAAAAACCATTATATAAATACAGAGTTTTACTATAACTGTGCAGGAGTGTGTCCTTTGAAACCCATTAGGAAAGAGTATTAGATGTCATGGCATCAGTAGCTCATGCTGATTTCCAAATGTATGAGGTTGCAGTAGACACTAATGTTTTCTGTTTAATTTGAGAAGATAGTGTAATTACTAAATTCAAAATTTCCACACTTTATTTTAATAAAAATATCTAAAGTTTCTTTAATATTTAAGAATCCTTGGCCTGGGAATGTGGCTCAGTGGTAGAGCCCTTGCTTATCATGTGTGAGCCCCTAGGTTCAAGCCCCAGCACCCTCTCCAAATCCTTTATTTTTTTTTGTAATTTTTAAATATCAAAGCAAATTTTATATAAAATTTCCCACACCACCCGTCTAAGTGGTCATATTTACTTATTAATGGCTCCTCAGTAAATGGCTTACACACGGCGGGGGGTGGAGAAAGAAGAAAACTCTTTTCTACTTTTCACACTTTAGGCATATATTCTGAACTCCTTCACCTGGCAACCCTTTTTTTCCTTCCCATTTAATGATATCCCTTCATATCTTTACCACTTCTCTTTGATCATAGATTTTTTTGGTTTTGAGACCCAGGTTATCCTCTTGATCTCATTGACTCCTATCCTTGAGCCTTCTACTTTTCATCCCCCGCCCCTTTTTTTTAACTTTGTATTAAGAGCTCTGTTATGTTTTCACTGCCTTATGTTGTAGGAACTCAAGGAAAGTGTGCTAAATAACTGATGGTCACAGCTGACATAAAAATTACTTTTCAGAAAATCGTGTGATGTTTCAATAATGAAGTTATTTTTGTCATCTTTTTGATGTGTTAGTTTAACCCCATACACCATTAAAATCAAAAGAAAATGTATTGTAGAAGATTTTGATGTCAAATGTATAAGACATACATTTAAAACTAACCCATAGTCAAGAAATACATAGACTATTATGCAGGGAAAAAGTAAGCTATATTGATAGATGTATGAGAAGATGGAAATAAATGTACACACATCCATTTCCTACATAAAACATGAAATTATTTTCACATTAACTTATAATGTATTTCAATTAAAATCTCAATAAATATTGTGGTTTTTTTAACAATGTACAAATTAAAATTTATTACTGATGAAAATTTGGTAGTGATATTTGATATATTATAAACTAGTTAAGGTAGGATTTGTCCTACCATATATCAAATTCCATTATAAAGCTACAATAATCAAAATATTACATAAATAGAACCAAAATGGTATTAGACCTCAGAAATACCTGCTTTAATAAGTATTATGCATGACAAAGATGACAATGACTCTTCTGAATTTTATTTTTGAAACTCTGTCTACATTTTTACTTTTCATGTTTTTGTTACTGCATTGTAATTATACAAAGATTGGAGTTTGTTGTCGTATATTCATGATTACACATAACATAATTTGCTCCATTTCATTCCCTAGTACTTCCCCTTTCCTTCCCCCTCCCTCCCCCCGATCTCCTTCATCTACCCTACTGGTCTTCCTTCTATTTGTTTATATATTTATTTATAATTGGTGCAATATACCTATCCATATGTGGAATTCATTGCAATATATTCATATATGCACATAGCATAATTTGGTTTATTTCATTCTGCAATTCTTCCTCTTCCTTCATTTTCAATTCCCTTTCTCTACTCTAATGTTCTCCCTTCTATTTTTGTGAGATCCCTTTTTTTGATTCCTTCTTTCTCTCTAGTTTCTGAAAGAATACATTTGACCCTTGACTTTCTGACTTTGGCTTATTTCACATCATCAGCATGATAGTCTCCTGACCTATTCGTTTATCAGGGTTTTATTCTTCTTAATGAAAAAGTAGAACTCCATTGTGTATGTATACCACATTTATCTTATCTGTTCATCTCTTGACAGACACCTAGGCTGATTCCTTAGCATGGCTATTGTGAATTGCTCTGCTTTAAACATTGGAAAGCATGTCACTATAGTATGCTGACATCAGTTCTTTTGAAGAACTGAAGGTGTGGAATAGCTGGGTCATATGGTGGCTCCATTCCTAAGTCTTGGTAGAGGAATTTCCAAACTGTGTTCCACAGTGGTTGTACTAATTTGCAGCTTTACCAAACAAGCTATAAAAGCACCTTTCTTTCCACATCCTCATCTGTATTTATTATTATTTATATTCTTGATGATTACCATTCTAACTGGGATGAGATAAAATCTCTACACATTTACTTTTTTATTTTCTATTTTCTAATTTTTTAATTTATTTTTATTGTAAACAAATGAAATACATCTTGTTTCTCTGTTTGTACATGAAGTAGAGGCATACCATTTTCGTAATCATACATTTACACAGGGTAATAGTTTCTGATTCATTCTGTTATATTTTTCCTTCCCCCCACCCCTCCCACCCTTATTTTTCCTCTATACAGTTCCTTCTTCCTCCATTCTTGCCTCCCTCCCACCGCCCATTATGTGTCATCATCCACTTATCAGTGAGATCATTCATCCTTTGGTTTTTTGAGATTGGCTTATCTCACTTAGCATGATATTCTCCAATTTCATCCATTTGCCTGCAAATGCCATAATTTTATTATTCTTTATAGCTGAGTAATATTCCATTGTATATATATGACAGTTTCTTTATCCATTAATCAATTGAAGGACATCTAGGTTGGTTCCACAGTCTGGCTATTGTGAATTGAGCAGCAATGAACATTGATGTGGCTGCATCACTGTAGTATGCTGATTTTAAGTTCTTTGGGTATAGGACAAGGAGTGGGATAGCTGGATCAGATGGTGGTTCCTTTTCAAGTTTTCTAAGGAATCTCCACACTGCTTTCCAGAATGGCTGCACTAATTTGCAACCCCACCAGCAACGTAGAGTTTACTTGTATTTTTAATTTTTTGAAGAATTGGTATTTGGCTTCATTTTCAATTCAACTATCTTTCACATATTAATTAATTGCATAAGAACACACATTTTCTTCATTCTTTCATTGAATTTGCTAAGTACTTTTCTAAACTCCATTATCTAATAAAGCTTTTAAAATTATACATGTAATATTCAGAAAATATTTGGTTCACATAAATTTACCTGTGAAGTTTTGTAATGTTTCCCCACTTATTAACTTGCTATTTTGGTCCTCTATATAAATCCAAGAGAATGGGGAACTAGATTTTGCTTGTTTATTGGAATTTCTCTTGTTAATTTTACTTTCATTGTCTTTAACTCAAATTAATTAGTTGTATGAAATATCCTTTTTGGGAAATGAATTAAATTATTTTTACTTTGCAGTACACTCTAGTATCAGGTTTTTGTCTAATGAGCTATGGAACTAGGAATGAAAGGTGAATTCTCTCTCAGAATAGTACAATTCTCAATTTTTTGCCTATATTATTAAAATTCCTATGACATAATTTCTCTTTTTACTGGGTCTATTAAAAACAGGAAAAATGTGTTAAAAGTCCCTACATAATGATTTCAGTTGGGTTATCAATATACTTTCTACAGTTTTGTTGCACACATTTTGCATTATGTTATTCAGTGCAAAAGATCTGTGACTGTTATGTCAGTTGTATTATAACGTTTATTCACATACACTTTCTTTTTGTGTTTACTACCTACCATTTTTTCCTATGTCTAAAATTCATACTCTATTCCTGGTGTTTTTCTCTTCTGCCCCCTTCTCCTTCACCTCTTCTTTTTTACTAATGTGGTACTTGTTCTTACTTGTATCTTATTTTAGGTAATTTTCTTGTAAACATCATACAGCATGTTTTCATCTACAGTTATCATAGTCTTTTAGTAGCTGGAAAATTTATGTATATTATTGTTATAATCCAAGAGTATTTGCTTTATTCTCAGTATTTTGAAAGGTTTGTATACTCTTTGAACTTTTAAAAATATTTTGTTTCAAATATCACCCTTTTAAAAAAGTAAGAACAAAATAATATCTTTTAATTATGCTGTACCTAAGGGGAAGAAGGTTTTACATACTTTTACTCCCTATATATTTCTTTGTAAATATGTATGTTACATATGGACTTTTAAAATATTATCACATTCTTATTTTAAAATATTGTTTTAGATAAAAACTTAACATTTAGTATTTAGTTTTGTGAATACAACTTCAACTGTTTTTAGATTTAACTTAGTGATTTTGAGATTTCTTTTTTTATAATTTTTAATTTGTTCTAATTAGTTGTACATGACAGTAGTATGCATTTATACATATTGATAAGATTTTGAGATTTCTTGCAAATCATTTTATAACTTGTATCTACCCATTGTTTAGGCTAAACTATCAGGGTGCCTGAATTTCTATTCAAATAATGTTTTAAAGAATGGCATACAGATGTTATAAATTTCCTGAACTTTTTCTTTATTCATTAATATCATTACATCCCTTATTAATAAAAACAATACCTTTCTGAGTGTAAAGTTTCTAATCTCAACATTTTCTCCTGAGGATTTACAGTCTTAAACCAAAGGAAGAAAGATATATGTGTAGTAAATTTATAATATTGTTGTGTGCAAAAGGGATCAGACTTAGTCTGTGTAATTCCACAGGGCAAAACTAAGATCAAAAGGTAGAAGCTATATAGAAAGTTGGTTGAATAAAAATATGAGTTCTCTAACATTCGGGGATTTTTAAAGATGGATGCAAGACTGCTTTACAAAGTCGTACAATACAATACAAGCCTTCCTGCAGTGTTTCCTACCTCCTCTCAGGATATGTGCAAAGACAGCTCATGATAGATAATTTTAACACTCTGCAACTACCCTTTAGATAAGAATCTGATTCTGAAAATAAGCAATCCCTCCTTTTTTTCCAAAGCTAATATGCTTCATGAGAATTAGTTATAATTAAATGGAATCATTTACTTGAGATTTCATATACATTAAACTTTTATCTGTATAAATATTTGAATTTGTTTATTTGAAATATTAAAGCCTTATTAGTTGGGATAATTAATAAATATGCTAATTCCCATAAGAGTGTTGTAGGCTTTTGTTAAACTGTGGAAAGGGAAAGTTTGCATTTTCAGGTGCTCTGTAGGTATTATGACTCCTTTGCTACTGTCGTCCCTGAACCCTCCTTTGAATATCAGACAGATGGTAAGTTAGTCATTCATATAGCTCACACTGGAATTCCCCAAAGATTCTAACAAAAGCAAAAGCCCTCTGGTGGAAGATCAGTTTGCAACTCCATTACATAGTATGTGGCTGCTAACTAGAGGGATTTTAAAGTCTTTTAGCAGCCATTCTAAGCTCTCTTATTTTTTTAATTGCTAAGTGTCAAATGCTACATTGGTGTGAAACTTAAATATTAAATGTTTAACATAGGAAAGAAAAAGAATGTTGTTTTTATTGTTAAAAAACAAATAACCAAATAGAAAGACAGAAGAGAACAATATAGATTCCACATTTCTGTTTTAGAGAATTATAGCTAAATATGCAATGTGCCTTTTTCCCTTTTACATGTGATAGTTGGGCCAGATGGAAGAAAAAAAAAAAAAAAAAAACTAGGACTTTTCTTTTTATTTGAATACCTGTTCTATCTCCCCAAATGGCAGCAGGCCATAACCTGAAGTATTAGTAAAAATTAAAACATACTAATGCTAAAAGAAAAAAAAAGAGAGAGAGATAGAGAATTCTGGGGATGTTTGGATTTTAGTTCTTGTGCTGCCAATTCCTGTGAATTTTGTAGACATTATTAGAGCTTCCAATTCCTTATCTAATAGTTGGAAGGCACATACCACATATTAATAATGGCTATTGGTATGTGGAGGTTTTATTATATGTCAAGTACTATCCTAAACTCCCCATACCAATTATTTAATTTAATCCTCAAAAAACCCAGTGGGTTAGAGATTTTCCACAAACTGATATTGAGTTTAGATTCTTGGCCTTCCTCCAAGTAAACTCATATACCTGAAAAATATAGAAATTTTAAAAACCTTATCTAGTTCTAAAATTTTATGAAAAATTGGCTTAGTACTTACTAATGTCAATTGCACTTTAAATTTCTAGTTTAGCATTCTTTCAGCACTAGAAAGGCATTTGCTCCCATCTTTTCCACCACTTCTTTCCTATAGGTGATGTTTTTACTTCTTCAGGTAACAGAGATAGATATCTCTTGGTTAAAGAGACCTTTGCTCATTTTCCAAAACTGGGCTAGGATCCTTCCAATAAGTTCTTAGTGCCATATCTCCTGTGGTTCTTCCTTCACTATGCTTGTCTTCTTGAGAAAAGGGCCAATATGGGATTCACAATCATATCTCACAGAGTTTAGTTTCATTTAGTAAAGTTACTGAATTTTAGAAGAAGATCCAATAAACCAGTAAGCATTGAATTGTAACCTTCTTTTATTCTCTGTCAGGTTCTTTTACCTATTCACTTCCTATTGTTCAGTTAATGGTGAGAATGGGAGCTGAGGTCACGTCTTTCCCTTTCCCAAGTTTTCATATCACTGTGCTTACTGAGAGTATTCTCCAAGAACAGCAATCGTTGTTCCCAACTCAAAATGCAGAAGCTTCTTCATACCACCCTTTGGCTCACCAGCTTCCTGAAAAGCATCTTTGCACAAACAAGTCACTGTGCTACCTGGAATTCATTTTTTTCATAGCTATATATTCAATGAAGTCAAGGAGATATCTAGCAATTTTCAACAGTTTGATTCAGAAAGATATCCAAACTTGATAAACAGACCTCTAGAAATTGTAATTTTCACTGCTTAAAACTGTCAGTATTTTTCTTTGGACTGATTTGGTATTCAGGTTAGAAGGGACTTCTTTTTTTTTTTTTTTTTTTTTTTTTGCTACTCTTATAAACTCTATAAAAAATTTATCCAATTTCTAGAAAAGTCCTGTTGCTTTTTTTCAATTGATACTGCATTTAATGTATATATTAATTCAAGGAAATTTGACATCTGTAAGAATCTCTAGTGATTCAGTCTTGCCACCCAGAAACATATGTCATTGGAATTAGATTTTCTTAAATAATCACATAATAATATTTTATATCCTTCAGTGGTAACATTGGTTAAAAGTGCATATTCTTTATTCTGGTTACTCTTTTTCTCATGTACCAGTTCTTTTTCCTGCTCTTTTAGTCACATAAAATATGGACACTCAAAAACTTCTGTCTTTGGGTTTCTTAGAGTCTGTCTGATGTGCTGCCTTGTCTACACCAGTATTTTAGCTATCATCTGAACATCTATAACTTCCACATTTGCACATTGTCCCAGCCTGTATGGGTATTTATAACCTTCTCTGTCAAACATCATTGTATGCCAAACTCAAAATATCTAGGACAGCTCTTTCTCTCATTTTTGAAAATAATGTATACTCTTGACTTCCTTATTTTGATTGATGATACAATATACATTCATATTCAAAAAATTAGAACCAGCTTTGCCATTTCTCCCTCTTTCCATATGCAGTCTATAGTCGAGTCTTAAATCTTTAAACTTTATGAAGTTTCCAGTATCCATTTGCATAACCACTGCCACAGTTTGTGCCCTCCTCACCTCTTGTCTGGATTGTTTCACTGCATTTGAAACAATCTTGCTGTTTCCATCTTCTTTTACTCCATCCCAATAAGCTTGATAAACATTTTATTAATCTTTCTGTAATAAAACATTTATACCATATTATGGTTTGAAATGTGTCTTCTCCAAAATTCAGGTGTTGAAACTCAATGACGAATGTGATGGTCTGGGGCCTGTAAGAGACCATTAGGCCATGAAGGCTCTTCTCATTCGATTAAGGACTTTATAAAAGGCTTCATGCAGTGTTCGACTCTCTTGCCCTTCTGCTTTCTGCCATGTGAGGAGACAGTATGCCCTTCCCTCAGAGGATGTGATGACAAGGTATCATTTTGAAAACAGAGCAACCCTCACCCCAAACCAAACCTGGTAGTGCCTTACTCTTGGACATCCCAGCCTCCAGACTGCAAGAAAATAAATTTCTTTTCTTTATTAATTACCTAGTCTCAGGTATTTTGTTAGAGCAGCACAAATACAATACCACATTTCATCTCTCCTCTACTGAGTACCCTTAAGTGATCCCCAGGTCTGCTTCTTCAACTGAGCACAGGTTCCCCAATTTAGAAAGCAAGACCCTCTTGCCTAGCTTCTGTTTCATTTTCCTGTTCAGGTGATTTTCCTTTTCAGGTCATTACTCCATCCTGCAATAGATCTATTTTTGTTCTCAAGACACATCTAACAATGGAATTCCTATGTTCATCTGGTCATATTCCAGCTGCTTTCCAAGGAGCAATCTTGCTCTCCTCTACTGGGTACATATTAACATTATTTGAAGCTGCATACTATCTCCCTACCCTGCCCCTGCTGCACACTTACCTTAATTTTAAAAATGTACAGTATGACTTGAATATAAAGCTGCTTATATACTTAGCTCCATTTCTAGATTTTTCAGTTTCTTAGCTACAGAGATCGATCTCCCCATCTTTCATTTTATTAGTGTTTTGTGCACATTTGGAGTCATCTAAATATTTATTAAACTAAATTAAATGAGCTCAATTATCATAGGAATTGCTTGTGGTTCAGAATAAGGAAAAAAAATGCTTTAGTTTGATTGGATTCAAAGGTGACTTGGCTAAAATAAAACCCAAGGTAACACCGATTTCTTCGTCTTGCCCTTACCTAACTCAAGTTTTAATTTAAGGTGAGCAGCTGAGAGCCTCTGATTATGAAATTCTGCATGCCAATGGGTTTTATACTGTTAAAATGAGTTATTTGTTAGAAATGCATCAGTGCACCTAGGTATTTGATTCAAAAGCTGTGATTTATGACTTAGACTGGAATTTTATAGGAACAATGTCATATAATACCTGAAAACGCCATTTATTTTCATGCACTATTTAAATTACACTTATACCAAGTTACAGCAATATTTAAAAAGTAATATCCAGTGCTTCTTCACATTTGCCACATTTTTATCACAGTAGGATTGAATTCAAAATTACTGAATGGGAAACATTTCTTCCACAAAAATGTTACTGTTGAATAATTAATCAAATGAGAAAAATGTTCAGGTATATATTTTAGTGTTCCTTTGTTCTATGAATTTCATTTTTATTCTTAAAATGAATATGTTCATGCTCCTGGATTTTCCCCTTTGAGTGGGATTCATAACATATCTTGAAACTAAACCCATGGCACATTTTACAAAAGGGAATATAGATACAATTTTCTGGTGAATGTTTTGTGGGCTACTTTTCCAAAATGGATTTAGAGTGGAATATTCAGAGGTAGAAGTGCCTTGACTAAGATACTTATTTACTCTTAAAGAAAGCCAAACAAGGCCCTACAGGAAAAAAAAAAAAAAAAAAAAAAAAAAAAAAGCAAGCATATATTTTAAAAGAGTGGATTGATGGAAATATTGGTGAATGTGAATTAAAATTCAGGTAATAAAAACACCTCTTGACCATGTAAGAATGATCAGGGGTTTACTTGAATCATTTCTTCCTGTTTTGTATGTTGTAGGAGTAAAGCTTAATAATCCACTAAAGCATTGGATACCTTAGTTTCATCTTTTGTCCAGAAATAGCTACAATGAATACTGTCCATATTTTTTAATTCAGACTAATAATGCAAAAGTTTAATACTTAACCTTATGAACAATAATTTTCAGAATTCCCTAATTATTTTCCATATGATTTTGAACCACAGAATCATATGCTTTCTTTTTAAAGAGTAGTCTTGACCCTCCTTCCCCCTCACTCCCAGTTAAGAATGATATGTGAATTGAATGGATTTGAATTCAGAATTTGTTTTTCCTTTGGGGCAGGGTGTTAGTTATTTGTTTGGCTTCAGTGTTTTACAATAAAAGTAAAGGTCTGGCATGGAATCCATGTTATGATTGCCCCACATTCCCTGGAAACTAACTCTAGGTATTTGTGATATATCTAGAGATCTTACAGATCAGAGTTCTAGGATTTAGGTTCCTTATAGAATGGAACACCGTAAACCAACCCATGTGAGAAATAGACTTAAAACCCACAAACCAAATGAGTTAATGAATAATAAAGCATCATTTTCCTTGACGATTTGCCAAATCTGAAAAAAATTAAACTCTAAGCCATACTCAGAGATGCTAGTTAAAAACAATTCTGAATAAATCCACCTAACACTACTATTATAAATTATATGTATAACAACTTTCTATTCATTTGTGTAGACCAATTTCTATGAGTGCCCAACACGTGCTACTGGTACACAAGGTTCCTTTTTCTCATGAACTTGACATTTGTGTGACACAAAGATGATTACAAATGGTGAGCTTGACCTGAAAACCAGTATTACATTTTTTAAAAGGTTCATGGTTAAATAAGTTTGGGAAATGTTGTGTTAAACATAGTTCAACCAGTTTTTTTCCTATAGGACTACTTCTAACTTTTAACCGCATGATCTTCATTGTGAATCTCCAAAAGGAAAATACAGTATGTAGCATTTCACAGTCCAATTAGTCTGTGAAAATCTCTTTGCACCACCTACGTAGAAGCTCTGCTGTTCTTTGTAGAACACAATTTGTAGAAAGCTGCTCTACAACATGCATAAATAACTATGAAGGGAATAAATACAAAAATTCACAACAAGAAAAGACGTATCTAGACTCTGTTTCATGATAGCTTTATGAAGGAAGTTAACTGATTTGGCAAAACACAACCTTAATATAATATTGATAAAAGATCTCTGTGACAGGCATTCTGTAGGAAAATTATAATTTAAGGAATATGTATTCACATTACCTCCAACAAGAGAAATAAATATATTGACAATTTGACAGCAGTAATATGAAATTTTACTTGTCATTATTCTTGCTATTTATGAGACCTTAAAAAAGAACCTCTAAAAATAAGGGATAAGGCAAGCATATCTATCATTTTGAATTATAAAGAAGTGTAACTAAAAAGGAGCCCCAAGTCAAATACCCATTCTTATATAAGCTAAAGAGCCAGTATAGAGAAAATAGCTGGTACTTGTGAACACTTTCTTTATTAAAAATTTTTATTGGCTCTTTTTAGTTACACATGACAATAGAATCCATTTTGACATAATTATAAAAGTGTGGGTTATAATTTGTTCTAATTCAGTCCCCAGTATTTCCCTTCTTTCTCATCCTCTCCTGTTCCCTTTCCTCTATTCTACTGATGTTTCTGCTATTTACTTAAGGTTATTGTTTTTGCATTAGTGTTTTGTGGAGGTACACGATGGTGAGATTTACTGTGGTATAGTCACATATATACATAGGAAGGTAAGGTCAGATTCATTTCACTGTTCTTTCACTATTCTCTCCTTCCTCCCTTCCCTTCATTCTCCTTTGTCTACTCCACTGAATATTAACTTTCTTGAAAAAACAAGGATTATTTCTTTCTCTATCCATTTTATATGCCCAGGGCCTACAAGGGTACCTGGCATGTAAAGGCATCCATAAATATTTCTCTACCTCTTCTGTGGGATTTGGAGAATTGCCAGGGAATATTTCATAGGATAGCCTAAGGCATCAGTAGCCCTTGGGTTAAGCCTCTAGACTCTGTAAAAACTGATCTTCCTACAGAGGCTGCCTGAGAAAACAGTGTTTACCTGCATGAGTTGATATGCAAAGAGATAAGTGACTAGAATTTCTGGCAAATGTTCACCAGTGAAGAAAAGTTTCAGGTTGTCCAGACTAATATGTGAAGAATAGATTTGAAATAATTAACACTCAGAAGTAGAAGCTTTATGTTTGTGGTTGTGATGACAGATGGCCTCCCTGTGATGGGATGGAGGCTCAGGAAGAATTTTAGTCTTCAGGCAGGGACCAATGATACCTTGGCATGTTGGGGTCTCATGTTCTTCACTTACTGTTCATTGACAGAAATCTAGTAATAGGAAGTGGATTACAGCAAGGGATTTTGTGATGTGGAATGATAAAAACTTCTCAGACAACTCACTCATTTCTGTTCTTCCTTATGAGAAATGTCAGACTCCTCCACTTTACAACAGGTTTTGTTTGAGTTACCTGGTACAGCTGACTTTCTAGGAAGCAGACTGGCTCTGAGGGTTGGACTAGTGCTAGTTTCACCCATTGGAGGACATGGTTCAATTTGTAGGTGTGTGCATAAGCTTAGGGACTTCATTTTTCTTCCATAAATTCAAACCACATGTATCTAACTAAAGAAATGGAATTGAAAACTAAGATGAAATATGTATTATCATATGGAACTAGAATCCAGACCCAAACTTTGAGCTCTAGATCTGTATGTCTAATTCTACCTCCATCTCTACCCCTTTCCAAATTGGGTTTTATGTTTAGTCTTACTTTAAGCCATTTAAAGAATATATATCCTTCTCTCTGTTCAAATTATTTCTCTACAATATGTAATTTACTTAGTATCTCAATTCTTTTTTTTTTTTTTTGGGGGGGGGGGGTGCTGGGGATCGAACCCAGGGCCTTGTGCTTACAAGGCAAGCACTCTACCAACTGAGCTATCTCCCCAGCCCCCAGCATCTCAATTCTTATAATAGTTATCATACTTTTTTCACCTGGATGCTTTATTTCTACAAACAATATGACAATATACCCTACTTTTTGTGGACATGTTATTATTTTCTTGTTAATCCTAAACATTAAACTAGTTTTTATTTCATATAGCCCAGCATCTTATTATCAGAGGGCCAAAATATTAGAAGGGGTCTTTTGGACCAACACACATTATAAATCACCAAAGAGTCATTTTTTATTTTAATTTTTATTAGTGCATTATAGTTAAACATAATATTGAGGTTGGTTTTGACATAATTATATAAGCATGGAATAAAATTTGCTTCAATTTAGTCCCCAGTACTTCCTTCCCTTTTACCTCCTCCTGTTCCCTTTCTTCTCCTCTACTGGTCTTTCTTCTGTGTATTTATAGATTTGTTAAAAATTAGTGCATTAGAGATGTACATAAAGATGAAATTCACTGTTGCATTTTCATATATGGACATAGGATAGTTTGGTCAATTTCATTCCACTATTCATCCCTTTTCCTGCCTCTCCTCCTTTTTTCTCAGCCCCTTTCCTCTACTCCACTGAACTCTCTTATTCTCATGGGACTTCCCTTCCCACTCTTTTTCTACCTTATTTTGGTCTAGCTTTTGACACATGAGAGAAAATAGTTGATCCTTGACTTTCTGGGTCTGACTTATTTCATTTAGCATTATGTTCTCCAGTTCCGTCCATATGTCCATGACATAGTTTAATTCTTCTTTATGGCTGAGTAAAACTGTGGTGTTATATATACCACATTTTCTTTATCCATTCATCTGTTGACAGGTATGTGTCCATTACTCGTTTATTGTGAATTGTGCTGCTATAAAGGTTGATGGGGCTGTATCCCTATAGTACGCAGATTTTAGATCTTTTGGATATGTACCAATGAGGGGGATAGCTATGTTATTCCATTCCTAGAATCTATTGCTTTCCAGAGTGAATTTACTAATTTGCAGTCCCATTGACAATGTATGAGTGTACCTTTTTTCCCTACAACCTCACCAGAATTTCTTATTATTTGTATTCTTGATAATTGCCATTCTGACTAGAATGAGATAAAATCTTAATGTAGTTTTGGTTTGCACTTCCCTGATTGCTAAAGATGTTGAATATTTTTTTCATATATTTGTTGGCCATTTGTATTTCTTCTTTTGAAAGGTGTCTGGTATCACAGTACTTGACCTCAGATTATACTACAGAACTATATTAATAAAAACAGCAAGTAATGGCACCAAAACAGATATTAAGACCAGTGGAATAGAATAGAAAATACAGAGAAAAATCCACATAGTCAAATTTATCTGATACTCTACAAAGGTGTCAAAAACATGTTGGAGAAAAGAGAGTCTTTTAAATATAAGGTGCTGGAAAAACTGGATATCCATGTGTAGAAGAATGAAAATTGATCTCCTTGTCTCACCTTGCATAAAAATCAATTTAAACTGAATGAAAATCCTAGGAATTGAACCAGAAACTCTGCAATTGCTTGAAGAAAATATAGGCTCAAATATTGACTCAGGCATCAAAGTTCCTTAACAAGACTCCTAAAGCACAAGAAATAAAGCCAAGGAGCAATAAGTGAGATGGCATCAAATTAAAAAGCTTCTGCACAGAAAACAAGAGGATGAAAAAAGAGTGTACAGAACATCCTTGCCACTTGATCCACCAGACAGGGGTTTAATATCCAGAGTATAAAAATAATTCAGAAAGCAAATAACCCAATTAATAAATGGACAAAATAACTAATCTAAGTAGCATTTGTAGAACTCAGAATGAGGAGGCTATTTTGGGCATCAAGACAACGAAGGAGACAATATAGACTATAGATTGAGAGAATAATGATATTAGCAGAAGAAAACATGAAGAGAATATTTCAAGATTAAATGTTTCTAAGAGTGTTTTAGAATAATGTTTTTCTATGGTAGTGTTGGCTCACATGGAGGGAAAAAAATGAAATCTATTCCTTGCATAAGGTCTTGAATGGTATTGCTAGGTTTGGAAAACATGCAAAAACTCATTAAAACTCCCCCTCCCACTTTTTTTCCCCCTTTTTGGTACCAGGGATCGAACCCAGGGGCTCTTAGCCACTGAACTTTATCCCCAATGCTTTTTAATATTTTATCTAAAAACAGGATCTCACTAAGTTGCTTAGAGCCTTGCTGAGTTGCTGAGTCTGGCTTTGAACTCCCAGTCCTCCTGCCTCAGCCTCCTGAGCCTCTGAGATTACATGTGCCACCATGCCCAGCTTTCCACACGTTATCAAACTCTTGATTCCAATTTTCTTTCTTTCCTCAACCCAAAAATGTCTTTTAAAATTCCTTAACAGTGTATTTCCCCATAGAGATATAGGAACTAATTCATTTATGTTTGATGTCTTTTAACCTAAAGGATACATTAGGTAATCAAATTTACTGGGATTTTTTTTTAATTTCAGAAGTTCTAAGTAGGGTATTGTTAAAGTTTTTAAACAACTTAGGGGAATAGGAGTGTAGCTCAGCAGTAGAGCATGCACTTAATACGTGCAAGACCCTGGATTCAACTCACCGCACCTCCCAAAATTAGAAAAAAATTATGCAAAAATAATATACAACTCAATCAATTTACATATATTTATGAGATAATGTATAATATTTATATAGTAGCATTGCAATAGTATATGAAGTATTATGTTGTATATTATGCTTCTTATATATACTATGTACTGTTTTACATATATATGTTCTTTAATTTAGTGACAAAATCATCAATAATGATGATGACTTGTACATCTATATTAATTAAATCCTATTTGTTTGCCCTTTTCATTGATATAAAATAAGTGTATCGTAGTTTCCCACCATTTCTGTTTATATAATGTGAAGGGTATTGCCACAAAATGGAAATATTTTGTGTATAAGGGAATAAAGTTTAAAATATCATATGACTACCAAATATCTTTTTTCTCTCATATTATAGGAAACTTGTTATTTATCAATTCATTAGGATGAATTATGTATTACTTTTAAAGTGACAGACTTTAAGAGCACATTGACCTTAATAATGATCATAAATGAGCTATTTTATTTCTAAAAAATATTGTTGCCAATGGAAGCCTTTACTGTTTGTTAGCAAAAAAAAAATCCTAACATAATACGCTGAAACACATAAGTTCAAAAGCATTTGAATATTTAAATACATGTGAAGATATAATATTTTGGGTTGCATTCTGATCTCACACAGGTATGCTTCCTCTGCAATTTTTGCTCATTAGAAGTTTATTTGTAGAAATGTTTTCATTTCAACACAGCACCAGATTGAAGAAAGACACCCCACAATGCAATTGCCTTTGCACTTGCAGACCCTTTAATGATGAATATCTAAGGGAGCTGCACCACAGATTCTTTTTTCCACTCTTCTTTTATTTAACTATTTGATAGCATTGCTTTACTAACCACCATTCCTTCCAGAATTATGGAAATAATATGCTGAGAACATCAGAAATCCTTAGCAAAATTCCAAATTTTGTTTTTACGGGTCTGAAATGTCATCCTAATAGAAACTGTTGTCTGTATATTCCAAATTAGGAAAGCTATCTGTGAGTTGTTGACTATGGGGCTACATTTATTTATTTTGACTGTTATGGATGTAATAAATCATTCTAAAATAATGTTGACATTTATGCATTCTGCTAACATGGCAGTTTAACAGCCTGCCCCATATACTGCTGCTTGAGTTAAGGATTTGCTATCACATTTTCCAGCTTAGTTCTCCCAATCTTAACACAGCAGACAGTGGTAGTGTCAACCGCAGAAGTGCCAAAACAGAAAAAGATGGATAATGTATTCATTTTTATGGGTGATTTTTAAGCTCCATGCCATCGAGCACATTTTTCTGAATGGCTCTCATAGTTCACAGTGTTTTCTTCTTTCCTATTTTGGCTTCATGAAGCTTTTTTTTCCCTGCAGGCATGACTTTTGGTTTCATTTATTCCTGCTTTCTCTGCCTACCAACAGGTGCACAGAATGCATTAGCAAGAAAGCTATCGTAATTGAAATCAATACCGTGACTATGAAGAATGTTTCTATGATGAGTTCTGGTCCTGTATATTTTTTATGCTACCAGAACCATGATGATATAATGGATTAGATACTTCCATCAATTTAGTTCCCAAACACACATACACACACGTGTGAATGACACGTGACTGACATTTCTTTTATATTACATAATCCCTGTCCAGTTCTTTGGCCATCAGTTGTTTGATTAAACTGAACCTTTGAGTACATTAAAGGAATACAATAACTTGCCCTTTCAGGTCAAAGACATGTGTACTTCAATCACCACAAATAATTTTTTTCTTGCCTTTACGCATTATAAAGTATCTAACTCATCTTTGCAAATAATCATTTGACTATTCACACAATGTTTTTACCCCCTGAGTTCTAATCATAATTGATTATTAAAGCTTTCATGTTCATCCTCAACTGCCTACATTTTTGTACATTGATTCATTGATTCTTAGCACTCTAAATTTTATAGGCTGATGGTAAAGAATGAATGAGACAGACAAACCTAAAGAATTGTCATTCAGGCACAGTTGGAAAAGACACCCAGAGGGACTTTTCTGAGACACATTCTATGGTTTTTGTCTAGAGAAGATGGACTTTAGTAGTTGGGGTGAGATATTTTCTTTGGGGAAGTAGCAGAATAGAATCCTTGAGTGTATTTTCAAATGTAGAAAAGACTTTCTACAGATTGATGCAGTATCCTTGGAAATATATATTTTCAAATGATTAGTAATGGCTGCCTTGAATATCAACAATTGTCAGCTGTCAGGAGAGTAGACATCCTGACAAAGGGAATGTCATGATCCATTAGCAATTTTCATTCTGTTCCTTTTATGCATGCAAATATAAAGGATTCCTCATTCAAGATGAGTTCACATACTTTAAAAATTCCATATTTAGCTCTTACTCTAACATAATATTAAAATTATACCTTCCTATCTAATGTCCCATAGGTTCTGCAGAGATTAGGATTTTTTTTTTCTTTTTGCTCAATTTCCCTATGCTTTATAAGATATAATGCCAATTATAATCTTTCTCTTCCTCATAAGCCATTTTAAATGTATACCTTAAAGTAAGGCTTTGTTCATTCTTTTTAAATACAGGCACTGAGGATTGAATTAGGAAATATTACATTATAAAAATGTAATTGATAATTTCATGCTTGGCATGGTGGCACATGCCTATAAAAACCCAACAACTCAAGATGCTGAGGCAAGAGGGTTACAAATTCAAGACCCACCTCAGCAACTTGGCAAAGTCCTAAGCAAATTAGTGAGATCCTGTCTCAAAAGTTTTTAAAAAGGGCTGGGTATGTGGTTTAGTGGTAAATCACCTCTGGATTCAATCCCCAGCACACACACATTTCCAAAGAGAATGTAACTGATAATTTAATGCAAGTTAGAGGGTAGCTTTTTCTTTTTTTAAACAAACTCATCCTACTATGCAGACACTGAGTTTTCAAAGCCATTTTCCAGAGGTAAATGAATTCAATACTAATGTAAAATGTTTACAATCAATGTTTAACTGTAGAGAATATTTATGATGTCTGGTGATTCCTAGAGAGATCTACTTTTTATTAAATCATTGATAAGCAGCTACTTACAAACTGACTTAGGTAATATGATTACTTTTATTGACTGAAAAGAAAAATATAAATATTTTCTATACAATTGGTCTCTGCTTCCTTTAAAGTGAAAATGAAACAAAATGAAATAAAAACAAGACCGAGAGGAAGAATAATATATGTGTTTCTTAATAAGTTTCTGTTCTATCACTAGTTACGATACAGGTCCCCAGAAAACCAGGCAGAAGAAAAGCATGTTGATTAATTTCATTTTTTTTTTTTTTGTGCTTATCTGTTTATTTTCCTGAAATGGTTTGATCACTCTGCTTTTCATTTTCCATATCTTTGTGGCTGCATGGACTATTTCAGAAGATTGGCTCAATATATCAGAATGCCATCTCTTCTGCCCTGTTAAATTTCCTCTAGAAAAACACCGGGGTTCCCAAATAACTATACTCCCTTCCGCCTTTATTGAAGCTTCTCCAACAAATTGAACTCTCTAGGAACTTTCAAATAATGAGGATGACTAATGTTTGTGCTGCTTCAAAGGCCTGCATGTATTCTGGAGTGTCCAAGATTAGAATCTGTTGAAGTGGGTAAATAATAACCTTAGAAAGTGTGTAGAAAGTGTGCTGTGCTTTGCTTAAGAATGTGGTTGCCCAGGACAAAGCTTTGCATACAGCTTCAGATTCAGTGACTATAAACGGAAAATGTGACAGAATGAACTTTAATTCTCTATTTGGCTCATATAATTTTTAGTAAGTGTATCTCTCTGTTAGGATTCAGTAAGGGGAATTTTCACACTAAGTGCTTTCTCATCTGTGATGAAGGAATTGTTATGGATAATTCATCTAACCCATTGTTGTCCCATAGAACTTTTCACAATGATGGATTTGTTCTTTATTTGTGATGTTCAATTTGGTAGCTGCTAGCCATATGTAGATTTTGAGTGCTACAAATGTGGCTACTGTGATAAGAATTTGAACTTTTCATTTTATTTGGTTTTAATTAATTTTAAATAGCCACTTTTAAACTTGGGGCTATTGTATTGGACAACACTACATTATATATAAATGCAACTTGGCATGATTAAAACCAAAATCTCATTTAGTGTGTGCATGAATATCATATGTGTGTATGTTTATATCTTCAGAGACCGCGACCAAAGAAAAATATACATAATTATTTCCCTGAAGTCAGCTCATGCATACATTGTGCATGAACAGATTGAGGGAAATCAGATGTATAAATAAACACAATACATTGGAGGTCATATTGGATAGGAGTTCAACAAATCAGCTATAGAATACAACAGACTCGAACTCAGATCCTAACTCTTTCCTTCATTGACCTTGCTACATTAAATGAAACATTGAATTTTGTGAGTCTCCATTTATAGGCTGTAAATGAAGCTATTATAAGGAATAATGTCTATAGTGTGCTTTTATTCAGCACAGAGAAATAATGAGAGTTGTGATGCTCCTGTACATGCTGGTGTTGTCTTTAGACATATTGGTTTATTAAATACTTTTTTAAAATTTCTATTAAATGCTACCTCCATTTCCCAGGTGTAAAACTAAGTTTGAAGTTATTAAGTTATTATTTTCAAGGTCATTTAGCTAATCCAAAGTTCAAGTTGCAAGTCTGATCCTAAAAACATGTTCTTTCATTTTGCTACATTGTCTCTTTTTGTAGTAGCCAACTCCACCTCCAGTAAAAGGTCTAAACTGATTATTTTGAACTTGGGGATGCCCTGAAGATGAGCTCTAAGTCATTGGTAAACTTGAGAAAATAAAACAAGATTCTGTCCTGGACCGTTAAAACAGCGAAAGGAAAAAAGCAGGATAAGGAGAAAGGGAGAAAGAGAGAAAGAATAAAGTAAGTAAACAAGAAAGAGACAAACTCTCCCTGAGTCTATATTTGAGGAATGTACATTGGTTCATTTTGAGAGCAGGAAGGAAAAATGGATGAGAGAAAGAGAGTATATAAATGACATGGATATGAACGACCTGTCCTGAGAGTTCCAGCTGAGCCTGGCTCTACTTACCTCAGAAATGAAAGAAAAAATTTTACAGAATATGAGTTCCAGATTTTTAGAAAGCAGCTCTGCTCAAGTATTGACTGATCAAATTTGCAGATCTTTCCTTGTCATGATGGTAGAGAGAGCAGAGAAAACTGTCAACAAGAGTCCAGGAAGTTGCTTCTCCTGTTTGACAATGCTGAAAGACCTTGGAAATACAACTTCAAAATCATTTAATGTATTTCATTTCCTGAGTAGTAAACCCTTTGACAGTTGCTCTTCAAAGGCAAGAATGATTTATGTTTATAACTCAATGGCAGGGGAAAAATTGCCTTCAAACTAAAAATACAAGAGATGGAATTGATATTTTGCTTGGTAAATCCAAGGAATATAGGTCATGGTTACCAACCAGTACATAAATGACCCTTGATGCACTCTTGTGATTAATTACAAGAGTTTGAGTAATGTATATTTATATCATCTAGGATTAGTAGACTGAATGTGTAAATATTATTTAATACTGCATATATTTTCTGCAATTTTGAAAAGCTTAAAGTTGGGTTTGATTTTAAAAATAGAGATTGGTATAAAACAGGGAATTCAGACTGCTTCTGAACTTACACACTTTCTCACTCCACTTAAGTGAGAAATACAAGCAAATGCATCATGGGGGAGTCTTCATCTTTTAGAGTTTGGGTGTGAAAGTAGATTTCTAGTCCAGATTTAAGTTCTTGAACTCTATTATGGCCCTCTTGATGGACTGTCTGGGGATGGTTCCCTTTTCTCAAGTATACCATATTGACCCTCAAATGTGGAAATTCTGTACTGATTTGGTACCTTAAGTGATTAGGACACATGGTTAGAGCTACAACTACCAGGAAGAACCCAAAGTCATTAGGAATGTGAGAAACACTGCAATAACTAGAATTTAAATTTAACAATCAAGTTTAGGTAAATTACACATGACATCAAAGAACATGGATTGCTGTCTTTGAAAAGTAGAGTAAATGGGGAGCAGTAGCAAGATGGTGGAATAGAGAAGGTTGCTTTTCTGGCTGTTCCATGGTGTGAAATGAAGAAAGCAGAAAGGAAGCTTCTTAACAAGGTGGGTGAACAAAAAAATGGGGGGAGGGAGGATTTTACTGGAATTTAATACTGGCTATTCAACGTAGATCAGGGACTCAGGAGGTTGGATATGGTAAAATAAGGAAGAAATCCCCAGTGCCACCATAGCTGCCAAGGCCAGAGGCACCAGCCAGAGTGGTCCCTCCATAAGCAAAGTGGAGGGATAAGGGAATTAAAGGAACCCACATTTTTAGGAGGCCTGAGGTATGTCTGAGTACAGAGAGTTTAGAGATCAAGGACACTGTCCAACTAAACTGATGTATGTATGCTGCACAATATCCTTGTGCAGGAATGAAGCCATCATCTCTCCTGGCAGCTTGTGGAAGACAGAGATGGGAACCATTTTGCAGGTGCAGCTCAGGAACCGGCAGCTGGGGAATCAATTCCTGAGGAACCCAAATTTGGCCCTAATTACAGGCCTGTGAAGCCCACATTGCATGACATAGTGTGCCTAAATGACCAGAAGAAAATCAAGCATGAAGAGAGGTTTATATGGGGGACTACTGATTATGGAAACCCACTCAGCTCTCCCTCTCTCTCCTTCAAACTGCCTTCTTGCAGGACTGACTGGGAGAGATGCACCAGGACAGGAAATCAAATGGGCAGAAATGGCAAAGATTGAGTTTGGAGACTGAACCGCAATCTATAAATGTTGGGGTATTCAGGTGACATAGTGGACTAAGAATTGGTGCCTCAACCACATGAATGGAACCCATGAAGATCCCTGGGGTGTAGTCTTACAGTGTGGACCAGCAATTGCTGGGCCTTGGAAAGGCAATAATTTAAAGTCTCCATACCAATTGGTGTTCAGTGAAGAACCTAGAGCCCAACTAAGCCTAAACCCATCTCCAGCGGCTCCACTTACAGGATTACCTCTCTCACCCCAGCGACCCCAGCTGAAACTGTTAAGAAGGGAAACTGAGAACCTTTTGAACTCTAATGAACACAATTATTTAAATTTTCATCAAGATTTTTGTTTTTTCTTTTCTTGGTTTACTCGTGACCTTAATGGTCACGACCATTTATATACACATATTCAAATTTATTTTTTTCTCATTTTTTGCATTTTTGAAGGCAGTTATTTTTCATGGATCAATATTTTTGAGGACTAGGATATTTGAGTAATTTATTTGTTTTTTATTCTTTCATTTTTATTTTTTAAATTTCATTACATATATATGCCTATATATGTATGTATGTGTGTGTGTGTGTGTGTGTGTGTGTGTATATATCTATATAGATATATAGATATATATATATATATAACTTATCTGTTTTCCTGGATTTCCTTTCTCTGTTTTTTTTCTGATAACAATGTATATTGTTCTCTCTTTCACTCTTCCTTTATTTTTTTTACTTCTATCTTCTCTCCTTCAACCTCATAAGCATCACATCCTATATCACTTCTGTTCTCTCCCAATCCATTCAAAATTATAAACTCTTGCAAACTTACTGTTTTTATGGGCAATAACTGATAATATCATTTTTGTTTATTGTGCAATTTAGCATTGTTGATGTCATAGAAGAAACTATTTGGTTTAATGCCACATATTGTTTGCATTGGTTGTATTATTTGTCTCTCCCTAAATGGTGAAGGTACTGGAAATCTTTAGGGACACTTGAAGTCCACAGGATATAAACTCTACTACCTCAGATCCTTAACTGCTAGATGGGTAGACACACAAACAACATGAAAAAACAAGGGAACAAATTTCCCCAAACCAAAATATTTCAATAACAGAATCCAGTGACACCACAGCGGAAGAAATGTCAGATAAGGAATTTATAATGTACATGGTCAAACTGCTCTGCTGGGTAAAGGACTATGAAAGGAGTGAAATCAGAAAGGAAATACAGAAAGTGAAAGATCATTTCAATAAAGAGAAAGAGATTCTGAAAAAAATCAAGCAGAAATCCTCAAAATGAAGGAATCAATAAACTAAAAATTCAATGGAAAGTGTCACAAACAGACTAGATCACTTGGAATAGAGTTTCAGGCAATGAAGACAAAATATATAATCTGGAAAACAAAGTTGACCATTGACAAAAGATATTACTAGTCCATGAACATGACTTCCAAGAAATATGGGATAACATGAAAAAAACAAATGTAAGATTTATCAGGATAGATGAAGTCTCAGAGATGCAAATGAAAGGAATGCACAATCTTTTCAATGAAATAATATCAGAAAATTTCCCCAAACTAAAGAATGAAATCAAAAAAGCAAATACAGGAGGCTTACAGAACTCTAAGTATACAAAATTACAACAGACCCACACCAAGGCAGATTATTATGAACATGCCTAACATATGGAATAAGGATAGAATTTTAAATGCTTCCAGAGAAAACAGACAGATTACACTTAGAGGAAAATCAATCCAGATCTCAGCTGATCCCTCAACTCAGACTCTAAAAGCTAGGAGATCTTGAAATAATATATACCAAACTCTGAAAGAAAATGGATGCCAGCCAAGAATACTAAACCCAGCAAAATTAAGTTTCAGAACTGGTGATGAAATAAAAACTTTCCATGATAAACAAAAGTTAAAAAACTACACAACTAGAAATCCTGCACTACAAAACATTCTCAATACAATATTTCATGAAAAAGAAATGAAAAACAAAAGTGAAAATCAGCAAAGGGAGCACCTAATAGAAGAATCAAAGGAGAAACTAATTCAAATAAAAGAGCAAAAATAGTTTTCCTAATTTCTCTTTCTGAAGATTCATCACTTATGTATAAAAATGCATTGGATTTATGAGCATTGATCTTGTAACCTGCTACTTTACTAAATTCACTTATGAGTTCTAAGAGTTTTCTGGTGGAATTTCCAGGTAGCCTCGAAAAAAATAAAATACTTGGGAATCAATCTCACAAAAGAGATGAAAGACCTCTACAATGAGAACTATACAACACTAAAGAAAGAAATTAAAGAACACCTTAGAAGATGGAAAGATCTTCCATGTTCTTGGATAGGAAGAATTAATAGTGTCAAAATGGCCATACTACCTAAAGTACTATACAAATTCAATGCAATTCCAATTAAAATCCCAATGATGTACCTTACAGAAATAGAGCAAGCAATTATGAAATTCATCTGGAAGAATAAGAAACCCAGAATAGCTAAAGCAATCCTTAGCAGGAAGAGTGAAACAGGGGGTATTGCAATACCAGATCTTCAACTCTACTACAAAGCCATAGTAACAAAAACGGCATGGTATTGGTACCAAAATAGAAAGGTAGATCAATGGTACAGAATAGAGGACACGGACACAAACCCAAATAAATACAATTTTCTCATACTAGACAAGGGGGCCAAAAATATGCAATGGAGAAAAGATAGCCTCTTCAACAAATGGTGCTGGGAGAATTGGAAATCCATATGCAACAGAATGAAACTAAACCCATATCTCTCACCATGCACGAAACTAAACTCAAAATGGATTAAGGACCTCGGAATCAGACCAGAGACCCTGCAGATTATAGAAGAAAAAGTAGGTCCAGATCTTCAACATGTAGGCTTAGGACCAGACTTCCTTAACAGGACTCCCATAGCACAAGAAATAAAAGCTAGAATCAACCACTGGGGTAGATTCAAACTAAAAAGCTTTCTCTCAGCAAAAGAAACTATTAGCAATGCAAAGAAAGAGCTACAGAGTGGGAGAATATCTTTGCCAATCATACTTCAGATAGAGCACTAATCTTCAGAATCTATAAAGAACTCAAAAAACTCTACTCCAAGAATTCAAATAATCCAGTTGACAAATGGGCTAAGGAAATGAATAGACACTTCACAGAAGAAGATCTACAAGCAATCAACAAACACATGGAAAAATGTTCAACATCTCTAGTAATAAGAGAAATGCAAATCAAAACCACCCTAAGATTCCATCTTACCCCAATTAGAATGGCGATTTTCAAGAATACGAGCAACAACAGGTGTTGGCAAGGCTGTGGGGAGAAAGGTACACTCATACATTGCTGGTGGGGCTGCAAATTAGTGCAGCCACTCTGGAAAGCAGTGTGGAGATTCCTTAGAAAACTTGGAATGGACCCTCCATTTGACCCAGCTATCCCACTCCTTGGCCTATACCCAAAGGACTTAAAATCAGCATACTACAGAGATACAGCCACATCAATGTTCATAGCTGCTCAATTCACAATAGCCAGACTGTGGAACCAACCTAGATGCCCTTCAATTGATGAGTGGATAAGGAAGCTGTGGTATATATATACAATGGAATATTACTCAGCCAAAAGATTGATAAAATTATGACATTTGCAGGCAAATGGATGGAATTGGAGAATATCATACTAAGTGAGATAAGCCAATCTCAAAAAGCCAAAGGACGAATGATATCGCTAATAAGTGGATGATGACACATAATGGGGGGAGGGAAGGGTTTGTGTTAGGGTTAGAGTTAGGGTTAGGGAAGGGGCAAGTATGGAGGAAGGAAGGACTGTATAGAGGGAAAAGAGTGGTGGGAGGGGCGGGGGGAAGGGAAAAAATAACAGAATGAATCAAACAACATTACTCTATGTAAATTTATGATTACACAAATGGTATGTCTTTACGCCATGTAGAAACAGAGAAACAACATGTATCCCATTTGTTTACAATAAAATAAAAAAAAAATAAAAAAAATAAATAAGCAAAAATAATTCAAAAAGGCAGGGAATGAAAATGATTTTTCAATAATAACATTGAATGTAAATTGTCTACACTCATTGATCAAAAGACATAGACTGGCAGATTGGATTAAAAAACAAGACCCAATATTATACTGTCTCCAAGAGACTCACCTCATAGGCAAAGACATCTACAGACTAAAGGTAAAAGTATGCCAAAAAAATATTTCACAAGCATCTCATAAACAAGCAGAGGTTTCTATTCTCATATCACATAAAGTGGACTTGAAGTGAAAATCAATCATAAGGACAGAGCAGGACATTTCATATTGCTTAAGGGAATTATATATCAATGAGATAACAATCATAAATATTTATGCCCAAACAATGGAGTGTCTACATACATTAAACAAACCCTTCTCAACTTCAAGAATCAAATAGACCACAACACAATAATACTGGGTGATTTTAACATGCCTCTCTCTATACTGGATTGATCCTCCAAATAAAAACTAGATAAAATGCTTCTCTTAGAAGATAGATTTCATTACCCTTTAGTTGCTCTTGATCATCATAACTTGGGGATTGATTTTGAAATACTAATTTTTCTCATAAATTTGGAGAAGTAGGGGAAGCAATTAAAGCTTGTGATTTTTAAGGTTGCACTGAGGATAAAGTAAGAAAATATCATAAATTTCATTTCATGCTTTCTTGCTGATTGATAGAAATATGCAGTTCATATAAATTCATATAACAAGGGTGGAATGTTGGGAAAATCAATAAAGATTTTTGGTCTGACCTATAAAAAAAAAAGAAGCTATAGAATGAAAAAATACAATTGATAATTTAGACCTAACAGACATATATAGAATATTTCATCCAACAATGACTGAATACACTTTCTTAGCACACTGATCATCCTCTAAAATAGACAATGTTATGTAAACTACCACATATGTTAGCATACAATTGTACATTTACCTTAATATATTTCCAGCATCTGTAGCATTGTTTTGATAGGTCCCTTTCCATTGATATGTTTGTGTTCTTGCTTTTTTCTTGATTAGACTTGTTAGATTTTTATCATCTTTTAGCTGTATTATTTCTTTTCTATTTCATATATTTGTGCTCCTACTTTTATTTTTTTATTTCCTACCACCTCATTTGAAAATAATATGATTGTTAATCTAGCTTCCTTCTTTGATACAGGTACTTTAAATTATAAGTGTTTATCTGAGTACTGTTTCATCACAGAGTCTCTGATATCTTAAGCTTTTTTATTTTTCACGTAGTTCCATGCACTTTTTATTTACTTCTCTTGTGCTTTCTTCTTTGACCTGTGAGATATTTAGTGTGCAATTTAATTTCGAAGTAGTTGAGACATGGAAGTGGGATTCTATAGATCTTACAGTAATTGTTTTCTAATGTAATAAGGAATGCAGGAAACACACACACACACACACACACACACACATACACAAAAGGAGAACTTTGGGATGGCAAATAAAGATATACCCAGGTGTTCAACATCAATTCGTAGTTAAGGAAGTGCAAATTAAACTACCATAAGCTATTACTGTGTACCTTTCAATATGGCGAACAAACTAACAACCAGAAAAAACAACGCCTGACAATTCTGAGTGTTGATAAGGAAAAGAGCAATTAGAACTCTGGAACTGGCATGAGTGAAAAGTAATTCAGCGTTTTGGGAAAAATTTGACTCTAATAAAGTTAAATATCTACCGAGCATACAAACCAGAAATTCTACTCCTAAATATTTACTCATGAGAAATCACAACCTGTACTCACACAGAAACCTGTACATGGATATTTGCAGAGACTTTATTCACATTGACCACAGATGGAAAAACAACCCAGGCACCCTCAACTTGCAAATGGATAAACAGAACTATGGTGTTCTCACACAATGAGATACCACTTAGGAATAAAATGGAACTGATTTCTGATGCATATGGCAACATAAATGAATTCCAATGGCATTTACTAAGTGAAAGAAGATTCAAAAGATTATATACTGAATGATTTTGTATGGCATTCTTTAAAAGACAAATCTGTAGGGTCAGAAAAGGAATGAGTGGTCATCAGGGGTTGGGGGTAGGAAGAAGAGATAACTATAAAGAGGCAGCATACAGGAGTATTTGGGGGTGATGGAACTCTTCTGTATCTCAATGTAGTGAAGGTTTTTGATGGTCTGTGTTTGTTCAAATTCATAGAAATGGAAAAAAAAAGGTGAATTTTACTATATGTAATTATAACTCAATAAAACTGACTCCCCAAATCCATTATTTCAGGGAAAAAAAAACCTCTCCAGTGATTGAAATTACTAGTCATGGTAGAGTATTTTCTTGGCATAACAGAGTTTTATCCAGGCTCTGTCATTTAAACTTTGGTTTCCATATGTGTAATTTTGGAGATAATAAAACCTACTTCTATTGCTTGCTAAAAAAATAGAGTAAATCCATTCAGAATTATTTTTTTTCTGTATTAAAAGGACTCTAGAGTATGATAATTGGATTATTTCTGCTTATAATCCTAAAAATGAGATTTTAAAAATTTGGGGGGGAGGTGTGAGTAGTTTAACAGCTTGCCTTCCATGATTTTATGCCTACAAGGGTAATCTGTTATCTGTTGAAATAAAATATAAAATACTCTAAGGTATTCATTTAGTGAAATATTTCTAACAACTTGTTTACTATGCTTTTATATTACCTCATTGCATCACACTCCTGGGATCTTCTAGAAGAGTTCTAATTTACTTTTTCTGATGCACTTCAATGTATCCTTTCAACTATGAAATTTTATTAAGTATATACTCTCACTTAAGTTCATCAAAGGTAGATTTGGCTTTATCTCTTTAACCTAGATTAATATTGACCCTGAGTTTTCAATTTTTTAATTAAATCAAACCATTATTGAGATAATTTGATCGTATACTTTCTTTGAAATTATGTCAGAAAACAAACCATTAGACAATCAGCCCTGATTTTTATTTCAGAAAATGTAGCCACAATAACTATAGAGTAATGGCAAGGTCTTGATACCAGTTATGGTAGAAATGGAAATTTTCAAGGAAAACTAAAGCTAAGAACTAGGGGCACATGGTGTTAAGATTTATGTGTATAGGACAGACGAATCCAACAGGGTAGTGAAGAATGACTGATAGGTAGAACAAATGTTTCTAGGACTTATAGTTCTGGATTGAACATATTTTTGATAGATAAATTCACAAATTGAATCCCACTCCTCGGTTTATACCCAAAGGGCTTAAAATCAGCATACTACAGTGATGCAGCCACATCAATGTTCATAGCAGCTCAATTCACCATAGCTAGATTGTGGAACCAACTGAGATGCCCTTCAATTTATGAACGGATAAAGAAACTGTGGTATATATACACAATGGAATATTACTCAGTTATAAAGAAGAATAAAATTATGGCATTTGCTAGTAAATGGGTCAATTTGGAAAATATATACTAAGTGAAATAAGCCAAGCCCAAAAAACAAAGGCCAAATGTTTTCTCTGATAAGTGGAAGACAATTTATAATGAGGTGGGTGGCAGGGAGAAGAGAAGAATGAAGGAACTTTGGATGATATAGAAGAAAATAGCAAAGGAGGGGGTGGAGGATAGAAAGATAGTAGAATGAAACAGACGGTATTACCCTATGTATATTTATGATTACATGAATGGTGTGAATCTACATCATGCACAACCATAGAAATGAAAAGTTGTTCCCCATTTGTGTACAATGAATCAAAATGCAGTCTGTAAAAATAAAAAAATTAATAAAAATGAAAAATAAATAAATTCACAAATTGCAAATTGTATTAAAACTAAAGCCAATATCATCACAAAATGCTTAGAGAATTGATAAATAGGACCATAACAAAATATTTTTTAAAAAATCATCAAAGAGCATGAGGGATTTATAGCACAGTTTTGTATCTACTTTCAAGATTAAATAAACTTTTACCCCAAATTTTGCTCTTTGTGATGAATAGGAATAAACTCAGAAAGGACCAAGAAGAGAGAGTTCATGATTAGAGAAGTGATTTTAAAATAAAATGGTGAGAAATGGAAAGCAGATGGCCAACTGGTGAGGACATAGAAAAAGAGGAATAGGAAACATAAATGCTGCAGATGGTCAATCAAGTATGAAATGATCTGATTATATTAGTCATATTCCTACTGCTATAACAAAATTCTTGATTCATGGTACTTTATAAAGAAAAGAGGTTTGAGACTAGGAGTATAGTTCAGTGGTAGAGCACTTGCCTAGAATGTACATGGCCCTGTCTTTGATCCAAGATAGGGCAGCTGCTTCATTTCAAACTCTGATTATGGTCTATGGAAGATGGCATTATGAAAGTCATACATGTGAGACAGAAAAAGATAACATTTTACTTCTTATGCTTTAGGAGTCTTATTGAAAGATCTGTTCCTGAGCAGATACAATGGAGTGTTGGGCATATTTTTTCTTCTAGTATGCTCAGGCTGTCTAATGCCAAGGTTCTTGATCCACTTTGAGTTGAGTTTTGTGCAGGGTGAGATAGAGGCATTCAATTTCTATTTACTACATATGGATTTTCAGTTTTCTCAGCACCATTTTTTGAAGAGGCTTCCTTTTCTCAATGTATGTTTATGGCACCTTTTTCTAGCAGATGATAATCATATTTATGTGGCTATATCTCTGTGTCTTCTTTTCTTTTCCATTGGTCTTCAATTCTATTTTATTAGTTCTTCAAGTTGAACCCAGAATGAGTATTGTGTTTTGTGGGTTCTCTCTGTTGTTTTATTAAGAGATCATTTTATGAGAGCTAACAATATTTGCATTCCTAAAATGAGAAGAATTTAAAATTTCCAACCAACACATTATTGAAGCAAATAAAAATAATTTGGAGTGTTTCCACAAGGTAGGGTAAGATTATTAATTAGTGGAGACCTGTAAGCCAGGATGAATCCAGTCTCGAAGGACTGACTTTTTAAAATATTCCTTTCATCTTAAGCAGCAAAATAAAATGCTTAACATCGCCATGCTGAGGATTAAGCCTCCAACTCATGAGTTTCTGGGATCCACTCAAATAATACCCAAATTGTAGTTCCAATTAAAGCTGTGGACCCAAATTCTCAGAAATTAGAGGTTTCACATGCCTATGAGAACATAGGTGAATGAAGATAGTAAGAATTGAAGTTTGGAAGTTTAGAGTATTATTTGAAAGCGGCCCAGATCTCTTCTTCCAACGAACACAGTGATCAAAACCTTTTTTTTTTTTTTTTATATAAATGAAATGAGGAAAATTCTAACTAGATGCAGGGAACCAGATACAATAAAAGGAAAGGTTAGTACCTTCTTGAATATAGGAAGTAAAAATGGACTCTTTACCTATATTAGCCCTCCCAGAACCTTGCAACAGGCTTATAATTCCAGTTTCCATAAATAGTGGATTGGAGAATCTTCTGAAGAAAAAGACTCAATGAATAAAGAATATTCACCACAGGTATATCATCATAAAAGACTTTAAATGAATTTAACAAAATATCATTTAACAAAATATCGTTATATATATTAAGGGGTACATATGCTCCTCAGTGGAGAGCAGTTGGAGAAGAGAACTATATTTTGGGTCCTAAGGCTCATGATAATTTTAAGTCAAATCTAAAAATTATGAACATAAAAATCTCTTTTAATTGCATTTGGAGGGTAAGCCAGCAATTGAATAGCTATAAAATCTAGATGTTCTTAGAAACAACTAAAAGTATTCTGACATTTTTACAAAGAGTAACCTAGCCACAAAATAATGGACATTGGTCCAATACTGGTATTAAAGGATCTGTATTCTGAGATGGACTTGGAAATTAGGTTCAATTGATAGCAATCTCATAAGCCAAAAAGTAGACTTTGAATTTACAATCTACTTACTCATATGTACATGGAAATATCACCCAGGCCCCCTTGAGGAAGTATGAACACCCAACTTTCATTTATTTAAAAAAATACCTTTAAAGTTTTTCCTTCAGTTCCTAAAATATTGGCAGACACTGAAAGTCTATTTTTGGAATTAAACATAGCTAATTAATTTTAGGCTGGGCAACAAAAGCTTATGCCTTCAGGTTCAGTGCTTCCCAAAACTGGTTTCTGGATTTTTTTCCTGAACATATAGAGCTGAGACATATAGATAAACTTCAATGTGAGTACCTTTTGCAGCTTTAATAATTCATTATGGGAATGAAGAACAAAAGGTTATTTCAAAGGGAGGAGAATAGTTTGTTATTAGATATTCAAAGTGAGAAGAGAAAGGGTTTTTTTTTCTCCTTGTGAAGAATTTACTGGTTAGCTGTAAATTTTATTTTCGTGAGTAATAGTTCCTCATTGTAAGAAATTAAATAGTTTTTTTTTAAAAAAATAAAACTTGAGGAAATATTTTAAAGGCATTAATTAACCTGTCTAAAGACCTTACTAATCTGTTATGATTTATACAAAGTAAACGAAAATTGTGAAATTTGTAGTTTAAGAATTATAAATGATATTAAATAGTCTTAATCTTCTTAACAGAATGTGATTATTCCAACTGACTATGTTTACAGTGGGAAATTGGAAAATGAACTGCATTTGATATAAATTTCATGGTCAACCTGAAAGTACCTTTACTTTGAGTGGCAATTATTTATATATTTTCATATTAAAAATAACTGTATATGTAGCCAAAATTTATTATAGATGTGCTATAAATATCAGCAAATGCAAAATATATGGAGGCTAAACCACAGCCTGTGATTAGACATTTAATTTATTTCAGCATAACCTTTAAAGCTGTCTCATTACTTTATTAGTGAAAATATAAGAATGAGAGAAATATTATCTATGTGTGCCCCAAAAGGTGCATGTAATGTGTTTTAAATTTTTTTATAACCCTGGTCTGATCTTGAATCAAATAGTTGGATTTTACCTGGTCAAAAGTTACCAAAGTGCACAGAAATAACTGGGTTTGCATAAGAAGTGTGTTGGCAGAAAGGAATGATGAAGCCATTGAATCAGTCAGTTATAATCAATAAGGTATTTTAATAATTTATTTAAACTAGTAAACATAAGATCCCTTGCAAGAAAGCTTTAGAAGACATGACATGCATCCTTCTGATCTTAATATTAACGCTGCAGATTGTAAACACTGGTATTGTTCTTATCTTCTAACATTTCTCAAGACATAAACTTTTTAAGCCTTCAGTGTTTTAAAGAGCTAATATTTACCTGTAGATGGAAATATACTTATTAGTTAGGTACACAAGTCAGCATATTATTACAGAGTTATGGATCATAAAACCAAGATGTACAATATTAAACAGGTTAATATTAGGTGATGATTTTCATCCCCCAACTGACTGCCTTTAGCTTCCCTGTGAATCATTCTGAAAACATGGACAGTGGACTGAAACATTTCTCAAAATAACTGACATTTCTTCAAACACATTGCTCTTTTATAAAAAAAAAATTATTGAGTATCAAACTATGCATTTTATATTTTGTGCTTTATTTGGACATTCTTAAATGTATAGAACCTAAATCACTCTTGGTGAAGGCTTCTAGGGAAATTTGCCAATCACTCAGAAAGTTTTTTAGGGTAACTTTTTTGCATATTCACTGCACTCTAATATCTTATTTTAAGCTTTTTAGGTCAAACATTCAATTACAATCATAGCCGGAGGTTATCCTGTGCAAGAAGTTTGACTTGAAATATTCAAATTCACAAAATCTGGATAATTAAACAAAAATTCTAATAACTTCATTCGTAAAGAAAGGTAAAGCTTCCTGAACTGTAGTATCTGTTTTCTATAGTGTGTTGAAAATCAGTTTCCTGGGAAGTATGTACTTCAAACTGCACTTGAGTCCTGAGCTTGCACTTGGAACAAAGGAAGTGTAATTATACAATTTTATAGTATAATTTAGAGAGGTGCCAATTACGACTACCATAAGTATAAATGCATATATATATACACATATGTATACACAGGTTTATTTGTTTCACCCAGACAATGATGAGGACTAATGAGCCATCTATGTGCTTCATCATAGAAGTTTCTCTAGTGACTAACGCATTTCTGTTACAAAACAAATGATTCCCCACCTGGTTGGAGTTGGATAAATACTGCTATTTTCCCCTCTCTATTTCTCTTTTAATGGAATGATTTACATTTAATAGTTATTGAGTGCTTAAAACAAAATGTCCAAGGTAGACAAGGCTCTTTGCCTTCAGATAGCTAATTTTCGAGTTAGAGGTCACAGAAAACCAAAGAGGTGCTCCTTAGGTAGGGTGCCATCACCCGTTGCTGTGCGTCTTAAGGGCATAAGGCAATGATGAGATGGCAGAGGAATGCATTGGGATGGACATGGAAGGCATCCCTGGGGATGCCCACTTTGAGCTAAGGTCTGGATGATGGGAACAGCCATGTGAATAACTGGGGGAAACAATTCTCTAGAAAAGGAATAGCAAAACCCAAGTGCATGTCAGAAAAGAAAACATTCTGATGAGAAATTTATTTTGCCCTCCCCAAACAGTTTATGTCCCATGCTGTTGAATACAAAGATTGCTGAATACTTGCTAATGATTTCTGTTGCCTACATGTAGTATAAATCCTTAGTGGGAGCCAGGCACAGTGGCACATGCTTGTAATCTCAGTGGCTCCAGAGGCAGAGGCAGGAGGATAATGAGTTTCAAAACCAGTCTCAAAAACTTAGCAAGTTTCAAGCAACTCAGTGATACCTTGTCTCTCAATAACATGTATATAAAACAGCTAGAGATGTGGCTCAGTGGTGAAGAGCCCCGGGGTTCAATCCCTAGTACCTAAATAAAATAAAATAAAATAAAATAAAATCCCTAGACAGTACTGACAGTCTTAGTCATTTCTGTCTCCCCCTCCCCGAGTACCTAGAAGAGGATCTAGTGTGGAATTGGGATTTGGAACAATTTACATATTATTGAATTGGCAGGAACAGTCACGTATCAATCATACAATTGGTTCTAAGTTATAGTAAGTAGTAAGAATTTGTGGTGTACTATTGTAGGGTAGGATGACTATAGATAATGATGATAACTGCATATTTTTAAAAGTCGGAAGGATTTTGAATGTTTTTATAATAAAGAGATAACAAATGTTTCAGGAGATAGATATATTTAATCCTGATTTTAATATTATACAATGCATACATGTGTAGAAATATCACTTAGTGCCATAAAAATATGTACAATTTTTATGTTTTATGTATCAGTTAAAAATAAATTTAATTCAAAATTAAAAATGAGATCATTTCTTACAATTCAGTAGCAATAAATATTTTACAAAATTTTGTAGAGGAATTGTGTAGAGGATTGGTGTAGCAACTGGCATCTGGTTTTGATATTAACTTATGTCCTCCAAATTCAGAAATTAAAATGTTCCCTTTATTAAACACTACTCAGAATGATAACTAAAGTTACCTTTTGTCAATGTTAATGGTCTCCTCTTTGTTTCAGATAAAACAAGCAATTTCACATTATAATATAGAGAGGTGCCAAATAAGACTACCATAAGTATAAATACATACATACATACACATGTATACATATACACACATGTACACATGTTTGTGTACTACATATATGAAAAGAGTTAACATTAAATACATAAATTCTCCTCAGAAGAGTTACATTTTAAGTAAACAGTTAATACAAATGATACTTTGTTTTTTTATTTTTACAGAATGCATTTTGATTCATTACATAAATGGGGTACAACTTTTCATTTCTATGGTTGCACATGCTGTAGATTCACACCATTTGTGTAATCATACATGTACATAGGGTAATGTTATTAGTCTCATTCCACTATCTTTCCTTCCCCTGCCCCACCCCCTCATTTCCCTCTATGCAATTCAAACCTCTTCCATTCCCCCCTAACCACGCACCTCCATTATGTATCAGTATCCACTTTTCAGAGAAAACATTCTGCTGTTAGGTTTTTGGGATTGTCTTATCTCACTCAGCATGATATTCTCCAACTCCATCCATTTACCTGCAAATGCCATAATTTTATTCTTCTTTATGACTGAGTAATATTCCATTGTGTATATATATCACAGTTTCTTTATCCATTCATCTATCTAGTTTGGTTCCACAACTAGCTATTGTGAATTGAGATGCTATAAACATTGATGTGGCATTGTTACTGTAGTATGCTGATTTTAAGTTATTTGGGTATAAATTGAGGAATGATACTTTGATGAAGAAAAGGTCAACCCAAATTCCAGAATTGAAGAATGGTCATTCAATGTTATACCCACATACCAACCACATGCAATATGTGCCTCGGAAGCTACTTTGACCTGTCATTCTGTAAGGAGAAACATAGCTAACAATTGATAGAGAACAATGATCAGAATAAGTAACTATGGAACTATGGTAGAAAGAATGATTCATAATCAGAGTAAAAGTAGACTGATATACTTGGAGAAAGAGAATCAGTATTTCATAATTTGTCCGCATTGGTCTTTTCATTACATTACAAATGCAGAAATAATAAGCATTATTTAATTACTTAGCTAATCATTTCTTGATCCTTTTTTGCAACAAATTCCACAAAAGATTTAAATCATTGACAGGGAATACATATAATAGAATGTGTGTACGTGTGTACTCATTTATGTATACATACATATATATTTATTACTTGGTATCTGCAGGGGATTGTTTCCAGAACTCCCAACAGATACTCAAATCCACAGGTGCTCAAGTCCCTTACATAAAATGACACAGTAACTAGCATATATGATGTGCATTCTCCCATATAACATTAAATCATCTTCAGATTATTTATAATACCTAGTATAATACGAAGGCTGTGTAACTAGTTGTTGTACTGTATGTTTTAGGAAATAATAAGAAAAAGAAGTCTGAACATGTTCAGTCCAGGTACAACTTTTTTCTTACATTTTTAACCTGCCTTTGGTTGAGTTTGTGATGTGGAACCCACAGCTACAGAGAACTAACTGTAAAGAGAGAGGAGGACTTAGTTACAGATGCAGATATAGTTATAAAGCATGCCTGGGAAAGCTACAGCTATCTGAAAAATAATTGCTGTAGTAACTGTGACCTGGCTTTGGGGACCTGGAAGGCAATACTGAAGTGCATCCCATGCAACATGAGCCCCTTGTAACATTCAGTGAATAAAAATGTTCAGTGTCAAGTAAGTTTCAAAAATCTACATATATTCTGTGACCCTTTTGGAAGTCTCAGAATGCACAATACAATAACAAATTCTCTGATGGACCACAGTAAAAAAAATTACATGTATTTTAACCCATTGTTGGCCATATAATCCATTTTTTTATTTGTATGCTTTATTTTATACCTGTTAAATCTTTATGAAGTATGTTACACCAAACATCCCAGAACCCAGAGGCTTAGTGCTATTAATGTTAAGGAAGCCATTCATAGCAAGTGTTGTGTTTGAATTATGCCATTATACCATTTTGTGATGTAGAAATATTTTATTTATTCCACTGCTGCTAATACTGTGCATGATAGGACGTTGTCCTTGGTTCTGCTTATGGATTATTTTGTTGTTGAACTTTTGTAGTATGCATTTCCCATGAGTTCATTCATAGTCTTTATGGAAAACTTTGATGAGCTATTAATTAATGGAGCGATGCTTATTATAAATTCAATAATGACTCTGATATTCAGAGTCCTTCCAATTATCATTCCAGGCTCCTTACTCCTTATCTGTCTCACTGCCTATCCCTCCTTCAGAGCCTCAGACTGAAAGAGATAATTCTTTTTGTAATGACCCATACAAAGAGGCACTGCTGTTTTTACATCATACTTCAGTGATTAGCGTCCATCTTGCTGCAGCCCAAACCAAATATGAGCTCCCTCTTTTGACTGCAAATTCTCTCCATGGAATTTATCACAAGTAAATAACACTACCAACAATATCAAAGCATTGCTTAGAAAGTGCGCATTAGAAATAAACTGAAAGTCAGCCCAATTGGTAAATGAGTTATAGTATTCAAACACTTTGAAACACTATGCTATAAATCCTTTATAAGAATACATAATGTCATCTAATTTATTTTACTGAATATTATCCTATAAAAATAAAACCTCAAATATTTAAGGTGGAAGGCAGTATGGTTTGTTACCATTTTGAATAGTAGAATTATTCCCTGCTTTTCTCTCTAATTCCATGTTGATTCATTTAATATTATTCATTGAGCACCTACTAGGTTTTAAGTACTGAAGTTATGTATTAAGGGTATGGCAGTGAACGAGTCAAAGCCATTCCTTTACATTGTTTATATTCTATACACAATAATCAATAAAATAGGGAAGAACTATTTTTAATGTATTTTTCACCCCCTATTTATTTACCGGAATTTTTGATAGAGAGATTGTCTGGGGACTGTCTATGACTGAAAGCCCCCGCAAGAATATCAATTTGTGACATGACCAAAGATTGGTATAAAGGGTGATGACACTTATTGAACTTGTTTTGTGCCAGGCACACCCCTGTGTTCTCCCAAACTAGTGAGGTCAATTTTTCCTATTTTACATTTGTGGAGATAGAGGCTCACAAAGGTTAGGTAACTTGTCCAAGATTAATATATTAATGAATGAATTAATACATAATGAATGAAGAAGTCACAGAAGGAAAATTTGAGCTAGTGTTTTTCTACATCAAAAGCCCCTCTATAGTTTCATTAAGTTTTATTTTATTTTTCTAAAGGATATCTATGACTATAAAGGATGTGTTGATGTGAAGCCTTTCTGGTGGAGAAATTCAGGAGGAGAAGCATTGCTTCTCTAGGAGAGCATTAACAACTCTAAAAGCTACTAGGTGAGCTTTTGTATCCATTTTTTTCAGTTGTTTTGGAGGAGTAGTTGACTGCATCAAAATTCCCAGGCATATTTGTTAAAAATGCAGTATGCTCTTTCCTATCTCAGACCTAAAATGTCAGACTTTCAAAGAGAGTATTTTGAGTTGAATTGTGTCCCCTCTGAAGTTCATATGTTGAAGTGCTAACCCCAGTACTCCAGAATGTGACATTACTTAGAGAGTTATTGCAAATGTAATTACTAAAACTAAAGTCATGCTGGAATAGAGTAGGTCTCTATTATAAAGTATTACTGGCATCCTTTTGAAAAGGGGAAATTTGGATATATACACACACAAGAAGAAGGCTATGTGAAAATGAAGGCAGATATCCACAAGCCAAGGCACACAGAGATTGCCAGCCACCTCCAATCTGGGGAGGTAGGGATCAGGTTCTTTTCCATGGCCCTTGGAAGGGCCCCTCCTGCCAGCTCCTTGATTTTGCACATCTAGCCTCCAGACTTGTAAGATAATAAATTTCTGTTTAAGCCATTTGCTTCATGGTACTTTGTTCCTGCAACCCTAGGAAACTGCTGCAGAGGGGAACTTGCCTTTTTAAGCAGTATTCTGATGAATACTGAAGTCTAAGAACTAGTGACCCAGAATCAACTCACAATAAAGAGGACAGCAGGTGCAGCACTAACTGCCAGGGCAGTGGGCACGTTTATTGTAAAACCTTCTACTAAAGAAGTAGAAGAGTTTTAGAAGGCAGAGGAGGAAGAGAGGGAGCAGGGCAGGGGAGGGGAAGCCTAGGAGAGAAGGAAGAAGTGGGTGAGGAAAGAGCTCAAGATCAGATGGCAATCTAGCCCAAGTGGCCCAATTTTCTCCATAGGAAAAGACAGAACAAATGACATCAGAGACAATAATTCTCAAAGATAGCATTATGATTTTTAATCAAGGAGGCAATAAGAAAAAGAAAAAGCTTAAAACTTTTTAGTAAAAGATAGTAACCAGGTTAGAGTTCTTGTGCAGGGATTTATCTAATTTTACAAAATAATTTATGTATAGAATCACCTTCTTAAATACATAGAAACTGATCCACTGTTATTAATGAAAGTTGCTTTGAATATTTTTAACTTTATTTCTAATATTTTATCACTGCTTTAAATGCTGATATTATTCCACTTATTTACTATAAACTTAGAATTCATAGTAAAAAATAAATACTTTGAAGATGCTTATTTATGTGTCACTTCCATCCCTTATTCAATTAAAATATTCAACTTCACAGAACAACTCACATGCAGACTTTTATCAAGAACATCTTGCATAATATGTCATGCCTTTGTAGACAATATGTCCTGACTAAATACTGAATTTTTAGAAGTAATTTATAAGTAAGTATTTTTGAAGACCTGTGTAAACGGTTGGTTTTTCCTTAAGAGAACTGTATGTGTTTTGGGAAAACCATTGCTCAAACCTCCATGATCTACTTCCCTTTTTACATAAGGATGGCACTTCACAGAAAGCCTGTGTGATTTATCTTAAAAATGTGGAGTCTTATTTCTTCTCTCCCAAATTTTAAGACTCTTTTTTCCCCCTTCTTTTGGAGTAGAATGATAAAACTAGAAGAAAGTTTGGGAAGTCATTAGGTCCTATTCAAACCTAGATACCAACACTCTTTTTAAAAAAAAATTTTTTTTAATTTGTTCTAATTTGTTGTACATGACAGTGGAATGCATTTATACATTTTGAGAGACTATACATAAATGGAGTGTAATTTCTCATTTTTCTGATTATACATATTGTAGAATCACATTGGTCATGTAGTCATATATGTACATGAGGTAATAATGTCTTTTACTTAAAATAACTCTAGAAGGAGAGAGTTACCTACCTTAGTCACTATTTTGCAGTTTAAAACCCTTATTGGTGGTAACTACACTAACTTGTTTATTGAATTGAAAATCTCATAACTCTGAGTTACTTGGAAATGCAGAGCTTATTTATTTATTTTTTTTCTTTTCAATTTCCCTATTGTAGAGAAAGTATATTGTAGATGTTTGCTTGTTTTTAAAATTAGCTTTCATTTTACACAGGAAGTTTTTCTTTTCTCCTTAAATGAAGTTTACTTGAATTTCAGCTCATAGAAAGTCACTTTGGAGGTTTTCATTGGTTATTTTTATGACCTATACTTGTGGATCCCTATCGTTAAATTTCAAAAGATTCTCGTCTTATGGTCATATTTATCATGGGAAATGGGTCTTCTCATGTATTGGATTCCTTAAAATGATATATTCTACTGCTCTTTATTCTTGATATAGCATCAGTTTCAGAATAGAAAATTAACATTTAAGAAAACATTAATTCAAATTAGCAGAAAGATACTGACAAGGAGAGAGAGAATAGATATAAGGATCAAGCTGAGTTACTTCAAAATGAAGAAGATAACCCATAGCTTTCCAAATTACTGAGCATGTTGGGAAAAAAAAACAAAAAAAAAAACAAAAAAAAAAACCCAGGTTTAAGGAAATGCCTGCCTTCATATTTTACAGAGTGCTTGAGAATTACGGACCAGCATGCTTATTGAGCCAAACTGGAAGGGAATAAAGTCCTTAAATGAGCTTGCCAGGCAAGTGACTGGGAGCAAGCTAGCAACTGAAAGAACTTTCAGCATTTGAGTTTTGGAAGTACAGAGTTTATAAAGGTCAGAAAAGACCTTATTGAAAAAGATATTTTGATTACATAAAGAATTTTTTTTATTATATACTTCAGAGTCATTTTTGTTATACATCAGGGCCATAGTCAGGGATACAGGAAGGTTATACATAGATATTGCCAACATAGATACAGCTGTCAAGAAGCTGAAAAGAAAAAAAAAAATTTAAGCAAGCATGCAATGGAGTCACATCAGAACCAAATGGCATTACTTTGGTTCTTTTCCATTTCAATATCACAAAGCACTTCTTAATTACATCCTCTGTGCCAGGCAATGTGATTAGTAGGCCGTGGGAGTAAAGATAAGTCACAATGCAGAGGGGAGTCAGGTAAGCAAGTAGAAGGTTGCACTTGTGTGTAATGGCACCTACACCACATGTATGCACAGGAGTAGTGAGTGCTCTAAAAAGATCAGGCTGCATGGAGAGATAGGGTGACAGCTGGTGAATTTTTCAAGCTGTACATGGGAAAGAAATTATCTAGGCAATCTTCATAGCTTTCTGAGTAAGTCTTTCAAAAATGTGTTTAATTGCAATGAAGAGAATTGCTAAAGTTCCACATCTTTCCACAGAAGCCAAGTAAGAGCTCTTGTCAGGAAATCATTTAAAAGTCAGTAAACAGATGGAACATTTAGGGTCCATTTGACTCTGAGATCCTGTGTTTTTACAAGGTTATATGTGGACCTACTGGTAAACTTGTCCCTAGTTTTACTAAGTTGAATTCTGGAAATAAACTGAAACCTGGCACATCATTTTATTTTTTCATTTCACTGCCATCTACAGAGCATAGTGTCTTCTTGACAGTGTCCTCAAAAAACAAGAAGCCAAATAATGTTGTGGGAATAAGTAATGATTATTGTTAGTGATGGTTGAGGTTACTCAGCAGTTGGAAGTTCCTCAAGATATTTCCATTTTTAAAACACATATTTCTGCATGGGTATTCAAGTACATTGGAAAAAGTTTAAAATGCAAAGAAGGATAGTTGGTAAAAAGTAACATCACTTTTGCTTCCCTTTCCCATTCTTAGAAGTAAACTCTATCAGCTGTTCCTTTTATCTTCTTTCAGAGATGATCTCTGCATATCCAAACATATGGTGAATGCACATACATTAACATTTACACATAATCCAAATGGTAAAATACTATACACACCATTCTGAAACATGCTTTCGGATATCTTTTTTTTTCTATTTATATGTGGAACTGGCATATTATTTTAAAAAATTGTTTATCTTTGTTCTTTTTCATTATATATAATGAAAGAGTGTAATTTGACTTATTTATACAAACATGGAATAGATCTTATTCTAATTAGGATCCCATGCTTGTGGTTATACATGATATAATGATTCACTGTGATGTATGCATATATAAACATGGGAAAGTTACTTCAGAATTATTCCATCGGTTTTACTATTCCTTTTTCCCCTCCCTTCCTTTAATTCCCTTTAGTCTAATCTACTGAACTTCTATTCTCCCTTTCTCCTCCTTGTTGTATGTTAGCATCTACGTGTCAGAGGGAACATTTGATTATTGGAGTTTTGGGAATTGACTTATTTTGCTTAGCCTAATAGTCTCCAGATTCATCCATTTTCTGGCAAATGTCGTACAGTCATTCTTCTATGTGGCTGAGTATAATACTCCGTTGTCTTTATATACCACATTTGCTTTATCCATTCATCTACTGAAGAGCAACTACATTGGTTCCATAGCTTAGCTATTGTGAATTGAGCTACTATAAACACTGAGGTGGCTGCAGCACTCTAGTGTGCTCTTTTTAAATCCTTTGGTATACACCAAGAGTGGAATAACAGTCAAATGGTGGTTCCATTCCAAGTTTTCTAAGGAATATCCATACTACTTTCCAGAGTGGTTATACCAATTTGCAGAATTTGCATTCCCACCAATAATGTATGAATGTATCCTTTTCCCCACATCCTCACCAACATTCATTGTTACTTGTATTCCTGATAATTACCATTCTCACTGGAGGAAGATGAAATCTCAGTGTAGTTTTAATTTGTGCTTCTCTAATTGGCACTTTATTTTTAACAAACATTGTAATCTACTCTGAGATACACTACTGATGCACATTTACATTTTCCTCCAACATTTCTCTTTATTGTTCCTCAAGTATATATCTATACTATAAATTCCTAGAAGTAAAATATTTGAGTTAAATGATATGTGCATGTAATTTTGATGACTATGCCAAAATGCCATTCATAGAGTTTTAATAAATTTTCCTCCAGTTTAAATAAGTCTACCCATATTTATCAGCACAATACTCTGTTAAACTTTTCTAATTTTTCCCAATCTGTTTGTCAAACAGTGGCATCTCACTCCAGTTGTATTTTATATTTCTCCTAGAAAGATAATTAATAGACTTTTAAGCAAATTGTCCACATCTTGTTGATTTGTGAAGAGATTTAAAGTAAGCCCTTTGTAATATAAATTGCAAGTATGTGTTCTTATGTGAAGTACGTTTCCTTACATTTTTATGAATTAAATTTATATTTTCTTTTAATTGTTTGAAAGCACTATACTTTAGGAAAATCTTCACAACTCTGAGATTCTTAAATTTTGCTACTTTGTTCATGTTAAAATCTTGGATCCCTCTGGAATTTATATTAATAAAAATCATGAGGAAGAAACATAACTTTTTATTTGTTATTTTTCCAGATTACTATTTATTAGCATTTTACTCAACAATAAATGTTTCCTTAGTGAATTGAAATGTTTTTTTATTCTCACCCCTTTAGTCTATTTTTAATATTTTGCTCTGTTTTAGTTATTTTAGCTTTATAAGCTATTTGATATTATATTGACTCTCTTCCTTTAATTATTCTATTCTTTTCTTCAGAATTTTCCAGAGATTCTTCCTTATACTTTTCTATTAAATTTAGATTTAACTTATCAAGGTATTATAAAAGTAACCTATAGGTATTTTTATCAAAATCCCATAAGTTTAAGAGAATCAATATCCTTTTAACATAGAATCTTCCTAAGAAATGAAACAAATTTGCATTGCTTTAAATGCAATTGTTTCCTACTAAAAGTTAGGAATTTAATCCACTTAAATTCTTATGTTTTTGTTAAGCTTATTCCTATATATTATTCCTTTCTGTTTCCATTGCAAATGAGGTCTTTTCATCTGACATATCTCCTCAATAGCTATTGTTTGTATATTCATTTTAGTATTTTAATTTTGATACTGTATGATTCTCATATCTGTTTTATTAACTTGTAGTTTTCTGTTCCTGAAAATGGTGTCATTCTTCCTACAAATCCATCTTTACTATAACATTTCTCTACTTATAAATAAAGTATTTATTAACAAGGGAGAGATTTAAGTGGAAGTTTTTTTAAGTAATTTCTGTTAGTCTCATATTATTTTCTTAAGAAGTCACCTATTCCATCCAGATTTTCAAATGTATTTGTATAATGTTGAAAACAATGTGTTTTTAGGTGTCTCTCAGTATTCTATTTCTCTCATTTTTCTACCATCCTTTCTTATCCTCATGTGTTTATACATTTTCCTAGCTTTCTAGGCTACATTAGTTAATGATTTACCTTCTGGATCCTTCAACTAGTTATATAAAGAACACTTTCTTGAATTTGTTTACTAATTCTAGATCCTGTTGTTGCACAAAAACAAATAAGAATAGAGAAGACCTAATCCACATGTTTATTTAAGGTAAGTCCAATTAATACCTGTCAAATTTTATGTAATGTCTTATCGAATCTATTTTACCTGATTTCCATTGTTCTAACATGTAGTGCTTTTTCTGTAACTTTCTAAATATTCTTTCATTCTGGTTTTGGTTTGCCCTTTGTCCCCAAATTTATTTCAGAGATTACAGGTCTGGGGATATAGCTTATCTAGTAAGGGGGAGGCCTAGGGTTCAATCCCCAAAACCACATCCACAAACACATCCACACACACATACACACACACACACACACACACACAGAGTGTATTTTCCCTTTATTTCAGAAGATAAATATCCTGAATATTGTTTAAATATTGTTTATTTACCCTTGTTCATTTTGGGGGCTGGGGGTTATACCCAGGACCTTACACATGCTAGGCAAGAACTATATCATTAAGTTATACCCCTAGCAACTTTCCCTGTTTTTATTACTAATCCTTTTTTTCTTCTTTCTTCTTCTTTTTTTTTTTTTTTTTTTGGTCCATTTGTTTTGTTAGGATTCAAAAGCTGAATTAAATCGCCCACTATTAATGTATTTCATTTACGTACTCTCTGTTTTCTATAGTTTTGACTCTACATAGTTCTTGGTGCATGGATATGAATCACCGTCAGATCTTGGTGGGTTGCTGCCTCATTATGATCTTTTTCTTATCTCTTGCTTTTTGCCTGGAATTAAATTTTAGGAGTGTTTTGTAGTTATTTGCATTGATAGGTTTGTTTTTACCCTGTCTTTTCAATTTCTGTATCATGTGGTTTTGCATAAACTTCTCAGGTAGTATTAACTAGTAATTTTCTTTTTTATTTATTTAGAATTTTTCCTTCCAGCAAGCAAATTTTTTGTTAAAATAAATAAGGTTATATCTGAGTTCTGCCCTTCTGAGAGGAATGTGATGAAGCAGATGAGAGAATGTGCTCTGGAGTCAGACTTTGCTCCTCAAGTACCTTTGGTGATTTTAGCAATTTATTTCCTTTCTTGCTTTAATTTTCAAGTCTGTAAAATGGTAGTATTTCTGATATATTTCTCAGAATTATTGTGAGGTTTAATTAGGCTAATATGTGTAAAGGATTTAGAAAAGTGCTTGGTATATAGTATTTGCTACTATTGTTTTACTTTATGTCATAATTTTTTAAAATTCCATTTTCCTTTTCACTATTTGATATATATTCATTTTCTTTTGTTACGTATTTCCTTTTCCCTTTATTTTATTTTTATTGATGCATTATAATTATACAAAATAGTGTCATATACATGATGTAAGTTGGTCAATTCCATTCCCCAGTACCTCCCTTTGTCGTATTATCTGTTTCTTCTGATAATATATATGGAAGGTTTTGGTAGATGGTATTGATACCACTGTCTACCAGTGACAAGTTCTGCTCCCTCTAATGTTGAAGTGTGAACACTAGAGAAGCACGCCAAGGCAAGCATATTAAGCAGGTTTTATTTAAAGGTAATAATACAGACTTCTCCCTGAAGGGAGAAGGGGGCCATGGCTGATGTTCTAAATTCCCAAGAAGTGAGCGCACCCCCTACATCTTTTATAGGTTAAGGTCTCTTTTGTTCTCCAATTCTCTCCCCCCCTTATTTCTCCTTCTTGCCTAATGACTAGGCCTGGTTTTGCAGGTGAGATGTAAAAAGTGAGAAGCTGATGCAGCAGGGAGAGGGCCAAAGTGATTCAGCCAGGCAAGGGCCCAGGGGGCATTAATTAGAAGCTCCTTGCTTGCAGTCCTTGATAAAGGCAGGTAAATTTGGTAATCAAAGGACTCTGGAGATCTTTGACATTCCATTCTCCCAGGGTCAGTCTCCAACTTCCAGAGGCAGATGACTTTCATGGCCTTCATTTCCTTGATTTGACCTGATCCCCTCTTTCAACACTAACTGCTTGTCTCCAATTCTGGCTTCAGTATTTTCCAAACATAGTCATGGTAGTATTTCCCATTCCCTATGTTCTTCTTGCAATATGATTTTGCCATATCTCCTTTGCAATATCTCCTTTGACACTGGACTAGCCTCTGTGACTGCCTTGACCAGTAGAGTAAGGTAGAAGAGAGGCCATGTAATTTCAAAGCAAGTCATAAAAATGCCATTCTCAGGCAACATGTATCCCATTTGTTTACAATAAAATAATAAAAAAAAAAAATACCATTCTCCCTCTTTTCTTACTGAACTGCTCACTCTGGAATAAGCTGGCTGCTGTTTAAACACTCTGGCTGCACTGAGACTGCCATACTGTGAGGAAGACCAAACTAGCCTGTAGACATCAAAGAGACTCTAAGACTACAAAGAGATCTCTGGACAGCTCCTTGCTACCCGGCCCCGACTGTTTCTGCTCTAGCCTCCACACAACTGGACTTGTAGAAGGGTCTCTGAACCAGAACTGCAAAAAGTCCTTCCTGAATGTCTGACCTGTAGAAGAGATAAGAGATAATCAAGTGCCTGTTGCTATTATAAGCCCCTGAATTCTGAGTTGATTTAATATATAGCTCTAGCTAATCAAAACGAAGGTTTACATTTTTGTTCTAGTCATTATCTTTATATCATTAACTTTATGTAATGAAGAAATTTATGCACATAGTGAGCAGGTTGCAAAAGATCCATGATTAGCATGGAATGGTAGATTTGCTTTCTAAGATGCAATCCTGCTTTCTAAGATGGTACCTATTGTCTTCTAATGAGTCTTGATGCATTTGGTATATTTCCACTTTCTTCCTTCATTGTCCAATTTTAGTATGTAATTTTACTTTGGAATTACCTTTTTATCTATTTATTTATTTATTGTTTCTAGGGGCACTCGACCACTGAACCACATCCCCAGCTTTATTTTGTATTTTTTTTATTTAAAGATAGGATCTCACTGAGTTGCTTAGTGCCTCACTTTTGCTGTGGCTGGCTTTGAGCTGGTGATCCTCCAGCCTCAGCCTCCTGAGTCACTAGGATTAAAGGCATGTGCCACCATGCGTAGCTTGGAATTACTTTTATACCTTTCAAAATCCCTAAACTTTTTGTATTTGATATTTCATTAAATATGTCTTGACCCCAATCATACCACTTACATGGGTGCAAATCTACCATTCCATGCTAAATCATGGCTCTTTTGCAACCTGCTCACTATGTGCATAAATTTCTTATTGTTACAATACCTCACTGCTGAAAATAGTTCACAATTAGAGAGCTTTTAAGTGATTTTCAAAAGAACATTTCAACTTACAGCAGTCAGAATTAAAGACATAGTAATGTCTATTTAAAATGGATTTGGAGTATCTATCACTCAAGTTGTTTTTTATCTCCATATATATATATATATATTTAATATTTAAGAAATCATAGGAGACATTATTTCATTTTTAGTTAAAAAAAAACTAAAGAGAAAGATATGTGTCAGTTTTAAACAGGAACTTTTCATTAATCATATTTGGAAGTAAAATAACATGGTAAATGGAACACAGCCTTGATAAATGTGATCTAGTCCTAGATCTAATGAATGGGGCTACTCTGAGGAAAAGCATTGGGGCTGAACTCATATTCATAATAGTAAAATTCACAAACCATTTGATCCCAGCATAATTTTTGAAAACATCAGAGTAATCTATCTTTTCATCTTTATTCCTCTAGGAATAAATTAAATTTGTACTATGTTGGTTAACATCAAATGGGAGCTATTCTGCATGACAAACTAGTTAGGTTCTCCTATGTTCCCCCAATTATCTCTTGCTCTTAATGTCTTTAGTATTGTCTCAGTGGGTTTTGTTGTAATTGTTTTATCTTTTGCCCTCTGGGAAGGATGCAGGAGTTTCAAAGATAAATTTTTACCATAAAAATGCATTTTCAGAAATATAGAGCCTAATACGTATACCAAATATTGTGCCTTTGGGTACATACTGTTTCTAAAGTAAAATGTAGCCACTTGAATTAATCAGAAATAAAATCAATATTTTGCCATTTTGCCTAAAGTGCCCATTTAGTGATTTGAAAATCATGACCTATCAAATCTTGCAAAGATACCATTAAAAGTACATAGACTTTTGATTAAGTTGTCTCTAATAAGGAGAGACATATCACCACTAGAACCAGGCAGGGTGCTAAGCCATATCACAATTAGAGACAGAAAGGCCAGGAGGACAAAAGAGAAGAGGCAAGCAATAAGCTCACTGATAAGCCAGGACACATGTCATCAAACATCTGGATGACAAGATGCCAGTGATTTGGAATATGTTCTGAGGAAGGTTACTTATGCTGAATAATTATAAATTAATTTAATTAGTTAATAAACATTTGCTGCGTTCCTATTGCATGTATTTGTGTATAAAATGCACTAAAATATTAACTCTATTCACTTATATATGTGTGTTTGAGTATATTCACATGTGAATATCACATACATACACCTATGTGTATGAGCGATAACTCATACATTTTAAACTTAAGTAATGGAAAGTGATCGTGCTGTTTATTGAGATGGGGAAGAATAAGCAAGAAGTGAATAGAGTTTAGGTTTGGCCATCTTAAATCTGAGATTTCTTTTGTATATGCATATCTAGATATGAAGTAGAAAACTGGATGTACAACCTGGTTCTCAGTGGAGAGGTCCAGAATATATAGAAAAATTTGGAATCATTAACATGAAGATGGTATCTAAAACCCTTGAACTAGAGAAAGAACTAGCAAAGAATGTGCACTAGGCAGCATTTATAGGCCAAGAAGAAGAAGATCCAGAAAAATATATCATAAAGTAGCCAATAAGTCAGAAGAAAACCAGGTGACAAATCAGGAAACAATGTTTCAAGAAAGGAAGAGGTTAAAACTTTAGGCTCTGCTTAGAGGTAGAGAAAGATATGAAGAGGTTGCCTTTTGGTCTGGCATTGAGGTTGTCACTGACATTTACCCATGCCATTCACTTTTTCTGAGCTCACATCATGTTTCTTGCAGTGAGCAGGTACATAGTAGGTGCTAAGTGAATATCTGTAGAGAGGAGGAAAGTGGGGGAAGCAGGGAAGGAATGGCTGGATAAATGAGTTGAAGGATTTTATTTTATTCTTCCTGCCTAAGTGAAAGTTGGCATTTTATTATGTGAGATGCTACTTAGAGAATAAAATCACAGGAATGAGGCAGTCATAGAATCCAGGCTCTAAGCAGCTGGTTTAAGGAATCCCAGGTTAAAAGCAGATCTAATTTTTGCCTTCCCTTCATGATCTCTGCATAATGGAATAATTTTAAACAGGTCTTCTATAAAGAGTCCAATGTCAAGAAAAGTGGAAATCTAAAAACTTGACTGTAAAATAACTCATTCCTTCACAACTGTGACCAGAGTTATTCCATTCATTTGTCTGTCTTTACGCAGTAATATGTCCTTGGCACAATGCCCAACTTACATGCCTAAAACAAGTCTAGCCGTAGACTTTCTGTTAAACATGAATGCTTTCTCTTAAACTCTGTCCAGAAGGATATGATTTGGGACTGGCCATTGATTTTAAAGAAATTAAGAAGCAAACAAAAACTGAGCAGTAGCTTTGATAGTTAAGACACACTGCCTTCAAAATGCTAACTGGCACTTGGCTGACAATCAGATAATTCAGTTTCTCCACTTAAGCATTTGCAAATTATTTAGTCATTGCTGTGCAAAGCAATAAGACAGCAGACATCTGTTTGATATGTTAGTGTTTAGATTCTCATAAGTCTTTAACATCATTTTAAAATTTAGATTTTTTTTTTTTTTTTTTTTTTTTTTTAGCATGATTGCATATTACCAGTTAATTGGGCCTAGTTGTGGTTTGTCCTCCCCTAATTCTTCATGAATCATGACCTTGGATCCTGCAAGTTGAATAAATGGAAACCCACAAATACCAGCATCTTAGATTGTTCAGTCTGTTATAAAAAAATATCATAGACTGGTGACTTATAAACAACAGACTTATTTCACATATTTTTGGAGCCTGGGAATTTCAAAGTCAAGGTGCTAGAAAATTTAGTATCTGGGGAGGGATCCAATAATGTTTCATACATGACTTCTTGAAGAAGCATCAACACAGAAAAGATAAGGAAGCTCTCTGGAATCTCTTTTATAAGGCACTAATCTCATTCATGAGTTCTTTGCCCTCATGATCTAACCATCTCTGAAAGAATCCGCCTTTTAATGCCATCACACTCTGGGTTGGGATTTCAACAAATGAATTTGGAGAAACATGGCATTCAGTTCATTTAACAAGAGTTTTGATTTCCTTTGACATAGTCTTTTTTCTTTTTCTTAAAAAAAAAAAAACTACATTGGAAATGTTATGGAAGTCTGTATCTTCATAAACTGTGGATATCTTCCTCAGAACAAAATTGATACAACCCAAATTTTACAATTTGGGGAGTTTCATCAACCCCTTGAACTGACATATGAACAAGTCAAATCAGGAGTTCACCAGTTATGTGAAGACAACCTGGCAACGGAATCACTGTGGAGCTGTGGAGACTGTTGGAAACATGATTTCTTTGAACTGCATCTGACAGTTCCTGTTTGTTTTTGTAAGGGTTTGAACAGTAACCCTGTCTATATTCAAGGATACAAGATTAAATGGCCTCAGCTAACTGCACCCTCCCTAAATTACATTGTTCTTCACGAACAGAAAATACTCCCGCACCCGATTCCTTTTCTTGTTTATTTACTGTCGCCTTTCTAGTCCTGCTTTTCTTCTCCTTCACTGCCCTCTATCCCTTATAAACACACGCAGCACACGTGAGCCCCAACTTACGTACACACAGAGCAAGAATAACAACTTTGATCCCTTGATCAGAACCACTTCAAACTTTCAGTTGACCAGGAAATAGCAGGCTAGGGTAAAGCATTAGAAACTCAATCTTATCTTTTAAATCTTATTTCTTTCCCTACTAATTGATACAGAAAAAAAAAAAAAAAATTATCACTGCTTTGTCTACCTTTACTTTCACTTCTGAGTATTTCTGGAAGTTGTACTACCCTGAGGTCATGAACTAGTCTGAACTTGCAAGACAGCCAATAGCAAACATGGAAGTTGGCATCAGACTGTAAACTTTCTAGTACAAAGCCTCTAATGTGTCCTCTAATATTTCTGATTCTCTTTCTAATTGATGCATACTTTGAGATCTGTCTCTCTTTTTTTTTTTTCTTTTTCTTTTCTTTTCTCCTTTTCTTCCCTGCTTTCCCTCCCCAGAGATGCTCTTTCCTGATAGGCAATTAAGGATGGGTCCTTCAATTGGTCTGAAAGTCCTTTGTTTTGAAACTGGGACATATTTGGACATGTTAATGATGTATAAATGACTGTTACTCTCCAGCTTAGAAGATGAACCCATCACAGTGGGAATAGCTTTATCTCTTGATCCTAACAGCAGGAAATCAGATCATATGCATATGAAGGCCATTCTTGACTTTCCTTGGCTTATTCCCTGTTGTAAACATTGTCCTTTGAAACCACTCAAATGTCTAGGATATTCTTGTCATCTTTCTTACTGCTTCTTGAATTCAAAAGTGGTAGAAAAAATGTGTCTCAATTTTTGGTTACAGAGGAAAAGACAATAGCAAATTTTCCTTTCCTGAAACTGCTTTTCCCAAGCAAAATTGCAGGAAAAAATGCTAATTTTGTTTCTTCCCATACCCTGTGTTCTTGTCGTCCCGGCCATTGCAGTGTCTCTAATTTGTAGGTGGTTTAAAAAAAGGGGGGCCATTCATAAATAGGGGCTATTTATAAATGTGATGTTCCCAAGTCAAAAACTGCTGCATCTGAGAGAAAGGAACAATTTAGCTTTGTAGTAAACATGCTGTATTTAATCTTGTATCAGAAAATTATCTAGATTACTAAAGAAATAAGTAGTTCAAGGTAATGTTCATTTCACACAAAAGAAGCCCTGAGTGAATTAACAATGAATTAGACTGGGGGAAGCTCATTTGAAAAGTCCTTTAGCCGTTTAGTCCACACAAAGGTTTTGAGCTCTAGACAGCAGAAGAAACAGTTTGGCCTAAAGAAGGGCCAAGTAGAAACATTTAGAGTCCAAAGCAAATAGCAGAGAAATATTAAAAAGGATTAATGAACCTTTTATAAAGAGCAACTAATTACAAGCTTGGATAGCGGAGTCCAGAAGCTATGAAAGTGTCTGAGGTGACAAGCACAAGGGACAAAGATAAAGAAGCAAATCATAGTTTAGAATTAAAAGGCGATTACCTCATTCTTATGGGTTTTTAGATCTCAATTTTTTTTTTTTTTAGTTGTAGTTTAAAATTAAATCAGAGAAGTATAGACTGTGGATAAACCTTAAAGATCATGTTATTGCGTGTATGTTAAGAAGTAATCAATTATGCAACCCTGTCTAAATTAGTAAGGATGGATATATTTGTCACACACAAAAAAACACATTACTTCTTCCTTCTCTTTTCAACTTTAGAATATGTATGACCACTCTGGACTTCTAATCTGAATTTGATACCTGAAATAAGCAAAGCAAACTTAAAATGTCAGAAATTGGTTTTCAATTCCTAAATTTGCTCCTCCTGTCAACTTTTGCTTCTGAGTTGCTGGCAGTTCTAATAGTGAAGACTAAAACTTTGGATTCATCCATGAATGCTCTCTTAATCTTCTTTCCATCAGGAAGATCTGATATCTTTAAAATATGCCTGCAAATTCACACTGCTTTAACTGAATCCATCCTGACCTCCACCACACTCAGCTATTTTCTGTAAGAATGCTGTAGTCTCCTAACTGGTCTGCCTGCGTCTATGGCTGCTTCCCTTTAATGTGGTCTTGATACAGTAGTCAAAGAAATCCCTTAAACATACATGAGATCGAGTCACTCCTCTGCACCCATCCTCAAATGACTTTATATCTCATTCCAAGTTAAAAGCTGAGTGAATCATGGTGACTTCTACCACCTTGAGTATTTGGTCCCTCAAGATGGATTTGACCCCATCTGCTTCTGTATTTCCCCATGCCTATCTCTCCAGTATCCTGGTCCCTTTTCTACTTGTCCAACATGCCAGACTTGCTCTTGCTATACCTCAAGACCTTCACCTTATCATTTCCTGTCTAGGATTCTTATTCCACATATATCTGTATGACACTCTTCATTTCAATTCTTCACTCATTTAAATTTTCCTGGACTTCCCTATATAAAATCCCAACTTTTTCTGCTCCTTCCAACACTCCCTATTTACTTTCATTGTTTATTCTTCTTCATAGAACTTTATATAACCTAATATATATTTTTCTTATTTATTGGTCTTTTTTAATTATATAGGTACTTTTATGTTTTATTTTTTCATTGTCAATGGACCTTAATTTTATTAATTTATATGTGGTGCTGGGACTCAAACCTAGTACCTCACACATGCTAAGTGAGTACTCTACCACTGAGCCACATGCCAACCCTTCTTTGTCTCTTTATCTGTTTCATCTCTCTAGCGTCTAGAACATAAACTTCAGATAACAGGAAGATTTGCTCAGAAAATTTTCTTTATTGCTAAGTCCCCAGGACCTGTAGCTATATGTGGCTCATGGCAAGCCTTCAGTAAGTATTACTACAGAATTCAGTAAACCCCTCATTTACAATTACATTAACCTATATAGACACTGAAATAATAGATCTATTTATTGTACCTCATGCTACCATAAAATAATAACCTCTATAGGAATTTATTTATATACAATATGAGCCTCTTATCACTCAAAGAAATAACTGTTTGTATAGAAGCCTCCTTTCTGCCCATTTCTCCAATCCCCCTATTGGAGAAGGTCAATGTGAACACAGAGGCTAGGAAAGATATGAATGACTGCATGAAGGAAATATGAACTTTAGGATTATAGCCCCTCTCTTTGCTCTCCTACTCTGACCCATCATCTCAGCTGCAGTAATTTTTATCACTTCTCTCTCTACAAAAGAAGCACAAAAGAAGCTTTAGCTTGCTATTGTCTGGGCCCCACAGACTATACCCACAAGCTACTTGGAAGGAAGGGGCTGTATTGGTGAGCCAGTTGAGAGGAATGCCAGGTGTACTTGTCAAAAGTCCAATGATATGGTAAAGTCAAAAGAACAAAGACATAAAACTATGTCCAGGATAATGCAATATGGCCTAAGAATCAGTTGGAGAAAAAAAGTTTTGATCAGAAAAATAGGATATAGAAGAAGATAGATAGGTGAGGATGAGTCCCAAAAGATTGAACATCTCCAACAGCAAGTCTCTCTTGTCTAATTGCCTCAAATCCACATAGGCAAGACTCTAGCAATCAAGCCTTGGGCTTCCTAAAAGGAGAGGCGTTTTCCCCCTTTGTATTTCGGAGTACAGTCTTAGAAATGCCTTTTATATCACTTGGCTTAATTTTAAAACTGGGAACATAAAGTTCCTGTATCTTGTGAAACTTCATTTGTCTCTCTTGGTTCAAAGAAGTTCACTTATATTTGGAGTTCATTCATGTTCAACAAGAAGGGCACAGTGTACACAAACACTCGCTGTCTGATATGGTTCCAGTTCCATATACATAGAAAGAAGGTGGGGATGCATTGGAATCAGTCCCAGCCACTTAGCTGGACTAGTTTTAGGTCAAAGTTTTCTGATTTTGTGTTTTTTTTTCCAACCATACTATTTAGTAAAATAAATATAATTAATGTTGGAAGAAAAGAAATGCCTTTTATAAGTCATTTGTCAAACGACTGTAGAATATAAGAAATGTAGATTCCTGACCACTCCGTAGAATAATTAATTCAGAATAATGTCAACTGTGTTTCTTAAAGTTTCTGGATAATTCTTATGGACTATAAAATCCTAAAAGTATCTTCAGCCATCAAAGCTTCATGTGTGGTCATGAAAAAAGTCTGTGATAGGAAGGATATGTTGTTAAGTATTATTTTATTACCATCCTATCTCCAAAATTGTATCCCAGTTATCTAAAGAATACTAATATGTAGGGGTGAAGTCTCCCTTGGACAAATAAAATGGGAGAAATTATTGTCTAAATGACATTAGTCTATGGCTTCTCAGAGCCATTGTGATTAGTACTTATTGTGATATACTATGAAGGAGATAAAATAGGCCATGTTTCCCAAATTTATGTTTTACCATTTTTGTTAATCAGGAAGAATTATTCAGAATGAATATTCTCAGAAACACATTTGATTAATACTGGCATAGTGTTTATGATATTTACAAGACAGAATTTATTACAAGTGTAAAGCCACATAAGGATGCTTCAAACATCTTGCATTGTGTATAACTTGGAAAAACTTAAAACTGATGTTGGCAAGACATATTGCTTCTTATCCTTTGATACTTACATACTGGCTACTTCTGATTAAATAGGATATTATTACCAAATATGTTAACCTTTAAAAAGAAGTAGAGAAGAAGGTTACACTTAAACCAAAGAAATAACTTTCAAAAGGTGCTGTCTGGGAAAGCTGGCAGCTGGGATGACTATTACTTCACTATAGCTGGGCCTTCCTGACATTTCTCAAAGCAGTCACCTACTTCACTTTCCCATAAATTTAGCCCTGTTCTTGCCTCTTCAAAGTTTTGGAAAGAGTTGTTTTAGTGTTCTGCTTTTGCTTGTTTATCCCTCCTGTTGTTCATCAGCCACCCTTCATTAGTATGATCTCCAAAAAATAAAGAATTTGTACACGGATATTTGCCTCCTGGGTCAGACAAAGCAGCAGATGTTTGCTTGTGCTATGGATAGGGATTCAGTTATTTTGGGCATTTTCCATTTTGCTTTCTTTCTGAAAGTCCTATGTTAGAGGGTTTCTTTGGTTTGTTTGTTTGTTTTTATTGGTTACTTTCTTCTTTTAGAAGAATGTCCTTTTTTTTTTTTTTGTATTATGTCCCCAGCCAACCTCTTTGTCTTTGACTTATGTGACTTAGAGTCTCTTCTTTCTCTTTCTTCTTTCGCCCTCTCTCCATCTCTCTTCCCCTCCCTTTCTCCCAACTTCCTTCATTTAGATAAACCACACTGTCTGTTTTTTGAAAAAGTAAAATTTAGGAGTAGCGTAGCCTCAGGCAAGACAGTGCAGCAGTACAAGGAGTAGCTGAAAAATATGTACTTTAGTGTGAGTCCGTATTTCTTCTTAACTGGCTCACCCCCAGCACATTACTTAAGAGCTATGGTATCATCTCCTTATGTGAAAAATAAACAAAAGACAGTGTTATCTAACATGTGAACGAACAGAAAGGATTATATGAAACAATGTATATAAAAATGCATGGACTTTTCTGTCACTTCCCATCTACCTCTCCTTTCTCACTAACACTCCCTTACAGGAGACTTCTCCTTCCAGATTTCCCTCTTGATTCCTTAGAACTTCCCTATAGAGGTTCTAGAAAACACTTTATGTCATACTTTGCTAATGTTGCTCTTTCATATAAGAACAGGATGGCTAATAATTTTCCTCTAACCTTCCAACCCCAATGAGTAATGGCTACCTATGGAGCTGTGCTGTGAAGGGTGGTGAGTTTCTGGTAGGTCTCTGAGAACAGGAAATTCACCATTCATTGACAGTGTCTGTCATTACTATGAAAAGGATGTTGCAACATATGAACTTTCCAATTTTACTCCAAAACTGTTTTTTCTCTTTTATTTCCCAGTCATATTTTACAATACTGATCCCATTTTCAAGTGCTCTTCCTATAGTCTTTCAAAGTAGCATATTTTCATATAAGCTCAGTCCCAGGATGACACCAGTTTTGGTTTTGGTTGAGGGCACCCTGTTATTCTGTACAACTCCTTACAGGGACAAACACACACACATATACACGCACACACACAGATTATATCTAAATCTAAACATAGAAACTCATGCATCTCCTTGCAGTGGTTATTTTCTAGCTGCAATGTATAACTCTCATCATCTGCTGTAGGATCTTTGCTGCAACTGCATATCTCTGCCATTGTGGTGCAAAAACAACCATAGGCAATAAGAGGATTAATGAGTGTGACTGTATTTCAACAAAACTCTGTTTACAAAAACAGGCAATGAACTAGCTTTCACTCACTCATCATAGTCTCTTCCCACCCCTGCATAAAAGGTACATTTTTGTGCACATTAACTCACTAGTGATTCTGGAGACTGAGACATAAGAATTGACCTAATGATGCTGTCAGAAAAATTTAAATAGGCCTCAAATAGCATGACTTTCAGTGAACTATTAGCAGGACTTGGTCCCTAATATGGAATTGAAAACTACATTGGGCTTCACAAAATTGCCTATGTCAGCCAGGCACAGTGGCACATGCCTATAATCCTAGTGACTTGGGAGACTGAGACAGGAAGATCACAAAGTCAAGGCCAGCTTCAGAAGTTTAGTGGGGATCTAAGTAACTTAGCAAGAACTTGTCTCAAAATAAAAAATAAAAAGAACTGGGAATATAGCCAGGTTCAATCCCTAGTACCAAAAAAAAAAAAAAAAAAATTCCCTATGTGTGTAGTTCTCAAACTTTAATATACATCAGAATCATCTGTTGAACTTAATAACACAGATTGTTGATCCTACCACTGACATTTCTAATTCAGTATGTTTGGGATAGGACATGAAAATATGCATTTCTAACACATTTCCAGGGAATGTGGATGCTTCTGGTCTTGAGTTCACACTTTGAGATTCACGGGACTGAGTCATCTCTTTTGCCTAAACATCTAAGATACTCAATAAACTCATACTAAACTTCTTATACAATATTCCCACCTGATAAACTAATAAGCCCTTACATTGGTAATCTGGGTATCTATCACGGGCAGCACAGAAGGTATATAACCTGAAAGCAGTAGACATACTTGTTGGTGGTGAGAGCAGCAGCTGATTTATCAAAGGTTCCCCCAGACCCTCAGACATCTGGTGCTTGCAGTCCACCTCCAGCTCCATTGGTCTCTATTGGCCTCTAGAGTGGAAGTTCAAAGAAATGAGACTCTGTCTCAATCTGATAAAAATCTAACAGTCACTTTCCACATATATTAATGCAATCCCGATGTCCATAATGCTTTGCTTCCATGAAAGGGCCTGGGCAACCACAATGACATGGACCTCTGCATTTGACTGGCCATATTAAATTGAGTATTGAACAGTCCATTGGATTTTTTTCCCCTTTCTTAGGTAAATATTGCACATTTGTGTGTGTGTGTGTACATGTATGTTTTTGTAATGCACTCCTATGGTTCTTTTATTCTGGAGGGGAAAGAAGAAAAATGATATTTATCAGATAAGTGAATTGGCAACCATCCAGTTTCCTCCAAAAATCCTCCCCTACTCATGAGATGATGCCTGAATTTTTTTCTGAACTACATTGTTTTGTCTGGAAAATATACCTTTACGCTGTTAGCAGTCAATTATACTTGAGATGAGGGTAAACAGAAGCTGAAACTAGAGAGAGAACGGAAAAAAAAAATGAGTGAAGACAGATGAAAACAGAATTAGGAGGAAATCAAAGGAAGTGGTCTGCCCCTTCCTTTTACCTAACAATGACCATAGTAACAAGTATTCTAATTCGAAGAGGTAGAATTTGTAAATATTTTTCATACGTGTACAAAATAGGTACTTAGAAATATCCTTTAAAATTCACAGAGAAGAATAATTAACACTAAATAATGGGACACATGCTCCAGCAAAGAGTTACTGAGTTCTCCTGGGAATTTTCTTATCTTTGAAGATACACCTGGTCATATAGCCACAGAAAGAACGTTCACCTGAGGGCAGTCAGCAAAAGGCATATGGATAGCCCAGGGACCACTGATAAAACAGATAATTCTCTCCTCTCCAACCTTCCCAGAAGTGTCTACTATGGTTTACAAAAAAGAGATCTGGTTTTATTTTCCTAATCCGCACTGCAATGCCAAAAGACTGATCTTTGTTCAAGGTCACATAGTCAGTAGAAGATCATTAGGGATGGTGAATATGGATATGAAGGTTAATTGTTACCATAGATTTTTAAGGCCATGCTGATAATTATACATTCAAAGAAGACAATACCTAATTTACTTTGAAGTTTTATTTTAGGAATTATTTGGCTCTTCCTTTATGTTTCTAATTTAATATTCCAAAGAATTCTAACCATAAAAACCCATTTAATAGGCACTCGTAGAAACCACATTTCTCCTTTACTAAAGAAAAAATGTAAGAGAAAACAAAATGAGTTAGGTATGGCAATTTTAGAATTCTGCATGTTTCTGTAAGTGATTATTTAAGGGAGAGTACTTTGTATCCATTTTATTGCATAAAAGCAAGTGAGTTAAAACCAAGTGCTTCCACAAATAGTGGGCCAGTTCCAAGAAATTTTTTTGGTCATACTATAAATCCTTTTAAGTATCAGTTTCCAATAAAATATGGGAGGAAATTTAAATAAGTGGTTCTAGCAGACACGAATTCTATGTATTAAAAAAAAAAAATTTAACACTTGCTCCAAGCTACTATTCAGTTCATGTTAGTGGACTTTATTATATCTTCAAAAACTATATTATCCTTTGAATCTCAATTTGTCTCCTTTCAAATCCATTTGGCTGATGTTAAAGGGGAAACCTGATATAACCCAATGGAGCATGGATTCAGAAAAATTGAAAATGAAGTATTTATCATTCCTAACTTAGAAACAAGGTAATAAAAATTATTTTGCTGCACTATTCACTTGACTCCTCTTTCCCATTGGAAAGTTCTTGGATTTGAATCCCTCCAGCTATCAATAATAATATCCATAATATGCATTTGACTAGAATCAATTATATTGTAATTGCTAGAATAAAAACAAGAGAATCAAGCTATGAAAAGAGCACAGTTATAGAAGAAAATGTACAGTCTAAAGGGAACATAACTTTCAGTGTCAACTTTAACTTGAGAGAATGGAGAGCAAAATATTCCCTGAACATTAAGATAATTTCCTGTTATCAGCAAAGATTTGTCCCTGTTTCTTCTCTGGTTATCAAATCGTATTTTTACAATGCATACGAATTCTTATAGCATTCTAAAGTTAAAACACCCTTGGTATCTAACTGAGATCCATTATCTGTATATAATATGTAGAAAGTTTTGGTGGAAACATTCATTGTGATTTTGTTATATATTTTGAATGTGAGTTTCATTCATATGAAGAATTTCAACCTCCAAGATCACTAAAATTGTAAGCTGTAGTTTCAAGCTTCCTTCTACTATATATGATGGTCCAGGAATTTTAATATAATGTATACACTATCTTCTCGGAGTTGTAATTTCAGTTTTATCACAACACTGCGGGAGCTGCTAGTGTCTGCTGCTTGATTTCACCCCATGGTTTATGCCCTGAAGTATCAGGCAGAAAGACAACGCTGTGCCAATCAGTTTCAGCCTGTTAAAGCTCAGGGAGCAAGGCAGAGATAAAGTGATGGAAGGCCAAGAGCTGACGATGATTTACAAGTAGGTTTCATGGCTTCTAGGACTTCAGGATCTGTCTAGAGGGCAGTAAAAGAGAGAGACATCTCCATTTGCATAGTTGCTCATATGACCTTCAAAACACCTGGTGGAAACTAGGAGGTCGAAAATAGATTTCACTTTTACAAAAAAAGGAATGAAAAAGAAATGAGTATGTGGTTGGCTGTACAGTTATAAATTATTGGCAGTGTCGCCTGTGACAGATAATAGTGCATGAATGAGACCTTCAAATCACATCACCCACTATTTGGGTCAGAGTGTCCTCATCTATAAAGTGGGGATGCTACTGAAACTTATTTCATGGAGTTTTTGTTAAGAATGAGATGAGATACCCAGCAGTGTGCCTAGTCTCCCAGAATTCTGAATCCATCTGTTTTCTTGCTCCTATTCGTCTGTTCCCACTGCAGTGATCATAACAATGTTTCTCGGACATTTAATATGTGTCACGCATTATGCCAATCTTTATATTCATCATCATGTGTACTACAGAAAAACAACATGTGATATTATCATAATACCTCTATGGTAGGTACTTCTTTTATTCTTCTATTAAATAAAGGGAGATAATGAGAATCAGAAAAGTTCATGAAGGTTAATGGTGAATTAGGGATTTGAACACATATCTATGAATTCAGAGGTTCCTGAAGCATTAATACTTTGTGGCCTTTGGAAATTAGAAGGCATGAATTCTCATTTCCCTAAGAGTACTGGGAATGACTATGCTCCAGAGTGGAAAATCTTGTGGAACTTGAGCCAGTTCCAATTCAAATCACTTTTTAAATTCCATATCAATAAACTAGTTATTCCCAAAGTAATCTAGTCTACTTCTATTTATATGTGTACTTAAAGAAAGCACCCTTTACAAAGGCTGCCTATAATTTTATCTAAATACACAACACAGTAGAAACACCTGACCAGAGGATAGTAGAAGGCATCCTTCACTTTTGAATAAGAAATGTACATTCTTTAGATGTATCCCCTTCGGTCCACAATACCATTTGAATTTTTGCATCCCCTAACTTTTGAGGGGTGCCTAAGACAGGGAAAATGCTGTCTCAATCAAATGAAAGTGTAGAAGACTTGAAACAGTTGTGTTAGAGTGCTTATTTCACTGGAAAAGTGACCAAGGTGAGGTCAGAACCATAATGTAAGTCATGTCTGTGGGAAGTTGTGAGGAAAGATTGAAAATATGATTCTTAGATTTCAAATGATTGAATAGCAATATGGGGCACAAGCAGCTGACACAAAGTTCAGAATGAAGACCACATAAGTCTGTTTTCTGTAAAAAAGAGAGCCAAGGGCCAATTGTCCCCATCAAACCATCAATCTGGAAATATTTGTGGTGAATGCTGTGCTTGAGAAGATCCTAAATATGCTTGAGCTTTAATTTCCTTGTCTACAATCTAGAAATAACAAATAGATCTCTGCCTTATTGGTTCATTATAAGAATTAAGAATATATGTATATGAAGTCTATTACATAATTATTAGATGTTGGGTTAAATTCAGACTATTAAACTTCCACTGAACATAATTCACTAAATGATAGGAATACAAACACTGAAATGCAAAGATATATCTTTTACCCTCAAAGATATAACTTTCTAACTTTTTTTTTTCTTTTGGGGTCCCAGGTATTGGACTCAGGTAGCACTGGACCACTGAACCACATCCCCAACCCTATTTTGTATTTTATTTAGAGACAGGGTCTCGCTGAGTTACTTAGCAGCTGGTGTTTGCTAAGGCTGACTTTGGATTCTTGATCTTCCTGCCTCAGCCTCCGAAGCTGCAGGGATTACAGGTGTGTGCCACCATGCCAGCTTCAAAGATACAACTTTCTAATAGAGAACATATGCATATTATCCAAACAATTAAAAATCAGTGTGAAAACCATCACAATAGATGTACACACAAAGCACCCTAGTGCCATAGAAATAAGGAGCATAATTAATTCAAGGCAAAACACAATTTGTCAGAGAAGTTTTATATGGGAGTGATTTATTAAACTTGCATTCTCAGTGATGTCAGTTCTTCAGGAAGAAAACATTTCTGGTAACAATACCCTTCGTGGAACAGATTGTGTGAGTATGGACACAAAAGCCTAAAGAAGCAGCCCCTTGTAGGTGGACTGTGGAAGGTGCCTGGCTGAGCATCTAGCAGGAGATGAGCTGACATGGTAGGTTTGAAGGTTGCGTGTGAGACTGTAGCACAATATTTTAGTTAGTTTTATTCTGAATACTTTGGGAAGATATGGAAATATCATTGGCAGGGAACCAACATAGAATATTTTTGTATTTCTTTTTCTTTAATTTTTTTTTTTGAAGGGAGAAGTAAAAGTGAAGAGAATGTATCATCCCTACCTCCAGGTGTTTATCTTACTTTTTTATTGTTTTTTCTATTTAGTTATACATGAGAACAGAATACATTTTGAGTCATTGTACACAAATGGTGAACAACTTTTCATTTCTCTGTTGTACATGATGTAGAGTCACACCATTGGTGTAATCAAACATGTACATAGGGTAATGATGTTTGTCTCATTCTACCATCTTTCCTTCCTCTCTCCTGGCATCCTCCCCTCATTTCCCTCTACACAATCCAGTGTTCCTCCTTTCTTCCCTTATCCCCCTCCTCCATTATGTATCAGCATCCACTTATCAGAGAAAACATTTGGCCTTTAGTTTTTTGGAATTGACTAATTTCATTTAGCATGATATTCTCCAATTCCATCCATTTACCTGCAAATGCCATAATTTTATTATTCTTTTTGGCTGAGTAATATTCCATTGTATATATATACCACAGTTTCTTTATCCATTCATCTACTGAAGGGCATCCAAGTTGGTTCCACAATCTAGCTATTGTGAATTGAGCTGCTATAAACATTGATGTGGCTCCATCATTGTAGTATGCTGATTTTAGATCCTTTGGGTATAAACCAAGGAGTAGGATAGCTGGGTCAAATGGTGGGTGCATTCCAAGTTTTCTGAGGAATCTCCATGCTGCTTTCCAGAGTGGCTACACCAATTTACAACCCCCAGGTGTTTATCTTCTGATGGGGAAGGCCATATTCTTGCATACATGGACATGCTGGCTCCTTTACCCTCATCATCAGGATCGGAATTTATACCAAGACCCAGAGTAGGGGCTTCATCTATGTAGCCTAGAGTTATTGGAGATAATGTAAGCAATACACAGACCAAACATCTAAGTGTTGAAGGTTTTCTACCACGTCTTAGTAAGAGTGAACAAGACTTGGCATGATTCTTATCCTGCAGACCAGGGAAAACTAACTCACAGTTGGCCACAAAGACTCACTGTTTATGATTCAGAACATCCTGACCGATGTCTCACTGAGACTATTTCTGAGCAGTATCATATCCCATTGATATTTCATTCTAAACAGTGTCCCAAATATTTAGCATATTGCCTATATATGTTAATAATAACAAAATTCCTATTACAAGATGCCTCTCAATAATTAAACTTATTAATTATAATTTTATTGGATTTTTCAGACATTTATATTTAGTTTATAACTATTTTTCTCTGATAGTCATATAAGGGCCTTAAGCATTAATAATTCATATCTGGTTAAGAATAGTTTAAATTGGCAAGATTTAAATAGCTCAAATTGCATAATTATTTTCTTTATAAAGAACCCTTAATTTGAGAAATACTATATCATACATATATTCCTTATGTGGCATAATTAAGAATTGGAAACATTCTATGCTTGATCAAAATTTTTAGATTATGAATAGTTACAGGAAATATTGGGCCATTGCAGTTTCATGTACTCTTTATTTTTATTTCAAAGGCTACTATATGTAGGGCACCTGCCTTGTTTAGCTGTTAATCTGTAAGTTCAAATGACATGACAAGACAGATGATCACTTTATCAGAACAGCCAATTAGCCACAGAGAAGGACAACCACCATGAAGCATTATTTCATGAATTCAACCCATTCTGGGGTCTGGCCTTTTTTTGTTGGCCCAGGAATTTCATAAAGAGTGAGGGGTGGAAGCTTGCTTTCTCTCATGGGTGGGAACAATCTTCTCATCAGAATACCACGGAGGTGATTTGCAATCAAAAGTTTGCTTTGAAATATCTGGACTCAAATCCAGAAGTCCCTTATATGATTCAAATGTCCATAACAATAAGCTTAATAGCCTGATGTACCCATGTCCATAATGAACACCCACCTGCTGGCAGAAGAAAGACTGAGCCTTGGCAAGAGTGTCCTCTCCCCTAAGGGCAGTTTGAAGGGACACTGTTTTCCTTTGCCTTTAAACATATTTTTCTTGTAGGTCACTGACCAACCTACCCTCTCCTTATTTCATTTGACTGTACCATTGCATCATTAAATGCATTCATCCTTTAAATAAGCTTCAACATAGACCACAAGTCATTCCTTAAAGTTCATTCATTGAAATATTAATAAACGTTTATCAAGGAACTTTTACAGAGTAGACCCTGGGATAGATGCATAATAAATAAGACTCTTCTTTTGCAGAACTTTCAGTCTACTGGAAAGCACAAACAAGTGTTCAGACAATCACCATACCATGTGGCATGTATCCCAAAGATAGTATACAGTGCTACGACTTAGTCTTTTTTTTTTTTTTTTTGCAAAGCATTTCAATATTTATTGCATAGATATTTTATAGTTGAAAAATGATATATCACAATACATGAATGGCTTTTAGCTGCTTTGAAATTGAAGTGTTATGGTATTTTGGCTTTGGGACTTTCTGACTTGTTTCTTTTTAAAAATTTATTTATTCTGATTCATTGTAAACAAATGGGGTAAAACTTATTTCTCTGGTTGTACATGAAGTAGAGTCATACCATTTCTGTAATCATACATGTACATAGGATAATGATGTTCATCTCAATCTATTATTTTTCCCTTCCTCCCAGCCCTCCCACCCCTCCCCACTCCTCTTTCCTCTATACAATCCATCCTTCCTCCATTCTTGCCTCCCTCCCACCCCCCATTATGTATCATCATCCGCTTATCAAAGAGATCATTCAACCTTTGGTTTTGGGGGATTGGCTTATTTCACTTAGCATGATATTCTCTAACTTCATTCATTTGCCTGCAAATGCTATAATTTTATTATTCTTTAAGGCTGAGTAATATTCCATTGTGTATGTGTACCACAGTTTCTTTATCCATTCATCTATTGAAGGGCATCTAGGTTGGTTCCACAATCTGGCTATTGTGAATTGAGCAGCTATGAACAATTGATGTGGCTGCATCACTGTACTATGCTGATTTTAAGTCCTTTGGGTATAAGCCAAGGATAGCTGGGTCAAATGGTGGGTCCCTTCCAAGTTTTCTAAGGAATGTCCACACGGCTTTCCAGAGTGGCTGCACTAATTTGCAATGTATGAGTGTACCTTTTTCCCCACATCCTCGCCAACACCTATTGTTGCTTGTGTTCTTGATAATTGCCATTCTAATTGTGGTGAGATGAAATCTTAGGATAATTTTGATTTGCATTTCTCTTATTACTAGAGATGTTGAACATTTTTTCATATATTTGTTGATTGCTTGTAGATCTTCTTCTGTGTAGTGTCTGTTCATTTCCTTAGCCCATTTGTCGATTGCGTTATTTGTATTCTTGTAAAATTTTTTGAGTTCTTTATAGATTCTGGAGATTAGTGCTCTATCTGAAGTATGTGTGGCAAAGATTTTCTCCCTACAACTTAGTCTTGAATCAGGATTATCTTTTATAAGGTTATGTCTGTTTTGGTCAACTTTGTGTCACTGTGATTAAAATACCTGAGCAGATCAACTAAGAAGAGGATAGGATGATTGGGACTCAGTCCATAGATGACTGATTACTGTGGGCCCAAGATGAGAAGGAGCATCATGGCTAAAGGGTCCAGTAGAAGAAAGCTGCTCAGCTCATAGTGGAGTCAGAAAGCACAGAGAGAAGGGTGAAAAGGGCCAAAAGAAGATGCACCCTTCCAGGGCATTCCCCCACATTAACCTACCTCCTCCAACCATGCCCCATCTGTCTATAGTTACCACCCAAGTGGGTCCATTCGAAGTACGATGAACTGATTAGGTTAGAGCTCTCACAGTCCAATCATTTCACATCCGAACATTCCTGCAATAACAAAGGAGATTTTAAGGAATACCTCATATCCAAACCATAATAATGTCTAAACCAAAATGCAAAAGATAATCAAGAATAAGTTGGAAGAAATGCATATGTCTGTTATGGGGTACAACTTAAGAACAGACTGATCACCACTGAGAAGTCCAAATTTGTGAGTCTTTATTAAGCTGGCCAGCTGACTATCTCATACAATGCCCAAAAAAATGGCTTTTGGGAGGACAGCCCTGACCACAGGGTTGTAGGGGTTCTTATACCCAAAATCACATTAATCATAAGTGTCTGTTGCTATGATTCGAAATTACACATTAACATCATGAGATCATCGACAGAGGGGGAAGTGGTACAAACTAAAGAATGGTTGCTAACATCCACACGATCACTGTTCACATGGTACATTGTTTAGGAGCAATAGGAATCAAAAGAGAGCAATCCTTTACTACCTAGGAGTTGCTATTGTATATTATTAAGCATGTCACACCAAGTAACTGATGATGGGCACAGAGGCAGGGTGTTCCCATGGGAGAAGCTTATTTCCTACATAACATGGAGTCTCAGAGCAAAATGGAGTCTGTTTAGTCATTTCCCTTAGAGTCTGGCCTATAACATTCTCATGGAGTCAGATCTGTCAGCCCATCACATGTCTATTTGAAATGTGTGTATGCATGCATGTCTGTCTGTCTGACACATATCCAGAAAGAAAGAGAGAGATTGATTTAGATAGAGCAAGGCCACAGTGAATTGAGATCAGGAAGGAGGAGCATGTCCTCATGAGCAAATGGCATTTAATAAACTTAAAGCAAGGAATTTGCTTGCAGTAGCATTGTTCTGACCCCTTGTGTGTCGATTCTGTAGTTTACCTTTCAATCCTCAAGAAGGGAACATTTTTTATTATACCTTTATAATTAAGGCAGGAATGAGTGCTTATAATTCTGAGTGGATTCTCAGTTTAGAAATGTCGCAGCTCACACCACGCAGCTGTCACCAGCACTAAGCCAAATCCTCTATGAGCAGTTTTTGGAATAGCTTAGCAGAAGCATAGTGCATGCATTTTTTTCATTGTTATGTTTTCCACAAAAATCTTAGTGCATCTATGTTGTTACCTTACAAAATATTTTTTCATAGCCCTCTAAGTAAAAAGATTTGAACCTTTTATAAGAAAGAATTCTCCAGTTTCTCTGGGATATAATATCCCTGAACTTGGTAAACTAAAAAAAAAAAATTAATAAAATCTTTAAACAGAGCTTGCAATATCCTCCTATTTCTTTTTTATGTAGTTTTTGTTTAACATGGCTTCTGTAATTTTAAATATAATACAGGCCCCAGTCTCCTATTTCTAATATTATGTCCTCCCCCAAAATTTATCTTCCCCCAAAAGTTACAAGAATTTATTAGTAGCTAAACAAGATAAAACTCAATAGGCAAGGTACATATTAGACACATATACATATATATATATATACATATATATATATAACATATATATGAGACACAATATACTAAACAAATTATGAAAATTATTTTCTTGCTAATTATACACACAGTGAAACAATCATTCTAATAACCATTCTGACATCAAAAAGCCAATATGGCAGAGCACTTGGCAATTTGTGGTATTTCTAGATCTGGACTGATGGCCCATGTCTTTCCATAGAGTGTATTTACCAAAAGTTTAAATGCAGTGATTCTTCCCCTGTTGTGACAGCTTTTCCCTGGGCAATCTAACTTCTTTACTTGATAGTAGATGAGTGACCCATCTTACTGTCTCCTCATCTTTGTATAACCCAGAAAATTGATCCCATCACTTTAAACCTCAATAAAAAGAAGGGTTTTTTTTTTTCCTTTGTTTTTTTCCCTGCTATATCTAACTTTCCAATTTTCCACTCCCCTAGAGTTTATCTATCTGCCTCACACTATCAAGTCCTGACATATGAGAGAAAATAGCAGATATAAATGCATTTGAAGGTGAGTGAGCTATCAGGTCTTCATGGAATTGAAGATGACAAATATGAGGAAAATGAAGCAAAAATTTAGGTAGGGTATTATTGGATGCTTGATTGTGGTTTTCTAATTCCCTAATAAGCTCCAGCAGTCCTACAGCTTCTGGTAGGTAGGTAGGTAGGTAGATAGATAGATAGATAGATAGATAGATAGATAGATAGATAGATAGATAGATAGATAATGTGTCTCTGTGTTTTAAAAAGAGAACCATGAAGTCCTCAAGATGTCTTTAAAACTAAAATCAATCAGAGTATTTTTAAGGGGAAGCTGACTGTACTGAACTGTAGTCTTCAGACTATGTAATTTTTAAAATGTCAAGCACCCAAGGGTTAATTCTGTTAGTTGCAATCAAAGATAAGAGTTTCAGAAAGTTTGTAATTGCATATGCTGGCCTCCAGAGCTGTACTTTTAGGTAAAGCATACCTTTACAATGCTGGAGATAAGAGGGCTGGACATGCATGTAACAAATAGTCCTTGGGCAAAAGGCAATATCTCAAGCACTGTTCTTTTCTTTAACATTTGTTAGTAGAATATGAAAAAACATGAAAGGTGTGTCAAAGACCAAACAACATCAACGAAAAAGGTGGGGGTGGTTGGAACTAGAAAAAGAACTTCTGGGAAAAATATTGAGACACTTACACTCAGAGACAGTGAATTGACCCAGACCTACATATTCAGCACAGTGAACTCTTGATACATCCTTGTCCATCTTTCCTAAAATATATCCCTTCAAAGCTACTTGTTCACGTGCAAACTTTGATTATGGATTTACTATTCAGAGATTAATGTGTTTTTAATCACAGAAATATCCAACACTTTGGTGAAAATTCTGAGATGCTTAAAATGAAGGTAATTCTTCTTTGTAGGGTTCTTTGATGGATTCAGTGAAATAATGTATGGAAAGCACGTTAGTTCAGTGCTTTGCAAATCCTCAATTACATCAGATATAGTAGCAGCTACAGTTGAAGTGAAAGTAGAAGCTCTTTTCATTATAATTCAACCAGGATCCAGAGGTACACTTTTTTGGCCATAATGCAAGGTCTGAATATGGAAATTTTGATCAAAAAAGGATAATTATTGAGTAGCAAAAGCACCAATACATTCATAAATAGTATGTAAATCCTATGATCCTAGGTTTTGGCACTTCTGTCCCATGTCCTACTGGAGTTTTGTCCTTTTAGTGTTCTTGAGAACCCTCTAAGTCCTCTGTGATACCTGCAGCAACATTTCTTCACAATTTGGTGGGGTTTTAGTGTTGAGTAGAGGGCATAGTGGAAAATGGCCCTTTCAGGTATAGTATCCACCTTGATCAAGCACAGCTCTAAGTAAAACTGTTTTGGTTGCAAAAAAAAAGAAAAGAAAAAAAGGACTTTGAAAGCTCTCCTAGAGCTTATAGTCTCTGGAAAATACAAACAAGTGTTCATGAAATGGTTATACAATGTGGCATGTATCCTGAATGTAGTATATAAAGCAAATAGAAAAGTGAAAGAAGGACATAATATAGACTAGAATTGGCACACTCTTGTATCATGATATGTCTAAACTGAAATGCAGATGCTGAGCAAGAAGTAGTTGGAAGAAGCACATATGTTTATTGGAATCTGTATGTGTGCATGTCTCTCTGTCTAAAACAGAGGGAGAGAGAGGTCCCGAAAGCAGTTGTGGGATAGACATGATGGCAGTAAAAATCATCTGTGATAAAATAATGGCCCCACAAGATGGACATATCCTAATCCATAGAACTTTTAAATGTGTTACCTTATATGACACAGACTTTGCAGATGTCATTAAGGTAAGGATCTTGAGATGGAAAGATTATTTTGAATTATCTGTATCATCCCAGGGTACTAAAAGGGGAAAGAGGAAAGCAGAAGAGTCAAAGAAGGACATACAAGGATGAAAGCAGAATTTTGAGTGATATAGGACCATGTGCCATCAAATGCAAGAAGTCTCTTGAAACTGGAAAAGGCTAGGAAATGGATTCTCCCCCAGAGTTCAAGGAGGAACATAGCCCTGAGACCCATTTTAAATTTTCAACCTCCAGATTTGGGATTATAAATTTGTGTTGTTTACTCATAGAAATATCTATTTCTTTGGTAATTTTCCACAACATCAATAGGAAATCAGTAAACCATCAATTTGGAAGTAGAGTCAGTTTTCAGATGCCCTTACTGGCAACTATCCTCATCTATAAACTCAAGACCTCAGAAAAATAAAAGTAGTTTCTCATAGTTCAGGGACCTCTTGACTCATGTTTCTAGAGTTTTTGTTTTTGTGTGTGCCACTGAGTAGACTGAATGAATAAATACGAGGTATCCCTTACATGTCTGTGGAAGCCCTCTTTTTCCTTATAGAAAGCAATAATAACTATAAATATTTTGGGGTAATAATTTAGATATTATTTGTACATAAAGTTACTTGGAATGGTATCTGGCAATGTCTGTTCATTATATTGGTCTCAAGGAGTATCCTTTCTATGCCTCACAATGTATCCTTCCCTCTCATAGCTCAGCTCATTTATTTATTTATTTATTTATTCATTCAGAAAAGTATATTGACTACCAGGCATGTGTCTGGCCCTCTTCCATGTGCTGAGGACTTAGCAATGAACACAACAGAAAGTGCTCCTTGCTCCATGGAGCATCCATTGTGTAGGGCTAAGTTAATTAATAAACAAAAGCAATAATGATAGTATAAAATATGCAGATAAGGGAGTGCTAGGGAGTTTGTAGAGGGATGTTAACTTAAATTAGGTGACAAGGAAGGCCTCACTGGAAAGATAATGTTCAAGCACAGTGCATCAGAAAGCTAGTCTTGCAGTTATTTTGAGCAAAAGCAATCCAGACAGAGTTCCAGGTACAAAGTTCATAAACTTTTGTTTCTCTCCTGGAGCAAGTAAATAAAATACTACATTCGTTACCTCATTCTCCCTTCCAGATACTGTACCATTTCTCAATTCTGGCTCCCATGTTGCATGTTGTCTACATCCTAGATTATGTATTGTCCTTTTTTTTTTTTTTTTTTTTTTTGCATTATGTCTCTTGTTTTTTTCCCTAAAAAATTGTAAACTCCACAAAGATAGGGATTTTGTCCATTTTACACTACTGTATCACCAAATTCTAGAAGAGGGCCTGAGCACATGTATCATAGGTATTTGATAAATATTTGCTGAATAGATAAACCAATTAAAATGTTTTGAATGAGTAAATTGGTTAGAATTCCTGTACTTGGTATTTATTATTAAGTATATTTTCTTCTGGTTTTGCTTCCATTAAGTCTCTACTTATGAAATCTTCATCCTTATTCTGGTTGGAAATTTAGGACAACCATATTTTGAATATGAATTTCTTCATATAAAATTTTATCTCTTCCCTCGTCAACTCCGCTTAAAGACCGTTCGGTTTTAGAAGGAAAAAAGTCAGTGTTTGGATAAAGCCTTTAGTTTGATCAGGTGTTCCTTTTTGTTCTTTGTGCTGCTGTCCCAACTATGTGGGAAAGTGAATTGAATTGTCAAATATCTTTGAAAAAATGGCTACAAAATATATTTAGTGCATATTTTAGTCAGACTTGATTTTTTTTTTTTTTTCCTATTTACAGCCTGAAACAATTGTATTCATGGGTGGAGATATGTGGCTCATTTGTAAAGAGATAAGTCATGTGAAGCAGTTAACGTATTACCTGGCATAGGTCAGTTGTTCAATAAGTGCTTGTCATTCATTTATTTATTTGTCATGCATTTGATTACTGAAAGATGGATGCTGAGAGGCAAAACCACTGTGTGGAGATGTAGGTGACAACTTCATTCATTGACTATTTTTATTGTCCCAATTGCAATACATGGGTGCTATGATTATTTTAGTGCCACTTAAATTCCACAAATCTTTAAACCCTACCATCAAGCATTCATATAATCACTTGTGCATACCACCTGAGCAGTATGTGTCCTGTCTGTGTTCAGTATACATGACTGTGCATGCATATGATTTCACATTTTGGAAACGATCACCATTCAGAACCAAGTAAATGCATTTGAAAAGTAAGTAACCTATTAGCACTGCAAATTAACAAGAATGAAATAATGGCACTTGTTATAAGCTCCTGAACCTACTTAACAACGGACACATGAGGTGAATGGTCTTAAATTTAGAGACTTTAAAGATAGGAGGACAGAACTTTCTAGTTTCTAGGTCATTGACTGAAGAAACCTCCCAGTTGCTCTTTTCATATTACTTTGGATGTGTGTATTTTAGCCCGACTATTGGTATCAGGACTTCATGATTGTTGAGAGAAACATAATTCTTGCTCCAATTATTACAGGAAAAATAAAATCTCAAGATCATTCATTAGCTTATGGATCTGGGAATATTTGGCTTTAGGCTCTACTAGATTAAGGGCAACAAAAGGTGGCAAAAAGATACCCCTCTTCAGACATACTGCACACAAGCATTTCCTCCAGACTCTTTCCCAGAAGTTCAGACATAAATCTGAGAGATGAAACTGTTGTGGCCAGAGGAATGCTTTGTTTAGGGAGTGAATTGGGTGGCCATGACCAGCTGGGGCAAAATAAGAGAACATTACCACAAAAGGGATGAAGGGATGCTTGTGGCATTGTCACAATTCTTCACTCCTGTGCAAAAGCCTCCCAATGTGAAGGGAAGGAGATGGCTCCTATGCCCACCTTAATTGCTTGCAAACCTGGTTTTCCATTAGAATCACCTGGGTTGCTTTTTTAATTTTTTTTAATTTTTACAGACTGCATTTTGATTCATTGTACACGAACGGGGTACATCTTTTCATTTCTATGGTTGTGCACAATGTAGATTCATACCATTTGTGTAATCATACATGTACATAGGGTAATGTTGTCTGTCTCATTCCACCATTTTTCATACTCCCCTCCTCCCTCTCATTTCTCTTTACCTAATCTAAAGTTCCTCCATTCTTCTTTCATCCCCCATCCTCCTACTCCCGTTATATATCATCATCCACTTATCGGGGAAAACATTTGGCCTTTGGTTTTTTGGAATTGGCTTATTTCACTTAGCATGCTTTTTAATCTGTAGGATGCCAAACCAATTTCTGCATCAACCATATGCAGTAAGAGAGAGGCAGAGTCATTCTCCAACCATAATCCACAGAAAACTGGAAAACATGTAGAGCAACTGTTTTCTAAAATTAAACGGCAGTCAGAGAAAGACTGTGTTCCCTTAGAGACAGGAAACAAGTGAGACAAGCCCAGTGATCATAGATATTATTCCTAGACACTCTTGCCAGATTATAGTGCAGAAATGGGGATCTCTAGCAGGCAAGAGGTCTAAAAAGTTTAGTGGATGAGGATTAGGGGTTGAGGAAGCTGAGGTGCTGGAATTTGCCAGATGGGAGAGGAAGGAGTTACACTGAAATGAGAGATTCAGAAATCTGCACATACCTCACTTGAGTCTCCTCCTGAATAGTAAACCATGTGCACAGAAGTTGAGATTCTAAAGACTGGAAAAATACCAACTGAGACTCTATGCTTAACAATCCCAGAGTCACACAGAGCTGAGAGAAGTCTGAGTTCTGGTTGCCCAGAGATAAGAGTCTTCATTGACCACCTGTGACACCTGAATAATACGTGTAATACAATACAATGCCTAAGTCCCCTTCCTTCCTTTCTTCTTCTTCTTCTTTTTTTTTTCTTGCCAATGTACAATGGCCTAACTTTGGAATTTTGAAGGAAACAATACAAAAAACAAGAAAAAAAAATGGATAATGTTATTAGTTAGAGAACAATCCCATTTTTATTTGTAGTATCAAATTCTAAAATTTAAGGGAAAAAAAAGACATCCTTTAAATTTAAAAATACATTTTCCTACATTCAATTTGGTATACTCCCTTTCCTACAATAAATTTCAATAAATGGGAATCATTTTCTTCCTTTGTTTATCCCTCATAAATGCCAAAAAGCCTTCCTGAGCCTCCTTCTCACACCAAACTAAAAAAGGACTGCACCTCCTCTGAAGCACTTGGATGTCTCATGGCCTACAAACCTGAGTGAAAGGGAGCGATCTAGAGCTATGATGCAGGTCATTCACAGCAATAGGTACTATTTGTTGATCACAGTGAGATGGTTACAGCACAAAGCCTGAGTGGTAAAATTCTGAAGCAAAATGTACTTCTTGATACATAAGAGACATTGTGTTTATAGAGCTGGCAAATATTGTGATCAATGTTCTAATCGTTAAATATGAAATTCTTTTAGTAAGATAAGATTTGGTAAATTCAGGGGGAGGGGAGCTCAAGTCATTTTGAGGAAGCCTCCCCAGCTTCTCTATTGGAAGGGAAAGTTCAAAAAGAACATGGAAAATATTTATGGATGAAAACTTTACAAGCTCAATTATTTATTTCAGAATTCATTTTCTTGCATGTATTTTTCCTTCCTTTAAAGCTGAAAATGGAGAATGGCCTGGTGATAATGATTTTGAGATTGCAATGTACTAAAGATAATTTTTTCAGCTAAACTATTCTATGGTTTGAACAGAGAAAACAAGTCATCTTTTGTGTAAAAACCCAGGGGTGGTTAGTGGAAAGACAGTGTTAAATCATCTCATGCCCTCTTGTACCTCACCTAACTCCATAGTCAGACTTCTTAAGTCAGAACTCTGGGTCCTGGATGTCCCCAGCATGTCAGAGTCTCTGAGGTGAAGTGCAGTGAAGTAACAAAGTGTACCATTTTCAAAGCTTTAGCATGAAAAAGACCAATAAAACACTATTGATTCACTTCTGGTTGGAACAAATGAGCCATAAAAAAACATTGTTCTTTAAAGGAATTATAAATTTTATGACTCTGCACTTGTCCTTATCTTAGACATCTGGGTTTTCACTTATTGTCTTTTGTCAAAATTAGAAGCGATGGTAATAAAACAGTGAGTCCTATATGTCTGGTTTTCTGTCTCAGAAATTAACCATCAGGAAGAAAAGCTCAATTTAGGTGTTACCCAGAGATGAGGCTGGTGCCTAATTGCTTCAGAGTCTAAATGATTTGAAGAAAAGCTTGCCCAAGGGTCCATGGAAACATGGACATAAGTGGAAAGCCAAAATTGTTGGTGGAGGAGCCATATGGAGTGAAGGTTACCTTATAAAACAAAACTAGGAAGCACAGGGGATGTAGAACTGGTGAGGAGAATGCCAGAGGGTTGAGTGGTTCAAGACTTAGAGTTGGAACTAACTGGGAAAATACTCTTTCCCTGACTCCATAATAGTAGCTACGTATATGGTTGCACCAGTCAGCTCAAACACAAAAATTGCTCCAGATATGTTACAAATGTTGCTTTCCCTGATGATTTTCCACATTGCCTGATGTCAAGATGATCTTTGTTTCCTTCATACTCCCAAGGCATTAATCAGTACTACTCCGATGTAATTTATCTTTTGTCCTTTACTATGAATGGTCCCTGCAGACATCGCTTGCATTCAATCTTAGCTTAACACTTTATAGCTGTATATTTTGGGGCAAATAACTTAATCTCTCTGTGCTTCTGTATTTTCATCTCTCAAATGGAAATAATGAAAGTTTCCAGATCTCATAGCTTTAAGAAAAGTAATGAGTAAATAAATGAAAAAATTCTTAGGGTAAATTTCTGCAGATCAGCAAATTTTTATTTTATTAATATAGTCATTATAATATTATATTTTACCCTCATTTCTAGTACAGTGACTGACACATTGTAAAAGACCTATAAATATCTCCTAAGCTGGTGAATGGAAGGGAATGAATCCTAAATTTATAAAGTTCCTGAAATGGTCAAAATAGTCACCTTTTAGTTAGAAAGTAAATGAATAATATTGTAGGTATCACTCCTGACAGTTTCTCAAAAGTGATAATTTCATTCTATTTTAGGGCTAGTGGACTATGATTTTTTATGTTTATTACATTTAAGCAAATAATTTCCAACATTTAGAGAAAGTTTCCTGGTTAATTTGATATTTTTGCCCTTATAAAATGCAGACAGAATCATTTGCTGAAAAAATGCAAGCTTGCCTACTTTCATCTTGATCGATGTTACAAGCCAGGGACAAAAGACATCTTAATTCTGGGTGTTGCGGAAGAGTTCCAGGAAGTCAAATCAGTTGAATAATTGTTATTAGAGGCTTAACTAAGTCCAGTGAATTGTAAATAGCCAAGCTGGATACCATTTAGGCAGAAAATTGGCTATACACGTGTGTGTGTGTCCATGGTAATGGTGGTGATTATTGAATCAGACACACTCTGTAATCCACAAAATGAAAACGTGACCTCATGTCATGATCTATACTCTTGATTTTGCTGGTAGATCTTCGAACATGTACTCTTGCTCTTCTTTCTTTTTGTCCTAAGAATGACTAGTAGGCCAGGCACTGTGGCTTATGCCTGAGATCCAGAAACTTAGGAGGCTGAGGCAGGATTTCAAGTCCAAGGGCAGCCTCAGTCACCTGGCAAAGCACTGTGCAATTTAGTGAGACCTGTTTCAAAAAACAAAAAAGACTGAGGATGTGGCTCAGTGATTAAGTGCATCTGGTTAAATCCCCAATACCAGACAAAGAGACAACAACAAAATAAATAAATAAATAAATAAATAGATAGATAGATAAATAAATAAATAAATAAATAAATAAATAAAACTAGCAGGATCAGCTTTTAAGCTATGTTATTTAATTTTCCCCAAAACTTATTTTCTCTCTGAATTCTATAGATTAACTTGTAGTATCCTTTAAAATTATCTGTGCTCTGGAAACAAACTTTTGGATTCTTTCAAATATCTCTAAGATATATTAAAATACAAGAAATGGATGGCTTTGCATTCATGTCACAGTAGCCCCTCATCTTGGTGTCACTCTGTAGTTTTCATTACCCAAGGTCAATCAGGGCCCATCGTAGCCCAAATTTTTAAGTGGAAAATTCCCAAATTAAAAAAAAAAATCATACATTTTAATTTGTGTGCTGCACTGAGTAGTGTGATGAAATCTCACGTCATCTAGCTCCATCCTGCACATCCACAGGATAGATGATACCTGCCATTAGTCATTTGGTAGCCACCTCAGTGATCAGATAATCTGTCACAGTACCAGAGCACTTATGTTTAAGTAACCCTTATTTTACTTAACAATGGCCCCAGAGCACAAGAATAGTGATGCTGACAATTTAGGCATGCCAAAGAGAACTGTAAGAAGTCAAACAGCAAAAGCTTTTGACTTAATAAGGACAGAAAAAAAAAAAAAAAAAAGAAAAGAAAAACTGTATGCTGAGGTTGCTATAATCTACAGTAAAAGAAGACATTTTGAGAGACACACCACATTCTTGTAACTTTTATTATGGCATATTGTTATTGCTGTTAATCTCTTGCTGTGCCTAATTTATGCATTAAATTGTATCTTAGGTATGTATGGGTAGGAGAAAACGTGGCAGACATATAGGGTTTGCTAATATCTGCTTGCTTCAGACATCCATGGGGGGGTCTTAGAACATACCTTCTGTAGATGAGGGGTGCTGCTGTACCTTGGTTTTAGGTCACCAGTAAGTCCCTACTAATTATCAACCTCCTGGCACACTGTTCATGCCAATAGCTCATGCATGAATTCTCCCTTACCTTTGGCTATTGAATCTCTCTCAACTCCTACTTAACTACTGTTTCTATTGATGTTTCCTTTCCAACGTGTCTCATATCAAGAAGTAACTTGCACTTTTATCTGGAATATTTATAACAGACATATAAAATTATTTTCCACATCTGGTTTCTTGCTCCTCTGCTCAACCTTACTCCTGCCACAGTTGTTTTCTGAAGCACAAATATGAATATAACCTTTTCCAGTTTTAAAATTTATAATTTCTCTCTGATGCTAAAAGATAAAAACATTTCTCAACCTGTTAATTACAACATTCCACTAGTGGATTTCCTGTAAGCTTCCCCTGACACTTCAGTTTCATCATGTTTTAACAGTGCTCTCAAAAAGGTAGTTTTCTACTTTGTTCCTTTGTTGAGTCCTTTCCTTCCAGGATACATTTTACCCTTTATATCTGTGTCAATTCTCACTGTGCTATACCAATTTGTGCTGAACTGATATGCATGGACAATATCCAGGTTAAACTCCATTATAAGTAATAACTGTCCCATCAAGGCTTGCCACCACCCAGCCACATTCTAGAATAGGGAGCAGTGGACAAGGAGATACACCAAACAGAAAATACACAAAATACACAAAACAACTTCCTAAAACATAAATTTTAACCCATAGTAAATAAACTACTATATTTCATATTAAACCGTGTAATAGAATAGATAATGTTACTGGTTTCCCCAGTAGGTCTTCCTTCAATAGAAAAGGCTTATTCCTCTACTGACACCTCACGGTTCTGAGATGGCTTCCATTTACACCATATCTCTACCTCCTTAGCTCCAGGTGGTTGACCTAGTGCAACTCTGACCTAACTTAGGTGAATCAAAATCCTTTCTTGTGATTTTTGACAACCTGACACTAACATGAAGGACTACCTCTCTCATGCTAAAGATAGATGCAAGATATGGGAACTAAGATTTAAGTTAGTAAGCACACTTATAGACTGCAGCTTTATTGGATTCACAGCAAGTGGAGATAGAGTGTGGACACCAGATAGCAAGACAAGGGAAAGGGCAAACACTTTTCTTTGGAAGGTATTATTAAATATTCATTGAACAAATGAGTGACTGCAGAAGAATGCATTTATTAGCAATGTACATTTGTAGATTATAAAATCAGATGAAGAGCGATAGCAGAAAAGAGTAGAATGGGGAGCAGGAAAGACAGATTGTGAGGTTGTTTTTTTTTTTTCTTTTGTGCAACAGTCCTGTAAGTTGATGTTGTGGGTAGGGAGAGACTGATACAAAAGAAACAGCAAGATAGCGGTTAGGCTGAAATTTTGTGCATTATTTTTTGAGGAAACAAATAACTTAGAAACCAGATACTTTTTTTTTTTTCCTTCAGTTTCACTCCCTCTTACTTCATCTTTTAAATATAATAGGGTCATGCAACCTTAATGTTTTTAATGAGTGGGTTCCTCACAGAAAATCACTGCAAGCCAGAGCCTTTTCTCAAAAGTATCGCATGAGAGGAACATTATTTTTTATTGGAGTCCAGTGGACCAGTCAGTACAAGATATGTGCTGACATGCTTAATTCAACAAATCTTCTCCACCTGTTAGAACATTAGAGGATACCTGCATTAAACCTTGATGTTCTGGAGTCACTGGTTTCACGCTTGCCTTGGATTCCCTTTCATAAGGTAGCACCTTCCCAGAGAACTGTATTTACTAAATTTGATCAGGCACAATATCTTCTCAGCAATTGTAAGAACCAGAATCTCATGTTCAGTGAGGCTGAGTTAGAAGCTCCAAGTCATTATCTCTGTCGAACAGACATCTGTCATGTTTTTTCTGGTTTAAAAAGTCTCAGTCGAATGCACCTGTGGGTAATAGGTTACTTTATAAGAGAAGACAAAGCAACTGCATTCAAATAAAAAAAAATAATGTTCTTAGTTACCTGAAGCTTAAATAAAATATTTAAAAATTTTTTTTTTCTTTTGTTGGATAAGCAGTCTAGTAAAGCAGGAAACATGCCAATTGGTCTTTATTTGTCAGAGTTCTAATAATGCCGAAAACCCAGAAGGCTCTAAAGGAATTTAAAAGTTCATTTTGGATTTTTAGACTGATCTTTTTTATTTATAATGGTCAGGTATGAAAAATCAACAAAATTTGGTATCAGAATACTGGCTTATAAAACAGTTACCCAAGGAAAAAAATGAATTTGTTAATTAGTTTAGTAATTCCAAAATGTAAACATACATCAAACATCACAATGTACCCCATAAATATATGTAATTACAATTTGTCAATTGAAATGAAAATCTTAAGAAATAGGTGCATATTAAATGCTAAAAATAGAAAATATGCACATATGCTCATTAAAACTTGTTTGAAACAAAGAACTAGTTAAATTTATTATATAAGGGAATTTTAATTGACTTTAAAATATGCCATAGCATAGTTTCAGCACTTTAATTCTGTTAATTTACCTATAAATTCATAATACTGATGGGAAAATATTATCCAGATCATTTTAAGTAAGTCATAACCTGGGCATGATGGCACACATTTGTAATCCCAGCAGCTCAGGAGGCTAAGGCAGGAGTATTGTGAGTTCAAAGCCAGCTTAAGCAACTTAGTGAGACCCTGTCTCTAAACAAAATATAATAAAAGGGCTGGTGGTTAAGTGCCCCTGGGTTCAATCCCTGGTACCAAAAACAAAACAAAACAAAATGTCATAAAATCAAATTGAAATATATTATACACTAATAATTCAAGTAACCAAATAAAAACATTTATAGTTACTATTACTATTCATGTGCTAAAACAGTTTGTCATCCATCCAAATCAAATATGAAATGATGACTTGTCTAGGAATTCAGGTAATCAGATCTGTTCTTTTCAGATGCATGTCTGTGTGCAACTTCTTTTAACTTTGTTTTATTGTTGTGTTTTATTTTTCTTTGAAGCCAAATATAGGAATGAAGTGCAATCTAATTGAATAAAGATTTGTTTTTCAAGATAATTCTTCATAAATATTTACAATGGAAATGAAAATTTAAACTAACCAACTCCTCCTCAATGCCTACTTGGTGAAGGACAGTTCCTTAGCTATGTTGTAAATTCAGATTCTTCCCCTGTGAAACTCACCCTCAGCTATCCTTAGAAACTGCTGTGTATCCATGCCAAGTAGTTCTAAGTCAAAACAGCAGCCAGAAAGGCAACTGCCCTTGTCCATGCCAGGTGACGTTTCACTGCTACCACCATGGATAATGTAATAACAAGTTTTCCAACCACAGCCTTGTCCACTAGACATGCTCCACCAAGCCCTAAGGCTCAGTTTGTGATGGGCTGACATATCTGACTCCATGAGAATGTTATAGGCCAGACTCTCAGGGAAATGACTAAACAGACTCCATTTTACTCCTAGACTCCACGTTATATAGGAAATAAGCTTCTCCCATGGGAACATCCTGCCTCTGTACCCATCATCAGTTACTTAGTGTGACATGTTTAACAATAAAGAATGACAATTCCTATGTAAAGAAAAATTTGCTCTTTTGATTCCTATTGCTCCTAAACAATGTACCATGTGAACAGCGATTGTGTGGATGTTAATAACCATTCTTTAGTTTGTACCTAGGTAAGGGTCATTTTGACCCACTTCTCCCTCTGTTGATTATCTCATGGTGTTAGTTTGTAATTTCGAATCATAGCAACAGACACTTATGATTGATGTGATTTTTGGTATAAGAACCCCTACAATCCTATGGTAGGGGCTGTTCTCTCAATAGCCATTTTTGGGGGGCATTGTGTGAGACAGTCAGCTGACCGGCTTAATAAAGACTCTCAAATTTGGAGTTCTCAGTGGTGATCGGTCTGTTCTTAAGTTGCACCCCATAATAAGTTTTGGTCCAATTTCAAAGAAAGGAGGGTGAAAGTAGAAAGCGAGATGCTGAGAACACAGTCTGGGATGGAGTGAAACCTGCGCTTCTTGCCTTCGGAGCCCCTCCCTTCAAGGCCTTCCTTTCTCAGACCTTCCTTTAGTACATTTTCTCGTACCTAAGAACGCTTCATTGGCACTTCAGTTTTTGCTTCTAATAAGTCTGCTCTGAAACTTGATGGCAATGTGTGGCTCTTCATTAGAAGGCTTTTCACAAAGTGCTGATGAATTTGTAAAAACAATTGTCTTTATAAACTACTACAGATTTTCAAAAAGTGATCTGAGTTGATGGGTTTGCATTGGTTTGCAATCTCAGAAAATGATTTTTTTTTTCATTTGTTCCCAGGGTAATAAGGATTTAAGGGACTGTGTTACAATAATTAACTTTCTACAGGTGTTGAGTAAACTAAGAAGTGATTATATATGTACAACAGGGGTGGCTATCTTAAAAAAGTTTGAATATGCATTATCTTAGGCACGTAATTGGGAAACCAGATGTATAGCCAAGAGGTTGCTTGATGAGCACAGAATTATTGTAAAGACAAGGGAATGGAGAAATTGGACAGTGGGTGAGGTTATATGAACACTTGAGGCAAAGAATGGAATTTGAATCACAAGAATCTCCATTCAAATTTTGTGTTACTCTAGGGACAATTTTAAGCTGTTTAGGCTCCAGTTTTCTTAGACAAAAAAACTAAATAAGAATCTCTCTTAAAATGCTGAAAAATTTAAATCAGTTTGATTCAGAGGAAGGGTTCAATAAGTTACAATATTAACTAGAATATTGTCATTGTTATAATTTATCCATGCTAATTAAGATGCATCCTGCTCCACTAAAGAGTTCAATTTTTAGTAGTTGGCATGTCCTGGTGCCCAGATAAAAGGAACCTTCTGACTATTTTTCCCTAAATAATGACAAATTATACTTGTCTGATTTTCATTTTCTTAAACTCAATGAAAATTCTTAGTTCTCTTTGTGATATCACAGGAAAACTTATATTTTGATCTACCTGATTTGAAAGTCATCCTATTTCCCTGGGAAAGTTAAATCTCTGACCTTCATTTGTAAATTTAGGGTGAAAATCATAAGGTTAGATATGGAGATTCTGTCTTACAATGAGGGGGATACTTAAAAATGCCCAACACACTCCCTGGTCCACAATAACTTCTTTAACAATGCTAACTACTATGTTTTTACAAACTAGTACCTAGAGTGATTACTCTTACTTAGTTATTTTGAGTCTGGTTAGTTTCTATTGGAGGAAAGAACATTTTCTGGCTCTTCCCAGTGTAGAGAGTATATACACTCTGGACCTTGAAGCCACTCATATCTGATGTTATTGTTCGCAAGACATAAATATGAAAGATATGAGGACATTAGAAAGCCCATTTAGACCCAGAAAGAAAAGGATAGGATGCCCAGAACTTCTTATATACTTGTTTCAATAAAATCTTTCCTATGGTATTGAATAATTCATTCAAAAGGATTAAAATCAACAGTCATTGGTCCTTAGTCCATTCTAGCTGCTATAATAAAATCACATGAACTAGGTGACTTATAAACAGAAGAATCTTTCTCACAGTTCTGAAGGCTGAGAAGTTCCATGAGCAAGGTGCCAGCAGATTTAGTGTCTGGCAAGGATACTATTCCTCACTATGTCCTCGTATGGAGGAAAGGGCAGATAAAATCCCTTCTATTTTTATAAGAGCACTAATCCCGTTTATGAGGGCTCCACCTTCATGATATAATCACTTTCCTAGGCCTCACTTCCTACTACCATTACTTTGGGAATTAGGATTTGAGCATACGAATTTGGGGGAAGAGTCAAACATTCATTCCATACCATTTATATTATGTAATTTATCCCCTCAAGTCCAGAGTTGATTTTTCATCATAACTATACACAGATAACAGAGGTATGTGCATGTGAACATATGTGTACACATATATAAATGGACATAAGGATATATTATACTATGTATATAATTGCAAGCAGATAAATATTTTAATGGGACATATTTTATAGAAAAAAGTAATTAATTTCCACAAATAGTGGTCATATCGTCAAAGATTTCAAACAGGGAGTAGTGTGATCAGTTTTGTATTTTAAATAGATTATTCTGACTGCTGTACAGAGAAGTAAGAGAAAAGGAACAATAGACTTAAGGAAATATGACTTGTTAGGAGTAAATGAAAGGAGAAAGCTGAGAGACCTTAAGTGAGTGCATAAGGAGCTTCTTGGAGGCATAATTTATCATGATAGACTGTTCATATGATGTGGTTTCCTGAGACCTTGGTTCTCATTACTTCTGGATTTCTAGCTATATTCCATGGTTGTTAAATTTTCTGGAAATCTAAACGTAGATGAATTGGATTCTTAACAGTAAATTGAATATATTATCAAGATAAACTTATTTCTCCTAAGCTGGAAACCATTATGTGTCAATAGCTTACTTATTTTCCTTATCTTTTCCTTAATGAGTTTTAATACTCAAATTTTTTCCTATTTATAAGAACTACCAGTAAATAAAGTACCAATAATAAGTATTTCACTGGAATTCATAGGAGAAAATTAAAACCCAGAGCAATTGCAATGTACCAACATTTTTCCCTTTTGTCTTATAACAACAAGGGATTCCATGATTAAAAGATGAAGCAAATTATGTCTAAAACTTCTGAAAGTAAGAAATAAAACAAGTTTAGTTTTGTTTTTAATTTTCTCCATTGGAGGAAAACTGTCTCTCATTCCAACCTGACATTGTGTTCTTCCTTGTAATCCAATATTAGGGCATTATTAGGATGAGATTGTTATCTCTGTAAGTGTAGTTGGAACAAATACTGAGAGTCCATAGGTGTTTGAAAGGGAATGTTGCAAAGTGGAAATTTATAATCTTTTATTATAAATTGCGCACTATAATTCATTAGAGTATAAAGGCTTTCTTTTTATTATGGAAACACAGGAACTTCATACAGGTAGAAAGTAATTTTGATGCCCAGAAATACAATACTCTGAATAAAGCCTCATTTCCCCCATAAGAGGAAAATGATATACAATCTGCCTTTGTCTTTATAAATAAAAGCCTACTCAGAGGCATGTGTCCAAATAGGCCAAACAGTACAGGAGTATAAATACCACATTTACTTCCTAGACTTTCTTTACATTTTGATCAGCATGTGTTATCTTTGATTTACAACTTTTTCAATTGTTACTTGACCCAACCGAGAAGGGGGCAAGCTTTATTTTGAACAGGAAAATGTTTCCTTAGTATTATGATCCAAAGAATTAAGTTGTATTTATGAGTGAAAAAATATTACAGGTAAACACAATGTCATGGTAATAAATAATAAGCTACAGAATTATGTTCTAGATGGATATATGAATTTTACCATCCAACCTCCTCCCTCCCTGTTTTCTTCATTACCTGAAACTATACTGTCTGTCCAGCAAGAGGAACTTGTTATGTAATGATGATTGTCATAGCTGTGACAATCTAGTCATTAAAGCAAGTTCCAGTTTTGATTCTGTGTTAATAATTATAGGTTCTTTCTTTGTTCTAAATGAGTAATCATCTGATTTCTATTATGAAAGTATGAGAATTAAATGAATGTATATGTGAAAGTGCTTTGTAAATCTCACTTCATGAAGTAGAGGTGAGTCTTGTTTCAATTGAATTTGCTTTATTTAATGAAAAAAATTCTTTATCAGCTCATCTTCTTCTTTCCCTGGATATAACATTACCATGACTATACTGTAGTATCCTGCTGCCTCACTAGTTTGGGTGGATGGATGGGGTTTCTGGGGATTGAACCAGCAGCACTTAACCACTGAGCCACATCCCCAGCCCTATTTTTTCTTTTATTTAAAAACAGGATCTCACTGAGCAGCTTAGCACCTAGTTTTTGCTGGGGCTGCCTTTGGAAGTCGCTATACTCCTGCCTCAGCTTCCCAAGCCGCTGAGATTACAGGCCTGCTGCCTCACTATTAGTGTGATCACAAAGGATATAAATTTAGGTGACTCCAAGTAGCACAGCTTCATTGTGAATGAACAGAGTGCTCTCTTCACGTTTCAACATTTTAATCACATATACTTCCTTTTTTGTCATAACAATTTGAAAATTATAGAATCTTTTAAAATTGAGAAGTGAAAATCTTGTTAAATATATACTACTGAAAATACTTTGGTCACTTATTTTAAAGAGACTTTTGATAGCATACAACATAAAATCATGTATCTATTTTACTTAGTCATATAAAAATACATTTGCTCATCCAATGCACAAACTTTTGAAAATCAGTAAGTGACAGGTAATGTTCTATGCTGTGGGTTATGGCAATAATCTAGAGAAGGTTTATACACACCATTGCCACAGGTAGAGATGTACATCTCTATATACAGATACAACGTAACTCATGTATAACCTTCACTAATGGGTATTCAGGCTTTTTCCTGTACTTCACAACTCCCACAGACTCCCCAGATCCAGAAAGGAACAAGGGATTCTCAGTACATATTCCTTTCTGCACTTGAGCATATGTTCACTAAGTGAAACTGATAGGTCAAAATTATTGGTATTTACTTTACAAGATATTGCCCCACTGCCTTTTGGAAAGTTGTACAAATGTAAACTCGAAGGAATAATGCATGTCTTACATAACATGACTATTTCGCTTCTCTGATAAGTAAATAGTAAGCTTTCTGATTAAATTTTCCCAACTTAATAATGCTGAGCACTAGTAAATGCCTTTAATCTTGTCCTCATTGATGTTTAGGTATTTTGAATATCATGGATATTAGTCCTTTTGGTTTCCAATAATATTGAATTATTTTATTCTAAATTTGTTTAAGTTTATTGCTTAAAGACATGGTTTATTTTGATGTTTTACTATTTAAATTTATCAGTGATTTTTTTATATTACTTCTAGATTTTTGTCACATTTCAAGCAAATTACAAAAATACCAACTTGTTCTAATACTTTAGCATTTTCACTTTTTTTTCTACATTTTTATTAGTGCATTATAGTTGGATATATTGATGGGATTTGTTGTTACACATTCATACATGCACTCAATGTAACAATATAAGTTGGCAAATATTTCTGGAGAGTATTTTCATTTTTTACGTCTAACTCTGTGACCCTAACTACTTTTCTAATAATTTAAAATGTAATTTTCATTTATATTCTTGTATGTACCTGGGTTTATTTTGGACATCTCTCTTTTGTTCCATTAGTTTGTCCATTCTTTGGTCAGCACCCTATTCTTATAATCACTGCAACTATGTTTTATATCTGGGAAGGTAATTAAACCCTCATGACACTTAAAAACATTTCTGCAGTATTATATATTTATATTTGCTCTTCTAAATCAATTTCAAAATAGTTTTGTTCATAAGTTTTGGGGGACTGCATTTTATTTTCTAGATTTATGTATGGAATATTGACATCTTTACAATTTTGAATCATCTGGTCTGAGACCAAAAATATATCCCTATATTCAAATTTACCTTAGTTTTTAATTTGTACAGCTTCCATTTCTTTTTAAATTCTCAAAGATTTTATGGTTTTATTGCCACAGTTAGAAGGATTTTTTAAATTAAACTTATGAATCATTTTTTATAATATTTAAAATCTTTAAGTTCTACTAGCTGTTTAAGTTTATTGTTTTGAGTTGTCTGGTTAAAAATCCTATCAACTTCAAGTGATTATAATATTTCTTTGTGTAAATTGTTATAGTACTATTAACCATGTTTGTCAGCACATTCAGAATAATATTAAGTAGCTCTAATGATAAAAGATATCCTTAAGTTGATTTTGGCTTTATTGGCCTTGCTTCTAGAATAATCACCATTAAGTCTAAATATCATATTGGCCTTTGGTATTTTATTTGCTCTTTTTCCATGTGTACATAATATATACATGTATATATATAAAAATATAAATTTATATTTTAAGAAAGGCTTACATAGTACTCATTTATTAAACATTTTTATTAGGAAAGAATTTTAGGTTTTATCCAATGTTCCAAAGCACACATTATTCATGTGGTCTTTCTTCATTGATCTACTATAATAATGGATTATAGTCATTGATATCCTAATACGAAAATATTTTTGCTCTCAAACAAGGAACCATGCTTGGCCACAATAAATTATTCTTGTAATATGCTGCTGAATCATTTTCATGGCTCTTTCTATTCATCATGGTAAATGAAACTATCATGTAATTTTCTCATTTAAGTGTTCACTTTCTCAGGATTTGGATGTTACTCAGACTTTGTAAAAATAATCAGGAAATGTCTTGTATTTTGTTCAGTTTTGTAATCTTTTAAATAACATTGAAATCCTGTGTTACTTTAAGGATAAAGAATTTAATTTTGAAACCATCTGAGTTTGGCACTATTTCAGGAAATAACTCTTTGACCATGTTCTTCATATCCTCCATGATTATTGACCTGTTAAGGATTTTTATCACTTCTTAAGTAAATTTTGGTGGTTTATGCTTTCCTAGAAAATCAATCATTTTATCTAGGTTTCAAACATTTAATTTCCTCTATAACTAAATTTTTTCCCCATTTATCAAAACACAATCAGTGTTTGTACTTTCTGTCCTTTGCTACATAAGGCTAGCCAGTGGCATACTTATTAGTTTCTTTTGAAGCATAGTTCTAGAATTTTATTTCTAATTTATTTTTGGTTTTAACTTTGCCTTTCATTCTGTTTTCTGCCTGGCAATGGTTGGAGCAGGAGTGAGGGAAGCAGGATAAGTCCTAGGAGTTATTGTTTTAGTAGTATTGCTATTTTATCCATGTTGAAGGAAGAAAATTTTAGAGGAAATTCTCCAGAGAACATTCTCATCCTCTTGGCTGCTACATCCTCACCAAAAAGATGTCTTCAGTGTATTTTTTAGAATTTCAGACCCTTCCTTTTATCAATTTTTGTTGATTTAGACTCTCTTGATATCTGACATCTTTCAGTTTTGGCTCTAATCTGACATTTCTAGAGGTGAATAAAATATAGGCCTAGGAAACAAAAATATCCCCCAAAATATTCTTACTTGTTATTATTTATAACATTTTGCTGGAAATCATGTATCCCTGTGATTTTATTTGGAATTGTTATATTTCCCTTTTTGGGAACTCTTAACTATGCAACCTTGGGAAATCATTATACCTCTTTACACTTGAGTCATCTCATCTGTAAATTGGAGATAATAATAGTGCTTACCTTAAGGTTATTGTGAGGACCACATGAACTGGGTGAGGTAAGTTGTTCATGTCTTCTAAGAGTGCTGGGCACATACTGGCAGGGAGTGAACAGTTTTCATGTCCATTTCACAAAGCACTGAGATCAGAGTAGACAACAGTAGGAGAGGATGGTTATGTAAGAACCATTTCTGGCTCCTCTCCTTTCCAGTTTTGACACATCCTGAAAGCAGGCATGTTGGGGAAAGGGGCCCACAGACAGCAACCACTCTCTTGATCATCTAGACAAAATTTGACTGACAGTTTGCTCTTCACCTGTGGACAGCTGCATGTGAGGGGGCTGACTGTGGTTCAGCTGGCAGTTTCTAAGTGATGAGGGTGATGCTGTGCTCCTGTTGTGAATAGAACCATGCAGAGCTGAGTGGGAAAAGACTTGCTCTCCTGATTCCATGTAAGAATAAAATGGAACTTTATTAAATCATTTTTGACAATGTCATACAACTTCATCCCTTTCCATCTGTCTGCTCTACAAAGACTTGGAGATCAGGGATAACCTCAGCACAGAGCAGATCTGCCAAAGGGCCCAAGGCCCAGACAGCTTATGAAAGAAAGAATCATTTTAGGAAGAATTCTGATCAAGGAATCCTGGAGTATTGAACCTGGGAAGGAATAAAGTAGTTTCTTTCACATTTTATTGAAGCTATTTGCAAAAGCAGAAAAGAAGGAAAGGAAGCTTTTTGATTTAAAGCTCTATGAAAACTGCTTAAAGAATGGACAAGAAGGGGAACTTGATTCTCAGTTCAAATTTCACATTCAGTGAGGAGTGAAATAATATGACAGGAAGATTGAGAGAGAAGGAAGGAAGGCAAGAACAGAGGGAAAGAAATTAACACATGGTTTACTCAAATATGAAGCAGATGTTTTCTAAGTGTTCACAAAAATAGGTCATAAGCACATCTTGGAACTGATTTCAAGTACAGACACCCAGTCCCGAATCTAATTATAAATCAGCATTCATCTTTTTGAAAGAGATGATAATGTGGTGGTCTTGAGAAAGCAATTTGTTCTTAGAAAATACTATATAAACATATTATTTTATAGACTACTAGGATTAGAGAATTGCTGAAAATAACCAAAGAATGTAAATAAATCTATAGGACCTCATAGTTGAGACTACACATTATCTAGTGTATGAAAAAAACCTCTGCAGTTATCACTGCCTCCCCCCAACCCCCGCATCTATCTATCTACCTTTGTCCTTCCTCCTGCATACCTACAGACTCTCTCAGCTTCCAGCAATTATTTGGGGTTCCTAATATCCCAACTCTTGCACCCATGTCAGAGCAGAGCATTTCTCGCTGCAGTCTAATTTCTGAATGATCCTAGGTTTGGAGAAGAAGAGGAGAGGAAGCCCTGCCCTTCTTGGTGACCTGACAGCACTCTGTGCTCCTTCCTTCCTCTGTTCTTCACTGTGTGCACCCCGTCTCCCAGAAGGAGTGTCTGGGTATTGGCATCTGGCCTTGCAAAGGTATCTATTATAAAACATCCTCCCCACTGGACCAAAGGGGATACAGCAGTCCTGTGATGCAGTTCAAGCCCATGCGATCTTCCTTTTTGTCATTCCTGCTGAACTTCCTCAGTGTCCAAATGCCTAATCTTTTACCATCCTGCATGAACTTCACATTTGTCTGTTATTTATATTTGGCAACCAAACTCTAAACTGTGAAGGAGGGAGTCTCCTTTCCCATTTGTTTGGTATATCAACCTCCCATGCTCTGTCTCCAGCTTCTGGTGATTTCAAAGGCCTAAACACAGAATCAGCAGATTTTTAACCCTCTCCTGGGCAACTGAACTGAACATATATTCCAGGATATGAAGTGTACTACTTATTGTCCCAATTTTCCCAAAGATTAAAATTGACTCTGGAAAAGTTTACATATTCCTAGAATTATAGATGCTGCTAAGTTAAATTTTGGAACCATAAGAATCTCAGTAGTGCTTTTAAAACTTCCTATGCTCAAGCCCCTCCCCTGAAGATTTTGATTCTCGGGGTTACAATACATTCTAGGAATTTGTATCTTAAACAGCCTTCCTGAGGAATTATAATTTGTAGCCAAATTTGAGAATGTGGTATGAAAGTAGGATAAACCTACATCTAGGAAGGCAAAATTATATATGTTCACTTCAACTCCCAAGTTGAAGAAAATAGAAATTTCTATAACATAAAACCCTTTCTGTGACAAAGTACTTTAAAGATCAATTAATTTTCACAGGTTTGTAAATTTTTGTCTATCTCTTCAACAGTCCACCTGCCTCTATTCATTTATCTGACTGCCTACCTATCCATATGTTTATTTACCATCCAATATATATATTATCCCTTCTCTGGAAAGGATTTAAGAGACTTCTTCACAAATGATTTTGACTTCCTAAATTAACACTAAACACATGCTACAGAAAGAGTTTGCCAGAAAAATCTTTATAAAAACTAATATGACCCAGAAGATTTAAGAACACCTCTTACTTCATTGAGTTTTTTCTTTTGAATATTTTTTTGGGGAACTGTGTTGTTTCCCTTTCTCAATTTAAGTAACCTAATAGGAATGTTTCTAATCTTGTGATGAGAAAACTTTACTCGATATAGATTCTTAAGTTTCATTTTCTCATTTTCATCACCAAGACTTATATTCATGTGCCTTTGTTCTGTGACAAATACCTCCTCTTTTCCCTTGGGTTTATCTTTCATACATAAAACTCTACTGAAAATCTTCTTCCTAGTCATTAGTTCATATTGAAAATGCTGAGCAATTTGATTCACACTAGTTCATCTATTTCCTTAACCAATTTAAGCCTATTAACTCATTTGCCAGCTCCTTACAATTTATTTTGTTGCTCTAATCCTCTGCTCCTTGAAACTTTAGAGATGTGATTTTAGTTAGACTCAGTACAAAAGGGATTCAGTTTCAAGATGTGAAATATCTGTGCAAATGCAAAGCAGCAATTGTTCTTTCTCCGTTTATAGCTTTCATTGACTCTTCATGTTCATCTTTAGAATCCACATTTGACATACCAGTTCTGCCTGTTTTCAACTCTCTAAGACTATTCAATAAATGCAACAAACATGGATTGCTTTAAATATACTATTAAGGCACAAAGCTAAAAGATTTAATGTAGATATCGTTTTGAAATCCCCCCAAATTTACTGCTTATCATTGCAATTATAGAAAATGAGAGTGATTTCCGAGTGGAACCAACTTGCCAATTATCTAGGGCCTCCTTGGGTGAGAGCTGGACAAATAGCTAATTGAGAGTTACCCTTAGCTTTGTATTTCCAGAAATTCAATTCTTGCTAATGCATCTAGAAATGATCAGATTGAAATCTACCAGAACAGATTGTTCAATAATAGAACTCCACATAAACCAGGGTAGAAAGTTACTGATTTATAATGAGAATTAAGACTACTAACTGAACCAATTCTGGAGTCATTTAAATCATCTAGTCAGTGCGCCCGCGCGCGCGCGCGCGCGCACGCGCACACACACACACACACACACACACACACACACACACCTTCAGTTAGGGAAACTGGAATGAAAATACAGTGGGGGAAAGTTTACTTCAAAATTGAAGTCAGCTGAATGGAAATACTGAGGCTGTATATGGCTAGTGTCCTTAACCTATCAGAAGCAAGGATCAATATTTTGGGATTTTTGCTGATATAAACCCCAAATATTTAGGATAGAGAGATGAAAGAATTCTCTCATTGCTATGGTTTGAATATGGTTGCTCCCTTCAAAATTCATATTGAACCCCAGAAATAAGTTAACTTTTCCCTAATCAGCAAACAAGACCTTCCTTTTCTCATCCACACTAAAACTAAGGAAGTTTTCTGTATCATTTATTTCAGTGTTCTGAAATAAATGTTAATTTGAATGTTACTGATTTGGGACTTGAGATAACTTATATTTTCAATATGAACTTTAATTTTGTATTATTGATTAATGATTATGTGAAGTATATATTTTATTTATTTATATATTTATTATTTTTGGCACTGCTGATTGAACCCTGAGGCACTTTACCAATGAGTTACGTTGCCTGTTCTTTTTATTTCAAAATAGGGCCTCATTAAGTGGCTTAGGGCCTAAGTTGCTAATCCTAGCCAGCCTCAAACTTTGGATTCTCTTGCCTTAGCTTCCCAAGTCCCTGGGATTACAGGTGTGTCCCACATACCCAGCATATATTATATTAAATAAAGATAATAGGTATGGAATAAAAAAATTAACAAGTAACACTAGGTATTTAAGAAAATAATTTGGATCATTACCATGTAATAAGCCCTAAGATTAGCATTAGAGATATATATGAGTGAGAATGACCCAGATTTGTGGAGTCTATAATTTAGTAGTGAAAGCAGAATGTTAACAAAAACTTATCAGATAATTTGCTAAGATATAAAGAAAATACGTATATAGAACACTACGGGGAAGTTCTAGGTATAGTGATAAATTTTTGGGTTTAAAGAGAGCCTCACTGAATATATTTCATTTAAGTTTTGAAGTTTGAGTAGACGTTTGAAGGTAGAGAATGGTTTTCTGTAAGAACATTTTGGACAAGGCACAGAGATATTAAACAGAAAGAATTCAATGAGGCTGGAAGGAAATGAAATAGTAAGACATAACATTTAAATGATGTGTGCACTGGAAAGAACACCTGGTAATAAGTAAAACTTCTTTCCTGTGGGAAATAGAAAATTCTGTGAGAATTTCTTAGGCAATAGTATGAGTGATTTCATTAGTTTGCAAACTTGAAGGCACTGTCTCATGCATTGATCACATCTGATCTCAGTAAAATCATCTGAGTTTGTATTGCAGATTAAACTTTTGATTTTATGGGAATTTGGGGAAGAAAAGTGTTTCTGGTTGCCAGTGGGCAGATGGTGCTGGCCACCCCAGGCCTCAATGTTTGTAGATAACTGAAGGAGCTCTAAACGAGAACCCAGAAAATGTTCTTTTGTCTTGTGATGTCTGCTAGTTTGTAAGTCCAACTATTTATGTTTTAGATAATCTATGATCAGTTCTATTTTGCTTGTGAGGCTAAGGTTATGTGTATGTTTGCATACACACTATTCTTGGATAAAAATAATTTTTTTTACCTTCTAAGCAGTTCAAGAATTGTAAGAAGAATGTCTTTGAATGAAATGAATTGTAAAGCATAAATATTTTTACATAATAATTATTAGACCAAATGCTATCCAAGAGGACTGATAAATGAGTTCAGTGGTCATTGTGAATGATTCAGAATGATCTTAATTTTGCCTTTTCTGAGCACGGGTTCCTCTGTGCTTACACTCGTAACTTGCCTTATATTTCAATCTTAATTTTTTTTTTTCATTTTGTGATGTACATCTTGGTTTTCAAAATGTTCATCTCACAGTATTTTGTAAAACTTTTCTGTAAGACCCTCTGGAAATAAAATTTCTTTGCATTTTAAATTAAATCTCATAGTAGGAAGAGATAAATTCAATGAAAAGGACACAGTAAAGAATCTAAACATTTCTATTGTTAACCATGGAAAATGCTTTACTTTCTGCTCTTTAATTAAAATCTACATTTCTCTTATGATTTTTGCTTTCTCTATTTGTGTCCCAGTGCATATAAAGGAATGTGGCTGATTTACCAGGCTGGTGTCAGAATTGGATAATAGGAAAAGGGAATACATTAAAAAGAAAGATATATTTTATCCATGTAATTTGCATTAAGGATACTTTGTTCTGAAGGCATATGTGTCCACCATGTGTATACATGATATAAATAAGGTGTATCTAAACTGTGCTCTAACCAGCTCTGGAAAACCGCTGGAAGCTAAGCTTACTTTTGCCAAGAGCAAATTACCAGTGGCCAAGGTTATGTCTCTGGTGATTTTTTTAGTAATAACTGAGATGCCAGTGGAGTCACTGCTAAGGTCCAGACCCCACATCACCAAGTGGCACAATTGTGGCTCTCACTCTTCAGAGGCAGATAATGATGCACTCAGCAGGGCCGCTATAAGGTTTTTGATACTTAACTAACCTGAAAAATAGCTTCGAGCCTGACTGAACAGACCACTCCCTTCTCTAAGTCAGGCTTTTTGAGAATCACTCATAGTGAAAGGACAAACTTGCAGTGAAACTGATCATTTAGGGAAAAATAACCCATTCTTTTCTAACATAAATACTGGTACTTGCATTTTGGAGATGGAGCTGATTCTTTTCTAACCTCACTTGTCCCTTGATTTTTCATTTGTGAAATTAGAGAAAGGTTTTGCTTTGTGGAATTCCAATTTTGTGCAGACTTGTTTATGTGTATTCACTGAAAATAACTATGATGTATTAGTTTACATAAATTTTTAAGTTTTATTATAACATGTATTTTATATGCTTGTTAAATAGTAGCATCGTTAATTTTTTATATGATATTCTTAAAAGAGGCGTAAGGACATGAGTACCACTACTGAAGGAAGTGAAATGCAGTTCATGATTATTTTAATGTGTCACTGAAAAATGCCTGATTTTCAAAGCAAGGCTATAATTCTTTAATCAAGACTAGGAGCAATAAAGAAAAATATGTTATCTTGCTACATCACTTATCTTGGATTCAAATTTGAAAAATAGTCTAATGAAAAATGATGCATCAATGCCATATTTGAGATGGCCAGAATTAAAATTTTAATTCCTGGCTTTATCATTGACTAGTTGTCTTGGATTGGCATCTTTGCCTCCTACATTGCGTACATGTAGACAGAGCATATCTTATAATCCTCAGCTATGTTTCTTAATACAGATATGAATTTCTAAATTATTGAAAATGCTATCAAAGGAAAAGTCAAAGCAAAAGACTCAGTAGAGTCCAGGGAAGGATACTGAACACTTTTCCAGATGATTCGAAAATCAGTTTGCCTTTAATCTTTGGGGGAGTTAGATGGGGTTGGATCAAACCCTGGTCACTGGTTCCTTTTATTCTAAGTCTCAAGATGATCTTGAGCAAATTATTTTTTCTGAGACTTTTTTTCTTTATAAAACAGGGATGGTATCTACCTGCTAGGGTATTTATAAGAATGAACTTGATCATGCATATAGAAACATTTAGAAGCAAAGGGTTTGACACTTGATTGCTAATAGTAGCTATAGATCTTAGAGGAATTTTATTCTATTTCCCGAAAGCTTGTACTTCATGAAACATAAATTTACTCTCACACAGAGATTAATGGGTTGAAATTGACTAATTTTCCAGGCATAACTGATTTACTTTGCATAATTTTTTTAGAAACTCTTACCTCATGGAACCCAAGATACACCAGAATTTTTTCCATATTTTTATTGGTGCATTATATATCATTGTGGAATTTGTTATTACATATTTGTACATGCACTTGATACAACCAGTATAACTTGGTCAGTGATGTTCTCCAATATTTCCCCTTTCCTCCCCTCATACCTCTCCTGGTCCCTTTCCTTTACATATGAGAATATTTTTAAAGTAACACTAGAATATCAACTCTATCTTTATACAGTTTGATTGTATATCTACCTTATTTCCATTTAAATGATCAAAACCTTAATTTGTCTTATACCTACTGTTTTAAAAACCAAACTTTTCATTTATTATAAGAACAAATGAACAAATAAGGTTTTAGAAAATTACTTTTCTATCAAACATATACCAGGTCTTTATGTTGAAATTTTCAGTAAAAAATATCAATTATATATGTAAAATCAAGAAAAGGTCCATGTTACCAAGAAATTTCTAGGACTATATCTCTTTAGAAAATATCCTAGACCCTGGGTGAGAGAACATGGAAAAAATAACAACCAACTTGCTAGGCTGATTCTGAAGGCCTGGTTTTAATTAAATTTCTATAAAAGCAGTGTTTTTATAGAGGTATACCAATCACTCTATGATGCAGTCTTGCCCCATAAAAATGGTTAAGACTTAAAAATTTTAAATTAATGTATGTTTAGTATAATTGACATTCAACTTGCATACAATTATATTAACCTGTTAAAATGTGATCAGTGGTCTCCAGAGAAACAAAACCCATAGGAGGGGTATGTGTGTGTGTGTGTGTGTGTGTGTGTGTGTGTGTGTGTAACTATCTATATAAGGTATGAATATTTGAATGTTTACAAGAAATGCATTCACACAATTATAAAGAACAAGAAGACCCAAAATCTACTGTCAGTAAACTGGAGACCCAGGGAAATCAATTGTATAGTTCTAATTCAAGTCTGAAGGTCTAAGAACCAGGAGAGAATGGTGTAAATTATAGTCCAAATTCAATTCTAAAAGCAAAAAAAAACCAATGTTCCAACTCAAAAATAGGTACAAAGTGAATCTTCCCTTACTCACCCTTTTTGTTCCATTCAGGTCTTCAACAAATGGGATGACATCCATCCACACTGGGGAAAGCAATTTGCTTTACTTAATCTACCAATTTAAATGCTGATAAATTTGGTCATCACAGAACGAGAGATGGTACAGAGGGAAAATAACAATGAAGCAGTTTTCTCCAAAGTTTACCCTTGACAAGCCATGTTTGTTAATCAGAGTAAAATATAAATTCTGATCAGAGTAGGAAAGCAGAAATATGATTCTGGACTCCTAAGTCTCCCTCCGGGAAGTACTAGAAATGTCATTAATCTTAGTTGAAACAGGAAGACCAAATCTCAGTCTATTTGGCTCAGTGACACACAGATGTGTGCTCAACCAAATACCAACCAAAGATGCAGGGTCAGATATGAGATGGCCATACAGAGAGTGTCTTGTTCAAGGACTGAGTGAGGCTGCTGAGGGCTGCCTTCTCTGAAATACACAATGTCTCCATCTGAGCCAGCAGCAACCCTGGTTACTCACAACCAATTATTATTTTTGTTTTTATTTTTTTCAGTACTAGGGATTGAAACCAGGGATCAGTCATCACTGAACTACATCCCCAGTCTCCTCCCTCAACTTTTCTTGAGACAGGCTCTTGCTAAGTTGCTGAGGCTGGCCTTCAATTTCTGATGCTCCTGCCTCAGCTTTCCAAGCAGCTGAGATTACAGTTGTGGGACACCACACCAGGCCATCACAAAACTTCTGAAGTTAATGATGTCATTGCTAGCTTGATAAATCAAAATATTCAAAGACCTAAAATTTACTACATTCTTGGTGAAGTCCGTCAGACTCTACAAAGTACTAGATATGAGTATTAGAACATTAGATCCAATGGTAACTGCCTAACATTCAGGAGGCTGTGTGTTCAATCCCAGCACCACAAATAAACAAACAAACAAACAAACAAAAAAACCAGGTAAACAAAATCTCTAAAAAAAAAAAAATTTCATTTCCTCTACTCATCAGACTTTATCAAGGGCTGACTGTGTTGAACGTTGGATTATATAGACTTACGTTCTTAGGGAGCTGACTTTTCAGTAAAGGGAGAAAAGCAGTATCTAAGTAATCAATATAAGATATAAGATAATTATGATCATGATATGGGTACCATCACATAAAGGAAATAAATAGGATAATGGAAAAGTATATCATGGGTAAATACCTAATCAGGTAGGAAGTGGAGGGAAGGCCTTTTATGGCATTATGTTGAGATTTAGCTGTGGGAAGTTCTGGAGACCATGTTTGATTTTGAGACAGCTAGAATACACCTAGGAGATCAGTGTGACTGAGTGAGGTATTATAGTTTGGTATTGAGGTGTCTCCCAATAAGCTTATGGGATAGATAGTGCAGGAATGTTCACATGTCAGATGATTAGCTTATGGAAGCTATGACCTAATCAGTGGATTAATCCATTTTATGGCTTAATAATTTGAAAGGACCACTGTACTGGGTGATAACTGTGGGCAGGTGGTGTGTAGCTGGAGGAAGTTATTCTCCAGGAATTTGGGCTTGGGGATTGTGTCTTATTCCCCTGGTTCCTCTCCCTCTTCTGTTTCTGCTTCCTAGCTACCATAGCTCAGCAGCTTTCTTCTGCCACGTCGTTCCACCATGATGTTCTGCCTCATTTCATGATCAGAGCAATGGGGTTGACTGATCGTAATCTGAACCTCTGAAACCATGAGCCAAAATAACTTTTCTTCTTCTAGGTTGTTCTTGTCATGTATCTTGGTTGCAATGAAAAGCCAACCAACCCATAAAGGAACAGCAAAATCTAAATTGTTGAAGGAGTGAGAGCCAGTTATGCAGTGCACACCATGATGCAAGGATTGAATTTCATTTTATAATCCATAAGACCATTAAAAGGGTTGAGGAATGGAAGTGACATGGTGGAATTTCCTTCTTTTATTTCAAATCTTGTTATGTTAGGACATACTAGAGTAACAGTTCATACATAAAATCATACAGGTTTGTTTTATTTAATTTTTTCATTTCCATTGTGAGTTTATTTCCATATTTTCTATTATGTCTGTTCTTCCATGTTCTCCCTTTAATTTTGCTTAATCATTTTTATCCATATTCTTCTTGCATCCTACTAGATTTTGTTTCATCTTGTCGCATTTTTCCAAACATCTTTTTCTTGATTTTTTTTTTTTGTATTTCCTTTTCAGGATGCTATTTTGCAGCATTCACTGCATATATTTATTTAAGCCTGTGATGAAATGTTTGCCTATAGTTTCCATATGTTCCATTGTGATTTTTGTTCTTGAGTGTTTGTCACCCCTTGGTATGTTGCTTCTTGCCACCTTCTTTGTAGAGTATCTTTATAACCACACAGAGTCCAGTACCATTTTTTTATTTGTAGTTGAATGGATAACATTTTACTGGAACAAAAAGCTCCAAATTAGGGTGTAGGCAGTCTTTCAGGCTTAGCATCTCCAAGGTTTCCTCTTCTTTCCAGGTTTAGATTGTTCTCTTGCTGTACAGAATCCTTGAGTTTATCCGTTTTGTCAGCTTTCCTTTGGCTCTCTAACCCTAATGTATGCAGTAGCTTTTTCTGTCAGTCCTGTAGACCTCTTTCCCACCACGGTGATGGGAAACAGTCTTATTGTCCAAAACAACATTACAAATAATTGTAGGATGTGTTTCTGGTGGCGTTGTCTTTGGTCTGACCCTACTATTACTCCTATCATCTTGAAACTGGTTTCTGATGGCAGCCTCCATAGAACTCAGTCCAGTTTACTATAGCTCTTGCAACAAATTTCACTTTCACATTTCAGGAGGTATGTATCTTTGTTGTGATTTTAGGGGAATGTATCTTTGTTGTGATTTTTGGAATGTGCTATATCTAGGTCACCAGTCACTTCCAACTCAGTTACCCTTTCTTCTGAATGGCTCAGATCTGTTTAGCTCTTAGCAGCTTTTGGTAGTACGAACGTATTATTTGGAGTTGCAGCTTCTGTTCCCTAGCATTTCTGAAAATTAATGTTTTTTTGTCATTTTGTTTCTTTGTTCTTCTTACACATAATGGTACATAAGAGAAATGAAAGGTTTTTTAAGGTAACAGAGGAGCTAGCAAAGGAGATTGAAAAGGAGTGACATTGAGGTAGACACAAAGTCTCATTTCAATAAAAGAATCTGAATTTTATGACCCATACCTACAAGGTACCCATCAATGCTTTCCAAACTTGTCTCTTACCATGTAACTCTTTAGGTCAGTGATCTAAAATAATTAACACTTCAAAAATTCACTGTTAGTGTGAAAGTTTACCTGGAAAGAAATATTTATAGTATCTCAGGTTTCATTTTTAAATGTTTTCTGTACATTGTCGATTTTAATTTCATATATGTAGTGCAATCCTTTTCTCAAATTTCATATGACACTCTTCTAATGACCGTTCTATTTGAATGTCTAATATGATCTCAAACATACATGTTCATAATTATAAGTAGAGAGCAAACATTTAGTTGAAAATATGGAATTATTTTCTATTTGCTTATAATAAGCTATAGCAATAGATTCCCCCAAAGATTAAATATAATATGAGTCATAATTGCATATAGTATATTATTAATATATCTGGTACTTCCATAATATATAAATATATGGGTATATGAATATGCAAAAATAACAAGTTTTAATCCTGCATATCTTTTTTGTCTTTTATCTTAATCTCTTCAAAGGTTACTTGTGAATAGGACAATCTTAGCTTTCTTAAGCAATTTTAAATAATCTTTTTCTTAAGAAATGTCAGCTGTTTTGTGGTTTGATATAATGAGGCAGAAGGTGATTTCTGCCTTCCTCTGTGTTTTTGTGACATTTAAGATGCTTATCCTTAGGGTATTTATATTTAAGAAAATGTATGGACCTTCAGCTCACTGACTTTTCTTCATGAATGTGGAGATTACTTTTTGATGAACAGGGATGCCTGCTCACATTGATGTGATGTCTCAGTCTAGGACACAGTGGTTGCTGTTTATATTCGTGTAAATTCCCAGTGAAAGGAAGCAGGTGCATGTCCATCTTTGTTTTCCCCTTGAAGTACACCATCCAAAAGAAGATCATAGAATGATCTAGGTCTTAAATGACATAAAGCACGTTCAACTTCATACAACAGACTAAAACTCAGTTCTCATCAAGTGGAAGCATGTAAACCAAAGCCACTATAGTTTTATTACATGTGAACTTAATTTATTAAAATGATGGGCTTTGACACAAATGACATTTTATAAAGCAATTTCTTGATAATTTCTTTCAAGTTCTACCTGAAAATTTTTACCTGTCAAATGATGTTACCTCAGAAAAATACAAAGAACTAAACATAGAAATTAAAGTTGTCTAGTTGAAGAGCAAGAATGATGTAACTCTGACAGCCATAACCCTGGGCATCTGCTGTCCCATCTTGTAAAGTATCAAGTCATGCTTTTGATGATAGGTTTCAGGGAAAACCACGTTTATTAAACTGGGTGCATGTGTGTGTTTAACATCCCATTTTATCCTCCAAAAGTTCTACAAATGGCTATAATATAACCCAATTTATGTATTTATAGCCCACATCTTTATATAGAAATTTAGAGGCAGGTTTAACAATGTAATCGATATAGTAAACTAGAAAAATCAGAGTATAGAATGAAACATAGCATAGAATATAATAAGGGAAAATATTGTATGTGCATTGATAAGTTTGCATGTCTGAATTTATGACAGTTAATTATTAAAATATTTAGCTTTAAACATTTTGGAACTAGGTATAATTATACTTCATGGGAAAGGAATTGATTAAGGTGTTCAGAAGTTAGTTTTCCCAAGGACACAATGGTAGGCCAATGGAGATGAGAGGTAGAGCTGAGATCTGATCTTGAATTTCAAAATTGAGATTTGAAATTCAGAAAGTTGAAGAGTTTTCATTGATTTTCAAACTCAAGTTTTGACCCCCAACTTTCTTTCTTCAACCTCTTCTTCAAAGTTGTAAATTTTCCCAAAAAGCCCTTAAGGGTGTGATTCATTCATTCATCCCCCAGATAAAGGACTCAGTACCTAGATGGTGGGTCAGTAATCTGCTCTTATTAGAATCTGTGAATTAGAATGTATTTTAGGGTCCTCTAACATCTAATTATGATGGGGATTAAACTGATATATGTGAAAATATGATAGAACAATTTCTAGCAAAACTGTTCTTTCTATAATCTTTCATTTACTTTTTCAGCCTTAGCTGCTTCTTCCCTGCATTATATTCAGTTCATTAAATATTCACTAAGCATCTATTTATTATACAAGGTATTCTGGGGAGATAAAGACTGGGACATATTCTTTATTGTTAAGGAACTTAAGCCTGTCATTGATAAGTCAAGTGTAAGCCTAAAGTGGAATAAGTTACAGAGTATAAAAGACATGGAAAATGCAATGAAGATTTCAAGGAAGAAAGGGAAACATCTGATTTAAAAAGATACAGAAGATATTTAAGACCCAGATAGGTACTCTCTCTAGGCCTTGAATGTCATTGGCAAAATACATGGAATTTATATCATCACTCCCAAAGTTGTTTCTTATTGGACATCACAAATCACTCATGGGATTTTTTTTTTTTTTTAGTTGAAAGTGAACTTATAATCTTTTCCCACACATCATTGCCAAGAAACTTTTTCAATTTATCAGAGTTGGCACCAAATGAAAACAATGTTTTTAATCCTCATTTTGAGAACATAAGGGGAAGAAGGGTAGAGGCATAGTAGATGTTAAGGAAGAAACATCAGCAAAGACAAAGATAAGAAATCAGACACGTTTGAGAAATTCCCATTATCCCAGTTTGTCCTGACAGCTATATATGGAGAGAGGGGACTGAAGCCAGTATAGATGTAAAGTCCATTTTGGGAAGCTCCAAATGCCTACATAGGAAGGGCTATATGTAGGTTTCATTCTACAGCCAAGCTGAATTACTCAGAATTGAAACATTTTCCATTTCTGTGTGTTTGGCCCAGAATATCTGTTAACACAAATAATTTCCTAATCTATTAACCATAAACACTGGCCATCCTAGGCTTTATGTAGCTCTTCTACACTCTAAATTCTATGCCCTGACATTGACTATTATGTATTTATTAATGACTTCTGTGGTATGATTTCTGATATCATTGGTTGTGTCTGTACATATGTGGCCTGTTTCTCTAGCTAGATTGTAAATTCCTTGGGTTAGGAGCAATGTCCTCTTTTTACAGCTTTCTCTACCAAATTAAATTATTATCAGTGGTATGGTGAGAAACAGTTTAGAAACCCTTGAATTTGGATCAGAAAGAAAAAAACCTGAAGTTTATAAGTCTGTTACTGCCTCGCAACACAACCCTCTCCATGTGAAAGCTTAAATACCTTCCATGGTTTTATAGCTAAAGGGAGAGTTGAATATCAGACTTATGGGTGGCTAACCTCTTTGAATCCAAAAGTAGTACAGTCACAGCAGAACAAGTACAGTTGAATCAGAAAATAAGCAGCAAGTTTCAAAAATCTGATGAGGAGTCTTAAGATCTATTTTAGAGGGTCTGGAGTTCAAACCAATGGTTAAAATTGATGCCCAACTGTAAATCTAGAAAAGCCCTCTATTGCCCATGGGAATCAATGTCAGAATTGACCAAATCCCCATGAGTTTACCTAAAGATCAATAAATATATTCATGAGACCCTGAAATATCTGTAGTATTCTTGAAGAGGTCACTCTGTGGCTTCTTGAATTTTACAGGGGGAAATGTCTTCTGAAATAGAAGTCCACTGGAACCTAAGTTATTATACCACAAAGATTCATATGCTGTGGGTCAAATCACAAATCTGTTTAGAGTTATTTTTCTTGCTATAAAAAGAAAAGCAGTTTTTATGTGTCTCTGTTCATTTTCTAAGTATTCTTTTCCCAGTGTTTTTAATTTTATAAAACAAAAACAATTTTAAAATGGAAAGGTTTATGACTGGGTTAGTTTTTTCAATCACCCAGAATATCTGTACACCAAATATCTGCACATTTGGTCAATAAAAACTTCCACTGGACCACTAATGCCCAACTATTTTTCAAGTTTTCCTTTTTTTCTCCTTATTGATTTAGCTCAAACAATTGATAATTCACAGCAACGTACTTATAGGAAGTCATGTCCAAAGAGCCTGGGAAGAATTAGGGGAGTGATTCTAAGATTTATTCACCTAGGCAGAATCTGGCCTATTCAGGGGACAAATTAGAAAATATGACTGAATATACTGTTCCTTTTATTCAGACTTTGGAATTTCTCCTTGGTTAAGAGTGTCAAAATATCATGCTGACAATAGTGGGTCAGGGCCTCAACCCCTTGGGAGATCATGAGTAACAGATACATAATGAAAAAAAGAACCAACTGTGGGGAACAAAGAGAGCTTTGTCAGACCTGTGGATGGGGAAGGTTGTACCTCACTGGAGTTCTTTGTCAGCATCGGTCCAGCCCAGGACAGAACAGGGGAGTAGCTGAGTTCAATAGTCAACTTCAGATCACCTCACCTTCGAAGAATGAATTGCTACTAAGAAGCCTTCATCCAACCTTGGCTAAGATTTCCATAACTTTTCTCCTTTGGTCAGCACTGGTTTTAGGATTATGTGCTTTAGTAAGTGGAAAAATAAGAGAAATAAAGGAAATTAGATGGCACTGATATTTGGCTCCTATATGTGTATATCTTCTATACACAGAGAAATACTGAGAAGCTTGATTTATTCATACCTTTATGTGTTTTTGTTACAGGTTCTAATCTGGGGATGGTAATTATCATCAATGGTAACTAGGGCATTTTTTAGTTATGTTTTCCTTTCCCAGCAGACATTTGAGGTTTTGATAGTGAGAAACTTCCTTGACTGAGGAATAGGGAAACCCTAGATCTATTGCTCATTCTGTCACTCAGAAGCTGAGTCTGTTTGGATAAGTCATTTTCCCTTTATGAACCTTTCTTCATTTGTGAAATTAAAGGGTTGAGCTGGATGATCTCTGTGGGTATTTTTCTCATTCATCATTCTGAGACTCTACTAAGCAACCTGACATCTAATCAGAGCTTTCCAGAACATGAATTCACTTAATAAATTCTACATGTTGATATTTTGAACAGTAGAAAACAGATTTGATGTTAAAAAAAACAAACCCTTAATTTAAAAAAAGACACATAACTGAATTTCCTATTTTGAATAATTTCACCTTCCTCATTTCTTCACACCTTATTTTTTTATTTTTGGTTTCTTCACTCCCTTCTAGTATGATAATCTTTCTTTTAATTGCCTTCTAACCTATGACCTCATTTTGGTTAACAGCAACAGAAGCATGAGCATAATATGAGTAACATCAGCTACCTTTTTCAGAGTGATTACTCTGTCCCAGATATTGTGATTTGTATAAGTGCATGCATGCACATGCACATGTATACACACTCACATCTGATTTCATTTACTCCTTCGAAGAACTCTTTGATTTAGACATTATTATCCCTATTTTGTTAATGTCAGAGGAGAGGGAAAAAAGTTTCTAAGGTCATAGAATTTGTAGGTAGTAAGCTACTCCTCAAGGTCTCTCTGACCTCAAACTCTGCACTAAATCAGAAAAATCATAGAAAAAGTGACATCACGTGTGTCACACTAGTATTATTTCCATGCCTGGAAACTGCTGTCAGTATGGTGATGAACCTGGGAAGAGCCAGCCATTGCCAGGAGACATTTTACCACATGCCTAGATTTGTGTTCCCTATGGTAGGTGTTTTATCCATTCCCACATCTCCCTAAACTCATATTGTGGCATTGCAAGAAGAAAGTTCCCTTTTGTGCACTGTCCACAGCTGCTATACCAGGAAAGTTCTTTAGGGTCATATACAATTCAGTTTTGCAAATGAAGTATTACAGTTCTCAGTTATGAAAGTGGAGTACTTGTCTCAGCTATATGTGTCAGTTGACCAGATTTGAATATCAGTGATAGGAACATCCAGATGCTATGGCTCCATAATTAAGAGCAAAGCTATGCAATCTGGCCTCATGGGTTTGATCCTAGATTTATAACTTTCTAGCTGCCAACTTCTTCACAACTCTGTACCTCTATCTCACTTTCTTCCCCTGTAAAGCAGGGATTAAAAATCCTTCCTACTTCACAGGATTTAAGTACTATTTTGGTTTGGATGTGAGGTATTGCCCAAAAGCACACATGTGAGACAGTTCAAGAAGGTTCAGAGGAGAAATGATTGGGTTGTGGCAGTCTTAACCTAACCAGTGAATTGATCCCCTGATGGGGATTAACTGAATGGTAACTGAAGTGGTAGGGTGTGGCTGGAGGAGGTGGGAATTGGGGCATGGCTTTGGGTATATATTTATATCTGGCGTGTGGACCCTCGCTCTGCTTCCTGATCACCACATAAGCCACTTCCCTCTTCCACACTCTTCCATCATTTTGTTCCTGTCTACCTGGAGCCCTGAGGGATGGAGCCAGCTGTCTATGGATTGAGACTTCCAAAACCGTGAGCCCTCAAACTCTTCCTCCTCTACAGTTGTTCTGGTCGGGTCATTTAGTCACAGCAGCAAAAAAGCTAACTAATACAAGTACTCAATGCTCTATTGCTTAAAATAACAAGAACCTGTTTGACTCAAAGGTTTCCTTACCAAACTAATAGTTAAGGATGAATAATGAGGGAAGCCAACACCACACAATAGAAATAGCCTGTGTTTGGGAAACTTTTTTTTTTTTTTTTTTTTTTTTTAACTAATCTGTTGTTGTCTAACAAACCTCTGTTAACAAAAAAAAAAAAAAACAAACAAACAAACAAAAAAAAACTAATTACTTAGAATCACAGTGTCCTTTGTGTGTGGCCATTATTTGTCAGTTTGGGAAGGGAATGGCTTTCTTCCATTTCATGCAATGTTGGTAAAGCCCCTCTAGCCAGGGGCTGGTGTGCCTTCTAAACCTCCAGAGCCTCTCTCACTTCAATGGTCTAGTTGCCCTTCACATAGTAGCCATCTCCAGGGGTGAAAGCACATACTACAAGTCCTCTAAGGCCTGAGGTCCCAAGTCCCAGCATATCACTTATCCTATATTCTATTAGCCAACTCAGTCCCAGATTCAAAAGAAGGGGTATGAGTCTCCACTTAGTAGATGAGAGGAGTGAAAAGGCAGGAAGGAAGTGCTGGTGGCCATCTTTGTTGATAGAATCAGACAGACCTGAACTTCCATTTAATTATTTTTTCCACCTAATACCTAAGGGACTTCTGTGAACCTCAATTTCTTCCTCTTTAAAATTGCTTATTTTAAAATTGTGATCACTGACAAAAGCAACAAATTAAATGTCTAGCATAAAACTTTGTAGAAATGTGAGGTGCATATTTCTTCCCCCACCCCATTAAAGCCCTCATCAGGAACAAATCAACATCAAAGTAAAGAGTGTCCTCTCTATAAAGGAGAATACTACACTGCTACTCACAACTAAGCTTCTCCAGTTGAAGAGCTATTAACCATAGAGACAAATTTAACACTGGAAAATAAAGGAGTGCTACTATTATAAGTTTTGATTTGTCACATGTTTAAAATTGGTGTTTGTGACTTGTTAATGCCAGTGGTAAGTCCTCTCCCAGCTGAGTGTCCTCAACCTCTAAGTGAATTTTTGCCTTGCCTATGCAGTTTTAGTCAAATCATCTCAAACATATTCACCTTTGGGATAACTGTGCAGCAGCTTTCATTCAGATGTAGTACTAAAGAGACAAAGTCATTCTGTTTAGGAAGACTCTGTAAGATGGTGGAGCCCCATAAATAACTGTTATTTCAGTCACAGTGGTGCACCTGGCCAGTGGTCACAGGATTTTCCCCCCCCTTCTACTTATAGCCATTACATTTGACTATTCATCTGATGGAACTTCCTCCCCAAACCCTGGCATATGTGATTTATTTACTAGTTATTCTTGGTTTCATATTTTTCTGGTAACCCAATTCCATAAGATAAAGTTATTTATGATTTTGATACTTTAGAACTGAACTTTTATTATAAGTCACATCACCAAAATACAGTGCAGAATATGGTGTCACATACTTTGGCTACAAAAATGACACAGGAGAAATAACATCAGACTATTTTAGAATAGAAAAATTCTCAGAACTTTCATGAGTATTTTTGTTGTTCTTGTTATTGTTTATTTTGCCATGACAGAACTCCCTTAATATTTATGACTCTTCATTTAAAACAGCCATGTTAAAACTAATTGGAATGATTTGAAATTGAGATCCTTTTGCTATGGAGTACAGGTGTAGTTCAGTTGGTAGTCAATTCTCACTACAAAGTATTTATCACAAAAAAATTTGATATGCTATACAAATTAGATATTTGGGAAATGTAAAAACAACCTCTGGGACTAGGGTTGAAAATAACTGTTATCAGCGATTGATCAGCCTTAGGCAGTATTACTGTCTTTCAGTGATGTCTCCATGGGTTCAATCCACTCTTTTTGTTTCCAAAAACAGAAGGTCACTCAGTTTCTCCCACTGTGTTTTGGTCTTGGAAATCTTAGTATACCTCAATGATCTGGAACTGAAACCTCTTCTATCCCTGGGATGATACTCTAAGAAATTGCTGTAGTCAACAGCATTATGTTTATAAGGGTGGGTCTAATTTGGCTCCAGAAAAATATTAGGGGAAGTATAACAATCCAATCTCAGCATTTGGACCAACATTTCTACCATGCTCTGTTCCACAAATTAAAGTGCTAAAATAAGTTTTTAAGGTATGTTACATGTGAGCTGTTCTGTATATAGTTCCCTCTGGAACAAATACATTTATATAGACTGCTGAGATAAATAAACAGATGTCTCAGATCAATAGTGATCTTTAATTATGAAAGAAACCATATGTTCCTTATTTCCCTTTAAGCCAATGAATTGCCATGCTTCCTGGGCTTTTGAAAGGTCTTAAGAAATTTATTGCCACAATTTTGCTCTGATATTGAAATGCTTAAATAACCAAAAAGGCTGTGCGTGTACATTTTCTCCCTCCTCCTACTCGCCAATGTTTTTGCTGAAGAATGTATGTATACACACACCCACACAGAGTATTACCTGGCTACAAAGTTCTGGATGTCCTACCAGATGTATATTCCCTCTGACTCTAAGATTTGAAATGGCATTTAGGGTACTTCTTGCAGCCACCCTTCTTTGTACACGGGTCCAGGTAAGGATGCTGACAGCTGCCTGAGCAGCAATCCCACTTCTATTATACAGTTAGCATGAATAATTAGCCTTCGGTTTATGACACGTCATTATCTTTTAAATAGTTTTTTCCTTATATCTAATGAATTATTGCTGGTAATACTTATATTTATTCTCTACAAAATGCTCAAATTGATTGAAAGGGCAGGGTGTGGACAACTGGAGAAAGGCATGGACTTTCTTTTTGTTCTTATTTATCTTTGTCTGAATTTTCTCCACATCTTTCCTAAAACTGGTCTGTGTCCCAAAACATTCATAATGACCCTACTTCTCAGACAACTGATAGAATATTACCAGAGAGGTCAATATCTGATTCACCAAGAGAAATAAGCTTGATCTCTGTTTGATCTCAGTGGTAAATAAAAAAAAATCCTATCTGGATCATGTGTATAAAGCTATTTTAAAAATTAAAGATCAAGATAAATATAGTTTATCCTATAATCCTTTCTTGTTTATTTTTAATAATATTGTACAGATGGTATAACATGGACCATTATAATCATAATATGTCTGTGATCAAGGAAAACTAACATTTGTTGCACATTTTTTATTTTGAAATTAATAATAAGGAAGGCAGTTGAGGTTTAATCTTCTATTCCTACAAAAATAAGTATATTAATTCTCCCTAAAATCTTACCTTAGATCTTGTTCCTAAACATAAGGGCATAATTTTAGCAGACTCACTTTAAATGTAGTTCTTACAGTAATAAGATAGAATCAGGTTTCCAGAATCTGGATGGGATTCTATTTCTTGTGACTAGGATTCATGATTGCCAAGCCATGTGGAATGCTTCAGACGATTACCAACAAATGCTTTAAAGAATAAGTTGTTTGTTCTTAAAGCCATGCCTTGAGAAAATCCACAGTAATGGGCCAGCTACAGAAAACATTTCCATTATGGAAGGGATTGTACATTTATTCAGAAAACTAGGCTACAAAAAGTTTTGGGATATCCATAAAATTGTGCCTTTTCCATATCAAGTATTGCAATTTTTAATGCCAATGTTGGGGAATCAAATGCTACCTGTTGCTCTCTTGTAGAATAACTTGGATTTGTTTCATGTTAGCCTGAAGGTCAAGAAGAAACACATTTTGAAATGTTGACTATGTGTTAGACACTTTATTCTGTACCATGAGGACCACACAGATCAGTGTAACTCTTGACTGAAGGTAGGTCCCTTTCCTCTGGGAAAGCTGTCCTTCATTTCTGACAATGAAGCATTGGGAAGGACATACCTGCAAGCAAGAGAAAGGGAATGAACAAAGAAGACACTAGTGACCAGGCAGATTAGTAGAATTGATGCTGGAATTGATTCCAGATTGCCCTCACATTCCACAAAGCCAAGTAGTTCTAAACATGTGGTCCCTTTGTAGAACATTCCTTCCTATGTTTTGTTAATTATATTGATTTTGAAAACTAAGTAATTCTAAGTGATCACCTCTTTAAAACTAGAAAAATATTAACTATTCTTAGTTTTATTTTTAAAAATCTAGACATATAAAGTGATCCCTTTCCTCTACTGAGCATTATTCAAATTTCTCAAACATTTGATTCAACTTTGGTCCCAAAGAGAAATAGGTGAGCCCAAGAATAAGAAGAAAATGCTGACTTATAACTCAGTGTTTTCTAAATGTTAAGAATTTGATCCAAAGATGAAAACTAAATAAAACACCTAAAAGGAAAACAAAAAAAAAATAATTGTTACATGCCATTCTTCTGTTCTGACAGACTTGATATTTCCAACCCTTGCATTGGAAATTAGGCAAGAGTAGGCAGGTTGCCTGTGGTAGGCCTCATGGTCCCTCCAACAAATTTCAAAGGAGTAAAGAATTACAATAGTTAAAAATGTAACTTCAAAAATTACATGAAATAAGGTACAAAATTATAAAACATGTTGTGTAGTTCTGCTGATGTCGTGATGATGACTTGGAAATAGAAAAGCATGGAAAACACTATGTCAGCAATATTCTGGAATAGCTTGCCTTTTACTGCCAGCATGCAGTCAAGAAGGAGGAACCATTGCATAATGTTCACATTGAAACCCATGGACCTATTCTTTTGCAGCATGGTGAAAAATAAAGATTTAGGTACCAAATATTTCTAGTTCAATTCTATCCAGGCCTGTGCGATTCTGGACAAGTTAGCCAAATTTGCTTATTCTATTTTCTTATATACAAAATAATAATGCTGAGAGCTACCCCACAAGATGGGAGTTTCATGAGACTTTTGTACTTATCTGATGCCTAGTGAGCCACTAAGCACTTGTTGTTTTCCTTCTTCTCATCCCTGTTTGTGTATACAGCCCTGTTTCACTAGGAATTGTTAACACACTTTAATAATCCTAAAAATGTGGGTATTGCTAGTAGTAGTATCATACAACTGTCTCTTTCTAGAAAAATTATTATAATGAATTTTCAGGTAAATTATCTATCCCCAAAGTGGACACTAGAAAAGAATATAGTATTGAGAGTTTTATTTTAAACTTACTTGTATGCCATTTCAAGTTAGTTGAAGCCACTGAATTTAGGGGATTAGGTAAAGAGAAGTATTATCTTCTGCTTTCATGAAGGCCAGGAATTAAGTCCTCTCTCAGGTCTGATTTTTCTAGGTACGTCCATTTATCTTTTATTCTCTCCGATACATGAAATGAAGATGGTGGCATTTATTTTGGGCAGTGCTATAAAATTTTCCATTAATAGGAATTTAAAGAGCATTAAATATTACATTTTTGCAAGATATTTATTTTCATAGCACAAAGGTTGAATATATAATTCAGCAGTTCTGAAGTCTTCATGCTTATTTTCACTGATTTATATTCTAGTGGAGTAATGAGAATAAATTGGATTTTGTAAGTGCCCAGTTTTCCGTTATTCACTGGTCTTTAGAAGAGTATTTTTTTTCTTAAATAATGCAATCTTTTCCAAGATATATTTCATAAATCTTTGGGTATTTTTCTGAAGAACATTCTTGTAAGGGACACATTTTAGACTCTATTGTCCTATTGTCTTTTGTGGCTCTCTGCCAAGAGACCCAGCTGATTTCATTTAGATTGCCTATCTACTGGCTGCAGTAGCTCCAAGTACAAAAAGGACTGGGTCTCTTTGTTTTCCTGAAGGTTCCATGGGAGTGCCACCAAGTCCAACAGAAAAACAAAATGCAGAAAAAAGTAAGGATGATCAAAGCTAATAGATTTAAAATTTTAGAACGTTCAATTTCTTTATATGAGCAGGAAAAGAACAAAAACCCTAAAAGAGCATGTTTTACTTATTGTCTTCATCATGTCAGTAAAGTAAAACTGAAGTTATTTACCAATACTTAAAAATTACTTACAGATAAATAAATTTGTCAGGGAATCTACATGATGCTAGAGAAGAAACCTCTGTCCAGAGAGACGGAATATATACACTCCCTACTCTCATCGCATCTTTCTCCGTTTTCTTCATTCCTCTTTTATTTATTTGTTTAGGATTTTTGCCAGAAATTTATAATCTAGAATTTGTTTTGGCCTGGAGACAAAAAAAAAAAAAAAAAAAAAAAAAACTTCTATACATATATCTAAAATCTAATTTTGAGGGAAAATACAACCCAAAATAGTCTCAAAACTTAAGCAGATTCTAAATAAATCAATATAGAATAGATATCATTTACTACAAAAATGTGGTGGATTTTGTTTGCTTTTTTTTCTTTTTAATTCAGTTTTGTTTCTTCCTTTCTCCTCTGTTCCAGTTAAAGTGTCATAGTTGTGAACCACTGAATAGCACCTCACAACGTACATATAGCTCCCCAGTCTGGGCAAGAAGAACCTCGTAAATTGAAACAGTAGGCTTTCCCCATACACTGGTTTGAGCTGTCAGAAAAAAATAATTATGTGTTGTTGCTATTGGAATTAAATAAGAATCTACATTGGTTATTAATTTTTTTCCATTTCAAGTCTCAAAATTCTATGAATGATCATCACTGTATTGCCACATCAACTAAAAACCAAATTGCTGTTTGGCAATGCATTTAAACTTAAGGGTAAAAAAGAGGGGGGATTTACAGTTTTACTTGAAATTGTGATCTCACAAAAACGGACCCTTTAATGCTGAATATTTCCAACGAATTCAGTGTTACTAAGTTTCTCCCCTCTCTCTGTAGCCTGTTTCCTTTGGCATTCAGCCACTAGAAATTAAGACCCAGTTTCCCTGGCAACAATAATGGTGCATAAGTCCTCACAAGAGCTCCCTCATTCAGATTGTTAGCTACACAAATAAAGTCCCACAATGAGATTGCCTCAGAGTAAAAGAATAAAAGACAGACCGTTGCCATCTATTGTGACAGGCTTAAGGTATTATTCACAGTACCTCGGATTGGACAATGTGTTTTTGTGATGAACTGAATTACCTTAGATTGGTTTTCCACATCTTTTTGTGCTTAGGACAGCAGCCTAGGCTTTCACAGTCTATTTAGTCCCCTCCTCAGTTTCATTAGCATCAATCCTATTTCTTTCCAGTTTGTTTTAGAAGAAATTTACTTGTTAAGTTGCCATATTACCTTACAAGGAGCCATTCCCAACTGAAATATAAGTAAGACTCAAAGCTTTCAAAATTAAGCTGAAGTTGTTTTTTCACCTCTGTTTTCTCTACAACACATATATAAGAAAAAAAAAAGAATATGTTTTAAACTATGGTTTGACTTGTAAATTATTGAGGTTGAATTGTTTCAAAATTTTGACTAGAAATCTTGATGTGCTTGTCCATTCGTATGTTCATCCCAGTGCATTTAACCATACTTCTAAGATGAGCATAACAGGAGTGACTAGTTTTAGATTTTACTAGACATAGATTTATAAATATATGTATGTCAGTTTTTGTTAATAAAATCTGTCATTTTTGCCAAAAGGAAGACCAGATTACATGTCATCTAAGCTGATGATACAGCCTTTGGATCTCAGCTTTTTCTTCTACAAACTCAGGTTTTATGAACCCTTTACCTCAGACTTTACCTGAGACTTAGTTTTCTAAGTCTCAGAGTTTTCTAGGTTGGGAAGCTGCACAACGTGAATCTGGTTTAGCAGTTACTGTCCTAGGTGCTGAAATCCTTTCCCCGAGAGGTTCCTTTTCAAGACAGGTTTTGCCAGAATTTATTCACTAGTGCTCTTCCATGACCACAGACTCAGAGAAGTAAGTTTCATTTTAAAAAACAGACTCAGAGAAGTAAGTCTCAGTTAAAAAAAAAAAAAAAATATATATATATATATGTATGGGGACTGGGGTTATAGCTCAGTAGTACAACACATGCTTACTATGTACAAAGTCATACGTTTAATTCCCAACAACAAAAACAGTTAACCCTGTTTAACTCGTTTGATTCCAGATATTGGCTAGTAATGATTCAGGGACCAGGGTCAAATTATACAATTAATTTCTAATTCCTCACCCTAATTGTGAATTATCAAAGATGCCATACTCTTCTCATTTCTTTTACCTTAGGCCACTTTACAGAAGAAGTCACACTTGTTATTAAGGTCTCAGACTATTCTCCTATATAATTCATGGCAAAGATAATTTACTATCTTGTACCATATTTATTATACTTCACTTCATGTATACTCCATATGTTAATACAAAACCTTGCATGATACAATTTGTAAATTCTGTTAAAAATTAACACAACTAACACTGATTAGCATATAGTTAAGTTTCCTAGTAATGGTGAATATATATACAACAGCATATGCATACTGCAACTAGTACTTTCTTCCATTTTATTCTTTTGTGAAGATAATCTGTCACTATCTAAGCTTTCCAAACACCACACTGTACCAGTGAACCAGAATCACTGTATTGCTGCATTAACTGAAAGTCAAACTGCCATTTGTTAATGCATTTAAACCTAGGGGTGTCAACCTTTCTCATTCCTTATATCCATCTTTCTTCTATGTACCACTCCCAAATTGGATAACTTTATGAATGTGTTATTGCTGTTAAATATACTGTTTGTTCCTTATTAAACCAACAGCTATATCTATAACTTAATTCTGGTGAAAAAATCATTAAGGTTTTTGAGAATCTAGCAACAATTTAATACTTTGTATAGCATGTAGCTTATGGCTTCCAACTTTGAACCAATCTGAAATTCATTTTGAAGAAAAAGATATGCAGTATTTTCCTTGTTGTTCTCCACACTCAGTACACTTTTCTGCATTCTTTGAATTCTTAAGCTTTGTGCTTTCACTCTTGCTGTACCCATTTTTTGTTGTACTCTTCAGCCTGGTCTTACAATAATTTCTCATTCCATCCTCTAAGATGTGGTGTAAATACCACCTTCATATATTATGTGTTTTCCAGAAACAATGCATCCCTCTTACTTGTGATCCTAAAACTCTCATATGTTTCTATGGTAGAATTCTCTTCCATTTTTAATATGAGAAGAAAAGTATACTTCATTGATCCATTATGGTTGGAGCCCTTTACATTATGTTATTGTACTGCAATTATCTTTTTCCATCTTCCCCTTTACTGATAGATTGTAATTCCCTTCAGAAAAGGGGTAAAAATATTTGTAGAATTAACATATAATTAGAATAACAATTATCTGAACTAGACGTATTCAGTATGATTATTTCCCTCCTAAAATATGATTATAAGTTAATGAAACAGCAGGTCATTGTTAAAATTTCCCTGGAATTTTTTTTTTCTCTTCCACTCCAGTAAGCTAGCATAAGAAGTTTGTGATGTTAGACTTTTTCTCCCCACTTTTGCATTAAGTAGAAAAAAGCATGTAAGTGTTAGATTCACTTATTGGGATGGCTTGAAGGCTGCTCTAATGCTGTAACATCAGCACATTGGAATACCTTTCTGAAACTACATTCCTCATCTGCAAAACATACCTGATAATAGTGTGTGTATATATATGTGTGTGTGTGTGTGTGTGTGTGTGTGTGTGTGTTAAATGGGAAATAATTAAGTATTCAGACTGGTGTTTGACATTTAATAAGTATTCAAGGGTCCTTTTTCATCCATTGGGACCTGTGTTGCCAAGAACCAATAGGCCTAGGTTGTATTCTATATTTTTCCCTTTCCTACTCCTAACAAACCTAACAGAAAAAAGTAGTGTGCAGTTCTAGGAAGCCTGTGGCTCACAAAGTTACACTCCTGAGTGAGAATCTACTTCTTGCCTTTCCTCTCTCCTTGTTGGGTTTGATGTTACACTCAGATCCCTCTGAGATGAAGGTAGCACGGAGTGAGCATGAAAGATCAATGGGCAGTGTGAGGAGGAGGAAATTTTCCCATGTACTCTCCTTATGGGGAAGTGTACCCAAGCGTTAAGTCATCTCATCAAGTGTGACATGCTGTTTAATAGTGCTGCCTGAAGACTCTTCAAAGGCAATTTTATCTGAAAAGAGAGTTAGCTCACACCCATTTCCTCCAGCCTTTTCATAAGGGAAACAACCTAATTACAACCTTAAAGGGACCTCAGAGTCTGTATTCCCTTTCGAAGATGGCTTTTGGGATTGAATCACTAGGTATTGTTACCATGACAGCTTTCGGAATCAAGAGTAAAGGGAAGATTCACTCAGAGCTCTGAGGCCTGTATCTACACCCATCTGAACAAGGCTCCGGCAGTGTCACTGGCTTCTTCCTCCCATTTGTGTGTGAGCATCAATGAACTTGCACTGCTGTTATTCTCATATCTGTATTCCCTTTAGAACGACTCTGATAGACTGTACTTCAGACCCTGCAATTCCATGTCCTGAAACGTGAAGTGGGTTTCTGAAATGACTGACTTTTTCTTAGAAGGGATAAGTGTAGGGGAGGTTGCAGTACCTCTGAATTCTAGATGTGGATGACTCGCCTATTTTCAAAAATGGCTAAGCATATGGGAGTTTCGTATCTTCTAAAAAAACGCACACAACATCCTTAGAAAGGGAACGTGAATGAGGTCAAGCAACCCAACTGAGGATTATATCTGAAATCATATTGATGAATTAGCACCTGGCCTCTTTGCTTTGTCTTCTGTTGCACAGGAAAGGTTTAATTTAGTGTGCTTTTCTAATTAATATTAAGAAATACTCTGTCCTATTGGAGGTACATAGACAACTACTAGAAGTAAAGCAATGTGAGTTACTGAAAGAAACAAATAGTTGGGGTGGCTTGGAAACATGTAGATAAAGAATTGGAATTTTGGGGCTGAAGAAATATTAGAGTTACTAGTCCAACCCAATGACTTACAAGTAAAAAAAAAAAAAAAAAAAAAAAAATTAAGACATAACATTAAAAAACTTTCCCAAGCTCAGAATACATTCCAAAATGTAAAATGGCAATACTGAAGGAAAATGATTAAAATGAAGGTTTAAAATTATTCTAAACTCTTATTATAATTTCTATACATTAAGCATTGTGACAGGTCCTAAGTGTGTAAAAAAGAAAAATATTGATTTCAGCCTGCATACAGGTTTATAGGGAGAAAGACCTCAAACAATCATACAAATACATGTAAAGACCCAATTGTGGTGAGTGCTCTATGTTAGAGATGTGTATGCTAAGAGAACACAGAAGGGAGAATTGAGAATTAAACCATCTGGAGGAACAAAGGAAGATCTGAAAAACAACGAAGAAGCAAAGAGTTAATTGGGTTGAAGAGGAGTCAAGCAATGGGGGAGAGATGCTGAGTTCATTCCAGACTTTAGGAAACACCAGCAAAAAACTCAGAATCCTTTGCTTATGCAGTGAGCAGTTGCATGAGGGATAGGACTAAGATGTGGAGGAAAAAGTATAAATAAGTAACATTTGCCATGAGCAAATTACTTTCATTTGTATGATTTTATTTAATCTTCCCAGCAACCCAATGATATAGGTATTTTTTCTCCAATTTGCACATAGGGAAACAAAATTTTGAGTAGTTTAAGTGATTTGAGAAATCTTCAGGCTAGCAAATAAAACTGTCAGACTGTCAGATTTCCGAACACATTGTAGTCCTTATGGGGACAGAAAGTGTGGAGGAGCTGGGAAGAGATGCTGAAATATGAAGGAGGTGAAGCTACAGCAATGAACAGAGGATGTGTAGGAGCATGGGAAATGTGTACAGTACCCTGTGGCCATGTAGCACCTAGATTATATTTCTCGGTCAGACATGAAGATGAAATGAATTTTCCTCCTCCTCAGACTTCTTAATTATTTCATGATATCTTTCAAGTAGAATGGGAGAGAAGGCAATTGAAAATTGATATTTAGAGTAAGAACAATTGTCAGTCTTGAATTGTTCCTGTTTTGTATCTAACTTGGAGGAAAGCAGGACTAATGTTCTAAAGAGTATTTTTTTAAATTATGTGGGATTTCCTTCTGAGTTTGCTTGTGTTACTTGGTGAGATACCACATGCTAGATGGCATAAACAACAGAAATTATTTCTCAATTCCATAGGCTAGAAATCCAAGATTAAGATTCTGGCTAATTTGGTTTCTGGTGAGGATTTTCTTCCTGACCTCTAGGTGGCCACTGTCTTGCTGGGCAATATTTTCCTATGATCACAGGTGGAGAAAGAGCAAGAGAGAAGGGCAGAACTCTCTCTTCTTATGAAACCTTGACTCTTATCAGCTTAGGACCTCAACCCCTTATGACCTCATTTAGACTTAATTACTTCCTAAGGGTTCTATGTCCAAATACAGTCACACCAAGGTTCACACAGGGCTTCAGTATGTGTTTGAGGGGACAACACAATTCAGTCTACAGCACCTTGCTTCATTTTCCCTCCCAAATTTATTCATCCTATTGAATTCTATGTAGTAGTTATCACCCTGTGGTATTTTTGTTCATTTATTTGTCTCCTTGATTTTCATTATCATTATCTCCTCAGACTAGAATATCAGCTTCATTAGAGCACGATTCTGATTTTCTCAATACAGTACTCTGGGTACCTAGAATAGTGCCTCACACAAACAGGACCAAATGAGGACAAGAGCAATTCTCATATATCTTAGGAGAGCTTCACTGGAGAGCACATTTTCTGAGCACTTCCTAATACTGTGACTTCTCATCAGTACAAGAAAAACCACCCCCTGGTGTTTCAAAACAGGTCCTAAGAGGGAAAACAGAAGTGAAGTATTTTTGTCTTCAGCTGCTCATGCATATTCTTACTTTCTCTCTAGAAACCTATCACTGCATACCCAGAGAATAAAGTGTGCCAATCTGACTTCCTCACTCTAATTGCAATCAGGTTGGAATGATGAGTGATTCTGGGTCCCCATGCTTCAGAGGATGTGCATATGGCAGTTCGATCAATGGCTAAAGGAAGATGTTTTCAATTGTATAGTGAGCCCAGCAGTTAAAATCTTTCATTAACATACTTATTCATGTGTGTGTGGAGGGGAGATCCTATAACTTTTATTTTCCTACTCTGCATTTTATCCTTAGCACATTGGGTATCCAAAAGAGTTAAAATATCAGTTCCTACTGCTATATGGCCATGATGGCTTTGTCATATTTATTCTCTGTGTATATGTATCACTTATTTTTCATGTTATCTCAAACAAGTCTACAACTTAGTGATTGAAAACAGCAATTATTTGTCTGAGTCATGTGTCTTTTGGTCAGCAATCTTGATTTGGTTCAATTAAGTGGCTCTTCTGCTGTGCTTTAACAGGTTCACTCATGCATCTAAGATCAATTGCTGGTTTGTTTGGTAGCTCTGTTCCTTGAGGTTGCAGGCTGTTTGCCATGGGGACAATATGGGTAGCACTATATCTCTTATCATCCAGCAACCTAATCTGGGTTTGTTCTTCTGGTAACTCAGGGTCTGAAGACAGTGAATGGAAACTGAGCCACCACTTGAACAAGTGTCCCCAGGTCTGGAACTTGCATGTGCTCACTCACATTACATTGAACAAAGCAAGTCACAGGTAACCCACTTCAAGGGGCAGAAATTCCTCCTCCTGATCAGAGGAGCTGCAAAGAATTATGACAATTTTAATAATCTGCCACAGTCCATGTAAATGAAAATGTAGGTGCATTTTTAACTTGTTTTAACTTAATTATGCTTTTTGACTTTGCATTAAAATTCAAGGCATCTTAAGTTACATAGGTCACATACCTATATTTTGAAGCATGGTAAATTATCAGAAATTTTTACCAATAAGCCTTCTTGAACTCAAGTCTAACATACATTTAGAAGAATGCTAAAGGTTTAAACATAAGCATGTTTTAAATTGACCCAAGCAGAAAATGTGAGACAGACAAAAGAATATCTCGAATTCACTATGGATTCTCCAGATTAATATACTAGTTTGGCCCCACAAACAGAGATATTCAGAATAATCACTCTGGAATGTGATATATCTGTAGCTCTTCAGTTTCCAAAGGCTAGTTATTTGTTAAATGCTAACTTCCAGACTTCCTTGGAAAGATGTTTGGTCACTAAATTTCTCCTATGTCCTATTTTTAAGTAATCACAGTAGGTGTAAGTTGTAAATAAAAATTTAGAAAACAGGCTAGAGAACATTTTCTTCATGCATATGAGTGATAAGGAATCAAAGTTAAATTCCTCTTTATACTTTTGGATGTACAATTTATCATTGAGGTTATGGTTTTAAGTATCTCTCAAATCCAAACTGAGCTTATTTTTAAGCTGCTCAATTAAAAAAAAAAAATAACCCTTTTGCCTTCCCAGCTGTAGTCTCTCACACTAATCCTTGTTTTGAAACTAATTAAACACATACAGCATATTTAAAATAAAATTACTGATCTGTTTGCCCTCTTCTCCCATCTGTAATATCTTGCAAATGTTCTCTTGCTTAAGGCAAGTTTGAGTTTTAGGAAATAAAGATCTCTTAAATGAATTCATCTTTTACCTCATTTCTGGCAACTAGGGATCCCCTTCTCTGCCTCGTGTTTTTCAATCAGAATTAATACTCGAATTTAAAATATTATTGTTATTTTCACCACAACCTTCCAAGCTACCAGTTTCCCACATGGCTGTTTTGATCTATCATTCAAGCATATATACTGTTTAAAATTGAAAGCTGTCTTTTCCCTTGGTCTCACCAGAAATATTTTAGAGGAAAAAAATTCAACCCTTTCCAGGGCTGCTTCTAAGCTGATTTTAATTGACTGCTTCAGCCCAGGGACAGACCAAAACAGTTGTGATTCCAGCACAGTCTCTGTGGTAGCCCACTAAAGCATTCAAAACACTCAATGGGAGGGATCAAGGTGAGTTGGAGGCAAAATTGATGGAAAATTGGAAGGCAGAAACTTGTATTTGTCACGCCAGTCTACGGTAGCATGTTCACTAGGGTTTATATTCCTAGTGTGTACTCCTAAATGTCAAAGTAAATTATCCCAGGAAAAACAAGTGAGTTATCGAGGTTGACTGTTCTTGACTTCCTCACTTTTCACGAACTCTTTCTCTTCCAAAACTAAATTTATCGTTAGTCCCATTTTGGTGGCGTGGTAATGTAAACTGCACTTGGCTTCTAGCAGTGTGTACTGATAAGGTACCATTGCTGAGAGAGTCACTCTATTTAGGAGTAAACAAGACAAACAGTTATTGAAAGAGTTTAACTCTTCCAGACACCAATATTCCATTGTCAGTGGGCATTCTTGCAATCACTACCCAGGAGATTTAATTGAAAAGCTTAAAACATATAGAATCAGTGGGGGAAATCCCCAGGAATTTAGGAATGATGAAAAAGTTTAATCTTTGTCAATGAAAAGTTGTTCTAATTTACCCTTCACACTGTGAGGTATTGGGCTGTGCAACATTTACAATAGCAAGCAATTAAAAGCCTTTTTCTCCCCTTAGCCATAGCCTTGAAGTGACCTAGTTAAAATCATGTGTATAGTTATTTTGAAGTGCTGTCTTGCTTTAATATTGTAGGATAACATTTGGTTGCTCTGTTAGTAGGAATACATAGCCTTTAGCAAATTCAAGACTTATTAATCAAAAGGCAAAAAATAGAACCCTGTGTTTCAAGATTTTGATCTAGAATGGACACACCATCAATAGCATAGTCAAAGTTCAAGTATAGGCGGACATAGCCCAGAGGTGCAGAGAGAGGTACTAGTGTTGGATGGAGGGGGAGCCAGGATTTATCAAAAAAAAAAAAAAAAAAAACCCACATCATTTTGTGGCTTTCTCTCCTTATCTTGCCTTGGTTTTATAATGTTGCCCATGACTTTTTATTATCCTTTAAAGAAAATTATATAAACATATTATGTACCCCAATTGAAACTGTATAATTGTTGAAGGTCTTCAAGGAGAATTGTTGCTCCTTCAGCTTTCTTTCACACCTACCCCCAACTACACATCTCCACTCATCTAGATATTTTCTGATGCAGTACTCTAACAAATATGCTTTCAAAATGTAATCAGGAGAGACACAAAATGGCAAATACAAAAACAAAACTTAAAAGGAAGAAAATTGTAAGTAAACTTCAATCCCAGTAGAGCCATTGATGCTAAGAAGTCAGATCCTGAAGGGATTTATGGGATAGACATTGGCTCAACCAAGACAGGACCAAGTGCAGAATGAGAAGTAACATTCTCTGAGATGAAGATCAGCTCAGCTTTGATTTCCACAGAGCTTCTTTTGCTTTGGTTATGTCTTGGTAAGGAGCCACTAATGACCACAAACAAGCCTGGAGTGTAGTATTAGCAAACTAGGACCTCTCTTCTAAACATTGAATGTTGTGTTAATTCTCTTTTTGAGACTCAAACATGACTTTGTTTCATATTCTTAATTAAATGTGAACTTTTAATTCCTTATCAGGGTGTGTTCATTTCTCTCTACTTCATATAATATTTTTCAGATCTGTTAGCATTTTTATATCATTCTGGTTCATCTATTTACTATTCCTTCTCCTTTCTCCCCCAAGACCCTCTAAATTAGGAGCTAGCTATTCAAAAGCAGGGAGCATTGCATTTATTTTTGTATACCCAGTGCCTAGTGCTTGCTAAGGGTCCATAGTAAGAGAAGTTTGTTTCTTGAATGGGTGATCCACTTGCTATTACAGTGGGGGAGTCTCTCCTAGGTATTCTTTGTTGATTTTATTCATTTTCTTATTTGCCAAACAAGTTTTGAACTTCTGTTTTTTGTTTTGTTTTGTTTTGTTTTAGGTACAATGGGTAGGCGTGGCCCACATGACAGAGGTAGGACTTTCAGGAAATGATTGCATCATGAGGGCTCTGACCTCATTAGTGAACTAATCCACTGGTAGCAGGATGAACTGTGGAATGCGGGACCCAGTTAGAGGAAGTCTCCCCTTCCCTTCCGTGTTTGTTGGCTGCCAGCTGCTGAGCAGCTTTCCTTCTAGATGTTGTAGCTCACCTCAGGTTGACAGCAATGGAGCCAGCTGACCGTAGACCAGACCCTCTGAGACCTGAGCCAAAATAAATATTTTCTCCTCTAAGTTGTTCTCATTAGGTATTTTGGTCACAGCAACAATAAGCTAACACAAAAGTGAACAAGAATCTTTGTCCCCTAGAACTTACAATCTAATGGAAAATCTGATTTAAAACAAATAATTCCACAAATAAGATTTTGAATTTAATTTTTAAATGCTAAAAGGAGTAATACTTAGAGCTATAAATGCTGGGAACATAGTAGGCAAGAATATGCACTTTGTTGAAGTGGTAGATAGCTCACACTTGCAGAATGTGTAGTGATTGACTGAGTAAAAGAATATGCCATAGAGAGGGAGCAGCATTAAGTCAATGCCATAATTGAACAAAAGAGTCAAAGGAGCTAGAGAAAAGTGACTTTGGAGAAGAGTAATGCATGAAGAACTCAGAGAAATAGATTTTCTGGTATCAAATTATTCCTGACCTCAAAAGCCACTTTATCAATATGAGTGAACATTCCAAGAGCATAGCGTTTAGGAATAGGAAAGATAGTAGAATGAATCAGACATAATTTTACTATGTTCATTTATGAATACATGACCAATGCAACTCCATAAAATGTAAACTGTAAGAATTGGATCCTACGTTATACTCCATGTATGTATAATATGTCAAAATACACTCTACCATCTAAACAGAAAAAATAAAATCTTAAAAAATGTTAATTAGGAGATTAATATCATATTTGCATTTTTAAGATCATTTTGGCTTTAATTATGCCAAGTGAGCAATAGTAAACATGAATAGGAGGGTTTTGTGATTGTCCCCATGAGATACTGTGCTGTGGGCCAGAATTGCCATAGTAAGATGGGGAGAGTGAACAGTGGGCTAGGTTAGCAAGACATGCCCATGGATTATATACAGAAGGTAAGGGAAAGGATGAAGTCTAGTTTCTTTTGTTCTTATCCACAAACTATATAAGTCTCCATTCTGGAATAAATAACATGCTCTAAGAAAACAAAATGAAAGGTCAAATTGCACAACTACTTTTCAAAAATCTGTTTCTTGATGTTTGACTGATTCAAATGGCTGTTTAGTATGGAACCTTTCTAGGTCCCCATCAAAAGATGAATGGATAAAGAATTTTGTACACAACAGAATTTTGCTCATCCATAAAGAAGAATGAAATTTTCTGGTAAATGGATAAAATTGTAGAAAATCTTGCTAAGTGAAATAAGTCAGACTCAAAGTCAGCAGTTGAAAATTTTCTCTCATATGTGGAATCTAGAAGAAATAAGGAATAAAAAGGGGGGATCGCATGAAAATAGAAGAGAGAACAGTGGAGTAGAGGAAGGGGATGGAAGGAGGAGGAGGAAACTGAAAGGGGAGGAATTGTGGGATGAAATTGACCAAATTGTGTTAATGTGTATGTGAATATACCTATTCTACTTTTAGGTATACTATGATGCACAAATTTAATAAATAAGGAGAAAAATACCAATAAAAGAAGATGATCAAGGGGAGGGAGGAAGGGAGAGATGGGGAAAGTATTAGAGATTGAAATGTATCAAATCATTATATGCATTTATGATTATGTCAAAATGAACACATTATATAACTATATAACAATGATGTACTAATAAACACATAAAAATGGACATTTTAAAAAATTACTAGACATATTGTCCCACTAATATTCCTAGTCCTGGCATTTACTAGAGAAGCTTAGATTTTTGAAGAGTCAAGATCATGATACAAAATTGACTTGTAAGGAAATTTGAGGCAGTTTTGGCAATTCTGTTACTCTAACCAGCAATACTAATGTTATTGCTATTGCCCTACCTGAAATATGTGGTTTTCTGAGGTCGAGCATAATGTTTTGAATTCAACACCAATGAGACATATTGTTTCTAGGGTTTGGTTTCATTTCTAGTGTCCAACAACACTATTGCAGCATGAAGTACATTTCAAAGTCAGCCTAAAAATGTCACAAAAATTGTGTAGATATTTACCCTCTTCTGTCCAAAATACAAACATGTTCACTGTTTCTTCCCATCTCACCACTATCCCATTCTCAAAATATTCCATATTCCAAACAAGTTGTGGGCCCTTGTCAAGATGGGTACAAGCTTTGGGGACTTCACTTCGTATGTCCCATAAATATTCTTACCTGTTTGTGAACTCTTGTTTTGATGTTTTAGAATGCATAACAGCTACCAGTTGATTCTCTAAACATCCTCATATGGTGCTCACAATTCTTGACTCTTTCAATTTATATGTGGCTTTGCCAGTGCCTAGTATAACCACACACACAAAAAATAATAATAATAACAACAGAGAGGTTATCTAGCATACAGAGAAAAAGAGAAGGATCCGTGTTGTAAGTTTAAAACTACATTGCACCAGGAAGGGCTACTTGATAAGAAATAGATAATCCAACACAAAGGCACCGTATGTAGACATAAGTGAGCTGAGTGTAGCCAAACTCATGGGACAGGTCGACGAAATGGTGACAAAGAAATGTGATGTTATAGATTTTTTAAAAGTATATTTTTAGAATAAAGGAACAAAAGCATTTCCCAAGGGTTATTTGCAGACATTTTGAAATATGGTATCCTGCTCCATCAGCTCCTCCCTTTCACAGCCTACTTGTATGACGTGAAACCTGCTTACTGTAGGCAAGCAACCTCATCACAGACAGAGATTACTGAGTGAGTACTTGAGGTGGGAGATTTTCTTGTACCTAATACTAATTGAGTTGTAAAGGTAGCACAGCACTTCAGGGATCCTGGGCCTGGCTGGGGGCTGAATATTCTTAGGCTAACAATGTGCATTTTTCTTCAGTGGGTCACAATGAATGGGCAGCTGTCTTCCCAGAGAAATACAATATTTAATTTCATTCAGAAATCTGATTGGAAAATTTCAGAGTTCAGACATAATATTAAACTTTTAATCATGGAATTCTAATTAGATTGTTATTACATTTTTAAAACATCGTGTTATTGGCTTAGATATGTCTAATTACCTTCTAATTACTTCTGAAGTAGATTATGTGTGTTCATTATGCCCTATCTCCTGTCTCTATAAAGGGGCCACCAAAGGTGCATTATAATTCCAAGCAACTTACGTGAGAGGAGTATTTGTTTTTCCCTTTTAAGAATGTCACAAATACCTTTGAGAACCCTATCAAATAGGAAAGAGTTTGGTACAGAGAAGTCCTACTTTTCTGTATGTTATGTGGTACATGTTTCAGTATGTTTTATATATCATGTTTCTCATATGTTAATGGAAAACATGAAAATTAAACACTAGTTTTAATCTGTAGTTTATTAAGTGTCTGAGGATGCTCAAGGGAGAAAATAATCACTATCCACCTTTAGTATACATAGAACATTTCCCATGATGCATGATGTCTTTGTAATATTATCAGAAGAACAGATTTTCCTAGCTTAGTTATAAAACATGTAAATAAAATGAAATATGAATATTATGCCAATTTTTTCAGCATATAAAATATACTGTGATAGATTTTTTACCAATTTTAGAGGATTTAGTGGCATACACTAAATTTATTTTGGGAGAGTCTGGACTGGCTAAGTGGGAGAGGAGCCTTACAGAGATAAACTACCTCTTGTTATTTCCTGAAATTTTTGAAGTCTGAGTAACAGCAGAAATGTATTCATTTGTTCATAGCAGTCTCCCCAGCAGTTTATCTAGGTACCCTTTTAATTAAGTTAGGTAAATTACCAATGGGGGAAGACTATCTCATCATTTTCTTCCCTAATAATTCATACCCATTATACTAAATTTCGTCAAAATAATTCTGGTTCCCAGGTGATACTTTATGTTAATTATAAATGATGTTTGGCTATTGGACCTTTGCCAAGAGCTCCTTGTTCAAACCACACTTACTGAGTGCTAGCCATATGCCAGGGCCTCTTTTGGGTGCCAGACTTATGATGTATTGGAAAATTCTGAATCTGTAATAAATGTGGCAGTTGACATAACAGAGTTTTCTTCTTCAAGTATGTACCTTTATTACAAATTCCTAAAAAGTGGCTCTGGCTGAATTTCCAAGGTTGTAGATGTTAGAATAAAAAAAAATGTTTAGCTTCTGGGAAAGATATACACATTTCAAGATCTTCCAGAATGTAGCTAGCGGCCCTTGTTTTCTCATGACTCAGTCTGCCAACAATAATGCTCCTGGTTGAGAACGTAAAAACCACACTCTAATGGCAAGGGATTATTTAAGCTAGCAGCACACTGCATTTTCAGACCAGAAGCAATGGCTTTTAAAATGCCATTTTCAGGAACAAAAGTGCTGAAAAAGTGTCATAATGTGTCTGACATTAATATTTAATTGGAAAGCATTAAAAGTTTTGGCAAAGGTGACAGTTGAAAGAAACTGATGTTTAATGAGTACTTACTATGTCCTAATTTCCACACTAAATACAGTCTGTGAATGACTTATATTTCACAATGACCCTAAGATATTGCTAAGCTGAAAGCAAGTTACTCTGCAGTGTCATAGTCTGCCTCACCCAAATGCCCATCTTTGTCATTATCAGAACAAAGAAATCTTTGCTTCTTGTCAGAGATTGCAACTAATGCTCCTGGTAATGACCAGGGATTTTTTTTCCACAGAGGTGTCTGCAGCTCTCTGACAAGGAAATGAGTCCTTTCATTCCAGAGGAAAATGCACTGTATAAATTGCTTCTAAATTCATATCTCTTAGGCAGCAGAGCCTCAGAACTAGTCTAAGAATCCTTGTAAAGGCAGAAGCCTGGCTCCATTGCCTAGTGCAGGTAAGGTAACTAGCACAGAAATAAGGATGATGTGCTTGAGATCCAACTTTCTGGGTTGAAATCTTCTATTACTTGCTAACTCTGGAACTGGGAAAGTTACTTAGACTTTTGTCATTACTTATCCCTGCCATAAAGTAGAATCAGTGATAGCACTTAACTCATAAGGTTTCAAAAAGAATTAAAAACCACATGCATATAAAGCACATAGACTAATGTCTGGTATTTAATGAAGGTCATTATCTTTATGACACTGTGTTATGAACTGCTTACTACTATTAAAGGATATAGCATTCTTATTGTTCATAGGATGCTGCTCAATTTGGAATAGAGAAAACCTCTTTTTTCACGTTTGATTTTTTTCAGCATTTTTTATTTGTTCTAATTAGTTATACATGACAGTAGAATGCATTTTGATACATCAAATACAAATAGAGTATAACTTCTCATTCTTCTGGTTGTACATGATGTAGAATCACACTGGTTGTGTAGTCATATATGCACATAGGGTAATAATGTCCAATCCAATCTGCTATCCTTCTTACCCCATCCCTCTCCCCTCTCTTCACTTCCCTCTAAATCAAAGTACCTCTATTTTTCCCTAGCACCTTTCCTTTTTGTGAATTAGCATCTGCATATCAGAAAAAAAAACATTTGGCCTTTGTTTTTTGGGATTGGCTTATTTCACTTCACATGATATTCTCCAGCTCCATCCATTTACCTGCAAATGCCCTATGTCATTCTTCTTTAAGGCTGAGTAATATTCCATTGTGTATATACACCACAGTTTCTTTATCCATTCATTTATTGAAGGGTATCTAGTTCTACACTGAAGTTTCTTTTATTTGTTGCATGCCATATGTTTCTATTAGTAATCAGAAAAACTTAGACCTAGGACTTCATCATTGAACACCAAGGTGGCAGGGGAGCCAGAACCAGGTGGAACAGAGATCACCATGGTATTTTTACAGAAGAATTTGGATTTAAATTTTGCTTTTAATTAATATAGCTTGGTGATGAAAACCAAAACCTAGAGTGCACAGGAGTCACAACCAAAGAATCCAAACATATACCTTAGAAGCAGATGTAGTGTCTTTCCTAGAACATAAATCAACTTCAAACTTAATAATTTTCAGGACTTATTTGCCCTTTAGTTGTACTAAGCCAGTGTGTGTGTGTGACCTTATCCCTCCATTCTCTATTTGCTAAGGCTCAGTGAAAGAGGTACTCTTATTCCCATTTTAAACAAAAAAAGCTGATAGGCAGATTAGTTCACTCTTTAACCCAAAGCTAGTTAATGACAGTGCCAGGATTTTAACTGTAAGGTCTGTTCCCTTCAATTGCTTCACTGGGCATCAAAGTAGCATAAATTGACAATGAATAATCTAGTTATCAGGACAGGTGCCTATTATCCTAGACTGAGCCATTACAGTTATTGGGAATACTGCAACTGAAGGGTTCCTTCCACTGGTGCTGACATCTTGTCCTAGCTAAAGTGGAGGAAATTGTACCATACTGAAGGTGATGTCACAGGTTACCCATGTCTTAGGGTTGAAAACATGAGCCAGTGAGATTCTACTTTCCATAGAATTGTCTCAGGAACTACATAAGAGCCCTCAATATACTTGGTTAAGGAACTGGCAAAATAATAAAGGGAAGGGAGTTGAAATGGAGTATTTGAAACTGCTTTTTAAATACACTTGGCGTATTTCTGTGTCTGAGTGCTGAACCATGCAAGTAGGGATATATTTCATGGTCATTCCAGGAATAGGAATAGATGCTGAGTGAGTGATGCTTTTAATATTTGTAAAACCAAAGAAAACAAAGAGCTTAATGAGGATGATTCTGTTACCAACAAATGTCTTTTTTAGAGATAATGTTAAACCTCAAGCCAGACTATGACAAGTTCTTTAAGACAACAAATATGCTGTGAGTACTGCATGTATAACCACTTTCTTCACTTCCCTTGCTTTTCAGAATATGCCGATTTTCTTTTAATTAATATTTCATCAGATTGTACTCTTAAAGTCCAAGAAGGTCTGGGAAGATTTGCACAACATAGTAAAATGACAGCATAATCATTATTAGTTAATTAAAAAATGGATCTTAATCTCGATGTGACACACGATGTACAATTACTCTTATTATATGAATTTGCCAACACATATGTCCTCTTAACTGTTCTTTATTCCTTCCTCACTTTGACTTTACACTAAGTCATTCTAGGTTTTACAATTACTATAGTTAACTCAAGGGGAAAAATATGATCATTATTGATTAATGAATGTATCTGATGGCCTTCTCAAGGTCATAAATTCACTAGATTGGGTATGCATGCCCTAAAGGTGGCATCAGTTTCCATAGTTAAGAAAGAGAAAAGCAATTTGTGAAATGAATAACTACTTTGCATCAGGCATTATGCTTGGTTTTACACATGGGGTATTATATTCACTCTTCACAGCAGCCAAATCTAACTGGGAGCTGCAAAGTAGGGGATTCTGGGAAGCACAATACCTAGTTTTTCCACTGGGACACATGGGAAGTTTTAACATGGGGTAGCATTGATGTCAACTAGAAAGAAGCAATCCATGATAATGATAATCAACCTATTATGAGGAAGAAGTGGCACGCCTTTTTCATAATGGCCATCCAGATAGTCTTTTCATATTTAGAACAATAGCATCGTGTTGAGATAGGTTCCCACGGTCACTCAGTGGCACAGCAGTGTGAGAAGACTGATGACTTCTTGGGGCAACACAGCATGTTCTACGGAGTTAAAAATGGGCTGAGGCCAAAGCCAGGGATTCCAGAACCCCACAGGCTTTCCTGGGGCAAACATTCAGACTACTTGCCTGCAGGCATTTTCTTGTCTTCACCAAAAGTGTGTCCTGGTTGTGAGTCTTGTTTTTAGACATAATATTTAACACAGCATGTGAGTCTCTTTTGGAGACTTTTGAAGGTAGGCCCTGAAAGCCGGAACATGTTTTCAGTTGAGAGTGGAAGCAGGCAGGGAAGGACAGAGTTATAATATCAAAGACAACTACTGAGGCAGGGGCAAGCACTAGTGCTATGGAAGCACCCGACTGTACCAGTGGAGGGACAGTAAGTCATCAGTGTGCATCATGGAGATGATGTCAGAGGCACAGTGGGAACCCACAAGCATAGACCTTATAAGATAGCACAAATTGCATCCAAAGTTTGGCCCTCCACCTCAAGGATGAGGAGATGGCAGGACAATCCAGAGAAACTTACATAAAAGTCAGAAAAAGCCAGAGCAAGAGAATGATCCAGAAGGAAAGGTGAGAGAGAAAGAAAGAATGAGAGAACATTGCTTTTATTTAACTGGGATATGGCTCACTGTGAAGTAGAGAATAGAACTTTGTTTAAAACAATAAATAATACTACTCAGATTGGAAAACTAAATAAAAGAGACCTTGAAAGCCCAGTTAAAAGTTTTCAAAATCTCAAATGTTGACCCATTTATCTACTTCCATTTTTAAAATGTCTCATTGCAAACCCCATCCAAATACTAAGCCCATGTTTTATTGCTAGAGGCTATACTCATAGCTTGGTATGAATTTGAAAAAGCTCTATTAAGATGTGATTTATTTCCGCACTAAGACAACCTTAGAGGTTTGATCCTGAATCAGACAATCAATAGCAAGTTTTTTTAAAAAAATCTGACACTTTGTAATAATATTGAAGGTTTTATGCAGAGTTCATGCGCAGACTGGTTATCATACCTGTGATGATTTGACTTATGGCTCCATTACCAATTTGAGATGAAGTCTTTTGAAATCAATAATTGAAGGTGATAGCACTAAAGATTTTTCTGTCTTAAGGTTTCAGAAGGTAATTTTCTGTTTTATTTACTTTGATGTGCTTTAAAAACCAAAGTGACATAGGAGCACCCCCACCTGCTTCTGGAAGGAAAACATACCTCACAAAATGAAATTAGTAAAACAGAGGTTGAGAGTGTAGTAGCATGTGCCAAGTATAAAGATCAGATCTAATTAAGAAGGTTTTTATGATCAAGTAGTCCAAAGAGTAACCAGAAAGTAGTACTTTAATTGATACTTGACTCCTGTCAAATTGTATTTGCATGGAAATAATAAAGGCATTCCCTTGGTGTCTTTCAGTGTAAATTAGTTCTGTATCACCGTATATATTTGCATTAGCTACTTTGTATGACATGAAAAGAAAAAAACCCCACTAACTTTGGAAAAAATTTTGCCACCATTCAAAGAGAGTCTATTTGTGATACACACTCAGGCAGAATATTTTCATGCATTACTTCATTTAGTCTTTATATCCTCTAAAATAACAGGGATTCTGTTCTCATTGTACAGAGGAGGAAACTGATGTTGAGCTACATTAAATAACTCATCCAAGGTCACACAGCTTGAATGCCCCCACGCTGAGATTTAAAACAGCTGTTCTATTTATATAGCTCATTCTCTGTCCAGAATTCCACAAAACCTCTCTAGGTTTTTGTATTTGAAGCTGCCATTAATTGTAATTGAATATAATACCTCTTATTTTCAATATTGAAATTTTAAAATTGAGTCTAAAATAAACATTACATACCACTATGAAAGTCATAGCCACTTTTTTCTCTTTTACTTCCTTTTTGAAGATCTTATAATGGTTCATCATAAGAGCTGATTTTTTTTTTCCAACCAATCTTGTGTACAAAATTCTGTACACAAAATATAAATTAAATGCAAACATGAAAACTCTCTTTATAGTTTTGAATATTAACTAGGGGTGATTTTGCTTCTCCTCCCCTTTGGGGACATTTAGCAATGTCTGGAGATGATTTTGGTTGTCACTGCTGTGAACATGGTGCTGCATCCAGTGAGTAGAGACCAAGGATACTGCTAAATGTTCAACCTGTTCTAAATGGCCCCATAATAACTATGGAGCCTAAAGTGTCAATAGTGCTGTGGTTGAGAAATCTTGCTTTCAGTGTTTTTCTCCATTGGTGAATTCCTGGAGGAGGAAGTTGTAGACTCAAATTATTGGAAGTGCATCTTGTCTCCTCTTCCAAGCTTCCCTCCCTTGTCACCAACTCTGTTCCACTTGCTGTCACTTGGGAATGAAGTCTTTTCCATTAAAGTCCAGAGCCTTCCTAGACTCTTCATGGTCTCATCTCAGTAAAGCTGAAAGTATCTACTTGTAGTCATTTTTTCTTGATTAACTCTACACCCTTATTGAAATTTCAATGCTGCATTTTAGACTTCTCATCACTAATTACAGAATACACCATTCAAGAAATACCATGTGTCTACTGTGTTCGGTGCTGTTCTAAGTTTTTGTTTGTTTGTTTGTTTTTTTGTTTTTTGTGGTGCTGGGGATTGAACCCAGGAGGGCCTTGTGCTTGCGAGGCAGGCACTCTACCAACTGAGCTACATCCCCAGCCCGCTGTTCTAAGTTTTAGTGATACAGTGGTTTGCAGTTATGGATCCCACTACTGCCTATACTCTCAGAAGAGGTTGATAATAAAGAAACAAGCAAGATAGTTGTCATATTTGCTTGCTCGGGAGACAAACAGGATGTTGTAACAGTAAAGCGGGGGAGGCAGATGAGAGTCCCTATTGAGAAGGTAGTATTTGAACTAAAATACAAATGACATCAAGAAAATAGCAACTTAAAAATCTGGGAGCAGAGAATCCCAACCAAAGGACTAGAAAAATTCCATCTCTAAAGAATAAATAAGTTTGAAATGTTTAAAGAAGAGAAGGAAGACCCTTGATTCTGGTGAACAGCTGATAGGGTGAGAAAAGAGTCTGAAAAAAGAAAAAGAAAAAAAAATCTATAGCAAGCCAAATTAGGTAAGGGCCCAAATGTCATGATAAGTCTTCTTTTATTGAAATGAAAAACTATTAGAGTATTTTAAGCAGGGACATGGGGAAATCTGACATGTGGTTTGAAAGATGTCTTTGGCTTTGGAGAATGTCCTGTGGAAGGCACAAGTGAAATCAGGGAGTTAGATAGAAGGATTTTGAAATGATGGGAAATGTTGCTTCCTTAGACAATGGTGGAGCAGTGGGGGTGGAAGAGTGGGTCATTAAAAAGAGTTCAGAGCTGGAGCTGATAGGCTTGGTATGGACAGCGAAATACATTATAGGAGGAAATATTGTATGGTCAGACAGAACTGTGTTGTTTGTGACATCCAACTGAAGATGTCAAGGATGCAGGATAAGTGAATCTGGACATCATGGAGAAGATCAAAAAGAGACATGTGAATTCAGAGTTGTCCTCATGAAAATGACATTTCAAACCTTGAAACTGAATGAGATCCCCTATGGAGCATGTATTTATAGAGAAAAGAAGAAAGAAATGTGAAGTAACTCAACCTCCAAGAATTAACATCTATCCTATGTTAAAAAAATTGCAGGTAAAAAAAAATTACCAACAGATAGGTAAGCAATATTATGTGCAGTAGAGAAGATCTGGAAAATTATTGTGCTTACTTAGCATGGTCTAGACCAAATGAAAAGTGTGTGTATATTTGGGGGCAAGGGGAATAAGCTTTAAAACCATAAAGTATTATTATAAATAAAAGGTAGGATCATTAATTCTTTTTTTTAATTCTTTCTTTTTATTTTTTACAGACTGCATTTTGATTCATTGTACATTGCACATTTTTGTTTCTATGGTTGTGCACAATGTAGATTCATACCATTTGTGTAATCATACGTGTACATAGGGTAATGATGTCTGTCTCATTCCACTATTTTTCATACCCCCTCCCTCTCATTTCCTTCTACATAATCTAAAATTTCTCCATTCTTCTCTCACTCCTCACCCCCTCACCCCCATTATATATCATCATCACTTATCAGGGAAAACATTTGACCTTTGGTTTTTGGGGATTGACTTATTTCATTTAGCATGATATTCTCCAATTCCATCCATTTAGTTGCAAATGCCATAATATTCTTCTTTATGGCTGAATAATTTTCCATTGTGTGTGTGTGGGTGTGTGTGTATGTATATGTGTGTGTGTGTATATATATATATATATATATATATATATATATCAATCACAGAGTTTTTATCCACTCATCTGTTGAAGGGCATCTAGGTTGGTTCCACAATCTAACTATTGTGAATTGAACTGATATAAACATTGATGTGGCTGCATTACTGTAGTATGCCGATTTTAATTCCTTTGGGTATAAACCGAGGAGTGGGATAACTGAGTCAAATGGTGGGTCCATTCCATGAAATGCATGTGGAAAAGATTTTCTCCCACCCTGTAGGCTCTCTTTTTCCATTATCGATTGCATCCTTTGCTGAAAAAAAAGCTTTTTAGTTTGAGTTCATCCCATTTATTGATTCTAGCTTTAATTTCCTGTGCTCTGGGAGTCTTGTTAAGGAAGTCTGATCCTAAGACAATATGATGAAGCTTTGGGCCCACTTTGTCTTCTATTAGGTGCAGGGTCTCTGGTCTAATTCCTAAGTCCTTGATCCATTTCAAATTGAGTTTTGTGCAGGGTGAGAGATAGAGGTTTAATTTCATTTTACAGCATATGGATTTCCAGTTTTCCCAGCACCCTTTGTTGAACAAGCTATCTTTTCTCCATTGTATGTTTTTGGCTCCTTTTTCTAGTATGAGGTAATGGTATTTTTGTGGGTTCGGCTCTGTGTCTTCTATTCTGTACCATTAGTCTGCCTGTCTATTTTGGTGCCAATACCATGCTGTTTTTGTTACTATTGCTCTGTAATATAGTTTAAGGTTTGGTATTGTGATACCTCCTACTTCACTTTTCCTGCTCAGGATTGTTTTGTCTATTTGAGGTCTCTTATTCTTCCAGATGAAGTTCATGATTGCTTTCTCTATTTCTATGAGGAATGTCATTGGGATTTTAATTGGAATTGCATTGAATCTGTATAGTGCCTTTGATAGAATGACCATTTGGTAGAATGACCAATATTGATTCTGCTATCCAAGAATATGGGGGAATCTTTCCTCATTTAAGTTTTTCTTCAATTTCTTTCTTTAGTGTTCTGTAGTTTTCATTGTATAGGTCTTTGACCACTTTTGTTAGATTGATTTCCAAGTATTTTTTTTTTTGAGGCTATTGAAAATGGAGTGGTTTTCCTAATTTCTCTTTCAGAAAAGTCATCACTTATGAATAGAAATGCATTATATTTATGTGTATTGATTTTATATCCTGCTACTTTACTGAATTCATTTATTAGTTCTAGAAGTTTTCTAGTGAAGTTTTTTGGATCCTCTAAATATAGAAACATATCATCAGCAAATAGTGACAACTCAAGTTCTTCTTTTCCTATTTGTATCCCTTTAATTACTTTGGTCTATCTAATTGCTCTGGCAAGTGTTTCAAGGATGATGTTGAGTAGAAGCGGTTAAAGAGGGCATCCCTTTCTTGTTCCAGTTTTTAGAGGGAATGCTTTCAGTTTTTCTCCATTAAGAATGATGTTGGCTGTGGGCTTAGCATAGATAGCCTTTACATGTTGAGGTATGTTCCTACTATTCATATTTTTTCTAGTGTTTTAAGTATGAAGGGGTGCTATATTTTATCAAATGCTTTCTCAGCATCTATTGAAATAATCATATGATTCTTAACTTTAAGTCTATTTATGTGATGAATTACTATTTATTGATTTCCAGATGTTGAACCAACCTTGCATCCCTGGGATAAACCCCACTTGACCATGGTGCATATCTTTTTAATATATTTTTGTATGTGATTTGCCAGTATTTTGTTAAGGATTTTTGCATCTGTGTTTATCAAGGGTATTGGTCTAAAGTTTTCTTTCCTAACTGAGAAGAGGGTGGGGAACTTGAAGTAAATTTATCCCACAATGCATTCGGACAGGTGGGCTTTTTGAATTTGTGTTGTGTTGAACAAGTCCTTCCTGGGATTTTTTGGAGCATAGAGAATAGAATGGTTACTTTTTATCATCACCTCCTTACATTTACTTGTGCTCTTCAACATTCCTGCTAAGTTGTTAAATAATCAATAATCATGCTTATATTCAAGTGTTAGACTTTCCAATTATCTGTGCTGAATTTCATTTTCTAGGCAGTTGAGATTATTTAAAACCTGATTTTGCTTTAAAAAAAAATAGTATTCTTCCCATTTTTTGCCACCTGCAAGTTTAACAAAACATGTCTTCACCTAAGTCTTAAAAAAAAAAATCAGTTTGAGGAGGACCATGGACCTAAAGAGTTTCCCCATTTCCCCAGGGATCGTCCTCTTGTTAAACATTACACCTCTCTTGGGTACCATCAACTATGCAAACATCAACCAAAGAACTCATTGAACTAGTTTTATTTTTTTACTTTCATTTTTGTTTTTTATTTTACAATCTATTTAGCTGAAACATGCTCCCACTCTGTCTATAAGATTTAACTAGTGGAAAAGTATTGAGGTCGGTATGACATGGTTGTTATGGAAAATACATGGCAGCTCCTAGGATTGCTATTCTTTCACTAATTGCTTATAATTGCTTGTAAGTTTCTTTTAAGTAATCTATTTTAAGGTTAGGTTTTAGAAGTGTCTTTAACTTTGGAGTTTTGTTTGTTCATTATTCAAGGTATTAACCCAGATAGTCCTTCAGCATCTATTCTGCTCTCCATGTTCCTCACAGGTGGCTGATAGCACCCTGCCATCCTCTCAGTTGCCCTGCCGGCCTGTACTTCCTTCCATCTGGCAGTGGTCACTCACTTCCTGAGAATGAATTCACTTCCTTTGAGTTTCACTAACTTCTCACCAATGTGCGATTCTCTCTTCGCAGCCTGAGCATTCTTCTCATTGGCACAGATGATGGATTTGAATTAGGAGTACGGGGGGTTTTCCTTTGTCAGTGCAGTCCCTAGCATATTTTTAGACAAAAGTCATATTTGTTTGTTACATTCATTAAGCTTTAAAAGTTTCAAAAAATAGATATGTTACACTACCACTTAAACATAAATATGTGGCAAATAGATTACAACCATATCATTGTCTAGAGTTGAGATCTAATCATCAAATAAAGTGTGTTCTTTTCCTTCAAAAAGGCACTGTGCTAGTTCCATTTTTTTTTTTTTTTTTTTTTTGTGGGGTGGGGGGTGGGGAGTACCAGGGATTGAACCCAGGGCCTTTAACCATTAACCATTGAGCTACATCCCCAACCCTTTATATTTATATATGTATATTATATATATTATATATATTATATATTTTTAAAAATATATTTTATAAATATATTTTTTATTTAGAAATAAGGTCGTGATAAGTTGATTAGAACTCAGGAGCACTGGACCACCAACCTACATCCCCAGTCCTATTTCGTATTTTATTTAGAGACAGAGTCTCCCTGAGTTGCTTAGCACCTTGCTTTTGCTGAAACTGGCTTTGAACTTGCCATCCTCCTGCCTCAGCCTCCCAAGCCACTGGGAATACAGGTGTATACCACTGCACCAGCCCAGTAGGTCCATTTTGACAAAACGAAGTAGCTGGAAATTGAGCATTTGGGTGTGAGATTGGGGTTCCTTTCTCTTTTTAATTCTACCTACCCTCCCTTCTTCCTGTATGTCCTTCTTTCTCTCCCCTTTCCTCTCTTACTTCTCTCTTTCCTTGTCTCTGTCCCTTTTCTCCTTGCAGTCTTGTTCAATAATAAAGCAAACCTTTTTAACAATCTCAAGTAAACTTAACATGAGTTTTGGTTTTTAGTTTTTGTATTTTTTTCTACTCACTTTAAACGGCATTTTAATGAAAATATTCTTCCACAGTGACAATTAAATAGCACACCTGTGTTGTGATTGCCTTCGTAACCCTAGAGTTTTTGTTTCCTCATTCTGAGAAAAAAAAAGAAAATGATTGATCCATTTAATTAAATCAGAACTTGGGTCTCCAGAACATAGAAGAGCTTAGTCAATATTTTTTCCTTAGTCAATATTTTTAAGTGAATGAATGAATCTATAAGTGAGTAAATATTACTAATAAAATATGTCAAATAAAAAAGTGTGTGCATATATATATATATATATACAGGTTAGACGTTATCTAATCCCTGTCCTTTACTATAGGATAGTGTACAAGATGAAAGTCATTTTTGTAGGACTGAGTAAGTGAAAATCTATTTTATGTATAGTTTTTGGGAAATGAAATAAACATATTCACTGCACTTTATGTCCTTTGTGCCTTACTCAACCATTATTATTGTTGTTGTTGCAATCTATTTTGGAGACAGACGTATTTAAGAAAGCAGTTCACAGTAAAGGAAGAATGTGGGCTATCTCAAGAGAGGCACATCTGTGGGGGTAAAGTAAATACACTATCGAGGGAGAAAACAGATGGAGAGATGGCCTCAACTCTTCTTAACATTCTGTGGTGAGTAGAACAGTCACTCGTTTACTCTAAAAGTAATAAGTGTATACCATTTAGTGGGAACACACCTTAATGCTCCATTAACCATCAGTATTCTCGTTGCAGATCTTCTTATCCAGTCATATGTCCACATTGTCAGAAGTGTTTGTCATAGAGTAATCTATTATAGTTTTAAGTGGTGTAGAAACTCTGAACTGTGCAGTTGAACTTTACTAAGCTACACCACAAATGTTAATGAAAGGCACCCCTACTTATTACTGTCACTACACATTACCATTTCCAAGTTCATGACACAATTCCCAGGGTCTATTGTTGAAACAAAACAAGCAATGAAACAACAGGCCTTAGAGTTGCAAAGACAAATACTTGGTTATCCCTGGAAAGTAGCCAGAGGAGAAAAGATGGCTCACCTATAAAACATCAGCACGGAGTATGACAGGAAACTTTTCATCAATAATTATGGAATCTGGAAGACAATGAAATTGATTTTTAATATGACCAAAAATAACTGTCAATGTTAAATTTTAAATCTAATTAAGTTATGTTTTTTTATATTTATTTACTTACTTATTTTAATTTATTTTTATTGTAAACAAATGGGATACATGTTTTTTCTGTTTGTACATGGAGTAAAGGTATACCATTTCTGTAAGCATACATTTACATACGGAAATGGTGTTTGATTCATTGTTATTTTTTCCTCCCCCCCCAGCTCTCCCACCCCTCTTTTCCCTCTATACAGTCCCTCCTTCCTCCATTCTTGCCCTTCTCCCACCCCCCATTATGTGACATCATCCGCTTATCACGGAGATCATTTGTCCTTTGGTTTTTTGAGATTGGCTTATCTCACTTAGCATGATATTCTCCAATTTCATCCATTTGCCTGCAAATGCCATAATTTTATTATTATTTATAGCTGAGTAATATTCCATTGTATATATATACCACAGTTTCTTTATCCATTCATCAATTGAGGGACATCTAGGTTGGTTCCACAATCTAACTATTGTGAATTAAGCAGCTATGAACATTGATGTGGCTGTATCTCTGTAGTACGCTGATTTTCAGTCCTTTGGGTACAGGACAAGGAGTGGGATAGCTGGGTCAACTGGTGGGTCCATTCCAAGTTTTCTAAGGAATCTCCACACTGCTTTCCAGAGTGGCTGCACTAATTTGCAGCCCCACCAGCAATGTATGAGTGTATCTTTTTCCCCACATCCTCGCCAACATCTATTGTTGCTTGAGTTCTTGATAATCACCATTCTAATTGGGGTGATGGAATCTTAGGGTAGTTTTGATTTGCATTTCTCTTATTACTAGAGATGTTGAACATTTTTTCATATATCTGTTGATTGCTTGTACATCTTCTGTGAAGTGTCTGTTCATTTCCTTAGCCCATTGTTGATTGGGTTATTTTTATTCTTGGTGTAGAGTTTTTTGAGTTCTTTTATATATTCTGGAAATTAGTGCTCTATCTGAAGTATGAGTGGCAAAGATTTTCTCCCACTCTGCAGGTTCTCTTTTCACACTGCTGATAGTTTCCTTTGCTGAGAGAAAGCTTTTTAGTTTGAATCTATCCCAGTTATATATCTTGTGCTATGGGAGTCCTGTTAAGGAAGTCTGATACTAAGCCAACAAGTTGAAGATTTGGACCTACTTTTTCTTCTAGAAGATGCAGGCTCTCTGGTCTGATTCTGTGGTCCATGAACCATTTTGAGTTGAGTTTTGTGCAGGGTGAGAGATACGGGTTTGGTTTCATTCTGCCGCATATGGATTTCCAGTTTTCCCAGCACCATTTGTTGAAGAGGCTATCTTTTCTCCATTGCATATTTTTGGCACCTTTGTCTAGTATAAGAAAATTGTATTTATTTGGGTTTGTGTCCGTGTCCTCTATTCTGTACCATTGATCTACCTTTCTATTTTGGTACCAATACAATGCCATTTTTGTTACTATTGCTTTGTAGTACAGTTGAAGTTCTGGTATTGGGATACCTTCTGTTTCATTCTTCCTGCTAAGGATTGTTTTTGCTATTCTGGGTTTCTTATTCTTCCAGATGAATTTCATGATTGCTTGCTCTATTTCTGTAAGGTAGATCATTGGGATTTTCATTGGAATTGCATTGAATCTGCATGGCACTTTTGGTAGTATGGCCATTTTGACAATATTAATTCTGCCTATCCAAGAACACGGGAGATCTTTCCATCTTCTAAGGTCTTCCTCAATTTCTTTCTTCAGTGTTTTGTAGGTTTCATTGTAGAGATTTTTTACCTCTTTGGTTAGATTGATTCCCAAGTATTTTATTTTTTTTGAGGCTATTGCAAATGGAGTTGTTTTCCTCATTTCCCTTTTAGATGTTTCATCACTTGTATATAAAAATGCTTCAGATTAATGCATATTGATTTTATAGGCTGTTATTTTGCTGAATTTATTGATGAGGTCTAGAAGTTTTCTGGAGTTTTTTGGATCTTCTAAATATAGAATCATGGCATCAGCAAATAATGACAGCTTAAGTTCCTCTTTTCCTATTCGTATCCCTTTAATTTCTTTACTCTGTCTAATTGCTCTGGCTAGAGTTTCAAGGACAATGTTGAATAGAAGTGGTGAAAGAGCACATCCCTGTCTTGTTTCCATTTTTAAAGGGAATGCTTTCAGTTTTCCCCATAAAGAATGATGTTGGCCATGGGCTTAGCATAAATAGCCTTTACAATGTTCAGGTATGTTCCTACTATCCCTATTTTTTCTAGTGTTTTCAGCATGAAGGGGTGTTGTATTTTGTCAAACGCTTTTTTCTGTGTCAATTGAAATAACCATATGATTCTTATCCTTAAGTCTGTTGACATGATGGATTACGTTTATTGATTTATGGATGTTTAACCATCCTTGCATTCCAGGGATGAACTCCACTTGATCGTGATGCACGATTTTCTTAATATGTTTTTGGATATGGTTTGCCAATATTTTGTTAAGGATCTTTGCATCTATATTCATCAAGGATATTGGTCTAAAATTTTCTTTCCTTCATGTGTCTTTGCCTGGTTTGGGTATGAGGGTGATATTAGCTTCATAGAATGACTTTGGTAGGGTACCTTCCTTTTCTATTTCCTGGAATACTTTGAGAAGTATTGGAATGAGTTCTTCTTTGAAGGGCTTGTAGAACTTAACTGAGAATCCATCTGGTCCTAGGCTTTTCTTGGATGGTAGGTTTTTAATGGCTTCTTCTATTTCATTGCTTGATATTGATCTGTTTAAATCGTGTATGTCCTCCTGGTTCAGTTTGGGAGGAACATATGTCTCTAGAAATTTGTCAATGTCTTCAGTAGTTTCTATTTTGTTGGAATACAGATTTTCAAAGTAGCTTCTCATTACGTTCTGTATCTCAGTGGTGTCTGTCATGATATTTCCTTTTTCATCACGAATTTTAGTAATTTGAGTTTTCTTTCTCCTCTTTGTTAGTGTTGCTAAGGGTTTGTCTATTTTGTTTACTTTTTCAAAGAACCAACTTTTTGTTTTTTCAATTTTTTGAATTGTTTCTTTTGTTTCAAATTCATTGATTTCAGCTCTGATTTTAATTATTTCTTGTCTTCTACTACTTTTGCTGTTATTCTATTCTTTTTCTAGGGCTTTGAGTTGTAATTTTAGGTCATTTAATTGGTGACTTTTCATTCTTTTCTGAAATGCGCTCCATGCAATGAATTTTCCTCTTAGTACCGCTTTCATAGTGTCCCAGAGATTTTGATATGTTGTATCATCGTTCTCATTGACCTCTAAGAATTGTTTTATCTCCTTCCTGATATTTTATGTTATCCATGTCTCACTCAATAGCATATTATTTAGTCTCCAGGTGTTGGAGTAATTTCTCTTTTTTATTTTGTCATTGATTTCTTCTCTCAGTCCATTATGATCTGATAGAACACAAGGCAGTATCTCTATTGTTTTGCATTTCCTAAGGGCTGCTTTGTGGCATAACATATGGTCTATTTTTGAGAAGATTCCATGTGCTGCTGAGAAGAAAGTGAATCCTCTTGTTGATGGATGGATTATTCTATATATGTCTATTAAGTCTAGGTTATTGATTGTGTTATTGAGTTCTATGGTTTCTTTGGTTTTTGTTTGGAAGAATTATCTAGAGGTGACAGTGGTGCATTAAAGTCACCCAGAATTATTGTGCTGTGGTCTATTTGATTCCTGAAATTGAGAAGGATTTGTTTGATGTACAGGGATGCACCATTGTTTGGGGCATAAATATTTACTATTGTTATGTCTTCCTGATTTATGGCTCCCTTAAGCAGTATGAAATGTCCTTCTTTATCCCTTCTAACTAACTTTGGCTTGAAGTCCACTTTATCTGATATAAGGATGGAAACCCCCACTTTTTTACGGAGTCCATGTACGTGGTAGGTTTTTTCCCATCCTTTCACCTTTAGTCTGTGGATGTGTTTTTCTATGAGATAAGTCTCTTGCAGGCAGCATATTGTTGTGTCTTTCTTTTCAATCCATTCTGCCAGTCTAAGTCTTTTGATTGATGAGTTTAGGCCATTAACATTCAGGGTTATTATTGAGATATGATTTGTATTCCCAGTCATTTGTCTTATTTTTGATTTTTACGTCGGCTTGGTTTCTCCTTTGAGTAGTTTTTCTCTAAGGTAGTTCCTCCCTTTGTTGACCTCCATTGTTGTTTTTCATTTCCTCCTCATGGAATATTTTGCTGAGAACATTCTGTAGTGCAGGCTTTCTATTTGTAAATTCTTTTAACTTTTGTTTATCATGGAAGTATTTTATTTCATCTTCAAATCTGAAGGTTAGTTTTGCTGGGTATAGGATTCTTGGTTGGCAACCATGTTCTTTCAGAGCTTGAAATATGTTGGTCCAGGCCCTTCTAGCTTTTAGAGTCTGGGTTGAGAAGTCTGCTGCTATCTGTATTGGTCTCCCCCTATATGTAATCTGATGCTTTTCTCTCGCGACCTTCAAAATCCTATCTTTATTTTGAATGTTAGGCATTTTCATTATAATGTGCCTTGGTGTGGATCTGTTGTGATTCTGTGCATTTGGTGTTCTGTAAGCCTCTTGTATTTGATTTTCCATTTCATTCTTTAGGTTTGGGAAATTTTCTGATATTATTTCATTGAATAGGTTGTTCATTCCTTTGGTTTGTATCTCTGTGCCTTCCTCAATCCCAATAATTGTTAAATTTGGTCTTTTCATGATGTCCCATAGTTCTTGGAGATTCTGTTCATGATTTCTTACCATCTTCTCTGTTTGGGCAACTTTATTTTCAAGATTAAATATTTTGTCTTCATTGTCTGAGGTTCTGTCTTCAAGTGGTCTAGTCTGTTGGTGATGCTTTCCATTGAGTTTTTTATTTGGTTTATTGTCTCCTTCATTTCAAGGATTTCTGTTTGGGTTTTTTTTTTTGAGAATCTCTGTCTCTTTGTTGAAATGATCTTTTGCTTCCTGCAGGTGCTCTTTCGGCTTATTGGTATTATCATTCATTGCCTGCATTTGCTCTCTTATCTCATCCTTTGCTTCACGAATCATCTTAATCATGTATAATCTGAAGTCCTTTTCTGACATTTCTTCTAACATACTGTCATTGGATTATATTAATATAGAATCTAGATTTGTTTGGAACATTTTCTTCCCTTGTTTTTTCATGTTGTTCCTGTATCTTCCCCTCTAGCAGTGCAGACCTGGGGTATTGCAGATTCCCTCCCTATAGGCTTATAGTGGCCCTATAGGTTTCCAAAATCCTTTCTTTAAGGGGAGATCAATATTAGCAGTGCCCAATTCAGACACTATGCAATCGTAGACCAAATAGCCCCTATAAGGACAATAACAAAAATGTCATAATAAACAGAATGAGTTCAAATATTATCTTCAGGAAAACAAACAGATTTGCAATAAGGTCTGCAGTTTCTAATGGAGGACAAAGAGGATGCAGAGTGATGTAGAATGTGACTGTTAATGGGATAAAGAAAGAATATGCAGAAGTTCTAGATAATAGAAAGGGTGAGAGTGTTATCAAAAGAAATTGGATGTTAGCATGCAAAAAAGGGAAAAAGAGACTCTGAGGGAACCAGTAAACAAAAGGAAAAGAGAGTAAGAAAAGTAAAGAAGTAAAAACTTAAAATTTTTCAATAAGGAGAAAAAAGAAAATCTACAGTATAATAGTCATATAGTAATGAAACCTCCCTTGTTCAGTAGGCTGATGCATGAGAGGTACCTGACAATGAGCTTCAAGTCTCCAGCTGGCATCTCAGGATGGGATTTGCCCCACCTAAAGATCGGAGTTCCGGCTTCCAGGATTATGCAAGATGGCTGCTCTGGCTTAGAAATGTGTTGTCAAATGGGGAGCTGCAGCTCAGGGTGTGGATGTGGTCGGCTGGAGGTCCTGGAGGCGAGGTTTGCTTGTCAGGCAGGGGTCCTGGAGGAACAGTCAGTCAATGTGAAGGGCCCAGAGGCAGGGAGTGATCAGTCGGGCTGAGGGCTGGCTCAGTCAGTCCAGCCAGGGGTCCTACAGGGCCTGGCTGTTCTGAACCTATGTTTTAAAGAATCAGATTGAGATAAGTTCAATTCCAGGAACAAACAAATCTTACCAATGAAAGACCTTCACTTTTCAAAACTATATTTTTAGAAAGAAATAATTGGTATCGGGGAAAAAATCTGAGATTAAGGAAGGAAAGAAAATAACATGTTGATATACTCAAGACAATGTCTTCTTAAAAATAACCCTAAAATGTCTAATTTGTAGGCCTAAAATGGAGGGGGGTAGAAAAACTTTAGGTAAAGTGTCAGAAAGCTATGCAGTTAAGCCAGGACAGTATTAAAGTACTTTCAGATCTTTTTACAGTTTGGAAGGAGGTTAAAGAGGCTGACTGACTTTGTATTAAGTGTGCATGCTTACACGTCAATGGGAGTATAAAGATAGTGTATGTAACCAGCTGATAAAACAAGAAAACAGATATGATCAACCAAACACATTTCCACTTAAAAACCCAATGTGATTTAAAGATCTATATAGAAAAGCAAGGAATCAAGAAAATCTAATTCATGAAGAAGAAAATGTGAGGCTAGTTGTGGCAACCAATATTAAAGATTTATTTTAAAGAACAATAGTAATTAAAACATTACAAGAACTCAGGATAATATGGCAGATGTAATATTACTCATAATTGGGGAAAAGATGAGTCACTCAATAGATGTCATTGTAACAATTGATAATCTGTGTGGAATAAATGGATATTTTCCTCAAATTAACACAGATGGACACAAAAGGTAGACAGCATGAAGGAAAAAGTGGACAAACTGACTATTTTAAAATTATAAACCATTCATCAAAGATATAAATAAAAGAGGAGTCACAAAATCACAGAAGATATTTGCATCATAACATCTGATTGTACAACCAAAAAGAAGGAACTGGGATCTATGATTGAGATATATTGAGATATATATATATATATATATATAAATATCTATATTATATATATAATATATATAATATATATATTATATATATATAAATATCTATATTATATATAAATATATATATATAAATATCTCAAGTCATTGAGAAAAATAAGCTACCAAAATAGTAAAATAACGCAAAAGAATAAACAGACATTTCACAGAATAGGAAACTCAACAGACTAATAAATACATGAAAATATTTTAATTCTCATTTTTAATCCAGGAAATGTGAACTTGTTTTTTAATTTATTTTTCACCACTACATGAAAACATTAAAATTATGCATATTATAGGGTGCCATGTAATGTTTACACACATGTATACATCGTGTAATGCCAACTCTGGCTAAAAATGTCTATTTCCTCAGTTATCTTTTATTTTTTAAGCACCAGGTGTTGAACCCTAAGGACACTCAGCCACTGAGCCATATTTGCAGCCCTTTTTTGTATTTTATTTAGAGACAGCACTAGGTTGCTTACAACCTAAGTTGCTGAGGCTGACTTTCAACCTATAATCCTCCTGCCTCAGCCTCCAGAGCTCCTGGGATACCCTACTCAGCAGTTATCATTTCTATATGCTGAAAACTTTCAAAATCCTTTCTTCTAAATTTTGAAATGTGTTATTGTTTTCTATAGGCAGTCCCCTGCGCACCCTAGAAACTGTTTCTAACTGTACCTTAGTGCCCATTGTTCAACCTTTCCCCATCCCTCCCCACTCTGTCAGTCCCAGCTTCTATAACCACCATTCTAGTCTCAACTTCTACAAGATCAACATTTTTAGATTCCACATATGAGTGAGATCATGCAGCACTTGTCTTTCTGTGCTGGCTTATTTCATTTAACATAATGATCTTCATTTTCATCCATGTTATTGTAAAAGACAGGATTTTATTCTTTATTCTGGATCAATAATATTCCATTGTGTGTGTGTGTGTGTGTCTGTGTGTGTGTGTGTGTGTGTGTGTGTATACACCACATTTTCTTTATGCATTCATTGTTTGATACCAGAAATGCAATTAATTCCACAATGAAATGGTGTTATATACCTAACATTCTTAATAACAATTAAAGTAGGATATTAGCAAATCTTAGTGAGGTTAGGGAGAAAGGAGAACTTTCATACATTAATTTCATTTTGATGGAAGAAATGTTATTACAAATTTTCTTTTAAAGATGAGCTTTAACTGAAGCGTTTTGATTAAAATTGGTTCCTAAAATATTCCCTAAAAATCAATGTATAATGTGTGGAGCTATCATTAATTGGTTCATGTGTCTGGCCTTGGGTAGGGCACTAATGTCTCCAGGACTCAGTTCCTTCATCTGTCAGTTATGATACTCAGAGCAACCTACTTCTAAGAGTTTTTCTGCACTAAGTTTCCATGTAACACATTACAAGCTTGGGTATTCTGGAAGGCAGAAGCCATGTCTTTCCTAGCAGTGATTCCAGTGCCTTATAAGTACCTGGTATATGGTAGATAGTCAGACAAAGGTTGGTGGAATAAAGAACTCTGGCATTTTATGTTAGTGAATGCTGGACACAGTCAAATCTCACCATGTTCTGGAAGTCATTATAAGACAAATCACATGGTTTCACATAACCATATAGGGATTTTCAATGCTAAAATATCACAAAGGGTCATCAATTCTAGGATACACGTTTTTTTCATATTTTCTTTCTCTAAAATAAAAGGTGAGTCTTTCAACTACTGTCAGTCAGGCAACAGTTGTGATGCAATTGTCATTGTCTGATTATATTGTATTATCAAATTTTAGTGATTCTTCCTGGTGGATAAGATCTCAGAATTCCCTTGATGTTTCAGTCATTAAATCATTTGAAGAAAGATTGTTAATCCTACTTGTCCCATCTGAAAAGTTCCCATTGACATATTCTGACACATCAAGACAACCCAGTTTGAAAACCTATAAAATGAATATCAGTAGTTTGGAAGAATGCCCTAGCTACTACTAGTAAAGCACCCTTTAAGAAAAACTTCATCAAAAATGTTCTTTATAGGCACAAAGAGCAAGACTGATTGGGAAAACTCAGATAAGAAATACTGAGTAGAAAAGTGATTCACAAGTTAGACTCTAAATGTGAATAGACTTTAAAAGAACCTTAACCAATTTATAGGACTTGTATTTTATATATAAGGACATATTTTACATATGTGTGTGTGTGTGTGTGTGTGTGTGGAGAGAGAGAGAGAGAGAGAGAGAGAGAGAGAGAGAGAGAGAGAGAGAAAGAGAGAGAGAGACTCTGAGAGACACAAGGGTACATCTTTTTAAGAAGTTGCTCCTATCAGTGGTCTAGTCATTAGGACTCTCAAGATTTAAAGGGTTAATTCCCACTGTTAAATTGCAGTTTTGAAAACTGGGAGCCAGAAGAGGGCAGCAGAGAACTAACCTAAAAGATGTTTTATTTTTGTTTCAACCGTATACAGGGCCCTTCAGTTTATGAAGCTCTCTCATATATGCATGAACTCATACCATCCCTGCCACAAAACTAGATAAGCAAGTTATTTCCATCCTTACTTAACAGGCAAGGAAACAAACTTGGAGAAATTAAGTGATTAGTTTAAAGGGGCCCAATTAATAAGGGGTAGCCCTTCACTAAAACTGGAGGAGAGAGTTGGACTTCCATGTATTCTTCATCAAATGCTGGTCAACCGTCCAGAAGCCCCAGTGTGTGCTCAGGAAGAGTACTGGAGATGGGCCTGCTGTATGCACTACCTGATTGCTGTCCCAAGGTCCAGGTCAACTAAACCCAGGCCAACGTGTCCAGAATCTGCCATGAATCAGGATATTGATATGAACTAAGAAGTCAAGCCAAGACCAAAAGAATTTAAATAAATATCAAACAAGTTTAGGATCACTGGAGCACAAGACAGGCCTGAACATAATTTAGACATGGGCCAAGAGGAGACCCCAGAGGCATGTTGTATTATCAGTGAGGGTACTATGAGTATTGGTAAGGTCTCCAACCCTGGCTTTCTAGATATATTAAAAAAAGAGAATATCTCCTGGCCCCTCGACAATAATGTGTGAGCAAGACTCTGGAGCATTTATACTGGTGAATGTAGAAATGAATTAAAGATATTTGCTTCCTAGCAAAAAAAAAAAAAAAGAAGAAAGATAAAAGAAAAAATCCAAAAGGAGAATTTCTGCCTCATTTACCAAGCAGTTATTGTTTAAAAGCTCAAGTCAGAAAACTGAATAATTTAAAGTCCTACTGGGAAGATATATAGGAATCTTCACATCAAAGCAATTACACTAAACCTGTTGACATTATAGGTGTGGTCTAGGTAAAGCATTTTGTCAGGATTTATTTCTATACCAAGTGGTCATTTCGTTAAGTAAAGTATGTGGTTGAGGGCTTGAAGGTTTTAGTTGCTGCTAAAGCCCAGATGGAGAATGTTCTGATACATACAAGTGTGAACTCTGCTTAGTATTCCCCTGCCTGGCCATCTCTTAGGAAAGCCCCTGAGAGGAAGATTGAAAGGTGGGCCTGCAGCTGTATTTTCTTAGAGAGGATGGGTCTCAGAATATTGATAAGAGATCTAGTGTTTCCAGTCTCCATCCACACTGTGTGCAACACATGAGTTGTACAAATGTTATGTAAGTCCTTTTCCCAGAAAATACACAAGTAGGAAAATAGGATTCAGCATCCCTTATTATTTATCTAGAAATAGTCACATGTTGTGCTTGGTTACTAGAAGAAAGGGTATTTGTAGTTAGGTACTTATATGTAGGAAGATGGCAAATATAGGATTTTATTCCAATGAAATCTGTGCTTTAACAAGACCATTATATGTACATTTTCTACAAACTTATAGAGCATATAGGAGGATGGAAATACATTGAAAGCTGAATGGTTTCAACTCATATAGTCATTGTATTAACTGTCTTATACTCTTTTAGTTTTCATTCTGGGATAACAAATATAATTCATAAACATATTTGATATCTATATTTATATTTTTAAGCAGGATAAGAGAATAAAGCATAGAAAGAGCGAAAGTTTTAGAATCAGATGAGTCTGGGTATATATTCAGCTTTTATCACTGATTTAATGACTGGTTTGGGACAAGGTACACAATATTTCTGGTCCTTAACTTTCTTACCTATCAAGTGGAGATACAAATACCCACCTGATAGTATTCTTAAGAGCTCTTGGTAAAAGCAGGAATTAGATCAAAGTTATCTTGAGTGATTATAAGTGTGAAAATTCAGAATCATCTGGAATAAAACAGCCAAGAAATGAAGATTGAGGTGGCTGGGCATGGTGGTGCACGCCAGTAAACCCAGCAGCTTGGGAGGCTGAGGTAGCAGGATCGTAAGTTCAAAGTGAGCCTCAGCAAAAGTGAGACCCTAAGCAACTCAGTAAGACCCTGTCTCTAAATAAAATACAAAATAGGCTGGGGATGTGGCTCAGTGGTTGAGTGCCCCTGAGTTCAATTCCTGGTACCCCTCAAAAAAGAAACTTGAGGTGATAAGCACTAGACATCTACATGTGATGATCAACTAGGGTACAACAAATAATTAAAGGGCAGCAGAGCGATTGAAAAGTCACCAATAGTGGCCAAGTATGAAAAGTGCAGTATTTCTGTTTCTATGTTAAAAGGCTATAAAGAGAAAGGAGAAAGAACATAGCCTACCCCACATTATGCTACGTAAGTGTTACAAATATGATTGGAAAGTTGTTTGGCAGATGCTGAAAACTTGCACCACTTGAAACTTACAGCCCAGAGATAACAAACTCCCCACCTTCAATCCCCAAGCACCAATAATTGTAGACTTTCAAATACACCTGAAAAATAAGTAAGAATATTGATCTTCCATTTCTTAATGTCACCTTTTAAATGCATGCAGGGAAGTGTCACTCTTACATGATTCCAGGACGTAACTTCTGATATTCAGTTTGTGAACGGTGACTCAGTTTCATGGAGACTTTCTCTATGAATCTCATTACCTGAATTTGGACATTACCAGATGGATGGGTGTTTCTTGATACATCCTGATAAGTAAGCTACTGCGAATCAAGAATTTCTTGAAAACAAAACAAAACAAAAAGTCCTCGGAACATAGGAAAAATGACTTGGATGGACATGTAAACTACCCCAGCCTCCCTGAGACCCTTTAAAAAAATAGCAGTTCTAGTCCGTAGTCATAGAGGATACTAAGTACATATTAATTAGGTATAATATTAATCACAATAATTTATAATTTCCAATATTTAAAATATAAAAGTTTGTGAATGAGTTGTCATTTAAAATAACTCATTAGATTAGAGAAGAAATATGAGCATCTCTATGATGTCAATGACGCTTCCTTGCATTTGTGTAAGTACGTGACATCCTGGGATCTAAGGCTAGAATGCAGGACATGTAAATATGTTTGAAAGATCATGTGTGTATGTGGGGTTTTATTTATTTATTTATTTATGTTGGTTGATTTGTTGTTGTTTGTCTAGACCACCGTGTGCCTGGCTATGTGTAGGTTTTAAACTAAAACTTGATAGACGAAAGGATTAAAGGGGAAAGAAAAGGCTAAATAACTTTGTGCTACCATATCTAAGGTGGATGACCCCAGCCAACCCCAGGGAAAGTGTCTTCTTCATGATGACTCAATTCCTGGTATATTCACAGCATGGGGTTGAAGAAAGTGAGGGTGAGTGTGTGTAGTTGTGCTTATAAATTGGCCAGTAGTGAACCACCTAAGGAGAATGATCATTCTTTAGTTGGAGAGGCCTGGGGTATCTCCCAGGTTTAGGATATCTGGGGCACCCTGGTCAGAGTGCCTTCTCATGTTTAAGAGAGTGGGCTTACATTAGCTGTCTATTCTAAGCATGCCACTTTGCTGTCTAAACCATCTGTTCTTACCTGCTACATTTGGGCTGGCTTCGGCTGCTGCCCTTTTTCTGTTGCATCTCTTTGCCGTGCACCATCATACTCATCAAGGGTTATTGGAAGAGCTATCATTTTCCTCTGACCATTTGGCAGTTAAAAAAAACTATTCAAGTGTCACCAATAACCCCCACTGATAGGATTCCCATAGGGAAATAAGGAGCACACTATAGAAATGAGATCTCATAACTTGGATATCTTTTCCCTTGTGCTCAACGTCACGTTCCTAAGGCACTAAGTGTTTCTACTCTTTCAGTATGTTCCTCATACTCTGGCCCTCTCACCAGAATATGCTCTCTCACCAGAAAATCTGATGAGATTGAAGGGCCAGAAATTCTGGGAAGTGAAATTCCATTTCGGAGTGGTAGAAGAAAGGCATTCTGAAACAATATCAAAACCCAAGCCATGGGTTGAATACAAAACAGTCACTAGGTTAAGTTTTGCTGAAAGATAAGAAAATGGAAGAATCTGCTGATAACCTTTCTCTGTGATATGTATAGTTCACATTAACCAACTTGCTTTTCTCACTACAGCTCCTATAGACACACCTTGAGCTTTATCTTCCTTCCTTCAGGATGCCATTCCATGTATCCTAACTCCATAAATATTAAGCAATGAATATATGTCAGTATCTGGTCTAGTCCTTTAATAGGAGAGAAAAACTTTTCCTCAGGGCATTGCTTTTATTCTTGCTTGCTTACATCTTCATTTCATCTATCCTCCAAGCTTCACCTCAAGTACTTTCCTGTGTGAAGATTTTTCTGAATGTTTTATACTAAAAATATTCTCTGTGTCCTTTAAAATCCTGTTGCATTTTCCTGTCTTCACTGCTCAGATGGCTTTTTATCTTCTACTTGCCTGTATTGTTGGTTTTGTGTATATATCCTTCCAAGCTGTATGTTTCTGGAGGGTAAAAGATCTAGATAGAATATAAGATTTACAAAGGAGCTTGACTCTTTTGAGTTTTATGTTCACTACTATATCCCCAGTAATAGTAGTAGGCATGAGGTAAACTCTATAAATATTTTGCATTAATTCATTGCTTAATAGCTTTGTCTCCATCACAGTACCTTCTAGTGTGCTTTATAGAGAGTATTGGCTTTGAGCTCCAAAGTCCTAGATTTTAAATCAAGCTCAAAAGTTGACTTTGTTTGAGATTCTGCTTCCTATATGTAAGATAATAATAATTTGATTTACTCACTATACAGGATTGTTTTGAAAATCAAATAATTATGATATATATGGAAAAGAGCCCCTTTGTACACTGCTAAATTAGTAAAAGTAATTACAATTAACTGTATAATGATTATAATGGAATGAATGCATATTTTGTGGACGGAATGTTTTTATCCTCTAAAATTCATAGAGTGATGCCTCAGCCCCAATATACTGGCATTTGGAGATGGGGCCTTTAGAAAGGTTGTTAGGGTTAGATGAGGTCATGAGGGTGGGAACTTACATTGATGTCATACCAGGGAGTTTGCTCTTTCTCTCTTCTTGTGCACACAAAGATGTCAGAGGAGCACATAGCAAGAAGGTGGCTATCTACAAGTCAAAAAGAGTTCTCCAGATGAAACATACCTTGCCAGCACTTTATTCTTGGACTTCCTAACCTCCAGGACTGAGAAATGTGTCTGTTATTTAAGTCACTTAGTCTGTGGTATTTTGTGGTGGCAGCCTGAGGTGACTAAAACAACATGCGTGCATGAATGGATAAATAGAATATATGATTCCATAAAATCCAAGCAATTTGGGGACCCAATCAAGAGGTGAACAAAGATACTCTACAGGAAATCATTTTGACTCAGTTGTATGTATGCACATATCCATACTCACAGATAAGGTTCTCTATATACATCTTACTACATGTCAGAAATAAAATCTAGCCAAAGATTGTGGTTCTTTCTGTGCCAAAAACACATCAGAAGGGAATTTCCTATATGATACAGCATTCTATTTTGCTAAATAGAACTTATTCATTCATTCCAGAAAATTAATTGATGTTTCAAAGCACTATGGCCCAAGTTTGCTGAATATATTTCCTAAAGTCAACTACTTCTTCCTAAATTCAGAACATAAAGGAAAGAATTAAACTGAGTATTAAGTCATTAAAGTCTCACTAGGTGCCTGTTGCAAGACACTTTAACTCTCTGATCCTCTATTCCCTTGTATAAAGTGAAGATTAAAGTGCTTCAAATATCTTATCTTCTAGCATTGTTGTGATAATCAAATTAAGTTTATGTGTTGATAAATACTTTGCAAAGGATTAAATGCCAATAAAATGTCAGGTCATATTGGTAGTAGCATGCCATTAAAGACTCTTGGCTTATACTACATTCTTTGCTTCTGAAAATTAGCTTCTTTACCAAGATGTGCTTATGATCTAGAAATTTCAAACATCCTAGAATTTATTGAGAATATTAATTTTTAATCACAACAATTCAGTGAGACATGTTACAGGAAAGAAACTATTTCACAGAGGCAAAGTAAATTGTCCAGGGCTACCCAGCTTGCCAATGGCACAGCAAGATTCCCAATACATATACAATAGCTCCAGATATGTAATTCTTTCCATAAAAGTACTAAGCCATGAGCTTTCTGAGTTTTAAACTTATATTTTCAAAAATAATAGTTTTATTTTCAGTGAAATCCAGTTTCTTTTATCATACTCAATCCAATAAAAATATCTGAGGTTTTATGAAAATTTCCACTATCTCTAATTTAAATTTTTGTAAATAGACAATATTCTTATTGGCATCTATTTTTAAGGTACAGTTTAACAGAGGATCATTTGTTCATTGTTAATGGTCCCCTTATTAATTAAGATCAGCATAATGCCATATTGATATGTAATCTTTCACAAAGATTTTTAAAAAGGACTATTCCTAAAAGAATAGTTTATGTTTATAAATAGAAAAAAAAATGTGTGATCCTGCATGGTTTAAAGCTTGAGCTGGCATAAAATAAAAGGACTAGGTTAATGTTCCACATCTACAGATATTATTTATTAAGCAAATAACAAGGTGAAAAATCTAGATTATATTGAAATCTCTGGGGGAAGGATGGTGATGAGGTGTAGAATTTTACAATAGGATTTTGAATATAGCCTATAACTAGGCACATGGTAGAAGTTCAGAAGAAATTGCTTCACTAAGCACCATTATTCTGAAGAATAGTAAGAATAGCAAGCAAAGATGTTGATGACCTCAGAGAAACATGAATAACACATTGTTGCTCAGATTATATTGACAGCCAGCCTGACTCCCAGGAATTTAAAGCAAATTGGGCATTCAGAGCCCAGATGGGTTTCTTAAATACCCTTTCTGTATTTTAAAGATCTTGTTAAGTCAGTCTTGGATGAAGAACAGAATGTATTTCTTCCTGTAGTGATATGAAAATTTTTTCTCCCTAAATCTTATTTAATGGCAGTTTGATAAAGAAAAAGCCCAGGACTCTTGAGCCTCCTATGGAAAGGGACCTGGTTCAGTCCTCAGGAGAATTCCTGTTCTCCAGCTAAAGTTTCCTCCTAGGAGGTCCCAAAGGTGCTGAGGTCATAATACAATTTCAAAGAGCCCAGCTGAGAGGACTTTCCTGTACATATGAGATCATGGCCTAAGACTGGGCTTGCCATGGTGCCAGCGCTGAACATGTATTTAAGTAATCATGCTAAGCAGGCAGATAAAAGACAGGCTCTCAGTATTCACTTGCCCAAATGCAAGAGAAATCAACAAGTGGTACTTTCCAAACTTTGCTCTCTTCTTCTGATCACAAATGTATTGTGAGTATGATTTCCGCCTGCTGCTCTAACAATCAAAATCATAGAGAAAATACAGCTTCTCCCTCCACAATCAGTGGTTTCACTGGTTAAAAGTTAGGTAAAGTAAGGTATCAGACTATTGAATCTGCCACACTGAAGATTTTCAGGCACTTTTAACAAAATAGAATGCTGTATCATATAGGAAATCCCCTTCTGATGTGTTTTTTTCACAGCAAGAACCACAATCTTTGGCTAGATTTTATTTCTGATATGTAGTAAGATGTATATAGAGAACCTTATCTGTGAGTATGGATATGTGCATACATACAACTGAGTCAAAATGATTTCTTGCACCTGTGAACAATTGAGTGTAACTGTGAACTACTGGAATAATTTCTTTATCATCATCATCAATAATAATTACTGAGTTCTTCACATGGAGACCAATTTGGGCAGCAATAATCCCATTTACAGGTAAGGACACTATGTTTTATACCATTCAACCTTATGGTATCCAATTCATGCTGTTTTCAATCCGCTGGACACTAAAAATCTGAGGAGTAATGGAAAAATTTCACTTATTTAGTAACCAGCATCTTAGATCTGCCCACATAAGACTCTTAGAAGATACATTTTTTAAAATATTTAGGCATGTTGCTGCCAAGTGGAAATTACTAATTTACATTTGATAAATGTGGTCAGGTCTTTATTACCTTTTTTATAATTATATAAAATGTACCTTAAAGTAATAAAAGTATATTTAATAACATTTTAAGTAGTAATAAAGACCTGACCATATTTATCAAATGTAAATCATTGTCATATTTACCATACAATACTCAAATATGTGCTTTTCAATGACTGTTGCTATCCCCACCCCCTCATTCACATAGCCTGATTTTAGGTCATTCACATATTTATTCAACAAGTATTTTGAGAAGAACCTGTTTTATATTGGGCACAGTTCTAGAGGCTGGGGGTTATAGCAATGAATGAAAATAAATACAAATCTCATCAGACTACAGAACAAAAATACAGTTATTAAAACTGACCTTGAGACAATGGTTGTTATGTTTTGTTTTTGGTATGGGAATTGAATCGAGGGATGCTTTACCACTGAGCTATAGCCCCATCCTTTTCATTTTTTTATCTTGAGATAGGGTCTTGCCAAGTCTTGAGGCTGACCTTGAACTTGCAATCCTCTTGCCTTAGCTTCCTGTGTCACTGGGATTATAGGTGTGCATCACAGTGCATGGCTTATTTTATTTTTTGATGGCAGAAAAACTAACAAATTTCTCTCTTCCAATCTCAATTCAAAGCACATCCATGGTTCAGGTTGTGTACCTCCTGCAGGCTGGGCATTGTGTTAGGTTCTATGAAGCTATCAGGTTGAAGAAAGAATGTCTTGCCTTCCAATAACAAGTGCAGGAATTCTGTGCTTCCAGGATTTTGGATTTTTCTAAGACTTTTTCTAGGTTTCATTTTCTATGATCCATCTATTAATGCCTTGGCAAATCATTTTCTAATAGTTCACTGAATCTTGCATGTTTCCAAGGTGTTCCATGGTATAAGTCTTCTGGGAATAGTCATTTCCACTTACCAGTGCCATGCCTAGCAAGATCTGATGTAAAAATCTTTTCCCCAACATGCCAATTGGCAAAGGCACCAGGTTAGGTTTTGTTCAGGCAAACAGATTAGCCCTCTAAGGGTTAATTAGGAAGCAAGCCCCTGTCAGGGCCTGGAATTGTTTACTTCAATTGTTTTCGTGCAAACTGCCATGTTTCACTTGGGTACTAATTGTGCCTGATGGACCCATTATTTTGTAATCAGAGCGGTTCCTTGGCTAGCTCTCTGGGGGTTAATTAAATGGATGAGGTAGTGTCCCGGATATTACTAGCAGACAGGATCACTTGCATATTTCACCAACCGTATTGGAGAAAGTCCCATTACTATGAACAATCCAGTTTCTCTGCATCAGTGGTGCCTTTCCCAGTTGGAGTTTATTAGGTTACTGTACCAAGACAAGCCCGGCTGATCCATCAGTGCAGTCCTGCCTGGCTTGGCCCTGTTTCTGCTCAGTGAAGACTTGTGCCAGTGGACTCTGGAAACCCAACCTACATATAGGCAGCCCTGTTTACTGCAGAAGATGATTCCTGCCCCCGGTTAAATATGTGTTCCTCATGGAAATGGTGCCTTCAACCCGAGGGTCCTTAAGAGCTAGGAAAGCGGCAATCCACCCTGAAACACACTGTACTAAACACAGCAAGAGAGCACAATGATGGGTAAGATGATTAGACATTTCTCTAATATTGTTATGCCACTGCTGCTGCTGATGGAGGCTGACCTTGTAATCACCAGTTCTTTTTCCTTCATTTCTTTTCCTCCTCCTTATTGAATTTCTAGTCCAAGATTCTTTGTGTAAAATGATCACACATTATTTTTGTCTTATGTTTTTTTTTTTTTTTCAGTTTGCAACAAGCCCACTGGGATTTAATAACCAGGAGAGAGTATTGTGTATTGAGGCATGAATGAGAAGAATGATAAATTCTAGAGCTTAAATAGCTAAATGCTTCTGCATTTGGGACAATAGGGGAGAGCAGTAAACCAGGAGAAAAGGGATTTTGTGCATGAAGCTTTGTGCTCAGACCTACAATATTAATTTTGGTGAGGTGATTCTGTTGCATGTAGAAATGTCTGAACTATAATCATAGGAACCTTAGGAAAATGGTCTTAGAGAAATTGAAATCATTTTTATGGTGTTAACTCTTGCACGAGTCTTTATAAAAGGACAACTGATTGTTCAAGAGTGCAAAATGTAACGATGGAGTGAGCACACAATAGAAGTAAAAAAAAAACTTATTCAAGTTTTACACCTTCTATGTATGGGTTGTATTGGATTAGGGTCTCCAAGTCTCAATTTTATTATCTTTAAAAGAAGAATAACAATATAGTCCTACTTTTTGTCACAGAATTGTTGTTAAAAGTTGAACATAGTGCCTGATACACATTACATGGCTCAATTAATATATGATTGAAAGACTGGATAAATAATCATTAGGATCAAGCACTTACAATCATGTTTAAGACAAAAATAGTTTGTGGTGATGGATGGTATTTTGTTCTTCCATTTCTGCAACACACACAAAAACCATGAATTGTTCCTAGCTATGTTCTGCAACTTCTGGATCATTCCAGAAACTAGTCTGCAACTGAGGTCTTTTTGCCTTGGTTCTTTTACTTCTTTCTCTCAAAGTTAAGTTGTTAAATTCTTCTGAAGCCAAGTAGGACTTTGCAATGTAGAGAACAGAATAAATGTAGTAATAAAAATACACCAGGTATATGAAATGTCCAGAATAGGAAAATATAGAGAGATAGAAAGTAGATTTGTGGTTGTGTAAGACTGAAGGTGGGGGTAGGAGAGGAGTGACCAACTTTTGGAGAAATTGATGAAAATGTGATGATGGTTGCATATCTGTTCAAATATAATGAAAAAAATCATTTAAATAGGTAGATTATTTGTAGATTATATCTCAATAACCTGATATTCAAAAATGTGCGTTTAGAAAATATAATTTACATTTATGTGTATACACATAAATATAGTAAAAGATGAATAAGAAATAAATGTAATGAAATATATTAGGTATATATATACCTTAGGGCACACAATGACATTTTTAAATTTTTAAAATTTTTTTCATTCTAATTAGTTGTACATGATAGTAGAATGCATTTATACATTTTGATAGATCATACATAAATGGAGTATAATCTCTCATTTTTCTGATTATTGATTAGACATTGATGAATGTATGATTCTGAATGGAAAATATTGACTCCTTAATGAAATATTCTACTGGAAAAGAAGAAGTCTGCATACACATTTCCAAAGAGGGTCATCACCAATTCTGTGGCAACCTATAGTAAAGCTAGTGAGGGCTGTGCATCCTAGGAAGCTGGTAAGGCAGTCAAAACTATATCTCAATATGAAGCCAATTCCATATCTTTCTTCCTTTTTCTGGTGTTGGGTTCTTTTATCCTTCTGTTTCTGTAATGCTTAAATATCAGGACTTGATCAAGTCTGGCCCTCTGAGTTTGGTCCTAATGACCTCTGGCAATGAGATAGAATATCTTTCATATCCTAAAGTCATCCCATTTATTCTCACTGGGAAAATATATATATAATAAGATACACACACATACACACACACACACACACACACACACACACACACACACATTTTTCCCATCATTAGTAGAAGTAGTATTGCCTGGCACTGTGGAAAACAGAACAAAAAAAATTTGAGTGGTTCTTTTCATTTAATTTTAATTATTACACCAACATTATTGGAAAGTTATTTTATTATCCCACTTTATAGTTGTTAAAACAAGTTTGGAGAGATTTGTTCAAGTCAGGATTAAAATCCAGGCAGAGTGTTCTCTTAATAACTTTGCTATCCTGTTTTATGTTATTTTCATTAATGTCCTTGACTGTGCTTTCAGGAAGCATGACAAGAAGAGAAGTTCAATGTACAAGAGAAGGGACTCTGGTTTGTTGGGATAAGCTTCAGAGGAGAACTAGTGTCCATGGAGCATATGGGCATGGTGGTCATTATTTCCTTTTATCATTAGAGGTCTCACTACCAGTATGGTTTTCTTTGTGTCCACTAGTCATGTTTTAGACTTCTTTCCTTTCATTCAAAGAACCTACTAGATTCAGAGAATATGACATAAATCGGATAAACAAAAAGATTGAAGAGCTTATCCTCTGGAAGAAAAGAATTTTAAAACTAACCATAACAAATATTTTTTTTATTTATTATAACAATTTATTATAACAATTATTATTATTTATTATAACAATTATTCCAAGGAGAATGGCAAGTCAGAATGAGAGCATGCAACTGTAGATTCTTCCCTCATCTTGGGAGGAATGAGAAGGAAAAGCTCCTTAAGAAAGACCTTAAAGTTGGCAACTGAAGGGTGCTGGGGGGTGTGTACCCGTAAGAAGAAATGGCATGTCTCTAAGCCCTAAAGAAGGAGGGCATTTCCTAAAGAAAAGAGATCAGTGTGGCTAAGAGCAGAAACTAACTTCAAGATTAGGCCACATTTTCCCCCCAGTTCAAAATTCCAGTTATACATTTCCTTTTGAACTTGAATCTTAATTTTTTATAAGCTAGCCCTGAAGATTTACTGTTTTATTTGATCTCCTTTCAGGGGCTGGTGTCATATCTCAGTTCTATTACATTTCTGCTGTCCTGTCTCTGCATATCGAGCTCACAGAGGTTGCCTCTCTTCCAGGCAGATGTGTACAGTGGCAATCGGCCCAAGCTCTGGAAACAGACTGCCTGGGTTCAAATCTGAGATCTACTTATTTCCTGGCTTTGTATCTTTGGCCTCTCGCTTAATTTCTCAGTGCCCATTTACCTCATCTGTAAACTGAGGATAGTAGTTTTTTGTCTTATGAAAGGTTAAATGTGTAAATACTATGTGAGGCTCTTAGACGAGTACCCAGCATATAATAAGAAATCAAGATATTAGCTTTAATTATTTATTTAGTATAATTAGATGCTTAATAAATGTTTTCTCATAAGGCATTGATAATGATAATAATATCAAGGCTGATGGAATTTCAGCCAACAAAATATTTTTGAAGATTTTTTATATTTTTGAAGATATTTTTGAGTATTTAGATTTAAAATTCAATTGTTTCTAACTCCTAGACTATCATAATGAAAGTTTGTTTGGTAAAAATGAAGTGTAAACTTTTGGTCAAGTGGTCACATTGTAAGTTTTCATTTTGGCTGGTTCTGTAATATAGCAGACTAGGAACTTTAATTTTATAATAATAGTAGCAATTATCATTAAAACCATACTTATCATTTATGATAAGTACTTTTAATTCACTTTATAACTGAAGAAACTGACACTAAGAAAAGATTGTGAAGCTTCCAGAGTCACAGATAGTACAAAGCACACCTGTGTTTTGAACCCAAGTCTTTGAGTCCAAAACCTTCTACTTTTCTTCTCATACCCCATTCTTCTATTTACATGTAGTTAGGGCCTGTGCAATTGGTTCTGGCCAAAGCATTACTGAGAACAGTCAATTCAGTATCCTCCCATTAAAATAATATCATTATAACAACATTGTTAGCTATATAATTTTGGTGAATTGAACTTGTTAAAGTCAATATGATGAGTAGAAGACTTTTCCAATATACTGTTTATAATTGGATTTGCTTATTCGAATGTGTCCCATAATTGCCTGCTCCCATGAATGTTGTTATTGATAAGAAATTAATTTGTCAGGAGTCTGTAGTTAAGAAACCATAAACCTGATGGTTCTTTCATTATCAGCTCTCTACTCACATTTATGAAGAATACCACTGGTTACATGGCATTCCCTGGTTATCCCCTGTGCCGAAAGAAGGCAGAGTTCTGTCTAAATGCATTCTCTGATTACTGGCATTTTTGTTGGCCAGTAAAATACTTTGTACCATTGAAGGTTAAATTCTGAACTGTTTTTGTGATGTATGCCCTTATAAGAAGAAAGGAAGCATGAGCATGAATACCAATTTATATATAATTATCTATAAATCAAGTAAGTGTACTATTGTTCATACCTAGGAAGAAATATAGATTTTAACAGTAGATTGGAACAAGTGGGAATAAACAGTATTTTTAAGATCTTAATTCCAGTCTTTATACTAGCATTAACTAAAGTCAGCTAATGTAAGTCTACATGTCAGAATTTCTTGATAAGTTTAAAATTTCATGGATTTTTTTCCTCTGATTAAACTGTAACCATACTTATCACATAAATTGGCTGAAAGTTTAAACTAGAAATTGAAGGAAAATCAGTTCTTAGCTTCTTCAGTCAGTTGTGCTTGTATTATATGTATTTTGCTCTATCTTCAAACTGTGGCTTACTGGAAAGAAACTTGTTAAAGTCATCTGTCTACTTAGTGACATTTAGTTTATGCCCCATAATGGAAACTATAAATTTATTTAACCAACCAATGTTGAAAAGGGAGAAATGGGTTGGATCAGTTTTATTCCTACATGTTATAGTCCTCCCTCTTTTGTGTAAAAAATACTTTAAATGTCTTATGCACTGTGTCTTGTGGGTGACAATGATTAGATGTCCTAAAGACTGAAGTTTTCCTTACTAAAAATATGTATAAGTAGAAATACTAATTTCTTTGAACATGCTAGTTATTACATTTATACCCCACCTTTGGTGAACACATCCAATTTTAGAGACTACTAAAAAAAATTAGAGAAAATGCAATCAAATATTTTGACCTGTTAATCCTTTTAGTTTCAACTAGTAGCTGGAGTTCTTCATGAGCAAGCATAAGTAGCTAAGAGGAATAACTCTCCAGTTGGCACAATCATTTATTAAGAATTTTCTAAATGCCAGGCACTTTGTCCCCAAGAATATGAAATGATCACATCATGTTTTTAAATAATCACATCATGTTTCTAAATACTTTCAGCTTTAAAGTAGCTGAAAGATTAATAGGGAATACTAATAAATAAAGGGAAAGCTATGGTGCACTGTTGTTTATATAATAATACACAGAAACAGAGAATGTTAGGGGAGGTGTCAATGCTTGAACTGTTTTGTTTTTGTTTTTAAGAATACATGGTGGTGCTGGGCATGGTGTCATAGGTCTGTAATCCCAGTGATTCTGGAGGCTGAGGCAAGAGGATCATGAATTTGAGGCTAACCTCAGCAATTTTGCTAGGTTTCTCAACTTAGCAGATCCCATATCAAAACAAAAAGGGCTGGGGATGTGGCTTAGTGGTAGAACACTCCTGGGCTCAATCTCTGGTACAAAAAAAAAATGTGTGTGTGTGTGTGTGTGTGTATATGTATATTTATGTGTGTGTGTGTGTGTGTGTGTGTGTGTGTGTGTGGTGGTTATCTATATATAGAAGTAGAAGAAGAATAACCTAGGCAGAGAAGAGATCCTGTTTTATTTTTGCCAACATCCTAGAAGGTAATGGGCTTAAAAAGCAGCTAGCAAGTAGAAGAGCTGGATCACAGATGTTTTCTTGATAATGCCACCACACTACCTTTCAAAATGGATAGAGATTTCTTTCTTACTTGGCCAATTATTTTATATGCATTAGTGACTGGAAAGTACTGTATGCAAAGCCCATTTTAACAACATGGACATGAATTTTTCAAATTGTATCTCAAAACACTAGTCCTCAAAAACTGCTTAGTCTCAAAAGGTTCCTTGATTACATAAACTTGAAAAAGTCTGACTATATGGTTTATTTCAGGGTTTTGAAAAATTCTGCAAAAATACAAAAAAAAATAAACTTCAACTTTTCTTAACATAGTGATTCCAAAATGAGTTAAACATGAAATATATTTCAGCCCAAATTAATTAGAATACCATGAAAAAAATAGGATAGCCAGTACCTTAAGAGAACTGAAATGGACATCTTGGTTTAAGTGATATTTTTTATAATCATCAATTATTTCATTTATAAGTATAACCACTGCAACTTCAAAATTAGAAAAACAAATGTTATATCATCGTGTGGATTCATTTTTTCATTTCTATGGTGTTTCTTAGTCATTTTATATGGGACCATCTATGGAAGGTGCTTCTGAGATTAACCCAAATTAAGATATTCTCTTAAAATTCAGGGTAATATTTCTGTGATAATTATGTAGTATGCTTAATCTCAGGTCCAAGCAATTTTTGTCATTCTTAATTTTTAAAAGGCTGGACTGAGTTTGCATATGTCAAACTATGACATTTCATTCTAAAAGAAATGTCATTGCCTTACCTTCTTCTCTGTATAAACCAAGTTTCTTTGAAGTCACAAATGGCAAAAACACAACCCAGCTTAAACCACAGCACTGTTCTCATGCGTGCTCCATCCACCTGCAGAATGGCTGGTGACCGCTCCGAGATCATTCTGAGAGTTGCAGGTTCCCAAGTGCATTTTTCTTGATAGCTCCTGATAGGAACTGGTTGGTTTGGGCCAATGACTGTGCCAGGGGAAGAGTGTTCTTGTTCTATTCAGTCCTGTGTTGTCGGCAAATCACTGGATCACTCCTGGGATGTGAAGGGAGTGGTGTTGCAGATAAGATGAACCATATGAACTCTGCATAATGATTAAAGAATATAGGAAAAGTAATTTTCCAAACTTGGGGAAAAAAGTTGAGACTGGGCAAAAACATTGACTCTTAACATTTGCTATAGACCTGTTCTGAAACTCGTGCAATTTGTGACCCAAATTATGCAATAAGATTTACTCTACTTTTGCATCAAATTATATCCACAAGCTTCAAATGGTAGTTAATTTTTTTCAATAGCATAGCAGATGGTTAACAAAGAATTTTGTTCATTGTTTTTTTCTTCTCCGAAAACCTTTTATCTCAAAAGTAAGCCATGAAAGTCCATGATAGAGATAAAAATTTTGAAAAACTGCACTAAAGGCCTGGACTTCCAATGAAGAGTTCCATTCAGTGTGGAAGTCACAAGATCAGTCTACAAAAAGTACTTCACACTTTACTAAAGTTAAACCTTTTCATAAGTTCTTAAACTTTATGCAAATAGATTGCTGCAAATACTATTATTCCCAACAGATACAATACTGAGTATGACAGAAGTGGGCAAGGCCTAAAATGCTCCAGCCATTCAGAAGCCAGGGCTGGGATATGCCTGGAGCTCATCTGAGGAACAATTTCCCTACCACAGGTTCCTGTTCTGTCAAGGATGACACTCAAAAGCACAAGCTCACTAATGGCAAAGCATACAAGTTCAAAGTCTCCTCATACTTCACAGGTCCTCTTCATTCATAAGGAATTAAGTGTGCAAGAATGTAAAAGATTAAGGCAATTCACACGTGAGAATAAATCACAAAGAAAAGAAGAAAAATATTTTCAGTAGTTTGCTTTGAAATGTTATTTGTAAGTAAAACATATTCTGGTTTCCAGAAATCCTTGATTAAAAAATCCAGTCTTTCTCTGGGAGGCTGTATATTTGGTTGTAGGTTTGTGTGTTTCATTTTAATCTGAAGGCAATTAAATTTTGGTAAATGTCTAGTGAAAGATGCTCATGTTTTTGAAGAAAGGAGAGGATATTGTCATATCATGTTAGGCATGCAAAACAGACTGGCATGTGTGAAAGTACTGCTTAGATATTTGAAAATGCTTTATTTCTAAAATCATACCATAAAAACCTAAAATTTAGGTTCTGTATAAATACCTAAAGAAATATTAGAAACTTAAAATTCTTGAAGGTGATAGCCTGAAATATTACCATTTCTACATTTTTTGGTTTTTAATTTATAAACATACTAATAATTTTCTAAGCAGCAGGTGTGGTACCTTTTCACCAAAGGAAATATAAATTTTGTATTTTGTTTATTTTTAAAGTAGATAAAAGGGTACTGATATAAAAATTTAAGTATCTTCTAAAATTTAAAAAATAAATTAGGGAACTTTAGACTTCACCCAATAAATATAATATATATTTCTTCCTTAAATCCTTAATATATACTGTAAATTAGGCTATAGATAAGAACATAAGTCTATCTCACTTTTCAACTACTACTGACCTTTCCAGACTCTTCACAATCAGTAGGTAATATAGCCAAGCCAAGCAAAATGCAAAGTCACATTGAAAAGTTAAGATGCAACCACAACTTCTCCTGATTGAACTGAGTAAAAGAACAGAAAGAGAAGATTGGAGAAGGTCCCAGGTCTTCCATGCAAATGTCTGTCTGACACTGTTTCCTTGCTTGTGATCAAGATTTCTCTTACTATCTGAAGATAAGTACAAGAAGGGCCAAGACCCCTAATGTCCCTTTCAGGCTAAACTCCTTGATTTCTAAACTGTGCTACAACCTATTTTCCCTCTATAGAGACTGCTGGGTCAACAGAAGAAGATAGACCGAGGCTGTTCTTTAGAAAAGATGAGACCTAATGCTTTGGAAATTTGCCAAGCATATAGTAGATGCTCAAAAAATGTTGAATTGGCTATATGGATATGAATTTTTATTTGCATACAGATGCAGTAATTGGTAGTTATCTAGACATTTCAAGCCCAAATAACTTTTACAAAATGTCCAAATGCTTGGTCATTTCCCCAGGAGGAAACTCATGCCATATTTCATGCATTTGAGAACTAATAGACAGATATTCCTTTTTTCTTACTAGATTTAATTCCTTAAGAAAATCTTTTTGGAACGAATAAAATTAATTTTAAAAAGAAAGTTTTTGCGTAATATGTAATTGTGAGAATATACCTGCCAGAAAGTTTGGGAATGAATAGTACTGGTTCTTTCTAACTCTAAGAACTATAATTTCCTGATCCCATTCTTGAGGGCTCTTGTCACAAATTCCCTGGAGAGATTCATGCTGTCAAGTTAGGTGTCTGCTGTTTCCAGGTAATGGACTGCCTGGGCTGCAGAGCATCCTCTCTGGCAGATGGTGCCAGTGCCAGTCATTATTGTATATTTGGGAAATGTTTCAGAGGTAAGAAACAGAAGTCCCAGAACTCTGCTCTTTAGCTCCTTGGGTGCCCCCAAATTCCCACAGTGGATCCTATTGCCCATGTATGAGGTATTAGCCATACGATTTGTGTTGAAGCGGAAATAACATTGTTCAAATGATAGCCTAATAAACTAGTCATTACTTCTAATTGCTGGTATTAGCACTTTAAATTTCCATTCTCCAGGATTATTGTTGTTTTCATTAAGGAGCTCTCAAACTTGCAGCACTTTTTTACTTTGTCAAAGATCAAGTTGCCCTAGGAATATGTTTGGACTGTCTTTTTCAGAATCCATAATTTTGTTGCTGAATTCACTACAGAGAACTCTGTGCTTCTTTAATGAATTAAAATTTAAATCTGGAACACTGGCTGGGCCCAATTCACCCACTGCTGATTCAAAGCTTCTTAGCATATCAAAGTGATAAGAACAGAATGCAGGAGACAACCCCAACTGTATAATGAGAGATAGGACACATGGAATTGGAGGCAGTACCACAGTGCCCAGGGCAATTGTGATTTTGAATATTCCGTACTTATTTTTATTGTTAGGTACAAGAAATGCCAACATTTTGCTGTACAAACTGTGTCCCAGACTCACTTGCGTATTATTGGACAGAATGCATTTTTCCTGTTTTTTTATTTGGTTTTTATGAGTTTTTTTTTTTTTTTTTTTAAATTTCTGATCAAATCTCTCCTTAATCACATCACCTCGAAAGTTCCTCAAATTTCAGTGATGCTGATTAGTGGAAAAAAGGGTGATATAGAAAAAAAAAAATATGTGCTTTGAAACACACTGTAAAAGTATGGTGGAAGTTGACCTGGAGGGTTTGAAATCTCATCAAATTTCCCTTTCAGCATTACTGTGAAAACTGAATGAGATCTTGAGCGAAGTTTGAGATCATTAGGATGTAATCAGCTCCAAGAGGCAAGGACTTATATCTGCTCTATCTCCAGTGCCTTAAATAGTGTCTTATAAAGCATTTATTTAGTAAATATTTTCTGGAAAAATGAATATTATATGTAAAATACCAGCCATAATACTTGGTGCATAGTAGTATTCAATAAATGAAAGTTGCAAGAATTTCTTGGGGAATCTACTCAATAGACAAAATTTGAGAATGTAAAATGCTCTAGAGAAACATTTTGAAAATGGATGAACTTTTCCGCTAGAGATGGGGGAATTTGTCAAATGGTTTGTGGATTTGTTTCAATACTGGTCTAAGTATATCCTTTCTTATGGGTTCACTTTTCCCTGTGTAGAAAACTGTTTATACTGCTGATTATGCTGCAGTTATGACGTTTTTTGCTGTACTATGACATGTGGTTGCTGTTTGTGCCACACAGTAGAATGTGGCTCAACTCATCATCACAGATACAATTATTCTGAAAATAAAATTTCACATATTTCATGTGGGAAAACCAAAATGTAGAGAAGATATTTGAGTACAGGATTAGCCACACCCTAGTTTTGAGAAAGGGATTAACTAAAGATTTAAAACTTTGTTTTGCTTTTGTTATGTATCATCTGAACTTGCTACTGGAATAACAGCATGTTGATCCCACTTCTGTCATAACATGTATCTCATTGTATTTTTCCATTTTTTTAAATTTGAAAGAAACTCAAATCTAATCAAATCTAATTTAATGGAAAGAGCATTAAACAAATATGCAAATATGTGTCATATTAAATCACCAAATTGAAAATTTTGCAACATTCACACGTGCTTTCTCTATGTGTGTTCAGAATATTCATATATGCATTTGTAAGTTACAGACATCATGGCATATTACCCCAAATATTTAAGTATTTCAGCACCTGTATTTGAATAGCTAGGACTCTCCTACATGACCACATTAGCACTGGTACAGCCAAGACAGCTAACAGTGATATGATAGAATTGTTTTACTTATGGTCCATACTCAACTTTTCCCATTATCATAGTTCATGTCCTTTTAACTATTCTCCAGGAGTGGGGTGGGGAGATTAGCATCTGATCAATGATTGTACATTCCATTAAGTTGTCATGTCTTATTAGTGCCTTTAGTATTGATCTGTCTCCAAAACTTTGTATTTCATTACATTAATATTTTCAGAGTCCACATTGTCTTGCACAATACCCCTTAATTGGGATATGTATGATTTTTTTTCATAATTAGATAGCAAATGATTTGGGGCAAGAATGCAGATAGCTAACTTTAAGAAAATCAAGCTGTATTTTATTTGCTTATTTTTATGTCATCCCTACCAGAATACAAGCTCCCTACAGAAAGGGGCTGTACCATTCATCTTTGTAACTCAGAACTCAGCATGGTACCTAGAACATGGTACCCAATAACTCAGTCTTCCTTTAAATTGTTGCTCCTTTTCAATTATCATTTTAGTTGTTCTGCTCTCATCCACTCAACTACCTATACCAGAAAGATATTCATGCTTGATAACTCAGTCTCCTCAACCCTGCCCCCAACTTCTTAATCACAAAGCCCTACTATTTTACATGATGAACATTTCTGGAATCAATCCCTCATTCTATTTCTATCTCAAGCCTTCATCGCTCCCTCCAAAACCATTAGAGCTGCCTACTGACTGACCTTGCTATAGTCAGTACCATCAATCCAACTTGAAGCCAGTTTTCAGTCATCTATCAAAAAGCAGCCCTGGCCACGTTGCTCTCCTGATTAAAAACTTCCAGAGCCTTCAATGATTTATGGAATGAAGTCCAAGTTCTTTAGCCTGATATAGAAGCCCTTCATGATTTGATTGTCCCCTCCCTCTCACTTCATCCAATCTCATACTTTTTGTTCTAAAACCATCATTGCTTCTCGGTCTTTTTGGCCAAGATCAAGTGTTCTAAAAAATCAAAACTCTTAAAATAGCCTTAGTAGCCTCCCTTTGTTGGCGACCTCCCCCATGTTGGGCATTGCAGTGCCTCCGTTGTTACACCTGTGATCTCATTTAATCCTTTCATCAGTTTGTGAGGCAAGTAGAATCATTTGCATCTTACCCAGGAGGAAATGTTTTCAATTGTCCTGCTAATACGTGTTAGAACCAAACTTAAATATGAAGCCAAGCCCTTGCCTTTTCCACCTGTCCGGGTTTCCTCTCCTCACCACACTATCCTCTACCATCAAGCATACTCTGCACATGATGCCCTTCCCCTAACAACCTGTCCTTTTCCTTAACTCCTACTAATCCTGTAATTCAGGTCCCATATCTTTTATTAATTCTTATGTTGAATTAAATACCACTGTGGTTCTAAAATAACCTACCATAACTGTAGTACCGTACCTACTAACTTCTAATTTAATGATCTTTTTATATGCCTTTGTGTCAGTCTTCCTCACTAGATCATCATAACTGAGACCATATTATGTTCTCCTTGTATATTTTCCTTGCAGAGTCAGAGTATATATTCAATAAAAAATTTCCTGGGTGAGTTTTTAAAAAATGATTTAAAAACAATGATCCTCCTCTAATAGTATTGTTAGTACTTTTTGCATTTTACATGCACATGTATTCATTTTCTTACATGCAGGATGGAATACATCCTACATGCATGTAAAAGGCAAAATACAAAAATATATGTATAAGAATACATATGCTGCTGTTTTCCTTGAATATGGTGTTTTAGACATTTCTATATGACCTTCATAATATTCCTTTTAGTGACTGCATAATATTTGCCTGAGTTGATCTTATTAAATCTATTCCTCTAATCTTAGACATTTGTGCAATTTTTTTGTCTTTTGAAATCATATATTATTTTGTGCCTACATTTATTTTATTTCTGTTGAATCATTTCATTAGAAATTCTGGAGAGTAAAATTCCTAAACCAAAGAATCCGTATATCTTTACTATTCTTAATGTATTATTTTCCAAAGGGGATAAACCAACTTATAAAATCACTAGAAATAAATTAACAGATACTTTAAACTTTCTCCAGAAATGAATGTAATATTTTTTAGTTTAGTAGTTACATTAAGAGGTCATGAAAATTATCCCCAGATTCTATTGAGGATAGTCTTTTTTGTGTGACTTTTTAATTAACTTTTTCTGTATAATTTTTATGTTCATATATCAGTTGTTGATGCAGTTTTTTGAACTTTGACATTTTCTTAATTTGAATTGTACTCTTCATATATTACAAATGTTAATTTGTTTGACATTTTAGTACAAATATATTTTAATCAATTATATAAAAATTACAACATTTTTCACTTGGAGGCTTTTAATTTTACTATATTGAGTAATGGTAATGTGTTTCTTAAAGTTTTTTCTATGGATTATTTTATAAGTCATAACTTGAATACTTTTGTCTCCTAAATTGTTTTATCTTAATACCACATATTAAATAAGTCTTCCTTATCCTTTAACTTGGCAAAGCTGACTCTGTTCATATGTTTCAGACTTATTTCTAATTTTTCTATTCTTGCCTGTTGAAGTCTTTTCATGTTTACACCAGTACCAAAAAATTTTAAATTCCAATCATTAAGTTTAATGTCTAATAACCATTAGATTTTCTTATTTTCAGATTTTCTATTATTGTCTGATCTTACCTTTTCTCACATTTTTCATGGAAATGTTATTGATTACTGAAAATAATATTTCCATTTTGATTAAAATTTTGTTCAGTCTGTAAATTCCCTTTGTGTGAGCAGATAGATATATAATCTTTAGTCTCACTGAGGCAAGCATTTTACCTGTCTTATATTTTATTAAAAAAAAAAGTTTCAATAAGTATTTATATGTTTCTGTATGCCTTGGCTCATGTTTCATGCAAACCTGTCTTAGACTTCTTTTCATAAAATAGTAATAGCTCACATTTATACCTGCCATTGATCTAATTATCCAATCAAGTTATCTATGCAGGAGCCCTGTGAGGTAACTATTGTCATCATTACAATAATGCCTATGAAGAAACTGAGATTTTAATTGATCACATGGCTGTTAAGTGGTAGAACTATGATTTGTACCCAGAAAAGTCAGATTTCTAAAGCCATGCTCTTAAGTACCATCTTACCCTTTTTAAACTGAAATTATGAGCTATTAATGAAATTTAGTCAAAATTTAAGAAAAAAATATTGTGCTAAGGTCAATATTTTAATTTTACAAAGAGGGGAAGTCCAATATGTTTAGAATATGAAATAGAGCACAGTATTCATAATATTTTTATACTGGTGTGAACCAATAATATGACTTGCTTTTGGGAAATCAACTTGCCAGAACCAAGAATCACCCTCCATAAGCTGAAGACAATCTTTGATCAAAGAAAGAGGCATATCACTCCAGGCTTCTAGGTAGACAAGTATTTCATTAGGAGAAATACGTATAAGGAAATTTTAGGTGGTAATAAGAGGAGGTAGAGGGTGCTTACAATGCATACCTCTCTAGCCTTTATACCAGGAAAAGGAAAAAAGTCACTGATGGCATTTTAAACCATCTGGTTGCTTTTAAATCTGTTTACTTTCTCCATAAAGAGACTGTTTGGGTTCCCTGTAATCTGGCCAATACCCCAAAACGGGCCAGATGTTCTGAGCTGCAGCAGTTGCTTTGGCACCGTCTTCTTTCTCCAGTCACTGTGTCCCTACAACTAACTTGTTTCATGGTCATATACCTGGAACAGATTTTCACAAGAATTGCTTTGATCCAAGCCATGAAATCCAGTTCTGTGTTAATAGATATGTGATGTCAATTTATGAAAGGGGTAGTCCCAGTGGCTTAACATCTTGAATGCTATGTTCTCAGCCCCACATTTGAATGTCTTATACAACTGGGTTGTTCTCTTCTGGGAGATTAAGAGGAGCGACATGGAACGACTGGTTGAGGATGAGAACTTTAAACATGGTTAAAAGAAGGCATCTGAAGAACTGTTATGTTAGAAGAGCATAAGTATATTGGTGAACAGGACTTTTAAATGGACTGATTTGGTCTATGGTGAGATCTTTAAGAATTAACCTGTCCAACAGTGAAACTGGCTTCATTGCAATTTTTGGTCTCACCTTTTGAAATCCTTAAGCAGAGACCAAAGATGTTAAAAGAGAGATTCCTAAATTGAGAAGGAAATTAACCTAGATTAGTGTTCTTTTTTTTAACTTTATTTTTGCAGACTACACTTCGATTCATTGTATACAAATGGAGTACAAGTTTTCATTTCTATGGTTGAACACAATGTAGATTCACACCATTCATGTAATCATACATGTACATAGGGTAATGATGTCTGTCTTATTCCTCTATCTTTGGTGTTCTTAAACTGCAGGTCCAGGACCAATAGCATCAACCAGAAACTACAGCTATAAGAAATACCAATTAGAGGACCCTGTCCCAAACTATTGATTCAGAAACTGAAGGTGGGACCCAGAAATCTCTGCTTTTACAACCATACAGGTGTTTTCTGATGCACACTAAATTTGAGAAGTACTATACCTAGATAAATGCCTAATGTCCCTTACAACCGTTAATTCTATTTGTCATGATGTAGTACACATTCCTATCAGTTCATACAATATGGTATACCTCATCTAAGGGAAGTTAGTAATTGAAACAGCAAAAAGATCTCATTATTATTATCCAGTAAATTTCTTCATGGTGTGAACCCTGGAACTCTGTTCAACTGAACTTCAGTCCTTCCTATACAAGACTGGAGCTCTCTCGGCACACCAAGCTGTGTCCACTAGTGAAGGCAGGAATCATCCTCATTATGTCTAATTTCCCCCCAGAGGACACATGAAGAAATTTTAAAAACCTAATATCTTAATTTTGCTCTCTACTTTTCCTCATCAAACTGAATTGAAATGTTCCAGAGGTGAGTTAAGATAGATGGGAAGTGCATTTTATTATAGCTGGGACACAACGGATGATGAGTTCCCCTTGCCACTTACCCATCTGTTTCTCCTACCATGCTGTGAGTTCCTCTGGCCTTGAGGCCATGTCTCATCCATCCATCTTTGTCTCTTCCATAGTTCTTAGCACAGTGCCTGGGAAACATCCATGCCAACCATTGCTCATTAAATGCAATGTATTTAATTTCATCAGGTTTAGATTCTTCTATTAAGAACTCAAAGTATTATGATGAAATAAACCAAAATAGTAGAAGACCACCCCCTAGACTCCCATAACCAAACGCAACACTATTTACATTTTAGATCTTTCTTACACGCCCTAAAACTTTGTTTTATGTTGTTATAATCATACTATGCATAAAATTGTGAATTCTGCTTCTTCCCCTTGGATCAGTGTGTATTGGGGGAATCAAATTACACAGAACACTCAGATGTGCAAAGAGAACACAGCTTTTTATGTTCCCAGAGCTAACTTGATTTTTCTCATTAGCTTACTAAGTAATGGGAAACTAAAACTTGACAGTAGTATCTCAGTCTCAGTTTAACCATTTCATGTCTGTGAAATGTAAAGTTCAACTCTCTCAGATCGGGGTGTGTTGAATAATTTGTTGTATTTCAGATAAATGCTGAGTTTCAGATTTTCTTCCTTCCTCCAGCTTGTTTTTAAGACGAAACCTGAATGCATTTTGTTCTGGATTTGTTTGGTTTTTTTTGAGGGGTGTGGTGAAAATGAGCATATAAATGGCCTATATGGCCTCATGGTCAGGGAAAAGAGGACTCAGTTTTTCCCATCTTCCAGCAATAGTCTTTGTTAGTTCACTGACTTCTTAGAGCCCACAGGCCCTCCCTTGGTCCTCTAGCATGTAGGGGCCCTAGAATGCACACTCAGGATTTGCAGGGAGAGAAGAGAACTGCCTTACACTAATCTCTTTAGCCATATTCAACCAGTTTCATACCCTACATTGCTTTGGTAACGGTCCTGAGTGGAGGATTTTTCCAAGTGAAGAAGGGGAAATGGGTTAGTATGCTTTCAGCTTTCTTTCCAGCCCATGGAAAGCCTCCCTACCCCTAACACATCTGCCTGGGGGGGATGGGGGGGTGGGAAATAAGCACACCTGTGCTTCCCATCTGCCTCCCTGATTCATCCCCTTCTTATTTGGACTTCTTAGTCATCACCCTGCTTGTCTAGACTGTGCCCTGTAGCACAGCACATGGACAGAGCGGTTTCCTTTTATCTGATTAGAGATTCATACATACTATTTATCTGGTGCCTTCTGTACACCAAAGAAAGAAAGAAGCCAAATCAAAAACTATTTTTATAAGTCCAAGATCTTGACATGAAAAAGCAACCCAGGCTGTTGCTCCACAAACCTGGATTTCAGGTTTTCTGTTCTTGGAGATTGATTTGAAATATAAAGCCGATCCATGGTAACTAGGGCAATATCTACTGCCCTCTTACCTGAAGACTTTGCTGAAAACTAATATGATTTAAGGAGAAACTAAAATGTCTATTAAAATATTTAAATATTATGTATGTTAAAATTATATCAAAACATTTCTACATGCCACAGTGTTATATACTAAGCTCTGTGATAGGAAATGTAATCTTAATTTACTTAATCCATGAATTGGTATCATTATTCACATTTTACAAATGTTACATTAGGATGCAAATATATCTTTCCCTAGGTGTAACAAAGAGGGTGTTCTTTAAATTACGTCATATGCAATATTTAGCTAAATGTATACACTGTAGTTGATTTAACCACTCTTCCTTATGTGGACCTTTAAGTTGCCTCAAGTTGCTATAAAGACAGATTTACAACTCCTGGTACAAAGATCGAAAGATTCATTCAAAGGACACTTCAGATCAGATGGGTAAAATGTATGGATTTAGAACAAAACTAAACTAAACTAAAAGATACACCAACAACCAGTTACAATGTAATGACCTTCATTTGATCTTGTTTCAAACACAATGTAAAACAAAAAACATAAAAAATGATGATTAGTAAAATTTGAACATGGAAAGGACATTTGATAAGGAATTATTTATTTCATAAGTATCATAGACTTTGAAGACAGTAATTATTCTAGCAATAATAAAAAGATTCTAAAGATATTCCATCTAAAGATAGTACTTATTTCATAAATATCATAGGTTTGAGACATATGCTGAATTATTATAGGTGAAATAAAGCCAAGCCAGAATTGTTTTAATCTAATAAGGAATGGAGGAATTGGGGAGAGCAAGAGAAACTGAGGGAACGAAATTGGCCGTAATTTGATCATTGTCAAAGCTGGGTGATGGATTCATGGTCCCGTGGTCCCATGGTCCCAATGAGACTTTCCAAAAAAAAAGTTCGTGAAAATGGGATAACTAGAACAGTGTTTCCTGTGCTGTCTGAACAGGGAAGTCTTCTTTTTCTGATATTAGTTAACCACATCTGCCCGCTTGCAGTTCCAGCCCCTGAACCTTCAACCTCTCTCTTTCTACCGCTGCAGCAACTTCCACATTCCTCTCACATCATAGTCCTCAGTTGACCAATTCCTCTTGGATGAGTCTTGTCAGATGAACTTTCTTCTTCAGTGTGTAGTTAAAAAAAGAGGTGGCTCTTTCTCCTAAGTGATGCAGTCAGGTTGCAGTCGACGTGGCAAGTGAGCACAGTGGTTCTCTGAAATAGGTCTTCCCAGCGTCTTGTTATTCCACTTCATGCTACAGTTTTATCATGTGTCTGAGGTAGCTCTTCCCCTGCCAGGCAGGGAGGAAATTTGAAAATTACTGCCAGCTTCCAATGCCCAGGAGGCACACACTGACATCTTCTACCTGTTCTTGGTAAAGCCAGGCTGTCCTGCAGAGTGTCTCATTAACACCAGGGGCTTGGCACAGGCAGGGGCCCCAATTTGCATGTGCATGCTCTCTGAGCAAGATTTTTATTCATCCCATGAAATGCACTAGTCACATTGCGTTAGACCCCCAAAGAGTACTTGTTTTCTGTAGAACTGTTACCCTGTTTTCTCTCCTTCCTTCTCTTCCATGCTACCATGTTTGTCAAGCCCAGAAATGAAAGATGGCAATGTTTCCTTAATAACTCTTTTCCTCTCAGTATTATTCACAATCATTCATGTAATTATTAACATGCTAAAGAGGAGAAGAAAGAAAAGGGGCAAAGCTAATGTACATGGGGGAGAAAGAGTAAAAAATGTAATATATTTAATGTAGCATATGAAGCAAGTAAGTTATCTTTCTTGAGATTCTAGTGGGACTCTGAAATGGAGACAAAACACTGAAAAATAGATTAAAGATGTGAATTTTTCCACAAGGCATATGATGAAATTTAAAGTGTAAGGGAAAATATCTCCTAGAATTTTACAGATGTCTTTCATACCCTGAACTGCCTAGTGCCAGGATTCAGGATGAAAGAGGGCAGCCTTTGGCTATGTCACTCCCTTCTCCATGACTTCTCTTCAAATGTCAAAGAAAATAGGAATATGTCATTAAAAATATCCACATCAGTGTAAGAAGATATAGCTCATCATCAAATCCCCAGCATATACCAGTGCCATCTTCTCCCAAAACTTATTGTCAGTTTTATACAACTAGATTCATTCAATACAGAGCTGACAGAGCAAAAGGGAACAAGTTGTAGGTGGTGGTGATGATAGAGATGAGCAAATGGGGCAAACGTTCTACCCTTGTCCTTTTCAGAACAGGCATGATCAGAAAATGCTTCAGAGTACTAAAATGAAAGCAAATGGAAGAAAGGGAAGTGGGCGGTCTGTAGATTTTAACTCACTGCGTCTTCCAATCTTACTGGTCTTAAACAGGAACTGATACTTGTGCCAGTATGAATTGAGGTGTTCCCACACATTTTATTTAATTAAATCCTTAGAAATATGTGTGGAGATAATTTTATTCTCTATTTCACAAATGAGGAAACTGGAAATTTAGAATTCACTAACCCATAGTCGTGCAGCCGGGAAGCATAGGGCTAAGCTTCAAAACCAGCTCTGAGTCTAACATCTGTTTTCTTTTTATTGCATCTTATTGGTTTTGTTACTGTATAGGATATGATGCCAAAGTAGCTTATAGATTTTAAAAAGAATTATTCCAGGCACTGTAGAGTAATATTGACTTTTCAACCTGCAATAATCGTTAAGTACAAACTTGCATTTTGTAGAATAAGATGCCATAGAGAAAGAAAAAACATATACATTATAGAATGTCACTATTTGTATGTCTCTGAATAAATGCCTTAATTCTCTGGTCCCAAATCATCTCTTCCAAATATAAAGTGACTTGGTTAAATAAAACATAAATTATTTTCTTCTGTGATTTTCTATTTCTGGTTGATGGATTATAAATCTCAATCAGTCAGAAGAGACTTTCAGAAATCTAACTGTTCAGTTGGGCTGAATTAAAAAAAAAAAAAATCTTAAATAGGTTTTCCATGCTAGATTATCTCTCTCTCTCTTCACACTCTCCCTCACAGACAGTACCCACAGGAATACTGTCTAATACTATTGTTTTTACCTAACACTATTATATTTAACTCAAGGGCAACTCATAGTAGATCTCTTATACTGAGCACACAGATTGGGAGTAGTTGTAAGCAACTACTACTATTGAGTGGATGCTCAGTTTCTCAGCATAGGTTGAGCACTGAAGCTTAAGATAGCAGTCCACCTATCCACCCCACTATGTTCTACCACTCTCTGTGAACCCACTGAAGGATGTCAACTAGACCCAACTCAACTCTGGCTGCTCTGGTATGAGTCGTCACTTTCTTTACCTCCAATCTCTGAGAAAACAGAGTTTATGGGTACAGTAGAAAGAGAATAGCTGCCAGATAAGACACTGCTGGTCTTAGACATTTTTAATGTACATTTTTCATCCAACAACAACTGTAAAGTTTTGACCTTTCACTTCATTTAGACTCTGGGTTGTATGGAGGAAATGTCATCAGCATTGCTGTGGCATGATCACACCTAGTGAGAGAATGAGACCCCACCTCATGACACCTACCACAGGTACTATCCATATTTGATTAAATTTCCTGCCACACAGATAGTTCTAAGGACCGAATATGTTCCATAGACTAATCCCTTTGTCACTAAAGCACCTAGCTAAGTGCCTAATATGAACTGGTCAATATATTAAGAAAGCAGTAGAGAGTATTTTGTACTGGGGCAGGGGAGCATAAATTTGGGATCAGACTCTCCTCAGTTCAAAGTACTGGATCTGCTAGTTTGCCTGTGCATTTTGTGAAAAGTACATTAATTCTCCAAAACTCAGTTTCCTTATTAGTAAAACAGAAATAGCAAACCTTATTTTAGGACTGTTGTTTATGTTTTGAACAGTCTAGACAGCTATTGAATAATGGGTACTCAATGGGTTGTAGCCAACAGCAGAAAAATTTGAAGTAGGCAGCACTCAATATGTGTTGGAATAATAGAATTATAATAAATAGCTAGATTATGAGCCATATCATAATAGGGAATGAAACTGCTATAAATCTATCAAGAAAAGGGGATTTTATTCAAACTACAAAGAAAATTGATTTAAACAATTTAGAGTGAATCTATCTTTTGAGATAGTAAGATCTCTGACAAAAAAACAAAAACATAGGTTTCAATCAGTCTTTGAACAACCATTTTAAAAGGTGGAAAGAAAATTTCAAAGTACAATTGATAGGAAATTTCCAGTTCAGCAGTTTTTGAAATTAGGGTTCATTTTTGGTGGTAAAGTCCTCCCTGTCAAACACTGAGTCACAATGTTCAAGACAAACCACTAGTAATGTGCCTTTGCTGTAATCACATAAATTTGGGAAAGGTATTGAAGAGATCATGTCTAACTTTTAATGAATCAACCTGCTTTTCCAACATTAACAACAACAAGAACAACAACAAAAAAATAAGAAGGAAAGTCAAATGTATCTGTAAGGAAGAGAATGATAATCACCCATTACCTTATTTACCCTATAAATGCAGTGAATAAAGCAAAATGGTTTTGAAAAATCACCCCGGACCAAACCAAAATAAAATAACTTACTTTATCTCATGCTGACTAGCACGTGGGCTCTGGCTTAGCTTGTGTTTCAATTAAGTTCCCATTTTCAGGGAGTGTGGCAAAGATGTGAAAGAAAGAACGTTAAGCCAGTCTATGAACCTGTGGAGCTGATGCTCCAGTGAAATACACAAGGGCCTGTGTCAGAGGGGGCGCCCTTGAAAGGGAAGAGTAGAAATGGGCCTTCTGAGGAGGTCGTGTCCATTGAGGAAAAGAATTTAAATTAGGAAACTATGTAAAGACTAAGTTTTTATGTCTGCTCAAAAAGCTCAGGAATTGATACTTGCCATGATTGAGTTAGTTCACCTTGGAGTATATTCCATAAAGGCACAAAGACCTTCACCCCTCCCTTGTCAGTGGTTCAATGGCAATGATGTGAGAATGTTCATACAGGACACAGAAGTCTTATATATACTTAAAGGAATTGTAAGAGATACCACTTTGATGATGGTCCTTTTACACAGAAACACAAACACACCCCCTCTCCCTCTTAAAACCCATCCTTCACCTAGGGGCAGTTCCTCAGGTAAGTTTATTTCCCTTCCTCCCCATTTTTAATTGTGTCCCTTTTGTAAGAATGTGTGTGCAGTAACGTGTTTTCCATATTTTGCCCAAATAAAAATCTCAGGTTCTCTTTGTACTTACATTTTATATGTAGAATTTTTAAAACTTTAAAAATTGCTTAGTCAAATTTATTGGCCATTTCCTCTGTTAGTCCAATTTCTTATAAATTAAAGGCAAAGCCTTGTTACTTTAAGAAACATTTATAGGAAACCGGACTCTATGAACGTCCAGTTTGCAGAGCGCCACAGGCAGCGTATTCTTGCTTTTCAGTTCCATGAGGTGGAGGAACAATTGCTAATAGAAACAGGTCCTCTCCTGCGAGCCTCTGGCTTTGCCTTCAATGTCTTCCTCTCCCTCACCATCTGAGAACAGTCTTTACATGCCAAATTCCTTCCTTGAGATTTCATGCTGTGAAATCAAGAAGAATAGTGGTCCTGGAGGAGGAAATTCAGGTTCATTCAGAAGAGATTCAGAGGGACATTCTATGAAGCAAACAACTACAGTCTAAGGGAAATGATTACAGAAAACAAATGGGATTTTTAAAAATATTCTTGTGGTTTGTGAATGTCCTTTATAGTGTTTAAGACTCACATGTGAAGAACCTGCATTTTTAAAAATACATTTTTGTTGCTATTGGAGTATTTTTCTTTGATCTCAACAGTACTCTGGTCTACGCTATAAGCTTATAAGCAATGCTTTTTAAATTTATGAATATGAGCACATTTCTACAATTATCTATAATATACATTCCTAGTACCTCAGATTCTTGGTTTCCCACATTATCATCTTTTTCTCATTAGAGCCCTTTCTGGTCTTAGTGGTTTTCTTTTCCCTGGCCACTTAATGAACAGTTACTTAAGTGAACCATGATAAATGTCTGTCCTGGCATGGTATCAAATTAAATCCATTATAATTGTTAGGTTACCTAGGCTAAAACCTCTCTTATCATCTCAGAAAATGAAATTACAGGCTCATTTTTTAGAATTAGCTAAGAAGAGCCTACGTTCTTAAATCCACTATATTGAATGGTTCAAATACCAGTTCAGCTTCTATTGCTTCTATGAACTGGGAGAGTTTCTTAACTTTTATATGTCTCTTTCCTCATGTAAAACACAAACAATGCTAACCTCACATGGCTGTAGAGACACTGCGAGTTAGTCCCTGTAGGACTTGTAGAGGGGCTTGAACCTAACATAGTAACCACCCCCAAATAGCAGATATTTTAAGAAGTCATCCTATAGACATTGCATGAAAAGTTGACAGAATGACAGTAACCAGATATGGTAATCCATATTTGAGTTCCTGGGTTCTAATTCAGCCATTCACTCTTTCAGTGATTGCTCTGGTTTGAATGTGTTCCACAAAGTTTGTATGGAGGAAGCTTCATCCCCAATGCAACTCTGTAGGGAGGTGGGGTGAAGTAAGAGGTGGCTAGGTCATGAGGGTTCTGCCTCACACATGAGTTAACATCCTCAGTGCAAGAGAGGGTGAGTTAGCATCTTATTGTAAAGGTGAGTTCAGCTCCTCTTTTGCTCACCTGCACTCTCCCACCTTTTATTGCCCTTCTTCCTTCAACTTTTGGCATGGGGTATGAATGCTCTCACAAGGTGCAGGCTCCTTGAACATGGACCTCTCAGCTTGCAGGAAATATCAGAAGTAGAGTCCTTTCCTTTATAGATAGCCCAGTCTCTAGTATTCCATTATAGCAACACAGAACAGACCAAAACAATGATGCTTCCATCGATCCCCCTTCCTGTCATTTCTGGCATTACACCATCAGTGATTCTCCAAAGAAAAGACAAAAGTTGTTTTTCCCAAAGAGTTCACACTGCAGGGAAAATAGCACATAACCAACAAATGAAAATGCGGTAGGAAAGTTGAAGAATCAAGAGTGTATAAGAGACAAAGCCATTGCAAAGGAAAGAGTAATTAAGACTGAGTGAGGGCTCCAGGAAGACTTCCTCAAGGAGATGGATGATTGACCGAGTTGTTGATGGGTGAGTAAGAACCCACCAGCTAAAAAAGGAGAAGAAATAAATTCTAGACAAAGTAATTAGCATGCAAAGTTTTCAAACAGTAAGGAATTTAGTTGTATTACAGTATAAAATGAGTCAAGGAATGACAAGAGATGGTGCTAGAGCAGTAGACAAGAGCCACGAAGACTGGGGTTCCCACTAAGAAAAGGGATGTAAGTTGGTTGTAGTTTCCATGATTAGTGTTTGTATAAATAGGCATCCAACTCAGAGCTCCCACTGGGCCCTAAGTAAAAACAGGTTGTGACCAGGCAATTATTTGGTTAATTATTTAGTTCTACCCCAAAATAGATTTACCTGCATTAACACTATTTGAACAGAATCCTTGAGTTTGGACTCGAAAACAGGAATTCACTCAGTAAGCAAAGCAGCAGCATGGATGCATTACACTGAGGCTTTAATATAATTAAATGCAGTAAGCACCACATTCTTCTCATTTAAACACCGACCCCTCAGTTGTAGGAATTGGTAGCTTCCTTTTTTCCTGGAGTATTTTTAGAATCTCTGGTTCAGGCTGGGCTAGTCATAATTTTCTGTGTCTAGAAATATCCTAACTTCTCCCACTTCTGAATTTTCTTCATCTAAGTTAACAAGAAGACTTTTCCCCAACTTGGTTTTAATCCTTTCATGGATATCTATTGGCATTTTCCATCTATGATATTTCACCACACTACTAAAACACAGTGACTATCCTCCATCTAATTATGTACCTAAGAGTCATCGTAGTTTAGGTTATACTCATCTTTTGGCTAATCTATGCCTTTAATTCTCATTCTTTTATCTTTCTCAAAGTAGTCTTTCAACCACATTTTTTATCAAAATATTATTGACTCCATTGGTTAAAAATTCTGCCCTCTAGACAGAGTAATACCTTCACCCATAAGTCAACTGGAACTAGATTGATCATTTTCATCTCTTTGGTTTCCCTGGCAACCATGTTTGACCACCTAGGAGTCACAATAAAGAATCTGGCTACCCTGGGAAAACTAGCCCTGAATCACATGGGTCTGGCCTGTGCTGATGATCCCCTTCCTTTCCCTTGATCTGCAGAGTTCTTATATCCTCTTGCTCTCTGTAAGAAGGAATAACTAGGAAGCCAATTTCTGATGAGATTGTCTAGCTAAGACCAGAACATTGTTTCTACCTGGTCTTTGTTTCCCCTTCCAAAACATTAGCACAAAGCAAAATAGTCCTACTCAATAGTGTGTTGTTTGGCTTCTATTGTAATTGCTGCCTACTGATGGAATATCCCCTTGGGTCTCATTTAAATTCTTTAACTCTTTCATAGAATGCTGTAGAGGATTTCCTAAGTCTCAAACTAGACTACAAAACTACCCTTTTCTTTGTCATTGTCCCAATAATAATCAATATTGAGGGATAGGTATTGAATGACCACATCAAGTCAACTACCTTTTGAGTCAGAATTATATTAGTATTGTATGTGTATTATTTAATTTATGCTTTTTGTTTCTTCTTATTTTAAATAATAAAGCAAGAAAATGTTCTAAATCTTACAATGATAGGCTTTTATATTCATATAGACCCCTCCAACTAAAATTATGTAACAATACAATTTCAACATACAGACCCCTACTGTGATATCAGCTCTGTATGTTCAAAAGATGAATTTCATTTCTATTCTAATGCTCTAAGACATTCTTAGAACTTAAAAAATAATGTTGCCCAATAGGTGTTGGCGAGGATGTGGGGAAAAAGGTACACTCATACATTGCTGGTGGGGTTGCAAATTAGTGCAGCCACTCTGGAAAGCAGTATGGAGATTCCTCAGAAAGCTTGGAATGGAACCACCATTTGACTCAGCTATCCCACTCCTTGTCCTATACCCAAAGGACTTAAAATCAGCATACTACAGAGATACAGCCACATCAATGTTCATAGCTGCTCAATTCACTATAGCCAGATTGTGGAACCAACCTAGATGCCTTTCAGTTGATGAATGGATAAAGAAACTGTGGCATATATATACAATGGAATATTACTCTTCCATGAAGAATGATAAAATTATGACATTTGCAGGCAAATGGATGAAATTGGAGAATATCATGCTAAGTGAGATAAGCCAATCTCAAAAAACTAAAGGAGGAATGATCTCGCTGATAAGCGGATGAGGACATATAATGGGGGGTAGGAGGGGTTAGCATTAGGGTTAGGGTTAGGTTTAGGGTTAGGGATAAGGAGAGTGGTAAGAATGGAGGAAGGAAGGACTGTATAGAGGGAAAAGAGGGGTGGGAGGGGTGGGAGGGAAGGGAAAAAATAACAGAATGAATCAAACAATATTGCCCTATGTAAATTTATGATTTTTAATTAAAAAAAAATAATAATAATGTTGCCCCAGAAATATGTGTAGTCATTAAAGGGCAATTCAACTAGATACTTAAATTCTTCCACTGAAGATAGACTTGTATTACATTTTTCAGTTGTGCAAATATGCAACGGATAGTAGCATTGTGCTAATTATTAAGCTATATTGAATTTAATAGGAATTCCATTTCAGCTCATAGTTAATAACATTAGGCTCTGTTATATACAGTTGCATATCAGAAACACTGTTAGACTCCTCTAAAGTAGATGAATTAAATGTAAAAACCTGTCATAAGTGTGACTCTGCCCTTGAAATTATTTATTAAATTGTTTTGGAAAAGGCATTGATACCCAGAGTGAGAACACAGACTCTGAATTCAAAGTAATGTCATTTAAAATATGTCCTATAAGGAAATTTATGACTTTATCTATTTTGCCTATACAAATCCCTCTGAAGCATAAATCATAAAACAGAGAGAACATGCATTAACTGAGTAGCTGTATGCTGAAGAGCTAGGAAAATAAAAGCAATTTCAGACCATTGTACCAAAAGACCCCGAGGGCTGGATTTTCTGGAGTGCAGATGCTGCAAGCTAATATATAATTTTTACTTTTGTGTAGAAAATGTGCAAATATCCAAACAGGTAATTTAAGGAGTTGCATTGATGTTGTTACTTCTGTAGTGCGAAACAGTTGTGGGTGGGGGGCCTCCAGTGATATATACCCCTCATGGATACAGTAATACAGTGCTCATCTGTAGCAACAGTCACTTGATACATGCAAATCTGTAACTCATACTTATTAGCAATTCCCAACTGGTTTACCTGAAATGCTACTTTTGTTCTGCTTCTAAGTATTGGAACCAAACAAGTGAAAGGAAATAAAAGGATCTGTAAAGAAGAGAAGATAGCAATTTTTAGCTCAAATATCATTTTTTTAACTCATCATTGAAAAATTATTAGTCCCTAACTATTATCCCTGAGAACTTCTTCTGGAGGATAAACGCTTGTTCTCCAAGCCAGAATGAGATGAACTTTTTTACTTTATTCTACAACTAAGAATTACTATCCTGTTTTTAGGTTAACTTGCAAAGTTCTACTCTTCAAGTATCACACATATGGATACTTATGTGTGAGCTGCTAAAAATCTGGGCTTCTGGGCCACAAAGAAGAGCCATGCTGAGCTTTCTTACCTAGAATATATCTAAAACCTCCAACCTACTAACTGCCTGGGATATATGCATTTTGGAAAATTGACAGAAAACGCTCCCTAGCAAGAGAGCTAAATAGAATGGGCTACTGGGGAAACATTCTAAGTAGGAACAAGATCCCAAAGCAGAATTTCCAAAAGAAAGAAAATGAATAATCAGCTTTCTTCTGCCCTTCACAGCTGTCCCTCTGCCTATTCAACAACCAGCAAAGGAGCTGTGTTGTTACAAGATGTGCGCTGGGGAGCAGAGCAGCAGCTGGTGTACAGGCAACTGAATGCCCCAGCAAGCCCTGGCCCTGGGAAACAAACACCTCACAGGTTTAAAGTAGAGCAAAAGGGGAAATGAAGCTGATTCACTCAGGAGGAGCATCCTAGACCTGGGGAGGGCTGGAGACCTCCAGAGCAAATGAAGCTTCACCAAGACATCTTTTCAAAGGAAGACTTGCATATGTTTATAAAAATGAACTTCCCCTTCTTAGATATATATATATATATATATATATATATATATATATATTTTTTTTTTTTTTTTTGTAGTGCAGGGGATTGAACCCAGGACCTTGTGCTTGCAAGGCAAGCACTCTAACAACTGAGCTATATCCCCAGCCCAAACTTCCTCTTTTTAGAGAAAGAGATATTTGAAGTTGTATTTATAAGAAAAGAATATACAAGGTCCCAAAGGAAAGCAATAAACTGAGGCAGGGGTGGCACCCCCCTCAACCAGGGGCAGGCAAAATCATTATTTGCAGAACAAATGTCCTTCAAGGAGACTACACACATGATTTGGGCTGAGTTCATGTCAAACTAAATACATGAACTCAGCAAAATCTTCTGCTGTCACTTTAGTAAATTTAGCAGGTGATACTGGTTAATTTTTTAAAGTACTTCTTAATATTTCACAGATGACACTGGCATGTGAAGAATAGTATTAATCCTGGGCAGAATGGAAATGCTTCAAATATTGTTGAGTAATTGTTGTTTGCCACAACAATTATTATTATTATTAAAAATAATCCACACTCAAAATAGTTTGAAAAATTAGGAGAAAAAAATCAGTCCATGATGAAATGACCAAATTGACATTTTGTTGTATGGACCTTCTAGGAGCCTTTCAAAGCTATTCCATGGCCACTTATATCCCTACTTCTCTGCCTCCCTCTACCCCCAACTGAAGCTGATGATGGATCCCTCCTATATGGGGATTCAGTGAGGCAGAGCAGTGAGCAGATAAGCAAGAAATTTTGATGACTGCTAATGAGCGATCCCCCTCCTAGAATTACCTCAGTGTCTCCAACATGCTCCCATTTTGGAGGGCACTGCCCTTGCCCTATCCCTAACTTCCCTTCATTGTTGGAATTCTTTCAGTTACAAGAATGTAATATGCATATTTTTGAGGCCACACTAGGAATTTAATGATCAATTTTTAAAAGAATTCATAAACACTTATTTGGTGTAACACACTGAGTTGGGCTCAGTGGATATGAGCAAAGAAAATGAAAGACACAATTCAAATACACAACCAACACAACAAATGCTGAAGAGATCCTGGGAGCAAGTGCAGAATGGGGCAGGCTTTGTATTAGTTGCAATAGTACTGGCCTCTCTTTGAGCCATGTGTTTTAGTTTTCTAGCACATCTCTCATCTCATTTGGGAACTGCAGGAATTTATTTTGGATAATTGTCATAGAAAGAATGAGGACAACCAGGATGCTCTCTTCTAAAATTTCCAGGCTCAAATGTCTTTTTCAGACAAAAGCATGCAGAAACCTGATTTACATCCTATTTCTATACACTTCCCTGACATGGCATCACTGACTGGCTCTATTATGATTCAACTAAACCAGAGTAGAACTTTGTATAGCATAGCATTTATTGTTATGTCCGTCACATAGATGTGGGGAGTGTTTCTGGCAGGATCTGTCCATGTCAATGTATGTTCCATAGTAGATTGTGGGTCCTCATTCCAGGATTCCAGGTCTGCTGCCAGCTGGTTCTGTTACCTTGGACAGGTTTCTTGACTCAAAGTCTCAGTATTTTCATTTGTTAAAGGGGCTAAGAAACTCCATTTTGTCGGTTTCATCAGACTTCTTTCAGTACTAAATAGGAGTGACCAAAGGCATTGAGAGATAGAAGAGATTTCTGATACCTGCTTCTCCATAAGCTCTCACCAGATCCACAAAGGGTTGGATGCCTGGGATCAGAAGGCAGGAACACTTAGTTATGAGAACTGTATTTATTGTTGACAAGGGCAGCATCTGCTAATCTCCAGTGGGAGCCCTTCTGTGGTCAGCTTTCCTGCAGTCCAGGATAATGAAGGGGGCTGGGTAGCGAGAAAGGGCAACGTGTGCACTTCCTTAATATAAATACAGCAACAAATGCTTCCTCAAACGAAGTACCAAGAGAAAAGAGACTGCATCTGGACCTGGGTTGTATCATGTATTGTGTGTGTGTTTGTGTGTATAGGTGGAATTGTGAATGCTCATACACCTACTTCATGACAGCACAGCGGAGAAATCTGTTTTCAAAGGCCAAAGCTGTTTTTATGTCCCCCCAGCTCTGAGGTTTTCCTCTCCTTTCTCCATCCCAATGAGGCCTTTTTTTTCCCCCCATCATTTTGAGTCAGCAACCTGCCGGCAACAAAGGTGCCCAGCTGTTCTCTCAACAACTTTTAATAGGTACTGCCTGTCTTCCATACAGTTGGCTACCACAATAACGTGCCAGATTGCTAAGGTATTTTAAGGAGGATTTGGAGGATTATGGTGAAGTGTGGTTTTGCCCAATAGTTTAAGAATAGAATTGCTAATATCTCACTATAATGATTTGTTTTCCTCTGGTAGATGAGTGTGTGCACCAAACAGCTTGTGGCTGCACACTAATGAAAGGGAACTGGCTGGGTTCTCCCAGATACACCCAGTCAGCCCCACACCGACAGTAGTCACAGTCAACACCAAAGGCACATCATAATCATCTCAGCTAATCCCAACACAGTGACACCTCATTATCCCCATGAGGTGAGGAAACTGATGGTTGATTTGTTTGTTTATTTGGTACCGGAGATTGAACCCAGGGGCACTTAACCACTGAGCAACATCCCCAGACCTTTTTATATTTGATTTAGAGATAGGGTTTCACTGAGTTGTTGCTTAGGGCCTCCCTAAATTGCTGAGGTTGATTTTGAACTTGCATTCCTCCTGCCTCAACCTCCCAAGCCACTGGGATTACAGGCATGTGCCACTGACCAGGCTGGAAACTGAGTTTTTGAGAGGCTAAGTGACTAAGGTAACAGGATAGAGACCGTTCAACTTCTGCAAAATAAATCAAAGTAAAACATGGTAGACAGCCTCATTTTATTTATTAAGTATTTAGTAAGTATCAGTAGTATACAAGTCCTACTGACATTTTGGATATATCAGAGAAATCATGTCTTCTACATGACCTTGATCTCCAGGAGAAGTAATTGCTTTTTCCATCTTAAAGTCCCATTACAGCCCAGAAGAAGAAGAGAATTTACCTAACACCATAAAGGCTTGTGAAACCTGGCTCCATTCATTGTTATAGAATTGATATCAAAATTGGAAGAGTGTTAAAGTGATCATATGTCCTTATCACTGTCTCACACACTACTTTTGTTACTGTATGGTATAAATCCTTATTCCCTGGAAATCTTCATCTCTACCTGTCTCTACTTTCAATCTCCAACTCCATTCTCTCCCCCTACCCCTCAAAGTGCAATGTGGCCCTGGGGATCTGACAGCTTATCAATGGTGTGCAAATAAATACAGGATTCAGAATTTGTGCTAATCAGGACAGGAGGGTGGGCTGAAGTTTAGCTTTATACCCACTAAGAAGGTAATGTTTGCTAAGCAAATTAGCAGGATAAACATTCTTACAATGCAATATTTAAGCTACTTAAGAGAATAAATTGCTTTTGAGCATTCATTCACATGCAAATGATTGATATACTAATTATGAGTCATTCTTATCTTTTCATTAAAGCCTGCTCCCTGGGGACCTTTATTAGATATGACTTTATTAAGTCACTATTCCTGAATATTTAGAACAGCATCTCTATATTAGGAAAGCAAAGTATTTTAAATCAAAGTTTCTTTGTTAGTTCATTTGGCCCAATTAAAAATTTCACCAAGAAATTTATACTGAGTACATTTATGGTTGGCACTGTGCTAGACACTGGTAATCCAAAGGTGGGTGGCATATGACCCACAGAGGATTCATTCTATTTTCTTCTTCTCATGAGGTCACAAGTTTTCCATGTGAATGTTTAAACTGAGGCTGAAGCCCACCTGGACAGCACAGAGGTAGGGAAGGGAGTTTAAAGAATCTATAGATTGTTTAACCTGAATAATGTAACTCCAGGGTAATCTGTATTGTGCAAAACAAATGGGTTTGTCACCTGCCATGTAAATGTTAATAATATTAGAAATTAAGAAAATGATTTTTAATTTCCAGGGTTACCTTTGTAATTCAACAAAAAATAGAAAGACCAAGTAGCTTTTAAAGAAAAAAGGATGGACCTAATTTTGAAGGATAGCACTGCATCTTCTGGTCAACAACTTTGGGGAGTGAGAGCATCCTATCAGAGTTTTCCAATTATCAGAATCCATAGGTTTTTTTAGAATCAAATTTAGTGTTTTGGCATCTATTCTGAGTAGAAGTTGCTCAAGAAAGGTGTTTTCTTACTCCCCAGTTTATGTTGAACTCAAGTCATTTGTGCCCAAGTGCTTACCCACTATTTTGTCATTGCAACAAATACCTGAGTAAAACAACTTAGAGGAGGAAAGATTTATTTAGCTCATGATTTCAAAGGATTCAGTCCATGGTCAGCTGGCTGCATTGCTTTGGACTTGAGTCTAGGCAGAACATCATGGTGGAAGAGTATGGCAGAGGAAAGCTTCTCAGCTCATGACAGCCAGGAAGCAGAGAGCAAGAGCTAGAGGGGTCAGGGATAAGATAAACCCTTCCAGGGCATGTCTCCAGGGACTACTTGCTCCAGCTAGGTCCCACCTCCTTTAATTTCCACCACCTTCCAACAATTTATTCAAATTATTAACCTGTCAAATGCATTAATGTACTGATGAATTTAGCTCCTTCTTGAACCAATCACAAACCATTAACTCCCTAAAAGCCCCACCTCCAAACCTTGCTGCACTGGGTACCAAGCATTAAGTATATGAGTCTTTAGAGGAGATTCCAGATCCAAAACATAATACCCACCACTAGTATTCAAACTTTTGGCTTGACCTGCAACTTCAATGGCAACCAGTTACTTCTAAAATATAAGGAGGCTCCTACAAGACAGAATGCCTTCTCCTTGGGGATTGGTTTACTCCTATCTTCTCATCTCTGATGATCTTGCATCATCCTCTCTGGTTTTTAGGATTCCAGATTTATTCTTTTGTTCTTCGCACTTGAGATTTGTCCTCACCCTCAATAGTAACCTGACTACTTACCTCCCTAGGGACTCTGGAACTATTGTGGCTTTAAGCTTTGCTCTCTGGCATGCAACCTTGCTCCAACCAACAGGAAATGCTCTCAAAGTCAAATAATTTCACATTAATTATTAAGGGTAATAAGTATAATTTATTGAACAATATGGACATGCCAGGAATTGTTCTCAGGGTTTCCCACACATTATTGTATTTAATCTTCATAGCACTCCTTGAAATTTATCCTTAATTTCTAAACCAGCTAATAATTCCCATTGCCAGTAATGAAATCAATGTGAAATCTGTATAGGCATGCATATGTGTGTATGTGTATTCATGAAAACAAAAGACTTTTTTAAATCATAGAAAAAAATAAGCTACTGCTTTTAAATAAGAAAATAACCCTTCCGAGAATATTGAAAAGAAACTATAAATAATCTAGTACCTGTTTACCAATTATTATAAACTTTAAATATCTCAAGGTATACTTTTTGAATTAATCTCTTTTTAGTGCCTATCTCAGGTGACTTTTTATACTTGCTGACATCATCTCCTTCATCTTCTTTTTGACTGGTCTTTGTATTTATAAGTATGGTACCGTTCTTAGCTCCCCCTATTGCTGATACTCTGGGTGCTAAATTTCCCTAACTGCCTCTCAATTTTGCAGTGGTTTAACCACCTCTGCTGCAGACCAACTTTGCATCTTTTTCTTCCTTTATCTTCTGAGTAGCTAAGAAGGAGTTCCTACCTCCTTTTAATTTACACCTTAGTGTTTCTCATTGTGTTGGCCACAGATCAGAGGCAGCAGAACAGTTGGGATCCTTGTTAAAATTCAGATTCCTGGATACCCCCCCCCCCCTTAAGAGATGATACTGTGCATCTGACCTGGCGTTTTTACAACAGTCCTTAGAGATAACAATATATACCAAAGTTTGAAAACCACTGTCCTAGATGAAAAATTGTCTCATCACTTGCCTTTTTTAAAGGGCCTTAATTTGGGATAAATACCTTCAAACAAAATATGAGTTAAACAGATTTCTTCATAAGGAGAAAGATGCAGTGCTAGTAATTTTTTACATAGAGGGCCTTTTATGTATTCTCATCTAGGTCTGCCAGTCCTATTTCTGGAAGCGTCTATGAACTTTCCTAGTAAGCACCTAATAAGTACTTGTCTGTGCAGAGTTTGATGGTTGCCTTGGGGCCTGCTGCACCAAGATTAAATTGGTCCCATAGGCTCAGAAGTAGTAAATTTTGAATGATTACAAATGTGTGCTTATGAGTGTGTCATACACACACACACACACACACACACACACACATTCTTCACATATATTAGATAGAGAAATGTTACTTTCAATATTAAATATGCATATAATCTTTTATGGGTATGATATATATAACTTCTGCATGAATAAATATATATATAAAACAAAATTCTACATTCATCTTTCATATTTTGAATATCCAAAATATCCTCTTAACTTCTCATGATATAACTCTATTGCTGTGACAGGCAGAATAGCTCAAAATGCTGAGAAAGTGAAAGAAAAGAAATGTTGAAATGCAGGTCCCTTATGGCTGTATCATACCCGCCTCGTTGTTGAAAGGTGATGTTAAGAGTCTGCTCAACCAAGTTTTCTAATTCTGTTCAAGTGCCAGGACTTTGGTTTGTTTTCTGAACAAGCCTAAATTTAACCTAAATCATTTTTAACACACAGATCAAGGAGAACAACAACAAAAGCTTGAATACAACAGGGGTGCTTAAAGCCCTCTGGAGGAGAAAAAATAAAATAAAACTATTCTCTGAACTCCTGGTGCCAGCACAGTTCCTGACACCCAGGACTCAATAAATAACAAATATGTGAGTGCTCACAAAAGCTTATTTGTGAACAGTTTTATGACTTTGGAGCTTCAGTTCCTCTTTCATTGTTTATTTCTACCCTTCCTAAATAGCTTTCAGGACCAACCCTTGCCATATGTGGTATTTCATCTTGAATATATTGAGACAACTGCTTTTAGTAGCTAAATTCTTAATCCAAGAGGATCACTTCCAGTTCCTGTGTTGTGACTAATAGGGGAGGATCGAGGTGGGGTAGGATAGAAACTCCAATACCTCTGCTGAAGTGGAAGCCTGTGTTTGCTAGCATGCTAAATGCTTTACAGACACATAGCGTTACAGCTAGCAGAAACCATGTGAAATATGTTTGTTTTGCCCATTTTAAATATGAGAAACAACACAGAAGGAGATTAAGTAACATTTCCAAGGTCACATAGATAAGAAAATGGTAGAATGCGGGTTATCCTACTGCATTTATTGGACTAGACGGCCTCATGCTGTATTTTATACCTGTTTGCCTCCTCAGTATCTGTCATAGCTCCCTACACATAAAAGGTGCTTATTAAATTATTTTTGTGATTGTGTATGTATAGCTCAATAAGCTGTCACAGACACACAGATTCTTTGTACTTCGGGCATTATTTGGGTCACACCTAAGTCAGTACAGCATGATGGGTAAGATCATAAACTCGGACAGCCAAATTCCTGGGTTTGAATCCTTGCATTACCACTTGTGAGACCAGCAAGAAGGCCATTTAACTTCTGTACCTTGATTTTCTTATCTGTAAAATAGGAATGCTTGGTGTAATTACTAAATAAATTGGTATGTGTAAAATGATTAGAAGAATTCTGTCAGAATAGTGTTTTCTAGAATTATTATTAAGTGTTAAGTGTTGTCTAGAATTATTATTATTGTCTGGGAGGGAGAACCTAGTGTTCGGTGACTTTCATTTGTCTAGTAATGTTTGATGAAGCAATAGCTATTACATAAGGTGGACAGGATTGACATACTTGCCCTCTATGCAGTTGGCAGCCTGCCTGGAAAGATAGGCAATTAGGTAAATGCAATAAACTATGAGGAACTGCCTGCTGAATGTGGGATAGATGAAAACCACACACAGCAGGAGGTCCAGGTTGTAAAATGTCTTGAAAGATTCCCAGCAAAATGTTAGATGAAGGCAAGGCATAGTCATGATGGTATCTTAGGCACATAAAAATGGCAATAAAATTAATGAAGGATTTTCAAAGAGCAGAGAATGGGGATCAAGAAAATGATAAGGACGTTGTTATATTAATTCAAATGCAGGGTTACAATGTCCCCAAAATGTAAACATGACAGAGGGGGAGGAATCAGTAGGTACAAGAGAGACCTCCATGAAATAAGCAGTAGGTTGCCCTAACTAAGTATAAGGGCTCGCTTAAAAACTTCCAGATGGATAGCTGCAGGGATGGATCCAGAAAGCAAATCTTCTAACTTTGGGTTCCCACAATCAGAAAGGAGTGATGAAAGGGTTTCCCATTATTACTGTGTGGTACTCATGTGGGTGGTCCCAGTACTCATTAGAAATGGAAATTCTTGAGCCCCAAACAGATGAATCAGAAACTCTTGGGGCTCAGAAGTGTGTGTATTTTAACAAACCAAGATGTTTGAGAATCACTGCTCTAATTCATTCACTCATTTTACAACTATTTTTTTATGCCTCAGGTAGATCGTCTGTACACTGAAGTACAGATGCCCTTAAGGGACTTACAGTCAGTGGGAGAACACAAGCATCAAAAAGTATACAAGTAATAAAAAGTATCATAGAAGGAAAAAAATTCATGAGCACATTTAATAGGGGGATATAATAAATAGGAAAAAAATAGCTGAAGAAGTGACATTTAAGGTGAATCCTGTCTACAGCCATAGAAATGAAATTATGTACCCCATTTGTGTACAATGAATCAAAATGCAGTCTGTAAAAAATTAAAAGCTAAATGAAAAAAAATTAAAAAAATAAAAAGATAAACTTTAAAATTAAAAAAAAAAAAATTTGAATAATGAAAAAAGATGAATCCTGAACCAAGAACAGGAGTTTCTGGAGTAAAGCCATGTGGTTGTAGAGAGATGAAGAAGGCACCTTAGCAGCTGGGACACAGAAGGGAAGGACAGCAGAAGGTTGATGAAGATGAGCACCAGAAGAGACCAACCTGATCAACCAGGCAGTTTCCTCTGCCTTAGTCCTGAATGAAACGGAAACCCGTTGAACAGCTCTGAGGAGCAGCTTAAGGAAGTTTGCATTTTAAAAGATCACTTGGATTCTACTCACATAGAATATATTTCCTATCAGTGTAATCTGCATAGGTACAAATTCAACCATCATCAGCAATGGCCCCAATATCCTCAGAAATTTCATTTGTCTGTCCTTTTGCCCTCTGGATAGAAAACCCAGCCTGATGCCTCCCTTCAAATCTGTGGGCTTTCTGACCTTACAATTCTCCTGACTAATTCAAAAGCAGTTATTAGAGGTTGAGTTTTAAACTGGCCTCCAACCATGAAACCACCAAGAGTTTCAATTTAATTTCCCTTTCATGCCCATTCACACCTTGACTCCTTTTGAGAAAAACCAACTATTGATACTGATAATAAGCTCATTTTATGCTTTGGAAGGAAAAAAACTGCTCAGCTGAGCTCACCATTAATACCCTCCTCTCATGATGAAGTCTACATTTAAGTCAGGTTCCTATTAGCTGAGAAAAGAATGTCCACTGAGGTATGAAATGTTTATTGTAACTAGTTCCTGCAAGCACTGCCAAAAGAGAGATAGTATTTTCAATGTCCAAAAGCCGCAATGCACAAGACATGAATTATGTATGCCTATCTCTTTAGAACAAATCAGCATAAATTACCCCACAGGGCAGACTGTAGGAATTGGGGGACCCTGAAAGGAATATCTTGTCTTGGTCTTCTCAACATCAGAAACTTTGGGATGTGAAAGTGGTAACTGAAGAAGATTTCAAATCACAACCTTTAGTATTTAGGGGGGGAAAGGGCAAGAATGAGCAGTGACCTGCATTTCTGAGCATCATCAGTCAAGATACCAGTAATCAACACATGATTATTATTCTCATCAGCCCAAAGCATGAAAGTAATTGAGTGAAAAAAAAAAAAATCCTCACATTATGTGAAATGATTACCGCCTTTGAGCCATAATAAACAATGATCTCGCCCTAGTGCTAGGCAGCAAAATAAATGAGGGCTGCCTGCTGCCAGTACAGGGCCAGAACCATTACCAGATTCTGTAGCCACCAACCACAGCAGGACCAAATTTCATTTTCAGGGCTGGGGAGATGCAGTTCAAATGCCCCTCTTAGTTGCAACATTTCCCCAACATTTGGCTCCATCTGAAAGGGAATTCTGCTTGGGCCCTATTCTGTCCAGCCTCAACAGGGTGGAGGAATTCTGGGGACAGATCTGGATATCCTCTTCAGAGTAAGCTGGAAAAATCCAGTGGATAGCTTTGTAAGAAGGCTGTAATTTGTCAATTTAGGCTTCAATCTCTCTTGCCTCATCCTGCAATGCAGGGTCAGCTGTTAGGTCACTGGGCACCTTTCCATAAGTTGGATGCCACCTAGGCTTTCTTGCCTTCTAGGCTGGTTGCCTTTGGGCAGAGCAACAGCCTTCACAACCGTGGGCAGTAGCTCAGAAAAACACTTAAACTATTTAAAACCATGCAGGTTGATTCAAGGGTATCACCAGACACACTTCGTTATAAAAGGAAGGTGCCACTTGTGATTTCACTCACAACATTTAAAGTACTTGAAAGTGGTAATCCCTGTTCTTACAACTAGAAAAAGCTGAGCAAAACTAAAAATCAGTGACTTCTTTTGGACTCATTAGAGCATTGAGGAAGCAAGACGAACTGCTACTTCAAAATCTAGAACTATGGCAGAATCTAGAGAGTCATGCTAAGAATCGCTGACCTGAGGGGAAGCTATTGAAGCCGTACACTGGTGGGATGATTTTAATGGTATGTATGATACATTTTGAAGGCCAAGTACACACTACAGGAAGAGTGAGAAATTCTTGAGTGCTGTAGTCTGGGGAAGCCCCCTACTTTGGTGGATTTTACTTCTAAGAATCTCACCAGGGTCTCGAAATGACAAGGCAGGAAAGTTCTTGTTTGTAAAGGGGAGAAGAAGAAACATTAAAAGATATGCCCTGACATTTTTTATAACAGATGTTCACTATCGAGAGAGAGAGAGAGAGAGAGAGAGAGAGAGAGAGAGAGAGAGAGAGCTATTGTAGCCTTATCCCATTTATTTCTCGAACTCTAGCACAGTAGAGCGTTCCTGTTTTTCCTGGATGTGAGGAAGCTAAAAAATACTTATAAAAGCCACAGCCAAGAAATGCAGGTTCACTAAAAGTCTGAGATTTGTTCATAAGATTAAAGAACATTTCCTCTTCCTCTGCCCACATCTTAGCAACACACCAATGGTGTTCTAGTATACTAACATTGGGTTACAGTTGAAAAAACTGTACAACGCAGGCTCTGATTAAGAAGACAAAAACAAGGATACTAGAAGAATTTAAAGCTTCTGGTATCTAAAATATAACAAGCATCAGATACATTTCAACTGGCCTGATAAACTTAGATGCATAGGAGAAGGTTTATTTACATTGCCTAATTTGTTATATCCAGCTTTCAACAAAATTTCAAGTTGGTAAAATGCAAGAAAAATAGTCTGAAGAAACAAAGCAAACACCCAAATTAGACTCAGATGTGACGCAGATTTTGGAATTATTGGATAAGAATTGAAAATAACTATAATTAATTTGTTTAAGATCCCAATGGAAAATGGGAGAAACATGCAAGAACAGATGGGTAATGTAACCAAAGAAATGGAAACTCTAAGAATCAAAGGAAATGTTAGAAATGAAAAGTGGAAATGAAGACTGCCTTTAATGATTTTATTAGTCAACCATACACAACAAGGAAAGAAACAATGATTTTAAAGATGTCTATAGAGGGCTGGACAGAGTGGCACATGCCTGTTATCCCAGTGACTTGGGAGGCTATGGCAGGAGGATGGCAGTTTTGAGGCCAGTTTCAGTAACACAGGGAGGCCCTGTCTCAAAACTTAAAAAGAGCCTGGGATGTGGCTTGGTAGTTAAGCTTACTTGGGTTCAATCCCCAGTATCAAAAAAAAAAAAAAAAAGGCCAATAAAAAATTCCCAAATAGATAAGCAAAGAGGAGGGAAAACCTTGAAATACCCAAGAATTGCAGGACAATTTCAAAAGGTCTAATGTGAGAGTAATTGGAAGATAAAGGAGATGAGAAAGCGAAATGGAAGAAATATTAGAAGTAATAATGACCAGTACTTCCCAAAATTAAAGATGGATACCAAACTACAGTTCCAGGATTCTCAGAAAACACCAAGTGGGATAAACACCTTTAAAAAATATTATACCTAGGCATATTATAGTCAAAGAGGAGAAGAAAAAAGACAAAAAGGAAAACATTTTAAAGAAACTGAGAATGCAGTTTGAGAAGCAATTAAGAGAGGAACAAGACTAAGAATCACATCAGACTTATCAAAAAATAAGCGAAAGAAGAACAAAATGAAATATGTAAAACACTGGAAAAAAGAAACCTTGAATACCCACTGAATTACCCTTCAAAAATTAAGAAATTAAAACTTTTCAGGCCAATTAAAACAGAGGGATTTCATTGCCAGAAGATATGCACTGTAAGAAATGTTAAAATAAATTCTGAAGGGAAATAAATATTATACAGGTCAGACACTCAGATCTGTCTATGTCAAGAAAGGAAGGGCATCACAGGACAAAAAGAAAGTAAAATATTTTATTTTTCTTAATTGTTACAGAAGAGTAATAAAAACAATGTATTGAGTGTTCATAGCATATAAGTGAAATGGACAGCAGAGTCACAGGATGGAAAGGAGGAATTGGGAACATTTTATTAAAATGCCTGTATTACATGCTACATAATATAGTGTTATTTGAAAGGGTGCCTAGACTAGTTAAAATGTATATTGCAAACTACAACCTTTAATGAAAAAAAAAAAAAAATGAATGAAGAATCTTAACTAAAAATGGAATCATATAAGATCCTCAAATTTAGAGAAAGCAGTAAAAGTACTAAGAATGCAATAAATAAAAAGTTGCAAACACAGAAGATACTAATCTGACTTTATCAATAATTATCTGTTAACAACTAAACAGCAAATACAGAAGGGAAATTGTCAGAGTGGGTTTAAAAAAAGATTGAACTCTCGGTCATCTCTAAGAAATCAACCTTAGAGACTAAGACTCAGAGATGTAAGAAGATATACCATTGCTTACAATGATCAAAAGAAAACAGAGTAGCTGTAAGAATTCAGACAACATTTCAAAACAAAGGAAATTATCAGGGAAAAAGCAAATCATTACATCATGATAACTAGGTCAGTTCTCTAAGGGCATATAGCCATCCAGAATGTATATTACATACCCACAGAGCATCAAAATAAATGAGACAAAACTAGTAAACCACAAGGAGAAATAGACAAATCCATTACTATATTTGGAAATTTCGAAGTCCTCTTTCAATAATTGATAATCAGGAAGAAAAAAAAATGCAGATATAGTTGTCCTAAACAGTAGTACCAATTTGATCTGACACAGAAATCTCCATTCAGTAACAATAGAACATGTCCTTCTGAAGCTCACATGGAGCCTTCACCAATGGAGAGCACACTGTGCACCAAAAACTATTCCTAACATCTTCAAAAGAATAGAAATCATTTGATGTTCTTAGATCACAATGGAATTAAAGTAGAAATCAATAACTGCTGGAAAATTTCAAAATATTTAGAAAGTAAGTTATATTACACAGTACTAATTACCACATGGATTTAAAAAAAAACTGATAGGTAATTAATAATATGTTGAACTAAATAAAAATAAAATTGCAAGTTTTCATTATTTGCAGGATGTAGCGAAAGCAGTGCATCCAGGGCAACTTACACATTAAATGCATGTATTATCAGAGGCAGGGGAGAACAGAGGGGAGGGAAGCACAGGGAGAGGTCAATCAATGGGCTCCAAGTTATAATTAGACAGGGGTAAATGTTCTGGTGTGCCATTGCCAGAAGATACTGCACAGGATTTCTATAGGTCATGATAATTTTTATTTCAAAAACCTAGAAGAGCTCATACCTGTAATCCCAGTGGCTTGGGGGATTGAGGAAGTTCAAAGCCAGGCTCTGCAACTTAGCAGTACTCTGAGCAACTTAGTGAGACCCTGTCTCAAAATTAAAAATAAAATGGGCTGGGGTTGTGACTCAGTGGTGAAGTACCTCTAGGTTCAATCTCCAGTATATATTAAAAAAAAAAAAAAAAAAAAAAAACTAGAAAAAAGGATTTTGAATATTTTCACCATATAAAATTAATAAATATTTTTGAATTTAGATGTTTACCCTGATTTGAACATTACATAATGTGTACATACATGTGTCAACATATCATATGGTCCCCCCATAAATATGTATAATTTTTATAATTCTATGTGTCAGTAAAACAAGAAATCTCTAAGATTAATATAAGCATCCACTGTGATAAAGTAAAAAAGAACTATTTAAACACAAACAAAAAAAAGCAAAGAAATAAAATTTAGAGCATAAATCAATGCAATTGAAAACAAGGAAACACTAGAGAAAATAAGGGAACACAAAACTGCTTTTTTTATTTTTAAAAAATTTTATTGAAGTGTTATGGCATACATAACAGTGGGATTCATTATGCCATATTTGTACATGGACTCATAATTCAATCAATCTTATTCCCCACTGAAGATCTCTCTTCAGTGTTCTACCTTTTTTTTTTTTTACAGCTAACTATCTCATCTTGAATTTTATTTTTAAAATATGTAATCTGTGACAATAATTCTAATAATTGAATTATTTTAACATCAAAACTGATTTTTGAAATGATCAATAAAACTTATAAACCTCTGGGCAGATGGAGACTATTACGCTAAGTGAATAAGCAATCTCCAAAACACAAAGGTTGAACGTCCTCTCTGATAAGTGAATGCTAATACACAACAAGGAGGGAAGGGGGAAGAATAGAAGTTCAGTAGGTTAGACAAAGGGGAATGAAGGAAAGGAAGGGAGAAAGGATAGGAATAGGAAAGATAGTGGAATGAATGTGATTTTACTTACCTATGTACATGTGCGAATATGCCACAGTGAATCTCCACATGATGTCCAACCAACCACAAGACTGGAATCCTGAGTAGAAAAAGATGTGGTATGTATTTGTATAAATATGTCAAAATATACTCTACTGTCATGTATAACTAAAAGGACAAATGAAAAATTTTTTCTAGTTAAAAAATGTTGATACTACCTGAGATGTTAACAGCATTTTTATGGCAATGTGATTTTCTAAACTAAGCCAATAATATTAATAAAACATAAAATGTCAAAAAAAAAAAAAAAAAGCATGCATAAGGTCCTGGGTTCAATTGCCAGCACCACCAAAAAAAAAAAAAAAAAAAGATTACACAAATTGTTAATATCAGAAATGAGAGGGTTTTCATTACAAATCTCAGATTAAAACAATAAAGAAATTATGTAAATAATTATATTCTAATTAATTGGATACTTGAGATGAAGGGACCAATTCCTTGGGGGGGAAAAAAAAAACTTCTAAAACAAAGAGAAATTGATAAAATATGAGTAGGCCTATATCTATTAATGAAATTGAATCAACAGTTAATAACCTTTCAAAAAAATGCATGTGGCAGATCCAGTTGATTTTACTGGTACATACCACCAAACATTTAAGAGAAATATGCCCATTCTCCACAATCTCTTTAGAAAATAGAGGCTAAGATAACACTTCTTAATTAATTCTATAAGCTTAGCAATACCCTAATACTAAAACCAAATTAAAGATAGGACTGTGTGTCTGGGCACCAATGTTTATTTCCATCAAGAGTTATCTTCCCACTTACAAATGACTTGATCTAGAGCATGCCATGTACCGATAGAGGACCCCTTAAGTCTGAAAAATGATCATGGACATCGTATACCCTGGTGTTTCCCGGTCAGCCAATCCCATGAATCATGGGGCTATTTCACAGGCTTCTTTCTGGAGAATCTGATTCATTTGATCTCAGGTGCTCCTGGCATACATAATTTTTAGAACACTTTTCAATGTTTTGTATTTTGGGGGAAAAGTTTATGAAAAAAAGTAGAAGGTATAGACAAACAAAAAATAATAACAAATTAGGAATTGGAATAACCTTAATACTTCAAAGATTAAACCCTGTTAGAATTTTATATAGCTGAGTTATTTTGATAAGTCTCGCTTTTAATTTGACATTTTAGTCAGAGATTTAAGTATGTCTGATCATATTACTGATCACTTGTAATATTCTCTGCCATTGCCTTTAGTTTGTTTTGTTAGTGAATTTTGCACAGGAAAAATATGGTAGTTCCAGTTTTATAATCATAGCTGTTTCTCAAAATGTATGTTTTGATTTATTCTGTTTATTAAAGTCATGCCTACTATTTTTGGTGTCCTGCCTTTTCATGGAAGTAATCTCTGATTCTTTCTAAGACCTGCTTCCCTAATGCAATAAAGACTTTGAAAATTGCCATCATTACAAGGAATATCTATTGATAAAAATTTTGTCAGTCAACCTTAAACACTTAAAATGTAAAGGAAAGACCAGTAACTACTCTCACACACTGAATCTCAAAATTATTTCATTGTTGATTTGTGATTATGGTCTTGCCAGTGAAAAAATATGATTTAATTTTAAAATTTCAATATTTTATTATCCCATTGCATGTCATGCATTTTTAGAAATAAAATTGTCAACCATTTGCCATTGGAAGACTGAAAATTTAATGGATTTCATATACAGAAGCAGAATCTTTTCTCAATTCTACCAAAAATTCTTTTTTAAAAAACATTTTTTTAGTTGTCAATGGACCTTTATTTTATTTATTTATATGTGGTGCTAAGAGTCAAACCCAGTGCCTCACGCATACTAGGCAAGTGCTCTACCACTAAGCCACAATCCGAGGCCCCAGAAGTTCTTAATGTAAGATGCTTTGGCTAATCCTTGATTGGAGAGTAAGATAATTAAATTATTAAGTTCAAGTAAGAGGAATTTTGTATCCCAGTTCCCATCCAAAAAAGAGAGTAGAATGAAGGATTTGACTATATTTTGAATCAAAGAATTTCCAGGTAGCCTGACCTTGTGGTGGGCAAGATATATAATTTTACCCATTAGAAATTATATTTCACATTTTCGTTTTTGTTTTTGGTTTTTATTTCTTTTACAAACTTTAGCTTTCTGAAATGCAAGAGGTATCTTAATGTTCTTTATGATAATTTCGATTAGATTGCCATAATTTTAAATCTGCTACAGATTATCTGGAGAATTTGTTAAATTGTTACATGTTAAGAATTTTAAATTCACACAGTACCATTTGCTTTTCCATGTATAGTTCTTTGAATATAATTACATATTAAGATTCCTATAACCACCATCACAGAATTATCTCAGGTGAACCCTTTATGGTCAAACTCTTTCTACATATAATTGCCATGTGACCCAACTATCCAACTTCTAGGAATTTATCCTGAAGACATGAAAACTCATGTTCATATAAAAACCAGTAGATGAATATTTATAACTGCACTATTCACAATGGTCAGGAAATTTAAAAATAAAGTGTTATAATGAACTAAATATTACTATTGTTATATTTTGCTTACTTTATCCTAGGATAAAACCATTTTATAGCATATAAGTTGGAAACTGCTTATCATTTATCTTATTCTCAGCATTTGTTAATAGTAGAATTGTTAAGAGTGCCATTGAACTGATCTACTTCAAGGCACTTGAGTGCAGTTAGATAATATTCTTACATTCTGTTTTCTAGTCTAGGTACTTCTGTAAGTATGGAGGGGCCTAATGGATCAGTGGCAAGAATCATCAAAACAATGAGTAGCACTTGTATCAAGAGACTATTATGCAATTATAATTAAAAACCATTAGTGATTGCAATTTTTGTCACTTTTTCCCCTTTGGTGAATGTTCTTTATTTTCTTCCAGCTCAGTAGGCTAATTCTAAAGAATAATTTAGTTTTCCAAATGCTCAAGAACACCAACTGTGTTCATACATTTCTAAAGACATTTAATAAGGCCTCTAGATTAACTTGCTATAATTTCTGAGTAGTAACCACATCCCACACAGTGGTGGTGAAAAGGCTGCACATGCTAGAAATGATGATTGACAAGTGGGCTTGTAAGATGTCAAGGCCTGAAGAACTTCATTGCAGAAATACTAGAGCAGACTGCCAGAGCATGCACCTCTTCACCTTAGAGATGTAACTAGTTTCAGTTCTTTCTAAGGCCTGAAAAATAATTGAAAAGAAAATAAGGGCCATGAAAGCTCCATTCTTCAGCTAGAAAGATCCTTTCACCTAACAATCTAATGACTAGTTAAAATCCTGTCATCTCCCAATTTGCTGTGCTAAGAGAATAAAGGTAATAAATGTCCTTGAACTTATTGATTTTCAACTCCAAGTTGAAGTCCAGGTACAGAAAAGAAGAATCAGAAATCCCTTCTTCGTAGGAAGCCTCTGCTTCCTAGTAGCAACTTAGGATCCTGCCACAAAGCAAAGCACAGGCTTCAAAATGGAGAGCCAGCATAGACATTAAGAAACTGAAGGTAGTACTACCATCAGTCTTTTTTGACTTCTACCCATCTTCTGCGTAGTCCTCCAAACAGGTGATTTTATAGTTGTTGAAAATACTGATAAAAGCATCAAGTCAAATGTTTACAGCATATTTGAATGATACTTGACTGACTGATTTTTGAATTACTAGACTAGAGGAAGTAGTGACCATGGTAGCACCAACAGAGAAGATAAAGAGCAGATTGGTTTGCCCTGGTGCTTGGTTCTCATGCCATTCCTATTGTTCCTTCCTGTCATTTGGAGCACAGGGCTCTTTTGACTGACTCTTGGGGAAGGAGGAAAGAGAGAATAAATATGAAGAGCTAGATAAAGAGGAGGAGGCTCTTCAGTGGGAGGCAGAAATAGGGAATTATATGTGTCAACTTGTTTTATCTGTTATTACTTCTAAAAATGTGATTGTGACTAGAGACCCAGTGCTTGTAAAGGACACTTGGTGTATCTTATGCTAAAAAACAATTTCGACATTCTCTAGGTCTAGAACTTATATTGCTATAACTCCTGCTAACCCTAGACCCTACACCAACAACAGAGGTTTTCCTGGAGAATTTGATAGCAAAGCAAATTCTCAGGCAGCTTTGACATGATTATGAAACCAGAGTCAGGATGGAGCTCAGAAGTCTGTTTTGATACCCTATAGGACTAATGATGTCTTCTAAACACTGAGAATTGCAGAAAAATAAAGGGCCTTAGAGAAGATGGTCTTTCTTTTAACAGTCAATTTCAAATTGACAGCTGTTCATGACAGAGATATCACAAAAGGGAAAAAAGGAAAGTTGGCTCCTTAGGAATATAACTGGGTGTTGCCCAGGGAGGAGGCAGCTAAGAGCAAATGTCCTCTTGGGAAAACTACAAACCCCAAATAAAATATCACTGAACTGGCCTTTGTGGAGTGAAATGATTTGGAAGGCATTATGGATAGGTTGTCAAGCAGAGGAGTTAGGCAACAATCAGGAGGGATTGATGCCTTGGAGGAATCTTTCAGGAACATGATGTCAGGACGAGTAAACCATGTGGGAGTATATGATCTGAATCACACTTTTCTTGATACCCTTGTATGGACCTTGGTAAAGACAGTTGAGAAAGCTCTAACCTAGAACACCCTGACTTTGATACTTTGATGAGTAAATCTATCTCCCCCCCATTTTTTACTGATGAGTAGTAAATAGTGAGGAAACCATAATCCTTTTGATCACATGCCCCAAAATAATGTAATCCAGTATTTTAAAAACTCTCTTCTCTCTCAGGATTAGGAAGGACATAGAGTTAACTTGTCACCAACTCTTTGAACTTTCACATCCTCCCCATGAATGATCTTATGTGTATGTGAGCTTATATATTCATTTCAAAATTTCTTTTTACTGTGTTTTTTTCCCTAACCCCTACCTACAGTGGGCAAAAAGAAGAAAATCCTTTTCCACTCTGGCAAGAGGGGTCTAATTTCTTTTTCCGATGTTCTAAACCAAATTACTATGAAAAAAAAAAAAAAACTAGGGGAAAATTAAGAGTAAGATTTGCATTGATACAAAGTTGGTAAAGGAAAATAATAAGCAACTTTCACAGGTCCCTAGAATAAAAAGTTCACTTCATAATCCTCTGATTATAAGAGTGCCCCACATGGGGTTGTGGGTGTTTCTAAGAGACTTGGGTTACCAGGTGAGACCAACAGGTCCCTGGACATGCAGCACAGCTGTTTGTGTACATGAGCTTTCTTGGATATGAGTTCATACCCCGAGCCTCCTTGGCTGTCCACCATGGTCATCTCCCCATCAGGCTCTTTCTGTGCTAGGACCCCAGGGTATTTAAACTTTCCAATAAAATGACAATGTACAGAGCTCATCAATCCCAGTGAACCTTCTAAACCACAAATAAGTGAAATAAAATTCCATCACTGCTAATACAGAGGATAGACCTATATAACTGCATTCATTTGTCTAGCCTTCTGTTAAAGCACCCAGCATTTGTATGTGAAACAAACATTAAGTCAAGAAATGTGAATTTCATCCTGTTCTTAAAGCTTGTCAACTGTCCTTCCTCATTCCCAAGTCAGGCATTGTTACTCTTTTCCCTGCATCTTGCTATTCGCTAATGCCGAACAATGTGCACTCTGTTGGATTCATTTTCTCCAAATACTCATGCCCTTAGGGTCTCACATTCTACATAAGGACTTGTAAAAGAATTTTTCTAAGCAATGGTATTTCCTGATGTTTTGAATGCAGATTCATGTGTTGAAAGCTTGGTTTCCAGAGTGATGATGTGAGATAATGAAACCTTTAAGAGGTGGGACCTAGTGGGAGGTCACTAAGTCATTGATGGCATTGCCCACGGAAGGGATTAATGCTGATTTCATCAAGTCAGTTCTCATAAGTACAAGTTGTTATAAAAGAACAAGAATGGTCTCTCATTGATCTTTTGCTTCCTATCTATGTGATCTCTCAATCTTCTACATGTTCCCATCAAGATGACATCCTTAGGAAGCTTTCACCAGAACCAAACAGAAGCAGGCACCATATTCGTAAACATCCAGAACTGTGAGATAAATAAGCTTCTTTCATTTATAAAGTACTCAACCTCAGGTATCATGTTATAGCAACAGAGAACAGACTAATACATCTCCCTAAGAATGATTCTGGTACCAGAAGTTGATTGTTTATGCCACAAAAATATAGTCTTTTACTCCTGATGACTGATTTTAAAAATTAATTTGATCTGATGTACTATTTTTTGTTACTGTGGCCAAAATACCTGATCAGAAAATGTAGAGGAAGAAAAGCTTACTTTGGCTTACATCTTGAGGTACAGTCCATTGTCAGTTGAATCCATTGCTCCAGGTCAATGTGAGACAAAAGATTATGGTGGAAAGGTGTGGCAGAGGGAAGCTGTTCCTTTTGTGGCAGCCAGGAAGCACAGAGAAGGAGGGGAAAGGCATAAAGCAAGATGAACCCTTGCAGGACACAATTCTACTGACCAACCTCCTCCTCCCACACTGACCTGCCTACAGTTATCACCCATTTAGTTCATTCAAACTGTGATGGACTGATTAGGTTACAGCTCTAATAATCTAAACATTTCACTTCTGAATATTACTGTGTTAACTCAGGAGCTCTTGGGGGCACCACATATCCAAACCATAACATTCTGCCTATGGTCCTAAAGCTCACATCCATCTCACAATGCAAGAGTCCATCTCCAATGGCCCCATGATCTTAACAACTTCAGCATTGCCCAAAAGTCCAAGCACAAAGTCTCATCTGAGACTCAAGGCAAATTTTTGGTTGTAAGCCCCCATAAAAATCAAAAGCAAGTTATGTATATCCAATATACAATGGCAAAAGTAAACATACCATTTCAAAAGGGAGTAAGAGGGTCAAGAAAGGATGGGACCAAAATAAGAGTGAAACCGAGGTGGCCAACAGGTCCTGTAACTGTGCACATCATCTAGGACACACAACACACAACAGATGCGCACTCCAAAATTCTTGGCCAAGCTTGCCTTTTGTCCTTCCTGACTGCAGCACAAATGGCCTTTCTAGCCTTACTGTCTGTGCAGCCAGCAGCCTTTCTCAGCAGATAGTTCCAGTTATTGTCACCTCTTAATTCCTTGAATCTCCATTCCAGTTTTGGGTTCACCTTCATAGTTCCATGCATTACCCTCTCAGGGGCTGCCAGCAGGGTTTCTAACCCTGCTATATTTTGAACAGCCTCCCGGTACTTCCTTTGAAATCTCAGTGGACGCCTCCACGACCCTTTAACTCTAGCATCCTATGTTCCTGTGAACCAGAACCATGTAGATGATGCCAATCTGCTGCCAGCTCAAGCAGTAACTGGACCCCCTTGAATCTTGGCTACAGTGATTGAATTCCTGGGACTCAGCATGTTGAAACAACTTGAAGGCCCCCCTGTGCAAGCACAGTGCTCCTAGGATCTCTTTTCAAAGGAATTTCCCTTCTACATCCTTTAGCCTGAAATAGGTGTGATCTTGCAAATACCTGAGATGCCTTCAAGTCATCTTTTCTATAGTCTCTGAACAAAGTTCTTAACATCTCTTTAGGGGATGCTATCTCTTCAACAACCACATCTTTCTTAGTCCATTTAATATGAACTTTTCTGGTCAAACTACAAGTTTTTTAAATCCTTCAGCTTGCTTTCTCTTCATAATTCTCACAGTAAATCTGCCTAAAAACTGCCAGCAAAAATCTATCCCACTTCCTAAATGCTATGCTTTCTTAAAATTTCCTCCATCAGATTAATTAATCTATCACTCTTAAATTCATCTGCACATAAAGTCTCAGGAATTGGACAAAATATAGACAAGTTTTTTGTCAGAATGCAAAATGAATGGCCTCCAGTCTACTTTCCAACAGAAGCCTCAATTCCACCTAAAACGTTAGTGGCACAGTCTTTGCTGTCTGTATTACTCTGCATTATGCTCATCTGAGTTTCCATCAGAATTGCCCATTAAGCTGTGCTTACAGCATTCTAAGACTTCTCAGCCTGAATCACCAAACTTTTCCAAACTATTCCTACAAACCAGTTCCAAAGGCTTCTGAACCATCTGGTCAGATTACCCAAATCAGTGGCCCTACTCCTGGTACCAATTTCTGTGTAGATCAGCTTTGGTTACTGTGACCAGAATACCAGACCAACTTACAGGAGGACAAGTTTATTTTGGCTCATGGTTTCAAAGTTTCAGTCCATTGTCAGCTGAGTCTATTGCTCTAGGCCTGTCCAAGGTGGCAGAAAATCATTGCATAATGGCATGGTAGGGGAAAGGTGCTTCTCTTGTGGCAATTAAGGAAGCAGAAAGAGGGAGAGGAGAGGCCATAGGGAAGATTAACCATGCTTAGTGGTCATGCCCCCAGTGACCCACCTCTTCCAGTCATACTCCATTTACCATTCAAATTAGGATGGGCAGTTGGGTTACAGCTCTTATAATCTAAACATTTCACTTCTGAAGATTCCTGCATTAACACAGGAACTTTGAGGAAACCCCTCATATCCAAATCATAACAACTTGTTGTTTATTTATTTTATTCCTTATTCTCTTGAATTACTCTCTACCCCCCAGACAAGTTGACTGATTCATCCCTTATCTTTACCCAGGTCTTATAGCATAGGCATACATCATATCTGCTTTAGGACTAAAAACATATGGTGACAGGCAGTAAACACTATACTGTTGAGAGCAAAAGGTAACTTTGAGTCCATTTAGATTAGTTTTATACAGTTTTCTGTGTTGAGCCCAGAGCATTCTGTGGCTACTTGAGGATGCTGCTGGGACAAAGAGAAATCACTGCTGTGGTTGAGGTTCAGAACCTCCATCCATTTGAACCAGAGAAACTCAACTTTTTTTCCGCTTTCCACATTGAGCTTCCATGAAATTTTTATTTTGGGGAAAAGGAGGCCATAGTGCTAGAAAAACAATCACCTAGTATAATATTGGTGAGGAAGCTGAGACCCAGAGGAGGCAATTCTCTGTGCCCATGTGTTCAGATTACAAATTATTGTAGTAGAGTCTTGCTGATAAAATGATGTTACAACTCAAATAAAGTACCTCCCTACAAATCAATTATATTAAAGTTTTCTTTTAATTACAATTGTCAAAATTTGTTGAAAAAATATATATATTTTTAAAGTGTACAATTCAGTGGTTTTGAGACTATTAGAGATGTGTAAACAGTGAAACAAAACACATCCCCTAAAGAAATTGCATATTCTTAGTATCAATTGTTTCATCCACTTCATGCCTCAGCCCCTGACAAGGACTAGTCTACTTTCTGCATCTATGGACACTTGATATAAATGGAATGAATCATACAATATATGGTATTTTGTAAGTTCTTTCTTTTGCTTTGTATAATGCTATCTAGGTTCATATTGTAGTATGTATCATTTCTTTATTGCCAAAGAATTATACTTTTGATAGATATGGATAAAACATTTTATTTATTCCTTCATCAGGTGATGGACATTTTGGTCATTTCTATTCAGTCTGAAATGAAAAACAGCACTATGAATATTCAAATGTAGATTTTTTTGTAGATATATGTTGTCATTTCTTATAGGAATAGAATTGCTGGGTCATACAGCAAATCTGTGTTACCTTAACTGTGAGGAACAGCCAGTCTCTTTTTTAATTGGGTTACTTCTATTTTACCTTCCCACCAGAAGAAAAATGAGGGCTCCTATGTCTCAGGGACATTGGTCAAAGTTTGTTATTGTCTATTTATTATTGCCATTGAAGAGATTTCTCAAGGCTGTTTTATTTGCTTTCTTCTGATAACTAATGATGTCAAGAGTTTTTTCATTTGCGTTTTCATATGCTTAGTGGACATTTTTTTGTTTGTTTGTTTTGTTTTTTGTTTTTTTTTTTGTTTTTTTAATTGTAAACAAATGGGATACATGTTGTTTCTCTGTACATGGCGTAAAGGCATACCATTTGTGTAATCATAAATTTACATACAGTAATGATGTTTGATTCATTCTGTTATTTTTTCCCTGCCCCCCACCCCTCTCACCCCTCTTTACCCTCTATACAGTGCTTCCTTCCTCCATACTTGCCCCACTCCCTAACCCTAACTCTAACCCTAACATTAACCCTTCCCCCCCCGCTTTATGTGTCATCCTCCACTTATTAGCGATATCATTCGTCCTTTGGCTTTTTGAGATGGGCTTATCTCACTTAGCATGATATTCTCCAATTTCATCCATTTGCCTGCAAATGCCATAATTTTATCATTCTTTATGGCTGAGTAATATTCCATTGTGTATATATATACCACAGTTTCTTTATCCACTCATCAATTGAAGGGCATCTAGGTTGGTTCCACAGTCTGGCTATTGTGAATTGAGCAGCTATGAACATTGATGTGGCTGTATCTCTGTAGTATGCTGATTTTAAGTCCTTTGGGTATAGGCCAAGGAGTGGGATAGCTGGGTCAAATGGAGGGTCCATTCCAAGTTTTCTAAGGAATCTCCACACTGCTTTCCAGAGTGGCTGCACTAATTTGCAGCCCCACCAGCAATGTATGAGTGTACCTTTCTCCCCACATCCTCGCCAACACCTGTTGCTTGTATTTTTGATAATCGCCATTCTAATTGGGGTGAGATGGAATCTTAGGGTGGTTTTGATTTGCATTTCTCTTATTACTAGAGATGTTGAACATTTTTTCATATGTTTATTGATTGCTTGTACATCTTCTTCTGTGAAATGTCTGTTCATTTCCTTAGCCCATTTGTCGATTGGATTATTTGTATTCTTGGTGTAGAGTTTTTTGAGTTCTTTATAGATTCTGGAGATTAGTGCTCTATCTGAAGTATGATTGGCAAAGATATTCTCCCACTCTGTAGGCTCTTTCTTCACATTACTGATAGTTTCCTTTGCTGAGAGAAAGCTTTTTAGTTTGAATCTATCCCAGTTATTGATTCTTGCTTTTATTTCTTGTGCTATGGGAGTCCTCTTGAGGAAGTCTGGTCCTAGGCCGACATGTTGAAGATCGGAACCTACTTTTTCTTCTATAATCTGCAGAGTCTCTGGTCTGATTCCAAGGTCCTTAATCCATTTTGAGTTGAGTTTTGTGCAGGGTGAGAGATATGGGTTTAGTTTCATTCTGTTGCATATGGATTTCCAATTCTCCCAGCACCATTTGTTGAAGAGGCTATCTTTTCTCCGTTGCATATTTTTTGCGCCTTTGTCTAGTATTAGAAAGTTGTATTTATTTGGGTTTGTGTCGTGTCCTCTATTCTGTACCATTGATCTACCTGTCTATTTTGGTACCAGTACCATGCCGTCTTTGTTACTATTGTTTTGTAATAAAGTTGAAGTTCGGGTATTGCGATACCCCCTGCTTCATTTTTCCTGCGAAGGATTGCTTTAGCTATTCTGGGTTTCTTATTCTTCCAGATGAATTTCATGATTGCTTGCTCTATTTCTGTAAGGTACGTCATTGGAATTTTAATTGGGATTGCATTGAATCTGTATAGCACTTTTGGTAGTATGGCCATTTTGACAATATTAATTCGGCCTATCCAAGAACATGGGAGATCTTTCCATCTTCTAAGGTTTTCTTTAATATCTTTCTTTAGTGTTCTGTAGTTCTCATTGTAGAGGTCTTTCACCTCTTTTGTGAGATTGATTCCCAAGTATTTTATTTTTTTCAATGCTATGGTGAATGGGGTAGTTTTCATAATTTCTCTTTCTGAGGATTCATCACTTATGTATAAAAATGCATTGGATTTATGGGCATTGATCTTGTAACCTGCCACTTTACTGAATTCACTTATGAGTTCTAACAGTTTTCTGGTGGAATTTCCTGGTTCCTCTAAGTATATAATCATATCATCCGCAAATAGGGATAGTTTGAGTTCTTCTTTTCCTATTCGTATTCCTTTAATTTCCTTGGTCTGTCTAACTGCTCTGGCTAGAGTCTCAAGAATGATATTGAATAGGAGTGGTGAAAGAGGGCATCCCTGTCTTGTTCCAGTTTTTAGGGGGAATGCTTTCAGTTTTTCACCATTTAGAATGATATTAGCCATGGGCTTAGCATAGATGGCCTTTACAATGTTAAGGAATGTTCCCACTATCCCTATTTTTTCTAGTGTTTTGAGCATGAAGGGGTGCTGTATTTTATCAAATGATTTTTCTGCGTCTATTGAAATAATCATGTGATTCTTGACTTTAAGTCTATTGATATGGTGAATTACATTTATTGATTTCCGGATGTTGAACCAACCTTGCATTCTTTGGAGAAGTATCTTTTAAGATTCTTTGCCTATTTTTAATTGGGTTGATATTTTATTATTGGGTTATATAAGTTCTGTATATATAAGAGTTATATGAGATCTGTAGGTCACTTTGGGGAATCTTATCTTAATATTAATCCTTTCAATCAATGAATATGAGCTATCTTTCTATTTGTCTACATCATTAATTTCTTTTGACAGTGTTTTTTAATTTTGTATTTCTTTTGTTAAACTTATTCTTAAGTGTTCTATTTGGATTATATATTTAGAGGAACCTGGAAATTCCACCAGAAAACTCTTAGAACTCATAAGTGAATTTAGTAAAGTAGCAGGTTACAAGATCAATGCTCATAAATCCAATGCATTTTTATACATAAGTGATGAATCTTCAGAAAGAGAAATTAGGAAAACTACCCCATTCACAATAGCCTCGAAAAAAATAAAATACTTGGGAATCAATCTCACAAAAGAGGTGAAAGACCTCTACAATGAGAACTATACAACACTAAAGAAAGAAATTAAAGAACACCTTAGAAGATGGAAAGACCTTCCATGTTCTTGGATAGGAAGAATTAATAGTGTCAAAATGGCCATACTACCTAAAGTGCTATACAAATTCAATGCAATCCCAATTAAAATTCCAATGACGTACCTTACAGAAATAGAGCAAGCAATTATGAAATTCATCTGGAAGAATAAGAAACCCAGAATAGCTAAAGCAATCCTTAGCAGGAAGAGTGAAACAGGGGGTATTGCAATACCAGATCTTCAACTCTACTACAAAGCAATAGTAACAAAAACGGCATGGTATTGGTACCAAAATAGAAAGGTAGATCAATGGTACAGAATAGAGGACACGGACCCAAACCCAAATAAGTACAATTTTCTCATACTAGACAAAGGTGCCAAAAATATGCAATGGAGAAAAGATAGCCTCTTCAACAAATGGTGCTGGGAGAATTGGAAATCCATATGCAACAGAATGAAACTAAACCCATATCTCTCACCATGCACGAAATTAAACTCAAAATGGATTAAGGACCTCGGAATCAGACCAGAGACCGTGCAGATTATAGAAGAAAAAGTAGGTCCAAATCTTCACCTTGTTGGTCTAGGATCACTTCCTTAACAGGACTCCCATAGCACAAGAAATAAAAGCTAGAATCAACCACTGGGATAGATTCAAACTAAAAAGCTTTCTCTCAGCAAAGGAAACTATCAGCAATGCGAAGAAAGAACCTACAGAGTGGGAGAATATCTTTGCCAATCATACTTCAGATAGAGCACTAATCTCCAGAATCTATAAAGAACTCAAAAAACTCTACTCCAAGAATTCAAATAATCCAGTTGACAAATGGGCCAAGGAAATGAACAGACACTTCACAGAAGAAGATCTACAAGCAATCAACAAACATATGGAAAAATGTTCAACATCTCTAGTAATAAGAGAAATGCAAATCAAAACCACCCTAAGATTCCATCTCACCCCAATTAGAATGGCGATTATCAAGAATATGAGCAACAACAGGTGTTGGCGAGGATGTGGGGAGAAAGGTACACTCATACATTGCTGGTGGGGCTGCAAATTAGTGCAACCACTCTGGAAAGTAGTGTGGAGATTTCTTAGAAAACTTGGAATGGACCCTCCATTTGATCCAGCATCCCACTCCTTGGCCTATACCCAAAGGACTTAAAATCAGCATACTACAGAGATACAGCCACATCAATGTTCATAGCTGCTCAATTCACAATAGCCAGACTGTGGAACCAACCTAGATGCCCTTCAATTGATGAGTGGATAAAGAAACTGTGGTGTGTATATATATATATATATATATATATATACACACATATATATATATATAATGGAATATTACTCAGCCATAAAGAATGATAAAATTATGGCATTTGCAGGCAAATGGATGAAATTGGAGAATATTATGCTAAGTGAGAGAAGCCAATCTCAAAAAGCCAAAGGACGAATGATATCTCTAATAAGTGGATGATGACACATAATGGGGGGAGGGAAGGGTTAGTGTTAGGGTTAGAGTTAGGGTTAGGGAGGGGGGCAAGTATGGAGGAAGGAAGTGCTGTATAGAGGTAAAAGAGGGGTGGGAGGGGTGGGGGGAAGGGAAAAAATAACAGAATGAATCAAACAACATTACTCTATGTAAATTTATGATTACACAAATGGTATGCCTTTACGCCATGTACAAACAGAGAAGCAACATGTATCCCCTTTGTTTACAATAAAATTAAAAAAAAAGAAAGAAAAAAGTGTTCTATTTGTCTTTATGTTATTGTAAATGGAATTGATTTTATAATTTGACTTTCAGATTGTTTACTGAAATACATTTGATAGTTAATGTATTTATGTCGATCTCATATCCTGAATCCTCACTGAATTCATTTATTAGTTCTGATCGGTTTTCAGAAGATTTTCTGTCTATAAAAATTCAATATTACCCCAGATAATTAGTTTTATTTTTCTTAGTACTCTGTTAACCTTTCATTTCCATTCCACCCCTAATGGTTTCTCTAAAAGCTCCAGTACAATTTTGAATAGAAGTACTAATAGTATAGTTATTTTTCCATGTGTCCACTGTGAGTTAAGGGGTTTATAGCTGTGCCTTCATGGTTATATTTACATGACTTATCTATTATATATATAAGTACATATTAACTATATAATTTATAAGATAGGTTGTATCTTAGAGGTTCTATATAAGATAGGTTGATAGGTATGTATTTTCCAAAGCACACGTTATAATTATATAGAGAAAGACCAAAAGACTGAGAAATAGTATAAGGGAATTATATTTGATTTTAGTGTACTACATCAGTATGCAATTCAGTGAAATAATCTTTGAGTTTATTCCTACTTTGCCACTTTCCATAGAAGACAGCTCACTTTGTAGGCCTCTCCTGAAAGGAATATGAGGCTATTCTGCTGAGAAATGCTGTAAGATAGATGTTCTATCAGAACATGTAGCAAAAGCCCCTGATTTCAACAAATATGGTCCAAGCTTTGAGGGAGATGCTGTAAAAATATTCCTACAAGTAGAGAAAAATCCCACTTGCTGATGCTTTGGGTCATGAGAGGGGGGTGTTATTGTTGTTGGTGGTGGTGCAAGGGATTGATCCCAGGGGTGCTTAACTAAAGCTCCTTAAAAATATTTTATTTAGAGACAGATTCTCACTGAGTTGCTAAGTGCCTTGATACTCCTGGGACTGGCCTTGAACTCATGATCCTCCTGCCTCAGCCTCCCAAGTTGCTGGAATGATAAGTGTATGCCATAGCACCCAGCTCATGAGGAGGTTTGTGAGTGGCACCTTGATAAAATATAAAGAAGAGCGAACCAGGAGTGAGAAAAACCTAGTCTATAATCTTGATTTCTTTTGTTATTTTGACTTTCTTTTGTCACTTATGTGTTTTCACTACTAGTTTAGAGGTCAGTGTTGTTGCCCAGCCAATTGTCAGAATTTTTATGAAAATTAAAGGTAATAATACTTAGGAAACCATAAAGTACCCTGCACTTCTTGGTTAAGACTCTCAGTTGTACAGATTCTTAACAGGTATTTGTTAACTTTTTAAATTAATTATAAAAATGTTATAAATAATATTTTCTCCAAAATGATATTTGGTTTTTAAATTTTAAATTTTTATTTTTTCATGTCTGGGCTGGAACCCAGGGGTGCTTTACCACTGAGCTACATCCCCAGTCCTTTTTATTTTTTATGTTGAGACAGGGTCTCACTAAGTTGCTGAGGCTGACCTTGAACTTGCAATCCTCCTGCCTCATCCTTCCAAATTGCTGGTTTACAAGCATATGCTACCATGCTTGGCTCCAAAGTTTTGTTCTATTCATAAGGCTATCTCATAACTAAGAGAGGGGCTACCAGGAGAATTCCATTTTAACTCTCAATAAAGTTATTTTAGTGCTCCAGAAATAAAGATAAGTGGGGTTATCTTTGTGGAGAGACACTGATTGAAAGAATGTTTTCACAGTGAAGTTTACTCCTCATTGTTGGAATAGTAATCTGAAGACTCTATTTGGTATTAGATCATTTCTTGGTTGGTTTGTGTGTTTACTTGCTTTTCCAGTTCGTCTGTTGTACTATGCAATCACTATCTTCTTTAAAGGATTCTCTTAGGTTTCAGCTACTATTGTGCCTAACACTATCTCCTGAGTCTTAGGCCTCTTTGTAACAAGTAAGTCTAGATTTTACCTTATTTTTAATTTAGGAGTTGGGCTAGATGACCTGTCTCTGAATTCCTCAGGTCCTTTCTATCAATGTAAATTTTATATTCTATGCTTCATAAATTATTCTGGCTTTTTGGGGGGAAGCAGCGGAGGTACTGGGGATTGGACTCAGGGGCTCTCAAACGCTGAGCCACATCCCCAGTCTTGTTTTGTATTTTATTTAGAGACAGGGTCTCACTGAGTTGCTTAGCACCTCACCTTTGCTGAGTTTGGCTTTGGACCCTCAATATGCCTGACTCAGCCTTCTGAGCTGCTAAGATTACAAGTGTGTGCCATTATGCCTGTGTAACCCTGGTGGCATCAGAATCATAAAAATAGGACTGTATATACTGACGAGCAATTATTACTGGGGCAAAATGAGTTTGTGGCTTAAACAATAGTTTAAATACAAACTAACAGACCAGTGAAATACAAGATTGCCCTATTACAAGTCATAAGAGAGCAACGTATCCTTTTTTTTTACTTCAGCATCCCCAGTACTTAGGCCAATGTCTAACACATCTTACTTAGGTGTTCAATAAATAATGGTTGCATGAATGAATTAGTGAAGGAATGAAGTGAATGAGACTAGCTCAGTACATATGAATTAAATGTTCACAAAATTGGTTCAATCATAAATATTTGTTAGGCATTGCTGTTCAGTTTTAGTGGAAGGCATTTCTGAGACAGGGAACCATGCATGATATATGATAAATCATTTTAGTATTCCTGAGTCTGCTGGGTAGCTTCTGAGTTGGTACACTCCTTTAAATTTTTATTTCAGTGCAACTGCCTTAAGAATGCATTATGGGAAGTGTTTGCTAATAGAGTTTTGATCTTTCCATGAGAGATCATTGTAGTCCTATTGGGGCAAAAGATATGGTGGTTAAGAGGGTTTGTTTGGAATTAATATGCATCATCCTCAAGTTCATGATTAAAATTGCATTTCATGGATAACTTGAATTTTCTAATGAAAGAACCTTCTGCATCCCTGGAGTTGAGCCTGTGTTCTATTTTTTATAGTTCTGATCTAATGCAGGTCATTTTATATAGTTCTATAAATTTTCCATCTTGCTCTCAATGACTAAATTCAAGCCGCATAAATTATTTCAGTCTAAAATCATTTGTAAAAGCAATCTCCACTCTTTCTTCTTCTCACACAAGCCCTCTCTATTTTGATCTGTGGTAAGGATTTTTTTTTTTTTTTTTTTTTAATCTTAGGTAAGAAGAGTTTCTTCTTTTTAATCCTCAGGAGGTTCATGTTTTCTGTGGCTTTCACCCCCATTTAAAATTGACATTTTCATTGTGTTTCATTTTTGCACTCAGAGTTTCTTGTTTTGATTGATAAATGTTTGCAAGAAATATAATCTCTTATGCTGTTCTTTTTTTTCCCCCTCCCTGAAAGAGCTTTGCATGGGTAACAAATCTCCTCTGATAACACTGGAAATAAATCTTAATGTCTTTGCCCTATGATAGGCCTAGACCTTATCATTCCTCCTTTTGCCCCAGTGATAATTGCTTATCAGTATATACAGTCCTATTTTATGATTCTGATGCCACCAGGGTTTACACATCAAAGAAGATAGACAGGAAGTACAGTTCTCTGAATCCATTAAGGGCTTTAATACAAACCAGACAAAGAAAAACTGGCCAACTTGGCTATCTCAAAATGACAAGGCCATCTCTGCATTTTTGGATATTTTCCTCACACACACAAATCCCTTTTGCTTTGACTTGACTGCCCTGGAAAGAGGGAAGTTGCAAACTGCATTTCTGTCAAAGCGGCACTCAAAATAAAAGATTGCATGTTAAAATATATCCACACTTGCTGCCATCCTTACTTCCCTAGGTAACTGAAATGAATCTCAGACTGAAATCACCTAAACATCACACACTCAAAATAAACATTCCTTCAGCCCAGCAGGATGCTTAGAAACAGCTGCATTCTTCAAACAAGACTTTTAAAAAATTGAACTTTCTACATACAAAATAAGCATACCAGTTTGGAACACTGGACAGCAAATATCCTAGGATATGTGGAGAATTAGACATAAACAATGAGAAAGACAGGAAGAGGGAAACAGAACTAACAAGAAGGAGGAGTAAGAAATAAAGGGGACTGTCTCATTTGTTCTCCAATCATCTCAGAGTTGGGAAGCACATATATGATCATTCCCTTATCAAACTAGTAAGTAAATGGTAAATACATTGCTGAAGTTTGAAACAGGTCCATTCATTCTAAACTTCTAAAGAAAGCATCCACGGTGGGCACAGAACATGGTAGAACAGTGGACATTGCAGAGCATGACCATGTGACTCAGGACCACAGACTTTTATGGTCTCAGCTGACTATACCCTCCAGTAAGTAAAAGGTTTACTCAGTTGAGAGTCATATGCTACTGGCAAAAATGGTTAAATATTTTTCTTTTTCCCAGAGATGAAAACAACAATAACCCACCACTTTCAGAATCACTGCCTAATTAAGTGCATCATGGAAATTTCCTTTTGCATAATGAAGGCAGTCTAGGATGTACAAAAAAAAAAAAAAAAAAGAAGAAGAAAGAAAAAAGAAAAGATAGAAGGAAAGACAGACCTCATATCCCAGGATTCTTGATCGTTTTAAAATAATGTCAGAAAAAACTGAAGTTCATTTCTTGACTGAACTCTCATTACATATATATATACACACACATATACATATATATATATATACACATATATATATATACACATATATATATACACACACACACACATACCTTCACAAAACACACAGATACAGATCCCTGCTGTATTCTGTGGAATCCCTTAGGGATCTTTCCTAATATTTCTACTTTCTAATTCCCCACTTCAAAACTCACCCTATTTGGTGTTTGTTTCTTATTCTGGTACATCAGTTCTCTCGCCTGTCTTCAAAACCCAGCTTAAATTCTGCCTTCTTTAGAACTTCATTAATTTGTTCAGGTACTTTTGCTGAGTTTCACTGTAGGTCAGACTCTGGAGATAAAACAGTACACAGACAAACCTGCTCTGCTCTCATGATCTTTACAGAATCCAAGGGAGATGCACATTAATCAATAGCCACACAAAGGTGTTAGGAGGGAGTGAGCCCTCTAAGTGAATAAAGAACATGTGATCTAATCTGAATTTCTTTTCTGACTTGGCATTATATAATACATGCCCTTCATACTATACACGAATATATGAACTCAAAGTGAATTCAAACAAAGTGACACAAAAAGTCACCTGTTCAAAATCCTCCTGGAGTCAGAACTTATTTAAATGATTTAAGCCACAACTGAGATGACAAAAATACTCAAAGTAATAGCTTTTCAAATTTTTGGAATGTATATTCCACCAGCACAGTTGAATGACTCATCAAGTGTCAGGACCTAGATTGCAAACTGGCTTAGATTTGTCAGACAGACTTGTCCCTGGTAACTGATTATTTTGAAGCTAAGATAAATTCATCATCAAACTTTTATTGAGCACATACTTTTTATACAACACTGTGGTGCAAGTTGAAGAAAACAAAACAGATCAAAGTCTATACTCTTCAAGAACCAATAGTCTATTGTCTACTCTTAAAATATGTTAAATAATGTACTTTTATTTATTCTTCCTAGTATTTTAAATTAAAGTGTATAAGGAAATAACAAAGAGTTTGTGTTCCCTTTATGGAAACTTCCCAGGATAGGAAGTGATTAATTCCTATTAGAGAATATTAAGTACATACTTCATACTGAAGTCCAGATCAGCTATGTCATTGTTCTAAAAAAGAAACATGCTACACTTGGGTTAAATTATCTAGTCAATGTGTTAAAATTCACCTTTTTTTTTTTTTTTGGAGTGGCCAATTTTAAAAAATATTTTCAAACAAGTAAAATTTGTATTTCTTCAACATTGGTACATAGTACATAGTACAAGATGACTAGTTTTTAAGTACTTACATTTCTCCAAGGATGTTAGCTTGGTTGCTAAACATCCCTGGTAAAGAGATTAGGTACTTGCATGTACCTATACTTAATTATGCAACATGACCATAAAAGACATGCAAAATTACATGCCAGATCACTATTTCAATTGTTTTAGAAATATATGAGAATGCAAAGACAGATTGAATGAGAACATAGACAAATGGAATCAGTTGTAATACAAAGACAAGGAGGACTTTCTTTTCTTTTCTGGAAATGTTTCTTTAATATTGTTATAATGGTTTTTAGTAGTAAGAAAATGATTTGGTAGACTTAGTAGTTTCTTTCTTGGCAGTCACACTAATTCAGAACCACTTGACAATGGCCATTATAGGAATGGGTTTGTGTTTGTCTTACATGTGAGCAGAAATTTGGATCCAACTTGCTGTTAAAGATTAGGAAAAATGCAGATTATTTAGTTTCTGATTTTACAAACACACACAAACATGAAACAAGTTGAAGTACAAAAGGGGAGGGAAAAAAGTAATGGGGAGAAGAAAGGGAGAGGGAATTTCTGTGTGTTGAGCACTGACTGTGAGGTCAGGCTGGACAGAGAAAATGCTGGTATATAAAGTAGCCTACACCACATGCTCCCCGACTCATTTATCTATTTCATGGGTTATTGTCAGTATTGCTCACATTGTAATATACAATTTGATTGATTGGGAGAGCTGTGCCATAACTCAGCTCTGTGACTTGCAAAGAAGTAAATGCCTTGTCCTAAAGTTCATGAAAGGTTTGTTTCAAAGCACTTTTTTGTGAATTTAATTGCCAAATATGGTCCATGTTAGTTTTTCTTCACTATGACCAAAGTACCCATCAAGAACAACTCAGAGAAGGAAAAGTTTATTTATTTATTTATTTATTTATTTAATTTCTAAAGACTGTATTTTGAGTCATTGTACACAAATGAAGTGCAACTCTTCGTTTCTATGGTTGTGCACAATGTAGATTCATACCATTCATGTAATCACACATGTACCTAGGGTAATGATTCCTGTCTCATTCCACCATCTTTCATACCCCTGCCCCATCCTCCCTTTCATTTCCTTCTACGTAATCTAAAGTTCCTCCATTCTTCTTTCACCCCCCATACCCCACCCCCATTATGTATCATCTACCACTTATCAGGCCTTTGGGTTTTGGGGATTGGCTTATTTCACTTAGTATGATATTCTCCAATTCCATCCATTTATCTGAAAATGCCATAATATTATTATTCTCATGGCTGAATAATATTCCATTGTATATATATATACCACAGTTTCTTTATCCATTCATCTAGGTTGGTTCCACAATCTAGCTATTGTGAATTGAGCTGCTATAAACATTGATGTGTCTGCATCACTTTAGTATGCTAATTTTACGTCCTTTGGGTATAAACCAAGGATTGGGATAACTGGGTCAAAAGGTAGGTCCATTCCACATTTTCTGAAGAATCTCCATACAACTTTGCAGAGTGACTTCACCAATTTACAACTTGACCAGCAATGTAAAAGTGTGCCTTTTCCCCACATCCATGCCAACATCTTTTATTGTGTTCTTGATAATAGCCATTCTAATTGGAGTAAGATGAAATCTTAGAGTTGTTTTAATTTGCATTTCTCTAATTACTAGAGATGTTGAACTCTTTTTCATATATTTATTAATCGCCAGTATATCTTCTTCTGTCAAGTGTCTCTTCAGTTCCTTGACCCACTTATTGATTGGGTTCTTTGTATTTTTGGTGTAAAGTTTTGTATGTTCTTTATAAATTTTGGAGATTGGTGCTCTATCTGAACTGCGTGTGGAAAAGATTTTCTCCCACTTTGTAGGCTCTCTTTTCACATTGTTGATTGTATCCTTTGCTGAGAAAAAGCTTTTTAGTTTGAATGCATCTTGTTTGTTGATTCTTGCTTGATTTCTTGTGTTTTGGGGTCTTGTTAAGGAAGTTTGGTCCTAAGCCAACATGATGAAGATTGTCTATTCCTAAATAATGAATCCTCTGGAAGAGAAATTAGGAAAACCTTTCCAATCTCAGTAGCCTCAAAAAACATAAAATACTTGGGAATTAACCTAACAAAAGAGATGAAAGACCTCTACAATGAGAACTACAGGACACTAAAGAAAGAAATTGCAGAAAACTTTCGAATATGGAAAGGTCTCCTATGTTCTTGGACAGACAGAATTAACATTGTCAAAATGGCCATTCTACCAATGCAATTCCAATTAAAAACCCAATGACATTCCTCATAGAAATAGAGAAAGCAATCATGAACTTCATCTGGAAGAAGAAGAGACCTTGAATAGCCAAAGCAATCCTGAGCAGAAAGAGTGAAGCAGGAGGTATCACAATATCAGACCTTAAACTATATTACAGAGTAATAATAACAAAAATGACATGGTATTGGCACCAAAATAGACAGGTAGACAGGTACAGAATAGAAGACACAGAGACAAACCCACAAAAATAGTTACCTCATGTTAAACAAAGGAGACAAAAACATACAAAGAGAAAAGATAGGCTGTTCAACAAAGGGTGCTGGGAAAACTGGAAATCCATACATAGTAAAATGAAATTAAACCTCTATCTCTCACCCTGCACAAAGCTTGACTCAAAATGGATCAAGGACTTAGGAATTAGACCAGAAAAGTTTATTTTGACTCAGGATTCCAGAGGTTTAGCTCATTGTGAATTGAGTTCATTGTTTTGGGCCCAAGGTGAGACAGAACATCATGGTGGAAGCTCATGGTGAAGAAGTGCTACTCCATTCTTGGCAGACAGGAAACAGAGAAGGAAAGAGGAAGAGGCTGAACAGAAGTGTACATGCCTTTCGGTGATCCACTTCCTTACTGGTTACCATCCAGTCTATTCAAACCAGGACACACTGATTAGATTATAGTTTTCCTTAATCATTTCATCTCTGAATGTTTTACATTAACAAAGGAGGTTGGGGAGAGACACCTCATATCCAAACCAGAACAGGGTCTAAACTTTAATCTTTAACCCTATGACTATGGTGCAGCAAGTTTCCTTCATGTGTCTGTGTTACTTCTGTTTTAACAATCATCAAGATTCTGATGACTTGTAGTCATTGCTTGGGGTTGGTATTCTGAGAACAGTACAGAAGTTATAAATATCCTCTTACATCACTCTTCCTTTATTATCTTAAGTAGATTATAAGCTCTTATAATGATTATATTTTGCTTCTTTTGAACTTGGGAGAAATTGATAATAGTTGAGCTCTACTCATTTATTCCATTTTCTTTTTCCTGCTTTCTCTGTAAATACTTTCTGTTTTAAATTATTCCTTTTCAAAATCATCCTATCATTCTCTCTATATATACAGTGCCTCCAAAAGACTTTTCAATAATGTAGAAAAGGCTTTGAACTTAGACAAAGGAATCCTGATTTTCAGTCATGTGTCTACTATTAAGTAGCAATGAATGTCACACTGGAAGGATGCCATTCTGAGCCTCAGTTCTCATATCTGAGAATTGAGTTGGGCTAACCAGTTGATCTTTAAGGTCCTTTCTGCTCTGCTATTCTGTAATATCTGATGGTTTCTAAGATATCTCCTGACTTGGAAATTCTACATGTCTATGATTCTGTTAGATGAGTGCTGTTCAGGTCTGCTCTGTGGGTCCCTAGAGGTTTTGTGGAGGTGCCTTGGGGGCTCCTGTGCTCTGATGGAGAGGGGTGAGGGGAATCAAGCAGACTGCTTCAATCAGAACAGCTCACTTTGATCTATTTTAGATATTGGTCTTCCTGAGATTTTGTTTGAAGAAAGAATTCTGTGGCTTAACAAAAAAAGTTTCAAAAATCTCTGTAATAGATTTAAAAGCTTCCTTTAAAAATATGTAAAAATTGTTGATGGTGAATATGGATCCCAACAGATAATGTCTAGAAATGGAAAATACTGAATTTCTGTGTAATAATCAGTTAATCTAAAATATTTTAATATGAGTAATTTGGAATTGTCTTGAAAGAAATACCAGCTTTTGTTATTTTTCAAGTAAGAATTAAGCTGATGTGTCAGGCAGATGGAAATTTGTTTTGTATTTTTTGGGGGGTACTTTACAGTGCAGCAACCCCCAAAGGAGAGTCTGGGTGAAGTTCCTAGAAGGCTACAGTGAAGAGCAATAGATATAGAAGTTGTTTTCTTTTATGTGTGCTTTCTTGACAATTAAAAACAAAACTAACAAACAAAAAAACTTCTGTCAACTTTATGATAGTGCCTCCACTTTCAAAAGTTCTGCAGGCCTGCCAAATCGAAACCTGTCAGAATTGCTCTACAGCACTTAGCTCAGTGTTAGGCATTCAGGTGGTGCTCAGTAAATGTATGTTTAATTGAATAGGATGTCAGGATTGCAGAGGTATTATTTTAGAAACTAAAGTCAATCATTTGATGAGCACAAAATCATGTAAAAGTCCAGTGTCCAAACAAAGAATTGTTGTGGTAACTTTACTAAAATTTTAATCAAACCCAATTGGCAGAGTTTTGTTTTGTTTTTTTTTTTTTTTGTTTTTTTTTTTTTGTTTTTTGTGGTGTCAGGAATTGAACCCAGGGCCTTGTGCATGCAAAGCAAACACTCTACCAACTAAGCTATTCCCCAGCCCTCTGACACTGATTTTTAAAATTTATAACACAGGAACCAGAAAGAAAATAACCTGCATTCTTCCCTTTTCTTCCTGTTTTGTTCTCCATCCTCCTGTTAGGACCCTGTGTGACTCTATATGTCCAGTCAATTTTCTGAAGGCTGCCCAGTGCAGATAGTGTCCTTTATGATAATGTTTCAATGGGAAAACACATTGGCGTTATAAAAACAATTGCTCACGAGTTGATTTTGGAATCCTGCCTCTCTGTAACTTGAGCACAGCTTTACATCTCACAGTTGAATTTGGGGGCCTTCAGAGCACTTCAGTGAACCTCTGCCATTAGGGTTCCTGCTCACTCACATCTGAATTTTCATTGAGCTTATCCTGTTAAGTATCCAACATCAATATCACTTCATTGTTGTATATCTGAAAAATAGGTTTTAGAAAACATTCCAGTCTTCTCAAAAACTCGTTTCAAGTATCATAACAACAATCATTGAACATCACGTATGGAGGCTCTAACATAGAGTGAGAGAATTCTGTAATTTAAAATCCATTCTTCCCTCTAACAATTTATGTTCCATTTCCATCACATCTATGTTAACTAACATCTTTTTGAGCCCTAGAAATCAGTATCTCCCTCTCCTTTGATCTATAACACTCATTTGTATGGTCTGTCTTTAATTGTACTTAGAGATAACCATTTTCATGTACACTGACTTATATAATATTCTACAGGAAGATCTGTGGCAGGACAGCCCAGCCACCTGGGTGGTGGTCTCTGCCAGGAAGACACTGGAGGAAGGAAGTGGTCCTCCATACACAGACTGCTTCTGGGGTAGAGGGCCCGAGAGTAGGTTTCATGTAGGGTCCATCAGGCTCTCCAGACAGGCATCAGTGCAATGCACTTGTGTGCCACCTACAGACACACGCACCCTCTCCTTTAGACACTGAGATTAAGTTGTGGGGGTTTGTGGAGTCGAATATGCAGTTGGTTTTGTCAGTCAGCTGGCAGGTTACCCTGCACACAAAGCATTCTCGCCTTTTGTTTTCCACCTGAGTCTCTCACTTGGGCATTCCTCCATTCAAACATACATGGTTTATACTTTCTGTTAGGTTCTTCCTAAGCCATTATGGCTTCTCTCTATTGGCTTTGCAGCTTGTGTTTGTTTTGTTTTTTTAAATTTTCAGTTACGTGCACTAACCTAGAGTCTAAGGTCCAGGGCCCAATGTGTCTGTCTTCTTTGAAGTACATTTGAGTTTGAACCCTTTGGTCCAAACATCCGACTTCATTCCTAGCTGCATTAGAACTCACTGCTCTGCCAAAGGTTTAGACAGCACAGAAAATAGGAGGGAACTCTGGGACTGATAGCAATCTGTACCCTCTAATAGGACCCTAAGTACATCAATCATTTAAAAAAAAATAAAATTCTATCTTCTCTGATATTCTGAGTTTAGTGCATTTTCCAAATTATACAGTGTGACCTAAAATACCACCCCAAAATGTAGAAATTTAAAACGATTATTTATTCTTCTCTCTCATGTTCTGGAAGTTTCAGGACTCAGCATGACAGTACTCCCTCAAGTACTCATAGAACTAAGTCAGACGGTGGCAAACCTAGAGTCATCTGGAGGTTTCCTCACTGGTGCCGGGGTTGGGATGCCTGGGCATTCCAATAGACCTTACCTTTTAAAGACAGAATGACCTGTGTGTCCAGGGAAGAGAGGAATTGATGGGCATAATCTTGGAGACAAGCTACCACAGTGGGTAACAAATGAGTTTATTGTAGAAAATAAACACATTATAATCTTCAAAACAGTAACTGAAGCATAGACTGATGTCAGTCTCAGACAAAAAGAAAGAAAGGAAAAAAAAAAAAAAAAGAGCTGTGGGAACCCACTTCCTGAAACCCATTTAGAAAATAAACACGGGGAAGCCTACTATTTGAAAAGGGTGTCTACAAAACACTCTTTGGGAATGACTGACTCACTTAGTCCTGGAAAATGAATGCACTGAAGTCATAACATCCAACTTGTTTTAAAGTCATTAGATCTGAAAGAAAGAATAAGCCAGACTTATCAGTAGTTCTCTGATGAGACAAAAAGATACAATTTCACAAAGATATATCCATTGTGGTTAAACCCACGATGGCTTAATTTCAGCTTGATACACAGTGCAAAATTATTAAAGCAAATTGCCTCGTGTATAGTAAGTACACAATAAAAATTGGCTCTTAGTATTCAATTAAATAATAGAGAATCATAGTCTGAGAGAAATGGTACTTAATGATCCATTAGTAAAACTACCGTATGTATAGGCAGAAGTCTAAGGCTTGGTAAGGAGTCTGCCCAAGGTCACACAGCTTTTAGAAGCAAAGCTAGGGCTGGTGCTCACCTGGACTTAGGTTCTCTCACTTATGAGAAAAAGAATCACATATCAAAGTGCTTAATAATCTGGGAATTTTACTTCAAAATGAATGCCATTGTAATTCACCTTGACTTTTGCTGAATTCTACAAAGAATAGCTTGACCCTCAATTAACAAACACGTGCACATCTTAAGTCTTTCACATCTACCAGGTGGGTGCAAATGTAGATAATTAGCACTGACCCTGAGTAGACTTGTGTTTCACCAGTTAACAGAGATTGCAGAATTTTGTCCTGAATTTTGATTAAAATTTGGTATAAAACCAGCAAAAACCATTATATGTCAAAGTAACTGATGATCTTTCAGGGAATCTTACTCTATGTGTGTGTGTGTGTGTGTGTGTGTGTGTGTATCAAACACTTCTTGGGATATTATTAATTCAGTTTGACATATCCCTATATAAGAGGTCCTTGTGTGGAACTAAAGCTGAAAACAATAGGGGTGTGTATGTATATAAAAATATCAATCTTTTTAAAAAATCACTTATTGAGCTATTTATATGTTTTTAGTCATATGTTATATACTGGGAATAAGTGGTAAAATGTAAGATTACTTCTCTTTAAGAACTTTATAATTAAGTAAAGTAGTGAAGTCTAACACATAAACTTTTAGGCACAAATTAATAAGCAACTCATTTGTAAGCTGTGCTTAAAGAAGCAAAAGTTAAGGGGGGATATCCATTTAAGGTTTATTGTTGGTAGGAAAAATTTTGTGGAGTGGGGATTTGATATAGACTTTAATGATAAATAGGAATTGAACAGATAAAGTTTGAAATTTATCAATATTGTTCATAAGATGTCAATGATAATATTAAAATTGTCCACAGTAAAAAGAAAAGCTATTTCTTAACCAAGGATACATGTGAAATTAAAATGAGAAAAAAGAAAACAATCACCAAATACCATGTATGACAATGAAAGAACCCTGAATTCAACTAATTCAAATGCAAAGCTCAACTAAGTCCATAAATTTAGCATATCAATCAATAAGTCTTTTGCATTAACCCATGGTTAAGTGATTAATGCCTTTTATCCAGAGAACTATTGATTCTACAGTTAGCTTCCTGTATAATGACAACATATTCTGGCTAATACAAGGAAAAAAATAGTTCCCCTAGTTCTCACATGTGGTCTATTTGGTGGTATTGAGATTGGTTTGCACATCGATTTCCTGTGCCTGTGTATAGAAAGTCTGACAATTTGCTTTTGTGTCTCTTACTTAGGCAAGATCCATTCATTTTAGTTAGCCATGCTGCACACCAGACTCCATTTACTTAGTTAATATTTTCTCACCAAATTTTCATTTATTACAAAATAGAGGGAAAAAAAAACAGAAAACTGTCCAGAAATCTTAACATGTTAACTTCTTTCCTGCATTGCCTTCTAATGTTTGTCAATATATACATGTAATGTGCCCATAGAAATAGTACAATTTTATTTATTCATTTTACTGTACATTATCATTAAATCCTTTTCTCATTGATTACTGCCTTCTTTATTCTGCCATAGCTAATAATTGTTGAAGAAATTAATTAAAGTGCCTATATCTCATTGAACCAATATGTCAGACTGTATGTACTCACTGCTTCTTATGGTTGAGATTTACTTGCTCTCCAATATCCATCTACCTGTTGCTCCCAACTTTGGTATTTAAGTATTGGAAAACATAAGCATTTAAGAAAGTGTATAAAGTGAGAATGTTGTCAGTAATAGATGAAGACAAAAGACTAGAGAGTTGTTTTCAGTCAAAATTCATCAGACTGATGGTGAGTTATTGGGGCCATAGCCTACTGTGTTATCATTAACACCTTTACCAGCAACTTGACAGAAGCAGAAAAGTCAGAGAAATCAATCTGAATACCCAGGATGGGAATTTTCCAGAGTCAGGATGTGGTTTAGCAGGGGAAGAAGTGAAAATGAGTGTGTGGTTTTGGTGACAACTGGAGCCTTGTGGAAATTGAGAGGCAGGTGGAAGAAGGTAAGGAACAAAGATAGTTTTTAAATGTAAGATAGTTCACAGTGGCAGGCATTGAAATACATAATAATTGTAAAAATTGCCCATTCCCTACAAAAAAAAAAAAAAAAAAAAGGCAAATACCTACAAGGACTTCCTCTGACAAGGAAAATAGTATGCTTTCCTCACTTCTTTGTCTCATACAGTGTTTTTTATGCAGAGGAGTTCTGTGATGTGAGAAAGACAGTGGCAAATCTACCAAAGGTGAAGTTATTTGGACCTGTGTTTGCATGATCTGTACTTTAGTTATGTTTCTATGTGTTTGGAGTTACCCTTGACATTGTCTACTCCTCTCTTTCTGTCTATATCCTTTTCGTGGGCAACCAACTTCTGTGTTCTAAAAATAAGGACACCTTGACACCTGGCATCTGCCGGGTCTGGAGAGAGCTATGCTAATTATGGTTGTCCTTAAAACTCTGAACTCATTTTGATTTATCGTCTGAACACAGATCTTGAGGGCTTTGGGGGCAACCTTGGGAGGTCACCTAGTCTATCTGTTCACTCTGATGTAGAAGGACCAAAGCCCCAAGTGGATCATCCCACAGAGAAAAATTATACTCTAAGCTTCGGAGAAAGCTGTGGACACCCTAATAACTCACCTCAGAAACTTGATTGTTGCTGGTTGTGTTTACCCAGATTCCCTATTTAGTGGTGAGAGTATCTGAATGTAAGTACTTTGTGGAAGAAAAGCAGAGCTTAATAGTTTTATATTATTTTTCTTTTGTTTTTGATGTTGGCATCTTCACCATTCCCATGTTTTGTCGCTGCCCCAAGTAGTGTGGCTCTGACTACCTGGCTGTATTTACTAAGGAGCAGGACACCTGTGGAGAGTGGCTCTTAAAGCCTGGATCCTGAACTTCCTGGCTGCTTCAGCAGAGCAAATGGAGCTTTTTGGTTTCAAGCACAATGATGGTAAATACCAGATAGTAAAATGAGCATGTGAGCATGCCCCCATTCCAGGACACCCTAAATGACTTCTTCTCACAGGCAAAGCACTCGGTGGTGTTTGGTGGAGATGATGATAGTTACACATGCAGGTTCTGTCAGTCCGAACTGGGGTTTACTTCTGATTCTTCCACCACTAGCCTTGTAACATTGGTCAAGTTATTCCACTGCTGAATGCTCCTATTTCCTCTGTTAGGAAATGAGGGCATTATTTTTCCTCCTTACACTATCGTTATGAGGACTTACTGTGATGATATACATACAGTGCTTAGCCTCCTATCTGGAACAATGTAAGTTAGTTATTGTGCGTTTTCCTTTTATGAATGTCTTTGCTTTAACTTTTTAAAGTGGCTATTTCATACATACATTGGGTTGGAGGTTTCAGTGAATGAAGTTCTCCATTGAGGTAATGAAATTAAGACCATTGATGTGATTCTTTGCAGAAGTATAGAAGCCCAGTGATATTGCAAAGCATATTTAGTGTGCTGAGAAACAGAGACCATTGCATCTGTCCTCCATCTGTTTACCCAAGGGGCACATATATCTACTACCATGAGTCAAAAACTAGTAGAAGCAAGGGGACATTAGATGTGGTCCCTATGTTCAAGGAATACTCATTCTACTAAGTTGAATCATATGGAATTGCTATTTTTTTTAAATTTTTTTTAGTCGTCAATGGATATTTTATTCATTTATTTGTAGTACTATCAAGTCCAAGGCCTCACACATGCCAGGCAAGTGCTTTACCACTGAGCCACAACTCCAGCCCCTGGAATTGCTATTTTTATAGAACAAAAATGGTAGAATATAAGCAATTTCAGAAGACTTGACTTGGTACTTGAATGATGCCATTTGCTAAATAAAAACTGAGGATACATTCAAGGGAATGACTGCTTAAAACATGCTGAAGCAGTAGGAGAGGATTCATACAGAAGCAGGTTTGAGGTCCTCAAAGCTCGGACCCCTTCTCATTTTTCCTCTCCTACTCCCCTCTTCTTTTTTTTTTTTTTTTTTTTTTAACATTGGTAACAACACAGGAGCAACATATATAGGAGAAAAAAACAAGAGATCAGAAATCACAAGACCTGGGTTGAAATTCCATGCTACCACTTTGATTGAACATTGCCAAGTGACCTACCCTTCGTAAGTTTTCTTTCCTCATTTGTTCTAAAAAAAAAAAAAAAAAAAAAAGCAAAGAAAAAAATATCAATTTTGTTGTTGAAGTAAGAACTAAATGAGACCATATTTGTACAACATATAGCATGTTTGTAAAAGCATATAGCAGAGCTTAACCCATATATATCTGTGTCCTTTTGTAGTGGACATAGGTCTTTTGTTTTAGTTATACCTAGTAATAATGCATTTGCTGCATAAATGATTTTGATTTGAAATGACCTCCAGTCTGCCCAAAGCATGTCATTTCCCATGTCTTCCAGAACCTTCTTTTCATGATGTAGTTCCTTCCATAGTTTATGTGCACACACAAAGTTCACTCTGTCATTCATTTAACAAGTACTGATTTTGAACACAAAGTGTAGGCCTTCAAGATGAGCAGTGAATGGTATGAAGTTCCCATCTGGATGAAGTTTATGTTCTATGGGAAACTAGGGTATAACAAAGGAGCAAATAAACATACAGTAACGTTCCAGGTAGTAACAGAGGCTTTGAACAGTAAATCAGGGGAGGAGAGAGGAGAGTGATGGGAGTGATGAACTCAGAGAGCAGGTCTCACAGAGATCTTGGCAAGAGCTTTTCAGGCATTGGGAAGAGAGATTGCAGATGTCTCGAGGTGAGAAAGTTCTTGGCAGGTTTCAACAATATCAACAAAGCTGGCAAATTTAAAAAATATCAATAGAGCTGGCTGACCTGGTTGCCCTGAATGCTATATGGAAAGCAGAAGACCCAGGTTGATAAGCAACTGCAGAGGGAGAGGATTGCTGTCACCTGGGCAAGAAATGATTATGGCTTGAACCAGGTTGGTAGCAATGAGAATGGTAAGGAATGGTCCCATTTTTAAATATTTATTTTATTTATTTATTTTTTTTTGTTTTTATTTTGTTTTTTTTAATTGTAAACAAATGGGATACATGTTGTTTCTCTGTACATGGCGTAAAGGCATACCATTTGTGTAATCATAAATTTACATAGAGTAATGTTGTTTGATAGAGGAATCTCCATACTGCTTTCCATGGTGGTTGCACTAATCTGCAGTCCCACCAGCAATCAATGAGTGTACCTTTTCCCTCACGTTCTTGCCAACACTTATGGTTGCTTATATTCTTGATAATTGCCATTCTGACTGGAGTGTGATGAATTCTTAGAGTAGTTTTGATTTGCAGTTCTCTAATCATTAGAGATGATGAAACATTTTTTCATGTTTGATAATCAGTTGTACTTCTTCTGTGAACTGTCTGTTCGATTCCTTAACCCATTTATTGATGGGATTATTTGTTTCTTTGGTACTAATTTTTTTGAATTCTTTATATATCCTGGAGATTAGTGCTCTCTCTGAGGTACCTGTGGTAAAGATTTTCTTCCATTTTATAGGCTCTCTTTTCATGTTATTGTTTCCTTTGCTGAGAAGAAGCTTTTCAGTTTGAATCCATCTCATTTATTGATTCTCGATTTTAGTTCTTGCACTTTAGGAGTCTTGTTAAGTCTGGCAGTTCCTAAGCCAACATGGTGGAGATTTGGACCTATTTTTTCTCTTATTAGGCACAGGATCTCTGTTCTAGTACCTAAGTCTTTGATCCACTTAGTTGATTTGTGCAGGGTGAGAGATAGAAGTTTAATTTCATTTGGCACATATGGCTTTCCATTTTTTCCAGAACAATTTGTTGAATAAGCTATCTTTTCTCCAGTGAACGTTTTTGGCACCTTTGTCTAGTATGAGATAACTGTATTTATGTGGATTTGTCTCTGTGTCTTCTGTTCTGTACCATAGGTCTACCTGTCTATTTTGGTGCCAATACCCAGTTATCCCACTCCTTGGTTTATACCCAAAGACTTAAAATCAGTATACTGCAGTGATGCAGCCACAACAATGTTTACAGCATCTCAATTCACAATAGCAAAACTACAGAATCAACCTAAATGCCCTTCAACAGAGGAATGGATAAAAAAAATGCAGTACATATACACAATGGAATATTACTCAGCCTTAAAGAAGAATGAAATTATGACATTTGCAGGTAAATGGATGGAGCTGGAGAATATCATGCTAAGTGAAATAAGCCATACCCAAAAAACCAAAGGCTGAATGTTTTCTCTGATAAGCAGATGCTAATTCAAAATGGCAGGGGGAGGGGATGAAGGAAATTTGGATTGTGCAGAGGGGAGTGAGGGGAGGATAAGGGGTGAGGGATGGGAAGGAGAGTGGAATGAGACAGACATTATTACCCTATGTACATGTATGACTACACTACAGGTGTGACTCTGCACCATGTTTAGCCAGAGGAAGGAGAAGTTGTGGTCCATTTGTATACAATGTGTCAAAATGCATTCTATTGTCATGTATAACTAATTGGAACAAATAAAAAATTTACTGGGTTTAAAAAAAAAACCAATGAACTATTGATGCATCTATTGATAAGGGCAACTCTTTAATTATGCTGAGTGAAGGAATCCATAAGCAAAAAAGAGTATGTACTGTATAATTCCATTTAGATAGATTTTCATTTATTCTAAAAGTTACAAAAAAATAGTTATAGAAGACAGATAAATGGTTTCCTGGGAAAAGGTGGGACTGTGGGGAGGATTGGGAGGTAGGGATTACTAAGGAGCATGACCCACTGGGGATGAGAGATATATTCACTATCTTCCATTGTGGTGATGGTTTCACAGGAATGTGTATGTATTAAACATTACAAATTGTTTACTTTAAATATGTCAATTTGTTGCATGTTCAATTATGCTGTTGAAATAAAAATTAAAAAAAAAATATGTTAGAGTATTAAACCCAGTCACTGCTGAGGATAAATCCAGTTGGATGAGAGGAGTGTGAGAAAAAGAGGAATTAAGAAGAACTACTGATTTTACCCTGAGCCACTGGCTGACTGGTGGTATCATTTAGAGAGATGGGAAGAGTTGGGAAAGAATAGAATTGTGGGAAGTCAGTTGATATTCTATTTTGTGTTGCTGTAACAGAATTCCTGAGGTTTGTCAAGCTCATAGTTTGGAAGCTGAAAGTCCAAGATTGGGGGTCCCATCTGGTCATCCTCAGGTGAGGGCTTTCTGACTTCATCATAACATGGCAAATGGCAGGAAATGATGAGGGTGAAGGCAAGAGGAATAAGTGGCCCATGCAGAAGAGTTCACATGGTCAGAGGGAGCAAGAGACCAGACAGGGTGAGCCTCACTGTTTTATTACAATTCCCTCTCCTAGGAATGAACCCAGTCCTGCTAGAACTATGTTGTTTCAAACAGTGGCTCCCCAGTTTTCTAATCACCTTCCACTAGGTCCCACTTCTTAAAGATCTATTACTTCCCAATGCCATTACCCTGGGGACCAAGCTTCTAGCACACGAACCTGTGGGGAACAAACCATGACCAAAAGTTTGAGGGATTCTTTAATATTAAAAGCCATAATTGAAGTTGAGGATCACATTCCATTGTCATGAAGTTTCATAGTTGCACAGGATTGTATTGGACCCCTGCAAGGCTGCAGCCTGAGCAACAGATATCTTTCATAAATGAGGCCAGAAAGTTAGCCACTTCTGTAACACCACTTATCTCATGGTTGAGTGATGTATTTTGACATACAAAGTGAACTTTAAATCAAATATCTTATTTTATTTAATGCAGCACTGATACAGAGCTATTTCAGTTGCTTTGGGCATGAGGCTTAAAAAATTGAAATTGAGGGTCTAATCCATACTGAGAGAAACTATCATCTTATTGTAGACATACTAAGCCACCTGAAAACAGGTTATCAGTTAGATCCAAAATTGATAACTGCCTATTAATAAGATCTGATGGGGAAAAATTGGCTTCATTTTAAAAGGAATCTCATTTTATCCTCCTCAGTCCCTGTTAAGCTGTGTGGTTGACCTCCATTTTACTGAGTGCCCCAACCTCACAAAACAGGTTGATTTTAAGTAACATTGTGTGAAAAGTAGAAATTACTACTCCCTGCCCTCTTCTCCGTAGACAACAGTGCAAAGCGCAGGTCTTCCTGACCCCAAGTGGAGAGGGATGTTCAGAGAACCCTCTTTAACGCCCTCCATCTTCTTGCACAGTGAAGAAACATCCCAGAAAAGGTGCCACACAATTCCCTTTTCTACGTATCTCATCGTCCTCTATCTGCTTTCACTACAGTCTTTGTGTGTCACCAATGCTCTTTAACATGTTGACTGTAGAATATGTGCTTCTATATCACTTGAAGAATAATTCTAGTGCCCTTGTGAACCTCTCCTTCATGTGGAGCCACAGCCTGCTGGCCTCTACCTTCTCCCCCAAGTCAAGTCTGCACGCCTGTTCTTTCTTGTCTCTGCATTCTGTTGTCTTCGGCAGCTTTCTCTCGCCTTCTCTCTTCCAGAAGCCATCTCTATCCCAAAACTCATGCATAATAATTTTACCCAAACCACTTTCCTCAGTGGCTCACCATCTACCATGCAGACACAATGCTTTTCCCCAACAATGCAGTTTCCTTTCTAAGAGGAATTTCTGAGAGTAAAATTCTCTCTCCTTTGTTATAACTCTGCTGGTGAGTTTCCCAGTGGGAAGAAGTTGGAGAGGGAATTGGAAATCCTCAGTTCCCATCAGTCAGAATGATAAACAACCAGTTCAGTTTGATTTCACCATCGGGTTCTCACTATTGCAATTTTCACCTCACTGCAATCTGTCTGCACTCAATATGTTATCCAGCCTCTTCCACTGTAGAATAGTCAGGTTGACTTGAGCGATGTTGGTAAATTCACAAGGAGATTTTTGTATATACAGACTGCCACATTTGTTCAACGTAGAACAAGAGTACTATCATAAGAGTAATAATCATAAACACTAATTGAAAACAATAGTGTCTGCTTTATGTTTTACCAGTTAATACCAGTAATACAACTAAAAGTTAGGTATTATCATCCTGAAATTACAGTTGAGGAAACCAAGGCTCAGTAAGTAGTATCATTAATTCACCCAAAGATACACAGTTAACTATTCAGGGTAGGATTCACGTGAAGGGTTTCCTGGGGCCAAATATGGTGTCTTATCTCTATATAAAGATAAGAAGAAAACATTGTGGCTTTTTATGTTGGATGCATAGTGTGGACTTGGTTGAATGGCTTGCTCAGTTTTGAAATACTGTATATATATATATTTTTTTTTTTTACGAAATATCCCATTTTTATTACTGGATTCAACCCATATAAAATGAAACACATACACACACACACACGAACACACACACAACCAAATAAACATGCCTTAAGGAAAAAAGAATAGAATTGTAAAATTTGCATAAATCATCCACTGAAAGTATATAATAGACAATTGATATGTAGAACCACTATATCCATAACTGTTTTTCTGAATTTGTAACAAAAATATGAAAGAAATGATAATTATATGTATTAAATGCCTATATGCACCATTGGAATGAGTACCCTATTGAAATACTATTTTGACTGACTAAAATTATCATGCATTCACATCAAAGCAGAACTGAAAAGTAGAAGAAAAAATAAATACATGTTGTATATACATGATGCACATGAGTGATATTACGACACTCATCTTGAAGAGTAAGAAGCTGCTGGTAGACACACCCTCTCATTCAGAAAGAAAGACATCATAAAAATTCTGCCAACTTGTTTCCACATTTTAAAATCACAGCTAAACTGTCAAACTAAAATAATTCAGAGTCAAAGAAGACACATGTGCTTAATTTCTTTATTTTTAAAATCAGAAATACACCAGTTCTTTTCTCCTCCCACAAACCCTCTATTGTTTCCAACATGTATCTTATAATGAAAAACTCCATTATTTTCTTCCTCTCTTATATCTATGATAAATACAACTTAGAGACCTTGGGCAAGTCATTTAAACTAAGTAGTTCCCTGTTTTAAGATGGATATAATGCTAAGACTCCTGCATAGGGTGTTTATAAGTATTTTTTAAAAAATAGCTGATGAATATAAACCGGCTGACCCATAGTAAAAGTCAATCTCCTTGCCTTATTCTGCTTCCTGAATGTAACATCCTAAATTAGGGCAAGAGCTAGCTTTGACCTCTACTTCAGAGCTGGAAGCACAGAAAGTGAATCAAATTTTGCTGCTTGTGTTGTTACCATCTAGGGGTGCTGAGTTCATTGTCTCCATTCAGCAAAGAATTGAAAAACAGGACACAGAGATAGCAAGCAAAAAGTAGGTTTATTACAAAAGTGACAGAGATAGACTTCTCCAAAGAGAAGGGGCCCCAGAGCTGGGAATCCTATAGGGGATTCTATTCTTTTTATGGTCTCTGGAATTTCCTCCTTTCCTTATCTGTGTCCCTGTCCACATGCTCCTCACTATTATTGATTAGCGCCCCTTCTGTCCACAAGTCTGTTTTATTTTTTCTATTGGATCCTCCACTTAGGAGCACAAGTACAGAAGTGTCTGATTGGGTCCCCCGCTTGTGTCCACAAGCACATTCATCAACCAGGAAGCTGACCTCAGCTGAAGACCCTCACCTTGCTCCTTTGCTCTGTTGGTGCCCCTGACCACTCACCATCTTGCCCTGATTGCTATGCCCTTCTGTATCGCCCTCAGTGTCAGTATTCCTAGAATTCCATTTCCTTGGTTCAGAAAAGAGCAGTATTTTCCATATTACGCCCACACCTCAATCTAGAGCCCAAAGCCCACATTTATAGATTACTAGTTCTAACCCCAGATAGGATGGTAACAAATGATAAACACTAGGTGTTTCCCTTCAAACTCAGGTTTTATAGGAAGTTTTAAAGTAGATACTTAGCCAGACATTGTTCAGAAACCCAATTCTATTTGTTAATATCCTTCTAGATTTTAGCCAGTCATGCTACTACACCTCATTACTTACCTACTAAAGCTTGGTTCCCATCTGAGAAGCACTGGGAAGGAACAGAGTCTTCCCCTGTTAAGGTAAGGTCAGTAGTTATTGTATGGCTTATAAATCTGTGACTCTCATAGATCAATTTCAGAACAATATTGTGCTTGAATTACCACAGTCCAAGCAACCAAGAATGATTTCAAAACAGTTCAAGCTAGCATTATTCAATACTGTGAAGGGTATACAATGTCCTGGGCAATAAACCCTTTTTGGGTTCTTTTCAATTCATCACCCCATACAATACAGCTTCCCTCCTTAAACTGTGAGAACTCTATAGTCCTTGAATTTGCTTCCTCCTTGTGTCGTCTACCCTGCCCTGCCCTCTTAGCATCACTTTTTCTTTGCAAACCCCAAGAATTGTCCCATCTTGGGAAGGGAAGATTCTGCTGTAGACCTTGCCAAAAATTTCTAGTGGAAAAGCTGAGAGAAAAATATGGGTAGTTCAAAAATCAATTACTAATATCTTGGCATATGATGGCCCAACATACGTAAATGAAAGAAACTGTAGTTCTCATTACAAAAGGAATAATAAAGCAGAGAATTGAAGACTGAAGTTGTCATTCCAATCTTTGTGCTGCCAATTTGCTGTAGAAACTTTAAAAAGTGACTTTATCTCTGACTTTTCATTTTATTTCTTCCTGATATGGAAACAAGGCTTTTCATTTTTTTTTTTTTTTTTTGGTTGGGGGTGGGTACTGGGGATTGAACTCAGGGGCACTCAAACACTGAGCCACACCCCCAGCCCTTTTTTGTATTTTATTTAGAGACAGGGTCTCACTGAGTTGCTTAGCACCTTGCTTTTGCTGAGGCTGGCTTTGAATTCGTGATTCTCTTGTCTCAGCATCCCAAGCCACTGGGATTACAGGCATGCCCCACCAAGCCCAGGCTTTTTCATCTTTTCTTAAGATAGAAGAACTAATATAAGGTCACACAGGTAGTATGAAAAGCTCTAGGAAAACATCTCCTGCCTCCCTGACAGAGGAACTGGAACAAGTGAGCATTCAGGGACTTACGAATGGATAGATGGCTTGTACTTAAGTTTCTGAATCTGGAGTCAATGCCCTGTGGCCTATTACATTCGGTATCTCACTTCCTCACTATATCTCTTTTCTGCTAAGAGTCCCCCTACTTCAAATGATTGACAGGCCCTTTTAATCTATGCCCTAAGACCATAGAACAACAGTCTCCTTGCTTTGAAGGTGATCACATCTTTACTACTGACAATACTTTCAGTATTAGCATTCAGAATGAGTCTTTAAGCTGCATGCACTTCCCATGGCTAGAGGGCAAAATTTGTACCCATTGTTCAGAAATTATTTCATTTTCTCTGAGACATAAAATCTTGTATTTATACTCATATTAATTGCTAGATCAAGATCTAGTTTCAGGGATTACTGCGATATATTCAATGAGAAATCATTTGAAAGTATGCATTTCTGTGTGTTCAGTCTCTTGAGGGGAGGGTTCACAGGCAACAGGGTAATAAAACCCCGTAAAGACAGTGTCTAATGTGTGCTGTCTACAGCTTGTTGATGGTATGTATATAGCATGTCATAATTTACCAAACACCTTTATATAAATTTTCTCACTAGATCCTATCAGTCATCATTGGGTTGTATTATTAACCCAACTTTATTGATAGGAAGCTGAGGCTAAGCATCATGAAAGTGAGTTGTCCAAGATCACAAAGCTGAAACTGGGATTCATATCCAGATTCTGTGTTCTTAGAACAAACATTGATGCAGAAGTGCCAAATAGTTAAGAAGTGCATCTCTTTTACCCCAGCTTACTTAGCATTAACATCACAATTTTGCTACTTACTTTGCTATGTGAGCAAATTACTTAACCTGTATGTATCTCAGCTTCCCATTAGCAAAATATGACAAAGCTTACTATATTAAGCAATATCATCATATATATGGTGACTGGCAGAGTGGATTTAATTCATGCAAAGTTCTTAGAATGAAACTGGCATGTAGGAAGCACGTAAATGTTCTTGGGGTTTTTTGGTTTTTGTTTTGTGTGTGTGTGTGTGTGTGTGTTTGTGTGTGTGCGCGCGCGCGTGTGCCTGTGCGTGTGCATGAGTTTCACTACCATAAACTGTTTCTCACATTTCTGAAAATCTCTTACACATTAGCCCCAAAGCACATTTCCTTTTCTTTATCCAAAGAGCTCATTCCTAGAAGCTCCCTAGTTATAAATTATGTGTGGTGTAATTATGGGTAGATAGAGAGCATGCACCAGATCAGCCATTGGGGAATAGGATCCCAATGCGTATAAGACAAAACTCTGATCTCTCATGGAGTCTTCCTTGAAATACTTCTGAGATAAAATCCCTCCACTTCAGGAGGTGATTACTGCAGTAACCCTGCAGCCCACTGAACATAATGCAAGCTGTAATTTAAAATTTCATGCAGGAAGGAAGTTTCAATTTTCATGGAGAATCGAGATCAAACACTAGAGGAGACTCAGTGTCTGCCCAGTGCATGAAGTAAGAAATCAGGCAATGTGGCTTTGAGTTCTTTCCCAGTCGATTTTATTGATTAAACCTGAAACTACCTAATGTGGTCCATGTTACTTGGATGTCTAAAAGCAGCCTTTGAACAAAGTAAGGACACTCAATCCAAACAGAGTAGAAAACTTCAAAATACTGTTGCATTTGTTCTATCACCACTTAAAAAACAAGGGACTGATCTGAATCTTAGAAGGTTTTCAGGTCACATATGCTAAACCCCATCACTTGACTTGAAGAGGCCACATTTGACTTTCTGTGCCTTCACTAATCTAGATGGATGGGAGATTCTGCTCTCTGAACAAGGCAGGAGCAGCAGCCCCCCAGGGCCCTCCTAAGTGGGTAGGAACAGGTCCTGGGCTGTTTTAGGGTGATTTCCTTGTCATTTTCAACATATATCCTGTCACATTATTTTCATTTAAATAAGGCCATGCTACGAAAGAACCTTCATTCTGCCTCTAGGAAACAGTGGGACTGCATAAATAATAGGATTTATGAGTCAGAGAAAATAAGGTCTGTGTGAATCCATGTTTTGCTTTTTATTACCTGTGTCAATAGGCAAGTTTACTTAGCCTCTCTCTGCTTCAATTTCCTTCTCAGTGTTTGGCACATAGTGGGCACTTCAATGTTAATTCTAAGGGGGAGTGGAGAGAAAGAGAAATGGAAGGCAGGAGGATTAAGTGGCTTTTAGAGTGAGTGTAACTTCTGGAAAAATACAGATGGGTGTCTGACCTGTTAATAAAATTTTAATTTGACTGAGATCAATGAAAAACCCCATGTGTTGACTACAAATACATACTCATCAGCAATCCCAAGGAAAATCTATCAGGGTTATTTCCTTTCTTTAGAGAGCAATATAAATATTGATCAACTCTCCTAATTGACCCATGGTTTGCTTTCCTACATTAAACTTCTGTTCTGCACAGAGGGCACAAATCTTCCAATTACCTTTAGTTCATAATTCATTATGTCACATTAGAAGCGAAATATGAACACGGGGTCCTCAATGAGAAAAAGTACCACTTAAAGAGCACTTCTTCTATTGCTTCTTTACCCCAATCTGCCTGAGCCTCACACATGACCTGTGCAAGGGCCAAGGGAATATCTTCACTCATCCCAAATAGGCCATCTTCTCACATCTGAAATCAAAGCAACTCCATGGCAAGGTTGAGAAGCAGCCCCTTCACTGAGGACCAGAAATGAATAGCACATCAACTAATGAAAAGGGAATATTAGGCTTGATGACACAAGAAAGACTGGGAAAATTGCCAAAGCAAACATCTGTTGTTGCATAAAGATGGCGAAAGGCATACTAATCATCTTGTTAATGATGGCCAAAACATTAAAGATATTCCCTATAAAGGCAATGGCAATACATTTTGTCTCTTGAACTTGGGAACAAAAAAAAAAAAAAAGTATTTTTAAATGTAACACTGGATGCTCAAAATGCTAGGCAGCTTGCCTGTGTTGGCTATGTCTTTCTATATCTCTCTGGAAAAGGCTGTTCCTCCTGTGAAGCACCTTAGATTTAACCTGAAAAATGAATCATTAATTCAATATTTCCTTGCTAGTTAATTGCCAGGGAATTTAATGAATGACTGGCATAGAAAAGTCCTTAACATCCTGCAAGCTTGGGGTCCTTATAACTGGGCTTGAGCCTTTCTTGATCTGTTTCAGATTGGTTTCATGACTACACATTATAGTGTTTCTCCTGAATAAATAGGAACTCATACTTTGTACCTTTGCCTCTCAATATCCAGACAAAATCCTTGTGAATTCAACTGACGTGTAAGCTAAAGCATTCTGAATAGCTGGTGTTGAAGATAGTTACTCTATATCCTTCATATGTCAACAGAGATTGGGACTGGAATCCAGCCTCCCTGCTTAGTTAGAGACAAGTGACTCCCCAGAGGAGATGTGATTCCCCCTCTTCAGAATATAAAAATGACACTGGTTTTCATCTGTTTTCAATCACATTAAGTTTAGTTTGCATAATTCTGAGCGATTATTAATTTTTTTCTCCTTCGCAAGTCTTTCTTCTTTTAGTATGCAACAATTCCATTTCTCATGACAGAAAAACTTTTGTATTCACTATTGCAATTGATATCAAAGAATCAGAGTAGAATGCAATTTCAAATTTTGGGAGCATTGCTTTATATTATTGTATCTCTTTTGTATGTTTTCATTTGGGCAAATTTCTAGGAGGATAAGTTGCTTAATTGGTAAGAGTTTTAAAAGTATACATTATTTCTAAAATTATTTACTCCCATAGACTACCTGATTTAATTCATCCAGGTCATATATATAAAAAAGAGGGACAGTAGGTACCCCAGGATTGTCAGGTGAGATAGTGACCAGCAGTATACTAACCCTGATTCTTTCCACTTCACTGTATTTCCTTTTCACATACATGAAACTATGAGGAAACTCAGTGATAAAGACAAGTGACCAGGGACAGTAAAATGGAAATTAAGGATGGCAAATCTTCACAGGAGTGTTGCACTAGTCCTGTGATCTGATCATGACCCACAGAGCCTTAGAAGTCACCTTTATCTACTGCACCAATTACAGTTGATACACAATGTGAAGCATACTTCCTATATCTTGCTTAGCAATGAAGTGCATGGAGTTTTGAATAAAACTGAACAACTTTTCAAGTCCAGGTCCACCACTAACTAGCTGTGAAACTTTGAACAAGTGACTTCTCTAAAACTCAGATTCCCCTGAAAAATAGAGATAATTCTAATTTCCTCTCAGGGTTGTTCTATGATGTATGTAAAATGTTTAACACAGTGCATGCAACATAATAAATTCTCAATCAATGATATTGATCCAGAGGTCCAAAAGAATCAACCACTTTTTTGTATTTTCCATTTTTCAACCTTGCAGGATTAGATAAAGCAAAGTGTCTGGGGAAAGGTTTTTAGAACTGATGGAAACTTAGTCTTTGGAGTTAAATTTTGTACTGAAGATGAGTGCAAATCAGTGCAGATGGTACCTTAATTCATTTGACCTGTTGTAACAAAACACCATAGACTGGGTGGTTATGAACAACAGAAACTTATTTCTTACTGTCCTATAGACTGAGAAATCCAAGATGAAAGCACCAATAGATAGTGTTTGGAAAGGGCCCACTTTATGATTCATGGATGGCATTTTCTCCCTATATCCTCACCTAATGGAAAGGGAAGAGGGAATATTCTGGGCCTTCTTTTTCATGGACACTAATCCCATTCATTAGGAGTTCTCCATCATGACTTTATTGCCTCCCACAGGCCCTGCTTCCTAATACCGTCATACTGAGAGTTAGGATTTAACACATGAATTTTAGGGAGACACAGTCTCTAGAAAGACACCCCTTAGAAATAAATCTAGGTGTTAGAGCCCGTGGCATTCATTTTTAGTCACACACTCGAAGTCCCTCTGAGGAATCTGCTGTATTGAACTGCAGATTACCTAAGGATGGCTCAGTCTAAAGCTGGGAAAGCTTTCAGAATTCAGGGTGGAATCAGTACCAAGAGTGAGTCTGGAGATGAAGTGCTTTTACATCTTATCCCAGGAGAAAAGGGGGCAAAGGACAAACAACCCACACAGTATATGTAGCCAGGCTTGAGAGGCCCTTTTATTAGAAAGCCTTTCCAGTGACATCAACCAGAAATAGGGAGCTAACAGCAGTCAAGCACATGTTCAACAGAACCCCAAATGATGTTTTCATCAAAGCCTACCCGGGCTTGTTTGCTGAAGTGGAATTTGGGACAAATAGCTTACTGAATCTCTTAATGCCTAGTCTTTACACTTATTTAATTTCAGATCTATCTCTTCCCCATTAAAAACAAAAACAGTTGTAGTCAATCTTTGGCATGAATTGTCTTTCTCTGGAAAGCATTGTGCCACCATGAAATTGTCTGTCATTTGTATTGGATTGTGACACATTCAGGCTCCCCTGTGATAAGGGGAGCAGTTCAGATAATCGCTTTAAATATTTTACTAACATGGTAGTGAATATTTAAAAAGTGTACAGTGATAGTGCTGTTTATTATACTCACACTCCCTTTTTATTTCCAATAAAACTCGTCTTCTGAGGATATGCATTCAAGAGCTTTCCCTAGAATATTGTCATTTGTAATAGAAGCTCCTGAATAGTTTATTCTTATTTATAATAGTAGCCAGGGAGTCATGGTAACCTGGAAAGTGCAAAAGCAAAAAATAATTTTCTTTTGAAGAGATAAGGGTAAGCCACAGGGGGGGAAAAAAATCTCAGGCACCCTTCAAGTTCTCTATTTCCTGAAATAATGAATTAGTCATCCAGAAGGATGTGAATATTCCCAGCAACTGAAGCCTTCCTAGTTGTCTGGGGGCTTAATTCTCAGATACTTACCATTGGAGTGACTGGAAATGCCTCCTCCTGACTTCCTTTCTATGGTCTCTGGTTGTGAGCATCTTTTCTCCCTTCTGCTCTTCCACTTTTTGATTGATGAAAAAAAAAGAATGTAAAGTCCAAATTTTAGCATGATGCCTAAAGTCTATTTCCATGAATATTGCATAATTATTGAGGAGTAGCATCTCATGAATTTTCAGGTGTTTGCTTTTGGTTCATTTTTTTTTTCCCTACATTTACATAAAAAGTCGATTGAAACAGAAATCTTTGTTGCTGCCTTAGTGGAATCTTCTCCCGGGATTTCTCACAGAGATTTATGTACTTGGAACCAAACTTAGATCAAAAAATATACAGAAGGTTCTGCAAAATATCATGGGAGTGGTCCAGCTCATAGTATATTCCTGTTACACAAATAATTCTTTTCCCTCTAGTCAGATGGCTGGTCCATCATCTACTCAACTGAGAATGATATGAAGTGTATAACATTTGAATTTGCACCTTTATATAACTTAATGAATCACCTACTCAAAACTTAACCCTTTAAAACAAAAGGTGGAATTTTTGAATAGACACCTTTCAGAGAAATGAACATATATGGTCCAGTAGATAAAAGTACAGATGATGGAATCAGACCTGTTTCTTGTGTGTGACATTAGGCATATTCCTTGGGGGCTTTGAGAATAGCCACCTCATCCACAAACCAAGGACATCAGCAATACTTCCTAGAACTGTTGCAAGGAATAAACGATATGAGAATCCAGTGTTCTGAGAACCCAGAAAGAACCCAGCATGGTTTTTGGCCTATAAGTTATAGCTATTATTTTATTATTAAGTGATTGTTCTAACTTGAGTCACTGGGTCAAAAACTATAATATGGAAAGGGAAGTTCTGTACCTGCATAAGTAGAAAAGAGTAGTTTGATTTAATAACAGTACAATTCCATTGCAAAGAAGAGAAGTAGGGACTCTGCTGTGAGCACAAATCCCCTCTCTTCTTTGCAATGGAATGGGCAAATTGAGCAACTCTCCAGGTATCGCGCAAACTCAGAGACTGCTTCACCACCAGAACATGAATAAGGAAAAAAAGTGGCTCTTCTATGCTAATTTCATCGCTCAAGCCGTCACCCCATTTACTTCCCTCTTACATGTGGGCAGATTCACATGTGGTAGTCTTACAACCTGTGGGAAGGTAATAATTACTCAGACAAATTGATCTACAATGCTTTGCCTAAATAAAAGCATTCACTTTAAGTCAAATAAATCCAGTTCTATTGAAATAATGAACTCATTCATAGTGTTAAAGACACTTTAAATTCCACAAAGTTTGTACAACTTGATAGGATTAAAGACAGGAAATTATGCTCCTCCGAATTATCTTACCAGGGGATAAAGATTTTTGAGACATTAATTTTGTCCAATTTTTAAATTACTTAGACACACATATCCCATCTGCAGTATGAGACAACTGTCCTAACAAAACCTGAAATGTCATTCAAATATCATAAATGTGCAATCAACCTATCAAAGCCAGATTTAGTTACCTTTTACATTAACTTTGCACTCTAGAAATAGTTTCAGATTTTGTCCCATTTGACACAGTGAGGTGAGTAGGACAGTTATTAAAGGTCCCATTTGAGGGATAAGAACAAAAGGACAGATTCTTACACAAAGTTACTCAGTTAATGAAAGGGTCAGAATAGAATAAGCCTCCTACCCCATAGTGTCAATAACACCCCATATCTGAAGAGTTTCCAAGTGCCATATACCATAATAGTGCCTTTCCTCAGTGTTATGTTCCATCTATAAGGACCTCTTCATTTTTCTGATGGTCCAACAAAGAGCACAATTTACACAATGTCAAGCTACCAGCAAGCTTTCCTATAACAGGTGTCTGCCTATGTGCCTTTATGATAACCAAGGCAACCAAGTGGAGATTCTGGAAATATTCCACATGGATTCTGATTTGGCAGGTTCTATTCAGGGCTCTGATTAAGCATGCTTTGGATGAAACTCACAGATATGACCTTTTTAACCTATAATTCTATATTCGTCGTATACCTTAATTTCAATATTTAAACAGTTAAAGTTACTGTGATTCAAAATTAATTTTTTTGATTTAAAAAAAATTCAGATACACACAACAGTGAAGTGTATTTTGACATATTAGACATACATGGAGTATAACTTATTCTAATTAGGATCCCATTCTTGTACATGATGTAGCATTTCCCTGGTGGTGTATTCATATAGGAACACAGGAAAGTTATGTCAGATTCATTTTACTGTCTTTCCTATTCCTATCCTACCTCCCTTCCCTTCATTCCCCTTTGTCTAATCTACTGACCTTCTATTCTTCCTTCCCCACCCCCTTGTTGTGTGTTAGCATCTACATATCAAAGAGAACAATTCAACATTTGGATTTTGGGGAATTGGCTTATTTCACTTAGCATGTTAGTCTCCAGTTCCATCCATTTATGGGCAAAAGTCATAGAGTCATTCTTTTTACGGCTGAGTAATATTCCATTGTGTATATATACCACATTTTCTTTATCCATTCATCTGTTGAATGGCACCTAGTTTGGCTCCATAGCTTAGCTATTGTGAATTGAGCTGCTATAAACATTGCTGTGGCTGTGTCATTGTAGTATACTGATTTTAAGTCCTTTGGGTATATGCCAAGGAGTGGGATAACTGGGTCAAATGGTGATTACATTTCAAGTTCTCTGAGGATGTGATTCGAAATTTAAGAGACAGAAACAGATAAAATTTTCTTTCCTATTTCTCTCCCCTGGATAATGCATTATCTTTTGTATTCTTCCAAAGCTATTCACATATAGGCAATGACATGCTTGAGTATTATTTCATTTTAAACAATCTCTACAGATGATTCTGATATTGGCAATCTTGAGTTGATTAGTCAACTCTTCTGGGAAGAACACTGACTTTTAGAACACAGTAATACCTGGAGGTTTTTCTCATTGGTTCTCAAACTGTAGGTCCACCATATTTACCTGCAGAGTTTGTTACACATAGCTTTATGGATCCCACTATTTTGAGAATCATGAATCTATGGTAATACTTCTTAAATTCTATACTCAAGACTTAATTTAATTGCCTTCCCCAAATACATTATTAATGGCTATAAAATAGGAAGCAAAACTGTTCTATATTGTCAAATGCTTTTTCTGCATCAATTGAAATAACCATATGATTCTTATCCTTAAAGTCTATTGACATGATGGATTACGTTTATTGATTTACAGATGTTAAACCATCCTTGCATTCCAGGAATGAACCCCACTTGATCGTGGTGCACAATTTTCTTAATATGTTTTTGGATACGGTTTGCCAATATTTTGTTAAGGATCTTAGCATCTATATTCATCAAGGATATTGGTCTAAAATTTTCTTTCCTTGATGTGTCTTTTCCTGGTTTGGGTATGAGGGTGATATTAGCTTCATAGAATGAGTCGGTAGGGTACCCTCCTTTTCTATTTCCCAGAATACTTTGAGAAGTATTGGAATGAGTTCTTCTTTGAAGGGCTTGTAGAACTTGGCTGAGAATCCGTCTGGTCCTGGGCTTTTCTTGGATGGTAGATTTTTAATGGCTTCTTCTATTTCATTGCTTGATATTGATCTGTTTAAATCGTGTATGTCCTCCTGGTTCAGTTTGGGAGGAGCATATGTCTCTAGAAATTTGTCAATGTCTTCGGTACTTTCTATTTTGTTGGAGTACAGATTTTCAAAGTAGCTTCTCATTATGTTCTGTATCTCAGTGGTGTCTGTTGTGATATTTCCTTTTGCATCATGTATTTTAGTAATTTGAGTCTTTTCTCTCCTTCTCTTTGTTAGTGTGGCTAAGGGTTTATCTATTTTGTTTACTTTCTCAAAGAACCAACTTTTTGTTATGTCAATTTTTTGAATAGTTTCTTTTGTTTCAATTTCATTGATTTCAGCTCTGATTTTAATTATTTCCTGTCTTCTACTACTTTTGCTGTTATTCTGTTCTTCTTTTTCTAGGGCTTTGAGCTGTAATGTTAGGTCATTTAATTGTTGACTTTTCATTCTTTTCTGGAATGCGCTCCATGCAATGAATTTTCCTCTTAGTACCGCTTTCATAGTGTCCCAGAGATTTTGATATGTTGTATTATCATTCTCATTGACCTCTAAGAATTTTTTAATCTCCTCCCTGATGTTTTTTGTTATCCATGTTTCATTCAAAAGCATATTATTTAGTCTCCAAGTGTTGGAGTAATTTCCTTTTTTTACTTTGTCATTGATTTCTACTCTCAGTCCATTATGATCTGATAGAACACAAGGCAGTATCTCTATTTTTTTGCATTTCCTAAGGGCTGCTTTGTGGCATAACATATGGTCTATTTTCGAGAAGGTTCCATGTGGTGCTGAGAAGAAAGTGTATCCGCTCATTGATGGATGGAATATTCTATATATGTCTCTTAAGTCTAGGTTATTGATTGTGTTATTGAGTTCTATGGTTTCTTTGGTTGGATTTTGTTTGGAAGATCTATCTAGTGGTGACAGCGGTGTGTTAAAGTCTCCCAGAATTATTGTGTTGTGGTCTATGTGATTCTTGAAATTGAGAAGGATTTGTTTGATGTACAGGGATGCACCATTGTTTGGGGCATAAATATTTTACTATCGTTATGTCTTCCTGATTTGTGGTACCCTTAAGTAGTATGAAATGTCCTTCTTTATCCCTTCTGACTAACTTTGGCTTGAAGTCCACTTTATCTGATATAAGGATGGAAACCCCCGCTTTTTTACTGGGTCCATGTGCGTGGTAGGTTTTTTCCCATCCTTTCACCTTTAGTCTGTGGATGTCTTTTTCTATGAGATGAGTCTCTTGCAGGCAGCGTATTGTTGGGTCTTTCTTTTTAATCCATTCTGCCAGTCTATGTCTTTTGATTGATGAGTTTAGGCCATTAACGTTCAGGGTTATTATTGAGAAATGATTTGTATTCCCAGTCATTTGGCTTATTTTTGGTTTTTAAGTTGGCTTGGTTTCTCCTTTGAGTGGTTTTTCTCTAATGTAGTTCCTCCCTTTGCAGACCTACATTGTTATTTTTCATTTCCTCCTCATGGAATATTTTGTTGAGAACGTTCTGTAGTGCAGGCTTTCTATTAGTAAATTCTTTTAACTTTTGTTTATCATGGAAGGATTTTATTTCATCTTCAAATCTGAAGGTTAGTTTTGCTGGCTATAGAATTCTTGGTTGGCAACCATGTTCTTTCAGAGCTTGAAATATGTTGTTCCAGGCCCTTCTAGCTTTTAGAGTCTGGGTTGAGAAGTCAGCTGCTATTTGTATTGGTCTCCCCCTATATGTAATCTGATGCTTTTCTCTCACGGCCTTCAAAATCCTATCTTTATTTCGAATGTTAGGCATTTTCATTATAATGTGCCTTGGTGTGGATCTGTTGTGATTCTGTGCATTTGGTGTTCTGTAAGTCTCTTGTATTTGATTTTCCATTTGATTCTTCAGGTTTGGGAAATTTTCTGATATTATTTCATTGAATAGGTTGTTCATTCCTTTGGTTTGTATCTCTGTGCCTTCCTCAATCCCAATAATTCTTAAATTTGGTCTTTTCATGATGTCCCATAGTTCTTGGAGATTCTGTTCATGATTTCTTACCATCTTCTCTGTTTGGGCAACTTTATTTTCAAGATTAAATATTTTGTCTTCATTGTCTGAGGTTCTGTCTTCCAAGTGGTCTAGTCTGTTGGTGATGCTTTCCATTGAGTTTTTTATTTGGTTTATTGTCTCCTTCATTTTAAGGATTTCCGTTTGGGTTTTTTTTTAAGAATCTCTATCTCTTTGTTGAAATGATCTTTTGCTTCCTGCAGGTGCTCTTTCAGCTTATTGGTATTATCATTCATTGCCTGCATTTGCTCTCTTATCTCATCCTTTGCTTCGCAAATCATCTTAATCATGTATAATCTGAAGTCCTTTTCTGACATTTCTTCTAACATACTGGCATTGGATTCTATTACTATAGAATCTAGATTTGTTTGGATCATTTTCTTCCCTTGTTTTTTCATGTTGTTCATGTATCTTCCCCTCTAGCAGTGCAGATCTGGGGTATTGCAGATTTCCCCCTATAGGCTTATAGTGGCCCTATAGGTTTCCAAAACCCTTTCTTTAAGGGGTGATCAATATTAGCAGTACCCAAATCAGACACTATGCAATCCTAGACCAAATAGCCCCTATGGGGACAATAACATCATGTAAATAAGGGAGAAAGCGACTCTGAGGGAACAGGTAAACAGAAGGAAAAGAAAGCAAGAAAGGTAAAGAAATAAAAACAAATATATTTTTTTAAAAAGGAGAAAAAAGAAAATCTACTGTATAATAGTCATATACTAATACAACCTCCCAGTGTTCAGTAGGCTGATGTATAAGAGGTACCTGACAATGAGCTTCAAGCCTCCAGCAGGCGTCTCAGGATGGGATTTGCCCCACCTAAAGATCGGAGCTACGGCTTCCAGGATTATCCAAGATGGCTGCTCTGGCTTCCAAATGTGTTGGCAAATGGGGAGCTGCAGCTCAGGGGTGGACATGGTCAGCTGGAGGTCCTGGAGACAGGATGCAGTTGGTCTGGCAGTGGTCCTGGAGGTCGGGTGTGTTTGGTGTGGTTGTGGGATCCAGGAGGCCGGGTGCAATCAGTTCGTCTGTGTTCCCGGTGATAGGGCACATTCAGTTGGTCTGGGGGTCCTGGCTGCAGGGAGCAGTCAGTTGATGTGAGGGCCCCAGAGGCAGGGATTGATTGGTTGGGCTGAGGGATCCTGAAGACAGGACTCAGTCAGTCCGGCCAGGGGTCCTATAGGGCCCGGCTGTTGTCTCAAAATGGCGGCAGGATCCGGGAACACAGACCAACAGGTACTGTAACTGTGAACTTCCAGGCAGCAGCAGGCAGCTGGTTCTCCACTGGCGGTCTGCGGTCAATCTGCTGGCAGCTGTCCGACGATCGGGAGGTGAACCTCGAGCGTTGAGTGATGGATAGGGGCAAGGCAGGCGATGGACAGGGAGAGGCTGGCAAATGGCGGATGACAAACGCCTGACAGTGAGCAATCTGCTCTCAAAAAAGGCGTCGATATGTTGGCAGATTGCAGGTGATCACAGCAGACAAATGGGGTAAAGAGCAGGGGATCGATAAACAGCAAAAACTGCCTCACCGAGAAACAGATATCCTCTGCTTGAATCCGGCGTTGCGGAGCGACAAGGAACGCAAAACTGTTCTAAGTGCCATATATGTATACACACGCGCGTGCGCGTGCACATACACACACACACACACACACACACACACATACACATATATATACTTGTTTAAACCTGAAGCAATTCTGTAAGACAGATATTATTATCACATTTTACAGAGGGAAAATTGAGACAGATAGGTTAAGTAACTTCCCCAGCTTCATTCTTCCTGGGGTTAAGGGATAGAACCAGTCCAACTCCCGTGGTTTTAACCATCACTCTGTACTGCCTTCTAGCATTCAGAGGTGGCTTAATAGACTTTCAAATCATCAGCACCAAATATGATTAAGAACCTCTTTCACCTACTACATAGCTCCTAAATGTGAAAATTTTGTAGCACAAAATACATAATATATCCTTTTTGAAGAAATCTTCTTTTTAACACATGCCAAAAATTTTCCTTTTGTTAGCTTTCTCCTGTAACAAATTTGAAGTTTTCATATTTCATATAATTTATTTAACTAAAACATAAATTAAAAATTGAATATTTCAAGGGAGAATCCATGCAATGTTTCAATTAAGTTAAACGTCAACTCAAATATTTATCATTTATTTACAGTCGAAATTTTCAAAATTCTTTCTTCTAGGCCGGGTATAGTGGCACATGCCTATAATCCCAGTAGCTCAGGAGGCTGAGGCAGGAGGATCATGAGTTCAAAGCCAGCCTCAACAATTTAGCAAGGACCTAAGCAACTCAGCAAGAACCTGTCTCCAAATAAAATATTAAAAAGGGTTCGGGACATGGCTCAGTGGTTAAGCACCCCTGGATTTAATCCCAAATACCAAAAAATTTTTTTTTCAAATATTCTTCTAGCTTTTTGAAATGTTTAGTTCATTATTTTATCTACAGTCACCCTACTGTGCAGTATCACACCAGAACTTCATATATATATACATATATATATATATATATATATATATAAATAAAACTTAGTGCCCATTGGTCAACCTTTCCCCACCCCTCACCTCAGTTTATTCTTCCCAGATTTTGTTTACTACCATTCTACTCAATTTCCATGAAGTATTTTTTTAGCTTCCACATATCACTGAGAACATGTAGTACTTGTCTTTCTTGACCGGTCCTGTTTCAATTAACATGATCTCAGTTCCACCCATGTTGTTGCAAATGACAGGATCTCATTTTTTTGTGTGGCTGAATAGTATTCCATTGTGAGACATGCACATTTTATTTATCCATTCATTAGTTCATTGATGGTTTCCATTTCTTTGCTACTGTGAGCAGTGCTGCCATAAATATGGGAGTACAAAAGTTTCTTAGATATCCTGATTTTATTTCCTTTGGATATGTACCTAGTAGTAGGAGTGATGGATCACACGGCAGTTTTTAGTTTTTTTGAGGAATCTCCACTCTCTTTTCTATAATGACTTTTATCATTCCTACCAATAGTGTGTAAAGGTTCCCTTTTCTCAACATCCTTACCAGCACTTAAGTTATCTGTGAGCTCTGGCCTGTGTATTGGTCCTTCAGTTTCTATATGTACTGGGTCTCACTGTAGCAGGTCTCGTATTGACCTCCAAGACAAATCCCTATCCTAGTTTTCATGGCCTGCTACCTTACAGAAGGAAATTTGGTCTCCACTCTGCAACCCAAGTTTGAATGAGGTTCAGTCCATGAGTATTGAACTAGTGGTTAGGGTCAGGGGACTCTGCCCAATGCTGGGTTTCACCATGTCAGGCTTGGTGGTAGGTTCCAAGCCTAAGGCCTGGACCTTATTTTCTCTCCCTCCTCAAAGTGGGAAGCATCCCTCTCCATGCTGAAATACTTAGATTGATGGGAGGAGTGACAGGGTACCTTGCTGCCTTCTTCAGTACGTCTTTATATTTTGTTACACTACTACCAAGGCATTGTGTTCTTTCCTCTGATTTTCATAGTTCTTGTGAAGACAGTTCGGTGCATGACTGCTGTTCAACTTGTTGTTTCTGAGGGGACATGATCCCTGGAGGATTTTACTTAGCTGCCATTTTGCTATTCCTTGATTTTGAGAAATTTCCAATTAATTCACAGCTTTTAGAAACAGTTTTATAAAATAAGACATACCAGTATTTTAAACCCAATATAAGTATCTTTTTAAAATACAGATTTGTTAATACATTTGCTCAAATGATTTTCATACAAAACTATTTTCAACTTACAAAATATAACTTTAGGACATTCAAAGCTATTTGAGTGGTAGGGTCCAGTTACTATGTGCTAGATTCAACTCATTCCAGTTTTTCAAGAGTCAACTGTGAATTTTTCACAGATTTTATAAAAATGTCATTATAATGTCAGCAGGTAGATATTGGTCATGGTGGGAGTATTTGCAAGGCCTCCTACAACCCTTTGGAGAGCTAGTCATTAAATATTTACCAGCATACCACTATTTCAGTAGGTCTTGAATCCCAAACCAAAGGCATGGCATTTTTGGTAGGGATTTTTAAAAAGAAAAATATTTTAAGGAGTATATTACCAAGACTTGCACTGTAAATAGCATGTTAATCACTATTTTGACTTCTTAGTTTTAATCACTGAAATCTAGCTAGCAACAAAAACTGTGCATTGGACACAAAATTTATCTCACCCCTTTGCTATTAAGTATCTAAATCATCACTTCTGCAAAGATCTTAAGGCTCAACATGATGAAGAAAATGTGCTCCTATATCTTTCCTCTGATAGTCCTAGGATGCAAATCAGAAGTTTGTATTTCTAATAACTTCTCTGGCAAAAAAAAAAAAAATGAATGTGTCTGTAAGCAGTAGTTTTGATAAGTTAACAACTTCAAAATATCCTGTCTTTGACTCTTGTAGCAAATTGTCCTAACATCACATAGCATTTTGGAATCTTCCAGCATTAAATAGGCTTGGAATTTCCCCAATTAGGTTGAGATTATTCTTACATTTTCCCTGAACTTAAATTTTTTTTCTCAGCTTAATGATGGCTACAGTTTTAACTTTCAAAATAATTAAATGCTTTTATGTTATTTTAATTGTTCTTTAAACCCAATTGCTGATGGTCAAAACTTCCATATAGTAATCAGAAAGAATATTGGTTTTGCTCTGAGAGCTCTATGTGGTATGATAAGCCCTGGATATCAGCATGCAGTACCTCGTGGGAACCAGCAGGTGGGAACCAGGCATGGTGACTAGCATGGTATGGAATGTTAAGCAAGGTATTGCACAGAATCCCAGCAGGGTCAGCAGGCCTTTGTTGACTCTTGTCTGTTTTTCACACATTTCTATCATTCTTCAAAACTACACAGACTCAAAAACCTTCTTTAAAGAACTTTTATAACACCTAACAAGATCATGAAGAGAAATAAAAGATCTTCAATTAAAACTGTTTTCCTCCATCCCAAGAAGGGTGGAGAGGACTCAGATGGGGGCATCCCTGAGGAATATAGCTTAGGGCAACCTCTCCCCCTGAATTCTCACCAGGAGAGCATGTGACCCTCATCCTCTCAGATCCACCAGGGACAAAGCCACTCTCTCGTCTCAGTTCTTCACCATGTTTTCCCAAAGCCATTGTGAGGAATATCACGGGTGTGGAAGTTTGTCAGTAATACACCCTGTTAACAAACAGTGTGTCAGTGACTTTGCATATAATGGCCTCATTTTTTTCTTACTTAGGATTCCATTTGTACTTTTCACTAGAAGTGAAAATGGTGGAGTTACTTCAGTATATTTTAACTGTGACACAGGAATGTCCCACATATACAAATGTCATTGGTCCTCCACTTAGAGAACTGTAGTTTATCTGTTTCTTTAATAAAATACTAATAAAAACCAAGAAGAGTGATGAAAGAACCAGCATGTGCTTTTATCATTTTGAGGTAATATTCCTTTCCAACAATAACAATAAAAGGGTCTTGGGTTGCCTCTCCCGAACCACCTGAAGTTCATGCTAAACTAGGAGTGACTATCCTCATCTCACTCAGTGAGTCTCTTCTCTAGACAATATACTGACCAGATTGGCCCCACTGTAGCTTTCCTGTTGATTCATTTCTTTCCTTAAGTGCTTTGGAGCTCCTGTCTCATAGCTATTCCCATAAGTCAGACTGAGAATTCAGCTTGTTCTTATGTCATATAAATTTCTTTAGTTTCTAGTCTACATTCTTCTATTGGAAGAGTGGTCCATTCATCACCTGAATTAATACTTGTAAAAAGTGAACATTCATTCAGGGGACTTTCCCTGGGCCTCATGAATCAGAATATATTTTCCCCATTATATTGCCATAGGTGATTCCTTGGCATACCAATGTTGGAGAACCTATTGCTTTAAGCCAACACTGGTGATTCTGTAAGATATTTGTCTTATTCAGTATTCTCAAAAAAAAAAATCTAATAGAATATGAAAATATACACACATATACAGAGAAAGGTTTATTATGGGAATTGACTGTGTAATTATGGAGGCAGAGAAGTTCCACCATTTTCAAGATGGAGAACCAGGAAAGCCAGTGGTATAATTCGGTGCTGTCTAGAGGCCTGAAAGCCAGGAGTCGCCATACTGAACCGCAGAAGATGGATGGTTCAACTCAAAGGAATCAGATTTGATTTTTTTCAGACTGTTCTCTCAGAGCTCTCAAACAACAGAATGATGCCCACCCATATTAATGAGGGTAGATCTTCTTTACATAGTCCTCTAATTCAAGTGTCAATCTCCCAGAAACAGCCAGAAATAAAGTTTTACCAACTATATGGGCATCCTTTAGCCTAGTCAAGTTGACATAAAATTAACCATCACAGTGTCCTTTAAGGTGTAACAATGTGAGAAAGAAAACATATGGAAAAATCGAGGAAGAGCATCCCAGTTGGAAAAACTTCTTTTACCCCTACCAAAAGCTTCTGTGCCACCCTGTATGGAATACCTAATGACTTCTACTTGCATGAAAAAGACAGCAAAGTCTTTTATTGTTTAAATTGACCTCCTAGCAAATAGATTTAGGATTGGTGGAGGTGGTGAGCCAAGACCAAACCACAAGGTCCCATTGCCGCAAAGGTCAGTACTCTCCCAGATCCTGTGCTGTGGAGTGATGACTTGTTCTGACAGAGAGGATTTTTAGGATAGGGAAATAGGGTTGGGATGATGAGGGGAAATTGTTTCTTTGCTAAACAAACTTGCAGAAAGTCTAGCTTTCTTGGAGCCCAGGTTTCAAAATGTTGCTATTCTCCTCAGACAATTTTATCTAATTAACATCTATTTTTCACTCCTTTACATAGTAATCAGCTTTCAATTACCGGAACCCAGCTGCTGATGCTAAAAAGTACTGAAAAATCAAATTCATACAATAAATCCTTAGATGCCCTTACTGTCTCCTAAAACAAGACAAAGGAATTTGATTCCTTCATTTCTTCCACCTCCTTTTACCTACATATTTTTCATTCCCTTTTTAGAAATCATCTTATGACCTTGATTCCATGGTAGGTACCTGTTACTGAGGGCTACGGGGAGAGGGTCAAAACAAGAACAGAAACAAACATGAACACTTAAAGGATATTTTTAAAATTAAGGCCCTAAGTATTTCCATATTGTGATATTTATTTGTCTCTAGGAAATAATTTTGAAGAGTGTTCTATCTAAAGATAATATTCATGTATCAACAGAGAACTTTATCCTCTACAAAACCCTCTAGAAAAAAAAAAAAAGAATAACATGGGCAGCAGTTGGCACATTCCTTAAGTGTTGTGATTATACAATCTCTTAAACAAACCTAGCTCATGCTTAATTAAAGGACTAATGATTTGGGATAATAATGATTGATATTAAAAGGGTTAAATTTCTGATTCAACCAAATTATTTTGTACATTTTATAATATTTTATCCACCTTCTTTGCATTAAAAAAGAAAGGAAGAGAAGGCGTAAAGCAGAATAAGGGAAAAAAGAAGGAAAGATGCAGAGAGGGAAGACAAGAGCACACAAAGAAAGGAAAATGGATCTGGGGAATGAGGATTATGACTTTTTACATGATTAATGTGAAGAATGCAAGTGCAGTTACAGAACTTGGGGTGTGATCATGCTATTTGAAATGAAAATTAAGGTGAGAACAAAGATTTGCTAAGGGCTTCCTCTGTGCTAGCTAGTTTATGTATTTAAGCTCAACTTTCAGAGCACATTGTTGAAAGATGCAGGTATCGACATTGGGGTTCTATGAGTTTGCATGTGATTAGCACAGTGAGCAGCAGATGCAAAATCTGGAATTGGACAGATGTGGTCGTATAACATGTCTTGTGCCCTTTCTGTGTTACACTCATGGTTGTATCTCAAGACATATCTTTATGTCTATGATTTCTTGATAATTGCTGATTTTAGTCTTTCATCATGAATTCAGCCCCTATTTATAACATTGTTGGTACCACAGTAAGTCTACTGTACAAAAAGTTCTCACACCAGAGTATAGAACAACTACTGAAATTTCTCCTGAGGCATTAATAGAATTCATAAGCATCGTTCTTCCCACAGCAAAAATGGGACATAAAAATCAATGTTGTTTACTCAGGGTTAAAATGCAAACTCCTTACTATTAGTCTTCTGTCTGCAATGTTGGCAAAGCCCGCGAGAGTCAGGAGAAGCTGCTCAATTCTAGTCACAAACTTCATCCTTAATCTTAGATATTTTTCCCTAAACTAGATTAATCAATTAGGATCAAAGAAATAAATTTTTCTTCAGACTAATGTTGAAAGCACTCAATTGGTTTTGAGAGCAACATCCAGAACAAGAGCATTTATAACAGAACTGCTGAAGCCAAGGAAAACACCAGCCTAGGACTGTCAGGGGACAGTGTCTACCTGCCCCAGAATAATGACCATAAGTCCATCTTTGGCTGGCAGAGTCCCTGTGCTCAGCAATTTTATGAATAGTGTCCCGGTTTCAGTGACATATTCTTTAGTCACTCCATCTATAGAATACCTTATCACCAGAGCAGACACAAATGTAGCTCTTCCCCCTTTCAGTTTCCCATACTTAGAACGTGGGATATTAATACAATATAATAAGACCTTACTTAAGTTAGAAGCAATAAATTGTGGTTATCTAATTTACAAAGTATTGAGATAGCACTCATTTTTCTTTGTTTCTCTGATATGGAAGATCTTTGTTTTTCAAAGTTAGGTACAAGAGTTCAATGAGATCAGTAACAGACCTGGGTTAGTTGGAATTCCTAGTTCTGACCCTTACTGCCTCAATGACCTTGAATTAGTTGCAATGACCTCCTGAGACTCAACTGCATAATCTGATAAGGAGATAGAAATAAGATCATTTAGCACCCAGGATTGTTTTTGCCAGAATAACTAGAACTCGAAAGCCATAAACATCTGAGTTTTAAGTATATTTCTATCTCTTCTTTACAGTGTAACCTCTAACAAGTAAATTTAACCCAGATACTTGGTTTTCCCATCTATAAAACAGTAATGAGAACACTTCCTATCTCAGGGGAGGTTGTTTTGAGGACTGAATAAGGCATGTCATTTTAGTCATTTTTTGTATCACTGTGACCAAAATACCTGACAGGAACAACTAATAGGAGGAATAGTTTATTTGGGGCTCATGGTTTCAAAGTTCTCAACCCATAAATGGCTAACTCCATTGCTCTGGGTCCAAGCTGAGGTAGCACATCATGGGGAAAGGGCCCTGTGAAAGAAAGCTGCTTAGCTCATGGTGGGGGTCAGGAAGCCGGGTTGGGGGCACAAGGAAGATTCACTCTTCCAGGGCATGCCCCCAGTGACACACCTCCTCCAGCCACACCCCACCTGACTATAGTTACCCCCCAGTCAGTCTATTCAAACTAGGATGGACAGATGAGATTATATCTCTTACAATCTAATCATTTTATCTCTGAATATTTCTGCACTAAGTTTTTGGGAAGAACACCTCATATTCAAAACCATAATATATATCATAAATGTTGTCATTATTATCATTATTTTGAAATAGCAGAAAATATTTAATAAGGCCTATAAATAATTTGTGCCAGAAATTGTTTGTTTACATTGCCTGTTCTTCTGAGCACAAACTGTTGAGAGTCTTACTTTAAAAATCAGTTTTCTTCTCTGAAAACCAAACCAAGACTTCACCTGGCTTTAAATATTCAAGTGATGTTTTCACACAAACAGAGTCTATGAATTGTACTCCTAAAGTGGCTAGGTGAAAACCTCAAATGACACTGGTTTCCATGACACAGTGTTAAATTGCCAGGATTCATTTCTTGGTGTATGCAGTTTTATATTATCTGAGTTCTCTCATTCTTTATCTGTTTTTCACCTTCATTTTTAATCATGAAAATCTGTTGGCTGAGCCATTTAATGGTTTTATTTCAAGACAATTTATCCAGATGAGAATAATTAGCATGTATACTATGTAAAGGTAAATATAATATTTATGATAATGTGATTCCCTAGGATTCCAGAAATGTTTATCAAAGTATAAACAAACTGGAAAATACTAACAAATAATAAATTACCTATATTTGAACTTTCCTCTCCCAAACATATATAAATGAAATCTCTTCGTCTTCTGTGTACATTTTCAACTAGAAAAAAAACATAAAATCAATTAAAATATGATTTCTGTTCCCTCATTAGTAATAACTTAAATATGAGAAGAAAATATGTTAATACTCTACCTATAGCAATTGATTTGAAGCAACAAAATGAAGAGATGCCAAAACTGCATGAAAAAAAAACCAGTTGTGTAGTCATAAATGTACATAGGGTAATAATGTTAGATTCATTTTACTATTCTTCCTATTCCCTTACTCCTACCCCTCCCTTCACTCCCCTGTACCTAATCCAAGGTACCCCTATTTTTTCCTAGCCACCCCCTTATTGTGAATTAGCATCCACATATCAGAGAAAACATTCCGCCTTTGGTTTTGGGGGAATGGCTTAATTTGCTTAGCATGATATTCTCCAGCTCCATCCATTTACCTACAAATGCCATCATTTCATTCTTCTTTAAGTCTGAGTAATACCCCATTGTACATATATACCACATTTTCTTTATCCAGACACCATTATTATCCTATATACATATATGATTACATGACCAGTGTGATTCTACATCATGTACAACCAGAAGAATGAGAAGTAATACTCCCTATATGTATGATGTGTTAAAATGCATTCTACTGTCATGTATAACTAATTAGAACGAATAAAAGAAAAAAAAACAGTATTGGAGAAAGATGGGAGTGGTAGAATACTGAGAGGGTAGAAGGCTTAGGTATAAATTCACATTCCTGCGTGTTTTAAATATTTGACCTGAAGAAGTTGAATAAATGAAGCATCATGAGTGAATAAAGCAATGCCTGAGTATTGAGTTTCCTTAAGCATGAGATGCAATCCAGTGTAATGCTGCGATTTTAGGAGACACAGAATTTAGTAACACAAATTCAAGAGGACAGCACTATTCCCTTTCAAGTTCAAGTTTTAAGATTATAATGAGAAATATTTAATTTTAACACCTTTCTGACCCTGAATATTCTTCCAAATAGAGAGCAAGTCTCTTGAAAGATAAGAAGTTTTAGCTACAATATAACATTATCTTGTTCCTGTTGTGGGTCTGCGTATGTATATATGAGCATATGTGTGTGTGTCTGTGTGTGTGTGTGTGTGTGTGTGTGTGTGTGTGTGTGTATTTATTTTTTAGTTACTTATTATTTTCCATTTGGGTTTTCCATTGGAATTATACATTTTAAGTTTTAGAATAAATTACCAAAACGTGTTTATTCAAAAAATAATGTTAAGTAAATAATAGTGCAAGTGATATGCAGATTTGACAAAGCCATGTCATGTATTAATAAGAAAGGACTGGTATTTAGAAACATTGTGTTCTATTTTTATTACTTTGGTAAACACCATGCATGTTGTGTATGGTACTGAATTAAAGCTTAAGATCACTGCCCTCTATCTTTAATTCCTTTGAGGCACAAATAAGCAAAGAAAATCAGATTTATGTAAGAAAAGAGCTTCTGCATACATCAAATAGACCAAGACAAATGCATAGCTCTCTTTGTGTCATTTATGGCCTGAGCCCTTTCTTTCCCACTGACTTACTCTACATTTACACTACCATTGAGAGCTACTATTCCAAGTAGACATACAGATATCAATTTGAAAGAACATAGACTTTAGTTGGGTCAATAAAACATGTATGCATATCATATGTGGTGGGACATCAGAAGGTTGTGGGTGATAAATTACTAAATCATTAACAGAGAAAATAGAAGTGGTAACCTAAAAAAAGACTTGCTGTTTTAACTGTATGTTGTGGCCCATTGACATATCTATATACCAGTTAATCATTCAGAAGAAAAGTTTCTGTGATTAAATTTTGAAACTTTCATTATAGTTTTAGGTTTCTAATATTTTATTTTTCAAAACTGATGTAATATGATGCACACTGAAAGCATTTCTTAACTGATAAATACTCACTTCCTCTATAACAATCTTAGCACTTGCCATTTTGGTGTATTACCTTCCAGTCTTCATTTGCATAAGAATATTTTCTCCCTTATTTATATTCATTATATCGTTATGAATTTATATCCTTTTCACTTAGCATTTTTCCATATAAACATTTTTACAAGTTATTAAATATCTCCTATAGCCATTATTTTAATTCCTAAATAAAAAACAATTAGAAGAATCATAGCAATGTATTTTTCTACAAATGTACATTAGTTTTGTAATACTTTAATATACTAAAAATGTAATAAGGTACATCTTTGCTGTTTAAAGTTATAGATTGATTCAAATTTATGGAAATCAAATTCATATCATTAATATGCTACTAGTCAGCATTTTCCTACTAGACTATATGCTGTTGGAGAACATGAATTGCATTTATTTAGCTCTATATCTGCTGCTTGCCTTGCACACAGAAGGCACTCAGTATGTTTATAGAGTTCAACTAAATATACTTCCTTCTTTGATAGACTTCCACTCCTGTGGAGGGAATTCAAGCAATTAGTTGACAACCATCAGTTGCTAAAACGAGAAAGTTTCCAAATATCTGCTAATGTTAAAGGCAAAAATTTGACACTTAGAATGTAAAGAATGTATGTTTCTCCTGAGCTTGATTGCTGTGTAGTTTTTTTTTTTTTTTTTTAAATACAGGTTGTATTTGGCCTTCATTCTTAAATGAATGGCTATAAAAATAATATTTGATAAGTTAATAATATGCATAAAAATATGAATTTGGATACAATGCTCTATCTGGCAAAGATTGTTACATCAATGAAAGCCAAAGTTAGATGTGTTTGTGTCTCCAATGTGCAACAAAAAAATGGTTAAATACAAAATTATAATACTGGTCTTTTAGATAAAATATAGATAATTTTAAGTCCTTTCTGGAACAACTTATAAATAAACAAAATAGAAGCAAAAATATGTACATACATACTAGATTAATACTTAATATAAATTTATATTTATTTTGCCATAGAAAGGCTAGCTACTTTCCGAACCTATTACCTCTTGCTCATAGACATGTAGATAAACTACATTTCCTAGCCTCCCTTGCTATTAGGGATACCCACAGGATGCGTTCTGGCTAATGAAGTATGAATAGAAATTATGAGTGCAAATGTCACGTCTGGTTCATGAAAACCTCTTCTTTGTGATCCTTTTTGTCTTTCCCCATGTCAAATGAAAAGGACTTCAAAAACTTAGAAAAGGGTAGAACTGTAAAATAGAGCCCAAGTCCCTCGATATCTTTATGAAGTACAACTAATAAACTTCTGCAGTGTACACTGTTGAGATTTCACAATTTATCAGTTGCAGAAGCTGGTAGAAATTTATATTTGTTTCATTTTCAGAGCGTTCCAGGAGGGATTTAAGACACCTATCTTATCTGAACAGCTTTGAACAAGAAAAAAGCTAAAATGTCTTGGTGCCTTCAGCACCGACTAATTAAAATCAGGTAATCTCCAGAGAGAGTTTCCTTTGTTCATGAATATCCACACTTCAAAGAGTCCAGTTTTTCATGGAACAATGTATAAAATTCAAGACTCTGAAAGGGAAACTACTTAACAGAATTCTCCTCTATTTGATCTTATTTTCTTGAGTAAAATTTTATAACTTATGGAGGAGGTTATTAACCTCTGTGGTCACACACTTCATACAGATTGACCTGGGTAGATGTTGAAGGCTAAGCAATTATCACAGAAAGGTAGACAACCTTTTATTTCTCTTACTCCAGTCAAAGTGAAGCACATATTTCATAGCTCTAACTGTATTTAGAGGGATTTAAGTAATTTCTTCGCAGAAATTTGTGCCCTGGGTTAATTTTTGAATCTCCAAATAGATGTTAATATCTACCTTAATACATTAATCCAGTAGCTCCAGATTATCTATTCTGTAGGTGACTATTTACCTACAGAATAGGGTTTTAGTATTCTTAGCTGAGGGATCTGTATCTAACACCTTTTCCCTTTCTCTAAGTAATAATAAAGGACGAAGGTCTGACTTGGGCTATACTATCACGTTTGATTCACACAATAACCATGTAGGATAGTTATTATTGTTCCTATATTTGAAGAAAAACTGAGAATAAGAGGTGGTTTAGGTTTGTTGCCTATCTACACTCTTAGTCCTTATCCAATATTGCCTTACAAATTGGGGACATTCTGCACCACATCTGTGAGCCATCAGGCATCTTAAGCCAACTACCCTTTAATTAGTAGCATCAATGTCAAAGAGAAAAACCTCAAAGCTAGGCAAAAACCACTTTTATCTTTAAAAGTTTTCATTAAAGGAGGCATCCCCTATATGTCCCATGTAATTCTATGTAGGCCAAAAGGAGATTCAGAAAGAACCGTAGAAGAGCAAATAATTTACATTTCAAAGAGATAAAAATAAACACCAGAACAGAGGGTTCTCCAGTTTCAACAAAGATTAAACAGAAACTATTAATTAATGACTTAGGACAAGCTTTGCTAATTGTTCACCAGTCTCTTGAATACAAGATGAACTCATGTTTGAAATACAGTCCAGTAGAAAATTGATTCCGAACCATAGAAAAAGATACAAAAGCATAGCCCAGAGAGAAATGAGGAAACTGTATGTTTTCCCTAGGTTTAAAATGTTACTGTAAAAAATCTGTTTTTTAAAATTAGTTTTAGTTACTATTTGGGATGAGCTATATGCAGTAATAATGAGAAAGAAAGGAAGGAATATAAAAGAGCTCTAAAAATTCTGGATATAAATTTTGGCTCCAATACTAAGACTATAACCTTAGGCAAATGGCACACCAAGCAGGAAGGTTGCTTTCCCCTCCTCCTGAAATCAGGAGATAAGAGCTTTGACAGGATTATATGGCATCTTCAATTGTCTTCTGCTATGGCTGAACATACAGCATGCCTTCAGTCTAACCCATTTCTGGCAAATTTTGAAAACAAATACTAAGTAGATATTCTCTTTTGTGACAGAGTAAAGGAAGTTGCTGCTGTATGAGAATTGTTTTGCATTTTTGAGATAGTTGGGACCACTATAGGGACAGAGGGCAGATACATTCCCAAGACTGTATATAACTCGTGACCCACTAAAAGTACCACAAAAATGGAGGAGCTTGAGCCACCAATTGCCTGATGAGTAACTTAAAGAAAGATAAGCTGGGTGCAGTGGTATATGCTTGTAATCCCAGAAGCTCAGGAGGCTGAGGCAGGAATATCGAGAGTCTAAAGCCAGCCTCAGCAACAGTGAGGCGGGAAGCAACTCAGTGAGACCTGCAAAATAGGACTGGGGAGGTGACTCAGTGGTTGAGTGCCCCTGAGTTCAATCACTGGTACATAAAAAGAAAGAAAAGGAAGGAAGGAAGGAAGGAAGGAAGGGAGGGAGGGAGGGAGGGAGGGAGGGAGGAAGGAAGGGGGATGGCATCTCTACCTTCATTTTGTTTCTGTCCAATTTGCCTGAAACTTTGGGTCAGATTCTTGCACAACTCTGCACATAGCCATGTTTATTATTTAAGGATTGTTTACCTAAAGTTGGTAATCCATCCTCTTGAAGGCTAAAGACATCAAAAACCAAAGGCTGAATGTTTTCCCTGATACCTGGAGAATGATATATAATAGGGGTGTGGGGGGGGGAAATGAGAGAATAATGGGGGAACTTTAAAATATATAGAAGGAAATGAGAAGGACGGGGGTATGAAAAATGGTGGAATGAGACAGACATCAGTACCCTATGTACATGTATGATTACACAAATGGCATGAATCTACATTGTGTACAACCATAGAAACGAAATGATGTACCCCATTTGTGTACAATGAATCAAAATACAGTCTGGAAAAAATTACAAGCTAAATAAAAATAATAATAAAAAAAGGGAAAAAAATTACCAAATATATATGTAGCATTATATGTATGTATATATATAATGTATATGTATATATATAAATTTATATGTATATATATAAATGTAACATATAAATTTATATGTATATGTAGCATTATATAATATATGTATATGTATATGTAGCATTATATAAATTTATATGTAAATTTAAATGTAGCATTATATACATTTATATGTGTATATATATAAATGTAGCATTATATATATGTATATATATAATGTATAGGTATATATATAAATTTATATGTATATATATAAAATCCTATGAATTTGCATTTATCATCCTGAACACACATGTGAAAAGAGAGCAGATCTCTAATCAGCAGTACAAGGAACAGCTTCTCTTGCCAGGAACTGAATTAGACTAGAGATGTTTCCATCTTAACTCCAACACTTCATTAAAAAACATTAACTTGCCCCCAAAAAATATTAAGTCAGGTATTTCAAGATTTACAGTCACATTCAACTGCCTGCTTCACAACCACCCGCCCTGGACCCCCAGAGCAGCACCTACACATTTTACACCTTTGCCCAACACCTTCCACAAGCAGCAGAACCTTGCAGACAGATCACTCCATGGTGAGACTGCTCCAATCCCAAGCAGAAACAATCATCTCATGGGAACCAAATTGTCCCCACAGGTCTGGTAAACATTCTACAGAACAAATGGAAATTGTCCCCTCAAGCGAAAGGACTTCTACAGAGCCACATGGCAAAAACAGACCCTAGCCTACCCAGCAACCCAATAAAATGCTTGTCCCCTCCCTCCCCTGAGGAACAGCCTGTCTGTGCTCTCTCCCCTAATTAAAGCTCCACCTTGTGTGTTCGTACTTCTGGCCATCTCCACTTCATTTCTGTTGACATCAGGTCAGAAATTCCCATCGCTGGCATCAGTTCCAGGTGCTCTCTGGGTAAATGAGTTTTTCCCATGTCCTTGAAGGCAACATGCATGAGAGAGCCAAAACCAGTACTGTATCCTCTACAATAAGGCCACCTAAGAGCGCAACAGGGTCTTGGCATCCACAATGTTCCCTTTGACTGTGGAATGACTACTCAACAAGCCAGAGAGAGGTTCATTCATCCAAATCAGAAGGAACTGTGCATGAGATATCCCTTAATTGTGGATTCTTAAAAAGCCCCAGAAATTGCCACATGAAAAGTATCAACTTTAAAAATCTGCCAGTCTCAGAGGACACTGTTACCAATGGCAGTTCCAGTTAAATAAAAACTTTCTTAATCACTTTACCTATTCTACACAAATTATAAAGTGACAGCAAAGGAAAAAAAGAGATCTGATTTCATGTTCAATTTACTATTTGTATGCTCACTTTATATCAACTTATATAAACTTCATTGCATTAAATCATATGAACAGCTCATTTCCATACAGATAGAATCTTACATTATCTATATGGGCTTCAAACCAAATAGTAATTGCAATCATCTAATATTCTGTAGCCTGTAACTGAAGATCAAAATGGTATCTTCAATTCTTAGCAGAATTGGTAATCTAAATATAGTTAATTGAGAAATATTTACAACAGTAACTGTTTTTTCTTCTGCCTGAAACCCTGAGTAATTTTATTATGAAGCTGATAAGTTTTGGTTTAAAAATTATCTCACAATATAAAACATCAGACATTCTTCTCCATGTCTGTCTTCCACAGTGGCTGTTACTATTTCCCCTCCAATTTTCTCCAAGTTGAGTCTTAATATTGAAACTTTTTTTCCTTACCAAAAATGAGTAGAGAGAATGATAAAAATACAACACTTTGGAGGATAATTGGAGATCATGTAGAAGGTAAAATTTTGTTTCTGTAGAAAGACTGCAAATCCAATGGTTCCTGCCAGGTTTGGAATTTTGGGCTTCAATATCAAGTTCACTATGTCCTTCAAAGAACTTGGGTAACCCTGGTGAGTTTCAAGACCTGCTCACACTGAAATTTCTCTTAGTTTTCAAATGTTTTATTGAACGTTTCACAATTCTTTTGCATCTGATTTTTGACACAGACCAGTCTTTCTGATTTACAGTTTTAGATACCTGGAAACTTTAAATCTCAGTTTTATAACCTCGAATGTTTTGGATGACTTTATTCATTAAATCCTTTGCTTTCTATTCTTCCCCACCTGACTCTTCTTGTCATGCATCCCTCTCCATTTGGGGAATAGTTTTACTGGGAAAAAAAAATCCTATCATTAGCCAATGTAAAGGTTTAAAGGAATTTCTGTGCTATCCATTTATTGTTTTGTGCCCTTGTTCAGTTGCCAGAGAACTAAATTAATCATAAAATTCCCAGACTCAGCAATCTATCATTACCTTATCATCCATCAAAGTTGCTGTATCCCTTCTGAATTTTCTTTTTAAACAATGGGCAACTGTCACCCCTGTTCTCGCTTATATTTGAAAAGATGGTGATGTTTGAAATTCTCCATTTCTCTTTCTCCATTCTACTGATCTCTCCACTTTTCCTAATCACCTTATCATTCATTGAAGACCTCTCTCTGCAGCGTTCTGTCCTCAGAGGAAATCCATATCCTTCCGTGGCTTGGTTTCCATCTTGACAGAATCTGCCTCAACAAACCAAAATATTCTCCCATAAAAAATGATGGTAATGACAGTATGAGTGTGCTAAGCACCTTACATATACCATATTTAGTGCTCACATTTATTGTTTTATTATCAAGAATTAACTGAGGAGAGGTAAGAATCATAGATGTTATCATCCATGTTCCATAGCTAACAAATGTCAGAATTAGAATTTGAGCCAGGTATGAATAAGCCCAAATTTTTGCTGTTTTCTAAGTATACTCCCTGTTGTTTTTATTCAGTTTCTTTCATTAATAGAAGAGGTGGGAAATAAATACCCAGCATATGAGAAATGTGAGTTTGAAAGTATCCAGTTTCACACACTAAGCTTCAAAAGGGACTAATCACTGTGCTGGAGAGTCTCTTTGATTGGAATTAGTGGAAAAGCCCTAGTAAGATCCCTATAGATTTTAGTTTCCTGCTTTATTCTTAATGAAACAAAGTTCATCTTGTCAAACATTGGTCACAGTTGGACATTATGAGCAAACTTTGATTGTAAGATTTCTGCTGACAGCAAAAGCTAAATGAAGTCGGCAGTCTGCCCTTCTAGACTAAATCCGAGAAACACTTAAGGTTGGAATGATAAAGCAGAACCTTCCTTCACACTTTCCAAGCTACATCAAAGAACATTCATGAAAAATGGCTACAAATTGTCCACTTCTGCCAGTGGAATTGATGAAGTGGTCCAGATCTCAAGGAACCTTGCCTGCTTGCCAAGTACTAATCCTTTTGACAGTCCTTCACTTTGACCAGAGCCAAAATAACCATATATTTTTTTTAAAATTTGGATGTAATCCCCACCTTGGTTGAACTCCTTTCTGCTTTAGATACTGCATACATACTCTGCATCCAATTTATAAGTGAAGCATTTCTGCTCTGATTCAGAGTATATCTTGAATCTGCTCCTGCACCCAAGTTGACTCCCACAACCCTCCTTGTGATCACTATTTCTATCTTGGATGAATACAACAGTCACTGAGTTTCTAGATTCAAGTCTTTTCCTCCTACAAGTCTATTTCATGCTTTCCAAAATGTAAATCTGATCATATTACTCCTTTGCACAAAACACATAAATGGTTTGCTGTTGCCCTCAGGATAAAGTACAAACAGCTTAACAGAGTTCTTAAGTCCCATGTCAATTCACTCCTCTACTTACTGCTGTAGCCTCTTTTTTCTCCTTAGTATTCCAGCCATTCTGAACTATTTTAAGGTCACAATCAGGGTATTCCCATTGTTTCCTTGCCTTCACACACCCTCCCCACTATGCTTCTCTCCACCAAGGATGGGGGATGTAAATAGAAACCTACTATTACAAGGCTCCCATGTCTTCCTTGAAGCAAATTAATATTGTGTTAGTTGACTTTCTGTCACTGTGACAAAATAGCTGAGATAACTTACAAGGAGTAAAGATTTTGACTCAGTTTCAGGACACGATCACTTACCCCTATTTGGGGCTTCAAGCAGCATAGTGTGTCATGCAGGAGTGAGTGGCAGAGGAGGTCTGTTCACCTAATGACAGCTAGGAGGCAAAAGAAGAGGAAAGGACCAAGTCCCCATTACCTACTTCAAGGGCAGACCCAGCAATGATCTAACTTTCTTCCATTAGGTCCCACCTCCTAAAGATTTCACCACACCCAAAAAATACCACAGGCTGGTGATCATGGCTTTATCACTTTCATAGTTAGGGATTTTAACACATATCTCTCTGTAATTATTAGAGCAACTTTGAAAAAATTTAGGATTAAAAGATCTAAATATAATCCACATTAACCATAATGACTTTTAGAGACAATGTCCATCAAAAATGTAAATGACATCCATTTCAAGTGAACATGAAACAGTCACCAAGATTGATCATATGCTGATGTAGTAAAATGACATCAATAGATTTCAAGATTAAACTTCTAACGTAGTATTTTCTCTGATAAAGAATAATTAAATTAGAAATTAAAAATAAGACATCTAGAAAAGATCTAAATATTTGGAAATAAACCAACTAAATTCTATAGCATCCATGGGTCATAGAAGGAAGGATAAAGTAAATTAGAAAACCATTTGATTGCTTTTTTAAAAATAAAGTTTATGAAATGCAGCTATAGCAAAACATGGGAGGGGGAGTATTAATAGTTTTAAAAACTTACATTGAGAACAAGGAACGTCCAAAATTTTTGATATAAGTTTCCACCTTAGGAAGCCAAAAAATAAATAAACAAAATAGCAAACTAAATCCAAAGGTCAGAAATAATAAGGATAAGAACATCAAGTAATAAAATAATAAGGATACACAACAGAGAAAATCAGTACAAGCAAAAGTTCCTTGAAAAGTTCAATAAAATTAAAAAATTCTAGCTAGATATATCAAGAAAAAAGAAAAGTACAACCTACTGGTGTTACAACTGAAAGAATCAATTTCTAGATCTTACTAACATTAGAAAAATAACAGAACTTTATGACAACTTCAGACAATTTTTTTTAATTTGATAGTTTTTTAAATTTGATAGTTTAGATGAAATAGGAAAATTTCTTTAAAAAACAAAACACAAAAAGGAAATAGAAAATCTAAGTATTCCAACATCTAAGGAAATTAATTTGTAGTTCAAAGAATGCCCAAAAAGAAAATTCTAGACTCTTGGTTTCACTGATATTTTCTGTTTAGGAAGAAATTATAACAATCATACACAAACACTGAGAAATACTTTTCAACTGACTGTATTAGATATATATGATTCTGATATTAAAAGTACCCAAACACATGACAAGGAAAATAAAGACTAGAGGAAAAAAAATTCTCCTGAACTACAAAAATTAACCAGGTATTAACAAAAGATCCAATAAAACATAAAAGTACAATGTATTTAAAAGTGGCAAAGTAATATATATCCCAAGAGTGCAAGTTTGTTTTAATGTTCAGAAATCAGTATTATTTACTGCCTAAAATGAATAATGGAGAAAAAATAGGTCATCTTCATAGATACAGAAAAGCACCTTTCAAATTTAATACTTGTTTCTGGCATAAATTCTTAATTAACTGAGAAAAGAGCTTCCTCAATCTTCTGAAAAACATTTACGAAAAATCCACTGTTAAACTTTATGGTGAAAAAAAACAATGATTTTCCTCTAATTTTATGAGCAAAGCAAGGAAAATAATTCTTGGTACTTATATTCATTGTGTTGGGGGTATTATCAAATGCAAAAAGAAACAGAAAAGTATAAAAATTGGAAAAGAAACACTGTCTTTGTAAAAGACAAAACATTTGCTGAAGGGAGTTTAAAAAGACCTAAGTAAATGAAGAGATTATCACATTTATGGATTGGAAGCTCAATATTTTTACACAAATTTATCTAACGTCACCACAGAATCAATATCTCAGCAGACTTCTTTAGAAATAAACAAGCTGGTATTATCACTATTTTTTATTTTAAATATTACTGATGGGTATATGGTAGATGAATATTTTATATTTCACTAATATTGATTTGGGCATCTTTTCATGTGTTTATTTGTCATCTGTCTTCTTCATTGAAATGTCTGTTCATTCATGTCTTTTGCCCATTTTCAAAGTGGAATTTTTTTTTTACAGTTTAGTTTGGAGAGTTCTTCATAAATTCTTAAGTTGACTATGTGATTCTCAAATGTTTTCTTCCAATCTCTTGTGTGTCTTTTGCAGAGCAAAATTTTTAATTGTGATAAGGTCCAACATTGAAATTTTCCTTTCATGGATAACACTTTTGGTGTTGAGTCTGAGAACTCTTTGCCTAGCCCTAAGTTCTGAAGATAAACCAGATCACATGTTGCTGGTGGGCATGTAAAACAGAACAGCCACTCTAGAAAATAGTTTGTCAGTCTCTTTGGAAACTTGACTTATTATACAACCCAGCAATTGCACTATTGGGCATTAATTTCAGAAAGATGAAAATTGATATCAACCCCCAAATCTGTAAAAGAATGCCCATAGTAGCTTTTTCATAATAACCTGGAAACAACCTTAATGTCCTTCATAGGGAATGTTTAAATGAAATATAAAAGAAACAAACTACTGACCTAAACAGATTAGATGGATCTCAAGAGAGTTGTGCTGAAAAAAAGTTAATCTCCAAAAATGACATCCTATATGATTCCATTTACATGAACTGTTAAAATTATAGAGATGAGGAACAGATTAGTGTTTGCCAGAGGTGAGGAATGAGGAGAGGGGATAAGTATGATTTTAAAAAACTTACATAAGGGAGCCCTGTGGTCATGGGACTGTTCTATATATTGATTGCGGTGGTGATTACAGGAATCTATACATCTGGTAAAATTGCATAGAGCTATATGCACAGACACATACACATACACACACTGACACACACACAAATAAGTACATGTAAAACTGGTGACATCTGAATAAGCTGTATGAAATGTACTAATGTCAATGTTTTGGTTTTGATTTTTGTTAGTTATTCAAGATGTTATCACTGGGGAAAACTAAGCGAAATGTACATAAAAGCTCTCTATACCTTTTTCTGTAACTTCTTATGAATCTATAATTATATAAAAATAAAAAAAGTTTTCTTAAAAAAATTTAAAGAGCTGATAGCAAACTTCATATGGAAATCTAAATGACCTCAGAGAACCAAAAGATTCTTTGAAGACAATTTTTTGAAGGACCAAAAGTAGCCGATTTCAAGATAAACTTACCATAAATATTGACAGTAACAAAGATCCTTGTGGTTTTGGTGAAAGGATAGACAGATATCAATGGAGAATAGAATCCAGAATAGACACATACATATATGACCAAATGATTTTAGAAAAATTCCCCAGGGTAACCCAATAGGGAAAAGAAAGTCTATAAGAAATAACATTCCAAAAACTATATGACTGTGGGGGACAAAGTTTCCATCTCACCTTGTGATCAACACAAAAGTTAATGCAGAATGGCTCATAGACCTAAACGTAAGTAATGAAACTACAGAATTTCTAGAAGACTACATAGAGGAAAATCTTCATGATATTGGCATAGCAAAGATCTTGGGAGAACCCCAAAAGTATTAATCATAAGATGGAAAAATGTTGAAATGGACTTAATCAGGTTTTAAAACCTCTGTTCTTTGAGACACTAATAAAAAAAATGAAAAGGTAAACCACAGATGAGCAGAAAATATTCACAATACTTTTATCTAATAAAGAACAGGTATTTAGAATATATAATTTTACATCTCAATAAAATACAACCCAATTAAAAATGACCAAAATATTGAACATAAAATTTATCAAAAAATCTATATAAATAGACAATAAGCACAAAAAGATATTCAGCATTATCATCAGAAAAATGCAATGAGATAATACTACATACCCACCAGAATGGCTAAAAGATGAAAGACTGACAGTACTCATGTTGTAGCATATGTAGAGCTTCCAAAATACTTATGCAGTGCTAGTGGGGATTCCAAATGAAAAGTCACTTTGGAAAAAGTTCTATTTCTTATAAATACTAAACATATTCTCATCTTGTGGCCCATAATTTTCATATAGACATATTTACATATGTTCATACACACAAATGGGAGTGTCCATCATAATTTCTATGTAAATAAGTATAGAACTACTTTTTGTGGCATACTGGCCACATATTTGCTTTGCAACTCTAATATTATAAAATAATTGAATTTTCTTCCTGTACATTTTTTTTTTCTTCCATTTTAATCCTTAATTCATTTGGAATTTGTTTTATTACAAATAGTGAAAGTGAAATGCAACTTTTCCAACTAACCAATTATTTATATTTTTCTTAATGAATTAAAATGCCATCTTCAAAATAAACTGACTTTTCAGATACATTTAGATATTATTCCTTACTCTGTTGATTGTGTTTTATGTCAATATCATACTTTATTATACTTTTACATCTTATATTTAAATGTATGGTAGAGTGCTTTATTATTTTTATTTGATGTTTCTGATTATTCTCCTGCATATATTCTTCCAAACATAAATCTATGGTGGTAATTTACTGTGTGCATATAACTTATGCAACAACTTTTACTATTATACATTTTCATTTTTCTCTCTACTATAGACAAACCAGAATAGACTTAACAAGAAACAAATAGAACTAATATGACAGCAGAGTAATCAAAATAAAACTTTATAAAAGATGTCTTTCAAAATATCTATGTCCATTAGTTCACAACTTTAATTTTAATTATAATTTTTCAAGTTTAAAAATCTTTATTAATGTATTTTTTATAATACTAAATATTTCAACCTAAATATATAAACGTATCCCTTTTTTTAGTAAGTTTTAGTTTGATTCCTCAGTAGGGTTTGATAGTTGTCGTATCAGTTATATGTGTTTGTTAAATTCATTCAAAGAAATTTAATATTTTTTAGAAATGCTGGTGACAAATTTACAACGTTTTCTATAAAGCTTATTTTTACATATAAGAAAATAACTATATACATTTTTCAATACGTGAATTTACTTATTCATATGTTCCAATGTTTTTTCAGTGGGTTTTCATGACATATTAATTTGATCTGTAAATGATGATAGTTCTGTCACAGAACTATCTTTTATATATGTATCTGATTTGGGTAGCACTTTCTGAATCTTCATCTTGTTTCTACATTTTGGGGGGAATTTTTCTAAGAATCTAGTTATTTACCATTAAATTGGAACTAAGTAATTATTTTTATGTATAACTTTCTTTAGATATAGCCATAGATGTAAATATACCTATATGTGTAAACATTATAACAAAATTATTTTGTAATTCTTCTTTTATAGTTCAGGAATAAATTATGAAGTTTCCAAACACCCTTTTGTCTAAAATCTTGTTTTAAACTATATTTCCTTGCATAAATATTTCATGATTGAAATACTCCCCTGGAGACCTCAGTTGAGAAGCATTGTTCAACAACATACCTTTTGCTATTCAATTGAACTGTAGGTTCAGTATCTGCTTAACACATTTAAGACATAGACATATTTATTTCCAATATTTTTTACTACCTATTTAATTTCACTTTAACAGATCCACTTGGTTTGTTTGAATATGAAAGAATGATAGTTTGTACATTATTATTGAAGGTTTTTACCACTTAAAATTACAATTCTTCCTATTCCTGAATATTTAATCCAAAATCATAAAGGAAGCACATTACCAGATCCATTATGGTAACCTGATTCCATCTCTTCTTTCTAAGAAACACAAAAATAATACCAGGAGATAATGCAGGTAAATGGAGAATACCTTCACAAATGAAAATTCACTGAATTCTGGCAGAGGTTTACCTTTAAAGAAAAGTTCATTTTTTAATAGAATATATATATGGAAAAACAATCTTGGCACTTTGCATTGGCTTTGTATAGTGGACCCTGGGGCTTGATGTTGAATGGAACTCTGTTAGCTTCTTTTGAATGGTGGATGATATCCCAAACATTAAAGATATAGGAACTCATTCACACAAAACTGGTTTCCTCTTAGTCACTGACTCTCATTTGAATTCAAGGTAGAGTCTTTGTGTGTTGTTTGTATGCTGTCTGGCCTCACTGTGCCAGACACTGAATTTCTCTTCATAGTTGTCAAACACTGAACTTGTCATGATAACTCCAGGAAACTACTACAATTGATTACTACCTCCATTATCCCCATTTTATAGCCAAGAACACTGAAGTGTAGAAAAGTGGAATACCTTATATAAGATCACGTAGGTAAAAATGGCAGCCCTCATATACTATCCCGGATCTGACTGATTCCAACCCAGTGTCTTTTCCATTATACTTGCTGCCTTACATATGCCCCTTCACCTATCTGTACTCTTCCTTAATTTCTCTTCCCTCTTCTGCCCCATCTATGCAGGTCTGTGACCAAGGCGTAGACTAAGAAGTGGAGTCATGCTTCACACGGCCGTATCATGCTGGCAGCCATTCCTGGGTCTGGCTGTGGTGTTAATCTTCATGGGATCCACCATTGGCTGCCCTGCTCGCTGTGAGTGCTCTGCCCAGAACAAATCTGTTAGCTGCCATAGAAGGCGGTTGATTGCCATCCCAGAGGGTATTCCCATTGAGACCAAAATCTTGGACCTGAGCAAAAACAGGTTGAAAAGCATCAACCCTGAAGAATTCATATCATACCCTCTTCTGGAGGAAATAGACTTGAGTGACAACATCATCGCCAATGTGGAACCAGGAGCGTTTAACAATCTCTTTAACCTGCGTTCCCTCCGCCTGAAAGGCAATCGTCTCAAGTTGGTCCCTTTAGGAGTATTCACAGGACTCTCCAACCTCACTAAGCTTGACATTAGTGAGAATAAGATCGTCATTTTACTGGACTACATGTTCCAGGATCTGCATAACCTAAAGTCTCTAGAAGTAGGGGACAATGATTTGGTTTATATATCACACAGGGCCTTCAGTGGGCTTCTTAGCTTGGAGCAGCTCACCCTGGAGAAATGCAACCTAACAGCAGTACCAACAGAAGCCCTTTCCCACCTCCGCAGCCTCATCAGCCTGCATCTGAAGCATCTTAATATCAACAATATGCCTGTGTATGCCTTTAAAAGATTGTTCCACCTGAAACACCTAGAGATTGACTATTGGCCTTTACTGGATATGATGCCTGCCAATAGCCTCTATGGCCTCAACCTCACATCCCTTTCCATCACTAATACCAATCTGTCCACTGTACCCTTCCTTGCCTTTAAACACCTGGTATACCTGACACACCTAAACCTCTCCTACAATCCCATCAGCACTATTGAAGCAGGCATGTTCTCTGACCTGATCCGCCTTCAAGAGCTTCATATAGTGGGGGCCCAGCTCCGCACCATTGAGCCCCACTCCTTCCAAGGGCTCCGCTTTCTTCGCGTGCTCAATGTATCTCAGAACCTGCTGGAAACTTTAGAAGAGAATGTCTTCTCCTCCCCTAGGGCTTTGGAGGTCTTGAGCATTAATAACAACCCACTGGCCTGTGACTGCCGTCTCCTCTGGATCCTACAACGACAGCCCACCCTACAGTTTGGTGGCCAGCAGCCCATGTGTGCTGGCCCAGACACCATCCGTGAGAGATCATTCAAGGATTTCCACAGCACTGCCCTTTCTTTTTACTTTACCTGCAAAAAACCCAAAATCCGTGAAAAGAAGTTGCAGCATCTACTAGTGGATGAAGGGCAGACAGTCCAGTTAGAATGCAGTGCCGATGGAGACCCACAGCCTGTGATTTCCTGGGTGACACCCCGAAGGCGTTTTATCACCACCAAGTCCAATGGAAGAGCCACTGTGTTGGGCGATGGCACCCTAGAAATCCGCTTTGCCCAGGATCAGGACAGTGGGCTGTATGTTTGCATCGCTAGCAATGCTGCTGGGAATGATACCTTCACGGCCTCCTTAACTGTGAAAGGGTTTGCCTCAGACCGCTTTCTTTACGCAAACAGGACCCCTATGTACATGACTGACTCCAATGACACCATTTCCAATGGCACCAATGCCAATACTTTTTCCCTGGACCTTAAAACAATACTGGTATCCACAGCCATGGGCTGTTTCACATTCCTGGGAGTGGTTTTATTTTGTTTTCTTCTCCTCTTTGTGTGGAGCCGAGGGAAAGGCAAGCACAAAAACAGCATTGACCTTGAGTATGTGCCCCGAAAAAACAATGGTGCTGTTGTGGAAGGGGAAGTGGCTGGACCCAGGAGGTTCAACATGAAAATGATTTGAGGGTCTACCACTCATGCTACTGTCTGTTATTGTTGGTAATCAGTAAGAGTCTGGCACAGTAAATCACTAGGTTAAGAGGCAGCTTTGTGTAGCTGCCCCTGTGTCAATCAATGCAGGGTCCGTGGAAACAGGAGGACTTCTTATGGAGCCTCTCCATCTAGAGGCAGGCAGGCATATGTCAGAACCCTTCACATGGTGGGATACTAATTGTTTGCATTGCAAATATTGGCATTCTGGGGATCTCAGTAATGAACCTGAACCTTTGGCTCATGCTCATGGACAATTATTCAGCATTTTCTACCACTGCAAAAACAAATGAAAAAAAAAAAAAAATAAGAACAACCTACAGTGTAGGATTTACATATTAAAAAGACACATTTGTCTAAAACATAATCTACAGAAAAATTTGTATCTATTATTATCATTTGTTAAAGCCTTGCATCATACCATATTGTTGGTTCAGCACCAAAAAAGAGATCAATATATTCTTTACTTTTTTTTTAAACATATATGCTGTATATGTTTTAAAGCAATATGAATGAGAGGTTGTGCTTTTAGTTACTCACCATTATAGATCCAAGTGTGATTTCACCTTCCTTTACCTACAGATAAGCCTGAGACTAGATCCCTGGAGTTATGGCCGAGATGTGTTGAGAGATGTGTATGTCTGATGTAGGATGCCAACAAACAGGACCCAAGGCAAAACTGCTCAATTCTGTTAACTTCTGTTACTATAAATAAAGGCATGTGCCTAGTTTTGATACAGAATGGAATATTTTTTATACTTGTAATATCACACTGGACCAGTTTACTGTAATAATGCCCTTGGTTTCTCCAGAAGGTGGGGTGCCACCAGATGTACCTGTAAAATGCAAGGTAGGTGTTATTAATGAAAATAATCCATTTAACCACCCCTTGATTTTACTTTCACCAGTCACTGCTAATGAGTTAATAGAAAATGAAGGGAAGCAAAGATTATATAAAATCACTGGGTAATATTTACCAGTAGCTAAGATCAATAGTTCTGTTGTTCAAAAGCTCTCTGAGTAAGGAGTTCTTTTCCAATGCCAACATAAACCAGTGTGATCCATGCATAACATGATGGTCATGCAACTAAGGATCTGTTTAAAATGTGATTGCCCCATGAAGACTGGACTGCTACTTTAAAGGGAACATCTAGCTACTGCCATTCTGATGTTCTCTATTCAAATGCCATACACACCACATGAACTTGATAACTCCAGGGTTTTGCCCTGCTTCCCTAGCATGTAGATTTTTTAAAAATTATCTTGTGGAGAGAAGAGGAATCTGTTTATTTTTAAAGAGGTGAGAAAAAAATAAGGTGGATCAAAAAACTTACTGATTTTTTTCTCCACTGAGTAAAAACTAAGATTATAGCCCCGTACATATGCAAAATTGTGCTGATTCTTTTATTCCCTGACCTAATGATATTTGCCAATTCAGTTGATATTAATGATTGCTTCTCAGACATTTAAGTTTTTAAAAAATACCATCATGTCATTCCCAACAGTGATCTATTTAAAGGAAGCATAGTTCCATTTCATTAAATGTCGAATGACTTTCACAACATATAGGATCTGAGAAGCCATTGAATATAGACTATTTGTGAAGTGTTCGATCAGTATTAACAAATAGGAAATTTCTACATTTTCATATTTTAATAAGATTCTTAAACAAGGTCTCTGAATTGCATGTGAGCTGATGAAGATCTCTGAGATTTTCCACTTGACATGTCAGGTGGGGATCTGACTTTCAAAAGTATGGATTTTTTTCAGTATTTGAAATTTTGAGGAACTTTAATAAAATTAAATTGATCCCCACCACCAAAAGTGTCAAGTTCAGAAACCATTTTTACAATTGAATAGCAACACAGTTAAATCCATTTCTCTCCTGATAAAGGTGGGATGAGATAGAAAGACTGAAGAATCTCCTGTTTGAGTCATATTTCATTGGCTTTCCTGGTAATTCTAACAGATCTTTTAGAAATTCCTTTCCCATGTGTGGCATTATTTAGGTCTAACGATATAAATCAAGTTGTGCATTCTATCAAAATTCAACTCTTACAAATCAGATGGGTCCTTTCAAAGTAAAAAAAAAAATTAAAGTGAAGGGGTAGTTTTCCAAAAGAGAAACTAGTTAATTTGAATTTGGCAACTTATATAAAGAAAATACTTAACAGATTAGAGTGTGCAAGCAAAAACATTGAACAATTAATAAAAGGACTTGAGATTCTAACTGCTATGTTTTTGTCAAAAGCTAACCATAAAACACCTGAATGAAATAAAATTGGATTAAAGGTAGTCCATCCATGAAAAGATTTAGTTAAAAGATTTAGATATTAGTCCATTCAAAGAAGAGGGATTGAACTCTCTCAGGGGTTTCCATACTTAGATTCATAAACAGTTATGATATTGCTAAGCATTTTTCCAAGAGTCCCACTGACAAAGTTGGGCAAATGACAAAGTTGGGCATCTATATGAGCCTAATAAGTCCTCTATAAAGCCTATAAACAAGAATTGTGTTTAAAAATATTTTTTACCTGGTGGGTAGCTTATTTGAACACAAAGTATTTCTCTTCCTAATTAACTGTTAACACTGTCAAAACCTATAGTTTCATGGAACCCCAAATATTCAACATTCTAGTACTCCTCTGCAATATTCCTAGGTCCAACATTTCTAATAAGAGTAAAATTGTAAAATTATAGTTTGAATTAGGCTACAACTGCAACAAATATATATATGCCACCTGCCTAAGTGTTCAGACCATGAAAGTACATTGACCAACTATTCCAGGAAAATGGCTAATTACTGCCTGAAGCATTGTTGCAATGGATTTATAGGTAATTGAATGGACACTTAACTTTTCTACATTCTTACTACTGGTACAAATCTTGGGTTCCTTTTTATATCTGCAAAGCTCTGGCATTCCGTTGACTATAACTCTGGGGCTTTATCATCCAGTTTTACAAAGGGATTGCATGAATTTTTCTTTATGACTGCTGATTAACCCTTTGCTACATCATGGTAGGGGATAACTGCCTAGATCAGCATGTGGGCCAACTTTTCTCTTTAGATTTTACAACCTGAGTTATTTTCTTCCTTGAGGGTTTGTTTCAAAGTAACTTATGAAGAAATACAGTTGTTTGGCTGGGCATTTTGTTCTAGATTGATCAGTACTCTATATGTAATTAGCCTTTTCAGAGAAATATTTACTTTCTCTAGCCATTAAATCTATAAAAGAAAAAAATTCCCTGACTACAGCCCTAATGGTCTAATAAAATTGCTACATGGGCTCAAATGTCTGACATACATATTAAAGTAAGAGAATTCAAACAAATTTGCTTAATAAGTTCCTAATATGGAGTTTCTACTTTTCTAAATATTCATGTCACTTGCTTTTTAGCCTTTTTTTTTTTCATTTTCATTGCATTTATAATCATGTGCCTGTCAAACAGTCTCCAAGTGTGAAAAGTGTGAACCAGGAATCACTAAAACTCATACTTCCTAGTTTCTGAGGTCCTTTGTCAGAATTCTGGTTTTGCTCAACTTTCTCAGAAAAGTTGCCTACCACCAACTCTCCAGTAGTATGAAGGCATTCCAGGTGTGTTCTACAGTATTTAGGCTAGATTCTTTTCTCATTGTTCTGTCAAAAATTATTTTTCTCAGTTCTCCCAGGATTCCAGATGTGACAATTTTCTGTTACTCTTTAAAAAAGGATTATTTAAATCTCACCTCCATTGAAGCCTGCCTTTTGTCACTTTCCATTATTCAAGTAGGAAAAAACGTATTTTTTAATATTAGAAATACAAAACAGAAGATGAAGTGAGTAGAGTCCCATGTAAATTATCTTATACTTCCAGGGTCTCCCTCCGTCTCTGAGTCAAGACGTTTGTTTTATCCTCAGGGGCTGTGCTTGGAAGCTGTTCAGCAACACAGAATGTGTCTTGAGGCTCCCTAGGAAAGGAAAAAAATGGATCATTTTCAGCCTCTAAAGTTAAGCCCTGACAAAAAGACATATCAAGAATTCAAAGAAAGGATGGAAGGAGGCACTGAGATCTCTTTTACTCTATCTCCTTTATTGCTAATTTTTATAGTTAACTTCTAACTGAAGAATCAGAGCTCATGCTCTTTTTTAAACTTTCCTTGGTAGCTATTTTTATCCTCCATGTCCTGGCCACCTATACCTCACTTGAAATTCCAAATGGATTTTTGAGGCATGTGAACTAGTCACAAAACCTTTAGGGCCAAAGCCATTCTTCCTACTTGGTATTTAGGTAAAGATTTATCATCTTTATTACTGAAATTAACATTCTCCATTATACTATTCCATCATGTGCCTGGTTATTTCCCACCATTGACTTTGGGAGCTCCATTCAATTTCTTTTGGCTGAAGTCCTTGATATTTTCTGATTGAAGAGTTATGGAGTTATTCTGCCTTCGTGTACAAAAAAAAAAAAATCTTTAAGGGATGAAATATTATTTGACTTACTGAGCTAGAAATTTATATTTTGATTAGACAACAGAAGGTTTTTTTCTTGTTATTTGGCAAATACCTGACCTCTCTCGGTGACACTCTCCTTTACCCCTCAAAAACTTTTTCCAAAAGAACCTTCTCATTTGTGTTCCCACAAGGTGTAACTCCTGGGAAAAGAGTTTTGTAACATAGTTCTGCAGGATGAAATGAGAGCTGGTTAGCTAGGATCTTCAGCTAGGTTTGCCTAATGAACACTGGGTCCAGAAGCCGTAAGTCTAGGCTTGAAAGGTTTAGCTAAGAAAATCAGTTGTACATCAACAATGAATGAAGGTTTTCAATTCTGAAGTCAGTTTTGGGAGCAGTAAATGGAGTTGCATATTTTTTCCAAAATCTTGAGGACTGGAAAGTCTTATCTTGTGTGAGCTTTTCAACAGATGGCCTATGGCAACATGTTGGCAAAAGAAACAACAAAAGACATGATTAAGATGTATGTAAAAGGTTTATTTTTCTAAAACAGGATTGGTGCTGATGTTCCTCTTTCCAAATATGGCAATTTGATTAGGATAAGCTTACATATGCCCCAATTGCCCTCCTTCAATTTGTCAAGATCTTTAATACCCTTCTCCTTCCCCCACCCCTAGCTCCCTGGAAAAGATCCTGAATGGCAAGAAGGAAAATATCAGGGACTACAGTAGATGCCCTTGAGAGAAAGGTTCCAAGATCTCAGTGGATGCCTGAAGCCACACTATCAAATCCTCTCCATATTGTGTTTTCCCCTATACGTACCTACTGAAAAGATTTAATTTATACATTAGGCTCAGTAGGAGTTTAACAGTGCTAACAATAAAACAGAACAATCATAACAATATACCATAATGAAAGCTTTAGGAATGTGCACTTTCATGCATCTTCCACAAATATTCATTTAATATTTTCAGACCAAGGTTGATCTTGGGTAACTGAAACTATCAAAACCAAAACCAACCATGGATAAGGAGGAACCACTGGGCTAACCCCACAGAGAGAGCCCAGAGAGAGGAAAGCTCTGGCATTCCCTGGTGTTCCTGTCTCTCCTGATGTCACAATTGAAATGATCCTTCCTTCTCCAGCCTGCCTGCTCATGTCTGCCACCTCTGAGCTGCTGTCATGGCTCATCAATGAATGCTCTCTCCAGGGATGTCTTCTTTCATTGGTACTCGGAAATTCTTGGGTAATTGTTAAACTGGAAATTGCTTTTATTAAAAAAAAAAAAAAAAAAAAAAAACCCTCCAGCCTATCTTATATAACACTTTAAAATTTAAGACTTACCATTCACATAGTCACAAGCTGACAGCAATCTGCAGGTTGAGTGAATCTGATTTTTTCTCTTCCAGAAGCAGGTGGGTTGATATAATGCCAGTCTTAAATAGAAAGATTTATTTATAGTTTTAGCAGAGTGAGAAAAGAGCTGGCTTAATCAAGAGAGTACTTCTCTTATTAAGGAAGGCTCTAAGTTTAATATGCTAAATAGCCATTAGGAGACAACAAAAATGCAAATTTATGTTCTCTAAATTGGTTAACTATTCTAATTCCAGTAAAGTTCAAATGATATCTATCCATAGGGAAAATGGCCCAAAGACTTTGTATCAGATCTCAAAGGGAAAAGTGAAAACAGAAATTTGGTTGCTGTGTTAACTTTCTTCATTTATTGCACACCTCCTATTCTAAATTGCTTTAATATCTTTAATCTACCCTGCAATACAATCTATACAATCTACAATGTAATCAACAAATAACAAGCAGATTAACTCAAACTTGCAAAAAATTCCCTCAGTCTTTACAACCATGTATGTCCAAAGCATACCAACTCATACACGTATCTGTCTGACAGTTAAAGACTGAAACTGAGTCATGAACAAACTGCATTGATTAGAAGAAGTCATGCTCTTTTCCTTCCCAGTTATAAATTCAGGTGTACCATATGAACTTGGGTCACTTCATACACAAGATAGCTGTTGTCCCGTATTTTATCCATAAGGTATAGAATGCCCCAAATCATAATCAATTAAAAGGCTATTGTTTATATATACATATATAAATATCTGGGGGAGGGTGTTTGATTTAAGTGTTTAAGATGTAACTGTTTTAAAAGCTGATAAGTTTGAGCAGGAGGAAAAAAATATGTGTGTTTGCATTTTTCTTTAATGTCTTTATCAAAATATTTTTTCTGGGACTATCCCATGATTGGAAGTTTCTAACCAACAACCTAACAAAATTTTTCTTAAATGCCTGATAGCTTGTTTCTGTTCTCAAAAAATTAGTGCTAAATTCAAAGTGCATTGATTTAGGTTTATGTCTTATTGACTGTTATTGGGTAATTGTTGTGGGCATGTTGTTGGTTTTTTTTTTTTTTTTTTTTCTTTTATAACATGTAAAAACAAGTTAACTTATTTTATTAATATGTAAAATAAGTTAGAAAAATATGTTTTCTTTGCTGATGAAAAGGGCTTAAGCATTTGACATCTCAAATCTGTTGGGGTATTATTAAGAAAAGAAATGTAATAAAGGGCAATTAAAGTCACATGGGAATATTTCCTTATTGAAAGAGATAGATTATATGGACTTCGCAAGGAGCATAAGTTTTTTTAATTGCTTGAGTGATTGATGAAATAATCTACAAAACTGTCAGAAGAGGCAGGTCCATTGGAATCCTGCTCTAAATGTGGAGAGGAGACTACTCAAAGAGGAAGCAGAGGCTGGGCTATCAGTTTCTTTATCTGAAAAATTACAAGGGGGTCATGGTTTGACCTGCTGTATATTGAAATCTATGCAATATCAACCACATAATAAAGACATTCTACTTTAGTAGGAATAAATCCTGTATCACTTGCAAATTGTTTGACTTGGAAGGGTTCAGCAAGCCATATGTATAACATCATCGTCTACTTTTTCTGAATTAGCTTTCACTCAACCAGATTTTCATGATTCAAGACATCATGTAAAGTAGAAAGACAAAGAATTTAAAAGAAAAATCTTTTGTCTTTAAGCAAATTGGTAACAGGAGAAAGAGCAGGTGGTTTAGTGTTAAAGAGGGAATGAATTGAAAATTTAAAAACTGCTCTTGTGCAATCTTTCTGCTGAGAGTGAAGATGCTTTCTCTTTCCCGCTGGTATTTAAGGGAATCGGTTTTAGGAGATGTGCTCAGGTACCTGTCATTAGCTATAGTATCATCCTCAGCCTCTGTGGTTCATCTGATACCTTCCAGTGAAAGGGGTGTCACTGGAGGAGAAAGCAAAAAGTTGACAGTAATGGTACCTGCAAGTCACATTGTTAGATGACAAAAAAAAAAAAATTCGCCTCCAGGCAATGGCAAACACAAATTCTAAGGCAACTCTACCAAGAGATTCAGAAAAGGCTGCTTTGCTATTCTTTAATTGCAAATACAGAGCTTGCCGCCAGACAGGAATTTCCTTCTCCCTGGAGATTTCCTGGTAATGCTAGAACTGCCTGGGCAGCAGTCATATCTCTGACAGTGGATTTTAATTTTATACCACTAAACTAGTCTGACTAAACAAGCAATCTCCCATGAACATAGTCTTGAATGTGTTATGTGCATATCTCTGCCAACTAATATCACAAGTTAGCCAGTCTAGGAAACTTACTGATCAGGGTTAAGATGGACCCAATACATCAGGACTTGTTTTTATAAATTATGGGAAGGAGGTACTATAATGAAGCCACAATATTAAATGAAAGCTAAGCATCCTTGTAACTCAGCAGTCTGGCTTCTGCTTCTGTTCTTGGAAAGACTTCTTGATCATGTGCTACTTCATAAATTTAGAATCTCATCAAAATTTTGTGTTTTTCTTTTTGTTTTGATTCTCTCATTTTCTTCAGTCATGAGCATACTGCTCCAGCTAGCTGGCTGTTGTTTCTGTGTCATTTGATATAGTCAAAATAAAATTATGAGTTTCTACCCATTCCCTTTAAGGCAGATAAGCTTATTGTACAACCCTATGTTCTTAATTACCTCATTGTCGAACCCAAAACACAGGGCATGAAGATTAATGGGGAATAAAGCCAACTTAAAGCAAAGATGGAGAAGCCTGAGGGGAAATCCACCTAGTATTTCTACCATTGACTGGTGGAAAATATGAAAACATTGGCTTGTAGGGCTTGTCATTCTGGTGCCTTCCATCAACTCTTTTTTTAACTAAATGCAAAAATTATGACCCTTTTTCAAAAAACTTGGATTGAAAAAGAAATCCCTTGATATAGTTATGCAGGCATTGTTTCATTCCAGAGTACTCTGAACTTTGTAAACCAGGACATATCAATAAATCTCTCTAAATAATACATGTATATTAATGCCAGATATACATACACATATATACATATATATTACCTAGTACTATCTGCAGAAAAGATAAGGAAAAAGAAATGGCAGATGGAAAATAAATGACCTATCTGAAGAGTCTCACTGTTCTGTTCGGCCACCAATAAAGAAACTAAATACAACTCAATCATCCAGAAGTCAAGTTCTGAGATTTGAAAACCCAAGGAGAGTCTCCACAAATAACAGCATATACAAGAATTTCTTTGATTGAAAGACCTAAATCCTGGATGTCATTACAAAAGTTAAATCTGTAGATAATTTTAGAATTTTTATTGTCACATTAGGAGATAAATCTATTTACCAAATCTCTCTCTAAGGAAGAGGTAACACTTATGTAAACCTTTTTCTAACTACAGTCTCACTAGTCATATTATTCCTTAGCTAGAGAGATCGAGCATGCTAGTCCCGTTGCACAGAAGCAATTCACTACATCTAATCTATTCCTTTAGCCATGGGCTATTAGCTGGATATACAAAAGACTAATAGGTTACATCCATTATATACATACAGGGCTCTCATGAAAGTTAAACAAATACTTCTTTAAACATACACACAGACACAAATCCATACTATGGCATCCAGAGATTCTTAAACCTCACAGCGTATCAGTTCAAACACCTCACCGGTAATAAATTCACTGAGCACAGAACAAATGTGTAATGCAAAGAGATTACCAAGTCAGCTCCACCACCTTGATTTATATAAGCTCTTCTATTTCAGCAATACCTGGAGAAGCCAGTTGCCTGTACTTCAGTGGTCTCAAGAGCTCTCCATGGCACTACTATAAGAAAGCTGTGGGTATTAATGCAGAGTTGGTTTCAATATAAAGCACTGTTTTCTGCCCTGAGTCTTCTGGAGTTAAAAAAAAAAATGGGTTCACAGAAATGGAAAGTACCTGAAAAATGTCCCCCCGCTGGTAAGTGCAGAGAAGAGTTATTCATTGTTTAGATCATTCAATGTCTTCAAAATCGCATTTGATAAAAGCTGCAGAACATGAGCTTTTCAAGTAAATGGCAATGAATAAGCATATGTGAGAGCATTTAATTGTAGAGGAAATGGATGATGCTCATGTAGGTTTGCACTGCCTCTAACAGTGACTTCACGGTTAGGATTCCAAACTGATAAGTAAACAAAGTCTATACTGGAAATTATTTTGAATGTTTTTGTATTTATATACTTTTAAATGCTGCCAATATTAGTTCAAATAAACACCTACAGAAAATTCAGGAAACTACTTAATTCTTTCCTTCTCATCTTTGATTAGAAATTATAAAACAGATTTCTCCAGATTTTGTTTTTAAAAAAGATGCAGAAAATATTCCACTTATCCAAGCACAATCTCCTTCATTCTTTCATTCATTCATTCATTCGGTCATGCAATAGCTACCAAGTATTCATAACCGTAGTAACATCAATAAAGTCATTTTCAAATTGTGGTTCAAACATTAATCCCCATTAAATCCTTTGGTTTCCACATTGTTCAAAAACTGTCTCTCATTCCATCCTCTGAACAATATGGTTGAAAGATGGGCCTTAGTGTCCATCTGGCCAGGCATGAGTCTAGTATTAAGGACCTACCTGCTGTAAAGATCCACTCTCAGGGAGTCAGAATAGTTATGTATTAAAAAGACAAGGGTCTGGAGTAAGAGTCCTCAAGGCTCTGTTACTGGATTCATGTTTCTTTAAGGATAAAATACTGAACATCTCTGCATCCCCACCTCTCAAAGACCATAACACTACCTACCTCACAAGGGTTCTGTGAGGCTGTGGAAAGCATGAGGGAGTGGTATGTAGAAATGGGAACCTATGACAAAGGTGCTACAGGATTTAGAGTGACACAAAAAAAATTTGTGAGTTTGAACCCCTCTCCCTTGGAAGCCCCAGGTCATTCAGGATACTTCTACTCCCTTTAGGGTTAGTCTCTAAAATGGTATTGTCCATTAATTGGTTTATCTTTACTATCGCTGACTTCTACAAAATTCAAAACATATCCTCCCCTCTCTAAAAGTTGTTAGATTGGAAAAATTAATTTTAACAAGGGAGAAAAGAAATTATTCACTTCCTGGTGCTGGGGGTGGGGAATACCGTTATTTATTTCAATATAAAGTAAGAATTTGAATAGATATCTTCAAGGGGATGCATTTTATTGGAGAAACTTTTGCCTAGGGCTTTCTATTGTTTTCAGACTGACTCCCCAGCTTTCTGTACCATTGTTTTAACATACATCCCCTTTTTTCTCCTATCAGAAGGGAAGATAAAAATCTTCCTCTTTTCATGATGAATATTTTCATTCAGTCTGTTTTGCTCAAAGGACAAATTCTTTTCAACAACTATTGTAATTATTTTCTTAGAGGGCCATTTTTAATTGCCATATTGTTTAGCTAAGCCCTATTGTCTTGGTGTCCTTCAAAACTGTCAGTTGCTTTAAAATACAGGGGTGGGAGGGGGGAGCTGATAAGCACATTGTTGTAATTGATTTGTATGTTTGAATTGTCTTATCAGAAAACAAGGTTATAAATTTCATCTGTTGAGACGAAAAAATAAAATAAAATACTTTCCTAAAAAAATTGCATGTGGTTTTTAAATGTTCTAAAACAATATTTATGCTTCTATTGATCTTTTTAATATTTCATTAAGGCAATCACATTATTAATCATATAATAGAGGCTTCACATTCTGCTACATTCATCACCAGAGCTCAGTCCTTTGTTACATGAACTTGAGAAACAGCAAAATAGAATTATTCAAGACCTAAACTTGAGATAAAGTGTGAATATACCATTTTGAGGGGTCTACACTCAAGGCTAAACACAGCCTTACACTAAATGGTTACATGGGTATGAAGAAAGGGATCTTTCAAGACATATGGTGTCTTTAATCTTTCTCTTTTTTTCCTCCAGTGGAAAATATCACTGCATGTGATTGGAAATGGCCAAGAAATACCATTTCTGTCAGTTAGGAAATCTTAGGATGAGTGAAAATAACCGAACTTGATTTAAAAAAAATCCTCTGAGCCAAGAATCTGCCATAGTAATTGAAAGAAAACTAAAACAAACAATAACAAAAGTCCCCAAACCCACAACAATGTTGGTGTTTTAGTCAACTTCGACTGCCGTAACAAAAGACCATACACTGATAACTTGAACAAAAGAAATTTGTTTTCTTACAGTGAAGAAAACCAGTAAGTCCAGGACGGTCAGTGTCTGGTGAGGACTCTCCTTGAGCTATACATGGCTGCCTTCTGTATGCTCAGGTGGTCTTTGCTCCCCACCACACACATGCAGAATCAGCTCTTCTTACAAAGTCAACAATTCAATTAAATTCGGCCTCTTATGATCCCAGTTAACCTTAATTACTTCCTAATGTAAGGCCCCCAAAAAGGAAACCCCAACTCTGTCCCATGGATCGACGGCAACCCCAATCAACCGCAGGAGGCGTCACTTGATGCAAACCGCAAGAGGTGTTTATTCCAGCGCGCTGGGACCCGACTCGTGACTCACGCAGGAGTCGAGGAGTCGAGTCCCTAGCAGAAAATCTTGTAGGTTTATAAAGGCAGAGACCACACATCGGGAGGGGTCGCACATGAAAGGAAAAAAGGGAGGAAAAAAGGGGGAACAAAGCCACTGGGAAATTCCAAAGGGGGTCTGAGTTGGCTGATAACATACAACATGTTTCACAATGTTTTACAACAGGGCGTAGATTCTGGTCAATAGTTTCTGGTAATCCTACTGTTTGAGCACTATCTGGCTATCAGGCTCAATTTACTCTTTTACTCTCTGTTTGCGGCTGTTTCCTGGAACAGCTTTAAGGGCTTCGTTCCCATTACTGGGAGGGAGACCTTAGGGAGTTGAGATAAAACAGACAGCTTAAAAAATGTCCATTCTTTCACTAACAGCCCTATTTTCAAATACAATCACTTTGGGGATCAGGGCTTCAACACATGAATGGGTGGGGGGATGAGATTCAGTCCATAACAGTTGGTTTCTGCACATTGATCCAAGTGCTCTATCGCTTTTTATTTACCTTGAGTATAAGAGGTGATATATAGAATTGGAAAGGCAAGTTAGGGAAGTTGATATAAACAAAGATGGAAAAGAAAAGGATTTTCAACTAGTAAATATTTCTCTCAGTTCATTCCCTTTGCTACTCTTTGACTCTTCAAGACTCTGGCTTAGTGTCACTAATTTTCTGCCCATAACACATGATTCTTCATTCTATATGACTGAAGTCCTTAAAGAACTGAGTATCCTGATTTCTTACAACACATCCCCAGAGGTTTATTGCCATTACTCAAAAATCTTAACCACTTTAATTTCTTTCATTTTTATTTCATATCATTAGTCAACTCACTTTTTCTGGAATACCTGTCCCTCATCCAACATTCCTCCCAAACACAGCAAGTTCTCTTCATATCATGCCCCACTGCACCCTTCTATCTAATGAGAGCATTATGTAAGAGAAAAGATGTAGCAGTATGCCTCCCACTATCCAAAATCAACCCATGATTCTAGTCAGTTGTGCCATTTTCAGTATGATATGGGTTCAACCATGTGACCCAGGAGATGGGCTATTTTATTAGTTATTTTGATGTGGAAATGCTAATCGAAGTGCTCAAGCACCACAGTGTTTACTGGTCTACTAAGCCTACTTTCTAGTCCTGAAGAGTCCCATTGATTGAAATGTCAACCCTGAGACTGTCTGTTTAAAGAAGATAACTGCCTAAGGTAAAAGTTGTTGGAGATGAATACAAGTTCCCCTGCAGCCATTCTTACTGGTTCTGCAGATAGTGCAAGACCCAGGGTGTCAGTCTCTGTGTCAGTCAGGGTTTGTCTAAACTCGCCGATGCTTACTAAGGTTCCCAGAGATCCATAGTGCTGTCAGTGGCTAGTCCACCAAGCCTTTGCCCAACACCCTAGAAAACAAGTTTCAGGAATTGGGAAGGTTCAGAGACCATCAGAGTCCACATGGAAAACAGTCTTACTTTCTCAAAGATCAGATTTGTGTTTACTAAGTTTGACTTCCTCAGGAGACACTGTCCTGTGCCTTTTGTGAACACTGAAGGAGGTAAGGTACTGTTGACCTTGGCTTATGATTTTTGAGTCTGGAACCTGAATTTCTAAGACTCTCCCATTCTTTGTGTATATGTCTGTTAGCCAACTCCTCAGACATCACTTTTTCAAAGGCCCATTAAAAGACATATGATACTGAAATAATTAACAAAGGTTCTATTTTATTTGCTTTTTTCCTCGCTATAAAGGTAATATATGCTTGCTCACTGTAAAGGTTTAGAAAGTACAGATAGGCCAGAAAAAATTCTTCAATGCGCCCATCCTTTGAAGGCAATTGCAATTGTTATTATTTCTGTAGAATACCATTTGGTCTTTTTTGAAATCACCTAGGTTTTTAAATAGAGATATGAAATATTTCACTATCACGTCTAGGGCTCCTCCTGCTCCTGCTTTTTCCTTCCTTCACCCCTTTTCTTTCTCCTACTCCTCTCTTCATTAAACATTTCAGGGACTTTTGCAAATTGCCCCCAAATAACTTTTACTCCCTAAGTAGAAACAACCTACCTACTCTTACGTAGATCCTCAGAAAAAGGTCCTGAGAAAATCTTCTAGTATTCACAATGAGAGTTAGATCCTTAAAAATTGATTGTTAAAAATATTGCTCATCCTCAGACTGGTCTAAATGGTCATCTTTGAAAATTAAAAACCCTAACTAGAGGCAATAATAGCTCCCAATTACTGAGCACCTAGGCATCTGGCACAGTACAAAAGCAGGCTTATTAATCTTCCCAGGAGCCCTAAAGAGTGGCACCATCTTTATTGTGTTATAGGATTTTCACCTAGAGCTGTCAACTCCAAAATCCATCCCCTTTCCACTCTGCCATGCTGCCTCTTTCCACTTTGCCACGCTTCCCTAAGTAGACTAGAATCTAACAATCATTTCCCAAACAGGCTCCTAATTATCGGTGCTGTACACACACCACTCGATTCTGTAGCTCCCCTTGCTGTTAGTTGAGCTTCACTTCTTTCTTGTGCTTTTCTCTGACAGAGATCATGGATCTCCTACTCATCATCCATTTTATGTTCTTTGCAACAACATCCATCCAGGTGAACTCTGTTACTTCTACATGGGCCTAACAAGAAATGCTTTGAAAATAATAATTCAGTATTAATTAAGAAATAAGAATAGAGTGTAGTCTAGTTGCCTGCTCATAAAAGTCTATTGACTGTCTTAAAGGGCAAAGGGACATTTTCTCTCTGCTGAAATTATCTTATGATTGCTATCACAGCCACCACAAGGGAAAAGATTGTCATTCTTTGTCACCTTCAAAAATCTTCTACTCATGTTACTAAAGTCCCCATGGTATTAACTAGTTTAGAAAATTTGTTATGTAGCCCAAATACAACAGAGTAGTCTGTTTTACTTATGAGGTATTTTTCTTGATGAGAATGATATTTTCCAGAAATTGAAATAAATGAGGAAAATACAACTAAGTTGAACCATACCAAGACAGAGCAAACCCCATCTTTTTACATGGAATCACCTCTGTCCATTGCACAGAAGGTCAGTTCCTCACAGAAGGAAGGGAAATATTGGGTAAATGGAACAAAAGAGCATGTTTGCCTGATTAGGGAACATTTGTTACAGAGTAAGTTTGGAAATTACTATTAAGTGGTAAAGAAAAGACATAGAGACTGCTTGCTCTTCACAGAGGTTAGTGGTATAAATGGACACTGTGTGGCAAATCTAGTCCAAGCATCACAGCCACCTTCCCCAAGATGATGAAACCCCACACCCAACTACAAGGAGAGGAAAGATCATTAACAGGGGCTGCCTGCTGCCGTTGAATAAAGCAATCTGAACATGCCACTGGAAATCACCCCATTCAGGGACAGATAAGCAGAAAGGGATAGAATAATTCCAACACAGAGAGCTTAGTATATTATTCAGTTTCCCAATCAAATGCCTGCATGTTAAGCAGAGACAAAGCTGACTGCCCCTGTGTGCTTGTGTGATCTTTATGGTGCAGCATGGATTATTTATGTTCCTTCTCATCACTGTCATTTTGCCGTAGCATGCTTTCATTTGTCAGAGTTATTACATACATAATGCCCTTTCCAAGTTCCTTATATTTTGACACGTCCTGGGGTTGGTACCCGGGGAAATTTAGAAAAGCAGGCTCACTCTTGGGTGCTTTCAGAGAGATTAGAAACAAGCAAACCGATATCTGACTTCCTTGTAAATCATTCAATTGAGTACTTTTCAAGTACCTACTCCAGGTCAGCTAATTCACCAGGCACTGGGGATACTGCATTGCACTAGACACTGGAAAAAGTAGGCAACAAACCACTGTTTTAAAGTCATTTAGCAGGTTGCCTTTTATTCCAGACTCTGTCAGCTTTCTGAGGTGGAAAACAAGGATGGTGTCTCAGCTCTGATATGGAAAGCTGGGCCAAGCAAATAGCCCAGGATCACAGTGAGAAGACCTCACACAAAAAGAGTGACACACCAAAAACTCAGTTTTGCTACCAAGCACCTCTCCTGGCATAAAGTCCCCTTGGAGTAGGTTATCCAAAAGGAAAAGCCTTGAGATTGGGCCCATACAGACACTTTGCATTTTAGAGATATCTTCAAGGAAAGAGAGAAAAAAAAAATGATATGTAATAGAGTCTTGCCTCTGTATTGTGGAAATGCTTATCATGGTGGTAAAGGGCTGTGTGGAGTCAACATTCCCATGGTGGAAGGATACCTAATAGCTCTGAATAAAGTATTTACTCAATGAATGCGAGTTAGATGAGTGATGGGGTGACTTAAAAAGAGGGGACATACCACACTGAATCATATCCACAGACAAGGAATAGGAGCTTAATTGCATGAAGCTCTGTGATCAGTTTTTCACTTTTATTGGATTTATTGCTGTGTATTTTTTAATTACACAAGCAATACATATTTGTTGTAGAACCATCAGAAAACCAAATCAGAAACAAAATTTTAAAAATTCTGAAAACTCCAACATGAAAAGATAACATTGTTAACAGTTAATTAAACCAACATAAACACAGACCACTATTTTTATCATAGATATTTTAAGTAGATGCATATTGTTATCATATAGATATTTTAAGTAGGTGCATATTGTCTCATGCACCTCTTTTTCACTTAGCATTTTATTGTGAATCTCTTTCCATCATAAATATCTGCACAGAATGCCACTGTTTAATTATACTATAATTTATCTTACCAAAGTCCTATTGTTTGATATTTAGGCTGTTTCCAATATTTTTTTCTTATTACAAATGACAGTGCATTAGATAATTTTGAAAGTAAAACTTGTTTAATTTCTTAAGTTATTGGAAGTGCAGCTTCTGGAACAACATTCATGCCATTTATTTTTATGCTTTTGTAAGTAGTGATAAATTAACCTCTAGAGAGATACCAATTTATACTTGGACGAGTAGGGTACAAAGGGCTCTTTTCCTTGAACATCATGAATTACACTAGATTTTGATGAAAACATCTAAAATAAAGATTGTCAGCCAGATGTGGTGATGTAAACCTATAATTCAAGCTACTTGGAGACTGAGGCAGGAGAATTATAAGATTAAGGTCAGCCTGGGCAATTTAAAAAGACCCTGTCTCAAAATAAAATTTAAAAAGGGTCTGGGGATATAGCCCTGGGGTAGAGCACTTGCCTAGCCTGTGTAAGACCCTTAGTTCAATACCGCCAAAATTGTCCTTTTATGTGAAGCCATATACATCCCACTTGATCCTACATCATTGTTCTGTAATGACAATAGACACTTTGTCTGCAATATCTTCATCACAAGTTCTTATATCAAAAAGTTTAATAACTGGCCAAATCCAAATTTGACTTCTTACTCAACCCCAGCAAAATGATTCACTCGTTACTTTTTTCAATCAACAAAACCAAATAACATCTGCACCAGACACTCTTTCAGACGTTGCTATAAAAACACTGAATCAGACAAATAAAACTCCTAAACACAAGGATCTTATATTTTCTAGAGAGAGAAAATACACATATTAGTACATGACATACTGTTAAATAGCCATAGTGCTACCTGAAGTTGTAGATAGGGTAGTCAGGGACACACCCTCTGAGGAGACCTCTCATCAGATTCCTGGATGAACTGAGGGAGCAAACATGCCTGCAGAGATTTCCCAAAAGAAGGAAGAATATACGCAAAAGTCCTGAGGAAGAAGAGAGCTTGACATATGCCAGGAACAGCAAGAATAGATCAGTATGACTGGGACAGAGTGGAAAAAACAGGCAGTGGTTAGAAATGAAATTGACCATGAGACCAAATCAAGTAGGCTCTGACAGGCTATTTAAAGGACTTTGCATTTTCTTCTATATGAAGTAAGCATTTGAGGATTTTGAGGTGGAATGTGGTGTGACCTGATTTATGTTTTCAGAAGCTCACTTGGACTGTTACATGGACAACTGTTTGTTGGCCAAGAGTAAAATTATGGAATTCGATTAGAAAGTTCATGTAATAGTATAATCCTGTTCTGAAAGAAGACAAGAAATTAAGAAGGGATATAAAATTGGGGTTAAGTGACGAGTCCATGTGGCTCAGAGACTTTGGGTGCCTTCTCCTCTCCTTATTGTTGCTTCTAGTATTCAGTCAGTTTCCATGTGGAGGTGTCTATAGAGTAAGTTATGAGAATTACTAATGCACAAGGAATCTTTGAGCACAGACAATAATACATGTCCTAGGATTGTTAAGTTCAAACTACTACAAAAGCCTGCATTAATGTATCCTTCTAAGGAAGAAATCAAATAACTGAGTGGGAATATGAGGGAATTGTGAACAGTACCTTCCCCGAATATTTTGATGTACCAGACACTTTTTAGTCTGGTCCCTGACCAAGCTGGGCTCTAGAATAAGAACTGAGTTGAAAACACATTATTAATATGAGAGAATTAGTTATTATGCTATATTCATAATCAAATTCCTATTAGAGAACATTATGGAAGAACTAAAATAAGAGTTTAGTCCTACTTCTAGTAACCAATTCACTAAATATTACTTAAGCTTTGAGGGGCAGTAGGATTAACTTTATCATCTTAAAGCTGATTGGATTTTTAGAGAATTTAAAGATGGGACATAGTAATTTTCTTTTGAAGTCGCACACAAAAGTTAAAAGAACTACTGAATCCACAAGGATACACACTCAGCAAAAGTCTTGGGAAAACCAGTGTCTGGGTCTCAGTATGTATTGCCTTTTTATTTTTAAGTTTCTCCTTTTAATTCCCTGACACGAATGTGTAATGCTGAGAATTTATGCTAATGAAGAATGTGTCCACAAGATGTATAATGCATGCCTTTTAATTAGTTCTGCTGCTATAATTGATTAACATTTTGCCTGTGCAGTACTATTACAAAGAATCAGCAGTGAAACACTGTATGCATCCAGTCCCCGTAGGAAAAAAAAAAAAAAAAAAAAAAAGCATTGAACATTGCCATTGTGTAACATCTGCACTGCCAAAGTGAGCCTTGGTATTCCTACTGAAAGTCTGTTGGGAGGAGCTCTGAGCAGCCTGTAAAGAAGCAGCAGAAATAAAACACAAAATGAAAGGCCAAAAGGCCCAGAGGAGTGAATACAGGAAATGTTATAAGGAGAGAGAGAGATCAAAATGAACATGAAGAGTACGAAAATAACCATAAATCTATAAGGAATCTGGGGCAAATGGAGCAGATGGAAGTAAAAGCTGAGAAAATAGGGAATGCAAATTGTGTGTGCAAATGTGCATATAGACAAATGTGTGCATGCATGAATGCATATATGAGCATATCTAATTGTGCTCATAGAATAATACTAGCAGTTAAATATGAAAATATAAGCCTCCAGCATCAGCACAGAGGGTTTGCTGATTTGGTGACAGCACTCAGGACTCACTAGACCTGATGTAGTATCTGCAGCAATTGTCTCCTCGCCTCCTCTCCCATCCAGGTGAAAGGAATGTGCCTTCATCACATCACTCACTCTCCTCCAGGTGTATTGTTGTGTCAACCCTGTTTGAGGTGCTAGGCAGATAGCTCTAAAGAGAGAATGTTTCCTTGCTTCAAATTGCTTACAGTCCACTGCTGAAAAGAACCACAGAACAGGGTGAGGTTTTGAGAATAAGAAAGTGGATCCAGGCATAAATCTGGAATGATTTAAGGAAGGGTTTGTCGCTTATTTCATTTTTTTCTTTAATTGCTCTTTTTTTTTCTTAATGTGGTGCTGAGGATAGAACCCAGCACCTCACGTGTGCTAGGCAAGCAGTGCACTACCACTGAGTCGCAACCCCAGCCCTTAAGTGGTTTCTATCTGGTGATGGTGATATGAAAAGCAGGTAGAACTGGATGCAGTGGGGCATGCCTATAATCCCAGTGGCTCAGAAGGCAGAGGCAGGAGGATGGAGAGTTCAAAGCCAGCCTTAGCAAAAGCAAGGTGCCAAGCAACTCAGCAAGATCCTGTCTCTAAATAAAATACAAAGTAGGATTGAGGATGTGGCTCAGTGGTCGATGCCCCTGAGTTCAATCCAGGTGCCCCCCACCACAAAAAAAAAAAGCAGGTGGATAAAAGGGAGGTCCAGGCTAAGGAACCATCGTGGCCAAAAGACATGACAAAAGAAGGACTGGGCATTTTTAAGAAATATAAATAGTGCAGGATATTGAAAAAGGGGACAGGAGCTGGGGGACTGGCAATAACAAGGTTGTCTGGCAGAGGCCAGATCATGAAGAGAAGACCTCTCTTAAGGGAATTGATTCAAACAAAATTCAGCAAGTGTCCTCACTTTAAGAGTTCTCACAGATCATGCAGTGCAATGAAGAGTATGAAGTCCAAGTAAGGGAGAAAACGGCAAAATTCCTTAAAATTTTTCCTCCTGTGCCTTTCTTTGCAAAATACCTGTCTCACATCAGAAGTACTTAACAAAAGCTTGTTACACACAGTTGGAGACCTGTTGGCTTATATAAATGCAGTTGAACTTAGCTCTCAAGCCTCCATAAACTACCCTTGAGCCTACCTATTTAGATGCTATAAATTCATAATAACTGTTATTAACCAATAGTCCTACTCTTTTTCTTTTATTGGTCATCTCACTCTTTCCATTCTCCTTAACAATGATCCCAGAGCTTTTCACCTGTCCAGTCTTTTCCCTATCACTCCATACTCTCAATGGATAACTCCCAATTTGCAGAGAAATTAGGAACCATCAAATAGTAGTTCCTCAGTTCCCTGCTACCAAATACCCCAGTACTCACACATCCATATTCACCTCCTTCCTACCACAGTAAGGGAGCTATCCAGATCCCCACATATTTTAGTTCTATTCTTCCATTATTTCTGTAAATTTACACTAGTGAGCATCCCTTCTTGCAAGTCTCCCATTAAAAGAACACCATCCACTAACCCACATTCCTGCCTAGCAATTCATCACTCTGCCCACTGTGGCAAAAGAATTTCTCAAATATTTTGTTACCATCACTTGATCTCTATTTTCTCACTTTCCATTCTTTCTTCCACCCACATCCATCCACCAAAGCAGCTCTTACTCAGATCACCACTGCTTTCTAACATGAAGTCCAACATTTTTCGGTGTTCATCTTACTTCTTTCTGCATTTCACACTCTTGCCCATGCCAAACACTTGAAACACTCTCTTCCCTTGGCTCCCATGACAAAGTCTCCTGGTTTCCTCCTACCCTCTAGGATTGTCTTATCTCCTCCTTCACAGCTTTAAGTTGCTCACGGCTCAACCTCAGTCCTTTTTTAATCCTCACTCTAGGTTCCCTCCTTGGATAATTGCATCCTTTTCTACATCATCAATTACATTCTGAAAAATCTTTTGAATTTTAAACAGGTCCAAGTCTTCATCACCATGAACTTACCACCATTTTTTCTCATAGTATTACTATACTCTCCCTCCAACCTGTCTCCCTGAATGATTTTTGGTTCCCTTTCCATAGTTTCTCTAAGTCTTAACTAGAGTGAATGTTTTGTAGAACAAATCTGCTATGCTAAACTTTTTTTCCTTTCTGCACAGTCCCTCACACACACACATTTTTAAAACATTGTTCATGGCTTCCTATCATTTTTAAGAAAAATGCCAAAAATACTTAACATGGCCTTATAAGGCCCTCTGTGCTCTTGTCCCCACCTATGCATTCACTCCCACTTCGCTCTTCTCTTCCCTCAATCTCTGTACTATTATGCCCTAGCAGGTTTTCAGATAAACTATCTTTTCTCCCACTACAAGCTTGGTGCATACTCTATTCCATCTGCTTGGAAAACAAATGCCCTTGGAACACAAATTCCTTCCTTCATCCAGTAAGTGTTTTCTTATAACTTAGCTTTGTGCTTAATTCTAATTTGTTCAGTGAAGCCTTTTGCAACAACCAAGCTCTTCATCCTGTTTGAAGTCAGAGGTGATCACTAGTCTTAATCTTTATTACACCTTATCATCCCAAAGTAGCTGTATTGAAGAGTACTGAGAGAGATCACTAATAGTGGATATAGTACCAGCTGGGATAAAATATAGAGTTAGAGTGATACCTTATAATTTATGTATATGCCTGAACCAATGGTCAATAATCACATCTTTTCGTTCACAACTAGAAAACCCCAACTAGGAACCCAATAGTGGAGGTGTGTTTGGTACCTCTTGATATTACATTTAATCATCTGTACTCAAAATGTTTGCCCCTTCATTCCATACTCAACACTCCACTGGTCCTCAAGGTTAGGACCTATGGGAGAGACATTTCTACTATGACAAAGCTAATACTTCCAATAAATGAAATCCAAGTTGCACTATGGATATTTGGGGATCATATACCTTATGCAAAAAGGGGAGTCATGGGATTGGCTGGGGGTGATTGACCCTGACAATAACAGGAAATGTGGTTGGCTAAATGAAGTTTGAACCCAGAGGATACACTAAACCACCTCCTACCTCACTCTGTTCACCTTAAGGGCAAACTCTAAAACACACATAAGTAGGACCACCACAAACTTTGTCTTTTCAAAACTAAATATTAAGGGTACCAGACAAAGAATTCTGACAATCTGTAGATGCTATATAGAGAAAGGGGGGATGTGGAGAGATAATTAAAAGGCATAAAAATAGCGAATACTAGTCATGGCCACGTAGCATAAGCCAGGGCATCCCTTTGTGCATCTCTGCTTGCTTCTCCCCCTTCCTTCCCCCTTGCATTAGTATGTCAGTGGTGATGAACTTTCCCCTTTAGTCCATAAGTTGCAGAATTCTGAGATGGATTCATAACAGAACAGGAACAGAGGCATTACCCAGAGTTCCTGGAAATGAAGAATATAGACACCACATTATATCTGGATGCACTAGAGATGGGCACTACTGAAAGTTCATTTATTCATTGATTCAGAAAAACATGACTAAAAAAGATACGTATGTTTCTATCACGGTTCACATACTGCTATGTCAGGAGAGGTGATTTGGGGGTTTGATTCTGAAGAGCTCTACAAAAGTTATAGCAAGACTTTTCACTGCCTAGGTGGGATATGGGAACTTTATGTTCACTGTGCCCTTGCATAAGAAAGGACAAGAACTTCAGCACCACATAATTATATTTCCTGTCTCTTAAATCACAACCGTCTTTATATGAACGTCATATACTGTTTCAATTCTTGCATGTTTTATGGTTTGTGATTATTTCTGTAAAACGAGGGTAGCCTGGTGAGCCCATGATAAATCCCAGCAAAATTTTCTGCATATTTAATAAACAGTAGAAACTGAGCTGCAGATAGAGGCATGAGAGGAACCAACACCTATTTTCCTGGACAGACTTCTGTGCTGTCCATGTGTATAGAGACAATGCCATTTGGGTAACCGAGTTTTATTCTTGTAAGCTAAAACCAAAAGTGGGTTGTTTAGCTGCTGTTGTGTCTGGTGTCCAGAGGATTTAAAGGGAAAAGCATACATCTTAGACTTTTATTCCATTATATTCACCATTCTCAAAGAAGGTAGATATTAGAACTGAGGAGAAAATTCCTTTGTAACCATAAACAAATGTTCTTTTAGACCAAAGGAAGACGAGAAACTTGTATAGTGACTCAGATCATAAAGGTACTAAAAAATGTTTGGGAACAAATCAATAACATTTATTTAATGAACACCCATTACGAATCAGACAAGACCCTTCAAATTCATCCTCACAATATAACAAAACCAAAATGCTACACATTTGAAGATGCTAATTGTATCATTGTGGTGAGAAATTGAAAATAATCATTATGCCCCAAAATAGAGGGATAGCATGATAATTTTGACTTATCAGCAAACTAAAAAAAAAAAAAAATGCAACCAATAAAATGATAAGGCAGGATGCTGGGGGAAGGGATAATGGAGATGCACATGACTGTTTTGGTTTCCAAGCTTACAAATCAGATGTGTCACTCCAATTGCCCTGGGGAGAAGTGAATGAGGGAGCAGGGAAAAATTAGTGTTTTCTGTTGGCAGGGATCAAACCTTGTTAATATAGAAGGAAGAATTTCGACTCTCTCTCTAGAAGATGTGTATTAACCCATTTTTCATTACTATAGTGAACTACTTGAGGCAATCTACATATGATGAAAAGTAAGTCTATTTAGCTCAGTTTGGAAGCTGAAAATTCAAGCAGAGCAGTGCTGGGTTTGATGAGGGCCTCATGGCAGATCAGTGGTGGGAGCTCCTGTGAAAGGAGACATCACTCAGCAAGAGGGAGCCAACTCTGGGTGGGCCAGCCTGCCTACTTTTGTTTTGTACTGCAGATTGAACCTAAGGGTGTTTTACCACCTAACTGTATCCTCAGGCTTTTTTAAAGACAGGGTCTTGCTCAGTTGCTTCGGACCTTGCAAACTTGCTGAGGCTGGGCTGGAACTTGCAATTCTCCTTTCTCAGCCTCCCAAATTGCTGGGATTATGGGCATGTGCTACCATGCCAGGTTCAGGCTGCTCTTTTTCTAACAACTCCCTTACTAAACTAAAATTACCAAGGGGTCCCTTGGGAACTATTTTGCTCCATTCTAAGGGCAGTGCCCTCAATAACCTGATGACCTCCCACAAATACTTCTACATCATCTCCACTCAGTCCACACTAGGGACTAAGCATCCAACACATGAGCCATTATGGGAAACCCAAACCATATTCAAAACATAACAATATGCCTTGGCAAAAATTTTGCAAGCATATCCATACAGCAAATAACTAGCAAAGGGACTGATAGATTGTATTTATCTTCATAGCTATTGCTAAATTTCTCTCCAGAGAAGTTGCCCCAGTTTTCTCCTGGAGACAAAATCTAAAGGTTTTTATTACCCATCCTCTCAACACCAGCTCTGTATATCATTAAACATTTTAATTCTCATCTGATGGGGAGGAAGGGGAATGATATCTCATCATTACTTTGGATTTGCATTTTATTAATTATGAATGAAATTGAGCTTCATTCCATGTTTGTTTATTTTTTAACTATTTGCTTTGCTTTCTTTCTCTAAACCACGTTTTATGTGTTTTCCCCTGTGTGTTTAAGATTTCCCACCTTTTTATTACCAATTTTTAGGAGGATTTAGTGAACTAAAATAGTTAACCATTTCTTACATGCTGAGAACCTGTTCTCTTAAACTGTTATCATCTTTTACTCTTTTTTTTATTACACAACTTTAAACTTGAACATATGTAAATTTGTCGATATTTTCTGATGTCTGAGGAAACATAATGTTGGTTTTACGGTGGGTGACTCGTTTACTAAGGGATCACAGCACAGTGCAGACCGGACTGGATATTTCCCCAACCCTGTCAATGAGTAATCTTTCCTATCCATTTAGACAGTGTTTTGGGCTGCCACCAAAAGGTAAGGAGCAGGCCATCTATCTGCTTTTAGAGAGCACATCAGACTTTGTCTGTTTTGGTAATGGTGTTCTAGAAACATTCATTACAGGGAAAAAATGAATGAATGCTGCTAAAATTAGGAAAAAAATTTGAACTCGCCTGTTCATTAATTTGTGATTTAGAAAACCAAAAAAATGCTACCTCCAGTTGACTTGAAAGCAAAGTAATATATGACAGTTGTCTGCTGGACATTGGTTCCCATTTCCTCCTCCTGTCCCACCATGGCTTCCCACTTCCAGGTCTAGCTGATATTTACTTTCCTGACAGAGGAGAGCACAGTAACCCAAACCTGTGCTTTACACATGCTGTTTCACCAATTGTTTGATGAAATGGTAGAGACTATGGGGAACTAAGTTAGGACAGAGAGTGCCAAGTGATTTTAGCACCTGCCATTGGAGACTCTCCTCTGGCAGGCAGACATGACTGCAGGCATTCACTGAAGCCAGACACCTGGACTGGAATCTCCCGTGGCAGGGATGCCCAGCTGCTGAGGGTACTACTCTTAACCTTCTGTTTGCCACTGACTAGAAGTTATGAGGTTCCTGAGGAGAACCACACACTTTATTGACTTGTAAGGGATCTGACAGTGAACATGGCACTTCCATATGCAGAATTTCACCAGTGCATAGTGATGATAGCCCTGGACTTAAAATCAGAAAAATGTGGCTTCCCCTCTCACAGATGTGTATCACACAATAAAAGAAACAATAACCATTAAAAGAAAAGAAATGATACATTAGCCTATTGAAATTAGAAATGCCAGATTATCAAAATACTGAGTTTTCCTCTTTAAGATACATTGGAATGAATAATGTTAAAATTATAATATCATGGAGGTAAAGTGGATTTCTGCTTTACTGCATTTGTTTAGGTACTTTCTATCGAATCTGATCATCTCTTTTAATTGGAATATTTGATCATGTACATATAATTATCAGTATCATTGGGCTTAGCATTCTGTTTTTTTGGCTGGGGGGTATGCTGGGGATTGAACTTGTGCTTGCAAAGCAAGATAGTATATATATATACATACTATCTTGGTATTTGTTTTCTATTTCACCTGCTTTGGTTGTTCTTTTTTCTCATTTTGCCCCTATTTTTTGCCTTATTTTGGCTTACCTGAGCATTCATGAGATTCTTTTTCTCTGCTATTAGCTAACTGACTTCATCTCTTTGTGTTTCAATATTTATGCAATCTTTTATCATATGCAAATTTGCCATATTTCAATTTTACTTCAAATAATGCAATCATGTAAAATATACGGCCCTTCAAATATGTAATGCCATTTATGCCTCATCCTTTGAACTGTTATTGTTTTTACCTCACAATATATTTCCAAATTTATTTGAGATGCATTACATACCTAAATGTGCATAATACAATTAGAAATCTAAAATGAAATGGGACTACCACTTGGATGTAGAAACTGTTTTGCAAGGGAAAATAATAACTGTAAAGAAAAAGATGATATATCAAACTTCATGAAAATTAGAACTGCTCCTCAAAACATATCATTAAGTAAATAAATAGGCGAGTAATAGATTGTGAGAAAATATTCACAAAGCATATTTCTGACAAAGAATTGATATCAAAGGTAAATGATGAACTTCTCTAACAACATAAAAGACAAATAATTCAAAAAAGGCCTAAAATCTTAAGCAGACCCTATGAAATGAAAATATAAAATGACCAATAAAGACATTAAAATGTGCTCAGCACATTCTTCACAGAAATGTATAATAAAACCACATTGAGACACTGCCACGCCCACCACAATGACCAAAATTTAAAAGACCAATAACAATTATCATTGTTGAAAATGTGTAGCAACTAGAACTCATACGCATTGTAAATATTAATCAAAGACACACAAAGTCATATGTCCGCAATAATTCTTGTAGAAGAAAATCCATAGTACATTTATTGTACTATCAATAAACTTGAAGTAGCCCAGTGTCTATCAACAGAACATATATATTTAAAAATATAGCATATTCGTGAACAATGAAAAACTGCTCAGTGACAATAAGGAATACATTTCAAAAGATTATATTGAATTAAAGAATCTGGGAAGTTCTGGAAGAGCAAAATTTTTTTTCTTTTTATTTTATTTTAATTAAAAATCATAAATTTACATAGGGCAATGTTGTTTGATTCATTCTCTTATTTTTTCCCTTCCCCTCCCACCCCTCTTTTCCCTCTATACAGTCCTTCCTTCCTCCATTCTTACCACTCTCCTTATCCCTAACCCTAAACCTAACCTAACCCTAACACTAACCCCTCTTACCCGCCCCCATATGTCCTCATCCGCTTATCAGCGAGATCATTTGTCCTTTAGTTTTTTGAGATTGACTTATCTCACTCAGCATGATATCCTCCATTTCATCCATTTGCCTGCAAATAACATAATTTTGTCATTCTTCATGGCAGAGTAATATTTCATTGTATATATATGCCAGTTTCTTTATCCATTCATCAACTGAAAGGCATCTAGGATGGTTCCACAAACTGGCTATAGTGAATTGAGCAGCTATGAACATTGATGTGGCTGTATCTCTGTAGTATGCTGATTTTAAGTCCTTTGGGTATAGGCCAAGGAGTGGGATAGCTGGGTCAAATGGTGGTTCCATTCCAAGCTTTCTGAGGAATCTCCATACTGCTTTCCAGAGTGGCTGCACTAATTTGCAACCCCACCAGCAATGTATGAGTGTACCTTTTCCCCCACATCCTCGCCAACACCTATTGTTGCTTATGTTCTTGATAATCGCCATTCTAATTAGGATGAGATGAAATCTTAGGGTAGTTTTGATTTACCTTTCTCTTATTACTAGAGATGTTGAACATTTTTTCATATATCTGTTGATTGCTTGTACATCTTCTTCTGTGAAGTGTCTGTTCATTTCCTTAGCCCATTTGTTGATTGGATTATTTGTATTCTTGGTGTAGAGTTTTTTGAGTTCTTTATAGATTTGGGATATAAGGGCTCTATCTGAAGTAAGAGTGGCAAAGATATTCTCCCACTCTGTAGGCTCTCTCTTCACATTACGGATAGTTTCCTGTGCTGAGAGAAAACTTTTTAGTTTGAATCTATCCCAGTTGTTGATTCTTGCTTTTATTTCTTGTGCTATGGGAGTCCTGTTAAGGAAGTCTGATCCTAAGCCAACAAGTTGAAGGTTTGGACCTACTTTTTCTTCTATAAGATGCAAGGTCTCTGGTCTGATTCCCAGGTCCTTGATCCATTTTGAGTTGATTTTTGTGCAGGGTGAGAGATAGGGGTTTAATTTCATTCTGTTGCACATGGTTTTCCAGTTTTTCCAGCACCATTTGTTGAAGAGGCTATCTTTTCTTCATTGCATATTTTTGGCCCCTTTGTCTAGTATGAGAAAATTGTATTTATTTGGGTTTGTGTCTGTGTCATCTATTCTGTACCATTGATCTACCTGTGTATTTTGGTACCAATACCATGCCGTTTTTGTTACTATTGCTTTGTAATAGAGTTGAAGATCTGGTATTGCGATACCCCCTGCTTCGCTCTTTCTACTGAGGATTGCTTTAGCTATTCTGGGTTTCTTATTCTTCCAGATGAATTTCATACTTGCTTGCTCTATTTCTGTAAGGTACATCATTGGGATTTTAATTGGAATTGCATTGAATCTATATAGCACTTTAGGTAGTATGGCCATTTTGACAATATTAATTCTTCCTATCCATGAACATGGGAGATCTTTTCATCTTCTAAGGTTTTTTTTAAATTTCTTTCTTTAGTGTTCTGTAGTTCTCATTGTAGAGGTCTTTCACCTCTTTGTGAGATTGATTCCCAAGTATTTTATTTTTTTGATGCTATTGTGAATGGGGTAGTTTTCCTAACTTCTCTTTCTGAAGATTCATCACTTATGTATAAAAATGCATTGGATTTATGAGCATTGATCTTGTAACCTCTATTTTACTGAATTCACTTATGAGTTCTAAGAGTTTTCTAGTGGAATTTTCGGGTTCCTCTAAATATATAATCATGTCATCAGCGAATAGGGATAGTTTGAGTTCCTCTTTTCCAATTTATATCCCTTCAATTTCTTGGTTTGTCTAATTACTCTGGCTAGAGTCTCAAGAACAATGTTGAATAGGAGTGGTGAAAGAGGGCACCCTGCCTTGTTCCAGTTTTTAGGGGGAATGCTTTCAGTTTTTCACCATTTAGAATGATATTGGCCATGGGCTTAGTGTAGATGGCCTTGACAATGTTAAGGAATGATCCCACTACCCCAATTTTTTCTAGTGTTTTGAGCATGAAGGGATGCTGTATTTTATCAAATGCTTTTTCTGCATCTATTGAAATAATCATGTGATTCTTAACTTTAAGTCTGTTGATATGGTGAATGACATTTATTGATTTTTGGATGTTGAACCAACCTTGCATCCATGGGATAAAACCCACTAGTGGTGCACTATCTTTTTAATATATTTTTGTATGCGATTTGATAAGATTTTGTTGAGAATTTTTGCGTCGATGTTCATTAAGGATATTGGTCTGAAATTTTTTTTCCTCGATGTGTCTCTGTCTGGTTTAGGTATCAGGGTGATATTGGCTTCATAGAATGAGTTTGGGAGGGTTCCCTCCTCTTCTGTTTCATGGAATACTTTGAGGAGTATTGGAATGAGCTCTTCTTTAAATGTTTTGTAGAATTTGGCCGAGAACCCATCTGGTCCCAGACTTTTCTTTGTTGGTAGGCTCTTCTATTTCATTGCTTGAATTTGATTTATTTAAGTTGTGTATGTCCTCCTCATTCAGTTTAGGTAATTCATATGTCTCTAGAAACTTGTTGATGTCTTCGAGGTTTTCTGTTTTGTTGGAGTATGGATTTTCAAAATAGCTTCTAATTATGTTTTGTATTTCACTCATGTCTGTTGTGATATTTCCTTGTTCATTCCAAATTTTAGTAATTTGAGTTTTCTCCCTCTTTCTCTTTGTTAGTGTGGCTAAGGGTTTATCGATTTTGTTTCTTTTTTCAAAGAACCAACTATTTATTTTGTTAATTTTTCTGATTGTTTCTTTTGTTTCAATTTCCTTGATTTCGGCTCTGATTTTAACTATTTCCTGTCTTCTACTACTTTTGGTATTGGTCTGCTCTTCTTTTTCTAGGGCTTTGAGCTGTAGTGTTAGGTCGTTTATTTGTTGATTTCTACTTCTTTTGTTGAATGCACTCCATGATTTTGATATGATGTGTCTTTGTTCTCATTTACTTCTAAGAATTTTTTAATTTCCCTCCTGATGTCTTCTGTTATCCTTTGATCGTATAATAGTGTATTATTTAATCTCCACGTATTGGAGAAGTTTCTGTTTTTTATTCTGTCATTTATTTCTAGTTTCATTTCATTATGATCTGATAGAATACAAGGTAGTATCTCTATCTTCTTGTATTTGCTAACAGTAGCTTTGTGGCATAAAACATGGTCTATTTTAGAGAAGGATCAATGTGCTGCTGAGAAGAAAGTGTATTCATTCTTTGTTGAATGGTATATTCTATATATGTTGGTTAAGTCTAAGTTGTTGATTGTGTTATTGAGATCTATGGTTTCTTTATTCAATTTTTGTTTGGATGATCTATCCAGTGGTAAGAGAGGTGTGTTAAAATCACCTAGTATTATTGTGTTGTGGTCTATTTGATTTCTGGAATTGCGAAGGATTTGTTTGACGTACATGGATGAGCCAATGTTCGGGGCATAGATATTTATGATTGTTATGTCTTGCTGATTTATGCTTCCCTTAAGCAGTATGTTATGTCCTTCTTTATCCCTTCTGACTAACTTTGGCTTAAAGTCCACATTATCTGAAATGAGGATGGATACTCCAGCTTTTTTGCTGAGTCCATGTGCATGGTATGTTTTTTCGCATCCTTTCACCTTTAGTCTATGGATATCTCTTTCTATGAGATGGGTCTCTTGCAGGTAGCATATTGTTAGATCTTTCTTTTTAATCAAATCTGCCAGTCTATGTCTTTTGATTGATGAGTTCAGGCCATTAACATTCACGGTTATTATTGTGATATGATTTGTATTCCTAGTCATTTGACTCATTTTTGTTTTTTGACATGATTTGGTTTCTCCTTTATTTGGCTAGTCCTTTAGGCTAGTTCCTCTCGTTGCTGATTTACATCGTTGTCTTTCATCTCTTCCTCATGGAATATTTTGCTGAGAATGTTGTGTAATGCCGGCTTTGTTTTTGCAAATTCCTTTAGCTTTTGTTTATCATGGAAGGATCTTATCTCATCGTCAAATCTGAAAGTATGTTTTGCTGGGTATAAAATTCTTGGTTGGCATCTACTTTCTTTCAGGGCTTGGTAAATGTTGTTCCAGGCCCTTCTAGCTTTTAGGGTGTGGATTGAAACATCTGCTGATATTCTTATTGGTTTCCTCCTGAATGTAATCTGATTATTTTCTCTCGCAGCCTTTAAAATTGTGTCTTTATTTTGTATGTTAGGTATTTTCATAATAATGTGCCTTGGTGTAGGTCTGTTGTAATTTTCCATATTTGGAGTCCTATAAGCCTCTTGTACTTGGTTTTCCATTTCATTCTTCAGATTTGGAAAATTCTCTGATATTACTTCATTGAATAGATTGTTCATTCCTTTGGTTTCTTTCTCTAAGCCTTCCTCAATCCCAATAATTCTTAAATTTGGCCTTTTCATGATATCCCATAATTCTCATAGATTCTGTTCATGATTTCTTACCATCTTTTCTGTTTGGTCAACCTTGTTTTCAAGATTAAATATTTTGTCTTCAATATCTGAGGTTCTGTCTTCCAGGTGATCTATTCTATTGTTTACACTTTCTATGGAGTTTTTAACTTGGTTTATTGTTTCCTTCATTTCAAGGATTTCTGTTTGATTTTTTTTCAGTATATCTAACTCTTTATTGAAATGTTCTTTTGCTTCCCTTATTTGCTCTTTTAACTCTTGATTGGTGCGTTCATTTAATGCCTGCATTTTTCTTTCATCTCCTCGTTTGCTTCCCTGATAGTTTTAATTATGTACATTCTGAACTCCCTTTTGGACATTTCTTCTGCTGTGCTGTCATTGGGTTTTATTGATATAGTATCTAGGTTTGCTTTGGACATTTTCTTCCCTTGTTTTCTCATATTGGTCAGATGTCAGTGGGACTCTGTGATATTGTAGATTTCCTCTATTGGCTTATAGTGTCCCTGTAGATTTCCAGTGTATCACCTACCAGCCTTCAGTAGCCTAAAGTCTTGGATTAACTTGATAATGTAGTGCTTCCGAAGAACGCTGCCCCTAGCCCACTACTGGTTGCAAGGAGAGAGACCTGGAGAGGTCTCTTGCTGCCCAGCCCTGGTCCCAGAGGCTGCTTGCAGGTCGGAGGTCTCCACTGGCTTGGGGACTTGTGGCTGGCTCTGTGTAGACAGGCTCTCACTGGGCGGTCTGCCCGAGAAGCTAGCCTAGAGAGGCGCTTCCTGCCGGAGGGGGCTGGGCTGCTTGGGGAAGTCCCTGGGGCCCTGTGCTGGTCACTGAAGCAACCTGCGGGCGGGCCGGAGCTGGCAGCAGGGCAGGCAGGAGCTTTTGTGCAGAAAGGCTCTCACTGGGGGTCTGCTCCGCGAGGCTGGAGAATCTGTCCCTGTGGGAGGAGACCACCGCCAGACTGCACAGAGCTGCCTGGGGGAGACTCTATGTGCCCTGTCCTACTCTAATAAGCCACTCGAATCCGGGCCTGCCGCCCAGCTGAGCTTCACTGGGTGGGGGAGACTCACTCCATGGTTCTATTTTAGTCGGATTCTCTCAATGCCTCCCCTTCTTGAATCCTGGGTTCTGGAGCAACTGGAGATGCAGTCACCCTCTAGTCCGCCATGTTGGATTGCCCTGTGGAAAAAGCCTGCAGCTGTAGGGGGACAAGGCTGCCTGGAGAGGTCTCTGGCTGCCCAGCCCTGGTCCCAGAAGCTGCTTGCGGGTCGGAGGTCTTCACTGGCTTGAGGACTTGTGGCTGGCTCTGTGTAGACAGGCTCTCACTGGGCGGTCTGCCCCGAAAAACTAGCCTAGAGAGGTGCTTCCCGCCGGAGGGGGCTGGGCTGCTTGGGGAAGTCCCTGGCGCCCTGTGCTGGTCTCTGAAGCAACCTGCGGGCAGCTGGAAGAGCAAAATTAATCTATGAACAAAATACAAGGATTGCCTAAGGAGGGAGCGCTGTGATTTGGAGGGGTACCAGGGAACTTACTGGGGTAATGGCAATGTTTTGTATATTGACTATAGTTTGGGCTACACAGTATATACACTTGTCAAAAGTATGAATAATACACTTAAGTTCTATGAATTTCACTAAATTTAAAGAAAAGCACTATAAAATATTGCCAGGAGCGGTGGCTCATGCCTGTGATTCCAACAATTCAAGAGGCTGAGGCAGGAGGATTCCAAGTACAGGCAGCCTTAGGAGGCCCTGAACAACTTAGGGAGATGCAATCTCAAATACAAATAAAAAAAAAAAAGTCTGGGAATGTACCTCAGTGGTAAAGTGCCCCAGCTTTCAATCCCCAGCATATATATATACATATGTATATGTACACATGTACATATGTATATATATATATATATACTCACACACATGTATATGTATATACACACATATGTATATATATATACACATGCATATGTATATATATACACACACCTCATATATGTGTGAGTATATGTGTGATTGTATATATACATACAGTATATAAGACTATCACTAATCATTTTCATATTGACATTTAGGGATAATTTGTGCTAGTATCTGTAACTTTAAAATGCACCAAAAATTAATTGCTGAATTGCTGGAGAGATGGATTGATTGATAGTATAGTTAATGTCAGAATTTGGGGGTAAAAGAGGGTGTGTGTGGTTCACTGTATAATACTTTCAAATACCTTATATATGTGAAATATTTCAAATAAAATATTAGAAAAACAATGCATATGTGAGCCTTCTATTAACTTCAAAGGTCTATACAAAACACATAATTCTTACTATCTCACCTTATAATTCTGAGATTTAGATGACTAACTCCTATAAAAATACCCTGATTAACCAATTAATGACATGGTACCATTATGAGTTCTTAGAGAAAACTCTTGAGGGAGGATGATGAAAGTAACAAGCAGAAAGTGTATTCTATCCTAAAAACAGCAGAGCATTGCATCAAAATGAAATGCTTCAAGCCACTTAAATCAGATTCCTTCTACGGTAACAGTAATAAGAGGTCAAAACAATCACAGTTTAGTTCCTACTATGTGTCACCTTGTGAGAATCCTTTTACTTGATTTTACTAAATGCTCACAATTAACTTCTGAGATAGATATTATTGTCCCTATTTTACAACTGAGAGAATTGGGTTTCCTGAGATGAGCAAATTGTCCCAGTCATACACTGTCATGGGATGATGCCATGATTTTAAACTAGGGCAGCCCATCTCCAAAAATCCAAAATCCATGTCATCAACAGCTTTGCTTCACTTTTTCCATTTGAACTTGCAGCCATGAGAGAACTCTCAATCTCCTGGGAGAGCCTGTCCCATAGTTGAGAAGCTCTGCTTGATCTATTTCTTTCCTTAATCTGTAATTGGACTCTGAAACATCTACAAAATACAGAGTCTACATTTTTGCCAAGGTATGTGTCTTGCTTGTCAGTTAGATACACCTTGTCCCTTTAAAGTCTTTGTTTCCTATGGACATCCCAGGAGAAAACCTGTAGAAGAAAGAGCAAGCAGAAACAGAGTGAGATGAGAGACAGGGAGGTGATTCTAATGCTGGGAGAAAGCAGGTGTCTAACTGTTGGCCAAAATGTTAAATTACTAGAGCAATTCCATATCCCAATTTGCCATGATGCCAACTACCCAGAATTAACAAAGACCTGCATGTATCAGCAAACAGCTGAAGATAATTTTCAGCAACACTGTGCCCAAAGCAAAGAAAGTCATTCTAAAGATCTCATTAAACCTTTCGAGCCTGAATGTTCATCTGATTTCATTGTAAGTCACAGACTTTGCCTCCTGCACTCTCCAAAGTCTCTGGCATCAACATTTTTCTGGGAAAATGATGTGTCAGAGTGAGCAGGCCTGCTTGTCGTGTCTTGCAAAATCAAACTGTGCTATTCCTCTCCTAGTGAATTATGAGACATTTCCATTTTTTATTTTTTTTATTTTTTTCTCTGAAGTTTGGTGTTGTTTGTTTTAAGGTCTGCCTTTTCCAAGAGTACCAAAATACAAAAGATGGTTCTTTGTGTATTATTTGGTATGTGCCTTTCTGAAATGAGTGAGGCCCCCGACTTGACCATCAAGGCATCAGTGGTAAAGAAGGCCCCTCTCTGTTTATCTGTTTCCTATCTCTTTAATTAGTACATCTTCAGATTATTTTCAGATTTTTAAGAAAACAATATGAACTTCTGGAGGAAAAAAAATTGAATTGCTCATAGTCGTGCAGGCCAGCAGTGTCTGTTCAATAATACTATACCTTTGAAACTATATTTTAAGAAGTTTTATGGTGTCCTCACTCCTCATCCCATCCAAATTCCTCACTGTATATCATAAAGAATACACATCCTACAGCATGTATAATTAGAAAAATGAGAAATTATACTGACTTATGCATGACCTATCAAAATGTATAAATGCATTCTACCATCATGTACAACAAATTAAAACAAAGAAAAAATATTAAAAAAAGAATACACACACACACACACACACACACACACCACACACACACACCTGAGCAAGTATTAATTCTGACTCAACTAACTGGGTTCAGTAACAAAATATTCCTTTATGATTATTCCTTTCTATTGAATGAGCTCAGAATTAGCAGTAAATCCAATCCAGGAGCACCTGCTCTAATTCACCAGACCACAAAACTGATGGAACTATTCATCATTAAGTTAGAACTGTCTTAGTCAGGTGTGGTGACTCATACATGTAATCCCAGTTACTTGGGAGGCTGAGGCAGGTGGATGGCAAGATTGAGGCCAGCCTTGGAAACTTAGCAAGACTCTGTCACAAAAACATAAAAAATAAATAGGACTAGAGATGCAGTTCAGTGTAGACTACCCTGGGTTCATCCTCCAGTACCAAAAAAAAAAAAAAAAAAAAAAAAAAGAGAGACAGCTATCTTTACTCTATATTCTAAAGAGTTCAAATAGGACCCGGATCAACCTTAAAGCTATTGTTCTTTTATATCAACTTTACTTAGAGGATAATGGAATCAAACACTTTGATTCACTGTAGTCCTCCATTCAGCAATCTGCATCTGCAGAAGTTGAACTTCCTTATCTATGATAGCTACAGCAGAGTTACAGCTAAGTCTTCTTCTGCTCAACTAATGACTGCAGCTGTTGTAATCTGAGTGCCAGATTAACTCTTCCTTTCCCAGTTAACCATTACCTTTTAACTGTCAATACAAAATTAAGTGTCACATCTATATAAGAAGGCAGGATGTTTACATTAGCTCAAACAAATAACCAAATGCAATCTGGAAAAACAATGGCCACAAACCTGTTTTGAAAAACAAAAACAAGGCAAACATGTCTCTAAAAGAATCTAGGGGGGATCCAAGATGGTGGACTAGAGGGTGACGGCATATCCTGTCACTCCAGAACCAAGGATTCAAGAAGGGGAGGCATTGAGAGACTCAGACTAACATAGAGCCACAGGGTGAGTCTCCCCCACCGGGTGAAGCTTGGCAGGCCCGGACAGGGGCAACTTCTCAGAGAAGGGCAGGGCTGCTAGAGTCTTCCCCAGGCAGCCCTGCTCCCTCTGGCAGCGGGCTTCTTCCACGGCCAGCTTCTTGGAGAAGGCTGTCCAGTAAGAGCCTTTCCGCACAGAGACAGCTCCAAGTCCCGGAGCTAGCGGCGAGCTCCAGCCAACAGGCAACCTCTGGGACCACAGCAGGGCAGCCAGAGACTTCTCCAAGCAACCCTGCTCCCTCCGGCCGCAGGCTCCTTCCACGGCCAGTTTTGTGGAGCAGACAGCCCAGTGAGAACCTTTCTGCACAGAGCCAGCTTCAAGCCCTGGAACGAGTAGTGGGCTAGGGGCAGATTTCTTCAGAAAGACTGCACTATCAAGTACTTCCAAGACTTCAGGCTACTGAAGGCTGGGAGGTGATATACTGGAAATCTACAGGGACACTATAAGCCAATAGAGGAAATCTGCAATATCTCAGAGTCCCGCTACATCTGACCAATATGAGAAAACAAGGGAAGAAAATGTCCCAAACAAACCTAGATACTATATCAATAAAACCCAATGACAGCACAACAGAAGAAATGTCAGAAAGGGAGTTTAGAATGTTCATAATTAAAACAATCAGGGAAGCAAACGAGGAGATGAAAGAGCAAATGCAGGCATTGAAGGAGGAGATGAAAGAGCAAATGCAGGCATTAAATGATCGCACTAATAAACAGTTAAAAGAGCAAATATGGGAAGCAAGAGGTCATTTCAATAAAGAGTTAGAGATACTGAAAAAAAAAACCCAGAAATCCTTGAAATGAAGGAAATAATAAACCAAGTTAAACACTCCATAGACAGTATAACCAATAGGATAGAACACCTTGAAGACAGAACCTCAGACATTGAAGACAAAATATTTAACCTTGAAAACACAGTTGAACAGAGAAGATGGTAAGAAATCATGAACAGAATCTATGAGAATTATGGGATATCATGAAAAGGCCAAATTTAAGAATTATTGGGATTGAGGAAGGCTTAGAGAAAGAAACCAAAGGAATGAACAATCTATTCAATGAAATAATATCAGAAAATTTCCCAACTCTGAAGAATGAAATGGAAAACCAGGTACAAGAGGCTTATAGGACTCCAAATATACAAAATTACAACAGACCCACACCAAGGCACATTATTATGAAAATACCTAACATACAAAATAAAGACAGAATTTTAAAGGCCGCGAGAGAGAAAAATCAAATTAAATTCAGGGTGAAACCAATAAGAATATCAGCAGATGTTTCAATCCAGACCCTAAAAGCTAGAAGGGCCTGGAACAACATTTACCAAGCCCTGAAAGAAAACGGATGCCAACCAAGAATTTTATACCCAGCAAAACATACTTTCAGATTTGACGATGAGATAAGATCCTTCCATGATAAACAAAAGCTAAAGGAATTTACAAAAAGAAAGCCGGCATTACACAACATTCTCAGCAAAATATTCCATGAGGAAGAGATGAAAAACAACGATGCAAATCAGCAATGGGAGGAACTAGCCTAAAGGAATAGCCAAATAAAGGAGAAACCAAATCATGTCAGAACACAAAAATGAGGCAATGACTGGGAATACAAATCATATCACAATAATAAGCCTGAATGTTAATGGCCTGAACTCATCAATCAAAAGACATAGACTGGCAGATTTGATTAAAAAGAAAGATCTAACAATATGCTGCCTGCAAGAGACCCATCTCATAGAAAGAGATATCCATAGACTAAAGGTGAAAGGATGCGAAAAAAACATACCATGCACATGGACTCAGCAAAAAAGCTGGAGTATCCATCCTCATTTCAGATAATGTGGACTTCAAGCCAAAACTAGTCAGAAGGGATAAAGAAGGGCATTAATACGGCTAAAGGGAAGCATAAATCAACAAGACATAACAATCATAAATATCTATGCCCCGAACATTGGCTCATCCATGTATGTCAAATAAATCCTTCTCAATTCCAGAAAACAAATAGACCACAACACAATAATACTAGGTGATTTTAACACACCTCTTTCACCACTGGATAGATGTTCCAAACAAAAATTGAATAAAGAAACCATAGATCTCAATACACAATCAACAATTTAGACTTAACCGACTTATATAGAATATACCATCCAACAAAGAACGAATACACTTTCTTCTCAGCAGCACATGGATCCTTCTCTAAAATAGACCATATTTTATGCCACAAAGCTACTGTTAGCAAATACAAGAAGATAGAGATACTACCTTATATTCTATCAGATCATAATGGATTAAAATTAGAAATAAATGACAGTATGAAAAACAGAAACTTCTCCAATACCTGGAGATTAAATGATGAATGGATAACAGAAGACATCAGGAGGGAAATTAAAAAATTCTTAGAAGTAAACAAGAAAAAAGACACATCATATCAAAATCTCTGGGACACTATGAAAGCAGTACTTAGAGGAAGATTTATTTCATGGGGCGCATTCAACAAAAGAAGTAGAAATCAACAAATAAATGACCTAACACTACAGCTCAAAGCCCTAGAAAAAGAAGAGCAGACCACCACCAAAAGTAGTAGAAAACAGGAAATAGTTAAAATCAGAGCTGAAATCTACGAAAGTGAAACAAAAGAAACAATCAGAAAAATTAACAAAATAAATAGTTGGTTCTTTGAAAAAATAAACAAAATTGATAAACCCTTAGCCACACTAACAAAGAGAAAGAGGGAGAAAACTCAAATTACTAAAATTCGGAATGAACAAGGAAATATCACAACAGACATGAGTGAAATACAAAACATAATTAGAAGCTATTTTGAAAATCTATACTCCAACAAAACAGAAAACCTCGAAGACATCAACAAGTTTCTAGAGACATATGAATTACCTAAACTGAATGAGGAGGACATACACAACTTAAATAAATCAATTTCAAGCAATGAAATAGAAGAGGTCGTCAAAAGCCTGCCAACAAAGAAAAGTCTGGGACCAGATGGGTTCTCAGCCAAATTCTACAAAACCTTTAAAGAAGAGCTCATTCCAATACTCCTCAAAGTATTCCATGAAACAGAAGAGGAGGGAACCCTCCCAAACTCATTCTATGAAGCCAATATCACCCTGATACGTAAACCAGACAGAGACACTTCGAGGAAAGAAAATTTCAGACCAATATCCTTAATGAACATCGACACCAAAATTCTCAACAAAATTTTAACAAATCGCATACAAAAATATATTAAAAAGATAGTGCATCTGGATCAAGTGGGTTTTATCCCAGGGATTTAAGTTTGCTTCAACATCCGGAAATCAATAAATGTCATTCACCATATCAATAGACTTAAAGTTAAGAATCACATGATTATTTCAATAGATGCAGAAAAAGCACTTGATAAAATGCAGCATCCCTTCATGCTCAAAACACTAGAAAAAATTGGGATAGTGGGAACATTCCTTAACATTGTAAAGGCCATTTATGCTAAGCCCATGGCTAATATCATTCTAAATGGTGAAAAACTGAAAGCATTCCCCCTAAAAACTGGAACAAGGCAGGGATGCCCTCTTTCACCACTTCTATTCATCATCGTCCTTGAAACTCTAGCCAGAGCAATTAGACAAACCAAAGAAATTAAAGGGATCCAAATAGGAAAAGAAGAACTCAAACTATCCCTGATCGCTGATGGCATGATTATATATTTAGAGAAACCTGGAAATTCCACCAGGAAACTTTATAACTCATAAGTGAATTCAGTAAAGTAGCAGGTTACAAGATCAATGCTCATAAATCTAACATATTTTTATACATAAGTGATGAATCTTCAGAAAGAGAAGTTAGGAAAACCACCCCATTCCCAATAGCATCAAAAAAAAATAAAATATTTGGGAATCAATCTTAAAAAAGAGGTGAAAGACCTCTACAATGAGAACTACAGAACACTAAAAGAAATTAAAGAAAACCTCAGAAGATGGAAAAATCTCCCATGTTTTTGGATAGGCAGAATTAATATTGTCAAAATGGCCATACTACCTAAAGTGCTATACAGATTCAATGCAATTCCAAGTAAAATCCCAATGATGTACCTACAGAAATAGAGCAAGCAAGTATGAAATTCATCTGGAAGAATAAGAAACCCAGAATAGCTAAAGCAATCCTCAGTAGAAAGAGCGAAGCAGGGGGTATTACAATACCAGATCTTCAACTCTACTACAAAGCAATAGTAACAAAAACACCATGGTATTGGTAACAAAATAGACAGGTAGATCAATGGTGCAGAATAAGGACATGGACACAAACCCAAATAAATACAATTTTCTCATACTAGACAAAGGTGCCAAAAATATGCAATGGAGAAATGATAGCCTCTTCAACAAATGGTGTTGGGAAAACTGGAAAACCATATACAACAGAATGAAATTAAACCCCTCTCACCCTGCACAAAAATCAACTCAAAATGGATCAAGGGCCTTGGAATCAGACCAGAGACCCTGCATCTTATAGAAGAAAAAGTAGGTCCAAATCTTCAACTTGTTGACTTAGGATCAGACTTTCTTAACAGGACGCCCATAGCACAAGAAATAAAAGCAAGAATCAATAACTGGGATAGATTTGAACTAAAAAGCTTTCTCTCAGCAAAGGAAACTATCAGTAATGTGAAGAGAGAACCTACAGAGTGGGAGAATATCTTTGCACTCATACTTCAGATAGAGCGCTAATTTCCAGAATCTATAAAGAATTCAAATAATCCAATCAACAAATGGGCTAAGGAAATGAACAGACAATTCACAGAAGAAGATCTACAAGCAATCAGCAGATATATGAAAAAATGTTCAACATCTCTAGTAATAAGAGAAATGCAAATCAAAACTACCCTAACATTCCATCTCACCCCAATTAGAATGGTGATTATCAAGAACACAGGCAACAACAGGTGTTGGCGAGGATATGGGGATACATTGCTGGTGGGGTTACAAATTAGTGCAGCCACTCTGGAAAGCAGTATGGAGATTCCTCAGAAAGCTTGGAATGGAACCACCATTTGACTCAGCTATCCCACTCCTTGGCCTATACCCAAAGGACTTAAAATCAGCATACTACAGAGATACAACCACATCAATGTTCATAGCTGCTCAATTCACAATAGCCAGATTGTGGAACCAACCTAGATGTCCTTCAATTGATGAATGGATAAAGAAACCATAGCATTTGTATACCATGGAATATTACAAATGGAATATTACTGCTCCATAAATAATGATAAAATTATGGCATTTTCAGTCAAATGGATGAAATTGGAGAATATCATGCTAAGTGGGATAAGCCAATCTCAAAAAACTAAAGGAGGAATGATCTCGCTGATAATGGGTGGAGGGAGGTGTTAGCGTTAGGGTTAGGGTTAGGTTCAGGGTTGGGGTTAAGGAGGGTGGCAAGAATGGAGGAAGGAAGGACTGTATAGAGGTAAAAAAGGGGTGGGAGGGGTGAGGGGGAAGGAAAAAAATAACAGAATGAATCAAACAACATTACCCTATGTAAATTTATGATTGCAAAAATGGTATGCCTTGACTCCATGTACAAACAGAGAAACAACAGGTATCTCACTTTTTTACAATAAAAAAATTACACAAAAAACATAAATAAAAGAATCTAAATGGCATTTGAAGTAAGAACAGAAGTTTTATTCATGGATATATATGGGTAATTCTATAAGGAATGTCATTTCTTGATTTCTATCAGTCACATATGATACAGGAAATAAAGTTCTTAATTAGAATCAGAGGTTTTCCGCTTCTGTGTTGTATATTGTTTGCTTGCTGTTGTTTGAGGTGGTTGCTCTTTGTTTTTTATTTGCTTGGGGCACCCTTGCTGTGTTCAAAACTGACTCCTTTCACACTGGTGCCATCTTGATACCACCTTGAAGATTATCACACTATAAAGGGAGAAAAGCAGCAGGAAATGTTGCAACTGCATTTGCCTTTGCTGTTGGCTAAACAAACACCACTTACACACACTATTAAATATAAATTCACTTTAATATTCAGAGTGCCTCCCCAAGTTATCCTGATGTATTACAAATGCAACAACAAGAACCCTCAAAAATACTTACCTCAAAGTTAAGACCAACTTTTTCAGAGACCAAATTCTTTGCTCAAGTTGGACTGATAGGAAACAGTCAGTCAATATCATATAAGAATCTTAACATACTAGGAAACCAAAGACTGCTTGAATGAAGCTTCATGTCTTTGGACTAGAGGGTTATATTCTGTGTTTACCAAAATTCAGAATAATGCCACTGAATATAATTCTCATCAAAGTAAGTCATATGAAATTACTTAGCTTTAGAATTCCTAAGGGAGAGGATATTTTAAGTTTCCAGATTAGAAGAAATATTAAAACTTTGATTTTTAAAGTTCATCTATGTAGGAGAAAGCACACCTTTTCCATTTATAATAACTGTCACAGACTTGGCAAAGGGAGTGTTCTGAATATTCCACCTAAGAATTATTTACAAGGCATCCTATCAAAGCTCAACCTTATTTATTTCTGAAAAGACAAACACCCAGAAATAAAGGACATCTTTTTTATGCCTTCTGAATCTGTCAATTCTATTGCCTCTGTGTCAGGAGCATAAATGATTGGGAACTTCATTCTCTGTGTGACACTCAGAGGTTGGTACAGTCAGGGAATGCAAAATGAACCTGGAGCAAGATGGAGAATTGCCAGCTACTTAAACCGAGGATGTAGGCGACCTCTTTTGAAGAAGGGAGGTGTGAAATACAAAGATCTCGGCGCTGAAAGGATGCAGATTGAGAGTCTGACCCAGAATATGAACCTGAAGCAAATCACATTACTTTTCCAGGTCAGAGCTTCTTTCTGTATATAATGAAGCATATCAGTTAAGCATATGTTGCTGCAAGTGATAGAAACTCAATTTAAAAATCTTTCAATGAAAAAAGCAAATTTAGTATCCCACATAATCAAAATTTCTAGGAAGTAAACCTGAGAAAAGACCAGATATAGATGTTTAAGGGGTAGAATAGTCAACTGTTCCTTTTACTCCTTATCTCTCTGTTCCTTTCTCTTGATTTGCTCTCAAAGAGACCTTCCTCAAGGGAAAACAAAGAAGGCCCAACACTACAGATTCTACGAACATTCACAATTAAAGAATTCTAAGAACAGTTGTATGTCTACAAATTGGAGAGCATAGGTAGAATGAACGAATTCCTTGAAAGACAATCTATCTTTTTATGAGACAAAGCTCACACAAAAAGACATAGACAAGAAATAGACCTAAATCTACTAAAGAAATTAAATCAATAATTATCTACTTTCCATCCAAAACAGAAAGTATCAGGTCCAAATTACTGGTGAACTCTGCCCAATGTGGAAGATATATCAACATTCTTTCCGATGCTATAAGCAGAGAAAATGCTTCCTCACCTATTCTGTGAGTCTAGTGTCACCCTAATACTAAAGCCAGACAAAGACATTACAAGAAAAGAAAACCATAGATCAATATCTCTCAGGAACATAGATGCAAAAATCCTGAACAATATTAGCAAATCAAATTCAATTATGTTTAAAAATAATTAAATATCATGACTATGTAGAATCTCTCCAATATGTAACAAGGATGGTTCAACATTTGAAACTTAATTGCTATAACCATCATATCAATGAATAAAAGAAGAACAACCACATGATCATATAAATAAATTCAGAGAAAGCATTTGACCAAATCCAACGCTTACACATAAAATTTTCAGTACACTAGGAATAGATGGAATCTCCATCAATTTAATAAAGAATATTCATGTATAAATTAGAGTTAACATCACACTTAGTCACCCTCCAAAGGTGCCTGCCTATTAAGAGCATCACTTTGAGGTTTAGTATTTCAACATGAATTTGGGGGAGACAAACTTCTAGACCATAGCCATTGTCAAGAAGTCATTTCTTCCCAACTTGATCTATAGATTCAATGCAATTCCAAACGTAATATTATATTATAGTATTGATAAATTGATTCTAAAATTTATAAAAAAAGAAAAAAGTCCCAGAAAGGCTAGCACAATATAGAAAGAGAAGAACAAACATGGAGGACAGACATTACCTGACTCCAAGACTTACTATAAAACTATAGTAATCAAGACAGCATAACATTTTGAACGAATAGACAAATAGATAAATGGAACAAAATACAGAGCACAGAAATAGACCAATATAAACATAGTCAACTGATCTTTTGACAAAGGAGCAAACACAACACAATGGAGAAAAGAAAGTCTTTTCAACAAATTGTTTGGGAATAACTGGATATTGGATATCCATGAGAAAAAAAAAAATCTAGACATAGACTTTTTACCTTTCACAAAAATTCACTCCAAGTGTGTTGGAGAACTAAAAGTAAAATGCAAAACTATAAAAATACCTAGAAGACAAGACAGGAGAAAATATAGGCAACCTTGGATCTAGCAATGACTTTTTAGGTATGACACCAAAGAGCCATGAAACAATGAATTAATAAACTAGACTTCATTGAAATCAGAACTTTCTTATCTACTAAGAAGACCATGTCAAGTAAATGAAAAGACAGACTAGGAGAAAAAAAACTGCAAAATACATATCAAAAAACTACTATCCAAAAAATATAAAGAACTCTTAAAAGTCAACAATAGGAACCAAACAACCTAATTTTTAAAAATAGCGCTAAAATGTCAAAAACTTCAAGAGAAGTCTATACTAAAGACTATAGACAGATGACAGTCAAGTATATGAAAGTTCTCTACATCATCTGGAAAATGCAAATTAAAACAACAGGGAGATACTACTGTACACCTATTAGAAAGAACCAAATCCAGAACACCAACACCACGATATGTTGGCCAGAATGAGATACAACAGGAACTCTCATCCATTGCTGCTGGGAACACAGAAAGTTATGGCCATTTGGGAAGAGAGTTTGGCAGTTTCTTACAAAACTGAACATATTCTTGCCATTTGATTCAGCAGTTTCACTCCTTGGTATTTACCAAAGAGTTGAAAATTTTCATTTATACAAAAACCTGCTGGTGTTGATAGCAGTTTCATTCATAATTGCCAAACATTGGAAGTTACCAAGTTGAACTTCAGTAAATGAATGAATAAGGAAAACATGGTTATCCCAAGAGTGGAGTATCATTTAGTACTAAAAAGAAATGAACTATCAAGAAACAAAAAGACATGGAGGAAATTTGAATGTATTTCACTAAGTGAAAATTAATCAGGAAGGGGCTACATGCTGTATGATTCCTATTATATAACACTTTGGAGAAGGCGAAACTATGGAGATAAAAAAGAGATGAGTGCTGTCAGGAACTCAGGGGTGAGACAGGCAAACAATGCAACACAGAGGATTCTCAGGGCAGTGTAACTAGTACATATAATACGACAGTAGTGAAAAATGTCATTACACATTGTCCAAAGCCATAGAATGTACAGCAGGAGTAAACCCTAACATGACTCTGGGTGACAGTGATGTGTTAATATCAAAACTGATGGGGGATTTTGATAATGAGGAAGTCTATTCATGTGAGGGAAAAGGGTATATTACCACTCAATGTCACCATACCTTAAAATACTCTAAAAACAATAAAGATAGTTCCAGCTTGCTGTCTCCTCAGATCCCAAACCCCTAATCTCTGCCTGGTGGTATATGTGCCACTCTCAGGATTAATAATAGAAGTGGTTTTGATCCACAAATGCATCTTAATTTATGTAGCTTTTAAGGTTTTACCTCATTTGTTTTATAATGAAAGTTCAGAAAAACTTCTGTATTAGCCATTCCCTGCTATCACAAATACTTTAACAATATTTGGTACTTGGCATGATTATCTGAATGGTTTCAATTTTAGGACGGTTGAGAGGATGGTCTTGGTCCATGGAGTGAAGTTGCCCTTCCTTGACTAATAGCACAAGACTATTATGAAAAAAATGAGTAAAAAATATAATTCTCTCTCCCAGTATACATTATAGGGGATAAAAGTGTAAATGTAAAATGATGTAGTGAGCACAATAACAATAACCTAAAATATAAAGTTTGAAGGGCCCAAGAGTGTGTTATTACTCTGGGCAGTTAAGCATCTTTTCAAATAAGAGAAGTTGGAACTGAATAGACAGGTTTAGATTAACCCTAGAGCTAAAAGGAAATCAGAAATCTCTCCCACTTTACAATGCAGTAATTGAGAATCAGTTTGGTTGAAGATTTTCCAAAGGCATTGCTATGAATTTGGGTCAAAGTCAAGATCAGAATGATCTACATTTCTTCAATCCAAGTGTCATAGTAATGAAAATTCCAGTTACATCACAGTTTGTATTTTTTCATAGCCCCTAGTGATAATGCCAGGGAATTTATGAAGTTTGCATTAAAGATGTTTAGTTCTTAGGAAAATTATCATTCCTCATCAAGGTTTAAGTGTCCTCATGGAGCCTTCAGATAATCACCGAAAAACTGCTTAATATCTTAAATGACACTAAGGAGATCATTTTGCAAATTCAACAGAATTTGATTACCTATGGACTAGAGTGACCCTGTCCTGAGAGGAGAGCTGCCCAGAATTTTCTTTAAAATCTAAGGTAAGGAAAAACTTGTTAGACTCTAAAATTTTACACTTTCCAATTATTTGGGAAGGAAAGTCTGACTCATCAAATACAAAATACAGAATTATTTTTACAGAAACTTAGTTTTGGAGAAGTATTTTAAATATAGTTAATTATTTAGCTTACCTAACCAAGCTAAATAAACAATAGCTTGGTTTCTGATTGTATCAGTGAAGGTCAAACATGTAAGATTTCATTGGATCTCAAAATAATTATATGAGAGAAAAAAAAAAAAAAAGGAAACCATTCAATGACTAATATTGACCATTATTTGTATTGTATTTTTATAGTTTGAATGTGTCCTCTAAGGCTTCATGTGTTGAATTTTAATTTTCATCATGAGGTATTGAATGGTGGAAATTTATTCTGACTATAGTGTCTATAGGTGGGACATTTGAGACATGATCAGGATCAGATAGGATTGAGGTAGAACCCCATGATTGAATCCAGTGGCCTTATAAGAGACAGACCTGCATAGATATGCATATGCATGCACCTTCCCTCTCTTGCCATATGATACCCTACACCACTTTGGGTCTTTGTCACCAAGAAAGCCATCACCAGATATGGAACCTTGGACCTCCAGGACTGTGAGCCAAAATAAATCTCTTTTCTTTATAACTTATGCAGTCAGTAGTGTTTTGTTTTAATGACAGAATACAGACTAAGACAACATGAATTGAGCAACCCATGCTTAGTAACATTAAGTAACTTTCCCATGGTTACAAAGCTAGAAACTGGAACTTTAACCTCACATCTGACTGACTATCCATACTCAGTCTATGTTAAACTGCATTCCCTGTGTCCCTCCTCCCTTTCCTGGAATAACATACTTTCCTTCTCTCTTCTTTTAACCTGTACCCTCTATCTTCCTTCTTCTTCTTCTCTTCTTTCATTCATAAAAATTTTGTATTGATGAGGAGAGGAACTCAGTTGCTCTCTCTTCATGCTTCCAGTTTGTCTTAAAGTCAGTATAAATGGCCAAGCATAACAGACCTACTTTTGATTGACAACACAATAACTGTGTTAGCTCTAAGAAGTTTGAATCTGTTAAGCATCTCCAGTATCAAGACAGTCTTGATCCTGCTAAAGAAGTTCTGGAAGAACTACAGGGACAAGCCATAGCAAATGGAACAGAAAACACCCTTTGATCTAGTCTGATTTGCTTGTGCTCATAGATAAACACAACTAGAATCAAAATAAAAGTCCAGACACAACAAAGAATCCTACAAGGAAAGAATTCCTTTGATCACATTTACAAGTACAGAAACATAGCTACTACTGGAAAGTTTACAGATCTGTTTCATCTATTCCAAGGATTGCTCTATGATCAAATGGCAGGGCAGATTTCATGCCATTAAAACTAACTTGGAGTGAACTTGTCAGTTACAAATAGTACCATGTGAGACTGATCAAAATGAACAAGTAGTATCCTGGAATATTAGATGAATTTCCCACTATATAAGACCTGGCCTGAAGGTTGCTCAGAATTTTCCTCTTTTCTCTTTGCTCTCTGTTTAGATTTACTCTTCTATACTTCAAGAAAAGGCTTTGTTTGAAACTTCTGTAGTAATCCTAATGGGAGAGGCACCATCTGGGGTAGGTTGCTACTTACTAATTGTATGATGTAGTAATCACTTCAAAGTTTCTGCACCTCACACTCCACATCCTTAAAGTAAATGAGTTTTATTTCTTCTTCTGTGAAGTGTCTGCTCAGTTCCTTAGGCCATTTATTGATTGGGTCATTTGTATTTTTGGTGTTAAGTTTTTTGAGTACTTTATATATACTGGAGATTAATGCTCTACCTGATGTGTGTGTGGTAAAGATTTTCTCCCATTCTATAAACTCTTCACACTATTGACTATTTCCTTCACGGAGAAGCTTTTTAATTTGAATCCATCCCATTACATGTTCAACATCTCTAGCAATTAGAGAAATGCATATCAAAACTACTCTAAGATTTCATCTCACTCCAGTCAAAATGGTAATTATCAAGAATATAAGCAACAGTTCATGTTGGTGAGGATGTGAGGGAAAAGGTACACTCATACATCGCGGGTGGGACTGCAAATTGATGCAACTACTCTGGAAAGCATTGTGGAGATTCTTTAGAAAGCTTGGAATGGAACTACCATTTGACCCAGCTATCCCACTTCTTGGTCTATACCCCAAGGACTTAAAATCAGCATCCTACAGTGATACGGTCACATCAATGTTTATAGCAGCTCAAGTCACATTGACCCAGCTATCCCACTCCTTGTTCTATAACCAAAGAACTTAAAATCAGGACACTATAGTGACACAGTCACATCAATGTCTATACAAGTTCAATTCACAATAGCTAGATTGTGGAACCAACCTAGATGGCCTTCAATAGATGAATGGATAAAGAAACTGTGGCATATATGTACACAATGGATTACTACTCAGCCTTAAAGAAGAATGAAAGTATGGCATTTGGGTGTAAATGGATAGAACTGGAGAATATCATGCTAAGTGAACTAAGACAATCCCAGAAAACCAAAGGTCAAACGTTTTTTCTGATAAGTGGATGCTAATCCATTATGGGGGGGGGGCCACGGTAAGAATGGAAGCACTTTGGATTGGGGATAAGGGGAGGGTCATGGGAAAGAAGGTGGAATGAGGTGGACATTATTAACCTATGTACATGTATGATTGCACGAATGGTGTGACTGCATTGTATACAACCAGAGAAATGAAAAGTTGTGCTTCATTTGTGTATAATGAGTCAAAATGCATTCTTCTGTCATGTATAACTAGAACAAATTAAAAAAATAAGCAAAAAATAAATGGGTTGACCCTTCATTACCTTCCAACTTTGAATGTGGGCTAAGACTTGAAATTATCAAGTTTTTTTCTCTAATTTTTTAAAAATCAACTACACTTAAAATTGCTTTAGTCCACAATATTTCCATCTGTCTCAGAAAAAAACAATTTCTCTATCTATACACACACACACACACACAGTTCTGTTGGCAGTTCACCCAAAGTATAATTTTTATAATATTTAAAGTTGCTGTGTAATCTTTCTTTCCTTGTGATTTTTGAAAGAATTCTTTTCTGACGTCCAATGAAATTTTCTAGAATTGGTACAGAGCCACAGAAATGAATGTAACAAAAAAGAAGCAGGAACAAAACCATGTGCACAAACACATGATCTGTGAGAAAAATATCAGTGCAAAGAAATGGCCTTAATATTGTCTTCAAAAAATGCTGCTGGGTCAACTATACAGAAACAAAAAATGAAACTTGATCCTTACCTCACACCAGACACACATTCTTAGTGAGTTATAGATCTAGAACTGAAGAGTAAACCAGTAGGATTCCTAGAGGATAATATTATACATTGTCTTCATGATATTTGAGGATAATTAAAATAGAAATTCTTACATAAGAAAACACTTGAAGTCTTTCCAAGATGGCAGAATAGAGGAGATCACTTTCCTGGCTGCTCCAAGGAGTGAAGCCAAGAAAGCAGACAGGCAGTTTCTCAGCAAGGTGAGTGAACAAAACAAAGCAGGGGAACTTTACTGGAATTTAAAACTGGACATTCAAAGCAGATCAGAATTCAGGAGGTTGGATGTAATAAAATAAGAAAGAAAAAATTCCCAGTGTCACAACCACAGCAGTCCCTGCATGACCATAGCAGAGGGATAAGGGAAATAAAGTAATCCAAATTTTGGGGAGGCCAGAGTCAGGTCAGGGTACAGAGTGCTTAGATATCAAGGACATTGCCTAAAAAACCTGAAAGACATGCTGTACAATATCTGCACGTGGGGAAAGAAGGTGACATCTCTCTAGCCAGAATGTGGAGGATAAAGGAAGAAAATATTTTGCAGTTGCTCTGTGGGGGCCAGCAGCTGAGGGGCCTGATTCCTGGCATACCCAAGTTTGGTCTGAAATACAGGTCCAGTAAATACACTTTGCAGTAAATACACTTTGCTTAACTACCAGAAGAAAATTAAACATGAAGAGAGGTTTAAACAGGGGACAACTGGTCCTGGCAACCCACCCAACTCTACCCCTCCCCCTCCAATCTGACTGCTTGCAGGACCTGCTGGGAAAGATGCATCTGGCCAGGAATTTGGAAGTGCAGGGGTGGAAGAGATTGTTCAGAGACTCAGTCTGAGACCAGGAAAGGTGGAGTCTGCAGGTGTCATAGGGGACTAAATATTGTCTCCCCTACAACAGGAGCAGATCAAGACTTGGGGTACAGCCTTCCAGCATGGACCAGCAAATACTGGGCCCTGGAAGTGCACTGTTTTAAAATGTCTAGACTAATTGGCATTCAGCAAAGAGCCTGAAGCCCACCTAAGCCTAATCCCTGCCTTCAGGAATTCTACCTATGGGACTCCCTCTCTCACTTCAGCAATCCAGAGCATGGAGCATCATGCTCCAGACAGTTACACCTAAAACTGCTGAGAAGAGAAACAGAATATTTTCAACTTCAAAGAAAATAATTCTTTAACTTTTCATCAAGATATATATATTTTTCTTTTTATCTGTTTAATTGTAACCTTAATGGCACATGGACATTTATACATATTCATATAAGGGTTTTTTTTCTCATTTCTAGCAATTTTGAGGCCAGTTATTTTTCATGAACAAGTTTTTTGTGAATTAAAATGTTTGATTAGTATATTTTAGTTTCATTTTGTATACTTTTATTTTTAATTTTATTTTTTCTTTATATGCATATTTTTTCTTCTACCTGTTTCCCTTGATTCTCTCCTTTCTTCTGCTAATAGCCAATCTCTATTGTTCTCCCTTTCACTCTTCCTTTAATTTTTTTACTTCTTCATCTCTCCTCCCTCATAATTGTCACATCTTACATCACTTCTATTCTCTCCCAGTCCATCATTTGAGATTACAAACCCTTTTGGAAACTTGCTGTTTTATTGAGGTAATAACTGATCATATCATTTCTGTTTATTGTGATAATTAACATTGTAGATGTCATAGTAGGAATTATTTTGTTTAATGCTGTTTATTGTTTGCATCGGTTGTTGTTATCATTTGTTCACCCTAAACAGTGAGGTATTGGAAACCTTCAGGGACACTATAAGTCCACAGGATAGAAACTCTACTGCTTCAGACCCGTACTATTAGATGGGTAGGCTCACAAACACAACAACAAAAAAAAGCAAGGGAACAAATCCCCCATATAAACCAAGATACTCCAGTAACAGACTCCATTAACACCACAGTGGAAGAAGTATCAGAGAAGGAGTTTAGAATGCACATAGTTACACTAATCTGCAAAGTAAAGACAGTATAAGAAATGAAATTAGAGGAAGAATACAGTAAGTAAAAGTTCACTTCAATAAAGAGGTAGAGATTCTGAAAAATAAAAAGCAGAAACAATAAACCAAATTAAAAATTCAATAGAAAGCATCACCAACAGACTAGACCACTTGAAAGAAAGAACCTTAGGCAAGGAAGACAAAATATATAATCTTAAAAATAGAGTTGACTATGGAGAGAAGATGTTAAGAAACCATGAACAGAAGTTCCAAGAACTATGTTATAATATGAAAAAAACAAATTTAAGATTTATCCAGGTAGATGAAGGCTTGGAGATACAAACCAAAGTAATGCACAATCTTTTCAATGAAATAATATCAGAAAATTTCCCAAAGCTGAAGAATGAAATGGAAAATCAAATACAAGAAGCTTATAAGACTCCAAATGTACAACATTACAACAGACCCACACCATGGCACATTATATTAAAAATGCCTAACATACAGAATAAGGATAGAATTTTAAAGGCTGCCAAAGTAAAGGCTGCCAGATTACCTATAGGAGGAAACTAATTTGAATCTCAGCTGATTTCTTAACTGAGACCCTCAAAGCTCCGAGGTCCTGGAATAACACATACTAAGCTCTGAAAGAAAATGGATACCTACAAAGAATCCTACAAACAGCAAAATTGAGCTTCAGAACTGACAATGAAATAAAAATCTTCCATGATGAACAAAAGTTAAAAGAATTTGCAACTAGAAAGACTGCACTAAAGAACATTCTCAACAAAATATTCCATAAACATTAAATTTTTAAAAAGTGAAAACCAGCAAAGGGAGAAACTTCACTAAAGGAATAGTCAATCAAAGGAGAAACTAATTCAAATTAAAAACTAGAAATAAACCCAAATGACCAGGAATAAAAATCATATCTCAATAACAACCTTGAACATTAATGTCCTAAACTCATCAATAAAAAGACACAGACTGGCAGACTGGATTTTTTAAAAGTCCCAACAATCTGCTGTCTCCAAGGTCAAGGCATCTCTTTGGCAAAGACATCTATAGACTGAAAGTCAAAGGATGGGAAAAAAATATCACTGACATGGATCCCATAATAAAGCTGGGGTTTCTATCCTCACATCAAATAAAGTGAACTTTAAGTCAAAGTTAATCAGTAGGGACAAAGAAGGCCATTTCATACTGCTCAAGGGAATTATACATCAAGACATAACATTCATAAATATTTATGACCCAATCAATGGAGCATCTATGTATATCAAACAAATCCTTCTCAATTTCAAAAATCAAATAGACCACAACACAATAATACTGGATAACTTTAATATGCCTCTGTCACCACTGGATAGATTCCCCTAAACAAAAACTAAAAGGGAAGCTATCAAAGTACAAAATACAGTTGATAATTTAGAGTTAACTGACATATAGAATATTTCATCCAGCAATGACTGAATACACTTGCTTCTCAGCAGCACATGAATCCTTCTCTAATATAGATCACCTTATGTAAGCTATCACATATGTTGGCATACAATTGTAATATTACCTTAATATATTTTTAGCCTCTGTAGGGTTATTTTGATAGATCTCTTTCAATTGATATTAATTTTGTGTTCTTACTCTTTACTTGATTAGACTTGTTCAATTATTATCAAATTTTAGCTGTGGTTTTGGCTAAGTGGTAGAGTGCTTGCCTAGCATGTGTGAGGCATTGGATTCCATCTTCAGCACCACATAAAAATATAATTTAAAAAAAAAATTAGCTGTATAGTTCTTCTCTATTTCATATATTTCTGCTCCTACTCTTATTTTTTCCTTCCTACTACATAATTTGAAAATAATTTGGTTATTACTCTAGCTTCTTTTTTATACAAGTACTTTAAGTTATAAATGTTCATCTGAGTAGTGTTCATTCCAGAGATCCTGATATTTTAAGCTTTTATTATCACTTAGTGCAAAGCACTTTTTATTTACTTTTCTTGTGCTTTCTTCCTTGCTTTCTAAGATATTTGTAAATGTGTGTCATTTAATTTTGGAATAGTTGACATGTGGGGTGATTTCTATATATCTTAAGGTAATTGATTTTTAGTGTAATAAATCATGCAGGAAACAGTCTGCATAATTTCAAATTTTTAAAAAGTAATGGAAATTCTTTTTGTATTGATTGTATTGGTTTCATACATGTCAAAACTGATCAAATTGCATACTTCAAATATGTGTTTTTTATTGTACTTCAATTTTACCTTGATAATGGTATGAAAAAAAGTAAACACTTTATTATTTATCACATGTCCATATCCAGTTGAGAAGATATTCAATTTTTTAAAAATGCTTTTGTTATGCTTGACCTTTTTCATTTTAATTTTTGAACTCATGCTGTCAATTTCCACACACTAAAAGTGAAGATTTAGATTGGGATTTTATTGAAGATGTAAACTTAAGGAAATGTATGTTTTTTCAATATTGAGTTATTTCTTTACATCTTTCATTTATTTTAATAATATCTTATTCTGAGAAGTATTGAATATCTTATATTACATGTCTTTCCAAGTTTTGATGAATTTTTATGCTGCTAGATTTTTTTAAGTTTTATTTTCTATTTTTCACCTAATAAAGAAACATGCTATTAATTAGGGTATAATCAGTAACCTTCCTAAATTCTTTTACTCCTAATGACTTATCTTCAGGTTTACTGGAGTGGGGGCTTTCTAAATAATTATAGCGTCTGGGAAATGATAGTTTTATTTACTCATTTTCCATTTTTACACCTTTAGTTGTATTTTGCTTTATTGTACCAGCTACAATGTCCAGTAAAATGGTAAATAAAAATAAAAGTGAGAATCTTTTTCCTGTTCTCCATCCCAGAGGAAAACTTTTACTAATTAATACATCGCTTGCTATAAATTTTTAATAGATATTTTCTATCAGATTGAGGAAGTTCCTTTATATTCCTGGCATGCTGAGACTTTTTTAATGTGAGTGAATGATGAATTTTATAAAATGCTTTTTCTATGTCTATTGAAATTATTGTAAGATTTTTCTCCTTTTTTCTGTTAATGTTATTAATTTCTTAGGTTCACTTGTATATGGTTTATTGCCATTACTTTCCAAGAATAAATTTAGTAATAAAATATTACCTTTAAAATCAAGCTGGACTCAATTTCTAATAATTTTCTTAGTATTTTTATCTATATTTGGAATGACATTGACCTATAATTTTTCTTTCTTCTCATGTTTTGTAACAAAATTTTATATGAGATGAAAATTGCAGCCTTTTATATTCTCTGCAAATTCTTTTATGAAATGACTGATAGTGGAGCCTACTAAAGGAAAAATTTTAATTACACCTTCAATTTCTTTAACAATTAGAGAAAATTTTATATAATCTCTTTTGTGTTACTGTTCATAGATTTCATTTTTCTAGGGATTTATCCATCCTACTTAATATTAAATATTAATATTAATATTATTAATATTAGTTTTTGTTAGCAAAAACTATTCGTAATATCTTCTTACATTTCTATGCTTCTTCAGGATTTATAGAGTCCATTTTTTCATTCCTGATATTTGTTTTTGTGATGCTGTTCTTGATCATTTCACCAAGGATTTATAAACTTTGGTAGTTTTTTAAAAAAATTTGGTTTTGTGGTTATCACTTTGGGTTTATTGTATATTCCATTAATTTCTGTATCTCATTATTCTTTTATTCATTTTTAACTTAATCTATTAATTCTTTTTATTTTTTTTAACTAACTTATTGAGATGGATTAGGATTACTTGCTTTCCAGCTTTTTCATAATGTGTGCATTTAAGGCTACAGTTTTTCCTTAAAAGCACAGCTTTAGATATGTCCTAATAGATTTAACTTGTATTGTTGCTTTTTTCAGTTAGAACATTTTCTAATTTCATTTTTGATGTAGAGGCTATTGGAAGGTATCTTGCTTAATTTCAAAAGATATGAAAATTTCTTATTTTAGTTTTTATTATTAATTTCTATTGAAATTTTAGTGACCTAAAAAGATACCTTTCATGATTCAATACCAAAATTTCTTGATAGTCCTAGAAAGCTAACATGGTTTTTAGCTGTGTCCATGGTAAGAATCCAAAAGTGGATAAGAAGACATGTATCCCCTAAAACCACCTTGCCCAAAGCCTTTATTCATGGCTGGTGCTGAACAAATTTCCTATGCTTGCTCAGCCTCTATACAGCCTCTGTTCTCATTAGCATGTTAAACCTGACAGGTCCTGTGTCCAGGTCTCAGTGGCTACCAAAGACAGTACTAGTACTCAGTCTAGAAGGGCTGAGATGACCATCATTGCCAAGGACAGAGGAAAGGAGGAAATATAGATGCCCCCATAAGCCATCATATCTTGTCCCCTCTGTGTCTGCCCTTTGGGAAAAGATGATTCTGAACATCCAAGTCAACCCAAATGTCTTGAAATGATAGGCTTGGCCTCTTCTACCTACCCTGTATATCACTGTGCAAGTGCTAAAACAACAGACTTGCTCTGACAGACAAGTATCCAACAGCTGGAGGTTACCTTTATTACAGATAAGTTGATCCTGTTTCCTTGTGAATCTTATGTTCTCTGAAAAGGAAGAGTCCCAAATTTATTAATTATACACATGAAATATCTAATCTGGAAACTGAGATTTGTTGGGCAAAAGACAGAAAAACCTCTCTAACAGAGCATAATACTCCATAGAAAGCAGCTACACAAGAACCATGCAATCATATACTGCTTTTTGCCTTTCAGTTCCTGGCACACCAAGGCCTGCAGCCACGGCTTTCCCCAAGTTCTTCAGCAGAAACTGAAGGAAGAAATGCTTTAAAGTTTCCCAAGAAAATATGGAAAATACCATCATGATGAAACCATAGGGAACAACATCTCAAATAAAATTCTGAAAATTATAACTGCAGAAGAATTGATAAACCTGATTATATTATAATTGAGAGCTTCTGCTCATCAGCAGAATCCTTTGGGAAATAAAAAAAAAAAAAAAAAAAAAAAAACAGGTTACAATTGAGAGAAGATACCTACCACAAATTCTTGATAAAGTATTAGTATTCCAAATATATAAGTATATAATGAACTCTTAGAAAATAATATGGAAAATGCACAAAATAGCAAACACTTCACAGAATAGAAAACAATATTTGGCAATTAAAAATATAAGATGATACTCAATTTCACCAGTGCATAGGAGAATGGAAATTAAGACCAATGAGAAATAATATTACACATTCATGGCACAGGCAAAATTTAAGAAATTTAACAGTATCAGCATAAATATGCAGTCAATGGGGACTCAGTGATGCTATGAACATATATTGGAAAAACAACTTCATAAGACACTTTGGTGATATCTTTAATGGGCAATATTCATAGACCCTTTACTGCATTCTTCTCTTAAATATATACCTTAGGAAATCTGTTCCATATGTGTACAAGGAGATGTATATAAGAAGGTTCATAGCAGCCATATTCATAAATTTGATAAAACTAAAATTGCTAAATTGCAATATATAAACAATAGCACATACAGCAGTGAATCTGAGTCAACTGCAGCTACATGTAATAAAGAATCTGAGAAAGAGAATTAAGAGGCATTTCCCCTAGTATTGCATATAGCACATAATTTTTATGAAGTCCAAACAAGTACAACTGAACAATGTACTGCTTAGGAAGATCTATGTATGTGTGACAAAAAATTATTTTTTAAAGATATGATAAGCAAAATTCAGGTAAAATAAGGGGAGGTAGAATGAGAAGCATTACAGGTATAAATATAAAAGTATGAATACTTTTAAACAGTCTACTTATAAAATTTGGGAGTAGATATATTTGGGGTGATTTTATTGCTTTGTTAAAACTGTATTTTATACAAAAGTCTTTGTGCAAGAAAACATCTGTTTCATGTTAGCGGTTTCCAGAACCAAACCATATGGCCTTCCTCTACAATAGCCCTATGCATCAAAAAGACTCCCAAGGCTGTGGAAACCTTTCCAAAGGTAAAATAGAGAATGCAGTGTGCTGTGGATGGGCAACCCCATTAGTGTCTGTGGCAAGGTTTTGGCAAGTGAATTTTATGTTATGGCAAACAGAGTAAGGTGGGAGATAAAGGAGGTAGAAAGAGGCTCGAAAGGAAGGTAGGAAATTTTTAAAAAGATAAATGTGAATTTCACTATAATTGTGCCAGGGATTTACATCATAAAATGTATAAAAGTGAAAATTCTGCCTTAGTGTTTTCACATGTAGATTTGAGAGCAGAGTTATAGAAAGCCCTGACATTTTATCCTCCCCCAATTCAACTTGTTTTCTCTAGTCTGGTTGGACTTCCTTTTCATCAGTCTCTACACAGGAGAAAGAAGAAAGAAAATGAAGAATATTCAACTGTCATCTTCTGTCTCTCTGAAATAGATGAATGGAAATTTTTTTTTTCTGAATTGCCAAATATTTGCCATAATTTAAGATAATATTCTTGCTCCTTATTTCTTTGCAAGTATTTTCTGGGACTGACTCGAAATGTTAGTGCTCCCATCCAGTTACAAACTTACCGTGCCCATAGTTTCCCATTGAAAGAAATATCTCTGCCATGGGCAAAGCGAGATGATGGCTGAGGAAGATGTCCCCACAGAAGCAACAAATAGAACAGCTGGCTCTTCATGAGCCAACCTACTTTCACAAGAGCTGTGGAAATCAGGAGACCACTGCATCTTTTAGTATACGAAAAGACTACTGAAGATGGCAGGAAGGAAAATTTGCCTGCATTCCTCCTTTCCAAGCAGTGCAGTGTGGAGAGATGCCTCCAGCTTGGGCAAGTTGGGGAGAATTAAGTCCACTGGAAACCTGGTACCAGGCCTGTCAAACAAACCCAGTGCTGGACAAAACTCCACAACCTCCACCAACAGGCTCATAACTGCTGATCTAGCCTCCAGAACTGCCTTTTCAATTTTGCTGTGTTCAGCTCAAGAATTTCTTTGATTTAATGGTTTCCATTTCTTTGTTAAGTTTTTCAGTTAAAATATGGAAATATTTATGTGTTTTCTTGAAGCTTATTGAGTTTCCTTTAAACAGCTGTTTCAAATTCCCTAAGAGACCTCTCATACTGATTACTATCTGGTCAGTTCCTGGTACCTTATTTTGAATATTAGGAGAGGTCATGCTCTCCTTAAAGCTCCTTCTGCTTATGTTTGTCAGCATATGCAGATCCAAGGCTTATGTCCTTATGCTTGTTGGCATGTGATGTCATCTGGGCTTTGAAGGATTCGTTTTTTTATTCTAGTCTTCCTAACCTGGCTTTTGTTTGTGCCTGTCTTTCAGAAATAAGCAGGCTGCTCATTTTTTCTGAGTCTGCTGCTGTCACTTCCACTATTTCTTCACTGGATGGCATCCAGGTCCAGAGTCGCCAGGAGTCTACAGTTGATGTGTTGTCACTATTTCAAAGGGTAATCCAAGCCCAGGTGTGCCAAAAATACCTTCTTAGTATATTGTTCAGAAAGACCCAGAAGAGCACCTAGTAAGTGTAGTCTGTCCCCACAAGCTGATGCCTGGGCTGGTGCAGGCCCAAACGCATCATCTGAGATCAGGCACTGCAAGATTCTACCCAGCTCTGGGCAAAGTCACCATGGATGGACAAGCCCTAGGCCTCTGTATCACACCTATGACTAACAATACTGCCTAACCCTACCTGTTGTCAAGACTAGCAAAAAAAAAAAAAAAGGCTAGGATTGAGGTCCACACTGCCGTGGACTTCCTATTGCCAAGGTGGGCTACTGACCCAAGATTGCTGCAACCAGCTTCAGGTGATTGTCACTAGAATAAAAGTCACATGGGTGGGCCATATATATTTCCCTGTCACTAAAGTTTTTTCAGAGATGCATCCACAAGCAGGCTAATTGGGCTGTTAGGATCTGCCCAGTGATAGGTTTCACCAGCCCAGAAATAAGTTACATATCGAAGCCTTATGCTTACTACCCTGTACTATCATCAGATAGTGGGGTCTGGCATCATGTTGTATAACCCAATGTTGGGGTAGTTGGTGAAAGTGGTCCCTTGGCTACCTATGCTGATGCTAAGTTGGGTCAAACATGAGTCTCAGAGTCTCACAGCCACAATGACCTGCATAGTCTCAGAAATGCACTAAGACTTACACTCTTAGTGCACCCAACCATGAGGTTAAACCATGAGTCCACCCAACAGGGGCAGAGGTCTTTGCCTACTACAAGGATAGTTTTAGTTGCCCGCACATGAGCTCCAACCTGGTAATACCTGTGCTGTTGAGGTTGGGGGACAGGTGGTAGAAACAGTACTTTAGCCACCAAAGCAATTGCTAAGCTGGGTCACACTTGAATCTCACAGTCAGGGCCTGCACAGTCTTAAGATAAAGGCAGGTATGCCCCAAGTCCCTATAGAGGTTGGAAATTATGCAGGCTGAACGTCCAGTGTGTCCAACTGGCACAGAATAGGAATGAAGACAGCTTATGAGAAGTTTGGAATAGTAAAAAAGAGCAAATATCCAGGTTATTGGTTCAAAGAGGTAGTAAGAATGCCAAAGGGGTAGAAAGCTTATTCAAAGAAATAAAAACAAAAAATTCCCCACACCTAGAGAAGGATACAAATACCCACATACATGTAGGTCAAAGGTCAAATTGAACTCAACAAGGTCTACCCCAAGATATTTTATAATCAAGTTCATAGATGAATGATACAGAGAAGATTCTCAAGAGATCAAAAGAAAAGAAACAATGCACAGGGATCTTACAGCACCTTACAGCAATTTCCCAATGCACCTTACGGCAGAAGCATTACAGGTCAGGAACAATGGCATGAGATTTTTATAGCACTGAAGGGAAGAAAACACTCACCCAAGAAAAGTACCCAGCAAAGCCACTCTTTAGAAATTAATGAGATATGAAGATCTTCCCAGGCAAACAAAAGCTAAGAGACTAAATCTTCACCAGACCTGTCTGTAAGAAATGCTAAAGGAAATTCTTTAAACTGAAAGATATTGATGACTAAGAAGAAAACATACAAAGATATAAAACTCACTGATACAACTATTTATATAAATTCAGAACTCATCAATATTGTAATCATTAATAATTAACCATTTATTAAGCTAAAAAACAATTAAGAATAACTCTATTAACATGTTAAGAGGCAATATGAAAAGATATAAAATGGAATATCAAAAATTCAAAATGTGGGGAGAAACAGGGTGCACAAGTAGAGTTCTCTTATTGTACATTTTCTCTTGTTCTTTCTTAATGTTTCTGTACTTTGAGGTATTTAAATTGTTATCATTTCAAACTAGCTTGTTATAATCCAAAGATGTATTTCACAAGCCTCAAGGTAACTGCAAAACAAGTCAGCAGTAGATCAAAAACAATCAAGAAGGAATGAAAACACACTAATCACTTAACTACAAAGGAACAGTCTAAGAAAAAAGAAAAGAAAAATAATAAGAGTAGAAATTAAGTTACATAATGGCTATAGAAAGACCTCACCAATTTTTGCCTTGGTGAAAATTCAGTCCTTTTATGACTTTTAATTGGAGAATTTCATCCATTTGATGAATTTCATCCATTTGAAGAAATTCTCCAATTAAAAGGCATAAAAATGACTGAATGTATAAAAAAAGGAAAACTACCTTCACTTTTAAGGACTCAAACAGTGGAACTGAAGGATTAAGTAATATATTCTAAGCAAATGGAATCCACAAGAAAGCAGGAGTAGTCATATCAAATAAAACAGAGACAAGGAAGATATTTATATAAAGATTAAGGTCATAGACAGAAAGAGGACAGATAAATTCTAAACACATATCCAGGCAATATTGGAGCACCCAAATATATAAAGCAAATGTTAATGGACCTGGGCTAGGGTTGTAGCTCAGTGGTAGAGTGCCTGCCTAGCACGTGTGAAGCACTGGGTTCATTTCTCAGCACTGCACATAAATAAATAAAATAAAGGTCCATAGATAACTAAAAAATTATTTTAAAAAGTATAAATGGACCTAAATGGAGAGAAAACAGTTGAAGATTTTAATACTTCACTCTCAGCAATGAACAGATAGGTCATCTAGAAAGAAAAGCACTAAAGAAACAAGAGTGTTAAATTGCACCCTAGAACAAAGGAACTTAACAGATATTTATAGAATATTCCATCAAAAAGTTGCTGAACTCAAATTTTTCTCATAATCACATGGAAAATTCTTCATGACAGATCATATATTAGGCCATGAACCAGTCTCAGTATATTTTTCAAAATTGAAATCCATATTGAGTATCTCTTCTGACCAATAAATGCAATAAAATTTGAAATCATTAACAAGAAAAGTTTGGGAATATACAGATACATGGAGACTTAAAAACTTACTTTTGAATAACCAATGGATCAACAAAGAAATCATAAAGGAATGTTTTGAAATTCTTAAATGAAACAAACACAATATGGGATACAGAAAAGCAATGCTAAGAAAGAATATTATAATGAACAACACCCATATTAAAATGCAGAGACATGTAACAAGGAACTGAAAAATAGCAAACCAATTACAATATTTCACCACATAATTATTGTTGATTATATGGCAAATGTTTTTGCAAAAAAAGTGAGATGGAACCATTGTATGAAGCTATTTTTTTTTTAATGTGCCAGTATTGCTGTTGTGATTGTTGTTGTTTTGCACTGGAAATTGAACCCAGGCACAGTTTATCACTGAGCTTTATCCCCAGCCCTGTTTTTATTTTGAGACTCTTTCTCATTAAATTGCCCAGGGCATTGTTGATTGGCTGAAGCTGCCCTTGAACTTGCAATCCTCCTACCTCAGCTTCCCAAGTCACTGGGATTATAGGTGTGTGCCACACTTGGCCCAGTATTGCTGAAAATTCATTTACAAGTAAATTGTCTATGGTTCAAGATTAGAATCCACAGAATACTCATGAATATATGTTAAAATCGAATAGTCCAAATCAAAACGTCTCATTTATATCAGTTCAGAGATAGTTTTCCAGTTTGAAAAATAAAGTTAACAAATTAGTTACGATTTGTGCATTGTAGTTGAAATATTACAGTCGAGAAAATTCACTACAGTGTTGCAAAGTGTGGATTTCACAGAATTTAAATTTCAGGACCCTGTCATTCGTTTCTTTTCTTTCTTTCTTTCTTTCTTTCTTTTTCTTTCTTTTCTATCTTTTTTTCTTTTTTTTGTACCAGGGATTGAACCCAGAGGCACTTAACCACAGAGCTACATCCCCAGGCCTTTTTATTTTTATTTTATTAAATTTTGAAACAATAGTGCATCTTCCCTGTGAACTCTTCCTCTCTTCTGCCACTTCCCCAACCTCTGCTTCTGACCTCTAAGTTGCTTAGGGCCTCCTTAAGTTGCCAAGGCTGGCTTTGAACTTGCAACCCTCCTGCCTCAGTTTCTGACACTGCTGGGATTATAGGCATGTGCCACCACACCCAGTCATCATTTCTTCATCTGATATGCTCTCTTCATTGCCACTCATATAAGATTTGTTTGCTGTTAGTACTGTAGTGCTCAATAAAAACCAAGCGAATCACCTTTTGAAAATCTACTGACAATGTATGTGTGCTGAGAATTCTAGGCTCAAGGCTCACAGTTCACAAGAAGACAATTGTGTATCTGTATGCCACTGGTAAATGCATTGCTGCTCTGTTTACCTTTTAAGCAGCATGGTGAAGATAATTATAACATGCAACAGTTACACAATAAAAGGTTATAAACTGTTATGGTTTGGATATGAGGTATTTCCTAAAAGCCCCTGTTAATGCAGAGTATTCCGAGGTGAAATGATTCTTATGAGCAGTAATCTAATCAGTCCATCCTATTTTGAATGAACTGACCAGGTGACTACCATAGCAGGTGAGGCATGGTTGGTGGCAAGAGGTGGGTCATTAGGGCATGACCTAGAGTAGTGCATCTTCCCTGTAGACCATTCCTCCTTCTGCCTTCTACCCCATCTCTGCTTCTGACCCTGCCATGAATTGAACAGCTTTCCTCCACTGGGTCCTTCCCCCATGATGTGCTGCCTCTTTGGGCCTAGAGCAACAGAGTTAGCCATCTATGAACTGAGATCTCTGCAAACATGAGCCCCAAATAAACATTTCCTCCTCTCACTTTTTCCTGTCAGGTGGTTTGGTTACCACTACTAAAAGCAAACTAAAACATAAACCAATTTTTGGACTGAAAATAAAGCACGTGTGATGATTGTGCAGTAGTGATGATTATGCAGTAAAATATGTACTACACAGAAATAATAAAAATCAGAGCAGAATAACATTGAATGGGGACTGAAACAACAATAGAGAAGCTCAAGGAAACAAAGAGCTGTTTCTTCAAATAGATAAACTAAATAGTCAAACTTTTAGCTGGGCTAACTATGAAAGAGAAGATGCAAATAAATTAGAGATTTTACAACTGATACTCTAGAAATACAAAAGATCGTTAGAGAATATTAGGAACAACTGTATGCCCAAAAGTTTGATAACCTAAAAGAAATGGACAAATTCCTAGACATGTACACCTCAATGAGACTGAATCATGAATATAAAACATAAACAAATTAATAGCAAGTGATATGATGGGCTCATTAATAAAAAGCCTCCCATCAAAGAAAAGTCCAGGACCAGATGGCTTCACTGATGAATTCTACTAAACATTTAAAGATGAAATAACAGGTTTTCAAGACGGTAAAATAGAGAAATTCACTTTCCTGACTGCTCCACTGAATGAAACCAAGAAAGCAGATAGGCAGCATGTCAGCAAGGTGGATGAACGAAAACAAAAACAAACAAACAAATAAAAAAGGTGGGGGAGTACTTTACTGGAATTTAATACTGAACATAAAAGCAGTGTGGACATTCAGGAGGTTGAATATAATAAGATAAGGAAGAAATCCCCACAGTCACAGCTGCTGCTGCAGCAAGAGGCACCAGCCAAAGCAAAGTGGAGGGACAAGGGAGTTAAAGGAACCTGCATTTTTAGGAGGCTTGACTCACGTATGGGTATGGAGAGTTTAAAGATCAAAGACCCTGCCAGGCTAAACTGATAGGAATGCTGCACAATATCCTTGTGCTGGAAAGAAGCACCATCTCTCCAGGCAGCATACAGAGGACAGAAGAAGGAATCATTTTGCAACTGCAACACAGGGGTCTGCAGCTGAGGGAGCCAATTCCTGGCAAACCCAAGTCTGGCCTAAAATACAGGCCTGACAAACCCACGACATAGAGTATGCCTAAATGACCAGGAGGAAATCAAATGTGCAGAGGCTGACACAGGTGACAACTGGTTGTGGAAACCCACCCTGTTTTCCCCCTCTACCTCCAGCTCAGCTGCTTGCAGGACCAGCTGGAAGAGATGCCTCTGTCCAAGAATTCCAAGGGTGGGAGAGATTGAGTTTGAAGACTGAACCTGAGACCAGGAAACATGGGGTCTACGGGTGACATAGTGGACTAAGAACTGGATCTACCACCAGACAAGTGGTATCCAGGGCAAATCTCTGGGGTGCAGTCTTCCTGTCAATTGCTGGGCCATGGAGGTGCACTGATTTAAAATCTCCAGACCAATTGGCATTCAGCGAAGAACCTAGAGCCTACCTAAGCCTAAATAAGCTCCAGGAGTTTCACTAATGGGATTACCTCCCTCACCCCAGTGACCCCTCCTAATGCTGCTGATAAGGGAAGCAGAGAATCTTTTTAACTCCAAAGACTGTTGTATTTGTCTTCTTAATTTCATTAAGATCTTTTTCTTTTTTTTCTTTTTACTGTTTGTGTTTAGTTGTACCATTAATGGTTCATGGACATTTATACATATTCACTTTTTTTCCCCTCATTTCTAGCATTTTTGAAGAAACCAGTTATTTTTCATGGATAAGTATTTTGAGGACTAGGATGTTTGAGAAGTATATTTCAGTTTCGTTTTGTATTCTTTTTATTTTAAATTTTTAAATTTTTACTTTATATATATTTTTCTCTCACTAACTTATTTTCCTTAATTTTCTTTCTCTTCTTTCTTCTGCTAACTGTGAATCTCTTTTGTTCTCTTTCACTCTGTCTTTTTTTACTTCTATCTTCTCTCCTCCTCCCTTATAATCAAATCATCCTACACCACTTCTGTTTTTTCCATATTTGTCATTCAAAATTGTAAACCCTGAGCCCACAGAGTGGGAGAATATCTTTGCCAATCATACTTCAGATAGAGCACTAATCTCCAGAATCTATAAAGAACTCAAAAAACTCTACACCAACAATACAAATAATCCAATCGACAAATGGGCTAAGGAAATGAACAGACACTTCACAGAAGAAGATCTACAAGCAATCAACAAACATATGAAAAAATGTTCAACATCTCTAGTAATAAGAGAAATGCAAATCAAAACCACCCTAAGATTCCATCTCACCCCAATTAGAATGGCGATTATCAAGAATACAAGCAACAATAGGTGTTGGCGAGGATTTGGGGAAAAAGGTGCACTCATACATTGCTGGTGGGTCTGCAAATTAGTGCAGCCACTCTGGAAAGCAGTGTGGAGTTTCCTTAGAAAACTTGGAATGGAACCACCATTTGACCCAGCTATCCCACTCCTTGGCCTATACCCAAATTACTTAAAATCAGCATACTACAGGGATACAGCCACATCAATGTTCATAGCTGCTCAATTCACCATAGCCAGATTGTGGAACCAACCTAGATGTCCTTCAATTGATGAATGGATAAAGAAACCGTGGTATATATATATACTATGGAATATTACTCAGCCATAAAGAATGATAAAATTATGGCATTTGCAGGCAAATGGATGAAATTGGAGAATATCATGCTAAGTGAGACAAGCCAATCTCAAAAAACCAAAGGTCGAATGATATCGCGAATAAGTGAATGAGGACACATAATGGGGGGAGGGAGGGGTTAGTGTTAGGGTTAGAGTTAGGGTTAGGGAGGGGGGCAAGAATGGAGGAAGGAAGGACTGTATAGAGGGTAAAGAGGGGTGGGAGGGGTGGGGGGAAGGGAAAAAATAACAGAATGAATTAAACAACATTACTCTATGTAAATTTATGATTACACAAATGGTATGCCTTTACGCCATGTACAGAGAAACAACATGTATCCCATTTGTTTACAATTAAAAAAAAAAAAATTGTAAACCCTTTTGCAAAATTTGCAGTTTTGCTATGAGAAATAACTGATCATATCATTTCTGGTTTTTGTAACAATTAGCATAGTACATGTCATAGCAAAAACCATATTGTTTGCATTGGTTGTTGTCATATTTGTCTCCCCCTAAACATTGAGGTACTATAAACCTTCAGGGGCACTGTAAGTCCACAGGGTAGAAATTCTACTTCAGATCCACACTATTAGATGGGTAGACAAACAAATGACATTAAAAAACAAGGGAACAAATTGCCCCAAACAAGCCAAGATACTTCTGTTACAGAATCCATGGATACCACAGCGGAAGAAATGTCAGAGGAGTTTAGAATATACATAGCTAAACTGGTCTGTGAAGTAAAGGATGATGTAAGGTGTGAAATTAGTAGAAGTGAAAGATCACTTCAATAAAGAGAAATTCTGAAAAAAACAAAAACTAAGCAGAAATCCTTAAAATGAAGAAGTCAATGAACCGAATTAAAAATTCAATGGAAAGCATCACCAACAGATTAGACCACTTGAAAGCCAGAGTTTCAGACAATGAAGGCAAAATATATAATCTTGAAAATAAAGTTGACCATGGAAAAAAGATAATAGACAATGAACAGAACTTCCAAGAACTATGGGTTAACCTGAAAAGACCAAATTTAAGATTTAGCAGGATAGATGAAGGCATAGAGAAACAAACCAAAGGAATGCACAAAGTTTTTACTGAAATAATATCAGAAAATTACCCAAAGATAAAGAATGAAATGGAAAATTAAATACAGGAGGCTTATAGTACCTCAAATATAGAAAATAACAACAGACCCATACCCAGGTACATTATTATGAAAATTCCTAATACACAAACCAAGAATAGAACTTTAAAGGGTGCCAGAGAAAAATATCAGATTATCTACAGGGGAAATCCAATTTGGATCTCAGCTGATTTCTCAAATCATACCCTCAAAGCTAGAAGGTTTGGAAATAATATATACCAAGCTCTGCAAAAAATGGATGCCAGCCAAGAATACTATACCCAGCAAAATTAAGCTTCAGAATTGATAATGAAATAAAAAACTTCCATGAAAACAATAGTTAAAAATTAACAGCTAGAAAGCCTGCACTAAAAAACATACTTAGTAAAATATTTCATGAAAGAAGAAAGGAAAAATAAAGCAAAACCAGAAAAGGGAGGAACTACACTAGAAGAATAGTTAATCAAAGAGAAACTAAAAGTACACACCAGAAATAAATCAAAATAACAGGGAATAAAAATCATTTCTCAATGATAACATTGAAAGTAAATGGCCTAAACTGACTGATTGAGTTAAAAAGGACAATGCAACAATATGCTATCTCCAAGTGACTCACCTCACAAGCAAAAACATCCACAGACTAAAGGTAAAAGAATGGGGGGTGGGGAACCAGATTCACATGGATCTTGTAAACAATCAGGGGTTTCTATCCTCACATCTGATAAAGTGGATTTCAAGCCAAACTTAATCACAAGGAACAAACAAGGACATTTCATACTGCTTAAGGGAATTATACATCAGCAAGATATAATAATCAGATATTTATGACCCCTAAACCAGAGCATCTACATACATCAAATAAACCCTTTTCAATTTCAAGAATCAAATAGAACAAACACAATAATATTGGGTAACTTTAACATACTTCTCTCACCACTGAATAGATTTTCCCCAACAAAAACTAAATAAAGAAGCTATAGAACTAAAACAATGCAATTAATAATTTAGATTTAACATACATTTATAGAATACTTCATCCAACGATGACTGACTACACTTTGTTCTGAGCAGCACACTGATTCTTCTCTAAAGTAGATCATATCTTAGGCCACAAAGCTACTCTTAAAAAATACAAAGAAAATATAGATAATACCTTACGTTCTATTAGTTCGTAATGGGAAAAATGAGATATCAATGATAAAATAGAAAAATGTTCAACATCTCTAGTAATAAGAGAAATGCAAATCAAAACCACCTTAAGATTCCAGCTCACCCCAATTAGAATGGCGATTATCAAGAATACAAGCAACAATAGGTGTTGGCGAGGATGTGGGGAGAAATGTATGAGTGTCATACATTGCTGGTGGGGCTGCAAATTAGTGCAGCCACTCTGGAAAGCAGTGTGGAGATTCCTTAGAAAACTTGGAATAGAACCACCATTTGAACCAGCTATCCCACTCCTTGGCCTATACCGAAAGGACTTAACATCAGCATACTACAGGGATACAGCCACATCAATGTTCATAGCTGCTCAATTCACAATAGTCAGATTGTGGAACCAACCTAGATGTCCTTCAATTGATGAATGGATAAAGAAACTGTGGTATATATACACAATGGAATATTACTCAGCCATAAAGAATGATAAAATTATGGCAAATGGATGAAATTGGAGAATATCATGCTAAGTGAGATAAGCCAATCTCAAAAAACCAAAGGACAAATGATATCGCTAATAAGTGAATGATGATACATAATGGGGGGAGGGAGGGGTTAGTGTTAGGGTTAGAGTTAGGGTTAGGGAGGGGGACAAGAATGGAGGAAGGAAGGACTGTATAGAGGGAAAAGAGGGGTGGGAGGGGTGGGGAAGGGAAAAATAACAGAATGAAACAACATTACCCTATGTAAATTTATGATTACACAAATGAACTAATAAAAAAATCAATGAAATGAAACATTAGTTCTTTGAATGAATAAAATTGATAAATTTTTAGCTAAGCTAATGAAGAGAACAAGGAAGAAAAATCAAATTACTAAAATTTGTGATGAAAAAGGAAATAGCATGAGGAAACTCCTGAAATGAAAATAATAATCAAAAACTATTTTGAAATTTATACTTTAATGAAATAGAACATCTTGAAGAAATTGACAAATTTCTCTAGCTATATGACCTACCCAAATTGAATCATGAGGACAGAGAAAATTTAAACAGATCAAGTTAAAGCAATAAAATTGAACACACCATCAAAAGCCTACCAAAAAAGAAAAGTTCAGCACCCAACAGATTATCAGCCAAGTTCTACCAGAACTTCAAAGAATTTACACCAATATTCCTCAAATTAATCCATGAAATAGGAAAGGAGGGAACCCTTCCAAACTCATTCTATGAAATTTGTATCACCCTGATACCAGAACCAGAAAAAGATATATCAAGAAAAGAAAACTTCAGACCAATATCCCTGATGAACACAGATGTAAAAATTCTTAATAAAATACTGGCAAATTGCATACAAAAACATATTTAAAGATAGTGCACAATGATCAACTGGGGTTCATCCCAGTGATGCAAGATATGGAAATCAAAAACATAATTCATCAGAACAATAGACTTAAAGAATTATATGATTACCTCAATAGAGGCAGAAAAAGCATTTGACAAAATACAGCACTTCTTCATGTTCAAAATACTAGAAAAACTAGGGATAGTAGGAACATTCCTCAACATTTAGGCTATATATGTTAAACCCCCAGCCAACATCATTCTAAATGGAGAAAATTTGAAATCATTTCTTCTAAAGACTGGAACAAGACAGGCATGCTCTCTTTCACCACTTCTATTTAACAAAGTCTTTGACCTCTAGCCAGAGCAATCAGACAAAGGAAAGAAATCAGGGATACAAATAGGAAAAGAACTCAAACTATCCCTATTTGCTGATGACATGATTATATATTTAGAATACTCAAAAAAAAACTCCACCAGAATACTTCTAGAACTCATAAATGAATTTAGCAAAGTAGCAAGATACAAAATTAACGCACATAAATTAATTGCATTTCTATACATCAGTAATAATCAACTGAAAGAGAAATTAGAAAAACTATCTCATTCAAAGTAAGTTCAGAAAAATAAAAAATAAAAACCTTGGGAATAAAAAGAAACTTGGGAATTGATGTAACAAAAGAGGTGAAAGATCTCTACAATGAAAACTACAGAAAAATGAAAAAATAAATTGAAGAAGATCTTAGAAGATAGAAAGATCTCCTGTGTTCTTAATATTGTCAAAATGATCTTACTAGTGAAAGCACTATACAGATTTAAGGTAATTCCTATTAAAATCCCAATGACATTCTTCATAGGAATAGAAAAGGTAGTCATGAAATTAATTTGGAAAAATAAGAGAACCAGAATAGTCAAAGAATTCCTTAACAAAAAGAGTGAAATAGGATGCATCACAATACCAGCCCTCAAATTATACTGCAGAGCTAACATAACAAAAACAGAAAGGTTTTAATACCAAAACACATACTAAGGTCAATGGTACAGAATAGAAGACAGAGACAAAACCACATAAAAACAGTTATCTCATACTAGACAAAGGTCACATAAACATGCATTTGAGAAAAGATGGCCTCTTCAAAAAATGGTGCTCAGAAAAGTGGAAATCCATATTTAGCAAAATGGAATTAGACACCTATCTCTCTTCCTGCACAAAACTCAACTCAAAGGAATCAAGGAACTAAGCATTAGAACAGAGACCCTTTGCCTACTAGAAGAAAAAAGTAGGCCCAACTCTCCATCAACTGAATTGCTCAACAAGATTCCTAAAAATCAAGAAGTAAAATCAAGAATTAATAAATGGGATGTTATCAAGCTAAAAATATTCATAACAAAAGAAACAATCAAGAACGTGAAAAGAGAGCCTACAGAATGGGAGAAAATCTTTGCCACTCACTCCTCAGATAGAGAATTATTCTCCAGGATATATGAAGAACTCAAAAAACTTAACACCATAAAAACAAATAACCCAATCAATAAATTGGCAAAGAAACTAAACAGATACTTCACAGAGGAAGATACACAAATGGTAAAAAAAAAAAAAAAAAGTTCAACATCTCTACCAACTAGAGAACTGAAAGTTAAAACTACACTGAGACTTCATCTCTCTCCAGTCAGAGTGGCAATTATCAAGAATATAAGTTACAAGAGATGTTGACAAGGATTTTGGGGGGAAAGGTACACTCATCCATTGCTGATAGGACTGAAAATTCAGGGCAACTACTCTGGAAAGCAGTATGAAAATTCTTCAGAAAACTGGGAATGGAACTACCATGTGACCCAGCTATTCCATTCCTCAGTATGTATGCAAAGGACTTAAAATCAGCATACTATAGTGACACAGCCACATCAAGGGTTATAGCAACTCAATTCACAATAGCTAAGCTATGGAACCAACCTAAGTGCTCTTCAACAGATGAATGAATAAAGAAAATGTGGTATATATGCACAATGGAATATCACTCAGTCATAAAGAAGAATGAAATTATGCCATTTGTCAATAAAATGGGTGAAACTGGAGACTATCATGCTAAATGAAATAAGCCAATCCCCCAAAACCAAAGGCAAATATTCTCTCTGATATGCAGAAGCTAATATGCAGAGAAGAATAGAAATTCATTGGATTAGACAAAGGTGGATGAAGAGAAGAAAGGGCAATGAGTAAAGACCATAGAATGAATCAGACATAACTTTCCTGTGTTCACACAAGAAGACTTTACTAGGGTAACTCCATGTCATGTAAAATCACAAAAATGTGAAGTTATACTCCATGTATGTATGATATGTCAAAATACACTCTACTGTCATATATATCTAAAAAAAACCAAATTTGAACAATCACACACACACAAAGAAGAAGAAATAATACCAAATCTCCTTTAGTTACTCTAAAAAGTAAAAGAGGAAAGATTCTTCTAAACACATTCGATTAGGCCAGTATTACCCTAATACCAAATCCAGATAAGGACACACACACACACACACACACACACACACACACACACAGAAATTAGAAATCTACAGGCACGTATCTTTGATGAACACAGACAAAAATCCTTAAAAGAATAATAGGACTGGGGCTCTGGGTGGCGGCCCAGAGGAGGGGCTGCAAGGAGAGCTGTTTGGACTCAGAGCGACCACCCCTGAACACTGGGGCCTGCCCTGAGGAGGAGGAGGAGGAGAAGCGTGGCCGCTTGGATTTGGAGTGACTGACTATACCAGAGCTACGGGTGGTTGCCAGAGGAGGAGCTGCGAGGAGAGCTGTTTGGACTCAAAGCGACCATTCCTGAACACCGGGGCCTGCCCGGAGGAGGAGGAGGAGGAGGAGGAGGAGGAGGAGCGCGACGGGTCACTTGGACTCGCAGTGACTGCGTTGGAGCTCCAGGTGGCTGCTCAGAGGAGGAGGAGGTGAGTGGTGAGTTGTTTGGACTCAAAGCGACCGCTCCTGAACACCGGGGGGCTGCCTGGACGAAGAGCGCGGTGGGTCGCTTGGTCTCGAGTGGCCGCACCAGAGCTCCAGGCGGCTGTCTGAAGGAAGCGTGCAGCGGGTCACGTGGACTCAGAGCAACTCAGAGCGACTCAGAGTGACCGCTCCTGAACACCCGGGGGGCTACCTGGAAGAGGAGGAGGAACGAGGTGGGTCACTTGGACTCGGAGTGACTGCCCAGGGCTACGGGCGGTTGGCTGGAGAAGGAGGCACACAGTGAGTTGCTTGGACTCCCAAGGACCACACCGGAACACCGGGCAGCTGTCTGGAGGAAGAGGCGTGCGGCCGGTTTCTGGGACTAGGAGTGATTGTACGGGGCTCCAGGTGGCTGCTCAGAGGAGGGGCCACATAGCCAGGCGATTAGGTGCAGACCAGGGTCCTAGGACCTAGGAGGCTTCTTGGTGGAAGAGCCTCACAGAGACACGCTTAGGGGCAGAGCAAAGGTTCCAGGACTGCAGGCAGATTCTCTGAGGAAAGGCAGCCTAAGGAGACTCATCTGCGAAGGGTGAGGCTCCAAGGCCCAGGAGGTAGGGCAGGGCCCCTGGGAATGTTGCAGAGGAAGGCAGCCCAGCCCAGGCAGTAGTTGTAGATTGAGGGAAACCTGTAGGAGGGGAACTGACCAGCGAGACCTACCACCAGGTGAGTCTTCCCTGCCGGGTGAGGGTTCCCACAAGGACAGTAAAACCAGAGAAACAGGCCCAAACAGGCCTTGCCTCAGCCCGCAGCCTAGTTACCCTTTGGATGACCATTGGTCAACAAGTGGAGACACCTCTGCCCACTAGCAGGAAATATACCCCACCTGAAGGCTACCACACCTAGAGAGGCAGCTTCCTTGTGGAGCACCACATTATCAACTTCCTCCAAGACATCAGCCTACTGAAGGCTAAGAGGGGATATATAGAAATCTTCAGGGACATTATAAGTCAATAGAGGAAATCTGCAATATCTCAGCGGTCCACTGATACCTGAACAACATGAGAAAACAAGGGAAGAATATGCCCCAAACAAATCTAGATGTTACATCAATAAAACCCAATGACAACATGGCAGAAGAAATGACAGAAAAGGAGTTCAGAATGTACATAATTAAAATGATCAGGGAAGTAAACAATGAGATGAAAGAGCAAATGCAGGTATTGAATGATCGCACCAATCGACAGTTAAAAGAGCAAATACAGGAAGCAAAAGATCATTTCAATAAAGAGTTAGAGATATTGAAAAAAAATCAAACAGAAATCCTTGAAATGAAGGAAACAATAAACCAAATTAAGAACTCCATAGAAAGCATATCCAATAGGAGAGAACATCTGGAAGACAGAACTTCAGACATTGAAGACAAAATATTTAACCTTGAAAACAAAGTTGAACAAACAGAGAAGATGGTAAGAAATCATGAAATGAATCTCCAAGAATTATGGGATATCATGAAAAGGACAAATTTAAGAATTATTGGGATTGAGGAAGGCTTAGAGAAACAAACCAAAGGAAGGAACAATCTATTCAATGAAATAATATCAGAAAATTTCCCAAATCTGAAGAATGAAATGGAAAATCAAGTTCAAGAGGCTTATAGGACTCCAAACACACAAAATTACAACAGACTCACACAAAGGCACATTAAAATGAAAATACCTAACATACAAAATAAAGACAGAATTTTAAAGGCTGTGAGAGAAAAGAACCAAATTACATTCAGGGGGAAACCAATAAGAATATCAGCAGATTTTTCAATCCAGACCCTAAAAGCTAGAAGGGCCTGGAACAACATTTTTCAAGCTCTGAAAGAAAACGGATACCAACCAAGAATCTTATACTCAGCAAAAGTTACCTTCAAATTTGACGATGAAATAAAATCCTTCCATGATAAACAAAAGCTAAAAGAATTTACAAAAAGAAAGCCAGTATTACACAACATTCTCAGCAAAATATTCCATGAGGAAGTGATGAAAAACAAAGAAGCAAATCAGCAAAGGGAGGAATTATCCTAAAGGAATTGTCAAATAAAGGAGGAACCAAGTCGTGTCAAATGAATAAATAAATAAATAAATAAATAAATAAAATTTTAAAAAATGAACCAAATGACCGGGAAACCAAATCATATCTCAATAATAACCCTGAATGTTAATGGCCTGAATTCATCAATCAAAAGAAATAGACTGGCAGATTGGATTAAATAGAAAGATCCAACAATATGTTGCCTGCAAGAGACTCACCTCATAGAAAAAGATACTCATAGACTAAAGGTGAAAGGATAGGGAAAAACATACCATGCACATGGACTCAGCAAAAAAGCTGGAGTATCCATCCTCATTTCCGATAATGTGGACTTCAAGCCAAAGTTAGTCAGAAGGGATAAAGAAGCACATTTCATACTGCTTAGGGGAAGATATAACAATCATAAACATCTATGCCCCAAACAGTGGCTCATCCATGTATGTCAAACAAATCCTTCTCAATTTCAGAAACCAAATAGACCATAACACAATAATACTAGGCGATTTTAACACACCTCTCTCACCACTGGACAGATCTTCCAAGCAAAAATTGAACAAAGAAACCTATAGATCTCAATAACACAATCAATAATTTAGACTTAACGGACATTTATAGAATATATCATCCAACAAAGAGCAAATACACTTTCTTCTCAGCAGCACATGGATCCTTCTCTAAAATAGACCATATATTATGCCACAAAGCTAATGTTAGCAAATACAAGAAGATAGAGACACTACCTTGTATTCTATCAGATCATACTGGATTGAAGTTAGAAATAAATGAAAGAGTAAAAAACAGAAACTATTCCAACACCTGGAGATTAAACAATATGCTATTATATGATGAATGGATAACAGAAGACATCAGGAGGGAAATAAAAAAAATTCTTAGAGGTAAATGAGAACAAAGAAACATCATATCAAAATCTCTGGGACACTATGAAAGCAGTACTTAGAGGGAAATTTATTTCATGGAGCACATTTAATAAAAGAAGTAAAACTCAACAAATAAATGACCTAACACTACAGCTCAAAGCCCTAGAAAAAGAACAGACCAGCACCAAAAGTAGTAGAAGACAGGAAATAGTTAAACTCAGAGCTGAAATCAACGAAATTGAAACAAAAGGAACAATACAAAAACTTGACAAAATAAATAGTTGGTTCTTCGAAAAAATAAACAAAATTGATAAACCTTTAGCCACACTAACAAAGAGAAGACGAGAGAAAACCCAAATCACTAAAATTCGGAATGAACAAGGAAATATCACAGCAGACATGAGTGAAATACAAAACACAATTAGAAGCTATTTTGAAAATCTATACTACAACAAAATAGAAAATTTCGAATACATCAACAGGAATCTAGAGACATATGAATAGCCTAAACTGAACGAGGAGGACATACACAATTTAAATAGACCAATTTCAACTAATGAAATAGAAGAAGTCATCAAAAGCCTACCAACAAAGAAAAGTCTGGGACCAGATGGGTTCTCAGCCGAGTTCTAAAAAACCTTTAAAGAAGAGGTCATTCCAATACTCCTCAAAGTATTCCATAAATAGAAGAGGAGGGAACCCTACCAAACTCATTCTATGAAGTCAATATCACCCTGATACCTAAACCAGACAGAGACACATAGAGGAAAGAAAATTTCAGACCAATATCCTTAATGAACATCGACACAAAAATTCTCAACAAAATCTTAGCAAATCACATACAAAAACTTATTAAAAAAATAGTTCACCCTGATCAAGTGGGTTTCATCCCAGGGATGCAAGGTTGGTTCAACATCAGGAAATCAATAAATGTAATTCACCATATCAATAGAATTAAAGTCAAGAATCACATGATTATTTCAATAGATGCAGAAAAAGCATTTGATAAAATACAGCATCCCTTCATGCTCAAAACACTAGAAAAAATAGGGATAGTGGGATTATTCCTTAACATTGTAAAGGCCATCTATGCTAAGCCCATGGCTAATATCATTCTAAATGGTGAAAAACTGAAAGGATTCCCCCTAAAAATAAGAACAAGGCAGGGATGCCCTCTTTCACCACTTCTATTCAATATTGTCCTTGAAACTCTAGCCAGAACAATTAGACAGACCAAAGAAATTAAAGGGATACGAATAGGAAAAGAAGAACTCAAACTATCCCTATTTGCTGATGACATGATTATATACTTAGAGGAACCAGGAAATTCCATCAGAAAACTTTTAGAACTCATAAGTGAATTCAGTAAAGTAATGGGATATAAGATCTATACACATAAATCTAATGCATTTTTATACATAAGTGATGAATCTTTGGAAAGAATAATCAGGAAAACTACCCCATTCACAATAGCCTCAAAAAAAAAAAAAATAAATACTTGGGAATCATTCTCACAAAAGAGGTGAAAGACCTCTACAATGAGAAATACAGTACACTAAAGAAAGAAATTAAAGAAAATGTTAGAAGATGGAAAGATCCCCCATGTTCATGGATAGGAAGAATTAATATTGTCAAAATGGCCATACTACCTAAAGTGCTATACAGATTCAATGCAATTCCAATTAAAATCCCAATGATGTACCTTACAGAAATAGAGGAAGCAATTATGAAATTCATCTGGAAGAATAAGAAACCCAGAATAGCTAAAGCAATACTTAGCAGGAAGAGTGAAACAGGGGATATTGCAATACCAGATCTTCAACTCTACTACAAAGCAATAGTCACAAAAACGGCATGGTATTGGTACCAAAATAGAAAGGTAGATCAATGGTACAGAATAGAGGACACGGTCACAAACCCAAATAAATACAATTTTCTCATACTAGACAAAGGGGCCAAAAATATGCAATGGAGGAAAGATAGCCTCTTCACAAATGGTGCTGGGAAAATTGGAAATCCATATGCAACAGAATGAAACTAAATCCATATCTCTCACCATGCATGAAACTAAACTCAAAATGGTTAAGGACCTCAGAATCAGACCAGAGACCCTGCAGATTATAGAAGAAAAAGTAGGTCCAGATCGTCAACAGGACTCCCATAGCACAAGAAATAAAAGCAAGAATCAATAACTGGGATAGATTCAAACTAAAAAGCCTTCTCTCAACAAAGGAAACTATCAGCAATACGAAGAAAGAGCCTACAGAGTGGGAGAATATCTTTGCCAATCATACTTCAGATAGAGCACTAATCTCCAGAATCTATAAAGAACTCAAAAAACTCTACACCAAGAATGCATATAATCCAATCAACAAATGGGCTAAGGAAATGAATAGACACTTCACAGAAGAAGATCTACAATCAACAAACATATGGAAAAATGTTCAACATCTCTAGTAATAAGAGAAATGCAAATCAAAACCACCCTAAGATTCCATCTCACCCCAATTAGAATGGCGATTATCAAGAATACAAGCAACAATAGGTGTTGTCGAGGATGTGGGGAAAAAGGTGCACTCATACATTGCTGGTGGGGCTGCAAATTAGTGCAGCCACTCTGGAAAGCAGTGTGGAGTTTCCTTAGAAAACTTGGAATGGAACCACCATTTGACCCATCTATCCCACTCCTTGGCCTATACCCAAATTACTTAAAATCAGCATACTACAGGGATACAGCCACATCAATGTTCATAGCTGCTCAATTCACCATAGCCAGATTGTGGAACCAACGTAGATGTCCTTCAATTGATGAATGGATAAAGAAACTGTGGCATATATATACAATGGAATATTACTACTCCATAAAGAATGATAAAATTATAGCATTTGCAGGCAAATGGATGAAATTGGAGAATATCATGCTAAGTGAGACAAGCCAATCTCAAAAAATCAAAGGTCGAATGATATCGCGAATAAGTGAATGAGGACACATAATGGGGGGAGGGAGGGGTTAGTGTTAGGGTTAGAGTTAGGGTTAGGGAGGGGGGCAAGAATGGAGGAAGGAAGGACTGTATAGAGGGAAAAGAGTGGTGGGAGGGGTGGGGGGAAGGGAAAAAATAACAGAATGAATCAAACAACATTGCTCTATGTAAATTTATGATTACACAAATGGTATGCCTTTACGCCATGTACAAACAGACAAACAACATGTATCCCATTTTTTTACAATAAAAATAAAAGTTATTCATTATCCTGAATCTGGCAGTTGCAAATATACTTTGCAAGGACTTCTGATTAAAAAACTTATCTTCAGAAAAAGAAAAAAGAAAAGAATAATAAGAAACCAAATTCATCTTTTCTTTAGAAAGATCATCCACCTTGATTAAGTGTTTTTCATCCCAAGGATGCACATATTGTTCAATATGTGCAAATCAATAAATGAAATATGCCACATCAATAGAATAAGGAATAAAAGCCACATGATCATCTATGGAAAACACAAATTCTAAGATCTGGACCAGTTGAGCATGCCCATTTTCACTATTTTTACTCATTATAGTTCTGGAAGTTTTAATCAGAACAATCAGGAAATAGAATTAAATGGTATTGAAATTGAAAATGAAGAAGCTAGATGTCTTGCTTAGAGATGACATGATCTTACACAAGGAAAATCCCCAAAACTCCACCAAAATACTATTTATATTAGAATTAGAAATAAATTTTAAAATTCTGCTAAGAATTTAAATTTTATAAAGAAATTTAGCAAAGTTGCAGTATACAAAATAAACTAAAAAACCAATAGTGTTGAACATGTCAATAGTGAATTATCTTAACTACAAGAAAGCAATTCCTTTTACAATAACTATACAACAAAACAAAACCCAAAAGTATAGGAATAAATTTAACCAAAGAGTTGAAAGATCTCTACAATGAAAATTGTAAAATATTGATGGAAACAATTGAAGAAGTAACAAAAAAGTGGAAAGACATCCTGTATTCTTGGATTGGAAGACTCAATATTGTTAAAATGTTCATACTACCCAAAGCAATTTACAGATTAAATGTAATCCTTATCAAAACATCAATGACATTCTTCACATAGTTAAAAAAAATTCAATTCTAAAATATATATGGAGACACAAAAAATTCTGAATAACCAAAACCATCTTGAGAAAAGTAACAAAGCAGGATATATCATATTATCTGCCTTCAATACATACTACAAAGCTGTAGTAATCAAAACAGCATGACAATGGTATAAACACCAATGCATACACCATGAAACAGAATAAGGAGTCTAGAAGTAAACTAAGAGATGAACAGTCAATTAATCTTCAACAAACATACCAAAAGTACACATTGGAAAAAAGACTGTCTTTCCAATAAATGGTGCTGGAAAAGTTAGATTTCCACATGAAGAAAGATAAAAGGAGATCCCTATCTCTCATCAATTACAAAAAAAAATCAACTCTAAATGGATTGAAGATTTACATGTAAGACATGGAACTACTAGAAGAAAACATAAGTGAAGCACTTCAGTACATTATAGTGCATACAGGTTATTTTTTATGGATAAGAAACCCCAAAACACAAGAAACAAAAAGCAAAAGTGGACAAAAGAATTACAAGAAACTGAAAGTTTCTAAACAGCAAAGGAAACAATTATCAGAGTAAAGAGTCAACCTACAGTGTGGGAGAAGATATTCGTAAACTGTACATATGAAAATACATTAATCTCCAGAATATATATGGAACTCAAAAAGAAACTGAAGAACAAAAAAAAAAAAAAATCACTGGTTAGTGTGGTTCTTAGATCGTGGTGATGTTTTTTCTGCATCTGGCTGGGAGCAGGTTATGTGGGTCCATGTTCTTTGAAAATTCAAATTGCTATACATTTATGACTTGTGCATGTTTTGTACATTTCGTTTCAATAAAATTTTATTAGAAAAAATAATGAAAAATTCACTTTAGAAATAGGTGGGCAATAGATCTAAATAAACATTTCTCAAATGTCACTATATAAATGGCCAATAGGCACATGAAAACAATGTTTAACATTGCTAATAATCACGGAAATGAATATCATGATCACAATGGGATATCACCTCACCCCAGTAAGAATGGCCATCGTCAGTAAGACTAAAGATGGCAAATGATGATTCTGATGCGGAGAAAAGGAACTCTTGCATACTATTGGTGGGAATGTAAATCAGTACAACCATTATGGAAAATAGTATGGAGGTTTTTAAAACAAAATTAAAAATATCATATGCTCTAGCTACTCTACTACTGGATATATATCCAAAGAATGAAAGCAGTATGTCAGAGACATCTTCACTCCCTTGTTCTCTGCAGATAGTTCACAATAACCAACAAATGAAAAACTAAATGTCTATCAAATGATAAGTGGTTAAAGAAAATGTGGTACATGCAAACAGTGCAACACTATTCATTCATTAAAAAATAATGAAATCCTGTCATTTAAAACAACATGGAAGGGACTGAAGATCATTACATTAAATGAAATAAGCCAGGTACAGAGAGATAAATACTACATGAACTGACTCATATGTGAAATCTTGAAAAGCTTATTTGATGGTTAAGAATGGGATGGTGGTTATCAGAGGTTGGGAGGAGTATAGGCAGGGGGAGAGAAAAGAAAAGTTTGAACAACAGTTTTTAAGTCACAATAGAAAGGAGCATGTTTTAGATCTCCTGCATGGTAGGGTGACTGTAAATAACAATAATGTACTACACATCTCAAAAAGCTAGAAGAAAGGACCTTGAAAGTTTCCAGCATATGAAAATGTTTGAGATGCTTTTCAACATTATGCAATGTACATGTGTGAAATGTAACATAACACCTCACAAATATGTGTAATTTTTATGCTTTACATATCAGCTAAAAAATAAATTTAAAAAACTAATGAAATATCTCTGTCATGTCAAACTTTTTTTCCCTTTTCTGCATTTCTGCATTTAAATTATATTTTCTGGATTGCTCTTGCTTAGAGTTTTATCTTCTTTAAGGAAAAAAAATATAATAGCAATGATATAGTACTATAAAATAGGAGCAATATTTTTTATAGATTTCTAAAAGGGGAAACTGGAACAGACTCATAGAAAATCTACAAATTGTTGTAAAACAAATCCAACAGGGAAGAATTTAAGAAAATAAACCTAATTCCAGAAAAGAAAAAGAAAAATCAAAATAATCGCTGACCAGCTATTTTATATCCCCTTATGTCTAAATAAAACAGACTAAAACTGTCAAAAATTCAATGTTTTGACATAAGGACTTTCTTCATATGTCTATTCTTATCTACTATAGAGAATTGTTTGCTACTTTAAGCATCCATTTGCTTCTGTTCAAAGAGGTGACTCAGATAAAGATTTAATGTTCTCCATGATTTATGCCTTTTTTAAAGATCTATGCCTTTATGTTTCTTCTTTGTACCATAAGGAAAGAAATTTTTACAAAAAAATACATGTTTGGCTGCTATTTCTAGTTATTTACCCTCTTCACTCCCCCTTCAGGTAATCACCATCATCAATTTTTTTAAATAACTATATTTTCTTAATACAACATCTTTGTTGTGGTAAGATATACTTAACCCAATATTTCCCATGCTAACCACTTAAAGTTTACAGTTCAGTGGTATTAAATGTATTCATGTTGTTGTGCAATGACCACTACCATCCATCCCCAGATTTCTTTTTCATCTTGCAAAACCGAAATCCTAAAAATAAGACTCTGTTTTCCCCTTTCCCTAAACCCTGGATATTAATATTCTATTTCTGTCTCTATGAGCTTGACTACTCATAAAAGTCACACATCTAATCTAAGTGAAATCATACAGTATGTATCATTTTGTGACTGGCTTATTTCAGTGTAATGTCCTCAAGGGGCATCTCAGTTGCATCATATGTCAGAATTCCTTTCCTTTTTAAAAGGAATGATATTCCAGTGTATGTATATACCACATGTGCTTATCCATTCATCTTTCAGGGGACATTTGGGTTGCTTCCACATTGTAACTAATATGAAAATCACTTCTATAAACATGAATTTATGAATAACTCTTCAAGATCTGATTGTAAACTTGAAAATGTTCATATATTTTGACCCAGCAACTCTATTTATAGGAATAATCCTTAATGAAAAACCACACACACACACACACACACACACACACACACACACCCACAAGAAATTATAGATTCAGTACTTTAAATAAAGTAATGTTTTCAACAGGAAAAATAATAAAACTAAATGCCAAAAATGGATGAAAAATTCATGAGGAAATAGTATATATTAATTGTAAGGAAAAATATATCAATGCAGATAGATTACAGAACATAATAAGAAAAAATAAGTAGATTGAAAAAAATTACTATGTATATCTTTATACTAATTTTCAATAGTATATACAAAAGTAACCCTACATATTTTATATGGATATATAGCTACATAAAATATTATTAAATGGCTTGGAAATCTACATAGAAAATTGATGATGTTGTTTGCCTTAGGAAAGACCAGGGATGGTAATATTACTAGGAAAAATAAAGAGAATTGTTTATAATATTTTGTTTCCTATAATCAAAAATAAAATAAATATCTACTAGTATATTTTGGAGAGGAAGGATATTCTTGATGTTATGTTGTTCCCAGTATTTTTTTAGGTCAGGTACCTACATGGGTCTTTGGCGTCCAATACGGGATTGCCTTTGTGGAGGGATGTTGGGCAAAACACAGAACTACCCTTTGAACACTTCTGTGCAGTAAATAGAGATGAGACAATAAAGGAGAAACTATTTTCCAAGAAGAAAAGAGAGGACAGACTCAGCACCAATGAAAAGTGATGGAAAACCCAAACAGCATGGAGAATCAAAGGTGACTCAGAAGAAAGTATAAAGCAATTGGCAACTTCAACCCTGACTGCCTGGCTGGGGATGGAGAATATAGCATTGCATGTACAAGGAAAGCCAGAGAATGCAAAAACCCCAAGAATAATAGGAGACTGACAGTCCTAACTGCAGGAGAAATCCATCACTTTTACAAGATATAAACACAATTTGGAAATTCGGTATGAAAGTAACTCCTCCTACATAAGCTAGCTTTAGAGAACTTATTACATCACCCACCTATAACCAGGAGCCATCTTCAGATGGGTACTCTTGTTAGCGACTAACCTGCTCTAGGGGTCAGAAAAAAAATGGAAAAATAAAAATTAAGTCTGACCTCACTTGTATAGCATATCATAAATACTATAGGAGTACAGTAAGAACAAAAGGTATAATGTGGGCCCCAGAATATTGTTCTGGCATAACTAACATAGAGGTTGGGAAGAGAGGTAGACTCAGTGCTAACAATATCCAAAGAAAAATCCTTTAGCATTGGAATAGTCTTGCTGTCAAAGGTTTACTATAAAGAAATCTATTATCCATGGATGGACAGTTACATCAGGTTTTTATTGGGAGTGGGCAGGATACCAGGGATTGAACCCAACCAGGGCATTCAACCCCTGAGCCACATCCCCAGCCCTATTTTGTGTTATATTTAGAGACAGGGTCTCACTGAGTTGCTTAGCACCTTGCTTTTGCTGAGGTTGACTTTGAAATGGAGATTCTCCTGTCTCAGCCTCCTTAGCTTCTAGAATTACAGGTGTGCGCCACTGTGCCTGGCTAAATTTTAATCCATGTAGGATTAACATACTCCATGAGACCAGGTTGGACCTGTAACCACAGCCACTCAGGAGCCTGAAGCCAGAGGATTGCAAGTTCAAGGCCTGACTTGGCAATTAAGTGAGACTCTGTCTCAAAATAAACATAAAAAGAACTGGGAACATAGCTCAGTGGGAGAATATGTGCCTCAGATATGCAAAACTCTGGGTTCAATCCCCAGTATTAAAAAAAATCTAAAAGAAAAAGAAAAAATATGTAGAACTTTGGGTTACAAAGGGCCATTACTATTTGCTACCTTTATTAATTTTTCTTACATGAAAATAAACCAAATACTATACATGTTAATGCCTGTGTGCATGGAGCTAGCATGGGTTTGTTACACTAATGAGAAGTTTATTTCCTCAGACTAAAATCTGAGTTAAGAGACATATGACAACTGTACAAAAAAAAAAAAAAAAAAAAGAAGCTAGCCATTCAGAATAACATTTCCCACACACAGCTTATATAGCTACTTCTAAGGCAAATTGATTGAAAAGTTGAATTTCAGTTCCCCTATGAACGAGTCCAATTTATAACTAAATTAAGACCTAATATTTCTTTTTAGTAGCAGCTTAACATTGGATGTTCCTCACCTTTATTAAAATGAGGAAGATAATGTATCTTGCCATGCTCACACCTTCAACTCACTGTGAATGTGGAAACTCTTTCTTAGAAAATCTTCCTCATAAAACATTTATACCCCTCTCCCAGTTCAGGTAAAGTACCTCTTCTCTATGTTACTACAATACCTGTACAACCCCAATCATTGCAATTTTAACATCATTTCCTAATTGTTTCCTTATTGCCCTCCTTCGCTAAACCATGAATCTTTTGAAGGGTACTTTTCTGGTTTCTGGCTCTATCCTTTGGACTTAGAATACACCTGGTATAGTGCTTGCTTGTCAGATATTTCTGAACACCAACTAGTAAAAACAATCTGCACATACAGATTTCATGGTCTTGCATGTGATTATCTGTGCCACTTATAGGACAGGGATCATGCTGATGAAGATACATGGCCCAGGGACTATTAAAGAGCCTTGCTCATTTTCTTTGGGTATCTATCTGTATTGTGCCTAATAACAGGGATTGGAAGATAACTTCTGCACTCTTTCTGCCAAATACTGAACTGTCTGCACATATTTGAGGTTCAGGTGGTTGAATATGTGCTAATGACCTCTGCATGAATCCTTCTCTCTTGGGAGGCTATTTGTCTCGCCTAGCAGTGACTGTTTCTCCTAAGTCATTTTTCAATGTCTGCAGTGGTCATAATAGCAATCTGTCAGCCCCCAAAACTTATACCAACCATGCAGAATAAAAGGCTGAGGAAATTCATTTAGCCAACCACAAAAGTCCATCTCATAGCATTTAGAACGCTGTTTGACCCTGCAGTCCTATACCAACTTTCATTTGGTATATTTTCCACCAAGGGTGTTCATCACTGGGCTTTTCTTCCAAAGAACTGCAAATATTTTTAAAGTTGTTTTGATTCTTAATATCTATAGGCTAATAAAGAAAATTATTTCATACATGAAATTGTAAAACATGCAATATATTTTAAACTATGTTTTGATAGTTAGTTGTTAAACCATCCTTACTGCTTACAATGAAATCATTCACTGCTAATTCAGGAACTAAATTATATAGATGACAGTTCCTGTTTCTGCTTCTCTTTTAGCTGTTTCAGAGCTTTCAATCTTCATAGTGACTGAAATAATCTGGGAAAGACAGGACACAAAATAAATGCATTTATGAAAGCTTTAACTGCATATAGTTTGTATAGAACAGTTGCAAATCACTTGTACTTTACATGTCTTCATTTGTTATAATACTTTATACTTTACACACAACTATGAAAGCTGATTCCCACTGTAGACAAGAAAACCAAGACTAAGAGAGTAGAAGGAGTTCCTGGGGTGTTACAGTCAGTAAGAGACAAATTAAGGACTTCAACAAATGCTTCTAATTACTAATCAGTGTTCTTTCACTCTCTGGGGAAATCCGTGGATGTGTTTTCGTCTCTAAATTCTTTTTATCTCTTATTTAAGGATGGATCAATATTATAGATTAATGTTAAAGACCTAGCCCTCAAGGCCTGGGAAAATGACCTTGTTTGGAATAGGGTCTTTGTAACTGAGATGATCAAATTAAATTGAGGTTGTTAGGGTGAGACCTAATCCAGTGCCCTTATCAAACAGAGAAGTTTGGAAAGATGGACATAAGGAAGATGACAAGAAGATGGGATGAATCATCTTTTAGTCAAGGGATACCTGAGGCTACCAAAAGCTAAGCTAGGCAGGGAATAGATTTTCCCCCCACAGACCTCCAGTCGGAAATCAGAGTTCTCTTTTAACAGAAGCCCACATTTCAAGTATGCTGATACCCATCCTAACTTTTGCCAATATCTTGCCCAAAGAGATTAGACATTAACATTGTGTGAAATCCTACTTAAAGATGTGACGTGTACCAAAACTTTTGCTGGTGCTGTTTTCAGTTTGAAAAATCTTCACCCTTAGGTGAGGTTATCTGCCTATATCTGGTCAAAGAGCATCATGCAATGGCTACTCATGAGTAGCTCTTATCCTCACTATAATGGACACATAGCTCATTATACCTCATAAGAGATAAGTACACTCTTATCCCAATTTTACAGAGAAAGAAACTAAGTCTCAAAAGGTTGGAAAGAGGATACAAGACGGTGGACTAGAGGGTGACTGCATCTCCCGTCGATCCAGAACCCAGGATTCAAGAAGGGGAGGCATTGAGAGACTCGGAGTAGCATAGAGCCGCAGGGTGAGTCTCTCCCACCGGGTGAAGCTCGGCCTGGGCAGCAGGCCCGGACAGAGGCATCTTCTCTGAGCGGGGCAGGGCAGCCAGAGACTTCCCCAGGCATCCTTGCTCCCTCCGGCAGCAGGCTCGTTCCACAGCCAGCTTCTCGGAGCAGGCTGCCCAGTGAGAGGCTTTCCGCACAGAGCCAGCTCCAAGCCCCAAACCCAGCAGTGGGCCCTGGCCCACAGGCGGCTTCTGGGACCGGGGCATGGCAGCCAAGCAGCCCTGATCCCTCCAGAGCAGGCGTGATCTACAGCCAACGCCTCGGAGCAGACCTGCCAAGTAAGAGCTTTTCTGCACAGAGACAGCCCCCAGCCCTGGAACCAGTAGCGGGCTAGGGGCAGCTTTCTTTGGAAGCACTGCATTATCAAGTTCCTCCAAGACTTCAGGCTACTGAAGGCTGGGTGTTGATATACTGGAAATCTACAGGGACACTATAAGCCAAAGAGGAAATGTGCAATATCTCAGAGTCCCACTGATACCTGAACAATATGAGAAAACAAGGGAAGAAAATGTCCCAAACAAACCTAGATACTATATCAATAAAAACCAATGACAGCACAGCAGAAGAAATGTCAGAAAGGGAGTTCAGAATGTACATAATTAAAACAATTGGGGGAGCAAACGAGGAGATGAAAGAGCAAATGCAGGCATTGAAGGAAGAGATGAAAGAGCAAATGCAGACATTAAATGATTGCACCAATCAACAGTTAAAAGAGCAAATACAGGAACCAAGAGATCATTTCAATAAAGACTTAGAGATACTGAAAAAAAGCAAACAGAAATCCTTGAAATGAAGGAAATAATAAACCAAGTTAAAAACTCCATAGAAAGCACAACCAATAGGATAGAACACCTGGAAGACAGAACCTCAGACATTGAAGACAAAATATTTAACCTTGAAAACAAAGTTGAACAAACAGAGAAGATGGTAAGAAATCATGAACAGAATCTACAAGAATTATGGGATATCATGAAAAGGCCAAATTTAAGAATTATTGGGATTGAGGAAGGCTTAGAGAAAGAAACCAAAAGAATGAACAATCTGTTCAATGAAATAATATCAGAAAATTTCCCAAATCTGAAGAATGAAAAGGAAAACCAAGTACAAGAGGCTTATAGGACTCCAAATATACAAAATTACAACAGACCCACACCAAGGCACATTATAATGAAAATACCTAACATACAAAATAAAGACAGAATTTTAAAGGCCGCGAAGGAAAAGAATCAAATTACTTTCAGGGGGAAACCAATAAGAATATCAGCAGATTTTTCAATCCAGACCCTAAAAGCTAGAAGGGCCTGGAACAACATTTACCAAGCCCTAAAAGAAAACGGATGCCAACCAAGAATCTTATACTCAGCAAAACTCACTTTCAGATTTGATGATGAAATAAGATCCTTCCATGATAAACAAAAGCTAAAGGAATTTACAAAAAGAAAGCCGGCATTACACAACATTCTCAGCAAAATATTCCATGAGGAAGAGATGAAAAACAATGATGCAAATCAGCAATGGGAGGAACTAGCCTAAAGGAATAGCCAAATAAAGGAGAAACCAAATCACGTCAAAAAACAAAAATGAGTCAAATGACTAGGAATACAAATCATATTACAATAATAACCCTGAAAGTTATTGGCCTGCACTCATCAATCAAAAGACATAGACTGGCAGATTGGATTAAAAAGAAAAATCCAACAATTTGCTGCCTGCAAGAGACTCATCTCATAGAAAGAGATACCCATAGACTAAAGGTGAAAGGATGGGAAAAAAACATACCATGCACATGGACAAAAAGCTGGAGCCCAAAAGCTGGAGTATCCATCCTCATTTCAGATAATGTGGACTTCAAGCCAAAACTAGTCAGAAGGAATAAAGAAGGACATTACATACTGCTTAAGGGAAGCATAAATCAGCAAGAAAAACAATCATAAATATCTATGCCTCGAACATTGGCTCATCCATGTACATCAAACAAATCCTTCTCAATTCCAGAAATCAAATAGACCACAACACAATAATACTAGGAGATTTTAACACACCTCTCTCACCACTGGAAAGATCTTCCAAAAATTGAATAAAGAAACCATAGATCTCAATAACACAATCAACAATTTAGACTTAACGGACATATATAGATTATACCATCCAACAAAGAACGAATACACTTTCTTCTCAGCAGTGCATGGATCCTTCTCTAAAATAGACCATATTTTATGCCACAAGCTACTGTTAGCAAATACAAGAAGATAGAGATACTACCTTGTACTCTATCAGATCATAATGGATTGAAATTAGAAATAAATGACAGAATAAAAAACAGAAACTTTTCCAATACCTGGAGATTAAATAATATGCTATTATATGATCAATGGATAACAGAAGACATCAGGAGGGAAATAAAAAAATTCTTAGAAGTAAATGAGAACAAAGACACATCATATCAAAATCTCTGGGACACTATGAAAGCAGTACTTAGAGGAAGATTTATTTAATGGGACACATTCAACAAAATAAGTAGAAATCAACAAATAAACGACCTAACACTACAGCTCAAAGCCCTAGAAAAAGAAGAGCAGACCAACACCAAAAGTAGTAGAAGACAGGAAATAGTTAAAATCAGAGCCAAAATCAACGAAATTGAAACAAAAGAAACAATCAGAAAAATTGATAAAATAAATAGTTGGTTCTTTGAAAAAATAAACAAAATTGATAAACCCTTAGGCACACTAACAAAGAAAAAGAGGGAGAAAACTCAAATTACTAAAATTCGGAATGAACAAGGAAATATCACAACAGACACGAGTGAAATACAAAACATAATTAGAAGCTATTTTGAAAATCTATACTCCAACAAAACAGAAAACCTCGAAGACATCAACTAGTTTCTAGAATCATATGAATTACCTAAACTGAACGAGGAGGACATACACAACTTAAATAAATCAATTTCAAGCAATGAAATAGAAGAGGTCATCAAAAGCCTACCAACAAAGAAAAGTCCGGGACCAGATGGGTTCTCAGCCAGTTCTACAAAACCTTTAAAGAAGAGCTCATTCCAATACTTCTCAAAGTATTCCATGAAATAGAAGAGGAGGGAACCCTCCCAAACTCATTCTATGAAGCCAATATCACCCTGATACCTAAATCAGTCAGAGACACATCAAGGAAAGAAAATTTCAGACCAATATCCTTAATGAACATCGACGCAAAAATTCTCAACAAAATTTTAGCAAATCGCATACAAAAATATATTAAAAAGATAGTGCACCACTATCAAGTGGATTTTATCCCAGGAATGCAAGGTTGGTTCAACATCCGGAAATCAATAAATGTCATTCACCATATCAACAGACTAAAAGTTAAGAATCACATGATTATTTCAATAGATGCAGAAAAAGCATTTGATAAAATACAGCATCCCTTCATGCTCAAAACACTAGAAAAAATTGGGATAGTGGGAACATTCCTTAACATTGTAAAGGCCATCTATGCTAAGCCCATGGCCAATATCATTCTAAATGGTGAAAAACTGAAAGCATTCCCCCTAAAAACTGGAACAAGGCAGGGATGCCCTCTTTCACCACTTCTATTCAACATCGTCCTTGAAACTCTAGCCAGAGCAATTAGACAAACCAAAGAAATTAAATGGATATGAATAGGAAAAGAACTCAAACTATCCCTGTTTGCTGATGACATGATTACATATTTAGTGGAACCCAGAAATTCCACCAGAAAACTTTTAGAATTCATAAGTAAATTCAGTAAAGTAGCAGGTTACAAGACCAATGCTCATGAATCCAATGCATTTTCATACATAAGTGATGAATCTTCAGAAAGAGAAGTTAGGAAAACTACCTCATTCACAATAGCCTTGAAAAAAAAAAATACGTGGGAATCAATCTCACAAAAGAGGTGATAGACCTCAACAATGAGAACTACAGAACACTAAAGAAAGAAATTAAAGAAAATCTTAGGGCTGGGGAGATAGCTCAGTTGGTAGAGTGCTTGGTTTGATCCCCAGTACTGCAAAAAAAAAAAAAAAAAAAGAAAACCTTAGAAGATGGAAAGATCTCCCATGTTCTTGGATAGGCAGAATTAATATTTCAAAATAGCCATACTACCAAAAGTGCTATACAGATTCAATGCAATTCCAATTAAAATCTCAATGACATACCTTACAGAAATAGAGCAAGCAAGTATGAAATTCATCTGGAAGAATAAGAAACCCAGAATAGCTAAAGCAATCCTTAGCAGAAAGAGTGAAGCAGGGGGTATCACAATTCCAGATCTTCAACTCTACTACAAAGCCATAGTAACAAAAACAGCATTGTATTGGTACCAAAATAGACAGGTAGATCAATGGTACAGAATAGAGGACACGGACACAAACCCAAATAAATACAATTTTCTAACACTAGACAAAGGTGCCAAAAATATGCAATGGAGAAAAGATAACCTCTTCAACAAATGGTGCTGGGAAAACTGGAAAACCATATGCGACAGAATCAAATTAAACCCCCATCTCTCACCCTGCACAAAAATCAACTCAAAATGGATAAAGGACCTTGGAATCAGACCAGGGACCCTGCATCTTATAGAAGAAAAAGTAGGTCCAAATCTTCACCTTGTTGGCTTAGGATCAGACTTCCTTAACAGGACTCCCATAGCACAAGAAATAAAAGCAAGAATCAACAACTGGGATAGATTCAAACTAAAAAGCTTTCTCTCAGCAAAGGAAACTATCAGTAATGTGAAGAGAGACCCTACAGAGTGCGAGAATATCTTTGCCACTCATACTTCAGATAGAGCACTAATCTCCAGAATCTATAAAGAACTCAAAAAACTCTACACCAAGAATACAAATAATCCAATCAACAAATGGGCTAAGGAAATGACTAGACACTTCACAGAAGAAGATCTACAAGCAATCAACAGATATATGAAAAAATGTTCAACATCTCTAGTAATAAGGGAAATGCAAATCAAAACTACCCTAAGATTCCATCTCACCCCAATTGGAATGGCGATTATCAAGAACACAAGCAACAAAGGTGTTGGTGAGGATGTGGGGGAAAAGGTACACTCATACATTGCTGGTGGGGTTGCAAATTAGTGCAGCCACTCTGGAAAGCAGTATGGGGATTCCTCAGAAAGCTTGGAATCGAACCACCATTTGACCCATCTATCCCACTCCTTGGCCTATACCCAAAGGACTTAAAATCAGCATACTACAGAGATACAGCCACATCAATGTTCATTGCTGCTCAATTCACCATAGCCAGATTGTGGAACCAATCTAGATGCCCTTCAGTTGATGAATGGATAAAGAAACTGTGGCATATATATACAATGGAATATTACTACTCCATAAAGAATGATAAAATTATGGCATTTGCACACAAATGGATGAAATTGAAGAATATCATGCTAAGTGAGATAAGCTAATCTCAAAAAACTCAAGGAGGAATGATCTCGCTGATAAGCAGATGATGACATATAATGGGGGGTAGGAGGTGTTAGCGTTAGGGTTAGGGTTAGGTTTAGGTTTAGGGTTAAGGTGGGTGGCAAGAATGGAGGAAGGAAGGACTGTATAGGGGGAATAGAGTGGTGGGGAGGGTGGGGGGAAGGAAAAAATAACAGAATGAATGAAACAACATTATCCTATATAAATTTATGATTACACAAATGGTATGCCTTTACTCCATGTACAAACAGAGAAACAGCATGTATCCCATTTGTTTAAAATGAAAGGAAAAAAAAAGGTTGGAAAAGTCTTACTTCTTGAGCTAACTTTAGTAGGTTTCACTGTCCCAGTGGTAACAGTCTCCAAGTTGTCAAATGAATGATTAAATAGTGTTCGTGTTCTGAAAGTAAATAACTCTAATGACTGGATGTAGTAGATTTCTTTTGCTATGAAAAAACATATTTAAGAAAATCAACTTAAAAAGGAAAGATTTATTTTGGCTCTTGGTCTCAGAGGTTTCAGTTCATAGTCAGCTCCACTGTTTCCTGGGCCTGAGGCAGAACACCATGATGGGAAGCACATGATGGAGCAAAGCTGCTCACCTCATAGCAGGCAGGAAGCAAAAGAGGAAGTAGTGAGGGTTCCAATATTCCCTCCAAGGGCACACCCCCAGCGACCTTCTTCCTCCAACAAGACCCCATTTCCTAAAGTTGCTCCCACTCCGAATAGTGTTGGAGACTGGCAATCAAATCTTTGGCACATGGGGGACATTTCAAATACAAACCATAACACTGGATTTTTTAAAACAACTTTTTTGTGTATTAAGGGGCTTCTAATTTTTTGCTTTAAATGAGACTGAAGAATTTACCAGTGGGCATCAAAAATTATTTTTGATGATTAATCATTATGTGATTTGTGTCATCTATCTCAGGATTTTAATTTAAGTGATATTGCTATGACAAAATTCCTTTCATTTCCATGTTTAGAGTAGATATTTTTAGACATCTACCAAAATATAGGAATAAAATTCATGTTGAACTTTATTTCCTTTACTAATAATGTGAATCCATGATTTGAAGCAGAAAAGGTACCATTTATATCATGTTCCTCCACAAATAAAATGATTAAAAGATCAAAGAGCTAAACCAACTCTCATTTACAGACAAAATTATTTTGGATAACTTAAATGCCAGACTTGGAAACCAAGACAAAAATCCTGATCTGTGAATACTACATCTTTCAGGTGATTTTTCAGGATGTTCCTTGCAGAGGACACCCATCTTAAACAACGAAAGAAGCATTTGATTGAATATGAATAATCAGCAACCATTGAGATAAATCTGATTCTAAAGAAGGTTCAAATAGGTCAACAACAATCATTCTCTGTAAATTTCAATAGGCATGGACTGCTGAAGCATTAGTTGACAGCCTAATTTTAAAGCTTTTCTGATTTTAGTTAAGGCTGTCTATTCAGAGACACCATTTCAGTGGTATACCATAACCCTCTGTTCTAACAACCATATCAAAAATGTAAATTGGGAATGAATTTAATTTCTGAGAGTTTAATTCAATATCTCAAAAATGGATCAAATTAGAGGTTACTATGAAAATTAAATGGTATGGAAATCACCCTGTATTTAACTTGTTGGAGAATTGAAGTATAAGTAAGTATAGATCAAGAATTAATTTGAATGGCAAGCAAGCAGGCTCCTTGTTTGCTCCCTCTCACTATAATCTTTCTGTCTCTGGTGTGGGTAGTGTTGACACTGGAACAATCTACAGTGATTGCAAAAGGTATGGAGAAAAGGAAGTATTTACTTTCCCTTTTGACTAAAGAATTACAGATGTCCCTTAAATAACCTGAACAGCTGGGGACATGAAAGCCATGTTTGTAATTGCATTCTTTTTGTTAACAAACACTTATGAAACACCTGATGTGTGCCAGGAACTGGAACTATAAAGAAAAAAATTAACCTTCACTTACCCTTGAGTAAATCTGAAAAAATAATTGCAATGGGACATGAAGTATGCTTTAATAAAGGGATATTGATGGCAAAAGAAGTAACTAAAAGGGGTGAGTAGGGCTCACAAAGGAGGTGATATTAATAAAGTGTGTCGGATTTTGTCAAAGGCCCAAGCAAAGAGACCATGAGACTAGGGTCATGTTCACTACTGAGGTGACTCATGGCGAGCACAAAATAACCACTTGTCAATGAATCATTTATTGAACAAAAGTTTTGTCAAAGAATTAATTAACTGGGAGTATAAAAAAAGGAAAGTCTAAATGTTCAGTTCTAAGTAAGTATGTTGGTTAACTTCAGATAACCATGTATTTGGGTTTCTTTCGTACGTGGCTGCTGTAATTGTTCAAATCTTACTGTAAAGTCAAAGGTAGAGAGCATACTCTCTGAATTCACATAAAACAAACTCCTTCACTGGAAAATTCTCACACTCTCTATATCATGAGCTCTAGTCTTCACTTATCTGATTTAAATACTCCTGATACTTTCAAGCATTTTTCATCTGACTTAAATTCTAGTGCTTTTACTATAGGTGCCTTTTTTCTCTAAGTATGTACCATTTTTTAAAAGTCCAAAGTGAAATTGGTATTCAATATTCAGAGGTATTATTACAGACAGAAGCTTCACTTACAGATTCATTTATGCTTTATTTCTATTAAATATTATCCCATTGGTGGCGGGGGGTGGGGGGTGAACTGTCAGCACAGTATATCTGGCAATGACAAAACCTAAGAAAGACAGCTCATTGTGGCTGGTGAACGATCCCTTAGAAACCTGTAAAAAGCACCACATAGGACATAAAAAGAGGAGTTTCCAGGCTCATATCTATAAGAGCATTCCCACACTACTCTAGGTTCTTACACACCTTACCTTTAAAAAATACAGGGCTAGGGAGGTAGCTAACTACAATTTCACCTGTAATTCCATGGGTGATGACACACAATAAATCAAATATGGGAAGTGGCAAAAGATAGATAAATAGCTTTAAAAAGTTTTACAAGTACAGATTCTAAATGTTTCCAGTGTCTTTGGAACTGAGTGATCAATGGGAAAGAATAGGACAACTGTTAACAAACACATGCAGGTACATTTCTTAAACATACAGGCACATTTGATGACCTCATGAGAAGATGATAGTGGCTTCTCCTCTGCTTCTCACATCTCTTCCAGACTGTACCATGAGATTGGTCATGAGTTCCAGGTTCTCCCCATGCCCCCCTTCTCAGGGACAGCTAAACTCAGATCATCACTACTTATGTTCCACAGAAGAATCCCAATTCACCTGCAAGTTCTTGGGCAGCTTGGCTTATGGTCATTCTTTGTAAATTATTTTGATTCTGCTTCTAGGTCAGGGATCTACAGGGATCCTGAAAACTCTTAAAAGTTGGATCTCATTTTTCTAATGATATTGAGTCTTTTTAGTAAGTGATTGCTGTAATCTATCTACACCTGGGTACAATGTCAAAAAACTATGAGAGTTCCCTAGTTACATTGTGCTGAGCAGTTAAAGTTCACTTTCTAAAGTGCTGTTTTAATAAATGCTCATCAGGGACTTCATAGGATTCAACGACCTTCTGGGATTATGAGCATATTCTACAAATGCAGAACACCCCAAGTCAAGCCACAGAGAATCTTCAGCATTATTATTTACACATATCTGACTAAAATTTAACCTCTTCTATAGGATAGCTTCATATCAGTAAGAAAGAATTGCTTTTCATTTCTTCAGGGCTCTCTATGAACCTGAACTATAAATCAAAAAGGGAAAATGACCTTGCAGAATCATTAGGCCTACTCAGTCTAACTGCTGACATGAAGCAAGAACAAAGTAGCATTTGTTGTCAATTTTTCCTATCAGGATATCCATGTGCATGTTTTTGATTATAGTAATAAAATTTAATAATAGAAATTTTCTAAGAGAGAAAGAAAGTAACCACATTCCCAATCTTCTAAGAAATACACTCTATTTCTAAAACATTAAGTGTAGTCTTAGCTATGGACAAATGTGTATATTGTCTTGGAACCTAGAGAAATTTTATCTACCTCTTGGCAACAAGGTGTTTAGGGCAGACCCTGGGTCCACATAGGCCTAGCCAACTCCCAACTTCTGACTAAAGGAAAGTGAGGGGAGATTCTGCACAAGATCCTAGCCCAGGCTCCTAAACAAAGTGGGAGCAGCAAACAAACAGTCCTGGGCAAGGGTGAGGTGCATCCTGGGATGTGAGCAGGCAGTGGGTACTGTGGGCGGGAACTTCACTCAGTCTAGCTGGGTGCACTTGGAAGGCAGACCTGGGTACAGACTAATCAGTACAGGGTTTTCCAGTATTTAGTTTGAACACTAGTCTTGGCCACATCAACAAGTGAAAACTACAATCAACCAAACAACAAACAAAAAACCCATACGGATTCAGTTTCAACTTAGTGCTCAACCTGAGCACTAAGATTTTTAGTCAGATTGATGCAGAATTTTGAACCATCTTAAATGAATTAGAAGCAGCCTGCTCAGAAAATATAACTGATTATCAAGATATTTTATTCCATGAGGGGCTAGGTGATTCATTTTGAGATACTTTCACGTAAAAATGATAGACGGGGGTTACTTTTTTAATTCACTGATGACAACATTCAGATTTGAACAACTTCACCCTCAAAAAGAGCTTTCTGACCCTTAGCCAATTCAAAGCACAGTGCTTGAGATATGGTGAATTTTCTTTTAATTTTTTTTTATTTGTTCTTTTTAGATATACATGGTGGTAAAGTATAATTTGACATATTTTACATATATAGAGTATAACTTCTCATTCTTGTGGTTGTATGTGATGTGGAGTTGCACAGGTTGTGTATTCATATATGAACTTAGGAAAGTTATGTCTGATTCAGTCTGTTGTCTTTCCTATTTCCATCCCCTATGTGGCAAATTTTCCAAAGTATGCCACTGCTCCAGATATTTGATATGCTTTTGTCTGTATATTACACAGCTACCATGGCCAAAGTGGACTGAAAACTTCAGTTGTAGTTATTATTTTTAGTATACAGGTACACGCAATGTTGAAAGATACATTGGTGATTTTCAAAAGAATTTTAGCACTATATTACAATGATAAAATATGTACTTATGACAGCTAGCTTGTAAATTATTGCGAAATATTTCTTGTCACAAAAGATAGAAGTGAAAAGGAAAAGAAAAGGTGGGCAAAAGAGAACATTATGCTCTTACATGTTTATGGAAAAACACTTGAGTGTGAATATTTGTTGGGATAGCATGACTAGCTGCCTGTGGGAAGATGAATCAATGTTGGACCTGGATAAAGTGACTCAATGACTGTGCTATGAAGAGGAACAGCAGGCCCCATGGACAGTAAACCTTCTGTGCTTGTGTTGGAAAAGGAGAAAAGTCAAAATTAATGGAACGGAAATCAGAGAGTTAACATGGTAGACGAAACCAAGAGTTGATTCTTTGGGGCAAAATTGTAAAAGTAAATGAATTTCTGAAGGAAATTGAAAAAAGAAAAAAGGCAGAAATGACATTGGTATGAATTAAGGGAGGGAACTGCAGATTCAGCAGAGATCTAAAAGGAAGTAATACTATAATTTGAAGTGAATGAATTGGAAAATGTAGTCAAAATGAATTCCTAGAAAACATAAATTCAAAAATGGACTCAAAAGAAACAATATTATATGCTTTAATAATGACCATCATTTTTAAATATGTAGTTATAAACTATTCCCATGAAAATAAACAATGTCAACATGGTTTTATAGCCAATTTCGACCATATTCAGAAGTATCTACTGCAATCTAAAGGCAATTTTTTAAAGAAGAGAAAAAAAGGAGTTCTCTCAATAATTTAATTAGTCTACAATAAATTTTAGGCCAATGCTAGATAGATTGTATATATAAATGCAAAATATTTCTATTCTGCTTTAACTGTCTTTTTATTTTGTATCAAATCAATTTTTATAGTACAAAAACTAGACAAACTGGAAAATTTAAAACCATCAGAATGTCATCAATACAACTAGGATTTGATGTTTTAAGGAAAAAATGATTAAAATTTTGTTGTAATTTCTGTGTACAAGATACACATTAACATCAATTAATCTCTATATGCCAACAACATGCATAAACTTAAAAATATGTTAAAAAAATCTTAAATATATATGAGGTTGGGCTGGGCACAGTGATGTATGCCTATAATTCCAGTTACTCAGGAGAATGAGGCAAAGGAATTATGAGTTCCAGGCAAAACTGGACAATATGGCAAGAACCCATCTCAAAAACAACAACAACAAAAAAACTCTATCCAGCTATAAAAACTAGACAATTTGAAACCATCAGAATGTTATCAATACAACAGGATTTGATATTTTAAGGAAACATCAAATAAGGAAATAGATGAGGTGATTTCAGAGTAAGTCACAAAAAAGATGACAAGAGCTTTATAGGGAAAATTTGCAAAACATAAACACAAAATCAATCTATAAATAAATGGAAAGGTACATCATGTTCTTGACCAGGAACATTACTATTATTATATACAATTTTCCACTAATTTAACACTAGACTCAACTCCTGACAAAGGCTTCCAAAGAAATGGTCAAGCCTATTATCAAACTTACATAGTCAACAACTGCCATTCAATTCTTGAATAGGAATGTGGAATGGAGCTTGTCTCACAATGTAATAAAAAGAGAGGAAAAATGAGAAAGGAGAGTGGATTTCATGTTTCTGTGATTTGTAAAATGTTTGACACCAAGTTGTGATAAAAAATAAAAATTGAAATTTCTACCCAAGATATACTTTGAACTTGAAAAAATCTGTTCAAGGATGTTCATTGCAGCACTACTTGAAATAAAAATATTTTTTGAAAGTTGAGCTATAAATAACTTAAATGTCCACCAAATAGAAAGTGGATACAATTTGTTTGTAAAGTAGAAAATACATATAGTTCATCTTAATCCAAACTAGCTACATTCCAAGTATTTAATGTAAAACATGGTTAAGGTATTGAGCACTTCAAATACAGAATGTTTCATCAATTTAAATAATAGGATAAAAAATTTTTCATTTATATATGTGTGTGAATCTGCCAGGCATATCAATCAGTGTAAAAGTGGAAGATGTAACACACATAGTATAATCATATACACATCTCCTGTATGTGTGTGTGTGTGTATGTGTGTGTATATGTGTGTATGTGTGTGTGTGGTGTGGAGATACTTTTTTCAGGAAAAAACTGAAAAAAGTAATATTTCTTAAAGAAAGGAGCTAGAGGGTTTTTTTTTCCTCATTTTATACCTTTATGAAATCTGTTAATGTTTTAAATCATCTATCAATTTTATTTTTAAGAAATCACTATTAAGTAAAGCATATTAACAGTGAAAAATGTTAAATAACAATTTCTCGTTAGTCTAATCTAAGGATAACCACATTTACATATCAAATGTCAAATGATGTCAAATGATGCCAAATATCAATGACATATCAAATGTCAAATGGCATCAAAACTATTGGTTTTTAATTATTTTTGGCAGGCAGACACCCTAGCCAGGTCACAAGTTTCACTTGCCCTGTGAACACTCTACTTTCTCAGTACTGTGACTCCTGATATAACTGAAGCTGGATGAAGGATTAGGGGATTAAGCAAACCAAGGAGAAAACGTGTGTGCCCTGTGGCTTTAAAGATTTTAAATCAAATGCATTAGTGCATATGAGATGCCCTAGATCTATACTTCCCGGGAACCACAAATTTCGTAGTCCTATAAAAGAAGGAAGTGAATTATAGTTCACCTAATTTGTTCCTGATGCTGGTGTTTGTAATCATTGCTTTCTTTTAAGTACATCTACTTAAAACAACTTAGAAAAAGAATATGAATTTAAATTATTTCTATTGGGACATCAGTGTTACTAGTTCATATTCCTACACCTATTATAATTGGTTTTTGTGAAAATCAGGACTGTGTTGCCCCATCTCTACTTCTGACTTCTATTCTGTTTTCCATATATCTTTAGAATCAATAGCATTCAGGAATCTCTCCTGGAGGTTCCATCTGTGTTTATTTAATATTGATGAGAAAAGTTGAACTCTTTTGGGGTGGTCTGTCCTGCTCCAGTTCTCTAATAAGGTTAGTTATACAAGCTCTCATCTTCAATGAATTTTTAGTAGAACTGAAAAAAATTTACAAAAAGGAAGAGATCTAGGATTTAAGTGACTTGGAATCCATTAAATCATGTTTATATTTCACTGACAGCCCCAAACATTAAGCTTCTTTCTTACTTCCTTTTTCTTCTCTCCCCAAAGTAAAATGAAAGTTCATTCTTAACTTTATCACCTTAGTCCTATTCTTTGAAGTTCCTACTATTAAGATTGATCAGTCCTCCAAATCTAGGTGTGAGCAGAGTAGTACTGTACTTGGCCCGTGTAGAATTATTGGAAGCAGAGTCATGGAATCAGGAGGTCAAAAAGGTTGTGCAGCTGGACAGAGAAGCCATATCCTCCTGATCTACCAACAGGTCTCAGCAGGAGAGCATCAGTAATTCTACTTGTTCAATCAGTCTCTCATAAATACACTGAAAATTCAGTTTTATCTTGTTAATTTGCTAGGTCTTTATTTCATTATTTTTTGTTCAATCTTATGTCTTTGAAACATACCATTTAGACCATTGTTGTCAGTGATCCATCCCAACATTTTCTGATTCAGGAGGCTCAGGGTCAGGTCCAGGGACTGAGAGTTGATCAAGCATCACAGCTGAATCTAATTCACATTAAAGTTTGAGAAAAATGCCTAATCCATCCATGAATTTCATATACTTGTTTAATATTATTTTATCTTTTATGTAATATTATTGTTTTCATTGTTGCTACCATCATTAACTTTTATCTACCATTAAAATAATGTTTCCTAAGGCTCTCACAGTCTTATTCCTTCTCATTTACAAACCTACTTATTCAACTATAAACTATTTTAGAGACAACAGAGAGGAACAGAAGAAATATAATGGGCTTTAGAATCAAACCTCTCCAGGCCTGTTTTCTCATTAATAATTTAAAAGTAATACATAAAATACTGGACATGAGGATTAATTAGATGATGTATGTAAATCACAGAGCACAGCAGTGGGATAAATGTACTCAATACATGTTAATTTTATTCCTTTTGTTCTTTTCAGTAACCAGAGGTATGTAATCCTCACCCCTCCCTCATGTTTCTAATAATTTTACTCTGAATAATAAGGACATAGACCATCGTGCTTAGTGCCATATTGCAGACAGAGAAGGGAAGGGTATAGTCTGCCTGTGTAGAGATGTAGGTCTAAATGGAAAGGACAGAAAAAGAAAGAATGGTAGATATTCCTGCTGCAGGAACCAATGTCCAATAAAATAAAAGAAGCCAGGTGAGCCCTAGATGTAGGTAATACTAAAAATGCATTAAACATCAGATGATGTGATATTTTAACTCAAAAAGTTACTCTACATAAAATTCAGGCTCAAATTGAGTAGTGTCTATACAAGATGTTCCAGAAATTATCATACTTTATTGTCTAGATAATTTCAAGATGAAATTATTCTTGACAATTATTAATTATTAAAATAACTGGAGAACCGACAGTATCACAGAGGCAAGCAACCACAAATATATACACACAATATGTGTGAAAGTATAGTTCAAATAAAGAAGAAGCAGAAAAGAAAGTAGATTGCAAATCTTCCTAAAAATCAACTCATCTATTTGTTATTTTGTGTAATTTAGTGACAAATTTAAAAATAAAAATTGACAGAAATTGTTAACTTAGCTCAAGCGCTTTAAGTTATATAGATAACTGCACCAAATCTATCAATAATTCCTTTCTCTCTGAAGACCTCTAATTCGAATGACCAGAAGAGCGAATTAAAGACCGAGATAACTGCAGAAGCAAGTTGATCAGTTTTATTTCAAAGTTGAAATTATTTTTCCAGGAATCCATTGCAGACAGAAATTTAAAATTTGAATTTAAAGTCTCCACATCAACCTAATTTAACACAATGAGCTGATATCTCTTCTTTGAGTCTGTTTCCTCATCTGTAAAGTGATTATAAGAATTCATACCTCATGTGGCTGAGGATATGAGTCAGTGATAGAGCACTTGCCTAGCATGTGCAAGGCCCCAGGTTCAGTCCCCAGCACAGGAAAGAAAAAAGATCTCTCATCTCACTAAACATATTAAAAAAAAACAGTAACTAGCCAGTGTTGGTGTTCCTTCCAGCCTTTCTTCTACAGCACATAGCTGCCCCAGGTAATATAATATCTGGATGTTGGTGTTTATAATCTTATCTTCCTTAATGTTTCTAAATAATAAATGGCAGAAGTGAGTCATTTGTTTTAAATTTATTAATGTATGATGAGAAGAAAGGTATAGGTAAACATTATTAGCTATAGAAGTTTAATCTGAAGAAGACTTTAAGTAATTGTCCACCAGTCCTCTCAGTATACATACCCAACATTTACAGAATACCTATGACCCATTAGTTCAGTTGACTAGATTATAAGGCATGAACCTTATTTAAGACAGTCATTTGATGTGCCCTGGTACAGTTTTTGTATGTGTTTATCATGCTTAGCTTCTTTAAGTTTCACAGAACTCTAGGTATGTAGTTTTAATCAATAAGAAAATTTTTGCTTGTTATTTCTTTAAATTGTTTTCTGCTATCTCTGTTTCTGGGACATTAACTGCACATACTAGATTGCCTGCCATTTTCCCACAGGTCACTAAGACTATACACTGACTTTCTGCTTGTGTGTATATGTGTAGATTTGAATAGTTTCTTTTGTGCTTTAAGTTCATTGACGTTTTCTTCTCTAGTATCTACTTACTAATGCACAAAGACAGCAAATTTTTTATTTCAGGTATCAGCTTTAGAAGTTCCACTTAGCTCTTTTGACATTCTCTATTTCTTATCAGAATGTTCATGTTTTCCTTTAAATCTTTGAACATTTTTATAATATTCTTTTAAAGCTCTTATCAGATAATCCCATCATCCCTGAAGTTTCTGAGTCTGTTCTTATTTTACTCCTGATTATAGATTACAACATTTTCCTGCCTACTAACTTTGTGTTTTATGCAGGGAATAGTTTATTTTAATATTATGGAGTATCCAGATTTTGTTGTCTTCCATTAAAGAAGGTTAAGTTTTATTTGGCAGGAAGATTTTAGCTTGACATTTTTAGACTTAAGATTTTTATAGTGCATCTAGTGGAGCACTATAGGAATAGTGTAGTCCTGCTACAAAGAAGTAGTCCTTTGAGTACTTCTCCTGAAGTATCAGGTCAGATTCAAATGTCTCCTAACCCTGTGTAAGCTCCAGAAATTATTGAATACATCTGCCTTGTAGTGGTTCTTTCTCTGGTAGTTGTTCCTTGTACTGAGTGTAATAAGTCTGTTTTCTTTCAGTTTTAAATCTGTCCAAATCTGGCTAGGATGTGGAGGTGCTCAAGATAACTGATTCCAGTACCACCCTGATTAATTTGTCTAAGTTTGGTATATGCAACAGAAGCAAATTAATTATAGGCTACTTGTAATAAGAGTTCAGATAACACCATGCTAGCTCTGGATGAGTTTGACTTCCCATTTGGGTCATCTTACAGCCATATGGAGTGCTAACTCTCCAGGGCCCCCAGGGAGGTGGTTTTGTGGAGCCTGAAAAAGATTCAGCTTGTAAATTCTCTATAGAGGTTGAATCACACAGGCAGGGAAGACTTTTGTCTAAAGAATCAGCTAGTAGACTTCCTGGGGGCCAAGACTCATCTATTTGAAGGAGATCAATGATGCATGGGTGGCCCATGAGCCACTCTGCTACTTGTACATGGTCCTTTCTCTCCCTGAAATTTAAGAAAACTTCAAAGATTTAAGTGACATTAGAGACCATAATGTCTAAGCATGCATTTAAAAGGATTTGCTCATGAACACTAGTAATTATATTTCTGGTGTCTGAACACTAGCAATTATATTTCTCTTGCCTAGCACAGAGGAATGACCTGAAACAGAAAGACAGGAAAGGCAGATTTAGTCTGATAAAGATGCTAAGTATTCAGCTAATATGAAACAAATAAGGAATGCAGGAATACCAATTTTCTCCTTTGAGAATCTAACTTAGATGTTGGCAACCCAGAAGGTAAAACCTCCACTGAACTTTTTATGTCCTATGAGGTGTCTTTTAGAGGTTTCTGAGGGATCGCTTGCCAGCCATAATGAGCTGCCTTCCTTGGATTTTGTCATTGCCACTAAACAGACCTAGGCAACAGAGAACAGAAGCCCAAGATGAGCCCAGGGACACAGATAAGAGCCTTATTGCTGCCTAGAATTGATGAATACAGATGTCAATTCCCATTATGGGCAAGTCAGGGTATCAAGGGATGATAAGCATAAATCAGCACCATTCTTAGTAAAACTAGACACAAAGGCTGTATGGCTTATGATGGAGAGAAAAGTTCCATTTGGAAAAACACCAGTATGAATCGTATAGCCCAGAACTTCATTCAGATTTATAATCCTCTAGAGCAGTGGATCTTAACTATTTTGAGACATTTATACCTTTGAGAATCTCACGAAAATTTTGTGCCCCTGTCACAAAAATATTTACAAGCATCGACTCTTAGTATCTTTGAATTCCTCTTGCTGAGCCCCAACATGCAGAGGTATATACACACATACATAAACATATACTAGTAAAGAATCACAGAGTTTAGGTAATAAATGACCCTAAAATCTTGCTGACTAACGGCAAAACTACCATGAAGACTGTAAGGGTGTGACATTGATTCTCCTTCATAATTCTGACTAAAGATAGAAAAAGTAACTCTTACATATCCAAGTCATAGCTTAAAGGATCTTAAACTTAATGAATACTAGAAGACAGAAAAGCAGAAATAAATACAGAGTAGGTTAGAATCACAGAAGCTGGTTTGCCAGGCATGGCTGTCCTCAAGGGACACTGGCTCTGTCACCTTAACTCTGCAAAGCAAAAACTAAACAAAGGGAAATCCAAAGAAAAAGACGATAAAAAATGTAAGCTGTTCTGAGCGACAGAAAATGAAGGGTCCCTTGGCCTTCTGTTACCTTGTGGGTCTCTACAAAGATGGTCACAGAAGGACTTTCATATAACCTCATAAACAAACCTGAAATGATCATAAAATATGTACAAAAATTTCAATTGTTCTATATTAATAGTTCAAAGCCCAGGCTATGAACTTAGAGAACACATCATTAGTCAGGGTTCTCCAGAGAAACAGAAAAGAATACATAGATACATCAGCTCAGGAGGACATTCCTCTCTGGTTATACCTTGAAAGTCATCAAAAGAGGATGAGAGAACCCAGAAGGCTCAGGGCATAAGGCCCATGAACCAATAAACAAGAGACTATTAAGATGAGATGGCAAAGAATGTCATTTTTATAGCATGGTTTGTTTTGTGTCATCTTGACTGGATTAAGGATTGCCTACATAGCTGGTAAAACATTATTTCTGAGTGTGCTTTGAGAGTGTTTAAAGAAGAAATTAACATTTGAAGTAGTAGAATGATTAATATCTGCCCTCACCATTATGGGCAGGCATGAAAGCCCTAACAGAACCAAAGGTTGAAGAAGGGCAGGTTACCTTTCTTTGAGTTGGAACATCCATTTTTTCCTGTCTATGTTTTTCCTGGCATCAGAGCTCCTGTGTCTCAGGCTTTGGGACTCTGGCACTTACTTACAAAGGCCTTCTTCAGACTTGGACTGAATTCTATCACCAGTTTTCCTGGTTCTCTAGCTTGCAGACATACTCTGGGATTCTGCCTCTATAATCATATGTGCCAATCCCCATAAGAAACCCCCTTTTATATAGCTATGCGAATCTTTTCAGTTCTATTTCTGTAGAGAAACCTGAAAAATATAACCTTCTTATTTCACTACTCTTTGGACATACGAAAGAATACTAAAGAACTGGCAATGCTGAACAATTAGTGAAGTAATCTAAACTGGGACTGTTCTGGGGATCACAGGATATATGGGGAAATATAAGGGTTCCTAGCCACATGAGGGAACTTGTTATTTAATGAGAACCAGTGCTTTAAAAAAAAACTGATTACAAATGCAGGAGGGTGTTCAAACATTTGAGAGATGAGAGTGCTCAGCCTGTAGGCACTTTCTGTGAAGAAAAACCCGGGGCTGACAAAAGCACCAGGGATCCAGCTCAAACACAGACGATGTGTCAAGGTGACAGGGCCTGAAACTCATACTGTGAACTCTTTCAGAAAGACAGCATGCATAAAATCATGTGTTCTTTTGTTTAGTGCTCAGATAGCTTTCAATCCTTCATCTCTTGCAGCCAGAAAGAAGAGAAAACTTAGAGAATCACAGACTTGGAAGGACCCTTAGAGATAATCTTAGTCAAACCTTCATTTTACAGTTGAGGAAACACTGAAGCCAGAGGAGGTAGAGTGATTTGCTCAAGGTCACGTGTATGGTTGGTTCATGATGAATCTGGAATTTAAACCCTTAAATCACCTTTTCCAGTTGAATTCACTTTCTAAGTACTTTAGTTTTCATCTGTGTCACAGATGTTTTAAAAAATAATTGTAAAGGCAAAAATTTGATGAACAGAGACAATATACTGTCATAGATGACCTGTCTGTAGGTTTATCTGATCTCTTTTACATTTTAACATTTGTCCTAAGAAATAATAAAATCAATGAGTGATAATGCATGGGATGACAGTCCATATCTGCATTTGCAATTAGTAAATTCACTTGCATATGACTTGTGCTGCAAAATTAACATTTTTGAAGTTACCACAATAAGGGATTTAATCATAGTAAAAAATATCCATGTATGTAGAATCTTTATAAACATATTAGGATCTTGACTCACAAGTTCATAAGGAACTTCCTAACACAGGATATTTTACTATTACTAGGGTAATTTCCTCTTCAGAATTTATCCATAATAAAGAGAAAAAGACAAATTCAATACGAATTCAAATTTCTCTACACACACACACAAAAATGAAGGCAAATTTTGACTTCTCATGGTTCTTAAAGCACAGGCTGTTCCCCAAATACTTTAAAAAACATCATGAACAGAACTCAAGAGCACTATCTAAACATTATTCATGACAGCACTATTAAAATTATAAATAAGTAGGAAAAATTTTGTTTTGGGTTAATTTACACAAATTTTGAAAACTAGAATTTATTTACAGTACAATTTGCCTAGAATAGAGGAAGGTGACGTCTTGATTTATGTTCACCACGGATGTGATTTGGTAGAAGAAAATCATTCTGAGAACCAGAAACATTATAAAGAAGATAGAGTGGATCATCCCATAGAAGTATAGCAACCTCTCCACATACAAACACCCAGACAGCAAGGTATTCAAATTTTTACTAACAGGTATAAAAACTAGGAATGTGCAAGCATCGTGGTGCACACCTATACCGCCAAAGGCTGGAGAGGCTGAGCAAGAAGATTACAAGTTTGAAGCCAGCCTGGGAAACTTAGTGGGATCCTGTCTTAAAATAAAAAATTAAAAATAAAAAGGAGCTAGAGATGTAATTCAGTGGCAGAGTACCTGCCTAGCATGTGCAAGGTTCTGGATTCAATCTCAGTAGAGTAAAGAGAAAAGAAAGGAAGAAATGCTATTAGGATTCAGGAAATTTATAAAAATTCTATCCATATTATGAAACACTCTTTTTTTAATACTTTTTTATTTTATATTTATTTATATGCAGTGCTGAGGATCGAACCCAGTGCCTCACAGGACAAGTGCTCTACTGCTGAGCCCCAGCCTTAGCCCAGCACTCTTGCCATATAGAAAGCAAGCAAGAACAAAATGGCAAACAAAATGACAATTTCAGTACATTCTACCATCCATTTTGGTCTGTAAATTCACTGGCATGGTTATTTACATAGAGAAGCAAATGGAACTTTCTGTGTAATTATCCATAACAGCAAATGCAAAATATATGGTACCAAATGCGTACAGTAGTTGCTAAGCTTTTGTTTTACTGCTTCTCCTACATCTCTCCTTTAACCTCTCAGTACAAAGGATGTCAAGTCACAAGAGTCCAGACAGCATAAAGAGCAACACCTTAATCTTGATACAGGCACAGAGGATCCAAGCTAAGGCTGAGTGGCAAAAGTACATTATAGAGAAACATTTCACCTCCCACTCATTTATCTCTCAGATTTCTGCTGTCATACCTTCACTGCAACTGCTGAGGATCACTGGAAGTTGTCCAATTTAATGAGATCCTTTCTGTAGGGCCCTAACTTTCTTTGATATTATTTGGCATTATTAACTTCATCCTTTAAAAACTCTTGACTTGAGTGACACTAGGTGGCTTGCCACAATGACCAATTCCTCTGTCTCTTCTGCCAATAACTCTTCCCCAGTCCCCCTCTGGGTAGGAATTCCCAAAGAACCTTCTCCTATGTCCTTATACTCACTCCCTAGGCAATCTCATTCATTTTTTTCTCACTAATTCACCATTGGCTCTCCAAGTAATTCCTCTTGTATCCATCTAGATGATTAGAAAATATACATACCTTTTATATACTTCCAAACAACTAGTGATCTTATTTTATGAAGAAGATATCAAGAAATTCAAGACAGGTACAGTGACCTACTCAGGGTCACAAAACTAGAAAATGGTAAAAATCTATAAACTTAACCCTAGCACTTAAGTCCAGGGTTTTTGTCCCCACACCATAAATGCCTTCAAATGAGTCCCAAATATGTATCTTAATGTCCCATCTTCTTCACAAAGAACATATAATACTTTACCCACCTATTAGAAAACTTTACATGAATATCTGCATGACTTGCCATATTCCCCAAATGCTTCTTTCTCTGACCTCTATATTTTTATAATTTATATAACTAGTTTTATGCATTTGGAATCTTAGGGTTATTTCTCAAGTATTGATTTGCTACCAATAAATTGCTACAGTATGGAAACTGCACCTCTCAGTGACTCCCACTCAATCTTTCAGATCACAATACCCCTGCCTTTCTTCTGGTTCTTGTATTCTCTTCCTGAGAGGTCTAGATTATGACAGTACTACAGTACTATTGTAGTAATATAATATTAATGTTTTTACCTCCAGTCTTTCCTACCTCTAATTCCATTTGCATGCTGTTTAAATCTGGAATATCCTAAAAGGTTTGTGTGTTCAAGTCTTAGTCCCTAACTTGTGGTGCTATTTGGGAGGTGGTAGAACCTTTATGAAATGAGATGTAGCGAAAGAGGTGGCGGTCACTGGGGTGTGCCCTGGAAGGGTAAACCTTACCCCTGGCCCCTTCTCTCCCTTTCTCTGCTTCCTGGCCAATATAAAGTGAGCAGCTTTGCTCTGCCACACTTTGCCCACCATGATGTTCTGTCTTACCACAGACCTCAAAGCAGTAGAGTTAGCTAATCATAGACTGAAACCTCTGAAACCATGAGCCAAAATAACTCTTTCCTCCTTTAAATTGATTTACTCAATTTATTTTATCACAGTGACAGAAAGATTACCAACACACATGCTTTCACAGTGGCTCTTTGCTGCCATTAGAATAAAATCAAGATGCCCAACTTCCCCTATTGTGAGGCTCCTGTCTATACAGAGCTTCATCATTCACTAACTTTCCCTTTTATAGCATGCATTCTATACTGAACCACTCTGAACTACTGAGTGTTGCAATAAAAATATTTTCTGATGGTAGGTATTTACTATGGTTTTAATCTTTAAAAAAAAAAAAAAAAAACAGTCATGTTGAAATTTAATCCCCATCCCCATTTTCAGGTATTAAGAGATGAGACCAGGTAGGACCTTTCAGAAGTGATTAAGTCGTGGGGGCCTCTGCTATCAGAATGAATTGATCCACTTGTAGATTAATGGATTTGTGGGTCATTGCAGGAGTAGCTTTGTTATGAAACCAAGCTCACTCAGGCTTGCTGCTCTATCTTGCCATGTGATGCCCTCTGCCATGTCATTACTCCACAGGAAGGGCTTCACCAGATACTGACCAGGTGCCAATGCCATTCTCTTGCACTTGGAGAACCTTGAACTAAATCAACCTATTCTTTATAAATTACTTAGCCTGTGGTATTCAGTTATAGCAATAGAAAAATGGTCTAACACAGTGTTCAAAGATATCTACTAAGTAAAATCACAGCTATTGAGAATGAATTCATTTTATCTTACTCTTTTATAGTCAAGAAATGTAAGTACCTTCCTGTGAAGCCTCCATTCCTGTTAGTTAGCCTTCATTGTTAAGTGTTCTAGAACCCTTTTCTTTCCCTGTTTGAATATTTGTATGTGCATATTTGCCTTCATTGCACAAATCAGTAACTCAAAAATTTGTAGACATCTGTTGTTATATTTCAGCCAAGACACTATGTTGTATGCCAACCAAAATTATTACTAAAATGATGCAAAATTGGTGAGATACTTATTTTCCATGAAAAAAACCAAAAATATTGAAAATACATTGTAATAGTTTTTATTCTCACTCAATGAATAAAATAAAGTATTCCTTCTTTGCATAATAACTAAACTGAGGCTCCATAAGAGTTTGACTTCAGATATTTTAAGTAAAGCAACAAAAATAATTTGTTAAATTTTCTCAGACCACATACATTCTAATATTTACAAAAACAGAAGATGTGTAGGGGAATAAAGACTCACATATTCTGAAATACTAAAATTTCATTGTTTCTGAAATAGTTACCTAGATAACTGTGCTAAGAAAAAAATAATTACCTAAAGAGTGCTTTGAATATTAAGTCGTCAAAATAAAACCTCCATTTGTGTTGGGCTTCAAAAAATAGTCAAATTATGCCATGTTGTAACTTTTTGTAGTGGCTCATTTGGCCCACCGTACTAGTGGGAAAAGAAAAGTGAAGGCAGAAATCTCATGCTAGATGCCATTTTCTTCAACAACATACAATAGTGGACAAATGACCTGGAGAAAAATTCATCTTACATAATCACAATGTTGGGAATTTTTTCCATATAAAGAGAATTCATTTTAAATATGCAAAATAACATGTGCGAATCATACACACCAGGACACCAAGTCTTCTCTAAGGGTCCCTAAAATACCTGCGGAGTCATCCCTAAACATCTCTGGCTGTTTAGGGAGGCATCTCCACTGGCTCCTTAAGGGAAGACTTTCTAGGGATTGATGTCCCTAGGCACTTTCTTAGCTTTCATTGTGCTAAAACTGATACCTGTACCCCCAAACTCCCATGGTCTTCCTATAGGGTGGGGCCCACCTGGCAGAAACCTGGCTCTATCCTTGGCTCACCCCACTCTCTCCTTTGTCTCTAGTTGCTCCAATTCTTCTTTTTCCTTGATCAGCCTCAGTAGCTGTTCAGGGAAAAACAGCACATAAAAAAGTGAATTGAGGAGTTAGAATTATAGTCCTGGCTTTGTCACTTGCTAACCAATTCACCCTGCCTCTCTGTGTCTCTCACTTTCCTCCTCTGTAACTGCTACAATCACATTTCCCATGATTGTAGTGAGAATCCTACAAGATGAAGTCCAGTCAAGCATCTGGAAAAGAGCAATGTGGCAAGCACAAGTACTCTCACCTCTTCTCCAATTTCTTTCATCCTTAAAACACCTTTATGGTAGCTATTATTCTGAACTTTGACCGAAAGAGTGTACAAATTATAGCACAGATGGTGACATTCCTAACATAGCACAGAAAAAAAAAAAATCAATCGTTACATCCAATTTCTCTTTCCAGGCTTAGTACTTTCCAAAAAGACCATGAAAAGCCTCTTAATTCCTCGGCCATTGAACTCTTTCATAACAGAGAAAGTAGTCTGGGATTGGAAGGTCATAATCTGTGACAAATAAGAAGGTAAGAGATTTGAAGGGCAAAGAAATATGATCTATCAATGACCCAAACAGACAAAAGCAGGTTCCTGAAATATTTGTGGAGGTACAAGATTAGACTTTAGGACATAAGAAAAAGAACTCGCAGGAATATTCAAAGGGATAGATGCTGAAAATTTCTGAAGTGCTGCCCCAGATTTAATCCTTGACCCTTTCAGGGAAACAATAAATGTTGCATAAAAGGTCACAAATGGCCCCTAATACCATCTCTTTACACCTCATCTCATGTGCCCTGGGCTCCAGATGCCTTAATATCTCACTATGCTGAGCCAGACCCCTTTCTTTATACTCCTAATGCTTTGCAGGAGTCAACTCATCTGCCTGGAATTCTTCTCTTTGGTTTGTTTCCTGGCATGATTTCTGGTTAAAATCTTAAAGTCAAAGGAAGGACTCTGCATTCAGACAAGAATAATTGTGCCCAAATTTGCATCTTAGTAAAGTAACAATATCTCTTTCTCTAACCAGAGGTGCTATATCCCCAAGAAAAAGTGAAATTATTTATGAGCCCTTTGTCCAACATGTACATTCCATATATATGTAGAACCAAAGTCTAGAGAATCATTGATAAGAATCAGGGCAAATTTATTTGAAATGAGTATTTATCAACTACAAAGGTGATTCTATATGGCATTTCCCATTCTGTGTTCTCTGCCTCAAAGTAAGTCTCCAAAGCAGCACTCTGTGTAGGGAATGGGCATGGAATAGGAGAATCTTTGCCAGAGGGCACCGCAGCATGCCCTCTCATTGCCCTGGCTATCTGAGGAGAGTGAGAATAAGACCTTCAGAGCAAATCACCCCTCTCAAGTTTGGCAAACTAGGGATACAACTATTTTCCGTGGCCTACGTGACATTCTGGAAGTCATGGATTTGAATCATCTTGAAAACTTACTGCTGAGAAGATGTCCACCTGAAAAGGTAAACCCATCAGAAAGGAGGAATCTAAATCTGGGCTTTGTGGTACCTGAAGTAAATACAGTTTGGGAAGCCATCTTTTACATATGCAGAATTTTATGATACTTTCACATCAAAAAATATTTCTCGAGAATAAAAATAAATTATAATTTTTAAAGCTAATAAACGCCGAAGCACTGAAAGTCCAGAAAATCACATTTTTATTAACTGTCTGATATACCCCTGAAATTGTTTTAACCCTGAAATTTTTGGTCACATCTTTTTTGTATCTGCTTCATATAACAATGACAAAAAAAATTGAAAGTTCAGTCAGTATTTCACTGGATATGGTTAATTTTAGGAATTTTTGATAGTTTAGAAAATTTCCTGCTTCAAATCTTATTTTGACAGTGACATGTAAATTTGGGGGATTATTGTCAAATTCGGTAAACTGCGCAGTGTCTTTCGTATCCAATCTACAATATTTGAGAGGATTTTTCACAGATTTGCTCTGAGCCTCATATGTTTCAAATCTCGTTTCTTCTTGAATTCAAATCTTGTTTCTTCTAAGGTCACATGTCATTTGGACAATTTATGTCAATAAAACCTCTGCACTTTCCTATCATAGTGACTGAGAAATATTCGTAGAAATCATTTCATACTGGAATGGCTGACAAAATCTTGACACAAATAAATCTCACCAAAAACTAACTAAATGAATCCCCAAATCAAGCTCTTCTTAACCAACCTCTCACTAACACTTCTAACTCCACAGATACAAGGGGATGTATTTCAGAAGGAAAATCATAAATGAGAGAAACTTTCAACTAATTGTTTTAAGATAAGCTTACTTTTACAGATTTGACAAAAGCATACAGCCACACAAACATTTCTGAAAGATTTCCTGAGCCCTTGAAAGGAGAGAGGGACTCTGGAGCTAGATCTCCATTAGCTTTGGGGTAAATTTGCTTCTATGTGAGTTATATATGATTGGTATAGACACTGAAGAGGCATCCAAAGATGTCAGCTGGGTGGACAATGCTAACTCCTATCAGGGAGTTGTCATTGTCCAAGGCCCAGAAGCTTCCAAAAATTCCATGCGGCAAAAAAGCATGTGTATATCCGCTACTATTACTAGGATTATTAACAGCTAAGATAAAAGGCACTAGTAAAGTGAAAAGGAAGTTCTGTTCCTGCAGTCTGCAAAATAAATAGAAGAGAGGAATACATATAACAGGAGAAAAATTAGAGCATTAGAGCAGGCTGAGCTAAGTAAGGAAAATAGAGAACTCAGAGAGTAACCTCATCACCTAGTCCTGGTCCAGAGGTATGCCCCACCCCAAGCCCCGTTAGAACCAGGACCAAGTTTTAGCTGCAATGAAGATGTCCTTCATAGTCTAAGAAATTGGAATTATGACTCATAGAATATTGGACTTCCTAATGAGTTTCTGATCACTCATAACTGAAAGTGACATGAAGCTATGAAATCTTAGCTAGAAGCAATGGCGCACCTCTGTAATCCCAGCTACTCAGAAGGCTGAGACTGGAGAAGGGCAAATTTGAAGCCAGCCTCAGCAACTTAGTAAGATCCTATCTTGAAATTAAAAAAAAAAAAAAAATTAAAGTTGGATATCTTCCCAATTTAGAGAGAAACAGATTTCAAGGACAATGGTGGCAAGAAGCTACTTCCTGATTGTACCCTAAAGAGCACTTCCCGTTCAATGGACTGACTATATTTAAAGAAGAAAACATTTGCACACACAGATGAAGGCCAAACTCCTTAGCTTGGCTAAAAAAGCTCAACGTGCCCTATTGTCCCTGCTGTAACCGTAACCACCAGGCCCTTGCAGCACTCTGACTGGACCCCCCTGATGCTGCTCCTCCCTCTCACCTCCTTGAGGAAATGGCTTTACAATCTCAGGCAGAAATAGTACTTTATCTTCTGAGCTCCACTCCACTTTTTTATTTTCAAATTGTTCTTAGGGCACAAAAGATGTTATAGTATCTCTTATTTATTTCTAGTCTGACTTCCTCCCTAGGATGTAACATATTTTCAAGTAAAGAACATGACTTATTTGAGCTCGTACTACAGTGTTTTTAGCACAAATCCTGGCACATATGGTTTGTTTCAATAAATGTTAGCTACATGAATGATGCCTTCCATTTCCCTCTCTATAAAACAATTGTAATAAGACTGCTGCTGTATCTAAGGGACCTTCCTTTCCTTAATGAATGCAGTCACCAATTTATTATTACCATTCAAGGATGCTTCAGTCATTCATCTCCAAAGTTGTCATACTTGACGATGAAACTGGAAAGAAGCTCTTCCATTTGTGAGGATTGTATTAAGCCATTTCACTTCGGAAATTTTCTCAGGCACAGGTAACAACAATCTCTTCATGTAAGATGCTAAATATTTAGCCACCTTTTCCAAAGGGCTCTGATGATTTCATAAGGAAAAAATAATCTTAGATTCAGATTTAAGACTCCAGGCTACTAATAACCAAGTTATTGGCTAAATGAAACTCTCCCCAGGTAAATCTCTCTAAACATGTTCTTCCGCTTCTTTCTCCTGGAATGCAGCCAACTCCTCTGAGGGGCGAGGCCTCCACTTTAACTAACTGATAACTCAATTTAGTTTTAATCAAAGTATCACAATCAAGCAAATTGAGAAGACATACTTTAAGACTTGCTCAAGGTGGAATCGTTAGTTGTTAGAGATACTCTGCTTGCCACACTATTCTATTGATTCCAATCCCTTGACATCTTCTAACTCTCTTGAATCCCAGAAATTTGATCTCATACTGAGTGCTAGAAAATCTCTGGCTTAATCAAGTTTCCAAATGAATTTAGTTGTATGCCAAGCAGATTTGTTATTCCATTTATGAATATGTCCTAAGAATATGGAAATTTTCATAGAAGATATATAACTGTACACCCAAGCAGAATGGCATTGTAAGACTTATTTTTTAGAGTTTGAGAGTCATAATGGGAATGTTATTTCAGAATCTCTATTTTATTACCCTAGGGATGAAAGCCTGGGGCATTCTACCACTTGAGCTATATTCCTACTACATCCCTAGCCTTTTCTCTTTTCTTTTCTTTTTCTTTTTTTTTTTTTTTTTTTTTTTTTTTTTTCCTTTTTTTGAGACAGAGTCTCACTAAGTTGCTGAGACTGAACTCAGACTTGTGATTCTCCTACCTCAGCCTCCCCAGTAGCTGGAATTACAAGCATGTGGCACTGTACCCAGCTTAGAACCTTTGATTTGAACTTACATTTGTTGTCCATATTATAAAATTCAAGCCAGGTGGCATTAAAATGTGGTAAGGCTTTAATGAGGGTCTTTAATGAGTATAACAGGAAAAAATTTTTTCAAGTACAGTCATGCTCAGAAGAATTCCTTGACTTTTGAAAACTTATCTATGTATCTCTCCTCTGTTTCCATAGTGTCTATGTATACCTTTGTTGGAACACTTACCTTATGATAGTACAAGTTACCTTTGTTTTCTTTTCTAGTCCCTTCTCTTGACAGTGGGTTACATAAGGTCAAGAGTTGTATCTTTTCAACTCTGTGTCCCCAAGATCCAGCAGAATTCCAGATATAAGTAGATACGTGTTGTGAATTCATGAGTAAAAGAATAAAAGAATGTGATAGGTATCAAAACAAATATAGGTATATCTTCTTAAAGTCTGCTTTCAAGACTCTTGCCTGAGCAGCAGGTGATTCCGTTCCCTCTAGTTCCCTTAAGGTCTTTGACATTTCTCTAAGATCCAGCATAAAGTACCCACACTTAATGTGATTCATTATCCCTTGCAACTAAAATAAGAAACCATGAAGAACTACATCAGGACTCATTGGGATGGGACTTATTACATTCGGTATTCCCTAAGATGTAAGTGGACACCTATGGGACTAAATTATGTTCATGTCAAAACTCGGCTCTAATATTTTTCTAAGGTTACTGTGGTGGGGGAGTATACCATCAGAAAAAAGGAATCAGTGTACTATAGAAAGGCAGGGATCTGAAAGACAGAATTTGGATAAGGTGTGCCCTCAGAAATAAGGTCAGAGAAAAAATTCCAGAGTTCATTTGGGTAACTTAGTCCATAAAATGAAGGAAAGTATAAGAGCTACAGGAACTTCATAAGATTCCTTAAACCTTTGCAACTTGGCAAAGGATATCATTTTTTGTTATTTTATGTGCTACTGCTATGGCAATGAAGTCAGTCACCAAAAGGAAAAATAACTGTAGAAGAACTCATATAGCACCACCTTGTCAGTCAGGTCCTCCAGCTCACTCTGCTTGGCCAGGATCTCCCCACCCCCATTCAGCCTGCTTCCAATTCCCTGGAGCTGGCCCACCTGCTTCTACCTCACTCTGTGGACCTGTACCTCTCTGCACTGGCTCCGCCTTCCTTCCCCTCATGGTTCTCTGAGCAGCTTGTTGGTCCCTAAGCCAAACTACTACATACATACACTCGTCATAGTTCTCTTTCTATCTTGGGGAAGACCTATAACCCATCATTTTATCTTCTAACAGGGGTTAATATATAATTTACCATTCGAATTGAAGTATCTTTGAAATTTAAAAGGGTTCATAATTATCCCAGGACCACAGTAAAAAACTATGCCTCTACTAGGCAAATGCAGAAGAATGTTCTTCCAATTTATAATACCCAAAGAGAATGAAAGCAAAAGTTGCCAACCTGTAGGGACATACAATCAAAGAAAACCAGGAAGCCAAGCATGGTGGCACATGCCTTAATCCCAGTGACTCAGAAGGCCGAGGTAAGAAGATAGCAAGTTCAAGGCCAGCCTTACAACTTAAGAAAGACCCTGTCTCAAAATAAAAAATAAAATGGGCTGAAAATATAACTAGGTGGTAGAGAACTCCTGAATTCATTTCCCAGTACCACAAAAAGAAAACAGCATCAACTTAAAGAGAAAAAACCTTCTTTTCATAACCTCTATAAGGTCATAGTATAACCATTCTCTAAGAAACCACCTCCAATTTGAGCCCAGTGTAAATAGCAATATTAATAATAAAAAATCTACACCAATATTATCCATAAAAAATAAGTTTTTCTCTGCTTTCACATTCTTTCTAGAGGTGCCCCCAGCCCTAAGCAATCTCTCACATCCCTCCCTAATAGAGCTCTGGGAAGATGGGTATGTGCCAGCTGGTCTTTGAACCCTTTTCTTTCACATCCTAAAGGCTCCTCCTTAGAAATGACCCAGATCCTTTCATTAAGGCTTTCCCCTGATGAGCAAACCCCAATGTGCCAAACTTTGTATTTACCTTTATAAATGGCAGTGCTTAGAATATAACTCAGAACTCTAAACCAAATTCTGTAAAACATTTACAAATGCTGTAAAACATAAGTTCACCTAATCAAGAAGTAGCCAGAAATGTTCCTGAAGTCAGAACTAAAGAAAGTGTGTGTATGTGCATCGAATTTTTAGATCTTATCCTGTTGTTCTAAGGGATCTGTCCTTTTTTTCAAATTAGTTTCCAAAAAGGATATATTCACAAGATTAACTTAAATGAACTTAAAGAGATATCAGAACATACAGAAAGCTAAAGGATTCTATGTGAATTTTGTAAAATAATAACGTAAAATACAAGGAGTAGAAATTCAGGAACAATGAAAAAAGAATATCACATATTCATAAAAAGAATTTACTCTTTGCTTTCTAGTGAGACCTGGAAAAAGTAGTTTGTTGGAATTACATTGTTCCATCAGAAAATAGGAAGCTATAGGAAACCATATCCATGATTAGTCATTATTAAAGGTATATTTTAAAGAAATGTGAAATACTTTTTTTCTTCACCTCATTCTCCAAGTACAAAATTGTGCTTCCTCCTAATCTTTCACTCCTCTTAGTTTGGGTCACAGTATTGTATAGCACAGTGAAGATGTGATTTTGCAGAACACTCAGGCAAGGCAATAGAAGATCATATTTTGGAAAATGAGAGGCCAGCCACACCGAAATCTTTCTCATAGTCACTGTCTCAAGAGTAGGGTAATTATTAGGAACACTGAAATGGATCCTTGGAGAGGTAATGTCTTGAGAGGTAGGAAATGAGAGGGCACAGGAAACATGAAATGTGTGCCTTGGAGCTGATGCATTAGCAAATCTCTGACCACAAAGGTTCATCTGCTGCCAAGCTGGGGAAAGCAACGGGGAAAGGAACAGCCCAGATTACTGATTGAGGAAAGTTTCCAGGGCAGAGAAGCAGAATTATTTAAAGGCACCTCAAGTGGGATTTGATTGCACATCCTCATGAAGTGCCAGTATGAATGATTCACATTTGCTGGTGGCCAGAGCAGTTGCAGAGCTGACCAATAATCTGCTATCTCAGAGATTTTAACATTCCTGAATTCAAATCAGCACAGCATGGTGAGTCTGAAATCCTATATCTGATGAGTTCTGTAATTAAAGATCCACATCAACTTTGAGCAGCCACTTCAGGTCTGCTTATATTTTGTGCTCAATTTACTTTTCACTTGAGGTGAAAAATCTAATTATATGAACAACAAACGTGTTACACCCCACCCTGTCCTTGGCAAAAGTCCCGTGTTAAGTGTCACCAATTATTTAGCTAATCATAACTCCACACATGGCACTGCTAATCCCCTAACAGCATCATCAATTCTGGGTCAGGAGCTTACTCTCGCCTAGCTACTAACGAATTTCTTTTCTTGGATTCATTAAGTATAATCTCAGCAGCACATCAAGGAGTTACCTTAGCATTAAAATCGTCCCCTGAACAGACTACACACTGTGCCAGGTAGAAGCAAGAAAGCCTCACAATAGCTTCAAATCCAATAGGGTCACTCATATAAAAATTTAGTAAATATTTATTGATAGCCTATTATGTACCTTGTGCTGCCATTTACTAATTATGTAACATGAGAAAAATGACCTAATCTTACAAACCTTATTTTCCCTAAGTGCAAAGCAAAGGAAGAAAAGTAAGTGCATTGTTGTTTTGTTAAGACACTATAACTGCTATAAGGTATTCAGTGCATTTAGTAACTGTTTATTAAGTGTATTTACAGCTACTCTGCTAACCACTGTTCCAGGTACTCTACACATATTAGCATGATATGGTAGCTACTCAGCAACATTCATTTAGTTCTTCTTCCTCCTACAAATTCTCAGAACAAATCTCTCACAAATATCAGCACATCATGCTCCCATTTTTCAGAAGCAAATATGTTTCTCTGCTTCTTTGAGACAAAAATCCAATTCACTATTAGCTTGGGAGGAGAAAAGCTCATCAGCACCATATGAACATAGGAGGTGCATGTTTATCAGAATAGTGAAATGACATCAGAGCAACATTTCTGAGTCTGTCCTGACCCATCTATTTATGAAATAAGCAGGCATAGTGCTCTTCATTGTGAAGCTTGAAATCCACCAAATTAAAAACAAAGAGAAAAATATGTTATCTTCCAGTTTATTTCTTTGCCATTTCTTAGTTTTCTCTGAGAATATCCTCAAGGTCAACATTTCTCAGCAAGCAATCTCTCTTTCACATAATCAGGTTATTCTAGAGATTTTTCTCTTAAGTTCCTCCTGTTTCCCTTTATTTTCCTACATGTTGCAACCAATCAAAGAACAATTCAGATAAAAACAATCAGTGGGAGCATGTATTGGCAAACTGCAACCCATGGGCCAAATTCAACTTTCATCTGTTTTTTGTACAGTCCATGAGCTAAGAATTTTGTTTAATTATTAAGCAGTTAAAATAAATCAAAAACTATTTCTCATCAATAGGAATACTATATGAAAATCAAATTTTCAAAATCCATAAAGAAATTTTATTGGAAAACATTCATGCTTATTCATTTTCTTATCCTGTGGCTGCTTTTGCCAATAACAGTGGAATTGAGTAGTTGCAACAGAAATCATGCTCAGTAAAACTTCAAATATTTATTATCTGGCCCTTTGCAAAATAAGTCTGGGCATCTAAATTCAGAGTGTAGCTAAAAATAACTCATGTGAGAGGGACCTAGCATGTATAGATCATCTCAGTGAATAAAGGCAAAGCTTTAGAAGCCAACATTGCAGGAGCTCTGTCAAACAGTCTCTTGGCAGAGCTAATTGGCTGAAATCCACCACAGAGGACTGGCTGCCCTTCAGCAGTAGATGAAGTTATAGAGAAAGGCAATTTCCACTCTTTGAGGGGTTTCTTAGAAATACCTGCTATCTTAGGATTGTGACACATCTGCCTCTGAATTATGGTTGTTTAGTCAAGTCAGGCTTGCACTATTTCCTCATGATTTCTCATCCCCCATCAAATCCACATCAGATCCCAAAGGAGCTGAGTGAATTGACCATCAGGACTTTCTTTCCGGTTCTCTATCATCAAGTGAATATCCCCAGATATCCCCTTGGGTATATCCACGTGATGATAAACATATAAGCAAGAGGAATCAGTCAGAGGAAGAGTCAAATGAAGGCAATCAAAAATTCATTAGAAGCACTTTGAATCCAATTCATATGAAATTTCCTCTTCAGATTAGACCTAGCATAAAGAACTATTCCTATGGATAATGGCTAAACTTGAAATAATGAAGTGGCCTTTACTCCAAACTGATTATGATTTCATATTTCCCTGAAGTATTTACCCAGGATGAAAAGATGATCTAATCATTGTGCACACCTCACTGGGACTGGCCAGCAAAAAAATCTCTTCTATGAGACTAGTTTTGCTGGTCAGTTGGGTAACTAAATCTTGGGCTGCTTTGGTTTGTTTTCTGGGCCTTACCAGCCCTACGCTGTATATCAGATGTTCCAGTTTCTGAACTTCTAAACAGAAAAGAATCCTCATACAACAGATGATATCCAGGGTCTCAGAGGCATCCTCCTAAGTAAGTTTTTAATCAGTTTCTTAACAAACTACTAATTGGGGAAGCCAAGATAACCACATCAAAATTACAGGTCACAATTTGATGTAGTAAGCACAGGAGGATCATCTGAATACACAGGCACAAGTACACACTCTCCCGTTAGCACAAACATATCTGAAAGTGCTCTTTGAAGAAATATGACTTGTCATTTATAATAATTGGTTGCTATTCATTACTCTGGCCTTAATGTGTTTGACTATGGTTAAGACAAATTGGTAAAATTAAATAGATTTTATCATGATTTCTATATAACTTCATGAAAAATAATTTGATGATAGCTTGCATTATTACTTCATGTCCATTTCTATCCCTGTTCTCTAAAATTTTTTTGAATCTGTGTAAGATATTAATAATAGCAGTTAATTATTGGGGTTGATCATATTCTCGTATTGCCTGTAAAAGGGAATACAGCTGTATTTATGGCTACAAGATCCTTATCAGGGGAGCCTGAGGTCAGGTCAGATCCCTCTAGTAAGGATCAAAGCCAATAGTTGGAAGCTTGCTGTTCACCATGGTGGTTTTTGGGGAATGGTGCAGTGGGGAGTTGGAAGAATTTACATGAAAGGAGTCAGTTGAAAGAAGATAAAAATTATGACTAAATGGCCCCAAGACTGTCAAGAATGTTTACTTTTTAACTCTGAAACAAAATCAAGGAGAATAAAAATCTTTAAGTGGGCCTTAATATTAACATTCTTTTAGTTTTTCACAAGCCAAATGTCACTGTAATTTAACAATACAGCAAAGAAGTTTCTCAATAGATTTAACAAGGGTCTGAAAATTTTTAAAGAGCCAGGGTACCAGGGTATTTAAAGCACCTGTTAATTCTTTTTTTTTTTTTTTTTTTTTTTGTTAATTCTTTTGTTATCTAGGAATTCTTCAGTTCCCTTATCCTAGGTTTAGAAATACTCTTTATACTCTATAAGCCATTTTTGAATATGTCTTAAGAATCATGTAACTTATTAATCTCCTCCCAAATACATCAGTGTATTTCAACCTATTTGCTCAGAAAATTATATATGCTCACATAGTCAAGGAATCTGTCTTATTGAGTTCTTGATCCATGTAGGAAAAATTAGGAGCAGATATTCTCTTAATATAGAATCCATCTTCCCAGGTGCTGATTCTTGGGTAAATGTTTGGGCAAGAACCTTGATTTTTGTGCAGGAACAATTCCCTCATCCCAATATAAGAAGCTTAGGGTTAGTGGGTGTTCTTCTGTATCTCAAATAAGTCATTTTCTCTAATACTTGCCCAGTTGGGTGGTAGGTAAACCTAAAAGCTTAATTCTAAGATTTATTTTTAGTTTTTTCTAACCATTCAGTTTTTCCTTATGTCTCAGTTTAATTCATTTGGTCAGTTTTGGTTCTATTACGTCCAATGGAGTTGAGGGGGAAAAACATGACTCAAAATGTTTTAGTCTTTTTTTGGTATTCATGAGAGGGCAAGAAACTTTAGATAAGCCAGAAGTAACAGTTCCCACACAGTCTGTGTTTTCTTTCCAACACATGTTCAAACTCTTTTATACAAGGTTTAAAAAAAAAAAAAAAGAAAAGAAAAGAAAAAAAAAAGCAAGTAAAACTCACTTAGAATTCAGGTCTCTTTGCTCTCTAAGCCATATAAACTAGATTTATTCCTTCAATCTTTGTATACATTTCTTCTCTTTGAATGGTAGATCTGTCTGAATAAAATATCCCTGAAGTACACATAAATGATGACAAATTATTATGACTAACTAATTTCTAAAAGGTCTAGAGAGAGAAATAAGGGTGCAGAGAAGGAACTATACAAAAAGGACTGTAAATATGGACAAACAATTGAGTGAGGCTTCTTTGAGATAGAATAAAAGGCTTTTTTCATTTATAGGCAGAGAAAACTGATAGCTTAAGTTTCACATTTGTATCAAAGCTAACATAGGCATCTGTAAGTCCATTACTTTATTTCATCCTTTGAAAATTTCATGGACTTTCATATATAGACAGTGTTATCACAATTGGCTCCTAGAGTTCATACAGACAACACAGAGAATTATACCAAGGATAGGAAATGAATGGCTGGTGGCATAGGAAGTGACACAAACACCTTCCCAACCCTGTGATGGAACCAATGTAGTAAATTTAGTTTCAAGAAATGGGTGCCACAGATGTCAGGAGAAACCAGAATTAAGACAGACATGAAAGGATCCAGGATTCAGAAAGAGTTTTCCTGACTCCTGCCAAACAACAGTATCAGACTCTGTTGATGGATCACTCAGGGGATTAGAGTTTACTGTATTAATGCCATTAGAAAAGAGTGAGTAACTATGCACAAGTCAGAACCAAGATAAGAGTAGACCAGGCCAGGAATCAGATTCAATTCATGTATACAGAAACTTTCCATAATGTATTTTGGAGGGATTCAAAGTACCCATTTATAAGGTTCATCTTGAATATGCCCTATTCTCTAGAAGTTTGTGAATCTATCAAATTCTTTTTCAATGACAGTTATCTCCCAATCTGTTGGCCTTGCCATGCCTAAATAATAACAATCTATATTTTAAAACAAGGACTCCTGAGTGACAAATGAGAGTGAGAAGTGTGGTTACTAGCAAATACCAGAAACTTAAGTCTGAGCTTCTGGCCATCTATTCCTCCTCAGCCAGGACCGCCTTTCACTACTCTTTTAAAATTTTTTTTTTTTTTTTTTGGTGGTACTGGGGATCGAACTCAGGGCCTTGTGCTTTCGAGGCAAGCACTCTACCAGCTGAGCTATCTCCCCAGCCCCTTTAAATTTTTTTAAAGTGAGGATTTAGTAAACTGAAAAGTGAGGAGAGAATTCTTAGAAGACGAAGACTTGAATAGAATCTTGTTTCCCTTCACTTCCAAGTCCATTTCATTTTTTCTCAGTGATTTGACACAGTACTGAAAACCTCCCTGCTGCTGCACTTCCAGGCCACTTGGGATACTACTGCTACTAAGGAACTCTGGGAGGTAGATATAAACTTGGAGTGAAGAAAAATAAAAATGCATGTAATGATCATACCATCCAGAAGATGGAATAGTAAAACATTCTGATCAGGACCTCTCTAATCAAAATTGTGACTTAAATTGAAAAAGGAAATGTACGAAGAGATGAAGAAGAAAGGGAAAAGGAAAGAGAAGGATGTTTAAGAATCTTCAACTTCAGAATCAAAAGTATTTTCTGGAACTTAAAATCACCATACACATTAAAAATGAGTATATTTTTGTTAATGCCTTAGTCATGGTCAGAGATTAAGTGAAAAAAAGTGATTTATATCATGAGGAAAATACTTGACACATGGATCTAGGGAGCCTAAGATTTGAATAACGCTGAGTCCTTAAAAGACAAAAATAAACAAATAAATAAATAAACCCCAGATGCATGAGAACTATAGCTAATCAAACAATAAAATTTTCAAGAGCACAGGAAATATTTGAGTCTCAAATGTAAATAGCTATCCAGCTTTCAGATTTGATAAAATATATACATTAAATATATAAAAAATCATGATCTCTAAGAATAAAGTGAAAAATTTTAAAAGCTTCATCAAAAAAAGAACAACTGGTTTTCACAATAAAGAGAATCAGACTTTACATCTGCAACACCCAGATATGAAATAACATCTGGAGACACTGAGAAAAGGGTGGTGGAACTCAAAGCCCTACACCTGGACAAGTATTTTTAACTGGTTACATTCAGAGTCAGGGATCATACTCACCAAGTAACCACTCTAATAAAGGCATATAAGAAGAGACCAGCTCAAAAGAAAAGAAAAGAAAAAAAGAAAAAAATATCAGAGCAGGAGTGTCAAGATAGGAAAAGATGAAAAATAGAGTGATCAGTTGTAAGCAATGGATGTAGCAGTATATAGTTAAATCCAAAGGAGAATGATAGGCTGCTTAGTAATATAATTGCCTTATAACCGCCAAATATATTTACATTATTTCTAATCTTGGAGATTGTAGTAAATGGTATATGACAAGATGAATCAGTTGATTTAAATATTTAAAAATATTTCACTGATTATTTTATTCTATATCAAGAAAATTTAATCAAGTACCTCCAGCTTTTTAATAAGAGAATGACAAATAGATAATTTGGTAAGATGGCTGAATAAAGAGGTAAATTTGAAAAAAAAATTAATGTAGGATAAATATTAAACTAGGCTTTATTTATACTAACAGGAAGTCTGTATAAATGAAACAAATCCCATTATTAACATTAGTGTTGTTTTTTTATTAATTAAAAAACTATACTCATACAAGTACATAAACCAACTAACAACCATAAACACAAAACTTCCATTATGTAAAATACATTTGCCTGCAGTGGTAGATTCTGTGTGGGTTATGTTTCATTTCCTCCTTACAATGTGTTACTGAAATCTTTTTTTTTTTTTCAAATTATCTTGGATTATTTAAATGATGCTCTCCAAAATGAACTGCAGTTGCTTGGAGAATAGAGGACAATGGCAGAGGAGTGATGAATGTGGTGGTATGAGATGGAACAAATAGATTTATGAAATGAAAGGAGAAATATTAGAACATGTATTTATGACTTCTTATCCTTATATTACAGAAATATGTATCATAGCAAATCAACTATCCTAGGAGTTCCGATAGAGGGAGGGGAGCAACTATGAATGGCATTCTCATTCATTTGTTTACTTTCAGCATATTAGATTAAACTGCACTGCATGTCTTCATCATTAAATGGCTTCACAGATTGGTATTTCCAATGATAAAAATGATATGATTCTTTGTAATGAAATGGTGAGTAACCATAACAGTTCTTTTGTACAATGCAGATATTCATTGTTAATTACCTAGCATAGCACAACAGAAGAAGATGGTGGAATAGAGAGGTCACTTCCCTGGAAGCTCCATAGCATGAAACCAAGAAAAGCAGACAGACAGCTTTTCAGCAAGGTGGATGAATGAACAAAATTTAGGGAGTACTTTAACTGGAATTGAATATGGATACTCAAAACAGATCAGGACCTCGGGAGATTGAATATAATAAATAAGGAAGAAATCCCCAATGTCACAGCCATTTGTAGCAACTATAGGCACAATCCAGAATGGTCCCTCCATAAATGCAATAAAGCAATAAGGAAATGAAAGGAACTCCCCATTTTGGGGAGAACTGAGGCAAGTTGGGGTACAGAGAATTCAGAGACCAGAGTCACTGCCAAACTAAACAATAGGTGTGCTATGCAATATCCTTGTACAGGAAAAAAGCTATCTCTTCTGGGGGTGTATGGAGGAGAGTGGAAAGAACCATTTTGAAATCACAGCACACAGACAAGTAGCTAGAGGAGCCAATTTCTGGCAGACCTGAGTCTGGCTCAAAAAACAAACTGGGCAAAACCACCACTGCATGACAGAGTGTACCTAAGTGACCAGGAGAAAATAAAGCATGGAGAGAGGTTTACTCAGGGGAATACTGGTCAAGGAAACCCACTGAGGTTCCCTCTCCCCCTTCCAATCCAGTTGCTTGCAGGACTGGTCAGAAAAGAAATGCCTGACCAGAAATTCAAAAAGGGCAGGGGCAGGAGAGATTGAGTTTGGAGACTGATTCAGAGACCAGGAATTGTGGGATGTACAGGTGAAATAGGGAACTAAGAACTGGATTCTTACCACATGAGTGGAACTCAAAGGAGATTGCTGGGATGCAGTCTTCTGGCATGGACTGGCAATTGCTGGGCTCTGGAGGTGCACTGATTTACAATCTCCAGATCAACTGATATTCAATCAAGAGACTGGAGCATACCTAAGCCTAAACACTGCCTCCAGGAGTTCTGCCTCCAGGATTAACTCTTTCATCCTAGAAACTCCACCCTGCGGGTACAGCAGGCACCACACTCCTGACAACCCCACCTAAGTGCTGAGAAGTGAAGCTGAGAATCTTCTGAACTCCAATGGAAAAAAACGTTCAATTTTTCAAGATGTTTTTCTTGTTTTTCTTTTTCATTTTCTTTCACATTTCTACCATTTTTGAAAACAATTATTTTGCATGAATCAGCTTATTGAGGACCAGGATGTATTAATATATTTCACTTTTGTTTTATATGCTTTCTTTTTACTTTTTTTTATTCCTAATTTTTTAGAATTTTTATTTGATATGTATTTTTTCTGTCACTTATCCATTTCCCTTGGTTCTCTTTCTCTCTTTTCTCCTCCTAATAGCCAACCTCTATTATTCTCCCTTTCACTCTTCCTTTAAATTTTACTTCTATCTGCTCTCCTCCTTCCTCAGAAACATCACATCCTACACCACCTCTGTTCTTTTTTTGTCCACAACTTGAAATTATAAACACTTTTGCAAACTTACTACTTTTATAGTAGACAATAACTGGACATATCATTTCTGTTTATTGTGACAAAACTGTAGACATCTTAGTAGGAGCTATTTGAATTAAGGCTGTATATTGTTTGCATTGGTTGATGGTATTATTTGTCTCCCTCTTAATGGTAAGATACCAGAAACCTTCAGAGACACTATAAGTCTATAGGGTAGAAACTGTGCTTCTTCAGATCCACATTGCTAACCAGGTAGACACACAAACAACATAAAAAAGGGAAGAAATTCCCCAAGCAAACCAAAATGCTCCAATAATAGAATCCATAAACACCACAGTGAAAGAAATGTCAAAGAAGGAGTTACAATGCATGTAGTTAAACAGATCTGCGAGTAAAGGATGATATAAGGAGTGAAATCAGAGAGAAAATTCAGATGGTGAAGATGACTTCAATAAAGAGATATGAATTCTGAAAAAAATCAAGCAGAAATCCTCAAGTTGAAGGAATCAATAAACCAAATTAAAAATTTAACGGAAAGCATCACAAACAGTCTAGACTATTTGGAAGACAGAGTTGAAGGCAATGAAGATAAAAAAATATAATCTTGAAAATAAAGATGATCATGGAGAAAAGATGTTAAAAGACCATGAACAGAACTTTCAGGAAATATAGGATAATATGAAAAGACTAAATTTAAGATTTATCAGGATAGATGAAAGCTCAGAAATATAAACCAAAGGCATGCACAATATTTTCAATGAAATAATATCAGAAAATTTCTAAAGCTAAAAAGAATGAAATGGAAAACCAAATACAGGATCCAAGATATAAAAAATTACAGACTCACACCAAGGCACATTATCATGAAAATGTCTAACAGACCAAGAATAGAATTATAAAGGCTGCTAGAGAAAAATATCAGATTACATTGAGACAAAAACCAATTTGAATCTCAGCTGATTTCTCAACCAATACCCTCAAAGCTAAGTCTTAGAATAATATATATACATAACAAACTCTGAAAGAAAATGGATGCCAACAAAGAATAAAATACCCAAATATTATTTATGATTACACAAATGGTATGCATTTATGCCATGTACAAAAAGAGAAACATGTATCCCATTTGTTTACAATAAAAAAATTTTTTAAAAATACCCAAATATTTGAAGATGAAATAAATACCTTCCATTATAAACAAAGTTAAAGTTAAAATACTTCACAACCAGAAAGCTTGCACTTCAGAAAATATTCCATGAAGAAGAAATGAAAAATAAAAATAAAAACAAGCAAAGGGAGGAACTACACTAAAGGAATAGTCAATAAAAGGATAAACTAATTCAAACTAAAAACCAGAAATAAACCAAAATCACTAGGAATACAAATCATATCTCAATAATAGCTTTGAATGGAAATGTCCTAATCTTGTCAATCAAAGAATAGAAACTGGTAGATTGGATTAAAAACATCACCAAATAATATGCTGCCTCCAAAAGACTCACCTCATATGCAAAGACATCCACACACTGAAGGCGAAAGGCTGGGATAAAACATATCACTCACATGGATCTCATAAACAAGCAGGGGTTTCTATCCTCATATCAGATAAAGTGGACTTCAAGCCAAAGTTAATCAGAATAGATAAGGAAGGACAGTTCATACTGCTTAAATAAATTATACATCAATAAAACATAACAAGTGTAAATATTTATGCCCCAAACAATGGAGCATCTACATAAAACAAATTCTTCTCAATTTCAAGAATCAATTAGACCACAGCATAATAATACTGGGTCACTTTAACACACATCTCTCAACACTGGATAGACCCTCCAAACAAAAACTAAACAAAGAAACTAAAGAACTAAATAATACAATCAATAATTTAGACTTGAGAGACATAGAGTATCTCATCCATCAATGATTAAATACACTTTCTTCTCAACAGTACATGGATCTTTCTCTAAAATAGACCATATAATAAGTCACAAAGGAACTCACAGCAAATACAAAATTAGAGATAATACCTTGCATTCTATCAAATCACAAAGGAATGAAAAAGAAATCAATGATAAAACAAAAAAATAGAAGGTATTCTAACACCTGGAGACTAAATAATAGGCTATGAAATGATCAATGGATAGTTGAAGAAATCAGGGATGAAATTTAAGAATACTTTGAGGTAAATGAGAATAGCAATATGACATATCAAAATCTCTAGGACACTATGAAGGCAGTGCTAAGAGTAAAGTTCACTGCATTGAGTTCATTCATTAAAAGAGTAGAAAACAGCCAAGTAAAAAACTTAACATTACAAGTCAAAGCTTTAGAAATAGGACAAGTAAACACCAAAAGTAGTAGAAGAAAGGAAATAATTAAAATCAGAGCTAAAATCAATGAAACTGAAACAAACGAAACAATTGACAAAAATAGAAAGTTGGTTCTTTGAAAAAATAAATAAAATTGATAAACATTTTGCCACAAAATGGCAAAATGAAGAGAGAGAAAACTCAAATTACTAAAATGCATGGTGAAAAGAAAATATGTCAGACATTACTGAAATACAGATGATAATCAGAAACTATTTTGAAAACTTATATTCCAACAAAATAGAAAATCTTGAAGACATTGACAAATTTCTAGAAACATACGAGCTACCCACACTGAATCAGGAAGACATATACTACAGAGCAATTTTCAGCAATGAAATAAAAGATTCCATCAAAAGTCTACCAACTAAAAAAAAAACCAACCAAAAAAAAAAAAAAAAAAACAACACTCAGCCAAGTTCAACAAGACCTTCAAAGAAGAATTAACAACAATACTACTCAAATTACTCCATGAAATAGAAAATAAGGGAGCCCTTCCAAACTCATTCTGTGAAGTGAGTATCATCCTGACACCAAAACCAGACAAAGACACATCAAGGAAAGAAAACATCAGACTAATATCCTTGATGAACATAGATACAAAGATTGTCAATAAAATTCTGGCAAATCACATACAAAAAACATATTAACTAGATAGTGCACAATGATCAACTGGGGTTCATCCCAGTGATGTGAGGTTGGTTCAACTTATAAAATCAATAAACATAACTCATCACATCAATAGACTTGAAGACAAAAATCATATGATTATCTCAATTGATGCAGAAAAAGCATTTGACAAAATACAGCACCCCTTCATGTTCAGAACACTAGAAAAACTGGAAAAAGCAGGAACATACCTCAAAATTGTAAAAGCGATACATGCTAAACCCAAGGCCAACGTCATTCTAAACAGTGAAATAATGAAGGCATTCCCACTAAAAACTGGGACAAGACAAGGATGCCTTTCACCATTTTTGTTCAATATTATCCTTGAAACTCTAGCCAGGACAATTAGACAGAAGAAAGAAATTATGGGGATATGAATGGGAAAAGAAGAACTCAAACTATCCCTATTTGCTAATGACATGATTCTTTATTTAGAATATCAAAAACATTCACCAAAATCTTCTAGTACTCATAAAAGAATTCAGTATTATAGAGGATATAAAGTTAACACCCATTAATCAATTGCATTCTTATACCTCAGTGTTGAATTTACTGAAAGAGAAATTAGGAAAACTGCCCCATTCACAATAGCTTAAAAAAAATAAAATACTTGAGAATCAATCTAACAAAAGAGGTGAAATAACTCTACAATGAAAATGATAGGCAAAATTAACTTTGGCCATTTTGACATAATACTAAAAGCACTATACAGGTTTAATGCAATTCCTATTAAAATTCCGAAGATATTCTTTATAGAACTAGAAAAACAATCGTGAAATTCATTTGAAAAAATAAGAGACTAGAATAGCCAAAGCAATCCTTAGAAGAAAAGTGAAACAGGAGGCATCACAACGCCAGACCTTAAACTACACTACAGAACCATAGTGACAAAAATGGCATGGTATTAGCACCAAAACAGAAATGTAGACCAATAGTAAAGAAAAGAAAACAGAGAGACAAACCCACATAAATATAGCTATCTCATACTGGACAAAGGCACCAAAAACATAAATTGGAAAAAATATAGCCACTTTGATAAATGATGCTGGGAAAACTGGAAATCCATATGCAGCAAAACAAAATTAAACCTCTCTCACCTTGCACAAAATTCAACTCAAATTAGATCGAGGACTTAAGCATGAGACCAGAGATCCTGCACCTAACAGAAGAAAAAGTAGGCCCAAATCTACATCATGTCAGCTTAAAAACTAACTTCTTTAACAAAACTCCTAAAGCACAGGTAATAAAATCAAGAATCAATAAATGGGATGTTTTCAAACTAAAAAGCTTCTTCTCAGCAAAGGAAACAATCAGTAACAGGAAGACAGAACCTACGGAATGGGAGAAAGTCTGTGCACCTGCCCCTCAGATAGAACATTAATCTCCAGGATATATAGAAAACTAAAAAAATGTTAACACCAAAAAGAAAAAAAAAAACTTACCTAATTAATAAATGGGCAAAGGAACTGAACATTCATCTCACAGAAGGAATATGATTGGACAACAAATATATGAAAAAGTGTTCAACATCACTAGCCATTAGAGAAATGCAAATTAAAACTATACTGAGATTTCATTTCCAGTCAAAATGGCAGTTATCAAGAATACAGGTTACAACAAATGTTGGCAAGAATGAGGGGGAAAAGGAACACTCATACATTGGTAGTGACACTATAAGTTGGTGCAACCACTCTGGAAAGCAGTATGGAGATTCCTCAGAAAACTTGAAATAGAATCACCATTTGACCTAGTTCCCACTCCTTGACTTATACCCAAAGGACTTAAAATCAGCATACTACAGTGATGCAGCCACATAAATGTTTATATAGAAGCTCAATTCATAACAGTTAAGTTATAGAACCAACCTAAGTGCCTTTCAGCAGATCCATGGGTAAAGCAAATGTGGTATATATACATATATGTAATATTACTCAGCCATAAATAAGAATGAAATTATGGCATTTGATGGTAAATGGATGGAACCTGAAAATATGCTCAGTGAAAAAAGCCAGTCCCCAAAAAACAAAGACTGAATGTTTTCTCTGATGTGCGGATCACAATGGGGGTGAAGAATAGAAATACTTTGTATTATACAAAGGGGAATGAAAGGAAGGGAGGGGGAATGGGAATAGGAAAAATAGAATGAATTGGACTTTACCTAAGTGCGTGTATGATTACATGATCAATGTAATTCTCCATATGTACAACCAGAAGGATGAGAAGTTATACTCCATGTATGTATAGTATTTTGAAATACATTCTAACATGTATAACTAATAACAAATTAAAAATATATAAAAAATTTGCCTAGCCAACAAAAAAATTGTAAAAAATGGTGAACTGCAAAGAAGGGTTATACAATTTTATTTCTCAGAATATAAAATAAAAGCTAAACATCCTAAGTGAATATTTTCTGTGATGTAAAGTGGTAGTTGCTGGCTTATTTCCTAGCAACTATTGAGGCTGGGGGCAAAAGGACAGTCCGTGTAGGTAATGAATGATTGGGTCAGAAAGATGGGGGCTGATTCAGGAGGAAATAAATGCTAACACCTCCAGAGCACATCCCCTTCCTCCTCTACCTGTTGCCAAGGTAACCTGCCTCCAGGGGATTGTTCCTCCCTGTAGGGAGTTGTAGGAGTTGTTAACAAATGTCCTCTGGGCTGCTCCCTTCCTGCCTGTACCCTGGGCTGCTTCATTCTGCCCCTGGATCACTACACCTTTTGGCCCACATTTTGGTCACTAGTCATGTAGGCAGGATGGAGGAGGAGTGAGCATGAGAACAAAGGAAATCTAAAATGTATAAAAGGGGAAGGACACCCCCACTTCCTTGGACGGGCAACTCTGGGGCTCCTTCTCTTTCAGAGAAGTCTGTCTCTGTTCTATCCTTTAAATAAACCTGCCTCAGCGTTTCTCAGGTGTTCAATCTTCACATCAGGGAAACAGGACTTTTCCCTGATTCTCATCACCAGTATTACCACTGAAAACAAACATTACCTGTACCTTCAAGGTAAAAGGGACACTTGAACATTGAATGAAAAAAAGTAACTGCTTTTAGAAAGAAATTTGTAAAATACACAACATTGGATTCATTTGTAGGGATATCACTGATATAGGACTGGCATCAAAACAGACAGGAATTTATGAATCAAATTTCAATAAAAACCTTTGCATAACTGGTTGGTAGAGGAAAATGTCCTAGTGTCTAGAATTCCTAGACTGCCTGGAACAAAAATCTTTAGTAAATATCTATTAGATAAACGAATACGCAAGCATAGGTATTCCTCGTTTTTCCGTATTTCCTATAATATCTCAGTCCTCACTTTATTCATCTTAGGGGCTCAATAAATTTTTAAGCAATCAAAAACTATCAGAGATGAATGAATTATTGCATTTTTTTTTCAGAGATAACAAATGAATTTCCTAGGAGCATAACTTTTCATATATATCTCATAGAAAAGCTGAGGAATTTGGATGTTGGTTTTAAAATACATAATATTTTTCTATTCAATTCTTTCTTGGTGAGAAGATTTGATGTTCTGAAAGGACATGGTGTTAGGTTCTTTCCTATACTGTGCTCCAGTCCTGACCCTATCACTTACCAGCTCTGCAACCTTTGGCAGTTCACTTACTTTCTGAGCCTCAGTTTCCCCAACTAACAAATGCTGAAACTTTTATTAATCTTACATGTATGCATGCTATGTGAACACTGCAAATAACAACCATATATTTAGGTTTGGTTTTTATTATTCTCCAATTACCGACTTCTTGACTGCTCCCCAGATTTTACTCTGACAAACCGGTAGCCCAAGGTATAAAGTACTAATTGGGTTCCCTATAGGGGATCCCAGACTTGCCTACAGCACTTCAGCTTCTTTTTCTTTGTTCCATTTATTTTTCAGCTGTGAGTGGATTTTCTTCTCTTAATATTAGCTTGGCTCTTTTACAGTGGACAAATCCTCCTGGCTATGTCTGTGTACATAACCCAGTCTCCCTCGAAGAAGAAACAGTGCCCTTCATGAACTACAGAACCATGCTTGAGAGCAGCTCAAACTATCAGTGTTATCACCTCTTGTCTTGTTTGTTCTATGGCAAATTCTGAGGTGTCTCATTTTTATTTTTGTTCAATTCTTCATCTCCCTCTCTGAAAGAGCTCACCAGTACCTCCTACTTTCTCAAAATTGCTTTCTGATTCTGAAAAAGTATTTACTCCATGGTGTATCTTTAGCCCTCAGATCTTTCTGCACAAATAGTTCTATTGTTTTTCATTTGGGGAGAATATCTTCAATCAATCTCAGCAAGCTATAAATTCTTTCATTTGCAAACGCTTCCATTTCAGGTAAATGTGGACTACATTTATTGAGCACTTATTGAGAGATTACTTATTGAGAGATTAGAGATGAACTGTAACATAGTCCCTCAACCCCAACACATTCACAGGTTAGACAGAAATGGAAATAATCACATGGAATTGTAAAAAAATAAATAAATAAAAAGTGCCTCAGTAGAGAGATAGGTCTCACTTTCAGCCAGAGGCTTTCTTGTTCAATTATTTCTAGCCTGCCATGTTCTAGAAAAGACTCATACATTTTCAAGTCAAAGTAACTTATGCATGTCTTCTCAAAATTTTATGCCCTTAATAGTTTCTTTACTTCATTTTGGAATGTCTCTTGGATCATTTTAGCATAGAGTCTACTTGGGTAGAGTGACTATTGAGCCAAAACCTCAGAAAAGGAAGCTCACTTTAGAGGGAAACATTCAGGGGGACCTGGGAAGAATCCAGAAGGAGAAACCCATGGTGACTGAGGGAGCCTGGCAATATGGTAAACAGATTGAAGATATTTAGACTGGAAAGGATAATTCTAGAAGGCGTTTTATAGCTCATATCTTTCAGTCTCCTGTTAATACATAAGAAATTATCATGAATTTAGCACCCTAATACCTTTATCTTCACACAGTTCTGTAGGTCAAAAGTCAATACAGGCTAAGCTGGATCTTTCACTCAGAGTCTCATGCTCACAATGTCAGCCAGGCTGAGTTTTCTCTTGAAGGACCTGGGGAAGAATCAAAGCTCATTCAGGCTGTCAGCAGAATTAATTTCCTTGAGGCTGTGTGCCTGAGGTCCTGTTTTCTGCTTGCTTGAGAGCTCAGAGGCTGTTTTAATTCCTCAGGAACTGCTGCCCTCCAAATTCAAAGCCTATAACAGACTGTCCACATCATGTAAAGTATTTTCACCCACTAATAGTATAAAAATAAAATGACAATTTGAAATATAAAACTTAACACCTTTTATATCTATACTCATACATTAATACTCTCATTACCATTTGCATTTATGTTATTAATTTTGAACTAGGAACTGGGGCTACATAGACCAAAGGCCTTCAAAGTCCTAAGCAAGTACAATTAATAAATTCCTGATATAAGGACTGCAAGACTTTATCTTACATCAATTGAAGCAAATCAACCACTTTAATTAATCTAAGTCATTATACTTCATACAAACTATCTAGATTATAAATGAATAGCTAAACATCATAGTCAACTGGCTTCAATCTACTCATATTCCTGACATCAAATCTGTCCCACTTTTCAAATCTCTGACTTTAAGAAGAGCCCAGTCTTTTCCAAAGTCTTATCTGGTAGGGCCAGACCCACAAAGAGTAATCTCCCTTTCTAAAAACTTAATTGTGCCAGGCTGAAGGTAAAAGAATGGGAAAAAAACATATCATTCATATGGATTGCATAAACAAGCAGGGGTTTCCATCCTCATATCAGATCAAGTGAACTTAAATCCAAAGTTAATCAGAAGGGACAAAGAAGGTCATTTCATTCTACTGAAGGGAATTATACATCAGCAAGACTTAACGATTGTAAATATTTATGCCCCAAACAATGGACTATCTATGTACATCAAATAAACACTACTCAATTCCAAGAATCAGATAAACCACAACACAATAATACTGAGTGAGTTTAACACACCTTTCTCACTGCTGGGTAGATCTTCTAAACAAAAACTCAATAGAGAAACTATAGAACTAAATAATACAATCAATAATTTAGACTTAACAGATATATATATAGAATATTTCATCATCAATGAGCAATACACTTTTTTCTCAGAAGCACACGGATTCTTCTCTAAACTAGACCACATCTTATGCCACAAAGCAACTCTTAGTAAATACAAAAAAATGGAGATAATACCCTGCCATTCTGTCAGATTCCAATGGACTGAAATTAGAAATTAATGATTAAATTTAAAAAGAGAAGCTTCTCTAACACAAGGAGACTAAATAATACACTATTGAATGACAAATGAACTAGAAGAAATCAAGAATGAAATGAAAAAATTCTTAGAGGTAAATGAAAACACCGATACAACATACTGAAACCTCTAGGACACTATGAAGGCAGTACTAAGAGGAAAGGTCATTGCATTGAGCCCATTTGTTAAAAGAATAAAAAGCCAACAAATAAATGACCTAACATTACATCTCAAAGTCCTAGAAAAAGAAGAACAAATCAACACCAAAAACAGTAGAAGACAGAAAATAATAAAAATCAGAACTGAAACCAATGAAATTGAAACAAAAGAAACAATTCAAAAAATTGACAAAATGAAAAGTTGGTTCTTTGAAAAATAAAATTGATAAACCCCTAGCCACACTAATAGAGAAAAAGAAAACCCAAATTACTAAAAAAGGTGATAAAAAAGGAAATATCACAATGACTACTGAAATGCGTAAGATAATTAGAAACTACTTTGAAATTTTATACTCCAATAAAACAGAAAATCTTGAAGACATCAACCAATTTCTAGAGACATATGAGCTACCCAAACTGAATCAGGACATATACCACTTAAACAGAGTAATTTCAAGCAATGAAATAGAATATGCCATCAAAAACCTACCACCTAAGAAAAGCCCAGGACCAGATTCCTAGTCAAGTTCTGCAAGACCTTTAGAGAAGAATAAACACCAATCATCCAAAAATTAATCCATGATATAGAAAAGGAGGGAAACCTTCCAAACTCATTCTATGAGGCTAATATCACCCTGATACCAAAACCAGACAAAGATACATCAAGGGAAGAAAATATCAGACTAATATTCCCAGTGAACGTGGATACAAAAATTGTTAATAAAATTCTGGCAAATCACATACAAAAACATATTATAAAGATAGTTCACCACTGTCAACTGGGGTTCATCCCAGGGAGGCAGGGTTGGTGCAACATATGGAAAACAATAAATGTAATTTATCATATTACTAGACTTAAAAACAAGAATCATATGATTATCTCAATAGATGCAGAAAAAGCATTTGATAAAATACAGCACCCCTTCATGTTCAAAACACTAGAAAAACTAGGGATGATAGGAACATATCTCAACATCATAAAAGCTATGTATGCTAAACTCAAGGCCAACATCATTCTATGAAGAGAAAAGATGAAAACATTCCCTCTAAAAACTGGAATAAGACAAGGATATCCTCTTTCACCACTCTTATTCAACATTATCCTTGAAACTCTAGTCAGAGCAATTAGAAAGAAGAAAGAAATTAAAGGTATATAAATAGGTAAAGAAGAACTCAAACTATCACTATGTGCTGATAACATGATTCTATATTTAGAAAATAAAAAAAATTTACCAAAAACTTCTAGAACTAATAAATGAATTCAGCAAAGTAGCAGCATGCAAAATCAATACCCATAAACCAAATCCATTCCTATACATCAGTAATGAATCCACTGGAAGAGAAATAAAGAAAACAACCCCATTCACAGTAGCTTAAAAAAAATAAAATAAAATACTTGGGAATCAATCTAACAAAAGAGGTAAAAGAACTCTACAATGAAAATGACAGAACACTAAAGAAAGAAAATGAAGAAGACCTTAGAAGATGGAAAGATCTCCCATGCTCTTGGATAGTCAGAATTAATATTGTCAAAACGACCGTACTACCAAAAGTGTTACACAGATTTAATGCAGTTCCTATTAAAATTGCAATGGAATTCTTCATAGAACTAGAAAAAGCAATTATGAAATTCATTTAAAAAAAATAAGAGACCCAGAATAGCCAAACCAATCCTTAGCAAGAAAAGAGAAGCAGAAGGCATCACAATACCAGACCTCAAACTTTGCTACAGAGCTATAGTAATAAAAACAGCACCAAAACAGACATGTAGACCAATGGTACAGAATAGAAGACACAGAGACAAACCTACATAAATATAGTCATCTCATACTAGACAAAGGTGCCAAAAACATTCACTGGAGAAAAGATAGCCTGTTCAACAATGGTGCGGGGAAAAATGAAAAGCCAGATGTAACAAAACGAAATTAAACCTTTATCTCTCACCCTGCACAAAATTCAACTCAAAGTAGATCAAAGATTTAGGCACTAGAAGAGAGACCCGGCAACTACAAGAAGAAAATGTAGGTCCAAATTTTCATCATGTTGGCCTAGGATCTGACTTTCTTCACAAGACCCCTAAAGTGCAAGAAGTTAAATCAAGAATCAATAAATGGCCAGATTGTGGAACCAACCTAGATGCCCTTCAGTTGATGAATGGATAAAGAAACTGTGGCATAATATACAATGGAATATTACTCCACCATGAAGAATGATAAAATTATGGCATTTGCAGGCAAATGGATGAAATTGGAGGATATCATGCTAAGTGAGATAAGCCAATCTCAAAAAATGAAAGGATGAATGATCTCGCTGATAAACGGATGAGGACATATAAGGGGGTGTAGGAAGGGTTAGTGTTAGGGTTAGGGTTATGTTTAGGGTTAGGGATAAGGAGGGTGGTAAGAATGGAGGAAGGAAGGACTACAGAGGGAAAAGAGGGGTGGGGGGAAGGGGAAAAATAACAGAATGAATCAAACCACATTGCCCTATGTAAATTTATGATTTTTAATTAAAATAAATTTTAAAAAATCAATAAATGGGATGTATTCAAACTAAAAAGCTTCTTCTCAGCAAAAGAAACAATCAATAATGTGAAGAGAGAACTTACAGATTGGGAGAAAATCTTTACCACATGCACCTCAGATAAAGCATTAATCTCTAGGATTTATAAAGAACTCAAAAAACTCAACACCAAAAAAAAAAAAAAAAAAAAGACCCAATAAATAAATGGGCTAAGGAACTTCACAGAAGAAGATATACAAATAATCAACAAATATATGAAAAAATGTTCAGCATCTCTAAGAATTAGAGAAATGCAAATCAAAACTACTCTAAGATTTTGTCTCACTCTAATCAGAATGGCAATAATGAAGAATACAAGCAACATATGTTGGTGAGGATGTGGGGAAAAAGTTACACTTATACATTGCTGAGGGAATGCAAAATGGTACAACCATTATGTAAAGAAGTATGGAGATTCCTCAGAAAACTTGGAATGGAACCACCATTTGACCAAGTTATCTCACTCCTCAGTTTATACCCAAAGGACTTAAAATTAGCATACTAAGTGACGCAGCCACATCAATGTTTACAGCAGCTCAACTCACAATAACTAAACTATAGATGATGGAATATTACTCAAGAATATTATGAATGAAATTATGAAAGAAAATGAAATTATGGCATTTGCTGGAAAAGGGATGGAGTTGGAGAATATCATGCTAAGAAAAATAAGCCAAACCCAAAAAACCAGGAATGTTTTCTCTGATATGCAGATGCTCATTCACTATAAGGGGGTAGAGAGGGAAGAATAGACTTACTTTATATTAGGTAGAGGGGAGTGAAGGGAGGGGAGAGGGTATAGGAATAGGAAGGATAGTAGAGTGAAACAGACATTACCTCATGCACATATATGACTGCATGACCGATGTGATCCTATTATAATATGTATAATCAAAAAAATGAGAAATTATACTCCATTTATGTATAATCTATCAAAATATGTAGGTGCATTCTACTGTCATGTATAAATAGTTAGAACAAATTTAATTTTTTTTTTTTTAATTGAGTGCTAGCTGGGCATGGTGACATATGTCTGTAATCCCAGCAGCTCAGGAGATTGAAGCAGGAGGATCACAAGTTCAAAGTCAGCCTCATCAATTCAGTGATACTCTGTCTCTAAATAAAAGAATATACAAAAAAGAGTTGGGGATATGGCTCAGTGGTTAAGTGCCCCTGGGTTCAATCCCTGGTACCAAAAAAAAAAAAAAAAAAATCAATTGTGCCCTATAGCATAACCCAATTTTGGGCTTCCTATCCCATCATATCCATAGTTCATGCCCACTCCCAAGGAGAGAGGATTATAAGAAGACAGCCATGAGTTTTAAGGACTTTAGGAGAAGAAAGGTAGGAAATCCTGAACAGAGGACCAGGAGGGCTACAGGCTCCGAGAGACAGACAAACCAGAGAAAGATCACACGGGAAATTACTATGCCCTCCACAGTCTCTCCATAGGTCAGAGATTATGCTCATTACAACCAAACATTTTCAAAAATATTGAGGTTCTTTTGCAAGACAAAAGCAAGTCAGACTGTGGGATCCTCATCCTAATAATCCAAACATCCTAACAACATGCTGCATTTAATATGGAGTTGGAAGTAAGTGTATATGTGGCCTTTATACCTAATCAGAATTGCATTATATTTAGTCAGATGAAACAATTGGGAAAAAAGTAAAAACTCTTCCTAGGGTGTAATTTTCCTTAATCTCCCTATCTAGGAGAAAAGAGTAAGACAAACTTTTCTCTGGAACAATAAACATTGCACTAAAAATAATAAAAAATATAAATATCCCAGGTCTTACCCTGTGCTTTGCAGGCATTCTTCAATTCCTGAAACAGCTCAATGAAGCAAGCAGTATGTCTTAGGTGGGTATGCACACATAGACAAATATAAGCCCCTTGCTAATATTAGAGGGACCACCCCCCCAAGAGCCCTTAACAAGGTCCTTCTCCTTTGCATAGCCTGAATTTCTGAGTGAGAAGAAGAACCTTAAACATGTTTGAAAGACTGTTATAGAGATGAGGAAGTAGACTTTTTCTGCTGAACTCCATAGGTAAAGGTGTGCTGGTAAAGGCTTAACAATCAGCTCCCTCCAAAAATTCTGATTAGTCATAGCATTTGCATATTTCCTTGATGGCCAATTCCAAGTTCCAACCAGATTTCATCAAATGTGAACTTGAGAAGCAACTTCTACCTAGCAGTAAGAAAAACTGGGAGTCAGATTGTATTAATTCACCACAGAATTTTCAAACAAGGAAGTCTGCAGTGAACCTGAATTGCTCAAAAACTGGGGGTTCATTCCCAAAACTTTAGGTAATTGAAGCAGATCTCGATGTTGTTGGAGATAACTATAAAATGTAACCTTGTATTGGAAGATTACCAAGATAGGATGTGAAGATGGAAGAGTTAAAGACATCTGGTGATTGCCTTTCCTTTTACAGTACCTATGGCACCATCTCTTATTTGCAGGTACGACATTTTCCCATCAGCTGCTGGCTTCTAAGGCCAAGGGATGGAGTCTGCAGGGTCCTCTGGTTAATGACCTCAATAGTGATGCCAGGAGGACGTTGCTGCTCTTTTTCCTCATGTGAAATCTATAGTCACTTTCACCTTTGTCTATTTCAACATTCTAAGTCTAGATTTTTTCAAATGATACTTTGTAAAAATCATGTTCTCGGCAATTTTCTTTGCCACCATCTTCCAAAGATGAGGACTATAAATAATAGGAAAACTTAATTACAAATTTCTTTTTGGGAAACAGTGTTTAGAGATGTGATGTTTAAATCTCCATAAAATTACACCTTTGAAATTGCTTAATTGTGTTTTTCCTGCCAATTTAAATTGCTCATAAAGGGAGATTTAAAAAATATATAGTTTCTAATTCTTTCCCAAATCATCACAGTAGCGTTGATTTTGCTCCAGAAGATAGCAGTGCTCCTACAAATACTGCAAACATCAGCACATTCAGGTTTGGCCGATAGTGGTGTGGGAGGAAGAGGGAGGAGACACTTCAATCTCCTGGTTTGGTTTAATTTATGTCTAATGGATTAAAAAACACCCACTTAAAAGTTTGGTTCTTGCTCAGAGCCTTGCAGTTAGGGCATGTAATAATTGTTGTAAAAGGCTTTTTAAAATTTCTTTACAAAGGTGTTGCTCTCCAGGGCATAGGGACCTGGATTTCTTTTTAATTGCAATTATTACTGTATTAAGCTCACTTATTTGCATAATAAAAATGATCATTTGCATTTATACAATTCTTTTCTTTCTAGGAGCATGCAGTCTCAAAATATATCTTCCTTACCTGCAAAAATACTACCACCTATACAGATTTATGTGCTTCCAGTCTAGCAGACTGGTAACATTATAGACATGTTTGCAGAAGAACTCTGCCTCTGTGTCCAGCAGCCCAAACTGTGAAATGGCCAGCTCCAGAGGTATATCAAGTGTGGTTTCCATTTTTTTTTTTTTTTTTTTTTTTTTTTTTGGTACTAGGAATAGAACTCAGGAACACTCAACCACTGAGTCACATCCCCAGCCCTATTTTTTATTTAGAGACAGGGTCTCATTGAGTTGTTTAGCTGAGACTGGCTTTGAATTCTTGATCCTCCTGCCTCAGCCTCCTGAGATGCTGGGATTACAGATATGTGCCACCATGGGTGGCCCAGTTTGCTTTTTTACAAAGGTCACCCTCCCAGGTTCTGTGAGCTACAGTAACCAGCAAAAGAGTTAGACAACATGTAACTTGACATGCTGCTAAGCATGAAAACAGCGGAAGGAATAAAAATAATAAGGAACAATAGATGTCTTTTAAAACAGGACTCTATCCACAAATGCTAAGAGCTTTCAAACTTTAGCCCTCTGACACTGCAGAAAATGCAAACTGACAATGAGTTTCTCACTGTTTTAGTATATGGTACATAAGAAGAAAGCATATTCTAGTAGTTCTTAGACCCAGTTGACTCTTACTGTCACCCAGTAAGCTTTTGCAAACCACCAATGATTGGACTCACAAGCAGAGACTCTTAATTGCTCTTGACAGAAAAACTGGGTCAGCATTTTTTTTTTTTTTTTTTTTTTTTTAGATGTCTTCAAAGTATAGCTCAATGTGATACATCTTTGGCCTGGAGGACCAGTGATAATCAACTTCCTCTTCTAGATCATGGTATTTTTTCTGGCCAACCATTAAGTAGGTATGTGATCTTGAGAAAATCATTAAACCCTCTGGTCCACAGAACATTAGACTGAAAAATTAGACAAGTGGACTAAAAAGAATCTCCTTTTAACCTCTCATTTCCTATGGTTCTAAACAATAAAAATGACCAGTTCTAATCATAAATTATAATTCTCAACACATTCACACTTAGCATTTACAACACGGAAATACTTCAGGGGAAAATACATTACTAAGATTTTACTCTCAGAATACATACAAACTAATAAGCTGTGTTAGAGGCCAAAGCACATGCATAAAACATTCACAATTCAAAGTAGCATATGTTAAGTGTTTAAAAAGAACCATTTTAATACTGACCATTTCTCTGGAACTAAGTAACTAATGTAAAAGAAAATGCACTGGACCAGTTAAACAAGCAAGGAAGACTTATTTCAGTCTATTGCAACAGGAGACAGCAAAGGCCGAAGAGGAAGATTTTTAAATGCTGGAGTAAGTAAATATGAAAGTCCTAGAGAATGTTAGGAGAAGAGGCTGGTTAGTGTGCTAGGCCATCTGTGTTTGCAAACAGCTGCCCCTTGGAGCTAAACTCCTACCCCCTCACAGAGTCGGGAGATAGAGGCCTGTCTCTTCAGATAATTTCATTTCAAAGGAATGACTTTCAGGGATGGAGAAAGGTAGAACCTTAGAAGATTTACATCTCAAAGAAGCAGAAAAACATACCATTGCAAATTTTCTGCAGTAAATGATTTGAGAACAATGGCAAAAATGAGCAAGGGTATGAGGTTGCAGTTAGGAGCAACAAGTTCTGGTGTGCAATTGAGCAGTAGAGTGACTTCAGACAACACTAATGAATTGTACATTTCGAAACGGTAGAAGAAAGAATTTTGGGGTTTTCGTGCAAAAAACAAATAAACACTTGAGTAAATTGATATGTTTAAGTCAATATAAACATTATATAAAATAGACATAAACATTATATGAAGTCCCATTAATATGTATAATTTTTATATTTTATGTATCATTTTAAAATAAACTTAATTTTTTAAAAGAGAAGAAAGGGGAAGTCAGGGAATTTTAGTCAGGAGGAAATCCATCTAAAATTTTGTTAAGCTGAGGAGAACATTAAGGCCCTTTTTGTCACTCTGGTACTCATTCAATTCCATCTTGTCATTGTGTCAGAAATTCCCACAGCTGAGTGATTTTCTCATTTCTTGGCTGTTTAGGCTGGTGAACTATGAACTATTATAATTCAATTTTGGATCACACGTTTTGGTTCACATTTTAACTTTTCTAAAACTGGGATGCACCTTATAATCAATGATGTTTTACATCTGCTGTTGGCCAGGCGGCAGTGGTGACATATCAAATGGCACAACTTTTCAGTCTTCAAAAAGACTGTTCAAGATTCCTTTTGAAACCAGGTCATTTTGTTGAATACTGAGCCACTGCATGTAAATTTGATACTATTAGGGAAATAAATACTCACTGTCAAAGTAATGTTTCAAACTCCCTACTTTCTTGCAAAGCAGGAGCCAAGAACTTCACAGACATAGATGAAAGTGCTACATCTTGTGATTGAGACACAAGCAGAAGACACGTGTCTCTCCTGTGCCAAGAAATAAAGGCAGGGAACATCATCCATACCATTGAAAAGACAAGGTAGATATCAAAGATATCATAAGAGGCTGGTGTGAGCAGCAACTGTTTTTTTTTTTTTTTTTTTTCTCTTTCTAGTGGTACATAAAAATAATTTGATACATCTTAGAATCTATGGAGTCTTAAATTTAAGAAAATATGGTGGCTTTGCTGAGTTTTCACTTCTAAGCCAAAGCCACATATGCTGGTCCATTACATTTGCTCCTCAAAGCAAAATTATTAGATCAAGTGACTGAAGAGTAGGTCCAATTTGGAGCAACATTCAAAGAAGAATAAACCATTTTTGTGATTTCCTAATGTTATTAATGCCTTCTAAACAGAGCCCCCTTTTAAATTTTACTTTAATTAGAATCTGTACCTCTCTCTGTTGCTGTGTCCAATAGGGAAAAGCCCCTGCCACTGCTCATGTACACTGCAGTGAAGCCAGGTCTAATTATCAGAGAGGATCTCTGCATGTTCAACGCTGAAGGCTCAAAAATGCCTATGCCATCTTTTCATGAAAAAGAACATGGGTTCATAGTGAGTAAAAATCATTGATTCAGCAAAGCTACAAACAGATAATGGCTTTCGTTTCCTTAACTTATTCCCAAAGGACAGTGGTAAAAAGTAAACTGAATTTTCTTAAAAAGATGCTCTGATTCAAGTTCAAATGAAACAATTTTTAAAGTGCCCGAAGCGAAGGACCCTCAGGGAGTCATTAGCAACTTGTCAGTGACTTCCTTAAATGGCTGGGGGTTCTCCTTTTCAAAAAGGTTTGGACATCCCCCAAAGGTCTTGAGAGGACATTTGCCTCTGGGGAATTCTCAAGTTCCGAAGGAGTCACAGGGATTAGAAGTCTCATTCAACTCTCCCTTGGAGCAATCTCCCTGAGGTGGCTGCTGCAACCTTGTCTCCGTGGCTCAACTCAGCAGAGGCACAGCAATGTCCTCCTCCCTCGCCTTTGAATTACTAATACTCCTGGAACCTGACAGTAGTTCAGTAGGATCCTCAGTGACATACTGGTCAAAGATCATCTTCTGTGTTTTAGTCTCAGAACTTCAAAATGCTGGCTGTTTGTTTGTTTGAAAACAACACACACACACACACACACACACACACACACACACACACACACAAAATCAAAGTTTAGTGGCAAGAACTCTCCATTTGAGATGAAACATTTGGGTTGAAGTCTGTTATGGTTTGGATGTGAGGTGTCCCCAAAAGTCACATGTACAACAATGCAGAAAGGTTAGAGGAGAAATGATTGGGCTGTAAGAGTCTTAACCCAATCAGTGAATTAATCCCTGATGGAATTAATTAAAATGGTATGGTGTGGTTGAAGGAGGTGGGAATTGGGGTGTGGCTATGGAGTATATAAAGAATGGAGTCTCTCTCTCTGCTTCCTGATGATGTGAGTTGCTTTCTTCTGCCACACTCTTCCACCATGATATTTGGCCTCACCTCGAGACCCAAGGAATGAAGCTGGCCTTCTATGAACTAAGACCTCTGAAACCGTGAGCCATCAAATAAACCTTTCCTCCTCTATAATCATGCTGGTCAGATCATTTAGTCACAGCAGTGAAAAAGCTGACTAAAACAAAGTTCATACTCTGTCATCAACCAAACTACCTGAACTTATTTAGCATCTCTAGGTCTTCATTTAGCAAAGTGAAAACTGAGAAAGACTACTGTGAGAAACAAACATAATGAAATATTTTGCAAACTGAATCAACCAATGATAACTGCTATATAATTGCAAATATAGTTCTCTATACCCTCAGATGTGCTGTAATACTGGATATAAGATGATCAAATGCACAATAGACTGGAAAAAAATAAAATATTTGGGAATCAATCTCATAAAAGAGGTGAAAGACCTCTACAATGAGAACTACAGAACACTAAAGAAAGAAATTAAGGAAAACCTTAGAACAGGGAAAGATCTCCCATGTTCTTGGATAGGCAGAATTAATATTGTCAAAATGGCCGTACCACCTAAAGTGCTATACAGATTCAATGCAATTCCAATTAAAATCCCAATGACGTACTTTACAGAAATTGAGCAAGCAATTATGAAATTCAACTGGAAGAATAAGAAACCAAGAATAGCTAAAGCAATCCTTAGCAGGAAGAGTGAAACAGGGGGTATCACAATACCAGAACTTTTACTCTACTGCAAAGCAATAGTAACAGAAACGGCATGGTATTGGTACCAAAATAGAAAGGTAGATTAATGGTACAGAATAGAGGACACGGACACAAACCCAAATAAATACAATTTTCTCATACTAGACAAAGGGGCCAAAAATATGCAATGGAGAAAAGATAGCCTCTTCAACAAATGGTGCTCGGAAAACTGGAAATCCATATGTGACAGAATGAAATTAAACCCCTATCTCTTACCCTGCACAAAACTCAACTCAAAATGGATCAAGGACCTCGGAATCAGACCGGAGACCCTGCATCTTATAGAAGAAAAAGTAGGTCCAAATCTTCAACATGTCGACTTAGGATCAGATTTCCTTAACAGGACTCTTATAGCACAAGAAATAAAAGCAAGAATCAATAACTGGGATAGATTCAAACTAAAAAGCTTTCTCTCGGCAAAGGACACTATCAGCAATGTGAAGAGAGAGCCTACAGAGTGGGAGAATATCTTTGCCACTCATACTTCAGATAGAGCACTAATTTCCAGAATATATAAAGAACTCAAAAACTCTACACCAAGAATACAAATAACCTAATCAACAAATGGGCTAAGGAAATGAACAGACACTACACAGAAGAAGATCTACAAGCAATCAACAGGTTTATGAAAAAATGTTCAACATCTCTAGTAATAAGAGAAATGCAAATCAAAACTACCCTAAGATTCCATCTCACCCCAATTAGAATGGCGATTATCAAGAATACAAGCAACAATAGGTGTTGGAGAGGATGTGGGGAAAAGGTACACTCATACATTGCTGGTGGGGTGCAAATTAGTGCAGCCACTCTGGAAAGCAGTATTGAGATTCCTTAGAAAACTTGGAATGGACCCACCATTTGACCCACCTATCCCACTCCTCAGCCTATACCCAAAGGACTGAAAATCAGCATACTACAGAGATACAGCCACATCAATGTTCATAGCTCCTCAATTCACAATAGTTAGATTGTGGAACCAACCTAGATGCCCCTCAATTGATGAATAGATAAAGAAACTGTGATATATGTATATATATATATATATATATATATATATATATATATACACACACACACACACACACACACACAATGGAATATTACTCAGCTATAAAGAATAATAAAATTATGGCATTTGCAGGCAAATGTATGAAACTGGAGAATATCATGCTAAGTGAGATAAGCCAATCTCAAAAATCCAAAATACGAATGATCTCACTGATAAGCGGATGATGACATATAATGGGGGGTGGGAGGGGTCAAGAATGAAGGAAGGAGGGACTGTATAGAGGGAAAAGAGAAGTGGGAGGGGTGGGGAGAAGGAAAAAAATAGAAGAATGAATCAAACACCATTACCCTATGTAAATGTATGATTACATAAATGGTATGCCTCTACTTCATGTACAAACGGAGAAACAAGATGTATCCCATTTGTTTACAATAAAAATAAATTTAAAAAAAAAAGATTGTCAAATGTGTACCATGGAAAATTTGTTCTTGATCAGAGAAATGGCATCCTTTACAGTTAGGATAATAGTTCATTCCATCTTACAGTAGATTTCTGTAGAGGAGCTTTGAAGAATTATTAGAAGATGCTAAATAATTTGATCAAAGATCTATACCTATGAAGGAATAAATGGACAACAATGGAAAGTGATTTCACTGAAGAGAAACATAAAGACAACTATTCACAATACCGTGCTCAGGTTATTTTAGAGCAACATTTAAATTGTTTGCTCACTCATCTTATATCATTATTGAACAGAGGACATGACTCCAGAGGGTCACTTAAACCGTAAATGTTGTCAAAATCCTTAATGCAACCTAGTCCTTCAAATGTGTGCTTCTATTCCATATGAAACACCGTTGGAATGAAACACTGACGAACTTCTAGTTTACTTAGGAGGATGCTTGAATATTCTTCAGGACCCCAAGACACAGTCTATGTCTGGACTTTCTCTATAGGATACTTCTGGCCCCTAAAATATAGCCTAAGAGAGGTCCACAGTGTTTATTTTCTCCAAATGGAATTATAATACCATTAGCAGAGGGGAAATACCCTAAGTGCTAAGTACTCTAGGTAAGCATTGGTGACCAAATGATATATGATGTCTACGAAAGGGGTTTGTAATGTGCAAAGTGCTGGATGATGGTGGCCAACGTGTTGATTTTTTACTGTGTGTTGGGCACTGTGTTAAAGTGCTTCAAATACTTTACTTCATTAGAGGCTCACATGGGATTTTCATAATAGTGTGATGATAGCTTAATAGTGTAATACCCTGATAATATTATCTTAATTTTAAAGAAGAACCCTGATGAGGAACAGAAGAACCTCAGGGTCTTACCCAGGGAACACAGACCTAGCTTTGAGGGAGAGAGTTTCAGTCAGACAGTCAATCCCAGTGCTTGAGGTCTCAAATCCTATGATCTAAGCACTAGAGGATGTTTTTCTATAACAGCACTCTTGTTTTTATTTTTTAAGATATACTTGACAGTAGGGTGCATTTTCACATATTATACATACATAGAGAGCAACCCATTCCAATTTCAATCCCATTCTTGGGTTATACAGGATGTGGAGTTAGACTGGTCCATATATTCATATATGAGCATATATGAGGAAATTTATGTCCACTCATTCTACTGGCTTTCCTGTTCCCATCTTCTTCCTTTCCCCTTATTCCCCTTTGTATAATCCAATGAATTTCTATATTTCCCCTCCCTATCCTCCCATGTTATGGATTAGCATCCACATATCAGAGAAAACATTCAACCTTTATTTTTTTGGGACTAACTTACCTTACTTCACTTAGCATGATATTTTCCAGTTCTATCCATTTGTCAGCAAATGCCATAATTCCATTCTTCTTTATGGCTGAGTAATATTACATTGTGTATATATACCACATTTGCTTTATTCATACATCTATCTGTTGAAGGGTAACTAGGTTGGTTCCATAGCTGGGGTACTGCAAATTGAGCTGCTATAAACATTAATGTGGCTGTGTCACTTTAGTATGCTGATTTTAAGTCCTTTGGATAAGTTGAGGAGTGAGTGGGATCACTGGGTCAAATAGTGGTTCCATTCTAAGTTTTCTAAGGAATCTCCATACTGCCTTATAGAATGGTTGCACCAATTTGCAGTCCCACCAACAATGTATGAGGGTATCTTTTCCCCCACATCCTTGTCAACATTTATTGAACTTCTATTCTTGATAATTGCCATTCTGATTGAAGCGAGATGAAATCTCAGTGTAGTTTTAATTTGCATTTCTATAATTCCTAGAGATGTTGAACATTTTTTCATATTTTTTGACCATTCATATTCCTTTTTCTGTGAAGTGCTCTTTCAGTTCCTTCGCCCATTTATTGATTGTGTTATTTGGGTTTTTTTGGTGTTAAGTTTTCTGGGTCCTTTATGTATCCCAGAGATTAATGCTCTATCTGAGGTACAGATGACAAATATTTTCTCCCATTCTGTAGGCTCTCATTTATGTTCTTGATTGTTTCCTTTGCTACGAAGAAGCTCTTTAGTCTGATGCCATCCCATTTATTGATTCTCAATTTTACTTCTTGTGCTCTAGGAGTCTTACTGAGGAAGTCCATTCCTGAACCAACACAATGGAGAGTTGGGCCTAGTTTTTCTTCTAGTAGGTGCAGCATCTCTGGATGACGGCACTGGTAATGGAACTGTCGCACAATTCCTAATCACCCTTAAGATCCCCGGTGAGGGTCTCCCCAATCTACCTAACCGGGTCAGGTCCCTCTTTTTGCATATATACACTCATAGGACTGTTTCCCTTTCCTTTGCAGTATTTGCTACAATTGTATTTATATTATTTGGATAATTCTCTTCCCACATCTTGCTTTCAGAGTGCAAGCTTTTTGGTAGTGGCTGCTCTGTGAGGAATAAGATAAAGACGTTCAAAAGGTTCTTGGTGCTTCAAACATTGCCCCCAATGCCACTGAAGCATGAAAACCAGAGAAACCCAAAAGGACCACATGTGACTGCTGCCCTCCTGCATACGGAACAGAGGGACTGCTTTCAGTAGTTTTGAAAGGTCCGGCTTCATCCTTCTGAGTGTGATTTTCTTTTCCTCTGAAACGCAATCTCTGAGGATGGTACTGGATTTAACTTTGCTTCTATAAATCTGTAGGCCTAAGATCCTCTTTGCCATGTAAAGAGGAGTACATGTGCAAACTTCCCTCAGCTCTGGCAAAACTTCTCAAATTAATTAGCGGAAAAAGTTGGTGATCTGGAAAACTATATAGCTATTCATTGTGTGCTATAGATCAACAGGTATAAAAATTTTCTATTCCATATATATAAAGCCAAGCCACCAACATAGAGAATACCTATCAAAGGTCAAATCAAATCATACAAAAAAATCTGAAATAAAAACAAGAAGCATGGTATAATGCCTGCTGAAATGAGATGTTATTACTTTATCTAAATTTAAAACCTTTAAGTGAATTCCAAGAAATCCTCCAGCTTAAACAATGGGAAAGTAGAAAAAGCTAAAACCACAATAAAACTGAAAAATATTTAGTCACTGTTAATCTAGAGAAAGAAAGAACACTTTAAACTCAGCCTACAGCCGTAAGTAACATATCATTAGTGAATGCAACTGAATAACTAATTATGAATGACTAAAAACTATGGAAGGAAATACAATACCAGAAACTTCAAAAATATTATTTAGGGCCTACAATTTTATTATTCTGAATGTAAAGAAATGAATACAGTTCTAAGAGAAAATCAGATCCTCCCCATGCCACTAAATAAATATAGAATGACTATTTAAAGAATATTGCTTTATGGAGATACCAATTTACCAGGCTGCTCATGATGTTCTCTCAAAGTTTAATCCTACATTCATACATCTGATTGAACACCTGTACCTGTATGTCACAAAACGTTTAAAACTGCTTTCTATCATCTGTACTACTTTGATATTTTGTAGGACATCACCAAAGTGACAGATAAGTGGTTTCCCTTGGATATATTCTGACCTGACTGGAAAGTATGATGAGCCTGGGAAGTTAATCGGGATGGCTTACTGAAGCATAGTTTGGAATCAGAAAAGCATCTCCATGTTCAAGATTTCAGGGTCCACCTGTTTATCATATAGTCTCATTTTTTCATTCATGGTGGAGGGATTTTGAAAGTTTTAGAAATCCTCTGAGGTGGGGAGCAAGCAGTACCTTTGAATTTTATTGAAAAAACAACAATTGCTCTCAAATAAAGTTACAAATCACCCTCAATGAGAAATGCTTAAACTAGTATGTTAACTCGTCTACCAACTTCTGACCTCAGCTAATTCTAATTCTAATGCAAGGGAAACCATTTTTGTTGAATATGAGAATTCTTAAACTTTCTGAAAATCTCATTTTTCCTACTTCTTTTTTTTTTTTTTTTTTTTTTTTTTTTTTTTTTTTTTTGTGGTGCTGGGGATTGAACCCAGGGCCTTGTGCTTGCAAGCCAAGCACTCTACCAACTGAGCTATATCCCCAGCCTTTTCCTACTTCTTGATTCATTTATAGACGGAGAAGAAGGATGCACAGATACATGTGTGGATAGATCAAAAGAAGTGGAAACAAGAGGGAAGGGAAAAGAAAGGGGAAAAGCAAAGGAAATTCAAAAGGAGGGAAGAAAAAATTTTCATAGAAAAAAAGGAATAAGGAAGTTAGGAGAGAAACATCAGGAGAGATTAAAGTTGATTTGTGCAATAAGCATCCTCACACTGATAAAATATAAATATGACAAAATCTACTTAGAAAAAAATGTACTGAGAGAAATCAAAGGGAATACAATACATTTAACAATGTCATCTAACAGTTCTCCTGGAAAAATCACAGAATTATTGTCTGTGAGCCAGTCTTATTTTAGTTATTATGAAAATGGGCATTTAGAATTCAGACTGATTTGAGTCCTCAAAATTGAGAGTCAAGTTTTCAGAAAATCAGAATAAGCTCCTGTATTTCTAGAATATGATGGTATTATGTCTGCTACCTGATTTTCATCTCAGTCATTCAGGATTCACTATGGATGAAACATTTTTTCTCTCTTCTTAAGAAGTTCATACAAGTGGTAGGACTTAGGAGTGGCATGGGATGGTGATTAGAAGAGCAGGTTTTAGCATCAGAGAACTAAGTTCAAATAATGGTCTTCTATTGACTCACCTTTCTGTGCTTTAGTTTCCATCAGTGATCAAAGGATAGTAGTTGATCTTAGAGGTTTACTGTGAGAATTAAATAATATATCTAAAACTCTTAGCACCAAGTCTGGCACATAGTATAAGCACCAAAAAAATGCTAACTTCTGCCAAAACAAACAAAAAAATTGAAAAGCATACAGTTATTGATTAGCATATTATTTACATGCAGAAGAACCCAGTAAAAAGACAATTTTGTTTTCATTTAACAAATCAAAACTGGGATTTAATTAGAGAAAGGGGAAACAGGAAAAACCAGTTTTAAAACAGCAAATTTTAGCTAAATTGATAATTAACAAGAAGAGAGGTACGTTCTGCTCTTGGGCACTTAGGTGAACATCAAGAAAAACACCATTTTTTAACGAGTTCTCTAAAAGAGCTTGACCGTTTTCCTCTGGATTAAAGGCTAGCCTACCTGAACATATGACACCTGTTGATCTCTGTTGTTAGCACCTTCAAATAAGTTATGCCAAGTCTGCAGCATTTCCCTGACCAAAATTCTTTCTTCTGTACCTCAAAACAAATTCTACCTCTGCTATTCTAGCTAATATACCCTGTGAATTCCTTAGTGGTACTCATCTAAACCATTTTGCCTTTATAAATGTTCTTTTTGGTTATTTGATTAGTGGATCTTTTGCACAAGTAGACTGTCATTTCCATAAGTGTGTGGATCTTTTCAGCCTTATTCATCACTGCGTGCTCAGCATGTGCACAGCATGTGACACACAGTAGGTGCACAGGATATTGGAGGGAGGGAGGAAGGGAGGCAGAGACAGGCAAGCACAATATGGTTTAAAACAAGTAAAATAAAGTTCTGTGATAGTTTAGGGACAAGAACTATCAACCTGGATTTGGACATGGGAATTAGGAAGAGCTTCAAAGAAGACATGCCATTTTATCTGAGCCTCAATGCATGGGTAGAATTTAAATATTCCCTCTGGGAAGGCATGGGACATGGAATAAAATGTGTCTGGGTATCTCTAGAACATAAGGTCTCTGAGGAGGCATCCTCTAAGCTGAGAGTAGGAATTTGTGCCAGGCATGTCAGATGAAGGTCTTGATGACAGGGAGCCCCTGGAGGGTCTGACTTAGAGATGAGACATGCTCAGATCTGTGTCTAGGAACAAGTTTGGTGAGGTGTAAAAGACCAATGTGAGAGGGGAGAGATCTGAGGCAGGAAGGCGACTTAGTATGGGTTGAGTTACTTTTTCTGTTATTTCTGGGACAGTAGTTGTATTCACACTGGGAGATAGCCTACCAAACATTCTGAGTTTACTTGATTTAGACAAATGTTGATGATGCTCAATTCTTCAAGGAACTTTTTTGTGAAACCAAATTGCTCAGATGAATAATTAGAATATTTTGAAGACTATTCAAGTCTTTTCTATACAGGCATTTATCCATGTCTGGCTGGCATGCAAATTGGCGCTTAGACTCAAAATCATAGAGAATTATATCCCTGCATTCACATAGAATAGATGAACCCCAAAAGAACCATAGGGACTATGAATATATAGGGCTCTATATTTAAATTAGAAGGGTAGGTGAATCCCATGTTGACAAAAGACTGTGATTTGCAAGTTTGTGGGTTAATAATAGCTAGCGTTCACAGTGTGATTCCTGTGCTCTAGGTACAGCCCTATGGCATTATATACATTGTTTCATTTAATTATCCTATAAGGAAAGCAATGTTATTTTCATCCTTCAGAGATTAGAAAGGTTGCATAACTCATAGGACAGATAACAGTCACTCCAACTTAATTTTTCTAACACTCTCTGAACTAGTCTAGATATAAGCTGTTTACCATTCCATTGTCATTTGCATTTCATTCCCCTCCCCCCACACACAATTACACATGCTATTCGTCACCATCCAGATAGGAGTCTCCCTAGAATTTTTGTTGGTTTTATGACTGGTAGTATAATTGTACTACCAGCAAAATACTTTCATTTTAACAGAGGCAGAAATGTTTTAAATTGCTTCAGGCACAGCTTTATGAAGACTTTGTGTAAACAAATGATACAAATTTTATTGTGTTTATTTATGAACCTATGCAATCTGTATGTTTCATTTCATTTATTCTGCCCAGAAGGTGGGTACGATTACTGTCTCTGATTTCAATTGAAGAAGCTGTCTTGGGTCCGTTTTCACTGGGTCTACAACTGACCTGAAGGGAGCAGAGCTGGAATCAAAGCCTAAATCTCTTCCAGAGGCTGTGATGCTAACAACCACCCAAATGCCTATGTGATATGTTAGCATTTCTCAGTCCTGGGGTTTTGTTCATTTGGTCAAATTCATATTTCTAAGGTACATAAGGGGCTGGTAGCTTCACTGTGTTTGACAAACCTAGCAGGGTATGAAAAGTAAAGGTGAAAAAGTTTATAGACTCTTTGCCTGCACCAAATGTGAGACATATTAAGAAAATTCGATTAGATGAATCTCCTTAGGAAGAGAAAATGCTGCCTATCAAACATGTCACAAAAATTGGTGTGGCTAATAGCTGTAGGGCTCACTTATTTCACTTAATAAAGTCAACTCTTAAAGTAGAAAGAATACATTTAAAAAACTTATTTCTGATTGATTTATTTGAACCAGAGACTCCCAGACATCATTGCTCTGTGTAATTTGGTTTTTTACATGTCATAAGGGAGACATAAGAGAAATATACAATATTTCACATGTCCAGAGTCCCCATGATTATCCTTCATCCTCTTAGAATATCTTTCTCAGTTCTACTTCTTCACCTGAGTGGAGTTAAGTAAAGACTTTTACTAATTTTAAGTGAAGTTCATCTCAGACCACAGGAGAAAAAAAAAAAAATGCTGTTCATCTTGCCAGCAGATTTGTTCCTGAATCATCTCCTCCAACTCCTTTCTCTTTTCTCTGGCCACATCTGTCTGATTACTACTGTCCTCATTGTCATCTTTACTCCACACCTTTAGCCTCTTAATTGATCTTTTTCTTTGTGCCATTCACTACTTTGGTCGTTCCTTATCCAATATCTCTGTAAACAAACGCCACTGACATAGCCCCAGGTTCCCCAAAGCCGAGAACCTTGGCATGAGATGAAAGTGAAAGTGAGGATAAAATTGAAATAATCCCTAAACCCAACTTGTGCTATTCTTTATAAAAATTAGCCCCAAGCAATACTGTCCTGTGTTCCAAACCTCAGGAACTCTGTATGTGTAAACCACTTTATGTTTTTGCCTTCATCTCCTTTCTACTTGATCTTGGCATCTGTTGACTAACACCAGGCTGTAGTTGAGTCAGAACTGTCTTGCCTTTCAACCATGAGGGTGTTATGTTGAAACCATGCCTGGGCACCTGACTCCCTTTCTCTTTGAATGTTTCATTCCCAGGCAGCTCTTCACATGCCAATGGATTCCTGATTGGCAAGCACCTTCTGCACCTCAGCTGTGAGGACAGATCAGCATCTATCTGCCATAGCTCAGTAACAAGGGCCTTGCTAGGTTCCTATCTGCAATTCTACCAGGTGGCTCTTGGATCTACATCAGATGGTCCAGGGTTCTTGCCTTGAAGGGCTCAAGGGATCTGTGAAAAATGTAAAGGGGAACTTGAAAAATAGTTGGTGACATTTCTTTAGAAAGACATCAGTATGGAGTCTTGTGGAAAGGCGATAGAGGCTACTCCATTCAAATGAGGTGTCAACTCTGAAGTCGGGGAAGGTAACGGGAAGGATATATGTTCATGAATGCAAAGCCCTGCTGTGAGACACAGGGTGTAGCATTCAAATGGTCCTCAGGCCTAGACTTTGAAAGTCAAATTTCAATAGATGTTACTGTATTCTGGAGAGGTCAAGCTATTTAACAGATCCCCAAAGGAGAATCACTTAGGGATGGGACCTTTCAGATTTGTAGAAAGAGTGGCCCCCTTCCTGAAGAAAAGTCTCTTCCCATTTGAGACAGAAAAGGTTTGGTAAGCCTTGGAAGAGCAGTAGGTGAGAGCCAGAAGCCAAGAGGCAGGGACAGGAGACTGAGCTTCCCCATGGGAATAAAGGCACACTAGGGAACCATCTGTACAGTCAACCTCAGCCATCATGCTACACCCTGGGAAGCCCAGGCCACAGCTGCACCATTCTTCCTGCTTGAATTTAAGAATCCCCAAACAAGGGAAGCATCCAAATAAGCTCTCAAGTGTAGAATTGGGTACCCTCATGTTGGGGGCTGTGCCATGTTGACGGCGCCAGTTCACATCGGCAGCGAGGAGGTTAATTGACATAAGCACACTCAGGTGATTTATCGTCCACGCACACAAGGTATGCGCATGTGTTCTCAAGCACTCCTAATTGTGCCTGCTCGGAGATCTAGCATCTTGCTAATCTTTGTGTAAGAGGCGTGGCCCTGCTCTCCGCCTCCTGGAGGTGATATAAGCGTAGGCAGAGCAAGACACAGCAGCTAGTAGGGAAAACACAGCAGCTAGTCGAAAGAAGAACATACCAGATAGCAGGAATAGGGCAAGAAGAAAGAAAAACAGCACAGAAGCTAGTAGAAAGAAGAGCGGCAGCAGCTAGCATGAAAGAAGCGCAGAGAAGCCATTAGCAGAAAGGAAGAAGAAGAAGCACAGCAGCTAGCAGATAGAAACAGCAGCTAGCAGAAAGTGGCGGAAGGCAGATCGCAGAGCAGAGAACTGAGACGCATCACTAGGGCACCTTAGGTAGACGCACTCTTAGTTCACAGGATGCAGGACACACCAGTAAGAAGCAGTAGACCTTAAGTGAGGCGTAGCAAGTCTCTTTTCCTCTAAGCTCTAAGCAAAGCCTGTCCTTCTCTCAAAGTCTCTCTCTTAAGCAAAGTCTCTCTCTCTCTCTCTCTCTCTCTCTCTCTCTCTCTCTCTCTCTCTCTCCTCTCAAAGCAAGTAAGCCTCATTTCCTCTATCCTCTATAAACAAACAAGTAAGCAGCGCATTAAAGAGAAAGATAGAAGTAGCTCAGTTTCCAGTCCACCACCCATAAGACCCGTGCAAATTGTCGCTGCAAGCGGTGACAAATATCCACGGATTTTGTACCGCAAAGAGCCAGTGACACCCTCAGAACAGAGTAGGGACTTGAGGCAGATGCCTCTGTGGCTGTCACCTAAGACATGATCCTTAAGCTGGTGTGGTTAGGCAGATCCAGAAGTAAGATTATGTAAGGTGACACACAGTAATCTAAATACATATATCTCTACGTATATATGTAACACGTTCACATGAAAATGAGGAAGTGAACCATGACCTCCATAGGTTAGACTAACTGCTCTAAAAATGTGTAAAACACAGAATGAATCAAATGCAATAGAAATCTATTTTCGGCTCAAGCAACACCTTTCCTGAGCAGTTAAACAGGTTGGCAGATCGGTTCTTTTCTGTGCAGACACAGAATATCAGGGGACAGATGGGGGCTCTGTTATCTTCAATACACACCTTCCAAAGTCTCCTTGGGCATCATCCCCATTCCAGGCAGCCAGAAAAGGAAAAAGAGCAGAGGTTCCAAAGAGTTCTCTGAGACACACCTCAGAGTGATACACAACATCTTTCCTCACATTCTTCTGAGTAAAGTTCAGTCTACTCCTAACTGCAAGAGGGATTTGAAAATACAGTCCCCGGGTGGCAGCCACTTCCCAATGACAACTTGTACTCCAGAAGGAGATTATAGCATCTGGTGGCCAACCTTCTCTGCCCCAACCCATAACTAAGTTTGTTATCAAGTGGATTACGATAAGTTGTAAAGCAATGTGACAGAATAATTATGACAACCATGTTTGACTGAACCCTCAGATAACAGACACTGTGCTTGGTTCTTGACCCTCAAATGGTTTTTAATTAGAAAATTCTGGGGCAAGGGGATAGTGAGGAAGTGGGCAGCAGTCAGGATTCCTGTATAGCTGTGGAAGACTGCCACTGTGATTCTTTTTCAGTCTGAAAACCTGTGAGGTTTTCAGAGTACTTTCACATTTATTATCTCATTTGAGCTTCACAATGGCACAGTGAAGTAGGTAAGACAAGTCTTTATTGCCGTTTTGAGGAAAGGGAAACGAAAATACAAAGAGGTCAAGGGTTTCCCTGAGGTCCCAGAGCTAATGAGGACTAGACTAGATTCCTGACCTGTGAGCTGCAATCTAGTCCGGTTTCCAATGCAGTTCCCTGAACCCTGGTGCTTTATCTAGATTGCAATTGTCCAAGGGCAACTAAATTGAGACCTTTCCAAGACATGGTATTTCTTGACTTTTGATCAGTAATGGTGAGTGTTTTATTTGACTATTGTTGAAATTTTTCAGCATTAGAGCTGAAAAAATGCATTCCTGCTACCCTTTCTTGTGACAGCTGAGTGAAAGGAAAGACTTTCGAATAGGAGATAATAGAGGACCCAAATCACTGAAAACAGGCTAAATTAGTTTGCTGAGAGTGTAGAAAACCTAAAGGACATGCAGATGCAGGGGAGAAATTTTCATTGTATTGGTCGGTTTATTCGACCATGCTGTTCAACAGTTCAGTCTCCCCCTGAAACACCAATGAACGCTGCACAGAGACCTCTTGAGGGGTGATCTAGCTAGTTCTTGGTCCACAGGCCCTGAAGCTGGAAATCTGTTTGCCTGCGCGATTAATGATAAAGCAGATATAAAGACTTTTCTGCTCTTCTGGAATTATACCCATGGATTCATCTCATTCTACCCTTTTGGTAAAAGAAAATATTCTATAGTGAATGACTACTAGATCACCCTGACCTGAGTTTTTTAAGTCCCTTGGAAACCTTTAGAAGTAATCTCTTCTGTAATGTACCAGAGTAAATTAGATCTGAAGAACTATTATGAACCTCATGATAAACTTTAACACTGGAGCATCATTGTAGCATCTAAAACCCAGACAAAAGGAAAATGCTTTTCTGATGCTCATTTAAATTTATTTTATATTAGGTCGTATTTTTCAGTCAACAAAGGCACACTCATATATGGCTGGTGGAGTTGCAAATTGGTGCAGCCACTCTGGAAAACAGTATGGAGATTCCTTAGGAAACTTGGAATGGAACCACCATTTGACCCAGCAATCTCACTCCTTGGCCTATACCTAAAGACTTAAAATCAGCATACTACAGAGATACAGCCACATCAGTGTTCATAGCTGCTCAATTCACAATAACCAGATTGTGGAACCAAACTAGATGCTCGTTAATTGATGAATGGATAAAGAAACTGCGGTATATATACACAATGGAATATTAGTCAGCCATCAAGAAGAATAAAATTATGGCATTTATTGGTGAATGGATGGAGTTGAAGAATATCATGCTTAGTGAAACAAACAAATCCCCAAAAACAAAAGCCAAATATTTTCTCTGATAAGCAGATGATGATACATAATGAGGGGTGTGGTGCGGGGGCAAGAAAATAATGGAGGAACTTTGGATTGCGTAGAGAGAAATGGGATGGGAGGAGGTAGGGTAAGGAAAGATAGTGGACTGAGATAGACATTATTACCCTATGTACATGTATGAGTACATGAATGGTATGAATCTACATCGTGTACAACCATAGAAATGAAAAGTTGTACCCCATTTGTATACAATGAATCAAAACAATCTGTAAAAATAAAAAAAAAAATTTTTAAAGGAAAAAAACAATACTAGAGCAATTGGATAATTATAGTCAAAAAAGTCAATTGGAACATAAACCTCATCACATATAAAAATAACTCAAAAAGTATCTCAGAATTAATAAGTATATAAATATGAAACTTTGAAACTTAAAACGTGACGAAAATCTTTGGGCTAAACAAGAGTTTTTAGACTTGACATTGAACTACATCAAAACTAAAAATTTTTGCTCTGTGAAAACCTTTATGAAGAGGATGACATTACAAGGTAGAAACTGGGAGAGAGTATTTGCAAACCACGTATCTGACAAAGAATTAGTATCTAAAATATATAAAGAACTCTAACAACTCAAGAGTCAAAAATCATCCAACTAGAAATTAGACAAAGGACCTAAAGAGACATTTCACTGAAGATATGCAGAAGGCAAATAAGCACATGATCAGATATTTAATATTATTAGCCATTATTTAAATGAAAATTTAAACCAAAACAAGTTATTACTATATACCTATCAGAATGTCTAAAATAAAAAAAAAAATAGTGACAACACTAAATGCTAGCAAGGATACAGTGTGAAAAAAATAGTACAGCCACTCTGGAAAATGGCAGTTTCTTACAAACTAAACATGTAACTACTATATGACCTAGAAAATACAACTCCTGTGCATTTCTTTCAGAGAAGTAAAAATTTATACTTGTGCAAAACCACTTGCACATGAAATTTATAGCAATTTTATCTGCAATAGCCAAAAACAGGAGTTAGCCTAGATGTCCTTCAAGGGATGAGTAGTTAAATAAACTAGTACATACATAGCATGCATTACTCGGCAATAAAGATGAATAAACTAATGATACTCAAAAATATGGGTGAATCTTCAGGGAATTAAACTGAGCAAAAAAAGGCCACCACAAAATGTTGTATGCCATAAGATTTCATTTATATGACATTTTTATTTTGAAAAAACTTTAGAAATGGAGGACAGATTAGTGATTACCAAAGGATTGGAACCAGGGAAGGTAGGGAACAGGGAAGGAGAAAGAAGTCATTTTTTTTGTTTTTTGTTTTTTATGGTTGTTTTGTCTTGTTTTTTTTTGGTACCGGGAATTGAATTTAGGAGCACTGAACCACTGAGCCACATCCCCAGGCCTATTTTGTATTTTATTTAGAGACAGGGTCTCACTGAGTTGCTTAGTGCCTCACTGTTGCTGAGGCTGGCTTTGAGCTCACAATCCTCCTGCCTCAGCCTCCCAAGCTTCTAGGATTACAGGCATGCCACACAGTGCCTGGCAGGAAGTCAGTTTTGTTATAAAGAGGCAACTCTAGAGATCCTCAGGGAGTTGGAATTGTTCAGAACTTTGGTGGTAGATATATGAACCTACAGAGCACATAAAATTAATAGAACTTACTACACACATGCTCACACATGCAAGTAGAAAGTGAAACAGTGAATCTAAATAAAATCGGTGGATTGTGTCGATGTCAATATCTTGGTTGTGGTATTATGCTATAATTTCATATATGTTATCATTGGGGGAACTTGGCAAAGTGTATATGGGATTTCTCTGTATTATTTCAAATAACTGCATGTGAATCTACAACTATCTCGATAAATAAAACTTCAATTAAAAAATGTCTTTTTCAGACCACTCCCAACTCAGCTTCTTTCACCTCACCCATTACCCTGTAATGAGAGAATTTAAAGAACCTACCAAGGAAGTCAGGGGAGTATTTGATGATTCTAAATAAGGGTTTTCCCTTACATTCACATCTCCTAGGTTCATCATGTTATAGAGCATATTCCAATTAACAACTTTAAATGCTTCAGATGGACCCAGGTACTTCGCCTATCTCAATACCAAGGTCACACTTAAAGTCAAACCTGTTCCCCGCCTCCAGCCTAGCACTCACTTAGAAAGAGCTTCAGATTATACACACCCTATATTGCAAACAGGTAATCATCTATAATCCTGTCACAAAGAAGCCAATAAAAATCCCTCAAAGAAAGAAAATGCAGAATGCAGCAGATAGAGCCATCCTAAAATAAAGAATTAATGATTTTAAGCAGAACAGAAGAATGCAAAGGATGCATTCACCTAAAGAATGGCAATTTTCTACCTCTTCAAACAGATGAGTACATTGCTCACCTTAATTCCATTTGAGTCCAGCAATGATGCCAAATGTAAGACAGACTGGAACTCAGTACATCATAAAGGGATACTCCCAGGGTTTTGGAGGAACCATATATTTCTTAGCCTCGAAATCCCTATAGAAGACAAAGATCCTTTGAAGCATTCCCAGGACATTAAATTTGTGATAATTCATATTTCTAGATGAATGCATGGTAGTTTGTTTCGATCCTACTTGTGCTTCTCTGACAGCAGAACCAATAGTAGTATGTGGGTGGGGAGGGTAGAGGCTTCATCCCAAAGTGGATATACATGAAGTCTCAATAACTCCAAACTTTTTTCCATTAGGTGAGCCATGCATGTGATCAGGTGGTACATCGCCTACAACACTGTGGTATCCTGAAGACCTCAAGCACTATCCCTATGCTGGTTATGAGTCAAGGACCAAAAGCCTTGAGTTCCAAATAAAATCTCAAAACCCACTCCCTAGGTGATGGATCTGACCCAGCTAGTGGGGTTCCATGTGGATCAGAACCAAGATAAGCATCAGTCACCTTATATTGTAAGGAGTGTGGGAGTCAAAACATATGCTGAGCAAAGAGCTTAAGATAGAAATCAACTCTTAAGCCAAAAAGAAAAAAAAAAAAAAAAAACCCTAAAAGGTCAAAAACCATAAAGCCTGAAAGAAATAGTGAGCTTTAAATCACAACATTAGAGATCAAAGTATCAAGGAGATGAACAAGGAAGAGTGAGCTCAGAAAAAATTGAAAGGGACCTTGGGCAGTTAGCAGGAATAGGCTTTTCTGATTGAACCACCTTTGTGTCTGCAGAGGCATTATGGTCAGCTGTGTTATTGGATCAAGGATAAGAAAGCAAACAGGGAAAATGGGAATGATTAGCACCCACCACGACATCTGTACACTCAGTGAGGGAGTACCAAATGCAACAGTTTGGATTATAATCATTTAAAAACTCCTCCCATGATCTCCCCTGTATTTCCACTGGGAATTCCTAGAAACCACAAAACCACAAAGAATCAGAGGCCTAAGAGTGTTTCAACACTTACTCTCCAAAGTAAGTGCCTCTTCTTAGGTATCAGTGCTCAGGTTTGAGAGGAAGAGCAAATTCCCAGGAAGTACTTTGAAAGGGTGAATGCAGAGTGACAATATCGCAAGAATAGATAAATACAAAAAAAGGGATGAAATTGGACTGCAGAAGCTTTAGGAAGCAGGATGTAAAGGTTGGCAGTGAGTGAACAGTGGGTGAAACGCTCGGGAATCGTCAAATGGCCAGATGATGGAGAGGCAGGCGGTGGGGACTTTCACGTCAGAAAGCATTACTTTAAGGTAGATATGGGTAACCAAGGCAGTGGAAGAAAGCAGATGAAAAGGTTCCCACATTTCTCTCACTGGCTCTTGAGACAGGTAAATATCTTCAGAACCATGATGGGTGGTTTAAGTATTTCTATTCCCTGCAGATGTAGCTTATATTGATTTGAGGAACAGGTATTCCCCAAAGACAAGAAATCTCATCAGAGTGAAATACAAAGCAATGATATAATTCCATTGGGCACTCATGAGAAAAATACTAGTAACCTTATTGTTCCTTCTGGGCAGGTTTCATTCTCCAAGGCTATCACCCTGTGCAATGAGGAAATTCATGACTATTGCCATGGGACCTGAGGCTGAGTACCAGAGAGCACAGTTGCAATGAATCAAGCATATGAGGACCAAACAAGAAAAAGAAGTAAGGATTATCAATGCAAGAATAGGACAGGGAGCCTACGGAAGCCACCCGGTTCGTATTTGGTGCTGCTGCTCAGATTTAAGTCCATGTCACTATCTAAGGAAAACAAAGAAATGCATTATAAATTTGCAGTTTTTATAAAGGTACTACATACTTGTTTACCCTGAAGAAACTGACCAAGCCAATAAGAAAGAAGGGAGCTATTCCATTTCCTTAAGCATCTTCACATTGAAATCCCTGTCTGTGAAGTTCCTCTTACCCTACACCCTTCTTCCTTCCACACTCCCTTATCCTCTTCACCACTACCAATATGCCACCCATTCTATTCACATATGTGAGTAAATAAAGCAAACAGATACAGTCTGGTAGTTCTTCCATATAAATATGCCTTATTGAATGAAAAAAATAAAACATTTCCTTAGGCTGGATAAGACCTTCAAAGAAGGAATAAAGGAATACTGGAAGATAGACAAGGCTGGCCACTGAAGTCTGGTCAATCATTGATCTCAGAATGCAATCTTCTTCTATCTGCAAATTGCATTGTAGAAAGTGGGGCATGCATGGTGGTATCAGCCAGTAAAAAGAAACTAAAGAGTACTTCGCCATGAAATATAGATTTTTAAGTGTGATATAGTAAATGGAGCACTAAGGTGATAGCTCAGTATTTGCAAAAGCATATTTCATGAGATTTAAATAAGGGTTGGTGATGGAAGCATCCATACTTGAACAGATTCTGAAAATGCTGGATCAAACCAAGTATCTTTCTGTAAGACCTTGCAGAGTCATTACCTGGCAACTATGAACTGTGAATCTGAAAGGGTGGAGGACACATTTCCTGTTGAAATACAAAGTTCCATGATCAAGTGTAAACATTAAATATCTTTAAGGATTACTGTTTTCTAGAACTTACTTTAGAAAGCACAGTATTAAGGAAAGCAGATAAAAATTAAAAGGGCCTGGGATAAGAATATTATCAAAGACACAACATGATTCTTGGGAGACCAAATCAGATTGAAACTCAAAGACATAATGAGGTGGGCTGTGCCTCACTAAAGCGGACACCTGATAAGGAGCTAATCTGAAGATAAACTAGATGGGAATAAAATAACCCGGTGGAGGAGAAAGGCAAATCTCATGGAAAGTTTCCACTAGAGGCAAAAATAGCAACTGAAGCCAGGAAGAACAGCGGTGTAATCCCAGCATCCTGGGAGGCTGAAGCAGGAGGATTGCGAGTTCAAAGCCATCCTCAGCAAAAGTGAACCACTAAGCAACCCAGTGAGACCCTGTCTCTAAATAAAATACAAAATAGGGCTGGGGATGGGGCTCAGTGGTTGGATGTCCTTGAGTTCAACCCCTGCTACCCCCACAAAAAGTAGCAATTGTAGATTCTGAAGGGTTATACTGAGGCAAGAGGAAAGCCCTTAGGAATTCAGATAGGGATAGCTTTATGTTTGTGTGACTCTGAGGTTAGGATACACAAAGACAGCCCCTGAGTAATGTGCTACCAGGGCTTATTAACATGACAGCTTTATTTGCAGAGTAATGAAAAGAACACTAATCTAGGAGTCATGAGAACTAGATTCTTTGTCGGCCCAAGGGGTCTGCTAGAGTCAATTTGTACCAGCTGCACTCAAGGCAATTGCATGCATCTTTTGCTAATTCCACACTGAAGGGAGTAAGGTCAGTAGCCATATGAAAGTATTTAAACTACAGAAACTGATAAACTTCACAAAGCAGAGCTTTCTCTACCCTTATCCCCCAATTCCACACACCCTCCTCATGCAGACACAGAGGTGCTTGCTTAATATTTACCAGCACACCACAGGCCATGACCTGTCTGTAACTTATGTGTTGAGAATAAACAAAGGCATAAAGCTTATAAAATTAGATAACTTTCTAATACATTTATATCTTATTCATCACAACACATCGGTAGAGTTAAAATATATTAACTATGAGGCAGATGAGTGATATTTATTTGATAAGAAAAAGGGCAGCAGTTAGAATAACTAAAGTAATTTTGTATCCCACCCACCCTTGAGGTCATGGCTCCAGACTTGAGAATCAACAGGCTCCTTAGTGATTCTCAAAAGTGGCCAAAAAAAATCACCAGGGACATTGCTGAAATTCAGCCTCCAAGGCTCCATCCCAGAGGAACCTCATAAGAATCTTACATTTAAAAACAGCAGATCTAGCTAAGCTCCCTAACTGGTCCTCTTCCTTTACCTTACTTAAGCTTCAGGAAGCAGTTCTTTGTAATCATACATTTATTTGTTTAAAAAAAAAATCACTTATAGTTCAAGTGACCTTAGTAATCATACATGTTTGTGGCCAAAAAAAAAAAAAATTGTTGCTTATAGTTAGAGTGACCTTACAATTTGCCATCCAATCTGGTACACCTCGAGTCTGAAAGGAGGTCCTACTGGTAACAATCAAATTCCACATAAACAAGTCTAAACAAACATACTGCCTCTGCAAATTGCTATTTATGGTGTGTTAATCGGCTGTCACTGTGAAAGATACCTGAAATCACCAACTTAGAAAGAAAAAAGATAATTTTGGCTCACAGGATCAGAGGTTTCAGTCCCTGCTGGTTGGCCTGTTGGTTTGGGGCCAATAGCAAGGAGCACATCATGGCAGAGGAAAACGCTCATCTCATGGCAGCCAGGAAGCAAGGAGAGAGACAGGAGCTGGCCTGGGTTCCAATACCCCTTTTAAGAGCACATCTCCAGTGACATAACTTCCTCCAACAAGGCCCCACCGCTTAAAGGTTCGACCAACTACCCGAGTGACCATGACTGGGGAAAAAGTCTTTATGATATGGGCCTTGGGGGACATTTCAGATCTGAAGTATAGCAAATGGTCATGTTATTTGTAGCAAATTTGTGAAATCGTTCTCCCAGGAACCTACTCCCACTTACCTTTATTCTTCCTTTTGGAGTCATAACCATCAATCTAATCTCATTTGGTGTTCTTTTACATTAGAAGACAGCCATACTAACATCCCTCCTGGTTATTTAACCATTTCTTACTCATAACAAATCATAATTTGTAAAACAGAATCAAATGTGGTTTAAAGGGATGGTGGGCCTAGACAATCTGTTGTCATCTGCTCGCTCCATAGGGTGATGCTTGAGGCACCTCAGAGAGGAATTGGTAGTTTGAAAACCCTGCTGACTAGGTGAGCAGCACTAGATGACCATTCCAATACAAAATTAAGTTTTAGAATTCTTGGCTATCTCTGCATTTTGAATACAGAAACAATACAGCAAGAAAAAATAATATACAATAGGCTTGTTATCATTAAAGTAGTTTTTCCACTTTAAAAACTGTACTAAATCCACACTTTTTTCCATTATAAGGCATAAAAAAACAATACAAACAGTATCCAAGTAAACATTAACAAATTAAAAAGAATGTCAGCATTGTATTTGGAACTGCTTCTATTTCTTCTTCCTTTCTCATCTTCTTTCTTTCTCTGAACCTCCCTGCCAAAAGGTAATCACTACCTGGAATTTGTCTATATCATCCCCAGGATAACTGAACAGTGTACCTTTAGGAAAGGCCAAGAAACTCCAGGTGGAGAAGCAGGTGAAGACCTCACAACAGTGAAAATACAGCCTTCCATCCTGCTTGGTACACAATTGGCAGGCAAGTCCTAGAGACTATTTTCCTAGAATGGTTTGAATTAATGGATAAAGACTCCAGACTTGGCTACTCCCCAAGCTGATTTGAAGTAGCTAATATAGAAATGCCAATTCCATACAGCTGTGCAGAATGCTTAGGGTTTTAACTGAGGAAACAGTTGAATCTGGTACAGAAAACCTTCACAAACCGATGATTGTCACAGTGCTGTATGGCCAGAAATTGACTGTGGCAGTATTTTTTAAAGAAAAAACAAGTGCTATTGAAATAAAAAAGTTAACTGAAAGCAGGAGTTAGCAAGAAAACTTATGGGAGCAGGGAGCTAAGACTCCTGAGGTCTGGGTCTTTCAGTCACTAAATCAGAATGTATGTTTTGAGATTCTGTTTTGTATTACATAGTCCCTGACCCCACATGTTGTTTAAACCTCATGTGAGGAGAAGGCAAATGCAGGGAATCAGAACAAGGTGGTATGCTACTGAATATCTTTACACCCATGTGCTAAATTGTGTGCCACAAACCACTGGAGAAGAGCATAGTGCTATGTAACAGGAGAGTAATTGTGAAGCAGAGCTACTAAGTACAAAAGACATTTTAAAAGGGAAAGATCCCTTTGGCTGGCATTAGAAAAGTCTTTGTAGGGGTAGTAACATTTAAATTGGACCTTGAAGAAAGAGTATATAAGAAAATGGAGTAAATATATCTTTATAGTTATAACAAAAACAACCATCATTTGTTGACTGTCAGGCAAGTACTTTGCATGCATTATTACAGAGTCTTCCAAACAACCCTTGGAAGTATACTTGTACCCATTTATAGATGAGGAAACTGAGACTCAGAGTCATTAAGTAATTTGTCCAAGGAAACACAACTAAATAATAGCACTCAGGATTCAAACACAGGATGTTTGACTGAATAGCCAGCATGATACTGTCTTGCCTCAGTACAGAAACACCATGAGAGGAAGCCCAGTCATTGCAGGAAGAAAGTCTGCAAGGATTGGCCATACTGAAGGGGCAACAGGGTGCATATGTTTGGTCATTTATCTACTGAAAAGCCTTACTTATCTGCTCTAACTCCTGTGCTTTGTGCACACAGATGCTCAAGATTGCTTGTTAAATTTAATTGGCAATATAAGGGAAGGTCCCAGCACAAGAAGCAATGATATAATTCTCTCTGCCTGTTACATCTTCCAGTTGGCTAATATTTTGAAGTTTGACAGGGCATAAACAGGCTTATAGGGGAAAATATCTTAAATACATCAATATGAGTAGGGAAACAAGGGATAATGCAAGAATAAATGTATGAGTAGTCTTTTCATAGGTATGAAGTCATCTTTTATTCATTCATTTATTCAAAGACCACTTTCTAATTGGCCACTTTGTATTAGTTTCCATGCTGGGACATGTGATGCAGGTCCCTCCAAAGGGGCCAATTGAAAAGACATAGCTTCCATTTATGCTTTGTAACAAAAAAGAATTCAGTTGGACACCTGCCTTATGCATTAAACAATAGGAATTTAGCAAGTCCTACTGTGTGTTGGGTGTTCTAAAAGATGAAAGCTATATATTCCTGTCCTCAAGGACCTCCAGGGATCAATGCATAGATGAACAAATAATTGTAACACCATTCAGTGAGGACTGCCTAAAGGAGAATTATAAACTCAAATAAATGTCTGTACCAAAGGAGGCTATAAAATCCTAATCTGGTCTACACCTATCGAGTTCACTCAAAATAGATTTAGTAGCGTTGTGTCTTGGTTAATTAAAAAATTCATCTACCTATACTCCAAGGACCAAATCAGGTGACATCTGGAAGAACTGTAAAGCTCTAGGATTCTGATTCTGCACTCCCTTAGCAATTGAGAAATCAGGACATCTTTCTCTATAGGCAAGAAGGATAAAATAATATATAACTTGCAGAACAGCAAGCACAGCACTTAGACTTGCAAAGTAAACCAGGTAATGTTCACTAAAGTCTGATTTTTTTTTGACAAGCCATCAAAAGAGAAATCAATCACATACACATAAATAGGTTAAAGTCCCAGTTCCACATAATATTAAAGAAATGACTATGAACTTCTGCTTAATTGTTAAACTCTAGTATGTAACAGTCCTCTAAATTCAGATTTTATTAACCAGAAAATAAAAATTCATATAATAATGTCCCAGTAGTTCATGAGAAGTATAGTACTTTTTAATTAATTTTAAAAGTTCAATTAAATGTATTTAGAAAACCAACTTCAAATCAAAGCTCAATATCCAAACAGAGGATTATAACGAGGACAAATTTCCCATTAAAATTACTAAAGGAGTATGATCTTGGGAGTCAATCAATAGTCCATGTGACATTATGCCAATCATTTATTGTTTCTGGCATTAAATTTTGTCATCTATAAAGTAAGGAAGTTGGAGACGGGCACAGTGGTGTATGCCTGTGATCCTAGCTTCAGAGGTGCAGTGGAGGATGTGACTGAGACAAGTTCAAGGATAGCCTGGGCAACTTACCAGGACTCTCTTTCAAGATATAAAATAAAAAGGGCTGAAGGTGGAGCTCAATGGCAGAGCATCTCTGGGCTTAATCCCCAGTACTGAAAAATGCATATAAATATTAAAAACAAGGAGGTTAGACTAAAGACTCCATCTTCATTCTCTGCCATTTAACAATGCTGAAGACATCATGATGGAAAATCCTAGATATTACAATTGAGAATTGCAGTATAAGGAGGGAAAATATTTGAGCTTTGAATAACACTTTCAGTAGACTGGTATTTATGAGCTCCCTGAAGGGTAGAAAAGGATTCTCAAGCCCAATTCATGCTCAAAGGGAAAGAGCCAAGAACTTTAGCTAATGTCTGGTAGACCAAGCAAGAAGAAGGACACACAAAGGGCCATGTTTGTCCTAGTTGAATTCTCATCATATTTAAACTAGAAAACTTGGGTCTAGAATGTGATATTATGCTCATTGTATGATAACAAAACATCTAAGAAGATAACACATTCTAAGTTGAATTTTATTCCCTCTAACCTGCATTCTTTATTAAGTTAACAATTATTTTATCATCTTGCTTTGTTTCCAAAAGAAGCTAAAGTAGCTTATAAAAGTAATTTCTGCAAAAAAAAAAATTTACTACTTCATTTTATCATATTCAACATTGTCAATTTATCCAAAGCATAACTCAGATCCTATGACACTACTACTCTCCGTGATTCCTAAGGTCATTTACCTTTCCTCACCAGTCCTTCCAAGCCTGTACTCCAATTGCACTGCTCTATGGTTCCACTTATACAACACAGTAGACACACTTTAGGGAGTATATGATCATCAAGAAAGTCATATACCCTTATCTAGGAACTAGATCTTATCTAGATCTTCTTCTGGAAGCTCTGCTTATTTGTGACTTCACTCTCCTAGTAGTTCATAAAACTGAGATAATGTGGGGCAAATCTCCTTGCTGCCCTTCAATTAAAGAGTTGGGGTGGTCATATTTCACCATGTGAATGGAAAAGTAAAGAAAGCAATGTTATAGGGCACAACTTAAGAACAGACCAATCACCACTGAGAAGTTCAAATTTGAGAGTCTTTATTACGCTGGCGGACTGATTGTCTCACACAATGCCCCAAAAGATGGCTATTGGGAGAACACCTCTGACCATAGGGTTGTAGGGGTTCTTATACCAAAAATCACATCAATCATAAGTGTCTGTTGCTACGATTCAAAATTACAAACTAACATCAACAGAAGAATGGAGAACCATTCTTTAGGTACAAACTAAAGAATGGTTACTAACATCCACACAATCACTGTTCACATGGTACACTGGTTAGGAGCAATAGGAATCAAAAGAGAGCAATGTTTCTTTACATAGGAATTGTCATTCTGTATTGTTAAACATGTCACACTAAGTAACTGATGATGGGTACAGAGGCGGGGTGTTCCCATGGGAGAAGCTTATTTCCTACATAACATGGAGTCTCAGAGCAAAATGGAGTCTGTTTAGTCATTTCCCTTAGAGTCTGGCCTATAACATTCTCATGGAGTCAGATCTGTCAACCCATCACAGCAAGTCTTCAAAGAGAAAGAGGCAGAGATAGAAGAATTCCGTGGGTTCCTGATTGCTTTCCAAACCCTAATTCTAATTCCCTCATGAGGCTGGTGGTATGTCTGCTGTAAGTCCCCCCAGATCACCCTGTGTGTTTACAGTAATTTCACTGTTCTCCTTAGGTTACTCTTTTTGGAATATTATGGTTTGAATATGAGATGTTACCCCTAAAGCTCCTGTCAATTCAGGAATGTTCACAGGTTAAATGATTCATTTATGATAGCTGAAACCTCATCAGTCCATCCTAGTTTGAATGCACTAACTGGGAGGAAAACGTAGGTAGGTATGCCATGGCTAGAGGAGATGGATCACTGGGAGCATACCCTAGAAGTCATTTTCCCTGTAGCCTCTTCCCTTGGCTCTTTCTGCTTTCTGGTCACCATGAGGGGAGAAACACTCCTCCACACTGCCCTTCTGCCATGATTTTCTGCCTCACCTTGGGTTCAGAGCAATGGAGTCAGTACCACTGGCTGTACCTCTGAAACCATGAGCCAAAATAAAATTTTCCTTCTATAAGTTGTTTTGGTATTTTGGTCACAGCAATGAGACACAGATTGACACACTCCCCAACTCTGATTCTAATTCCTTACTGAGGTTGCCTGTACGTCTGCCTATAGTTTCCTAAAAAACCCCAAATACTTAAAGGAATTTCCCCATTTTCTTAAACATACTCTTCTTGGGTTATAAGAAGTCTGAAGCTGCATCCCTGTCTGTGCCTTTGACTTAACCTACACCTTGTTCCTAGTCTATGCACTTGAGGTAGCTTCCTCCAGAAGGTCTTTTCTGATTCCCCTACAGACAAAAGCACCTCATGTTTTTATTCTGTGAACTCCCACAGCACAAATCTGCCTTAGATCATGCTTTCATGATTGTGTGCTCTGTTTTTATCATAGTTTGTAATCTTCTTGTGGAGAAGGATTTCTGCCTTCTTCATTATTGTAATCTCCACATATCAAGCACAGCAGAAGTGAGCAGCGGTCAACCTTTATTTGTTAAAATAATAGATGAACAAATGCATACCTTTTACTGATTCTCTACTATTGTAAAAATTCCTAAACCTCTCTCCTAAAGGCTGATATTGTAGAACTGGAGATTTGCTCATTCAATTTACCCAGTTAATATGAGCAGTGTAGACAGAAAATAGGATAACTGTGGCCTAGAAATCTACTCCAGGGCCAGAATGATGCCATTTGGTTGTCAATATTGATCACGTATAATTAGAAAATTGCCAGATCTCTGCTGTTCTTAGTACTGTGTGGGCATCACCTAAAAGTAAAGGGATGACAAGCTGTTCTGAGCATCTGCAGTCTTTATGTAATAAACATGTTTTCATTTGAAAAAAATGTTGCCTTAATCTGAGCAAGATCAGTGCATTTTAGAATTTCACGTCTTTTTCCTATATAAACATTCTTCACTGGTTATAATGAGGGACTTATTAATGTATAATTCCTAGAATTATTAAAATAATGTTAATTTATTTTTATTCACATTATGTGAATAAGGATGGATTTGCAGGGTAAATTTAGAATATGGTTAAAAATCAAGATTTGAGCATAAGAAATTATTTCCTCAGGAAAAGAATGGAGTTATTTGCAGTGCATTTTAACTTTGTGAAGTTGGTTATTAATCTGTCAGGTACCTATGTCCCTTCTAAGCATCCCTTTGGTCTTTAATACCTTATCAGAGAGCCCTTTCCAAATGAAAGCATAGCTATAATTACTGCCTTTTATGCTGTACACTTGGTTTCTCAAACAGCAGACAACACTCACGGTGAGACTTGCTATTTGAGCTGTCTATATTTATGTTGATCCACCATCAGAACTGGAAAAATCTGTCATTCTGCAGTAATAGTTAAAAGAAGGTTAGAGTGGCAAAAATGCAAGTGTTCATTTTGCCAGTGTTCATAATTCCAAATGGTCAGTCAGCAGTAGCCAATTTTCTCATCTTAGAGTTCAGGCTTAAGCCTGGTGCATTTGCACACAGTTCCTGGTAAATAGACCTAAAGTCAGTTAATCAAGAATAAACCAAGGATTAGGACTCTTTAGATCTATGGCATTTTCTTATCTATGCTTATAAAGTAAATATGCTTAAATTATGAACCTGCAAGAATTCATCTGTAATTCAAAAAGGTATGCTGGGAAGGGATGATTTGCTATCTCTCACACAAACAATTGATTGTCATATCTTCCATAATTTGAAAGTTACATTTTTCCTGAAAGGAATAGGTATTAGAAGATTAGTGACAGAGAAATTTGAAAGAAGCCTTCCTTAACTTGCCAAATTCCTTTAAGCTACCTAGAATAGAAAGTAGAAAATGCAAATGCGGGGGTGGGGGGACTACCTAAATCATCCTTGATACTAATGTTCTGAGACAAGAAATTAATTTTTACATTGTTTCAGTCATTTTGCTATATCTAGATAAATAATGAGTGTTTAAAATTTATGTTCAAAATTAAAATGATACCACACTACTTATACTCGTTTTTAATATGTTTCCTTTTTCCACCTAACAATATGGCATGAATATTTACCTGATGGAAAATTCTTCTATAGAGGGCCAGATAGTAAATCTTGCAGGCTTTGTAGGCCATTTCATCTTCGTAGCAACAATCTAACTCTGCTAAGGCAAAAAAAAAAAAAAAAAAAAAAACAATATGTAAATGAATGGGCACAGTTATGTTCTAATAAGAACTTTTTACTTTTTTCTTTAACCAAAACGGGTTCCAGACATACTGTGTCATGGATTAGAGGACTCAATAAAGTAAAAATCAGTTCTACCAGAATTTTTACACAAATTGAACATAATTTCTACCAATTCCCAGTTAAAAAAAATGTATCACGAATATCAATAAAATTTTTCTAAAATGTACATGGAGATGCAAAGGAATTAGAAAAGCTTGAACAGTTTTCATAGAGAAAATTCAAGTGGGAAGAATCACTGTGTCCAATTTTAAGATATATTTAAAGCTACAGCAATCAAAACTGCGTGATGCCGATGGAAGTTAGATATATTTTTTGGTTTTTGTTTTTGTTTTTTTGGATGTTGTTGGCTTATTTTAACTTTTAATTTTTAATTTTTGCAGACTGCATTTTGATTCATTCTACAAAAATGGGGTACAGTTTTTCATTTCTATGGTTGTACACAATGTAGATTCACACCATTCGTATAATCATATATGTACATAGGGAATGATATCTGTCTCAGTCCAATATCTTTCCTTCCCCCAACCACTCCCACCCCATTTTTCTCTACACCATCCAAAGTTCATCCACTCTTCTCTTGCCTCCCCCATCCTCCCAATTATGTATTATCATCGACTTACCAGAGAAAATATTCGGTCTTTGTGTTTTGGGGTTTGACCTATTTCACTTAGCATGATATTCTCCAACTCCATCCATTTACCAGCAAGTGCCATAATTTTATTCTTCTTTATGGCTGAGTAATATTCCATTGTGTATATATACCACAGTTGGAAGTTAGACATATTGACCAACATAACTGCACATAAAACCAAGAAATAGACCCACCAAATATACACAATAGGTTTTTGACAAAGGTGCGAGAGCAATTCAAAGAATAATAGCAACCTTTTCAACAAATGGTAATAGAGTATTAGATAATCACACTAAAAAATTTAAAAAGTGAACTTCAATCTAAACTTTATACTTTATACAAAAATCAACTCAAAATGAAGCATAATTTTAATGTAAACCATAAAACTATAAAAACTTTCAAGAGAAAATCTTTAGGACCTAGGACTTAGTAAAGATTTCTTAGGCATAATACAAAAAAAGAGAAAAAAATCAATTTCACTTAAAACTAAACACTTTTACTCTGTGAAAGACCTTATTAAGAGAATGAAAAGAAATGAGAGAAAATATTTGCAGAACTCACATAATTAGGTATTGCTACAGAATTATTATACTAACTAAAAATAATAATAACAAGAACCAATGCTGGTAAAGATGTAGAGTAACTAGATGTCTTATACATTGCTTAGGGACTTGACTTGTAAAATGGTAGAGTCATTCCACATCTCCATGAAAAGCTAGACATACACTTACCACCCAGCCTAGCATTCACATTCCTAGGCTTTAGATCAGAGAAATAAAAACTATTATATACATACAAAACTTCTGCACAAGTGTTCATGGAAGCTTTATTTGTGATAGCCAAAAACTATAACAGCCATAGCATCCTTCAATAGGTAAACAGTTCAACTAAACATGGTATATCCATACCATGAAATACTGCTCAGCATTATGAAGAATGAGCTAGTGATACATGCAGCAAACAATAATATGATATATCTCTAGGATGATATGCTGAGCAAAAGGAAAAATGTCAGTTTTAGGAAGTGACAGACTGTATGGTTTCACATACATAATGTTTCCCAAATGAAAACATTATAGCAAGAGAGAGCAGATTAGTAACAGCCAAGGTTCAGGAAGAAGGGGTAGATAGGACTATACAAGGGTAGCACAGGAGAATATTTTTGTGACAATGGAATAATTCTGTGTTGTGACTATAGTTGTGATTCCAGGATTCTACATTCACATTGTTCTTTCAATTTCATGATTTGATATTACACTATAGTTTTGGAAGATGTAACAAATGGAAGAAACTGGGTAAGAAGTACACAGCACCTTTCTGTATTATCCTTGCAGCTCCCTGTGAATCTGTAATTATTTCAAAGTAAAAGTTAAAAAATAAATAAATAAATCAGATGGCACAGCATTTTGCTGTAGCTTGACTATTGTTTGCTATTCCTGATCTAGACCATTAAATGATTGGATGGTAACATTTTATTATCTGTGTCTTTCCTCGAGTATAAAATTTTATTTAACCTATTCTCTTGTGTTTCCAATTTTCTCTTCAAAAAACTGAGACCTAGTATATTTTATATCTTCTTACTCATCTATAATTATTTCTTTAGAATACATATCTAAAATTAGTGTCAAATGTATACCTATCCTTAAGCTTTTGACAGTATTACCAAATTATCTTCTTAAAATTTCATACCAACTTATATTTCTCAGCTATGTATGAGAGACTCTACTCACGTATTTTCCAACAATGTGAACTGTCTTTAAAAAAAAAAAAAAAAAAAAAACTTTCACACACTTATCAAGAAAGAATATCTCCTTGTGTTTTTCTTTAAAATGCATTCTCCCTTTTGTTTCTAGATTGCCCATGCTAGGTCCCTCCTGGGACATCATCTCACCCTTATCTATGAACACCATTTACTGAGAAGACTTCCCAATTCCTTTCTGGGTTCGGTTCCCCTACTCCTTACTTCCAGAACTCCACTTACTTCCCGTGTTAGTCAATTTTTCATTGCTGTGGCCAAAATACCTGACAAGAACAATTTAGAGGAAGAAATGTTTGTTTTGAATTTACAGTTTCAGAAATTTAGTCCATGGTCAGCTGACTCCATTGCTCTGGGCCCACGATGAGGCTGACCGTCACGGCAGAGGGGCATGGTAGAGGACCACTGCTTTTTTGTTCATGGTAGGCAGGACTCAGAAGAAGAGAGAGAATAAGTGGAAGAAATTATAAGGCAGATTAACTCTTCCAGGGCACACCTCCAGTGACCCACCTCTTCCAGCCATACTCCATCTGCCTACAGATACCACCCAGTTAAGCCATTCAAAATAGGATGGAATGATTAGGTTTATAATCAAAATCTCAAAATCTAATAATTTCACCTCTGAATATTATGCATTAACACAGGAGCTTTAGGGGGGACACTTCATATTCAAATCATAACACTCCCTCTACTATTTCTCTGGTGGCCGTGACCCCCTCTTTTATGCCCAGCATTAGAACAGAACCTGATAATACATATTCATTAAAAATTGATCAAGTCAATGAATGAAGGTATCCCTCAGAAAAGGGACATTCAGCATGTTGAGTGTTCACAATAACATCAACAGTGCGTTTCTGGCACCATCCAAAAAAATAGCCCCCTACCTATGAATATAACTATCAGATCAAATGTAGGCCTACTCCTAAATCAGAGAGATTGAGTCAGCAGATTATCATAGTTCGATGACTATTAAGAATATCTACATAACTTTTGTCATGCCAACCATATACTCTTCCAGTTAGTTATTATTATCGATGGTTCAAACTGAGTATATGTTTCTGTCACAAAAGTTTAAAATTTCTTGTCCTTATAGAAATTATATTTTTATTGAAACGTAGTAAAGTCACACAGGATTTTTACATTAGTCACTCATAAATTTTATTATCAAGCACATCCCCTAGAGTTCCATAACCCCTGGAGGGTGGTTATCATATCAATGTACATTCACTCCTCAGTATCTGCAGGGATTGTGTTACGGTTTAGATGTGGTGTCCCCCAAAAGCTCACATGTAAGACAATGCAAGAAGGATTGGAGGGAAAATGATTGGGTTATAGCCTTAAACCAATGGGTGGATTGATCTCAGGTAGGGTCTGGCTGGAGGAAGTGATTCATTGGGCACATGGCTATGGGGTATATATTTGAATCTGGCGCGTGGACTTTGATTCCTTATTACCATGGTGTGAGCTGCTTCCCTTCTTCACATTCTCCTGCCATGATGCTCAGCCTCACCTTGAGTCCTGAGAAATGGAACTGACCTTCTACTAAGACCTCTAAAACTGTGAGCCCTCAAATAAACTTGACTCCTGTACAGTTATGCTGGTTGAGTCCTTTAGTTATAGCAGCGAAAAAAACTGACTAAAACAGATTGGTTCCAGGCCCTCTCACAGACGGCAAAATCTGCAGATGCTCAAGTCCCTTACATAAACTGGCAGAGTATTTGAATATAGCCTATGCACATTCTCTTGTATACTTTAGATCATCTCTAGATTACTTATAATGCCCATTTCAGTGTAAATGCTATGAAAATAGTTATTATGCTGTATTGCTTAGGGAATAATGACAAGAAAAATGTCTGCACATGTTCAGTACAGATACATTTTTCCCAGTGTTTTTAGTTTGCAGTTGGTTGAATCTGAGATGTAAAGACTGACTGTACAGCAACCCCTATTCCCTTCAGGGACTATCTTATTGTTTTCTTCCTCAAACTAAAACAGGCAGGATTTTAAATCCTTGTGTTTTTATACCAAAATATTTTTTGTTTTATTTGATTTTTTAAATTAAAAATATCTTTTAAAAATCCTAATGAATTCAATAACAAGTCTTTGCTTTTTCTGCCCTAGCCAAAACCTACTCCTTGTTGGAAATTCAATTAGATCTTAAATTGGGAAGGTATTTTAATGTTTCTACTCCTAATCATCTGCTATGGTTTCACTTTCTCAAGAGGTTTGAAATGTGGTTCTACTCTATATCAAAACTCCCTCCCTTTATCTCTGTGAATTGTTCCTCATGTGTCAGGGTTACTGCATTTAATATGCTATTAATCAGCTAAAATATTTAGACTTATTGTGGTCAGAGTGATTTTTAGAAAATATGTGAGTGGTTGAGATTCAAGTGTATGTAAAACAGAATTTCTTGAGAATTTACCTTCTGGGCCGTGAGCATCATCAGCAGTTACTAGGGGAGATTATAGAACCTTATGCAGTCTGACCTGGAAAGAAGGGGCAAGCTGGAGGAGCCGGCAGTAGATACAGACATACGAGACTGCAATCCTGTAACCAACTTGCTGAAAGACTCTGTGCTGGTCACTTAACCTCTCTGCACCTCAGTTTCCTTTTTCTATAAGCTAAGGAAAATGGACCAGAAGAAAAATAAATCCCCTTTCAGTTTGGAAGTTCTGTGATACAATCTGTTTGTCCTCTCAATAGCCAGTCCCAAGTGGTGAGATTTATCTTGGAAATGTCCCTGTAAGTTCATCAGGATCCCTTCCCTCGTTCAGTCAGTGATGTTTCTTTTTCAGCCCTAAATCTTTTTGCCATCTTCTGTATCCCATTATATAAGGAGCCCCTCGCTGGGCAGGACTTGAATTGATCATCTTCATGGCTCTTTCTTCTGCCCTCTGGCTTTCCTCTTCTCACCCTCTCCTAACCTGATCAGCGCTCATCTTCTCTGGCCTGGCTCTCAACTCTGATCTAAACCAATCTTCATATATGGCAGCCTTCCAAGGTAGCACTCAAACTCCCATCCCCAAAAGCTTCTTCTAAGTTTTTTTTTAATTTCTTTCTTTAGTGTTCTGTAGTTCTCATTGTAGAGGTCTTTCACCTCTTTTATGAGATTGAGTCCCAACTATTTTATTTTTTTCGAGGCTATTGTGAATGGGGTAGTTTTCCTAATTATTCTTTCCAATGATTTATCACTTATGTATAAAGTGCATTAGATTTATGTGCATTGATCTTATATCCCACTACTTTACTGAATTCACTTATGAGTTCTAAAAGTTTTCTGGTGGAATTTCCTGGTTCCTCTAAGTATATGATCATATCATCAGCAAATAGGGATAGTTTGAGTTCTTCTTTTCCTATTCGTATTCCTTTAATTTCTTTGGTCTGTCTAATTGCTCTGGCTAGAATCTCAAGGACCATATTCAATCCTTAAAAGGCCCCAACTATGTCATATTTCCCCCAGTTCTTTTTCAAAGTTGAGAAAACTCATACTCAGCAATATTAAATAAATTGTTGAGATCAAGAAGTACCTTCAGTGGAGCTGAGATTCAAACTCCCATTCTAATGAGAGAATTTGTTTGTTTCCACTAGAATTTCCTGGTTCCTCTAAGTATATGATCTTATATCCCACTACTTTACTGAATTCACTTATGAGATCTTGGAGATTATTTCAGGCCCTTTCAAGAAGAGATAGCAGGAGTATAGTTCTAGTTCAGTCTTTATCCAGAGGGTATAAAGAACACACCCAGTGGCATTTCTTTTGTAATATTCTAATATTTAATTAAAGAAAAAAGGACTTAAAACTATATGTCTAGCACTTGCTAAAGAAGCAAATGACAACCTAACCTAGAACATCACAATTCTTTACTCAGAAACTTATTTTTAGAGACATTTCAAGTGATAGTCTCAGATTGAATAATCAGCTCTCATCATTTACATGTCTTTAGGTATAATCTAAGAAATAACAGAAATGTTCAACAACCGTTATTCTATTCCATTACTTCTAGCTACATCTAAACTTAGCCATATCAAAGATTAGCACAGAGTGAAATATTGGAATCCCAAGACATTCATAGTTTATAAAAATTCTACAGCTGGTACTGATATACAATTTTAATTTCATGGTAAATATGCTCAGAGTTATAGCAAGTCATGTAACCATATTTTTTTTATTCTCCTGTACCTACCTCTCCTCCCTTCCTTTCTTTGAGCAGAGGATCATATGTGTGAAAATAAAGGTCTTCATTGAGAGAGAATAGATGTGCTACAGGCTGCATGTGTGAGCAATGGTAGATAAGCAGATGTACTCCTGACCAGTGCTTTTTGAAATAGAACATTTGGCAACTTTGCAGTCAGAGGAGGGATAATAATATCTGAAGTTAGCTACAGGGCTTAGAAGTGTCTAGCCTCTGAAAGGTCAATATGTAATCAACAGGTAAGGAGGAAGCCAGAAGAAATAGCAGCAGGAGAAACAGATAAGGAGCAAAAAGCATCAAAGGAATAGCCTGAGACTTGGGAGATGGCCTCTGGGTGTTTCTTAGGCTGGGAATCTGCAGCACTGACTTTGAGTTTTTCTGACCCTTTTATAATTATGTCATTCATCAAAGAAGCGATACTGGAAATGGAGAGCTAGATTGAGTGATTTGCCTGCTGACTGCAAGGTACTTACAATTCATTCAGGAATGTCAGAGAGACATAGATGAAGGTCTCCCCTTTCAGCTTCACAAAACTGGAAGATAGCCAAAATGATTCTGATCTGTGCAACCTCTTCAGAGTCTGTGGATAAGTGAAGGAACATTCCTAGACTCTTAACTGAGGCATCCCTTCCCCCATAATATTTACTGCTAAGACCAGTGCCTCCATAGCATATTTCATGACATATATAGATACCCTCAGCATAGCAAGTGATACACAACAGGCATAGTTGTCCTTCCATATACGTGGGTTCTATGTCTAAATATTCAACTAACTATGGATCAAAAACATTTTTAAAAAATTCCAGAAAAGTTCCAAAGAGCAAAACTTGAATTTGATTTGCACAAAGCACTACACTGAATTCACATGAATTAAATACTGCAAAGGCACACTGTGCTACAGCCTCCCTCCATTGCACAGGTCTTATCTCTCTCTGGCACTCATTTCTGCAGCATCATTTACCTGCTCCTTACTCAAGTATTATGCAGATAGGTCTATACTGAACAATTGTAGATTGTGTTTCTCTTCATTATTCCCTAAACAATACACTATAATAACTACTTATATAATTTTTACATTGAGTAAGATATTATAAGTAATCTAAAGAAGATTTAAAGTATACAGGAGGATATTATAGACTATATGCAAATACTGTGCCATTTTATATAAGGAACTTGAGCATTCATGGGTTTTGGTATCCTTGGTGTATCCTGGAACCAATCATTCACAGATACTGAGGGATGATTCTACTCACTAAAGGTTGGTAGCCTTTTTCTCTGAATTGAATTTATTTTTGGATACACTAAATTGAGATGCTGGCAGATTACTATATGAAAATGTCAGTATTCATTGGAACACTGAAAATTTGACTCAAGTTCACAAAATAAAAGCAAATTTGTACAATTGGGAAAGGGTGGAAGTAAAAAGGGGACAATGATAACTGTATATTTAGATGCTAAAATGTCTTTTCTTGAGGGATTTCACCTTCAAGTCCTTAACTTTACTATGTACCTTTTGATTATATGTTGGTCAGTGACCTGACTTATGGACCATGTTTATGCTATACATTTTATAATAAAATACATAGATAAGACTTTAAGCCATTTATCCCAGTGTTAGGAAATTTCTTGAATGACTTCTTTCCTGGATAAGTGCTTTCCCACATATCCCAGACCTGATATCCAAGCTCTAGTAATTGCCTCAATATCTACTGTTCATCAACCAAAGTGCTAGTGGTTTGGGTCATGGCCTCTTCTCTTCCCCTTTGCTTGTAAAGAAGAAACACACACATTTTAGATTTCAGTTATGAGCTCTCCTGCTTGACCCTGATGACTTTGAAGCCATGAAATGATCCTTCTCTCTGTTTCATATTTTTCTTTATGAAAAGAGCAAATGGGATTCGTTTGGTAGAAACACAGGATGAAAAGCATTGTAATGGAAACTCAAACTGCCTCAAACACCAGATGCCAAAAGAATAAACCTGGTTAATAATCTAATTTTAAATATATTGTGTGCTTTCTAGCAAAGAAAATAGCAGAAAAAGATAGACAAATAAATGTTTTCTAATGTCCACCTACTTAAGAGGACATTGGGTTCTAACGGGGTTGGGGGTAAGAGGAATAGGAAAAAGAGAAATGCAAGGATATCTGAATTCCTGCTATGTTCCAGTCACCTCAACATATATATTTATATGAAACACTATTTTATTTTCTCTAACCTCTGGAAAACATCTTTAGTTTGGGGGAACTTAAGTCTGTCTTGGTTTAAACATTGATACTCATTAGTTTCCCATAATGAAAGCCCTTTTATCTTTCCTTTAAAAAATAAAAACAGAACTTTTGTTTAAGATGGTATATCAGAAGTTCCCATAACTACCCCCATGTTTGGCAATCCCCCAGAAGGACTCACAGGACTCAGATAAAGTTGCACTCATAGAAAGGCTTTCTACAACAAAGTAGTAAGAATAACCATCTTGGTTAGAAAGGAAAAATTCAGGAATAAAAAGGCATTCCATATGCAGGTTTTCTTATGCTCCTTCCCTTCCGGGAGGGAATCTATAGAGCACATTCTTCCCTCAGTCACAAAAGTGCCTTCTGTGTCCCATGGTCCTGCCTAAGGAAGCCCTTTAGAGACTCAGTGCCTATTGGGGGCTGGTCACACAAGCACCCTCTGCTTGATACATATGAAAATTGCAGACCTCAGAAGAAACACAGTTGTTTATCCTAAATCCTATTATTTAAACAGTTTAGGCACAGTGAACCAATTGTATCAGTTGACTATTGACTAGGACTGCAAAGATGGTGTAACAAATTAATGCTTTCATGTATGGTTATGCCCCCACCACCAACCTGTTTCAAATACATAGAAATGAGAGATAAAATTATTGTAAAAGTAAAATACAAAAAACAGTTGGGTTCACCAAATAACCTCTATGGGCCAGAAACAACAGCAATATACAGAAGATAAAAGTGGTAATAAAATTCAATGTGTAAGTAGAATAAACTTGAAGAATGCAATATTGTTTGAATAAACTAAAGCATAAAATCAGAAATTCATTTATGGAAATTTAGATGAGCCCTAAACTGTTCATTTGCAAGTAGTCTAGCAAACAACAACCACCAAAAAACACACACACACAAAAAAACAAAAAATCAAGTTGAAAATATGGGTTACTTGAAAATACTAGTTGAAAATACTAGATTACTTGCTCAGATTGAATTTAAGCAGAATTAAAGTAAGACATAACCAATGAATCAGTTCTGCTTGTTTTCAGAATCATTTAAGTTTAGTCTTCAAATGATACAAAATATCCCACTAATATTTTTAAATTTAGTCCTGTCCAATAAACTTTCTAGGATAATAGAAATGTTCTTACTGTCCAAAGCAGTAGTAACTAGCCACATGTGACTACTGAGCACTTGAAATGTGGCAAGTGTGACTGGGAGCAGATTTTTTTTTAAGTTTATTTCTTCTTAATTTAAGTTTAAATAGTTTTATTTATATAGTTATATGTAGCTACTGACTTCTGTATTGGAAACACATTTTCTAATTTCTATTTGTAGCTATGTTTACTTTTATCACAGAAGTTTCTTTGAAAATGTCTTAACAAACCAATTGCTTTTGAAGGGCTGTGTACGTATATGGGGTGGGGTGCACGTTTGTCTATCTTTGGGCAGGGTCAACACCATTTGTGAATGTATATATCTAAATATCAGATAGAGAAATTCCAGGACTACTTTTGGTCAACCTAATTTGGCTCAGCTATCAACTCTTCACATTTGTGAAGGACTTATCAAAACTCTATAACCACACCTCATCCATTCAATTGGAGACCCAGTAAACTTCTTGGATACCCAACTTCTTAATGATCTCTTACTGAAAAAGTTAATTTCTCTTAACAAAGAAGAGCAAAGGAGAAAGAGAAGTTAGAAGTGGGTGGCAATGCCCAGCAGAATCTATATTATGTGTGAATAATGGTCAGGTTATAGTTTCTCTTATTATACTTTGCTTTAAAAAATAGGATGGACTATTTTCTACTCTTCCATCAATCATATGTATTGTTGGAAACTAAAGATTCATTGGAACACCGTCTAAATTCTAAAAATACAGAGGTAGTGATGTTGAAACATTAGGCTACACCATGACAATAAGCTTCGGGGAGTGATGTCTGTTTGTTCATTAACTTCATAATGAGTACTGAATGTCTGCAAGGCACATGCACTGTGCTAAGGACAAAGGATGGTGCAAAGATAAATCCCTGCCCTCAAACAATCCTGATCAAGACCTGGCACCTGGAGTGCCAAGTGTCAACAAGAAGCATTCCTCACTGAAATTTCCAATCAGTTCACTTTTGCCTACAATTTTGCTTATGACTATTTCCGAAAAGATCATGTTCAGAAAATTTTCAGTGACATAAAGCCATAATATTCATTCATATAGAAAATAGATATATACTAAGTGAAATATAGTATACTGGTTTGGATCTTGGAAAAAGAAAGAAGTCCTTCATGCAAAAGCTGGTAAAATCTGAATAAAGTCTGAAGTGTAGTTAATAGCTTCTTAGATTTAACAAATGTCCCATCATAATGTTTCATTCACTATAAATGAAGTGTACACGGGAAATCTCTATTCTCTCTTTGCAATCTTTCTATTAATCAAAAATGATTCCAAATTTAAAAGTTTATTAAACACAGACACTGAAGTGTTAGAGGATTGCCCAAAGCCCCTGAGAGCTCTCTCTGGGCTGCCTAGCAGTCAGCTAACTGTGCCTGGGGGCTGCTCTTCCTCAGGAGGAGGAACTGAACATGACCTCAATTTCCCCCAAAGTCTCTGATAACTCCCCAAAGAAGCTGACCATCAAGCCCTGACTATTTGGCAATCTATTTCAAAATATTTTCTTCAGCAGCAACTCTCGCACTTGCTCCACAAAAAAATGTACAGTAAGGAGGTGGGCTCCCATCTTAGATCCTATCCCCAGGATGTGTTCACCTGGCTTCAGACATAACATTTTGAGAGTGCAGGAGACCCATGCATCTTGTTCCTTCTTTCTGCAAATTCTAGCCTTTACCATATTTGCACAAGTCCATTTCATAAATAACATTATGGAAATGTTAAAATTCTTTATTTTTAAATTCTCTATTTTGAACATTTCAATGCTATCTTACTAACAGAAAAAGAAATGTTTGAATAACCTACCTTTTGAAAGTTAAGAATCAAAGGAAGTAGGAAATATAGACAAGGAACTGAAGAGAACACAAGTTTGAATATGACAAAGCTATATCAGTTAGTTTTCAATTCCAAGACTACTCTGAATTGTCATTCTGATTTTGATGCAGAATTTGTGCAAACAAGTGTTTGAGTATAAATACTTAGATGTGCTTATTCAAAGAGCATTGATTTATATAAATCAGACATTTTGACTACTTCCTCACTAATTTTAAGTGTCTAAATGCTTTTTTGTAAGCAGCTATTATAATTATGGAGAGAAAAGATCCATTCATTTGTGTGCATAAACTTAGAGGTTAGGGTGAAGTCACTTTAAATAAGGAAAAATTCAAATTTCGGAAAATGCCTGTAGAAAGCTTTCACTTTTCTCCAGACATTAGTCTGTATACTTAATGAGGAGCATGGCTTGTCTTCACAATTTCAAAGGCAGCTGGAGGTTTTTACACATTGGCATAGACAAGCCTATGCAAGACCTTCTCACATTGTGAACAGGTTTTTAAATAATGTGTGAAAATTCTGAGGTTGTAATATACTTAGTACTCTCACATGACAAATAAGAGAAGAAAAATCAATTCCCACCCTAAGAATGAAAGAGTGGTCCTGCAGGGGCAATATTCCAATTGAATGAACAATTTTGAATTTGGGCAACAGACTTTTCAGAAGAACAGATTTATATCTTTTGTGAAAATGTAGGGCTCTGGGTTTCTTCAAATATTTTCACAGGCAAAAATCAGTAAATTTCTTTGGAGCAGGGAAGAAGAATGAAAAAAGCTGATACAGACAAAGCTTTGCCTGAATCTTTTATCCTCTCATGCCTCTAAGGCTTTCCAGGGGCCTGTGACTGTTATTTTTCTCCTTGATCCTCCCAAATTAGGAAGACTTCTCCGTTTTCTTGATGATCCCAAAACAATAAATTATTTTCAGTCTGCCTAACATACTTTTGAAAAGGGAGTAGAGTCTCTTTCAGCAGTGAAGGAAACCCTAATACAGTCTATATTGTCCTCTGATTACAAGAAAACTACTTGATAAAATACAGGTGGCAATTTCCTGAGAACTGTGAAAGGTTAAAATTTAAAAAGTGGGAGATTTTAGAAAAAAAGCCAGAATGTAGGAAAGGAAGCTACATATAAGTTAAATGGTAATATAAGTACAAAAAAAACTACAAAAGAAATACTGTATTTCTGAACAGAGGGATGGGACAAAGACCCTAACAAGTTTGAGAATGGAGGTGGGAGAAATTCCAGAGAGGAGATAGGCTAAGTAAGAGAAACTCTTACTTTGAAGAGGAACCCATACCAATCTCAAGTTCACTCCTGAACCTGGATGTGGAAGAGAGACCCAAGGCAGTATGGCAAAGGTTTTAAAAATGGAGCTAAAATTCCAACCCCAACTCAAGTCACAGAACATCTGAGAGGCAAATATGCAGGACAGACCCAAAACTGCATAGCAAAAAAACTAAGATTGGAATCTTCACCCACAGAAGGTAAGAGAAAACTTGTGGTTTGAAATTAAGAAGACTGACAACCTGCTAAAACGAAGACCACAAGAACAGTAACCATTCTCTAGAACAAAGAACATCCCACAAGTGAAGGGGTACATTGCAAATAAAACTCAATACTTTTAGAAGATAGGACAATCCTAAATATCTACATGTCCATCAGTAGAACTTTGAAATACATGCAGTAAAAACTGACAGAAGAAACAGAAAAATCCAGTTACATTGGGAGACTCTAGCACCCCTTAAGCAATGGTTAGAACAGGTTGAAAAAATCAAATAGAACATAGAATACCTGAACACTAGCAACTAATTTGGTGTCATTGACATTTATAGAACATCCCAATAACAGCAGAATTTATGTCATTTTCAAGTGCACATGAAATTTTCAGCAAAACAGGCAGTATTCTAGTCATGAAACAAACTTTCACATGTTTTAAAAAACTGAAATCTTACAAATAAGTTCCCTGCGTATGATGGAATTAAACTAGAAACCAATGGCAAGATGTGTAGAAAATCCACAAATATTTGAAAATTAAACAACCAATGACTAAATAACCCATGGTTCAAAATCAAAGTCACATAGGAAATTTGAAAACATTTTGAATTGCATGAAAATTAAAATATGACTTCAAAATATGAGGGATGCAGTTAAAACAGTGCTTTGAGGGAAATGTTTAATATTAGAGATTTATATTAGGAAAGATTACAAATAAATCTCCTTACGAAACTAGTTAATTAACCTCAGAGAAAGTAGATATAAAGAGTTACATGGAAATTAATTAACTGATAAAAGAGAACTAAAGTAATCAATAAAACAAAAAAACTGACTTTTGAAAAGAAGCAATCAAATTGATAAACTTTAGCCTGAGTGAGCAAAAAATTACTTCACAAATTACTTATAGCAGGAATATAAAAGTGGACATCTCTGAAGACCCCAGAAGGTATTAGAAGAATTATAGGGAAATATGGTAAATACCTTTATGTGTATAAATTTAACAATTTGGAAAAAGTGGACAAATTCCTTGAAAAGCACAAACTACAAAGTTCACTTCAAAGTAAATGTGTTATCTGAGCAATCTTATGTCAAAGAAATTGAATTCATACTTTAAAATTGTGTAATATAAAAATCTCCAAGTCAAACAACTTCACTAACAAAGTACAGCAAGAATTTAAAGGAGAAATAATGCTGATATTGCATAATCATTTTGAGAAAGGAAGGAAGGAAATAATACTTCCCAATTAGTTTATGAAACCAGTATTACACTGACTGAATAGCTATAAGAAAACTATAGACTAATATCCCTCATTGAAATATTTTTAAAAAGTGGTAAATAAAATCTGACAATATAAGCATAGTGCATCATGATTAAAAAGGGTTTATCTGAGGAATTCAAGGCTGGTTCAACATTTGAAAATCAATTTATATAATTCCCTACTTCAGTACACTGAAGAACAAAATAAGCATAAACATCCAGTTTCTCTTAAAAAAAATCAGTGACAACTGTAATACCAAGTTGTTGGAATCTCCACTAGCTCATAGGAAGCACCAAATACAAAGGCAAATAGATATGGAATTATTTATTTAAAATCCCATTTAAACAAATGTCCCTAATCATTTGTTTTAGGGACAAATGATGAGCTTTTCATCTCAGAGTTCTCACATACAAGACTCTCATTATTTGACAGTTGTAGTTCATTTCTGACCTGTCTTACTTCCCTGCTGCCCTCTCTTGGCCTTGGCTCTGACAGAAAACAGGAAGAGGCAAGACATCAGCATTATTGTGATCTTTTTGTGGATTGGACATTTGGGCACCCTCAGGAACCCCACTCCCCATGCTTGTTTGACCTTCATCTTAACGACTAGCATCTCTTCAACCTCTAACTGAAGACATTTCTCAGGCAAGGATGTCACTATTCAAGTTTTTTTTTCTGGAAATCAAATAATAAAATCCTTGAGCATGTCCAATTCTGTGAGATGTGTGGTCACATATTTTAGAGTCCGGTCCTGTGAGTTTCAGCAGCCCCGAGCACTGTTGAGGCTCATTGCCGCATCTGTGAATGAGCCGGCACTGCCTGGCCTCTGTGCCCTCCCGCCGGCAGCCCAGGGAGCTTGTTCAGAGGCCACAGCTATCCCGACTGTGTCCTGGAACACAGGGTGTGGGGCAGTGCCCTTTCTTTTCTTCATGTGTTGTACTGTTCTTACTTTGATTTTCCTCATCGCCTAGAGTAGTCTGCTTTTTAAAATAAGGATGTATTTGGAAATTTTATTTAGAATATAACATTCTAATGACTTTTCACCAATAAATGTTCCAAAATTATTTAAGGGAAAATGGACATGTTCATCTGGATGAAATTCATACCCATTTTGCAGGTGAACCATCCAACAGTTTAGGTAGTCAATAAGCTTTCTCTGGGAGTACAACATGTGTATATTGGCACCTTGCATTTCTAGAAAAACACGGTTTCCTTTTGAAATTTGTATGAGGCTCTGAAATTATTTGAAAGAGCTTTTATTGGATATAATAACTCTTCCAACATAAACACATCCTTCCCCTGTCCCTATGCACATGAAAAGTTTTACTCATACTCTGGACCTTTTGTTTTTATTTGTTCTTATTAGTTATACATGACAGTAGAATGTATTTTGACATATGCACATAGGGAGTATAACTTCCCATTCTTCTGGTTGTGCATGATGTGGAATTACATTGGTTAGTAATGTCCAATTTATTCTACTATCTTTCCTATTCCCATTTTCCCTCCCTTCCCTTCATTCCCCTTTGTTTAGTCCAAAGTACTTCTTATCTTCCCTACCCACCCCCCCTTATTGTGATTTAAGATACACATAGCAGAGAAAACATTGGTCTTTGGTTCTTTGGGACTTAGCATCCAGTTCCATCCATTTACCAGCAAATGCCATAATTTCATTTCTCTTTATAGCTGAATAGTATTCCATTGTGTAAATGGGCCACATTTTATTTATCCATTCATCTGTTGAAGGGCACCTAGGCTAATTCCACAGTTTGGCTATTGTGAATTAAGCTGCTGTAAACATTGATGTGACTGTGTCACTGTAATATGCTGATTTTAAGTTCTTTGAGTATAAACCAAATGGTGGTTCCATTCCAAGTTTTCTGAGGAATCTCCATACTGCTTTGTATAGTAGTCATGCCAATTTGCAGTCCCACCAGCAACGTATGTATGTACTTTTTCCCCACATTCTGGACTCTGGACCTTCTTTAGGAACTATCCAAATACCTCCCTTCCTTAAGCTGGATCCTATTCATTCCTGGAGCACCCTGAGTGCTCCTTTCATGTAACACTCTTTGTCCTTGTTTCATGTCACTGTCTGTAATCCCAAGTGACACTAAATTCCATGTGGACATCAAATATGTCTGTTCTGTTTACCCTTATTTTTCACTATCTAGCACAGTGTCTGTATGTAAGATAGAATCAATAAATACACCTTAATGAACAAAAAACTAAATATTTTGTTGCCACCAAGGAAACACTGCATTCAAATTACATTCATGAAGAAATAAAAACATATAATAAGATAGAGAGATTGTTCATTCCCTTTGAAGGAGCAACAATTTTTTCAGAAGAATTTTTTTGAAATGTTTCTGTGATGTATTTTTAACACATAATGTATGATATTATGTGTAATTTCGTTCTATTTTTATTTGGAAAAATATAAATACACACAGATCTACACAGTGGAACTTTAGAGAGAGTTCTTTGTAGTCTACCTTATACTTTGTAAGTTATAAAAATTTAGACAAATAAATCAAAAAGTATAAAAAGAAAATTAAAAATCATTGCTATTCTATTTTAGTTCTGTTGAATGCTAGGATGGCAAGACTTTCAGCATCATAGAAAAAACATATATCCATAGAATGAAATATCAAATTTTACTTTTGCCTGTAGTATAACATATATTGGCTTTTTAATTTTTTTATTGAAGGGCAATAAATATATTGAAAAGTGTAGAAACCATAAATCGTCAGCTTAATAAGTTTTGAGAGAGTAATTGGACTATGATTTTCCTTCTTTGATATGGTCTTTAACTCTTCAAATAGTTTTCAGCTCACATTCTTTCTATCTCCTCCTCAGATTTCTATGTCATATAAAACTTTTTAAAATATTTCTTATGCTTTTTTTTTCTATTTCTTCCAGAATTTCTGTTTCATTTCTGTTGCTCTATTTTCATTATTTCTTATGTTCAGCCATTTTATTTAAACCATCTATTGACTGACTTTTTAATTTTCGTTCCTATGATTTTTTCAATTTTGAAATTCTTGTTTGATTCTTCTTATATATTCCAATTTTTATGAGATCCTCTATCTCTTCATCTATTTTGCCTATCTTTCCCTGTTTTGGGGAGGCATATAAGTTATACCTGTAGTCCTTTTTCTACTAATGACTGTCTGAATCATGTGTGAATCTTGGTACTATTTGGGTTGGGTGTGAATCTTAGCTTTCAAGCTATGGTCTGTATCATGCCCAGAAATAATTTATTGAATGTCAGGTGTTATCTGTAAAAAGAAGAATTCTCTTTCCTTTAAAAAATATTCACTCTTTTCCTCTGCTAGAGATTGAGCTGAATTACATGGCACTTTGCAGTAATTCTGGTAAAATTCCATTTCCCTCCGGTTCAACTCTGTTCCTTTAGTGTGAGTCTCCAGGTTTCAGACCCTAAGACTGATGCATTCACCTATGCTCTTTCAGCTAGAGGTTCTGGACAGAATCTTTCCACGTCAGTACCTTGAGGATACTGAAATACCTTGTTTCCCAGTGGCTTTCTGCTTAGCTTCAAGGCCCCTTGATTCTTGTAATTTCAGAATTCAATAAATACCTTAAAGAGGAAATGATCCTTTATCAGGCCTAATTCTCCATATCATCTTTCTTATTGGGAGCTTGTCCCCAGAATTTCAGTTGTTGTCTGTCAAATTTAGGAATTCCCAAAATTCTGTTTGTTCCTTCATCACTCAACTGGCCCCTCTGCTAAGGAAAACCATGGGTTCTCAACCTCTTGCCTTATACCCACAATCACCAAGTGCCCCACCACCCCAGGATTAATTTGGCTGCAGAAGATCATCTCACTTCTCTCCAATTACCTCATCCCTATAATTTTGGTCCTTATACACCTTTTAAAGGTCTTGGATTGAAGACCTGCAGACTTTAAATAATTGTTCACTATTGTCTTTTTAACAGATTTTTTATTGTTTTATTTGATCTAATTAGTTGTACATGACAATGGAATGCATTTATACATTTTGATAAATCATACATAAATGGAGTGTAATTTCTCATTTTTCTGATTGTACATATTGTAGGGTCACATTAGTCATGTAGTCATATATGCATATAAGTTAATAATGTCTGTTTCACTCTACTATACTTCCTACCCCCATTCCCCTTCCCCACCCTTCACTCCCCTCTACCTAATCTAAAGTAACTCTCTTCTTCCCTAGCCCTGCCTTAATGTGAATTAGCATCCTTTTTAATTAGTTTTTTAATGATCCTCAGTGATAGCAATGATTTGTATCACCTGCTCTAAAAAAATTAGAAACAAATCTCACATGAATTTTTTCCAAATCTCTAATTTTTACAAAGACAAAATTGTCATTGTTTTTAAAAGAAACTCACAACAAGTAGTAAATGATGTGTGATTTAATGGAAAGTAAGTTGTAAAAGAGATTTCTAACAATTAATTTCTTATAATTAATTAGTGTATAAAAATCTACTGCAGAATTCAAAAAGCTAGAAGAAAAGAATTTGGATGTTTTCACCATTAAAAAAAGTTAATGGTATATATCTTTGTCATCATATTATTGAGGCTAATCTAAAGATAATAAGTGTTTGAAAAGATAGACATGTTAAACCTGATTTAAAATAATTTAATGTATACTTGTAAAATACATGATACCTCCATAAATAGGTATAATTTTTATATTTATCAGATTTTTATATGTATCAGATTTTCAGTGAAAAACAAATTTATATTTTAAAAAGCAGATATCAACTTTTTAAAAGAACATGTTGTTTACATGTATTTTTTAATTATGAGATTTTTATCAAGCCTGTTTGGTATATTTGATGAAATTATCTATAATTATGAGTTACTCAGAACCACAAGGCCTCATGGAGTTCTTTTCCCTTCCTATTATGTTGGTCTTTACTATTGAAAAGTGTGAATTGTCTTAATTTTCTGCCTTTTGGAATAATGCCAGGAGAGTCTTTAATACTTGGCTTTTTCTTGGCTCCCTTAGTTCTCTCTAATTTTGTGATACTTTATTCATTGATTTCATTATATCAATAATTTAGTTAGAATTTGAATAGTTTCCACTGAAATTGCATCAGTCCCCCTTTTTTCATTTTAAGAGTAAAAGAACAATTGATTATTAGAGCAATAAAATAATGAAATACCACATGTACTATTATGAGTTCATAAAAAATAATTAGGTATTTCTTCAGGTACTTATTACATTAGTAGGTACTTATTTTGAAGCACATAGTATTATTCTGTTTATCTGGTTTATGCTGTGCAATAAACACAAGTGCAAATTCTTCAGTGGCAGCTTAAAGTAGAAATTAAGCTTGAATAGAACTTCATAAATAATAATGTCACTTTGTCTTAGCATTGCCTTTTTGAAAGGAAAAAAAACATTTTTTGCTTATAATCAGTTGCAAACTAAAATTAATAGTTTAAATATTAAGAATTGACGTATAATGGTGGTTAATAATTAGCTCTAAATTCAGGCCACATTCTACAGAATATAATTAGATTGATATGCTGAAAAGACTGTGTACCCTCTAGTTACATAGGAGCTAATTATTTTTTTCTATATCACTCATTGAATATGCATGAGCTTAAAGAGACATGCCTGGAAAATTCTTTCATCAAGGAAATAAAGTAACAACCCTTAGCCTCATATGACTACTAATTTACTGAACCATAAAAACCAATATAAACCAATTCATCAATCTTCTCCTTAAAGAACCTTCTAATCCTTAAAACTATCTTTCCCTCCCCATGCGCTCCAACACCCACACCCACACATTTTTTGTAGCAGTGATAAATAAATATGAACTGGCTAAAACCATGTTGAGTTTTTTCTTAAACCACTGGAAGAAATCAGAGAACATTAGTGCTTTTCCAAGTAATATTTTCCCCTAGGTTTTTGTTTACTCATGTCTTGGGGTCGTTGGAAAGATGGACAGAAAATTCTTTCTGGAAAGATTGCAGGAAGAATTACAATTTTAAAGTACCTGGGGCTTATACTCAAAAGGAATTTTAGTCAGTGGACAGCATTGGTACTCGTTCACACAGTCAAAGAACTCTTGGGTTAGAAAGAGACCTTACAATCACACACCTGATGCTGAAATGCTGCCTTCGGTTTGCTCCTCAGGTTTCCTGGTTGTTACAAGGTACTTTCAGTGAGTGGAAATCCATGTACTCCACAGCAGTGTAGGACATTCTTAAACCATGAACTTAAATCTCCAGGAGCTTTTACTCAGATGCCCTCCAAAAGTACAAAGTCAGTCTCTAATACATGCACTTAGATATTGGAAAACCTCCACACTGCTAGACCTGAGCTTTGTCCTCTTCAACTAGTCCCCATTTTACTTAATTTTAAGTACTTTCCCAAATAAATATTTATTGTCATTGGAGTCAAAATTACTGTTAGGAACCGAGATATATTAAAATAGCTTTTCGAGTATACCTCCTCAAAAAAGAAGTTTGAGGAAGGAAAACTTTACAAAGAAAAATAAGCCCTGATGAGCTAGGAGTACTTGTTCGTTCACTCACATGTTCAACAACATAGGAGAGCACTCACTGTGCTCAAGACTGTTCAGGGTGCTGAGAATTCAGAAATAACATCTAAAAATCATTCACTGAATGAATCAATGAAAGAAAAACAAGATGGATGAGATAGCATGTGTCCTCGAAAAACTCACAGTCTAGTGAATGTCAGTTCAAAAATTGCTTGATCCCTTTCTTACTTACAATATTCTGAATTATCTCCCAAGCGTCCATAAGATTTTAGATTTAAATCATTAGGTATATTTATGTTTTATGACTTCAAAATATTTCTACAACGTGACAGGAAAAGAAGTGTTCAGACTGATTTAATCTTCTGGGAAGCACTTTAATAAATTGTGCACCCCACTAATAGATCTTCAGAAAAGACTGAAATGCTATTTATGACCCCATATTTGGAACACAGTACTCAGCATGTCTCAAAAACTTCATCTCCTGTTAACCATATCTGTTAATTTACCATCTGTTCTTGGCAACAGTGAGTTCCAGAAAAGAATGATTCACAAATCAATTAGTATTTACTTTTAATTTTAAATTATAATTTCTTAATGATCATAACAAAAATATGCCTAATGAGTCAAAAAAAAAAAATGATGGGAACAAATTACAAGATTCTGAAATCTTCACCCATCAACCAGCTCATCATTCTTGCTCCAGCATTCTATTTTCTGCTTGCATTGTAGTAGGACTTGAAATTACTATGGATTGTTTTATATTCGGGGAAAATATGTAAGGAGTTGATACTTTATCTTAGGGTTATTTGGAGTTAGAAAGTGAGATTTTGTCAACATCACATTGGGCTAAATAACTACATGAGAAGGAGTGTGACAAACAGTTAATATTGAGAATTTAATTTGTTTGCTTCTTCTGAGTTTCACCATTGAGTTTTCCATGGGAAAGCGCTCCCTAAAACCACACTTTATTGGCTCTAATTAAGAATGCATCCAGTAGTGTTCTCTCAGGCTTTGGATGCCTGCTGGCTTAATTTTTAAGCTTCTCCATTCTCGATAAAAGTGCTGAATTGAATTTAAAAGTCTATTCCTACAGAATTACCCCTTAGTGTGCACACCACTCACACTTCTGCAGAAAAGATTAAAATACTATTTACTACATATAGCAGACTTTTTTTAAATGAATGGAAAATAAGTCTACAGTTTAGCAATAATTTTGAAATGAAAGATTATGTCAAACATGTTTTTTTGTTGTTGTTGTTTTCTGCTTTATTTTTAACCCAGAGCCAAGATAGAAGTTACCACTAGAGACATAGAACCTAAGAAAATAACTGTTGAAATTCAGTGAACAGATTTGTATTCCTTATTTTCAAAGACTTGAAAGTTAGTTATTTCTTAAAACCAAGGTGCATATGACTAACTTGGGGGTTTTCTCATTAGGTGGACCCGTTTACATCACCTTTGACTAGACATCATGAGTCCTCCTTCCATATTAATTCTTGTATCTCACTCCATTGATGAAGAGATGGCAACCCCTTTCCCTTAGTGACTGCTGCTAAATGGCCTGCATTTGTTTTTTTGTTTGTTTGTTTGTTTTTAGGGAACTATTCAATATCATGCTGGCTGATTATAGTCTTCCTACAATTGAAGTAGAAAAAAATTCATATGCCAAATTGTTTATTCAATTGCCTATCAAATGAATATTGTGTCCTATTATTTGTCAGGCATCATGCTAAACTAAGGAGCCCAAATAAACTTATGTATAAAAAGAATTAATAAAACAGAGTGTCAGGTACTACGAAGAGGTGAATTCCATGTACAGAGAGGCTCAAATGATTCAGAAACTAAGTCTGCTTGGGAAAATCTTATTAGACTTGAAGAAGGTGGAAGTTCTTTGACAGAAATCTAAAAGGTGAAAGAAGGGTTGAACTGGTGAAAGATGGTAGGTTTGGCAAGAGAAAGGTCTTCCAAGGCCTTAGGATTAGCCCTTGTATAAAGGTGCAGATATGTGAGATGGAAGAAATTATGGAAATATCAATGTGAACTTTTATTAAATTCAATACTTTTCTATTTCAACTGGATCAAAATATTTATTTGGCATGTTTATGGTGATCCCCATTGGGTGTGAAATAATCTGATCTCTAAAAACATCACTATCTGTGGTGAATAGCAGTGAGGATGGTAAACATGAGAAATGGAAGAACTGAAGAGTGTAGGAGAGACCTGATGGTGATCATTAATGGGATGATAACAGGTGACAGCTAAAAAAGGTCAGATTCTTGATATAAATCGAAGGTAAACCAACAGGAGTTACTGACAAAGCATAAGAATGCGATTTGTGGAGGAAAGAGGATTAAGCATGATTCCTAGGTTTGGGGCCTGGGGAAGCGAACCTGGCAAGTACTACCATTTCCTAAATGCAAGAAGAATCTAGAAGGTGTGTATGTTCTTATGTGCATATGTACCTATCCCCAAGCATGCATATATGTTAGGGTGGAAGAACAAACAAAGATGCTATTTGTCTATGGTAAGTTTCAGATGCTTTTATAGAGTTGTCATGAGGCAGTTATATGTAAAGTGTAATGATCAGTGGAGATGCAAGTTGGAGATATGCAGATGGTATTAATGTCATGGAACAATATGGGATCAGCTGTGGAGTCAGTATAAGCTGAGAAATATGAGGGTAAAGAACTGAACCGACATTTAGGTAAGAAAAATGGAGGAGCCAGCAAAGATGACTGAGCAAGAAGTAGTAGTGACTATTATATTTCTGAACTTGTGAGAAGGAAATATTGAAAAGATAAGGGAAAGTAAACTATGTCAAATTTTTCTAAGAAGCTCAGCAAGATAAGAAAAGAGAAGTCACCATTGAGTCTGGCAACATGGAGATCCTTGGTAAACATTAAAAAGTCAATGCTAGTGAATAGTGAACCAGGAGATGAAAGCCTGATTGGAATGGGCTGTGTAAGCATAAATGGAACATTTTGCTTTGAAGGAGAGTAGAGAAATGGGAAGAAAATCAAGAGAAATATACGTCGAGACAGATTTTATTTTAGGTGAAGAAATATTTATTTTAATATTACTGCTCATGTAATTAAAATGAGAAATATAACAGCAGATAGGACTAATCCATTGGTAAGTGGGCACATTTCAAATACAGAAAATACGAAATAGTTGTAAAAGTCATTTCCATGAATAGATAAGAGAAGCAAGGATTCAGTGCCCACTGAAAAGTGGGCCTTAGTTAGCTAAAGGATGAATTCATTCAATTGATCATACAGGGTATTACATAAATCAGCTTCATGGATGTTAAAACCCCTTATAGTTACAGAACTTATGACTAAGAAGGAGACAGGGCTAAATCTTCAGTGAATGAGGAGTGACTAAGAGGTTGAGAGATAACTGTAACAGATAAGGTTAGTTGGGGATATAGTTTGAAGTATTCTTTAAAGAAAATTGCTTTTTTGAAGAAGAAATCAGAGAAATATGGAGTAAACAGCTCATTTGACTCATCCATACCCAGTATATTCATATGAGAAAAAAGTCACCATGACTTGAGAAATCAGAGCTTTCCCAGTGTGTCAAGTTTAGCTGGGGCAACTAGGTGAAGAGAACATTCTAAGAATACTGAAAACATGGGAAATTTACACAAAGAGCACTTATCTCCAAAATTTATAAAGAACTTACAAAACTTCGCACCAAAAATACGAAGAAACTGATCAATAAATGGGCCAAGGAACTGGACAGACACTTTACAGAAGAAGATATACAGGTGATAAATAAGTATATGTAAAAGTGTTCAACATCTCTAGTAATTACAGAAGTGCAAATTAAAACAACTCTAAGATTTTATCTTACTCCAATTAGAATGGCTATTATCAAGAACACAAATAATAATAGATGTTGGCATGGATGTGGGGGAAAAGGCACACTTTTACATTGCTGGTGGAGTTGCAAATTGGTGCAGCCACTCTGGAAAGCAGTGTGGAGAATCCTCAGAAAACTTGAAATGGATCCACCTTTTGACCCAGTTATCCCACTCCTCGGTTTATACCCAAAGGCCTTAAGGTCAGCATACTATAGTAACGTAGCCATATCAATGTTTATAGCAGCTCAGTTCACAATAGCTAGATTGTGGAACCAACCTATATGCCCTTCAACAGAGGAATGGGTAAAGAAACTGTGGATATATACACAATGGAATATTATTCAACCATGAAGAAGAATAATATTATGGCATTTGCAGGTAATTGGATGGAGTTGGAGAATATCATGCTAAGCAAAATAAGCCAATCCCAAAAAACCAAAGGCTGAATGTTTTCCTTGATAAGTGGATGATGATATATAATGGGGGTAGGGGAGTGTGGAGTGAGAGAAGAATGGAGGAACTTTATATAGAAGGAAATGAGAGGGAGGAGGGTATGAAAAATCATGGAATGAGACAGACATCATTACCCTATGTACATGTACGATTACACAATGGTATGAATCTACATCGTATACAACCATAGAAACGAAATGATGTACCCCATTTGTGTACAATGAATCAAAATGCAGCCTGTAAAAAATAAATACATAAATAAATAAGTAAAAATTTTTAAAAAGTTGGTTCTAGTGATTGTGTCCTTCTTGGAGTGGTGTGTTGAAGTTGGTAGTGAAGTGATAGATGGCGTCATGGTGTGGTAGCATGGTGATGCTCTGTACCCATCTCTGCACAAGAGAACCTCATGGTTAGCAGACAGCCTCCAGCTGCCTCACCTTAGTGATTTGCTGCTGTGTTCACCCAGGGGCCATATTCTCCCTGGGTACTGGCAGTCACACTGAGCATTCAATAGACACAGGTCTATTCTTGCACAAAGCAGGATTTCCCTCCGGGCTAAGCCTCCCTGAGGGTGCTAATCAATACTTTCCTAGAGCTGCCCTGCTACTTCCTCCCAAATCTTTCTTCTTTTCCCTCTTTCTTTTCAGGTGTCAAACCTATCTCTAGGTCTGAGGCTTTTCTAACCTGTCTGTCCTTTTCCCTATTATGGCTGATAAGCATTCCGCATAATAAATCTCTTGCTCTTCTAACTCCATCTTGGCATGTGCTCCAAGGAGAACATGAACTAGTACACCCGAAGAGCAGTGAAGAGACCATAGAGCTAGAAGTCAAGTGTGGGGAGTTTTACAAGGAACTCACAGGGTTCTAAGGGCTTCTATTGGATCTCATAGACAGATTGTGTTCAGGAATGAAATGGTCCACCTGAAATAATGGATTTTATGTAACCCTTTCTGTAGGTGATATCTCAAATAGGATGATACAAAAGCTTTGCTATCACTATGTACATTATTATCCTCCTTATATACCAAGTTCAGAATATTACAAAATAACAATCAAGAAAGTCAGGAAAAATGTGTTGAGGGCTTGTTCTACGTCAGGCATTGGTCTGGAGGCTTTTTCATTGCTTCTGAATACTTTTACTGAGTATTAAGGTTGATGGGGACACCATCTTGAGACAAATTAGAACCAACACTTGTTTTTTAAAAAAATTACTTCCTGCCTTGCTTGTAGCAGCACCGTGTCTGTCTTAAAGTAAACATGTTCACAATCTGCCGTCTAATATGAATTCTCTCTGCTATCTTGCTGACTGGATTCTTCCTGTTTCTCTCAGCTGCATCTCAATTTCCCTCCTTGAATGGAGCTAACAAAGGGTCTCTTTCTTGCTGTTGCATGTTGCGAACGTTTCAAAAATGACAACATACCTCCAGGATACTGGAACGCTTGAAAATTGGCGCCTTCATAAAAGGAGTTTCTTGTGTTGTCCACTTCAGGGGTTCCTGCCTAACAGGTATTTCTACTGCTTTCCCAGTAGACAGCCCAGCCTGAGTGAAGGCAAATAAATGTTAGTCCCCCAAATCACAAGTAACAGCGCTGTGAGCTTCAGGTTCCTTTGAACTTTTGGATTACTCATTTGACTTTTTTCTGCCCTGTTCTGGAATGGTGGATGTTTAAAATCTCAAACCTCTACACTCCTTTCTTCTTCCCCTTAGTAAAAGGCTTAATTAGGAGCAAAATGTGTCTTTGCATCATAAACACATTTTAGAAGTTAACAGGAGTTCTTGGCCCCTGTTAAATACTAACCAAATGTGTTAAAATCAGCAATTTGATGTTGTCATACAGACAGCTGGAGAATGGGGGAGGGGGGATTGAGGGAATGTCTCACAGCTGGAGAACCCAGCAGGAAATTGCACTATTGGAGACTTGCAACTAAATGATCAACAAAATAGGAAAATACAGAGAATATGAATATACCAATGAGAAGGAATGTGTAAGTAGCTAGCCCAGCCAGGTCACAGAATCGGTATGAGACTACAGCTTTAAATAGATAAAATTAAAAATAACTATATGAAAATTATCTAATTAGGCAATTCCATTTACTAAAATTAAATATAAAATCCACTAAATGCCTACTACTATAAATTTTCATGCACGTGAGCTGTGATTTTACTCAAATTTTTAGTGAACTTACTGCTAAACACTTGGAAGTCATTTACAATGAACTTTAGCCATAAAAATTGCAAGAGTTGGACAGTTGCTAATGACTTTTCACCTAGACATGACACTCCTGGAAACAGAGCACAGAAAACAGCGTGCGAATGAAGTAAGGTAGTTCTATCAATGACAAAAGATTTTCAAACAATGAAAATTGTTTTAGAAATTATACAATGCCATCACAAAAAATATTATGAAGACTATTTGCATTTAGGAATTAATTTTTATGTGTTAAGTGATATTAAGTGATCTTTGTTGTCTTCTGAAATTAGTTCTTGCAAGTTAACACCAAAGAATAGTGCAAGTTTCTTCCGTGCTACAAATAATATAATTATCCCATTGATTACTAATCCTCATCACCTCATAACAGTTTCAGTGAGGGACAACTACAAATTCCATAAGGTGGTAGACTGATAGAAGAATCCTCTGAGGTAGAAAGTACAATGTTTTGATGGACTTTTGCCTCCATTCCTTAGGGAGCAGAGAAAGGGCTTCACCTCCCCTGGGGGAGTCCAAAAAATGTTCATAGTGGTAGACCTCCTCACATGTGAATGCTGTATAATTGATTTTTTAGTAGACAGCCAAGCTATAAGATAAGAGAACAATACAAATAACCTTTAGTTGAAATTTCTGTCCCTATATGATTAAGAGATGAAAGAAAATTAGTAAGTAATTCTACTTGTCATCCCCAAAGCATGCCATCTATGGTATCTTCAGTTCACAGGTAGAGCTGTGAATAAGTCTACTCAAACACATAACTCTGAACATCTCATTTGTTAAATCAGTAACACATAGCATTGCGTGTTTTAATAATTTTTGAGAAAGTGTGCTCTCTATGATTTATGTTCTGCCCTTTTGTAAGTACATGTTCTTTCTTGAAATCAGAAGTCCCATGGTTTGAGTCCAAAGCAAGATTTAATTTTAAAGTATCAAGGATTTAAAACTCCAAGGATCATTTGTAATTTGACAAGCAACATATCCTAAAATAGTGCTTCCCGAAAATGCATTTTACCAAACACTGTAAAATGCTTTCTTGTAAAACAGTTGTCTTTCTTCTTTGAGATTCACAACTCACGCTATCATGATTTAAAAGTTGAAAAATGTTTCCATTTAAAAAAAACTAATGATTAAATTTCTACACTGATACGCCTCTCGATACTCAATCCTAATTTGGTGACAATGTCCAATGAGGATCTGTGGAGTAAATATTTCATGGAAGTGTCTTTATAATCTTTATAAGTTCTCTCAGAACACAGAGTGAAGTGGGGAACTTTTCCTTTCTTGCCTCTCCATCTTGTAGGCAGTAATTAAAGTTCATTAAAAAAGAAAAAGAAAAGACAGAGACTAAATGAAAACATTAGCACAGAAATTGGACAGGATAAAAGATGGAGAGAGATTGTGAGGTAGCTGGAAGACAATGGGGCCCTTTCCTGAAAACCAAAAGAGGCAAGTGAGAGCACCACCTCAGGGGAGAGACTTCCAGCCCAGCCCAACTGCTCTCAAAGTTCATTCACCAAAAAGATTTGGACTAAAAAGGCAGTTGGCACAATGGTTGGAGCTTGGCAAATGAGTAGAAGATAAAGATAGAGACATTGTTTAGGTCTGCATATGGGATGGAGAAAGGAGAAGGATCTTAGAACTTTCCAGAAGAAAATTTTCTTTGTTTTCTCTCTGGGGAAGATAATCACTGCTTTGGTTGCAGGTAGTATGTAAAGTAAGAGTCTAAAATAGAACCAAGGAGGAAAACAGAAAATGCTCCTGGGTGGGTTGAAAAACAGCCTTGCCAAGCTCCATAGAGCATCAGTATATCAAATGAGCATCCAAGGTCCAGATCTGTCAATTCCACTCCCTTCAGATGCAATGGGTTCTTAAAAATGCATCTATGTTATATTTAAATGAGCAAAACCTATCAGCCTCTCTTCAGAATTTACAGAGATGGAAAGCAGCTGAGAGGTTTTTTTTTGTTTTTTTTTTTTTTTTTTTTTTTTTTAGCGAAAATGACAAATAGCAAGGTTTGTCATTTAAGATCTACCCTTACCTAATTCTGACTGCAAGGAAAGTGATTTGCATCAATTAACTAACTTCAGATGGATGAAGTCAGTTCTAATTTTCCCCACACCACTAGAACAACTAGCCTGCAAAATTATAAATGGGCTACAAGCCTAGAGGAAAGAGGGAGGGCTTCCTTCAGGAACTTCAGAATAGCTGTTCATCTTTCTCTTCTCCTGCCATAGTGAGCTGGGACAGGGAACTGGGGTTGTCGTTATTAATATGCCTGTGAGGACCAGGAATTTTAGCAATACAGGTGGCTTTTACTAAGCACTTACCATGTGCTAAAGATTGTCCTCCGGATTTTGTATCCATTTTCTCACTTCATCCTCAAAACCACTGCATGGGAAGGTGGACACTTGTACTATCCCAGATTTGCAGATGGGTGAACTAAGCAAGGAGAAGGACTAGAAAGTAAATGTAGAAGAACTGAGAGAGAACCCCAAGGAAGTACCCACTGAACTGTAGACAGTTCAATCTAGCAAATACCATGGAAACTATTTAGGAACAAACCAGAGGTAATTTGCTCCCCTTTGATAAAGATTGGCGATATTTTTCTTAGCTGGGTGAAGGGAGATGCTACTGATATCTGGTGGGTGCAAGCTAAGAATGTTGCCAAACATCCTACAATGCACAGGACAGGCCCCCATACCTAAGAACTCTCCAACCCCAAATATCTATAGTGCAGAGGCTGAGAAACTCTTATTTAGAGGAATCCTTTTATTTTACACAGGAGGACACTGAGCTCCAGAGAGGCTTAAGTATCATAGAATGATTTAGAATTTAGATTTGTCCTTTAACTTCCCCAAGTCTCCTTTGCAACATCTATAAAGTTAATTGAAAGCACTTCCTAGTTTTGTTAAGCCAACTGAGTATTCCATGGAACCCTGGAGCACCAAAGTTGGCACACTACCAAACCTCAGTCAACAGGTGGCTTGTCCACTGGTTAGTGGTCCAACTGCCAGTTCTGATCCACTACATCTTTATGGGACTTGTACAAATGCCAACAACAAATTCTACTCTGAAACACCCACCCCATCTTGTAGTTGAGTCTACCTATAACCAAGAAACCCAATAAAATAATGCCCAGCCTGACACTCGGGCAAAAGAAGGGATTCAAGCAAGACCAGTGGACATCAAGAGAAATGGTGGGAGAAGTGTTACCAAAAAAAAAAAAAAAAAAAAAAAAAAGATGAAAAGATGACTGAAAGAAAAGAGAAGACAGAGGAGCAGCAACATCCCCGAGGAATTAGAAAACAATATAGAAAAAGCCACCTGCTGAATCTGCTGGTTAAGGTCTAGACATGGTGGGCACAAACCACCAAGTGAATCCACCTGCTGCGCACCTCTTGGAGCTAACAGAACTCTGCACAAAGTGGAAAGAAGCTCTGCCTTTAGAGAGACAAAGCTGGAGACACCATGTAAATAGACTCTCCCAGTGGATCAAAGTGCTACTTATCATCCCTCCTAGAGAGAAAAAAAATCACTGAGGCCCCCTGATGGGTGTGCTCCAACAAATATTCGAGCAACTATTCCAAAGAACAGACTTGCTTTGATCCCTGAATGAGGCTAGAAGCTGCATTTTTCTGATTACACTGCATCTTACCCGCTCCCTTGTTGATATCAAACCACATTTCTTCCCTATTAAAATAGAGAGCATTTTTTATTCTAAGGAGCTTTTCTAAAAGTTTTTTCTCTCTTTCCTTTTCCTAACCAGTGCTCAGTTTGAGTGGAAAGTTTTCTGATATGTACTCTAAAAGTAATGTCAGGCTTTCTGCAACTAGTAACCCTATGCTTTTCCCCTAAAGCTATTGCTGAGCGCAGCAATTTGAGCTAAGAAAAAAATCCTTCCCAATAGTATTAGGAGGGTGATATGTTATTCAGGGGGCTCTACCTAGAAAACAGGAACAAAAATCCCTAAACCAAATATCTGAAGGTATTCAAGGTGGCAACTTGTCATTAAATTTATTTTCTCAAGGGGATTATGGACACGATAGCTAATAGATGTATATTCCCTTCTTTCTGGCTATCAACTGTTATTTAGAATTTCATTTCATGCAGAAGGCAGGATAGATGCTGCAATGAAAAATGATGACCAACATTTGCAGTACAATTGATTTTTTAGAAGAAAACCAAGCTATAGGGCAAGAGAATGGCACAAAAAACCACCAGTTGAAATTTCTGCCCCTACATGAATAAGAAATCAAAGATTAGCAGGTAGTTTTATTAAGATGTCATCCCTGAAGCATGCCAACTGTGATATTTGTGGGAGTGTTTGATTCCTAGGTGAGGATGTGAATGAAATAACTCAAGATAGTAACTTTGATTTTAAGTATTTACAAGTAGCACCAACAACTTGAGTTGGACACATGTTAAAGCACTTTATGTGTATCATTGCATTTAATTCTCACAGCAGGTAAGTATTAGCCTCATTTTAAAGAAGAAGAAACCGAGGCAAAATTGAAAAAAAAAAAAAAAGTTTAAGTATTATGCCTTGAGTTTTACCACTAGCAAAAGGTTAAGTCTTAAAGACTGTTCATAAACATTTCAGATTTCTTGAAGTTCATGAGAGAATTGCACTTCCCTCCCTTTGAAATTAAACATACCCTGGTGACTTGTGTTGGTCAAGGAAATATGTAAATAAGTTATTGAATAATCTCTAGGCAGAATTTCTGAAGAGCCAATGATTAATCTACAATGTTTACTTTACTCTGATCTGAAGACCACTGGAGTTAGTATCAGGATTGAAACTGCATCAGCCTATGTTTCTGAGTAACTGGGATGATTGTAGGCCTCCTACCAACCTGTGTGGGACATTTAGTATAAGCAAAAAAAAAAAAAAAGTTCCTGTGCTGTCAAATCTCTACAAATTTGAGGGCTGGCTCTTGGTGGAGCATGCTCCAACCTATCCCAGTTGATACAGTGGTACTGCTAGAATTTGCATCCTGAATCTGCTTGCAATATCACTAGTTAACACCGATTCCCGAGTTCAGAGTTTGCTTCTCCCCTCAATGAGCTTGCAGTCTGTTGGGTAAAATGAATACACACTGCGAAAGAAAGACACACAAATGAACATATACAGTCAAGTAAGAACTCTAGAAAGAACCAAAGAATTTAGAACATAATGAGTACAGACTAAGTGAATGGAAGTTCAGAGAATAGGAATATCAGTGTAGCCAGGGGTTTTGTTCCAAGCCTGCTGAGCTGAAAGGATGAGAAACCCATTCTAATTAGCTTGAGTCTAAAGAGAAACTTGGTGTCAGCTTATAAGTCTCTTGACATCTACAGCAGAGAAATAAGAACAACTCATCCTTCTGTGTGCTGGAAGAAGCCCTGGAAAGTCAGCAGTTTTGCTTATTTACTAAGAAGTTGCAATTATTCTCTGATCTCTGTTTCCCTTGGCTTTCTTATTCTCTTTATTTCTCAACTCTTCTGCTTGGGCCAACATAGCTGTCAATCTCATGTACCAGATCCATCTCTCCTGCCACTGGAAAGGCTCTGCACCACTTAGTTCCAGTTATTGAAAGAAAGAATCGGCATTGCTTAAATGGTTTCCCTTTGGCCAGGCATAAACCTCTGACCAGTTTACTGACCAGGAGAGGATCCCACAGGCCATAGGAATGTCTATGCCAATTTCTTCAGCAAGAAAGGAGTGGGCTAATGAGGCCAAAGAAAATGTGTGGTTAGTAGAGAATTTAAGATGGATTTAAAGAAAGATGTAAGGATGTGATTTAGGTAAGTTTGGCCAGAGAATAGCAGGAGGTAATGACACCATGCCTGCTTTTTTGTAGAGACTGAAGGTCCTACCGTGGCTAGAGAGAAAAGGCTCAGGGTGCTAGGGTGGGGAGGGTTTTGTAAAAGGAAGATGAGTCAGCAAAGGATGCTCATCAGTGACCTTTGCTTTACCTAAAGCTCATTTTGCCAATCTGTTCTCAGTTCTGCAGCTGCGCTTCTGATTATTTCCAAAGTTGTGCTGTGAGCTCCAATCCAAAAGAATGTACATCCTGATCTAAATAGTCTTATTTTCACATGAGCTTCTCTTAATCTTACTCAATGATGTCTAAAGATTTTTGGAAATTAACAATCATTCTTATGTTCCCTGCAAGATGGTTGCTGCCTTGAGAGAAGGAACTGTATTTTATCCCTGTTCCTAGGACCAAGTTCAGTCCCTTCACATAACAAGCTTCATAAATACTTAATTAATAGAAGGGTGAAAGATAAACAAACCTTGAATTGTGAAAAACAAAGAAAAACACTGACTTATTTTGGCAACACCACAAAGGTTTGGAGTTCTTAGAAAAACTAAAAGCCTGTAATATCTTGGGAGATACTCTAGAGAACTTCTAAACCTCGGTCATGACCACCAGAAATCTTCCTCTGCTTACCCACTAGTCTTGAGGTGGTCGTGAGACTCCCTCCCCCTTTTTCAAATTAACAAACCACTGTTCAAAATAATGTATTATTTTAAAAATCTGAATCAAGTTTATAACACAATAATATGCTCTATTATTATTAGACCAGTAGCTCATATGTCAGTATATTGGCTAGAAGTACCAAGGGGTTTTCAAACCATAATCTGAATCCCCCAGCTGTACCTGGTCTTACAAAAGTCACTTTAGCCCTTTTAATATAAAAAAAATTGATATAATAATATGTATGTCATATATTTGGTGTGAAGATTGTGTGAAAAAAACAGAATAAAATTCTTAACCCAATGGTACACAGTAGGTGTCAAGAAATACTAGGTTTTTTCTTATCTTCCTCTCCTTGCTTCAGTGGAAATTGCCTTTTGCTGAGCTGAGAGATGTCACATAGCTATGTGCTATATTGCTCTTTGGACAGACGGACCTGCTGCAATTTAGACTGCTGAATAGAATCCCTGGTGTTAAATCCTACAGCCACTCAGCCCCAATGGCCTTTGATCTCTCTGAAGAGCTTCATCTTCTCTGGTTAGTGGCTGTGCCTCCTTGTGGTTCTGGAATAACAGAAGGTCAGAGCAGGGCCGGACTATTGCAAATGACAGACTCTCCCAGGCATTGCAATTAGGTTCATTTCCTGTTATGACAATGATGGTAACAAGAATTGAAAACAACACAAACCCATTCTTGAGACCAAAGTTTTAATAAAAATGGGAAATTTTACAGCAGCTATTGTTCCCAGAAAAGGCTTCTTGTTGTAATTGTGTGGATTATTTGTCTGTATTACTTGTTTTTCATAATCTTGTGTTCAGATCCTAAAGTATTGACATTCAGTGAAATTTGTTTGGGCAGTCAGGAAAACAATAATATTCACCTAGTAACAAGGTTGTAAAATTTGAATAGACTAAGGCAACGAATGCCAAAGATATTTTCCTTTGCAGAACTAACTCTCCTATATTACACTTTTATCATATTAAGAAATAAAAACATTCAGACCAAGATCCTTAGTGAATAAAATTTGCATCTTTTGAAACTTTCTACTAAAGCAGTAGTTCTCAAGTGGGAGCAAGTTTGCATCCCCCACCCCAAGAGACATTTGGCAGTATCTGGAGATTTTTTTATTGACTCGATGGAAAGGAATGCTACAGGCATCTAGTTGGTAGAAGCCAGGAATACTGATATGTCTATCTATACAACAGACAAGGCCCCTACAACAAAGAATTATCCAACCTTTTCAGTGGTGATGAGGTTTAGAAACTGGTATTCAAAAACCAAACTTCTTGCTTTGCTTACATTCATTGCTTTACTATTTAATTATTAAATGTTTTTACATTTTTCTTTCCTTTTTAGAGAAAAAGAAAAAAGGAAACTAGGAACTAACAAGTAAATATGAAATTCTCAGATGTCAATATGAGCCATGTAAGAAAACATTGCATTAGTCATCTTTTCATTAGCAATATTCATAATTCCTAACACTTTAAATAGCACATTCAATTCAAACAATCTCATCTGATCTTCACAAATACCCTGTGGGGTAGATATAATTTTCCACAATTTAAAAGGGACAAGAATGACACTCTGAGAGGTTAAGTACTTGTCCCATGAAATATGAATAATAAGAACAATTTGGAACAATGAGAAAAACAAATGACTGGGTCAAAAGAGCTGAGCTTCTCAGATCTACCTCTTGCCAGCCAGGTGTCATTGTGTTACCACACTAGACCTTGGCTTCCCGTGCTCTCTAGAGGTTCTCTATAAGGACTAAAAGAGATGATGATTTTCAATAAAGTGCCTCACATGGAATACATGTATATCCATGTGTATAGCAGCATGATTTACAATAGCCAAACTGTGAAGCCAACCTAGGTGTCTGTCAATGGATGAATGGATAAAGAAAATGTGGTAAATAGTTTCATTCTGCCATAAAGAAGAATGAAATTATGTCATTTGCAGGAAAATGGATAGAATGTTAGAGCATTATGTTAAATGAAAGCCAAACTCAAAAAGTTAAGGGTTGTATGTTTTCTCTCATATGTGGAAACTAGACAAGAAAAGGGGAAAAGAGGTGTGGGGAGGGAATCAAAGGGAGACCAACAGAGTACAAGAAAGAGACCAGGAGAGGAAGGCAGAAAGGGAAAGGGAGGATACTAAGGAACAATATTGACCAAATTATGTTGTTACATTATGTGCATGAATGAATATGTAACAATGAATCCCACTATTCTGTATAATTATAATAAACAAATAAAAAATATGGAAAAAATGTACATTGCATGGTATAAAATACACACAGGTGGCAGATCACCAGATCCAGAGTCAGATGTTCCAATTTCAAATCCAGTCCCCTTTCCTCCATCCTTTAAGAGTCCACCACGTGTTTATAACACCACAGATATTTGAGGTCACTGATTTCAGTAGCAAATGTGTACAGAATGCCTGAGGAAAGAAAAAGAAAAAAAAAAAAACACACCTAAAATCACTTAGAACTCCTTTACTTTCAACTGTATTATTCAAAATTGCCAGGAGATTTCTTTCTCAGGCAGCACAAGATAAGCAGAAACTTTCCATTTTCCATGATTGAATGGTGTATGCTTTTGTGTGTTGGGGGAAGGGAACAATGACTGAGAAAGTAAAAGCATCTCAAAGCATTCTAAAGCAAAAATGGATTTAATCATCTTCCCTGAAATGAAGAGGACACACTTCTGTTTGTTCAGAGAAATCTCAGAACAAGGGAGTGTATTTTTCACAAGGTTTCAGCAAATCTTTCTGGACCTGAATCAAAAAGAAGTGAAATTTTAGAAAGAAAAATTGAACAAATAATTCCACTTTGGGAACTAATCTGAAGGAAAAAAATATATAAAATTATATATGTACATACACATATACACACACATATATATATATGCACAAACATATGCATATTTGTATATATACACAATACATAATATACATACAATATACCGTATATATATATACACATGTATACAATACATAAAATTTTGTTGCACGAATGCAGTTATATAAATCATAGAATCTTATAAGTATGAAAAAGTGATACTAAACAAAATATCCAATAATAAGAATGGTCAAGCAGTCATTAAAATTATGTTAAAAGGTAGCTAGAACAATGTGATTAATGCCTACTATAATGGCAATTAGAAAAAAGCAGAAACAAAATGACAGATACAAAATACAAAATACATCCAATTTTATTTTTGCCAAATATTTCACGGGACATAGCCTAAAATGTTGAAGTGGTAGGATTATGATCAATTTTTTATCTTATTTTCTGTTTTTCAACATTATAAATTGATCATATATTCATGTTGTAATTTTTTTAAAAAAAGAAAGAAATACAATGTACAATGAAGAAGTAAGGAGGACTGGAGAAAAAGGAGTTAGGTAAAAAGAATGCATAGAATTTTATGTAGAGAATTTGCTACAGCAAGTAAAATAGTTCAGTAAGGCAGGGGGAAGAATCAGTTGATTGTTATACCACTGCAAAGCCCTTAAGACCAAATTCCTCTCAGCCATCAATTTCACATTGATTTCATCTTGACATGTAACATGCCCCTCAGTTCTACAATAAAAGAAACCATGAAATATCAATGGTGACTTCCAGAGGACACATATACACATGTTGATTGAAGATTAATTTCTCAGAAGGGTGGCTCATCATTGATATCCTGCCTTTTGTGTGACAGAGGTCACATGACCTTAGTGATTTCTTAAAGGAACCTGCTTTGGGCTGGCTCTGGGTTTCTAGAGAGTATGAGTAATTCTGAAGTAAAAGCACAGAAGATGCTCTGGTTTGACCATGCATTTTCTTATGGAGCATCACTATCAAGTAAAAGATTATTTTAGTAATACCATCAAAAGCTCCCAGTTGTACGAAGCTTGGTGATATCTGGTTCTAAATATAGGAACACTCTTTCTGGGTAGCAATTTACTATCTGTTAATTAACTGTGTTTCATGAAATATCTACTTTTTCCCCTTTTTTTCATCCTTCTCATGTAATTGCCCAACAAAACTTTCAATAGCATATGACATTTGGGGAGATATAAAGAGATGATTTAGCCAAATAATCTTCAGTACTCCTAGCTGAAGAATCAACTTAGAAAGAATGTAAATTCACAGCAACATAAACATAAACATTCACAGCAACATTGTCATGACAATGACAGACTTAAAAAAACACTTTTCAATCAGCTTAATGAAAATAATTATTTGGCCCACAATACTTAACCCCTGCTGTCAATACCACTGCTTTGAACAGTCACAACCAGCTCATTTTCTATCGGTCACACCAATCACATAATGCATTAATTTGCCCCTTCCCTATCTTCACAATTTATTCAGCCAAAGATGGACATTTAACCAAAGCAGTATCAATCAGATTTTCTATTGTATGAATTAAGAGTTGGGATTGAAAGGGAACCAATCAGATGATTGCAGATGTGGTCATCTTCTGACATTTCACAGAAGACAGAAAAGACTAATCTAAAGTGGAAATTCACAGAAGAGAGATGTGTTGGGGTCTGAGAAGGCAGAATACAAAGACCTGTCTTTCCTGCCCAAGTTCTGAACTTATTGAGAGATGCAGAATATATTTTGAGATCAAAATATATCCTTTATTTGTGATATAGCTTGAAGGTTACAACTTAAGGTATTTGGCAAAATTGGCTCCCTAGTTCATAATTTCAGAATAGGCAGGCCCCTCTTCCCAGTCTGGGCTAGACCACTGCAGCCTTTCCCTATAGGTGCCTGTCAGAACCTTAAAAGTATATGAAAAAAAAAAAAAAAAAAAAAAAAGTATATGGGATAAAGAAGCAGAGCAGAATGTGTGTCCTCTATAAAGAAGATAGCTTCAAAACTGAAGCTGAACCAAACAGATTCATCCAGCTTATTTCTCCAAATTCACTAATTAGACAAGTTGCCCTTTTCCAAGGAAGGAATGAGTGAAGGTATAGAAAACAACCTGGTATGCTACACCAATAGAGGTCTTGCTACATGGGAAACATTTTGAGAGAAAAAAATTGGTTCCCCTAATGTGACAATAGTTGAAAAAAGAGCATGGACTGAATTCTAGATGATTGACATTGAATTCCATGATATATCCTAGTATCCTTCTCATAAATTTCCATTTTATTTAGGTAACTTCAATTGGTTTCTATTACTTATAAACAAAATCATCCAAAGTCAACTGTTTATGATTAGTAGTCAATGTTGGAATACCAGAGAACAATGTCAGTACTAGCCCAGCAGCTGAGTTAGTCCTATCCTCTGCTCCCTTTGTTTTCATTTTAGACATCAGAAGGTAAGACCTACAGAGAAAACATGTTCATGGCTCCAACATCACTTAATTTGGACTCTAGTTAGAATCATCATTTGAGAGCTGGAAGTAATGCAGTGTCTCAGATAAACTCTCTTATTCTTAGCCCATTGTTATACTACCTTGGTCAGGAACATCAGAAGAAAAGAGTTGATGAGGCAAAAACCCCAGAGTGTGAGATAGCAGGAATCTTGGGTAGCAGGAATGTGAGAACTCTGATATCAGAGCACCACAGGGCCATGCAGGATATACAGTGGTGCACTACCCAGTCCACCCCTTAAGGACTGAGGTATCTATTCTTCAACTACTGGTAGTGTTGCCCCTAGGAATTCCTCTCTTTGAAATAAATATGTTTCTTCCAAGGTATGTCTCATCTTCAAAAGGAAGACAGGGAAACCAATATCCAGTGACTATTGATGCTGGGTTGTTTTGTCAGTGTTTTTTGCTGCTGTGACTAAAAGACCTGATAAGAACAATTTTAGAAGAGGAAGTTTATTTGGGGGTTCACAGTTTCATAGATCTCAGTCCATAGACAGCCAACTCCATTCCCCCAGGCTTGAGGTGAAGCAGAACATCATGGCAGAAGAGTGTGATTGAGAGAAATGACTCACAGGATGATCAGGAAGCAGAAAGAGACTCCACTGGACAGATGCAAAATATATACCCCAAAGGCACATCCCCAATGACCACCTTCTCCAGTCACAGCCTACATGCCTTCAGTTAACACTCAGTTAATCTCCATCAGAGAATTAATTCACTGATTGGGTTAAGGTTCTCATAACCCAATTATTTTACCTCTGAATGTTCTTGCATGTGTGACACATGAGCTTTTGGGGGACAACTCATATCTAAACCATAACAGATACAGAGGCCTGGCCTCATTCCCAGATACTATTGAAGGACTCTGTTAAGTCAGGAAGTCTGTGTGGTACATACTGAGGCTTCTTTTGTGAATATATCACAATTGCATCTTTTCCTTTGCCTAAGACTACTTCCCTCGCTCTCTTACAGATATGTTCCAAATCAGTGTCCTGAAGGCAAATCTCTGCCTCAGAATCTGTTTGCTAGAGGATCATTCTGTGATATCCAGATGTGAGAAATAAATGATATCTAGAATATCACATGCCTCCAAAACTTGCTGCAATAATAGATATGTTTTATAGCTGTGTTGTCCAATATGGCAGCCACTACCCACATGCAGCTATTGAGTACTTGAAGTGTGTCTAGTACAGCTGAGGAAATGAAATTTCAATTATAATTATTTATATTTACACAGTCACATCTGGTAGTGGTTACAACACTAGGAAGGGCAAATCCAGAATATCCAAACATGAACTAAAAATTTGGTGGCATGTCATGGTCATGGAAAAGAAGTCAAACCCAATAAGACACGGTAACTAGATGTTGGGCACAAAGACACACAATGATCCAGATTTGAAGACAGAAGATAATAAATATAATAACAATACTAGGTCCCAGTGATAAGTAATACAATCCCCATATTTTAAATGAGGAAAATATAACTCAGAATCAGTCATGCAGTAAGTAGGAAAGCGGAATTCTGATTCTGAAACTGACTCTAAAAATTTGTGCTTTTTCTTTTTCAAGTATTTTAAGAAATATTTTTTAGTTATAGATGGACACAATACCTTTATTTTATTTGTTTTCATGTGTTGCTGAGGATCAAACCCAGTGCCTCACTTGTGCTAGGCAAGCGCTCTACCACAGAGCCACAAACCCAACCCCAGTTTACGCTTTTTCTAATGTACTAAAATGGGACCTATGACAGTAAAAGCATCAGACCAAGTCAATAATGATCCCAAATGTCTTCACATATCCTTAATCCTCTTTTGTGATGTATCAGAGGAACGACATTCAAACAGGTTTCTTCAGTCACCATCAATTGAATTCCTACCATGTGCAGGGTCCCTGATACAGCTGAAATGAATAAGGGATTAAAGTGTGATTGTAAGTGATGGAATAGAGCATCTAGAACTCTAGATCCATCATGCTAACTGTCCCCACTGCAGAGCCTGAGGCAATGTCACCATTCAGAGGTTCTGCCAGCAGTGGAACACAGCTTGGGCTATGGTTCTAAATTCCTATTTGCTTATTTACTCTGGAAAACTGGCTGCCCTTTCACGCAGAGGTGACCAGTAAGGAGGGAAAAGCCAGCGTTCACAGCAGCAGCTCCAGGGTGCACAATTCACATCATATTCCATGAGAATGGTGACCTCTGCTGATGCAATGGGTGGTCTTGCATGAAGTTCTCCTCATGCATAATTTCCCTAGTATTCAGTCTGGTTTTCCTTTTTTTTTTTTTTTTTTTTTTTTTTTTTTTTTTTTAAACCAAAGTGGGGAAGGGAGGACTCCTGGGCCTATATCAGCAAATTATCAGCACAGAAGATATGATCAAAACAGAAACGTCCTTTGTGTTCAGAGCAACCCAAAAGAGAAAGTGGAAGTCAGAGGTTTTAATGGTTATACTTCTCCCAAGGTAAGTTTCAGCTCCTAGCAATGTGTGCTTGCCCTGCAGGTGATTTTAGGCCATCTATACTTAGAATAGTCTGAACTCCTCAAGAAGCTAGTGACAGGGCAGTAAACTATTGCTGAACAGTAATGGCTTGGAGACAAAAGGGCTATACACATGCTAGTGGAAGCATCAAGAAGGGACCAGTCAGTTTCCGAGGGGTGTTCTGTTGTAGTTGTTTTCAGTAAGGTGACAGATAATTAGACACAAGAGCCATTGAGCAATGGTTTAATCTATATGCATGATCCTTGGTATGTTTATGAGATGCTTCCAGCGCTCAAGTTCAGTGCAGGGAGTCAGTGCCCTCAAAGGCACCCAGCTTGATTGATGAGTGTTTTGCTCTGATCCAACCTAAGCCATCTATCAACCAAAAGAAGGGACAATATGAGTTGTAGGTTTAAGGTTTCCATGCCACATCCAGGTCCAAGCTGGAGGTCTATATCCTCCTCTCTTCAAGCAAATTAAGGGCATAAGCAGAAAAAGGAAACTTAATTAATCATAAACTTAGACAATTCCAAAACTGCCCTTAAAGTATATGAGGAAAGGGCTCAATTTTCCAAATCATCTTCTGCATGTATAATCCATGAGGAAAGAATTGAGTATGGCACTCAGAGGAAGACACTGTCATCTGCCACTGCATTCCAGGTACCAGTGAGTGCTTACTATACGTATTAAACTTCCTTCCCCATACAGTACTCCCACTAAGTTCAGAAAACATTTATGGATGGCTACATGCTCTACCTCATTCTAAGGATTGAGAATAAAGGGATAAGTTAAATATGTTTGTCCTTTTCTCTCCATTCTTTCAAACAAAGGGTGCTTGATTAATGTTCTTTGTGTTAACTGTTGACTCAGTGGATCAATAGGATCAGGCTCAGAAGTACACACTGTCTCTGAACAAGTCTCCAATCAACTAAATCCAAAACAACTGGTTTGAGACACATATGGTCCTCAATTATATCCTGATTAACCCATCATGTATTGAAAATATATAAGCCCAAAACATATGTATTATGAATAACCTACCAGACATCCCAGCTTAGCAAGAGTGTACTATGGAGTATCAATTGTTTACCTTCCTGGTCATGTGGTTCACTGAGACCTGTGGTTCACTGAGACCTGTAGTTCACTGCCTCTGCCCAGCATCATAAGACAGTATCTTATGCGTATTAGTCTAGAAAAAGGTCAAAACTCAAAAATTAAAGCTTGTTTTCTGCTAAATGGGTATAATTTTCACATCATTGTAAAACCAAAAAATTATAAATTAAACCATAGTAAATTGGGAAACTTTTGTATATCCAAAGAACATTCTTTGATTATATAGCTTAAATTTTATAACCACAATTATATGTACTGTCTTAATACTCCTATACTGATTTACTTCTTCCTATACCCCCCTTCCCATTCCTTTCTGAATAATGAAGGATAAAACCTTCTGTGCTAGTCATAAGACACATGGAACCACACAGGTCTACACAAGATTTGAACTAATGTCCTTCCTTAGCATCATATTTTTAACATCCAAGCCTATCCACGGCAGAGGTGCTAAAATGGATTTGCTATCATGTTGACACAGCTTTATTGTTTTTTCTTCAATATAACCTAGAATTATCCTTCCAAGCTGGAGTCAAACAGTTTTGAAATGGACAACCTAACTTCTTCATTTCCTGACTTTGTGAGTATAACTCTAGATCAACATTATGGAGATTATACAGGAGCTTCCCCCACCACTTTGGCACTTTGGTCTATAAATCATGCTATTTATATTTGTGTGCCCCTAATTGTCAAAAGGAGACTGTCCTTGTCACTAGAAAATAAGGATGAGTGGTCATATAATGGCAGAACACAGCCAATCACAAATAGTCAGGGAGACAAAAACTAGCAAGAAGATGAATGTCCTGGAAGCAAGCGAGACAAAGAGAGGTGGCAGTGAGCACGGATCACTGATCACTTCAGCCATGCAGCCAGTCCCTCTGCACATAAACGCTCAGCAGGCTTCAGAGGGGGAGCTGGAAATAGGTTTACACTTGAGGCAAAACAGACTGTCAAGTCAACTTGAGGCACACGAAGAACGGGTGAGAGGAGGGTGCAAGTGATTGACAGGGGCTACCTGGCACTTGCTGCATCACATCCCAGCCTGTCTCTGTGTTCCTTCATGGAACACAGGTCTTCTGATTATGAGCCAATGTGCAAGGCCTTTCTCGTTTGCCTGTCTCCCTGTGCCTCCCATGTCCTTGTCTAAATAAAGCGATCACATATAAAGTAGATGTGCTAAGACTCAGAGCTCAGTGATACATATGACACACAATGGCAGTGGTACACATTCTCTTGTCATTAGTTCACTAGAGAGGTGAACAGAGCTGCCCACACTGACCCCAAGTTGTACCTGCCACAATTTAGCTTGTTTTGAAGCTAGAACAACTTTGATGTTTTCTTAACACAGGCAGGTGCTTCATTAAAGCACCATGGAGTACACCAGCTATGTTTTCCCTGGGGTAAGCTGGATGAGATCCAAGTTAGGATACCAGACACACAGGCAGAATTATACAGGCAGAGAAGTAAACTTCATTATCTTCCCAAGGTACAATCTTACCTGATTTGGCTAATTGTATTTCTGCAGGGAGGGAATTCACTTCATCAAAGACATGCATTTTAGAGCATGTGGTAGTCTGGAACCTGGGGTCTGGAGATCTGTCCACATCAGAGGCTTATAGCTAACAAGAGACTCAATCATGATAGCCAGGCTCAGCATTTCCTCCAATGAAAGCAAAGGGAATGGAGTCAATTCCACAACAATTCAGGGAAAACCTTTGTTTCTAATAAATGGGTCTCACAAAATAGATTTTGTGGGGAACTACAATTTTTCCTACTGAAATTAGAATTATTTGAGTTGAGTGTATTTAAAACTGAGATAGAGTTTAGGGTTGGGTGGAAGAAATGCTCTGAAATCACCTCCTAGACTTAAGCAGTATAGAATCTATATGAAGAATTGTTTCTCTTCAGGAACATTTGATTTCAAACAATGATTCCTGGTTCATTTGTTCATTATTCATTTGTTCTTTCAACAAGTATTTATTTTCCATGTGCCAATCACCACTAGGCCTTTGGGGCACAGTAATAAATAAGACTAGTATGGTTCATCTCCTTTTAGAGTCTGTTATGATTTAGGTATTAAGTATCTCCCAAAAGCTCATGTGTCAAATGATGCAAGAATATTCAGAGGTGAAATGACTGAGTTATGAATTTCGTATCCTAATCAGTGAATTAATGCCCTGATGGGGATTAACTGAGTGGTAACTGAAGGCAGGTAGGGTATGGCTGGAGAAGGTGGTCTTTGGGGCATGCCTTTGGGGGATGTATTTTGCATCTGGCAAGTAGAGACTACTATCTCTGCTTCCTTATCTTGTTAGCCACTTCCCTCCATCACTGTTCTGCCATGATGTTCTGCCTCACCTCAGGACCCCAGGAATAGAGCTGGCTGTCTATGGACTGAGACCTCTGAAACTGTGAGCCCCCAAATAAACTTTTCCTCCTCTAAAATTGTTCTTGTCAGATCTTTTAGACATATCAGCAAAAAAAGTTGACTGAAACAGAGTCTAACCATTGAAACATACACTAAAGTGTGATTTTTTTTTTTTTAAATAAAAGAACACGTGCAGGTAGCAACACACACAGGCCTTGCCAAAAAGTATATAATCAGGACACCCTGGGTTATGTGGTGAAAACCAAAATAGTTCAAAATCTCAGGAATATAAAATTTAAAAAGTTTATTTCTTCCTAACCCTAGATGCCCAATGCATTTCAGCATAGACTTCTGCTAATAATGGTTAAGTAGGGACACAGACTAATGGAATACTCCAATAATACGAAACACTAACCCAGAAGGACAAAGAGATTTCTGAGGTTCTGACCCTAGCATTTGAATACTTCAACAAAAGTCGCTCTCATCAATCTCTCTTCTCATTGGCCAAGACTAATCACGTGGCCCCATCAAGCTAGGAAGTACAATTGTCCCAAGTGCTCAGTAATGACATGCACAACCAGCAATGACTGTTGGAGCATAAAGGCAGATCCCAATTAGCACCAGAAAGTGGGAGGAGAGGTCAGGGGCCTGTGGAAAAGGTTTTCAGATCAGGGCAAGATGTATGAAGGCCACCTGATTTATTTCTGGAGTGCTCCTCTACTCTATTGACACATTTAAGTGTATGTCTACGTCCACATTAGACTAAATTCCCAGAATGCCTGGCACCAAGTAGGTGCCCAATTGATGTTTGAAAATTAGGCAAACAAAATGGCCATCTGGGTTGGAATATAATGGATCAGATCAGGCATATAGTTTCCTTGAAGAGTCATAACCACCTCTGGGCCATAGTAGATCTTGCTTGAAATCTTTTCTGATCTGTATCTAACCCCATCCCTCAGACAGAACTGACCACTTCTTCCTTTCTCCAAGTATATATTATACAGGTAACTTCTCAAGGCCTGTAATATATTTTGCTTGCATGTGATTGTCCCCCTCATCCTTTTAGATGCTGACAGCAGAGTTCTATCTTATTTATCATTGTACCAGTATGTTAACCAGAGCCTCTGACATGATGGCTGTTCAGTAAATATTTATTGAGCAAATTAATCAGTCTGAATATAAAAGTATTAGTCAAAGGATGGTTGGATAGCAATGGAAGTTTGAGAAATCTGGGTAAGTTAGATAGTAAGGGAGGACAATAGGCTAAAACAAACACAGTGTTTCCATGATATGATTCCCAAGGAGAAATGAATGCTGCAAGTTATCACAGTCTGGTTTGAACCGGGTTTAAATCACCCTCTAATTCCATCCATGCTTATTATATATGACCTTTGAGATAGCATGGTCTCAGCTCATGTGTACATTTTGGTCTCTCTGACTCTCTTTTCTTTCTTCTTCCTGTTTGCTTAGATACTGCTTTTCTGCCCAAAGCCAATCTAGCAATAAACACTATAACCAAGGTGGATAACAATAGTATCCACCTTGTATTTATATAACACTTGAAATCATAAAATACTTATTCTACCATCCATAAGGGCAACTTCTATGTGTCCACCCATAAATAATGATTTGTTGTCAATATCAATCAAAGGAAGAGAAACAAAAATTGTGTGCTGTTTTTTCCATGTCTCTTTCAGGTTTGATTTTGCAGAATAGCTGAGATGTTGTTTCATCTCCTCTCTCTCCCAGTTCTATTGGCCTCAGTAACTGCCTGAAACAGCAGGTTCCAGGCAAATACTTAGGCTTATGACCACAGAAATCCAAATGGAATCTCAATTTCTATGCATTTGAGGTGACCCAGCCTATTCTAATTTTTAGAATTATATGTTCTGCTAGAAGACCTGCCCCCACAGTGGCAGAAGTGGTCTGTTTCTGTCACCACAGTTGCTCAAGGAATGGCTTACAAGCTGCGATTTTTCACACCATTAACACATTGCTTACCCCAAGGAGCACAGCCGGCAGCCCTAGGATTGCATTTGAGGCTTCGGTGGGAAGCCTGGAGACTTCACTATCAACGAAGACGTGAAAGGTGACCACAGAAACCCTAGCAGCTAACTCTGCAAGTATATGTATTCAGTGGAGCTATGCTTCTGATTACAATGAGACCCTTGACAAACTGAAGGATTTTGCATTGGTGTACTTTCACAGGACTAACAGAATGTCAGCATCATCTTTCAGAATCTTTCCTGGTGACCCATGCATGATTGTTTCCTATGCATGGGCAATCAAGAGTCCCTGACTCACTTTGCAACTGATACTTGCAAGTTTCTGGAAATGATAGTCATAGGAAAACCAACATACCCTACATTTCTATTATGAGCCTTACATTGTTGTCCATGGTAAAGAGAATTTACTTTCCAGTTATGCTGCCTGGATTCAAATCTCTCTTCTTCCATTTTCTAATTGTAAGACTTCAAAACATTTACTCTTTCAAAACAACTTCAGTTTCTTCATCTTTAAAATAAAAATAGTAGTAGCAACTACTAAAGATTAAATGGGAAAATCAAGGTACAGTGCCAAGCATAATCAAGAATGATTATTTTTATTATCTTTTTTATAGGACCCAAGTCACTAGAAAAATTAATGGGAAGAAATTATAGGAAGAGAGATTTTAGTAAGGTGCTTGTTATGGTTTGAATTGTTCCCCAAAAGCTCGTAATGGTTTGATGTGTGGTGTTCCCCAAAAACTCACGCGTGAAACAATGCAAGAAGATTCAGAGGAGAAATGATTAGGTTGTGAGAGTCTTAACCCAATCAGTGAATTAATCCCTGATAAGGATTAAGTGAGTGGTAACTGAAGTTGTAGGGTGTGTCTGGAGGAGGTGGGAATAGGGGCATGGCTTGGGTATACATTTGTATCTGGCAAGTGGAGGCCTCTCTCTGTTTCCTGATCACCACATGAGTTGCTTCCCTCTGCCAAACTCTTCTGTCATTTTGTGGAGCCCTGAGGAATGGAGACAGCCTTCTATGGATTGAGGACCTCTGAAACTGTGAGTCCTTAAATAAACTTTTTCTCCTCTACAATTGTTCTGGTCAGGCCTTCAAGTCATAGCAGCAAAAATTGCTGACTAAAACAGTGCTCTCTCAGGGTTAGGTACTGTCCTGGAAGAAGGGGTGTGCCTGCAAAAAATATCTATTGAGAACCTAATATGTATGAAGCAGTAGACTCCAAACAAATTGTCTACACTGGTGATATTTAAGTATGAACTAGGCAATAACTTGAGAATTGAAGCCAGCACAGTTCCTCTTCCACTGTAGAAAAGTTGGTGCAGCCTAGAGGACTATTTTAGGGGGAGTTTTAGTTAGATTTCACAGCTAAATAACTGACTTAGCACCCATTTGAATAAACCCAATACTTGTGCGTGGTCCACTTTATTATGATAGGTGTCTATATTCATAAAGAAGATGACAGGGATGGAGAACAGCAAGGAAATCACTTGATTGTCTATTGAAATTTGCTTGAAAGTCTTACCTGATAAGACATACATCATAATTAAGGCCTCTGGTTTCCCTCTAAGAAAATATGAGAAAAGTTCGATTGCTTTACTCCCTGGCACTCCTAGAATGTTTTGTTGTTGTTGTTGTTGCCATTACTATATTACTGAATAATGTTATCATTATTGTAGGCTCTTCAGTATCCCAATATGGAAGAGAAATAGCTTCTGCACCCTGAGCTCCCATTTATATTGATATTTGAAAGGAAAAATGGGTGCAGAAAAGAGGGTGTATATGCAGGGTCATGGACTAAATATACAAGGCAAAGTATTTAATTCAGCAGTGCTTCAAGTAGGCCAAACCCTTTGCATCTGACAAGTTCCCAAGGCCCTCCCTTGAGGACGCAGAACCTGGGGAATGAGCAGCTGCTAGGCTGAGGAGGTGGCAAAGCAAGCTGACAGTCTAAGCAGAGCATTCGGTTAGTGGGTGAGAATGTACCAGGGGAAGAAAATTGGCACAGGAAGAAGAGACTGAAAAAGGCTCACAAGTTACATTCGGAGAAGCAGCCCACCCTGGTAAGCCTGATACAATATACTCCCAGATGTCTCCTTTGTGTTATTCATCTGCAGCCATGGTTCTCAAACATCCATATGCGTATGAATCACCTGGAAGTCTTGTTAAATTTCAGGTCTGACTCAGTAGGTCTCCGTGGAGCCAGAGTCTGCATTGCACACAAGCATTGAGGTGTAGCTGATACTCAGATTCTGCAGAAGACACTTTAAGTAGCAATGTATTACATGAAGAGTCATCAAACTCTGGCCTGAAGGCCAAATCTGGCTAGTTGCTGGTTGTTATAAATAAAGTGTGATTGGAACACAGTCATGCCCAATCATTTGCACATAGTCTGTGATTGCTTGTGCACTATGATAAGATAGGGAATTTGTGACAGAGATCTTAAGGCCCACTAAGCCTAAAAAATATTTACCATCTGACCTTTCTCTCTTTCTCTCTCTCTCTCTCTCTCTCTCACACACACACACACACACACACACACACACACACAAAGATTCTAAACCCTATCCCAGAGAACACTTGGTATTAAAGCTAACCAAAACAGCAAGCTGGTTTGAAGAAACTTTTATTACAAATTTTAGTGAATAAGAAGTTTGTTCTTGCTTTGACAAAAACAACAAAAAAGACAATTTTTTTTATTTTTACAGACTGCATTTTTATTCATTGTACACAAATGGGGTACATCTTTTCATTTCTGTGGTTGTGCATGATGTAGAGTCATACCATTCGTGTAATCATACATGTACATAGGGAAATGATGTCTGTCTCATTCCACCATTTTTCATTCCCCCACCCCCTCCTCCTTCTCATTTTCCTCTACATAAAGTTCCTCCATTCTTCTCTCACACCCCAACCCCCACCCCCATTATATATCATCATCCACTTGTCAGGGAAAATATCTGGGCTTTGTTGGCATGGATGCGGAGGAAAAAGGCACACTTTTGTATTGCTGGTGGAGTTGCAAATTGGTGCAGCCACTCTGGAAAGTAGTGTGAAGATTCTTCAGAAAACTTGGAATGGATCCACCTTTTGACCCAGTTATCCCACTCCTCCGTTTATACCCAAAGGACTTAAAATTAGCATACTACAGTAATGCAGTCACATCAATGTTTACAGCAGCTCAACTCACAGTAGCTAGACTATGGAACCAACCTAGATGCCCTTCAACAGATGAATGGATAAAGAAACTGTGGTATATATACACAATGGAATATTATTCAATTATAAAGAAAAAGAATAATATTATGGCATTTGCAGATAAATTGATGGAATTGGAGAATATTATGCTAAGTGAAATAAGATAATATTTAATAGAAACTTAGAGGAGATTCATATTCTGTCTATAAATAAATGGGAGAAACATTTCAGAATTCCATGGTTCTAGAAGATACCCTAGTCCCTTAGAAATACTCTACAAGGCTGAAAAGAACTAGCAATATCTTACGGTTTACCCAATGTAGACCATAAATTAGGGTTTGAACCTGAAAGTTTCTGAATCTATATTAGATTCATTGAAAATAATATATATATCTGCTCTTCTCTACCTCATTATAGTCTCCTCAGCTGCTAAAAAAGATTTTTTTCTTCAGTGAAGCACCTATTAAAACACCTATAAATTCCACCTTAACCTCACATGACACGGCCTTTTTCCCAAATCATTTTCACATGCAATGTAACATTTAATTCATAATAACCCTTCAGCATTAACCCTTCAACTAATTGAATCTATGGAAAGAAGCAGTGATGTAAAGTCTTCTCTCAGTGAGCTCATAAGCCAATAGGACAGTCATAGAAAGAAATATCAACATGGTGTGATAAAAACTCATCGAAGGGTCAATGGAACACAGGTGTAGCTCTGAGGAGCATGGGCTGCAGTGGGCTGCCATTTCAGATGTTACCTTACAGCTCTTTAAAATGAAATAGGAGGTTATAAGGAATGAGAAGGATGTCACTGCAAACATGTTAACAATCAAAACCTGGGAGTCAAAAAAGGCAATGGTGATATTTTACAGAGAATGTTCTCAGGGGGATAGAAACTCTCACATAAGACATTTTAAAAATCGAGGCTTGGAATTCATACAAATTAATTAATTACTGAGAGTGAAACTTCTACTAATGTCATCTAATCCTGAACACTGGTTCTTTTTACTGCTATGTTAACTTTACAAGGTTGATTTTTTTCAGACACTATAATGTAATATGGGTCTGTAATGACAGTTATGGTGGTAATGATGACTAAGGTCACAGAGTATGTTTTCTATGTGCTAAACCCTGTCTTCCATTTAAAATCAAGTCTTTGGAGGTATCCAACAAAAGAATAAACTAAATCAGGAACAATGAGCTTTCTCTTCTTAAAGGAAGTGTGTGTACATGGAAGCTGAATCTACCAGAGCTTCTGCTGCAGAGAATGCTTTGTTTTGACTAAAAAGTCAGACTAGATATCTCCCCTCCAAAAAGAGCCAATGAATTTCCCAAGGCCATATGCTACTCAACACCTCAGTCAAAGCTAGAGCCTACATTTCCTAGTTCTCTTTCCTCTACCTCCTTCTCCTATAGTAACTATTAATATCAGATATAAGTGATGGGATAATTAATGAGAGGCCCAGCAACACATTTCTGGCAGTTGAATGGAGTTCCGTGTGGACACTAGTATGTAAATAACTGTAATTCTCAGCGTAATCCTGTGAAGGATTTGCTGAGCCTAAACTGAGCAATTGGGAGATTTACTCAATCTCTAGTCATTAAGATACTATTCTCCTATTATTTTTATTTTGTGCCAGTCAGATCTGTTTTTGAGTCTTATTTCAGGTACCACCAAAAGAGCACACATTATGCTCAGAACTTATTCCATTGCTACTTTAAAAACAAAACATTCAGATACCATCAAAGTTTCCTATGTCACAGTAATTCAGCTACGGAATATGTATGAGGAAGCTGAGTGTCCATGAAACAAGATAGAGTGAAACCCCAGGGAATGAGGCAGGGTTTTTATTTTACGGCGTATTGAAGGGTTTTATAATACCCTGGATGCAGTCACATGCTTTCCTTATGGAATGACCTATCAACCCAATCCTCTTTCCCACATAATTCAAAAAGCACATAACTACACATCTCAGCTCTGAGTCTAGTTCCCCACCAGACACGTGAGTAAAAGGAAAATAGTCTATAATGAGCTTGGTACTGTAGTCTCAAGGGGTTCTAATCTCATGGAAGAGGTTAGCAAGCACACAACCAACTGCTGGAGAAAAAAGAAACACCTTGTAAAATAGAGGGCCAAAAGAAGTGGAATGGAAAATAAGTGCTACAGAAGGGGATTCAGGATCCAGTGGGAATTTTAATAGTATTAATTTTCAAGTTCCAACTATATTATAGGTTGACTAAAATACCCCCTGATAATCAATTAATTTATTCTCTCTCAACAGCAATCCATTTGTGCATCATTTATCATGCCACGTAATCAGTGCACAAGAGCCATGTTCCATTTGACTGAGATTAGCTGGTCTACTGTGGCTACATTAGGGTTTCAATCCTTGTTCCCCATAATACTTCTATAATGCAAAGTTTAATGAATTTTTTTCTTTAAACTGCCTGGTCTCCAGAGGTGGTGCATCTGATTTAGTCTCTAAAGGAAAGTAAACAGTGTGCATTGGAGGTCAGCACAGCATGTTAGAAAGCAATAGAAGCAGCTGTGCAGCAAAAAAAGAACAAAAAAAAGTGCTTCAGATACTTTTGAAACTGACTTTGGTTTTCGGTGCCAGAAAAAAAGGAAAATCAAAGGTACTGATACTCCTCACCTCTATGCTAATTCTAGATTTTCATAAGTTAGTCAAATACAGCTCTAAGGGGCTAGTTTATATTTAGGTTAATCTCAAATGAGAAATTAATTTTTAATTAATTTTAGTCAAGAGATGTCAGATATGCTTCCCTTATTTTTGTTTAATTGGAATCTAACTATAAAGAGGTCATTCATTCATTCATTTTCTCAATAAATATTTGTTTAACTCTCTGAAGTCATTCTTTTTCAGCTAAAGCAAAACTCATTAGAAAGTTCTTTGTTACATTTATTTTCTTAATTTTAGACATCTGCCTAATTCTCCAGTGAGACCACTCTTGCCCTGAGTATTTGAGGAAATGTACATAAAAAAGTATTTGCTACCTGTAACCACTTTCTAATTAGCAAAAATGCCAAATCTGCATTTGGAATTCTAAGTGACTTCGACATAATGAAGCATTGTTACAGACCAGCTTAAGTATCTTTAGGCTAGAAAATTTCACCTACTAACAAATGGGGTAATGGTCGATAATTGGTCACTTAGCCCTTATCATGCCACACTGTCATAGTTTTTATTTGTTTCTGTTCCTCAAGATCAGTGATTCTTAAACATGCCTGTACACTGGAATCACTTGGAGATCATTAAAAGCTACAGCTGACTGGTATTTGGTCACAGAGAGATTGATGTCATTGGTCTGAAGTCAGACCAAGTGTCTTTGTCCCTTTGGACTGCTATAGCAGAACATCTTAGACTATGTAACTTATAAACAGAAATTTATCACCCACAGTTCTGAAGGCTAGAAAATATAAGGATTCAGTCTGTGCCAAGGCCTCCCAGCTTCAAAGACATTGCCCTCTAGATGTGCTGTCCACATGGCAGAACGAACAAGGGAGCTCCCTCTAGCCTCTTTTATAAGGGCACGGATCCCGTTCATGAGGGTTATGACTTAGGCACTTATGACTTATGACTTAGGCACTTTCCAAAGACTCTACTTCTTAATGCCATCACATGGAGCACTATATTCCAACACGAGTGGCACCAACATTCAGACCCTAGCATCCAGGTTTTGTTTAAGCACCCTGTTCAAACATGCACTCAGAATCAAGAACCGCCACTCCAAGTTATGAGCACCCAAACATCTGATCCTATCCCTTATTTACTAACAATGCTTCAGTGATTTAATGACCCTTGTGACATTAGGTAAAATCCGGAATTCCTAATATAGTTGTCAGAGAGCTAGCCTGTGTTTCTATCTCTCCCCCTCTTCCCAGCCCTCAGTAATGGGGTTTACATCTTGCAGGCCTTAAAACACATTGCTCTCAAGTCTGACTCCAGTCCTCAGACAAACTCTTCTCTTTGCTGGAACACTCTTTCCCCACCTGTTTCTCTGGCTGGATTCTACTGATCTTTTGGTTAAAAGTTTCACCTCCTTAAGAAGAACATTTTTGATCCATGACTCTCATACTAAATGCATTTCCCTGTCATTCTTACTTGTTCATTATGTGGAAATCAAAGGGTTGTTGAGGACAGGAACCTTGTCAATCTTCTGTACTACCATGTCTCTAAGACCTAGCACAATGCCTGGCAACTAATAAGGTCAGCCACAGCATCACAAAGAGGAGTGATGGACAGCAGAGAAGCAATCAGGTGATACCTGCCACTGTTATAAATGATAGTTGGATGATAGATTTGATAGATAGATATCCCTAATAAAAACAAAGACTATATAAATTTTTTCTCAAATGTAAGAATCGAGAGCATTTTCAAAAGAAAAGATGAAGACTTGATATTTACTTTCTCCAATTACATTTTTTAGTATATCTTTATTTTTTCTATTTAGAGTTTGAAGCCTAATCATATTGATGATTGGCATTACATCTAACTTTATTAGACTTGCACCTCTCTTGCCATAGATCTGAAAAACTATGCAACTTGAATGAAGGCAAATCTTGGATTAGGAACCTGATGGTTGTATTTGACTGAGAGATGGACACTAAATCCCTTCAATTCTACTTTTCAGGAGATTCTGGTAGCAATGTTGCAAGCAGTGAAAAAGCATAAACCAGAAAAAATAAATTAATGAGAATATTGCTTGTCATGCTTTCATATCATTAAGAATGTTTGAATGCCAAATGAAAGCTTTGATGCAAAAATTAGAGCACAGAATTGCAAGATTCTTTTGATCCTTAATCAGTGCTCATAACTTCTGCAGAACATCAACTGTGGCAAAAAAAAAAAAAATTATTAGTCTTCTGCTATATTTAAACTTCTGCTTTATTTAACAAGCAAACAGTGAAAATAAAGTGCACAAAATAAGAAAATGATCTTTAGCGGGTGTCAGGGACTGAATAAATAACCATTCATTCTTGCCTCTCTCTTCACACAAACATGTAACTGATTCACAATCAAGTGAATTTTTGAAAGCAATTAAGTTTGCTTAAAAACATTCAAGTACTTCCAGGGTTACAATAAATGCCACAATCCTTTTTGGAAATCTTCCTATAAAGCAATTAAATAATGTCTATAAATAAAGAAATAATCTGATAGATACAAAAAGCTTTATTCTACAGATACCAGGCATGCAGTATTGATAACTGGTTTCCAAGCATGAAAAGAAACTACATCATCAATAAGAAGAGAAACATGCCAGCATTCTGTGCTAGACATTTGCACAGCCATTTAAAATGACATGTAAAAGACTTGGAAATAGCATAAAGGAATGATTATTTTATCATCATCTTGTGTTAAGTGGAAACAAACTGGATACAAAATTATGTCCCTGTATAAACTAAAAAGTGCATAGAAGAAAGTCTGGTAGACATCTTAATCTTCTCTGTAGGATGATTTTGTAGAAATACAGATACTAGAATAAAAGGGAAACAAATTGAAATTGACAAATTATCTTCCCAAAAAGTGTTATACCACATTTGCTTTCCTGCTCACTGTGAATTTTCCATATTTTTTATATATTGTATAATGTGCACAGATAACAAATATTTTCGGAAAAACTGGCTTTTATATTTTGCTTAAAACTTGCATGAAAAAAAATTAAAACTTTTTTGGAGTCCAGTTCCAGAGACAGCACCAACACTTGGATTAATTGAATAAATACAGTGTAATTATCTACTTCTTTCATCGTTCCCGTATCTCTTGAGAGTAGAAGATCATGTTTAGGGTGTCAAACTATGTTTAATTCATCCAGTTAATGTATTGAGTTAAGCAAATGTATGTATAAACTGATAACTGGGAGACTGTGATGAGACACAAAAATAAATCAGAATTGGATCCTACCCTTAAATAACTCAAGGCCTCATCTGCATAAATAAATGTAAAACTAGGTAAAGAAGGAAGGAAGCAGAGGTGCCTCCAGGGAGACTGTGGACCTAAAGGTGTTCACCTTGACTTGGGAAGTATGTACCTATGCAGTAGGCAGTAGCCACTTTGAAGAAGAACCTAGAAAATGTCTCACAAGAAGGCAAAGAGCATAATGGCAGAGTCCAAAGGGTGCTTGTTCTATGTTCTCACCTTCGTTCTTAAAAAGGGATAATCACTCAAATTCAGGAATATGTTCTATTGCCACCTTTCATTTATGGGCTAACATTTTCTGAGCAACCATCATGCCCCAAGATGAGACCTGATGCTAGTGGTAAAATAAAAACTTAGACACAAGAGGTGTAACAGAATTCATAGATGCAAACAAGCGGTCCAGAGAGCTCTACTCTAGTAGCACAGCAGTAGAATTTTAAAGCCGAACATAGAAGTGAAGAAATTGCTAGACAGGCTACAGCTTGGCAAAGTTTGCCTCCTCTGGATGTGACTGAATGGAGGTCCCCAACCATTGAAACAATCAGCCATTAGACGGCTGTGACTGGCTTTTTGGTTTTTGTTATTGTTTTTGTGTTTTGGCTTTTGTGTTTGGGGTTTTGACTTTGGGTCTTGGTGTTTGGTTTGCTTACTTCAGGGTCCCAGGTACAGAAACAATTCTGGGCTAATTTTCTTCTGCTTATTTTGCTTTTTAAAAGATAAGATTTCAAAAACAATGTCTAAACTCAAGGTTTATACTTATACTCTAGTAAAATAAACAGCCAAATAATCAGAAATCAAAATTCAGTTTGTGTAATTATGAACAACCAAATCACATGGTAGTTGTGTGGATAATCTCCTAAGAAACTTCCAAACTGTTCTACAATGGGTATGAAGTGACATCTCATTTGGATATTAATTTTGCCTAATGGCCAAAGATACTGAGCAGTTTTCATGTGTTTGTTATCCCCATGTCCTCCAAGTGTCTGTTCCCCATTTCTTTTCCCCATTTCTTTATTGGATGGTTTGGTTTCCTGTTATTTAGTTTGGGGAGACTTTTGGATATTATGGATACAAGTTATTGTTCAGACATATACTTTGCAATGATTTTCTCCTCCTTCTACGGCTTATTATTTCATTCTCCTAAAATAAGCACAGCATTTGATTTGTGACAACCAAAAAGAAAAAAAAAAAATGGAAACAATAGGAATGCCCAATGACAGGGGATGGATAAACAAATTGTGACATATTCATACAATGGAATACTACCTATCAATAAAAAGACATGAGTTATTGACATATGCAGCAATAGGATGAACCTCAAAATAATTGAAAGTGAAAGAAGTCAAACAAAAAGAACACATAGGGCTGAGGAGCTATCTCAGTGAGTGAGCACTTGGCTGGTGTATGCAAAGCCCTGGGTTGAATACTCATCCCCCACCACAAGAGAAAAAAAAACTACATAGTGAATGATTTTTGTCATATAAAAGTCTCAAGCACTCAAACAAGTCTATAGTGATAGGTAAGTGGTTGCCTGGGGAGGCTGAGGACGATGAGGGTGAGGGATGGGCTGGTAAAAATGATAACAAAGGGCATGAGGAAAATTTTTTCTAAGGTGAATGATGTGTTCGTTATCGTAAATGTAACAATGGTTTTCCAGAAGTACCCAGATGTTAAAACTTCTCAGACTGTACAATTTAAATATGTATATATCATTTATACCTCTATAATTACTAATAAGCATTTAGAAAAATCTAGCAATATGCGTAATTACAGAAGCTCAAAGCAAAGACCAGTTAGTCTTGATTCAAGGTCAATGGAGGCTTCCAGAAAGAAATGGCACCTGCACTGAGCCTTGAAGGAATAGGCAAGACAGAAAAGATGCTCATGCTACCCCTTCCTACCCAGAGTATCAACCAAGCTCATAATCATTCATTGCATTCTCTCTCTGAGCCTATTCTTCATCTTACTCTGTGCTTTCTCAGTTTGTATATTTGTCCATTTGGCTTTCAGTCATCACAGAGCCAACTGTATTAATTATATTTATTTTCTGTGTTCTTGGTGCTGTGACTTTTGAGAATCTTACAGATCCTTAGAAAGACTGCCCTCCCCCAGGAATAGCTAATTCATAAAGATAATAATTTGCCTACAAACAAACCTTTCTTATGCAAACCAACCAATTCTAGGTTCATACTCCCACCTAACTCCTTTTATAATTCCCACACACCAAAGCAATATTTCCCCTGCCCTAAAATATCCAAGTACCAGGAAAGTAGGAAGACCACCCACTAACCCCTTTGTGTTGTCACTTGCTCAACTCTGAATTCAGAGCAGGGCACAGAATACTTGTCATTCTCAACATAGTATTTCAAGTGAGGAGCAGTATCTAGTATTTAGATGAGAGGTGAAGTTTACTTGCCATCTCTAAAAACACCAGTTATTCTGGTAAGGAATGGTTTCAAGGGTTCTAGAATATTCCATTTCTGATTCTGGTCCAACTTGTTCCATTAAGAAACTGGAGCTGGTAACCACAGACAGCAATTGTTCCTAGGGTCTCCTAACAGACTGCATCTTAAGCAGGTTGGATTTCCCAGCCTACACGGGAATTCTCATGCAAGTGATTGATTAGGAAGCACCCTTCAGAGACGTGGGACGGGGAAGCAGGATAGGGCTGCTGGAAAGAGCTGCCTTCTCAGCTGGAGCCTTAGTTTAGCCTGACCCCACTGGAGATTCTGAAACAAAAACTGAGCAGCCAAACTCCTCACATCCTGGGTTAATCAGTCACAGGCTGTGTGCTGCAGGGTACAGAGTGTTCTGAGTGGGCCTCAAGGGCAGCGACCTTCCCAGCCAGCAGAAAGAAGCAAGAAGGGAGAGCCGTGGGGTATCAGCAACCAACACTCAGGACAGCTAGGGGTGAGGGACCAGCCTGGAAAGGGGTATCTGTTGGATGGAAGGGATTTGACCACCCTTTTCCCCTTTTCTCTTCTCATTTTCTGATCCTACAGCTTTGAAACAGGATCCTAAACTTAAATGCCTCAGGGAATACAAATGAATGAGATGACTGCATGTCCAGGAAAATATTTCTCTACATTAAGGAGGAAAAGATGTGTAAGTGCAATAAAAAGTAACACAGAGGTGACCTTGGTATCAGGTCCCCTTGGCTAGCTTTTTCATGCCAGCATATAAGTCCAATTTCAGTAGGTCTTCTGAATGTTTGAGAAGAGCCAACAATTTTAATTTTAATGTGCAAGTTCTCAATTTCTAACTGTCATACCAAATTTAAAATAATCATTTTATAATGTTTCCAAATTGACCTAGGGTGAACAATATACACCCTTGTGTGGGGGGTGGGGAAGGGCCTGGGGATGGAACACAAGGCCTCATGCTAGGCAAGAGCTCTCCCACTGAGCTACATCCCCAGGACCACCCCCTTTTTTAAAATTTTATTTTGAGATAGAGTCTGTATAAGTTAAATGCCCAGGCTAATCTCGAACTTTGGTCCTCCTATCTCAGCCTCCTGTTTAGCTGGATTAGAGGCTTGCACCACTGAGCCCAACTAACAATATGTAATATCTACTTGAACAAAGTAATGAAAATGTAGCTACTCTCCACAAAGTTTCCCACACTTTGGGAGTCCAAAATTTATAAATAGGAAGAAACGTAAGTCATCCTTATTATTTCACTACATTGTAGAAGAAAAACCGAATGGAATGTAGAATGTATAATAATGCATAGTAGAGACAAAATAATAGAAAAGACTCAACACATGCCAGAAATTGCTCATCCAAAGGAATTCACAGAGCCATGCAACCTCACTTTTCCATGGACTTTATGACTTCTTTGAGAATCAGATTAAAGCCATAGATCCCCCTCTTCAGAAATATGAGCTGGAGATACATGAAAGTACACACAGAAGAATTTATATGCAGTTCCTGACGGTCTGTGGAGCCCTTGAAGCCCGTGGGTAGACCCCCAACTTAAGAGTTCCTGCCATGGAGGTAGGGAGGATTAAGACAGAATAGACAAAGGAATGAAAAGATGCATTGCTTGGAGGAAAGGAACTGCAATTTCTTCTTCTCTTCACAAAGAAAGGTGTGAACAGCTGGTTTCTAAGTGCTTCCAGGAGTCTAAGCCCCTACTGAGAACACATCAGGAACGGTAAAGATGCTTTGGACCATACTCTCAGGTGAGCATCACCTGGGAAAGATGACTCCAAAGAGACCTCACCCCTACAACTCCACAAGTAAACAAAGAACATTCCAGGTTAGCAACTTACTACCGCAGGGGAAACAGCTTCCTTATGAAATGTCTGATTTACTGTTTATTCTATTTCCAAAAGTTAAATATGTCAATTCAGATGAACTCTTTCTTAAGAGATTTTGTTAGCAGCAAGGAGAGAGGAAACTAGGCTGGCCTCAACCAGGCAGGTCTGTGATGTGAATTGCCTGCAGCAGGTGCTAGACACCAAGACTATACTCAGGTGTCCTGGTGGAAACCCTATAAGAGTCACTAGTCATTGGGGAACAAAAGGTGCCAATCAGCCTAAGTGTAAAATCTGGAGGTGGCAGTGAAGTGCATCCTGATACAAACTCTGCCACTCACAGGCCAGGACTCTGAACATTGATTTTTCTGTGCCTCAATTCTTTACTCTGTAACATGGAGCTACGGTGATCATAACACAGCAAATAATTATTTAATGCACAGCCCATAATCCTGGAAAATAATGAGTTGCCTTCCCTCCATACCAAGGAATGTGCCAAGGCTTGGTTGAATCTGCTTGGAAAACAACGGTGTTACCAGGCTTTGCTACACATGGGCTGCTGCAGGTGAGGCTGGAGGAAGCCTCCCGCTTGGTTCCCTTGACTTCGCACCACTCCCTTTTAAAATGTGCAAAGTAAAACCTTCCTGTCTTATTTTTAGTAAAACAACGAATCTTCATCACTATTTGGTGTATCCTCACTGAGACCCAAGCATATAGATTTCCTTGGGCTCTTTAATTGCGGAAGCAATTTTAAACCCTGTCAACATCGGCCTTATTAACCCAGATGGTGTTAATTTGCACAGTTCTCTACTTAGCATCAGTGTGTTTCCTTTGCATTAAACAGGAGTTGATTCCTTATTCCAAATCTCACCACTGGCCCCTCCTAAGACACTTTCTACTAGCAACAGCCTGCATGGTATGGAGATGAGCTCTTGGAGATGAATTGAAATCCCTCAGGAGGAAGAATGACATAGTTTAAAGAAGCCGTATCGCACACACCTGCCTATATCCAGAGGGCCAGAGCCATTAAGGAACACTGCACTTCCACTGTTTCAATATTGCTGTGCTTGTAGATTGCTTCCCAGTGAATGCCACTCCTGACGGTCACCTGTAATTGATTGTCCTGCCTTGTCCAGCCATTGCTATTATTTTTATTTATAGTGAAACAGAACTTGATTCTCAGCAACCTGTCAGGGTCTCTTAGAGACTATTTATAAAATTAAGGTCTTTCTCCTATTAAAAAAAAAAAAAAAAAAAACTTTTTCTCTCCAAATACAAAGGTTTGAATGAAGTCCAGTTCAGTAATTAACTGGGCAGCATTAGGTACATACATTCTGACTGTTTATTGAGGAAGTAAAGATAAACTAACATTTTCTGAGCTTGTATTATGTACTGATCTCTGTTTGAGGGGGTTTATCTATGCAGTCTTGTCCATTTTTATTTTCACAAGTGACTTCAGAAAATGGTGCTACTATCAACTTCTTGTACCACAATGAAAACTCAGCATTGAACTAGTTAGAAAAAAAATGAAAGTTTGGGCACAATGGAGACCTTTGCTCTGCCTCTTTCTGGCTACATATGGAAAGCTGAGTTCGTGTCTTCATGTGGAAAAAATGTGATATCCAGCATAGTAGGATTCCATTAGTTAACAAGAGCAGAAGCACTTAGCATATTATCAGGCCTAGTAATTCAGGGATCCCTCTCTCAAAAACTTAAGGGGTGTGTGTGTGTGTATGTATGTGTGTGTGTGTGTGCACGTGTGTCTGCAGTTCATGTGAGTTTTACATTTGTGCAGAAAATTCTCATTCCTGACTATTCTAAAACCTAAGACTTGGGCAGATCCTTCTCTGGGCTGGTTTTCTGTCTTCACCTCCACATTGGACACCTGCTCTTCTCCTTGCTCTTCTGTGTTCTTATCCTGCCCTTTCCCATTTCTCTGCTCTTCTGCCTCCCTGGTTTTCCTTTTCAAATGTTGTCTCCTTTGAGAGACTAATTCTCACAGATGCAGACTCTGTCCACAAAGCATCACTGTGAACTCCACAACGCAAAAGCCAAGGGACCTCCCGGCATCATGACAACCACAAGAGGCTATGGGACCTGAGAGAGACTGAGGCACTAGTGTGCTTATTGGCAAACCCCTGGTATGTGTTTTGTTTCTGGAAACCACTTCATTGCATATGTATAATAGCCCCCTTAAAAACGCACCCTGTTGATCTAAGATGAAGGCGTCCTATCTACAATCCCACCTAGTCCACCTTGAGAGACCAGCACCAGTACCCTAAGGACAGCTGGTAACAGCACATGTGACTGCTTTTGGTTCCACTCAATTACTGTAATCGCCTTGTTTCTCTAAGTATTGACATGCAATTTTCCATGCCTGTTTTCTTCTTGGTCTTTGTCTACTTATTGGCTAGAAAATCAATGTATGCACTCTACTCTCACACCTCATGAATCTGGGAAAATTGAGGAAACTAACAATTCTGTGGCACAATTCCCTTCAATGTTGAAAGATGCAGTTGCAACCAAAGCTCATTGTCGCTGTGTCTTTGTTTCCCAAGCCATGCCAAATGTCACAGCCATAATGGTGGCTGCCTCCCTGGAGTGCTTTCTGTGTGTCAGGCACCTGCTAAGTCTCTTTCACAACAACCATGAGAGGCAGATAATGCTACCCTCACTCCATAGATGAGGATACTGAGATTACTGTAGTATATCAAAAACAAATTGGAATTGAAAGAAAATAAAATATCTTTTAGGGAAAAGAGACATGAGCAACTGAAGTGAAAAAAAAAAAAAGACATGGACTTCATTCTGAATAATTCTGAGCTCACAATCTCAGAATACACCAACTGAGTACCCATGTAAAGCTGCTTTGCTGGTAAGGCCTCAGTTTTCACATCTCTAAAATAGGAACAATAATCCCTGTTACACACAGATTATTATAGAAGTCATTGTAGGGGTAAATAATATAGATTCCAAACCATACAAAAACCTTTGTGTTTATTATCTTTCTTCCATTATGATTACAATGAGCATATATAGAAAATGAGAAGCTCTATATATTGTCAAACATTTTAACTCTGTTATCACATAACCCAGCCAGCTGGCCTTTCAGAGTAATGCTCATCTGTGCGTGCTAACCAATTTTGAAAATATGTATTTATTACCCAGACACCCTTTAGGGTCATTACAGTTTCATGGAGATCTATCTTAGTTCACAGACCATTGGCCCAAGTAATCATTAAAAGCTAATAAGAGTGTGTTTTGTCAATTCAGTTGTCATGCATGAGCACTAAGTCTCTGCATTACAAATCTTCTTGCAGCTTTAAAAAAAAAAAAACTCATTACATATTTGGGCAATGGATTTTTAACTTACTTCTGTGATTTTTTTCCATTTAAGAATGAGAATGAGTCAATTCCAGTGACCAATCTCTCCTGCAGTGATTTTGGTTGTCTGCATGAGCCCTCCCAGACCACAAGTCTTGCATGTGAGATACTGTGGCTGGTTCTGTATGTCCCAGGCAAACTCACATCCTTGAAAATAATGGCTTAAAATAGGAATGCTGACACCACCTTAACTCAGACAGCACAAATGCAAGGCTGTAATTTTCTACGCTATTTAATCTCCTGGTACAAAAACCTCTATTGCTCAGGGGAATTCTTCATCCAGTCCAGGGGGGAACAAAATATTCTCTCAAGGATGTAATAAGTTAACAAACCAAATTAGTATGTAGTAGGGTTTCATGGCTCTTATCATCCACATTAACCTCAGGGCTCTCCAGGGCTAATATCTTTAGTTGTGCTGTTTTTTGCTTGCTGTCTCCAGACCACTAACCGTATTTCTCAATGGGGGAATTGAAAGCTCTGCTCTTTGCAAATCTCCCTCTAAATTTTCTTTCTCTTTGGTGGAGCTAAGCCTTCAGTTTCCAAGGTCAAATGAGCTAAGCCCCTTCCGAGAGAAGCTTACTCCAAACTGACACAATAAGGGGCTACTCTTTTTAGCAGACCCTCGGACTGACATCATTAAAATACTTCGCCATTTGAAAACGCAACTTCTTTATGTACGCTTGAGGGCCTCAGAAATGACACGTGGAGCAGCAGCGCCACCTACTGGTTTTCTTCTAGCAGCACATTTCTTGTTGCCCTATTCGTTATCTGTGAGCCTGCCTCTACTTTTGTGTTAGAACATAAAGAGTCGGTGGTTCACTTTGGGACTCTCTTGTCCACATGAGGGTTGAAAACTGGAAGAACTTTAATATTCTTTCCTTTTATACCCATGTCTAATTTTTTTTTTATCTCCAGGAACTAAATGTATAGATGTAGAGGGAAATATGAAAGACAAAATTGGAAATAAACAGTATGTTTCTTGTATTATTCTTGAAGAAATCTTCTCCAGGCCCCTGTGACTGTACCTGTTCAACCAGATATCTGTCATGTTGGCTGATAAGGGACATATTTGCATAGCTGACATCATGACATATGATCAGTTTCTGCATCTTTATCAGAGGAAGTAAACAAGGATCCGATACGTGATTTTTACCTGCTGCAGGTCAAGTTATACTTCCTAACTTACTAAGCTTACTAATAAAATAACACATCATATCACATCACATACAGCATATAACAAACAATGGCACAGCATCATGACAAAAATGTCTCAAACTAGGAATTGCATGTGTCACTATGGATGGCTTAGTGGTCACTTGGACCAGTTAGTTGGTATTGTTGCCATGTGGGCCAAAGTCATGAATTCAACCCCAAGGGCAAGTTCATAGATGCTCTGTTCCATACAGAGAGAGGATTAGCATTCACAGATGCAAGGTGTTTTTATGAACATATGCTGTCCCATTTAATTATACCAACTAGCCAATGAAATCATCACCACAATCCCCATTTATAGACAAGGAAACGAAGAGATTGAATTTGTGCCTAAGGTGATAAGGCATAAGAGAGAATCTTAGAATCCAGGTCCCTGTCGAAATTCAAACCTGTGTTTTCAACACTATGCCTAGTTGACCATCTTGAAAATGAGTCTTCTAGTGACAGGAAGAGACACATGAGGAGGATTAAAGCATGCTTCAAAAGCCTTGCCTACTTCTGCAGAAATAGCTCTATGGGCCTTCTCCCAGGAGATAAATAGCATCACCTTCATCAATGACAGGAAAAAATACATTAAGTATCATCTACAGCAAAGAAAGTCATAACATAACTTTCCTAGAGAAAGAATTACAACTCATTCCAAAACCCACATGGAGCCCATTCTGCCCTGCCCACCTCTCACTCAGGGGATCACATCAGATGATTTTCATATTTCAAAATAATGAAAAAAGATAGTCTGCATTTTCAAAGTCTTGAAGTAACTGGTCTCTTTAGAAGATTATAAATCAAGTATTTTCTTTCTTTCTTTCTTTCTTTCTTTCTTTCTTTTTCTTTCTTCCTTTCTTCCTTTCGTTCTCTCTTTTGAGATAGGAGATGTCTCCCTAACAATTCCCAGGCTGACCTGGAACTCCTAGGCTCAAGTTATCCTCCTGCCTCAGCCTCCCAAGTAGTTGGGACATACCACTGCACCTGGCTAGATTAAATCTTCTGAAGAAATCAGTGTTCAGAGAGTGTTGATCAAATCTAGCCATATGTGTGTATATATATATATGCATTTAGAAATCAGAATTGTCCCCACCACTGCTCTGAAATAGGTCTTTCAAGGTAACCAATGACTTTCACCTGTACAAATTCAATCTCTGTCCCTAACAACTCAGAGAGGAGAAATGATCATCAAGTCACAGGGACTAGGCAAGGATGAAGCTTCCCCTCTGAGTGTACTGGAGCAGTAAATTCTGACAGTAGGTGAGCTCTGGGATATTTCATTGCTCTTTATATCACAAAATAGTACAGATATAACTGTTAAAATCACAGTAAATGATAAGGATAAACATAAATATCATCCATAATCCCATCATTCAGATGACCATTGTTAGTTACCATCTTAGTGTATTAGTGTATTTCATGTCTGTGTGTATGTGTACATGTATAAGAGCTATTTTGATATTTCAAATATTCCTTATATAGGCATATGTATGCATATACCTATTCATTTGTATATATGATATTGGATATAGCAAAAGAAAATGTTTTAATCTTATAGGATTAACCACAATTCACATTAAGGAAAGAACAGACCTAAAAAAAAAAAAAAAAAAAAAGAACGCTTCGTGAAATGCCCTCCCCCTCTCCCATCCTCCCACCTACCCATTCCAAAAACCGAGGGTTAGTCAGCTCTGAGGATTAAAGGAGGAAGGAAAATTGTAAAACAAAAGAATCTGGAGCTTCTGGAGGTAATTTTAGGAGGTTAGGCAAAGAGAACTGGGGAGGGCAGTCAGCTGCACGGCACCAAGAACAACTGAAGTTTTCCTTCAAGTCTAAACAACACACTCACACTTATGTGCTTGAGGGATGAACTGGAGAGGGGAATGAGGTTTCCATGTGCAGCAGAATAGAAGCAGCATGCAAAGAAGCTGAAACCCTAAGGACCAAGGCAAGCACACGTTTGAAATTCAGAGGAGTGCTTTGGACCTCCAAGGTCTGTAGTATTGGAGTTTCAAGGCAGCCTAACTCAGATCTCAAAAGTTATGGGAACCTCAATTAACATTAGAGCTCACAAGTGAGACTATGCAGTGTTTCCTGGTTTTATGGGGTCTTGTCTCCCCTCTCTACCCCCATGTTCAATGGTTGGTTACTTACCTTTGCAAGTCCTGCCAGGAGAGTCAACTGCCCCACTTTGCTCTTCTCTCCTGATGGTGGTCTGAAGGCTCTGATCTAGGATAGGGACCACAATGGAGCTGGAGGAGAAAATGGTAGAGCTTGTTACAAGGCAGAAAAGTGTGAAACAGGAAGGGTGTTGTATTATTTTTCTGTCACTCAGAAAAACAAATTAAAGGAGGAAAGATTTATTTAGGCTCAAGATTTCAGAAGTTTCAGTACATGGTCAGTTGGCTCCATTCCTTCTGGGGTCTGTGATAAGGCAGCAGCATGTCACAGGGAAAGCTGGAAGCAGAGAGAGAAAGAAAGAGGGAAGGAAGGAAGGAAGGAAGGAAGGAAGGAAGGAAGGAAGGAAGGAAGGAAGGAAGGAAGGAAGGAAGGAAGGAAGGAAGGAAGGAAGGAAGGAAGGAAGGAAGGAAGGAGTGGACAACCAGGGACAAGATATGCCCTTCCAGGATATGTCCCAGTGACTGACTTCCTCCAACTAGTTTCTATAATACTATAGTTTCTATCACCTCTAAATAGTCCTAAATATTAAACCATGGATTAATCTATTGAGGCAATCAGAGTCCTCATGACCCAAACACTTCCCCAAAGTCCCACCTCTGAACACAGATGCACTGGGGACAAAGCCCTCAACACATAAGCTTTTGGGAAGCTTCCAGACCCAATCTGCAACAGCTGCTAGTCACTGAAGTCCTCTGAGAGCTAAACTGAGAGGAGAACTCTCCCAAACATGGGAGTATTTACTCCATTATAAACAGTAAATAGGTGAATCCTCTGTAGGATCTAGAATCCATAATTTTTACGTGTATCAAAATCTTAGAAGACATAATTTTCCTAAAAGCAAAATAATGTCTGGGTCTCTCCATTTATCATGTGTGGGTTTGTGGGTCCATGTCAGACAAGTCATTAATGATTGCAAATTGATGTTAAAGGCCTCTTGTAATATTTCACTTATGAGATGTTAAGAACTTAAATTGAATGATTCAATGAAAAAAAATAGGTTTAGTCAAATGATCTTAGGAAGGACAATAAAATTTTATCAGTGAACGTATATAGAATTATAGAAGAATAAGGAATAAAATATAACATCATATTTCACAGTCTGGAAGTTGAGTACCAGAAATGGAGAAAACAGGCAACTGGTTTGCAAAGGAGGAGATGGTAAGTTTGCTTTCTTATTATGGAAACTCACAGACAAGGCCCATTGGGCCAGTGAAATTGGCCAGGGGCCAGAGGGAGTGTGTGAGCTGAGAGGAAAGGTCAAAGCCAGAGTGATGGGTTGGGAGGCTTCCACAGGAGCCAACAGAAGTCAATAGAGAGGAACAGGCCTCCCATGGAGGGAGGCAAAAGTCAACAGGCTCCATCACACACAATTTAGCTCACTCAAAAGATTAATTCTTTTCTCCTTTTCAAAAAGGGTTGCTAGCAGATGGCAGGGAGGGGCTTAGGGGTTTCCCTTCCACTTTGGGGAAGCAGTCCAACATCAGGTCATGAATTTCTAGAGTGCTTAATGCAGAGAATGTAGATAATTTGATCTAATCTCAGGAGGATGAAGGAAGAACTCTTTAATTTAAAGCCCTGGGCATTCTTTAGATTTTTGGTTTGTTTGTTTGTTTCTTTGTTTGTTTTCAAAGTACCATTTAGCAGAAGCTAAGAATATCACTTTGGTGCCCTTGCTTCTGGTCTTAACCTGAAGAAAGAAAATGTTTAGAATGCTAGGAGGAAGCACGACCTCTCCAGGACCAGCAAAGCTTCACTAAGGTTTCTAAGAATATAAATTCAGTGTTTGCATTTGGAGTTTAGATGGGGGAGAGAACACATATTTAAAAAGAGCAACGTGGTCAACAGCATCTTATTCCAAGTGATTCAATAATCATATGTACAAGTACTGTATGTGAAAAAAAAAAAGTTTGCAAGTGCCAGTTCACTTCCTGAATTTTTTTCTTAAAAAATGGCCCTGAATCCCCAAGTTCTGTTATCAATCATGTTTCCAAGTGTGAATGCCCTGCATCAAAATCCCCAGAAGACGTATTTAAGATGAGGTTCTTACGCACCAGAAAGATAACTCTTTCCACATTTCATCAAGTAACTCAGTGGATCCCTTTGCAAATTCAAGTTTCAGAAACTTTAGATGGAGAAATTCTGGTCTTCAGAGAATCCGAGCCCCAGATATTTAAAAAGAAATCCAATTTCCTCAAACATTAGCTACTGTGCAAAGCTAAAAAGAAGAGAGAAGCTCATTAGATTATATTTCCTAAACTGAGAGGATGCAATCTTTAGTCTAAAAAGTTTTGCCATCTTTTAGTGTGTTGGTATGACTTTATTATGGGATGGACCCTACCAATGAATTTCTGTACAAAACTTATATAAACACCCAATCACATACACACACACACACACACACACACACACACACACACACACACATACACACACACACAGAACAAAGATACATTTGGGACATTTCCCAAATGATGGTGGTGGTAGTGCTGTTTCATTGCTGTTTTTAATAGTTTAGCATTTATAATTTTATTTTTGGACCAGTTGCTATTAAAGAGAAAAAAAGAGGATAATTTGGAGTAAAAGACATGGAAGAAAAGGAAGGTAAACAGTTAAGCTAAAAATGCACTGGAATTATACATTTTCATCCTATATAGGAAAAACATGCCATACGCTGCCGTCATACCCCCACATACATATACCAGGTACGTCTGACCAGAAATATCTATTTCTGTTCATTTCCAAACTTACAAAGCTTGAGTTTTTTTTTTTTTTTCTTTAACCTAAACCAAGGCTTTTTCCAAATAAGGTAGCATTTCACAAAACTGTTTCCCCTCCTACATCTGTGTTCCCTGTGTCAGAAAGTCATAGATGCTGCTGTTTTCCAGAGCTGTCATTGTATTCTGTAACAGAGCTCCCTCCCATTAGCTGAGCTGAACACTAGAAGCGCTTTCAAACTAAGGTTTTCAAATAACATAGGCATTTTGCCTTCAGTGGTGGGGTCTGACTTAAGCAACTTTCCTTCCTCCTCTTGATTGAAGCTCATTTTAAGCTCAAAGAGCTGTAACTGTAATCCCGAGTCTCCTTCAATGTTTCTAGAAATGATAAAACAGTTGTTGCTTGATTCTTTGGGTCTTAAGCTACAATGCCTCTGGATATACATTCTCTGGATACAAGAGAATCCAGTTGACCATGCCTCAAACAGCCTCCTGGGTCAGCATTAGAAACCCTGGGTTTTTCTACCAGAATGTGGTGGAAATATTATATGCAGGATGCAATACTGTAAGTGATGAGCAAGAGAAACCAAATCTGAACATTTGATTCTCTTCATCCATTAGAATAATATAGATCAAATGATCATGGAGACTTCATACTCCCTCTTTTGTCTTCTCCTGAACCTGACCATGTGATAGTTCCTAAGACTCAAATTCTTTATCAAGTATCTAAGACTTAAATTCATTTCTTTTTATATTCAGTTCTATAACAAAAACTTAATTCCTGTGATGTGCCAGGCACTGTGCGATGCATCTAGAATCTAAGTAAAAGAAGTACGAATAATGTATCCTTGAGAAACTCAAAATCTCGGTCATCCCTCAGCACTCAGCTTTAGGTGTCCCTTCTCATGAGACATACTCCCTCACCAACGCTTTCCTGTGGAGGCAGAATTCCAAGTGACCTCCAAGATTCCTGCTCCCTCGTGCATAATCCCCTCTCTCGGAAGGTGAGAAGAAGCTGAATATGATGGGATGTCACTCCCATGAGTAGATTATACTAGTTTGGAAAGGTGAAGAGACTTTACAAGATGTGATTAAGGCCCCAAATTGGTTGACTATGATTTAATCAAAAGGAAGATATCTTGGGTAACTTGACCTAATCAGGTAAAAGTCCTCAGAAAAAAGAAGTTGGTCCTTTCCTGGGAGAGAGATTCTCCTGCTGGCAATGAAGAAGTAAAGTACCATGTTTTAAGAAGGTCTCATAGCAAGAACCTGAGAGTGGCCATTAGTATTGGTAGAAGCTTCCAGGTGACATCCAGCCAGAAACAGACCACAGTCCTACAAATGTAAGGAACTGAGCTCTGCCAACAAGCTCATGACCATGAAATAGAACACTGAGTTTCAGAGAGGAGTGAGGCTTGTTCAACATCTTGATTATAGCCTTGAAAAATATTAAGAGGATCTAGATAAACTGCCTAGACTTCACTCACAGAATCTGTAAGTTTCATGCACATGTTTTAAGCCACAATGTTTGTGGTAAAAAAAAAAAAAAAAAAAAAGAATAAAGAAAATATGGACAAGGTGCAGGAAAGGTGGTACATGTGATATATAATATTCTCACTAGCTATCAGGAGACCTCAATTCTGAACCTGACCCCACCAATACAGTGAGTGATATTGGGCAAATCACTTTTCTTCTCTCAATTCCACATGTAAAATATTCCCTTACATGTAAAATGATGAAGCTGAACCAGGTAAAACTCTGAGACCCTCTCCTACCTCCATTATGCTTCAAACCTATAAAATTGGGTCCTTCACAACATGGGTAACCCACCTTCCAGCCACACCATACCAATGATAGCTCACTACCAGCTTCCCTGAGTACACACAAACTAGGAGCTTATTAAGGAAAAGCTTTTAGAAGAATAAGGGAGCCCTGCTTTATCTCCTCATTTCCTAAATGTCTTGACAGTGGCATAAAGAGCAATACATAGATACTTCCAAATCTACATGGCATAGAAAGACTCAGATCCTTAAAGTACACTAGAGTTAAGACCCCCAAAGTGTCCCTAGTTTCAGAGAAGATAACTTTAGGTTTCTGGGAACCTCTATAGGAATCAGGAATAAGTGATTACAATCCATTCTCAATTAACATTTTTATGCCTCAAATCATGTATAATAAACAATTTACCGAGCACTTTATATTCAAGCTCTAACTCAGGTGCTTTCTATGCATTACCTCTTAGGGAGGGTTACTAACTTATAGACAAATACACACTTGACAAGTAGGAGTCAAAATTCTAACCTAGGCTCACATCAGGCTAAAGCTTATGCTTTTCCTTCTACATGACACTTGCTCTGTTGCCATGACACTCATTCATATATCACACTGTGTAGGGTGATCAGCCATCCCTGTTTTTCATGGACTGAGCTGTTCTGCAGGATGCTGTATTTTCAGTGCTAACACCAGAAAAATAACAGAAAAATGGGAGGAGTTGGTTACCTCAGCAACTGAGGATGCCGAATGCAGCCCACGGGACATGTGGAGATATAAAGTAAAATCCTAAATGCAAAGCTTTCTCTGAGAGTCAGGTGCTTGATTTCATTTCTTGGGCACAAATGCATATACTCTATTCTAAATGCATCCAATCCTAAGTGGGGTCTGTCCACACAATCTCTTAGAAGAACCATGCCTGAGATTAAATTACAGACCCACCTGTCTGGGAAGTCTATCTACAGGATCCAATCTAATACCCTGCCTGAGAAATGGTAGACTTGGTAGCTTGACTGTTTTCTACTTAGCCATATTTGCTCTTTAATCCACCTAACCTAAAACCACAGAAAACACCATCAGAGTTTTCACAGAGTTGTTGTTGCTCTGTTATCAGCTTCTAATTCCAAACCCAGTAAATCTCTAATTGACCTGAGAGCAGTATATCAACTGTGATACCTGGCTCTTAAACTTCTCTACGACTTTCATAACTGCATATGCTAGAGACAATAGGCCAGGAAACTTATTGACTGAGGGACTATTTCATCTAAAATTTATATTCTTAATCATGTAGAGACTTATCCTGATCATTCCTTCTAACTTAGAATTGACCATAAGATTCATGTGGGCTGGACTTCAGGGTTTGGGCCATGGCGAACTATGCAGCCAGCATCTCCCACTGACCCAGTGACATTTCAGGTTCCAGTAGTAGCCTCTCCAAGCAGCAAAACATCTTAGACATCTTTATCAGAAGGAAGCTATAGAATCACAGTGTCAAAATCAAGACCCCTTTTTTGGCCTGGATCACTAAGTATTCAGATGGATGATAACTGAAAACTCCATTTACAGAAGATCCCATCTGGAAGCTAAAAGTGGAGTCTGGAGTTGCCTTATCCTGACATTTAGCCAATTCGAAATGAAATGAGCTACAGCATTCTGAAATAGGCATTTCCCATTTCCAGCCTCAGCTTACCTATGTCTGGGCCATCACTTCTGGGTTTTAGCATTTCCTAATAAACAGTATCCTTTTCCTCATTTGAGCATTGAATAACCTGAAAAATAAAACAAAGGAATGCCAGACTACAGTTCAAAGTATCACTTTAATTATCCATAAAGTGTGAACAGGAGGATGTGCTCAGCAAGAGAGCCAAACATATCTGAACCTGAGCGTCCACCTTAGGGAGATTTGCACCCTCCCACTCAAATGGAAAAGTCCCCCTCCTGAAAAATGGTCAAGAACAAATGTTCCCTGCCATCAGTCTTCCAAATCTTATAGGGAAAAGAGGGGGCTTGCCTGTATTCTGTTTGTTCTCTAGAATTCACCAGTCAGATAAAGAGTAGGTAGGAGTTGTTGGGGGCTATGCCATACGGACTACACCAAGATGGCGCCTGGCAGCCAGCCAGAAGTTGTTTTGATCACATCAGCGGTGAGGAAGTCGGTTAGCAAACCACTCAGGTGCTTTATCATTGGCCGTATTCAAGTGAGTCCACGCACACAACACGTGCGCCTGCGTTCCCAAGTGGTCTTGTTCATGCCTGCTCGTTTTGACCTTTGCCGTGATAGGGCAGCTGGCTCCTCGCCTGATCTCAACTGGCGTGGCCCTGCCCTCCGCCTCCTGGAGGGAATATAAGCGGGCAGTGTAGGTAGAAGGTAAAAAGCAGCAGCTAGCATAGAGAAGAAGCAGCAGTAAGCAGAAGCAGCAGTTAGCAGAGAGAAGAAGCAGCAATAAGAAGAAGCATCTAGCAGAGAGAAGAAGCAGCTAGCAGAGAGAAGAAGCAGCTAGCAGAAGAAGCAGCAGCAAGCAGAAAGCAGCAGCAGAAGGCAGATCACAGAGCGGAGAACTAAGAACACACCTCTAGGTCGCAGATCACAGATCACAGTGCGGCCGAACGCATCACTAAGAAGCACCTCAGATATGACAGCACCTTTAGCACAGCACCTCTAGCACGCACCTTTAGTTCGCAGGATGCAGGATGCACCTCTAAGAAGAAGCAGCAGAACTCTAAGAAGAAATAGATCTCTGATAAGCGTAGAAACCTGTCTTTCTCTAAAACTTCCTCTATAAGCAAAGCCTATCTTTCTCTCAAGGTCTCTCCTCCTCTATAAATTAGTGAATATAGGAAAAGTAGTTTATTCCCAGTCCGCCTCCGATAAATACCTGCGCAATTGTTGCCGGGGGCAGCGACAAGGAATTAGACTAATTGATCTCCCTCCACTTGAAGACAGCATCAGGTGCAACTATCAAGTACAGCTCAGGGCACGAAGAGCCCTGGCTCCACCAAGACAAGGACACTAGTCAGGATTCTCACAGTGTACCAAGAAAATAAAAGGCCAAGCTCACTTGAGTGGTAAATTTGCAAGTGCTCTAGAAAAGAGCAAGGTGCCAAGGGAAGGGATGGTAAGAAATTGGCCTGCTTCTGAGATGGAAAGAGACCTCAGGCAGAATGAGAAGGATAAGAATGATTTGGATGGCAAAAAAAAAAAAAAAAAAAAGTGGTGGAGGTGGGGGTCAGGAAGTGTATTCCCGATAAAGAAAAAGGTCAACCATATTGGAGAAGTGCAGGATGAAGGAGTGAGTATTCAGGTGAGAACTGAAGGGGTATTTATAGTTTCCACCAGTCAGAAAAGCTAAGGTTTCCACTAATCATAGCACCTAGGGCTTCTGCCAATCAGGGTAGCTAGGGCAAACACTGAAAGAAATAGGGAGCTTTAGAGGTATGAATGCATTTGGAAACCAAAATTATAACTACTCAAAACCTTTGGCTAAATTTATAAACATATTTTTTAACATGAGTCGAGTTTTCAAATCTACACAATTCAAAATCATGACTCTATTATGTAAAAAAAAAATGCTATAGAAAATATTTTTCACAGGACATTTCTATTCTCCAGGCAAATTTAAATTTCTAGCACAGAAGTTCTTTTAGACTCACTTTGGTGGGCAGTACGAAGCCATGGTTGGCACATAACTGGTGACCAGTGCCTGCTAAAGGATGCCTGGAAGAAGGTTCCTCTGGCCAAGTGTTCAGAATCTCCCATGAGGAGATACAGGAACAGAGTGAGCCATTGCTGAAACCATCAGAGGTGTTCTTTAGACAACGGGCTCTCAAGAATCCCTCAGGAGATGCTTGGGATTGGTCAAAATCTGCCAGTCAGAGTTTACTGAATCAAAATTTCAGAGAAATTCCTGAGGTATGAAGCATTACTTAAATTCCACCTTCTCTATCAGGCCAGTGGGCCCTTTTTCAATGTGGAGTACCATCACCCTTGATCCCTAGTGGAAGCAAAACTGTGAGAGAGAAGTCTTGATTGCTCCTGTTCTCCAGTTTCCCTTTCCTTACACCGACAGAGCCTCCTTTCAGGAGTGCAGGATCTTCCCATCTTCCCATTGCTCCTCTTCACACCTACCACAGAGAGGTTCAGCTGCACTCTAGTTAGATGGAAATTAAGGGTCATTTGCAGTTGACACTGAGCTCTCATGGAAGGCAATGGAGTTCTTTTTGTAAAGAGCTTTACAGAACCACAGCAAGGTCTTGACTCCACCTCCAGTCTCCTCTCCCTTTCCTGCTTTTGGCCTTGCCCCACACTTTTTCCTGCCCATCTGGCTTTGACATCCCAACTGCACTTCTTCTTCTGCCCCAGGTTAGGAATACCTGCCTCAGAAATGTTTGCATCTCAGGAGAGCTACAAGACTTCCCTTGTCCTTTAATCTGCTCCTCTTCATCTGTGTGAACACCTGTAGAAAGCCCTGTGCCCATCCAGGGTTGTGTTGAGCAATAGCTTCACAGATTTGACAGCAGTGAGATCCCCAAGCTTGTGGGAGGATGAAAACATGGTCTACACACTACTGCAGAGAGCCCCAGGAGCCAACTTGCCATTCATTTTTTCAATCAACAAATCTAGCAAAGCACTTAGCTAGATGGGGCATGAAATATGATAGTCAACTTTAAGAGCCCTATATATTATAATTTGAATACTAGAAGGGAATTTGGGGGCCACCTGCCCAAATTCTTACCAATAATAGCAATGATCTTTCCAATATGCCTGACAGACGTTGAAACAGAGCCAGCTCACTTCCCCTGAAGACAACTCCAGTTCTTAGAAATTATTTTTCTACAGTGAACCAAAACCTACCTGCATGTCAGTCTATTTCTAGTGTCCATAGATAAACCTCTATTCAACACACACATTCACAAACCTTTGCACAATTCCTTCTGGATGGTTCAGAGGTAGCATCAATACCTGATGGTTGGCTCCCTTATTTTTTAACGATGGATCAGTCCCATCCCATTTACAATATAGGACACATACTCTGGTATCTCAGAGTCCCCTGAGACTCTTGGTGACCAAGTCGATGGACAATGTCCCACAAATGGAGCACATGATCATTCCAGTGCACACAGGGACTTTGGCTGTCCCCAAACTGCTTCTGTGCTTCTCTCTTTGTGGCCTTCAGGTCCTCCAGAGACATAAACATCCAAGAGAAATGGGAACAAAATGGCTAAGAGATGTAGGGCCATGCACTGGATCAGATAACAGGTATTGTGGAATCAGACTGACTGAGGGTTCTGATAACAACTTTGGCAGTTATTAGCTGTGTGTCTTTGAACAATTTACTGAGCCTTTCCAACCAGTCCTGATTCATTATGCTGGAAATTGGAATGGTCATGCCTTCCTTATCAGATTGGTATGAAAATACAGTGAAATACTTCATGTGCTATACCAGGGTCAAAAAGCCAGATTAGACTGAGAAAAAAAAAAAATCAGTGTTGCTTTTCATAACTGATTGTTGGTCTTTCCTTTCCAGCAGAGTCCTAGCCACCTGGATTTAAAGCTGTTCTCTCTGTTCTCCTGCTGGTGAGAAGAGAAAATATTCATCATTCCCTTGGTGAATTAGGTTTATAGCTTTGAGAGAGACCAGTCCCTGCCAGGAATGGGCCGACTTCTCTGTAAGTCAGACTATCCTTGTCTATGCCAGGATCCCAGCTGAGTTTACACGAAGGACAGGGATTCAGATATGACTCAGGGAGAGGCAGGACCAACCCTTGATGTTTCACCTCTTGCTACTCCACCTCCCCACATCTTGTGTGTCCCATGCATTGATGGGGTAACATCACAGCCTACCCCACTTGTACCTGTGGATTTCCTCAGCTGTCTTTAACCACAATTATGTCTATCTACAAACCCCTGCTAATCACTAAAATATCCAAAATAAGCTAGAAATTGTTTTCTGGAATTGGTGATAGTCACAGAGACATTGAAAACATCACATTCAAGTGTCTCTCTTACCCTAAAGTGACCTATTCCCTGGAACTTGAGGCTCCCTTGAATTTGGAAAGATGCCAAAAAGTCAAGAAAAAAATGACTCCTGCAGACCCTTATATCATTCTACCCACCTGACAAATCATCCTAGCCAGAAATTGCTAATTTGCACATTGTTCACTAAAGGCAAGATGCATATTGGAGGAGAGGTCCATGCTGGTCTTCAGAATCACTTTTTACTCTGGGTCTCCTCTCTCTGATCTGAACATTATGCAATCAAGGTGGTCAATTCTGTGTCCTTGGCAGGCAGTCATCTTTTCTAAGCCAACCCTCTGATTTCATGTTACCATATGTTTATTTTTCCCTTTATATCTCTTGAGGCTTCATTAAAATTTAGCTTCATGATGCAGTCTTAGATCTTACCTGGTATATTAAAGGAAGGAGTACTTGTGCCACACCACTGACCTGGGACCCCACTGGTAGTGACCATAAACCAAGGAGGGTCTTGTCACCAGAAACTCAGGTTTTGATTAGAAGTGACAACCTTCCTCCTGGCAGCCTCTGTTTTCCTTCCCTACCTGTTCTCCAACTTGTCTAGAGCTTCATTTTGGGTAGAGGGATAACATTTATTCATTTAATAACTTTTGATTTATTATGGATAGATTGTTTTGGAAGAAATTTTTGACCCAGAAGCAGCAAGATCTCTAAATTTCCCTTCCTGCATTTTGAGACAAACTCTGAGCCTACCTTCCCCTTCACCACCTGCCTCCCCATTTTCTCTGCTGTGTCTCAGGTCAGGGCCTATGTGTGTCTTACCAGGTTCCCTGCTAAGCCTCCCAACACTATCCCAAACCATTGCCCATCCCATTTAGCAGACTGATGCTAGAGTGCCCCACACCAACTCCTAAATAAAGTCCAAGTGCTTTCTCAAGGTACAACGGCCCCTTCATGCAAAGTACCATGAAGTGTTTTAATTTCCTGAATGCACACTGCCTTCTCTCTCCTGCTATCAAAATTGCTTTCCCATAGCCTGCCACTCCACTGTGCCAATAGCCATCTTGGTCCTGCCTAATTGAAAAAAGCCTTGTCTTTGGCTTCCTTTCACTCCCTCAGGTTTCCAGGACTCTCTCCCTTCTCATGATGGGATTCAATGGCCTTACTCAACATGGCCCATGTTTCCTGGCTCCACATTTCCCACAGAAGGTCCACTTCTCTCCCCAACATTCACTCTGGCCTCCTGCCTCCTGTTGATTTTGGTCCCATCTATGGTTATCTCTATCAGGAGAACAAAGGAGTGAAGATAAAAATAAAACAAAAGGAAAGGAAGAAGAAATAGAAGAGAAGGGAAGGGAAGAAGAGAAAGAGGGGAAGAGAAAGAAAGAGATTGGTTTCCTTTAAATAGACCAAGTTCTATTTCTGAAATGTTTCTTACATTGAAAACCACTATACATCAACCAGAGTCCTAAACGAGTCCAAGCCCACAGAACTTCATGGAAGGAGAGACCATTTGCAGGCCCACAAACCAGACTTCCTGAGCAACATCTTGCTGTACCACAAGATAGGTATGTCACTTAATATTTCCAGTTCCATTTTCCTTGAACAGGAGAATCAGCCTCTCAGTCTCACATGTTCCCATCAGACTCCTTGGGTTTCTCAACCCACTCACAGTCTCTCTCTCTCTCTCTCTCTCTCTCTCTCTCTCTCTCTCTCTCTCTCTCCTTCTTCTTCTCTTGGGTCATTCGCCTGCCTCTCTTGCCTCCACTGAGCTTCATCTCCAGATAACACAGACGTCCTCCATCTCTTCTGTCTCAAATCCTGCCGGATCCCAACCTGGTAGGTTACCCTCTGCTAGTCTTCCCTAAGTTATATTTTTAATCAGAAAATCCAACTAGTGATGCCAGTCCCTGCTGGTGATTGTCAGGTTGGCACCAAAGTCTGATCAGAGGCAAGCAGCCACTGGACAAGGAGGTGGGAGTGCCTTGTCTAAGATCAGTTTTCTGTCCCCAAAGCAGGAGAGCAAGAATCTCTTTGTTTGGAGTTTGCAGGGGAGGAGGAAAGGGGGTTGCTTGGTTTTTGTTTGCTTTCTTGTTTGTTTGTTTTTTGGTTTGTTGTGGTGGCCAATCAGAAAGGCTTTCTTCTCTGATACAAAAAATAAATGATGAAGAAAAAGAAGAAGGAGGAGGAGGAGGAGGAGAAGGAGAAAAGAAGGTATACTGGGGAGGAATGGAGAGGGAAGGGGAGGGGGAAGAGAGGAAGAAAGGTAGGGGGAAAGAGAGAGGGGTTGTTTTCAAAAGGAAGGCATTAAACTGGATATCTATTTTCCTCTCTTTGTTTCCCTGATGGGCACACAGAGGAGCACATAAAGGTGGAAGAATACATTCAAGTAAAATTGTGCTCTCCTTGCCCCCAACCCCTTACTTCCCCACCTCAACCCCCAGCTTCTGCCTTTCTGTTTTAAGCACCGTAAGGGTATGCTGTGTACATAAAGATCTCTGATGCAAGGGAACCTGGAGAAGCAACCCCAAGAAGTCAGGCCCTGGGCTCTCTGTGGTTCTGCGCTGCCTCAAGTATATTTTGTGACCTCAGGAAATAAAACAGTTGTAATAGCCCCAGCCTGTGCTCATCCTCAGTGCTTCCCTTCACCTACCCAGAGGGACCTGAGATTCTTGACTTCCTAAGGATGAGTCCATCTGGTTGCCCATATGGTGGGTGACTAAAGTGACTAGTGTTGATTTTCAGCCTCTAGGCAGCTTCTCACACCTTCTCTCCTACCAGTTGCTTCCACTTTTGACAAGGCTTCCTGGCTGAACTTTCTTATACAACTTCCTTAAGACCTAGCCCTCTTGCCTCTGAGCTGTGCATTCTTGCAGCACAGAGTTATATCTGACCACAGCCCTCCACTAACTGTGATAACTAGAATTTACCAGACACCACAAGACTCTCTATATCAGACTAGTGACACTTTCAGACTCCATGCATTTGAGGATATTCAAGGACAAACATTACAACCTGACCCATGACAGTGCTCTCAGATAAAGTTGACTCCCAGCAGACCTGTTAATCTCATTGACATCTCCAAGGACAATAATTTTTCCTGCTGGAAAATTGTTCATTGACCTACATCTGGTATCTTTTTATTGCAACTGCCATGAAACACAAACATTTTCTTGACTTTTCAAGACATTTTGCTTTCAACTTCTGTATTTCCCCCAATAACTGAACCCAGCCTTCTGTAAAAAGAAAGAAAAAAGAGTGGCTGAACACACCTGTAAAACACTCCTTAAAAACAAGATCTCATTTATGTTGCCCTGATTGAGGAATAAAAATCAGCAAAATCCTTTCTTCACATATCTCATCACCACTGTCGGGACTGGTCCCAAACTTTCTGTTGCACAGACATTTTATTTAAGAACATTAATAAGATAAAAAAGAAAATCACCTACGTTCTCATCACCCCTACAAAATTTCCATTTTCATTTTTCTAATCCTTTCCTGTAAGTGGAAATAAATGCTATACCATTGGATGCAACTTTGATATAATATTTGCAGGTTTTATTTTATGTTACAAACTTTGTTTCCACTATTACTACAAAGTCTTCAATTATAACTCATAATGGTAACAGAACACTCCATTGATTTGATGAGCTTAACTTAGTTCATGCTTTTCTAATATTGGACTTTGAGGCAATTTTCAAATTCTCTTTAAAACAGACAGTACTGCAATGAATATCATGGTGCATAAAGCTTTGTCCCTTTATCGGATTATTTCTTTAAGAGCAATTCCCAGGAAGGAAATCCCTCCACAGATTTATAAACCTTTTACAGTTGTTAAAATATTTTGTCCTATCCCTTTCCAAACTGGCAATACTCTTGTCCCTGACACTGCAGTTTATAAGTACAAGACTGGGGGGATATCTCTGTGTGAGAAATGATTTTTTTTCCTACAAAAGAGTGACCGAAGATTCAGACCCAGGCTTGTGTTAAGGCAAGTTTGATTTTTTTCCTCTTGATGGCTCCCACCCCTCACTAATGCCCAGTAATGCTGTTGTAACATTCTACTTCATGGATCCTTTCTGTTCTGTACCTCTCCCTGACACTGTGATGGGCATCAGGAAGATAGCACCCAGTTACTCCTAACACAGCCCAGACAACACTGGCACTTTGAGGGCAGTCTTTTCTGAGTTTCATCTCTCTCCTGACTTTGTATTCTGTCAGTGCTTGCCCTCCATTAGCATGAGTAGATGCCTCTTCTTGGTCCAGACAAAGTTATTCTTTCCAGTTGCCCTGATACCCTCGCCCCAGTGTCATGAATGAAGCCCCTCTTTCTGGCTTCTCTAGCTGCTTCTAGTTAGAGTGTCTCTCCCTATTTCCATGATTATGGAGTTTTCCCATGGAGGAAAAAAAATTGAACCGTTCCCAAAGGAAACCATAAGTTTTATTCAACCTAGAACTAAAACCATTGGGTTTGAATCTTTGATCACTCTTTTGAAGAAAAAAAAATCATTCTCACACAGCTCACACAGAGATATTCCTCCAACCTTGTACTTACACTGCAGTGTCAGGGACAAGAGTATTGCCAGTTTGGAAAGGGATAGGACAAAATATTCTAACAACTGTGAAAGGTTTATAAATCTGTGGAGGGATTTCCCTCCTGGGAATTGCTCTTAAAGAAATAAGCTGATAAAATTTCTGAGAAGTATAGACATATGCCACTACACACAGCAATTTTATCTTTATTATCACCTTAATGCAGAAAAGATATGTGAGTTAATCTGGAGCCACACAAGAATAAGTGGCAGAGCCACATTTGAACTTGGACCCCCTTGCCCTTCTCTGTGCCACACAGCTGGGAGCTGGGTTTGTGTACATGATTCTGTGAACTCTGGGGTAAATACAGGAAGTCTAGAACATAAACTCCACAGCATGTAAGCATCACAAGAGTAGGGGTCACATGCTTGCTCATTTTATTTAGCTGCCATTATTAGCATAATATATTAATTTGATGAAGGAACAAAATCTTATTCCCAATTAATTTCATCCTTACATCATAATAATACTGCTTACTGAGTGCTTGCTCTGTATTAGGCACCATGGAAAGAGCTTTAAATGATTTATCTCATTTAATTTCTATGACATGTCTCTGAGGTAGAGTTGATCATCCTCATTCTACAAGTGAGAAAGTTCAGGTTCAGAAAGGGGGAAAGGTTGGTCAAGGTTAGAAGATTAACATGTGAGACTCAGAACTCCATCCCTGACATCTGGGCTCTTAATCATTCCATTGTCCTGCTTCCACCAGTGGAATCTTTCTTATAATCCATCAATCATAGCAGGCTATACAGCAAAATTAAGAGAAATAAAGAGGGGATGAACTTCCTCACATAAAGTGACTCTCACCAAGAATTTGGGGTTTGCTGGAATCACTGAAGGAGGAACTCTGCAGCCTGCCCAGCCAGGTATGGAAACTGCGGAGGGAAAGATGTGACAGCAGTGTCACTATCATCCAACAAGAATGGGGAATTGAAAAAGCAGTATTAGAGAAAGGACAGAGAACAATATCACACAAGTGCCTCTGACAGGTGGTGTCCCTAGAGAAGAGCAAAAGGCCAAAGAACAGAGGAGAAAATGTCACCGCTTAGTGCCACTTGCCCTCTAACCCAAAAGTCAGATCATCAAACCAAAGAAGAATCTAGGTGAAAGTTTAATGCCGTTGTTCTTCTACTTCAGAAATGGGTCAGGCATTTGACTATATAGAGATATATTCTAAAATATGTAGCATGCCGTGACATTTAAATTTATTAGCTGACAAACATTGTGTTGTACCATCTGCCACTCTGTGCTAAACTTCCTGTAACTAAAGATGCACAAACCCTGGAGAATAAGCATTAGGTAAAATAGATTCATTTTATATAATTGAACATAATTGTGCATGTAATGTTTTAACGTGATATTTCTCAACAGCTGTGCAAATAATAGAAGGGTTACTCACATAGACCATATGCTGGCAATGAGGTAGGAAGGGAGCACTCTAACCCACCCGTGAACCCACAACTTCACTGGGATATCATGTGGCTTCTTTAGAAAGAGGTTCAGATTGAAGGCAGATGATGAAGCAGAGCTCCACAGAACTCAAAAAGCAAAGGGGCAACATAATCTCTAGCTCCCACTGCAGAGAGAAGACAGTGCCCTTGCATTTGGTCAGTTTTAACTCACTTCAGCCTCCGTTCTTCCTAAAATGCTCTTCTGTACATGGTCTCTCTTGCTTTTCTATAACTTTTATGAGCTTTCAATAGTCTTCTTACAATCACATATTGACTAACCACAAGTGGATACACTTTCTCTTGCTTTATGTTGTGTTTTAAAACAATATGGCAGGAGAGTTGTAGAGACAGAACTCTAAAACCTTAAAGACTGTTGTTTGCCTTCTTGTTAAACTTTTTCAAATATCTTCAGGAAAGTTATGAATTTCACCACTTATGCAGTTAGGTCTTATCATTCCAATTTTAGAGATGAGAAAACTGAGACTTGGTGTTTTCAATCAATAAGTGGTTTACTGAGTTCCTAGTCTGGTTCAAGTCCATACAAGTTGTTTGTCTACCTTGGTACAAAATTTAAGGCAGAGCTGAGGTTTAGGGCATAACACTTTTCCTTTCTGTTAATTCCTTTAGTGGTTCACTGCTAAATGACCTTGGACAAGCTGCTCAATATGTCTATGAGTCCTATTCAACATTTATGAAAGAGGAACAAAAAATATCAACTCATTGGAATGCATCTACACATACCCTTTTGATCAGATATAAATATTTTTTTACATCTGAGCAAAATTTCTCCATAAACATCCAGTCAATGTATTCCATTTCAGTCCTTGATTCTATTAATTCTATTCCACCCTCCCTTTTAAAGCCTATAAGCTGATTTTTTTTTCAAATCAGCTTCACTATAGTAGCCATTTCAAGTCTGTAGAATAGTATGAGATATATTTTTGATGCATTATGCTAAGAAGAGTCCTACCTGCAGGCTAACTATTGTAAATTGCCTCAACATCCACTCTATTATACATTTCACATTGTTCTGCCTATACTATTAAAGTTTGGACTCTTGGAAAATATTAGAAGGGAATTTAACTATACATAAATATTAATAGGTGCAATAAAATAAGAACAGCATTAAAGTATTCCAGTACTAAAAGTTAAATGTGCAGGAGCCTAAGAAAAATCTTTTATTCTTTTTCTGTTTGTAAATGACTTTAAACTCACATAAGATAATGAAATGATAAAAATAAAAAAACAAGAACTTTATTATGATATATTAAGGAGAGGAATCAGTGGTTTAGAAAGCCTCACAATGACAAAGAGAAGTATAATATTCTAGCATTGAAGCAAATCATCACAATTGCTAAAATAGGACTATTTTCTACCACAGTGTAATGATGTTTTAACTAACACTCAGACAAACGTAATAATCTCAAACTGCTTTAAGGTCGAGAGAAGGTTATGAGAAAGAGTTACTAAAGCCAATAAATATCAAACTTGGGGGCTGACATTTGGTTTCAAATCCCCAGTGTTTGCAGGAATTTCAGCACAGGTGGTAAGTACAATCACCGTATGTTCAAACTAGAGACATTTGCAGAATCAGAACCAAGAGATTGTCAAATTAAGTACATGCTCTTTTTGGTGAGGAAATTCATTATTTTAAGATATAGTGAGAATAATTTATATTTATCCTAATTCACTTGAAAATTTGAAGATTAACCCAAACTGTCAAATAGAGTTCTGATCACTGAGTTTCTTTTCTAAACCTATTTCAAAGAGATCTATGCAATTTGGATACAGGATTATGGTTAAAAATATAATTAAATTTAAAAAAAGATTTAGTAATCCCTTAATCTTTCTGATCTTTAGTTTCTTTTTTAATGAACTGAGGAAGTGGAATTAGGTTGTATCTCTACAATTCTATAATTATCTTAAAACCATGAAAATCCAGACAGAATACAACCTTTCCAAAGTAGATTTTACATCCAGTTTTTTGGTTTAAAAAATAAAAATCTCAGTCCCTTTGCTGAATTAGTTTCAGAAAGACTCTCTGCTACAAAAGCAAGCAACAAAGCTGTCAAATCAACTTTCAGAAATATCCAAAATCTACCAGGTGCAGTGTGGCACATGTCTGTAATTCCATCAACTCAGGAGTGTAGGCAGGAGGATTGCGAATTTGAGGTCAGCCTATACATCTATCTCCAAATAAAAATAGAAAGGGCTGGGGGCATAGCTCAGTGGTGGAAAGTTTGTCTAGTATGCACAAGGTTCTGGGTTGGATTCCGAGGACCACAAAATAAAATAAAAAAATAAAGTAAAATCAATATCCAAACTTTGACCACTGCTCTCCACTGGCACCACAACTACAGGAATGGGAAGAGGCAATGGTGTCTTAACTCCTCTCCCTGTTACAGTTATCACTTCCTGACATTCACTCTTTGTAAAGTGCCAGTACAATCATGGTTGCACACCCTTTTGGAGATAGCTGCCCGCCCATGACTCCAGTCACAGTTGATTGGACTATAGCCACGTTGGGTCAATGAGATTCTATAAACCTGGAATCTGGAATTAGAATCCATAGCTTCAGGTTATTGTCTGGTTTAAGATCTATGCATTTGATAAATACATAGGTGTCATCTGCCACCAGATGCATGAAGAAGAAAAAAAGTCAATCTCTAGAATGAGAAGAGATCCAGAGAGAAAAGGAGAGAGAAAGAGAGAGACCTGTACCTATTCTTGATGTCTTGCCAGTTGCTGATTCCAGGCACTTGTTGAGGCCAAAAATGTCATAAAATACCTCTGTATCCTTATAAGACAATCCCCTTCCTAATTAACAGCAACTTCAAGCCCTTTAGAGATGGAGAGAAAACAACCTTTCTTAGTCGTCAGCTCCTACAGTTGAAAGCTCCAGTCCTTAAAATCAAATATGTATTCCATAACACTGATAGTTACTCTGCTTCCCTGATAAAACACCTAGTGACACATGGAAGTTTTGCAGTTAGACCATCTGTTCCCTGTATTTATCAGTTATGTGAACTCAGTGACATCCATTACCCAAGTTTCAGTTTTATCATCTGTAAAAATTGGGACAGTAATTTCCACTTTGTAGGTCTCTTTGAAGGAGAGATTTGTTGAAGGAGGAAGTAAAGGTAAAATACTTAGCTGATGACATTGTAAGTACCTTTATCGTCATCATCGCCCTTATTATTCAAATGATCCTGTAAGTCTACTATATATAACAAGTTCAACTTACTAGTGAGAAATTTGAACTGCTGGTATATTCTTCTAACAGCACATTAATAGAATTTAGGTACTATTATTTTTGCTTTAGAGTCAGCTGTATCCTGGAAAGAAGTGATACAACATCCCAACACAGCATCTTTTAACACTTAAAAAGTCCTCTTTTGGAGGTGTGCATATCCTAATGATAATTATGCTTTGCTGTGACATCCATTGAGTATTCTACCTTTTTGCTGGTTCTTTCTTAATTTTTCACTTGTCAGGACTGCACTGTTACATCTGAACCAAAAGAGGCCAGTGAAATAACAACAAAGTGCTGACGTGAGAGGCTGCTGTCTGATGCAGTAGCATGCACCATGTTGGTGAAGTTTGGCTGAAGGGCAATGTCAAGCTCAGGAAATGTGCTAATGGTGGTCAAGATTTCCATATCAGTGCCAGATGGACCAGTGGTCTCAGACACCACCTCCAAGGGAGCTAACAACACAAACTGTTGCTCCCACCAGCAAGGCAGCTTTCCTCCTGCCCCTTTTGGAAGAAAGTACAACTCTGGCTTGGCAGCAACTCTCCTGAGGATGTCCTCTATTGTGAAGCTCATGAATTTCACTTTTGTAACCTGACAAAAGGTTCTGTGTCGGATGACACGTGGATGCAGGATGATTATACAGGAACCATCAGAGAGACAAGACTGTCTGCTCTTATTAGATTTGATGGCTCCGCAAGACATATGCTGCTGATCTATAAAAGCTATGAGGACAAGAAAGCTTTAAATTGGGTTTAGGTGACTTAAGGCAGAATTTGAGATGCCAGTTTCATCAGAAATAAAATTGTGCTAACGTCCCCTCCAGGGAAAGAAGGAGGGCAGGGATTTGAACCACAGAGACACTCCATAGCATCATAGCTGAATGCCATACCGTAAATAGAAATCTACTATGAAGAGAGAGGTGCAGAACACAGAGAGTGAGAAGAGAGAGAAAAAGTGAAGCCTGTACTACCCTCGAGGGGGCCCTGTTATAGCATAATGGTCACCCCACCCAGGTGAAGCCACCAAGGCACTTTGGAATGTTGTAGATAAAGGAACACAAGATGCTGCTGCTATGAAGACAGGAAGGAAGGCATTAGCAATTTACTTATTTCAGCTAACAAATATTAATTAGGGTCCCACTATGTGTTGAGTTTCATGTTGACCTTTATTAGGTCCAACACAATTATTACGATCATATAAAAATGTCTCAGAGGGATCCAAAGAAAATATCCAAGTTTTGCTCAAAAAGGAACTTTGAATCTTTGCTGGCAAGAAATAAGTTGAGACTCTGGAGTATGGTGTTATTAACATAAAAGGGTCAGTTCAGATCTAAAAGCACAAAGGGGAAGTTTTTTAAACACATCATTTCTGTCACAGAATTTAGTATGCACCTTCCGGAACTAATGACTTTAGGTAGACTGGTATCCCTGAGGATCACTAACGCGGAAGGATGCTCTTGTTCCCAGCTACCTTGTCTGTAAATCACACCTACCAGTTCACAGCATTGGTTAAGCTCTTTCTGTACCTCCACAATGCAGAGCCTGCATGAGCAGTCATCTCTGCCTACTTCCTCTGCTGGGACATGGCCCCAGGGTTGAGCTGTGTGACCTGGAACCAGGAACACTAGAACTGTTGCAGGTCACTCTCAGAAAACACTTTGGTATTACAAGTGCAGATCAAAAGGGAACAGAGAAGTGCACTAGATTTAGGAGCTAAAGCATTTCTCCACAATCCATAACAACATACATGATGCTGGATAAACAAATCCTCTTCTGCCTCCTCGGTGCAATCTTAAGGGGGATCTGTTCCCCCCTAAGGCTTCTCTACTAAATGTCAACTCTATTTTTTAAAACAATGTAGTTTATATTTTCATATTAAAATATGGTCACTGTTGCAAATGGCTTTTTGAAAGTCATTTTCTCTCCATCCTGCAGCATATGTTATCAATAAATCTATGCACTTGGTTCCATTCTATTATCATACAAAGCTGTATGTGCTTGAACAAAGTTGCTACTGGCTTTCACAGATATGTTTAGAATCTACCTTTATTTCACTTAATGTTGGATGAGAAGCCATTGATCCTGTTTTCACATAATCTTAATTTGTACCAATTTGTTCGAATCCTGTACAATAGCCCATCGTGGTTCTCCATTTAGACAGCTCCAGAAGTCCCTGTAATGAGGATTTATGGGAATACCTTTCTGAATTGATTTGTTTTCCATATGTGTCTGATAGTCTACTGTTAAGTGTTATCTTAATGTTCTTTGGCTCTATCGGCTCTCTCCCTTCTCCCCTCTCCCTCCCTCCTTTTCTCCCCTCCACCACCCCTCCCTCTTTCTTTCTTTTAATAACTCACATTCTATGTAGAAAGTTATCACCCATGTTAGAATCTAGGACAGGTCTTCAGAAGCTCAGATTCAAGACTATGGTGCTTTGTGCAGGAAAACACATTCTTCTCTTCAATTTGCTGGAGAAATTAAAACTGATAAGCCCTAGTACTAAGCATTTCCTTCAACCCTGGTGCCACAGTGAGGTAACTGATGACATTTACACTCAAGTCAGCACTCTATAACTGGTAACATATTTGTGGGGCACAGAAATAATGCTCTTCAGGAAATTTATCATTATTGTTTTGAGAAAATTAATCTTCCCTTTCTGAGTGCTTTAACTAAACTTTGATTTTAGACAGCAAATATTCTAATTTGGTCCTACCATTTTTATAGCTATTTTTTCCATAAATAATTAATGACCTAGAGTGAAGTCTTCATTCATCCATAAAATTATGGAGCAATGACTGCATGCAGGACATGGAACCTGGTGCAGAGGAGGCAATCAATAAACTTTGAGATAAATTGTTGGTAAACAAATGTCCACTGGGTGCTTGCCAGATTCCAGGCACTGAGTTAGGTACTGGAACTAAAACACACTTTTTTTTTTTCTTGGAAAAATACAGAATTTGTTCTTGCCAAATGCAAAGTAACAAACCTGAGCTTTAAAATCCAGCAAATTTGGTCTGATATATCTACTCTGTGCAATAAGAAAACACCTACTTCCATCCATTTTCTAACTTTGCATCCATGTCTAATAGAGCCAATAAATTTAGCCCTGTTGGGAAGGTAAAATATATTGAGCAAAATTCAAACTGGGGAGGCACTATTGAACAGCAAGCCATAAAATAACTGTAAACCTGTTTATGAACTACCTTGAAAGTAATTTCAGGATAGTAGAGAAGAAGCCGATTACCAAGAACAATAGCTGCCAGGAGCTTTTATACCAGCTCCTTATAAATGGGAGTCACCTTAGCAATCGTTACCAGACTCCCCCTGAGAAGAAAAGCAACTTGTATTTAAAGGTTTATAACATCTACTTAAAGGTGACCTGGGACAAAACTTTCTACTTTTAACATCCCACTTGTCTAGACCTGTAATCACTGTGACACAGTGAATTCTACCAGCTTATCTTAAATTGCCATGCATGTTCTATCAGGTAAATGGTCTTTTAATTCTCAGGTCTATGGCAGTCAAAATCCCATTGTCCCCTGACCTTGACTAATGATAAGGTTTAGAGGGGGTCTCAGATACTACTCCCCCCGCAACATCACCCAGGCCCTAAGGTTGAATTAGATAGTAATATCTCGATTGCATATAAGCTAATACAATGGGTCAGTCTGCCATCCAGTAACTCACCATGATGTTTCTGAGTATGGTGGCAGGACTTACCACAATGCCACCATGCCGGTGATTTTCTAGAAGAGGAGGAACTCTGACCAAAGTGAGTGTCATTGGTTCATCCCCAATCCCCTGCATACAGGAAGGAATGAAGACAAAGTCCCCCAATGTCATCCACCAAAACCATTCCCAAAACCTCTCCAGGTGGGAAAAATCTCCAGCTTCAGATGGTTTGTAACCAACAGCCCTTTACAGATGATCATTCTGTTTCCTCAGTATTCTACAAGATATTCAATTAAATATACTGTTCCCAGGATTTACTTTTCATTTATAATCATGGTGGAAATTAAAACACCCGTTTTGAAATCTACCTAAGAAAAATTCACCATGATCACACTGTTAATATGGAATTAAACACAGATATCATCATCTATTCAACCTTCTTTGTTAAAGCAGACCCAGGCTTTGTTAAAGCAGATTCTTCCTCAGGAAGATTCTAGATCTGATCATAGGTGCACTAAGGTTCACTGCTAATCTATTAGATGTGAGCACCCACTCAGGTGCATGTCTTAGATTTCTTTTGTTGCTCTCATCCCAGACTTTCATTCTGTCTTGATTGTCAAAGTATATGACTATTTCTTAAACAGCAATTACCCTGTTCAACAACTTTGCAACACTGATAACCTTGAACTCTGTTCTTCAATTCCTCCCAAAAGCTCAGATGCCAAAATCATGTTTGCAAAAGTTCCTAAAACACACTTATATATTCATTGCTCCAAATATTCTAAAATGTGTCTTAAAGTCAACAATTCTCTATCTTATTAAAATACATTTGAGTTGTATCAAAAATAAACAAAGGTTGGGAAAGCAAACCAGAATGAAACCTGTCATTACTAATTATGTGCATCTGTTGACTTTAGTCTCCAGGGACCACTCCAGGCTAGTACAGATTTACACAAACCCCAGTTGACAGGCATTGCCCTAGATGGGTAAGCATTGAGAACAACCAAACCATAAACTTTAAAGTGCTCTCCACACCACCACTGGATTTTATGGTAACAAAATTTTGTATGGTAATATACAAAAAGTATAACTTCTCTGAGTTTCATATTTTAAATATGTAAACTGGAGATAATAAACCTTTTCAAGCATCTGATGAGAATTAAAATATTGAGCAACAAATAACAAGACTTTTTACCTCTTTATTATGGCTAAGCTATCCCTGACCACTGATATATAGCCTAGACTTTTATTTCAAAACAAAACATATGATTAGTTTCTTAATCATAACTTTTTTAACATGTGATTTTTTAAATTTACTTTTATTGTACACAAATGGGATACATACTGTTTCGCTGTTTGTACATGAAGTAGAGGCATACCATTAGTGTAGTCATACTTTTACATAGGATAATAGTGTTTGATTCACACTGTTATTTTTCCTACCCCCCTACCCCACCCACACCTCTTTTCCCTCTATATAGTTCCTGTTTCCTTCATTCTTACCTCCTTCCCACCCTCCACTATGTGTCATCATCCACTGATCAGCAAGATCATTCCTCCTTTGGATTTTTGCAATTGGCTTATCTCACGTAGCATGATATTCTCCAATTTCATCCATTTCCCTGCAAATGCCATAATTTTATTATTCTTTATGGCTGAGTAATATTCCATTGTGTGTGTGTGTGTGTGTGTATATATATATATATATATATATATACCACAGTTTCTTTATCCATTCATCAATTGAAGGGCATCTAGGTTGGTTCCACAATCCGGCTATTGTGAATTGAGGAGCTATGAACATTGATGTGGCGGTATCTCTGTAGTATGCTGATTTTGATTCTTTGGAAAGAGAAATTAGGAAAACTACCCATTCACAATAGCCTCGAAAAAAATAAAATACTTGAGAATCAATCTAACAAAAGAGGTGAAAGACCTCTACAATGAGAACTACAGAACACTAAAGAAAGAAATTAAGGAAAACCTTAGAAGATGGAAAGATCTTCCATGTTCTTGGATAGGCAGAACTAATATTGTCAAAATGGCCATATTACCTAAAGTGCTATACAGATTCAATGCAATTCCAATTAAAATCCCAATGATGTACCTTACAGAAATAGAGCAAGCAATCAGGAAATTCATCTGGAAAAATGAGAAACCCAGAATAGCTTAAGTAATTCTTAGCAGGAAGAGTGAAGCAGTGGGTATCACAATACCAGAACTTCAACTCTACTACAAAGCAATAGTAACAAAAACAGCATGGTATTGGCACCAAAATAGACAGGTAGATCAATGGTACAGAATAGAGGACACAGACACAAACCCAAATAAATACAATATTCTCATACTAGACAAAGGTGCCAAAAATATGCAATGGAGAAAAGATAGCCTCTTCAACAAATGGTGCTGGGAAAACTGGAAAACCATATGCAACAGAATGAAACTAAACCCCTACTTCTCACCCTGCACAAAACTCAACTCAAAATGGATCAAGGACCTTGGAATCAGACCAGAGACCCTGCATCTTATAGAAGAAAAAGTAGGTCCAAATCTTCAACTTGTTGGCTTAGGATCAGACTTCCTTAACAGGACTCCCATAGCACAAGAAATAAAAGCAAGAATCAATAACTGGGATAGATTCAAACTAAAAAGCTTTCTTTCAGCAAAGGAAACTATCAGTAATGTGAAGAGAGAGCCTACAGAGTGGGAGAATATCTTTGCCACTCATACTTCAGATAGAGGACTAATCTCCAGAAACTATAAAGAACTCAAAAAAACTCTACATGAAGAATACAAATAACCCAATAAACAAATGAGTTAAGGAAATGAACAGACACTTCACAGAAGAAGATTGAAAAAAATCAACAGATATATGAAAAAATGTTCAACATCTCTAGTAATAAGAGAAATGCAAATCAAAACCACCCTAAGATTCCATCTCACCCTGATTAGAATGGCAATTATCAAGAATACAAGCAACAATAGGTGTTGGTGAGAATGTGGGGAAAAAGGTACACTCATACATTGCTGGTGGGGCTGCAAATTAGTGCAGCCACTGTGGAAAGCAGTGTGGAGATTCCTTAGAAAACTTGGAATGGAACCACTATTTGACCCAGCTATCCTAATCATAACTTTTAATTAGATATTAATTTGTTTATACATTTGTTTTACCATCCCCATTAGTATTTGACCTCTGTATGGGCACATACCAAGCCTGTCTGGTAAAAATTATAGACCTATATGTCCTCAATGACATTTAAATGACTGATGAAATAACTGAATAAAAAAATGAATGAATGAATTAGGGCTTTCACATTAACTTAAATATTAAGCAATGGTGGCTGCTCTTACTTTAGTATTACAAAATCATGAGCATTTGGCACATGGTGAAAATTTCATAGATTTGGCTACTTGCTAAAATATTAAACATATTGTTTGAAACATGATGATCAAATTTGCATATATAAAGGTATCTATTTCAGAGTTCTTCAGTCCATCTTGTATTATATTCTTTTGTATGAGAACCATTTGTTCATGTGTATGCATGTATGTGTGTGTGCTTCTGTTTATAAGTCCAAGTTAAGTGGTAAAATCAGATTAAAAAATTATATAAGATAGCACATTGACTTAATAAAGATACTACTGTAGATGCTAGTTATTCAAAATAACATATTTCCACAAGAACATTTATAGTGGCTATCTCCATACATAGGATTTGTACTAAAATTTGGACCTTTTTCCTACTATGTTTATCTTCTACACCTCCCTTTTTATTACTACCAAGGATTGCTTATGTATTTACATTTTTAGAATTCTTTCTTTTAATTCATTTTTATTGTAAACAAATGGGATACATCTTGCTTCTCTGTTTGTACATGAAGTAGAGTCATACCATTTGTGTAATCATATATTTACCTAGGGTAATAGTTTTTTATTTCTTCTGTTATTTTTTTTTCTCCCCCCACCCCTCCCACCCCTCTTATCCCTCTATAGAGTCCCTCTTTCCTCCATTCCTGCCCCCTTTTTACCCCCTATATGTGTCATCATCCCCTTATCAGTGAGATCATTCGTCCTTTGGTTTTTTGAGATTAACTTATCTCACTTAGCATGATATTCTCCAATTTCATCCATTTGCCTACAAATGCCATAATTTTATTATTCTTTATGGCTGAGTAATATTCCATGATATATATATACCATAGTTTCTTTATCCATTCATCAATTGAGGGACCTCTAGGTTGGTTCCACAATCTGGTTATTGTAAATTGAGCAACTATGAACATTGTTGTGGCTGTATCACTGTAGTACGCTGATTTTAAGTCCTTTGGGTATAGGCCGAGGAGTGGGATAGGTGGGTCAAATGGTGGTTCCATTCCAAGTTTTCTAAGGAATCTCCACACTGCTTTCCACAGTGGCTGCACTAATTTGCAGCCCCACCAGCAATGTATGAGTGTACCTTTTTCCCCACATCCTCTCCAACACCTGTTGTTGCTTGTATTCTTGATAATTGCCATCCTGATTGGGGTGAGATGGAATCTTAGGGTAGTTTTGATTTGCATTTCTCTTATTACTAGAGATGTTGAACATTTTTTCATATATCTGTTGATTTTTTTCAATCTTCTTCTGTGAAGTGTCTGTTCATTTCCTTAACTCATTTGTTTATTGGGTTATTTGTATTCTTCATGTAGAGTTTTTTGAGTTCTTTATAGTTTCTGGAGATTAGTCCTCTATCTGAAGTATGAGTGGCAAAGATATTCTCCCACTCTGTAGGCTCTCTCTTCACATTACTGATAGTTTCCTTTGCTGAAAGAAAGCTTTTTAGTTTGAATCTATCCCAGTTATTGATTCTTGCTTTTATTTCTTGTGCTATGGGAGTCCTGTTAAGGAAGTCTGATCCTAAGCCAACAAGTTGAAGATTTGGACCTACTTTTTCTTCTATAAGATGCAGGGTCTCTGGTCTGATTCCAAGGTCCTTGATCCATTTTGAGTTGAGTTTTGTGCAGGGTGAGAAGTAGGGGTTTAGTTTCATTCTGTTGCATATGGTTTTCCAGTTTTCCCAGCACCATTTGTTGAAGAGGCTATCTTTTCTCCATTGCATATTTTTGGCACCTTTGTCTAGTATGAGAATATTGTATTTATTTGGGTTTGTGTCTGTGTCCTCTATTCTGTACCATTGATCTACCTGTCTATTTTGGTGCCAATACCATGCTGTTTTTGTTACTATTGCTTTGTAGTAGAGTTGAAGTTCTGGTATTGTGATACCCACTGCTTCACTCTTCCTGCTAAGAATTACTTAAGCTATTCTGGGTTTCTCATTTTTCCAGATGAATTTCCTGATTGCTTGCTCTATTTCTGTAAGGTACATCATTGGGATTTTAATTGGAATTGCATTGAATCTGTATAGCACTTTAGGTAATATGGCCATTTTGACAATATTAGTTCTGCCTATCCAAGAACATGGAAGATCTTTCCATCTTCTAAGGTTTTCCTTAATTTCTTTCTTTAGTGTTCTGTAGTTCTCATTGTAGAGGTCTTTCACCTCTTTTGTTAGATTGATTCTCAAGTATTTTATTTTTTTCGAGGCTATTGTGAATGGGATAGTTTTCCTAACTTCTCTTTCTGAAAATTCATCACTTATGTATAAAAATGCTTTGGATTTATGAGCATTAATCTTATATCCTGCTACCTTACTGAATTCACTTATGAATTCTAAAAGTTTTCTGGTGAAATGTTCTGGTTTCTCTAAATATATAATCATGTCATCAGCAAATAGGGATAGTTGAGTTCTTCTTTTCCTATTCGTATACCTTTAATTTCCTTGGTCTGTCTAATTGCTCTGGCTAGAGTTTTGAGGACAGTGTTGAATAGAAGTGGTGAAAGAGGGCGTCCCTGCCTTGTTCCAGTGTTTAGGGGGAATGATTTCAGTTTTTCACCATTTAGAATGATATTGGCCATGGGCTTAGCGTAAATGACCTTTACAATGTTAAGGAATGTTCCCACTATCCCTATTTTTCCAGTGTTTTGAGCATGAAGGGATGCTGTATTTTATCAAATGCTTTTTCTGCATCTATTGAAATAATCATGTAATTCTTAACTTTAAGTCTATTGATATGGTAAATTACATTTATTCATTTCCAGATGTTGAACCAACCTTGCATCCCTGGGATAAAACCCACTTGATCATGGTGCACTATCTTTTTAATATACTTTTGTATGTGATTTGCTAAGATTTTGTTGAGAATTTTTGCATCAATGTTCATTAAAGATATTGGTCTGAAATTTTCTTTCCTCGATGTGTCTCTGTCTGGTTTAGGTATCAGGGTGATATTGGCTTCACAGAATGAGTTTGGGAGGGTTCCTTCCTCTTCTATTTCATGGAATACTTTGAGAAGTATTGGAATGAGCTCTTCTTTAAAGGTTTTGTAGTACTCGGCTGAGAACCCATCTGGTCCCGGACTTTTCTTTGTTGGTAGGCTTTTGATGACTTCTTCTATTTCATTACTTAAAATTGATCTATTTAAATTGTGTATGTCCTTCTGGTTCAGTTTAGGTAATTCATATGTATCTAGAAACCTGTTGATGTCTTCAATATTTTCTGTTTTGTTGGAGTATAGATTTTCAAAACAGCTTCTAATTATGTTTTGTATTTCACTCGTGTCTGTAGTGATATTTCCTTGTTCATTCTGAATTTTAGTAATTTGAGTTTTCTCCCTCTTTCTCTTTGTTAGTGTGACTAAGGATTTATCAATTTTGTTTATTTTTTCAAAGAACCAACTATTTATTTTGTCAATTTTTTCGATTGTTTCTTTTGTTTCAATTACGTTGATTTCAGCTCTGATTTTAACTATTTTCTGTCTTCTACTACTTTTGGTGCTGCTCTGTTCTTTTTCTAGGGCTTTGAGCCTTAGTTTTAGGTCATTTATTTGTTGATTTTTTCTTCTTTTATTGAATGTGCCCATGAAATAAATTTTCCTCTAAGAACTGCTTTTATAGTGTCCCAGAGATTTTGATATGTTGTTTCTTTGTTCTCATTTACTTCTAAGAATTTTTTTATTTCCCTCCTGATGTCTTCTGTTATCCATTCATCATACATTAGCATATTATCTAATCTCCAGGTGTTGGAGTGGTTTCTGTTTTTTACTCTGTCATTTATTTCTAATTTCAATCCATTATGTTCTTATAGAATACAAGGTACTATCTCTATCTTCTTGTATTTGCTAACAGTAACTGTGTGCCATAATATATGGTCCATTTTAGAGAAGGATCCATGTGCTGCTGAGAAGAAAGTGTATTTGCTCTTTGTTGGATGGTATATTCTATAAATGTCCGTTAAGTCTAAATTATTGATTGTGTTTTTGAGATCTATGGTTTCTTTGTTCAATTTTTGTTTGAAGTATCTGTCCTAGTATTATTATGTTATGGTCTATTTGATTTCTGGCATTGAGAAGAATTTGTTTGACCTATGGATGAGCCACTGTTTGGGGCATAGATGTTTATGATTGTTATGTCTTGCTGATTTATGCTTCCCTTAAGCAGTATGAAATATCCTTCTTTAACCCTTCTGACTAACTTTGGCTTAACGTCCACATTATCTGATATGAGGATGGATACTCCGGCTTTTTTGCTGTGTCCATGTGCATGGTATGTTTTTCCCCATCCTTTCACCTTTAGTCTATGAGTATCTCTTTCTATGAGATGAGTCTCTTGCAGGCAGCAAATTGTTGGATCTTTCTTTTTAATCCAATCTGCCAGTCTATGCCTTTTGATTGTTGAGTTCAGGCCATTATCATTCATGGTTTTATTGAGATATGATTCGTATTCCCGGTCATTTGGCTCATTTTTTTTTTTTTTTTTGACACTACTTGATTTCTCCTTTATTTGGTTGTTCCTTTAGGGTGGTTCCTCCCATTGCTGATTTACATCGTTGTTTTTCATCTCTTCCTCATGGAATATTTTGCTGAGAATGTTCTGTAATGCCAGCTTTCTTTTTGTAAATTATTTTAGCTTTTGTTTATCATGGAAGGATTTTATTTTATCGTCAAATCTGAAGGTAAGTTTTTCTGGGTATAAGATTCTTAGTTGGCTTCCATTTTCTTTCAGAGCTTGAAAAATGTTGGTCCAGGCCCTTCTAGCTTTTTGGGTCTGGATTGAAAAATCTGCTGATATCCGTATTGGTTTCCCCCTGAATGTAATTTGATTCTTTTCTCTCGCAGTCTTTAAAATTCTGTCTTTATGTTGTATGTTAGTTATTTTCATTATTATGTGCCTTGGTGTGGGTCTATTGTAATTTTGTGTATTTGGTGTCCTATAAGTCTCTTGTACTTGATTTTCCATTTCATTCTTCAGATTTGGGAAATTTTCTGATATTATTTCATTGAATAGATTGTTCCTTCCTTTGGTTTGTTTCTCTAAGCCTTCCTCAATCCCAATAATTCTTAAATTTTGCCTTTTCATGATATCCCATAGTTCTTGTAGACTCTGTTCATGATTTCTAACCATCTTCTCTGTTTGGTCAACTTTGTTTTCAAGATTAAATATTTTGTCTTCAATGTCTGAGGTTCTGTCTTCCAGGTGTTCTATCCTATTGGTTATGCTTTCTATGGAGTTTTTAATTTGGTTTATTGTTTCCTTCATTTCAAGGATTTCTGTTTGGTTTTTTTCAATATCTCTAACTCTTTATTGAAATGATCCTTTGCTTCCTGTATTTGCTCTTTTAACTGTCGATTGGTACAATCATTCATTGCCTGCATTTGCTCTTTCATCTCCTCATTTGTTTCCCTGATCATTTTGATTATGTACATTATGAACTCCCTTCTGACATTTCTTCTGCCATGCTGTCATTGGATATTCTATACCATCTAGGTTTGTTTTGGACATTTTCTTCCCTTGCTTTCTCATATTTTCCAGGTATCTACCCCTCTAGTAGTGAAACTCTGGGATATTGCAGATTTCCTCTATTGATTAATATTGTCTCTGTAGATTTCCAATAACTCACCTCTTAGCCTTCAGTAGCCTGAAGTCTTGGAGGAACTTGATAATGCGGTGCTCCACTAGGAAGCTGGCCTTCTAGGGGTGGTGGCTTTCAGGTGGGGTGTATTCCCTGGTGGCTCTGAGTTGGTCCTGAGTCTCTCAATACCTCCTCTTCTTGGTTCCTGGATCCTGTCAAAGGTCCTCTATCGCCTGTAGGTGTCTCATGAAGGGAGCTGCCCTTCCAATGATGATGTCCCTGCCCTCGGGAGTAATTCAAAATGCCTGCGCCAGCCTATAAAGAAGCCTCTGGCTAACTCCGTGATAGTGACAAACCTCGGTGTGATGGTCGGGCGGGTTTGTTCAGTGGTGGCGTCTGTATTTGGCCTGGTTGTTGGGCGGGTTGGCTACCCGCCACCCTGCTCTGCAAGGCAAGAGGTTGGGTGCCCGCCTGCTACCTCCGCGATGCAAGCAGCCTGACTCATGTCAGCTTGCTCCACGACTATGACAAACCAGTGATGGCACCGACCTAGGTGCAGGGCTCAGGCGGGGTCGCTCAGTTATAACGTCTGTCCTTGGCCTGTTGGCTGGGCGGGTTTTCTGCCGGCTGCTTACCTCCGTGATGTAGGCAGCCTGGCTCAGCCGCCAGCTCGCTCCGTGACTGCAACCAACTAGTGATGGCCTAGAATTCTTAATAAAAGGCACTTAATTTATTTTTTTAAGTATTCAAATGGATGATTTAACATGCATTTAAAATTTGTGAAATATTCCATTGTCAGAGTTTTCATTTACTTAGAAAATAAAAATACACCAGAAAGTTTTGGAGTCATCACTTTTTATTTCTTCCACCCTGTTTTCATGTTCTCCTTTAAAAATCTAAAACATTTCCACTTAAAAACTATATTTTATGTTGGTAAAAACTCCTTATACTGTTTTTCAAAGTCATTCAAAATAAGAGTCCTTATTCATTTGGATCTCAGAATTATAGGACTTTCTCTATGTGACTTTATTTTATGCTATACCTCAAGTCAGTGGCAATTATCTGGACGAGGAAGACTAGTGGCTTTTTATCCAAATTACCTGTGGCACCATCCATACCACACTTGTTCAGAGTCCCATCCCCGCCCCCACCGTTCTTCTCAAATGTTGACAGTCTAATATAAAAATAACAGTTAAGTTATTTTTATACTTAAGTACTCAGAACATTAGCTAGAGACAACCATTTAATAGCAGTAGGGGTATTATTAGTAGATAACCCTTTATCGAGTACTTACTAGCTTCCAGAAACATGTATTAGCTCAACTAACATCATTTTTAAAGACCCCTACTTAGTATCTACAATTATTATCCCCATTTACAAATGAGAAAAAACAAGGCTCAGAAGAAGTGACATGCCTCAATGTCAGTGTGTCAGTGGTGAAGTCAGGACTATGCAGAGGTCTGATTCCATAATTTGCAATAGCATCTGCTACTCTCTACCCTCTCCCAAATGTATTGAAACCAAACTCACTGAAAATACAAATCACCTGTGTAAGATTACTAAAGTTTCTATGTAGGAATGAAAATGTTCCCTGTGCCTAGAAATGAGTGTTTCCTATACACTCAACATAGTTATTTTGACTGAATAATACCAGGAAATCTTAACACGTGAATGTTTCTCCCTGGATTTTTTTTCCCTTTCTCTTTCAGAGTAGTAGCTTGTCTACTTCCTCACTTCAGAGATGATAAAAGGTGTGAGTTTTTCAAAGACTGAGCCCTTAGGGGAGTTACCAGATAAAATACTAGATTCTCAGTTAAATTAAAATTTCAGATTAATGACAAATCATGTTTTAGTGTAGGTATGACCCTGGCAATATTTGGAGTATATTTCTATTAAAGTGATTTGTTGTTTATCTGAAATTCAAATTTAACTGGAAAGCCTCTTTTTCTTTTTTTTTTTTTTTTTTGCTAAGCCTAGAAACCTATCTTTGAGAAAACAGTTTATAGAGGGAAAGAAAAGAAGGAGATTAACACAACAGGCAGAGTAGCTGAGAAAAAGCAGGAGGGAGAACATCCAGCCAGACAAGCCCATAAGCAACCTGCAAACACTTCCAGTATCCCAAGGCAGCAAGGAAGCAGAGACCCGCCAACCCTGAAGTGCTGGGAGGACAGATGCTCCTGGACCAGTTCTTGCTCACTCTTCTGTTGCTAGTAAAGATATGCTGCTAGTTATAAAATTCAGATATGACCAAGAAACCTGATTCGAAAGGCTGCTACAAAAACAAAACAAAACTCACCAAAAACCATAGGCTGAGTGGAAAGTTATTACATAGGGAAAAATATGAATACCCACTAGTTTTTAATGAAGAAAATTCATAATTAACTTCAACTTGAGAAGGCTGAGATTGCTTAAGAATTGTCTTCAGGCATGACCATCTCAGAAGCTGAAGGAGAACCACATGTACCTTCAGGGAGAGGGAATGATGAGATCAAATTGTGAGCAATAGATCTGAAGTGCTAATTGTCAAGTGCCCAGCCACCTATCCCTGATCAACAAACCAGGAATCCTGAGATTAGAAACACGTCCCTGCCTTTCAGGCACTTGAAGTTTGGCGGGTAAATTTTAGCCACAAGTAAAAAAGCCATTTCAACTCTAGAACTTTCCACATGCCATGAAAATCATCAGAGAAGGGCAGAATTAACTACCCAGGAAGTGGCAGGGAAAACTTCACAAAATACTCTGCTCCAGGGAGAGGTCTTTAAAGAACAAGCTGGCATTTGCCAGAAGAACAATGCTGAGAAGAGAGTGCCTCTGAGGTGTGTATGATATTTCTGGAGTACACTATGCCCAGAAGAAGAGAGAAAGAAATAGACTAAAGCCAGTTCATAAGAGTCCTATAATGCACAAGTGCTTCTCTGACATTACAATACCCACAGATCACCTGGGATCCTCATAAAATGCAGGTTGATTGAGGTACAGCCTTCGATAGTCTTCATTTCTAGCAAGCTACCAGGTGATGCAAATTCTGCTGGTCTCAGAATCCTTGTGGAGTAAGAAGGCTACAGGCCATGCTTTGGATCTTAAACCTTGGTTGCAGGCAGGAGGAGGCCATCCTGTAGCTTTTCTAGCCTGAAAGAGATCACACTTCAAAAAAGCTAGAAGCAGACACAGGATGACTTCTATGATCCACAAGAAAAATGGCAGGTGCTTCACTGGGAGATACGGAAGGAGAAGAGGATGAATTTAGCAATATTGAAAGGTAATTTGGTGTTTGATAGAAGGCCAGATAAGGAGGAAATGGCAGAATATCATAGTCATTACACAGTTAAACTATATTTTTCACAATCATATAATAGGATTTGGGAATTTTTCCTTAGAATGGCCTAGAATGATTAATTGTAACACCATTTTAACCACAAAATAGGACTTTGGAAATGAGGAATCGAATTTTAAATGTATTTCAATGTATTGTGGTTTCAGTCACATAATGTTAAGGTCTTTCCTGATGTATGCCTTGTCTTTCCTGTTAGGAGTGTGAATTCCTCTCCGGCAGGAAGTGGCTCTTTGGGTCCCCCAGTACAGAGAGTGTGCCTAGTACACAAGGCCTCCTCTCTGCCTGCAGCTTTGTTAACATTCAGACACTCATTCCTATTCAAACACTGTTTCACAAATAGGAATGCATGGGGAAATCTCAAAGCATCAGTCCCAACAGAGTTTCATAACTTATTTTCCCTCTTCTCATTTTTAAAATCTGAAATGATACAAGATTTCAATGCCAATACTACAACTGAGAGCTCATTCATTTTCCAAGTTCCGGAATAACATCTCGAGTTACAGGCCCTCCTTAATGACTGATTAGAGTCATTACCTCCTACTGATGATTACCTGTTTTGATAAGGTGCTTAATGCGTTGACTTAACACCTGTGCTAATTGCTTTATTCTAATAGAATCTGATTTTCAGTGTGTTAAAATGTGAGCTTAAGTCAATGATTCTCAGCCCTGGCTACACATTAGACTCACTTAGGATCCTTTTTAGAAGAACAGTGCCCAGGTTTTACTCCCAGGGATTCTATTTTCATTGGACCATGGTGGATCCTTATTATCAGTATGATTTATAAGTCCCAAATTGATTGTAACATACAGCCAAGGCCAAGAACCACTGAATGATACAAACCTTTAAGGGGACTTTATTTCCCTGACATCAGCATCCCTTTGACAATTTAATCTATCTAAAGAAATCCCCCCATAAGGAATGCCAATAAGAATGAGGAAGGAATCCATACCACCAAATAAGGTGTTATGAAGTCTATTCAGAAAGACTAGAGTAACTAAGAGTCTAGATTTAATGGTTACGAAAAAAAAAAATCACTTTACTGATTGTATGATACTGGAGAAGTTATTATCTGCTGTCTGATTTGTAAGCATAGTCTCGTTGGGTTAGTATGTGGATAAGAGAAATTATCTTCATCTCAGTTTTCTCATCTGTCATGTACACAAAATATTCTTCAGGAAGTTGTTAAATGGGTTTAATGAAGGCCCTGTATTAATATGTTTAGGGAACAATGTGTTCACATTTCAACTCTTTTTGAGATTTTTTACATCACTCTAATCACTCTAGGCATGTTGGTTTTCTTTTCTTTTTTTTTTTTTTTTTTTTTTTTTGGCAACATTCTCAGCATTTGAAGGGTTATTTTAAGCAGATAATCTATTTGCAACTTAATTTTATTTTTCTAATGAATACTTGTCAAATGTGTAGTACAACAAGAATGAGTGCATTGTTCTGTACTTTTAGATATCTTAATCTCATGCATAAATTTTAAATACTTTTATCTTTAACATCTCTAAATCAATAAGGAAGTATTAACAAGGAATCTGACACACCCAACAGTAATACCCAATGTTATGGGCCACTGAATACCAGCATTCACTGAACATGTTGATAATTTGGCAAACCTGACCTCATGGTTTTATCTCTGATGCATCCAGGACCTGGCTAGAGACTCCCAGCCATAGTAAGCTGGGATTTGGGTTCCTGAGCTACATAGATTGACCATCTATGGGAAGTTGGGTAGGTACAGCCCAGTGCCCAATGGTAATAGTCAGGTCCAGATTCCCAAAAAGCCCAGCAGAGGTTTATAAGGTGAAGGAATATGGTAATTCCTCACCATCAACAACCACACCATGTTGCAAAACAGCATGACTCTGTATGTTAATATAAAAGCATTAGTCCTTTTATTTTTAAATTCTGTTCCATTAAAGTAACTCACAAAAAAATTTGAGGTATTCATGATTTCCATAGCTACAAGCTCAAATGGGCAAATACAGAGCTCTTTCTTTATAACCAAAGTTAATTTCTATCTCAATACCTTACTGCTTCCTGATGGGAAAATGATCTGATTGCTTCCAAGTAAACTCAACCACTTCAATAACTTCTTAGTAATTTCAATATGATGCTCAGAAGATGGGGTTTTCCCTTTCTTCTTGATTCTAATTCCAGTGCTTACATAGTGACATAATATACATGAGGAAATGTTTTAATTGTTGCCCAGAGTTGAGATTCTCTGATATGGGTGATCAGGACATCTGATTCTTTGTGTCACCACCCCTCTGAATTGGCTCCCACTGAAGTGGCTATACCCCAGATGGCATCTGGTCTCAGCTCTAATGACCCATGCCATAAATTATAAGTTGCATCACCTTATCATGACCTTGAGACCCTTTTGGATACCCAGATTTGTCTGTCCACTATAATATGCATCCTTACTGGGGATACCAGAAAGTTTCAGTTACTACCCCATGTCTCGCTTGGGTAGTGGAGCAATTAGGATTGTCACCAAGCCCTCTATACCCATAACACCATCTCAGTGCAGACCCTCTGTTCTGTTCCACTGAGTGGTATGAGAGTGTTTGTGATATCTCTCCCAACCATCCAGATGGGAAACAGAATGTTTACCCTAGTCAGGATGGGGTAGGTATGCTGTGGTAATAAACAACATCCAAAGGGTGACAAGATTTCATTCTTTACTTATAAAATTCATAACACTTCCAGAAAACTCCCATGTTACCTGCCTTTCATGAAATGGCTCAGCCTTCCAAACTAGTCAGAGAAGAAGCAGTCTAGAAAGTCTAGCACCAGTAATTAGATGCTGCAACAGAGAAATTACTTACATCACTCCCATTCACAACGCTTTAGTCCAAGCAAGTCACAGGTTCTTATCTGTCTTCAAGGGGTAAGGAAAGTACATTGCCAGGATGAAAAGTGTACCATAGCAATGCCTTCTGAAGCACCAGTCCCGCTCACCCTTTCACACTTGGCTAGCACCTCAGCCTCTTAATCCATCACTTAGTTCATCACTTGGGCCCTGGCTCAAAATGAGGACACAGTTCTAAAACCAGTGTCCATTTTTCTTTATTAGTTTTCAACTTTTTTTCCTCACTTCAGTTGAGAGGAAATTTATCTACAGAAGGAAGGTGACAGAGAGGAGAGATCAAGGAAAAATATGGACAGAGAAAGTTTTTACCTCAAAGTCAGGAGTTTGACATCTGTTTCCCTATCCTCACCACAACCTCCACTGTCCTGTGTACTCCACCACCAGCCCCTAGTGGGAAGAGACAGTTTCACATGTCTCCTGACATATTAGGGCAAGGTCATGGGATTAAAAGTCAGGAGAGATCAGTGGGTATCAATATTTCACTCATTGTCTTTCTAACACCAACCATGTATTATTTCTCTCTCCTTTTGTAAACCACATGACTGGGTCTATGAAACCTGGACAGAGAAAATCAAATGTGTTCAATTTATCACTGTATACAATAGAGAACAAGTATGTGTAAATGTTTCCTTAAGTATGAAGTGGAAGTTACAGGCATTTTGCCAGTACGACTAAAAATCTAAGGAAAGAAAGGGGAAATTAAAAATAATTCAATGTTAGACTAAAAAGCTCAGCACAAAACTTTTAAAAGTGGTAGCTTTTGAACAGCTTAAAACCGTACGAGGACCTACCCCACCAAACCACAGTGCCACAGTCACTTTGCATTAACCATCAAAGGTGACTCAAAAGATATGTTACCCACCAGAAGAGGCTGAATAATCTGCCTCTTAAAATATACTTCCACTGTGCTAGGAAGTGTGCCCAACCCTGCTCAGACTCTGCAACCTAGGCAAGGGCAGAAAACTCTGCACAGCAACCCCTAACTTGACTCAGACAGAAACAGCAACAAAGCAGGTTTGGCCCCAAACAGAGGAAAGCAGATTCAATAGGCTCAAACCACCATTTGGGGGAGGCATCATGGGGAAGCCTAGGAATTGTCCCCATTATATATGAGAGGAAAGCTGCTTGAATATCCAGTAACATAAAGACATGCAGAAAATTACCAGAGTCTATGCAGCAGGAAGGAACTGATCACAGCTTTAACTAGTGCTCAGCATAACCCATGATCAATACTGGCAAGTGACAAGGAATTGTTTGGATACTGATGAGATATTTCATCAGACTTAGTAAACAGAGGGACTCAATGTCCACCATTCACAATGTGGGGCAGTGGAAACGAGAGTCCAGGTGAACCACGTGAGACCCTTCACTACAGTGCCTCAGAAAGTGGCAATGACCAGGGGAATACTTCTGCACTACAGAGCACCCATGGAAAATTTATAGAGTTCCTGCACCCATAGCCAAGGGGATCTTCACCTCCACAAAAAGGACCCTGTAGAGGGGAGCAGATACATTCCACAGCCTGTATCCTGAACTACCACATACAATAGAAACAGCCAACCCATGACACTACACCAGAAGCTACTGGTAGGAACTTCATAGCAATTAGGTAATTGACTCCTGTGTCCCTGTAACTCTGGAGAGATCCATAGCCAAAAACTGATGGACATCTTCTAAGTGTGCAAACCCCAATGAAATACAAAACAATATTCAATAAGATATTTTTACCTTGACATGGTTTACTATAAACAGCTCTAATATCAACTTTGATCATGTAAATAACCCTTTAACTTGAATGATAATTGTTAGCCCAATAGCCAACATTGTACCTTCAACCCATTTGAATGTATTTCATCTAATGGTTTAAGGCATTAATTGGAATCAAACTTCCTATCTGTGTCCTCCTGGCTCTAGTTTATATTTCTCCCCTTACTCCCTCGCATTATCTGCTACTATGGTACTACATCAACTACCCACTATTCATCTACCTCTCCTTTCTACCTTGGTGCAAATTATTCTCTTTTCTCTTCTCTCTCTCTCTCTCTCTCTCTCTCTCTCTCTCTCTCTCTCTCTCTCTCTCTCTCTCTCTCTCTTTCTTCATATATATATATATATATATATATATATATATATATATATATATAATATATCTGACTCTTTGTTTCTCATTTTCCCTCTCCTTTTTGCCCAATCTTTCTCCCCCACCACCCAACACCACTTTTAGCCCTCACTTAAGGTTATAATGTTTACTAAATATAACAACTATTTTTTTACCTATTTCAGAACTTTATCATAGGTTTATACCTAAATTTGAGGCACTATAGAGAACAATTGCAACAAGTTTTTGTTTCTTATAAGATTGAATAGAATAAGGCATGGCTCTGAAGTGATTATGGTAAATAGGGTTCAGTGGCATCTCTTAAAATGATGCTGATATTGGGATCAGCAGAGGTCACACACTGACTTAAAATGTCATTATCTGGATATTCACCCAGCCCAGGGCTCTTAAGAGAAATGAAGCTCACAAAGTAGTCCTTCACTTAAAAGAAGTGAGAACTATACCAATAGATAATTATACATACAAAAATATCAAAAAGCAAGGGAACAAACCACCCCAAACAGACAATAAGTCTTCAACAATAGACTTTATTGATACCACAGTGAAGGAAATGTTGGAGAAGGAATTTAGAAAATTCATAGTTCTGGAGATAAAGATGAAGGAGTAAAATCAGATAGCAAATATAGGAGGTGAAAGATCACTTCAATAAAGAGACAGAGAATCTGAAAAAAAAATGGAAATCCTCACAATAAGTAAATAAATACATCAAATTAAAAATTCAGTGGAAAGTATCACCAATAGATTAGATCACTTTGAAGACAGACTTTCAGGCATTGAAGGCAAAGTACATATTATTGAAAATAAAGTCAACGATAAAGAAAAGATGTTACAAGACCATGAGCAGAATGGTCAAGAAATCTAGGATAACATTAAAAGGTCAAATTTAAGATTCGTTGGGATAGATGAAGGTTCTTATACAAACTAAAAGAATTCACAACCTTTTCAATAAAAAAAAAATGGAAAATCTTCCAAACCTTATAACTCAGGTGGAAATTCAACTACAAGAGGCATATAGGACTCAAAATATACAAAATCATAATAGATCCACTCCAAGATATATTGTTATGAAAATGCCCAATGTATAGAATAAGGATAGAATTTTTAAAGCTGCAAGAGAAAAATGGTAACAATTAGAGTTAAGCCAATCTGGATTTCAACTGATTTCTCAACCCAGACCCTGAAAGTCAGGCGGACTTGGAATAATATATACCAAGTTCTGAAAGAAAATGGATGCCAACCAAGAATACTACACCCAGCAAAATTAAGCTTCATAACTTAAGATTAAATAAAAACCTTCGATGATATACAAAAACTAAATTCATAACTAGAAAGACTGCACTACAAAACAGACTCAGTAAAATATTCCATGAAGGAAAAATAAAAATGAAAACAAGCATAGGGAAAAATTATACTTGAAGAATAGTCAACTAAAGGAGAATCAAATCCAATGAAAACATTATAAATAAATAAAAACAGGAAATAAATATCTCAATAACATTGAATGTAAACAGCCAAAACTCATCAATCAAAAGACATAAGTTGACAGATTGAATTTAAAAACAATATTCAACAATATGCTGTCTGCAAGAGACTCACCCCACAAGCAAAGACATCCACAGACTGAAATTGAAAGAACAGGAAAAACATACCATTCACGTGGGTTTCATAAACAAGCAGGGGTTGCTATTCTCATATCAGATAAAGTAGATTTCAAACCAAGATTAATTAAAAGAGACAGATATGGTCACTTCATACTGCTTAAGGGAATTATACATCAAGAAGATAGAATGAGCATAAATATTTATGTCCCAAACGATATAGCATCTACATACATCAAACAAAGCCTTCACAATATTAAGAATCAAATAGTCCACAATGCAATAACAATGGGTGACTTTAACATGCCTCTCTCACCACTGGATTCAAACAAAAATTAAGATTTTATAGGACTAAAAAATTCAATTAATAATATGAACCTAACAGACATCTATAGATTATTTCATCCATCAACAACTGGATTCCCTTCCTTCTCAGCAGCACATGGAACATCCTAAAATAGGTCATATTTTAGATCACAAAGCAAATCTTAGCAAATACAAAAATTAGAGCTAATACCTTGCATTCTATTAGATCATAAAGAAATGAAATCAGAAATCAATGATAAGCTAAAAGACAGAACCACTCTAACACCTGGAGATTTAATAATACAGTTTTGAAGATAAATGGATAGCAGAAGGAATCAGGATAAATAAAAAGAATTCTTAGAAGTAAATGAGAATAGTGATACAACATATCAAGACCTCTGGGACAGTATGAAGGCACATCTAAGAGGAAAGTTCATAGCATTGAGTTCATACATTAAAAGAATAAAAAGATACCAAATAAATAACATTACATCTCAAGATCCTAGAAATAGAAGAACAAGCCAACACCTATTTCAATAGAAGACAGGAAATGATTAAAATCATAGTTGAAAGCAATGAAATTGAGAATTAAAAAAATATAAAAGATCAACAAAACAGAATTGGTTTTTTTAAAAGATAAACAAAATTGATAAAACCTAAGGCAAAATAACCAAAAGAAAGGTGGGAAAAACTCACCAAGATCCAAGATGAAATATTACCACAGACACTACTGAAATACAGAAGGTCATCAGAAACTGTTTTGAAAATTTATACTCCAATAAGCTAGAAAATCTTGAAGGTATTGACAAATTTCTAGAGACATATGAACCTACCCAAATGGAACTAGAATGATATAAAAACTTTGACATGTCAATTTCAAGTAATGAAACTGAAGCAGCTATCAAAAGTCTTCCAACAAAGAAAAGCCCAGGACCAGATGGATTCTCATTTGAGTTCTACCAGACCTTTAAGTCTGAACTCACACCAATCCTTCTGAAATCATTCCATGAAATAGAAAAGGAGGGAATACTACCAAATTCATTCCACAAAGCCATTATCACCCTGATATCAAAACCAGACAGACATATCAAGGAAAAAAAAAAAAAAACTTCAGACCAACATCCTTGATGAACATGGATGCAAAGATTCTTTTTAAAAATTTTTTAAATTTTTATTCTAATTTGTTGTACATGATGCAAAATTGTTAATAAAATATTGGCAAATGACACACAAAAACACATTTAATAAAAAGATAGTGCTCCACGATCAAGTGGGTTTCATCCCAGGGATGAGGGTGGATTCAACATACAGAAATCAATACAGGTAATTTACCACATCAATAGACTTAAAGACAAGAATTACACCATTATCTCAACAGATGCAGCAAAGCATTTGACAAAGTATGGTACCTATTCATGTTTAAAACACTAGAAGGACTGGGGATAGAAGGAACTTACCTCAACATAGTAAAGGATATATATGACAAATCCAAGGCCAACATCATTCTGAATGGAGAAAAATTGAAAGCATTCTAAAAACAGGCACAAGACAGGGATACCTACTTTCGCCACTCCCATTCAACATAGTCCTTCAAACTGTAGCCAGAGCAATCAGGCAAGAGAAGGGAATTAAAGGGATATGAATAGGAAAAGAAGAGCCCAAATTATCTATTTGCTGATGACATGACTTAGAAGACCAAAAGAAAACTTTGAGAGCTAATAAATGAATTCAGCAAAGTCACAGGATATTACAAGATCAATACTGATAAATCAATCTCATTCCTATACTCCAATGATGAATCTGCTGAAAAATAAATTTGAAAACTATCCCATTCAAAATAGCCTAAAAAAGCAACAACAACAACAACTCCAAAGCTTCAGAGCCATTCAACAAATGTTTATGATCACTTGTAGAGCAGCCAGTGGTCAGCTAGGTGACCCTGTTAAACAGGTGTTGCCTACATATCTGGGGTTAGCTGGTTGCTGGATGATCTGGTTGGCCTCACGTATGTGACAGAGTGCTCTTCCCTGTCCACATGTCCCTCTTCCTCCTCCTGGGGCATGGAGGACGAGCTGGCATGCTCAGTCACAAATACAGTTTTCAAGGCTCTGCTTCTATCATGCAAATAACTCCAGAGCCAAATAAGTCACACGACTAAACCCAGGGGCAAGGTAAAGAGTGCATGCCAGGAGGCGTGGAGAATCCAGGCCAAGTCATGCTGTATCACACCTAGGATTCCGTCCACCAAGGGGGCCCAAACTGGACTGGAAAACTGACTGGCCTGGGCACTGGCAAAATGCTCAGTACAACTTAAAGTAAGAATCAGCTTCTGACTACTCAGGGTATGAGACTGAGATAAGGACATGGGATGAAGAGAAATTCTAAAACCTTTAATCACAGACATTGAAAGAAGTGTTACAAATGATTGACAATGACCAGGGCTTGTCATTCCTATCTATTCCCCTGAAGACACAATTCCTTCTCTTTCAGGAAGGGCCATGTGACTTACAGCATGTTTTACATAGTTCATCTCCACCATTCCTAACCACAGTCAGCCTCTGCAGGGATGGAGTAGGCATTGCTACCCCTTTTTAAACGTGGCGTGTTGTGAGCTATGGATATAAATTGATGGCCACAGTCACAGAACCTGAGTGATGATCCAAATGAGGCTCCAACCCAAGCCTTGTATTTTTTTCCCCCACTACATACAGAATATTTTTGAAAAATAGACTTAAAAACATTTTCCCATAGTTCCCCAGCATAAAGGCCAACATGCCATGCATCCTCCCACTTAGAAAGGGATCAGCAAGCTGGTGGTTGCCGTGGAGTTGCATTAGCACTCCCTCACTGGAGAAGAGCTGACTGACACTGAGGGCTATGAACAAAGGGAAACGTGGACCAAAGCTTACATATTTTCTAAGTAGTGGCAAAAATATGGCATGATTTGCATGGAACATGGAAAAAAAATGTTTCAAATGCTGTCAGTCAAGGGAAGGGAAGGAGTTTCAATGACAGCATGAAAGTCAGTCAGTTGATGGAAACTTTGATGAGGAACAAGTATTTTGGAAAATAGAGTTTAAAAAGTTATTAAGCACTAATAGAGAATAAAATGACACTTGTTACCAAAGAGAAAAATCAAAGATGACACAGTATAGGTAGAAGACATAAAAGATTTTAAAAAGTGCAAAGACATAGGTTATTACTTATCACAAAAGGAAGACATCAGTCTGAAGCTTGAAGAAAAATCAAATGCTGCTGATAATTTGTTTTTCTTCAGAAATTGGAAATATATTTTCTTGAAGGTATTCTTAATGTCTCTAGATACAGCCCATCTAACCCACAGTAAATATTTTAAAAATAAATAGGAAGAGTGGAATCTGTCCCACATTTCACACCAGAAGCTGTTTACCTTTGAAATGACCTGAAGACCAGGGGGGCAAAAAAAGAAATTGGGGTAGGTCACATTTCTGTGACCTAATACATACCTGAACCCGGTTTCTCAGAAAGCATTGGGAGATTAATGAGAAGATGAGATGTGCTTCCAAAGAGTTATAAGAAAATTCCTGATAGTTAAGGTCCTTCATGGAAGCAGTTGTAAATCTCTAAGACAGCACTAAAAATCACAGAGGGCAAATGTCATCCTATAAGACATGTGGGGAGCCATCCTTATTTAGCAGAATCAGACTAGGTTGAGCCATGGGATGCAGAGGTCTGGCTTCTAGGGACTGGCTACCACAGAGGAATGTCCCAGATTGCCAGGAAGCATGTGGCACTATGTGGGACTGGTTCCCTGGTTCTGTGATAGTTTCCCTGAGAAAATGGCTCCCCTAACTCCACCCCATCCTGTTCATCACAGAAGCCACTCCTGGTATAGGCCCCTTTACCTGTGTGACTGTAAAATAGAGTTGGGCTACTCCAGGTTGTTAGAAGTTAGAACTGGTATGGCCAGACCCGTCAGGCTCCCTCTCATGTATTTCTTTATTTATTTATTGTAAACAAATGGGATACATGTTGCTTCTCTGTTTGTACATGGCGTAAAGGCATTCCATTTGTGTAATCATAAATTTACATAGAGTAATGTTGTTTGATTCATTCTGTTATTTTTCCCTTCCCCCCACCCCTCCCACCCCTCTTTTCCCTCTATACAGTGCTTCCTTCCTCCATACTTGCCCCCCTCCCTAACCCTAACTCTAACCCTAACACTAACCCTTCCCTCCCCCCATTATGAGTCATCATCCACTTATTAGCGATATCATTTGTCCTTTGGCTTTTTGAGATTGGCTTATCTCACTTAGCATGATATCCTCCAATTTCATCCATTTGCCTGCAAATGCCATAATGTTATCATTCTTTATGGCTGAGTAATATTCCATTGTATATATATACCACAGTTTCTTTATCCATTCATCAATTGAAGGACATCTAGGTTGGTTCCACAGTCTGGCTATTGTGAATTGAGCAGCTATGAACATTGATGTGGCTGTATCTCTGTAGTATGCTGATTTTAAGTCCTTTGGGTATAGGCCAAGGAGTGGGATAGCTGGGTCAAATGGTGGTTCCATTCCAAGTTTTCTAAGGAATCTCCACACTGCTTTCCACAGTGGCTGCACTAATTTGCAGCCCCACCAGGAATGTATGAGTGTACCTTTCTCCCCACATCCTCGCCAACACCTATTGTTGTTGTATTCTTGATAATCGCCATTCTAATTGGGGGAGATGGAATCTCAGGGTGGTTTTGATTTGCATTTCTCTTATGACTTGAGATGTTGAACATTTTTCCATATGTTTGTTGATTGCTTGTATTCTTCTGTGAAGTGTCTATTCATTTCCTTAGCCCATTTGTCGACTGGATTATTTGTATTCTTGGAGTAGAGTTTTTTGAGTTCTTTATAGATTCTGGAGATTAGTGCTCAATCTGAAGTATGATTGGCAAAGATATTCTCCCACTCTGTAGGCTCTTTCTTTGCATTGCTGATAGTTTCCTTTGCTGAGAGAAAGCTTTTTAGTTTGAATCTATCCCAGTTATTGATTCTTGCTTTTATTTCATGTGCCATGGGAGTCCTGTTAAGGAAGTCTGGTCCTAAGCCGACATGTTGAAGATCTGGACCTACTTTTTCTTCTATAATCTGCAGGGTCTCTGGTCTGATTCCGAGATCCTTAATCCATTTTGAGTTTAGTTTCATGCATGGTGAGAGATATGGGTTTAGTTTCATTCTGTTGCATATGAATTTCCAATTCTCCCAGCACCATTTGTTGAAGAGGCTATCTTTTCTCCATTGCACATTTTTGGCCCCTTTGTCTAGTATGAGAATATTGTATTTATTTGGGTTTGTGTCCGTGTCCTCTATTCTGTACCATTGATCTACCTTTCTATTTTGGTACCAATACCATGCCGTTTTTGTTACTATTGTTTTGTAATAGAGTTGAAGATCTGGTATTGCAATATCCCCTGTTTCACTCTTCCTGCTAAGGATTGCTTTAGCTATTCTGGGTTTCTTATTCTTCCAGATGAATTTCATGATTGCTTGCTCTATTTCTGTAAGGTACATCATTGGGATTTTAATTGGAATTGCATTGAAATTGTATAGCACTTTAGGTAGTATGGCCATTTTGACAATATTAATTCTACCTATCCAAGAACATGGAAGATCTTTCCGTCTTCTAAGGTGTTCTTTAATTTCTTTCTTTAGTGTTCTGTAGTTCTCATTGTAGAGGTCTTTCACCTCTTTTGTGAGATCGATTCCCAAGTATTTTATTTTTTTCAAGGCTATTGTAAATGGGGTAGTTTTCCTAATTTCTCTTTCTGAAGATTCATCACTTATGTATAAAAATGCATTGGATTTATGAGCATTGATCTTGTAACCTGCTACTTTACTGAATTCACTTATGAGTTCTGAGAGTTTTCTGGTGGAATTTCCAGGTTCCACTAAATGTATAATCATGTAATCAGCGAACAGGGATAGTTTGAGTTCTTCTTTTCCAATTCGTATCCCTTTAATTTCTTTGGTTTGTCTAATTGCTCTGGCCAGAGTCTCAAGAACGATGTTGAATAGAAGTGGTGAAAGAGGGCATCCCTGCCTTGTTCCAGTTTTTAGGGGGAATGCTTTCAGTTTTTCACCATTTAGAATGATATTAGCCATGGGCTTAGCATAAATGGCCTTTACAATGTTAAGGAATGTTCCCACTATCCCTATTTTTTCATTTGAGCATGAAGGGGTGCTGTATTTTATCAAATGCTTTTTCTGCATCTATTGAAATAATCATGTGATTCTTGACTTTAAGTCTATTAATGTGGTGAATTACGTTTATTGATTTCCTGATGTTGAACCAACCTTGCATCCCTGGGATGAAACCAACTTGATCATGGCGCACTATCTTTTTAATATGTTTTTGTATGCGATTTGCTAAAATTTTGTTGAGAATTTTTGCATCGATGTTCATTAAGGATATTGGTCTGAAATTTTCTTTCCTTGATGAGTCTCTGTCTGGTTTAGGTATCAGGGTGATATTGGCTTCATAGAATGAGTTTGGGAGGGTTCCCTCCTCTTCTATTTTATGGAATACTTTGAGAAGTATTGAAATGAGCTCTTCTTTAAAGGTTTTGTAGAACTCGGCTGAGAATCCATCTGATCCTGGACTTTTCTTTGTTGGTAGGCTTTTGATGACTTCTTCTATTTCAGTACTTGAAATTGGTCTATTTAAATTGTGTATGTCCTCCTCGTTCAGTTTAGGCAATTCATATGTCTCTAGAAACCTGTTGATGTCTTCGAAATTTTCTATTTTGTTGGAGTATAGATTTTCAAAATAGCTTCTAATTATGTTTTGTATTTCAATCGTGTCTGTTGTGATATTTCCTTGTTCATTCCGAATTTTAGTGATTTGGGTTTTCTCTCGTCTTATCTTTGTTAGTGTGGCTAAAGGTTTATCGATTTTGTTTATTTTTTTGAAGAACCAGCTATTTATTTTGTCAATTTTTTGTATTGTTTCTTTTGTTTCAATTTCATTGATTTCAGCTCTGATTTTAACTATTTCCTGTCTTCTACTACTTTTGGTGCTGGTCTGTTCTTCTTTTTCTAGGGCTTTGAGCTGTAATGTTAGGTGGTTTATTTGTTGAGTTTTACTTCTTTTATTAAATGCACTCCATGAAATAAATTTCCCTCTAAGTACTGCTTTCATAGTGTCCCAGAGATTTTGATATGATGTTTCTTTGTTCTCATTTACCTCTAAGAATTTAAAAATTTCCTTCCTAATATCTTCTGTTATCCATTCATCATAAAATAGCATATTGTTTAATCTCCAGATGTTAGAATAGTTTCTGTGTTTTACTCTTTCATTTATTTCGAACTTCAATCCATTATGATCTGATAGAATACAAGGTAGTGTCTCTTCTTCTTGTATTTGCTAACATTAGCTTTGTGACATAAAACATGGTCTATTTTAGAGAAGGATCCATGTGCTGCTGAGAAGAAAGTGTATTCGCTCTTGGTTGGATGGTATATTCTATAAATGTCCATTAAGTCTAAATTATTGATTGTGTTATTGAGATCTATGGTTTCTTTGTTCAATTTTTGTCTGGAAGATCTGTCCAGTGGTGAGAGAGGCGTGTTAAAATCACCTAGTATTATTGTGTTATGGTCTATTTGGTTTCTGAAATTGAGAAGGACTTGTTTGACATACATGGATGAGCCACTGTTTGGGGCATAGATGTTTATGATTGTTATATCTTGCTGATTTATGCTTCCCTTAAGCAGTATGAAATGACCTGCTTTATCCCTTCTCACTAACTTTGGCTTGAAGTCCACATTATTGGAAATGAGGATGGATACTCCAGCTTTTTTGCTGAGTCCATGTGCATGGTATGTTTTTCCCCATCCTTTCACTTTTAGACTATGGGTATCTTTTTCTATGAGTTGAGTCTCTTGGAGGCAACATATTGTTGGATCTTTCTTTTTAATCCAATCTGCAAGTCTATGTCTTTTGATTGATGAATTCAGGCCATTAACATTCAGGGTTATTATTGAGATATGATTTAGATTCCCGGTCATTTGGTTCATTTTTTAAATTTTATTTATTTATTTGTTTGACACAACTTGTTTCCTCCTTTATTTGACAATTCCTTTAGGATAATTCCTCCATTTGCTGATTTGCTTCTTTGTTTTTCATCTCTTCCTCATGGAATATTTTGCTGAGAATGTTCTGTAATGCTGGCTTTCTTTTTGTAAATTCTTTTAGCTTTTGTTTATCATGGAAGGATTTTATTTCATCGTCAAATTTGAAGGTAAGTTTAGCTGGGTATAAGATTCTTGGTTGGCATCCATTTTCTTTCAGGGCTTGAAAAATGTTGTTCCAGGCCCTCCTAGCTTTTAGGGTCTGGATTGAAAAATCTGCTGATATCCGTATTGGTTTCCCCCTGAATGTAATTTGGTTCTTTTCTCTCACAGCCTTTAAAATTCTGTCTTTATTTTGTATGTTAGGTATTTTCATTATAATGTGCCTTGGTGTGGGTCTGTTGTAATTTTGTGTATTTGGAGTCCTATAAGCCTCTTGAACTTGATTTTCCATTTCATTCTTCAGATTTGGGAAATTTTCTGATATTATTTCATTGAATAGATTGTTCATTCCTTTAGTTTGTTTCTCCAGGCCTTTCTCAATCCCAATAATTCTTAAATTTTGCCTTTTCATGATATCCCATAGTTCTTGTAGATTCTGTTCATGATTTCTTACCATCTTCTCTGTTTGTTCAACTTTGTTTTCAAGGTTAAATATTTTGTCTTCAATGTCTGAGGTTCTGTCTTCCAGGTGTTCTATCCTACTGGATGTGCTTTCTATGGAGTTCTTAATTTGGTTTATTGTTTCCTTTATGTCAATGATTTCTGTTTGTTTTTTTTTTTTCAATATCTCTAACTCTTTTTGAAATGATCTTTTGCTTCCTGTATTTGCTCTTTTAACTGTCGATTGGTGCAATCATTCAATGCCTGCATTTGCCCTTTCATCTCATCATTCAGTGCGTGCATTTGCTCTTTCATCTCATCTTTTGCTTCCCTAATCATTTTAATCATGTATATTCTGAACTCCTTTTCTGTCATTTCTTCTGCCATGCTGTCATTGGGTTTTATTGATGTAACATCTAGATTTGTTTGCGGCATTTTCTTTCCTTGTTTTCTCATATTGTTCAGCTATCAGTGGACCACTGAGATATTGCAGATTTCCTCTATTGACTTACAATGTCCCTGAAGATTTCCATATATATCCCCTCTTAGCCTTCAGTAGGCTGAAGTCTTGGACGAAGTTGATAATGCGGTGCTCCACAAGGAAGCTGCCTCTCTAGGAGTGGTGGCCTTCAGGTGGGGTATATTCCCTGCTAGTGGGCAGAGGTGGCTCCACTTGTTAACCAATGGTCATCCAAAGGGGAACTAGGCTGCAGGCTGAGGCAAGGCCTGTTTGGGCCTGTGTCTCTGGTTTTACTGTCCTTGTGGGGAAACCTCACCTGGCAGGGAAGACTCACCCGGTGGGGAGGTCTCGCTGGTCAGTTCCCCTCCTAGAGGTTCCCCTCAATTTACAGCTACTGCCTGGGCTGGGCTGCCTTCCTCTGCAAGTTCCCAGGTGCCCGGCCCTACCTCCTGGGCCTGGGAGCCTCACCCTTCGCAGATGTATCTCCTTAGGCTGCCCCTCCTCAGACAATCTGCCTGCAGTCCTGGAACCTTCGCTTGCCCCTAAGCGTGTCTCTGTGCGGCTCTTCCACCCAGAAGCCTCCTAGATCCTGGGACCCAGCTCTGCACCTAATCGCCTGGCTATGCGGCCCCTCCTCTGAGCAGCTGCCTGGCGCTCTAATGCAGTCACTGGGAGTCCAAACGACCCGCTGCGCTCCTCCTCCTCCTCCTCCTCTTCCTCCGAGCAGGCCCCGGTGTTCAGAAGTGGTCTGAGTCCAAACAGCTCACCACGCAGCTCCTCCTCTGGCAACCGCCTGTAGCTCTGGTATAGTCACTCCGAATCCAAGCGGTCATGCTCCTCCTCCTCCTCCTCAGGGTAGGCCGCAGTGTTCTGAGTCCACACAGCTCTCCTCTCCGCTCCTCCCCTGGGCAGCCTCCGGAGCCCCAGTGGTTGCTCCGAGTCCCACCGCTGTGCTGAGCGGCCTCCTCTAAGATGCTCCCAGTTGTCCGAGTTCACTGCTCCAGTGGGGGGAGGGGCGTCTCACCAGGCAGCTCTACTTCACAAAGTTCCCTGCCTTCCGGGACTACCGTCCCATCCGGGACGCCTCCCCAACGGGAGAGAGTCACCCGGCTGCTTTGAGTTGGTCCCAAGTCTCTCAATATCTCCTCTTTTGAATCCTGAGTCCTGGAGCAACATGAAATGCAGCCGGCCTCTAGGCTGCCATCTTGAAAACCACCCCCCCCCATTTAAAAAGAGTATTGGCTCTTGTGTTTTTATGGATTAGATAAGTTGATGGTAATTGATTGATTTATAGCCAATATCATCCTCCAGCAGTTAACCCTTTTCTTATCCATGCGGGATGTTCCTGAGAGATTCACACAAGACAGCCTCACAGAAAAGATGTGGAGTGTGGATGGACTCTGAGAAACTGGCTCTGCAAAGCATCAAGGCTAGCAGCTTGTCTAGTTATGAATGTGTGGAAGCTTGCCTCTGTTCGCTCCCAAGACACACCCTCAGCAACCTGAGGAGAAAAGCAAATGCCGAGGAGATATAGGCTTTGAAAGCATCACTGCAGCTATTGTCCTCTTTGGGTCAGTCCTGGAATTTAGCAATAATTTAGGTACAGATCAAGACAGAGTGCTGACCAAATTATTTGAAGAAATTGAAAATAGGTTAAAAAACAGAGGAAAGGTGAAGAGAAACTGTTTTGAAAGAGATAAAAATGGTAAGATAAAATCCAGCATGGATAAGCATACTTTGCTAAGTGTGGGTTCAGAAAATCAGTTTCACAACTTGATGCAGCTTAATAGCAGTATATAGGAAAGTGAGTTCCATGTGTGATTGGCAGCAAACTCTGTGTCCCTTTACTTTTAATACATTGACTCAACCTCTTTGGGATCAAGGATTCCTTCAAGAACATGATAAAAATTAAGAAGCTTCACCTTAGAAACACATACTTTTACACAATGCTTTGTTCTTGGTTTCTGAAAGCTGACGGAGGCCCCAGGGGATATCTGTGTATAGTTTGTTGGTTTAGAACATGACACGTTTTGGGGGGGTAATTATTTACTGGTTTACTCTTAATTTAAGGGTTTAAGCATCATGATTTTTTTTAAACATCCCAAATAATTTTTTTTTTTTTACAGATACTTGAAATACGTCTGAAATCCTCCAAGAATCCCAATGTGCCTCTCCTGCTCATTTTCGTCTTAGGATTTTTAAAAGTAGCATAACTCTACTGTTTCCTTATCTGAAAAGGGGAAATAACAGCAGCACTTACCCCTCACCAGAGTTATTGTTAGAGATTCATAAAGTACCAACAGCTTTCTGTTATTTTTGCTTTACATATTGTTATTATACTTTTAGATTTTAATATATTTTATTCTATGTACTCACATTATGTGTATATTTTACCTTATTTTAACAAAGTCATTTGCTACTTTTTGAACTTTAAAGTGACTTTTAAGTTCAATTTACAGGGCAGAGGGAAGGATCGGCAAACTGGGTTATTCATCACTTGGGATAATATCTGGAACCTTGATTTCTGGTCTGGGAATCTCATTTTAAGAGAAACAGGTGTCAACTACAACACAATAAAAGAGGCCAGCCAAAATGGTAAGAAGGTGCATATTCCATGTACAAGAACACAGGATGAAGAACTAAGGGTCTTTAGTCTCAAGATAAAAAGACCTAACTGAATTTAAATACTTAGAAAGTTATATGGAGAAGGGATGGTAAAAAGAAGAAATAGTGGAACGAAACTGACCAAACTATCCTGCATACATATATGAATATACCACAGTGAATTTCATCTTTATGTATATCTATAATACTCTAAATTTTAAAAACTATAAATAGTTGAAAGACCAGTAGAATAGAAGAAAAGGACTAGAGAAAGGGAGGACAGGAGAAAAAGAGAGAGTACTGGGAACTCAATTGGAGCAAATTATATCCCATGCTTGCGTAACTATGACAAAACAAACCCCAATATTTTTTATAATTATAATGCACTAATAAAAAATTTTTAAGTTGGATATGCCAAAAGAAAGGAGAATTATTTTGAATGACTCCAGGGATGAGAATTTGGGCCAATAGAGCAGGAAATTTCAACTAAATATAATGAGTGTCTTCAAAATTAGAAACTGAAATTTCTCTAAGATTTTCATTCATTCAACAAATATTTACAGAGCATCCACTGTGTGCCAGACTATGCAAGGTACTGAGAATACAGAGATGAGTAAGACAGACCTTGCATCTTTTACACACTTCCAGTTTGGTGGAAGAAACAGTTAAAAGAGGTAATTTTGACATAAATGGAGGCAATGATCTTGAATAAACAGAGCCTGAGGGAATTGGCCTGGCAGAGTTGGCACTAGAATTGAGACCTAATGCATAACGAGGAACCAACCAGGCAGCCAGACACACAAGGAGAAAGCAAAGGTGCAGAAGTCGGAAACCACATGGTGGATTTAGCCAGGAGATTCTGGGAACCAAGGACAAGGATGTTTTAAAATGGGTTTGAAAATACTTGTTTGGAGTGCTGAAGTAAGATTGGCAATCTGAAGACAAACTAAGAGACTAAGGTAAGAACCTTGGCAAGAGATATAAATACTTGGATTAGGTCTGCAAAACTGTGGGTAGAAGGGGAGATGGAATCCATCCTCTCAAGAAGCTTTTCAAAGCTCAGTCTCTAAGCAGTCTGGCCTTGAAAACATCACAAATATCTAAGGTTGCAAATATATTCCATTATAGAAACAAACCCCAGGAAGAGAAAGCAGCTTCCTTACTTCCCCAGATAGTCAGGTAATAAAAGAATTTAAAACAGGACACAAAACCTTAAAAGCTCCACCATTCAAGAGGAAGGAGGAACTGTATAGAAGGAGAAGAGGGGTGGGAGGGATGGGGGGAGGAAAAACTAACAGAATGAATCAAACACCATTACCTTATGTAGATGTATGATTACACAAATGGTATGCCTCTACTTCATGTACAAAAAGAAACAACATGTATCCCATTTGTTTACAATAAAAATAAATTTTAAAAAAAGCTCCACCATTCAACCTTGATCCAGTGAGTGAGTGATTTTTAGATCTACTACTGTCACTTAGATTTTTCTTAATAGTAAATAGTATCTTAATAAAGTGTACAAAAATAGGTAACTAGATATAACTGTTTTTTCAAGAGGAAATCAACATAGAACTTAATGTTACTGTAGAGGAAAGATGTGAAGCAGGACATCTCCCCTTTAAGCATTCCAGGGCGACAGAAAGAACAGGCTAATTCAAAGCTGGATTCTACATGTGCCATTGAGAAAGTCACTCACTCTTTGAGGCTCAGTTTTCTCATCTCTAAAACAAAAAAATAGTTATCATCTTAAAAAGTTCTAGATCCATAAAGTAACGTCATGTGCTTGGAGCTCAACAAATGTTAATTATGACATTTCTCTTTCTGTTCCTTCCAATCTCCTTCTCCTCCTCTCTTCTCTAAGCCTTGGTACAGAGACAGTACAGAAGCCCCCCAACATCCCCTTACCTGAGGTTGTACTTTACACAGTTTCAGTTACCAGCAGTCAACTACGGACTGAAAGTATTCAATAAAAAAATTCTAGCAATAGACAACCTGTATTGTTATGGGGCACAACTTAAGAATAGACCGATCACCACTGAGAAGTCCAAATTTGAGAGTCTTTATTAAGCCAGCCGACTGACTGTCTCACACAATGCCCAAAAAAAATGGCTATTGGGAGAACAGCCCCGACCACAGGGTTGTAGGGGTTCTTATATCAAAAATTACATCAATCAGAAGTGTCTGTTGCTATGATTTGAAATTACACATTAACATCATGAGATCATCGACAAAGGGGGAAGTGGGTCAAAATGACCCTTACCTAGGTACAAACTAAAGAATGGTTACTAACATCCACACAATCACTGTTCACATGGTACATTGTTTAGGAGCAATAGGAATCAAAAGAGAGCAATTCTTTACTACATAGGAGTTGCCATTGTATATTATTAAACATGTCACACCAAGTAACTGATGATGGGTACAGAGGCGGGGTGTTCCCATGGGAGAAGCTTATTTCCTATATAACATGGAATCTCAGAACAAAATGGAGTCTGTTTAGTCATTTCCCTTAGAGTCTGGCCTATAACATTCTCATGGAGTCAGATCTGTCAGCCCATCACAGTATTTTGTAAAGTACATACCATTCAGAGAAATGTGATGAAATCTTGAGCCATCTTTGCATTCCACCTGGCATATAAATTACCTCCTTGTCCAATGTATTCATGTTGTGTATGCTACCCACCCATTAGTCACTTAGTATCCATCTTGGTTGTAAGATTGACTATCACAGTGTCATAATACTTGAATTCAAGTAACTCCTGTCTTACTTCATAAAGACTCCAAAGTATAAGATTAGTGATACTGATAATTCAGATATGCCAAAGTGAAATGTAAAATGTTTCCCTTAAGTAAAAAGATGAATGTTTTCAATTTAATTAAGGAAAGAAAAAAATTCAATGCTAAAGTTGCTAAGATCTATGATAAGAAAAAAAATCTAACTGTGAAATTGTGAAGAAGGAAAAAGAAATTCTTGCTAGTTTTACTATCACACATAAAACTGCAAAAATTATTGCCTCAGTGCATGATAAGTTCAGTACTCTCTGCAGTTTCAACAATTCATGGGGAGTCTTAGAACATATCCCTCTAGGATAAGGAAGGACTACTGTGCAGTAAAGTGGTTAGAATTTGGTCTCTGACATCAGGTGGACTAAGCAATGTCTCTCTGCTTTGTGTGAACATGGATACATTCTTTAATCTCTCTGAGACTATTGAAGTGTCTATGACAATCTGAAGGCAAACATTTCAACTTCATAACTTTGTTGTGAAGATTAAATGTGCTACCTGTGTGAAGGATGTCTAGTTTAGCACCTAACATGGAGTAAAGACTCCAACTACTGCTATGATTATGTTGATTTTTACATGCAGAGAACCTGATTGCATTATCCTCCTCATAGTTAATGATCTCCTTTTTCATACACTGCTTCATCTTTTTCAAGAAAACAGTTGCATGTCTTTCTCTTCAGACATGGAATAAAGTAGAAGTTTTCTTCTCAAAAGCAGTTAAGGTAAATAGAATCAATGGATTCAACTTAGTGCCAGAAAGGGAGTGGTGGATCCTTAATATCATCAGTTCAAGATATTGGACACCCATCCATTGAGTTTGTGCCCTATCTTTGATTAAAAATCAATATCTCCTCATTCCTCATTTGACAGACCAGGGAACACCAGTACTTTCCATGGATTGAGTAGTTTAGTATACCTGTGTGAAAATAATTAGGTAAAACACCCATCAAATGAATCAAGTTGAGACTGTCTTCACTGAGTGCCTTGGTAGTACATGGCAAACTCTAGGGGTCATATGCATTGTGTTGGACAACCCAGGACAAAAGAGGATAGCAAAAGTGATCACTAAGAGATGGTGCTTCTGGATGAAACCACTGGAAACCTGGCTCTATCATATTTGTGGTTTAAGGCAGGTCACTTAATCTATCAAAATCTCAATTTTCTCATCTCAAAAGTGAGGGGCATATTAGATAAACCTAACTAGTAGCATCCTCAGGAGATAAAGTTAAATAAGGCCAATAGAGTTCAGCACCAAGCAAATGTTGGATAAATGCTATTATTATTTTAATATAAAATGACTAAGTGCTCTCCAATATTATATTGCTTTAAAATGCACAAATAAATATTCATGGAGGGGGGAAATCATCACAGCAGAGAGTATGCCTCTTGACCAGGTAGATGTTCTTTGACAAGATATGATCTGAGTAGACCTTAGAAAATAAATAGGTTTAATTCTGCACAGGGCTCTTTTTTTTTTTTTTTTTTTTATTGTAAACAAATGGGATACATGTTGTTTCTCTGTTTGTACATGGCATAAAGGCATACCATTTGTGTAATCATAAATTTACATAGAGCAATGTTGTTTGATTCATTCTGTTATTTTTTCCCTTCCCCCCACCCCTCCCACCCCTCTTTACCCTCTATACAGTAGTTCCTTCCTCCATACTTGCCCCCCTCCCTAACCCTAACTCTAACCCTTCCCTCCCCCCCATTATGTGTCATCCTCCACTTATCAGCGATATCATTCGTCCTTTGGCTTTTTGAGATCGGCCTATCTCACTTAGCATGATATTCTCCAATTTCATCCATTTGCCTGCAAATGTCATAATTTTATCATTCTTTATGGCTGAGTAATATTCCATTGTATATATATACCACAGTTTCTTTATCCACTCATCAATTGAAGGGCATCTAGGTTGGTTCCACAGTCTGGCTATTGTGAATTGAGCAGCTATGAACATTGATGTGGCTGTATCTCTGTAGTATGCTGATTTTAAGTCCTTTGGGTATAGGCCAAGGAGTGGGATAGCTGGGTCAAATGGTGGTTCCATTCCAAGTTTTCTAAGGAATCTCCACACTGCTTTCCATAGTGGCTGCACTAATTTGCAGCCCCACCAGCAATGTATGAGTGTACCTTTCTCCCCACATCCTCGCCAACACCTGTTGTTGCTCGTATTCTTGATAATCGCCATTCTAATTGGGGTGAGATGGAATCTTAGGGTGGTTTTGATTTGCATTTCTCTTATTACTAGAGATGTTGAACATTTTTCCATAAGTTTGTTGATTGCTTGTAGATCTTCTTCTGTGAAGTGTCTATTCATTTCCTTAGCCCATTTGTTGACTGGACTATTTGAATTCTTGGAGTAGAGTTTTTTGAGTTCTTTATAGATTCTGGAGATTATGCACAGGGCTCTTTCCACAGGGAAAAAGACCAAATGGTTATGCTTCCTGAATATGCAGAAGAGTAAATGAACAGTTAGCATTTTGAATGAGTACCCAAGAGGCTAGAAAAGGGACTTTTCAGAGTCCAGTGTGAAACTGGCAGGCAATTTCAGAGAAGGCAAGTGACCTACTGATAAGAACTAGCTGACCAAAAACCATGGTATGGTAGATGAGCTAAGATTTTAGCAGCAGACAGGCTTAGGATGAAATCCTCAGGCAAATTACCTAACATTTCTAAGCCTCGCTAATCCCATCTTTGTTATGGGATTATGTTTACCCAACCTTGCAAAATTTTGAGGAGGATTAAATGAGCTATGGAAGGTAAAAGCCTTAGGTCTGATTCAATGTCAGCTAAGAGGAGTTAAATAAATTCACCTAGACAGACACCAAGACAGGTTCGCCTAACTGCAGAAGAATCAGGAAAAACTGTATCTTCATTCAGTCCTAACTCACTGAGTTTCTGTAGATATCTTATATATTACAGTTCACTAACCAATAAATGCAAGGTATTGTCATTATCTGGAATTAGAGCTAATTATTACCTCTTTCAATCCTCACACAACACTGCATCAAAGATAAATGTCCCATTTTACATATTAAAAGTTCACAGGGTTTAGTCTCTTACCAAGCTTTTACAGAAATTAAGTGGGAGAACCAGAATTTGAATCAGGGCGATCTGGCTCCAAACTCTGTTTGCTTTGTGTACCCCCGTACACTGGTAGCTGATAACTGAGAGCTTTGTATACATTTCTGCTGATCTGGACCTGCTGTGACTTGTGTGCCCACTACCTGGAATAAGAGAGGAAAAATAGCTCAATGGGGAGAAATGGAAATGATTAGGTACCTGGTTAGAAAAAGAGTAGACTGACAAAATCACCTCCTGTAATTTTCATTTCTATCTTTCTTTATAATTTAATTCTCATTTAAATTCCAGGTAAATAAACCCTATGTGTTCTGCAGATCTGGTCTCAGCTGCAGGGTGAGGTGCTTGTTGAAACTTTTGTCCTGTAATGACAGACAGATGAAATACCTCCAAAAACACTGAATTTTTAAGAAACGGATCTGGTTGTGTCAAATGACATTAATTGCACATTTCAGACAAGCACTATCAAATGCAATTTCATCTGCAAGAAAAGCTTCCCCCTCAGTACTACTTAGAAAATTTTAGGCCAGAAATAACTAAAACTCAAGTTTGAAAAGTTATGGGAAAATCTGAGGGAAATTCAGTGAAGTGGATTGGAAGGAAGATTAAAATATCAAACCATTGATTTTTAATTTGTTTTCTTTTCAACTTTCTCCATTAATTTTCCCCAGGTCTCCCATAACCATTTTAACCTTCTTGTCCCTAATTTCTTAAAAGTGGGGGTAAGAGGAAGGAAGAGAAAGTAATGAAAGAAGATAGAAGGAAAGCTGGGAAGGCACAGAGGTCAAAAGGGAATCAGGGGCAAGTGTCTGCAGGTTTAAAGTTTTTTCAAGATCATAACACAGATGTAACTAAGATGAGAGACCAAAAGGGCAAGACACACAGAAAGTTCTCAAGATTTCCTCAGAGGAACATACTTGTATCAACAAGACTCAAGGATATGAGTAGGTTTCAAGTGGGTTGTAATGCAACTGATTAGTTGAGATGCAGACATGAAATCACTCAGCTATCTGTAGCTAAATAGTCACTATGAAAGCTTTTAGGCTTCTGCCACAGGCAATAGGGGGCAGTCCTTCTAGGTCTCCAGGCTGTGTGCAGCAAGCAGCATCAGAAAGGCGAAGATGGACCTCTGACTTGGTTCATATCGTAAGAAATTAATTTATTTAGATGGTGGACTGAAAACCTTTGGAGCAGACACTGTATTCTATTCATGTGTGAAAAAAAATTTGATTTTAATAAATGCTTGCTAGAAGGAAAGAAGAAAAATAGGAGTAAAGGAGGGGAACAAAGTGACAGACATTCAAAAACAACTCCTTATCTCAACAAGCACGAGACAGATAGTAATTTTGGTCTCATGTCAGCCATTTCATCCTTTCAAATCAAGCATATATTTTCCCTGACAATTAGGAGAGAAACAAAGAGGCAATGTGATTTATATTATATCTTTTCATTAGAAAGTCTAAAAATGAGCAGTAGCCAATATTGTGCATAACTAAAACTCAAGGGCAGATATTATGGACTTAATAAACCATTATCTCTAAAATAATTATTCTGAATGAGCTTTTAAAAATGGTTTTATGCCTTTTAAATCCCCATCTGTCCCTTATTAAAATAGCCTAAACTCTTACCATTTTGCCTTTGAAATCTTAACTATGATGTTCAGATCAACTACCGATGAGTTTCCAACTTCCTAAAAAGCAGAAACTGCAGTTGTGGCAATACTTAACTATTTTAGCATGTTAGTTCTTTTTCAGACTAGTTTCTTATATCTTGTCTTCTTTGATCATCACATCAAAGGTTTGAAATTCAGCTCATAGATGTGGAAACTGAGGAAGGGAAAATGATAGCACATAGTGAATTAATGACTGAGCAAAATAAAAACCTAGAATGCTGAGTCTCTGTTCAGCTCTCACTATGCAGCAATGCTTCAAGTAGGATCATTCTGGAATGTCCTTTGATGGTGTCTTTTGAAGCAGAGAAAGGAGCAAAATATTCCCTAATTTTTCTGCATACCAGTTGTGTTCTTGCATATGCTAATATCATGAATTTAATAGGATAGATTTTTTTATTCTCACAGCTGTGGGGATAAAAACTTCTTTTAGCAGCAGAGTCTTATTACCAAAATTCCATGCTGAAGTCCTCTGAACAAATCACATAGAAATGGAGCTGCTCAAATTGAGCACCACTGACAGACTGGAGGAGGCTTGATGATAAGGAGCTGTTGGCCTCAGTTTTAAACCAACTGCATGAAAGAACATCAGAACATTGACAAACACAGAATGGAGAACAGGTCATAGAGGATGTCTGACTTTTGGTAGAAAGAGAATACCGGGGGGTTTCAAGATGGCGGCCTAGAGAGTGGCTGCATTTCATGTTGCTCCAGGACTCAGGATTCAAGAGAGGAGATATTGAGAGACTTGGGACCAACTCAAAGCAGCCGGGTGACTCTCTCCGGTTGGGGAGGCGTCCCGGATGGGACAGTAGTCCCGGAACGCAGGGAACTTTGTGAAGTAGAGCTGCCTGGTGAGACGCCCCTCCCCCCACTGGAGCAGAAAACTCGGACAACTGGGAGCATCGTAGAGGAGGCCGCTCAGCACAGCGGTGGGACTCGGAGCAACCACTGGGGCTCCGGAGGCTGCCCAGGGGAGGAGCGGCGAGGAGAGCTGTGTGGACTCAGAACACCGGGGCCTACCCTGAGGAGGAGGAGGAGGAGCGTGGCCGCTTGGATTCGGAGTGACTATACCAGAGTTATAGGCGGTTGCCAGAGGAGAAGCCGCGCGGCGAGCTGTTTGGACTCTAAGCGACTGCTTCTGAACACCAGGGCCTGCCCTGAGGACGAGGAGGAGGAAGAGGAGCACAGCCACTTGGATTCGGAGTGACTACACCAGAGCTACAGGCGGTTGCCAGAGGAGGGGCTGCGTGGCGAGCTGTTTGGACTCAGACCACTTCTGAACCCCGGGGCCTGCCCGGAGGAGTAGGAGGAGGAGGAGTAGGAGCGCGGCGGGGCGTTTGGACTCGCAGTGACTGCATTAGCGCTTCAGGCTGCTGCTCAGAGGAGAAGGCGAGTGGTGAGTTGTTTGGACTTAAATTGACACCTCCTGAACACAGGGGGGCTGCCTGGAGGAGGAGCGCGGTGTGTCGCTTGGTCTCAAGTTGCCGCACCAGAGCTCCGGGCGCTTGCCCAGAGGACACGTGCAGCGGGTCACATGGATTCAGAGCCACTCAGAGCGACCGCTCCTGAACACCCGGGGGTTATTTGGAGAAGGAGGAGGAACGGGGAGGGTCACTTCGACTCGGAGTGATTGATTGCCCCGGGCTACTGGTGGTCAGTGGGAGGAAGAGGCACGCAGTGAGTTTATTGGACTCCTAGTGACCGCACCGGAATACTGGGCGGCTGTCTGGAGGAAAAGGCATGTGGCGAGTCTCTGGGACTCAGAGCGATTGTACGGGGCCCCAGGTGGCTGCTCAGAGGAGGGGCCGCATAGCCAGGCGATTAGGTGCAGAGCAGGGTACCAGGATCTAGGAGGCTTCTGGGTGGAAGAGCCGCACAGAGACAGGCTTAGGGGCGGAGTGAAGGTTCCAGGACTGCAGGCTGATTCTCTGAGGAGGGGCAGCCTAAGGAAATTCATCTGCAAAGTGTGAGGCTCCCAGGCCCAGGGGTAGGGCAGGGCCCCTGGGAACTTTGCAGAGGAAGGCAGCCCAGCCCAGGGGGTAGCTGTAAATTGAGGGGAACCTCTAGGAGGGAACTGACCAGCGAGACCTCCCCACCGCGTGAGTCTTCCCTGCCAGGTGAGGTTTCCCCACAAGGACGGTAAAACCAGAGACTCAGGCCCAAACAGGCCTTGCCTCAGCCCGCAGCCTAGTTCCCCTTTGGATGACCATTGGTCAACAAGTGGAGGCACGTCTGCCCACTAGCAGGGATTATACCCCACCTAAAGGCCACCACTCCTAGAGAGGCAGCTTCCTTGTGGAGCACCGCATTATCAACTTCCTCCAAAACTTCAGCCTACTGAAGGCTGAGGGAGGATATATATAGAAATCTTCAGGGACATTGTAAGTCAATAGAGGAAATCTGCAATATCTCAGCGGTCCACTGATACCTGAACAATATGAGAAAACAAGGAAAGAAAATGCTGCAAACAAATCTAGATGTTACATCAATAAAACCCAATGACAGCATGGCAGAAGAAATGACACAAAAGGAGTTCAGAATGTACATAATTAAAATGATCAGAGAAGCAAACGATGAGATGAAAGAGCAAATGCACGCACTGAATGATGAGATGAAAGGGCAAATGCAGACATTGAATGATCGCACCAATCGACAATTAAAAGAGCAAATACAGGAAGCAAAAGATCATTTCAATAAAGAGTTAGAGATATTCAAAAAAAACCAAACAGAAATCCTTGACATGAAGGAAACAATAAACCAAATTAAGAACTCCATAGAAAGCATATCCAGTAGGATAGAACACCTGGAAGACAGAACCTCAGACATTGAAGACAAAATATTTAACCTTGAAAACAAAGTTGAACAAACAGAGAAGATGGTAAGAAATCATGAACAGAATCTACAAGAACTATGGGATATCATGAAAAGGCCAAATTTAAGAATTATTGGGATTGAGGAAGGCCTAGAGAAACAAGCCAAAGGAATGAACAATCTATTCAATGAAATAATATCAGAAAATTTCCCAAATCTGAAGAATGAAATGGAAAATCAAGTTCAAGAGGCTTATAGGACTCCAAATACACAAAATTACAACAGACCCACACCAAGGCACATTATAATGAAAATACCTAACATACAAAATAAAGACAGAATTTTAAAGGCTGTGAGAGAAAAGAACCAAATTACATTCAGGGGGAAAGCAATACGGATTTCAGCAGATTTTTCAATCCAGACCCTAAAAGCTAGAAGGGCCTGGAACAACATTTTTCAAGCCCTGAAAGAAAATGGATGCCAACCAAGAATCTTATACCAAGCAAAACTTACCTTCAAATTTGACGATGAAATAAAATCCTTCCACGATAAACAAAAGCTAAAAGAATTTACAAAAAGAAAGCCAGCATTACAGAACATTCTCAGCAAAATATTCCATGAGGAAGAGATGAAAAACAAAGAAGCAAATCAGCAAAGGGAGGAATTATCCTAAAGGAATTGTCAAATAAAGGAGGAAACAAGTTGAGTCAAGCAAATAAATAAATAAAATTTAAAAAATGAACCAAATGATCGGGAAACCAAATCATATCTCAATAATAACCCTGAATGTTAATGGCCTGAATTCATCAATCAAAAGACATAGACTGGCAGATTGGATTAAAAAGAAAGATCCAACAATATGTTGCCTGCAAGAGACTCACCTCATAGAAAAAGATACCCATAGACTAAAGGTGAAAGGATGGGGAAAAACATACCATGCACATGGACTCAGCAAAAAAGCTGGAGTATCCATCCTCATTTCCGATAATGTGGACTTCAAGCCAAAGTTAGTCAGAAGGGATAAAGAAGGTCATTTCATACTGCTTAAGGGAAGCATAAATCAGCAAGATATAACAATCATAAACATCTATGCCCCAAACAGTGGCTCATCCATGTATGTCAAACAAGTCCTTCTCAATTTCAGAAACCAAATAGACCATAACACAATAATACTAGGTGATTTTAACACGCCTCTCTCACCACTGGACAGATCTTCCAGACAAAAATTGAACAAAGAAACCATAGATCTCAATAACACAATCAATAATTTAGACTTAATGGACATTTATAGAATATACCATCCAACCAAGAGCGAATACACTTTCTTCTCAGCAGCACATGGATCCTTCTCTAAAATAGACCATATATTATGCCACAAAGCTAATGTTAGCAAATACAAGAAGATAGAGACACTACCATGTATTCTATCAGATCATAATGGATTGAAGTTAGAAATAAATGAAAGAGTAAAACACAGAAACTATTCCAACAACTGGAGATTAAACAATATGCTATTTTATGATGAATGGATAACAGAAGATATTAGGAAGGAAATTTAGAAATTCTTAGAGGTAAATGAGAACAAAGAAATATCATATCAAAATCTCTGGGACACTATGAAAGCAGTACTTAGAGGGAAATTTATTTCATGGAGTGCATTTAATAAAAGAAGTAAAACTCAACAAATAAACGACCTAACACTACAGCTCAAAGCCCTAGAAAAAGAAGAACAGAACAGCACTAAAAGTAGTAGAAGACAGGAAATAGTTAAACTCAGAGCTGAAATCTACGAAAGTGAAACAAAAGAAACAATCAGAAAAATGAACAAAATAAATAGTTGGTTCTTCGAAAAAATAAACAAAATTGATAAACCCTTAGCCACACTAACAAAGAGAAAGAGGGAGAAAACTCAAATTACTAAAATTCGGAATGAGCAAGGAAATATCACAAAAGACATGAGTGAAATACAAAACATAATTAGAAACTATTTTGAAAATCTATACTCCAACAAAACAGAAAACCTCGAAGACATCAACAAGTTTCTAGAGGCATATGAATTACCTAAACTGAATGAGGAGGACATACACAACTTAAATAAATCAATTTCAAGCAATGAAATAAAGGAGGTCATCAAAAGCCTACCAACAAAGAAAAGTCTGGGACCAGATGGGTTCTCAGCCAAATTCTACAAAACCTTTAAAGAAGAGCTCATTCCAATACTCCGCAAAGTATTCCATGAAACAGAAGAGGAGGGAACCCTCCCAAACTCATTCTGTGAAGCCAATATCACCCTGATACCTAAACCAGACAGAGACTCATCGAGGAAAGAAAATTTCAGACCAATATCCTTAATGATCATCGACGCAAAAATTCTCAACAAAATTTTAGCAAATCGCATACAAAAACATATTAAAAAGATAGTGCACCATGATCAAGTGGATTTCATCCCAGGGATGCAAGGTTGGTTCAACATCAGGAAATCAATAAATGTCATTCACCATATTAATAGACTTAAAGTCAAGAATCACATGATTATTTCAATAGACGCAGAAAAAGCATTTGATAAAATACAGCACCCCTTCATGCTCAAAACACTAGAAAAAATAGGGATAGTGGGAACATTCCTTAACATTGTAAAGGCCATTTATGCTAAGCCCATGGCTAATATCATTCTAAATGGTGAAAAACTGAAAGCATATCCCCTAAAAACTGGAACAAGGCAGGGATGCCCTCTTTCACCACTTCTATTCAACATCGTTCTTGAGACTCTGGCCAGAGCAATTAGACAAACCAAAGAAATTAAAGGGATACGAATTGGAAAAGAAGAACTCAAACTATCCCTGTTCGCTGATGACATGATTATATATTTAGAGGAACCTGGAAATTCCACCAGAAAACTCTTAGAACTCATTAGTGAATTCAGTAAAGTAGCAGGTTACAAGATCAATGCTCATAAATCCAACGCATTTTTATACATAAGTGATGAATCTTCAGAAAGAGAAATTAGGAAAACTACCCCATTCACAATAGCCTCGAAAAAAATAAAATACTTGGGAATCAATCTCACAAAAGAGGTGAAAGACCTCTACAATGAGAACTATACAACACTAAAGAAAGAAATTAAAGAACACCTTAGAAGATGGAAAGATCTTCCATGTTCTTGGATAGGAAGAATTAATATTGTCAAAATGGCCATACTACCTAAAGTGCTATACAAATTCAATGCAATTCCAATTAAAATCCCAATGATGTACCTTACAGAAATAGAGCAAGCAATTATGAAATTCATCTGAAAGAATAAGAAACCCAGAATAGCTAAAGCAATCCTTAGCAGGAAGTGTGAAACAGGGGGTATTGCAATACCAGATCTTCAAATCTACTACAAAGCAATAGTAACAAAAACGCCATGGTATTGGTACCAAAATAGAAAGGTAGATCAATGGTACAGAATAGAGGACACGGACACAAACCCAAATAAATACAATTTTCTCATACTAGACAAAGGGGCCAAAAATATGCAATGGAGAAAAGATAGCCTCTTCAACAAATGGTGCTGGGAGAATTGGAAATTCATATGCAACAGAATGAAACTAAACCCATATCTCTCACCATGCACGAAACTAAACTCAAAATGGATTAAGGACCTTGGAATCAGACCAGAGACCCTGCAGATTATAGAAGAAAAAGTAGGTCCAGATCTTCAACATGTCGGCTTAGGACCAGACTTCCTTAACAGGACTCCCGTAGCACAAGAAATAAAAGCAAGAATCAACAACTGGGATAGATTCAAACTAAAAAGCTTTCTCTCAGCAAAGGAAACTATCAGCAATGTGAAGAAAGAGCCTACAGAGTGGGAGAATATCTTTGCCAATCATACTTCAGATAGAGCACTAATCTCCAGAATCTATAAAGAACTCAAAAAAACTCTACATGAAGAATACAAATAATCCAGTCGACAAATGGGCTAAGGAAATGAATAGACACTTCACAGAAGAAGATCTACAAGCAATCAACAAACATATGGAAAAATGTTCAACATCTCAAGTCATAAGAGAAATGCAAATCAAAACCACCCTAAGATTCCATCTCACCCCAATTACAATGGCGATTTTCAAGAATACGAGCAACAACAGGTGTTGGCGAGGATGTGGGGAGAAAGGTACACTCATACATTGCTGGTGGGGCTGCAAATTAGTGCAGCCACTGTGGAAAGCAGTGTGGAGATTCCTTAGAAAACTTGGAATGGACCCTCCATTTGACCCAGCTATCCCACTCCTTGGCCTATACCCAAAGACTTAAAATCAGCATACTACAGAGATACAGCCACATCAATGTTCATAGCTGCTCAATTCACAATAGCCAGACTGTGGAACCAACCTAGATGCCCTTCAATTGATGAGTGGATAAAGAAACTGTGGTATATATATACAATGAAATATTACTCAGCCATAAAGAATGATAAAATTATGGCATTTGCAGGCAAATGGATGAAATTGGAGAATATCATGCTAAGTGAGATAAGCCAATCTCAAAAAGCCAAAGGACGAATGATATCGCTAATAAGTGGAGGATGACTCATAATGGGGGGGAGGGAAGGGTTAGTGTTAGGGTTAGAGTTAGGGTTAGGGAGGGGTGGAAGTATGGAGGAAGGAAGTACTGTATAGAGGGAAAAGAGGGGTGGGAGGGGTGGGGGGAAGGGAAAAAATAACAGAATGAATCAAACAACATTGTTCTATGTAAATTTATGATTACACAAATGGTATGCCTTTACGCCATGTACAAACAGAGAAACAACATGTATCCCATTTGTTTACAATAAGAAAAAAAGAAAGAGAATACCAAGACTACAATCCAACTGATCCAACTGCCAAGTCTACCACTGCTCCATCTGTGCATTGAAAAGGTTATCAACTTTCCTGAGCCTCAGTTTCTGCATCCAAAGAAAAGTCATAATAACACGTGCCAGGTGAGTCTGTTGTGATTTTATACCCCAGTGAATCATGGATCACAATGCTCAGCACATAGTAGGTACTTGATACATCTTCCTTTCCAGAAGGTCCTTGCAAAACTACATGCTTTTCTGATAAACCAAAGTGTTCCTGTTTCCTCAGAGGGTATAAATTCCATTTGTTTTCTTAAGTTTGGCTCATGCCGTTAGCCCTTGAGAGCTTGCACTACTCCCTCAAACATTTAGCATTTGCTATTCAGTTAGCACAGCATCAAGACTTTAAAAGCAGCTTGAAAATAAACTTGATTCTAAATATGATTTATAATGTCTTAAGAAACAGCTCATTTACCCAAGAAAGCACCATCAATTATTGACAGATGTACCCTCTGAGGAGAAATAGTATTAATACTAAGAGACCAAGGGAAAACATGGCTCAACCCCTTAAGCCAATTATTCAAGGTGATTTTGAGCATTAAATCCTTAGATATGCTTAATTTACTGTCCTTGCCTGTAAGCACAGAAAGAAGTATGTGAAGGGGGAGAAAAACAAAGGTAACCAATTTGATTCAGCTTTTAAAAACAAAAAGCAAGAATAGCATAGAAGGGGAAAACATATAGGAGGTAATTTGGGGGTGTTAGATGTGTGTGGGCTTATAGATTGAGCATCCCCAGACCTCATGCACCTTGCCCCCTCATTGCAAAGCCAGCTACTCCCCGCCTATCTTTGTTCAGTACAGAAGTAATTGTGCTTACCTGACTCTGACCTAATAATTACAGCAGTGCCTGACTTTGTTCTCAGCATGTTAATGTGGTGGAGTTTCCCTCAGTTTTCAGTGGAAAGGCCTTACTAAGATGCTAGTATTATTTGCTTTAACATCAAGCTAGTGACAAGGCTATGTAAGGTTCTGTAAAAAGGCAAGAGGTCAGTGTGAATCCCACCCAGGGGGCTTGTAATCTGTGTTTGACATGCAGATATTACAGCACCTCCTTGGCAAGACTACAGAGTTTACATGCAAGAAAAGAAAGGGAATGCATGAGACCAATACATTTGAGAATGCTAATATATTGCTCCACAGTTTTCTCAAAGAGAGAAAAATAAGATGAAGCCTTTCCCCCGAAATACAAATTATAAGTCAAAAGGTGACTAATTATGTCCACTGAGCTTTCATTTGTATGTAAAGGAGCAAGAATGCACACTCACACACACACACACAGACACACACACATTGCATTATGCTATGGATGAGTGTAAAGAGATGGAAATAAAGAAAATTGGGATGGGAAAGAGGACTAACCTACAAAAAATTTTTTGCAAGATGAATTGCACATTTCTACATCAAGAAAATATGCCCTGCCACAGGAAACCAAAAAAATTATTACCTTGACTTAATGCAATCCATGGTTTAAAGGATTGTTATAGAACATTCTAAAATTACCTGCTTATATCTCATGACCTGGCAGAATAATTATAGGCTAGGTTCTTTCATCTTTTTATACTTTTTATTAAGAATTAGGAGATTCACTGTATTGGGTTATTAAAAGACTGACCTCTTCTAGCATGCAATTTTGTCCCATTATTAAAATGTGTATATAAAATCCAGTAGGCCTTGACTTTTAGAGCTTTAACTTCTAAAGCTCAGATTCAGAAATCAGTATTTGAGTGCCAGCTGGGTGCTGGACCAGTGTAAGTGCTTTCAAATGCACTATTTCATTTGATTAGCATTCAGATTTCTAACCAGGTCTTCTGATTCCTATCTAGAATGTATCCCACCCCACCACAACATTCTATCATTGCTTTGTCATCAAATCTTTGAGAAATTTTGGGCAGGAATCAGGAGTGGAAGTATAGAGGCAGTCTCACTGGTGGTGTGCAATGGTAACTACCATTATGAAGTTGGAACGCAAGGTCTGTTTCTGGCATGTCGCTGCTTGCTAATAGAGGCACATGTCTTATTCATTCAGCAATCCCATTTCTTTAAATGTGAAACTGAAACAAGAACACAGGATGCTTAATCACCTCACAAAAAAATTATTATCAAGGATCTTAAGCATGTTGTATCCCTTTGAGATTTCCTCTCTATTCAATGTATGACTCCAAGCTAAAGAAACCATCAAATGAATGGTGTATCCTTGAACAAAAGATGAGCATTTGACAATTAGTTATTTTTAGCCATATTGCAATTACTTAAAATTTTGTATTGCAGAGAGTAGTAGTCTGGGAGAAGGAGAAGGAGAATCTCCTTTGGAATTGCCATTATTCCTGCAACATAGCCTTAACATCCTCTTTTAAGGAATAGAAAAATTTTATGATTTAGAAGCACATTTGAAGTCACTGAAAGTTGTTCAGAGTCAAGGGTGATAAATAAAGTGACAGATCAAGTTGAATAATGTTCATTTTGTATCAACACATAAGACAAGACTATAAAGTGAAATAGCTTAGTATCCTGAAGAATTTGTAAGCTTGCTTTGAAGACAATTGGAAAAAAAATCCAGAATATCTGTACGTCACTATACTCGGGATATTTTAGATAACTGCACATGCCCATTCACATATTTCCTTTCCCATAATGTTTTATGATGTTTAAAACATAAAAGAAATTTCAAGAACACATTCCTTCCATTAAATAGTCAAGGAAACCAATCTGAAAAGTGAGTCAATGACATGGGCCACACATATACTTGCATGTGTATATAGATGTACGTGTGTATGTATATACCATCCACAAATGGGAATTGCCCTGGTACAGGCACAATTCTGTAAGATGTAAGAGTTTCTACTTTCTAATCTGTTCATCTGGACATGAGAAACTTGAATTCAGTCAACATATCTCCCTAGAGCAGGCTTATATCTTCATATTCTGGCAAGGATTTTTTCCTGACTTAAAAAAAAATAAGTAATTGTGATTTATGCTTTTAATTAGAAGTATATACAAGTATATAAATAGCCATACACTATATACTTATGTACTCATAATGTTTTGGACCCTAGGAATGAACAGCGAACATGACCAATATGGTGTTTTTCACATTTAGTGGCCCACCCTTTCCATAGGGAATAAATTCCAAGACCTTCAGTGGGTGCCTGAAACTATAGATATACATGCTGTATTTTTCCTATATATACAGGCCTACGATAAAGTTTAATTTGTAAACTAAGCACAGTAAGAAATAAATAAATAAAAATTAATAAAAATTAGTAGTAGAAGAGAAAAATTGAGCAATGCACTGTACTAAAAGTTATTTCAAACTTATGTATTATTTATTTCTGGAACTTTCCATTTCATATTTTCAGACAACAGTTGACCATAGATAACAAAGTAGGAGGTGAAACTGTATATGTGGGTGAGGGGTATACAAAAAATAAGTATAGAGTATGGATTTTTAAAGAAAAAACAAGAACACTATGAGGTAAGATAATAATCAGGCATAATATGAGCCAACCCATTTTAGAGAGGAGTCAGTCAACACCATTCTGAGGCGGTGGTATTTGATGAGAAGCAGGGAGCTCTGCAAAGTTGTGGGGGCCACCTCCCATTCAGAAGAACTAGCAAATGCAAATGTGGTGTGGGGGGTGTTGGGTGAGGAGTAGGGGGAAGTGAAAAAAACTTAGCAAATTCTGGAAACTCTCAGGAGGCAAATTCTGCTGGAGAACTGAGAGGGAGGAGATGATGGACTGAAATGTGGTCACAGAGTAAAGACAATGTCTAAGGCCAATGCTAATAGCCTGTGTATGAAGGGTTTTGTTCCAGTCCAATGGGAAGAATTAACAATGCTGTCATTTTATAGGCTTAAGATCTGAGAGATTACATAGTTTGTCAATGTTCTCACACCTGGCAAGCACATGACTCTGTTCCACGTCTTTCAATTTCCTCCTCCTTCCCACATATATGTATTAAGTGGCTGGCACATTACTACTTGCAAGATAAGATATAGTCTTAATGAGAGTTTGTCTGCGATTGAAAAAAGTCACATGAACAAATGCAATAAAACACAGCAAACACTGTGTGCAGAGATCTCTCTTCACTATAGAGAGATCCAAAGGAAAGAGAGAGAAGGCAGTTCTATGTGGGTAGGATGGGTGGGGTCAGAGACTTAGCACTGAGTTCTATCTAAAAGATGAATGTTTATAAGGAAAATGGGAGAAGGAGAAGATTGAAAGTCATTTGAACAAAGATGGAGAACAAGGTATACTGGTGGATTCTGGGAAGAATGAGTTGTTTTGGGCATGGGGAAATGGGGAGTGATGGCTGGAAGGTAGGGCAGAAAAAAATAGAAATGACTAAGGCAAAATTGTGAGCCCCCTGGCATATAAAAGTAATAACAGACCTCATCCTCTAAACAACGGAAGCCAGGAACCACTTTCAAGCAGAGGACCAACATGCTTGGATTTGTTTCAGATAGTCACACCGGCAGCATTGCACAGGTGACTTCTGGTGGTGGAAGAGCCAACAATAGGAATGATGACACCAGCTAGCAGATGTGTATGGTCTATGCAAGAGGAAAGAGCAGCTTGAAGTAGGAGGCTGGGTGTGGGCTAGAGAGTTGAGGGCGGATGGCACAACTGTAAAGTACAGAAGTTGGACCTCTGGTGTTTGGGGTGAAGGAGATAAGGGATTGAGGCTGAATTTTGAATTCCTATGATTTTTACTTTCAGTAGTTCAATATTTTTGAGACAGAATTTTTTTTTAACTTACATGAAAGAGCATCTTTTATCTGTTACAATTTATCATATCTCCCCTGCCAGCTAACAAAAACTCACCTGAGATCATAGCTATTTTAAATTATTTTTAAAGAGACTATAATATGCTTTTATCTGACAAACTATTATTTAGAAAACAATGACTCTTTTTCACCTAAAATGATCAGCATAATGTCCTCTACTGAGATGAAGAACAAATTTCCACATTGCCGCTGGTGGGTCTGATATCCAAGCAGAAAAAGAAAGTAGATTTTAACCAACTGAATTTTCCTGCAATTTAAGTTTCTATCAAAGGAAAAATATTAGTACTCTATATAAGAAGGTAGTGCTCTCTGGGATCCTCAGAAAATTTGAAATAATAATTCTTTTTATGTTCAGACCTGTCCTGGCATGCCCTGCTACCATCATAAACACAGCACACACAAGTTCAATTTCCATTCTCAGATGCTGAAAATATAACTTCAGATTCAAGTCTGAGAATGAACTTCAAAGATTTGATATTAACACATCATAGATGGTACCCCCAAAGCAAAACATTCTAAAATTATATTGAAAGATCTTTCAAAATAATTTGGCCCCAGGGGACAAATGTTCGTGACATCTGTACACTAATTACTCCAAGGTATTATACAGGACAGCTTCCAGAGACATCTCAACCCACCTGAGTCTTTTCTCTCCTCTCACCTCTCTCATTTTGTCATTCTGTTCTTTGGAACAATGTAGAAAACTCAGCCATGCTTAGTGGGAGAAATTATCTGAGATTCCAATTAGCTTGATGTTTTACATGGAATGGGCCATGTGCAAAGGACTACTTTAAATGAGTTAGGACCTTGCATTGTCTTGAAGAAAGCATCCTCCCTGATGGTCTTTGGAAGAACTGTGCAAGTACTTTAAAGATTCAAAATACTTATTATTCTCACATGATAAAGATGAGAAAACAAGGTTAGAGAAGCTAAGCAACTTGCTGAACATTAGTTGGCCACCAAGATACAGATAAGATATTCAAACAGCCACAATGGCACATCCACAGCTGTGACTCCAAAGCTGAGGAAATGCGTAGGTAGTTCCTAATACCAGGGATCCTACCAAAACTATTTGGGGGAATTTTTTTTACAAATGTCATCTAGATCTCTCTTTTTCACAAGCACAGATATGAAAATAATTTTGATTTATATGTACGTATCCTTAATTGGCTTCCCTGCTTATTTATTTCAGAATGCAAAGGCACAATTATTAAACCTCTGGGTGTTTTCACAAATTGGTAAAGGAAATAGAAATGATGGACATAACACACTCTTGCAATAGCCTGCAATTAATGGAAAGGGCTCTCATAGCCATAGTTAACTCAACTGTAAACTCATATTCTCCCCCCTCTAACTCCAGAAGTATAATTCTGAGAAAACAAATGAGTTAATTTGTTCGCTGAGCTAAAGTGGACCAAAGAGAGGCAATTCTCTATTGAGTAAGTAGAGCTGGAGTTTGTTAATGACAACCTTGAAGTAGCCTAACATTATGGTTTCTTATGATAAATCTGAGTTTTCCAAATCTAAATTGCAAACAACTAGAAAACAATTTCTTAGTGGGGAGTAGGGGGGAGCTGTCAGCAAAAAGAGAGAAGGAAATGGTACTCTATTTTTAAAATAGATTTAGATATAGGGGCTGAGGATATAGCTCAGTTGGTAAAGTGCTTGCCTAGTATGCACAAGACCCTGAGTTCAATCCCCAGCACCACCAAAAAAAAAAAAAAAAAAAAAAAAAAAAAAAAAAAAAAAAAAGCCTCTTCAGATTTAGATATAATTCAGTCATTTTCCAGAGATGAAAGTTACTTGGATCAGAGGAGTAATTTCCCCAGCCATGCTTCCTATCTTTGTAGGTTTATTTTGTGCCTAACATAGAAGTTATAGGTCATGACTATAACATGTTATAGGAACTGTACCTATGTTGTGGAAGTTAAAGGCTATTAATGAATGTTATAATGAGTTATAGGATGGCATAGGAAGTCATTAAAAAAAAAAGGGCCAACAGTTAGGAGAATGGAATTTAAATAGAATATATGACCAAGAAGGTAGATGGAATCCCTTTAATGCTTCACATTTGTCTGACTTCTCCATATCTTTGACTTCAGCAAATTCTCCAGAAATTTCTCTACTTTCCAGGCCTCCTGTAATTAGATTGGCTCCACCCAGATCATCCAGAATAACCTCCCTATTTTAAGGTTTTAACCTTGATTACATCCTTAAAGTCTCTATTACCAATTAAAATAATATGAGAGCAACATGTTATCACAGGCTAAGCTCCTGGGGGCCAAAATTCTGCTTCCCACCAGCACCATTGTTTCTCAGGGGACCTGGCACACAGGTGAATGTGGCTGCCAAGACCACCAGGCTATCTTCCAGAAGCTACAAGTGTGAGAGAAACCCTATGCAAGTGTTCCTATCTACTCAGAAGGTAGCTAAACCAACATAGTTTATACAAAACTGTTCTTAATTCTGAAATACACAGAATACTTTAGTATTACAGAAAAGAAACCAGTCTGATTTTTTAAAAAATGTCATAAAACATTGGGATAGGGTTAGTGCAAATAATTTTTTTTTATTGCTATCATTTTCTTACTTTGTGCCAGGTGTTACATCGTATCCATTTTGTATATTTATATATATATATATATACATAAACTGAACTTATAGGCACACAATTTGGTAGAATAAGATTGTGCATGATATGGCTCATTGCTACCACAGAATTGTCCAGTAGTGCACCAACTGTTGTCAGAAATCTCAAATCTGCTTTGACATCACGGCCTGCAAATTATAGTCTATCAGCAGACACAGCTCACTGGTCTCTGCTCATTCATTTTCCTATGCAGTAAAATCACTTCCCAGCAAGAAAACAATTTTATGAGAGTCACTTCATAATAAGAACCATCCACCACAGTGGTTAAACTCCAGGGGATTGTATAAATACAAACAAAGTCAGAATTTTTAAAATTCTTTGAGTTGATACTTAAAGGACCAATGGTGTTTAACATCTCTGGGCAGTCAAGATAGTAACTTGAGAAGTATAGAAATTCTTTATTCCTAAGGGTACTTAACATTGATCTTAAGGACAGTGATTTGTATTTTTAGATTGATCCTAATGACAATGATTCAAATCATTAACAAATGCATTGATTTCCCTCTGGAAATAAATTTACGGAATACTGAGTTAAAGCCAGCTATAATCACAAGAGCTCAGGAAGTATGTCCTAGGTTGTATCTTGAATCTAACACTTTGGTGACAGGCTAATTTTCAACTTTTCTTTTCATGAAACTATTAGAGAAAGGAAGGTGGCAACCAAAATAACTCATTCTGTATCTTTCCATTTTATTTTAATCTTTGTGCTAGACAACTGCAATCGAGACTAATACTCAACTTTAGAATGAGGTTTGAATACTTATAATTTTTATTAATATCCTTCAGAACATTTCTCTATGCTACATTGTTTCTTAACAATTAAACATTTGATTAAAAAGCTTGGGAGACCATATATTAATATAACTTTTATCTGATTAAAATTAGGAAAAATTAGGGTTTTATGATGTTTAAACATGTCCCACTACAGCTATAAATATGATAGCATGTTTACTTATAAACCTACATTTAACTAGATAAAGCATATCATTTTTGTATCAAAAAATAAGGTTTCTGGTACAGTATAATAATGAGAATCATTGTGACATATTTGTACATGTATATAATACAATATGATCAATTTCATTCCCTAGTACCTCCCCTTTCTCTCACTCTGCCTGCCCCTAAAAATCAAGAGTTTTAGTCACTTTATGTTTAAATAACTTTACTGAGAAAAAAAATTCAGTAAAGATACTATCAACTTTTATACAAAATCTGCCAAATAGAAGCTCTCCAATGGAAAACTGTGTGACCTTTAACACAGTTTCACAACCACAATGAACTCATATTTTCATTCTCTGTTCTATGTATTACTTCATGCATAATCGGTTCCAGAAAATTTTCAATGACAGTAATTTCATTGAAAGTGTCTTAATGTAACCTGTATTCAAATTCATCAGAAGTCATGTATCATTTGTACAGCCTCTTTCTTGACATTATTTTCAAAATATTGCTTGAATCCAATCCTTCTTTTCTGTACATCCTCAAATTCAAACTATGGCTGTTATAGAAATAGCTAATTTACATATAGATTAAAAATTACCTTGAAGCCCATTTATACCCTGATGAGTTAAAGACAAAGTAAGTCAAAGCTGATAGCTGGCTTCTGTTAAATTCAAGTATTATGACATACAAGACTAGTCAAAATATAGGTTGCAGGTTCATGGCTTAGATCTTAATGCATTGGATAAGGTGATGGCAGCTCAGCAGACATAGGCAAATTCAGACATGTTCTTCACTGCTATTGAAGATCTTGAGTCACTATCCCTTATGTTGACTCACTTCTGTGTTTATTCATTATGTTTCATCCAAAAATCATTAAAATAGTTGTTTTAAATCAAATCAGTAGGCCATTGACAATCCAGACAATTTTTATTAGATGAGGAAAGAATATTCTTTCAAAATGACTGAAAAGTTTGAAGTTCAACTAGATGCCTAGTTTGATAGCCTGGTCCATAGTGCCCACTTGTCTGTCCACTAAACATCAGGGAAGCGTTAGCTAATAGACACCTAATAGGACAGTTGTTGTTGTTGTTGTTGTTTTTTCCAAACACCTCTAGTAGGCAGAAATCCATTCATAGTGATTGTGTCATTTCAATTATCTGCCTTGCCCAACCTTCCCTTAAACTTCCTCACTCATTGTCCTTACAAGGAAGGGCTGGATGACCAGAAGAGAACTATGTGACCCTGCCTGTCCTTGCCACAAGTATTGCCAAAAATGGGCAGCTTTCCCATACCTGTCAGTCCATTGGCCTATTACCAGCTGGACTCTTTCTTCTGAGAATTTGAACTTCAATCTACATAAGTGGTGCCTAGAAAGACAGAAAGGCCATGTGGAGTTGAATCCAGAGCTGGTGTCAAGACAAATTATGTAATTAAGAAGTGGAGACTGTAGACTAGCAAGCTAACCCACGCAGTATAGAGAAGAATTAGGGAGACCTTTCAGGTATGTCAGTTGAAAGAGTGTATTATGCTAAAGAGATAGAGTGAAGGAAAGAAATAAAGACAGGAGTGAGACAGAAAGGCCCACTGAGAGATCCAGAGAGCAACAGTCAGAGCAGAGGACTCATTAGTTCCTAAGAGCTTTCCATATCTTTGTTCCCACAATACATGACCACATCTCCTACTTTGAGTTTAGTAACATGGCCTTATATATTCTCCATGTATCTCTTTTTTACTTAAAATGATTTGAGTAGTTATTCCTTGTAATCTCTAACTAGAACACCCTGTTGCTTCCAAGTTATAGGAATAAATTGACTATATCTGGATTCAGGAGAAGAGGAAAAAAATGTTTTCTAGAATATTCTGCAATTTCTGGGCATCCTGATATGAAAGGGTTCTCTAACACATAACATAATATGGTATGAAACAGACAAAGAAAAATCCTACATCTGTTTGTCTTTCATAAGAAGGTATTATATACCTAAGAGTTTTCATAAATTAGAGTTCCTAAAGAACTCAAGGTAAAGTGACATATTTGTTATCTAAAAGATAGAAAGGTCTTAAAGATTATTTTTAAATTGCTTCTGTACTCAGCATTCTTTATCTTTCTCCTTATGCCTGATCTCCTGTTTCTGCCCAGTCCATAGGCCAATGATCTTGATGCCTAATATCTCTGTCCCCAATTCCCTTCTTCCTGAACTTTACCACAGGGAATATTTCCCTTTTCTCCCATGTAAACTAAGACAAGTTCCCAGTTTCCAGAAATGTAGGCAATACTACAAAAGAAACTGCTGTGGATCTGTGCTGGGATTACCAGCAACCTGGTAGAGCAGATTCTTGCTTAGAGATGTGAACCTCCTGGGAAAATAAAAAGTGTAAAATAATCAGTAAGGAATAAAAGACAAAACCAGAAATTAGATTTAAAGGGAAGCACCTGATGGGTCTTCCAGACCTGATAGGAACTGGAACTGAGCAATTGAACAAGGCCCCAATCCTTTAATTAAGGGGAAGTATATCAAAGTATATCAGTGTGGCAGGGATCTTGCTTGGCAGATTACACCCATCTCCAGGCAGCTGTGTTTGATCCTAAGGCTGTGGGCTAAGGCAGGGTGCCAGCATGATGTGGGCTTTCTTGTAGTGGGGAATTTCACCCAGGAGTTCCCAGAAAAGCAGCTTCCCTGCCTTAATGACCCAAATAAACTCATAATTTATACACAGCTCCCAACAGATCTGCACTACTGCAGTGCCTAAGAAGGTAAACACCAACTAAAATAAAGAGGAAATTTGGCCATGGCTCATTTCTACAGAAAAATTTAACCAAGTGATTGTATTACAAATAAGAAGGTATTTATTTGAAGCTAAAATAGACCAAATCCTAAAATAAACAAAATAAATGAAGCAAACACATTAGTGAAAGTTTAAAGAAAAACTTTTACCCAGCAGTCCCTCTTTTATATATTTACTCAAGAGAAATAAAAACATGCCCTTATAACAACTTGTACAAGAATGTCCATAGAGCTTTATTCCTAAGCCAGAGACATCTTCTAAATGCATCAGTAATAGATTACACAAATAGCAATAGTACCACATAATGGATAGTGCTCAGCAATTAAAAGGAATTAAATGCTGATTAATGTGACAACCAGCAAATATCAATAGTTATGCTGAAATAAAGAAGACAAACACAAAAGAGTACAGACTTATGATTCCACTTATATTAAATTACAGGGGGAAATAAGTAAAACTAAGTAGTAACAAAAGGCAGAGCAGTGTTTGAGGCCAAGAATGGGAATGGTAGAGAGATAGATATTGACCCCAAAGAGGAATTATCTTGAGATAATGCAAAGGTCTTGACTAGATGGTGGTCATACAGTTGTATAGTTTGCAGAAGTCTTCAAAATGAACAATTAAAATGGGTAAATTTGTTGCATGTTAACTATACATTAAAATTTCTTTAAAAAATAAAAAATTTTCCAGCTACTCCACAGGCTAACCTTGGAAACTTAGAAAACCTATCTCAAAATTTTAAAAAAAAGACTGGAATATAGCTCAATAGTATTTTTTTTTAATGTTCAAACTATCATAATTTGACCTACATTCTCCCTGCAGCTGACTAAATGTACTTAGTAATAGTTTAATGGAATCTAATAATTCATAATATTCATGTTTTTGTTAATTGTATTAGGAAAACATTTACTATCCTTATACTTGTAAAATAAAAGAGTGCTAATTCTTACATAGTTATCAGGCAAAAAAGATAAAAGTTTGGGAGACTTTGAAGAGAGAAGAAAAGACATAGTTGACCCATTCTTCTTCTCTAATCTAAACTGTTAAGCATTTTGTATGTGCATGTGCTTTAGAATACTATGAATGTTTATGATTTAATTTTTCTGAGTGCTAAGTCCAGTTAGACTTTTTTGAAATGCCAATGATTCATTTTCAAAAAGCAGGTAAAGAATGTCCATCTATGTAACAACATCAGACTATCTTCTCTATCAGATAAAAATCATTGAGGTACGTAATGATGGAAGCAATCGAAAATTCCATCATGGGAATCTTCTCTTGTTCTCCAGGAAGCCTCCAAGAAATCATAATAGCCAATGGCTATGCCAGATTAGTTTAATTATCACCTAAAGGTAGCAGGTGTTATCCAAGGATTTCAACCCCACCAACCCACCATGCCTCTTTGTAGTACGCTAATGAATCCACGAAGACAAAAACAATCTAAGGTAGCTCCAGTGAAAAAGTTGCTAGGAAAAAAGATGTCTGTCAAATAAACAGTGTTCTTTCAAGGTCAAAGGCTTTGGAACTTTCTGTCTATTCTGAAGGCAACTTTCTATGCTTCTTATGATTTCTTACAGAACAAAAAATTTCATGTTTTAAGTACACATTAGTTATTACCTCCAGGTAATCCACTCTCAGTTGATCTGTGATATCTATAACTTCAGGAAAATGGTATAATTATCAAATTTTGGTGACTGGTGCAAAGAACACCTATGAGTCACCTGTAGCCAAGACACTGCTGGCTTCTGATTGGTTGATTCCACTTGTGAGTCAGAAGGTCAGAATATCAGTCACAGATGCTCTTTTTCAAAACTCTAGGTATGGTAAAGGCTCATGTAGTGAAATAACATGCCCACATTCCATACCATTCCTGAAAGTTTTTAATTGTCCTAAGTCAATGTCAGGGCCAAACAAGATTCAGTTCAGTGAGTGATGCTTCTCCAGCATCATGACTTCCCTTAACACAGATTAAAACACATGACTTGTGCTCGCTTCGGCAGCACATATACTAAAACACATGACTTGTGTACACGAAATATGAGATACAAATATCTCCTACCTTATCAGGCCTAGTTAGTATAATTTGAAGACCTTAAACTGTCCTCTTAAGCCATTCCATTATTACAATCTCCAAAGAATTCTCTCAAATGTGCTCCAAATAAAGACAGTACCCACACAGAGCCAACTCTCCTCCTTTGCCTGATTCAGTCCCCACTGCCCTAGTCACCTCTCCAAGGTCATCCTCATCAGCCTTCCTGAGAACTGCACTGTCCATACAGACAATGATGTCTCTGAACACTACCAGAGTTTCCAGTCTAAGGTAGCCAGAACATAGTGGGTGAAGCTTCTTCAACACATTTCCTCACTGGGTTCTTAAGGAATTACTATGCTGGGGTCTCATAGAGTGAACGGCTGAGTTCTTTCTATGGTAGTGTTTCAAAACCATTTCAAGGAACCTGGTCCTGAAAAGGTGCCACTAATCCACATGATTCTCTTGTCCTAATCATGGCAGGGATAGTGGGTGTATCTACACTGACAAGAAGACCCATATGTGCCCAATTATAAATGGGCACAGAATCAAGGGAAAGACCCAACCTTCCCAGAATGCTTGTATATTAGTTGAAAATATGTATTTTTTTCTCTGAACTTTGCACTTGGTCACTAAATCAAGATATGACCAGGTTTTCTACTTTAAACAAGATCATGAAATTATTTTTTTCTCATGGACCTAAGTCTGAAAATCATTACTGGGTAGTCAGAAAAATGCTGGGACAATTCAAATTTGTTGAAATGGGCAAAATATGGGTATTCCCATTTATGACATTGTTCCTCATCAAATAGAATACTACCAAATCATATTATTGACACCGGCCAAAATAGGAGTTGTTCAAAGGATGAAGGTCCTAAAACTGTAGAGTTCAAGAAAACCACCCTTTGGATATCCACAGCCTTCACATGGACATTTCCTAGTGGGAAACATGTAACTGCTAGAGATTTTTGAAATGATGAGGAAGACACTGGGTTTTTTTCATTTTTGCTTTTAGGCGATGTTGGGGCAGACTCAAAATGGCTGTAATTAGGCTCCCTCACTGAGGCTTCTGGGGAATATGTTAGCACATAGCCAGGGCTGGAAATTGGCCATGTTATGTTTAGTCAAGGCCAAAAACACTCTGATTCAGCAATATACTCAAGGTCATAAATATTAACGTGTGAGCATGTGCCTACTAATGTAACTTGTAGGGAGTGTGTCTTCTTTGTTTGGCCTACATGTTCAAAGGGGCCAATGGAAAAGACTCAGGGGCTATGGAGGCAAAATGAAGGCTAAAATGGAACTGATTTGGGGTTAAAGCTGAAGCTGGAGACCGGAGGCTGGAATCTGTTACCACTTCTGAATAAAGCATGTTTGCTATCCTAACTGCATCTTGCATCTTCTTCTACCTGCCAAACCCTGAAACTGTTTCCTGGGTCTGAGTTCCTGCATAATGGGGAAAAAATATAGAAATGTCAGAAAATGTCAGAAATATTGGTAGTCTTAATTTTTTAATCATTATTAATGTACAAGAGGTTGTTTAGGAAGATAAATATATGTTTAATTTGCTTTGCTCTATAAATTAACATATTTGATATGCTAAACTTGAGTATAGTTTTTATAAAAAATGACTACCAACTTACTCCCTGAATTTACCTTTGGATGTTTTAGAAATGCCAGTTGTCTTATCTTTCAATTAATGAATAGCAGGCAAATATCTGAGGGATAGGAGACTGGGAACTAAAACTCATTGAGGTGTTACTACATACTAATTCTTGTATTAGGCATATAGTCTATGTCTAAGAAGAGAAAAACATGTGAAAGCATTTTTTTACTATTTTTTAAATTTTTTCTAATTAGTTATATATGACTAGAATTCATTTATACATTTTGATAGTGAAAGCATTTTTAATATGCTGGGAAAACATTTTCAAAATTTTGTAGTGGTCACGATCTCAAGAAATGGCAGAAGGTATGCCTGTTCAGAAGAGCAAATGAGGAAGGAACAATTTTTGTTAAATGAACATTTGCCAGTGGTATCTTAGTCTAACTCAGCGGTTCTCAAACCTGAGCATGTGTTGTCAGAATCATCTGAAAGCCTTAACAAAACGTAATTGTGGGACCCCAATTTTTGCATTCCTGATTCTGAAATGGGGCAAGAAAGTTTGCATTTCTAGGTTGCTAGGTGATACTGATGTTGATGCTGCTGATCTGAGCAGCAATGATATGAGAATTTGTGATCTAACTAATAAGTTTCATTTCCTCTGCTGCAGCTGATCCTGCAACCTCATCCCAATGTTGCATGATGCAGATTCTCAGCATCCTGCCAAGAGCATCCTGGAACTAAGACCAAAAACCCTTCTGGTTCTGCAATTGTTTTTTATAAGGAGAGGAAAGGATTCTTAAAGTATATTTTGTGCAAGTCAGAAAATATGGGGAAGAAAAGTGATTTTACAACTACTGAAAAAAACCTTTCCAACAGGAACTCTGAAATTTGCACCTGATTTTGTAACCCAATCAAGTAGAAGATGCTTCCTTATATTTCTGCCCTGCAAACTTGGTTATAAAAGATTAACAGATACATAAAATAGCTGACAGCAAAATTTGCCTTTTTTCTTAAAATTTTTACTTTCTTTTGCACTTCTCAACAAAAGATGCACCTTAAATCTCAAACATGTTTTTCCCCTGAGCTATTTGGTAAAAATTATCTTATTCAACTGCAGTGTCTCTTGAAGAAATTGGCTTTATAACCCAGAGAGAGTTTTGCAGGATTTATCACATCAAGTATCACAATTCTCACAATTCAGGATACTGAAAAAACCCTCAATTACTAATTTTTTAAAAGAGCTTCATTGTTTTCGAGTAAAAAAGCATATTATCATTTTACAAGCATAAAATTTCAACCAAATTTCATGTCAGTGTATTTTTCTTTGCATCCTTCCCCTCTTGAAGCTTGGTGCTATAATAAGAAAATTCTTTTCATCTTTTGTAATTTTTGTTATCTTCTCCAGATATTTCCAAAAGTGTTTAAATTATGCTGTCAAGAAGCAAATCCAAGCCATGGAATACACATTTTACTGTCATGGGATGCTTGCATCTTATTTCACTTATAGCATTTGTTTTATTTACACAATTGATTAGCATATTCCTAATATTCAAATGATATTATAATTAAATCCGTGGCTGTTTTCAATGAAAAGGTGTTGTGTCACTTTGTTAAAAGTTGTGAAAAATAATAGAGAATAAAAGCTTGATTAAAAAGCAACACCTGATTTGAAATGTCAGAGCCCAAGCAAAGTGAGTAAGATTGGCACAGTGATCTGTCTCAGATGGAACTGGAGAAGCAGGGAAAGTGGAAGAGATACCTGAGGTTGAGACAAAGCATCATGGGTCAGGGAAAGGTGAAACGGTATCACAGCTAGGGATATCAGACCTGAGTAGGTAAGCAGTGTGTCCTCCTGGGAGATTTCCCTCTCTGACTAGTCCCTTACCCCTCCCCAACTCTTCCCTTCATTCCTTACCATCTTCTTGCTGTTTCCTGAGCCTAAGTGTTTGCATTTTTCTATTTCCTTTGTCTAGGTTTCCCCAGACAGCAACTTCAGCTTTCTCCTTCCCATCAATGAAGACTGTCAAATTCCACTCCTCTCTGACTGTCGTATTTTAAATGTACTCTCCTTCTCACCATGAGGTACATTTATCCATCACCCCACCTTATTTTTCTTCATGGCACTTGTCACCACCTGAGAGTAATGTTTTGCTGGTTTATTTGTTTATTATCTGTCTCCTCTATGAAGACAAGATGTGTTGCCCTCTGAGTCTCCAGGACTAGAACGATGCACACAGTAATGTTGACAGTCAGGTGCTAAGCAGTCAGCTTGGCTTACCCACTAACTACATATCCTTGTCCACATGCCTCACGGTGCTTGTGTTAGGGTCACACAAAGTAGGTAAAACCAGAATCCTCAAATGACAAAAGTCCATTAAAATTAATCTTCATCCATTCAATTGGATGACACTAATGCAGGTCTGTCTCTTTTGCTTCATGTGTCCATGAACTGCATTTGTTTTGTAGAAAGCCCTGTAGGAGAACAAGACCTATGAAACAGAAAAAGAAAAAAAAAAAGCATCATGAAGCTACGTTAATAAATGAAGGGGATGGGAAGAAGGCTAAAACCAAGGGAAAATATAGAACGATGGAATGATTTTCATTTTTTTTCACTATCAGAGTAAGAGGAGACAAGAATGCAAAAAGAATTTTAATAAACAGAGTTGGAAAACTTTATCAAAATTCTGCCATACTCCATTCCAGATTAACCTCACAATGGTTCCCCACCTTATAAAAATGGCATCCAAAAAAGGAGAAAAAAATTACATACAAATGAAGTAGCTAGTAATTAAAGGCAAAATCATTTTAGGCCAGGTTAACTCTAGGTGGTCATGGGATGAGAGTGTTCTAGGTAAAAATTTCATGAAGTTTGAGCTGTGAAGAATGATGACATGGAGGGAAAGGATATGAAGATCACAAAATGACTTTGAGTGAGATTTGAGACCTCCAGCTAAGCCTTTGAGACCAGCCCTGAGCACTCCTCACCCATTGCTTCCTACGTCAACTCTGTTTAAGTCAGTGTTAGATAGTAAATCTTGCAGTAGCAGTTCCATGTTATCCTAGTTAGTCTAATCCTGATCATTCCTCCTTGGAAGGAAATCCTGGATTAGGGCTGCGAGATAAAAGATGAGATGCCAAATTAAATTTGAATTTTAGATCAACAAAAATTTTTAAATAAAAATATGCCCTATATAATATTTGGGATACTTATACTAAAAAAAAAATGTTAATTATCTGAAATTCAAATAGAACCCTTTACCTATCTTTGCTAAATCTTTCAACCCTACTCCATATCAAGAATCTAAAAAAGAATGAAGTTTGCTTCTCTGGTTCCCTGGGTCAGAGTACAGAGCAATAAAGTGTCCCTGTTGGACATTTCTCCCTGAAGTCTTTGCCACACCAGAAGGCTGGACCCTCCCAGGGAGCAGTGTTACATTAAAGTCTAAATGTCTTCCTGTGATCCCACTTGCCCATCTATTTGTGAGCCTGCAAGAAGTTGTTATTCATTCATTCTTCCCTTCCCTGACTCTTTTCTTCTGATTTATTCTGATTTCAAGAATAGTTGTCTGCTCAGAGGCCTCCTGGGGCAGTCGTATGCTTGTCTTACTCATTTATAAATTTCCCGGTAGCATTTTCATTATCAAAATTTGTATTACAGAATTTTCTTGCAATTGATGGTCAATTTTTCTCCCTGAATTCTAGGTCTCTTATCTATAAATAAAGCCACTAGAAGTTCTTTTGTTTGTTTGTTTGTTTGTTTGTTTGCCACTACTTACTATTGTAACCACAGAGAGAAAACAAGAACAACAAATGAAAATTCCCGAGTTGAGATCTCTGTGAAAAGACTAACAGTTGGCAACAGGAAGGTTGAGAGATGGTGACATTTGTGTCCCAAAAAAGGGGAAGAACACAGTGATGGGCAGTTAGGAGCAATAATTCCTCAGCTATCCACATAGCAAAAAGACCATCAACCTTTTGGAGATCTTTCATTCTGCTAATAAGTATTAGGGTTTGGAAACAGAGCTAGAGGAATTGAGGCTTATGGATTAGGTGAGGATTTCATATGACATCTGTGATAGACTATTAGAATCTCAACAGACTCAACTCAGGGTAACTTGACACAGTCTTGGTGTTCATCTAAATCAGTTTGTAAATCTTGGGCATAATTAACATTCATGGCAAGATAACTCTCTTGTCCTATACACACAGAACGTGCAGCTCCAACCCTGGTCTCTATTTAGTAGGTGCCAGAAGCACCCTTCCACTTGGAACAACCAAAAACGCCTCCAGACATTGCCAAATGTCCCTTGGAGGACAAAAATTACACCATTGAGGGCCACTGGCCTAGGATAGAAGAGTATTCAACCCAAGAAAAACATCAGAAGAACCTGGGAGTGGTTCCTAAGCTCCATCCTGGAATTTCTGATTTAATTTGTCTGAAATGGAGCTGAGATACTAGTATTTTATAAAAACTCCCTAGGTGCTCTTCATGTGCAGTTAGAATTATAAGCCACTGAGCTAGACATTCTTCAGGATAAGAAAATCCCTGTTTTCAAAAGGCTAGCCCTTGGAAATTGGGCAGCACTGAACTCATAAATGTGGGTCAAATGGGCTCAGTTGTTGTAGAAAAGCCAAGGAGGCAAAGCTTGGTAAAGTCTGAGTTTAGCAGATCACATCCACTTACCCCGGTTTAACTTGGTTATAACCTCAATTTTTTAAACAATAGTAGAATTTTATGCTGTGGTTGTACTAACAAGGTTGCAAGACAGGAAAAGGAACAAAAAAAAAAAGAAACTTGAGAAATTGCAGAACTCTGATTTTTTTTGTTGTTTTTTTAAAAAAGAGGAAGTTTACAATTTACTGGTTCCTTGTTCATTTTTTAAAAATGTCCCACTAAGTTTATCTCATAGGATTAATTTTTCAGGAATATTTGTAAACATTAAGAGCACCTCTATGGTGCTCTTCAAGTATTTAACCAGAATTACCTAAATCCTACAGAGTAGGCAGTAGAGTCACCCTGATGCTCAGCTCTGGAATTCCAAGGCAGGCAAGCTTTTGCTTCTAAGGACCTACCTCCTCCTCCAAGGGAAACAAGCTAGAGGTACTCTAGAGAATTGCCTGTGGATCCCAGATGTTATTTTATCTTATTTTAATGATAATAAAAGTATTTTCATCTCTCTGACTACAGCTGGGAAAGGTTCACTCACAGTGCCGAGAGGACCTGTGACCATAAGAAGCAAATTTAGTGCAAAGACAGAACACACCAAGACAACTTTTAAAATTAGGGATGCCTACTAATGGCTGAGCTGCCATCACAACATATCCTACAATATTTCAACAATTCCCTTATTTTACTTTTATGTCACTAAGTGCTATTTAAATAAATGTTAGATGTTAGAGTAATGACTTTAATGAGTGATTCAAAATATGCAAACTGTTCTGAGGAATAAGATCAGCAATTGTATCTTGCTTGATCATTTACATCAAGAGTAACTTGGATCATATGTTTCTTTTATATGAACAATGTTTTGCTTTCTCTTTTATAATAGAAACCTTTGACATTTACCTTAGTTCTACCAGGAAAAGAATTTGGAATGAAAACTTAGATCTCAAGGATCTTCTTGAGACAACAATGACCCTCAATTCCATGAAAATAAATTCAACACAAAATGGAGGAAACTCCAGTGAGTTGTTAGCTCTCTGAGCAGGTTCAGCCCAGGGTACAGGGAGAAAAGTGTTGGGAAAAGCTCATGTAGCAGAGATGCAGAGCCAGCAGCAGCAGAAGTAGACCACTGCCCGTTCCCAGGGTACCACTGCAGGAGAGAGAAAGTGGTTACAGGAGAGCAATCAGAAAAGAGAAAGAACAGTGTATTACAAAAGTTAGGGTTGAAGAAAATTCAAGCATAAGAACTTTTAGCCAAGAGCACAAATAATACATGTAATAAGCCCAAGTAATACGATTAAGAAACATCCGTAAAATGAGTCATGCTCATTGATAAAAGGGAACAAGATTTCGTAAATGCTGTTTCTTACCCTTTCTGGAGCTGGCACTTCTGGCACTAAGGTAATTAAATGGGGACCATTTGTAATATAACTCAACCCTGAAGGAAACAAACTTTTTTCTTTTTCATACAAAAAGCAAGCAATAATAGCTTGGAAATTTGGATGGTATGTTAGCTATTTCAGTACTGTCCTGGAACTCAGGCAAGAGATGTCACTTATCCATTCCCTGTTCTTTATAGGGCCCTGTATGTAAGAAACTAACACAAGTAAATGCATGAAGAAAATACACAGGTGCCTCTGTCCCTCATGATCCATTGCTCAGTGTTGTCACACATGACTTGTCACAATAAACATCTGCTTTCATGATTCATATCATTCAGGGCCCAGAGAAATGCTTCCCACAACTCATGCCCTGTAACTGCTGAACAAAAGGCAAGAGTGTCTGAGTTTTGTGAAGATCTGAGGATTGTGCCGCTGCCAAAATCAGAGAGAGACACTGCTTTAGATAGCAGGGAGTGTTTGAGTGGCAGAAGCACTTAGGTAAGAGAAGAGACAAATTAATTAACTTGTCAGATCCTTCCTTTCAGATAACATGAATGCAATAGATTCTTGCATAATGAAGTACAGTTTCCCAGGAGTACCAATCATCTATTTTCTTGCTTTCTGCATGTTCCAATTTGTAGTTCAGAGGTACTTCTGAATTAAATTCATTTTTAAAAATCAAACATGGTTGCTTAAGAACATTTTGCAACATCACACATTTTGTATTAGTTTTAAATTTGTATATGTATAAGCTTAGTGTAATAGGATTAAAATATTGGCAATTAGATGAACAGAGAACATGAGAAGTACAAATACTTTCGTTATCATAAGAATAATCAGATTAATTAAACATCGAAATATTTAAAAGTTTAACTTTGGGGTGGGGGGAGGGGGAAAAAACAGGATGAGTCAAAAACTATTACCCTATGTAAATGTATGATTACACAAATGGTATGCCTCTACTTCATGTACAAACAGAGAAACAAGATGTATCCCATTTGTTTACAATAAAAATGAATTTAAAAATAAATAAATAAAAAATAAAAAATAAAACTCCCCCCCCAAAAAAAACTTCAACTTTATTTACTAATTTTATTTTAAATGTTCACATTTATTTATTATAGTTTGTATGTTTTTCTTTATGTTGGATAAATTTAATAATACCAACTATTGATAAATGTAGCATTAGAAAACTTTATTGAAGAGATATATGAAAAATAATGTCATTTAAAAATTTATATTTATCTTAATGCAAATTTTTATGAAAATATATCTAGGTGTTGTATACTTTATATTTAATTGTTTAATGCTTTAGCATGATTTTTCCATTGCTGCCACAACAAATTATCAGTTTGGTGGCTTATGAAAACACAAATTTATTACCTTAACATTCTGAAAGTTGAAAGTCCAAAATGGATCTTACTGAACTGAAATCAGGGATACATCTCTTTTTACAGTCTCTTGAAGAATCTAATCCTTGCCATTCTAGCTTCTAGAAGCCACCCACCATTCTTGATTCATGGCATTGTTCCTCCATCTCCAAAGTCAGAAACAACAGGTCACACCTTTTGGATCCCAGAGGTTATTTTATGTTATTTTTATGATAAAACTCAAAGGACTTAAAATAAGCATACTACAGTGATGCAGACACATCAATGTTTATAGGAGCTCAACTCAACTCGCAATGCTAAACTACGGAACCAACTAGGTGCCCTTCAACAGATGAATGAATGAAGATATATACATATATTACATTTTCTTTATCCACTATATATATACATGATGGAATATTACTCTGCTTTAAAGAAGAATGAATTTATGTCACTTGTTCATAGATGGATGGAGTTGGAGAATATCATGCTAAGCGAAATAAGCCAAACCCCCCAAAAAATCAAAGACCAAATATTTTCTCTGATATATGAATGATAATTCACAATAGGAGTAAGGGGCACTAGGGAAAAATAGAGTTACTTTAGACTAGGTATAGGGGAGTGAAGGGAAGGGAAGGGGCTTCAGGGTAGGAAGGGTAGTAGAGTGAAACAGACATTATTACCTCATATATGACGATATGATCGATGTGATCCTGCAATATGTACAATCAAGAAAATGAGAAATTATACTCCATTTATGTATGATTTATCAAAATGCATAAATGCATTCTGCTGTCATGTGTAACTAATTAGAACAAATTTTTTAAATTTTAAAAATGAGAGAAAAAAGTAGATTTCTCTGATTACAGCTGAGAAAGGTTCTACACTTTTGAGGATTCATGTTTAGATTGTGCCCCTCAGGATAAAGGATAATCTCCCTCATCTCAAGGTCCCTAACCTATATTACATCTGCAAAGTCCCTTTTGCCCTGTAAAAGGGTCCAAAGTTTAGGACATGGAAATTTTTGAAGGGTTATTTATCTACCATAGGGTTTTTAATCTACCATAATCATTGAGAATGAGTACCAGCCAATATTATAATATCAATAGAATATACAAATGTGAAGTTCGAAAGGGAAAAAATGTGTAGGGAGAAAAAATAAAATAATTTTTTCTTAATTTTTAAATTTATTTTTTGATTGACACATAAAAATTATATATATTTGTAGTACACCATTTGATGTTTTGATTTATGTATACACTATGTAATGTTCAAATTGGGCCAAATATATCTATCTCCTCAAACCTTTATCGTCTTTTTGTGATAAAAACAATCAAAATTTTTTCTTCTACCTTTTGACATATAAAACATGTTATCATTTATAATCTTCTAACTGTGCAATAAAACACCAGAACTTATTTTTTCCTGCTTAATAATATAAACCCTTCCCCATTTCTCTCTTTTCCCTACTTTCCCCAGCCTCTGGTAATCACTATTGTACTCTAAATTTCTATGAGATCAACTCTTTTAGAATCCATATATGAGTGACATCATACAATATTTATCTTTCTGTACCTGGTTTCTTTTTTTCATTATCCAACTCCCATTACTAATAGCTCCCTGAGAAACACAATTTAAAAAAAGAAAAGAAAGAAAACTTTGTTTAATCTTTTTTTTGGTAGAAATTAATCATTGAGGAGTTTCAAATAATACTATTAAAGGAATTTTTCAGGTTAATGATTTAAAGATGATTCCTCAGTCAGAGCATTGGTTGTTAAACATATTCATCACTGGGTGAATGCAGAGCCACAGATACTGCAAGGGAGTCCAGTTTGACATTGTGTTAGTCAGGTTTCCCTTACCGTAATGCATACCTGAGATAATCAACTTAAAAAGGTGAAAAGGTTCGTTTGGTAACAATTTCCAAGGTTTCAGTCCATGGTCACTTGACCCTGTCTCTTCGATCCTGTGGCAGCACAGCCCATCATGGTGGGAGTACATGTTTACCTTGTAATAGGCAATTAGCAATGAAGGAGATAAGAAAGGGCCAGACTCCCAAAGTCCCTTTCAAGGGTACATACCCGATGACCTAACCTCTTTCATTAGTCCCCTATCCCATAGCATCACACACTGGCAGCCAAGTCTTTAACATGTAGGCTTTGGGGGAGTGGGGGGACACTTCCAAACCACAGCAGATACATAGTTCCCAAAGATCATCAATGCACACAATTTAAGGCAAACCAGGAGTAGCATCAGCCTGGGGCCATCCGAGATGAGATGACAAAGAATGGAAAGGAAAGAGTTGAGCCCAATAAAGTGATGGCCGACCTCAGAGCAGGCAGTAATGACAAGACCTAACAAGCTGGTAGATGAGCAGCAGTCAACTACCACTGGGAAAGCACGGATACCGGGGACAGGTTTGAGTCACAAGGGTGACTATACCGGTGCTTCCCAAAAGTTAACGTTCATATAAGTTACTTAGAAATCTTATAAAAATGCAGATTTTGATTGAGTCTGAGGTAAGGTACATTCCTAACCAGATCCCAGCTGATGCTGACACTGATGGTCCCTGAGCCACATTTTGAGTAGCAGGGCTCCAGAAGCCTTGTGTCAGAGACCCCCACTTATCAGATCTGCAGCAAAACAGAATTTAAGAATTTGGAGAGTAAAGTTATGCAAACCCAGAGTGTTGAGGTGGCAGCTATCCCTGACTGCACTCAGGATACCTTCCTAAGGAGTGGTGGGGCTGATCCCGTGGGAGGCTGGCAGCGATAGGCTATGGAAGGGGTAAGGCCACAGAGGCTGGGAGATAGGCAGAGACAGAGCAATGACATCCTGCTGCTTTTGAATTTGCACATTCTGTAGAATAATAACAGCAATAAACTGCTACACAATATCTGTGTTCTCAGTATCTTGAAGCCCTTTCACATATTGCTTCTTCCATTAATGGAACTCTTTGCTGCTATTTCTGCTTTTCCCTTTAGCTATTCACAATTTGGCTTTTAACACCTCCATTAGAAGGTGGCCAGAGGAAATAAAATGTGCTGGAATGAAAAGTTGTTCATTTGTCTATTGCCAAGACTGGACAGAGAGGAAATTGAATATAGCTTAAAAAAAGAGAGAGAGATTTTCAAACTTTTCCCCCCATGACTCCTTTAGGTAAACTAAAAGATCTAAGACCCTTCTACAACATGGACTCCCACTTTTCAATCGAGGAAAAACTCAGGGCTGTTTAAATGTTAACAATTATAATTTAAAAAAGAGGAAAACAATGAAGATGCAACTTTTGTGTCCCATAATAACCTACAACAAGATCACTATTAAGTAGCTTCTTTTTCCCTTCCTCATCAGGAAGATAAAAATCTACAGAAATTTGCATTCTCTTCTTTTGAAAATGATCATTCCACAACCCATCAGAAGAGTCCTCTGCCCCCAGGGACTTACTGATGACAAGCTTTGAAAATCCTTGGTCTGAGGCAGGGATGTCAGGACTTTGAGAAACCTTGAGGTTTCCTGGAGGTTCCAGCCTCCAGTCCTTGTTTTAATCAAAACATCTTCACTTTCTTCTGTTTCCTATATCAGGCTTGTACATGATATTGGACTTGAAGAAAGGTCTTCACGACTTACATAGAATTTGAAAATTGCTAATTTAGAGTACATCTAAGGATGGGGTTGTAGCTCATTGGTAGCATGAATGCTTTGTATATGCAAAGACCTGAGTTCTATCCCCAGCACTGGAAGGAAAGTAATCCATCCTGTAGAGTTAAATATCCGGGTGTTATCTGATTTGATTTATTCAGACTACACCATCACCCATAAACAAAGATAACACAGAACTAACTATGCTTACAGAGAAGGCATTCTCAAATTCTTTTACAAGGTAAAACTTGTGCTGCAAATTATTGAACCAAATACTGATCCAGAAATGTTGAGAGCAGTGTAATTGGGAATAATAAATACACACTAATGAAGAATCCTGAAAGGGAGGAGTTTCAGGTATTCTGTGAGGTTAGCATTTAAGTGTAACATTCCTGACTTGGATGGTTGTTTTAAAATGTGATTTCATTGTAGCACATCTATAAATGAGTGTCCAGGAGTAAAAACTGGTTCTAAAATAAGAACGAGATGCTGGAGATAATGGGACTAAATGAAACACTATAGGTAATGACATAGATTTTCAAGTCTTACTGTTCATGGGAAGAGGTCAATAATAGATGGCATACATACAAGAATAATGAGAGTTACTGAATGTTTCCCAGGCTTATTTGTATAATTAGTCATAATATCAAACAAAGGGTAGTTTCTAATGACCAAAGTACAGTAATAATAAAGGTGAACCTTGAGACCCCTGCCTTTTCTCTACCATAAAATAGCCTAAGTAGTAACTTTCAGCAGAATTCTATTAGCTTATGAGGTTTTCTTAAAGTATCATTTTTCAATTACAATTTATTTCATAAAAGACTTACATTCTTGCCTGCCTTCTGGGAGAAAATTGATCAAGTTCTGCTCCACTGGCAATAATAAGTGAAGTTTTGACTCTCAGGATCACATGAGGTTTTCTGAGATGTTTTGTGAAACAGTGATGCCAACTTCATTATTGGAATACCCAAGTCCGTACTTCTTATGTACAATGTCTTAGCTTTGTATGTGTTGAAGGTAAAGAGCCAAATGACTTTTATGATTGGTAGCTGAAACCTGTAAGGACTGGAACTATCTCAGGTTCCACCTGACTACAGCTTGCAAGTACTCTGGTTGTATCTCTAAGTGATAACTAATCCCAAGTGACTTCCCATGCTCCTGGACCATACTTCTCATGTCTCCTATTGAGGAAATGTGAAGGGGGATTCAAAAGACCCTTCTTGGAGAAACAGGAAGTTTCTGCTCTCCTTTCTTTTAGGTATCATCTAGGTTCGTCTTTAATGTTAGTTCCTCTGAGGGCCCCAATATATATTAAGTCCCCACACTACTTTTATTCATGTAATCCTGTTCTTTTTGGTTATGGGTTGCATTGTGTTCTCCAGAAAGATAAATCCAAGTCCTAATCCCAGGTCTTGTGAACGTGACCACATTTGGAAATGGAGTCTTTGCAGAAATATCAAGCTATAATAAAGTTATATTGAATTAGGGTGGGCTCTAAATCCAGAGCTGGCCTGATAAGAAGAGGGAAATTCAGACACAGAAACAGACACAGGAGGAGAATGCCCTGTGACAATGGAGGCAGAGATTGGGGTTGTGCTGCCACAAGCCAAGGAACACCAAGGACTGCCAGTGTCCACCAGAAGCTAGGGGTGAGCCCCCACAAAGGAGCCACCCCTACCAACACCTTGATCTCCAGCTACTGACCTCCTGAACAATAAGAGAATAAACTTGTGTTGTTCTAAGTCACCGGATTTATGGCATTTTGTTGTGATAGTCCTAGGAAATGAATAATTTTTTTTTCTCAGCACTGATGATAGTTTTAGTTTGACTTAGCTTGGTAGTTATTTGATTCATAACTATCCCTCAACTACAAGCTTGAGGAGACCTAGATCTAGATCATCTTCACCACTGTTTACTCATTACCTTTATAGTGCCTGGCCTATGGTCACTGAATAAATACCTGCTGAAAGAATGAATGTGTTTACCCAAAGAACAGTTGATCTTAAGTCCAAGTTCAATGTCTTTAGCTTCAGCTGCAAGGCATCCATCTCCTTTCAATATCCTATGGCATATTTCCTAGGTATGTTTTATTTGTGTCTCCTCCCCACCCTTAAGTGTGCTTGAGGGCAGCACCCTTTTATGTGTTTGGAAGCTTCTTGGTACCTAAAATGATACTTTGTACACTAAAGTCTCAGTGAATATTTTTAAAAATAGTTTCAGTTGTCAATGAACCTTTATTTTATTTATTTATATGCAGTGCTGAGAGTCGAACCCAGTGCCTCATACATACTAGACAAGTGCTCTACCACTGAGCCACAACCAGCCCCTAAATGAATATTTTTAAATAAGCAAGGAATGACAATATTAGGTTTTCTAAGACATCACGACTGAATTGGACATATTTAACACATTACTTAATAATAAAACTACATTAACTTATGGAGTCCTGTGTAGAAATGTTTGTAGTTGGTTATTTTTATTACTGTAAGCATGTATATGTATACACAATTTGTGTGTGAATCTGTTTTGCTTCTCTGCACATAGACTGTGGAAATCCAGAGAAACAAACTGCTGCCCCAGAGCTAATGCCTCACACAGGCATTTTTAATCCTTGAGGTTTTTCTATAGCTAAAGCAATGTTTCTTCAAATGCAATAACACTGATATGCAGACAAGTTTATTGTCCACTCACAAAGCCATTCTTCAATATGATTACAGTATGCCTTCCTGAATGTCATTAAAAACCAGGGTCTCATTTTTCTAGGATGGGTTAGCTGCAGTTCTGCATGAAAGCAAGTAATGGAAATATGATTTCTCAAGCCCCCTTTGGCCTTTTGATTCTGTGCTCCAACCTTGCTGGTCTACTTTCAAAGTCAAAGTATGCTTCTTGCAGAACCATGACATCTTCCAAGTAACTCCTTTTGCTCTTAATCCATATTACTAAGATCATAATAAATATTATTTTTGCAATGTGCTTCATAGCAAAAATAATGAGTCTTTTGTGTATGTTTATTCTTCACACTGCTTTTAGAGAATATTCAGATTGTTTCAAACAAAACTCAAGGGCAGAGAGCAGTGCTAACAACTGTTAAAATTCAAACATTTAGTAACTGTATGTGCAGCATGTGCATTCTAGAAAGGGTACTATTTTAAAAGATAAATTACACCTTGTTGAAGAATTTCAAATATCATCTGAATATATTAATAACTGAAATGCTCCCAAGTTTACAAAAAGCTCTCAATGAAATTGCGACCTTGTAAAGACAAGGGTCTATGGAGGCACAATTTTAAAACCATCGCTTTTTTATTTCCTCCTGGGATCTACAACAATGCAAGTACATTAAAGCTGATGAATGGATTGCACTTCAACATTTCCTGCCTCTCTTGCCTTTCATTTGCCCATATTTCAAGCTTCACTGAAATGAAAGATTCTATGCTTTACCTCATTGTCCTCTGATTGCTTTCCTTGGTTTCTCCTTTTACTAGTGAATCTTTGTTTTACTAGTGGGAAAGTCCACATCTTTGTATGCTGGTATTTTAATGCCTTATTATATCATACACTTCATTTCAAACTGCTAGAAAGTCATCAATTTTTAACAGTAGGATAATTATTGATATATCATTTGAGTGCATCAGCAGTTATTTAACCATTCCTCTCCTCTTAGGCATTGGATTATTTAAAAATGTATCTATTTTGAATAATAGTAATGGTTCAATGCACAATTCTGTGTATGTATGTATGTGTGTGTGTGTGTGTGTGTGTATTTGTGTTCTGTTATTTCCTAAAGATACCTCCCAGGAGTATAATTACTTAGAAGAGCAATTACTCAGTACATAATCCTGGTAACAGAAAGCAATTTTAGATAGTTCATCTCTTACCCTAATAAAAAGTTGCTTTTATTAATACAAAGTCAGGTACTTAATGACAGCAATGTGTTCTGTCAATGCACCCTTAGATAATTCTATCATGCAAACATCATGGAGTATATTTACACACCCAAAAACCATACTCTACAACACACTGAGGCTACAGGTTAAACATGTGTGGCATTGTCTGTTGCTCCTAGAACCACAACAAACAAAACAACATGAAATTAAATACAACGGAACAGAAAACAGGCAATGAAGAGACAATAAGCACAAGATGCACAAGGCTACTGGTTGTATAACATGGCATACTCTTTCACAGTAAATTGTTTAATAAGTAGGAGTACACTCTAAAATAATTATAAGAAGTATACTATAATAAATACATAAACCAGAACATAGTCATTTATTATCATTGGGAAATGTTAGGTACTATACATAATTATATGGGCTATACTTTTATACCACCAGTTTCACTACAGACATGTAATGCGTTGTATTACAACATAGCTAGGATATCAACTAGGCAATAGCAAATTTTTGACCTCATTATAATCTTATGGGACCACCATCATATCTGTTATCCATGATTAACCTAAAAGACAGACCAGATGAAAATTTGGATTGAAAATATTTGAAACAAGCTGGGCACAGAGGCACACACCTGTAATCTTAGCTACTCAGAAGACTAGGGCAGGAGGATTGCAAGTTTTGAAGTCAGCCTGGTCAACATAGTGACCAGGCTTCCTGTCTCCAAAAAAAAAATGGGTGAACTGGGGATGTGACTCAGTGGTAGAGTGTTCCTGAATGCAATTGCAAGTACTGAAAAAAAATATATATATATTTATGGAATATATATATGATATATATTTATATGGAATATAGAATGGGTACAACAGTATTTAGAGACCTCATAGATATGTACCTATCTTTAGAGGCACTAATGATGTAATTTATAATGTAAAAGCAAGGGCCTCCATTACTATGCATTCTTTGGGAGAATTAGAACACCTTTTACAACCCTTCAAAAAATCTATAGAAGTAAACTTGTACTTGCTTAAACTGTTTCTCCTCACTGGTTCTATTTCCCACTACCTTGGGAGAAATGAGGCTGCTTGAAAGACTAACAGAGACTACACTTTATATATCTGTGTCCTAGATGATATGTATTTACCAAATCATTTTATGTCCTTCCTGGATACTGAGAAAGGTCATTTCTGTGCCCACTTTCATCTAACTGAGGTACTGTGACTACTTCCATACAGGCAGTTTGAGCAGATGGAACACATCCTACTTATTGGCTTGGTTCACAAGCATCCCTCAGGCATGATCCTCTCCTTCTTCCCCTACATGGGTAACTTGGAGGGCTTGTGGCAAAGATGGCGGGGTTCCAAGCTGAAAGAGCATAGATTTCTGATTCATTTTTTGAAAAGAGCTCACCAAGGGAACAAATGTGCACTGGACTCCATCTAAGATATAAAGCTCTGTTATATTGTCCAATTAAGGTGTAAATGTTGTGGTTATAGTATCTAGTACTAATAACCCTGACTAGTTCAACTTCCTTGTATCTACTGTGTAGAAAAGCACTTAATCTATACTTATTGAGGGGATAACTTTTTTTTCATATTCCAATAGTAGCTAATTCTAATTTACACCCTTTATGTCAAAGGGTGACAAAGGACTAAAATTAGTACAATCAACCAAGTCAGGCATCAAAATCGCCAGAAAGTTTTTGAAAATGCAGATTCAAATACCAACCACGGTTATACTGATTCAGTAGGATTTCAGATGAAATCAGGAATCTGTACTTTTTCAAAAGCTTTCCATGGGATTCTAAACAGCAGGCAAGTTTGGGAATCATTAGACTAAAGTTTTAACAAGAGGAAAGTCAAGACTACCCCAATCCCTTTTAGCACCAAGGACAATGCCTTGAAGATAGAGAACATTCAATAAGAGCTCATAGAATAGATGCAGAGACTAACCTTAGGAAAATAAGGACAGCCTTGTTTTTCATTAAAATAATTATTCCCCCTTCTTTAGTCCCTCCCTCTCATGGTCAAAGATTTATGTTTCCTTCCTCCTATCAAAATCCACTCTAAGGTAGGACAGATGGTGGCCGGGAAGGAAGGAATGGGAATCCCTTGCCTACTTACATTCCAAGGAATAAGATAAGTTTATCTCAAACTATGACCAAAGATCCACTGAAGACCAATACTTTTGTACAATGCAATAAAAATGAGTTACTAGAAAATGCAATTTAAAAATATATTACAAAATGACATTCAAACAACAAATCCCAATTTTTATTATTAGTTTTAAAATACTTAAAAGTATATTTTAGTAAATGAAATTAAGACAAACATAACAAGAAATATGTAATAAGGTAAAAATAAGCATCATGGACTAGCCCACTTTGCCAAACATTGACATAAATTACCAAGAAGCAGTCTTCCATTTGTGAGCATTTCCATTTCCATTGACAAAATACATAAGCAAAAAGAGATGCTTTTGTTTTAGCACTCTAGGAATTGCCTAGCAAGTGATAAGTGTGTATTGAGACAGGGATCTCTCAGCCTCTCAGAAGCCAGCATGCACATGTGCAGGCCTGTGTTCAGGATGAAGGAATCGGCCAAGGCATGGACAACACACATAGGATCTGAAAGAAAAATATCAGTAGCAGAAGTTTGACAATTTTCACACCTGGGTCCAAGTAAATTCCCAAGCCCCTCATTTGAAGCAATGCGGGTGCTTACTTGTAGTTTTGCTTTCATTGAAGTGGCTATGATATGAAGATCCTGCTACTGAAATTCACTAGTGTGTGCAGGCTCTAAAGGTTTTAAATGTAGAAGTTGTAAAGCATAAAATTAAGCCAAGATAAGCAATTCTATTCAGGAACAGATATACTGGATATGACATGGGGGGAAAGTTAATAGGCAACTAAGTTTGACATCATCAATAAGAAACAGAAATAAGACTTTACAATTAAATGGTTTCATGCTTAAGAGGGACCAATTGATAGATTCTTAATAAATATTATAAGATCTAGGCACTAGACTATAAGGAGAAAATATTTGCAACTTTAATATGATAATTTATGTAATAAGAAAAATTATAAACTTTGATTTATTGTTTATTGGCACAGTTCTAGGATTAGAATTTTAACGTTCTGTTTTGGGGACATTTGCCTTGAAATAAATTGATGAGAAGCCTAGAAATAGTGCACATCCGCATTTTGTTCATAGAATTATAGAACAGATAAGGTTTGTATGGTCTACCTGCTTATCCCCATTTAGCAACCATGACAGAGTTTAGTAACCGCCTCATCTTGTCTTCTGTTTCAGGTCCCGTCATCTGTCTTGGCATTCTCTAGGATTTCTTTTCTTGCCTGCTATTTTATAAGCTACTCTTATCCCAGTAATTTGGTTTCAGCTTGGAAAACTGTGTCCTTGCCATTATAATCAAATTGAAGAATCTCTGCTTCATGGTTCAGTCCTGTGACCATAAGATGATTATGTGTCTTTGCCCAGGTCTCTGTTAGGAAAGTAAAGAAGAACAATGCAGGCAATTACTCCATTGATTTCAGCTATAAATCCTATTTTGCTTTGAGTTGTCTGAATGGTGAGTAATCTGTGAAAATGCTGCTCTCTAGTGCAACAGAACTGAAAATAATGCACATTTTATTTCTTATAATTCCATCTAACATACACACAAAGGTTCAAATCTAACACAATACAGGTGATGTGGTTACTGAATCATAATATAAGTATAGGGAAGAGGAAGAAATGTTCAAGCATGGAGATGTAGTAGGAGTAAATGTGCTGTTGAAGCAATCGCAGGTAAGATTAGTATCACCCATCCATCAATAGGCAATTACTAACAGCTTACTGCATATCCAGGAATGAACTCTGAAGACAGAGGAAAATGTGGCCTCCAAAGCCAAGGAGTGGTTTGCAATTAAATCCTGGCACAAAGATATAAGAAAGTATATATTTTAGAGCTAGAGAAGGTGATTGTATTAGTCATCTTTTTTTACTGCTGTGACTAAATGACCCAACTAGTACAACTATAGAGGAGGAAAGGTTTATTTGAGGGCTCACGGTTTCAGAAGTCTTAGTCCATAGAAGGCCAGCTCCATTCCTTGGGGCTCCAGGTGAGGCAGACCATCATGGCAGAAGAGTATGGCAGAGGGAAGCAGCTCACATCATCAGAAAGCAGAGAGAGAGAGAGACTCCACTCTCCAGAAACAAAATATATACCCCAAAGCCACGCCCCCTATTCCAATCTCCTCCAGCCACATCCTACCACTTCAATTAACCTCATCAGGAATTAAGTCACTGATTGGGTTAAGACTCTTACAACCCAATCATTTCTCCTCTGCATTGTCTCACATGTGAGCTTTTGGGGGACGCCTCACAATCAAACCATAACAGTGGTACATACAGACTTTAAACCTATACTCTCCAGTATTACAGTCACTAGCCACATTAAACACTTGAAATTTGGCCAGTTCAAACAGATCTGCTGTAAAATATCATCCAGACTTCTAAGATTTAGAAAAACTGAAAATATGTTATCACTGATTTTTTAAATCGATGACATGTAGAAATGATGATATTTTGGATGTTAATTTATATAAACCATATTGTCAAAATTCATTTTACTTGTTTTTAGTAAATGTAAAATTACCTATGTGGTTTGCATTTTATTTCTATTGGATAGTATGGCTTTAAAAACTACTTCAGAGGAAGGGGAACTTACAGAATGGACTAACCTCTGTCCCTGGAAGAAATAGTCCTTGAATAGGTCTTTCTGACTTGGAGAGGCAGAAAGAAAGAAAAGCTCAATATGGGAATTAGATTGATGAAATGAAAGGTAAGAGAAAGGGGAGAAGGTAAGAGAAAGAACAGAGGTAGCATGAGTTGCAGTGTGAGGGAGATTACAGAGGACAAATAGCCTAATGAGGCTAGAGAAGGAGGGAGGTAGAGAGAATGTGAGGAAACTGAGCTGTTAAAGTCAGGCAGAAATTTGGGGTTTCCTCAGCAGTCAGAAAGACAACCTTTGAAGATGTTTGAGTAAGGGAGATTTGGGATGAAGCTGAAGATGAAGAAGAAAAATCTAGCAGTGAGTTATTTAAATCCTTCATCATATTAGAAAGTTCTCATATAATCACTAAAATCAGAACTCCAAATAATATGACAGGAACTGTATGGCTTAGGTATTCAATTTAATGATTTTAAAAAATGACAGAAGGGTCTCACACACATCCTGATATTGACCCTTTCAATGTTTGAGGGATTTGGGGTCATTTTCAAATGCAGTTGCCTAGAGGTTCTCTAATGTCTAATGGGAAGGGGAGCAAGAGAATGGAAAGTATAGTAAGGAGGAGGAGTGGAAAAGCTTTCAGATGCCAACTGAATTAACAGCCCTCTTCCTTTAGTTGTCTATAAAAGATGCCTTTTTTGAAAGCCCTCTGAAATCAATAAACATCAGTTCATCAATAAACATCAGTTCCTTTTAAATCATGTTTGCCAGTTTATCTTCTTCTATCTCATCCTTTATGTCGGTCCAGAATGTGATTGTCATAAATATCTGGGTGAGCAAGATTATGAAATGTGGTCATAAAATAAGTTATTATTTCCAAACTCATCCTTGTCACATTGTAACGGTTCACAAAGCACCTTTCCCTGGGCTACGATTCATTTTAATTGATCCCATCAGTACAATATCTGTTATCCTGAGTGACTTCGCAATACCCTCTATTTCAAGAGAAACCAATCAGCCTATGGGTTTGTTAGTAATAAAAATTACCAAGGAGCAGTTTGTGGATGATAAAAGCAATGCAAATTCTAAAGAGAAGTAATAAGAGAAATAATAAGCATCCTCTTCACTTCTTGGAAGTGAACAATTCCAAACTCCCTGAAGCAACACTTAACCTATTGTATTAAACAGTAATGGACAAATATTAGAAATGTCGACATCAGCTTTTGGAACTGTTGGCATCAAAGTGTCATTTAAAAGTGAAGTTTTTCCAAGTGTTCTTCATCAAGTTTCCTTCTACAGTATTCTTTCCCTACAAGGCATTAAAACTTAGGAAAATAGTTTTGTTGTGTGTTAATGATTTGTTTACTTTCATTTCAAAGTCTGAGTTAGAAAAAAAGGAAGTGTCATAAATGGTCTTTTATGCCCCATGCTTTCTCTACTGTGTCACTCTTGGTAGTACTTCCCATTATGGAAATCATTTGCAGAGCCTGATAAAGTAGCAAGCAGCCAGTGTTGTTAGTGTTAACCTCATTAACACTAAGGGCTTCACACAGTGTTCTTCCACCCCAGCCTCCTTGGGCAGGTGCCTGATAACCCTCTGTGACACATTACAGAGCATGGAAAGTGGTAGAAGAATTGTATCAGTTACATGGGCAGCTCTTCTTTCCATTTTCTCTCCCTAAAGAACTCCTTGAACTGCAAGGTGAGTTCTTTCAGAGGAGTGAGAAAGTGGTGACAGAATGAAAGGAGCCTAAGGGCTTCCTCTGGAACACTGTTTCAGATGGAAAGAACTATATGATTGACTTGAGGGGACTTTGGGGGGCTCCTTTGAGTATGTACTGAACATGACTTCCAAGATGCAGATTCTGGAGAACTAAGAGAGGTTGGTGAAGAGAAGTCAGGAGTTAAGTAGTGTCACTTAAGTGAGATCAGCCTCCCCTAAAACGTGGAGCAGACATCATCCATTCATAGATCACAGTGGGTTCTCATACCCTGCCACATCAGGAAACCACTACCAACCAATGGGATGGGCATTTGCACTTGAAATGAGCCCCATGTGCCATACCTACCTTGACTTTAGGCTTGAAAATAAAAGAAGCCACCAATTTTCCTTTGCAGCCTGATTGATCCAATGTCATTGGGAAAGAAAGAAGTCAAATATCAGGATTATATAAGTGTCATCTCTAATCCCCATGATAACCCTTTGCAGTGGGCATTAATATTTCCTCCCCACCCCACCTCATCCCATCCCCCTCCTGCTTTTTTTCTTTTCCATTGAGGAGAGTATGATTTAGAGAAGTTACATGATTTTCCCAATACCAAAGAACTCAAAAGTAGCAGATCTGAGATGAAAAGTCTCATCTTCTAATTCCAAATCCCAAATTCATTCTTCTAAGCCACTTACCAAAAAAGCAGATGGTTTTAAAAGTATTTATTTCTTTCACATTTTGGGGAAGTGGTAATGGTTTTATATTATACAAGTGGTATAAGATCTTTCCTCACACTAATATTTTAGAAACTAAGTTGATTTAAAGAAAAAGTTAAGAAAGTAATAGCTCAAACATTTTTAAGGATATGGCAAATGGTACTGCATAAATATATGCATTTATAAGTAAGTCAAAGTGAAACAATTTCAGGTAAATGGCATTTACTGACCACTCCTAAAAGCCCATGAAAAAGGCAGTACTCAAATTTAGACACAGGGTGGAGAAAAAGATTACTCAGCCAGTTGAGCTTCCTCTTTTTACACCCTTGAGAAACTCCCTTCATGTGAGCCAAACACTCTCAGATCTTGAGGGGATTTTCTATTCTCAGTAAACTGAGATCACAGTTGGGAAATTAAGAGGTATCTGTCCTGTACTTCATTACTTCCAGGTCAGGAGCTGTGCTTTTAATAGTGACAATTAACTAACATATACAATTAAGCCATGCAAATGAACCAAGAGAAAACTAGAGACGAAACCCAGCAGCCAGTTTCCTTTCCCAGACATCTTGCACAAATGGTACTCAAAGGACAAACTCAAAAAATTCAATTCTTTAGATGGTAGAAAGGAAAGGTAGACAGTAGAACAAACATTTAAGGGCAAAGAGAGATACTGAAATGACAAGATGCACAAATGTCCCCACTACTTTAAGAAGATAACTTGCTCCTATTTCTAATGACAGCTAATGAACATTAATAAAATATCCAGAGAGACTTCTTGACTTTTTTTTTTTTAGAAGTTCTACCAACATTTGGTATCTCTGGACAATGTCATCAGCAGATGGCAGTAACACAATTCCTGGATTCTAAAATGCACATTAACCCCAACATCTCAACATTTCTGAATTTGGATTGTACCTACACCTGATTTCATATTCCATGTGGTCTTTCCTTTTCCTTCTTCATTGCATCTCACACCCAATTTCACCCTTGGAATGAAGTACATATAATGTTCACATGTGTTAATAGGACTTGGGGTCAGTCAGAATTTTATGTCATCAAATTTAAGCCTCTCTACTCAAAGTCAGTTCAGGAAATCCTTTCTTCTTTCTTTCTTTTTTTTTTTTTTATTGTAGCGCACTGGGGACTGAAACCAGGACCTCAAACATGCAAGCAAGCACTCTACCACTGAACTACAACCCCAGTCCTCAAAGTCATTTCTTTCTTAACCATTAAACATTGAAGCATTTTGTTGGGAAAATGCATTCTAACATGAGACCATGCAAGTAAAAAGAAAAATGTTTTAAAATAATCAAACAAGTGCTACTATGTCCTAAATGTTAAAGTCATATTATCAAGAGAGAAAGAATAAAGCAAGGAGAACCAGATAATTTACAAATATAAAATTCCAGTGCTCATTTCTCTTTATTTTAAATAATTTCATTTGCTTATGTGTATTAGATCACCAGGTCACAATGTTACTCTTCAGGCTGATTTCTCATGGAAATTACAAACAAGTTTTTATGATAAAGATTTATGGGTTAAGCTACTCATCTTCCCAACAGAGAGGTACCTACAAAGAAACAATTATTCTACCTCTGAGATGGAATATCACAAAAGAAATGGTTTTCAGATGTTTTGATTAAAAAGGTTAAAGTATACATGCAATATAAAACTCTAACACAGACAAAACTAATTCTGTTAGCTGCCAAGATAGTGGCTACTTTAGTGAGAAGGGTCAGAGTAGTACTAGAGAAGGAGATTGAGGGTCACTCCTGGGGAGACTGAGGCTCCCAATGCGTCTTTTTTCCCCTTGACCTGAATGGTGATTACCCAGGTGTTTACGTTGTGATAATTCCCTGATGTGTGCTCCTAAGAATTATGTACTTTTCTTTGTATTTGCTATATTCTTCAGTTTTAAAACAAGTCTAAAAAATAAATGCAACAGACATAGGACTAGAATAATTTATTATTTGTTGACCAACAAAGAAAGTGGGGTTGGAATTCATTTTCCCTTCAGGTAAGCTGTACTAGTGACTTTAATATTACATTGACTAGGGGGGTAAATGTTGACCTGGGAACATTAATCTTTATGATCTCCAAAGTCATTACTTGTTCTGTAGCATTATCAAAATAGAACACATCTCTATATAAATGACAATTTCTGGTCATTCTCAAAGAATAACATTAAGCATGATATCAGAAATATTGATCTTGTGTTGTAATGTTGTTTTCTATTGATGTGTAGTAGTGTCTATAAAATTAGAATTGCTTTCCTAACATGCATAATTGGTCCTGGAATTGAACTGTTCTGAAGACATTTATGTCAGCATTCCATGACCATAACAAAAATACTTGAGATAATCAAACCAACAAGAGAAAAGGTTTATTTTGGCTCACAGTTTTGGAGGTTCCAATCTATAAATAATTTGCCCCATTGGGGCATGTAGCTAAGCAGTATACCATGGCAGAAATACATGGCAGAGTGAAACTGCTTACCTCATGGCCTAGAAGCAAAGAGAGGAAGAGGAAGGTATTGAGGTCTTAACGATTGTCTTGGATGGCATGCCTTCAATGACTTAGTAACTTCTCATCAAGTCTGACTTCTCAAAAGTTCTACAACTTCCCAATAGTGTAACTCTGGGCACCAAGCCTCTCATAAACTATAGCAACACCCACAACTAGAAATGATTTCCTTCAGTAAGCTCGTTCCAATAGAATGGTTTACAGGTATGGATGCTTAATTCCTCTCTCCCAGAACAGATTACTAAGAACTAAGAGGTCAATAAGCACTGCCCTCCACCTACCCATGGCACAGCACAAAGGAAAATTAGGTGGACATATGATCCTGGAACCAGTCAAAATGGGATTACTAAAAACATTTGTTTTAAGTGCTGGGCATTAAACTCACTTGCAAACTAAGTTTATATGCTTCACCACTGTTTCAGATAGTGGTTGTTGGACATGGAAACAAAGGCACACAAATTCTGCTCCTTTCCCACAGTCAGATGGAGTAGATTCTTGCCAGTGAGTAAGGTCTAGAAGTTCCTGAGAAAGTTTCGTACTGCTTAGAGGGTCCTGTGACACATCCCTCCCCAAAATGTCCACATCTAAATCCCTGGAGACTAGGAATGTTACTCTATTTGGAAGTCTGTACATGTAGCTAAATTAAGGCTCTTGAGATGAGATTATCCTGGATTACCCAAGTGGGCCCTAAATTCAATAGCAAGTATCTCTATAACAGACAGAAGAGAAGGGGACATGAGATCGGAGCAGCAGAGATTGGAGAGATGTGTTCACAAACCAAGGAAACTAAGGACTACCACAGAAACAGAGGCTAGGAAGGATACTTCCCCAGAGTCTCCAGAGCACTGAAGACTGCCAACAACTTTATTTGGGGCTTCTGACCTCTGGAACTGTGAAAGAATGAAGAAAAGTTGTTTGAAACTCCCTAGGTTGTGGTCATTGGTTACATCAGCCCTGGAAACCAACATGACTACTACTATAGTTTAGATATAAGGTGTTCCCCAAAAGCTCATGTGTGAGTCAAGGCAAGAACATTTAGAGGTGAAATGATTGGGTTAATCCCTGATAGGGATCAACTGGGTGGTAACTGTAGACAGGTAGGGTGTGGCTGGAGGAGGTGGGTTATTGGGGGTGGGCCTCTGGGGTTTATATTTTGTTCATGATGAGGAGAGTCTCTTTCTGCTTTCCAGTGGCCATATCCTCAATCAATCACACTCTTCCACCAGAGTGTTCTGCCAATACCTCATGCACGGAACTGTGGAGTTGACCATCTGTGGACTGAGATCTCTGAAACTGTGAGACCCAAATAAACTTTTCCTCCTCTACATTTGTTCTTCTTAGGTCTTTTGATCACAGTGGTGAAAAAACTGATTAAAATTACTACAAAATATACCTTCAACAGTACTGCCCAACAAGAAGCAGGTAATTACTTCCTTAGGTAAAAATACTTGTACTCTGGTGAATCGTATTTATTCTGTCCTCTGGGTGGCAAGTGGCAGTTTATCTTTGAGATGAACACAATTAAACAGAGACTATCTCAGGAATAAGTCCTTGTCCCAGTTCCCCTACATCTTCTCAACCTTTAAACTATGTCATTAAATAAATCATGATTCTAAAATGATGGATCCAAACACCTCAGAATAGATGAAAACTTGTTTCAAATTTTGAAATAAACCCTAAAAGATGCTCTAGATCAGAAAAAGAAAAAAGTCCTATTGGCAGAAATAGTCCAGAAATGCTTCTGGGGAAGAAAAACTGCAAATGGGCTTGGATATCATATAAATTAAGCCTTTTTCATAAAACGTTCTGCCATAATTAGCACTGCTCTGAAAGTGTTGATTTTTTCCCAAGGCAGGAGGTAGGGAGAATAGTAGGAAGGACATTGCCCCATGGTTTCTACCCAAAGATCAAAAAGTGAATAATCCTGCTAAATTAGATCCCCCAATAGTCTTTGGTCCTTTCTTAAAACAAAAGTAGTTCTCAGAAATAAGAATTGGTTTGAAACTTATAATTTAAAAAGTCTCACTTCTTTATTTTATTCCTCTCCAATTTAAAATCTTCTATCATCTCAGGAAGCTTATTCCCTTTGACAGCCTTCACAGACATTTTCTCTGCATGGGTTGGCCAGAATCAGAAGAGGAATTGAAAGTTTCTGCTCCTGTCCTACACTTACAAAGGGATTTCACTTTGTAAATGCTCTTCAGGTCGCAGGAACCAGGCATCAATGAAAAGAGGAAGCGTACACTGAAAGAAGCCATTAAATCATGGCTCTTGGGACTGGAACATGGAATGCTTGAATGGCCTCTTCGGCACAGCTAGCCCACCTTTGAACACTCCCCTGACAGGAGATCACCACTGCTGCCATCTGATGCAGCTCTGACTGTCACAAGTTCTTTCGCTGAGCTAGAAAACCTTCTAGCTGCAACACGCTGGCTCTCCTGGCAACTTGGAGCCCTGAAGAGACATTCATCTCACATGAGTTAAACCAGTCACCCCTGAAAAAGTACCCTGCCTTAAATTACTTTAGAATTAGGATGCAGGGATATTAGAGGAGGGGAGGGCATAATAATTTTGTTACTGTTTAGTTTAAATACACTTTTATTAATTTTGCATTTGAAAAGATTAATTACTTAACAATGTTTAGATAATGCAAAATAGGGTGTTATGGCATTCTACATTGAACGTACTACTTAATCATCTCACTGATCAAATATACTTGAAAAATAAGTTTTAGGAGTGCATGTAAAACGGTAAATAGTAAATAATTGCCTTCTAAGCCCATATTCTGAAGGATTTCAGCAGCCCCCATTGTTATAGGACCAGGGTGTTCAAAGAAACAAAATTTAATAGTGATAAGCAAGCAATAAACCTATTTCTCTTCCACCAGAGTTTACGGCCACATCAAATAAGGTGTTTGAATGCTTGTCATGGAGAATAAGAATTATTTTGAATAAAGTGCTGTCACTTAAGTTAGTAATGCCCCAAGCAAGTTTTATGGCTCTGTAAGAAAAGAATTAGCCTATTCATCTGGGAATTTAGTGGTGTTTGGAATGCAGAAAGTGACAATGCGGCTGGAAATAGATTGACTTTGGGGCTTGTTCTGCTTTATAAATAATAATGAACCTTTTCCAACATGAAGTAATGTGAGATGAAAAAAAAAAGTCTGTCCCTAGAGTGCAAAATTACCTCATAACCCAATTTGCATTTTTCCACTCCAAGCATATTTTCTGGGAGTTCTACTTAGACAGTGAAAGCTGCTGTATGATAATTAATTTTAACAAGCACTTGGCAAAGTGAGCTGGACAGTGTGCAAACTGCCCTACACCAAGCATGAATTTGAACTACACTTTTTATAATTTTTTCCCATAAGGACATTATTTAAACATTTTAAATTATGTGAACTACAATTCTACTTTGTTCTTTTTTAACATTTTTTTCCTTCATTAGGATTCCTTTACCTTTTAATTCTACTTGAATACACACAGTTTGTGAAAACCCAAGAAATGTGGGAGATAATTGGATCTCGGTGTAACAAAACTAGAAGAGATTTAGGTGTTTGCTATTCATCAAACAGACCAGTTGGTTTTATTTTTTCTCCTCTGTGTTCACAAGAGAAAACTACACATCTCTGGATTTGTAATGCATAGTTTATTAGTGGAAAAACTGCTTTAGTATTAGATCCTGTGTCATTTCCTGTGCAGCATCTTCATTCTTTTCTTAAAGCACTATTTGGTAAAAGCAACTGACACTTGAGATGTGATCAGCAATGTGAGAAGATTATTTCTCTTCAACATCCTGCACACAAAATATAGGCAAACAATGAGTTGCTTCTGAGTAAGAAAATAAATTTTGAGAAAAATAATATGATTTGAAAATAATAACTTACTTCCCATCTATTCATTCAGTTTGTTGTTCTATACTAAATTATGTATGCATATCTGTCTATAATGTATGTGAAATTTTGCAAAATCTTAAATATAGTAAAATAGACATTCTGCAATTTTCCAGGTAAGCTATTTAAGATGTACATCTCTCCACACATTTTTGAGATAAAAAACATTGACATAGCAATCTGTTCCTTCACATATTATTGAAAGTGGAGCTACTACCTGTACCTCACTTCCTTGCTTTTACAAAAAGAACTAATTCGTCCTTTTGAAAAAAAACTTGTCAAATTCTATTACTTCTGTGAAGGCAATACTTTATAATCTTCTATAGACAAATTTTAAACTAATGATAAATGCCATGGATACAATTGAAAGTATAAAATGCTCTTAATTTCTTATTCATTTTGCTTAGCAGTGTATGAAATGTCTATCTAGACAACTTGATGATTAAGTGATCCATTGTTTTGTCACCTAAAAATGCAATAATGTTCAAATTACATTTTTTATCATCAATGTTACTTGAGTGTGGGCCATATTTAGAACTTAGTAAAATTTGAAACCTATATGTTGATTAAAGGGATTTTTACTAATTTATACTTGTCTCTGATGGAAATTTTCTTAAGTTGAATTGTAGTCAACATTCATTGAGATTCTAACATAAGCAATCACTATGTTTAGAGGCAAAGGATGAACAAAACAAGGTCTCTTTCCTCAGGAAGCTTTCAGTCTAATGAGGAGACAGACTTCTTCTACAAGTCTTCCTTTTTATTTTCAGACTGGGGATTGAACCCAGGGGCACTTAAGCACTGAGCCACATCCCCAGCTCTTTTTAGAACTTTTATTTAGAGACAAGGTCTCACTGAGTTGCTTAGGGCCTTGTTAAGTTGCTGAGGCTGACTCTGAACTTGCAATTCTCCTGCCTCAGCCTCCTAAGCCACAGATATTATAGGTGTGCACCGCTGCGCCTGGCTCTACATGCCTTCCTTTGATAAAGAGGTCTCAACTGGTAAATGGCACACAAAAGTATTAGTTACAGATCAACCCTAAACTAAAAATGTGACCTTGAGCAAGTAACTTTTCCTCTCTCAATATCTTCATCCGTAGACTAGGAGCTCAGAATAGATTTATTCAGCAGTCACCATTGAGCATGTGGTAATAGTCGCTAATCTTACTGAGCAATCACCATGCACAGGTATCAGAGCAAACACTTTGCAGGAATCATCTTATCTAATCCTCAAAGCAATTCCATTTTCAAGAGGAGGAAATTGCAACTCAAAGATGTTCAGTAACACCAAGGGTATGAAGTGCTTAAGCCAGAATTTAAGCCTAGATTTGTCTGACTCTAAAGCTCATGCCTTTAAACCCTATGCTGTATCACTCCTGATAGCTTCTATTAGGTCTATCAATATTAGATGACCATCATTTGCCCTAAAAATGTAGAGTGTGAATATAGAGTTTGATTTTTGTGCTACTAGTGGAGGTTAAGGTGCACAATGGAATGATTCAATGATTCCAAAAGGGAAAATTGGAAGGCTTCATATAGGAGGCAGCATATGGCTATAGTTAATGATATTTCCTTATTAACTTAGAGGGCTGTATAAACTGAATGGTCACAGAGCAGTGAACACTTGGAGATCTGCAAGAGCAAGGGGAAAGGGCAGTAGGAGTGAATTCTGGAAAGTCGACTGAAGCAGATTGTGGAGGGACTTTGGAGCCACACTCACAACCCTGGACACTGTAAAAAATGGGAAACTATTGAGAACTGAAAACCGTGGAAGTGAAATGACTCATAGCTCTTTGGTTTGGGGATTGTTTGGGCTTTGTTGTTTATTTTAAAATTTATAACCAATAAGAATATTTAGGAGGGTTGCCAAATTCAAGAAGAACATATAAAACTGGCATTTCTGAACATCAGCAAGTAGAAAGCATCATTTTTAGAAGAAACAATTTTCAGTGAAAATACATTTAAAATATAACTCGAGGGCTGGGGTTGTAGCCCAGTAGTAGAGTGCGTGCCTAGCACGTGAAAGGCACTGGGTTCGATCCTTAGCACCACATTAAAAAAAAATCAATAAAATAAAGGTGTTCACAGAGTCAGCCACAAGTCCCCAAGCCAGCGGAGACCACCGACCCACAAACAGCTTCTGGGACCAGGGCTGGGCAGCCAGAGACCTCTCCAGGCAGCTTTGTCCCCCTCCAGCTGCAGGCTTTTTCCACGGGGCAATCCAAGATGGCAGACTAGAGGGTGACTGCATCTCCAGTCCGCTCCAGAACCCAGGATTTAAGAAGGGGAGGCATTGAGAGACTCGGACTAAAATAGAACCACGGGGTGAGTCTCCCCCACCCAGTGAAGCTCAGCTGGGCAGCAGGCCTGGATTCAAGTGGCTTATTAGAGTAGGACAGGGCAGATAGAGTCTACCCCAGGCAGCTCTGTGCACTCTGGCAATGGGCTCCTCCCACAGGGACAGATTCTCCAGCCTCGCGGAGCAGGCACCCCAGTGAGAGCCTTTCTGCACAGAAGCAGCACAGCCACCTCTGGCCCGCCCCGCTGCCAGCTCCGGCCCGCGCACAGGTTGCTTCAGAGACCAGCAAAGGGTGCCAGGGACTTCCCCAAGCAGCCCAGCCCCCTCCGGCAGGAAGCACCTCTCTAGGCTAGCTTTTCGGGGCAGACCTCCCAGTGAGAGCCTGTCTACACAGAGCCAGCCACAAGTCCCCAAGCCAGTGGAGACCTCCGATGTGCAAGCAGCCTCTGGGACCAGGGCTGGGCAGCAAGAGACCTCTCCAGGTCTCTCTCCCTGGAACCAGTAGCGGGCTAGGGGCAGCGTTCTTCGGAAGCACTACATTATCAAGTTAATCCAAGACTTCAGGCTACTGAAGGCTGGTAGGTGATACACTGGAAATCTACAGGTACGATATAAGCCAATAGAGGAAATCTACAATATCACAGAGTCCCACTGACATCTGACCAATATGAGAAAACAAGGGAAGAAAATGTCCCACTGACATCTGACCAATATGAGAAAACAAGGGAAGAAAATGTCCGAAACAAACCTAGATACTATATCAATAAAACCCAATGACAGCACAACAAAAGAAATGTCAGAAAGGGAGTTCAGAATGTACATAATTAAAACAATCAGGGAAGCAAACGAGGAGATGAAAGAACAAATGCAGGCATTAAATGAACGCACCAATCAACAGTTAAAAGAGCAAATAAGAGAAGCAAAAGAGCATTTCAATAAAGAGTTAGAGATACTGAAAAAAAAACAAAAACAAACAGAAATCCTTGAAATGAGGGAAACAATAAACCAAGTTAAAAACTCCATAGAAAGCATAACCAATAGGATAGATCACCTGGAAGACAGAACCTCAGATATTGAAGACAAAATATTTAATCTTGAAAACAAGGTTGACCAAACAGAAAAGATGGTAAGAAATCATGAACAGAATCTACAAGAATTATGGGATATCATGAAGAGGCCAAATTTAAGAATTATTGGGATTGAGGAAGGCTTAGAGAAACAAACCAAAGAAATGAACAAACTATTCAATGAAATAATATCAGAAAATTTCCCAAATCTGAAGAATGAAATAGAAATCCAAGTACAAGAGGCTTATAGGACTCCAAATATACAAAATTACAACAGACCCACACCAAGGCACATTATTATGAAAATACCTGACATACAAAATAAAGACAGAATTTTAAAGGCCGCGAGAGAAAAGAATCAGATTACATTCAGGGGGAAACAAATAAGAATATCAGCAGATTTTTCAGTACAGACCCTAAAAGCTAGAAGGGCCTGGAACAACATTTACCAAGCCCTGAAAGAAAACGGATGCCAACCAAGAATCATATACCCAGCAAAACTTACTTTCAGATTTGACGATGAGATAAGATCCTTCCATGATAAACAAAAGCTAAAGGAATTTACAGAAAGAAAGCCAGCACTACAAAACATTCTCAGCAAAATATTCCATGAGGAAGAGATGAAAAACAACGATGTAACACAGCAACGGGAGGAACTAGCCTAAAGGAATAGCCAAATAAAGGAGGAACCAAATCATGTCAAAAAACAAAAATGAGTCCAATGAATAGGAATACAAATCATATCACAATAATAACTGTGAATGTTAATGGCCTGAACTCATCAATCAAAAGACATAGACTGGCAGATTGGATTAAAAAGAAAAATCCAACAATATGCTGCCTGCAAGAGACTCATCTCATAGAAAGAGATTCCCATAGACTAAAGGTGAAAGGACGGGAAAAAACATACCATGCACACGGACTCAGCAAAAAAGCTGGAGTATCCATCCTCATTTCAGATAATGTGGACTTCAAGCCAAAACTAGTCAGAAGGGATAAAGAAGGACATTACATACTGCTTAAGGGAAGCATAAATCAGCAAGACATAACAATCATAAATATCTATGCCTCGAACATTGGCTCATCCATGTACTTCAAACAAATCCTTCTCAATTCCAGAAATCAAATAGACCACAACACAATAATACTAGGTGATTTTAACACACCTCTCTCACCGCTGGATAGATCGTCCAAACAAAAATTGAATAAAGAAACCATAGATCTCAATAACACAATCAACAATTTAGACTTAACCGACTTATATAGAATATACCATCCAACAAAGAACGAATACACTTTCTTCTCAGCAGCACATGGATCCTTCTCTAAAATAGTCCATGTTTTATGCCGCAAAGCTACTGTTAGCAAATACAAGAAGATAGAGATACTACCTTGTACTCTATCAAATCATTATGGACTGAAATTAGAAATAAATGACAGAATAAAAAACAGAAACTTCTCCAATATTTGGAGATATGATGAATGGATAACAGAAGACATCAGGAGGGAAATTAAAAAATTCTTAGAAGTAAATGAGAACAAAGACACATCATATCAAAATCTCTGGGACACTATGAAAGCAGTACTTAGAGGAAGATTTATTTCATGGGGCGCATTCAACAAAGGAAGTAGAAATCAACAAATAAACGACTTAACACTACAGCTCAAAGCCCTAGAAAAAGAAGAGCAGACCAACACCAAAAGTAGTAGAAGACAGGAAATAGTTAAAATCAGAGCCAAAATCAACTAAATTGAAACAAAAGAAACAATCGGAAAAATTAACAAAATAAATAGTTGGTTCTTTGAAAAAATGAACAAAATTGATAAACCCTTAGCCACACTAACAAAGAGAAAGAGGGAGAAAACTCAAATTACTAAAATTCGGAATGAACAAGGAAATATCACTACAGACACGAGTGAAATACAAAACAAAATTAGAAGCTGTTTTGAAAATCTATACTCCAACAAAACAGAAAACCTCGAAGACATCAACAAGTTTCTAGAGACATATGAATTACCTAAACTGAACGAGGAGGACATACACAACTTAAATAAATCAATTTCAAGCAATGAAATAGAAGAGGTCACCAAAGCCTACCAACAAAGAAAAGTCCGGGACCAAATGGCTTCTCAGCCGAGTTCTACAAAACCTTTAAAGAAGAGCTCATTCCAATATGTCTCAAAGTATTCCATAAAATAGAAGAGGAGGGAACCCTCCCAAATTCATTCTATGAAGCCAATATCACCCTGATACCTAAACCAGGCAGAGACACATCGAGGAAAGAAAATTTCAGACCAATATCCTTAATGAACATCAACACAAAAATTCTCAACAAAATTTTAGCAAATCGCATACAAAAACATATTAAAAAGATAGTGCACCACGATCAAGTGGGTTTTATCCCAGGGATGCAAGGTTGGTTCAACATCCGGAAATCGATAAATGTCATTCACCATATCAACAGACTAAAAGTTAAGAATCACATGATTATTTCAATAGATTCAGAAAAAGCATTTGATAAAATACAGCATCCCTTCATGCTCAAAACACTAGAAAAAATTGGGGTAGTGGGATCATTCCTTAACATTGTGAAGGCCATCTTCACTAAGCCCATGGCCAATATCATTCTAAATGGTGAAAAACTGAAAGCATTCCCCCTAAAAACTGGAACCAGGCAGGGATGCCCTCTTTCACCACTTCTATTCAACATTGTTCTTGAGACTCTAGCCAGAGCAATTAGACAAACCAAAGAAATTAAAGGGATACAAATTGGAAAAGAGGAACTCAAACTATCCCTGTTCGCTGATGACATGATTATATATTTAGAGGAACCTGGAAATTCCACCAGAAAACTCTTAGAACTCATAAGTGAATTCAGTAAAATAGCAGGTTACAAGATCAATGCTCACAAATCCAATGCATTTTTATACGTAAGTGATGAATCTTCAGAAAGAGAAATTAGGAAAAATACCCCATTCACAATAGCTTCAAAAAAAAAAAATACTTGGGAATCAATCTCACAAAAGAGGTGAAAGACCTCTACAATGAGAACTACAGAACACTAAAGAAAGAAATTAAAGAAAACCTTAGAAGATGAAAAGATCTCCCATGTTCACGGATAGGAAGAATTAATATTGTCAAAATGGCCATATTACCTAAAGTGCTATACAGATTCAGTGCAATTCCAATTAAAATCCCAATGATGTACCTTACAGAAATAGAGCAAGCAATTGTTAAATTCATCTGGAAGAATAAGAAACCCAGAATAGCTAAAGCAATCCTCAGTAGAAAGAGCGAAGCAGCGGGTATCACAATTCCAGATCTTCAACTCTATTACAAAGCAATAGTAACAAAAACGGCATGGTATTGGTACCAAAATAGACAGGTAGATCAATGGTACAGAATAGAGGACACGGACACAAACCCAAATAAATACAATTTTCTCATACTAGACCAAGGTGCCAAAAATATGCAATGGAGAAAAGATAGCCTCTTCAACAAATGGTGCTGGGAAAACTGGAAAACCATACGCAACAGAATAAATTAAACCCCTATCTCTCACCCTGCACAAAACTCAACTCAAAATGGATCAAGGACCTCGGAATCAGACCAGAGACCCTGCATCTTATAGAAGAAAAAGTAGGTCCAAACCTTCAACTTGTTGGCTTAGGAGCAGACTTCCTTAACAGGACACCCATAGCACAAGAAATAAAAGCAAGAATCAACAACTGGGATAGATTCAAACTAAAAAGCTTTCTTTCAGCAAAGGAAACTATCAGTAATGTGAAGAGAGAGCCTACAGAGTGGGAGAATATCTTTACCACTCATACTTCAGATAGAGCGCTAATATCCCGAATCTATAAAGAACTCAAAAAACTCTACACCAAGAATACAAATAATCCAATCAACAAATGGGCTAAGGAAATGGACACTTCCCAGAAGAAGATGTACAAGCAATCAACAGATATATGAAAAAATGTTCAACATCTCTAGTAATAAGAGAAATGCAAATCAAAACTACCCTAAGATTTCATCTCACCCCAATTAGAATGGTGATTATCAAGAACATAAGCAACAATAGGTGTTGGCGAGGATGTGGGGAAAAAGGTACACTCATACATTGCTGGTTGGGTTGCAAATTAGTGCAGCCACTCTGGAAAGCAGTATGGAGATTCCTCAGAAAGCTTGGAATGGAACCACCATTTGACCCAACTATCCCACTCCTTGGCCTATACCCAAAGGACTTAAAATCAGCATAATCAGAGATACAGCCACATCAATGTTCATAGCTGCTCAATTCACTATAGCCATATTGTGGAACCAACCTAGATGCCCTTCAGTTGATGAATGGATAAAGAAACTGTGGCATATATATACAATGGAATATTACTCTGCCATGAAGAATAATAAAATTATGGCATTTGCAGGCAAATGCATGAAATTGGAGGATATTATGCTAAGTGAGATAAGCCAATCTCAAAAAACTAAAGGATGAATTGTTGGGGGCTGTGCCATGTTGGCGGTGCCGGGATGGCACCTGATCACATCGGCAGCGAGGAGGTTAATTGACATTAGCACACTCAGGTGATTTTCTCGTCCACACACACAATGTATGCACATGTGTTCTCGAGCACTAATTGCCTGCTCTGAGCGTCTTGCCTAATCTTTGCGTAAGAGGCGTGTCCCTGCTCTCTGCCTCCTGGAGGTGATATAAGCGTAGGCGGAGTGAGACAGAGACACAGCAGCCATTAGCAGAATAACAGCAGCCAGAGGGGAAAACGCGCGGCAGTAGCTAGTGGGGACATACGCAACAGCAGCCAGAAGAAAGGAAAAACACTCGTGGCAGCAGCAAGTAGGGCAGCGGCGGAAGGCAGATCGCAGAACGGAGAACTGAGACGCATCAGTAGGGCACCTTAGGTAGACGTACCCTTAGTTCACAGGATGCAGGACTTTAAGGATAAGCAAAGTCTCTCTCTCTCTCCTCTCAAAGCAAGTAAATCTCATTTCCTCTATCCTCTATAAACAAGCAAGAAAGCAGTGCTGTAAAGAGAAAGAAGTGCCTCAGTTTCCACTCCACCACCCATAAGACCCGTACAAGTTGTTACTGCAGGCGGTGACAAATATCCACGGATTTTGTACTGCAAAGAGCCAGCGACACGAATGATCTTGGTGATAAGCAGATGAGGACATATAAGGGGGGGGAGGGTAGGAGGGGTTAGCGTTAGGGTTAGGGTTAGGTTTAGGGTTAGGGATAAAGAGGGTGGTAAGAATGGAGGAAGGAAGGACTGTATAGAGGGAAAAGAGGGGTGGGAGGGGTGGGAGAAGGAAAAAAAATAACAATGAATCAAACAACATTGCCCTATGTAAATTTATGATTTTTAATTAAAAGAAAAGAAATAAATAAATAAAGGTGTTGTGTCCATCTGCAACTAAAACATTATTTCAAAAAATATACAATTTGGGGGAAATCTCACAAAAGATATGAAGAGAAAATTATAAAACCTAATTAATGATGACAGGAGAAGATGTAAGTAGAGAGCTATGCCATACTTATAAATGGAAAGACAACAAATTCATCTATAAATTCAATGCAACTCCAGTAAGATTATCACAAAGTTATTTGTGAAATTTGCTGGCAATCAGTCCTTACAACTATATGGAAGAGAAAGCACCAAGTTTGTCAAAACAATTTTAATGAAGAAAAAAAGGGAGATGTCAAAACCTACCAGATGTCAAAACATTTGAACACTAAATGACTTAAATTGGTCCAAAGACATTAGTTTTGTGTTCTTTTTTGAAGTTTTTTCCTCCCTGTGCTGGTACTGGAGATTAAACACCCAGTCATTCCACCACTGAGTTATCTCCCTATCCCTACCTGACCATCACACCCCCAGATTTTTCCAGATGGTATCTCACTAAGTTGCCCATGCTGATCTCAAACTAGCAATGCTCTTGTTTCAGCCTCCCCAGTAGCTAAAATTACAGTTGTACCTCATCAAATTTTTTCTTCTCTTAATTGGGTTAAACAAATAGTAGGGGAAGGAAGATAGGAAAGAGGCTACACTGATGACAAAAGAGATTTTAGTTCTCCCACAGCTTCTCACCCACTTTAAATCAGTGTGACACTCTTAAATAAAGGCAAAAGCTATTTTCAAAAGAAGCAATTGCATCACAGGAGACTGGCCCAGGAATATACTCCTGAGTAGCTGGAGTGAAGTTTCAATCAACCACATGGCATTGCTAATCATCTGACATATGCTAAAAAAAAAAAGGAGTCAATGGGTGAAATTGCAAGCATATGGTCCTGTGCAAAGTTGAGAGGCAACTATTGCACACTACACAGAAAATAACTAAAGAACCTGCTTACAAAGCACCATGTCAGTAAGCACAGTGAAGTACAGCATAAATGCAAACATGAGAGCATTGTGAGAAGGGTAAAACAAGACAGATGTACTCAGGAAAATATTCTGAGCTGAATTTAGGAAATGCATAGGTAAAAAGGGAGTCCTTGCCATTGAGAACTCTGTGGTTCATCTAGACAGGTCCTCTGATATTCAGGCATACAGAGCAGCATCAAAAGCATCAGAGTGCACTTATTCACAGCATCTAAAATCCATTCCATTCGATCACCAGACTATCAAGTACAACTCCTCTCTGCCTCTAAAGAAATTGTAATGTTTCAAATTCTCTTCTCCTCCATAAGCTAGTGCTCTTAAGACTTAAGAAGAGAGTGCTCTATTTTCCTATATCTTGTTTTCTTTCATATTGTATCTATTATGATGCTAAGAACTTCATCTCCTACCCCTATTCAGGAACTCTAAATCAGGCCTTATGTCACTCATAACTGAACACCAACAATGGAAGGAACAGAGGCTAATTCCTGGTAGATGATGGAATTCCTCTCATTGAGAATATTATGGGCTTAGTGTTTATAGAACTGCAAGTCCCAGGAGGAGCTGAAGGGAAATATAATTGGATCTTAATGACATTCTCTTGCAAGGGTGTTGCCTACATTGTGCAGTTGGAACTATATCGTGTTGACTTCAGAGACAGAGATGTATCTAAACCATTACATCACACTTGGCTCATGGAATTACCCTGATATATTTAAGAACCAAGCTTACATCTGGATGTACCTCCATCTTGTGTTGGTTCATTCAGATTTCACCAAAAGGTAATGTACCATAAAGTACATTTTGGTAAGTCCGCAATGATTAAAGCAACCACATAAAATCTCATTACTTAAAAAGAAATTAAACGCAGTGTGGTTCATATAGCAATATTCCTCATCCATGTCCAACATCAGATTGTTCACATGCCAGTCACAGTTAAATCTAATTTGCTATAATCTTGGTAAATGGGAGCTAATCAACAAACCCTCAGCTCCAACTCTGAAGCAACAGATATTACATTTCTGAAACACATTAATAGAGATAATAAGAAACAGGTGTTCTGACAACAACTGGCATTTCAGAGACAGCAGTAAGGCTCTCTAGGTTGTGATATAATATTTATTAAAACTGTAAATATGTACATAGCTTAAAAACTTACAACTCATTTTTTACTGCTTCCATTATCCCTGGGTAAATACTAAATTTGAGATTAAAGCCATCACTTCTTGAATGTACTGTTCTAAATTCTTAGCTTACTTAATTGCACATGAGTCTCACAACCTTGAGAGAAATTATTATTCATGCCATTTTGTAGCTAAAGAAACTGAGTCACAGAGTACTGCCCAAAGTTTCATAATTAATCAAAAGCAGAGAATACTTACAGAAGCTCTGTTTTTATCTGCTTTACTGTTCACTTACTTCTCTTTCTATAATTTTATGTGACTAGTTCAAACATTTCTACATAGGGGCTTTAAATTTGTCTTTCTGATTGAAAATAGGGGACTATGATTCGTTTAAAGAGATCAATCTATTGGAAAGCTCATTTTCACTTAGATGGTAGAATTATTTGAGTTGTTTCTTTGGGCAGATTAAGGGTTTGGAGGGAATAAGGATTAGAGTCCTTCCAAATCTATCTTTGGTGAGCTAAGATGGATCACCTTACTAGATACTTTATGTCATTTTCTCTTTGGTTTTCTGAGGAAGGGATGTATGTTAGAATATTTGTCCTTCACTTTTATACCTTAAGGCAATACAAGTACTATGGACCACCTTACGAAATAATAATAATTATTTCCCTCCTATTTTGCTCCACTTCAATGGAAGACACATATGCTACTGTACTGCTATACAAAAACTAAATAATTGTCCATTTAGATGTGGGGGAAAAGATTCACATTCATTGAGCACAAAACATCATGCATACAGAGCCACCTTTTTTTAGAGGGGGGTGAGTATTGGGGATTGAACTAGGGGGCACTCGACCACTGAGTCACATCTCTAGCTCTATTTTGTATTTTATTTAGAAACAGGGTCTCACTGAGTTGCCTAGCTGAAGCTGGCTTGAACTCACCATCCTCCTGCCTCACACCCTGAGCCACAGGGCTTACAGGTGTCATCCCTAACCCTAACCCTACAAAGGCACTTTTATATTACAACTTACTTTTTTTCTCAGGTTTATGCAGAGTTTAGGCCTTGGTGTTTCATTAATTCTGTTATGAAACTATTGTTCTAGGGATGATATTGCAAAAACCTGAAATCTGTTGGAAACAATGGAATTATTTTGTCTCCAGGCAAAACTTTGAAGTAGGAAAAACTGTTTTAGGAGTCGTATTCCTTCCCCAGGCACTTAATCCAAGTTCCATTCTTACTCTGATTGTATTAACCACCACAAGTGTTATCTGAGAAGGACTGTCATCAATCTGGTATCAGGCTGATGTCCTAAGCACTCCATGGGCTCTGAAATTGCTTGAAACTGAACAGAATCAATTAAATAGGTGGACTTGAGTAAATAATTTACTCTCTCTCTCTCTGAACTCTCATTATCTCCTCTGAAAAACAAAGATGGCAATATCTATATCTCAAAGATACTAGGAAAATTAAGTGTAATTCTTTTTTATTGTATATATTTAAAGTACATAACATGACTTCTTTTAACATACATATGTAGTGATTACCAGTCAAAAAATTAATGACCCATTGTCTCAAAGTTACCTTTTTGTGCACGGTAATACCTAAAATCTACTCAGCAAATTCCCCGTATAGAATACAATATTAACTATATTCATCATGTTGTACTTTGGGTGTCTATACCTACTCATCTGACATAACTAAAACTTTCTGTAGAAGATCAAACTACAGCTTCCCAGCCACACTCCGGCCTCCCAGTCATGGTGCTACTGTTTCTATGCATTCAATTGCACATATAAATGAGGTATAATTCCTTATGGAATGAATAGCATAATACAAAACGTGCAAAAACTTGATAAATGGTAACCACTTAGTACATAACAGTAAGTAAGGGGTCTGAGGGTATAGACTGATGAGAGGTATTTGTGTATTTCTCCCTTTCTTATTCTGAGACTAAGAAACATTGCTGTATGACTTTTAATGTCGAAAAAAAGTTAAAGGCTATTCATCTGTAGTGAAAAACAGGCACACGCACACTTGCAGACCAAAAGAATCACCAAGCATATCAAACGTAAAGGTAAAGTGCATTTTCCAAGGTTAAAAAAAAAAAAAAAGTACGCAAACCGTGCGATTCGCAAAAATGTTTACAAGAATGACAATCATGCTGGAGAAAATGCTTAAAGGTAAAGAAGACAGAATCGCGGTGATGAATTACGGGGGGTGGTGCCTAATATACTGTGCTTGTCACGGAGTTATAAACGTATTCTAGCTAACCATATGGTAAAGGGGAGTTCACTCATCAAATATTTGGTGAACGTCCACTACCTGACAACCTCTTACTCTGTTCTCTTTTCTCGGAACCCAGATTTCCCTACTACTGGCCACACCATCTATCTAGGTTAACGCCACGAAAACATTTCCACACCGCACGTCTTCAGAAAAATGACGGGCCACTCAGCCCACCCCCACGCCTCCTTTCACCAGCTCACGCGCCAACAACGTTCGCCAATTGAAAACGTCAAGGAGGGTCCTACGGTGTCCCACTAGGAAATGGGCGTGCGTCAGGCAGGGACATGTTCCGCCCACGTGAAAGATGGCGCTTGGCGCGTCAGCCACGCCTGCTGCCCTATTCCTCCTCTCTAGGGGCGGGTCTAGCTAGAGCAGGTGGTGTGTGTTTTTGTTTTCCCGCCCTTCCTGCCCTCCACTTGCTTTCTCACAGTATTCTCACAGAGCCAACAAGAAAAGAGCCGATAAATATTAACCAGAAGAAAACTAAACGGGAAGGGCAGCGTGGGGCGGGACGGGAGCACTAGGACGCCCGAGGGGCGGGCCGGGGGCGGGTCGGGGGCGGTGCTGCGGTTGCGGTCCTTGCGCCCGCGGCTGTGGCGGAGGCGCTGGCGGCGGCGAGTAGGTGAGTGAGGAGTTGACGAGCCCTCGACCGGTAGTTTGGGGTCAGTCTGCCGGTTCGGCGCAGGGGCGACTGCGGGTTTTCTCCCAGGGCTCGACTCACTCTCTTCCCCCACCGAAAGCCGTCCTCGGGCTTTCCAGCCACGCGTAGTGGAGCTGCCCACATCCCGCCCCCGGCGGCGGCAGCAGCGCCGGGAAGACAGGATGGGTTCGGGCCTCTCCCGGCTTTCCGCCCGCAGGCCGCGAGCCGGCCTCATCCCGGGACCCAGGGGAACCTCCGACGGCGCTGCCGCTGCGGGCTCGAAGCTTTCCTCCGGAAAGCCGGAGTGCGCGCGGCCTCTCCGCACTGAGTCGGGCGAGCCTGAGAGGGCTTCTGTCGGAGAGGAGGCAGCGCGGGGTGCCATGGGGTGTGAACCTACTACTGCTCGCCTACGGATTGTCAGTAGAAGTTTCTGAGGAGTGCTGTCTTGCAAATATAGGCAGCTGTGCTAGGCAGAGTGTACTCCCGTGCTTTGAGACATGGCTGGTTGCTTCACAGCTCCGAGATTGCATACATTTATTAAAGGAAGTGACCATTGTGAGTCAGGCATCACTTAGTTGATGGTAATCTGTTCCAGAAAGAAGTGCACTGATTACATCTCTGCGTCCACACCGGGTCTCTCTAATCATGGTGAATTCCACCAGGACTTGTATTCAGGAACAGGAGGGAAGTCTGCCTTTCAGATTCCCAGATTGTTAGGCTTATGTGAATAAATTCCTGTTCATTCTGTTCCTGCCCATCACCAGTGTGTTCGTTCTGTTCCTGTCTATCACCAGTGATGCAGAGCAAGAGTACACAATCAGGCATTACTTTTGCTTTGTACAGACGGTTCAAAAAGGGTCTTAGAAAAGACTATTAGGATCTTCAGCATACTTTGGGAAGCTTTTAACATAATCTAGAAGCGTCACAGAAAACAAGACTATGACATGGGGTATTAATTATATGGAACCAGGATACTTGAAATACAGGGTAGTTATCTTTAAGGTGTACTTAAGAAGGTTTCCACATATAGGTAAAACCACAGATTATACCTATATGTAATATAGAACACTGTGTATACTGTTTTCTCCTTTATATACAGACTTATGATAAAGTTTAAATGGACCCAAGAGATTAATAATAAAATAGAACAATTATAACTAAATACTGTAATAAAAGTTATATGAATGTTCTCTCTAAAAATATCTTATTGTACTTTCAACTTTATTAAGTAAAATAAGGGTTATATGAACCCATCTCTTTGATACCTAGACAGTCTTGTGATAGCCAAGAGAACTACTGAATGACTAATGGGCAGTTAGTATATATGAATATACATATGAATATGTGTGTGTATGAATACACAGCACAGAAGGATGATTCACATCCTTGAAGCAGACAGTGTGAGATTCCATCACATTACTTAGAATGGTGTGCTACTTAAAACTTACAAATTGTTTTTTTGGATATTTTTATTTAATATTTTTGGATCAAGTTTGACCACAGATACCTGAAACCTTAGAAAGTAAAACCATGGATTTGGGGGGAGAGACTATAGAATGATGGTGTTACACAAGCACTGTTAACCAGTACCTCTGCCAGGCTCTTGCCACTTTAAGAAGACTGAATTTGTTGGAAACTGCCTCAAGATGACTCTGCTCTTTATGAAACAAAAATGAGAAAAATTGCAGACTGTCTTCTTGATTGTGAACCAAGCCAGTATTTACCCCTTCCAGGAAACAATTACATTCAACTTCAGAAAGTGATAAAAATATCTATTTGACTGTGTTAGTTCTAAGGGACGGTAGATTAGCCTACCTGTTAATCTGAGAAATTTGAATCTGTGAGAGATGGCTAGATAGTGATATTAGAAACTTCGTCTCTGAGTCTTGCCTCATATTAAAAATTTAGAAAGTGTTTTAGGCAATTCACTGTCCACAAAGTGATCCCAGGCACCCCTGTTTTGGAAGGTGGGCTGGTTTAGGACCCTGCTTCTCTTGGGCCTGGGAGAAATAAACAGAAAGCATGTTATTGGAAGTGAGAGCCTTATGATGGAAGAATTCTCTTTCACAGTGGCAGTGGACCAGTCAACCAAGAAAGAAAGAGCCAATTTTTAACAAAGATTTAAGAAGCAAAGCTCAAATTTACCAATGTGCTGACAGATTTAATGAGTGCTAATTAATATCATGTTTGCATATGTTGGATTATTTTTAGAAAGTATTGGGGGCTGGGCTTTTGGCTCAGTGGTAGAGTGCTCCCCTAGCATGCATGAGGCCCTGGGTTCAGTCCTCAGCACCACATAAAAATAAAGGTGTGTCCACCTACAACTAAAACAAAATATTTAAAAGAAAACAAAATATTAAAAAAAAAAAAACCTGTGCTTTGTTTATAGGAGTGGCAAATCTCCCATCTCACCCAATTCGGATCCTGACTTCCCTAAAAAGACTATATGGCTAATGATAGATAACCTTCTGGAGTAGCCAACACTCCATGTACATAAGATATATATAGATAAAAACCTTTTGGTTTTGAGCTGAATTTTTGCCACATTTGTACTGGAGTTTCCTAATCAAAAATGATTTCAAGAAAAAATTTATTTTTGCAACTCTTCTAATTATACTTGTCTGTGACATTTCATTTCTTAGGTTATAGTAGTCCCACCTTTTCCATGATTTCAGTTACTACATTCAACTTTAGTTCAAAAATAATAAATGAAAAATTTTACTGCATGCCATTTTGAGTAGCCTGATGAAGTCTTGCACCTTTCTACTCTGTTCCACCCAGTATATGATTCAACTCTTTATCCAATTGTCCTTCATCAGTCCAGTGTATCCACACACTGTATATACTGCCTACCTGTTAGTCACGTGGTAGCCATCTTGGTTATCAGAGAGGATGTCACAGTGTTGCAGTGCTTATGTTCAAATAACCCTTATTTTACTTAATGTTGGCCCAAAAAACAGGAGTAGGGATGCTGGCAATTTGGATATGCCAAAGAAAAAGCCATAAAGTTCTTCCTTTAAGGGAAAAGGTAAAAGTTCTTAATAAGGAAAGGAAAAAACCTTCTATGTTGACATTAGTAAGATCTATGGTAAAAATGAATCTTATTTTTGTGAAATTGTGAGGAAGGAAAAAATACTATGCTAGCCTTGCCAGTTGCCTCAAATTATGAAAGTTACAGCCACAGTGTGTGTGATACTTAGTTAAGATGGAAAACACATTAAATTTGTGGTTGGATGACAGACAAAATGTGTTCTGATTGATGGCAGCACGTTGCACCAGAAAGCATTGAACTTACCCAAAGGCATTAGCAGGTATTCTGAAACAAGTGGCATCAAGCCATTTACTGCAATGTACAAAAATTACTGGAGAGGCTGCAAGACAAGTTGGTGGAGGATTTGCCAAAATGCTTGCTGAAGAAGTAGAAGAACATTGAAAACCATCGGGAAGTTTTGAAAATGAGGAATTAGAAGAACTTATTTAGTAATCTACAGAGAAAGAGGAAGATGAAACTAACAACTAGCAATGTGAACATTACCGAAATTTGCTGAAGTATTTCAAATTGCACTGGCATTAAAGGACAAAATCTTCAGATAGAACAGCATTAAAGTCACCCAAAGGATTAAAACCTCTGCAGCAACCCCGTGAGTTAGAAAGAGGCAACATCTTCTGACTAAATGTTCTTCCAAAAGATTTTGCCCTTCAACTTGGAATATCTTCAACCATCAAAGTTGTCTGCTACTGACAGGTAACATCAATGTTGTCATGATTCAGTGATCCAGGGTCACCTGAAGCAGATGTCTTTCTCCTGATGTATCATCAGAAGGTCTGTAGTAGCCTAAAGCTAAGTCACAGCACCTATGTCATTCACCCCTCTTCATCTCATTATAAGTCATTGTATCATCTCCCACTATCATAGGAAGAAGAAGGTGAGCACAGTTCAGCAAAAATATATTCAGAGACAACATTCATATAACTTATTATATTGTTATAATTCTATTTTATTATTATTGTTAATTCCCTCTGTGCCTAATTCATAAGTTAGACTTTATCATAGGTATGTATGTGGAGGGAAAACTCAGTATATATAGAGAGGTGCTATCTGTATTTTAGGCATCCAGTTGGAAGGTATCCCCCCTGGGATAAGAGGCAACGACTATATTTCTTTTGTCAACATTTAAAGCTAAGCAATTCAACATGATCCTTACCCTTCATTTTCTTTCTTATACTGGGGATGAGACTGAATGTAATTAGTGCTCAATAGTAATTTAATTCTCACAATCAAATAAAAGGTTTTCTCAACTTTCAATCATTTTTCTGTAGCACTCAGTTCTCTTTAGGAAATTGTTTTATTTTCAATATAATAATTTGAGTTGTAATGCTGCCTTTTTGATTATTCACCTTTTTATCCAAAAAGAGAATAAAAGAGAAATAGTTTGCAGTATGATTTTATGGTTGTGTGTTTTCTTAATTTATCACCTCAGCTTCTGGTTGGCTGTTGTTAATGGTGACAGCAATAGCGTCATTACAGTTCCAATTCAAATTACGTTGTTGTTTCATCATTGTAAACTGACTGTTTAAGTTGTATTCAGAACAGTAGATGTTTTAAACAAGCTGTAGAGCTCATAACCACTGTGCCCTTTTTAAGTCTTACTAAATTGACATACACTGAAAAGCAAACATTACCTAAATGAAGTTTTGAAATTAAAAATACACATGTAAATACTGTCTTTTTGTTAGCTATTTCTGCACACATTTTACCATTAAGTATTTTGCCACACTTTTTATGCCTTTTCATGATATGATAAAAATATTCACCTCATGCTCTAAAAATAGAAGTCACCGCTTTTCATAAGACTGAACTCTTTTGACAAGATATGGGTAAAATTACTTTATGAAAAATGGTTTAATTCAACATGTTTTTGTTACAGATCAAATGTTAGCTCCAAAGCCATCATACAGGTATATCAGCATTCACCTGTAGCTGCTCTCCATTACATTATGATAATAGAGTCCATACTTTTAGATTTATATAAATGAAATTGTCCTAATGATTTTCACTTTTAGTCTTTTGATCACAAGTCTTCAATTATAGTACTTGCAAGAGTGGTTAGGTTTACACTAATATTACATGGAATGTACCCTTTCAGAGTGATATCTTTCAGTGGATCAAAATATACGAGTTGAGCCCTGGGTTCTAGCTTGGCCTCAAGCTTGTTTGCACTTCTCTATGTCTGTTTCCTCAGCAGACTGAAAGCTTTGAACAGACTTCATTCATCCCTTTTGTTCTCTACCTGTCCTAATAACTAAAGCATTTATTTTAACCACTTAGTATAGAACTCTCTTCACAATGGTAAAGTGCTATACCATTTTCTTGACTAATGTATTAAGTGTAATTATCTTTGTTTTCATGTTTAAGTGGCATTTTAAATACCAGAACTGAGCTTTAGTACCCTCATTCCCAGAGAGTCTGTCAAGGATAACAGGACTTTTTAATCATTTCTGTTGTTGTTATGACTTCAGATGTGTGGTTTTGTCATCTTATAAAAAAAATTTTTTTTTAGACTTTTTAGTAGATTTAAGATATTTTTGCTGTCAGATGTGGTATTACTTTTCTAGGACTACTGTAACAGAGCACCAGAAAGTAGGTAACTTATAGCAGCAACCATCTATTCTCTCAGGGTTCTGGAGGCTGGAAGTCCAATATCAGCAGGAGCATGATCCTACGGGCTCTAGGGAAACCTCCTTCCTTGCACTTCCACTTGTGGTGTTACCTGTAGTCCTTGGCATTCCTAGGCTTGTTGTTGCATCATTCCAGTTTCTACCTTCTGGTCTTCACATGGCTGTCTTCCCTTTGTGTCTGCGTATCTCCCAATCACTCTCTTCCCTTAGGTGCTCACTGAATTAGGACCCATTCTAATCTAATATGACCTCATCTTCACTTAATTACACCTATTTCCAAGTAAGGTCACATTAACATAAATAAGGAGGGTTTGAACATATCTTTTGTGGGAACACAGTTCAACCCTCAAGAAGAAGTGTCACCATGTTTAGCTGAGACTTCCCCTTCTCATTTTGCTCCTTTTTAGTTAGTGGTTAAGAACCAAATATCCAATCATACTAGAATCACACATAGACTAAATATTTGGGAACATTGGGGGTCTGTTGTATGAGCTTCAGTTATAACTTTTGTCCCTTTGGGGGTTTGGATGAATATCTTTAAAATTGCTGAACCTAATCATTTTTTTGTATGCCCTTATCTAGATATCTCTGGAACGTTTGGATAATGTAATATTTGGGATGCAGTGATGTCGACTCTCTGTCCACCACCTTCTCCAGCTGTTGCCAAGACCGAGATTGCTTTAAGTGGTGAATCACCTTTACTAGCAGCTACCTTTGCTTACTGGGACAACATTCTTGGTCCTAGAGTAAGGCACATTTGGGCCCCAAAGACAGACCAGGTACTTCTCAGCGATGGAGAAATAACTTTCCTTGCCAACCACACCCTAAATGGAGAAATTCTTCGAAATGCAGAGAGTGGGGCTATAGATGTAAAGTTTTTTGTCTTATCTGAAAAAGGAGTAATTATTGTTTCATTAATCTTTGATGGAAACTGGAATGGAGATCGAAGTACTTATGGACTATCAATTATACTTCCACAGACAGAGCTTAGTTTCTACCTCCCACTCCACAGAGTGTGTGTTGATAGATTAACACATATTATTCGGAAAGGAAGGATATGGATGCATAAGGTGAGTGGTTTCTCAACTCGTTAATCATGCTAACAGCCATTTAGAGTTTATTTTCAGAAATATTTAATTTTTAGAAATTATGTGCAGTTAACATCTGCCAATAGCCATTATTTTATGTCTACCCCATTAGATATAGATAAATCTAGTTTAATGTTTATAGTCTTCACAATAACCATGGAAAGTAGGAGGTGGTAACTCTATTATAAACAAAAAGCTAAAGCTTAGAGAAAAAACTTTTTAGAGTTTAGATTTGTCTTGGGAGCCTTTGACTCTAAATATTTTTATTTTTCTTTCATTTCTTTCATTTGTTTGTAACTCTATTACAAACAAAAAGCTAAAGCTTAGAGAAAAAACTTTTTAGAGTTTAGATTTGTCTTGGAAGCCTTTCACTCTAAACATTTTTATTTTTCTTTCATTGCTTGACACGGTCTTGCACTTAATGTAATGTGTATTATAATAGTTCAGAACATTTGTTTCATAAACTATCTTCCAGGTAGCCTTTTGTCCCTTTAACTTGCCAAGTTCCCAAATTTATAAAATGAGAAAGTTGTACCATTTCTAGGTTTAATTTTGCAGGTTAAGATAGATGAAATTATTGTTTTTCTCCAAGCCCTATAGTCTAATATGTAATGATATTTATATTTCAATATACTTTGGGCATATTGACACAACAAATTTAATTCTCCTTCCTACTTTTCAATTTAATACTAACCCGAAAGTCTTATTAAGGTACTATTAATTTTATAAGGCTTCTAACTGATTGTAAGGAAAAATGGCACCTTTAAAGAATAGATGTTTACTCTTTGTAGACTCATCTCATTTCTCACATTTATGAAAAACATTTCCAATCAACTTGTACTATATTCCTCATATTCAATTTGATCTTGTTTCACTTGAAAAATGCTTCATCATGTTCCTTTTTGAAACTATAGACATAACCTTGACTGTTTTCTACTAAATTTATATTTCTTTTCTCACTTCAAAATCAAGAATATGTTGATTTTGTTTTATATGGTCTATGAGAGCATGAGTTTGTTGAGTTCATTTCCTACCTCTCTTCCTTTAGCTCCCTCTAGAAAATATATTCTCTATAAATTACACAGAACATGTACATTGAAAAAATAAAGAATTGTCCAAATACTGTGGCTTTTTTTAAAATAAATTTTCTTTTGCTTAGGAAAGGCAAGAAAACATCCAGAAGATTGTCTTAGAAGGCACAGAGAGAATGGAAGATCAGGTAAAATGCAGATTACATGCTGTCAGATATCATTATTCCCATAGCATATGTTCGTAGAAGGTAATGGCTATTTTTAAGGCCTTGATAACATTGTTAGTCTGACAGAGTGAGCCTGAAAATGAACAGAATCTTCATGGAGGAATATAAAATAAATGGAATGAAAAATTTATATATCTTATGTCTGAAGAATTAAATAAAGAGAAATGATAATTACATCTACAGATTACTATTTTGCTTCCTTTTTTTGAAAACTTGTCCATACAAAAATTTTTTAAATGTATATGTGATTTTCTTTGAGGTATTGTTTCTCAGATATTTGTATAGAAGTAACTGAAAGATGAGGAGTGGGGCGTTCAGGGGTGCAACACAACTTTAAGTACAGTATTTCTTTAGTTTTATGATGTACCATTAAAACTAATGCAGCTTACGTTTTATTCCAGGACATAGCTGTTTGTTTTAATGTTGAAATTTTCCAGTGATATTTTTTAGCTTCTTACCATTCAGTCATTAGTAACATTGATTCCTTAGGTAGAGGTACCATGTGTATCTTGGGGAATAGATGCTAAGAGTTTGAGAAGCATGACTTCAAAAGGATGACTTCCCTTATAGAAATTAAATACAGTCCATTTCATTGTGGAGTTAAGAAGTTCTCTTGGAGGGAATCTCCAGTGGAGAAAAGGTTCTTAACTTTACTACTATTGCCCTGGCATGCCACCCTCCCTTGTGGTTCCTTCTTGTAAAATTCCAGTCTTTTAAGCATGGCTACGTTGCCTTTGCTCTGGTTCTCCTTAGCATGACTAAGACGGAATGATGCTTTAAAAAACAATTTTTCTAAATACTCATAGGGCTGTGGCTTCCAGGGCTGTGGCTCAGTAGAAGAGCACTTGTCTAGCAGGTATAAGGCCTGCAAAAAAAAGAAAAAAAAATCTTGTGAAAGTACAGAGACATTAACAAAGAAAGTACTAAACCCTATAAAATAACTTTACAAAATTACTATCTTTGTACTTCTGTGAACAACCTTCCAAGCCAGGTGACGTAATTCTGGGGAAAAGGCTGAGACTTTTAAGAAAAGGTTTACCTTTATCTAGAGAAACCTAGCCTTTACTTGCTTGCTGGTCAGTAAGCAAGTCCCCAGGAATGGGGTGATTCACCAATTTCCAGCTTCATATTTATGGGGTAATTAAGGAGAATTAAGATAAGGAAATTTAGGACCAAATAAAATTCCACTTTTAGTGGGTTCACCAGCCTCTAACCTGATACATATGGAGTAATTAAGTAGAATTATCTCAAGATAAGGAAATTTAGGATCAAATAAAATTCTGTGTTTAGTGGGATTTTGTTATTTCAAACCAGAAACCTTGATTAATGAATTTTTGCCATGATTAATGAATTTCTGCCTCTCTTAAGGGTTTTTCTTAAAACTGTTATCTTACCCTTCTGGAGGAAAGGATATTTAGGACAAATTGGAAATTTAAAGAGGAAACTCAGAAGTTCAAATTAGAGAAGTACAAGGAGGAAAAGAAACCTGGGGGATATGTGTGTGTGTGTGTATATGTATATATATATATATATTTTTTTTTTTTAAAGAGCCTCTTCTATATCCAGCCTTGTAGTATTTTTGTTGTTGAGCATTAGACTGTCCATTTATTTAGTGTGATCATAAATGTCTGAATTTCCTTGTCCAAAATGTTATCTAAGCCTAAAGTAAGGGAAAATATTTTCCTGAAATTGTTCTTTCTGAAAAGGCAGAGTTGTCTTATAAATGAGTCCTTGCATGTCTCACATTATATGCTTTCACCAGCCTTATGTTGAACAAAAATCCTTCTTGGGGATGACAGAGTAGTCTGAAGCAACTTTAGTTAGTGCTGATTTTGGATGTTCATAACTGTCACGTTCATAGCTATTGTCTGAAATCACTTAACAAGGATGGAAGTTCAGTGTGTCTAGCTAAAAATTGATGGAGATTCAACAATTTTATCTGCATCTCTAAAATTTTACATATTTACATTGGTTGTAAAACAGAATGGGTGTGTGGTAGTGAGCAAATGAAGAATCACCCTTATTTGAGACACTTTACATTTGTGCTGTAAGCTTTATTCCAGAAAATACAAATTCCAAAATTATATTTTGCAACATAATAAACAGTAGTACCACCTTGAAAGATCTCTCAAGGAACCTCTTCTCTTAATAGACTTTTTAAATATTTGTGATGATTTTGATTTGTCTTTGGATAGATTATACCCTATTTTGTATGTAGAGGTTGACTATTTATTGAAACTTTACCAGTGATTTATTTGGTATGGGTTTCAAAGTCTTTTTAAGTTTGACTTTCTTCACTTTTAAATTGAAAATTTATTGATGGCCTTTAACAAAGTTTTTATATCTCAGTTAAATTTCAAAGGGGATTTTTTCTAAATTTGCCACAGTTGTGTGTTTCATGTAATAGAAAATGCTAAACCAGAGATTCCATGCTTACTAAAGAAAATTATTCCTGAAAGAATAAATATGAGCTTAAATAGCATGAAAATTCTTTAGAAATATTTTATAGTAGATTGTTTAGGTCTATGTTTGAACAAGTTACTAAGCGTTCCATCAAAGGCTGTTATTCTTTGCATTCATTTTAATTGTTTGTTGCCCATCTTTTCCTCTAGTATGTGATTATCTTCTCTTCATTTTACTTTATTATGCAGGGTCAAAGTATTATTCCAATGCTTACTGGGGAAGTCATTCCTGTAATGGAACTGCTTTCATCTATGAAATCTCACAGTGTTCCTGAAGAAATAGATGTAAGTTCTTATGGGGGCAATGGTAACACTTATCAGTTCTCCTGAATTATTCTGTTATGTGTTTTAATAATATTTTTTATCACTAATAGTCATGACAAAATTAAATTTAGTTATTTCAACACTTTTCTATTTCCTGAAAGTGAGAAAATTCCAGATTTTATAGAAACATTATTTAATGCAGTGCTTTTTTGAACAAAGCAGTATGCAAAATAATGACTGTCAGTGGACGTTTACTTACATTCACTAATTTAGTTTCCTTAATCATTTATTGAAAACATGTTAAATTATATACTATGCATGTATAGAAATCTTTGGAAAGTATTCTTACTGCTTTCTGACTTTGTCATTGAGTTTGGTTTCTTGATTCTGACAGCTCAGAAGAGGAAGCTGTGTTGTAAAAAGTTTTGCTTAACCTGACTGACTAGCTTTCACATTTGTTCTTTGAAAGGTTATGGTAGTTCAGAGATTGTTTTATGGGTGTTCATGATGCCCAAAAATGAGGACAGTGTGTTATATTGAACCTAGACTTTTAAAACTTAGGTATAAAAGTGTTTTTTCAATACTGTTAAACCCAGACTAATTCACTCATTTGTTCATTTTTTGGGTGCATTTCAGATAGCTGATACAGTACTCAATGATGATGATATTGGTGACAGTTGTCATGAAGGCTTTCTTCTCAAGTAAGAATTTTGTTTTATTTCCCAAATGCTGAATGAAGCAGATACAAATCTTATGCTCACCTATGACAAAATTTGGAAGGAAGAAAATAATGATACCTACTTCCCCAGACTATTTAAGGACAACATTACATATTTGAGCTATCACTTACCCATGTGGTACTTTTTCACTTGTTATGATATATCTGCTATTACTCCTTTTACTGTTTAAAGATGCTGAGTTTCGATAGTGCCAGACAAGAGAGCTTGGTTCTTTTGTTCTGGTTTCTTGTTTTACTTCTTAGTAAAGTTAAAACCAAGGACCCTTAAATTAGGTTGTATCTTAGATAGTGTTAAGTAATTTAGGCCTCAAAATGGAAATTACCCATATTTGTACTGATCTTTTTCATCCAACTGTTTAAGTTCAGTGTTTAAGAGTGTGACTTTCAAGCCAGACTGCCTGAATTACTGCTGTATGACCTTGGACAAGCCGCCTGAAGTGTCTGCGCCTCCATTTCCTCATCTGTAAAATGGAAATAATAATAGTACTTACTTTCTAGGTTTATGGTGAGCATCAAACAAATAAATCATTTAAAGCACTTACCTGGCACATAAAATTACTTAAGAGCCAATAGTTCACATTTTCTATGTGTATTTCTTCTAAGGAAAATAATAGTAATGGCCACTATTTATTGGGTGCCTATGTGTTAGTCCCTAACACCAAGTGCTTAGGTGTATTATCTCATCTTCTATTTTAATTTAGTTTCTTACATTTGCAGGTAATCATGAACTTTTGTTTTTAAAAATGAGAAGTGAAAGAATAAAGTATTCACTTTTATGTTTACATCCTTTTCCTTTAGGCTCATGATGAAATATCAGGCATGTTTAACCTAAAAAAGTCTTAATGGCTTGAATCATAAGCCCTTTAGTACTAAATATACTAGTGTCAGCCTTTCATATGTTATTTTAATATCATTTGACTTTAACCCCTCTACGTATAAGTTTCTTCAGGTATAAAATGATATTTTACTAACTGGGTCATCTTAATATTCAAGTGATAAAATCTCTGTGAAAGGCCCCTAGAAAATGGAAAGTTTTATACAAATAAAAGGTAGCATTGTACTTATAGCACTGGTGTTTATCATGTAAAGCTGTTCTGTGTTATTTGAAGCTCACTTACTGTTTTTTTTTTTTTTTAAGTTTATGAAGATGTTTTATAGCCAGTGTTTTAAATCTGTTTTCTTTATTGATCTACAGTGCCATCAGTTCACACTTGCAAACCTGTGGCTGCTCTGTCGTAGTAGGCAGCAGTGCAGAGAAAGTAAATAAGGTAATTCCTTTTATAACACAGTCTGTGATCTGAATTTTTAATACTACTAACCCATCATGGATTTTCATTTAAATGTCAAGTTACAATTTAAATGATCTCATAGTATAAGAAGTTAGAACCTTAGCAAATTACTGTGACTCCCTATGGCAAAAATGAATTTGAAATAAACTGTTTGAATAGGAATTCAGTTGTCACCTTCATTTTGATAACCCATAAACACCAATCTCAGTTGTGTATAAAGGGTTTTGAGAATATTTTAAAATCAGACAGCTTTAAAAATGCCTTCTATTTCCCAATTTTATCTTTAATAAGATAAAATGTACTTTTGGTACTAGTTCTAAGGAAGTGTGTTTGATCATCTTGATTTCACTACCTTGGTTTTTGTCCCTTTTAGGTAGCTATTACTTCTAGATGGTCAGTGGAGGTTGTACTTTACTCAATAGTATTTTGACCACTTCCTTCAGTGCGTTGAGTAAATAATTAGTGAATAGTTATACTTCTAAGCATTAGTCAGTAAATTAAGATATTTTGCACTTTTCTTCAGTGACCATTATTAGAAATTAGAAAGAATCCAGAGATAAGTGCATATGTCTATCAATTTAAGCAAACCTAATTTCTTTTTAACAACATTTTACACAGGAGATATGTTGGGGGGGTGACTATTTGTTTTACAAAGCTATTCATTATTTGTTTTGTTTAATTTGTTATTCCATGTTCACATGAGCCTTAATTTTCCAAAATTAATCTCACGCAACCATTTATGAGAGATTAATATTCTTCTCTCATTGTATTTCATCTAGGGACTAGTAATCTTATTTCTGTTGCCCCAAAAAGGTAGCTTTCCATTTGTACCCCCAAAGCCTTAGAGTTCTTTAGAAGTACTTCTCGGTCTGCATTATGAAAGGAGGAAGGCTCCGTGGTTGGGGCTGTGTTTATGAAAAATTTTTCTTATCCTTTATCCTTTTAAGGTTGAATAACTTGCCTTTTGTCTTTTTAATTTGACAGAAACAGTGCTTCTGCTCTAGTTAAAAGCCAGTGCTTTAAAATTATCACTCTAGTCAGAATTCCAACAGTTATAAGACTCATTTTTATTTTTTCTAGTTGTGTTATAGGTCAGATGGTGTTAGAATCAGTGTTTTCTGAACCCCCACCAATAGCATGCTTATATTAAGTCAAATTTAATAGAATGAATTCTCTTTCTGTGGAGGAATTTGGATATTCCTTGATGTTCATTATAATGGGATTTACTTGTAGAACTATTACAACAGAAGTTATAGTTTGGACTAATTTAAATGCACTTAGTTTTTTCCCCAAAGTTATTTACATGATTGAAAAATAATTATTGTTGGGTGGAAATATAACCAATTATTGTATTGGGTCGTTAATTCCCACTGAAATTAATGACCTAATACAAATAAGTCAAATAGTATGAGAAATGGTACGTATTATATTTTTCACCTGGAGAGTCACAATTTGTATTCAAATATTACAGGTTTTGCTGGGCATGGTAGTGCATACCTATAATTCCAGAAGCTGGGGAGGCTGAGGCAAGAAGATGGCAATCAAAACCAGCCTTTGCAACTTAGCAAGGCCCTAAGCAATTTATCAATACCCTGTCTCAAAATTTAAAAAAAAAAAAAAAAAAAAAAAAAAAAATTTTAAAAAGGGGCTGGAGATGTTGCTCAGTTGTTAGGTGACTCTGGGTTCAATCCTTGGAACACCCCCACACACACCAAAAAAAAGTTACAGGTTTCGAGATACCATACAGTTAATATACCAAGCATTTCTTGAACTCAATTGGTCACAAAAATCACCTTTTGTAAGCAATAAGTGTTGTATCCTGGGGACTGTTCCAGTTGACTAAAGAATACTTATTGCTCAGGATTTATATTTTATTGACAATAACAATTAAAATTTTTAATTTTAAAAATCTTTTTCATAAGCAAACCAGTGGTCTTTTTACTTCATATTTTAATGCTCAAATCTTTTCTTTTCTAGATAGTGAGAACATTATGCCTTTTTCTGACTCCAGCAGAGAGAAAATGCTCCAGATTATGTGAAGCAGAATCATCATTTAAATATGAGTCAGGTCTCTTTGTACAAGGCCTGCTTAAGGTAACTTTCCATTTATCACAAGTAAAACCAGTTTTTAAAACTAATTTTTAAGACTCTTTGTAAAAATAAGTATTTTATTTAATGCCCAGGAACTGACTTCCTTTACATGGTTCTGAGCATAGAGTGTATTTCTTAAGGATTTACAATTGGAATCATCAGTGCAACACCATGGAATATCTTTTATTTGCCAGATAGTCTCCTGTAGGTATGTGTCTAGCCTCAGGAATTTTTTAAAAATATATGCTCAAATTAGGTTGCATCTCTAAATATTTCTTTTTACTAAGCAGATTTGAATTTTTGTGTTATCCTTTTGTATTTACTTGTGAAATTTATTGAAAAAATTCAAAGCATCTTTAAAAATTATTTCAGTAATTCATATGTATATTCACATACACATATGAAAAATATGTATTTCTATATATATTAGAAAAAGTTTTATATTCATTTAACTGAGTTTACTTTTCAGGGACCAAAACATATAAAGGTAAATTGATAATTATTTTCAATAATTAAGGGGAAAGCAATTGTTCACTTTATTGAATTTATTATTGTATCTCAGTTATAGTCAAAGAAATGAAGAAATAGCTTTCCTTATGGTTGTGTTTTTCTTTCATAGTAAATGCTCTCTTAAGGATGTAGATATAGCAAAATGGAAGAAAAACAAGTATTAAAATGTTAAAAAATATTGCACAAACCCTTAAAAACTTACGTATGGAAGGAACATACCTCAATCCAAGAAAGGCTGTACATGGCAAACCTACAACCAATCAGACTGATTAGGGATAACTTGAAATCATTTCAACTGAGAATAGGAACAAGGTAAGGATGTACACTTTCACCACTCCTATCCAGTGTGGTATTGGACATCTTAGCTAGAGCAAGAAGGTAAGAGAAAAACATAAAAGACACCCAAATAAGAAAGGAGGAGGTCAGATTACCCCTGTTTATTGATGACTTGATTTTATATATTAAAACACCTGAAAACCTCATCAAAATAAAGTGTTAGAACTGATAAACAAGTTCAGTAAGGTCGCAGATAAAAAAGTTAACATACAAATAGTACTGATTGATATACCAATAACAAAATTCATGAGAAAGAAATCAAGAAGAAAAAACTTATTCACAATAACTACAAAAACATATATATCTAGGAATAATATAAGCTCTGTAATGAAAATTATAAAACACAGATGAAAGAAGTTGAAAATGATTACAAAAAAATGGAAAGATATCCAGTGTTTATGAACTAGAATTAAAATCTTAAAATGTTCTTACCACCCAAAGCAATCTACAGAATCAATGCATTTCATCTCGAAATATCAATGATATCCTTCACAGAAATCAAAGAAAACACTCCTAAAATTTATATGGAGCCACAAAAGATCCTAAATAGCCAAAGCATTCTTAAGGAAAAAAAAAAAAAACAAAGTTAGTGGCATATTACCTGACTTCTTATCATATTACAAAATAATAGCAAGTAAGACAGCATTGTACTGGCATAAAAACATACATAAACCAATGAAACAAAATAGAGAACCCAGAAATATTTACAGCCAATTCAGCTTTGCGAAAAGAAACAAATACATACATTAGAGGAAAGAAATTCTCTTTAATGAATGGCACTGGGAAGCTGGATATCCATATACAGAAGAATAAAACTAGACTACTGTCTCTTAACCTGTATAAAATCAATTCAAAATGACGAGATTATCTCAAACCAAAATGCTTTGACTCAATAAAGGAGACAATCAACAGAGGGAAGAGACAAACTGTGGAACAGGAGAAAATACTTGCAAACTATTCATTGGATGAGGAATTAATATACAGAATGCATAAGGAACTCAAACAATAGCAATTTTTTAAAAAAGTAATTAGATTTAAAATTACCTGAATAGACATTTCTCATATACAGATAGCCAATAAATAAATGAAATAATGCTCAAAATTATCACCAGGGAAATGCAAATTAAAATGACAATGAGATACCATTTTAGCCCCAGTTAAAACGTCAAAAAATAGAGAAAGGAGATCTTTCATATGTAGTGAGAACACAGATTAGCACTCCATTATGGAAAACAGCGTGGTGATTCCTCAGAAAACTAGAAATAGAATTGCCATCTAATCTAGCAATCCTACTATTGAATATGTACTCAGTGAAAATGAAATCCACATTTCAAAAAAAAACTTCATAGGTGTATTTCTTGTAGTACTATTCACAACAGCCAGAGTATGGAATCATTCTACATATTCACTGATGGATGGAGAAAGAAAATGGTAGATATATATAATGAAATGTTATTCAGTCATTAAAAATGAAATTCTGTTATTTGCTATAACATGGATAAAACTGTGAAAGACATTATTATGTGAGATAAGTTAGGCACAGGAAGATAAATAATACATGTTCTCACATACATGTAAAAGCTAAAAAGTTGATCTCATAGAAGTATAGAGTAATGGTTATCAGAACTTGGGAAAGGTGTCGGGGAGAGGAAATGGAGAGAAGATGGTTAATGAGTATAGGGATGCAGTTGGATAGGAGGAGTAACTTCTAATGCCCTATAGAATGTTAAGATAACTGTGAATTGATTCAACAATCAATTGTTTATTTCAGAATAGCTTGTAGAGAGTATTTTGAACATCCGTAACAAAAGGAAATGATAAATGTCTAGGTGATGGATATGCTATCATGATCAGATCTTTACACATTATACACATGTATTGAAATGTCATACCCCATAAATATGTACACTTACTGTGTGTCAGTTAAAAATTAAAAAATGAAACAGTAAAATTTTGTAAATATTAATTCAGCTTTGTAAGTTATTTATTCAGCACAGTAATGTGCCTGCTCTGCACTCAGAACAGTAGTATTTAAATAAACTAAAAGAAACATGTTTCTGCCAGACACAGTGGCGCACACCTGTAATCCCAGTAACTCAGGAGGCTGAGACAGGAGGATTGAGAGTTCAAAGCCAGCCCCAGCAAAAGTGAGATGCTACCCTGTCTCTAAATAAAATACAAAATAGGGCAGGGGATGTGGTAGTTGAGTTCCCCTGAGTTCAATTCCCAGTACCACAAAAAAAAAAGTTTCTAATTTAAATTTTACAAATTTGAAAATCAGTACTTCTTCCTATTAAAGGCATAATGTAAAGGGCTTAATACAATTATTTCCTCAGCAGTCTCTCATTTCATTACATAATTTTTGTCCTGAAAGAGACCTATACCAGAAGCTTAGTGGAAAACTTGAAACTATGATTTAGTGAAAAACTATTCCAGGAGTTCTCTAAATCTAAATTATGTAAATCTAAATTATGTAGCCTTCCAGAAAATACATTGACATTATTTTAAAATGATTACTGCAGCATTATTAGAGTGAAAAAATGTAATTAGCCTCTGTGTCCTTTTCATAACAGAGTATATCATACTCAGTAGGTATTCCTTATGTGGTAACTGGCTACCTGACTGTACCTAGAAAGAAGTGTTTTACTTTAAAAGTACATGTTCATTTAGATTTCAAAATAACATAGAATAATCAAGAAAAAACATCAATTGTAATTACACAATCAGCAAAAAACTGATTTTTTTTAATTGTTATTTTGATACCAGGGATTAAACCCAGATGCACTTAAACACTGAGCCACATCCCCAGCTCTTTTTCTTTTTTATCCTGAGGCAGGGTCTTGCTAAGTTGCTTAGGGCTTTACTAAGTTGCTCAGACAGGCTTTGAACTCATGGTCCTTCTGCCTCAGCCTCCTCAGTCACTGGGATTACCGGCATACACCACCATGCCCAACTGTAAATAACCACAGTTGTTATTTCGCAGATAGCTTTCTAGTCTTTTTTTTTTTTTTTTTTTAATTCTGTATGTTGTTTCTTGTTTCTTCAACCTGTCCCCATTGGATTATACTCTGCATGTTCTAACCTGCTTTTTCCACAATACTTTGAAAACCTCTTCCAGTTTCAACGCAAACTTTTCAGTAATTTTATTTTTATCTGTTAAATAGTAAATGCATTTTTAAATTTATTAAATCACTTTTGTATGCTTAAGAATGTTTCTCATGTTTTTGCTGTTAAAGCTGATATTATAATGAACACTTCGGTCTGTAAGGTATGGTGCAGTCATGATAAATTTCTTAGAATAAAATCAAAGCCAGTGGTTTCAATTAAAAAAAAAAAAAAACAAAACTTCATATCATTTAGCACATAAGACAGTTAAGTTCTTTTTTCCTTTTGACAGGATTCAACTGGAAGCTTTGTACTGCCCTTCCGACAAGTCATGTATGCGCCATATCCCACCACACATATTGATGTGGATGTCAACACTGTGAAGCAGATGCCACCCTGTCACGAACACATTTATAATCAGCGTAGATACATGAGATCGGAACTGACGGCATTCTGGAGAGCTACTTCAGAAGAAGACATGGCACAGGATACCATCATCTACACAGACGAGAGCTTCACTCCTGATTTGTATGTAATGCTCTGCCTTTTGACTTTAGCAAACTATTAATTATATCTTTTATGAGTAAAAACAAACACATTATGTTCTAAAGGAAAGAAATATCACTAGCATAATGATTCTTCAAAATATTTAATCAACTGTTTTTCTAAAATTCCGTTTTTAAAATTTTGTGTTTCCCCTAAAATAAGTGAAAATTAGCACTTAAAAGAAACATTTAAATACTTACTTACACATAGATACTGAGTTCTTAGACCCTGTAGTAAACAGTATGGTTAATAGTAGTCCATCAGACAGCCTCCCAGACCCTGCACTGCTTATAGTTTAGTGTATAACAATCTGAACAGGATCATTATATAAAATAATTCTAAGTCTTTTTTTTCTTGTACATAAATGTAAAATACAGCAGAACTGTTAAAATATATTAATATAGCGTTCTTTTATTTTGTGTTTTATATTACATGTAATATATTTTATATTTTTTTATTTGCCTTAGTCATTTCTTACCTCAAAGTGTGATCAGTGCACTAAAAAGAATAATGATGATAATTAAATATTGGTTGTGCATCAGTGAAAGAAAAAACATCATGATAAATCCACAGTTATAAAACTTAAAGAAATACTTAAATGGTGTTTTGAAGTTAGAAAAAGAATTGTATACTATTACTGTTCTTTTGAATCAATTAAAAGTGCTTGAAATAGTGCTGACACATAGAATATATTCAAAAAAACCTTAACTATAATAATCCAAATTTAAATGTATAAAGCAGCAGTAAAATTGGATGGAGCAGCCCTGTGCAGTGTTCATAAGGAAAATTTTGAGCTGAGGCAGCAGAATCATGTACACCAATAGCCACAGTAAAATGTTGACTGAAAGCACAGAAAAGGAACATCGTATCCAAGGGATCCCCAGCAACACATGTCTCTAGGTGTATAAAGATGACTTAATTAGGGTCATCTTTCTCAGGTCTCCAGTGTTCTGATTAGCTACTTAGAAAGTTTTAGAGGAATTGCTTCAGAAAAAAGCATTGGCAAAATGGAACTCCATGTCACTGAGTTTTCACGTTATTCATAGTTTGGGTACGGGTATAGACGTTCTCAAAATTAATCTTCATTTTCTAAAGGGTTTAGAAGATTTTTTCTTTTTCAGTTGATTGACTACATAGGAGCTCCATTAAGAGAGTTTAGTGAACTTTAGAATGAGTTTGCAACCATTTAGTGTTTTCATTTTGTTTTGTAGATATGTTTAAGCCAGCTATTCTTGTTTTGCTGAACATGGAATAATAATGTCATAAATTTAAAATTTTATTTACAAGTAAATGTTTTGAACATAAAATTGTCAGAAATAGTTTTAATCACAAGATTATGTGTAAATTTTGTCATAGATTCATTTTACCATTTGGTTTGTTTTAAACAATATTATCCACTTTTTCTAAGTTTTGGGGGCTGTTTTGTTTTGTTTTGTTTTCTTCTTTCTTTTTTCCTGCTCTGCTGAATCCAACCAAGTGACCTGCACATGCTAGGCAAGCATTCTACCTCATGTTAACTTTAAAATAATTTTAGTCATTGCCAATATATTAAAATTCAGTCACTGGAAATATTCTTTCCAGTACTTTGCTTCATATAATTCTTATATGATCAAGGTATTCATTCAATGAAACAAAACCAGAACACTGGGTTTCAATAGTCATAACCTTTCCTCAAAGCTTGAGAAGTGGTGCTGTCAATCCCCAGCCAGTAGTCATGAAATCATGATTTTCCCTTCTCAGTTCCTGCTGTATAGTTTCACTCATCTCCTAAATTAAGAAACTTGAGTTACTTTCTTACTTACTCTGTGCCACCTGTCTTCTTTTGTGTCCCTCCATTTAGTAGTATGATGATCTCTACTATTTTCAGTCTTTCATTTAAAAAATCACTTGGTTTATTGAATGTTATATTACCTCTCTGACCTGAATATAGCCGAGGGAAGATGGAAGAGAAAAAAGACAAAAGGTGGTGAGGCCTGGGAAGAAAACAGTCTTTTGTTTGTTTTAGCATCTGGTATGTCCTAGGTACTCCGTTAGGCACAAATAATTTCATTGGCCATGGCCAGGGTAGATAACACTTTCTTAGGTTGCTGGCTTTTTATTTGCAAATTGTGGCCTCTTGATTCAAACCCAGAGGTTATGTTGCCCATTATCAACTGGGTTTATTCTTTGATCCCACTCAAATGTTTCTTAGATTTTGTCACTGGTTTGTTTTAGTTTTTGGTGATAGTATTAGTGTTTATTTTTGCTGCTGGTATTTTTGTGTGTATGTTTGTGAGATTGTAAGAATTAGTAATTATATTTATTAATTGTCTAAGACTTTTTTTGTTTTGTGGGTAAGATGAGAGGTCTGAAATAGATTAATAGATATATACATACCCTTCCTGGTATATTGTATATATTTCATCACAATCATGATTGCTGTTGAAGTAGTTCCATGGTGTGAGAATACTCTTTAGAGAAAATAATTAATATGTTAGCCTGATAAACACCAATAATGTGCAAATATATCCTTGAGTTTTAATCTACTTGTGTATTTTTTTATTTTATTTATTTATTTTTATCTATTCATTTTTGGTGTTAGGGATTGAACTCAGGGCCCCATGCGTGCTAAGCACACATTATCCCACTGAACTCCCCTCTAGCCCCTGGAAATATATTTTCTATCTCCAAATATGTATATCTATACTCTGACATATATTTATGCATGATATCCCTTTTATATGAATTTAACTTATTAACTGGAGTGAGAGGTTGTAGAAAGTCTTAAATAGTCATTTCAACATTTGGACCTTTTTCTTTTCTTCATAGGAATATTTTCCAGGATGTCTTACACAGAGACACTCTAGTAAAAGCCTTCCTGGATCAGGTAAACATGGAACCAGCCATTGTCAGAATGATGAAATGTTTTCTTTTAAAACATATCATATGGTGCTTGTGCTATATATTTAAAGCATCATGGAATTAAGTCCTTGTCTTTTTGTAGTGCCTATTTTATGATCTTTTAAAATCTTTATTATTAATAATTTTTTCTTTTGAATTATTAGTAGGGAGTAGCCTGTACATTAACAATTAAAGATTCAGCATTCCAACTTAAAATAAATATTTTAATTTCAAGTACTAGCCTCACTCAAGGGGTTTTGGGTATTTTTGTTTGTTTGTTTGTTTTGTTTTTTGAGGGAAGGGAGGTTGTTTATTTGCCTTAATTGATCCAAAAATGTTCTTAAAACTTGGTATACTTCTATATAAATGATAACATTTCTATTGTCTCATTTAAAAAAAAAATCTACTTAGTTATACTTTTGAAGAAAATGATAGATTACCTGGGACTTATTTCTTACATAATAACACTTTGTTGTAATGTTTATTCTGGGGATCAGGCCAAGAAACTTGTAGATGTTACTTTGAAATAATGAGATCCTTATGTTAACTGGAAATTTTGAATTCAGGTCTGTGTAGTGTGTGAAATATTGCAAAGTTCAAGGATAATTTGTAGTCATGCAATTTCCATGTTTCTCAAGCTGAAATGAAAACCCTTCCACTCTACCCCTACATAAGCACATATACTCCCACCCACGTTAGAGTATAGATATGTATTTCAAAACCATAGACTAAGCATGGCCCAACCTGTGGGAGCTTCAATTTTAAGATTTGATTAGAAAAATTTTTATAATACAATATGAAATAACTTATATAATGATTTTTCATAATAAAATAAATGGTCATGGATATATTTTGATATAGAATGCAGAATTTGAGTGTATCAAAATGGATAAAATAGGAAATTCAAAAAACTCAGATTGCTTTCAGACCAGTGCTGCCACTACACTCCTGTCTGTTGGAGGGCATCAGTGGAAATGGCTCTAATCTGCATTCTCTGCCAGGTAACTGTCGACACTGTCACGGAGGTATGCTGTATACACAGAATGGTAGGGATCTGTGTTAAAATGCTTCATTTTTCTGCAGGTCTTTCATTTGAAACCTGGTTTATCTCTCAGGAGTACTTTCCTTGCACAGTTTCTGCTTGTCCTTCACAGAAAAGCCTTGACACTAATAAAATACATAGAAGATGATACGTGAGTAACAGTCCTGTACACAAGAAAATTTGTGTGTTAAAACTTTTTTTGTTCCCTTTTGATATTTTCTGTGTTTTAATGTTTGCTTGTTTTGTTTTGCTTTGTTTCTTATTATTTGTAGGCAAAAGGGGAAAAAGCCCTTTAAATCTCTTCGGAACCTGAAGATAGACCTTGATTTAACAGCAGAGGGCGATCTTAACATAATAATGGCTCTAGCTGAGAAAATTAAACCAGGCCTACATTCTTTTATCTTTGGAAGACCTTTCTACACTAGTGTACAAGAACGAGATGTTCTAATGACTTTTTAAAGGTGTGATTTATTAAGTATATTTCATCACAATCACAGTTGCTGTTGAAGTAGTTTCATGGTGTGGGAAGCATCATTCCCCCAGGTTTATACCTCTAGAGTCCTACTCAGCATTGCAGTTAAAGTTAGTTACACTACAGTTGCCACAAGAGGTCTGTAGGGGTTGTCAGGTGCATCATTACATTGAATGTCTCTCTTCCTAGATGTTCCCTTTTCTGTTTACAATTATAATAAATATTATTGCTGTCTTTTAAAGATATTAAAATAATACATAAATTTGACCACAACTACTGTTTTTCTTTTAAACTTATGATTCATGGTTTACATGTATCAAAGTAAAATCTGAGTTAGCTTTTGCAAATATAGTAATTGGCTTTACATTGTTTAGTGTTTGTTGGTATGTAGGATTTCTTGTAAGACTTTTGCAATCATCCACAAATTTAGAGCATTTAAATTTTTCAGTTCCACAGAAAGGAAATTAGCTTGAATATAGGTTTTTAGGAAGAAGATATTGATCTCAATAATCAGCAACTATTGAAATTAATTATTAGATCGTACTTTGTAGTAGTCCTTAGATTCAGTCCATATAAAAATGTCAAGCACTTATGTGCAATCCCTGATTATGGTAAACTCAGTATGGTTTTTGTTTGTTTATTGTTGTTGTCAATATCCTATAAGGTTGAACTCTGTCCACAAAAATATAGGAACTGAATTGTTTTAGTGGTTGTTGTCAACTTTTAATTTAATTTTCATTATTTTCAAGCCAAATAGAAATGTGCACCTCCTGTGCCTTTTTCCCCCCTCTTGGAAAATATAATTACTTGGAAAAAGTTCAGATTCTACTCGTCAGTCATTTCCATTGTATTTCCCTCCTACAGACCCTACCATGTACCTGGTTTGGCAGTCATGATGACTCCAGGTTTGTTAGAGAATGCACTAACTAATAAGATCTTTAGAGAACAGAAAACAGTTTTTGTCGTCTTCCTCCTTTTATTTCTGCCCACATTTTTGAAGTTGTTGCCTTGCTGCTTGAATCACATAAGGGCAGTGGGAGAAACTTCACTGAAGTGATATTTTTCTAGGTGCTACTTTGTCAGAACTAAGTGGTCTATTTCTTTACTTTCCTAAATGTGTTTGGCTATAAAATAATTAATATAATTCTGTTCTAGAAAAGTGTTAACATATGAGTATATTAAACACAACATTATTTTATTTAAAACTGGAAGTGATTTGAAAGGGAAAATATATTTAGATGACAGGTATAAAATTGATAGAGCTTTTCTGCTCCCACTTACAAAATTTAATGAAAAAGGTATATTCTATTCTGCAAGGTCATAATAGCTTTTGCATGATGAGTCAGAAAGAGGTAGACATCTTATACACTGAACAATATGGATATACTACACGTAGCTCTGTCACGATAATTTTTGTAGATACCATCTTTTAGTGTCCCATGTGTACTCAGTGCTTTTATATGGTAGATTCCTGTTTAAGTACTGACTTATTTTCTTTTGCTGGTTTATTATATTGTTGTGTAGAATGTAAGATGTACAGTGAAATAAGTTATTAAAGCATGTGTAAACATTGTTATGTATCTCTTCTCCTAGTTGGAGAGTTTTGAATAAAATATCTTTGAAATTTTGTCTCTTTCAGTTATTGTTCAAGAAAAAACACTGTTATGATATCGGAAGACTGATTAGCTTCTAGTTTGGCTGACAGTCATGTTGAATCTAAGCTATCTTTCTTAATTTTCTATTTGCAAAGAAAATATATTTAAAGGTACTGTATGGTACTGCAATCTTATGTTTAAAAAATAAAAAAGTGTTTTGTTTAACTTCCAGGATTGCATTTTGATTTTTCAGTTACATGTTTCAAATGTAAAATAGTATTTAGATAAACTTTTTAAAGTTTGCTGTTATAATGATACTAATATTACCCAAAGTCACTAAGTCCAGGCATTTGGTATAGGTATCCAAGGTAAAAATACAATTAATCTGAACTCTTTAATTTGGAAAGCAAAAAATAGGATTAACATTTTCACTCCAAGGAAAAAATTTCATCTATAAATATAGCAGTTGGGTTGAAAGATTTCTTTAAAACAAAACTGATTTACCAAGCACAAACTGATTTGTAATTCCTGCATCTAAGTAGGCCCAAGCAGAAAGATAACAAGTTCAAGGCCAACCTTAACAACTTAGTGAGACCTTGTCTTAAAACAAAAAGTACAAAGTTCTGGGGATGTAGCCCAGTGGAAAAGCACCTGAGGGTTCAATTCCCAGTATTTCCACCCTGCAAAAAATAAAAATAAATAAAACCTGACATTTTATCTGTAAAATTTTCAGAGAAGAAACCAAAGCTTCATGCAGTGCTGGTATATATGCACACAGGAATTTTATTCAATCATAAGAATGAAATTATGTCATTGGCAGGAAAATGGATGGAACTTGAAAACATTATGCTAAGTGAAATAAGCCAAACTCAGAAGGTCAAGGGTTGTATGTTTTCTGTCATGTGGAAGCTAGAGAGGAAAAAGCAAAAGAAGGATGGGGGGACTCATGAAATTTGAAGGAAGATCAGTATAGCAGAATAAAGGAATCAGGGGGAGGAAGAAGGGGAGGGAAAAGGGCAATATCAGGGAATGATACTGGCAAATTATATTGTTAAATTTTGAGCATGTATGATTATGTAATAATCCCACCATTATGTACAATTTTAATGAACAAAAAATATGAAAGAAAAACATCTTTACAGTGGTATACTTCTTTCTTTCTTTGTACTGTAGTGGCCTCACATTCTACCTCTCCTTATGTTATAAACTCAACATTTATTTTTACTTAAACACAATTATTTTAAGAGATTTTACTTATAAGTGTTCTAAACATTACAATTAAAATAAATTAATGCCAAATAATCTCACATATATGTGGGATCTACATATTGTACATCATAATGTATTTAATTTTTGTCAATTAAAAACTTGAGTCTGAGATAGATTGTATAAAAATCAAGATCCAACTGTAGGCTGCCAACAGAAGTGCACCTTAAAAATAAAGGTACAGCAGTGTACACATATAATCCCAGCCTCTAAGGAGACTGAGGCAGGAGGATGAAAGTTCAAGGCCAACATGGACAACTTAGCAAGACCCTGTTTCAAAATTCAAAAAGTTTTTAGAGGGCTAGGGATGTAACTGCAGTGGTAGGGTGCCCCTCAGTTCAATCCCTAGAAACAAACAAATGGCAAATGGACGAAATATAAAGGAAAGGGAAAGAACACCATGCTAATGTTAATCAAAAGAAGCTAGGGTAGCAATATTCATATCAACAAAAGTAGATTTCAGAGCAAAGGATAGCACCAGGTATTATGATTTTGGATCTGTAATGTCCTCAAAAGTCTCGTGCTCAGAGGTGGCGCTTTTTAGAAGTGATTTGATCATGACGGCTCTAACCCCATCAGTGGATTAATCCAGCGATGGCTGAAAGGACTACTGGGTGGTAGGACCTATTTGGAGGAAGTAGGTCACAGAGGGCATGCCCTGAAAGGTTTCTCTTCTCCCTGCCCCCCCCCCCGCCCCCGGAGCTTTCCTCTGCCACACCCTTCCAGTATGATCTGCGTCACTGAGGCCCAGAGCAATGGGGCAACGGACCATCTACTGTATCTTCTGAAACCGTGAGCAAAAATAAATCTGTGCTCCTCCAAGTTGTTCTTGTGAGATATTTGGATCACTGTGGTGAAAAGTTAACTAACACACTAGGGATAAAGAAGGTCATTTCATGATAAAAGGGTAATCCATTAAGAGAACAGAGAAAAAAAAACAAAACAAAAAAAAATAGCAATGCTAAATGTTTACCTAATAACCATTTCAAAATACATGAAGCAAAAACTGATAGACCTGCAAGAAAAAAAAATCCATTATCCATAATTTTAGTTGGAGATTTTAATGCCCTTCTCTGAATGTGTGATAGAATAAGAATACACAGAATCAATGAGGATATAAAAGACTTCAACAAGACTGTCACCAAGTAGACCTAAGTGACATTTGTAGAACACAGCAGATTCTTTTCAAGAGTACATGAAATGTGTACCAAGACATACCATATTCTGAGTCATAAAACAAGTCTGAATAAAAGGATTCAGCCAGACAAAGTATGTTCTCAGCCACAGAAGAACTAAATTATAAACCAATATATCTGGGAAAACCTCAAAATGTGGAAACTAAATAGCACTTTTTAAAAATTAGAAAATGTCTAAATTGTGTGTATTTGGGAGCAAGGTAAAATGGATTGGAGAACAAATAGTGAAGCACCAGAGTGTTCTGAAATGATTTTTACAAAGTGGAACTCAATCTGCCTTTGATTTCCCCCTCATCCTTCAACCATTTTCACATTGATAATAGCGTGATCATTCTGAAATTAAATTAATTACTTCTGCTTAATGAATCTTGAGCACTTACAGAATTAAGTCCAAATTCAGCAACACCATTTCTGTTCATCCCTCTGACCTTCCTTCTCCAGGTCCACCTAGTGCATATTTGTCACATTTATTACATAATTCCCTGGCTTGTCCATCTCCCCAGCTGTGTTAGGTCTATGCTAGCACAGAGATCTATTTAAAAAATTATGCTTTTCCATTCAGGTATTTCAGTGGCTACATGATGCTGGACATAGGGCATGCTTCCAGAAAACATTAGTTGAATGAATGAATATAGTGAATATAATAGACATTATTTTCTTTTTCCTCTTCGAAAAGAACAATTTCCTGCAAATTGAGGAAATTACTTTCTGTACATAATCAGCCTTTTTTTTTTCCACAAAGACCTTCATTGAAATTAAGCCTATGCATAACCTAGCTCTAAATTTTCAAAGACCTTAGACCATGATGTTCAATCTTTTTGAAGTGGTAATGCCTTAGCATTTTCCATTTCTGCATTTGTGCCTATCATCTCCTGCTGAAATGTTCTTTTCAAATTGGATAATAAAGTCCTAAGCATTGTTCATCAGGCCAGTTAGGATGATGGTAGGTATCCATCTGTGGAGTGTGGACATTCAAGGAATCTGATCTGTATTTAGAAAATCATTCCTGAACTCGTAGTTGGCTCAAACTGGCACCTTCTGGCATCTGCTGTGGGTGGGGAATGTGGAATGCTTTGAAAGCTGAATGGGTTCCTCAAGTTTTAAAATTCTCTATGTCTAAAGGAAAACAGCATTCATTGTGTAAAAACACCATTGTTTGTTTTTTTCTGCTTTTCTATTCTTTGGAGTTTGAATCTGCAAAAACACTCACACCCAGCATTTTGCTTTATGTACCTCTCTGACATTTCTGGAGTTGTGAGTGATGTGGAAACCTTTTTATTGTTCTTGTTCAGAACAAATGGGAAAAAAAGTCATTTTTAATGCTTATATGAATTCTCCGGAGAAAGAATATGTTTCTGTTTGTAATTGTAGTCAAAAATAGAATTGTTCGGAGGAAGGGAACTTGGGATGGGACATCGAAGGTTCAAATGCCTGTTTTTGTACTACCCACTGTATGACTTTAAGCAAAGTATTTACTTCTCTGTGCTGCTTCAGTATCCTCACTTATTCAATAGGAATAAGAATAGAGCCTACATCATAGGACCACTTGAATAATAACCGGCTTAATACATATAGAATACTTGGAAAAATAGTAACTGTTCTGCAGCTATTATTATCATTGTCATTATCACCATTAAGCAATTAAATTTAGAGTTCCCACATCTGATTATTAGATACCCCCTTGGTAGCAAGATAAGTTTATTAGTTTGAACCCATCGCTGCCTTGCACAACAGAGAGCATTGCCTTAGGTGAAAGTTGTTGTAGGGAGTGAGACAGTGAATGTGAGGCACGGTCCAGGAGCCTCGCCTTGCTTTTCAGTTCTAATGTCAGGATTAGGACCCATCATGCCTCATTAATTCATCAGCCTCCATCCTTCTGGTCCAGGATTTCACCCATTCACCTCCCTACACCCCCTTTCCTAATCCATATTCTCCACAGAAGGCCAAGTGATGTTTAGAATAGAAAACTGATCTCTTCACACACTCAGTGACAACCTTTGACAGAAGATAAAGTCCACACTCCATGGTGAAGCATAGGGGCCTTTGGGGTCAGACCCCAGCACACCTCTCCAGCTTTTCCCCTCATCACTTACATGTGTGGAGCCCTGATGAGCTCTTGTAGTTTCCCCAAATCACCTTGCTTTTCTGGACCTGTGCATATATAAGCTGCTTTCACCAGCTAGAATCTCTCTCCATGTAACTGGGTAAATTTCACTTGTCAGGATTCACCATAGGTGGGTCATATTCTTCTAGGACCCTCCCTTAACTCTGGATTTAGAATATTCCAGATATGAAGCCTCCCTGAGCCAGAGACCTACTCTGTGCCCTAACTTCTACCTAATTGCCAGGCACATAATAATTTTATTAAACACATGTTGAATTAATTACTCTCTACTGAGGGCTCTTAGTTCCTGTGCTTATAGTTCTAGCAGCACTTAACTCATTATTATGCACCATTATTATGAGTTTGTTTGTATCTCCTATTAGACTGAGCTGTGCATGGCTGGGTCCTTGTCTCCCTAGCTTGCAACATAGTGCCTGCTATGAAACAGTAATTTACTAAGTTCTGAGTGTATGAATAGTATGTACATCTGTTAAACTCAGGTTTAAAGTTCTGAAGCAAATTCTGAAGCAAAGGGATTTATGAATCCCCATGACAGTTCTTGGATGTTATCCCAATTACACCACTGAAATTATAAGCAAAAATTTGCATACATGTATATTTTTCTGAGGGGTGGGGTTTTTTCCCAAAACCTTCCTCAGATATTTTTCTATAACCATCAGATTCTCAAAGGGGTGTCTGATCCTCCAAAAGATAAGAATCTATGTCCTAAGGAATTATTTTTAAAAATTAGTTGTTAAAATGTGTGCAAGGTAGCCTAATGATTGGTCCTCAGACCTTTTGACCCGGATGAGGCTTGTGGCTCTGCACCCTGACTGCCTCCAGTCTCTAGTGGTCTCCCTGCTGCTGTATTGTAGCAGTTCCAGTTGGCAATAGAGGCTGTTTCTTCTGGATGAACATCCAGCCCCACCCCCAGCCCACCCTACCCCCCTATATGTGTAGGAGCAGTTTGAGACTCATTTGCAGGGTCTTCTAGGAGAATCAAAGATTTAAGGCCCTGGAACTAGTACCATATAGTGTCTTATCCCAGCATTCAGGGCATAGAGGATTTTTTGTTTTTGTTTTGTTTTGTTCGAAGCTGAGAACCTTCTTTGATCCAGTTTGGCTAGACATTTTCTCTGACTTCTCTCAGTAGAATAGGCTATTTTTTTTTTTTTTTTTTTTTCCTGGCTTCGACTCACAAAACAAGAGGAGACTAGAGCTTCTCTAAGGAGCTAAGAGGAAAAAAAGTTTTAAAAATAACTTGACCAAGTATATTCATCTGGCGAGGGCAATCTCACTGCATAAAATAAACTTTAGAGTTTCGCAATAGCAGTTCCTGAAAATGTAAACAACCCCAGGGTCCACATGAGCAAAATCACTTGCCGAATAGAAAGAGCCCCTGATCCAAATTCTGCAGAAATAACACCTTATAAAACTAAGGGTCAATGACCTTATGTGGAAACAAGGAGGGGGCAGGGGCCTAGACCCTACCCAAAGGCAGTAAGAAAGTCTTATGTCTAAATTCTGGAAAAACTGCCTTTCCAAATCAAACGCTAGAATGGTGAAGGGTGGAGGGGCTACTGTCTGAGTCCCAGGCTCTGGCTCAGACTCTGCCAGGCCCCTGCCTTCCCCAGGGAAAGCCAGATTCTGCATACTCTCATGAAGTCAGAGGAAGCCCCTGCAGGTTTCACCATGTGTTCTGTTGACAAAATAATGGTTTCATTGAAACTGTAATAACATACTTAGCCAACAGAGCTCAAGTTATTATAATAACTTTGTACCCAGTCCTAGTTTTTTGACCATCACTATACTATGTTCTTTCTAATGAGGCCCATACCATACTAATATACTTATACTGAGTTTGTCTGGACACCAGAATAATACATGCTATAGATAATAAGTGCAATTATCATATTTGTAGGGCTCGCCTTCAAAACAAAGTATGTTCTCATTCCCTTAGTGGTGTTTCAGATCCTTTTTATGTGGGGAACATTGTGTTGGATTCATATCTTAGAATGGACAGAACTTGGAGAAATTAAAGAAAAGGCACAGAAAATTATCTTTAAGATTTAAAAGTGCAACCTATGGCTGGGTACAGTGTGCACACCTGTAATCACAGCACCTCAGTATACTGAGGTAGGAGGATTGTAAGTTTGAGGCCAGCCTCAGTAACTTTAGCAAAATCCTGTCTCAAAATAAAAAATGAAAAGGGGTGGGGATGTTGCTCAGTGACAAAACACCCCTGGGTTCAATGCCCAGTACAAAAAAAAAAAGGAGAGAGAGAGAGAGAAAGAGAAAGAGAGAGAGAGAGAGAGAGAAAGAGAGAGAGAGAGAGAGAGAGAGAGAGAGAGAGAGAAGGAAGGAAGGGAGGGAGGGAGGGAAAGATGCAACCTATGGAAAAATGTGGTTAAAGAATTTTCAATCCCCAGAGATCTTGAAAAGACAGGGGTAAACTTTAACATTTTATTTCAGGGATACAAAGGAATAAAAAGAATCATGGTTAAATTATCAACACTTATTGAATAATGGCTTTGTGCCATGTCCTTTACAGGCAGTTTTTCATTTAACTCTGATAATAACTTCCTAAAATAAATACACATAGCATGTGAGATCACTGATCATTGGTTAAATGATTGTCCAAATGTGACCTTTTTTTCACACCCTGTTTATTTCCTTTCTCAATCTGGAAGTTGGATTGTGTGTTCCCTCTCAGTGGAACTTGGACATGACCACTGACTCTCTCTGGTCAATGAAACATGAACAGTATAAATCACTTTTAGATGAACAGTTCACGAGACAATATGGAAGTAGGTGCTCTGCCTACTTTTCACTTTGCCACAGTGGCCATTAACTCTAGACGGAGACTGCTCTTCAGCCTAGGGTTCACCGAGGAAGATACTAGAGCAGAGCTTCTGTTCCAGCTGCCATCGAGGTGTGCATGTTGCATAAGCAAGACATTAAACTTTGCAGTGTTAGCCAATGGAGTTGAGAGATTTAGTAGTCATGATTCTCCACCAAAGCAGAACCAATAAGAGATTATCTCTGTATGCATCTATCCATACAGAGACTTCTTATGGAATTTGACCCACACGTTTATAGAGGCTGAGAAGTCCCACAGCCTGCCATCTGCAAGTTGGAGAAGCAGAAGCATTTGACTAATGGCATAATTTAGTCAAAGGCCTGAGAATGGGTGTGTGTTGTGGGGGCACTGATGGTATAAGTTCCAGAGGACAATTGCCCAGGAACCAGGCAATGTTCAAGGACAGGTGAAAAAGTATTTCCCAGCACCAGAAGATAGAACAAATTTTCTTTTCCTCTCTCTTTTTTTTTTTTTTTTTTTTTTTTTTTTTTTGTTGTTGTTTGCTTGTTTTTTTCAGACTCTCAGCACATTGAATGATGCCCTCACCCACTGATGAAGAGGTCTTGTCTCCTGCAACTGCTAATCTCTCCCAGAAACACCTTCACAGAGACACCAAGAAATAATGTTTTACCAGCTATCTGAGCACCCCTTAGCTCAATCAAGTTGACAGATCAGGGGTTTGTTTCTATAGCAAAACTTGACTGACAGACCAAGTCACCCAGATGATTAGAACTTGACCTTCTTCCATTGCAAATATCAGACCCTGTACTAACTCAGTGCTGTCTTCCAGGTGAGGAATGATAGTCAAATGGCTTCTACCTAATTTCAGGAGGAGGAAAAAGGGTCATTATCTGCAGTGACAAAAATTGAGATTCCTCAGGGAGCAGATTGGGACTGATGAATAACAAGAGAAGTGAGGAAGCTCTGAGGAATTTGTACCGAAAACTTACTCAGAAGGAAAAAAATGATTAATATTTTAATGTATTTCCTTCCGAGCACGTTTAATCCACACTTGAATGTTGTTTCTCAAAGGAAGTTCTACATAGGAAGTACTTCTTAAAAGATTTCCTAGCTTGGAAACCAGTGTCTGTTTCAGGGCCTCCCTCTGAGCTCATTTTTCTTATAGGCCTCACAACAATAACCTCTTCCCCTAGTGGTCAGCACACAAGATGGTCTTCATTTCCACTCTACTAGGAATCAAGTACTGCAGTTTGGATTTTCCCAAATTTACCTGAGACAAGGACTGGAGTGCAGTTAGTTTATATAAGAGGTGATTCCATGAGAATAGGCAGACTGGAACACAAAGGAAAAGCCAATGTAAGAATAAATTTGGCAAGTGATCACTTCAGGCAACTGGTGCTAAATTTTGCTTGGGTCTCTAAAAAACATGAAAAAGGCCTCCCATGATCACACACCTCGAGTGTTCATTCACTGGTCTCATTCTACATTTGGCTGTCCCTAGAGAATGTGACCAGCCTCCCTCACAGCCACACAGACGCTGTGCTGGCTCCTGGGCTGAACAAGATCCTGCAGCTGTGGGAACAGTATTGCAGCAGACAGCAAAAGTATGCCTGGTGTGCACCTGAGGTCTAGGAACTGGCCATGTCACACATGCACTCAAGTAAAAAATGTGTTGAGAGCTGTGACAGAGCACCATCTTTGCTCTACTGCACCAGACCCTAATCCCTAAACAGTAGTATCAGTAATTTTAGGCCTGATGGATACGAGAAGACACCAAGTCATGGTTTAGAGCACCCAAGAAGCACAGTATAAATCTCAGATAAATTTCCCCTTCTCTAAAATGTGGGTGTCACATTTTACCTACCAGCCAAGGTCATTGGGAGGATTAGATGAGCTGATATATGTGAAAATTTCTGTGCCTCGAACAGTCTTAGCAATAATAGATACTCCAGAAATATTAGTTCCCTGCCCTTTACCTTATATATGTGTTCTGGAGCTGCACTAGATACTTAGGCAAATGGTCTTGAGGGTCCTTCCAACTCTTCACTGAATGATTCTGAGATTTCTCCTGCGGGTTATGAATTGTATTAGAACTCACTGCGGCAAGTGACAGAAACCCAACTCAAACTAAAGAAGAAAGGAAACTACTGACTCTTGTAACTGGAAATTCCAGGATTGGCACTGGTTTCAGGCACTACTAGGTGCAGGAACTCAAATAATGTCACCAATGCTTTCTCTCTGTGTCCCCCTCAGTTGTTTCTTTTGCTGCTTCTGTTCTCAGTTTTATAGCTTGGTTTGCCCTTATTCAGGAGTGGTGAAGGGGGGATGTTTTAGACATGGAGAACTCCAGCTTCTATTATCCTTGCTTGGTGACCTCAGGGCCCATGTATGAAATCTTAGGGAAGACTCCAATTGGTGCTGCTTGGCTCAAGTACCTACAAAATGCCTGGAAGGTGGGGCCCTTGAAATTCCTGGAACCTGCTGGAACCCCAAGGGCTGGGGCAAAGTTTCTGTGCCAGAGGAAGGATGTGCAGAAAAGCTGCAGTTTGGCACATTTCACTAAGACAAAGTGAGAGGAGGGACACAATGAAGAGGAGGAACACAGAAATGGACAGAAGACGTCCTGGCAGACCAGCCATTGCTTGCTACTGGCAGTTGAGGGGAGAGTCACCCTGGTAGGCCCCCATAGTCATACCACACTGGGGAGGCAGGATCCATTTATAACTTCTGCCAATGCCAGCAGAATTGCAGAGTTCCAGCCAGGGGCTGAATGGGGCCCAATGCTGAGCTTCAAAACAGAGCTGTTCAGGAACAATGCAAGGACTCAGCACATTCATTTGGTATCAAACAAAGCCTAACTGTGTCACCCTCTCCCTGGGTCCTGTATGAGGTCCTCGGTGAGACAGCTAGTGCTTTGGGAAATAAATAGGAAATGTCATATCAGGGTAGCTCACCCCAGGTGTCTTAGACTCAATACAAATATTTCCTATGACCTTTTCTCTTTATTACTATAAAAATGAAATTTAAAAAAATTTAAATAGATAAAGAAGTATAGGGAAGAAAAAACTACCTGTTATTGGGGCTGGAGTTGTGGCTTACTTGTAGAGCACTTGCCTGGCAGGTGTGAGGCCCTGGGTTTGATACTCAGTACCACATATAAATAAATAAATGAAAGATTCACTGACAACTAAAATCATATATATATACATGTGTATATGTATAAAGAAACACCTTTAAAAAAACTACCTTTTATGATTTCATCCAGAAAACTATTGTTGACATATTGGTATGCATACTTTCAGGTCCTTTTCCATGAATTTCCACAATGTTGTCTTTTTAAATATTAAAAACTGGGATCATATGTTACATGCTGCTTTATAACAAGCTTTCTTTACTGATATCTATCTAAAATACATAAGAAAAACCCACAAATCCTAAAGAGTTAGCTCGTTGAATTTATGTTCATTGTTTTTAATAGCTGTTTAATGTTCTGTTGTTGACCTCTACCAAAATGTATTTCATCAAGCCATTATTTATGAATATTAATTTATAGACAAGTTTATTCTAGTCTGTCAAACATTTATTGACTGCGTACAAGCCAAGGCTTAATAGTCATAGCCTCTACATTATCTGTATCAGTTACTTTTGCCACAATAATACTATATAACAATCACTGCAAAATTGAGTGACTTAAGGGCTGGGTGCAGCTCAGTGGAAGAGTGTGAGACCCTTGCTCAAGTCCTAGCAGCAAGTAACAACAACAAAATTCAGTGACTTAAACCACAACCAATTATTTATCAATGCTCAAGAACATGAATCAATTGGGCAGTTCTGCTAAAAGGGGTCAGACTCAATGAATTTTAGCTGGACTATGTGTGAGGCAAAAGGAAAAAGGTAAAAGCAATGAGTTTCAGTGTATTCTTTCAAAACTCCAAAACTGAACCAAGGAATGAGGAAATTGCAGGTAGGATTAAGAATGAAGTGGTTTGGGCAAACAAACTTCTCAAAAGGAAGGAATTTTTAAAGAGATTATGCCAGACTCCTCTGTCATCAGCCAAGAAGGTTCAGTGAACTATAGCCTGGGGCAGGTTGGTGGGGGAGGTGGTGGAGTAGAGGTAGGGAAAGAAGGCAAGGAGGAGAGGCAGAAGAGTGCCATGATCACTGGTCAATGCCAACAGTGGAGTCTCTTCCCTAACCAAGAAAAATGCCTGGCCTGAAAGCCAGGAGATCTAGGTTCTAATATTGGTGCTGCTACAAACAAACTGAGACTCAGACTGGTGGTTGGTGTATCTGGGTCTCCATCTTTGTCATAGGGGGTCAGGGTTGTGGAGATCCTTTCCAGCCCCAGGTTTCTCAGGATTCTCTGTGAGGTGTGTTCTTCTTTTGGCTTCTGGGGCTGCTAGTGTGAGCAGGAATGAGGAGCCACTTCAAACCTGAAACCTGAGTTACCATGAGCTAGGGAAACAAACAAACAAACAAACAAAAACCAGAAAAAGAATACAGGAAAGGGGATGAACATGTAATTCAATTTTATAAAAAAGAAGAGTTGTTCTTCTAGGGTACTGGGTAGAAATCTTGATGAATTACCGAACTGTGGTAATGCCCTTTGGAGCAAGGTATTAAAGAAAGGAAGAAAAAAGACAAAGGAAAGGAGGGGAAAGGGAGTAATAAAAGAAGGGAGGACAGGAGGGAGGAAGTTAGCTAGTTCTGGATTCATGTCTACAGAGCATTAGGCAACAAGACATGGGAAAAATTTTACTAAAACTTTTCCAAAACTCTTTTCTGAGAGATGTTTTTCATCTGAAAGCATCATCAAGGCTGTTAAATACCCAAGGCAAGTCTCTTGTATTGCTGAACATGCAATGCAATCACAATTGAGGCTGGCCAGAAGCCATTTAGAAATTCAATAATTTTCAGCCCAAGGGGATTTCCAATTGGTGAAGTAGCTTCTTAAAAGGAACTTATTACTGAACAGTGTATCAAACCTAATTGGAATCTTGAGAAAACAGAATCCTGAGTCCATAGAACAGTTGAATGCTGAAGATGATCACAATGAAAGGTACTCTCACTTTTGTCTCTTGCCTTAATTATGATGTGAAAGAAAAAAAAATCTTCTTTATTTTCTTATGACAGGAGGATAGTGGGGTGGTTTGGAGAAGTTTTTTCCAGTTCATCAAAAGCTGCCTTCAGTCTGACAGTAGAACATTTACTTCCTTTATTTTTTTCCCCACAAGCATTCAAGGAAGTTTGAGGAGATAAAAAAGACTCCTTTGTTTGCCATACAAGGTGGTTGGGGATTGATGATTCATTTGTTCATAATGGTGGTGGTCACTGATCATAAAAGCAATAAAATAAATATTTATCAACTTAAGAAAGTTGCTTGACATCCTCATTATCCTCCCTTGGGAAGAAGGGTATGGGTACGTCAAGTCGGAAGCCTCCCTGATGCACTAGCTTCTGCTCTTATCTTCCTATGCTTTTCTGAATTCATTACTTTGAGAGCATGAGTTCCCAAAACTACTAAGCACACACAGTGGTCGTATTTTCCCATTTGGGAAGGATACTAAAGTTTCACTCTAGAGCTGATTTGGGGGATCTAGCCTAGGGTGTCTTCAGATGTGATTTCCTTACAAACTGATTCTCCTGGAAACTAACCATCCTCAGACAATAACTAAACCACCCTGTTTCATGATGAGGGAATTCCTGTGCATCATTAAAAGTACGGAGGCAGACCACCATCATACCAGGAGAGTCACTCATTAAAATTCAATTTTTTTTTTTTTTTTTTTTCAAAAGGAAGACACAAAGTCTAGTTGGAAGATCTGAAGGAGCATTGGGTCACTATGAATGACAAAAACAGAGCAGGCTCAGGAGCAGGGAGCATAGTCTCTTTTCCATAAAATTATCTTGAAAGTAACTTGGAAAAGAACATTCATTCCATTCCTATAGACTGGAAGGTAGATGCCTGCCTGTTACGACTGCACACTGCACCACCCAGAGCAGCTGCCACAGGTGCAGATTTGAACAGTGTCGTAGTTCTTCCTCACTCCCAGATCTGACCTTTCTATGCCTCATTTCCACTTCTGCAAAATGTGATTGACTTAATGTGGGTTTCAGAGGAAATTACTGTAGACAGAAAGTGTCATTATTGTTAAATGATAAGCATTGTGCTAGCAGAAAACACTCCTTAAGATAATATATGATTCTTGTTACAGCTTCAAATTGCTTAAAAGGACCTATCTGTCTACCTTCTTGTTTGAATTTCCATTACTTCTGTCTTTAGGAGGAGCCATGCACATTCATTTTCAGGACCCAGGGCTCATTAATATAAATTCTATTATCACAGATACTCCTATAAAACATTGAGACAATCTCTTGAGCCCTGGACTTAGTCAGGGTCTTGAAAACAAGTATGCTTTACTATTGCAGATTTGGTAGGTACTCACTTAGATGTGTCATCTTTCTTTGCTCAAGATGCAAAGAATGAGAATGACTCCCATTTCTATGTAACTGCCTGTATGAAACCGGCACATCGCAGAGCACCAGGATGCTGGGTAATCAGATTTGGCAAAATTGAATAAGATTAGCCTCTCACCAAAGGCAAGTAGCCCTTGAACTCTGAGCTCTGCTGTCCAGAACATGTGACCCTGGGTCTATGCTTGTCACTGAGAGGGCAAACATGCTTCTTCATTCTTACTCTGTTGCCACCTGAGTGTTAGGATCTTGTTATGGTGACACCTTTTCAATATCCTATCCTCTTGCTCTTTCAGTACCCTCTGAGGGGAAGACGTAAGGAAGGGACTTGGTAACAGAATCTTTGGGGGCTTTTGCTCACACACCTATTGAAGACCAGTGTGATTTTCCTCTTAGAGGAAATATAGAAAGTATAATTTGAAAATGATAGAAATGGGTGATAAATATGAATGTTATTCATTCAATAACAAACTAGCTGGAAATACTCTCTTTTTGTTCCCAATCCCAGAGGCTAACATCCCAAAGGACAGTGAAGCTTCCAGTTTCAGTGTGACTATAACATGTGCTGGGGTCTCCTACCCTCACAAGGGGGGACCTACCTGTGGGTGGTGTGAGAACTATGTGTGGGAAAGAACATGGGGCATGCCTTGATCCTTACCATGTGACAGGCACTGTGCTAGGCACATTTTATGCATTACTTCATTAAATTCATACAACTGCTTTTATTGTTATCCCCATTTTATAAGATGAGGCCATTGAAGTTTAGAGAAGTTAGACTCAGTTACTCTGGGTGTCTCTGACCTGAAAGGCCAACCCCCTAAATCACCAGGCCACCTCATCTCCCTGGTATCTTTCAGGTGAACCTGGCCCTTCTGTCTTCCCTGGGGGAACACAAATTTCTCAGATTTCTTCCATAGGAACCCAGGGAGAAGTCAGTTAAAAGTTGACAACTTTATCTTTTCCATGTATATATCAAGACACACAGAGCACTTATGTATATAAGATCTGGAATCAATGCACCTGTCTTACTAATTCTGAAATCTTGAGAAGTCGTTTAATCGTTCCAGCCAGATATTTCACCTATGCAATGGAAATAGGGAAGAAAAAATCAAAACAAAAATAACAACACTGGTCTAAAGTTCAGGAATGGACTACACACTCTTATTGTCCATTTTTGCTCTTTTAGGACCTTATGAATCTAAGATACATGTTTTACTCTGGACCCAGAATTATGAGTCCAAATTGCCACTGTCCCTCTCCCAGTTTTTTTTTTTTTTTTTTTTCCAGAACTGAAGATTGAATTCCAGAGAACTCTACCACTGAGATACATCTCCAGCTCCCTTTTTAAATTGCTGTAATTTTGAGACAAGGTTTCACTAAGTTGCCTAGACTAGCCTCAAACTTGCAATCCTCCTGCCTCAGTCTCCCTGTTCACAGTGTTAACATTCTTCAAAAACATTTTACTCGGCAAAACGTTTTTTTTCTCTTCAACTTGTTCGTTTTTGAATTACAGCTTTGAACATTACTTTGGCAGTTGCTTCAGGTAATTTTTCCCCATTGATAACTGTTAACAAAAATCATTAAATTTCCTTTGATCTTTAGCCTAGCAATTGGGACCCCAGCCCTTTTCATCTATCTACTTGCCTGGTCCTCATACCAACTAAATTAATCTTTATGTCCAGAATACATCTCACATTTTTATTCTTTCCCATGTTTATTTCTGTGGTTCTTTCTAAATGATCTGAACCTAACTACAGCAATGTCCCCCATTTCCAAGGTCCGCTCAACTATCCCACCCTCCCTAAAGCTCTTCACAATTGTTTCAACCCATATTTGTTTTCCTGTCTATATGTTTCATGTACATTTATTGTGCTTTTTAAAATCCTACCTCCCTCCATCTTTTCTTGCATCATTGCTATTTGTGGTTCCCTTGCCATTTTTCTTAGAGCCTACGCATAGTGAGGGCAAGATCCAGGTTGCCCATTGACATACAACAGTGGCAGGGCAGTGCAAGGGTTACAGCTATAAGCTCAAGACACATGGCAACATGATTACTAACTGCATGTCCGCGGGCAAGTTACTTCAACTTTCTACCCTACAGTTTCCTCACCTGTGCTTACCACATGGGATCTCATGAAAATTAAATGAGCTGTTTCAGGCAAAGTGTTTAGCAAGCACCTGACGTATTTTGGGACCTTACTAGATGTAAAGCATTTGCAATGCCTACAGTGAAATCTCTTCATTGATTAATTCAATAATTTATTAGTCCACTTGGTCTGCCATAACACAATACCATAGAACTGAAAGGTTTAAACAACAGAAGTTTAATTCTCACAGTTCTGGAGGCTGGAAAGATTACTAAGATCAGGGAGACAGTCAATTTGGTTTCTAGCGAAGGCCCCCTCCTGGCTTGCAGTTGACTGCCTTCTTCCTGTATCCTTAACATGGTGGAGAAAGGGCTTTCTTTCCTTCTCCTCCTCCTCCCTCATTTCCCCATCATCTTTCCCTTGCTCCTCCTCTTTCCATTTCCCTTCTCCTCCTCCCTCTGTTGTTGCTGCACTAATCCTATAATAAGGGCCTAACCTGAATGACCTCATCAATCCCTAATTACATTCCCAAAACATCACACTGGGAGTTAGGGCTTCAATATATGAATTTTGAGGGAACACATTTCAGTCAATGTCAAGTATCTATACATTTTTTGAGCTAATCTAGGGATATAGCAATGAACTAAACAGACAAAAATTCCTATTTCTTAGAGTTTACATTAATTCTAGTAGAAAAAGTAAGCATGGGATATAGAATAACAGTGCCTAGAGACTATTTAATATATCTCCTTAACCTGTGAATATGTTATATTGCAGGGCAAAGGAGAATAGGTCACAGATGGAATTAAGTTTGCTAATCAGCTGACCTCAACATAGAGAAGGAAACCTGAATGGACCCAGGTCAACAACAAGGATCCTTATAAATGCAAGAAGAAGGTGGAAAAGTCATAGTGATGCTATAAAAGAAGGACTCAACGGGTCATTGCTAACTTTAAAGAAGAGGCAAGGGATGTGGGCAGCCTTCTAGAAGCTGGTCAATAACAACAAAAACATAAGAAAATGGATCTCTTCCATGGACTTCAGAATAGAATGCAACACTGCCAACACGCTGATTTTAGTCCAACAAGAGCTATGTTGCACTTCTAACCTCCAGAACTATAAGGTAATAAATTTGCATAGTTTTAAGCCACTGAATTTGTGGTATTTTGTTCTGCAGCCACAGAATACTAATATGGGCAATGAACAAAACAAGTAAAATATATAGTGCATCAGATTACAGTAAATTCTATGGAGAAAACTGGAGCAAGGAATGTGGACAGGGTGTGTCAGAAGAAGAGGAGGGTTGTGATTTTAAATAAGATTGAAACAGGAGGACCCTGTGACTTTTGAGCAAAGAGCTGAAGGAAGTGAGGGAGTACCTGAGCCATGAAGCAGCTGAGCCATCAGAAAGACTGCTGAAGCAGAGGGACACAATGATAAGGTCTAAGGTAGAAACTTCCTGGCATTTCTGGGAACCAAGGAGGGCAGTATGGATAGAGAGACCTTTGTGATATAAGGGCTTGTAGGAGATGAAGTTAGAAACATATGGGTATCAGCATGTACTGGTTTACTCTGAGTAAAACAGGAAACCAAAGGAGGATTTTGAGTAGCAGAGTGACATGATGTGGCATGCACTTTAAGAGAATACATTCACTGCAATAATGAGCGTAGATAGAGTACAGGGGGCAGGATGAAAGCAGGGGGAGCAAGTAGCGGTCTATTGTAATAATCTAGGCTAAAGGTAGGGGTTGCTTAGACCAGGGTGGTAACTGTGGAGATGGTAGAAAAAGTTCTGCTTTGGATCTCTTCTGAAGGCAAAAAGATTTGCTGAGAGATCAGAGGCAGAATAGAGAAGTAAAAAATGATTCCATGGTTTGGGGCCTGAGCAACTGAAAGGCTGAAGTGGCCCTTCACCGAGAGGGGAAAGACTGCAGTGGGAGCAAGCTTGAATCAGTTCAGTTTGGGTGGACTTTTGTTACCTGAATCTTCCCTGTTTATTTTTCATCTTAAGGTTGCTCTGTTTTTGGTGGGGTACCAGGGATTGAACTTAGGGGCCACTGAGCCACATCCCCAGCCCTACTTTGTATTTTATTTAGAGACAGGGTCTCACTGAGTTCCTTATCGCCTAATTTATGCTCCAGTCTCAGCCTCCCAAGTGGCTGGGATTACAGGCATGTGCCCATGCACGCAGCCATATTGCTTTTTTAAGGAAGAAGGAAGCACATATATAAGGAATGGCAGCCAGTGGGAAACAGTTTCTTGCTCTATTCATGATGGAGTCAAGTTTGTTATGTAATATTTATGCAGGGCTCCGATAAATTAGAGAATGAGATATAGCTCAGAGAGACCAAAGAGGGCTCAAATTTACAACGATGGTCCTCATGAGCAGGCGCTGAAGGTGGCGACATCCTCTTCCAGCCACCTGGTCACAAGTAGAGAAGCTGAATCCAAGGATGGGTGAGGTGAAATTTAGCCAGGGAACACCTCAGATTCCCTCCCAGTCGCCAATCCTCCCCAGGGAAGGAGCCACTACAGGGGTAGAAGTGGGATAAAAGCTCTCTTATCCCTAATGGTAAGGCTGAAGTCCAAGGAGAGAGACAGAGACAGTTCTGCTAATGTTTGTTGGTTCAAATTGAATGCTCTCAGCTCTGTCCATGACCTGCTCATCTGAGCCCAGAGGGATGAGCCCTACCTCCAAGGGCAAAAGTTGTTATGTCAAGGTTCTGCTTAGGTTTGTGAGTTAAGGAATCTTATTTATCTTCACTTCTTGACAGAAAAAAAAAAAAAAAAAAAAAAGACATGTAATGAGAATCTCAAGGTAGCCAACGTTCTCCTCTGAACTAGGGACTAATGAGTGAGAGAAGGACTGATAAAAGTAAAGTGATGTAATTAAGAGACATTTGTATCCTAACTGTTCTGCATGATGGGTAAGCTCTTTGCTTATAGAGCCCAAAGAAGTTTTAAATGCAGTGACTGGGGTTTGTGTGTGTAAAGATTGAGGCAGCTTGTAAATAAGCTTGCATTCCTCAGTGACAGACGGAAGAAACTTTGCTTGGTGACTGCACTTTTTTATTTGGTAGTTTTCTTTCATTATGTTTAAGTTTTATATTCACAGTCTAAAGTATTTTATTGCCCAAATGACACAGAATTACATAGAATCATTTAATCCACGTTGATCTCATTGGACCATGATTGCTCATTGAATTATTTTGCAATATCAGAGATGAACTGACAGTGCAAAACATGTGAGTTTAGAGGTTCTCATTTAGTAGGCCTGGAGAAATCTTTTTGAGGAGGGTATTTTCTCTATATTGCTTAGTTTCTACTTACTATATGTCTACACCTTCTTAAAATGTAAAGTAAAAATTGTAAAATGTAATACTTAGTACATATTTAGATGCTATTATAAGGGGAATAGAAAGATAATAGAATATTCATTTCTTTCACTCAGAAAGGCAGGAACCTCATATTAGAAAACTCCTACTATGAACTTTTTATATTTAGTTTATCTTCAACAACTTCCTTGTAAAGTACATATATTGCTTCCCCCCTCCCACCCTCCAACCTACACAGGAGAATACTAAGGCCTAAAGGTCGTAGGTAGACCAAGATCACCTAGAGAATAGAAGGCTATGTGGGTTTTGTTTCAAAGGTCATGTTTTTTCCATGGCTCCCAGCTTGTTCTAGTAAATCTGTTGAAATTCCAAAGTATTTCCCAATGATTAATGCTCCGTTTTGTCTGTGGCATTTTTTAACACTCAGAAAATCTCAAAAAAGGTAAGACTTTTGCTTCTCCCTGGGTGCCTTGGAAATGGCCACTGTGGACCCAGAATGCATTCTTTCTGATCTGACATCTTTCTTGCCGCCCTGGTCAACAGGGTTTGTGTCTCTCTGCAAGGTTCTGAGCTCCCTTAGACTGTCCCAAGTCTTTCTGGAGCGAGGATGATTCTAAAGGCGACTTGAGTTCTCTCTCCCACGTAGCTGCCTTTCCATAGGCGGCCGCCAGGGGTCCCTGCTCGGCGCCCCGTGGCGATAGTAGAGCCCCGGAGGGCTGCGCGGCGCGCTGGGTGCATGTGGGGGCTGCTTTGGAGCTGCGGCGGCTACAGCCAGAGCTCAGCGCGCGGACCAGAAAGCCCCTCGCGTGGATCGGCAAACGTCGCCCCTTCTCCTGGAGCTCACCTTCTTCTTCTTGCGCCTACTACGGCTGACCGGGCAAAGGGAGCCGACAGGGCCCTAGACTGAAGGTAAAACCCCGCGGTAAGAACCCCACTCCCAGCGAGGAAAGGTGACGCAGTCCCGTAGCAACTCGCTTCGGATTGTGTCCAGGAGGGCAGAGGTGTGGGGCGCACTTGGGGCCGGTGCAACAGGCAGCCGGGAGGTGGTGGACCCCTCCCTACCCGCCTTCCGCCGGCTGGCTTCCGGGGCTGGAGCCCACTTTAAACCGTGCCCGCGCCTCGGCTTCTGGCCGCCTCCCGGTGCTCACTTCCCCGGCAGGAACCTGGGTCCAGTTTCTAATCATGAATCCGAATAAAATAAAATATCTTTATTTTAAAAAAGATATCCCAAGAAAATCCTCCTTTCGGGGTGCAAATCTATCCCCGAAGCCATCCCTCATCACAGATGCCTGCAGGGTGCGCGCTGGGCTGTGGGTGGCGGGAAGACAAACTTTTACAAAAGTGCGTCTGGGCAGAGGACAGTGTTTGGGTGGCTTGATCTTAGTGAAGAGGCTCGCCTTGGGAATGAGTAGGGAACTTGCACCCTTAGCCAGGTCGCTCCCCCCTCTCCGCACCCGCCGTCGGGCTGTGGATGCTTCACAGAGGGAGGGAGGGAGGGTTTGTGGGACGTACAGATCCTACTGAACTCCTAGGCCAACTGTCAAACATCTGGAATTACAGCCCCTCTCTTTCCCTGCATGAAGAAGGTGAAAACCCTTAAAGTTTTCTTTGATTTCCCCACCCCATCTTGGACCCCTGCAAGGGGATGTGGGTGAAGGGTCGACCCCCGGCGCCTGGCTTTACCAGAGGACCCTAAACCATTCGAGATTCCTTCAGCCCCCATTCCTGACGCCCCCCACCCAACCCTTTCCTGCAGGGACCCGCGACATAGCCGACCGAGATCGTGTCGAATGGCCTTTTGTTTCTCCACGTTTCCCCTATTGTTTGTGTTTCCAACATCTGGTGGGGCTTGGAGAGAGAAGGAAGCACCTCTTGTCCCCCACCCCCGCATTCCACGCGAGTCCCTGGGCCAGCACGGGTCTGGGATCCCGGCTGGGACCTTGGTGAGGCCGCCGCACTCGGGCCTTGTGGTTAAAGGGCGGAGAGAAAGTTGTTTCTTCCCCGCCTCCTTGGCTGCCTGTGGCCCAGGGCGCATTTCTCAGATCTTATCCCAAGCGCTCCGCAAAGGATGAAAATTCGAGAGGGATGCTGCTTTCGAGAGAGTGGCAACAATCTAGGGTGTTCAGCGTTTGGTTCTAGAGGATTTCAATCGCTAGCTAAGGACGTTGTGACTGGGCCACTGCTCAGGCAGTGGAAGTGAGCCAGGGCACCTCTGGTAGGCATAAGGCTGAGGTTCTGGAGTTTGAGTTTCCCAGGGCAGGAGGGCAGGTGATACTCCCTAAAGACTGGAGAAGCAGATAACTTAGGAAACTTCAAGATTTTACCTGGAAATAGTGGTGTAGTGGCACACTCTGGAGTCTATGGGGAGTTCTAACTGCTCATAGGGCTCAAGTTCAACCCCACACACCTCTTCCCTGCATTGTAGAAAAAGCAGACCAGAAGCACATGGTGCAGATGGGGCCATATCAGTATTACTGCTTCCAAGCCTCTGAGAACAAGTGGCTTGGGATGCCCCCAAATTCCTCTGTGGGTGCACCTGGTAGATTACAGGTGGCCCTGTTTGCCTGTAAAAACTAGACGCGAAAACATCGTATTAATTCTTATTGAGTGTGGACCATTTACTAAGAAACTAGGGTAAAAGCAAATTAGCCACCCTGAGAAGAAAAGTGCCCCAGATGGTTTCGGGAGAGCCGGTTTTACTATCAGGGGAAGCTGAGTCTGTGCACCTGTTGGAACCTATACTTCTTGATAGCCTTGCAGTTGACCTGTTTCGCCAGTTTTTTTCTATGGGAGTCCTAATCAGTCCCTCTCCCAAGGAGACTCAGTTACACTCTATTTGTCTTCGTTCTCCCCACCCCCTACTGCAGATTTAACCCAGGGCCTCATGCACTCTACCACTGAGCTATCTCCTCATCCCTTGTCTTCCAGCTCTCCACGTTTTGATCCCTCTCCAGTTCAGAGGAAGGAGGAGGCTTATGTGGGGACTTTTGTGACCTATGTGCCCATCCAATGCCCACCCCCCCTTTTTTTTTTTTTTTTTTTTTTGCTTGCTGGGTGATGGAACCCAGCGTCTCCTGCATCTGCATGGTAAGCAAGTGCTGAAACACTGAGCTACCCTCCTGGTCCCCACTCAAAGATTTTTAGTGGAAATTTTATTGTGCTGGATTCTGCACAGGTCTAGGTGTCCCTTTACTGACTTAACAGAACTTTTGAGCTTTCATTTAACAGAGAAGTAAGACTGCTAAGTCAGGAATATGGACACAAAGATAACTTTCTCCAGCAATTTCTGGATATTACCAGTGGAATCACCAAAAAGAAAAAAAAAAAAAAAAAATAAGCAAGATCTTTGAAGTACTGGGAGACATTTCATACATTTCATTATGAAATGATTCCCCAAGGAAGGATTCTTTGAAATTTAGCAGCAGCAGCAAAATAACAATAAGGCCTTACACAAGAAAGGCCTGCTTTGGGTACTGTTGTTCAACAAGTACCCAAAAACATTATTAAAAAGGTGAAAGGACATAAGGGAAATAGGGTACTCCTAGACGAAGATAAACTTGTACAGCTTTTTTAATTTTAGAGTTTAAAAAATTCCCCCCAAAATTATTGTAGACAAAAATAGAAAATACAGAAGTGAAAATTAAAAGAAACAAAAGGAAGAGGAGGAGGAGGTAATTTTATGAATAGCATTTGAGTGAAAAATCTTATCTAATTATACCCTTGGAATAAATTTCTAGAGATGGGAAAGGAGTTGGTGCACTTTTTAGGATATTTAATATTGCCATATTATCCTGTTTATCATCTCCCTAACAATATGCAAGAGGATCTGTTTTGCATATCCTAACCTCTACTCACACTGTGTATTATTGTTTTTCCTCTCTGCCATACCGATGGGAATACTTTATTGCTGCCTTATTTTGCATTTCTTAAATTGAAAGTGAGAGTAAATGTTTTCCCTACTTCCTCCTTTGTGATGATACTCTTGGTGTCCTTGACTAGTCATTTTGGCGGGAGTGTTCTACTTTGCCTTTTTGTTGGATGTACTCTTTATAAAAGCATACCATTGTGATGGCTACCCCTACCCATATAATCAGACAATCTATATTGATTGGAGAGTGTCAGTGTTATTGGTCAGTTATCTTCCCTCATGCAGAAAAATACTTGGCAAAACTGCAACCATAAATTACTAAAGTAACCACCATCATCCTAGTAATTAGAGCAGGTAAAGGCAGTATTAGAGAAAATCAGAGAAAAAAATCAAGCATATATTTTCTGCTCAGTTGTTTGCATACCCCAACTCCTTTATAGCTCATGCTGTTCTTTTTACACCCCCCACTCCAAAATCTGGAAGAACTCTGTTGATGAGTAGTTTTTACTAAAGGGATTACGCTAATTCATTTTATTGTCTGATCCTTCTGCTGATAACCTGTTTTCCATGAGCCACAACTTCTTGTTCATTTAAACATCTCTTCTAACTTTTTGGCTGAAATTTGCCATGCTTTTGTGGTAAGACTTTCTTTGGCTCTTTTGGCCAAGAGCCCTGCCCTTGGAACAGTCTTGAATCTGAACTGTTTAGTGATGTGTTGTTAATAGCATTAGTAGGAGAGGTTTTTCAAGAACTGGATCAGGTACATTTCACCTTCATTTGTGTAACCACTGTCTCTGGGTTAATTCTTGATTGAAGGTAGATGATTCTGAAATGGGATGGAGGAGAAAGAGAAAGAGACAATTCATTTAGCTAGTTGGCTAATTAAAACAAAGGGCCATCCAAGAAGAGTTAAGTAAATAATCTAGGTAATGTGGATATAATGTAATTTTTTAAAATGATAAAAGAAGTTTAAGTTCCATGTATTATTAGGAAGGCTACTTTACTTGACTGACAGGAAGTAGTCTTCTAACTAGGAAAATGCAATGTAAAGTTCTTTCATAAAATGACTCTAAGGCATTCATTTTAGGCACATGAACATACAAAAACAAAAACAGCGAAAATTAAAACTATACTTCTTTTAGAATTTTCTATGCCTTTAGACATAGGAATCAAACAGTATACATCAGGCATGAGGGGCACTTTTCATTAGAGTAATAGGCTCCCAAGGACTATTTAAATGAAAGCTTAATGGTCATCTAATTTAACAGTCCATCTAAATACCACTATAAATACCATTCTTTAAACTGCATCATTTCAAACCAACCAAGCTGCCAAGCAAATGTCCAAAAATGTCATCCTCTTTCCTCTGGGAAAGGAGTGAGGGGTTTGACTCTACAGAGCTTCTATAAACTCCTTTAATATGCTGAACTTTTATGGAATAAACAACCTTGACAACCAGAGGGTAGGCCATTGGGATGTTGTATTCTGCAGCATTCTCTACTCCATATCTTCTGGCCATTATCCTGGTGACTTTTGAAGGTGGTAGAGCAAAGCTAATACAAGAGGGCCAAAGAAAAAAGGAAGAAAAAGTAGAATAAGATGGAGAGGAAATCTAATCCTTTAAACCTGTCATCAGGACTTTCTAACAAAATTCGTCATGTCACTCATTAGATGGTTGGTATTATCTCTTTTGAGAGATGAATGTGACTGATGTTCTGAGGTCAGATTTCAGTTAGACAACAAACATTTCATAAACTGCCAGCAGTCTGACTGAGCACAGGATTGATTCTAGGATAGTATAGTCATCCTTAAAAGGAAGATGAAGAGGGAGGAAAAGCAGGGGATTTTGGAGGAAATTAGAATTTTATTCTAAAAAATATACCTTATTTCCTAAGAAGAGCACGTGAATGTTTCAAAGTAGTGGAAACATCTTCTGATTTCCACTCGGACAATCTCCCATGCACAGCGACTGTATTTCTTATCCTTCAGGAAATTGTATATTCTGCTGAAGTATCTCCTCAGTTTGAGTTGGCTCTGCCAGAGCACCTCAGCTCCTGAGTGTTCCTTTTCATCAGCTTTCACTTCTTTCATGTCTTCCTTTTCTTTATTCTCTTTATTTAAGCATTGTTGCAGATACTCTATTTGCTCATAAAGTTTGTTTTGGAATTGTACCAGTTGTTCCTTGTCCCAAGTGGAGTTGGAGGTATTTTGGCTGAAGATATTGATGGCCTGTGTGAACATTTCATAGAAGATGTACTTGATGCTTGTTTTCTCAGGCTGGATCTCTTTGGGCAACTTAAAATCTTGGATTTCTCTGAGACATTCTATAGGAATTGAATTGCTCATCTCGTTCAGAATCTTCAGATTTTGCCAGGTGACTGTACTCAGATGAACTTTCAGTAAGTTACAGTCCTGAGAGAGGATGCAAGTCATAAACAGACCCACAAAGTGAGCAAGCCAGATGTACTTTGGAGTCATGTCAACCTTGATTTTTTTTTTTTCCCCAAACCAAAATCTCCAACACCCACGGTTGACAAAGATGCTTTAAGTTCATTTATATGTGACTCTATATACCTGAATTTCCTTATGGGGAGGAGTTTTCTCATTCTCTTCATTTGATGGTTGTTAGGTTGCAGCCTCTTTCTTTTGCCTCTGGGGCTATTTTACCTTTGGATCACTACACGGATACCAGAAATGTAAAAAAAAAAATTTTTTTTCTTTTTGAGAAAAGTGAGCAGAGCATTACCTTTGTTTTACCTTAGATACCTAGATGGCCTATCCTAGCACTAAAGAATCACCCTAACAAAACTGATACAGAGGAGCTGGGGACGCAGCTCATTGGTAGTGCACTTGCCTAACACGTGAGGCCCTGGGTTTGATCCCCAGAACTGGAAAAGAGAAAGGATTCTTTTTAATTTAAAAGAAAAATTACCCACTCTGTTACATAATAGAGATTGATGCTACAGAAAATATATTTTCATACATAGCCCTGTAGCCAAACATCCTTTCTCATTGAGTTAATCATAGACATTGATCAAATGACTGATTATTGATGATCAGGTTACCAGAACATAACCTGATTTAGGTTTTTTTCAATTTTGATAAATTAAGTTTAAATATTTGAATATTTTGTTTTTATTTGTTTTTTTCTGGATCTCAAAAAAAGCTGAAGAACAGAGTTGGTCAATTTAAGGTGGCATTTATCAAATAAAATACAGACTGGTTGGATTTTCTGTTGTCATTAGAAGAGTCTGGTATTCCAGTTGTTCTTTCCTTCAGTTAAATCCATCTCTTGCTTGCATTTCATATGCCTTAGAAATCCTCCAGTGAGTTCTATTATATTTGAGGATATTTTTCTGCTTCATGTGCTCTCTTTTGTGGTATTATATGTTTTCTTTTCTGTTTTTTTAGATTTAGTTTAGACTGTTTTTTAAACTTTTGCTTGGTTATCTCTCCTTTTTTTGCTTGATGGTTCTGGACTGTAAAGAATTTTGTTTGTTCTTATGTTTGTTTTTTCACTAAAGAGGCCAATAGGGAGGAGACTATCCATTTTAGCCAGACTAATTCACACCTGGACCAGTGGACTGTGGTAATGATGGTTATCCTCCATTCATGGCCTTTAACTTAGGCCAAATAATCTTCTGATTATGGTTAAAGCAAATGGATTCCTTTCTCTAGAAAGATAAAATGGGATGTCATTAAAAGAGTCTAGCTTAAAAAAATAAAAAAAAGAGTCTAGCTTATTTTATCTTTTTTTTTTAAAGAAATACATTAGTTTTAAATATAGTCATTTAAACATGGTAAGTAGTCAAAATTTCACAACAACCACAGGCATTGAAAATTTGGCTTAAAAATTCTTGTCTAAATCAGTTGGCTTCATCAAAGACTCATTGTGAATAAATAAGATTTCTTAAAATCTTGTCTTTTTGGGCTGGTTTCTTATGAAAAGAAAACTTAGTGCATATATTACTCTATATTTTCTATCTATATAAATTCTGATTTCCCAGACACATTTCGTGAGTGACTAATTTCAAAAAGGAATTAGAAAAATGGACCTTTTTATCAGATTAGAAATTGACACAACCTTTATAGAGGCCCAAATAGTGGAGGCTATGGATCAAAAACCTTAAAACTGTATATAATCTTCAACTCAGCAATTCACCCTTTAGGAATTTATCCCAAGGAATACTGACAATGTCCTTAAAGACTAGCCTCTTAGAAAGTTCATCACAGCTAAAACATGGAAGACAATTTAAATGTACAGTAATGGGTACTTACTTCAGTAAACTGTCAATTAAGACTTCTGTGCAAGTATTAAAAATTATGCGTGCTACTATATTTGGCCCCTTGGATAGATACACTTTGAAACTTAAAAACAAGCTTCCTCATGGTAGATTCTGATGCTGTTTTTTGTTAAATATAGATATATGCATAGATATACATAAAAATCCTTGAGATATATGTGCTAAAAATTTTGAGTCATTATCTCTGTTTTTTTTTTTTTTTTTTTTTGGCACAAGGGATTAAACTCAGGGGAACTTGACCACTGAACCACATCCCCAGCCCTATTTTGTATTTTATTTAGAGACAGGGTCTCACTGAGTTACTTAGTGCCTCACTGTTGCTGAGACTGGCTTTGAACTCTCAATCCTCTTGCCTCAGCCTCAGGAGCTGCTGGGATTACAGGTGAGTACCACCGTGCCCAGCTAAATCTCTGACTGAAAGAATGAGTAATTTTTATTCTTATATTTCTATTTATCTAAAATTTTAAGTTTTCTGTGATCAGCATTTCTCATTTAATAAGGCAAGATTATATTTTTAAAAGAAGATACACTAAAAAAGGAAAATTATTATATATGTGAAATGTAATCAATATTCTTTTTTTACTTAAACTTGTCCATTCTGGAGTATTTCAAAAGGAAATGTCAATTTCCCCTAAGGTTCAGTTCCAATTCAGTTGATATGAGCAATGTAGAGTTATGTGGGAGTTCAGTTTACTGTTCTTGCAGCTTTTTATTTAAAATATGTTTATGTATGAATACATACATTTATGATCACACACTCATTTATACATGCACACATTATCTATAAAGTGCAAAGCACCCCTGAGGGTCATGGGTCCTGTTTTTCTTTTTCTTTCTTTCTCTCTAAACAGCACTGGGCATTGAACCCAGTGGTGCTCTATCACTGAGCTCCATCCCCAGACCTTTTTATTTACTTTTTTTTTGAGACAGCGTCTTGCTAAGTTGCTGACTTGAACATGCAGTCCTTCTGCTTCAGCCTCCCAAGTCATTGGATTACAGGTGTGCATCCACTGTGCCCACTGAGGGCCATGCTTTCTTATATAGCTCATGTCTCTTCTATCTAAAACTTCTTGACTAGTCCCAGTTAGACCTGTTTCCTCCTCTTTTGAGCTTTTGCAGTGCCTCATCTTCCTTAATTATAAGTTTTTAAAACAGGTAATTGTGTAAATTTTGATCTCCTGATCCAATACACTCTACCCCACACCCCAGCTTGCCTATAGTGCCCAGTATACTTTGTTCTTGTTTAGACAGTTCAGCAGTACTAACCAAACTGAGGTTGTTCAGTTGTCTTACTATGACAAGAAGTTTCTGCTCATAGGTGATGGAGTGGCAACAGATTTGTCTTTTTTAAACCATTCTGAAGTTCCCTGTATTTTCTGCCATGCATAGTTTTTGTCATTTTTACTTTTTCATCCCAAATTTCCTCCCTTTGCTGCTGTTCCATATCATATCCTCATTTATTGAAAAATATTTTAAGCATTTATCACAGGTAAATCATGGCCCAGGTGGCATGTAAGGAGGAATAAACAGTACATGATCTCAAGGTAGTCACAGTTGAAGAAACAGGCAGCTTTGGAGTGTTTTAAGTAGGAGGATCAAACCTTAGGGCTTCCTATAGCATGAACTTCTTTCCCATGTTTTGTAAATGTTAATTGATGATGATATTGACAATATTTGTGACAAAGAAGGAAAGATGGTTGGCATGCATGTCTGCCCCTCTCCCACCATTAGGATTGCCTGTTTAGCAAATAAAATTACTGAACACTCATGCAGTATTTGAGATCAACTTTCACAAAAATATCCATTCATTGTTTATCCAAAATTTAAATTTATTTTATCTGGCCAGCCTCTTCACTATTCTAGCTCCCACTGGTCTCTGTACAGAGTTCGAAAACAGCCTTTGCAGGAAGCCTTTCCTCTGTGCTGTCTCTCTATCTGTCTGTCTGTCTGTCTCTCTCTTTCTTCTGTGGAATTGCATTTCATTTCATTCTCTGTGCTGGCTTTACTTGTGCACATGTTCCTAACAACAGTACGTATCTGAAAGAGCACACTGTATGCACAGATCACTGCAATTTGTTCCATTTAGAAACATTATTGAATGCTTAGTTACTGCGTCTTGCCTAGTTTGTTGAAGCCGTCACCTGACTGTATCTCAAAAGATAATCAGAAATTTGAAAAGAATGTCAGTATAAGAAAACACCTTTATCCTTAGAATGTGTCTATCACAATTGCCCAGTCTATCATTAGCAGGATGTGATTGGTGTGCTAAAGTTATTCCTGTAATATTAGGTTCTTAGTTCCTTAGCATGACCTGGAGTGATCTCTGTGTAGTCAGGGGAAGCTGATTAGCAGAGGCGACCCTGTTATTCATGGAACTGTGTTAGTTTGTGGGGATTATAAGGCAAACAGTGGGGGGACAAGATGCAACTTATTTGACAAAATGGAGACATGAGACATTTCAGTCTGGCAAAATAGCTTTGGTTCAGCTCAGGGGCACACAGCATCTGCTGTTAAGATTTATTGCTTCCCCTGATGAGGCAGGTTTTAGATCAGGGTGAGAATGTCTTGATCATCCTGTTACTCAGTATGTGAACATGAGTCATTCTGTTTGTGAGCTCAGAAGGTGACTGAGTCCAGGAGACAGCCCAGGTACAGGAGGCTTCCTTCCAGGCCAGGCAGAACTTCCCTCAGGGCATGTAGACCATGGTCTCCCCAAACTTGCAGCTGTTACAGCCTGGACCAACCCTGTAAACTCTGTCAACTCCATCTCACTGCCTCCTCATTGGGTCCAGCATCTCACAGGGTCTTCTGTCACTTTCTTGGTTGTATTTCTTTCAATGCTGTATCTGGTATAGAGATTCATAATGACTACACAAATAATACACTGATTCGTCCATACTACAAAGATTCAAACTCTTCAAGGGACATGAAGGCTGCCTGAAACCTCAGCCTCACTTGATGCTACTCTCCTTTCAAGCAGTAACTGTAACTAACAGTTTGGTATGTGACCTCATTTCTTTCTCCCCATTATACTCTAATTTTCATGATAGCACATATCGTGGCTGGTTTGTTTGGTGCTCCCTCCTGAATGTTCAGTAGGACCCTCAGAGATTGAGAGGCCTGGATCAGTTCCATGGGTGGGATGGAAGGACTGGTATATGTATTTATTCAGTTGTCAAAATACTACTATAAAAATTGCAATACTGATCCTGTAATAACATAGCACTCTGCACATAGTAGGTGCTCAGTTAGTATTTGTTGGATGACTGAATGAAGATAATGAAGCCATGTCTCAACAGGGAAGTTAGTTCTTGGTTTAGTTCTTTTTGTACAGGGATATGAGGAGGACAAAGTCAGGTGTTTGGGGTGGACTGAAGAGTTCATAGCATGATTGAGGGCCACTCAAGTGTCCATTTAATGTCCTCTACTACTTCCGATGCTTCTTTTTTGAAATTCCCTGGGGCTGTTTAAGTCGTAAGTACTTTTGTACTTGTACTCTAATGATATCAAACTCTTTTGTATTATTTGGTTGATTCCTAAATGATCCCCTCCAGACTAGAAAAGTGACTTGGTCAGTTTGGTATCCATGGCAGCTGTTACATATAGACACTGAGTGTTGAATCAAACACTGCCATGTGATTTCTTGTGATTCTCAAGCCTGATTGATATTAACCACTGTGGGCAAAACTGCTGAGTTCTGAGAACATCTTCCACATGACCAGTCCTTTGCACTAGATATGACCAATAATGGTCACTTTATCTTATCACCATTAGGGAGGCTCTTGGGGCAAACTAACACCTGATTCTCTTTTATAGCCCAGCTGAAAACCTGAAAACTATGCACATAGTAACTCCCTACATAGGAAGCATTTTGAATCATTAGAAAATGATCCCTGACAAAAAGAAATTTACCATGTGAAATAAATACTTTCGTAAATAAATATGCACATATAAAACATATTCTCTGTTTGGAGGTTACTAGCAGAGTCTCCATCCACATCCTCACTCCACTGTAGGCTTCTCTAGGTTCTTTTGAGTCCCAATAGGGCTTTCACTTCTGGAGTAGTAGTAGGACTTTCAGATGGTGGCAATGAAAGATGTCACTAATCAGGATGATCTTTCTACTTGCTGAGCAGATGTGGACTTCTTCCTAAAAGACCTCTGAGGGTGCCTGTAGCAGTTGGGAAGAAATGACAAGAGTGGAGTAGGCAATTGACCGATGTGCTCTATCACAGATAAAAATCTAAGGAGTTGGTGGTGCAGAGATGAGGAAGGTGTCTTCTCTTAATTACTGGTGAGCTCATATGTGGTCATAATGTTTCTTGACATTCACGAACAGCATAGAAAAGCATTTTTATGGAAAAAGTCAAGTGATCTTTCTCTGGACTGGCAGAGGACTCACGTGCTGCAAATTTTTGAACTTCTTTAGTATCCCTGCAATGCCTGGGATTAGAAATGGTGTCTGGGAATAATCTAGAGCCAGAGGGAGATACTTTTCTTCCTCATGACACCCCTGCCCTAGGAAGCGTGTGATGTGAAGACTAATCATAGGAAGTAGGGTTCCGAGGACTTATTTAAACATCAACTATGGAGGTCAGAGGGTTGGCTTGCTTAAGGTCACACTGGTACTTGGGGAAAGTTGGATGGAGGTTCAGGTCCCCTCACCTTGACTCCAAAAATGTAAGTCCTTCAGTGTCATGCAGAAAGCTCCCTTCCCTCTGACTCTTTCCAGAGGAGAAGCTCCCCTATCCAAAGATCTGTTGTCCTTTCTGGGAGGCCAGAGAGAGTAGCCATAACTCACAAGGGTATTTCACAAGGGCTGGTATTTCACAAGGGCTTTCAGCTCTAATAGGAAGCCTAGAAAAGGAAAAAACCCTGATTTCAGTCTGATCCTCTCCTATTTCTACAAAGTTATTTATCATTATGCAAATAAAGACTCCATTTTCTTAGACTCCTAGTTCAGTGCAGGCCTAAAGTCATTGCCCTAGAAAAGTGACTTATAATGGGTTTCCTGAGAGATATTGGACTTTGTCCCATATCTGAAATTAATTTATTTATGTATTCATTGAATACATCGTCAAACACATTCATCAAATACATGAAATGTATCAAATCATGCCTACAACTGTATCATTGCCTGCACTCTTGTGTATTAATAGCATGCTTTCAATAAATATTTGGTGAATAAATATATTTCAATATTTTAACCTATGAATATATTATAATAGAAATTGAATTTCTGATCAGTTCAACAACTCTGTCTTTGTTAAACTGTGTAACCTTGAGGAAATCACTGAAATTTTCTGTGCTTCCTCTGTAAACAGGGATGATATAGAATATCTATCCAAAGCACGCTTGTGGAGATGTTCAGTGCTGACAGACGTTCAGTGCCTGGTACATAGTAAGTGGTCACTGCATGATAGCTGTCCTCACTGTTGTCATCTTTTTTACCTTCAGTTGCCTATGGTTTTAGACAATGATAAATCTAAGGATACAAGGGCAGACAAGACAGATGTCATCCCTTGAAGAAGTTCATGGAGGCAGTGATATCTGAGTTCAGTTTTAAAAGGCAAAAGTTTGAATTAGGACAGTGAAGGTAGATATGGAAATGAATGAATTACTTGGAAGGTAAGAATGGCAATTTATTTGGAATAGAAGGAGAGTGAGAGAGGTCAAGGGAAACTAGGGAGAAGCTGAGGTTAAGTAGCTGAGATTGCTTGTGAAGGGTGAACAGGTCTACTGGTGCAACTGGTGAGTTCTCAGCTGGACATGTGGGTCTAGACAAGTACAAAAGACTGATGCAGGAGATCCTGGGAGAGGATTTGAAAGTATTAGCTGCAGCCATAGATGATAATTTAGACCATCACAATTAGTGGGTCTAGCTAGGGAGAAATGAAAAGATGTGGGACAGTGTTGGAACCGTGAGAATCTCCTGTGTTTAAAGAGTGGGCAGCAGAAGAGGAAAACGAGAAGGAAAGTGCCAGAAGCACATGGAGAATGGGGAGGGAATACTTCAACTGTTCTATCTGTCTCTGCCACTTTGCCCAGATGGCCGCAGAATTCTCCTCAGCAACACATTTTCATGCAGCCCTTCCCAGCTAAGCTCTGTTTTCCACTGTTTGACCTACACCTAACATTGAAGATGACACCATCTTACCCATGAGATATTTAAAGCTTAGAGAGGACATAATCCATTGAATCCTAAGATCAAGCTCTTTGGGCCATTCTAGAATATACCCTCCATGAAAAACATCCTGTTGCCAGATGTGTGTCTGTGAGTTTTTGGCAACATCAGCTAGACTCAAGGTTAGCTTGGTTGCTCTACTTTGGCCACTTGGGGCTGTAGGAGACAGAGGATATATTACTTCCCAAGCGTTTTCTTGACAAACTTCCGCAAACTGGACACTTGGAACAAACAAATTTATTCTCTCATAATTCTGAAGTCTGAAATAAAAGTATCATCATGGCCATGCTCCTTCCAAAGCCTCCAGGCAAGAACCCTTCCTTATCTCTTCTAGTTTCTGGTAACTGCTGGCAATCCTTGGTTTCTAGAGCTGCTGTCTTTGCTTCCATAATTACATGGCATTCTCCATGTGCCTGTGTCTCTGCACAGGGCCTTCTGGTAAGGACACTGCTCACTGAATTTAGCATCCACCCTAATCCAGTTTGATCCAGTATAACCTCATCTTCACTTCATTCTATCTCTAAAGACCTTTTGCCAAATAAGGTCACATTATAGGTTCTGCTGGTTAGTATATAAATATACTAACCATATATACATATAGTATATGAATATACATCTTTTGGGAGGACACAGTCAATCTATAGTAGGGGATATGCTGCAGGAAGCCCTAAAGGGGACAGGTTCTTACACCATTTCTAGTATGTTGTAAAAAATATGGCTTAGGGCAGACAATGTACTTACCTGGAAGTTGTTTAACTATAGGTCTTTATTAGAAAGAAATGTGCTGTACAATGATATTAGTAATTAGCTATTAGTAATGTTCTCAAAGATCTGCCAACATGATCAGCCAGACATTATCTTTAAGTATTCTTTAGTAATAATCTGCATAGACTTTACTTTTATTTAGCAATTACTAATGTGCCAACTCTTTACATCTTCTATAATTCTTACAGCCACTGTGCAGTATAGGTGTTCTGATCCTCAGTAAAGAGGAGGAAGGATTTGAAGCTGTTTAAAGACCTACAATACAAGAGGGTAAAGAGTAATAAATCAGAATTAAGGGAAAATAAGAGAAAGAAAATGGGAAGTCAGGGTTAGAATTAGAACATAAAAATGCATGTCATAATGTCCAGGTAATTATTGCAGAGAGTGTCATATTTTTCCTTGTCTTTTCTGGAAGCAGAGAAAATGTTATCAGTGAAAAAATTCACAGTATCCAAAAGATAAAACATAGCAACAGCAAGACTGTCCTCGGTAGAAGCAGATCATTTCCTGGTGCTGAGTTCTGGGAGGAATTTCTCCTGTAGGCCTTCAAAGAGAGAACCGTGGGCTAGCCTGGGCAAAGACCCTGGAACACGCTCACAGGAGTGACCACTGTCACGTGCATGGCAGGGCTGATCCTTGTAACCTCCCTCAGGTGGACAGATGTCTCCTTGCCAGTGTGCAGTTCTGTGGCAGGCACTCTGCAGCACTCTGCAGGGGTTCAGTGGGTTCCTCATGTCAAGCTGCAGGAAGGAGTTTGACTGCTGAGTTGGCCTGAGGTAGTGTTTCCTCCCCATCATCCAAAATGGGGAAAAGTGTGGTCACACATGTTGGCAGTCTCTCCACAGACTGCCCTGGCATTTCCAGAGCTGTTGCCCAGATCCAGTCCTTTAATCCCTATTAAATGTACAGAGGAACTTTTGGGGAAACAAGTTGTCGGTACCACTCTCTCCCATTTTGTCAGCGCTGAGAAAACAAGCTATGCTGTGGGATGGTTCAGTGCCATGAACAAGGGAAGAGCATACTGGATGTCCACCTAGTCACAGGTTGAGTTGCTGGGTGCTGTTCTAAGGAACTAGATGCAGCCACCTAAGGAGGCAGCTGGGGGTTCATTCTCCATTGAAGTAATTTTTTTTCCCTGAAAGAGCATCTTCATAGGTTGTATGGCTTAAAATTTAAAGCCAGGATAGCCTCATGTCTCCAAATGTTACAACTAGTATTATCACATCCTCTTGGGATTATCAGTATTGTGTATTTGAGTATTTTTCCTTTAAGAGTAAAACTCATTATGTGGAAAGGACCATGTGAATGGCCCCAGAACTGAAGCTTCTCTGCATTCCCAGTGGAGATAGAGTTAAGAGAACAGAAATTGGGAATGTCCTATGACATCTGTGTCAGGACAGGGCAGACATGCTTATTGCTAAATATGGCAATACAGATTCTCATGGTTGGTCCCAGCAATACTGAGTCTACAACATTCTATCCGTCATCCATGTCTGAAGATATAATGCCTGCTACAACATGGTAAAAGAGGGGTGGGAGAAGGTTCATGTCCATGGAATGTCCAGGATTTCAGGAAATAAATTAAGATTATAAGGTTTGATAAGTGCTATGAAGGATATAAACAGCTCCAGAGAGTGTTTGAGTGAGACGAGAGGTGAACTGAGTTCTGCAGGATGAAGAAAAGTCAGCTATGTAGAGCAGGAAGGATAGTATTTGGGGCCAAGAGAACAGCCAGTTCAGAGGCTCTGATGCAAGAGAGCTTGGGATATCTAAATGCAAAGGAGATTAATTGTGTTAGAACAAAAGGAACAGAGAGGCAGGTACGGGGATGGTTGGGATTGTGTATGGTGTGGCAGGCCATGGTGGACTTCCAAAATGATTATTTGACCACTGAAAACATATGAAAGAGTTTTAAATGAGAGTGGTATGATGTGCTTTAAAGAGACATGTTGGTGGCCCGATGGCAGGACAGTTTGGAGAAGGGTCAAGCATGGAAGCAAGGAGGCCAGTTTGAGAGTTGTATTTCAGCAGACAGGTGAGAACTCTGGTGGTCTAGATAAAGGCAGGATCATGAGATGAGAGATGATTTGAGAGATGATTTTAGTAAATTGCTTATGATGCATTTTGGGTCCAGACTAACATCTGTCATTATCACCAAAGGCAGTTTCCAGAAGTGCCACTGGTTATCCATTTGATTCTTAGGTCTGTACCAAATCAACATGACAGGTTTTTGTAATCAATAAGCAAGTAATCACATTTGGCATTAGATTTTTAGCTCCATGGCCTTAAACTAGGTTAGGTCCTTATTCATTAGATAATGACATAAGTCATTTACTTAATTGGTTTACTTAGGTTGGGGCTAGTGCTTGAATTTCACAGGTTTGGCTTGAGGCTTAAATTTTTGAAAGTATCCCTGGTGCAGTTCCTATATGAACACAGGACAAATGAATATCCCTGTATTTCTAACAATTAAATGATCTATTGATATCATAGATAACTATAGTTATATAGATATATATGTATTGTTTACAGTTATATAAACACAAAAACATAACTTAAGAAATAATACAATTTTTAGAGAAAGTGATCCTAATCTGTTATTTATGAAATACAGATGACAGCCTATAGCCAACAATGTCATCTCTCTCTGATTTTTTTTTTTAAATCACAGAAACGTCTCTCAGTACTAATGCTCTGACTTGAACTGTACTTCTGTGAAGCACTGGTGTTTAATAGGGTGGCTCAAGGTGTTCCTGTCCCTGAAAGTGAACATCCACAGCCTTTCTTGTGTCACAGAAATATTAAATCAATGAAGTTTCTACATTTCAGATGAATTTTCAATATTTTTCTTAAACTTGTGGCACCTCTGATGGTTTGCCTAGTAAAACCTAGTTTACAGTGATATCTTAGCTTTAGATTAGTTATTTTATGAGCTAGCATCTGATTTGGTACACACTGGTTAGGTTCATATTTTTACAAATAATCTCATAGTGTTCTGCAACAGTCTTAGGACTTTCCTGATACTCACTACTGTAAAAAACATCCAAAAACATAGAAGAGCTCAAACACGGAAGAACATTGCTGACTTCTCTGTTTGGAATGGGGGTATGTGAACTGCAGTGGGCCCTTTCTAAGCAGTGATCAGGGACAGAGACATTTGATCTGTGACTGCCATCTTCCAGGTGGCTTCCCAAGTTGCAAAGTTTATCCTCATCAAGTTGGGGCCAAGTGGCAAGATCATAGAGGCGTGTGTGTGGAGGGCTACGTGGGCTAGGCGTAGGGCGCACATACCACTTCCACTCACATCACATGGGCTGGCACTTATGTGGTCACAGTAAAGTGCAAGGGATGCCAGGAAATGTCGTCACATGCCTAGAAAAGAGAGGGCACAGTTTGAGGAACAGTTAGCTCACCTCCGCCATGCTCCTGATCCACTGGAAAAACAGTCTTATCAGTCAGAATGTATTTGCACTGATATAAATTGGCCTGATATAAATTGCACTGATATAAATATAAACAGTGTTGGCTGGGCATGATGGGGCACATTGTAGATGCCCAGTAGAGATTTGTTAAAACCCACGTAGAGGGAATTGGAGTTGTCAGCCATAGTTAGTTTTCCAGTGGAGTTATTTTCTTTTTTGAAAGAGTGTAAGAAGTAGTACTGTTGAAGTAAAAGACTTAAAACTTCTTTTCAAAATTATATAGAAAACAAGATAAATGATTAATTTGCCATCTTAAAAAAAGCATGCTTTCTTTACCAAAAAATAAAAACAAAACAAACAAGAAAACAAACAAAAAAATCAAAAAAACTGTTTGGTAGAAAGATATTATCATTGACTGTCTTTAAAAACTAGAACCCATGTTATAAGCTAGAGTTATTTCACAGTGTACATATCCTTCAGGACATCATGTTGTACATGACAAATACATAACAATTTTTTTGTCAATTAAAGAATAAAATAGTAAGATGACAACAACAACAAATAAATAAATAAAATAGAAAGCTGTGGGGTGACCAGATCCTATGGAGTGTATTCACCACGGGACCAACACATAGAAGATCTTTGGTACCATCGCCAGTTACTACTGCAGTGGGCATAGCATTGCTAACTTGCATCTGTTATTTCACTTTGTCACCCAAAGAATGCTGCAAGATGGATATTTTTATCCTCATTTTATAGTTGGAGGACTAGTGCTTCAACAGAGTTGCACATCTTGGCAAAAGTCACATAAAACTAAAGTCTGCATCATTTTCCATTAAGCTGTTACTTATGTCAAAAATAGGTGTCTTGAGCATGTCATGTTTTCCTTTTTTTGTTTTTTAATAAAGAAGAAAATTTGTCACCTAATAACATTACAACCCTAACCTCTCAAAAATAGCTTTTTAAAGACAGACTGGTAAAGTCTTTCTGGCTCTGACAAGATGAGTTAAACACGCTTGGGTCTCTTTTTCTGCCTGTGGAGTGCGCAGTCCTTTCCCTCTTTATGTGGTCTGTTTAGATGCTCAGAAGCTGTTTATGAGTCCCTGCAGCTTGACCTAACCTCGGAGACCAGGCAGTCTTGATTCCAGGGTGTGGCTGGAATTCATTCTGGCTTCTGTGGCAGAAGGGGCAGAGAGCCTGGGTCTGCCAAGGTCTCTGTGCAGCCGCAGATGTGATGAGCATCCCAGGGCTGTCCTTTGGAACTCGGGGGATCCTACTATAGAGACGGGCTGTGGGAAGGACCAGAAGCATCAAGCAGTTAGGTTGGATTGATTTTCAGAAAGCATCCTGAGGTGCAGAGTATTCACATCCACTTTCCAAGAGTTGAGTCTGTGAAATTCTAGTTTTGCTGGAAACACCACAAAAGGATTTTGTAGTTAAAGAAATCTAGAATACCTATATGTCGAGTGTAGACTCAGTATATGGTAGCATATTAAAAGTCTCTAAAATCTTGCGTCATGATACCTGTTCAACTTGTTTAACCCATGACATGTTAAATTTATGTGACCATGTACTTTAAAAAAAAAATATCACACTTCATATCCTGAGGATCTAGTATTTTGGGGGAACCAACTCTGAACCACTGATCTAAGTAGAGTGGACAAAGTAGACAATGCTAGGAAAGAAATCCAGTATCCAGATTTTGGTGACCCATCTCCACAGAGGATTATAAAATTACTTTTATTTGGGTAACATAAGCAGTAGTGATCACATAGCATTATTGTTTTCTTTGATTTTTAAACAAAAGAGAAGTATGAGATACTCATGCTTTTATGGTGTAAAATGCCTTTTCCCCATTTCTTTTTTCCTCCTTTCTCTTTTTCTATTACCACATAAATGCCTTACTTTCATCAAATGAGTGACTTAAAATTTTGGTTTTTTTTTTCAGAAGTTGTGTTAAAATTCCCTTGAAAGGAAAATACAGTTGTAAATAAAGTGCATGTTGTCACTAAAAGTATTACATATATTTGTTGGACTGAAAACTTGATTTGATGTTTCTTTAAATTTGAGGAACTTGGAGTGTCTGGAGAGCTTCCTCCCTCTTTCCTTCCTCCCTCCTTCTCTCCTTCCTCCTTCCCTCTCTCCTTCCTTCCTTCCCACCTTCCCTCCCTTCCTGTAGCAAATATATGTTGATGTTAATACTTGACCTTAGAAAACAAAACTTAATGTGTCTTTTTATACTGTTTTATTGAATGAACAAATTTGTGCCTTACATTAAATAATGAGCACTAAAAGTTTTGTATTAGTCATTTGACAATTTTGATTGCTTTTTGTGAGAAACTAGAGTTTTTCTGTAGTCAGATGTTTGCTGGCAGCTTTGTCTTTCTGACATCCAAAAGCCAGACACTGTCCAGAGAGCACCAGTCATTTTGGAAAACCTGATGGGGTGTGGGAGACAACATAATATTCCCCAAAAGATGTCCATATTCTAATCCATAAAGCCTATGAATATGTTTCTTACAAGTCAAGAGGGATTTTGCATATGGGATCATGTTAAAGCTATTGAAATGGGTAATTGCAGTGTTATCTTGGGGTCCTTAAAGAGAGAGGCTGGCATGTCACAGTTTGAGGAGATGCAGTAACAGAATAGAGGTCAGAGTTTGTAGGACCAACAGACAAGGAACGCAGGCAGCCTCAGCAAGCAAGTAAAGTGAGGAAATGGGTTCTCTTCCATAGGACCAGCAGGAACCTAACCCTGCCACTTGTTCTAGCTTCCTGACCTCTGCATTGTGAGATAATTAATTTGTGTTGTTTTAGGCCACTGAGTTTGTGATAATTTGTTAGAGAAGCAATAGGAAAGGTTCCACTTTTCCTGTGCTTGAAGGCAATGGGTGGTTGGATTAACACACTCCTAGGTCCCTTCTAATATCCTGCTCCCAGCATCTGGCCTAAGGGTCCTGCTTTCTTGCTGTCCTTTCTCTATTTCCTCAAATTCCAGGGGCTAACCATCACCCTGGCTCATGCTCCCTGCTCAGATTACAGTGACCAAATCAGACACCAACAGACTTTGAAATAAGTGATGTGATTGGTCGCTAACTATGATGTCCATCTTTTATTTATGTAATAACTGGTGAACTGAAGAGTTCACTGCTGAAAATATACTTCATTCAATTATTAATAAATACTCTGCAGTCACTGAAATGATGCATATCAGAATCATGTGAGATAAGGACTTTGTATATTAAAATTATGGCATAAATCCTACAGTACAGTTGATATAACAGGACTAGGGGGCAGACTGGGGTGTCCTCATGCATCTGCTGAATACCAAAGACTAAATTTGGCTGATACAAATGTTGGGGATGTCAGTAAATAATCCATGAATTTAAAGTTGAGCAAACAGTAATGGAGCATTACTTGTACCTTGTCTGAGGTCACAGTTCAATTCTTCAGGAATCACTAAGACCCTGAGATTTGCATGTAGGAGGTTTACTGTGGACAGCTGATGGCAACAATACCCTGCAGATAAATAAAGGAGCAAAACTGGGCAGAGCAAGAAGTTGACTGTGATACACAGGGGGCTGTGGAGCTCAGACAGCCTGAGGAATTGTTCCTCATCAAGGCGAGGGGGTCTGGCCTGAATGTGCCTGCATCAGCCAGTTGGTGGATGCCGGTGGCCCATCCCCCATGGGACAAGCTCCCTCCTGGGGAGTCTCTCTCTAACCAAGCATGATTTCTTGAGAGCACTCAGCTAGAGCTGTCAGCCTCCAACACTCCCAACAACTGGGAACATAAAGACACTCATCCTAAAGGAATCTGGACAGCACATTAAGGGTCCAATACACTTTTTTTTTTTTTTTTAATTTTTCGATGATTCTGGTGCTACTGGCCAACTCTGCTTTACAGAGATCCAGTCAGTATTTCTAGCAAGCACAAGTCAGAATCTGGGGCACAGTAAGCAGGGAGAGCAGAGGAGCTGACAGGGTGCTGACACCTGACAGGTCAGGACTGCTGGAGGAAGAAGGCAGGGCTGCCTTCTAGGCCTGAGTGGCAGCCTCCCCAGCCCAGAGAGAACAGTAGCCTCAACATGGTAGATTGATTGGCCTCCACTTTTGCCTTCAGTTATGGCAACTTGATAATCTGAAGGAACATGGAGGTCTTGTTACTTGGTCTCATCTCGTCGTTTCAGGGTGCTTGGGCTCTGAATTGGAGCAGATGTAGACAGTGACAAGAACTTGAAATAAAAAGTTGCTAGGTTTAATGTTTCTGGGCTCTTTTTCCTCTAGTAAAATATAGGTGTGGTGTAAAGACAAGAGGACATTCTTTTTGAGCTCCATGTCTCTCTCCTATTTTCTTTTTCCTTTTGGTTGTTAGACCCCCAACACACATCACGTTCTGCCTCCAGCGTAGCCCCCTCCAGGTCTTCATTCACGAAGAATTACATTTCTGGAGTCTGGCTCCTATGTCTCTGAATTACAAAATGGTGGGGTCAGCACCTCTCATGCTCTGAAGTGACTGATCGGCTCACACTTAGGTCTTTGAGGAACTTTCCTCTATCCCCACCCTCCAAAAAGGGTCAGCAGACCTCTGAGGGTGGTGGCTAAGAATTCAGCAGGGAGATAAACAGGATAATAGAGGACTTTGTCACAGAGAGCTGACAGCTGTGTTTTAGAATTGCTGATCTTAAGGCTTAGGCTAAATACCAGATAAAATGAGAGTCCTGCCCACTTCCTTGTGATATTCTCTTAAGAAAGAACGAAGACACTGCCATCTGTAAGAACTTAGTTTTGACATCCTGGTGGACAGAGGGTTTGGAGGCCCCAGGACAAAGGCTCTTCATCTGGAGAATCAAGTGGGACCCTTAGGTAGTGTCTGCCTGGAGAGGCTGTGTCAAGAAAGATTCTGAAGTCCGAAAGATCCCTTGTCTGATTGGGAGGCAGCTGTACACCTAGGAAGGCATGGACACCTGGCACATGTCTAGCCATCTCTGAACTGGAGTCTCCACACAACAGTCCTCAGCTGGCCGAAGGTGTCTCATTTTTCAAGATGATATTCAAGGCATATCTTTTATCCAATGTGGGATGTCCTATACTTTTTTAGTTATTTAGAGATAAAATGCTGAATATCAGATGACAAATTAAAGAGTTAGCTCTGTTACCCCTGGACTCTAGGAGAAGAGATAAATCTTAAAGTAAGCATTCAAATAGTAGAGAGAGAGTTGGATTCGAGTATGTAAATATTATTTTGTTTTGTATGGTGCAGGAGATATAGATCAATGACTGACTCCACCAGAATACTTCTAGTCCTGCGCGGCTGGGTGTGCTGATATAAAGGAGAATTCTCTCATTATTTTATTGATCTGATAGTAAACAGTGAAGTATGAAGGCAGAGCTTGCAGCACTACATTTGGGAAATCACGATTGGAAATTGGAGATCTGCGAAACTGGGAGGAGGGATGATGTGTGCATGGAAGAAAAATGGAGATTGAACTGGTGGCAGAAGACAAATACAAAGTGGGTCAGATTCCAGCCTGTGACCCTTTCTCGTCTGTTGTTTATTCTATTTAGTTATACATGATAGCAGAATGCATTTTGATTCATTGGACACAAGTGGAGTACAGCTTTTCATTTCTCTGGTTGTACATGATGCAGAATCACACCATTCTTGTAATCGTACATGTACACAGGGTAATAATGTCTGTCTCATTCTACCATCTTTCCCATCCGCTGCCCCCTCCCCTCCCCTCATTTTCCTCTGCACAATCCAAAGTTTCTCCTTTCTTCCTTCACCACCCTGTGTCCACCCCCACCTTACGTATCAGCATCCACTTATCAGAGAAAACATTTGACCTTTGGGTTTTGGGGATTGGCTTATCTTGCTTAGCATAATATTCTCCAACTCCATTCATTTACCTGCAAATGCCATAATTTTCTTCTTCTTTATGGCTGAGTAACATTCCATTGTGTATATCCACCACAGTTTCTTTATCCATTCATCAATTGAAGGGCATCTAGGTTAGTTTCACAATTTAGCTATAGTGAATTGAGCTGCTATAAACATTGATGGCTGTGTCACTGTAGTATGCTAATTTTAAGTCCTTTATAGGCCAAGGAGTGGGATAGCTGGGTCAAGAGGTAGTTCCACTACAAGTTTTCTAAGGAATTTCCATACTGCTTTCCAGAGTGGTTGCACCAATTTGCAATCCCACCAGCTATGTATGAGTGTACCTTTTTCCCCACATCCTCGCCAACACCTATTGTTGCTTGTATTCTTGATAATAGCCATTCTAATTGGAGTGAGATGGAATCTTAAGGTAGTTTTGGTTTGTATTTCTCTAAGTTTTAGAGATGTTGAACATTTTTTCGTATATTTGTTGATTGTATATATTTTTTTGAGGATGTCTTTTCCTGAAAGATTGTCAAGGACTATGGATAAAACTTCGGCTGTAATTTTAAAATTTCCTCTTTCCCTAGTAACTTATTTTTGTCAAGCAAACAAACCAGAGGCTGCCTTAATTATATCAATTCTTGGATTCTTTTCCTTGCTGGAAGTTCATGACATTGCTCCAGGAGTATATTCCTGTCTTGCAAATTGTGCCTTTTAACAGATCCTGTTGCTGTAGTAGGAATTTTGAAGGATGTGTGGTTGTGTCCCTTAAGTAAGAACGCTTGTTTGTTCTTTCTGTAATTTGATTAGCAAATAAGGCAGCTTTCAAAGGAATTTTGTATTTCTCACAATCTATCTTATATCTATAGATCACAGTTTTATTTTTCCTTTTCCTAGTACAGGAAATTGAAGACCCAAAAAGAAACTGAAGAGGTGAACCAGACTCATTTAAAGTGAAATTGGTATCTGTATTAGTATCTTATTTATTATATATTATTTCAACTTAAAACTTCATGGCAAAATTTTAATTCTGTGCTGTTTACATTAATATACAAAGTTCCGAAAGTTGCAAAGATTATCTATGAACAAATGATACACCAAAGTTGAGCTCCTTCACTATTAGAATACAGTTTTCCTGTACTGACACGGGGGGAAATATTTATTCTTGCTTTGACTTGTCCTTTAGAAGATGGAATGCTTGCCCAAATGACTCACTTCCCTCACAAACTGGAAGATGTCATTCTACCAAGAAATGCCAAGTGTAGAAAGCAAATTAGTAAATATTGAAGTATCAGTTCCAGGACACTAGGAATGTTCATTAAATTGGACATCCCCGTGAACATTTGAGTTACTCATCCTAAAATGTACCATGCTGTAGATGTGATTAATATTTCAGTTGTTAAAGACATGTAAAGATGTCTAAACTTACACATTTCCTTTCCAGGAATTTGAAGGAAGAATGTGAGTTCATCTTACTGGGACTACTATAAAAGTAATTTGTTTGCATGACGACTTGCTTCCTGAACCTGAAGGGTTAATAGGCTTGTGTTCTTGATCGTCCTTTAGAGAAGTTTTTTTATTTCATCGTTGAATCATAGAGACAAGACTTTGTGTTCCAGTCTCATGCTCTACCTTACACATGATTTTACTTTGTCCTCATTTCTTTTCACACATAAAAGAGAGAAATCAGCAGTATCTCTGAGTACAAAAATAAAGGCGTTTGCCCTATTAAGCCCTTGGGTAAAATATTTAAGTTCTAAAACCCTAGAACATGATTCTTATTTTAATTATAGAGGAAAAGGGACCAAAAATGATTTTAGGAACTTAACTAGGGTAAATTGGTCAGGCAGATTAGAATTTAAATTCATGATTCTTTTCTAGCGTTTACGTGCATGAACAATACATTTAGTGCATTTTAAAATCCTATGTTAACATCTTGTTCTTCTTGAATCAGAGGTTACGAATCTATAGTCTGTAGGCCTATTTTTACCCTCAGAGATGTTTTGTTTTGTTCATGGAGAGCAGTGATTTTTCTTTGTGTAAAATTACACAGGTTTCACATGAAAATGTGATTTCAAGTTACTCTCAAAAAATCAGAAGATCCAGCCACGGATCCCACACAGCACCTGGGGCTGGTGCTGAGGAACTACCCTTTTGCAATGGTGTACCTTTCTTGCATCAGTTGTCTCTGTATCTCCCTGGCAACTAAACACATTTGAGCATGAAACTCCAATTCTGTAAATCTGAGTTTTCTCTGTTGGCCTGGATAAGAAAATTCTGAAATTGAGGATAAACAATTGAAGCGTTATTAAGCCTTATTTGTATTCAAAGAGATTAAGGTCATGAATAAAAGCTTAGGGTCCTGCTACCTTGAACTTTCTTTTAGTAAGAAGTGAATTCTTCTAACTTTCTTTTAAGAGCACAATATCACGACCATGGCAGAACCCGGCCGCCCCTGCCTAGCACACACAACACACACTTACTCTAACAACTTCTAATTAAAGGTCTAGCACAGCTCAGATTCCCAAAGCCAATTAAACAATGCTCACCCTTGTACCTCCCAGCAGATTGGGGAGTAGCTTGGCCAACGCTGCAATTGATATGAAAAGGAGCGTCGTATTTTTATGCACTTTTAGCACCCTTGATACTCTGTGAGGCACAAGCTTTCAACACAGCAGCCTTTTATCCTCTGTGCTTTTGGAGTGTGAGAACAGCATGAAGGCCACACGCACCACAGTGTTCCTGTGGGCTGAGAATCAAGGCCCTCGGAAGGGGGTGGGCAGCAGAGTGACAGGACAGGGAGACGGAGCTGGCAGCTGTCATCTGAATGGCCTTTCCCTCTTCCATTATCCCGCTGTCCAAAGGCTTCATCCCTTCACAGGCATAGCTGCTATCCCTCTGCACAGCGGTGAGGCCAGCTCCCTGGGCACATTTCATTTCCTTGTCTGTCTTGGAGGTTCATTTCAATTTACTAGGAATTACTGAACTGTTTCAGAGAAAGGAGCAGCTAGGTGAAACTGGAACTAGTTACTGGGAAGAATTTATCTAAATACAAGAATTTATCTAAATACAAGAAGTTAAAACCAAATCTATGTGGTAAGTTGACTTTATGCTCACCCATCATTATTTAATTTTGTTAATTTCCTACTAATCTAGTGATTAGTTCCACATGTGCCTGAAGACTGTTTTCAGGTTGATAAGAAGAAAAAAATGAAGAAAATAGTTTCCTAATTACAAAGTAATATATTTCTAGTATATTAAATGTAAAGCTGCAAAAGTTAAGGAAAGTACAAAGAAGAAATTTAAAATCATCCTATCTAGAAGTTACTATTATGAACTTGACTTTCAGTCAAGTCCTAATATCTTTTTAGGAAACAGAATTCTAGACATGCTATTTCGTTATAATACTTAATCATAAATATTTTCATATTTAAATACTTTATGAAAGCAGTTTTAATATCTAGATAGAATTTCATTATTTGGATAGTTGTGTTTTTTAAGTTAGAATGATAAACAGTATTGTGATAAAGATGTGCTTAAACTCTTACATCCAACTTTTGTGCAAATTCGCAATTTTCCTTTTGGAAACATTCTCGAAGTGATTTGTGATTCAAAGGACAATTGTGTTTTAAAGTGACCTCCACAGAGACTGTAGGAATTGACCTTCCTCTGGCATTGTATGAAAGCCCCAAACAGCGAGCTGTTCTAAGACTGTCTTTCCAGGAAGCAGCTCTGAATATTCTTTGACTGCTTCTAGGTATTTTCATCTAAAGAAGAAAACTAATTACTTGCTAGAGTTTCTTGGAATATGGGAAGAGGAAAGTGGAGTGTGCCTGCTTTGGAAATGTTTGGAAAAAGTGTGGGCCATCTTAACCATCACTTTAATTAACATTTGTTTTAGATCATGAGTGGAAAACTGACTCTTATGTAAGAAAATATAAAAGTCTGCTGGGGAACATGCATTTGCTTTGAAAGCCTTTGGGACCAAGAAAATAAAATGCTTAATAACAACTGCACAATGAGGCTGCAGGGGTGCAGAAAACCTTAATTAACAAATGGTTTTAAAGTTCTCTGGAAGCTTAGAATTCAGAAAGGATGAATTCCTTTACTGACAAGTACTACTATCTGACTGCCTGGGGTGGCTTGTTTAAATCAGAGCTAAATTTTAAAACATACCTAATTACAGTCCCTTATTACAAATGGGATGCATCCTATTTATTAGAGTCCTTTTATTCTATTGAGAAGATTAACCACACCCACATTTTTTAAAACATAGACTGTAGAACTAAACTGTTAAACATACCTGGAGAGGCTGAGTAGTTGATATGCCACTCTCCGTGTGTATTGTCTTTAATTGGCAAGGAAAGAGTCATAGGAAGGAGACCTGAACCGACCAATTGACTTCAACTGGAGTCTCTCATCAGAAGACTCAAGCTGTGTAATAGATCACATTTGGACAGTTGTTTCCTAATATTGTTTAATACGGAATTTTAAATGTCTTTCTGAGTTTGATAGGTTTCTAACTCGTAGCAATAGAACCAGATTTTGCTTCAGTGGCTTACTTGGCCAATTTGATCTCTGCTTATTCCTGCAGTAGCATTAGGTGAAAACACAGTGATGGGCTGGGGTTGTAGCGCAGTGGTAGAGCACTTGCCTAGCATATGTGAGGCCCTGGGTTCAATCCCAGCACCACATAAAGATAAGTAAATAAAAAATAAAAGTAAACACACACACACACGTGATTTCATTGTACAAGTTGACTCTGTAATTGGAAAACTTGCTACATTTTGTCATAGGTGTGATGAGAGATTTTTGCTTCTTTGTTTTTAGAGATCCTCAATCACTTAGAAAATCAATAAATTGGAAGCGCATAGAGGGATGGACCTGTTAAATGCCTCTATTCTGATTATAATATGGTGTCAGTAATGATTGTTTTCTAAGAGATGTTTTCACATTGGTGTGCCCCCTGAAGGGGGGATACTTCCCTGGAGAGAAGGGAGTTCTAGGTCTTTCTTTTTATGTTACAGTAGAGTGAATTCTTGAATTTTTCTATTTCTAAAGTGAAAGTCCATGATTGAGCTTTTCGGATGGTTCTTATCAAGCTCAATAAAGCACTCAACACCAACAACACTAGTAATGTGACCATGAAAGGTCTGGTTCTGCTACACCCCGATAAAGCTAATGACTGGAGAGACAGAATGACAGGAGAAAAAACAGCTTTACTGGCAACAGGCTGGCAAGTTGGAAGATGGAGAGCTGCTCCCAAAATTCCATCTTGCCAGAGGTCACAGGCACAAAGCTTCTGTGAGGTTTCTGGAGCGTTTCATTTCAACCATAGCCAGGTGGGCCCCGGAGTAGTCATTAATTTTCTTAGTAATCAGTTCTCTTGACATGGTTTCATGTTGTCCACAGGTCACCAGTAATTTCAGACATCCTGGTTCCTGTAAACCAAAAGAAAGATTACTGATTACGTAGACTTATGACTGGGGTTGATTTCTGATGTTTTCCTGATTCTTCTTTGCAGGCAGGGTGAGTTTATTGGTTAATTATTTGGGGAAGGAGGACTAGAGGAGGCAGGCAACAGAGAAACAGTGAGTAAGACCTGCTAGTGCTAGGAGCAGGTTAACCCATTCCCTGGCTTCAGTGATATGTGAAACCAACTCTGTAATTAAGAAATACAAAGTGTGAACTCATTTATACTTTAATGTGCTAATCAACAAGTTTCCCCGAATTTCACTTTTTACTCTGTTCATGGCTTATTGCCTTTTATCCTAAATTGAGTGAGTTGTCTAAATTGAATGCAGTAGCCATGGGGGCTGTAAGGATGGGCTGCTGGCCCTCAAGGAGCTCCAAGCCCAGTAGAGCAGCTGGGGAGGTGGATTCTAGTACAGTGTGATGATTGCTGCAATGGACGTGTGCCCAGGGTGTGCAGGTACATGGGTGGGGTAATCCTCTCAAAGTTCTTCCTGGCTTCCTCAGCCATCCATTTTATTTTAACTTATAGCTGTTGTACCCTAGAACCTCGCCACTCAACTCGTGGCCCACGGATCAATGGCATCACCTCATTTATTCTGATTGTCATCCTTGCTATATTCCCCTTTCTAATTTGCTCTTCTGAAGTTCCTTCAGGCCTCCTCATGAGTTTCCCATTATGCCCACAGCATTTGATGCATTTATTAAAAATGATTGTTGTTTCACGTGACTGTGTTTTATTGGTAATAAAGGCATTGAGGTCCAGTGAAAAGAGCCCTGGAGTGAGAGTCAAGAAACCTGGCTAGGTGGGCAGTGGCCCACGGAACCTTTGTGTAGGTCAGGAACCTGTATAGATCTCTTCCTTATACCACTACTTATTCCCAAGCCCTGGGCCACACCAGCTTCCTCCCCAGTAGGTGAAGTGCTTTCACATGGGCTTTTGTACATGTTGTTCCTTTTGCCTGGATGCTCTTTCTTATCTCCCACCAAATTCCTACTTATCTTTAAATGACCAACTTCAAATTTTATCTCCCATGAGAGATGGTAGAATTTAAGAGAGGGTCTTGAGATCTCTTTTCTTAAGACTCTCTTAAATACTTCCACTTGCTTCTTCCTCTTTGGGTAGTATCATAATTCTGCAAACAGGACAATATTATCAGTATTTCATTGCAAGTGTGTGATGAGGGCTGTCTGAACCTCTTTCCCAAAGTCAAAAGTGCCTTTAACACAGGAACTGTGTCTTCATCATCTCTGTCTTCCCGGGGCCTAGGGCTTCCCCTGATGCGTTGTAAGTGCTTGCTACCTATTGGCTTACTGAAGGCATGGACCTTAGTTTCCTATGTGCAGCAGGGGATTGGGCTGAATGGTGTTATAACAATGTTATGGAATTTTGTGTTTGGACAGAGACCTTGAACAAGAGGACTCAGGTCAGTCAGGTGAGCCTTTGTGTGTGCAACACACAAAGGAAAGCATGTCAGTGACATGAGCAGTTTGTTGTGTTGCTATTTCACCTGGTGAGTGTAAGAGGCATGTGACCTCCTTAGTGCTCTAATGAATTGTTCTATTAGTCCTGATGTCTTAATGCACCACCTTAGATTATGTAGAAGGAAATGAGAGGGAGGAGGAGTATGAAAAATTGTGGAATGAGACAGACATCATTACCCTGTGTACATGTATGATTACACGAATGGTATGCATCTATATCATGTACAACCATAGAAATGAAATGATGTACCCCATTTGTGTACAATGAATCAAAATGCAGTCTGTAAAAAATAAAAAATAAAAAAAATCAATAGTGTGATCACCAGTTTATTATAGTAAATTTATAAGATGTTATATTATTCTCTCTCCAGTCTCTAACAGTTTTGAATAATCCTGTCTCATCTGTGATCACTTGCAAATTGGCCTGCTGAATTTGCTTAATTAAGCGAAAAATGGCCATTTTAAGAAATCAAATACAGGTTGAAAGATTTTCATTGTTTTTTATGTGTTTCAGGAAATAAGTTATTGGGCCTCTTGACCCTGGACTAGAAGTGACTAGGGAAGCTGGGCAGTGCTAGTTCCAGAGCCATCCATTCACCCAGTCACTCAGGCACTCTCCACTTATGAACAGATGTTTACTGAGGTTTGCTGGGCTACAGGCATTATGCCATATGTTAGGCACAGAGATCCACAAAACAGTTCCTGCTGACACAAGCTCACTCTCTGGTGGGGAAAGAGAGGACCAGGCGGCTGGCTTCTCTTATGGTAAGAGTCATGACATGGGAAGTACAGAGGGAGTACTCCTAACTCAGATTCAGGCAGGCAGGGACAGCTTCCCAGATGCCTATGGAAGCTCAGACCTGAGGGAAAGGAGGAGGGAGCCCCTGGCAGGGCCAGGAGGGGCAAAAGGAATACAGTGCACAAGGCAGTCAGAGATATGGCATGCACAAGCCCAGAAGTCAGGGAATGCAGCCCTGGGGGCGCCCAGGAAGTATATTCTGACTGGAGCATTGAGTTCAAAGGAGTAGGGAAGGTCCAGATCCAGAAGGGTCCTTGAGGTTGGGACCAGGTGCTTTTCCTATGCTGTGAAGGCAGTGGAGTGCCCTGAGGGCTCTGAGCATGGAACTTGATCACATATGTGTTTCGGAAGTATCATTTTGGCTGCTGTGTTCGTAGGATGGATGGATTTGTTCCTAAAATGTTTGGAAACAGATGTGTGTCTATTTGTCTTTTTTTTTTTTCTGCTCTGATATACTTTAGTGAATGTGATTTCATAAGTTTCTCTGTCAGTCCCATCTGCCATGCTTTAAAGGAGGGAGTATGATTTGAAGAATTCCACTATACCACTATATTGTAATTGTTTACCTCATGAAGTATTTTACATAAAGAGAAATAGAAAATAATACGTTATACTCCTAAATGTACTCTACACAGATGTAGCACAGTTTTCCACAAAAGCTTTAGGTCCCTTTTTTCTTATTAAAGAAATAAAACTTTACAGGCATCCCCATTCTCTCTCACTGTTTTTCTCTCCAGAGTCGACAACTATCCTCCAGTTAGAAACTGTTGGTACTTTATATCTTTATTTAACTAATATACCACACACACAGAGACACACGCACACACAAATGAATCCATAAACAACATCAAGTCACATTTTATAGTTGTTTTCCTTTTTACTTTGCCTATTTTAGAGATAGGTCTTACTGAGAGTGGAGAGAATCTGCTTTATATATTGCCATACAGGTGGACATTATTCATATGATATTGAAACTTAGTAGTGCCTTGCTGGGCAAAAAGAAATAGATTCGTTTCCTATCTGATGTGATATTTCCCTTTCCAGGACCTATTCCCATCTAGGTAAATTGTTATTCCACTTACAGCTCCTGTACCCTGTAAGCCAACTCCACCCACATGCACATAGTTTGATCTTTATCACTTGCTTAGGGAAATCCATGCCTTGCCTCCTCTACCATGTGATACGTTCTATACCAGCAGCATAGTCTTTCTCTCATTCCAAAAACATAGTGTGTTTTTAAAAAATGTCAAGACAAGTGGCTTTAGTTCAAGAGGTGTGAGCTAACCCCCACCAGACTTGGTTTTTTTTTTACATTTAATAATTATAATTTTTTTAATTATTATTTTTTTATTATTTAAACAAGTGGGATACATGTTGTTTCTCTATTTGTACATAGACTCAAGGCATACCAATTGTGTTATCATAAATTTACATAGGGTAATGTTGTTTGATTCATTCTGTTATTTTTTTTCCCTTCCCCCCACCCCTCCCACCCCTCTTTTCCCTCTATACAGTCCTTTCTTCCTCCCTTCTTACCACCCTCCTTATCCCTATCCCTAAACCTAATCCTAACCCTAACGCTAACCCCTCCTACCCCCCATTATATGTCCTCATCCGCTTATCAGCGAGAGCATTTGTCCTTTAGTTTTTTGAGATTGGCTTATCTCACTTAGCATGATATTCTCCAATTTCATCCATTTGCTGCAAATGCCATAATTTTGTCATTCTTCATGGCAGAGTAATATTCCATTGTATATATATGCCACAGTTTCTTTATCCATTCATCAACTGAAGGGCATCTAGATTGGTTCCACAATCTGGCTATGGTGAATTGAGCAGCTATGAACATTGATGTGGCTGTATCTCTGTAGTATGCTGATTTTAAGTCCTTTGGGTATAGGCCAAGGAGTGGGATAGCTGGGTCAAATGGTGGTTCCATTCCAAGCTTTCTGAGGAATCTCCATACTGCTTTCCAGAGTGGCTGCACTAATTTGCAACCCCACCAACAATGTATGAGTGTACCTTTTTCCCCACATCCTCGCCAACACCTACTGTTGCTTGTGTTCTTGATAATCGCCATTTTAATTGGGGTGAGATGAAATCTTAGGGTAGTTTTGATTTGCATTTCTCTTATTACTAGAGATGTTGAACATTTTTTCTTTCAGTTCATCTAACTGCTTTTGAGAGTGAGAGCCCAGGATTTGCAGGCTGAGGTCTACCCGAAGGCTTTGCCTAGGAGGCACCTGCTGCTTTCAGAACTACCTGGGAGCAAGGCAAAGTCACACACAAAAGACTTCTGTTGGATTTCTATGCATAGCTGAGAAAGCTTAAATGACAAGGGAAGAAAACTGCTAGTGAAAGAGGAGGATGGACTAGGAAAAGTGAAAGGGAATACAGTTGACAAAAGGCACATGTGAATATAAAACAGCAGAGAAAACCTGAAAAATGAGCCCAAAATGGCCAGAAAACAAACCTGGCAGCAAATACCAAATTTACCAATACCAAAGTGGGAACCATAATTATCTAACATTCCCACCAACATCATCACATTTCCCCCTTTTAGTCTGTGCAAGCTACCAATCTTTCCAGAATGAGTATGAGTAATTCTGGATCCCTACCATGGAATGGTTATAACTTCATACCTGCCCTTCTCTCAGACCCAGCACCAGATAAGTGAGTACAGGCAGCCTTGAAATTCATATATCGTGGCAGCCACTCTCCCTTTGTGTGCTGACCAAGATACCATGGTGTTCTGTGGGGGAGGCAAAGGGTATTCCACCTGATCATTGATGGGTGTGTCATGAATACTTTAGAGATGTGACACTAATCTGAGTGTACCATGCTATCTACTAGACTGAACAACGTGGCTCTGAGCGAGGCATTGTGTTCTGAATCATCCCACTCTTGCTACTGCTACAGCAGCTGCCACACTGATAGGGTTCAGTGCAGGAAAATTCTCTCTCTTCTGCCTGATGCTCATCCTCCTCCACTTCCCCTGAATTCAACACAATAGGTAATCAGTGGGCAAAGGAACTTGGCAATAAGTCTTGGGAATAAGTTGCTTATAGATTTCCAGCCTTAGGGGTAACACAAAGCAAAGATGGTAGGCCAGGTATGAGACTTGGACAGCAGATAAGTAATTATCATGGGTGGTCCCCTGACTGAAGGGGAGCCCACCTGGCTTCAAAATCTCCATTCAATCAGACAAGTTGATGCAATAATTTATTTCTCTCAGAAATCTGATTTTAGAGGTAAAGATTATCAGATAGTCAACCAAGGAAGCTAAAATGCAAACACTAGGCTATGAGCAAACCCAAATTATGAGAAGGCAGAAATCACAATAATTTAGTAGAACCAATAGAGGAAAGAATATAGCATCAGGGTGAGAAATACTTATTTGAAAATTCTGTTGGGATGGTTGAGTTGTTTTAATAGCAGATACAAAGGTGAAAATCTATAGACTCTTGCTTCTAAGAGTCAGTGGCCAAGCAGTACTATGTAGCAGCATAGGGTGAGAAACTACTAAATTGCTGGTAAGGAAACAACAAACCCAAATGCAGCATCTCTTCTGTTTATGGCTCAGGGCACAGCAGGTAGCTTGAGCATCATGTTGACATCTGTCCTTCCTTGACCCCAGTTCCCATGGGGATGATGTGGAGGTGGGCCAAGTGCATTCTGTGAGTACTGGGGTCCATTTCAGAGCTGAGCAGCACTGAGTTTAGGAAACTCCCAGTTTTATAAGGGGATCTGCCCATCCTCCCCACCAGAGACAGTAACATTATCTTTATTACCCTGGAAAGTAAACACATCTGTGGGCAGAGGATGTTCTGTCTTTACTATGCTGATCAGGAAACAAACGTGCCCTCTGATCTGCAGGGGATCCTACCCCTGGCTTCCTAGGCTGTTTGCAGTGCAGAGATTTCAGAAAAGATAGTCTGGAGTTAAGATTTGTAGAGGCATCATGGAGAATTGTCTTCCAGCACTGATAACTCTGAAATTGCCATGAGTTTCCCAGTTTCCATGAGGCCAAGTCCTACTTCATCTTCTATTGGAATTAATGTGAAACCACATTTTCTTTCTTGCAATATTATACTCTTGAAAGTACCACTCCTCCCATTACTCATATCAGCCTGGGTGGGTTTCTGCTCCTCACTTCTAGAAGACCAGAGCTAATAGAAAGCTAGGGGATTAGGTATGTTCAGAATGTTAAATGCTAGCTAAAAGTTTTTTTTTTTTTTTTTAAACTTTAAAAAATTTTTATTACACAAAGTTTGTCGTGTAATTGAATATTTATCTACTTTGTACACAATTATTCTCCACAGAAAGCCTGCTTCGGAACTTCTCATCTAATCACATACAAAACTCTGATGCTTGGTTGCCACATGACCAGCTTCAACTCTGTTTCTGTTCATGTGGGATGTGACTGACCAACTCACAGGGAATCATTTCTATTTGTTGCCTCCATATGTTGTTAACCTAGCATGGAATTTGAATTAGAGTTGGAAATCATCTGTTTTCCTTCCTATAGCTACTATTATCAGGCTGTCTTGTTCCAGATCTTCTTTGAAAAGTCTGGATCCATTTAATTAAATGAAACTTTGATGCTTATAAAAGATAAAGCTTGGCTCACAGATCTACACACAAGAAAGAAATATAAACACAATTGGAATCTGCTAAAATCTGCTCTGTTTTGGGGGGACGGTGGGGTGGATATGGCTAAATAGTAGAGCAGTTGCTTAGCATGTTCAAGGCCCTGGGTTTAGTCTCTGGCACCAAAAATATATATATATATTTAAATATATTTTAAAATAAACACTTACATACAATAGAATTCAATGCATATTATAATATAATTTTTGTATCATATATTATGGTATTTATTTTAAATATACTTTTTTTGTTAAGTTGATCTGGGGATTACGCTGCTCTCTAAAGGAATGACAAAACATTGACCAAAGTTCTTCATCACAATTTTTTAAAAAAAACTACCTGTATTAGTTTTAGTAGTGGTAATTAAGTTCTTCTGTGGATAAACACAGCATACGTTTTAGGACCTAAGATGATGAAGGTGGAAGGAGAGGTTCTGAAGGAACTCGACTGACGGGGAAGGAACGAAGTCGCCGCCACCTTCTGCAGTGTTTTCAAGGGTCACAGAAGAATTCAGTGCTCCTGCCAGGATTTCTCCGCTAGAAACTTTCCCCACTCTCTGCCTTACCTCTGAATCACCCTGAATCCCTCTGAACTCTGTGTATGGCTGTCTTCTGCAAAGACTCATTTCCACTGCGCCGGCCTGCTAGCCTAGAGACTTGGGAGGCTGAGACCAGCCTGGGCAACTTAGTGAGACTGTCTCAAAATAAAAAATAAAAAGGACTTAGTAGCTTAGTGGTAAAGTACCCCCCGGGTTCAATCTCCAGGATCACACAATAAAACAAAACAAACAAATGAACCGACAAAACAAGAAGTTGTTAACATTAGGAAGAGGAGGAGAATTGACTGATCTTGTGGCCGAATTCTGCTTGGTTTTATTTGGCGTGGTTTAGAAGCTAAGACTCTGTCCTATGAAGCCAGCTTGCTTAGGTTTGAATCCCAGCTGTGCCCATTCCTGGCTATGCAATCTTGGGTAAATAAATTAACCTTTTTTCAGTGTCCTCTACTATAACATGGGAATAATAAGAACACCTACTTTATAGATTGTTATGAGGATTGATGAGTTCACATTATGAAATAAGTAATATATAAAAACAACTTGCTACGATCTCTGTTGTTACTGATATTTTTATCAGTATGTAGACTGGATGCCAATGAAATGTCCAGCTGACACTGTCCACCTGGCAATGGAAAATGCTGGTTCTGAGCTTGGCTGAGTGGCCCGTTTAAAACATAGTAAAAAGCCTAATTTTCCTGGGTGGTTCATATGTTGTCAAGATTAAAGGGTAGGTGTCACTTCTACTAACTGAGGTATAATGGTCTCTGTCTCTTTATGTCCCAGACTCCTCTTCCAAAGTGGGTACCCCAGTCTGTGTGAATCTGCTTCATCAGCTGGTACCCTGGTGAGTCTACATGTGTACATAAGAGATTGAGGAAAAAGTCTAAGGATGAATGGAGTCAGTCTCTGAGTTCTGCGAGGGAGGAAGGAAGGGAGGGAAGGAACAAGGGAGGGAGGGAGGGAGAGAGAGAGAGAGAGGGAGAGGGAGAGAGAGAGGGAGAGGGAGAGAGAGGGGGGGGAGAGAGAGAGAGAGAGAGAGAGAGAGAGAGAGAGAGAGAGAGGGAGAGGGAGAGGGAGAGGGAGAGAGAGAGAGAGAGGGAGAGGGAGAGGGAGAGGGAGAGAGAGAGAGAGAGGGAGAGGGAGAGAGAGAGGGAGAGGGAGAGAGAGAGGGAGAGGGAGAGAGGGGGGGGGAGAGAGAGAGAGAGAGAGAGAGAGAGAGGGAGAGGGAGAGGGAGAGAGAGAGAGAGAGGGAGAGGGAGAGGGAGAGGGAGAGAGAGAGAGAGAGAGGGAGAGAGAGAGAGAGAGAGAGAGAGAGAAAGGATGAGCAGACCTAAAATGGAATAAGTCTGGAGCGATTAGGAGGGAATTATCCTGGGACTACTGCCCTTGGAACCTTCATGGCAGCCCTTCAAGGTCAATTGGTCAGTGTGACTCCATTGGAGGTTAGCAGCGAATATTTTTCAAGTTCTTCATGCTTTTTATTAAAAGTACAAGTCAACTTAAAATAATGGACTTTACTGTGCTCTCTGGTTACTACTTTCCACCCATCAGTTTTGTACAGAGAGACATGTTCACTTCTTATGATGGCTTGCTGCCCCATCTGGTTTTGTTTGTTTGTTTGTTTCATTTTGTTTCTTTTTTTTTTGGTTGGAGGGTGCCAGGGATTGAACTCAGTGGCACTCAACCACTGAGCCACATCCCCAGCCCTATTTTGTATTTTATTTAGAGCCAGGGTCTCACTGAGTTGCTTAGGGTCTTGCTAAGTTGCTGAGGCTGGCTTTGACCTCTGGATCCTCCTGCCTCAGCCTCCTGAGCCACCGGGATTACAGGGGTGCACCTCTGTGCCTGGCTCATTTCGTTTCATTTTTAACAGAAATCTAATATAACTGGAAGGACCTGGTGGACAGGAGGCTGCCCTGGAGACTCTGGGAGACTTGTTGGATCAGAATCTTCTGTAGGAGAACTTTTTCTTAGCCCTAATGCCTTTATCTCTGAATTAATGCGAACCCCTAATTGGGAGTCCTTATAAAAACACTCCTGACCACTTCTATTTTCAACCCATCCTTAGTTCCAGACAATTTTGATAGGCCCTGCATTTTCAAAAGAGCATACCTTATGAAATGCAATAACATTTTTTATTTGGTGCATCACTGTCTCTCAAAAAAACTCAGACAGAACTTGTCTTGAACCCTGACACTCAGCTGTCTGAGCTCAGCATGGCCCCTTTGTCCTCAGGCCTTCTCTTTCTCTCTGTCCCTGCTTCAGAATTTGGTAGCCCTTCACTTCCACAGATTCCTACCTAGACTCAAAGCCTTATCCTGTGTGCAGTCCTCCAAGAAATCCGGTGGAAATCAGCATCGTGCTGGGCCTGTAGTTTTATTAAAGATTTCAGTGCCACTCCCCCTGCGTTGCTTCATGTTCTACCAGCACCCTCTGTACCTTCTAGCTGCACATGGGACCAGAGCTTTGAGACATTCTGAGGCCCTAGGTTTTTTTCTGCCCACACACATGCCAAACATATCAATGTGCACCCACACCTCACATTAAATATAATTTTTTGCTTCAAGCAATGAAAAGCATGTTTATAATTTGCTTTTCGGTATCATTTGACTATAAGTAACTCATTCAATTTATGATTGGCTCAGATTTCTCAGGAGCAGTGCAGTTGAGAGTTTTTTAAAAACGAGAAAATATAACCTACAATTGTTTTCATATGTAGTAAAATATTTTCAAATAATAAATTTAACAATTAAAGAAGTAAGCATCAAGCTGGGTGCAGTGGCACACACCTGTAATCCCAGCAGCTTGGGGCAGGAGGATTATGAATTCAAAGCCAGCCTCAGCAAAAGTGAGGTACCAAGCAACTCAGTGAGACCCTGTCTCTAAATAAAATACAAAATAGGGCTGGGGATGTGGCTCAGTGGTTGAGTGCTCCTGAGCTCAATTTCTGGTACCACTGCCCCCTCAAAAAAAAAAGAAGTAAGCATTATATGTTTGGAGATATTTACTTAAATGTTTACAAATTTTCTATTTTTCTCTTTATGTTCTAGAGACAATAATCTTTTTAAAGCCATCAAATCTCTATGTGCACCCTGAAAAAAGAGTGAGCAGTAGGCATTGTAGCTGTGTGTTCAGTGTCTAAGGCAGTTGAGCAGGAGGCCTGTTCGTAGGCAAGACACCCCAGGAAAAGCATCCTGTCCCTACAGGATGTGCTTTCCTTGCCAGGAACAGTCCCATCAGGTCAGCCCATTTATTCCTCAGGCCTTCTGGAATTTCAGTGAACACAACTTTCTTGGTATCATTACACGTGTGTGTGGTGTGTGTGTGTGTGTGTGTGTGTGTGTGTGTGTGTGTGTATTTATACATTTGTAGTGCTGGGGACCAAACCCCGTCAGAGACAAGTGCTCTACCAGTCAAGTACATCCCCAGCCCTCATGATACATATTTTTACAGAGCACAGCTAAGTTGGAAAATAGCCACCTGGTGCATTCTCATACAGGACTATTTCATCAGGAACTTCAAGCAACCTGTAGAGAATGCTTCTCGTGGGAGTGGATTTGGTTTGGAGTGCAGATGGAGAGAGGCAACCTAATGGAGGATCCAGCATGGACAACCATGTGGAGTCAGGGGCTGGGACACAGCTAGGTCAGGTCCAAAAGGCCTTGGAAGCCACAATGAACAGGGAGAAGAACTGACATCCCAGGAAAACTAGCAGACTCAAAGAATAACTTAAGGAGAATGCCATTGATTTTCCTTTCCTTATCTTTCTCTTCTCCATCTTTTCAGACATGAAGGGTTCTTTTTAACATCATGGTTTTTCTCAACATCATGATTTTTCTTGACAAACCCAGGTATCCAGTAGGCCCTGAGGGAGACTTGGTGTAAGCAGAACTGACAGAACAAGCATCCAGACGTTATTCTGAGTTAGAGTGACCGCTGGGGCTCCGCGTGTCTCATGTTTGGACTATTCAGTGTTTTTCCCATCCTTTAATGTTAGGCGTCTTCAGCCAAATGATAAGGTTGAGCAGGGTGGAAATTACAGGGTGGGGATCACAGTGTGTTTTAGGACCAGCCATCACTTCATGCATGTTGCGAGGGTTCTTCTTCTCTTTAAAATTTCTCTTTTGTGGGATGTTTTTGCATTTTATTTGCCATGCTTTTTTTTCTCTCTCACTTGTTTCATTTTATCTCCTTGCTTCTGTCCCCTAGATTAATCTTTTCCTCCCCCCTTCTTCTCTTCCTCCTCCTCCTCCTTCTTCTTCATGTGTGTTTGCTTTTTTAAAAAAATCAGGGAGCAATGTGTAGAAAGCAGATTTCCCATAAGGCACTGATTTCCAGCCTTGCATGAAAGGTAGCCTATATGGCCTTGGCCTGTGTTCCCGCATGGCAGCGGTCTGTGAGACAGACACTCCCACCACTTCAACCCAGGCCCCTCCATGCCCCACTGTGTCTGGAGCCTGAGGAGACATCAATGGCCATTTGCTGGGAGTGGTTGCCTTTCTTTCCCTGCTTACTCATTTATATGACCTGCTCTGCCCAGTAAGCACTCCTGTTTGTGACTGTCTTTTACCTGGAGCCTTCAGTTCAGTTGATTTACATTTGTTATATTAGCTGGTAGATTTTAATTCACATCTGGAGTCTTTCATGCTGTTTGTCCTATAATCCCTGTGTTTCCTTTTCTCTGCTTTCTTGTCTTTTGTGGATTGCTGGGGTTTTTGTATCACTCCATTTTTTGTTTTTTTTTTCTGAACACTCTGAACATCATACTCTGTTACAGTCTTTTAGTGACTAACCTGGTAGTGACAGCACACATCTTTAGATTATAAAATCCCAAAGTGATCAATACCTTTACCTTCCTCTGAATAACACCCTTCCCATTCATACCTCCAATCCCTATGCTAGCTTATGAGTATTTTAAGTCTACAAGTTCTTTTAAATCCCTCAAGCCATCATTTCTCTTATTCTTTTATAGAGTCAGTGCCTATATTCACTTATATGTGTTTTTACCACTTCTTATCTTCTTGCTTTTTTCTTATATCTCAGAATCATTTATCTTTCTATATCCTAGAAATTACTCCTTAAATTCCTCTTATATGTCTTACATCTGTGGTTAATTTCTTTTTGCCCGAAGGGCATTTTTTTAGAATTTCTTTGAATGAGGATCTGCTGATGGCAAATTTATTGTGGTTTTATTTGTTTTTACATGTCTCATTTGAGTGTTCTTTTTCCTTTTTCTACCCTTCTACTACCTTAGAAGTTACACATTCTATTTACCCTCCCACTCCTCCTTCATCTCCCCCAATTATAATATGTATGCTTAGCTTTTTTTAAAAAAAATAAATTATTCAAACTTGCTATTCCCTTATAAAATAGTACACAGACTTTGGACTATTTTATGTTAATTGCCCTTCCATATTATTGCTGTAAATATTTAGTTTACAGCAATAATTGTTTCAAGTTTTATATAGTTTCAAGTTGTTTATAACTCCTCTCCCTATTAATCTGATAAAGATTTTTCAGTTCAGGTATTTATAAATTTATTAACATGATTATTATCATCTTTCCTTGTTGTTTATCTTACTTTTTCTCAGTTTACTTTATGCTGAAATATGTTATTATTATTTGGTATTTCTTTCAAGGACTGTCCACAAATTGGATCTCCTTCTCTTTCTTGTATAAATACATTTTTATTTCACTCCCATTTTGGGGGCAGTATTTAGTTAGATATATAATGTTAGTTTGACAGTTATGTTCTTATGCCACTTTGAATATGTTATTCTGTTATCTTCTGGACTCTATATTGTTGATGACAAATGAGCTGCCACTCTCATTAGGTTGGTAATTTATCATTTTATCGCTGGTGGTTTTTATGATTTTCTATTTGACTTTGATGTTCTACAGTTTCTTAAATGTCTCTCTGTGTGTGTGTGTGTGTGTGTGTGTGTGTGTGTGTGTGTGAGAAATCCTGCTTGGGATTTATAATTTTTTAACTCAAGAACACATGTATTGCTTTGTTTCTGCTGAACTATTAGCTTTATCATTTCAATATTGCCTCTCTCACAATTTCTTTCTCCTTCCTTCCAGAATGCCATTTAGTTTTTAAACATTTTTTTTCCACATTTTTATTGGTGTGTTATAAGAATACATAATGGTGGACTTCATTGTTATGTATGTACATGCACAGATATAACAATATAATTTGGCCAATATCATTTCCCAGTACTTCCCCTTTCCCTCTCCTGCTTCCTCCTCCTGGTCTTCCTATACTCCTCTGATTTCCCTTCTATTTTCACAAGATCCTTTCACACACCTTTCTTTTCCTTTATCTTCTTTGCTTTCACATCAGAGAAAACATAAAACCATTGACTTTCAGAGTTTGGCTTATTTCACTTGATATAATATTTTTAAGTTACATCCATTTTCCTGCAGATGACCGAATAAAACCCCATTGTGACTGAGTAAAATTCCATTTTGTATATGTAGCACATTTTCTTTACCCCTTCATCTATTAACAGATACCTAGGCTAGTTTCATAGTTTGGCTATTGTAAATTGTGCTGCTATAAACATGGGCATGCATGTACTGCTGTAGTATGCTGACTCTAATTCTTTAGAATAAATACTGAGGAGTGGTGTGGCTGGGTAGAATGGTGGTTTCATTCCTAGTCTTTTCAGGAACCTCCATACTGATTTCCATAGTGGTTGTATTTGTTATAATACCAACAACACTGTAAAAGTGTTAGAACTCCATTTAAATGTTTTATTTTCTTGATTTAATTTCCATGTCTTATAACCTCTCTTTGACATTTTCTGTTTTTTTCTCACTCTGTTGCATTCAGAACACTTTTGCAAATCCATCTTTCATAATAATAATTCTTTTTTCAGTTGTATCTAGGATTCGATTTACGGTATTTTTTTTCATTTTTAAGAATTCTATTTAGTTTTTTTTTTTAATTTCAAATCTGCCCTTTATTTATAGAGGATGGTTCTTTCATTATTTTTCCTTCTTTTATTTAATAAAATAGTTTTAAACATAGTGTATAGAACCTATCAGGTTATTCTATTAACATTGTTTCTTGGGTGTGCTAGGTGGCTCCTTCTGACTGGTTTGGTTCTTTATCTGGTTTGATGAGCAGAGAGTTGTTTACTCTGAAGGGGGCTTGTGAGTCCTGAGTTATGAAAGTATTTTTATTTAGCATTCTGAGTTTTAATGGTGATTTTTGGTTCAGGATTTATTGGTTAAGATTTATTGCAGAATCTAAACAATGTAAATTGGGGCAATACACTTGTGTATGGCACAGGCTTGGTGTTGTCTTTTATCCTTTTTTTTTTTTTTTTTTTTTCTTTAGGTGTATTTTTTTTCACCTTGAGATGGTCTGCATGACTTACTTGCTTTCCCTGATCTACTTAGGGGACAGTGGTAGTTTTTCTAGTCTTTTTTTAATGTAGATGAATGTTTTCAAGAATTTTTTATTTGATGAAATTATGTGATTCTACTCTCTTACCTTGCATGGGTTCCAGGACCATATCACCTGTCTTCAACTGGGCATTAAAATCCTAGTCTAGGCCCCTAAACATCCGTATCCAGTGCCACCTGTATCCACCTCTGGGTGACTAAAGCATTTAGCATCATGCCTACTGCTTTGACTTTGGCTTCTCCCTTCATGTCTGGCTTATATTGAAGAGAACCGTTGTGTTTTATAAGTCTATATGATACATTCTCTTGATGGCCACATTGGGTTTTATTTTATATATATTTGAAACTGAAGGGATATACCAGTGAGTTCAGTTCAACCTTCACAAACTGTTTATTGACTATCATGTCTCTGGCTATTTTATAGATCTAGGGTACAAAAATAAGCAACACAAAGTCTTTGCCTCCCTATAGTTTCCATTCTCAAAGAAAAGACAAAACAGACAATAATTAGAAATACTGTAAAATCAAATGGAATTATGAAGAACATTAAAGCAAAATAAGTCAGGATGAGGGGAGAAAGAAGGAACAGGTCAGATGAATGTGCTTTGTAAAGGACTGCAAAGGACCTTTGATTCAGAGACTTATGTGATGTGATGAAGAGACAGACATGCTGATATCTGGGGTTTCCATGTGGGTAATCTGAGAAGCAGATATCAAGACAGGGTTATCTATGCAAGAGATCTATTAAGGCAACTCCTATAAGTAAGACCAGAGGCCAGTGCAGAATGAATCTGTGGACCCCTTATTGCAAATTAACATCTTAAGAATTTGAAGATGGCTGTGGCAGAGCATTCAAATGCAGAGTCATTTTGAGTACTCCGGACCGGGAGGGAAAAGGGGAAGGGGATAGGACCCCAGGAGGCTCATCAGATTGTGATACAAGTCTGACCCCAGGTGAAGAAGCAATGGGATGAAGGCTGAGTGGAAGCATCCTAGAGTGCTGTACCATTCTGAGAGAGTTAGGCGAGGCCACTGGGGAGTCTTTGAGCTGAAGCCATCTGTCATGGGAGTTTTCATCTCCCAGGAACAAGTTTGTTGTGGTATCCCTGCCTGCTCAGTCACTAGCTAGAAGTAGCCTGGCTTTTGCACAAATGCAGAGAATTTCAAAACAAGACCATTGTGACTAACTCCTGGGTGATTATTCTCCCTGTAAGCTGGATGTCTATAAGACACATTCTCATGGCAGCTACACTGGGTGAGTTTCCCTATTTAGGGAGAAGGAATAGCAATTGCAAAATCTCTTGTCATCAGTTGAATCATGTTTCTTATCCAAAATTCTCATACTGATGTTCTTATCTCCAGTCCCTCTGAGTATGACCTTATTTGGACATAGGATCCTTATAGATATAATTCATTAAGGTGAGGTCACATTGGAGTAGGCCAGGTCTCTAACCCCAGATGTCACAAAAAGGGGAAATTTGAGATACACATGCACACAAGAGCATCAGGTGAAAATTCCAGGAGTACTAGAGATAGCCAGAAAACCACCAGCAGCAAGGAGAGAGGGAATGGGCAGATACTTCCCTGGCACTCTTCAGAAAGAGCATGGCAATGCAATGCCGGTACCTTGATTTCAGATTTCTAGTCTCCAAAACGATGAAAATATATTTCTATTTTTTAAGCCACCCAGTTTTAGATGTTGTGTTACAGTAATCCTAGCAAACTAATAGTCCTGAAGTTATAACAGTCTTGGTGTGTTGTGGAAACATCAAGGAGGCCATTGGGATGGAGCAGGTGAGTGAGGGGAGAGTTGTAGGAGAAGGAGAAGTATCCAGGGACCAGGTCTGTACATCATGGTTTTGTGAACCAATATGGTGACTTTGGTTTTTATCCTTAGTTGTAATGGGAAGCTTTTACAAGGTTTGGAGAGGGTAATGACCTGACTCACTTATATTTTAGAGTACTACTCTGGCTACTGTCTAGAACTAGATTGAAGAGGAACAGAAGTAGAAACAGGCCACCCGGTCTGGTCCGTGGCAGCTGTAAAGAAAGAGAGAATGGTGGATTGAATGAGAAGCGTGGGATGGGTAAACTCTAATTCATGGAAGGATTGGATGAGCAGCGTGAGGAAAGAAGAGTCGAGAATGAACACACACACACACATATACATATATCATGTAACATACGTTACAATAGAGCAATTAGACAATTGGAATCTTTGAGATGGGAAAACTGGGTAAGGAGCTTGTGTGGAGTTTACAGGAATGGAAATGTAGGTATCTGCCCTATTTTAGACACCTCATAGCGTTTTGCAATTTGTTTTGCATTTTCATGGACTTCTTTCAATTTCAATACAGATATTGACCTCAGAGTATTTTGAGGGCTATGCACTGTTGTTTGTATGAATGTATCACTCTGGAACTAGTTCCTTCTGAATGGATTTTGGGGTCATTTTTCTTTTTGTGTACATGATTATAAACAATGATGCTTAAACAACCATATTATTTATCTATGACTTCATAACAAAGTATTCCCCTACCAAATTACTGACTTAAAAGCAACATTATTATCTCCTGGATATAAAAGACTGTGACTTCATCAAAATGAGCAAGCAAGAGGGTAAAAGTAGTCGAGCAAGACAGAAGTCACTGTCCTTTATAACCTGATCTTAGAAGTGTTCCCCTTTCCTTTTGCTGTATTCCATTCATTAGAAGTAAGTCACTAGTTTTAGCCCTCTCTCAAACAGAGAGGATTGCTTATACAAGGGCATTGTGAGCCATCTTAGAAATCTTTTACCACAATAACCCAATACTTTTGTCTTTTGATAGATTGTTAAAGGTGAATTTGCATATTTTTAAGATTTAGTTTCTAGTACTAGATTTATCTCCAAGAACTTTGCTCTAGATTTCAAAGTTCATCTTAGTGGGGTTATTTGCTACTACCTGAGAGGGAGAGTTTATAGATCCTCAAAGAGACTTTGCCAGATTTTGTCATGAATATCTCTTCCCTTCCTGGCTTCCTTTTTCTCCACCCTCTGAAATTTCCCAGAACAGGAAATAACTTGGTGTCTCATAACAAGTGATACAAAGGTTCTAACCAGCAGGCACATGCAATCCCTGTCATCATGGTAACTGGTCAAGGATATGATGACCTGCGTTGTGCCATTAAAAATTGCCATTGCTGGGGGCTGGGGAGACAGCTCGGTTGGTAGAGTGCTTGCATTGCAAGCACAAGGCCCTGGGTTCGATCCCCAGTACCACCAAAAAAAAAAAAAAAAAAATTGCCATTGCCTTTACTTGTTTGGTAAGGTTTATTTGGCTAATCTTCATGAGAGGGTTTGAGAAAAATAAGCTTGGTCCCACGATGTCTAGGGAAGATCCACTTGAATTATTTCTTCTACATCTTCAGAGTTCAGGAGCTTGTGGTAGGACTTGGAATAATGAGATTTTATTTCCTTGTTAGTCTGAAAGTTCCTTTATATAAAAGGACCCTCTTATATTTACCAGGATGGTTGGAGGAAATATGAATTATTATAAGAATTACTTCATCTCCTCACACAATTTGAGGTGGCTTTAGAAAACTAAACACATCTTCAACCTATACTACTATAAAAATGAAACAATTGGTGTTCCAAGTTTATATGTATCTTAGTTCAGTCTGCTATAATGAAGTATAATTAACTAGGTGGCTTATAAACGACAGCAATATTATTTCCAGTTCTGTCAGCTGGAAGTTCAAGATCAGGACCCCGACATGGTTGGGTTCTGGTGTGGATCCTCCGTAGGCATGAGAGCTCTTGGTGTCCTTTTTACAAGAAAGCTAATTCTATTCATGAAGGTGGATCCCATCTGACCTAATTACTTCCCAAAGGTCCTTCTTCAAATATCATCACCTTGGGGGTTAGAATTTCAGTGTGTAGATTTTGAAGGGCATAACATTCAGCCCATGGTGCTATGGCTCTTGTTAGGTTAGGCACCCCATTGAAGGCTTTGATTATCCTGGCAGCTTCCCTAAGGAATCTAAGGTACCTTCCTGTTATAAGCAGGGTTAGGTGGGTGTGGAGCTAGGGAGGGTGCCTGACCCATGATGAGACTAGGGGAAGGTCTCGATGGGTTCTCTCATCAACATTTGCTGTTTGTGCTAGCCTTAGGTGCAAAGAAGCTGGGATTTCCCCCACCCTCTGTCTCTCCTTTCCTGTGTTGCCCCACAAAGGGGACCAGGTAGGTTAGTTTGGGGACCTCGCCCTCAAGGCAGCAGCTCCTCCTTCTCTTGTGATTCCAGCTTGGAAATCTGGGCACCTGGAAGTGAGGACCCTCCTGTAAGCCTGGTGCCCTGGGAGCTAGGCTTTCCAAACCTGGAGTGACTCCTCCTTCCATGTCCCAGCATGACCCCACCCTCCTCCTTGTGCCTCCCTTAGACGCCTGGGCAGGTTGTGCTCACATTTCACAAGATTTACTCTGCTAGATGAGAAAAACGTGTACTTTTTTCAGGACGGCAAGCTGAGTCCTGTGGATTGCATTCCCTGCAAAAATGAGAATCCAAGTGTAGTGGCCTTTCAAAGCTGAAATAAATCAGAGCTCCTTGGCTATACTGCCCTGTTCTGTCAGGTTTTGTCTTTTTCTAGAAGCTGTTCAATGTTAGGACAAACTGGAGGAGACCAAGTGATGACCAGTTCATTATATAATCACATAAAATCTCTAGAGTCTGGGAACAGGTATCTGTTGTTTAAAGTAAAAATATTTGGAAATGATTTGTACCTTATACAGTAACGTTAAGGTCTGCATTTGACACGTGCCAAAATGGCTTTTAGATGCTTGTTTTGTACATGAAAATGACATTATTCTTAGCTGTCTTTGTGGAACTCTGTATTTTTCAGTTTTTCTCTTATATTAGGCTTTTGAATTTTTCTTTTAAGTGACTAAAGTTGGTGGAAGAAATGCTTACAATTATCAGAGTTTTTATAGAGTTCTATGCCACTCACCATGGTTTTGCGAAAGGAATTTTTTTTTTTCTTTCCATAGAATAAAGTGCAATTTAAAGGGAATAGAGGAAGAGCTGTTACCAAACACCTGTTTGGGTCTCTTGCTGGCCAGATACCATTTTCCTAGGAATAGTGAGTGTGTGTTTTCTCTTTCCTCTCTTTTTCTTACAAATAGTGAACCTTCTAATGGGGCCTTACTCATCAGGACATATTGACAAAGTAGAATCTTAAATGAAAAAGAAGTCAGTGGATGTGGCTTCCAGGACTCTGCTTGGACCAAAATTAAAGCAAGTCCTCCCTGCAGGGATTTGGCTCAGCCCAGTGACTGCAAGGGCAGTTGTTTTCCATGGCTTTGCCTGAGCGGACGCTTCCCCTGGCAAAAGTTCCTAAAAGCTTTGGAGAATTTTGAGGGCTTCTTCCCCCGCCCCACCCCTGTGTAGGTTTTATTGTTTTAAAAAGAACAGTGCCATCCTTACTTGTCATGCCAAAAATTGTGTAGGAAAAAGAAATAAAACCACCCAAAGAATAAAGCAAGAAAACAAATACAGCACCCCCAAATGAGTGAAGAAAATCACACCCATCATACTTTTGTGAGGCAACAGTTTCCACTGCAAGTTGGTTTAGAAACTATGAGAAGCTTTTCTCTTTGATTTTTGGTTCCTTCTATTTTTAAAAATTTTTGGCAAGTCTACACATTGTGGTTACATAAGAAAATCAGAATTAAGATACTTGGTATTAAAAAAGCATCCCTCTATTCAGGAGGAGTTTCTCTGGCACTGCTAAGAGAGTTTGGATTCCAGACAAAATAACAGGCCTAAGTGTCCAGTCAACATACGCCTCTGGCCAGTCTCCCATGAGGTCGCTGAAGCAGCCTCCTAATCTGTGCTCCACCCTAGGGAAAGGCTGGCCTGCTCAGTGACTGGATGAGGTGCCAGTGCCTTAGGCCTGACAGGGGATAGTTCTATTCCTCCCTCCCAGGAGGGGTCAAGTAGGTCACCCTCTTCAATTATCAGCGGCAATTATTGAATGCCTACAGTGTGCCAGGCCTGATGCTGCTAACCCCTTTTCACCTACTATCCTGTCGGAACACCACTGCAGTGCTTCAAGGTATAGTGCAGTAAGAGTGTATTATGCAACAGGGAAGGAGGAAAGGAGGAAGCCTGTGGGTTCTGCTTTAAGAAATTCCCTGTCCAGGAGGGACACATGTATATTTGAATATATGCAAGATAGCATTTTGGTAATGATAAGAATTAATGTTTATAATTACATACTTACCTTATGCCTGGCCCTGTGTCAAGGGCTTTATTTGGATAATATCATTCAACTTTCACGATAGCACTAGGAGATAGATCATCATTTTATTATCTCCATTTTACAGAAGTGGAAAATAAAATTTAGTGATATGGTATAATAAGCTCAAGAGCACAGCAGATGTGACGATGGTAGAGCTGGGAGTCAACTCAGGCAGTCTGATCTCAAACTCACTTATACTTAACCACCAGGCTATAAGATTCAGGGACCAGTAGATGCAGAACACAGGGGAAGCCATCCACTCCATGGGTGGTATAGCTAGCAGGGGAAGGGCTACTTCTCTCCCCAGTGTAGTTCAGGTTAGTCCTCCATCTCCCCAAGAACTTTTTCTGTCATTCTTATTGCTGGAAACTCGGGTCTTCAGATGACCATTTTTCTATCATGCCTATTCTGTTGGGCAAATAACTTTGGGTCCAGTGACCCCTGAATATGCCAGAGCAGGTGTATCAGACTCCCTGGCTCAGAGTTCTTAAACATTAGAGTGCATCTGAACCAATGCAGTCAAAGGTGAGCGCTGGAACTCAAGAGCCTACATTTTTAAACATGCACCCCAGGTGATCTTCCTGCATTTCTGAGGGTCCATAGGAGACCTGGCGGGAATTTCATAGTCAGTCAGTAGACAGATGGCTCAGGGTGAATAGGGGTTGTATTTTTAAAATTCAGCAGTCACCATTTACCAGAGTCCTGAGGTCAAAAGGAGAAAAGTGAAAAAGAATAAATGGGAAGCATTGCTGGGAGAAGAGTGTAGGAAGAGTCAAACCCATAAATATTTGCTTAGAAGCAAGCGATCAAAATGAGTGTAGTAGGAGTAAGCAGAAACAAAGGCAGATTAAGGAAGGGTCAGGAGAGAAGGGAAGGAGTGGGCTGAACTCCACCCAAAGGGCACTCCATGTTTAAACCTCCTTGGACCCACAGTGACTGACAGATGGGCGTGTGGGCTCTGTCATAACTGGGAGTGAGGCATGACAATAGCGAATGGTTCAAACTGTTTTGATACAAAAGAAAGGTAACAGATTCAGAGCTCTGGAGCAAAGCAGAGACAACAGATGCTTCCTAATAGTGTGGTCAGGAGAGGTCACTTGGAAGCACCAATTGTCAGGGCCTGGAAGGCCAGAGGCAGATCATGGTGGGTGGCAGGCAGAGGAAAGGGCAAGGGCAGAGATTTTGTCACTGACAAGCACAGTGGTGCATTAGGAATATGTTGAGTTGTCTGATAAAGTCAAACATGCAGGTTCTTCAAGGTGTTTGAGTGACTTGGGAGCAAGGTAGACTCTCTCCAACTTCAACTATAGAAGAGAGGAATTTGGTCTAATTTTTTAAACTTAGTGACCTGCATAAGACTTCATGTCGGGGGAGGGGAATAGAGCTATGTCACTTTTTAAAAAACCACCAGGGACTTAAAAAAAATCTGCCTACCTAAAGAGAAGTTGAGTGGGGCAGTTGTCAAGGCAGGAAGCACCCGCCTTGCTGAAGTGCTCAGGAGAGCCATTGCTCAGGGGGAAGAGGATTAACATGAAGGTTGAGGACTCGCTTTCAGCCTGGGCCATTCCTAACTGTGGGCTTACAAAATTCACTTCACTTTTCTGGGCATTAGGTGTGTTTGGTTTTGTTTTTAGCAAATTAAAAGGTTGAATCAAAATAAGTGATGCTTCAAGAGTTCTTTCTGCTGTAAAATCTTATCACCAACAATTTTCCTGTCAGATTTCCCCAACAGACACATAGAGGTGTGTAGGTCAGAGCACAAGGAGAACTGGCACATGGTATCGTGTAGGGTCACAAACTGAGGGGACAAGAGGACTGGGGTGGATGCAGCAGCAGAGACAGCCTGGGGAAGGGTAGCAAAGTCATAAAAGTAGAGTGGTTTTTTTTTTTTTTTTTTTTTTTTACTATACAGTAAGTCTTATGTTGCTTTATTTTTTATTTATTTATTTTTATTGGTGCACTATAATTATACACAATGATAGAATTCAGTTACATATTTGTATCATGTACAAAGGAGAGTTTGCACTCAAGGAAATATGTTACCTTTTCTTTTTATATTAGGAAAAAAAATCCTTAAGCTGATTAATTTCTTCTCTGTTACTTTTTCCTTTAAAGTATATATATATATTTTTTTTTCTTTTGTAGTTGTCAATGAACTTTTATTTTATTATTTATATGCGGTGCTGAGGATTGAACTCAGTGCCTCACACATGCTAGGCGAACGTGCTACCACTGACCCACAGCCCCAACCCTAATGTATATTTTTAAAACTTATTTTTAAGCAAAGTACACAGGTAGACTTCTTTGTAGCACTATGCAAAGATCTATACAAAGGATCCATCCTGAGTTTTTAAACATTCTTTAAGGTTGGGCATGCTTCCAAAGGAGCTGACTTTTTACTGAACACTACAAAATGAAAATATGCCAGCTGTTTCCACTGGCCTGGGAAACAGCAGGTCCAGTAGCTGTGGTTGTTCTTTGAATTGAGTAGCTATTTTCTGAGAAGGTTTTTTTGTGTAGATCATATCTCATCATGATTATGGGGGCATGGTACTGTCAGCGGGAGGAAGCACTGATTATCTGTGTCATATTTGATTAGCAGTCATTTAGATAAACATTTGAGCCACAAAGGTTCTTGATCTCCTATTCCTGCCGGTTCTGCACTAGGTCCTCCTAATGCTTCAGTGAATTCTACTCACAGCCTGATGAAGAGACCAGCCATGTGGGCACAAGAATGCATCATAGTGTGGGGTCATGGGGTTTGCATGTCAGAGGTGCATGCAAGATGCAGAAGGCACAGGACTGGGATGATTCACTATATCTTCTTTCTTTCTTCTTTCTCTACCTTCTACATTGGGTTTGAAATTCAACCAGAAAGAAGTTTGAGGAAATTGAGGCTGGGCAAGGGCCTTATCTGGATGACTGGCAAGTTTTTAGATTCCCTGTAGCGCACATTTCTGATATCATGTGTCCTGGATGGTAGTCAACATACAGAACAGGGGACTCCGGGCCAGAGCTCACTCACAGATGAGAGACACTCTGTTCTAAGTAGTCTCAGTCTTTGTGCCAGCAGCTGGGCAGCATCTGGGACAAATGAAGCCTGTCACTGGACTCTCTCCCAGGCCTTCCTAGCATGTAGCCACAGACCTGCAGCAAGTGAGTTACATCTTAAGCAGGGTTCTTTCAGAATTGTTGTCACAAATATCTGCAAGAAAAACAAAAAACAAAAAACTAGCTTTTCACTACTTTGCACTGGAAAGCCAGTCTGCACAAGCTAATACTGGGTCTCTAAGAAGGCCCTGCAATAAACAAATATTATCACTCTTTTCTAAATAGCTTTAAGAAATTGATTAAAACAACAATACCACAAAAATGAACATTGACTTTACTCATTCTAGAAGCCAGACTGGAGGATATAGCCATAGGTCTGGAGCAGATGGGCTTGTTAACTCCACCCCGCAGTGTACCCACTTTTTTCCCATGCAATACTAGAGTGCTCAGGCCTCCTCCATTCATAGGGACAGGAAATTGGGGAAGTAGCAAATAGCTCACTCCTTGAGAGTAGCAACTTCTTCTCAAGAGGAAAAAAAGGGAAGGCTGAACCAGCTGAGCATGCTCAGATTATTCTTCTTGAATTCACCAATTAAATAAATTAGTTCCTCTTCATCTCCTGAGGCAACATTAATAAAAGGACAAAGATAAGCCAGTAATGTGCTTAGGAAAATTCTTCCTCATAAAAATCAGATGTGGGGAAATGATGATGTGGGGAAACGATGCGTCTCTTTAACAGATTCTGAGATATTGTACATTTTGAGACCCAGGTACTTAAGTCTTGTGGGAAAGAAGTAAAAAACAAACAATCAAACAAACAAACAAACAAAAAAAAAACCTGATTATGGTTGGGATTCCCCATTGTTCCTGAAGCCTGAAACCTGATAAAATGAGAAATATGGATCAATAAACTTAATGCTTGGTATTTGCCTGTCTTTGCTTTTATTATGTCACTTGTCCCCCACATATACTATGATATTGGTAGTAAAGCCTCATTTAACCATGTAGCCTCAGAGGGAATGAGTCAATGAGGAGACCATGAACACAAGACCACATATTTATGGCTCTAAAGGTAGAACTTTTCACTGGTGGGCACAGGGTTTACAATTGCGCATTTGACTCGATTTTATTTCATACTTTTTGTTTTACTTGTTGTGAACATGTTTCCAAAGGTAGAACCAATAGCATCATTGATTACTTGTCTTAGTTTTCATTTCAGTTTTATCTTCTTTCTGCATGTTTTCATCTATACAACGTGAAAAGCTCTGAGGTATGTTACTGGTCTGTTTCTTGTGAGAGTTTCTAGGGATGCAGCCTTAATCCTCCAACAGGATCTCTGTATTCCTGGCAGCTTTGTAAACAGTTAGAAAAGTTACTCCTGATATCAGAATACAGAGATTGTGGACTGGGGTTGTAGCTCAGTGGTAAAGTGTTTGCCTAGTACATCTGAGGCACTGGGTTTGATCCTCAGCACCACATAAAAATAAATAAATAAAAGTAAAGGTATTATTAAAAAATAATACAGAGATTGTAGCTGGGCTATAACCTAATGCATATGCTAAAAGTAGAGCATTTTAAAATTTTTCATGACAAGATTTGGTGTTTCCTTCTGAAAAGCATTTGAGGAATTAGTGGGAGAACATGAGGGATATAATTTGTTCTGGTAATGTCCAAATTCATGAAATAAACCATGTGCACTAGATTTTATGACTTGCAGAAAAAGAAAAAATACTGGAATGCCCCCATGATATTAGTCTTAATGAGTTATAAGTGCTGGGGAATGCTGACTCACCATCAGATCGCTATGATTAGTATTAGTTCTCTTTGGTACCAGTCACCCTATCAACCACATAGCTGCTTTCCATTTACAAAGTGTTTTGACAGCTCTGATCTCTATTAGTTTTCACAATAACCTTGAGGTGTAAGTAGCACTAACTTGAAAGAAGACAAAACTGAGGATAGTAAAGGATGTCTCATCCAAAGATGTTGTCAGTTAAAGTTATTGTCAGGATTTGAATCCAGGTCTTCCAACTCCAGACCACAAAAGTTCAAGAAAGATGTCTTCTGATATAGGACTATGTCTGTGTTGCTCCCATCTCCTTTCCTGACCCCCTTAGATGTGACCTAGAACTTCTCTGGGCCTTTTTTTTTTTTTTTTTTTTTTTTTTTTTAATTCATCCAGCTGTCTAAAGGGCAGTGTGAAGAGGTTTGGAGTCACCTGGACTACTAATTGCTTCTATGACCTGGAACAAAGTTTTTATCTTACTGTCAGTTGAAGTATAAAATAGGGATAATAATACCTATGTATAACATTGTGAAGACTGAAATAAATAGCAAGTTCTCAATACATGTCAGTTTTTACTGTTGCTATTATCTAATTAGGTTGAATAGAATTTTAAGCATCCTAAGATAGAATCTGAGTGGCTATTTGGTTTCTCCAGAATCTGATTTTCTGTTAAAACTAACACAGTCATGAGATCCAAATTATGAAGATGGGATAGCAACAACCATTTTTATTTCAGTACCTGCTACGTGCCAAACATTTTACATATAACCTCTTGAATTCTTGTTGCAACCCTGCAGAAGCTGTACTTGTGGTCACTGGGTTTGATTGGCTCTAAGTTTTGCCTGTGATTGGTATCAATTTTAACCGTCCCCAGTACCCTAAAGCTTAAAATTGTATACTTTTGAAAATTAGAACTGTATTTTCCAGTTTCCAGTCTGCCAGCCCATTTTTGCTTCTCCATCTCCCTTCAAAGATCTCTTGCAGTGTCGCACATAAGCTGCTCTGGAGCCAGCAATACAAATTTTCCAGCCTGAGTCTTAAATTCACTGATAATGCTAAGGGTAAATAAGTCTGTTGACAAGTATAGGAACCAACTTCCTTGCATTCAAACATTTTTCCTTTAAAGTAAAACCTTTCCAAGAATGATTGTCATGCTGTATCTCAAAGAAAAAAGAAAGAAAACGTTAATCGACAATGACTTTTTCCCTGGTATTGGTTGATCTGTCTTAATTCTTTATTTCAGTTGTTATATTAGTTTTGTCTGTAGTTCCCTCCCCATCCACCTTTCTCCTACCTCACCTGACATAGATATTGTGTTTCTCAAATCATGTTTTGCTTTTTTTTAAACCACAAAAAAGAATATTTTCTAGCTGGTCAAAAGATCTGGAATTAATGTAAAAAATTTAAACTGGCTTGAAGTTTTTACCTTTTATCTTATTCCTTTTAAAATGTCAATAAAATTATTAAAATGTCTAGTATAAAGATTAAGTGGGTCACCTGAACGCTTATGATAATTTTGCCTTCACTATCTATTTTTAAAACTGTGGTAAGATAGATCAATCCTATCCAAGTTTGAGCCATAAATTCCCCATTGTCCTTATTGCTGGCAACCCAAGCCAGTCTGTACTAGTCTCCAGAAAGCCTTTATTTAAGAGAACATTATTCTCTTTATTTTAAGGAAAAAAATGTTTTAGGTGTGTCTTTCTTCTATGGACTGTGAGTATGTGGTATATTAAGTCACACCAAATAAATTCCTCTTTTTCCTTATCTTCCACCCTTTCTACTCTTTCTTACTGCTGAAGGTCCTTATTATGGTTTGGATATGAGGCATTGCCCCAGAGCTCCTGGGTTAATGCAGGAACATTCAGAGGTGAGGTGACTATATCAAGAAATCTGTAACCTAATCAGTCCATTCTAATTTAATTGGACCAACCGGCTGGTAACTGTAGGTGGGTGGGTCATGGCTGGAGAGGGTAGTTGGGAGCATGCCCTAGAAGGATTTATTTTCCCTATGGTCCCTTACTCTTCATCACACTATGCTTCCTGGCCACCATGAGTGGAGCAGCTACCCTCCATTATACCCCTCTACCAAGATGTTCTGCCTCAGCTTCGGCCCAGAGCAATGGAATGAGCCCATCATGGACGGAACCTCTGAAACCAGGAGCCACGATAGCTTTTCCTCTTCTAAATTGTTCTAGTGAGATATTTTTTGGCCACTGTGATGAAAATCTGACTAACATAAAAATTGTTACCAAGAGTGGGGTCATTGCTGTAACTAACCGACCCTGTGGTTCAACAACCTTTGGATTTGGTTTGCAGAAAGAATTTAGAAAAAATTTTAGAGCAGGCTGGAAAAGTCTTAGAATGCTGTTAGCAGAGCTTAGTGGGCAATTCTGGAGCTTAAAAGACTAGAATGTTGATAGGAATGCTGACAGTAAAGATTGTGCTCATTGTGTCGTTTTGGAGGGGAATAAGGATTCTATTGTGAATTATTGGACTAGGGACATTTGTGTTTTCTGGCAAAGAACTTGTCTGTATTGTGCCCATGTCCTGATACTTTAAAGGTGATGGACTAACTAATCTAGTGGAGGAAATTTCAAGGCAGGATATCATACAGTCAGTCATGGATATTGCTGGCAGCTTTTAGATAGGTTTACTGGAATAATTAGGAACAAAAAGCAGAGAGGGAGGATTTTAAAACTTGCTATTTGGCAAGAAAAAAGTGCCTGTAAAACTGGTGACAAGGAAGTTATGGCTGTTAGAGACATTACCACCACTAAAGAAAAGTCAAGTACTTTGCACAGAAACATTAAAAAAGATGGCTTGTGCCTCAAGGTTTTAGTGAAAACTCCTCTAAGAGATCATGAGGGTACCTGGCTAGTAAGAGGATTTAGGAAGTTGCTTCACCTGTTCAGTCACCTAGACACTCAGAGACCGCTGCAGCTATGATCCCAGGGGACCTAGCTACTGGACCAGCTGATTTTAGTCCTTGGTGCCATCCACATAGTACTGATTTTGCAGGGATGCAGAATGTTGCAGTTAAGGAGTCATGGAGGCTTCCTTGGAGTTTTCAGTGGAAGACCTGGAAAACCAAAGTGTAGCAAAATCAGAATCCCTGAGGTGCCCCTCAGGTGGAATGCATGAAACTGAATGTGAAGCTGAAACTGGAATGGAAACCCTAGGAATTAAAAGATAACAGTAACATGGACTGTCTTCTGAGAAAAGATGCTGGTTGTGGAAAGAGCCAGACTGAGAGTCTATGAGTACTGGGCCAAAAGAGCAGGACTGCCCACGACTTTTGCAGAGCACATCTTACAGGCGTGTCACACCTAAATGTTGTATGCAGAGATATGGAACCCATTGCCTGGCTGGGTTTTGGTTTTATTTTGGTTCCATCCCTTCCTTTCATGCCCCCATTCCTCCCTTTTGGAATGGAAATGTTTACTTTGTGCCATTACATTTTATATGTATGCAACTTACTTTTGATCATTGCAAAGGCTGACAGCCCAGAGTTTGCTTTTAGTCTTAGATGAGACTTTGGAGTTAGAGTTTTGGGAAATGCTGGAACTATTAAGACTATGGGACTCGTGGAGATCAACTAAATGCATTTTGCATTGTGAGATAGACATGAACTTTTGGGGCCTAGGGGCAGAATATTTCAGTTTGGATATGAGATGCCCATGGGTTAATGAAAGAATATTCAAAAATGAAATGTTTAGATTATGAGACCTGTAGCCTAATTGGTCCATCCTAGTTTAAATGAACTAACTGGGTGGTAACATAAGCAGGTGGGGCATGGCTGGAAGAGATGGGTCACTGTGGGCATGGACTGGAAGGGTTTCTCTTCCCTGCAGCCCCTGCCCTTTTCTCTGCCTCCTGGCCACCTTGAGTGAAGCAGCTTCACTCCACCACACCCTTCCACCATGATGTTCTGCCTTGGGCCCAGAGCAATGGAATCAGCCAGCCATGGACTGAACTTCTGAATCTGAGCCAAAATAAACGTTTCCTCCTCTAAGTTATTCTGGTCTAGTGTTTTGGTCACAGTAATGAAGTTCTGAGTAATAGTCCTCCTCTCGTGATGCTTCTGAGTCTAGGAAATGGTAAATTATTATGGGTCTTTGCCAAAACCACCCGTGCCTTCATTGTTTCCGTTATTGCTGCTGCAGTAGCATATAAGTTGCGTGTAATATTTTCATTTTTTGAATACTTATTCATACTTTTAATGCTAGAATGCATTTAGTGCTAGAATGCACTCATGGCCAGTAAAGAAGCAGATGAAAACAGTGAGCATGCAACTCAACTGGGCATTGAAGAGCTAGAAGATGATGGGAGTGGGGTCAAGATTCAGACTTATGCAGGGCTGTACCTGTTCCTCTTAACTTCAGAAACGACATGTTCAGAAATAACACGGGTATTTTGAAACTCTGAAATTGTGCATGTCTTTGCAGATGAAAATGAGGCAGCAGTGTTTCCTCCAACTAATCTAACAAAGTGCAATGGTATGGCAGCTCCAAGTCCAGGAGGTGGGTTAGTTGGGGGAAAAGAAAGTAAAACTGCTTTTCAGACAGGAATCTTCTCCAATTTTGGGGTCATCTTGTCAGCAAAGGTAGCACCTACTGAGATTAGAAGTAAAACAGTGCATAAGGGTGGGCAGAATGACAGCTTTAATTAAGGACATCCTTTAGAGGAGCATGGGAAGGTCAGATGATGCTTATTTTATTCAACACATACAGCTCTAAAATAAAAACTTAAGGACTGGGGCTATAGCTCAGGTAGTAGAGTGCTTGCCTTGCATGCACAAGGCCCTGGGTTCAATCCCCAGCACCACACATAAAAAACAAAAACCAAAAAACCTAATCTACTTTAATTCAATATTTGAGGTGTCAGAGGAACGTTCACAGACTATTCTAGCCACAAAGAGAAAAATAGAGGGGGAGGATGAGAAATCACAGTTGTCATTCTTTGGTTCTGAAGAACTGGAATTTCAGATAGCACAGAGGAAAGGAGTAGTCCATTGAAAAGGAAATGGACAGATGTCTTGTTCCTTCAGGAGATGGGCATGTAGCTGCTGAGCATCCAAGAAGCTGAGATATCCTGACTCGGAGAGTTGGCAGTGAGCTTCAGGTTGAAGTAGAATTCACAAATAATACACACAGGAGGTCTGATTTGGTTTCACTTTTGTGGTTTCACTTTTAATGTAAAGCATTCTTCATTCACTGTCATTTATTTATTCATTCAGCAAATATTCAGTGACGTAGGCTCTGTGCCAGCACTGTTCCAGCTCCTGGGGGCTCTGATAACAAAGATGACATTGTACCTTCTTCGTGTAGGATGTTTCTGGGGCTTTTATTTATTCTTACTATACAGGGAATTGAACCCATGAGCTGTACCACTGAGCTATACCCTCTGCCCTTTTTATTTTGAAACTGTCTTGCTAAGTTACCCAGGATGGACCTGAACTTGTGCTTCTTCTGCCTCAACCTCCCGAGTTCCTGAGATTACAAAGGCATGCACCACAGCACCTGGCTGGGGTATTTCTCTTATGGCCTTCTTGTAGTGAATTGCTCTGCCAGCTGGTCCTGCCAGGAAAGATCTTCTTTCCCACAGATGAGATTTCAGACTTCTTTTCCTCCACCTAGTATCAACTTCGGTCCCTCTCTTTCTTGGTCCCTTTACCTTTCTGCTCCATCAAGGTGTCTCAGAGGTGGTCATAGCTGGAGAAGATGGAGTTCTCCAGAGCGAGTGGGAGAGTTATTTCATTTCTTCCTTATCCTTGGCAAAGACTCTCACATTTCAACTAATGAGGCAGAAGACATCAATAGGAAAAGAAAAATAAGAACTTTCCTTGCCAATGTTGCTTAGTTACCTCATCAACATTCCTTTGCAGCCCAGCTGAATTCTCTCGGCATATTTTGTAGTGCATTATGGTTTATTGCTAAAATTGATTTATTAAGCATAAAATATGGAAACACATGAAGCTTCTGTCAGTTTTATGTCATTTATTTGGATTTCTGCTTTTATCTTTTCTAAGATCTTTCTCCTTATTTTCCTTTTATTTCCTAACCTAAGGAATAAGCCAAGGGAGTCACGTTGGTATCCATTCTGGTGCATTAAGATTATAGCATAAAAAGCAAAACCTCAGACTCAACTCAAATCTAGACACAAAATTGTGAACTCTTCGCAGACAGGGGCCAAATCATAATTAATTAACTCTGTGTCCTTAGTGTCTAACCCTGGCAAATAAAAGGTCTTTAGTAAATGTTATTTGTTTGAACGAGCAATTAGTTTCAAATATTTCTTGAGAATCAGCCTTTTAATAGGTAGTATTCATAACAGAATTTGCTTAAGTTCTAAGCAAACTTAAGGGGACAAAACTTAGAATTTTTCCTTTTCTTTCTGGATTCTGAACAAGGACAGAGAATAATCATTGTGTTGTTGCTAGTGCTACATTTTACTGAGCCCAAGGAACTTCCACACATGCGGCTACAGTAGCAGCAGCTGCTCCCCATCTGGCATAATGAAAAGGTATTCACTGGGGACCTCCTAGGTGCTGGGTGCTGTGCTATCCAAATCCATCCAGATCAAAAGACACGGTCATTGTCACCATCTGCCAAGGCGGTTGTATTTACAACAGTGGGTCTCTCTTTGCACCCCCCCCCCCCACCCAATTACACACACACTCAACTGAACAGTTGAAGCAAACTGTCAGCAAAACAACTGGACGTTTATTTGTTTATTCCAGCCAGGCATCCCTCCAAACCCAGGCTTCTCAAAGCATATTCTTCTAAGAAGTGCACATTTAGATCTACTAGGTCTGGGGTGCAGCCTGAGAGTGCATTTCTAACAAGATCCTTTGGTTAAGACAGGCCTTGATACTTAAAGTGTCATCCATGGACCAGTAGATTTGGCATCACCTGTGAGCTTGTTAGAACTACAGACTTTCACTAACCACCCAGACCAATTGAATCAGAACCTGCATTTTTACAGGGGTCCCACATTAACATGTGACAAACATTAACCATTTAGTAGCTGACAGAATCAATCACAAATGGAATCACACTAGGGATAGAGGATGAAAAGTAAGGCCAGGTTTATTTGCTGTTTCCTTTTTCCTTTCAAACTCTTTAAAGTGTCTTTATGCCTGACACTTGGCACTAGACACAAATGGATGCCTGTTTGTTCATTTGGTGGCATGATGAAACTGTTCTTACCCATCCTGTTTGCTGTTGTCTTTAAGCATGGGGGCCCACCTGACCAACCATTCCCCTAAGAACTTCATAGTAGAGGAAAAGATTTCCCCAGAAGAGACAGCCTCATGACCAACCACATCAGAATGATTCACAGGTTCAATCCAGCACTAGGTGATCAGAGCTTCTATTTGCTCATCTGTAGAATGGCATGATGATACTGCCCACTCTGGCTTCCCTTATCGCCTGGTTTGTGAGAAATTTGAAAACAGGAGCAGGAACTTTGAAAACATAAGGTTCATGAGATGTTAAGACTGCTTTAGTGAGAAACCTTCATGTGTGTTTCAGTAACAGGGATGTGAATTCAAAATTTAGCCTTATCATCTACTAGCTTTGTGATTTCTAGCAATTATTCCATCTACTTGAACTTCAATTTTTAAAAAAATGATCATAACTTCAACCATACAGTGTGTGGGGAGGATCAGGAATGTTAGTGATATATGTGGAATTTAATAAATGGTGGCCAAGAGCTGCCATTAAGAGGGTTGGCTGGGAAATAAACCTTCAAAGATGTCTTTTTCCCCAGGGAAGCCCAGAGACAATGACAAGGTGATTTTATTAAAGCTGGTTAAGTTTTGGGTAAACACCCATCCAGTTCAAGAGACTGAAAACTTGAAGTTTGTTGTTTACGGATCTCTAGGAGAAAAATCTCTAAACGTCAAACAAGATTTTAACATTTCTTTAAATATTTCTGAGTACCAACCACTGCAAGATTTTGAGGATTTGCTATGATTATTCTGTCTCATTCACGTACTCCCATCTGAGGTGACAGACTTCATGGTATCTATCCATGAGAACCTGTCACAGGTAATGGTGTCCACACAAATGGATACTCCAGACCACGGGAGACAGCAGAATCACATAAAGCCATGAAAGAAGATGCTCTGAGGACCGTGGGAATGGGTGATACCCTCATTATCAGAATAACAGAACAGCAAGTCCTCTTTACTGGAGACATTGGAGAGGCAGCTGCTGGGTTGTTACTGCTTCACTCTCAGCAATTAAGCATTGGAGACATAGAGGGACTATTGTCTAGCCTTTTTTTTTTTTTTTTTTTTTTTTTAAATAAAAATCTTCACCATTCTTTCTCTCCCCAACCTCTAGTTCACCCTTTTATTTTTGAAATGCCCTTTTAAGACCTTCCATTTTCTCAGGCCTATTTTCAAGCAGGCTAAGTTTTGGGGAAGTTATTCTTTTGAGAAGGAGTTTGCCCCTTACTTTCCCTAGAGTTTGCAGCACTTTCCCTGGATTATGATTTTACATACGCCCTCAGGCAGAGTGCCTTGTGACTACTGCTTTTCCACATGGATCTCTTTGTTGGGGCAGGCACTGAATGCTCAGTGACTTTGAGAAGGAAGAAAAAGAACCACCTTCCAGATAGGGCATGTCTGTGAAAACCTTATTAGGAAGATGGTGGAGTGGGGGGAGAGGAAGTGAGTTGGGGGAGAGGAAGTGAGCAGGCAGAGCTGCAGGGAGCCACTCAGCAGCCTGACCAGCAGTTCTGAGCAAAGAGCAGCATCTGTAGGAAGGAACAGAGATCTCTCAGGTGCCTTAATGACATAAGATCAAATGCATCACCAAGCCGTGTTTGATTATGGGACAATAGAATCCATTCCAAGTGGGAATAAAACAGTTCAGTGGGATTGTGCTCCAAGTCCTTTTTAATAGAGTCCATGATGGGCAATTCTGAATCTGGCCTTGGCTTCTGGCTCACATTGTTAGAGCATGACCTAGCAATGGGAGCCTTCACCTCTAGCACATTAGACTAGCAGTCTTTGGCGAATGTGTGAATAAAAGGTAAGAGGGATAAAACTCTGGGTAAAGGGAGATTTGTGAACCAGTAGGTTGAAGGGAGGTTGAAAGGTTTCACTTTTTAGAAAGTCAGGTAATGTAGAAAGAACATTTCCTAGAGGTCAGTGAACTGAATTTCAATCCCAACTGTGCCCTCTACTAGTTATAGGACCTTGTTAAGCAAGTAATTTTATCTCTTGGAGATCCAGGAAGAACAATACCTGCTCTAAACCTACTGAATCTACTATAAATCCATAAACCTCACTTAATTTTTGTGAAGGTCAAATGAGAAAATTGGAAAGGAGAACCTTGAAGTCTTCAAAGTTATCCCATCCAATATGGTAGCCAGTAGTCACGTGCTTGTTTACATTTAAATTAATTAAGATGTAATAAAAGCCACATATCAATCACTCGTTAGACACGTGACTAGTGACTGTCATATTGCACAAAAATATATAGAGAATATTTGCACACTATCAGAAAGTTCTATTGGACAACTCTGTGGCAAAGTGCTAGCTAGGCTGTGGTATTAAGAATATTTAAAAGATGGCATGTTATAGGGGTGACAAATGCTGTCATAGTTAGGAATCCTTGGAGAGAAACAAAATTCACTCAAGTTAGCTGAACTAAAATAACAGATTTATTTGACTAATGTAGGAAAAACAAATGGAATCCCAAAGGCAGGAAGCACAGCTAAGCTTCAAGAGGATTTGGAACCACTTCCTAGAAGATTATCTGGGACAAAAGAAACCACTTTCCTTTCTCATTGTCTGTCTCCTTTTTCTCTTGTCTTCTCCCTAAGTCCTCTTGAGCTCTTGTCTCTTTCTCTGAATGTCAGTAACTACTACTGCCACTACCTCCTCCCTCCTTCCTTCCTTCTCTTCTTTGCTTTCTTCTTCTTTAGTTTTACAGTTCACCTTTCTCAACTTCACTACACATGGTCCATATGGGGCCATGACAGTTTTTCATCACCTATCATGAATCATATCCAACAAAAGCTGGAATTTGGAATTTGGAATGTGGTTCTAAATTCCCAGGAGAGAAATTCTGATTAGCCAAGTAGGTATGATAGCCACTCCTGCTCCCATAATATCTTTCTGGAAAAAGAGGGGTAATGATATGCTTCCTCAGGAGGGCAATGGAGGAAGCTCTAGAATGGAGTATATGAGGATCATTGAGCAACACTCTCATCCTTGCCACCTTGGAGAGGTTCATTGAACTGTGATCACCCAGAGAAGGGCGAGCAGAGATTTGACAAAGGTCATGAAGGAAGAAAATGATGTCTTTGCTTCTATAGTCATTTGTATGGTTCACAGCACCAGTGCAGAGTCATGGGACAGTGGTTTAACTTCCTGTCTGTATACCTGAATGGAAGCCAGGAAATGGTGTTTAAGCCTCTGTACATTTGTTCATTCTCACTCTCTCTCTCTACCAGGGATTGAACCCAGGGGTGCTTAACCACTGAGCCACATCTCCAGCTCTTTTTCTTTTTTATTTTGAGACAGGGTCTCACTACATTGCATAGGGCCTTGCTAAGTTGCTGAGGCTAGCTTTGAGCTTGTGATCTCCTGCCTCATCCTCCTGAGCCTCTGGGATTACAGACGTGTGCCCCCATACCCTCTCTGCTCTATCATTTCTTAAATGCAAACCAACCACTCACAAACTCTCTTTTCTCTTCTGCCTTTAGGAAGGAACATGAGGTTCTCTTGGCTATCATTCCAGAAGAAGATGAAAGGGGCCATTTAAGAGAGATTACAAGTTGCAGGCTGCAAGGCTGGGGCCAGAGGGCTGGCAGTGGAAAACCCTGTTGGGCTGTGATCTCTCACTGAAAAGTTCCAAGTGCCTTTTTGCTTCCTGTAAAAGAAAGGAAGAGAAGGAGAAGACCATGTCTATAGCCCTGAAGCAGGTGTTCAACAAAGACAAGACCTTTCGGCCCAAGAGGAAGTTTGAACCTGGTACACAGAGGTTTGAGCTGCACAAGCGGGCTCAGGCATCCCTCAACTCAGGTGTGGACCTGAAGGCGGCTGTGCAGCTACCAAGTGGGGAAGACCAGAATGACTGGGTGGCGGTGCACGTGGTGGACTTCTTCAATCGTATCAACCTCATCTATGGCACCATCTGTGAATTCTGTACCGAGCAGACCTGCCCTGTGATGTCAGGGGGCCCCAAATATGAGTATCGGTGGCAGGATGACCTCAAGTATAAGAAACCAACTGCGCTGCCAGCTCCCCAGTACATGAACCTTCTTATGGATTGGATTGAGGTCCAGATCAATAATGAGGATATATTTCCGACATGTGTGGGTAAGTCCATGATTAGCTCCTCAGGCCTTATTTATTTATTTATTGACACTCATCCCCACTCAAGCTCAGAAAGTGTGCAGAAGGTGGTTCTCCCCAGTTTCCTGTGAGTGCCGGATAGCACCCGTGGCAATGTTTCCCCAAATTCTTGTTTTCTTTTTGGCATTAGGGATTGAACCCAGGAGCACTGAGTCATATACCCAGCTCTTTTTATTCTTTATTTCAAGACAGCATCTCACTAAGTTGCATAGGGCCTCACTAAATTGCTGAGGCTGGCCTTAAACTTTTGTTCCTCCTGCCTCAGCTTCCCAGGTCACCGGGATTACAGCACGCACATGATGCGCGACTCCCCGAATTCTATCAGTCATAGGCCTGTAATTTCTTTCTCCATACCTAAAAACCTTATTGAAATTTTTAAAAATAACTTATGAAGCACTTACAATTATTTTTTGGACCCCAATAGTACTGTGTTACATGCCAGAGAACACTGATCCAATGTTAGATTTGATCTAATTGACTTTCTTAGAACTAGACTCCAAATCTACCCAGTTATCTTGGTAAGATTTTTATTTTTTGACTAATTAGCTCATTGAGGTTATATTGATTCTGATGCATTACTGGCAGTATTTAGCTTTTAGGATTAATAAACCCCAGTGTGGGAATCCATGGATTTGTTTGGGGAGCAAACAAATAGGGGATCACATTTTGGGGAAATGAAGATCCCAGCATTCTGTTCCCTTCTAATCATAGGTTATTAATTCCAAGCTGCACTGTTAACTCCAACCCTTGCATAGCTGCTGGACCTACCAGAACTCTTAAAATGCAAAAGCTTTGGTTTGTTTTGTGCTATAAGCCATAAAAAACTCAAAGGAAGGACCAAACCTTTTCTGCCTCTTATATTTCTTTATGCTGAGGACCACCGGTGGGCTAAATTTAGAATTCAGTGCTTCATTCTTAGGACTCAATAGGAATGAGTGATACCCTACTTCCATGATTGTATCTGCAGTGCCTAGTACAGTGTCCTCAAGCCTGTGGGGGCACTCAGGAAATATTTCTGGAATGATTGAATAAATACCGTGCTATTAGAAAGCATTCTTAAAAAGCTCCAAGATCACAGAGGTATTACAAAAAATAGTATTTGAAGCACACTGTTGAAATCACTTTTAGATGCCGACGGGGAGGGGGGTGTCCCATGAGGCATGTGGAAAGTTGAGAAGGGGCATATGGAAGTAATTAAGTTTATACAAAAAAAAAAAAAAAAGCATATAAATTGATTGGTGTAATATTAAACATCTTGAAATATTCAGCACACAAACTGATCTGTCAGAATCCTGTTGTTACCAAGGCTTGTCCAATTCCCTCTATCTCTTGTCCCTTGTAAACAGGAAGGAGGTAGACTATATGGTAGTGTGCATAGAGGCATGGAAGGTAGGTTCAAAAACTTCTCTGGGCACCTGGGAGGGATGGGAATTCCTTAGGCTCTTGTCTTTTTGCACTTTCATTGACTGCCAGAGCTACTTACTGTGCTGGGAGGAATTTTTCTCTTCCGGAAACCTTATAAACAATGGGCAAAGCTCTGAGCAGAACATATGATAGCAATAAAGATAGATAAATGTGCACAAAGATACCTTCTCTTTGTCCTTCCCCTGTGCCTGCTCCTGGATACTTTGAACTCTGGGCACTTTTTCTCCCTAGCAGATAGAATTGCTGAACAGGAATTGCAGTGCAAAGCTATGTGTGTTACTTGAGAATAAGGCAGCTTCTGGCTGTCTGCTTGGAAAACAGGGCATCAGAGATGGTTTTAGACTTCGGAGGAAATGGGTGGATGCCTCCATGTCCCCCAGAGTTACTGACTTTGCTTTCTTTTTCTAGACATTTCCTTATTCAACATATTCAGAGAACAAGTTGAGTCTTCTGTTTCGGTTCTATCCAGTCCATACTCCATAGCACACTGGTATTCTGAGAGATCTTAATATGATCCCCCACCCCACCCCCATGGAAAAATACATCTGGGAAATACTGAGAGAAATTTATTTCTTTACCACAGGACTTTTAATATGGCAATGTGCATTATGAATTTCCAAGAAGAAAATACTTTAGTATGTGGTGTTTCCTAATTTGACCCAACATATTTATTTTAACAAACAAAAAACCATCATCATCTTTTGGGAAGTGTTAAGCTATATAAATTAGTCATCAAACTTTTATTTATGTTGGAATTACTTGGACCTTCTCTTCTAAATGGAAATTCTTGATCCTCCCCTTTAAACAACTAAATTAGAATCTCTTAGGTGAGACCTAAAAACCTGAAGTTTACAACAAACAAACAAACAAACAAAAAAACTATAGTTACAATGTTGTACAATTGATCTCAAGGACTTATTCCCCTTAGCTAACTGAAATTTTGTATCCTCTGACCAATATCCCCCCAGCTGCCCCCTCCCTACCCCTAGTAACTCTCATTCTACTGTACTCTCACAAATTCAACTTTTTTGGATTTTTATATATAAGTAAGGTCATATGGCACTTATCTTCCTGTGCATGACTTTTTTCACGTAATATAACTTCTAGGTTCATCCATAAATGACAGGATTTTCTTCCTTTCAAAGCTGAATAGTATTCCATTGTATGTATATGGTACATTTTTTAAATCCATTCATCCACTGGATATATACAAACTTCATGCATATGCCATGTTGTGTACGTATACCACAGTTTTCATTATCCATTCATATACCTGTTGGCCATTTGCAAGTCCTGTTTGGAGAAAAGTCTGTTCAGATCCTTTGTGTATTTTTTATTTATTTATTTTTTGGTACTGGGGATTGAACTGTGGGTGCTTAACCACTGAGCCACATCCCCCAGCCCTTTTTTAAAATTTTGAGACCGGGTCTCTGCTAAGTTGCTTAGGGCCTCACTAAGTTGCTGAGTGATCCTCCTGTCTTACCCTCCTGAGTTGCTGGGACGACAGGTTCCTTTGTGTATTTTTAATTGAGTTATTTCTGATGAGCTGTTTGAGTTCCTTATGAACCTTCAGTTTTCATAAGCACATACTACTCTTCTGTTAATTATAACCACCCAGAATGCTTTTCCTTCCCCTGGAAGCATTCAGTTTTCTACCCTGGTTTTTTTCCCCATGTTCTCTCGTCATTAACCATCCACTTCTCTGTCTAGGGAATCCTTGGAGTCCCAACTGAGAGCTATGTCCTCCATAGAGGCTTTCATCCATTAGAATGTGAACTCCTTATAATTACAGGAAATGTCCTATGCATTTGAATATTGCATAGGACAGTCCTGTTATCTTATAAATGATTGGTTGGATGGACAGGTTGATGGAAAGATAACCTTATAAAGTCAGTATGTACATGGTACTGATGGACAAAGCAAAGTGTGACATATGTCTCTGAATCCCTCTGTCACCATTCCTGGGTACTTCCTGCACCTTGTTTCTACCATGTTTCATTTTCTGTTTAGCCTTTCCAAGGTGCAGTGTTAGGAGTCGGTTAAAAACGACCAGCATCGCCCATCACTATGAGGCTCTTCATCAGCACCCTGCATACCTCTGTGAGTTGCTCTCAGATATTGTTGGTGTCTTTTGGAAGAACCTATTTTTAGGAAGCATTTTCTCTTCTACACTGCATTTCAGCCTCTTCTTTCTCCCCCTGATTCCAGCCTACTTTTCTTCCTTTTGATCTTTGTGCTGTCATGAGTCATTATCATGGAAACGATCAAGATGTCTGTCAGGATAACATTAAAAAAGAACTCTAGGCAAACAGCAGACCTCTGGGAGGACAAAAAAACAGGACTTCTGCTTAGAATTGCAGCTTTCAATCCAGGGTGTCTTTCTGTTTCCTGCCTGGAGACTGGCAGAGCATCAAACTTCACCTCCTCCCAACTGTGATCCAAGGAAACGGAACCGGAAAATACCTGCAGCTGTGAAGGCTTCACCCTTAGCTAGGAATTAAAGGATATAAATGGCTGTTGGTCTCTGCCATTGAAACAATGAGGAAAAAAAAAAAAAAAAAAAAAAAAAGGCTTTCATCTGTTGCTAGATTCAAGTTTAACAAGGAGACCTGTGCCATTCCAGAAGTCCTGCTTTCTCAGATGGGAGAATACCAAACAGATGTGGCTCCCTTGTAAACCACAGTCTCCTCCACTTTCCCTTGGACCCCTCTGGCTTCCTTTGCGAGGAACCCAACAGATGTCCCTGTGGAGCCCTGAAAACAGCCACAACTTCAGAAGCAAGGGCTATCTCCTCACGATTGTCTCTCGAACCACCTTTACAGATAACAGCTGAGACAGAAAAACAGAAAACCACAGACATAAAAAAAAAAAAAACTTTTGCTCATCTAATTAGAATAAGTTCTGTGTTCTTGCCTCTGGCTTCCCTATTTTTCTGTTATATAATAAGATTTAATATTTTAGATCTGAAACTCAGGAAAAAAATTGAATAGAAAACTTAGAACTCTTCTGACTCATGTGTTTTTTAAAAGTCTTTGAAAAGGAAGAATAAGAACACATAAAACACAATTACATGAGCTCACCCACCTCTGTGGTTTTTTTAAATAAAATGGGAGCCAGAATAGGAAAGATCAGGGAAAAGAAGAAGGAAAGTGAACTCACTTCTATGGAGCCTGCTGAATGCCAGGCAGTACCTGCTACTCTTAGTCTTTCTTAATTCCTCCAACGGCTTAATGGAGTAAAAATGAAGTTAACATTCTGTTTTACCAGTGAGGGGGCTGATGTTTAAAGATGATAAAGGACTTTCTCACTCTTGCACTGCTGCTACAGAATTTAGGAGTCAGAATTTGAGTTTGACCAAAAATCTGTTCTGTCTTCACATACTACTATGGTTCATAGCATGTATCACTATTTCACAGATCTTCCTTCTGAAAAGCCTTCTGGTCGGAGGCTTTTCTATGAATGGTTTTAGCTGGATGTGTAGGATGGAGAAATTTTCATCTTTTTTTTTTCTAGAATTTTTTAATACATGGTTATTGTTTTGATTTTTGCTCCTCTAAAAAAATCACCACCGACATGCCTAGGCAGTGTGTCCAGGCAACTGTTCCCAGGCTCCCTTCTGAGATTGGGCAGAGGATGCTTAGGCTCATAAAAACCCTTTGCTGGCCCACTACACCCTGCTACTGCTATTCATTCATTCATTCATTCACTCACTCATCTATCCAATGAGTGTTTGCTGTGCAGGACCAGATCTTGTTTTAGTTACCAAGAGAACAAAGCATCCAAAGTCCCTATCTTGGAGCAGTTTATAGAATGTCCAGATGGCTAGTTGCTAAAATCACTCTGCACATTTTTCTAAAATGAGTAGTTTATCCAGTGGTCAAATGCACTGTGGAAATGGCTGCATCCCTTTGGCAGTCTCTCTCATGAGACCACATCTGATTTCATCCTCTCTCAAAATATTGTGGCAAGGAATGTGAGAATGTAAAAATTCCCCTAGGGATGGGCTTCTCAGACTTAGAATGGTGAAGGGTTAATTATAATTAGCCTGTACATTTTAACTTCTTATTTTCTGCTGTGGGTCTCCCTTATATTTTTAAGTTTTGATATAAATCCATATAACACTGGCAAGATAAAATATGCATCAACAAAAAGTATTTACCATATGGTAGAAATAGCACTGTAGACTTGTACACAGATTTGGGTTTAATCAACTAGCTCTGCTATTTATGAGCTGCTATGGGATGTTATCTCTATGTTTCCATTTTTCTGTTTATAAACTAAGGATTATAATCCTGACCTTATCATGCCATCGTAAGGATTAAATGAGGCAGTATGAATATAAACACACATCCCAGAGCCTGAGACATGAGTTACTAAAAATAAATGTGTCTTAGTCCCCACCCCTGACTCCAGGCATTTCTATATAACTATCAACCAAAATGCATGGGGACTACTAGACAATTTCTGAATAGTATCTGCAGAATAATAAACTGTATTTTAAGACTCAGTGAGATTTAAAAAAAAATTATTAGTCTTCCTTGCTAAATCACTTTGTGATGGGAATCACAAATTCTTCAGGTTGTCATGTAGTATAGGCTTTGGAAAATTCCACTGTTTCTTTTGGGGCTAGACCAACTCCTTGCTTCAGGGATGAGCATCTAAATCTTTAGAGAGATAGCCACTAGGAAGGGTCTTTACTGTTGCTTTTCAAAACACAGAGTACTAAATCTGCTTACATCCAATATCAAATCAGCTAACTGCAGCAGAAAGTGAGTGCAGGTTAGCTAGAGAAGTCAGGGAGAGCCCACTGGTCCCATCTAGGGCAATCTGCTCATTAAAACCAATGTTGGGCAAGGTTACTTGGACTGTGTCTCTCAAGGATGGAGTAAGTGTCCTCAGATCATTACTGCCAGGAGTGGAGCCCCCTTTTCCCCACCTCCACAAATAATCTTGTGAACTGGTAAGTTTTTCCACGGCTCTGGAAACATGGCTTGCTTTTGGAATCTGGTAAATTGTTTGGTTCCTAGGAATTTACTAGTTGGGAGGGCATGAAAGGAAATTTGCCACTTTCTGAATTCATATTACCTTAACATTTTATGTGTTAGTACATTGTTTAACCTGTAAAACAACTTCATAAGGCAGATAGTATGATCTCCATTTCACAGACCAGAAAAGTGAGACTCAAAAGTATTCAGTATTTTGCCCAGGATCACACAGGCAAAACAGAGAACACAGCTGGGCTCCAAAGCCCTGCTTGAAACTACACCAATCTCTCAAGTCTGTGGTGTTCTTACCCCAGAGTCAGCATCACCCTTGGGTTGTCCCTGCTACCTCAGTTGTTGAATCCTTTCTAAAGAACATCCTCAGAGAAAACCAGCAGTCACAGGAAGGTCAAACAGTCAGGCTCCTACATTTGATTCAAATTATTCTAGGTGGGAAGTCTAATACTCTGTGCCTTTCAAGAACTTGCCTCTTCTAGAATCTGGTACTACCCAAGTTTGTTCAGTTGCTTGTCCATGGAAAACATGCAGAGACAGCTGAATCTACTCCCCTCCCCAAGCCTTCACTACCACCACTGGAGAATTGATGGTCTATTGTGGAGGGTCACAACTCTCCACTCTGACATTGTGACCCAGTACTTCAGTGACTTGGTGGTAAAGTTAATGTGGACAGTGTTAAATAACCATCTCTGCTCAACAAATCCCAAGAGATACTTCTGGAAAGAACCTCCAGCTAAAAAGCAGAGAGGAAGGGCAGTGGAGACGGGCCTGGAGACTACCCTGTAAATTAAGGCTAATTACCTTCTGTCCTGACTTGCTCTGGGTTCTCCATTACCTGTGCTATGTAATTTTAATGGGCCATATCTCAGGTGACAAGGTGTTACATCTCAGCACCAGCTGGGAAGGGAAACTGGGACATGTGATATTCAGTGGAGGCCAGAGATTAAAAACAAAGGTCATAATTGAGTAGGGAAGGGGACATCTGCTGCTCCATTGGTTGTTGGTCAGTTGTAGCCATGGTGCTACCACTGGTTACCTTGATGAATCCTGATTCCTCAAATGTTGAAGTATAATACCAGAGAAGCAGGCCAAGGCAAGCATAGAGTAGAAAGTAAGAAACTTTATTAAAGGATAGTAAAACAGACTTCCCCCAGCGGGAAGAAGGGAACCCAAAGGTGCAATCTGTGAAATGAGGAAGTCCTGTCCCTTTTATACAACTGAAGTTTCCTGTGTTCTCTTACATTCTTCTCCCTTATCTTATTCATTTCCCCCATCCTGCATAGTGACTGGGAGATGGGATGGCCATGGGTGAGTAGGTGGGCTGGGAGGACCAAAGTGGAGTGTCAGGCAGGAAGGGAGTGGCAGCCCAAGGGGCATTGGTTAGTAGCTCTTTGCTGAGGAGTTGCTTCATTAACAACATTTTTGGGAAGGGTGGTATCCAAGGGCTCTGGAGACATGAACATTCCAATCTCCCAGGGGCAGTTTCCAACTTCCTGGACTCAGATGGGCCTCCATTTTCTCTACTCAACCTGATTACCTATTCTGCACTAACTGCCTGTCTTTAATTCTGACTTTAATGGCATCATTGAAGGTTGCACCCTGGAAGTAAGTGGTGCTTGGGGAGGCAGGCCAGCACAGCATCAAGTGTGAAGGGACATGGCAGGGGTCCTGACCCCAGAGGCCTCTCTACTCCTGCCCAGTGCTTAGCCTCCCCTCTGGATTGACAGAGTATCTCTATAGGTCTAGAGAGGTCTTACCTGTAGAGGCCTCTGCGAACAGGACCATTCTTTAAAACCTCATGCTAATTTCAAATTCTAATTGATAATTTTATCCATGTTTCCCCTCACATAATCAGGTTTTCCCCCCTCAGTCTTCTAGTGAAAGGGATGCTCTGGGAAGACAAGCCAGTTTAGGAAGGGAGGAGGAGTAGTTAAAGGGAATAGACATATTAGTCCCCTTAAGACCTGAGTGTGATCCTAGTTATCAACTTTTATTAGCAAATATCAGTCTCTCTGAGCCTGTTTCTTCATCAGTAAAATGCATTGGGAAGTACCCACTTGGTGGGACTGTTGAGAGTGTTAAATAGCATGCAACATGTAAGACACCTGGCAAAGTGTTGGGACATAGAGTAGCTAAAGTTGAAATATTAGTTCCTTCCGTACCACACAGTCGCAGTATGATGGAGTAGACTCATCAGGTGAACTGAGCTGTGAAAGGAAGACATCTCAGGTGAAAATGCATAACTAGATCAAGCATTTGCTCGTGCACTTGATCATCCATGTTCCCCTCCATCTTTGGCTGTATCTTGGGGAACCAGTGGAAGGAACAGAAAATATTCCAGGGATGAGACAGACTTCACTCGGCATTGACAGGTAGAAGGAGGAAGGGGTGCACAATAGAACTGGAGAGGACATTTCACACAGATAGCATATGTGGCCAGCACAAAGCCACTTTCATTTCTTGTTTCTGCTATAGGCAACAGCACCCAGCTTGACCCTGTAGAAAGTAGTGCCTGGTGAAATGTTGCCACTGTGAAAATATGAATTGATTGATGGCACTGTATAGTGTATGTTAAACAGATGTATTCCTGAAAGTTGTGAGGCGGTTGCATTTTTTTGGTCACTTGGACAATATTTTCATTTCTCAGAAAAAGTTTAATATTGGAAGAAAGTTTGACGACAACTCCTTTTGTTATGTGAACACATCTTGTAGTGATCCATCTAATTGATCCTTAATTCATGTCTTTGGAAATTGAAGTCTGCCTTCTCAGGAGACAAACTGGCTGTCTTAGCTATTTCTAAGAGAAAAAAAAATGTTCTTCGGAGAAACAAAGGTTTTTAGTGTTTCCCATCATGCTGCCCAAGTTGCAGTGCTGGAGGGCAATGATGATTTAAAGGAGAAACTCCAGGCAATAGATGGGTGTTGTTTTTATTGCCCACTTCCTGTGTCACATCCCCTGGCAACCTGCAGGCAATGGCAGGCTCCCACCTGGCTTCTGGTCTTGCTGAAGTGATGGAGCCCTAATGCCTAATGGGACAGCACGAATTGGCCTCAGCATTGGGGCATCACTAAGACTTCCCTCAACATCACTGTGATTGCCTGGCCTAGCTAGGGAAACCTACCACAGCCACCAGGAGCAGAGGAAAGAGTGTTGTTGAATATTGGAGATTTGCTGTTATGACTGTCAGATATTTGGTCATCCCACAGTGGGGGGAAAAAAAAGCTTACCACTAAGGGCATCTGTCTTTCCACATCTCTGAAGAGAAATGTGAGCAAGTATGTCCCAGCAATGTGAATAAATATGTCCCAGAAATGGAAGCAAATATGTACCAGGTCCCAGGACACATCTGAGGGCAGTAGCTGTCGAACCACATGGGACAATGACTTGGTTTCTGTTTTCTAGTGTAAAGATTAAGGGCCTGTGTTCAGTTTTGCTTCAGATCTTCTCCTTTCCCTGTGTGCTATGTAAACTTGGTTATCCCTGAACCTCTCTGAGACTGTCTCCTCATCTGAAAAGTGGGTAAGAATAATAATACCTTCTTTGTAGGTAATGAGAATTAAGTGACATCATGCAAGTCAAGCACTTAGCCTGTTCCTGTTAAGTGCTGAATAAATTTTAGCTTAATTTCCTTTTCACAGTGACATAAAAAGGGAAGACCTCTGATTTATTATAGTTTATACTGCCTGATTTTATAGAATTTTACCTAAAATATTCTGTGCACATTTATTTTCCAATTGAAGTAAAAATTGAGAAAAGCCATAGATTATGCCAGTTACTGTAATTACAGAAAGAATTTTTTTCCACATCCATTAGGATATTAATTAATCAAAGCTTGAATATCAACTAAAAGCCATAGATTCCATTTTTTGTGTAAGGCAATAATTTTGAAGTTCAAAAAATAGAGTAATATTTTAACTAATGTTAGTTACCTCTTTGGGGGCAAGCATTGTGCTAGTCATATATATATGATCTAGAACAATATGTATATATTTTCTAATCCACTCAGAAGTCCTGATTGACTATTATTATTATAATTCCTATTTTCAAATGAGGAAACAGTAAGTTTCTTCTCTCAAAGTCACCTTCATAGTAGGTGGTTGATCCAGGCTTAGCATCCAGACTCACCTAACTGCAAATCTACAAAGCTTTTTGTTAAGCTACATTCAGTGAAATTATAATGCTCCTCCTTTCTAAAAACATAATGACTTAAAAACAAATAAGATGAAAGCAATGACTATAACTCCCTGTTTTATGAAAATGATAGAGATTAACTAGGGATAAAGCATTTGTTTTCAAGTTGAAAAATTTAGATCTGCTTTTTCATATATGTTCCTATTTAAAGTTCCAATGTACTTGTGAAAATACCTTCATGATTATCTTGAAAGAGTTCATCTCCTTTCTTTCCAGTATCCAAGCCCCATTTATAGGCGACATCTGAAAGGATGGGATAAAATGTAGGCTGATGTGAGTATTTTATGTTTTCTTTCTTTTTTCTTCCCCCACCCCTCAACCTGAGGATGAGGGTAGTAAAAGGCAGACATTTACATTGATTGGAAACTGGATCCAATCACAAGGTGCATGAAATAACTATAATGGCCTTGTTCTCTCAGAATATTCTTTCAAGGGACAAGGTGGGGGGAAATGCTGTGTTTGATTATTGATTATCTGCATAGGTGCAAAAAAAGAATGTGTTTCATATATATGCTGCTCCTCTCAATTATTTAAAGGTTGACCATTGGCAACTCAAGGAAGAGACCAGACATGTGCACATTGGTACCCTGAAGTCCAGCCTACTGCCAAAGCTTAATGAGTCAACCAAATTCTGGGCATGGTCAGGAAGTGTGCTAAAACCAAACTAAATTGTCACCTTCTTATCAGAAACCCTGGTGATTGATCTTGAAATCTGAATGCCTGGCTTTTGAGTCAATTCAAGAGAGCGTATCAGAGTAGAAGGTAGTCCGGAGAGTGGCCACTCTAATGATGAAGGCCCTGGAGAGTGGGAATGCCTGTTTGGAGTAACTTGAACTCCTCAGTAAGAGAAAATAAAAGATGAAATCTGTACAATCACAAGGGACAGATATAGTTTTTTTTTCCCCCTGCTAAATCCTTAATATACTTTTTTTTTGGTGGGGGGGGGGTTGGTACTGGGGATTGAACTCAGAAGCACTTTACCACTGAACTATATCCCCTGTCCTTTTCATTATTTTGTGACAGTGTCTTTCTAAGTTGCTGAGAGTCTCATCACATTGCTAAGGCTGGTCTTGAACTTTTGATCCTCCTGCCTCAGCCTCCCAAGTCGCTGGAAGTAGTTATGTGTCATCACATCCAGCTGTAACACACCTTTGATGCTTGAGAAGATTCAATGTTAGAATGATAAAAGAAAGGGAGAAATAGTTTATGTAGATTTGGATACTTAGGAATTTGTTGTTTCCAGAGCAGTGCAGGCTAAAATAATAGGAAGCTGGGTGATTGATGGGATATATACCTGGATTCTGGTCTTATAATGAGCTGTCAAGTGAGCTGTAATGTTTGGTGGCATGTTCCTGACTGCTAAACTTTGTATTAAATACCCCTGCCAAGGTGCAGTGGAAGGATTAGACATAGGACGAGCTGTGCTGTGTTCTAATTATATTATACAGGACAGTGGTTCTCAAAGTGACCCTTGGACCAGTAGCATTAACTTCAGCTGGGAACTTACTAGAACTGCAATTCTTAGACACCATCCCGGATTTTCTAGATCATAAAGGTGGAGTTAGCCCAGAAATCTCTTTCCGAGGTCTCCAGGTAATTCTGATGCAAGCTAGAATTTGAGACCCACTTTTTTTTAAATACATAAAATTATAACACTCACATTTATCCCACAGGGCTGTTAATTTTTTTAAAAAGTATATTTTTAAGATATGATATGATATGATATGATGTGATATGATAGTGGACAAGACAGACAAAGCCCCTGATCTCTTGGAGCTTACATTACAGGTAGAAAAATAGCTCACATGACAAATGGTGTACTAATAGGAATTAACCGTGAAGAACTAATACAGAGTGTTGAGAGAGCCTCGAAGTCAAACTGGGATAGTCCTGCAACCAGGTAAGAGGAGTTGGAAGCTAAAGGTGAATGAACAAGGGAGAGAGGGTGTTACCAGAGCTGAAGCCAGGGCTGCTCATCAGGAACCAGGAGCACTGAGGGAAGATCCATTCAGCCAGAAATGGAGCCCAAAGCAAGCAGAGTGCAGATGGCTGGGTTCCTGCTTTCTTCCTTCAGTCTCCTGTCCAAGCTTCTTCCTACTGTCTTTGGCCAAGGAGCCTGGGAAATGTTTTTGTTGAGGAAGAGTAGGGAATGCATCTGGAACAAACAGGCAAATGAGTGGCATATGGAGAAAACAGATAAATTTAAAAAAATAAATGTATGGTATAATATTAGATAGCAACAAATTCTTCCAAGACAACGTGGACAAAGGGAATTGAAATGCTATAAAATTCGAATGAGAGAGATTTAGAACGGGGTTCTCAAAACTTTCTTTGGTTGCAGAACCTCTTCCTACTCTTAAAGAATATTGAAAATCCCAAAGATCTTTTGTTTATATGGGTTATATCTATTATGTTTATGTGGGTAATATTTTATCATATTAGAAATCAAACAAAGGAAAATTTAGAAATATTGACTCATTAAAAATAATAAACAATATAATGTAACAAGTAACATCTTTAAATGAAAAGTTGTATTTCCCAAAACAAAGTAAATTTTTTGAGTAAGAAGAGTGGCATTGTTTTACCTTTTGCAAGTCTCTTTAACTTCTGATTTTATAGTAGACTAATGGATTCTCATATCTGCTTCTGCACTTCTGGATTCTGATAGGTTGTTTTGCTTCAAGTTCAGACTCGCGCAGATATGTGGTTGGAAAGGAGAGGACTTTGTGTACCTCTGAAAGGACCCCCAGGGATCCATACCTGCATTGAAGACCCCTGCTGTGGATAAAGCAATTGGGGAGGCAGTCTTCTGCACTCAGGATGCACTTGGCAATGTTGGTTGCATGAATACAAATTAAGGTTGTAATGAGAATTACACAGTATGCCTCGGGTTAAACGTGTACGTATATCGTAGTAATATAAACCACTTAGAAAGCACTGTTCAGAGGGCCCATTGATGAGAGGACATATGCTTTGTGGTATTTATCTAATAGAGCTGATGATTTTCACCTCTCTCTACATAGTCACTGCGGTGTCCCTGTCACACACTCTATTGGGACCACAAACAGCAAGAGGCTAATAGGTCTCTGAAAGAAATAAGCCCTCTGATTTCCTTAGCACTACATTCACACTAATATAGTGATCTGATTCAAACCAGACATTTAACTGATGGTGATTCATGTGCAGGTAGGAAGTCTTATAAAATCTGAATGGCATTGCTATGATATAATTAGTGTCTCATACATTACATTGCATGTCATTAGAGACCACCCCTCTTATCTACTTTGCAAATTTTATGCAACAAATATTGAAGTTCAGGAGAGCTTTCTGCCTGAGTCAGAGAAGTCATGAGTTTCTTCCCATCATCAAATAGTATGTGTTTTTATAGAATGCCAGACATTAGCCAGGATTTCACAAATATTCTTAAAGTAGTTATTATGGAAAAGAAATTGAATTAATGGTTTATAAAGAATAATACTTGCTCTTTTGAATTATCTGGGACTCTGCCCTTTCCATAGATAATTAAATGCAGCATTAACTGAGCCCTATGATAGGCGGCACCATGAAGGAGACTGCCATTGGTTAGCGTAAGCCACACAAGGCTGCACTGCTCTGACTTGCCCTCTGTGGACAGGCTAGTTTCTGAATGGGGTTTACAAAACATTTTGTGCCCAAAGAAATGTGATTTCAATGTTCATGCCAGAGGCCAATCTCATACCTGCCTTGCTAAGTGGGTTGTGCCAGCTTTCATTTTATGCAGTTACTAAAATAATGGTGTCTACCATTCATTGAGTTTCTACCGATGATTAGACACATTACATTGCTCACTTACTTTTTTAAAAAGGTGGGTTTTGCCTGTTTTCCAGATAAAGGGGAACTGAAACTCAGAGAGGTGACAAGGGTCGCACAGGTCACACAGAGGGCTGAGGCCTATGATGGGTCTTTCCGACTCCTTTGTGCTTTTTCGCTATGCCAGGAGCATGTGTGAGATGAGCATTCTTGGCATGTACTTGCATGCCTTTGCATAATCTACACACAGATATATTCAAACACTGCTTGAGAGGGGGGATACAGAGCGAGGGATGAAAAATGAAAGGATAATTTGAAGGAGCAGAATGTTTAAAAGCTCCTCGATGACACTGAAGCATGAGGCCCTGACCAAAGAGGTTCTACATAGATAAACTAAGAGAGTTCAAGTCGTGACTTTGATGATTCCTCCTTGTGCCTTGAATACTTGGAGTTTGGACTCAAAGTCTTTTGAAATTAGGAAGACCTATGCCAGTTGTATAAACCAGCCATTAATAAGATGAAACAGATGTTTCAACAATTTTTTTGTGTGTGCCAAGGTTTGATTGTATGGGTGTCTTTTAAAGATGAAAATCCCCCTGACTAGGAAGAAAGAGAAGGGAAATAATCATAATAAAAAAAAAAAAAAAAAGAATATGACAACTCACTACACGTCATGTTCTTTGGTTTCCACAGTTAACAAATGAGAGGGCTGATATCATTTGGTGCTGCAACTTTAAATTTCAACCCAGAGTATGGAGTCTGACTGTCTTGACTGCTTTTACTTCCTAGTCTGTTGACCCTCTTTTCTCCTCTGTAACACCAGGATGCCTGGAGCTTAAGGTTGCTGTAAGGTTTTAAGAAGGTACTGCGTGGGCCTTTGTATATATAAAATATTCAGTAAATAGCAGCTAATGTTATTATGAATATTACTGTCAGTACTATATTTCTCCCAAGAGTTGCTGTGGTTTTCTTCCATATTATAAGGTGCACATACCAATAAACCATTCAGGTTTCCAGAAATAAGGACCCTTAAGTGTCAGTGGTAGGTCTCTGAACTTCCTTCTGGTGGACATTTCAGCCCTGGTTTCTAAGTCACTTGACCCATCTCTTTAAATGGAAATGGAATCTGGCCGCACTTATCAGTCTAGGATGGTGTGGGGGCTGACTGGGCGTAATGTTGTTTCAGATGCCTCAGGTGTGCATTTCATCTCCTACATCTCCTTGCCACCCCGCCCCCCACCATGCCTCCAGCAGATGGCCTTTGAGGAAGGAGAAAGAGCCCTGTGGTACTCTGCTGGTCCATGGGAAATGTGACCAAAACTGGGGCTCAGGGTTTTCAGATAAAGTTTTCCAGGACAATCAAGAAGACATTGAGCAAGTGAACTTTTCTTATTAGTCTTTAAAAAAATAATTATTAATAACATATTAATTGCACAAATTGATGGATTTCACTGACATTTCCATACCTGCTGAAGTATGTTGTGCTTTGGTTAGTGTACCCTCCCTTCTATTTTCTCTTGCCTGCTTCCTACTCCCCACTTCCCTTCGCTAATAGTTCCTCTTCTACTTCCAGATCATTTTTTAAAAATTTTAGGTTCCACATATGAGAGAAAACTTGTGATACTTATCTTTCTATATCTGACTTATTCACCTAACATGAGGTCTTCCAGTTCCATCTGTTTTCCTGAAAATGACAGGATTTCATTCTTTATGGCTGAGTAATATTCCATTATGATAGACATCATATCCATTCATCCATTGACAGGTACCCAAGCTGATTCCATGTCTTGTCTAATAAAAATAAATGTACAGTTATTTCTTTTGTATGCTGAGTTCATTTCCTTCAGAAAAATACCCAGAATTAGTAAAGCTGAATCTATGGTAGTTCTATTTTTAGTTTTTTGTGGAACTTTCATACTGTTCAAAGTGAACTTCTGAAGTTACCCAATTAATAGACCCACTAGATCTATTTAAGTTTTGCCCAGGTTTTCCATATTGGAGTCCTACCACTGATATCCAGCCCAATGGTGGAGTCTCCCTTCCTTAATGCCAGTCCTTCCATGCTGACCATTGGCCAGCCTCAGAGGGAGGGAGGAAGGGAAGGAGAGAAAAAGAAGAAGGGAGGGAGGGAGGGAAGGAGAGAGAAGGAAGGAAGGAAGGAAGGAAGGAAGGAAGGAAGGAAGGAAGGAAGGAAGGAAGGAAGGAAGGAAGGAAGGGAGGGAGGGAGGAAGGGAAGGAAGGAAGGAAAGAAAGGAAGAAAGAAAAATTTAGTTAGCACAGCATTGGCTGGGCACAGCACCCTTAACAGAGAGAGCTCATGACTCCATACCAAGCTCCTTTCTGGCTCCTAGTGTCTAATTTTCTGCTAGGACTTTTGCTAAAGTTAATGCTCTCTGCCCAAGCTAAAGTAGTAGCACTGCAAAGTAACTGAGAGTCTGTTTTTGCCCCTTTCCTTAAAAAAAATTCTCAAAGCTAGGCATGATGGTGCACACCTGTATTCCCAGCTAATCAGGAGACTGTGACAGGAGGATCTTGCCTTAGAGGCCAGCCTGGCAATATGATAAGCTCCTGACTCAAAAAACAATAACAAAGAATTCTTTTTTTTCATTATTTATCGTGGCTGCTGGCTATGATTCTAGCTTCTTAAAGGTAAACTGGCTTGTATCACAATGTCTTAACAGTGTTACAGCTAAATAGAAGAAGGAAGAAATGCAAGAGGCCCCTATTCATCTACTCCAGCAGCCAGCCCTTCTTAATTTGAGAAACAGTGACTTGGTATCTCTGTTTCCATAACTTATGGATGTATTTTGTTATCAATAGGAGTTGGCAAAGTCATTATCCCATGCTTTAAGAAGGGTCCAGTCTAAAAATACCACAGTACATTTTTTTAAATAACATGATAAAAAACTGAAGTCTTCTTCTTTCCTTGGAGATAAACCATGTCAAGTATAAGGCAGATGTGTCCCTGAGGATAACTCTCATATCATTGTGTAGCTTACTGCTCATAAATAATGAGTTTGATGAATGTAAGATGCATCAGTGAGTTTCAAAAGGCAGAGCTCAGATGACAGTGTTCTGCAGTTGGTAGTGGCTGAAGGCAGTTGTTTATCAGAAATTATCCAGTTTTTTTTTTTTTTTTAAGGTCTATCAAGTGGATCACATTCATCATATTCATGAATGATCAGTACATAAACATATTGCATGTAAATACATAAGCAAATTTGATAATGGTGCTGACCCGTTAATTAGCTAACGTCCAGTAAAGATGGGAAAATTGTCCCATTATTTATCAATGAAGACTTGAAAATTACCCAAAGAACTAAAGTCTATGAAAGACTTTTTATAATTATTATATTTTACTTCCCAAGGGAAGTAAAAAATTTTGACTATCAAATTAATTTTACTTTTTCCTTTAGTTATCCTTGATATTCTAAGAGATCTCATTGCCAATAGGGGTATAACTCTTTAGCCCAGTCCCCACATAGCAAATAATTATTTTCTTAGAAAACATAGATCATATTACTTAATATCTTCCCATTGCAACCAGAATAAAATCCTAAATCCTAAATCCTACTGAACTCTTCTTGAGCAAGCCCTTTGCTATTTCTCTAACCTCTTCTGGCTTGTTTTCTCCCTGCCCACCAGATTCTAGCCACCCTAGACTTCTTTATGCTTCTCAAATACACCCACCCAATAGTTCTTCAGCCCACTTCTCACCCCCAAGCCTTTGCACATTCTGACCCTTATGTCTGCAACACTTGGCCCTGGATTTATATGCAGCTGTTTTTTTTTTTTTTTTTGGTTAATTCAGGTCTCAGCACAAATTTCCCCTCCTTGGAGAGAGAACTTCTTTAAACATTCAATATAATATGACTTAGATCCATTTTTAATTAAATAATTGGTCTAATTTTATTCTTTTTTTCCTCCTTCTCTTTCCCCATTGCTAAGATTTGAACCCATGGCCTTACACACAATTCTCTTATAAATAAGTGACTTCAGAAGCTGTGTCTGCAGTTTCTCCAAATAATTGCCTTGAAATAATCAATATATCAAAGAGGCATATGTTGAGGGATCTAATCTCCTATACTCGTATTTTGGGGTGGTGTGTCCTGAGCCCTCACGCTGGCCAGGAGTCTACTGCAGTGGTCTGGATAGGAGACAGTGAGCACCTGGACTCAAGGCTGGAGAAAATCAGTGGACCGGAGAGGTTTAAGGGGATGAGTTGATGATGGAATATATGAGAGGTAATCAGGGAGCAGAAGGAATAAAGGGCAACTCCAAGGTGCCCAGCTTGAGCAAATGAGCTGAGGATCTTGGAAGAAGAGTAATGAAGGGGCAGAAAGTTTGAATAAGTTGAGTTTGAGGTGCTCCTGAGATATCCAAGTAGGAATACAGACCAGGCAGGTCTATATACAGTCTCTACCTGAGCCCTCTATATACAGGGGCTCAGAATAGAGCTCTTGGCTGCACCATGTAAGTGGTGCCAAAGTCCTGGGGTGACTGAGATCACTTCAGGGGGGGATTTAATGAATAAAGGGGGAAAGCCTAGGACAGAGCTCTGGAGGGCACATTCAATGGCAGGGTGGAGAAGGGGGCATCATGGGTAAGAGTTTGAAGAGGAATTGGAGGAGGAAAACGAGCAAAGAGTCGTGTCACAAGAGCAGAGAGAAAGAGTGCGCTGCCGGGAGGAAGGTGTTGAAAGGCTAAGTGACACAAGGACAGAAAAGACAAACACAGGGCAGTCGACACAGTGAAAGGGGTGAGGAACAATCTAGGGGAGGCATCCCTTGTCTTCCCAAAGATCTTCTGGTCTACTTCAGTGCCTAGCAGAGTCCAACCAGCGCCTCTCATTCCCAGTTCCAAAGCAGAGAACGTCATTCTGCAGAAGGAGCAAGACATAAAGCTATTACCTCTTCGGAGAAGGTGAACTATACCCAGGGTCCTGACTTTCCAGTTGTTTCCCTTCCTTCATGATGCCGGGGAGTGTTTCCTGCTCTTGTTTCTTTCCAACAGCCTGCCTACATTGGTTCTGCTTCTGTTGGTTCAAGTGCTTTGCTCTTTGCTTCAACCAAAAGAGTGTTGGATTTGCCAAGAACTCTTTGACTTGCAGAGAAAAGACTGTCTGACCTCTGCAGGCTGCATGAAGGTCAGCCTTGGCAGTGATTCAGTGGCTTAGCAGGTTTACTGCTATAGCCTGCAACTCTGAACCCATAAATTAAGAACCTCGTGCACCTTCAACATGCACGGAAAAGCTTTGTTCTCTTCTATAAATCACAGGAATTCTGAAGGCCTTGACAATTCACAGTGCAACCTCCCTTCGTTGTTCTGCTTCCAGGAATTTTTTTCAGACTTGATTAACTGGAAGGGTGGAGATAGTACCTTGGAGGCTCATTTAGTATCCTTGGCTCTATGGAAAACAGAGAGAAATAATTCTCTTTTTAAGGTAAAAGGCATGAAATTGGTCTAGCTCAGAGACCTTTTACAGCTCTGATTTCTGTGAGGAGTTTGCACCCTATATCCACTGAATATCCAGCAGTGATTTCCTTTTATCCATGTGGTTCGATTCCTGGCTGCCTCTCAGTTTAAAACCATTTTACTGCTTAAGATGGGTAAAGGTAACAGTGCTAGCATGGGACAGATGTAGGTGAAAAATGTTTGCAGCTATAAAAGAGGGGGAAAAGGGAATATCACATTTCCGATTTAAAACTTGGGGGATCCCTGCAGCAAATCTGATTACAAAAAATAAAAGGAAAATGTTGACTTTCTTAAAGGAAAGAGAGTATTCTCAGAACAGGAAACAAAGGAAAGAGAGTATTCTCAGAACAGGAAAAGATGTCTCTGAATCTAATCTTTAGCATCATTCTCTGTCTTCCAGATAAATTGACAATTCTATGGAATTGGGGAATATTTTGTGTTTTCAGCAAAAGAGGGGAAACAACTTCTCTTCTTCTGATTTCACCTCATCTTTGGAACCTTACTCATCCTCCCCCCCACCCCCACCCCCACACACGAGGGTATAGAATCAAGAAGCAAGAGGGCAAAGGAAGAATATCCTCCAGGACACTGGAGAATTTAGAATTAAACCCCACTTCTATTTAAAAATTAAGAATACCTTATTTACCCAATACCCGTTTTTGGATAGGAAAGGATGAGATTAGAAGACCTCTAAGGGCCTCTAACATTCTATTGTGGGAAAGGATCACCATTTAAGGTTCCTATTCTGAGGGTAAGAAAAGGTTGGGGCACGGGTATGCAACCCTAGGGGAGATTCATTTCAATTCAAAAGAACCATATGGAATTCCAGCCATGTCCTGGGCATGAGGGAGGCATTGCAGGATATAGAAAGAACAGCAAAAAGTGTTCCTGCCCTTGAGCTTACCATCCAGGTCAAAAAAGACTAGTAAAAACAAAAGGAAAGTACTATTTTCCAATAGGAAATTCGTATTTACTAAAAGGAAAATACTGAGAAGAATTTCTAAATTTGCAGATTATTCCAATGTATCCTTTGGCAATAATTCGGTAATGGAGTTAGCACTGCCTCTGCTACTCAGGGAAGAAACTAAAAAATGTAGAAAGAGAAGAGAGAGAGAGAATGGAGGGAGGAAGGAAGGGAGGGAGGGAAGGAAGGAATAGAGGGAGGGAGGGAGGAAGGAAGGGAGGAAGGAAGGAAGGAAGGAAGGAAGGAAGGAAGGGTGGGTGGGTGAGGGAAGGAGGGAAGGAGGAAGGGAGAGAAAAAAAGAGAAATGAAATTATTAAAAAAAAAAAAAAAAGTGGTTGTGTGATTGAAATAGATTTTATGGAAATGACCAGAATTGAAACCTTGGGTTCCTTATTCTTTGCCTTGACCACGTTAACCATAGGTTGCCTTCTTCCCATTAATTAATTTCTCTTTTAGCTGTACAGGTCCCTGCTTTATTTTTCCGAAAGTACAAGTTACTTGTCCCATGTCTTTTGCTTTTCTGAAGCACACTGCCTAATGGATGATGAACCTTTTTTCTAACTGATTTTCACTTATTCCAGCCCTCAAAGGTGTATTTGGCTTCACTTTCACCTCGCCTGCACTGGGGTGCCACAAAGTCAGCTCAGTCTGTTCTGTGTGTGATACATCAGCCTGATATGCTAGAGAGACTGGGGGAATTTTTAGCAAGCCTTGGATCTCTTGGTACATGGAGTTGTGTTTATCCTTCGTGTTGATTGGTGGTATACGATTTTAATGGGAAAAGCACGACTTTACTGACCTCTTCTGAACAAATAAACTTATTTAAGTCAGCTTGGTGTCATTTGGGATAGAATGTTCTTTCTCTTCTTCCTCTGGGACAGCCTCTGGAGTTTTGCATTCAAAATCCCTACATTCCCAACCTTACACCTCACCAATCACCCAACCCTAAAACTTTAAAAGCAGACTAGAGGGAATCTGAAAGAAGATGGGGGTGGGGAAGGAAGAGGCAAGTCTTCTGAGGCTGACCCCCATCTGTGCTGTGCTTTGGTTTTCAAGCAAGATTTATGGATGGCCCTTGTGTTCTGTCTGTAGTAGTTAGCTCCTGTTGTCACTTGAGGTCAAGCTGTCCTTCCCAAGGGAGGCATTGTTTTTCTAGAAGGTGCTTTAGACTCTTCTCCTGATAGGGTTGGACTTTCTCTGACACTTGTGAAGACTGGGGAGGGAACATCGGAGAAGATGGTGCCTCCCTGTCTTTCCTTGTCTCCATTTTCTTTCCTGGCTCTCTGTTCAGATGTGGTAATTAAGCCCCTAGACATGCTTGGAAGGAGGTTAGGAGTGTGATTTAACAACTAAAATAAAATTGCGTGTTACATCTCTAGTTAAATGAGAAAAATAATGTCGTTTGCTTGACTTTTCATTCTTTGGAGGTGACTCATGGGGTTTGTTTATATGTTTTTCAGTTGCAGCATGAGTTAGCATCTCCTTCTTGGAGAGTGTAGAAAATGACCTTTCAAAGGTGGAAAATCAGTTTTAAAAAAGTGAAAATTTCTGCCCGGCTTGGCAGCACACTGCTGTAATCCCCACAACTTCGGGGTCTGAGGATTTCAAGCTCAAGCCTGATTAAGACCTTGTCTCAAAATAAAAAATAAAAAGGGCTAAGGATGTAGCTCAGTGGTAGAGTATTTGCCTAACAAATATGTGAGGTCCTGAGTTAAATCCCCAGTACTGCAAAATAAAAAATAAAAAAAAGAAAGGGGGGAATTTTTCCCAATCACAGAAGTGAGTTTTTCTACCTATGCACATTGCCAACTGGAGGGACCTGTTTAAAGAATGTTTAAATTAGCAGTGACCAAATTCTTGAGGTTTCAGAGTCTCAAGTGCAATCTGATCGTTGACTGGGAAATTTTTTTTTTTTTTCTGTTAGCCAGGATGTTGGCTAATAAACGGTGCAACAGAAACCCATGAGCTTAATGGTCTGAAGGAGAAAGTTCAGTAGGTTAGCATTGTGGTAAGTGTGAGGAGCTGTGCCTATGTTATAGAGTATACTTAAAAACAGCAACCACAGAAATCCTCATTGAATAGGCAAGACAAGTGGCCCAATGAGCTTTTGTGTTTCATGATGACCTGTTTTAAAATTTTCTGTCTCCTTTGAATTCCACCTCAGGATCAATTCTTCAGTTGTATTAACTATAAAATATTTGGTGTAATGTTACTGTTGGAGACATACCATTTTAGTGGTATCAAACCTTTTTATGTTTTTCAAACAAAGACATAGAACCTCAAATAAAATAAGTAAAATTGGATCTGCATTGGCTGCAGTGGTATGCCTAAAGTACCACCCATGCTACCCCATTCCTCCCAGGTGAAATGGTCTCCCTCACTCTGGAGGCAGAACTCAAAAGTTTAGAGGGCACAGTTTGAACACCATGGATCCATAAACAGTTGCCACTTGTGATTTTCCTTGGAAACTTCTTCCCTTGTTGCTTGAAAGTCAGGGAGGTGACCATGAGAGGCTGCCTGAGACCATGCAGCACAGGAAAGAAGAATCTGGGAGCTCAGATGCCCACCTTCAAGGACTTAGCATCTCCTCCATGTTTCTCTATCCTAAGAGGGTGTGCCTGGCAGAAGATGGGCATATGTTGCCTTCACGTACTCAAGGAGTAGAGATGTCCTCTTAAATCCAGAGGTTGATCCATTTAAGCCACAGCTCTGGGAAGCTCTGACCAGGTGATCTGTGCCCCTCCAGGGCCCACTGGTGAACTCTGTTGGGGCTCCCAAGAGTTTGTTGAGCACCAACCTCTGATCTTACTACCTCAAACACTTTCTTGGATCTTCTGATCCTCAGCACATCCCCATCCCTCCATCTATACACACCCAATTTAACAGTAATCATTAGAGATGTCATCTGTGCTTTTACCTGCTTATGGTGCTTATTCCTTGACTGATAACCTTGAAGGCCACTATTTTGAGACTTCAGCTTCATGATGTTGAATGGTAACCTTGGAACTGTGTAACTTCTACCAGCACTATTAGTTAGCTTGCGCTCCTCATGCACGCTGTGGCCACAGCATGTGCGCACCTTCCCCTAACTCTAGTGATAAACCCAGTTTCCCCTCTTGCCACTAAGAAACTGCCACAGCAAACTTAAAAATAGGACTATGTTTTTGGTTTTCAAGAATATTTCCTCTGTTTATTTTAGTGATTTTAGAATCTTTGTTTTTTTTTTTTTTTTTTCTTTTTCTCATTCTGAATTGCTCTGAGTGTGATTAGGATATTTTTAGGACAGTTTTGTCCCCCTTTTTATCCTTTCCTATGACTTCAGAAATCAGATTTCAGCTGATGTCTGCTGTGAGATACTATTGCTCATTCTCCCTCTCCCTCCATGGAGGTATCTCCAAATATCATGCTTTTCTGTGTGGGGCTATGCAGTGACTGGTTTATTGGCTGTCCTGTCTAATTTGGACTTTCCAAATGGTTCATCTGAGAGTGTTGTTCTGAGGTCGTAAACCCAACCAAGACTTATTTGTTGAAATGAGTGTAGAAAGGGCATTCCTAGGGTTAGTGAGAAACACTGGAAATTTTAGAAGTTTTGCTCTGGGCCTTTCCCTGAGTGTCGTATCATTCACACATCTAAAGCCAGAGTGTCTCCCAAAGACTGTGGGTGTCACAGATTTAACCACTTTGAGTTCCTGAAGTGTACCTGAATCAAGGGGGCAGGGGGGACTTGAATACAAACAGAATGTCATGTTTATTTTCCTTGATTTAACTTTACCTGAGTAGTATCCCTATTCTACCAGGTGGTGGGGGACCCAGCCTCACACATTGCTTAGATGTACCATTCCACAGAGTTTGGCAGAGCACCTAGGAATCTTGGGCAGAGCTGGGAGCCCTGGTGCCTGCCTCCAGCCATCCTGTGGCCATCACTTCTGATGAGTTGTCGTTCCTGGCAATAAGTTCTGTCAATGCATTATCTTGAAATACTTCCTTTTGCTTAGGTTTTGGGACTTCAGTGAATGGAAACTCCACATTTTTACTTCATTTTGCCTTTCTCTTCTGCCACCTTTTATTTCTCCAAACAGATCAAATCATCCATTTCTGGCCAACCCCTCCCTACCCATCCTCTGGGTCTTGGCTATGGTTTCACTGGTGTCTGTGTGGCCGCCCTCAGCCTTCTCTACTTACCCATCCACTCTCCTCCTACCTTCTACTCCAAGCATGCTTTGTGTTGGGATCACCTGGAAAATTATTAAAAACAGAGTATCAGGCCTCGCCTGAGACCATATTACTGGGAAAAAAAAATCTGCATTTTGATCCTATCCTCAGGCAGTCCATATGCCTGTGGGAAGCACAACCTACTAGATCCTGAGCTCTTTTTTCCATGTTTTTTATTGCTGCATTTTAATTATACATAATGGTGGGGTTCATTGTTACGTATCTGTACATGCACAAAATATAACAATAAAATTTGGTCAATATCATTCTCCAGTGTTTCCCCTTTCCCTTTTCTTCTCCTGCCCCCGGTCCTTGCTGTACTGGTCTCTGATTTTTTTGAGATGCTCCTCTCCACCTTGCTTTTCCTTTTCTTCTCTAGCTTCCTCATATGAGAGAAAACATGTGACCCTTGACTTTCTGGGTTTGGCTTACTTCACTTAATGTTCTCCACCTCCATTCACTTGATCCTGAGTTCCTTGACAGTAACAGTGTTTTTTTGCCACCATTTGACACCTTTGACCGTGCCTCCATGCCTAGTCCATGGCAGCCCCTCAATAAATAGCAATGAATGCACGAATCACCTGTAATAATGACACAGACCAACATTCAGTTTGCAGTTGACTACTGTTAGAGGAGGGATTGTGCCTGATGTGTGACCCATTAGGTACAAAACAAACTGGGGATGGAAGTGGACTGTATACCACTCAGTGGAGCTGAAAGTGTTGGGCTGGGCTCAGACTAGGTCCACAGGTTTAACTACCAAGTTAGTTGGCAAGATGGAACCAGGTGGGCTTGGTTGGCCAGCCTGCTGGGCAGCCTGACCTGGGGCAGAGGGAGCAAAGACAGAACCAGATAAGCCAGGAAATAGTACATCCTCTATGAGGGTTCCTGAGGGCATGCTGGGAAATGAATTTGGACAGGTACACTGAAATTTCAAGGGCAATTATTTCCCATCCAATATTAAAACACAAATTCCAGCTAGATCAAAGACAAGGCAAAACATATGAACACAACCTTTCTTGTTCAGGTTCAGCACATTTCTTTTATTTATTTGATCTTGGGGGTAGGTAGAGTTTAGCCAAAAAGTGATTAAATCCATCACTCAAGCTGCTTAGAAAATCTGAGACATTAGTAGTGATTTTTAAAGTGCCTACTTATCCCAAAGATGTAACCACCTGGACTGATATTAAGGCACCATTAGAGTAACTGAGACAGAGAGGTGGAGGATATGGAAAGACTTTGTTGGTGCATATGCCCCTTTTCAAGCTGGTCACCCTGAAAGAATGTTTGGTGTCAGCTGTGTGGAAATTGGTGGGTGAAGTCGTTCATGTCTGCTGGTATTTCCCTTTCCCCAGAGATAACCAGATGCTCCCTGAGGATGTGTACACATTGGATTCACATGAATTTCTGAAAAATTCTCCTTTGACTGAACATTAACTCCATTGGTTGTACTAAGGAGGCTTAGCACCAGACTGATGGTAGGAGAAAAGAATAAACTAGTGCCACCTTAGGATTGCATCAAGGGGTTCAGAACTCTACTGCATACCAGGGAGAAGTCAAGTTTTGGGACTTTCTGTACTCCTTGCCCTGAATGTCAGGTTCTGCTTTCAGGAGAACACGTAGATCTCACTCTTCCTTTGCTCATGACAAACTTGGACATCCTTTGCCAAAGTTGGCACGTAGAATAATGCGGTGTGTGCTTGCAAATTCCATCTTGCCTACACAAGCATGGGATTCTGCAAGAAAGATCCAAGTGTTCTTGCCCAGTCCATTCCCCTTCACCTCTTTGAGCTTGCAGTGAACTCTGAGAGCTTGCTCTAAGGCATACAGAGGGGAGGGAGGTTATTCTGCTAGAAGTTAGTCCTCCAGGTCTAGGCAGCAAGGCTTCAGAGAATGAAGAAGGGCAATCGAGGGAAGTAAGTCCTGGGAAACCTGGAGGATTTCATTTTCCCTTTGGTTCTGAGTTGAGACAGGGGAAATCTCATGTATTATTCTGAGATTAGAAATCAACTGAACCTGGACTTCCTTTGAAGAAATAGCAGCTGCCACCTAGACACGAACTGGGGTTCCTTGACAAGCAATGGCACTGATTTTCTTTTTTTTAGTTTTTGGTACAAGGAATTGAACTCAGGGCCACCCGACCACTGAGCCACATCCCCAGCCCTATTTTGTATTTTATTTAGAGACAGGGTCTCACTGAGTTGCTTAGCACCTTGCTTTTGCTGAGGCTGGCTTTGAACTCACATTTCTCCTGCCTCAGCCTCCCGAGCCACTGAAATTATAGGTGTGCGCCCCTGCATCCAGTGGCACTGAAGTTCTTAAGTCAGCTTCAGAAATTCCTGCGGAAGTGGTATATATGCCCAAACAAAAGAGCTGCTTCCCAGTGGCTTGATCACCTGCCTGGAGCTCCATGTGCATGATCTCTGACAATGTGGTATCTCAACGGATGCTGACTTGAAAAACCCCCCAAATGCATTCCTACCTACAGTAATGACATAGACCAAATGTTCAGTTTGCTGTGACTGCTGTTAGAGGAGGAATTGTGCCTGTCCTGTGACCCAGAAGCTACAAAACTGGAACAAGCTGGGGATAGAAGTGGAACTGGCACCACTCAGTGGAGCCAAAAAAAATGGCACTGGGCTCAACAATGCCTACTTGTCCTGCTCATGCCAAGCAGAAACAAAACAGAACCACCACTAACATTATGACCTTCTTGCTTTCCTAAGTGGTGCCTGCAACTCAGAAAATTCATTTCAAGTAACATTCAATATAGGTGACTTTATCTATACCAAATTAGACAATTATCGATGTGGGCTCTGGCATTCTAAGTTGAATGCCCAGCCTGCCACTTAAGGCAAGTTACTTATCCTTGCTGAGTCTCTATGACCTCTTAGGTAAAATGAGGTTAAAGGACAGTACCTGCCCCTTGAGATTTGCTGAGAGGAGGAAGTAAGACTTTCTATGCAAAGGAGCACAACACTCCACTGTGGTGAGCACTGAGGAAGTACTGGACTTTCCCACTGCCCTTTACCATGGAGAAGCAGATCACCCTCCTCTCTCTGCTGGAGCAGTTGGGGGTTATGTTGTTTAAAGTTTCATAGATCTGTCAGTTTCCAGTCTCCCTTCCTTCCTTCCTTACCTAGGACTTTTCCAGTCCTAAATTTTGGACTCTCTGTGTTATGGTTGATGAACAGACGGTAAAATATGTGCTTAAAGTACATTACATTTAGAAAGGCCTTGAGAGGAGGCTGCTAGGAAAAGATAAATGAAGAGAGGAGAGGGCTGATGAAAGAGCTGCAGGCTTTCTGGTGAGCACACTGACTGCCTTCCACCCCACCCCGACCACTTCCAGATTTCTAAAGTCCACTCTGTTAAACTTTAGGTTATTGCAGACAATTCACTATCAACCATTCTAAAGTCAAGAAAAGGTCTGGAAACCACAAGTGTTTTTATCTGGCATGAGACTAATTATATTCTTTCTTTATTTAACTTAGTATGAACATCCTTATGTTTCCATGCAAGGAAATTAATGTTCTTGATTCCAGAGTACTGCTCCAGGTCCTGCTGGGGGTGTCAGATAATGGGCAGTATATATACCATAAAACCATTCTCCATCCTGAAAATTACTGAGTTCTAGAAATAAATCTGTCTCCACTGACTTTGAAGGAGGAATTTTCTGTAACATAAACATATAGTTTAAGCAAACAAATAATAAATTAAGGGTGATGGGGGAAACTTTATTTCAGAGACTGCTGGCATATTTTACAGAACCTCAGAGCATAAGTGCAGCTGTTTTCAGAAGGGGCTGGAAGCAGACCAGAGTTCGAGGACCCACTCTCTAGAGTTCTGGTTTGTGTTAGTTTTCCATCACTATAACAAAATACCTGAGATAATTGACTTATAAAGTGAAAATGTTATTTTGGCACACAGTTTTGGAGGTTCCATTCCATGATCGATTGACCCATTGTTTTGGGGCCTGTTGCAAGGCAGCATATCATGCTTGGAACATATGGCAGAACAGAACTGAGCCAGAGAGCAAAAAAGAGGGGAATGGGAAAGGTCCAGTGTCCCACAGTTGCCTTCAGAGGCACATCCTTAGTAACCTAAGGACCTCCCACTAGACCCTACCTCCAAAATTTCTACCATCTCCCAGTAGCATCTCCCTGGGAACTAAGCCTTTAACACATGGGGACCCTCAGAGGATATTTAAGATCTGAATTATAGCATAGTTCTTATAGCATGAACATGCAACATGGATGACTGCCATTGTTGCCTTAAGGAAACCCTTGTGACCTAATCATTCATGGCAAGGAAAGTGGTATAGAAATTTAATAATATGTACAGTTTTGATTGCCAGATCAGCTTCCCAGTCTGGTACATGTTTTGTTTTGTGGTCAGTAAAAATTACTATTTTCTCTTAAGCCTACTATCAGAATTTTCCTTCTGAAATAATTTCTGAAGGAACTTATTTATGGTGGTCTTCAGAGGCTCTGCTGAGCTCCCACTAGGCTAAGCAGCATGTTGACCAAATAGCCCTGGGTCCCATGAGGCTTGTGATTGGCCTCCAGTGTTAACCTCCATTGGGTTTGACAGTAGCAGTAATCATTATGCTTGGTCTTTCCCATAGTTCTAGGGTTTGATTCACATATGAACACATGAGAAATGAAATAAAATAGGAGAAAGATGGCAAAAGGCAATTAATTTGAGGTGTAGCCCTCACTCAGGTCCTGCCCTGCCCCTCATTCAGTTTGAACTCTGCTCACTTAGTTCTCACTTAGTCTCCGGCCAGCAGATTTGAAGAACTAGTTTCACTTGGCCATGGCTATTGGAATGCTTGTAATGAATCTCTAAATTAATCTAATCATTTCTTTTAAACATTGTCTTTGCTCTTAGTATCTTTAAGAAACCACAGAAACATCTCTAAATGTCCTTCTCCCTTAAACCCAAGGGATATCAGGAGATGAACCCAACATTGGTGATGATTAGCTGTCAGAGGGGAAGTTTTGAGACAAGTACGCAGAAAGCATACACAGATGGTTCACACTGGGGAACACAAGCAAAACCTCAGCCCTGTGGTATTCTCAGGTTTCATGCTCATTGCAATCAGGATGATCCATCTAGTATTCAACCTCTTTCCAGATGACAGTTGAACAGCACTTTTCTCCTAACTAGACATAACAGAACTATATTCCCACTTTTTTTCTGTGTAGATTCAGGACACAGAAAACTAATTTTCAAGGCTCATCTTTTAAATTTTTATACTTAAATTTAATAATTTTAAAAAATTGCAAATACAAAAGTACCTGACAAATTGTTTCTGGAGCTGATATTTATAACCCAAGTAGAATTAGTGGTATACGTGCTTCAACCAGCCCTAGGATTATCTCCTCCAGATATGATCTTTTCAAATCCATTAATATTCATTAAAGACTGATCTCACAAGGATTGTCATACAAAAAGCTTAACTCCCCTGGATTTGTTGGCAAACTCTAAAACTACATATTGCAAATGCTTGAAAACAGAAAGATAAAATCTGTCTTCAGCTGTCTCAGTGCAGTGTGACATTTTGGTTATATTCCATCAATAACTTTAATGTCTCCAGAGTACCTAACTCCACCTAGGTCTGACCAAATTATCAGAACTAGAAAAATACCACCAAAATAGTTGATTGACATTTTTCACACTTACCAAAGCAAGGAGTTAAGTTGCCAGAACTTAATTTATGCATGAAATGGTGGGTGCTTGATTTATTTTAATATAGGGAAGATGAAGCGAATGATCTCAGGAAAGACTGGGACATGAAAGTCCAAGTGTAACTGGTGAACCTATTTGGAAATCTGCCCCAGATTTGTGAGTTGAATTATTTGATCCTTGCTATTTTTCATTTGTAGCATACTGCCCTGAGGAGAGGTGGCGTTTGTTCACTTGTTCTTGTTTTCATTTACTAATTTACTCAGCAAACATGGGTGGAACCCCTACAAGGTTCCACTCACTATTTTCACACTTTCTGGGGGCACTGTAGAAAGTAATAAAGACTAAATCCTTATTCTCATTGAACCTATATCTAAATTGGATCCTTGGGGAGAGGCAGATCATGATCCTCAGGTGGTGATAAATGCTGTGAAGAACACCAGAGAGTGAGGGGTTGTTTTTATACAGTGAGGGCAGAAAAAAAGAACTCTGAGAAAGCAATATTGAGCAACTCCTGAACGTCATAAGGGAGGGAGCCAGGACCTCTGGGGACGCTTCTTATGGCAGAGGGGTGAGCGAAAGCCAGGCCCTGAAGGTGGGACTGTTTGGAATGTGTGAGGACCAACAAGGAGGTCAAGGCTGCGAGACTGGAAAATGAGGAAAGTTGGAGAAAATCAAAGCATGAAAGGCCACCGTGAGGTTTTCGGATGTTATTCCGAGGTTGATGGGAAGCTGGAGGTGGGTTTGAACAGAAACATGAAACTGTCCCTTTGTGTTTTAAAAGAAGGACTCCAGCAGCTGGTAGTGGGCAGCGTGGCTTGAGAGGAAGGCTGGGGTGAGTGGAGATGGGCACTGAACTTTTTTTTTCTACTCTCACCTGGGCCCCTCATGGCCTCACCTGGTCCGTGTCCCTGTAGAAGAAGCTGGGGGCAAGGCTGCTCTGGACAGTTATAGATACAGGGTGAGCTCTGGGTCACTGATGGTGCTGACCTTCTGGTGTCCTCCCCTCAGAGGGCTAGTGAAAGGAGCCTGTGAGATCATCTATGTAAAGCGCCTCTCAGGCATTCAGTAAGCACTGTCCCTGCTGCTGGAGACAGGAGTACCACTGTCTTCCTTCTCCCCTGGGGACACTGAGCACAGGAGTATCCTAGGAAAGAGAATTAAGTGAATCCTGGGGCGTGGGGCAGGAGGCTATGAGCAGAGGAGCTGCAATCAGATGACTCCAAAGCAACTTCATTGTTCAATTTAAAGCAAAGTCAGCCTCTTTTTCTTCCACTCCTCTCTGCTATATTCATTCAGGCATTTTTGTTTTTCCAAAAGTACTTCATCCTGTATCCTCATAGCAACAATTTAAGCAATAAAGTGTATAAACTTTCCTGTGTTCCATCCCATCCCAATGGGATCCACACCCACGTGTAACTAAAGGGAACAACTTGTGTGTGTGCCTTTTTCCTCAGTTTGTCCATGATTATTCTAACATTCACAGACATTTTTTTGGTACCAGGGATTGAACCCAGGGGGATTTAACCACTGAGCCATATACCCAGCCCTATTTATTTTTTATTTTGAAACAGGGTCTCATCAAGTTTCTTAGGGCCTTGCTAAGTTGCTGAGGCTAGCTGTGAACTTGAGATCCTCCTGCCTCAGCCTCCAGAACTGCTGGGATTACAGGCATGTGCCATCGCCCCAACTCATAAACACATTTACAGACTTGTGGTGGTTGTCTTTGTTTTATAACAACAACAAAAAGGAAAAAGGAAAACCGACTCAAGTGTTCTGTAAAACCCTTTAAATTATATCTAGGATGTTTAATAATGCTTCCCCAAACATGGGATTAGAGTAGATGTTCTCTGAGGTTCCTATCCTATGGCCATTTCACCAGACTTACTTATATTCAAATCCAAGAAAAGCTTTTTTAATTTATTATGCCACTTACTGGATTTCTCTTGCTAGCTGATCTTAAGCATTTTTTATAATGTCTTGAGGGTCTTCAAGATCATGAGGGAAATTCGTGTGTGTGTGTGCGCATGCGCGCACATATGTGCATTTGTGGTATTGGGGATGAACCCAGGGGAGCGCTACCACTGAGCTACACCCAAGCCCTTTGTAAATTTTATTTTGAGACAGGATCTCACCAAGTTGTTGAGCCTAGCCTCAAACCTGTGATCCTTCTGCCTCAGCCTCTCAAGTCACTGGGATTACAGGAATGTACCACTGTACCCAGCGATGAAATGAAATTTCAAAGCTTGATTTCCACAAGCAGAATTTATTAAATTCTAATAAATCAAATAAATTAATTAATTCTGAATAGAACCCAATAATTCTTGTATATGCTACATATAATTTTTCAGTCAGGATATTGTATTAATCCCAAATGCATTTTTTAACATGTTAGGACAGGACAAAACATGTTGTAAATCCAATTATCAACAAAGTTTAAATGTTTCTTCCTTTAAGATTGTCTACAGATCATCCTGGTGTGGCAGTGTATGAAAAACAAATAGAATCCGGTATGCACATGGAATTAGCTAAATAGTTAGGTGCACCAAGCTCCATATTAAAATCTGTATGAGTGATAAAATCCCCTCATCTTGCAGTTTAGGACCAGATGTGGTGAATTGTGTTTTCTTCAGCAAGACAGCTCTTCAGTTAAGCAGACACACATCTGTTTGGTTATTCCCAGAGCATGCAGTTGTTTTTAGATCTAAAGCCAAATCCATTTGAATCAGCCAGGACCTTTTCCATTTGAAGTGAAAGATGAGGATCTTTCTCACATAGTTAGCTGATGGCATGCTGCTAGCATGTTGGGGACAATCACTGGAAAGTTTAGACTGATATAAAATGTGTGCAACTCTCATTTGTTTTTTAGTGATCCCATCCACAATTGAGCAGATTAATGTTTTCATCCATGGAAAGAAACATTTTCAGAGAGAGGAATAATAGATGAAAAAACCCAGAGACTACAGAACCAATTTCTAACTTTTATTTTATATGTTGAAATAACTTTAAACTGACAGGTTGCAGAAATAGTACACAGAATTCTCATGTACCACTCACCCAGCTTCTCCTAATGTTAAGATATTACATAACCTTACAGCCATTTTCAAACCAAAGAAATGAACATTGATGACATCATAATTTTAAATAATTTCGTTGGAAGCAAATAGTAAAATTGCATGGTTAGCCCTTTATTGAGGGGGAAAAAAAAAAAAAACCCTGGCATTTTTGTCTTTACAAATTGTACACATGCGTAAAGCATGTTCTAAAACCTCCTCCATTTCTAAGTACTTTAAAACCATAGCTAGAGAACAGTACAGCCTGGCTCTCACAGGATTTTTTCTTTATTGTTCATAAGAATTATGAAGATCTCAAAAAAAAAAAAAAAAAGAATTGTGAGAATTGTGAAGATCTGAACAGCAGTTTCTACAAACAGCTGCTTGGAAGAACCACATGCATTTGACTTATTGGGGAGGGGGAATAAAAGAGCCCTCTGACCACTTCACCTCATGTTTATGTTGCTGATTTAAGTAGTGAGGCAGCACTTTGAAAGTTATACCACGTGTAACCCGTTCTTTATCACCAAATCCGGGGCCACAGGGAGTGTAACTTCAGTAGTGGGAGCCAAGAAAAACTCCCTTTCATTCAAGACACTGATGTTTTAAAGCTAATCCTCACGTTAGCTTTGCTGAGGCAAGAAGTGGGTTTTGCCTCATGTGGGGAATCCTCAGGGTCATCCCACTGGCCAGCCCTAGCTGAATGGAGGCCATGAATTTCAGAATGGGTTCCCAGCAGCTGCAAACATCTGGAACAGTCTGGTGTTGAGATGAATGAGCCCCCTGCGTTCCAGATGCTTGCATCCACCAAGGCCTTGTGGCTTCAGACAGAAGTTTCTGCTCTGGACACTGGGAGATGAATGTGCAGTTTCTTTTTTTGTTGCCAGGGATGATGGTTATTCACAGACATGCTCCAATGTCTTCTGAAGCCATTTAAAGGTACTTGTAGGAGTCGTCATCTGTTGACAAGAGCAGGCAAATATTTTCTGCTTTGAAAAGCAAGGCACTCCCTTGGGAAGCAGCAGTGAAAGAGATCTCATGTATTTCTCCATTAGAACCCAGTCCAGATTTACAGAGCTAGGCTTGGTGTGGAGATGTTATGGGATACTTTGTTGCTCCCAAGCTAAATGAAAGCTTAACTCCAGCCAACACATATGTCAGTTTTTAAAATAGGTCTCAGATTCCAACATTTGCCTTCTGTTCATTGAGGAACCTCAAACAAGCCAAAACTGTCAGGGAGACTTGTTTTATAATAGCCTCTGTGACTTGCTAAGGCTTGAATTTACTAGGGGTCCCATCTCTTGCCTATGCCAAACCTGCTCCTGCTACAGTTCTGCTGAGATCTTCTGTCCAGTTGCTCAGGACAGAAACCTAGGAAAGTTCTTTCCCTTACCCACTTTCAATCTATCTTCAAATTCCGTTGCTTATACCTTTTAATGCATTTGGGATTTGTTTTCTCTTCATTGCCATTTCTGTGATCATCTCTCAATGGGAGTCCTGGGAAGATGAGTCCCAACTTTACTCTTGCCCCTCTGTGGATCTATTCTTTTCAGAATAACCAAGAGTAAGCTTTTAAAACAAAATCTAGTCATGTATGTAACTGATTTATTAGTGGGTGTAACCAGTGTTACTGACCAAAACACAATTTTATTCTATGTCTCCTTCCCTGAGATAACTTGCTTAGTGCAGTGGTTCCTGGGTAACTGTTTCTTGTTCCTGGGTAAATGTCTTGCAGGCCATAGCTTTTCTAATCACTCACAGGTAGTAATGGTCTTATGTGACTTTAAGACACATGCGCACACGTGCACACACACATGCGTGCATCCAATTTCAGTGAAGAGAATGAGTCCAACCCAAGATAATAACATTCCAAAGACAAGATTCCTTCCTCTCCTTTTGCCCCTCTCTTCTCTGCTGCACTAAGATTTACTCTTGAGCTATTCGCCTCAGGGGAATGGAGCAATGGAGATATGCAGGGTGTCACTTCCTCCTCCTGCCACTATTCACTGCTATTTTGTACCCTGCTTGGGTCAGAGCATGGGGAGGGAGCAGGAAACAGAGGGTTGCACTCATTACTTGGTTGGGTGACTTTGTGTAGTTTGGCCCTACAAAGGGCTACAGCTAAATTTTTAAAGGGAGTCTTTCATGCAAGAATCCATCTGAATTGGCAGTCCAGATTGGTCCATCAGCTTAGTCCATGTTTCCATTGGCTGCAGCCTTGGAGAGGTGATAGCCCCTAGGTACCACTGCCGGAGCATATCCACTGCTGGGATATGAGTAGGTCATTAGAAGTTAACTACGACTCAGGCAGCTATGGGCTATCAACTTCAGTGACCCTTTATAATAAGTTAACTACCTTGCCAAGGTCACTGCTTCTGTGTAAAGCTGGAAAGGTACAGCCTTCCTCTTCCTCAGAGATGATGCTGCATTACTCCTCAGCACTGACTTCCATCATCCTTGCTGAGACAGAACTGAGAACGTTTGCTTTATTTTTGCTTTATGGCTGTAAGTCCAGAAGACTCACTCTGGAGAAAGTGAAACTCAATACTTTGATTTATAAGCAAGGAAGGGAAACTAGCAAAACAAAAGAAAAAGATAAGCTAATAACTGCAGAAGCAACAAGAATATCGATTGCTGGTGTAGAGACTCATTTCCTGACATGCAAGTATAGAAAATAAACAGCATGAATGGGGTCATTGTATGACAATGACCCTTTGAATCTGGAAAGATGAGGGCTCCATCTTGGAACTCCTCGCCTTTATTAGGGATCATCTAGGAATTTTTAAGATGTTGCTTTGGGGAAGAATCTCCAGGGAGAAAAGAAATCTCTCCAAGCAGCCTGATTTTGCTGAGTGACTGGCAATCACTCCTGCAACCACCACTCTTGATGGGGGTGAGCGTGCTGCTCTTCCTTTTTTATTTTGTTTTATTTTTAACTTTTTTTTTTTTTTTTTTTTTTGCCATAAAGGCAGATTTCTAGGCAAGACTGGCTTATAAAAAATATCACCCCATATTATCTTGCCACACACTATGTGAATTGTTTCAGTTCACTTGATTAAAACTGGGTAAAATGCCACCAATAAGAATTGATTTGGGGCTAACAAGCATCTTCCTCCCTCCTCCCTTAATTTGCAAATTATTTTTAGAGCAGTTTTAGGTTTATAGGAAATTGAACAGTATTCTCATATGTCTCTTTCCCCTCACAATTTCCCCTATTATTAATGTTTTGTATTAGTGTGGTACGTTTGTTATAATTGGTGAATGAAAATGACTCATTATGAACTGAAGTGGTTCACTCTTTGTGTTGTATGATTCTGTGAATTTTGGCAAAAGCATATCCTCACATATCCACCAGTGCAGTATCATACAAGAGTAATTTCACTGCCTTAAAATCCCGGGACTCCCCTCTTCATTCCTCTTTATCATTTGTATTGTTTATTTGTTTCTTTGTCATTCCTCAAGCGTGAGCAGGATTCTTTCTGCTAGTTTACCTAGTACTGCTTCAGATTTTCTAAAAACTGCCAAATCCTAAGGGAGATCAGACAGAAATTAATGCAAACAATTTAAAGATCCCAAAGAGGCACTGTGTGTGGTCTGATGGTGGCTGTCCTGCTCCTCTAGGTTCTCTTGACCATCCGTGGCCTCAAAACTGGCTTCTGAGCTCCACACTATAATTCCAAGAGGTTGGTAGAAGCTTCAGGTGCCTTGATGAAAAAATTAGAGAACACTGATTCACAAGGAGATGCTCATTCTTAGAAATTTTGAGAGAGAATTGGAGTCTTCCACTGTAATACTGTCCTTCCCTCAAACCCTAGGACTTTCCCAGAAACTGGATTTCAGACTGAGAGAGCAATGTGCTGATTTCCTAAAAGAGACACCAGGAAAGAAGCCACCAGTTAGGGAAAAACCCTCCTGCTAGTTCCAGATTCTGTCCCTAATGCATGCCTTACATAACAGGCATAGCAAACTCTGTTACAAACATAATATCCATATAATAAGAATTGCATGCATAAAGGAATAAAAGGATCATTTCCTCACAGACTGTCAACAATACCAAGTTTGTACCAAGCTCTGCCTTCTTCATAATATTGAATCACATATACTATATAATTTTAAACATCCATTAAAATAATATTTTTAAAGAATATTTTAAATAGGAGGCAACATTTTGATGTTATTATGATAATTTTTTTTGTTTCCATATTTTCCAAATTTTCTGTGGAGAACATTATTAATTTTTTAAATCAGAAAAAAGTAACTTTATTTTCAAAGAAAGCAATACTGGTCTGTGTGCTATTTGGGGGCGATGTGCTTAGCCTAAAGACCAACAGGCATCTTCCTTTTCTATACTAAAATCTGACTGGGAGTAGTGGAGATGCAAATCCCTGGTCGGAACCATAAACCACGAGCAGTGAGCATGCCTACACTTCACTCCAGGAAAGATGCAAAATATACACCTTTTTAAGAGCATCTAAGCTCTTAAAAAGAAGGGCCTTCAGAAACTCAAGGCAAAAATTTCCTCTTTTCTAAGCAATTTCCTAATCACTCTTATGGGTGCTTCCCCAAATTCTTTTGAACTGGGTGACTCAAATTTGCCAATATTTCCGAGCCACCTCCTCATCAGGCTGTATTCATTCTATTTGAATTATACTGACTACATTCAGAATAAATGACATTCTGGATTAAGGATGAGCCGAGATGTTATAAAAGGCTGACATTTTTACTTCCCTAAGTGTCTTGGTCAGAAATGTTTGTTCATTTTGAAAACAAATGACAAAGAATTGGCACATGCTCCAGACCCTCAGGGTTCTTAATGATTGGTGCTGACTTCTTGTTCTTGGGCTGATTTCCTCTATGATCAAACTTTTTACTTATTTATTTAATTGTAAAACATGCACAACATAAAAATTACTATCTTCACCATTTTAAGTGTATGATTCAGTAGCATTAAATACATTCATAATGTTCAACCATCACCACTATGCATTTCTGGAGCTTTTTCATCACCCTGAACTGAAGCTCTGTACCTATTAATAGTCCTTTTCCTTCTCCCCCTGTGCCGGCTAGTCTCTATTCTGCTTTCTGTCTCATGGTCTAGATGCCTCATGTAAGTGGAATCATACAGCATTTGTTCTTTTGTGTCTGGCTTATTTCATTAGTGTGCTGTTTTCAGGGTTCATCCATGTCATAGCAAGTGTTAGAATTTCCTTCCTTTTAAAAGACTGAATAATTCTTTTAACATATGTATATTTCACATTTGCTATCTATTCATTTTTTGATGAACATTTGGGTTATTTCCACCTTTTGGCTACTGCAAATAATTCTGCTATGAAGACTGGCATACAAGTATGTGTTCAAGTCCCTGCCTGCAGTTCTTTGGGGGATATATTGAGAAGTGGAATTGCCCAAGCTTACAATAATTCTATGTTTAAATTTTTGAGGAACTGCCAAACGGTTTCCACAGCAGCTGCATCATTATACATTCTCATTAGCAATGCACAGGGTTCCAATTTCCCGTACGGTTGCCAATACTTGTAATTTTGCCTTTTTTTTTTTTTTTGCTAGTAGCCAGTCTCATAGATGTGAAGTGATATCTCATTGTGGTTATGATCAAACATTTTAGAGCGAATCTTTGTGTGGTTGTGACCATCCCTGAACTAAGGAGTGCCATGTAACAAATGGTTACAAGGTACAGCTCTGGGATCCAGCAGCTTTGGGAAGTCCACTCCATGTAGGAAGCTGTTTGGTTCACTAAAGTCTCCCCAAGCCCTAGAACTGGCACATAGTAAGGGGTTAATAATATCTGTTGAATAGATGAATTCCTGTCCATTACTTACTATGTGACCTGACCTCATTTAATAACCTGTTTCAGTGTCCTCAACTATAAAGGTCATGCCCTCTGCCAGGGTCTTGTGATGATTATGTATGTGACACCATCCAGAGTTGCACACTGCCTGACACACAGTGAGCGCTCTGTAAATGGTAGTTGGTATACCTCTTATGGCTAAGCAGGGAGCTGCTTCTGTAGGTTGAGGCAAGGTAGTGAGTTCCTCAAGACAGGCAAGCTGCCTATAGGTTCAGGATCAGGGCAACTTTTGCATTAAGTCAGAACTTTGTAGCAAGAAGGAAGGGAAAATGCTGCAAAATCCATTAAGCCCAGAGCTCCCCAAAGCCAGTGCACTCCTTGGTGGGGGAGGGGAATGGTCAGAAGGAGGAGAACCAGGAGGCATGCTCTCAGTTGGCCCAGCTCTGGGACCTTAAGCCAGAACAGGCACAATAGATTGCAGCGTGAGGCACATTCAATGAGGATTAATGACCAGTGATTGATGGTAGGTCTTGTGAGTACAGCTACCACATTCTTTCAAGATGCATAATAGTGCACTGGGAAAATTAGCTTTATGTAACTGAATGTTAATGGAATGCTAATGTCCCAAGCCCAGGAGGAAATAGACTGAAAAAGCTATGGATTTCTCCTTTGCTCAGATGTTGATAGAAATACATCTCTCACCTAGCTGCAGAAATGTAAGATCTTGGGAACACAGATGGGCTGAAGACTGTCGGCTACTTGTCTAATATGAATGCTGGATAGTATCAAGCAGTTTTCTCTGAGGAGGAGGATACTTCTCACTTTCACCCCCAGTTTCCCTGTCTCATTAACTTGACAGAGCCTGCTGGGTGTTTCAGAGCAGTGTCTGTATTATTCCAGTGGCTGATTCACCTGTGATATGTTAATCTCTGCAGCTTTCGTGAGGTAGGAGGCCAACAGATTCTATAATTTGCTCACCACATTCTTTTGGAGGCACCAGGTTTTTTGGGTTTTTTTTGTTTTGTTTTTGTTTTTGTTTTTGGTGAGCCTGATGTGTAATCCTTGGCCAGAGATCAGCAGGAGACCCTGGGGCATCAGTGAGCCCTTAGCATTGTGGGCAAAAACAGCCAGTAGAGATGAAACGGCCTGTGAGTACTCAGTGCAGCTACCACCTTGAATGAGAGAGGATCAGGGCTTGGGTTCCAGGTGCCAAAGATGAGATGGGTTATCAAAGAATGTAGTGACCAAATTTCAGGATCAAGGCCAAAATTGAGAGAAAAAGAAAAAGAATTTGAAAGGAAGTGATATTCGGTACAAATAGGCATTCTGGGGACCCCACAGTCTTGCCAGAGACAGCCCCTGAAGCCTCTCCCTACATTCCTAGAGCCAAGAAAGCCTCCCCTCAGGGTGTGAGGGAACTTCTAGTTTCAAGTCCTACAAGAGAAATGAGAGTAACCTGATTACTCAGAGCAGAAGAAAGTCTGATGGGTGGGAGAGTTGGCCCAGCAGGAATCCAGAGCTTCCTTGCCTCCCCCAGCCCCACAGCTTCTTCAAGAGGGGCCCAGTTCACCATGAGCTGAAGATCTCCATGCCTCAGGGGCTCATGCTTTGACCCAAATCCCTGCAGACCACTGGAATTCCTTGGAGCAGTGAATGAGAAAGATTCACTCCACACCTCTGAGTGAGTTGTTCCCTCTTCCTTTGATGGAGGACTCAGACCCTCTTTATAACTCAGTGAAACCCATAATTATAATCCTGTGGTAACGCTTCTGTAAACAGAAGCTTGAGTTGAAAAGATCAGCTCCAGAACCGTGAGAAATGGCAGCAACCTCAGTCTCGCCTGGAAATGAGTCCCTGATGTTCCACTCTGACCTTTTTTCTAAACTCAGAAGGTAAAATACAGGGTACTTTCCCAGACCGGTCAGATAGCACAAGGATTGGGGCCAAGCCTTAAGCGTGTTGGAGATACTTGGACATAACTTCAGCATGTTTCTTTGTAGACCTCAGTGATTCTTCTTCTCCCCTTCTCCCTTTGTGTGTATATTTATATTCAGAAGTTTATATAAAGTGACTGATTTTCTTCTAAATGTAAGCATGTTCTGCCTTTGATACATTTTTCTCCTTTATGTGTTGTCAAACCCAGACAAAAACATTCCCCTTCTTAAAATGTGACTTTTTATGTGTTTGTGATACTGGAGATTGAACCCAGGGTCTCACATATGCTGGGCAAATGCCCTACCACTTAGCTACCTTCCCAGCCTTTTTAATTTTTTATTTTGAGACAGAGTCTTGCTAAATTGCCTAGTCTGGTCTCTAATTTGCAGTCCTCCTGCCTCATCCTCCCAAGTAGCTGGGTTATAGGAATGTTCCACCACACCCAACATAAATGTGACTCCATTCTCAAATGCAGAGACATAAACTAGCCATCACATGAAATGTTAAAAGACATGGACGAATGGGTTAAGTCTTCCTTTTTCACTCTAATTTTTTTCCCTGTCTTCTTGATTCCAGGGCCTCTCCTGTTTTCCTGGTGGCCATTAGGGCCAGATACCAGATTATTCATTTATTTATATTTTAAAATTTTTATTTATTTATTTTTTGCTTTACTGGCAATTGAACCCAAAAACACTCTACAACTAAGCTACATACCCAACCCTTTTTATTTTTTAATTTTGAGACAGGGTCTTGCTAAGTTGCTCAGGCTGGCCTCTTGTTTGCAATCTTCCTGTCTCAGTCTTTAGAGTTACTGAGATGCTAGGTGTGCCTCACCACACCTGGCTTGTTTTTTGTTTGTTGTTGTTTGTTTTTGTTTTTAGTTTAGTTTTGTTTAGAATTGTTCCCCTTCTGATCTGTTCCTCTCTAGAAAAGGTTAAATATTTGATGAGAGATGCAAGGAATCAACCTAGCAGGCCCTTAGGACAAAACTGTTAAGTAGCATGAGCCCCATGCAGTCCCTTGGAGGGGTCTCTTCCATCCAGAGTCACAGCTATCTCTGGACAGACAAAAGCCAGCAGGCTTCTGAATCTATATTCAACAGCCCTAAATTCCCCTGGGTCATCAGGCAGAAGTTCACACACTGCCTTTCTCATTTACCTGGAGACTAACAGGGCTAAGTGCACACTGATAGTGTTGACGTGACACCAGAGAACCTGCTGGAAACATGAAAACAAAAGTAGGCTACTCAGTGCTTTTTGATGGCGATGACCAGAAACCAGTTCAATAGCAGTGGATACTGACATGATGGTCTCTTTGGAATTTTAATATATGGACTTGAAATTTATTGTTTTACTACCTTGCTCACTCATTCCTTGCTGTAAGGCATTTATTATGCCCTATTGTATTCCAGGCAATGGGGTAAAGTCCTATATTGTTGATACTTGTCCCTAGGTGTATCAGCATTAACCTTATAATCAGTGTTCATTCATTCAATAAAAACAGATTAAACACCTGTTATCTGCCAACTCTGTAACAGGCATTCTGTGGAAAGCAAGATGGGCAGAGTCCAGGGTCACATGGCGCTTACCATTTAGTGGTAGAAACATATGAACACAGAATAATAATAAAGATAGTAAGTCCCCTGATAGGGGAAGCATACAATATGAGCTTGACCTACCAAAATGTCAACACCATATGGTTCAATCTAATACATCATATTTACTGACAGATTCCTATGAACCAGGCATTGGAATATGCACCCTTATAAGTGTCACAGTTAAAATTCACAAGAACCCTGCAGGATTGATTTTATTACTTCCACTTGATAAAGAAACTGGGACAGAGAAGTTAGATGAACTTCCCTTGGTCAGAAGTCCAGAAATAGCTTCACATTATGGGCCATGCTGTTGGAGAGGGGCAAGGGATATGGGTGGAACATAAGGCTACCTATTATGTAGAGTCATGGGTGAAATGATGTTTAGCTGCCAGAATCATTGTGGTTGTTTATGTTTTGAGATAGGAGATAGATTGCTACCTTCGCTTCATATTTCTGGCTTTGGGCTCACCTGTGTTTGTCTTGTACTTTCCTTGCTTTGAAGTTTCTTTAATGATTTTAATTCCTCATTACTATATTAGAGGAATTTAACTTTTGGCATCTGGATGCACTCTATTCAGTCCTTGAATACCAGCAGAGCTGTTGGGAATGAGGGGTGAGGGGAAAATATGTAGGGCAAGTTTCCTTGGAGTGGGGAGGAACACACCACTGGAGGTGTTTGTGCTGCCTGTGACCCTTCTCAAATCATATATGCTTGCTCAGAGTCCCAGAAGAGACTTCTGCACATATGATCCCACCTCTCCTTAACAGAGGTGTTTGGACCAGGGTGTCTGTACCTGACCTGAGACATGTATGTTCACTAGTGGGTTGGCTTGTGCCACGTGATTTGTGTGCCATCCGGAAGAAGAGCTGAGTCAACTAGAGCCCTCTCTCAGGACCTCTGTGCTTAGACAAAATGGGAAGTAGTCCAATTCTAACCACCAAGTTGAAAGGTCTGAGGCTGTCATTCAGGGCTCACTTTATGTCCCACGAAGAGGTAGTATAATTTCACAGAATGAAAAAGATAAGAGAAGGACTCCAGAGACTGGAGTGAGGCACAAAAGGGAGGCCACATACCCTGTAGGGAAAAAAGAGCTCCTAGTCCTCACCCTTTAGCTCCTTGACCCAGTTCCACCACTGTGCTTCATCTGACCTGGGGTACCATGCTCCATCACAACAAATCCCCTATTTACTTAATAGCTTGAGCAGATTTCTGTTCCTTGTCACAGATATATCAACATGCATGTTCTCAAACAGGCCATGTGTATCATGGTGAGAAGGAATGGTCAGGAGGTAGGTAAAGCTATCCCTTTTAAGTACTTAATATAACCTTAGAAGAACTATCACTGTACCCAGGTCTGCAGCCTTCCCCTTCATCTGGCATGAAGGGCCCTTCTCTAAGTTTGGTTCTGTTCTAGGTACAGGTAGGCAAATATAAGTAATGTCTCACCTATTCTCAAGCTGTTCACAGTTTAACAGAGGCAAGTAAACAAATGAATCACCTTACAATGTGGGCACTACTATGGTAAAGATAAGAAAATGTCCATCTGAGAAGGGAATGACTAATTTCAATTTTTGAGCTCCTAAAAGGTGTTTTGGAAAGGTAGGAAGGAGCAGGCCCTCAAGGCACAGGGAGCAGACTGTGAAAAAGCAGGCCAGTATAAAATGGACTATTGAGTTCATGGAACTGGGAGGAAGCCCATGCCCTGAGAATAGTGTGTTCAGTGCCCTTCAGTGTTTGGGAAAGCAAGAGGAAAAAGGTTAGGTGGGACCAGATTTTGAAAAGTTGCATATATAATTAACAATAGTTAATAATTATTATAAGTGTTATTCATTAATTTCTACCAAAGGCAAAGTAAGTAATTTATATGTATTATTCTCATTCAAATAAATGCCACAGAAATGTGATGTGGACAATGTCCATCCAATGTAAAGGTTTTAAAACCACTTTTTGGAAGGTTGGGGATGTAGCTCAGTAGTAAAGTGCTTGCCTAGCATGTATGAGGCCCTGGATTTAATCCTCAGTACCACAAAAATAAGTAAATGAAATAAAACCACATTTTAGATATGAAGACTCTGGGGGCAATTTGGAGGGAAGACTGGTGTGAGGGGAATAGCTGGTAGTAGGCAGCTCTAACTGCCCAGGTGAGAAGTGAGCCTCTGATCCAAGGTAGTGGCTGTGGATTACAAGGAGCAGTTGGGTCTAAGACACTGTTGAGGCAATATTATTTAGATATATAAAGAGAAAGAAAATGAATCTTGACCCAGATGTGAAGGGCTTCCTCTTTAGAGGAGGAGTCTGTGGTGATTTTGCCAAGATACACAACACAGGTACCAGAACAGTAGGAGGCTGTCATTTTGTTTTGGGACATATTAAATTTGATATCCTTATGAGATACAGAGGCCCAGGAGATCTGCTGACAGATAAGGTAGTCTGAGGCTCAGGATTGAACCTACAGGTTTGGGAGTGTTTATTACTCTGCCCTGAGTAGTATAAGGGTTTAGAGAGGCATGCAAGGTAGTTTTCAAGATTTGTTTTAATAGGATGGTCTCCAGGCCACATTAGTCAAGGTACAGTTGACTAAGTAAGCCATTCCATGATTTGCCTCTCAGCCCAGTCCCTGCAGCTTTAGCTCATCTCTCCATGCTTTCTGTTCCTTAATAGAAAAAGGAGGTGAGTGAGACGGGGTGGGATACTCACTAGCCCCCAGTCCATAATGGTCAAACCTGCATTTCTGTCTTCCTCATATGTTGTGTTGCCTTCCTGTGTGACCTACCTGTGTCATCTCTTTTATTCAATAGCTTATTAGCAGTTTAAAATGGGACACCTCACCCATGATTAATTCAGAGTGCTGCTGTGATATCAAGTACCCACCTCTTTGGTTATAGGGTCTTTAGGGAGCTCTATAAATTTGCATCTTAGTTTATAAAAGAAAGATGGGGAAGAGTGGAATTTTCACTCATCATGAAACATGTAATGTGGGCATGGTTTCCTCAGAATTTTTCTCCCTAACTAAGAAATTATTTGACCTCCATTTAGGGTCTTCATATTTTAAACATATGAGTCTATTCCCCCTCCCCAGAATTTGTTAACCCCTAACTAATTGACATTTTGCAGATAAAATATATAACTGCCCTCAGCAGTTTTGTGTGTTTGATTGCTCCAACTTACAAACATCCAAGAACGAAGACTCTGTGGTGAAAGTGAGAGAAATTTTATGTGCCTTTTGAATAAATAATTTTCTATAACAATCCCAGGTGTCTTCTTTAAGTTAATTTGGATCACACATAATTTTTAAAAAGCATCACAGTATTTAATTAGTAGCTATTTTTTTTAATTTTAGAAAGACTTGGCAGTATTACACAGTCAGTATTAAGTTGCTCAGAGGTGCTTTCTTCCATGATCTGCGGAGTCTCTGGTTGGTGTCACATGCTCTCCTTGCTTTTCCACTCAGCCCTTTTAGTCTCAATCTTGACTTCCTAATGAGATCATATCATGGTCCTAGTTTGAGATTCCCAATATGGAGGGAATGAAGGACCTAATAATATTGTGTTCACCTACAGTGTACTGAATCTGCTCTATGTATAACATGTTTTTCATTTCCAAGCAACAACCTTCAGAGGTAGAATTATTGTCTTCATTTTTATGACTAGGAAAACTGAGGCTGTAAGAGATGAGGTAAGTTGCCCCCCATTAACTGGGATATGGTTGTCATTGGTTATTTCTTTCTCTGAACCATGATATCCTGCAGGACAAATTTGTATCCCCAATTGAAGAAGGCAACTGGGTGAGGTGATGGGGTGTATGGGGGCATTTCAGGAGACACATATCTCTGTCTTCCTGGATGACATCAGTTTCTTTTCCTCAACAATGAAATGAAGATAACACATGAGCTCCTCCTAGGGATGCTGTGTAGTTAAAGGTAAAACCACTTTAATGTCTACTCAGATAACCCAGAAAGGCGATCTTTGGGTTGGGGAGGGAGGAGTACACCATAAAATTTATCTTTGGATTATCTATCAAGAGAGAGGAGAAGTTAATAAGCAATTGGTGAATGGCCTAAAGCACAAATTTCAAATTGGGAGTGATTTTGTTCTGCAGAGAACCTTCAGCAATATCTAGATATATCTTCATTGTTGTGTTTGACCTCTCCTGGGCAGAAACTACTAAACACCATGCAATGTACAGGACAGATTCTCACACAGTTATCCTGCCCCAAATGTGCGCTGAGTGAGGTGAGGACACCCTGGTCTAAAGAGCACTTGCCTGGACAACCATTCACCTGGTCTAAAAGAACAGGTCAGTCTTGTGAATTCTTAACTATTTTGGAAGCACTTGTTTGCACACACATAGACAATGACTACAAATTATGAACTATAAACTAGTCATCAAATCAGTTCTCAAAGAGAGGCTCTGTCATTATTATTAGATTCTTCAAGCTCCAAAAAGTATATTTTAATAAGGAAAGAGATGCAATCATTTTCACAGTTTGTACTCATCAGAGCAAAGGGAGGCGGTATCCACTTAGAATTAGTGAAAACTTCAAAATATCAAGGCATGTTGATTTATTCCCTGTAATATATTGCTGTATGGAATAATCAGTGAAGAACTGATTGATTTGCATTTATTTGGGTAATGCTTTCAGATGCTTGTATTAACTCTGGTCTAGGGTTCAATGGAAGAAAAACCTTGAATTAAAAGGAATGACATTGACCAAATTTTGTTATGTGCATGTATGAATATGTCACAATGAATCACACTATTATTATTATTATAATGTACCAATTAATTATTTTTTAAAAAGGAATTGTTAACATGGCAATCTAGACTGGTTTTGTTTTTGTTTTTGTTTTAAAGCAGGGGCACTTCTATAAGACTCCTAGTCACAGTATCTCATCCTAGCCTATCACATGACTTGGAATGATCAGTTATTTAGGATTTCTGCACTGCCTAAGAAATAGTGTCAAGCATTTTTTTTCCTGAACACCTCTTTCCCTTCTTCTTACATTCCTTTGTTCCCTGACCTCCTTTGATTTTGAACAATCTTTAGATGTTGTATTTTAAGATTATTTTGTAGATGTTACAACTTTACAAAGAAAATTTGCTTGGACAGGTCTCAAAATACTACTTTCTTGTAATATTCTTAATAAGATTTGATATCACCTTATCAAATATCATGAGATTATTCTAATCCATCCTTTGGTGATTTGTCCTTACGCAAGTCATTAAAATTTCTCCTCTTTTGTACTCAGTGTGAAATGGAGAGTCAAAGCAGATGGCAGCAACTTCTTGTGCATTACCATTTTGGAATTGTGAGAGCCAAATCCTCAGACACATAGGGAAAAAAATCAGGGGAAAAGAAAACCAGATTGCCGTGGGGGTAACTGAATTTCGTGGAATTACTCTGCAGTTAAGAGGAGGGATGGACTTATTAGAAGAGAGCAGCTGTTCTTCTCATTCACAGAATGGAATAAATTCAGCCAGGATCAGTGGAGAAGGAGATTCAATTTGGTGGGGGATGGTCAAGGAATAATTTGGGAAACCATCCATGAAGGAGAAACATGAGTGGAAAGGAAGAAAAAAACAAGATTCGTGTCAGATAGAGCCCTGTGGTTGCAAGCAACAGTAACTTACTGCCTAACCTGAATAGGAAAATGAATTTATCAGAGTCGCTGATGATTATGGATATGTGGAGATCAGGGTACATAGGCATGGGGTCGGGTAGATAACAAAATGGTACATTTGCTGGGATTCCAGTGACTGAGGGAAGAACCTCTGCCCCAGGAAGGAAAACTACAAAAAGAGAAGGGGGGAGAAGGACTGGATAGCAAAGTAATATAAGAAATATGAATATTTCTAGAATACATAAATAAAAGAGAATTGGATAGCCTCATCCTGCTATTCATAATACAAATGTAAGTATATGCATGTGTGTGTGTGCATATATATATGTGTATGTATACACACACACACATACACACACACACACACAATGTGCCAGGAAAGGAAAGGAAATAAATTCAGCCAAATTTGTTTACTCTTGATCATTTTAGAGCCTCCCCTCTCCCTTGGGTGTCCCAGACACTTTGTGCTCAGGCTCCAAAAGAGAGGCATGATCCCTGTTCTCAAAGTTCCCCATCTAGCAACAGAATAATTGTGGATTCTTTACTTTTTAAAATGCCCATGAGATGCCAAACTTCTTGCTTTAAGAACATGTCTCATTTAACCCTCTAAGTGTACCTGAGATCGGTCCTGTTGTGATGTCCCTAGTGAAGATGCAGCTTAGTGGAGCAACAGAGGGACCTGCATTTAGAAGCACTGCAAGGCCTAGGCGGGGCCTCCTCCTCCTCCTTCACTAGGGATGGAACCAGGCCTGGTGTGGGGCACTAGCTTTATCACTGAGCTACACTCCCTACTCCAGGCCTAGGTACTTTTACTTCTTTTTCTTTATTCAAAAATAAGGGAACAGAAAGAAAACAGGAACGCAGAACGGAAGGAGCAGCTCAGCCCTGTGGCATCTCCCGTTATTTACTAGATCACTGAACATTTTAATGTCTAGGGATTGAGTCACATTTGCTTCCTATTGAAACCTGCAATAAATCACTAAGGACAGCCATGTACAAAATGTGCACCTTGGAGCAGGCCAGAAACTGCTCTGAGGCAGGACAGAACCTGTTTCTCTCCATCTGGGACAAACCAATGTATCATATTTTTTTTCTTAATTAATGAGTTAAAATTTTAAGCTGACAAAAATTGTATCTATTTAGTGTGCACAACATGGTGTATTGACATCTGTGTACACTGTGGAATGATTAGTCAAGCTAATTAACCTATGTATCACTGCTCATACTTTCTTGTTGTGAGAACATTTTGAATCTCTTAGCAATTTTTCAAGTGTACATTATTATTAACTACAACCAGCATGCTGTACAGTAGATCTTTAGAACTTATTCCTTCTAACTGAAACTTGGTATCCTTTGGCCAACATCTCCCCACTCGACAGTATTTGGATGCTTCTCCAGCATGACATCTTGATTTAATGACTCTATAGATGACCTTCCCTTCAATCACAAAGTACAGATTTCAAGACTAAATTTCTTATCCTGAACCAGGATAAAAATGTTATTGTCTCCTATGTATGTGCCTGGACCTCTGAATAGCAGTGAATGGAAATCTCAGTGATTATTAGTGTTTCCAATCTTATTGGACCTCTGACTCACAATCACTTGCCTTGAGATATTCCAAAATCAAAGAAAACCTCCTGATGTAAGAAATATCCAGTGGGCATCAAACTAGACTCTCACATTTTAAGGTGTTGTGATTCTCCTTATGTGCTTTACTACTTCTTTATTAATATGTCTGTTTACTTTTGGAATAGAAAAATGCTATTTATTAAGGAGAATGCCTGATATCCTGTAGTTTGCCTCGAATGAATCACTTCTCTACCGTTGCCTACAAAGGAGTCTACATTAGGTGCTAGGAGAGTGAGTAGGGATGACTTAGATGCCTCACACACCAAATCTAAATAACCAAGAGAAATCATTTGGCCCCCTCTGTATTTGTAGTTTCATTCAATGTGGATCAAAATGTAGTCAGGCCTATTGCTGCTCCACCTGTACTAAACACATGCAGGCTTTTTTCCTTGTAGTTATGCCTTAAACCATAAAGCATAGCAATTATTTGCATACATTTCTATTGTATGAAGTGTTATAAGTAATCTAGGGTTGATTTAAAGTGTCTGGAGGGTGTGCACAGGCTAGATGCAAATGTTGTGCTATTTTATTTAAGGGTCTTGAGCATCTGCAGATTTGGGGTACCTGCCTATTCCTGGAATCAATCACCCTGGATACACAGGGACGATTGTGTGCTCCTTTACTTCCTCAGCACCATCATCCCCAGTGCTGGGTTGGGCCTTTGGACCCTTTACTTCAAGACAGCTTCTGGACATGGCTTCTCACTGGCTGGTGGAGGATGGCTTTGTCAGTCTCTATAGCCCACTTGGGAATGCTTCATTAGGGAGATCTGTGTTTTGGAATTCTAGGCCTCTGCTTTTGTTTGCTTTTCCTTTAAAAAGTCATTGAAGTCCGGAGTGTTGGCAGTGACCTTTGAAAATGTTTTTACAGCTTACAGAGACTTCCTGACATGGTCTATTAGCTCTTGGTGGTAGCTAATAAAGTGCGCCTTTGCAAAGCCGTTTACCATGACAGATTAGAGCCACTTCCAGAAAAACCACGGACCAGACTGATCCTGGAGGAGGCTTGATGACAGGTTGCTTGGCTACCACTTTCTTCCAGTTCAGCAGGGCGTCTGTGGTTCCTTCTGGAAGAAGAGGGGTGGTGCGTACAGTGACCAACTTATTCTGAGAGAGCCTCTAATGCTGAGTGCTCCTGCCCCAGTGAAACAGAGACACCATTGCTAGAGGGACTGATGAACAGGTTATTCCACAAAACTTTTATTTCCTACCATCTACTCAGGTAGAATATGAGCCAGAACTAGCAAATTACCTTCTAAGAGGAAAGAAAGAAGTGAAAAGAACCTTCCCTGAGAGTTTATGAATATGAAGAAAGATCTCCATTCTCCCTGTGTTCTCTACTTGGTGGATGGTTCAGCAAAGTGATATAGTTTGGACTCTGGTTCCACAGACCTGGTTTCAAATTCTGCCTTTGCCACTGACAGCGTGGGTGATTTTGAGCAAGTGACTACTGTTCTCCTCCAGTAGAATGTGGGAATAATAATCACAGGGTTGTGAGGGATAAAAATGTGACAATGCACATAAAATGCTTTGAATGATACTCAACACTTAAGCACGCAAAAAATGTTGGCTATGAAATTGTCTTAACAAATTCCTGGGAGTTCATGTTGAGCTCTTTGTGAAATAATATTTATCTATATGCCTTTCTCCACCTAATCCACTATCTTGCTCAATTCCTAGGGGCATGATTAACAATGGGACATTGTTCCCATAGAATGGTTCCCCTGGAGCTGCACAATTGAGCAACTCCCTCCTTGTCTTCCACAACACACACACACACACACCCACGCATGCACACAAGCATGCAGGCATGCATATGCACACATCTCTTCATTCTGTACAAATGATTACCTGGCCTCTATTTACTTTAGGGAAGTAACTCATTCGTGAAGAGGCATAAGAGAAAGATCATTGTAAACATGTGTGACAGCTATTTAATTATTCCCCATGCATCTTGTGACAAACTAGGCAGAGAAGTGCTGTTTCAGACACTTTGTAGAAGGTGCCAAGATTGCTCTAATGAGGAACTCCATCAGAATCTAAAGCAAGAGAGAAGCTGCAAATAAAATGCTGGGGTCAATCCATTAAAGTCTTTTATCTTCCTTTTTATCTCAAGCAACTCTCTCTCTCAAGTCTTTCTATCTCTAGTCCTACAAGATTCTTAGTAGATTGTAAATCCATTAAAGAGGAATCCAGGAAAGGAGGAATTTTCCCCCACATGCTAGCATTGAACCTAGGAGTATTCTACCTCTGAGCTACATTTCCAGCCCCCTTTTAAATTTTGAGACAGTCTTTCTGAGTTACCCAGGCTGACTTTAACTTTGCAATCATCCTGCCTTAGCCTTCCAACTAGCTGAGATTAAAAGCATATACTACTACACTCAGAGGACATTTTTCTTTTTTTTTTCAGTTTTGAGTTCCTTCTAAATGCCAATCAATCCCTGTAAGGTCATTAGCAGTCCTGATGATGGATTATCCTTATTTTATAGATAAGAAAAGCAAAACACATCCGTTTTATAAGTGCTGTTCAAGTTACATAGTATCCAAGGTAAAACTTAGAACTGACTTTGGTATTTATCAAATGCAGGTCTTTCCTGAGAGGATCCCAAATATCAGTGTTGTGATGCTTCCAGTGATAAATGAGAATGAGAACAGGGCACACATCAAATGCCCACTTTTATTCCTGCACTTATCCATGAAGAGGAATGTTCTTTATTCTGAGATCTTTCCTGCTTTCTTTCTTTTTTTTTGGTGTTAATGCCTTTTCTTTTATAAAATGATAGTGAGAATTGGTGAGGTTTTTATAATTGACCTTGTTAACAAAGTACAAGTAGACAACTTTATGTTGATTACCTTACCCAATTTTAAAACTTTGGCAATATTCTGAAACCCAGCAGTCTAGTACTACCAGGCCACACCAGTTTACTTCCCTCCATCCATGCCAGTGTTTTCCTTGCCCCTGCTTGAGGTCCTGGGTGCTGCTCACAGCCTGGGTCCCTGGTATGTGCTTATGACCTTTTAAGTATTGATGATGTTTGCAAATTTCCTACTTCCATATGTGATAAAGGAGTGTTTTCTTGTTCCTTTATTCAAATTCCACCCCCCTCCCAAATGGTTCCAGAAATTCTCTGAAAAACTTAATTAAAATTTCAGACTCCAAAGCCTCACCCTCAAAGACTAACCCAGCTGTTCTGGGTGGGACCCAAGGCTCCCAGGGAATTTGGATGCAGCTCCTATGGGGATAGTGATTTCAGGAACTCTATTGAAGTCATTGGACGTTGTAGGAAATGATCTCTCTTCTCCATGGAGAATTCTGTGTTCTTTCCATTTAGACAGAGAGGCATAACATCATGTCAAACTCAGATTTGTGAATTATCTGACATTTCTACATTCATCTCTAGCTAAAATATGGGAGCAGAACCATCTGATTTGCTTTGAGCACTTCCTTCCAAAATCAACTTGAATAAAATTAATTTTTTTAAAGTTACTTAAATTTGTAGACATATTTATGCTTAAACTAAACAGAAAAGACTTCCAAGCTGAATCCTGGACCCATCAAGAAAGTTTCAGTTCTGCTTGTGACATCAATGGGTTGCCATGGAAGGGAAGCCTGTGTTACAAAATCCACCTCCATGCAGTTTCCCTTTATTGCAAATCAACTAAGAATTATTTCTACTTTTTAATCACATTCAGAGAAGATATTTAGTATAAACACTTCCATTAATTTGCTTTAAAAACTTATGTCTATGGTTTCCAAACATGTTCTGTGGTCACATTCCTGATATGAACAGCATACTTCTGATCATAACAACTCATTACATAAAGGAATTGTTAACCCAGGACAGGTACTCAGTTTATCCATGGCACAAGAATAACTTGAAAAGGTCTGCCCCTTCTTCAAGAGACCCTCTAAGCACTTTGTGCCACATTCCATAATTCATTTATACAAATAAACTTTACTGAGATCAGATATGCTGCCAGTACTAAAAAAAATATTTTCATTGAAAAATGTGCTAATGTGAAAGGCAGGTAGCAGCATTACTTCAGAACAGAATATAATTAGCCAAACATCTACCTATGAATGTGGTACCTTTTACCAAAGCTTTCCTCTCTGCAATTAAGATGTCTTTTTTAGGTAAAGCGCTCATGCTTTTGTTTCTGTACTTCTTTGCTTGACTAACTCAAGCCTCGGAGCTCCAGGATTCCCTCTGGCTTAGTCCATTCAGGATGCTATAACAAAATGCCATAGACTGGATGGCTTATATTAATAACACAGATTTGGAGGCTACATCAGGGTGCCAACATGATCTGTTCTGGTGAGCGATGTCTTCCAGATCACAGACTGCTGGCTGCTTCTTGTGTCCTCATGATGGAAGTGGGGAGAGAGCTCCCTCAGGTCTCTTTTACAAGGACACCAATCCCATTCATGAGGGCTCCTTGCTCATGAATCACCTCCTAAATCACTTCCAAATCACCCCCAAAGCTCCCTCCTACTAACCCCATCATCTTGGGGGTTAAGATGTCAACATAAGAATTTTGAGGGGACACACACAGACTATAGCACTCTTTAACCCTTTAAACTGGGTGAAGTACTCCCCTATCAATATCTAACTGTTATCTGTTTTTCTCACTATAGTGAAAGGATTCAGAGATGAGCTCAGGCTCCTGGCTTCAGATCCCCTCTCTGTCAATTACCCTGCGTGGGAACTAATGATTGTGAAATATTAGCAGTGTCTGGCACATAAATAATATTAGCAATTAGATTTTTTAAATTTGATTTAGGAAATTAATATAATTGTCTCTTCCACTTCCATTTTAAGTAACTTTTTGACTTTTGACCCTTCTTTTTTTTTTTTTTTTGAGTTGATACTTAGAGAGTCCTGAAAAATTCTAAGGGCATGACCAGGCTTAAGGTATAAAGATTGTGGAAATCAAGTACTGATGTCTGCCTCAGTTAAGCTTGAGAGCTGGGGCACCATGCTACGTATTTTCACTTTCTGCACTTGCCTGGGAAGTTTTTTAACAATGCCAATCCATTCTTGAATTTATTTATTGACCATCTATTATGCATTATGCAGTGTGATATATCCATTGTAAACAGACTTAACCCATTCTTTTAGTCAGCTTTTCCATTGCTGTAACCAAAATACCCAATAAAAACAACTTAGAGAAGGGAAGATTTATTTGGGGCTCACAATTTCAGAGGTCTCAGTCCATGGAATGGCTGACTTCACTACTCTGGGTCCCAGAGTGAGGCAACACATCGTGGGGGAAGGGCCCAGCAGAGGGAAGCTACTCAGCTCATGGCAAGGTCAGGAAGCAGATAGAGAGGCAGGGAAGAGGCCACAGGTAAGAAGCACCCTTCCAGGGTGTGCCCCAGTGACCAACCTCCTCCAGCTGTCCTTCATTTGCCTATAGTTATCACCCAGTCATTCAAACTATGGTGGACTGATTAATTACAGCCCTCTTAATCTAATAATTTTACCTTTAAATAATCCTGCATTAACAAGAGCTTTTGGGGGCACTTCACATAATACCACTAATCCCTATGAACTGGTAAAGGAACCAGGGAATAGCAAGTGAGCTAGAAAATAAAGATAGCAAATATGAATGATGGGGAGTATGTGAAGAAAGCCAGTGGTTTTAGCCACAGAAAATCAAAGGTGGAAAGCTACTGTAGAAAGAGTGGTCAGGGGAGGCATCTCAGTTGAGAAGAGAGATGGGAAATGTGCCCCAGCAGCAAGAGCAGCCTGTGTGGGGACCTGAAGTAGACAAGAACTTAGTATGTTCAAGGAATTGGAAAGAGGTCCGTTTGAGTGTAATCAGAAAGAAGGATGGAACAAAGTGATCAGGGATGGGCAGACAGGAACCAGAGCACATGAAGCAGCTGTTCTTAAAACTGAATATGTATTAGAAACACACAGAGAGTTCATTAAAACATAGATCACTGCCTGGTAAGAGTCACTAACCTAGCAGGTCTGGGGAGGAACTGGAGATTTGCATTTCTTTTTTTTATTTGTTCTTTTTAGATATACATGAGAGTAGAGTGTATTTTGACATATTATACATGCGTGGAGTATAATTTATTTTAATTAGGATCCAATTGTTGTGGTTGTACATGATGTGGAGTTTCACTAGTGGTATATTCATATACGAACATAAAAAGTCATGTCCAATTCCTTCTATTCTTTTCCTTTCCCATTCCCTCTCCCTTCCTTTCATTCCCCTTTGTCTAGCCACTGAACTTCTATTCTATTCTTCCCCTTATTGTGTTTGGGGGGAAGAATATCAGAAAGAACATTAGGCCTTTGGTTTTTCAGAATTGGCTTATTTCACTTAGCATGGTAGTCTCCAGACTACCCATTTATCGGCAAAAGTCATAAAGTTATTCTTTTTTTGTGACTAATATTCTATTATATATATTCATATATATATATATATATATATATATATATATATATAAAGCCTTAAAATGGTCCCATCATTGCTGATATATCCCACATTTTCTTTATCCATTCATCTGTTGGAGGGCACTTAGGTTGGTTCTATAGCTTAGCTATTGTGAATTGAGCTGCTATAAACATTGATGTGGCTGCATCACTATAGTATGCTGATTTTAAGTCCTTTGGGTATAAGTTGGGGAGTGAGTGGGATAGCTGGGTCAAATGGTGGTTCCGTTCCAAGTTTTCTGAGGAATCTCCATACTGCTTTCCAGAGTGGTTGCATCAAATTTGCAGTCCCACCAGCAATATATGAATGTACCTCTTCCCCACATCCTCACCAACATTTATTGTTACTTGTATTCTTGTAATTGCCATTCTGACTGGAGTGAGGTGGGATGAGATTTGTATTTCTGACAAGCTCCAGGTGATGCAACTGATCTGGGGACCATTCTTTGAGAACCCCAAAATAAGTCTTTTTTCAGGCCAGTGTAAGAGGATTGAATTTCATTTGAAGCATTAGTGGGAAGCCATCAAAGGAAGTCAAGAGTGATAACCTTTAATTTATTATTTTTAAAATGATGACTCAGACTCAGACCATTGTATAGAGAAAAAGTTAGAAATTATCACCAGTAAAAGTGAGGAGGTGAATTAGGAAGTTATCCACAGTGGTCAGGAGAGGCAATGGCTACGGAGAAAAGAGGAAGCATTCAAAATGAATTTAGAAGGTGGAGACAATGCAATCTACATCTAATGGGATGGGAACAACAGGAAATGGAGGATATTACATGCCTGGGTTTCAGATTTGAGAAACAAGAAAGATGGTCAAGGCATTTATTGAGATGGGTAATATTGGGGCAGGAGCATGCATAGAAGGTAGAAGAAAAGAATAAATTGGACATTTTTAGACAGGTCACATTGGAAGAATCATCTCTGAAGGATCAGAGCCTAGAATGTATAGAAGCCTCAGTAAGTGAACTAAAAATATTGAAGGAAATAAATAGCCTCCTATAGAACTATATGGGTTTGGGGTGGACTAATTCAGATCTTAAGTCTTTGATCTGAAATAAATTGCTGCTGCACTACAGGAGTTGGATCCCTTGTGCACCGTTTTAGAATTGGGTCAGGCACCTTTGGTTAGCTCTCAGTAGCTGGAAGTTAACAATATATCCAAGCATCTCTGGGCCCAGGGGGCTTTTGAGCCAAAGTTTACCTAACATAGACTTTTCATCTTTGGCACTATTTACATTTGAATTGGATAATTCTTTGCAGTGGGGGACTATCCTGTGCATTGTGAAATGTTTAGAAGAATCTGTGGTCTCTGCCTTCCAGATGCCAGTAAAATCCGCCCCCCCACCCCCCACCCCCCCCACCCCTGCCAATTATGCCGTCAAAAAAATGTCTGCAGGAGGGCAATTGAAAGCAGGTCCCTAAGAGGACCCTTCAAATCTTTGGTGATACCTCTCGCCCAGAGACAAACTCTTCCTTATTTAACAGGCTTGTTTTCATTCCCAGTCTCCCTGTCTTCCAGGGTGACTCAATTCATTTGAAATGTCCACCCAGATCAGTGCTTAATGAGATCTCATAATGACCTTCTGGTAAAGACATTGCTAGCCTCAAAAGCCTTAAAATGTCCCTTAAAAGGTCCCATCAATATTGCTGATACAAGGAACTTTAGGGCATTTGGAGGAGGAAGAATGTAGCAGGATAATCTGATGAAGATCATAATGGTAATTACAGTAGTTGTGGTGGCTAAGATTTATATAGGAATGTGCCACACACAGATTCAAACATTCCAAAATTGTTAATTCATATAATCCTCACAGCAGTGCTGTGACTTTAGTACAGTTATTATCATCCCATTTTAAAGATAAGGAAGCTGAGGCACAGTGACTTACCCAAGATAACACAGATAGTTAAGTGACAGCAGATCTAGGGTCTTACCTTCCATGTTTCCAAAGGAGGGTCAGGCATCTATGGGAGAGAGTATGGGGGTATAAAATGGTCTTTCTGCTAAGACTTGTCATCTTCAATCCTTACTCATACTTATAAATTTAACAGTACTTTCAGTAGAAAATTAATTTTGTTAGAATTTTAGAAATTGTTGATTCCCACCAATGATAAATATTTTAAATGGGCAGTTCATTTATTTATTGATTCATCTCTTCCCTTCCATTCTGTTTAAAGGGGGCATCCAACTTCAGCTTCTGTAGAGAGCCACATTTAGGCCAAAAATTTCAATTTAGTCACAGTGATTGTGACTTGTAACTTTTATTTTTGATGCCCATAACAACTCTACCACATTTTGCTGCTATTTCCAGATTGTATGGAGAAGCCAACACAAACATTTGCATTACATGGCAATCGCAGGCAGCAGTGAGATTACAGGTGTGCAGAGTCTCAGGCTTGTGGGGATGGGAGCTCACAGTTTTTCCTGACACTCCTCTGGGAAGAGATAGATTACAGAGAGGGGTGTGCTTGGATGAGGGATATAACAACAAAGTCCTGAGGTGATATTCTGATTGCTGCCTTGGCCCCTGGAAAGATAAGCTTGTGATGTTTCCCTTCAAAACCTGCTCTAAAATGCAATTCCTATAGCTAATAAAATATCAGTGGAATTCAGGCTGCCTGAGCTGTAAGGGCCATCAAGAATGTGATGACAGCCAGTACTACAGGGTTCCACCCTGTTGTGTTACAGATATAGATTTTGAAATTCCTTTGAAAAGAGCTTCCATCTGGTAAATTTCTCTAAGGAGAGAGGTTTCTTGGATTTACGCATTCTAGCATCTGAAAAAAATAAGTTCTTCATGCCGTTCTTGAAGAGAAAGAAAATTGCCATCAACAAAGCAGTTTCTTAAATGTGCTTTAGTTTTCACTTTGACAGGCGTTGCTTCCAGACCAATACCATCAGATGACTTATTGCTGTTATTGGACGTTTCCTTTGATCTTGTTGAATTGTTCCTCTCAGATGTGTTGATAATAATGACAATGGTACTAAAAATGGCTAAAAGGTATGGGGCACTTACCATGCACTTATTTTATGTGGAGACTTTAACCCCTAAACTCCATGAGATAAGAATAGTCATAGTTCCATATTTACAAAGGAAAAAGTATGGGTATAATGATAGGAGTCACTTGCCCAAGATCACAAGTGAGGCAGAACTCAAACCTTGGACTCATTCTTGAGCACCCAGTGGTCCACGTACTTTTGCCTTTGAGCATCCCAGCCCCAGGAAAAGGGCAGCAGGATGAATTGTCCTTGGCTCCTTACATGTCTACATCTGTACATCTGTACATCTGTCCAGAGATCACCAGGTTGCAAAACACCCCTAGACATGTCTGAGGGGAAAGCATCTGAGAACTTTCTTCATTTCCTATGCACAAGGTGTGGAGGCACCCTTCTCCAAGCTGTTTGCAGGAGGAGCATCCAAACCTCAGGGTGCTCAGAGTTTTATGCCAGCAGCTGCCACAAGCAACTGTGGAAGGGAGCAAGCAGATGCTTGAGCAAGTGCCAGGCTTGACTGGCGCTTGTGTTCACTTGAAAGGGCTCAGCCAACACTGAACTCTAAGTGTGTTTCCTGTGCCAGAACCCATTAGGGCAATCAATATTGGCATCTGCCTTTGCATGCTTAATAAGAATCCTGCTCCCAGGCCAGTTCTGCAGAAAACCTTCAAACATTCCCAAAGGCTTTTCAGACATTAATAAATTAAACCTCCCAGCAGCTCTCCTGAAAGGAAAAACAGAACAGATTTACAATAGAGCTGCTTAAGTTGGTGGAGATAGAGAATGAGAGAGAGGACAGGTGGGCAGGAAGAGGACCCCGCACTGCAGCCACCCCATCACTTCAGGGCCTCTTAGGTGCCTGTGAAAAACTGGCAGAACAGTTTTAAGACCACTGGTTCATCCTGGCCTGCTTTCTTCTGTATCTTATTGTCATTGTATCTCACCTTACCTAGCATAGGACCTGATGCTCTAAAGAGCTCATTATATTCGATTAGGTTGCTATGACTGGGGGAAATAGCACTATTCTTTTGTGCCCCGCTGTGTCTTTAAAAAATGCTATTTGAGTATAAGGATTCAGGGGAGCATATTAAACCCCATGGAAGAGACTCAACTGGAAAACACCTTCAGAGAAACTTCTTCTGAAGATCTTTTCCTCCTTAGTCCTCTAGCCCTCCTGCTTCCTGTCCCATTGTGGGACTATGCAGCAGAAATTAAACCGTTTTGACTTGATGCTAATTTCCAGGGAAAGATGCCTGCCTCCACCCTTAGTTGTCCCCATATGCTCATCCTACTGCCTCTTGATGGATCCTGCTTAACAACTATGTGCCTTGGGCAACATGATCTTCATTCCCAGAAGAGGGGCTAGACACTGGGGCTGCTGGCCGAGGACCAGGTTCAGCTCCTCATTGTCACCAAAGCTCATCTCCCTGGGTATGGAGAAGGACTTGCCCTGGTTGCTGATGTTACTTCTGGCAAATCAGCCAGGGGCCTGGCCTACGAGGCATTTGGTAGACCTCAGGGACAGGGATGATCCTGTCCAATACTAAATGTGCCAGGGCAATGCTGGAAAGAATGTTGATCTGTGTACATTCCAGACCCAAAGTGAGTTTACCTCCACTGATGTTTTCTCTGGAAGAATAAGAGTCACAGCAGAATAATCATTTTAATGAAAGTGATTTTGCCTGCCAAATGACTAGGTATTTTTCATCAGTCAATAAGACCAGAGAGTTGCGAAGACGAATGGTCTGGGATTGTTTGAGCTGTTGAGTTCCGAAATAACAGAATCTTCCCAGTTCCATCCTGGAGCTAACCCTCAGTGCCGGCAGAGGTCAGCTGCTGGTCCAAGTCTTAGCTTCAGGCTAAGGTACACACAAACCACTCTTGTCAAGGAAGGCAGCTTGTTTCTTGTCCTTTCTGTAGGACAGAAAACAAATAAACAAAAAAGTTAACTAAGGCTAGCCACTGTTCCAGGGGCAGAGACTTGGATGTCTTAGCCATGACTCAGCTGTCTACTGAATGAACTTCAATTTGTTCACCTGGAAAATGAGACTAATAATTCCTCCTTTGTGGGGCTGTCAAAGTTTAATCAGCAAGTTTCAGTTTCCCCAAATTTCTATTACATATAAAGGGGTTCTGTGACCACATAGGTTTAGGCAACATTGCTTTAAAAGTAAGCAGTTTTCTTTACTGTGAAATTTCTCAGAACTTTTATAATGCAGGTACACACGCCAGGAAATTTTCTGGAGAGCTAGAGAAAAAGCTCTAGCTTTTATTTTATTTTATTTAACTCTGGTTGCCATTATTTTTTAAGGAACATCTTGCATTATCAGAACAAACTTTGAGGAATGCTGGATAATACATATAAATTTAATTTTGTGACAACATGGGAAGAATAGGTAAGGACAATCACAATCATTAAGTGTCCACTGTGTTTTTCAATGAAATGCCATATACATATCAAATGAAGGATGCAGTCTACTAGCACCTGAGCCGGAAATGTACCTACATATATAATAACACTCTTCAAAGGTGCCAACAGAGGTTAGCCTTAGTTAACTTTTTTGTTTGTTTCCTGTCCTACTGAGTTCCCAGAGTAGTTCTGTCTTGATTTAAAGGGAAAACAACCTGCTTCCAGGAAACATTTCCCTCTATACCCACATGCACATATCAACTCCGATGCCCCTCTAGACCTGCACAGGACTCGCCCCAGCCCATTCTGTCAACTCCTTTAACAAAAAAAGTTAACTTTTTTTTTTTTTTTCATTTCATCTTCATGAGTCTGTGTTATTTGTTTAATTGAACTCAAGTTCAAATGAGTGTGAACCTTCACTTTCTATCCATATGACCCTACGTAAGTTCTGTGTGCGTCAGTTTCTCTACCTATAAAGCCTGGACCCTAATCCCACACAAAAATCAAAGTGAGTTGAAGAGAATAAATGGGAACTCTTATGCATATTAGCAGTTCCTTCTGTAGCACTTCCTACTACCAGATTTTGTCATAAAGATTCCGACATAAATGAATTCATTCTGTCTTTATCACAGCCCTGTGGGTGAGTTCTGCTACCACAGGGAAGAAGGGCAACATGTGCAAGCAGCCTTGTGCCACAATGTGAACTCAGACAGACTGTGGTCCTAGATTAACACTCTTCACTGCTTCAGTTTTTATATAAAAAGCCCGTATCATGCCCAGCACATTGTAGCTGTGTACTGAACATTTTCTTCTCTCTATAGCCTTTCCCCCTCCACAGCTGTTATTTCTTATTATCCAATTTATTCTCCCCCACCCCATACCTTCTTGCTTAGTAAGTTTTGATTTGCTTAGTCATTTGTGTGTTTCACTCGTAAAGACCACATAGCACCAAGTCTTGAAAGTTCATGATATTGTTATGGGACTTCGAATAGGACATGGGGAGAAAGGAGCTTTGGTAATTTTGGAACTGCAGGAAGCACCCTGTTTCTGCCAGTTTTGCTCTGTAGCAACACCATGAGTGGACCCTGCATATACCCTTTCATTTTTCATGGCACACAGACAGCCGTAGTATCTCACTACAAGTTCACATTTATCAGGTTTTTATTGCATCTTGCTAAGTCAAGTTCCCAGGAATTCTTGTTTTTTTCTTTACTCAGCCCAGGTAGGAGCCAAGGAACCATTTGCCTGAGTCAGCACGAGGAACTTAGAATGCTACTTGATTTATTAGGTGTTTTTTTCTGCCTTAAGCCATAGGGGTGGTAGGAGGAGAGGGGAAGGTTGGCACAGATCTTCTGAAAAACACATCCTTTCTGGCTTCTGGGTGAGTGAGTCAGGGAATAGTTAGTTTAATCCTACTTTGTGTTATAGGGAGCCTGGGACTTGAGGCAGAAAAGTTTATGTAGAAAGAGAATTGATCTGATGTCTGAAGCAAAGGGTGACCCACACAACTGGTTGACTTTGATCAAGCCCCTGGACTTGTTTTTTGGGGGAGGGGGGTGGCGCTTCTTTTCTTATTCATCAGATTTTAAAACAACCCAGGAGTTAACTTAGTCCTAAGCAGACAGAAAGAGAGAGAGGAAAAAAAATAATAATCTTAAGTAATTAGAATAGTTTCAGAGTCTTGGGCTGAAAGCAGGAACAAGGGAGGTTTGCACTGTGTGGCAAGGGTCAGGAGATGGACCACCTCCCCACTCCCCCATTTTTCCCAGAATCATCTTTAGTGAGAGCATTAATTTAGTAAGGCACTTAACCTAGAAAGTCACTGTCAGCTTCAGCCCTCGTAATATAGAAATCTCCCCTCTTTCTCCATGCTTGGCCCACCTAGAACTTTAAGATTCACGCTAAGAGAGGAAGTAAGAATACATCTGGTTGAGAAAGTGCGGAGGCCATCCTCCTGGTGTGGCCTCCAGACCCACTAGTGGGTGAGGACTGGGACATGTCTTGTAAGGTACAGGGATCGACCCAGCTTTTCCCAGAAAGGCATGGGCGGTTCTGTTGAATTAACATACCAGGAGTTTCACTGGGGTTAATGTTTTAACCGTTGTGTCAATAAACTTAATGACACTTTGTTTGAAAATTCCGTGACAGGATAAAACCATTTTTAATAAACAGATCCCTGCCCCATAGTCCCATAGTATTGGGGACTGGGGACAGAGATGCTCTACCACTGAGCTACAACCTCAGCCTTTTTTTTTTTTTTTTTTTTTTTTGAGACAGGGTCTTGCTAAATTGCTCAGCCTGGCCTCAAGCTTGGGATCTTCCTGCCTCAGCTTCCTGAATAGCTGGGATTACAAGTGTGCACTACTTCATCTGGCAGCAAGTTTTATTTTTAAATGAAGAAATGGAAGAAGGAATTACCTGAGTACAATTTAGATAATGCTGGAATGTTTAACTAAAAAAACAAATATGATACATTTAGACCAAAGAAATTTTAGACTTTGTTGCCTTTGCAACGATTTAAGCTCTTAGTCATCTCTAAGTCTAACTATGACTTATGACATAATTACGGCATAATTTACTCTAAGCAGTCTAAGAGTCTATTTCACTTTGCAGGTACAGTTTTTGTTATTTGGCAGGTTAGGTTCTGCTGGCTTTCATTCAGAACCTTTCTTGGACTTAATAGCTTTGGGTCAGTTCAGACTGCTTGTACTCACAACCTGGCTCCTCTAGCACCTTGTGTTGTGACTTCGGGAAGGAAACATGTTCTTCCTCTGCCTGTGTCTTCCTCTCTGAAAAGTGCCAGGGAGGTAGGGCAGTAGGTGTCATTGTGAGGATTTCATAGCTACTTGCTGGTCCTGGCCTGTACTCAACACTCAGTCTTTAGCAGGTGTTGTTGACATTGTTATCACCAAAGGGAACACTCTAGAGTCAGTATTTCAGAGTTAGAGGAGAGCACAATGATTCATCAAGGCATACTAGAATCCCAGGAGGTGCTTTGTAAAATTCCCTCTTCCTGAACTGCCCCCCAAGACCCAGTGAATCAGAAGGGGATCTGGGAATCAATTCTATTAGCAAGCAATACAGACAATTGTCATGTGCATGTGTCTCTTGTCTGAACCCCAGCAAGTGGTCTCCAGGCTTCTCCTTGAACACCTCCTGGAGAGCTTACCATCACTGGAGGCATCCCCTTTTGAACACCTCAGGCAATATGGAAGTTTGTTTTCACATTGACCAAAGAGGAAGAGGCTGCCTTTGGCAATAAGGAGGAAGAATAAGGTAATGGAAAGAGGACAAGTGTTGAAGTCAGAAAGAAATGGCCTTAAAGTCCACTCCAGCACCTGTTAGCTTTGTGACTCTGGGCAAGTGACTTGCTCTTCTCTTCTCCCTTTCATCTTCTAAATGACAGTTTTTCCTATCCTCCAGTCTTCTCCTAGCCTCCCTACATAAGACCTCAGCTTCCCTTACACTTCAGCCATGTGCCCAGACTCTGCCACTGCCCAGTCATATAATACCCAAAGATGTATACGGTTCCCCAGGATTGGTTCCGTGCCAGGAATGCATCAGGGCCAGCCAGGGCTGGGAGAATAGACCAGAAAGTCAAGCAGTGAGCCATAGGGAAGGGAGGGGAAAAGACTCTGGCATACCAAATCCTCATCCTTCACCAACATGATCATTTGGCCAAGCTGACCTCTGGTTCTTACAGTTCTTAGATTGAACCCTGGCTGTGTTTCTTTGGAGTTAGGACTAGGAGTGATTGTAGTCATCTTGACCATACCCCCCAGGACACTGAATGAGTTCCAAGCCAACTCTCTCTCCTGGTCACTTTGTCCAGATGCTGGGACCACAGCTTTCTGGAGGGTAGTAGAACCGGAATGAAGGTTGTGCCCTGCTTACCCACACAGAGGTGCAGAGTCCATCCCTGTTACCCCAGCCCAGATGCAGGATGTCCCCATACCAACAGTGCCTGGTTCATTCTCAGGCATTGGTCATTTTCAGTCTAGAAGCAAGCACTCTTCTCCTATTAGGTGGGTCAGAAAGATAAATGCAAAGGTTTTGAGACCTGATGCTTCAACCTGAAGATCCCTATGACTAGGCATATGACTTCCAAAAGTCTGTTTCCTCTCTGAGCATCAGTTCCTACTTCTCTAAAATGGGGATATAAGTAAAACATCATTGGATTGCAGGAAGGATTAGGTGATACTTAACATCCTAAAGGGATGTGTCAGCCCCTTGGGAGTGGGGAGCATGTTCCAACTGATCTGCTGATGAATGATTGAGTTCTCACCCTACCACCCATGAGGGCAGAGCAACCAGCCCACCCCATCACCCCCCTATCAACCCCCATGCGACCTGCAGTTCAGATGAACATGTTGCCACTCCCCAATCTCTGTATACTTGCCAGATTTATTCTGGGGCAAATCTAAATAGCATGTCAAAGGAAATTTGAATTTAACAGAGGAAATGTGAAAGTCTAAAAGAACCAACTTCCATTTTCTAAGCTTTGATTACAGGTCTCAGTTCAGTTGTCTTCCAGTTTCATAAACTTGACTATTGTTTTCAATTCAGCAGAGTTAGTGTGGTCAGGTCTGTAAGAGAATCATCTGAGAACTTGTTAGAAGTGCAAGTTCTTAGACCCCACCCTGCCCTACTACTAGAAGTCACTTAAACTCTGGTGGTACAGCCTAGCAGCCTGTGTTTTAACAAGCCTTCTCAGAGCTTCTCATGGCTTCCGTTTGAGAATGCTGGTCTAGATGTTAGCAGGGTGCTCCCCTCCCTTCTTTACCCTTGGTGGTTTTCAGGTCCAGGTGACCACTCCTGGCTCTCTAGCCTTACATTTCCAGCACTTCCACAGTTTAGAGACAGCAGCAAGAGAATGACTTATGGCTATTCCAGAAGACTCATCTCATCCATGTATGCCTATGGTTATAATGACACATTGTTCAAAGAATATTTATTAATCTTCCATATAGGAACAATGTTTAAAAATATTTTTGATCTGTGGTTGCTCAAATGTTGGATGCGAAACCCAAAGATATGTATTTCAAAGTCACACGGTTGCATCAGTACTCCAGGTTTCTATCCATGCCCACCAGTTCTTTCTTGCCTTCCCTCATTCCTTCCTCCATGTAAGAATCCTGGCTCCCAGCAACATCAGTACATGTACTCATTCACTCATCCCATAATATATCCAAAATACTTTCTGAATTGCTTTGCTCCAACCACCACAAAAACAAACCTCCTCAGAGAACTTCAGGATTTGTTTGCTGTTCTACCACCCTGACTGCTCTGCAGTGGTTGGTGTTTATTTGAAATGTGCTTGGATTCTTTGGTTGCAGTCTGCCTTTAAGACCCTACCTTCCCCATCCTTGTTGATTTAGTTTTTTTTTTTTTGAATTTGTTAAAAAAAAAAAATGTGTTTCCTAAAGGGAGAAATACACAAGAAGTATACTCAGAAAAGTGAAAAGTGTCCTTCCCTCCCATATCTTTTAGTTTTTTATTATAATAAATACTAATTCTTATTAATTGTGCAAAGCAATAGGCTTCACTGAGATATTTGCATACATGCATATATCCTGCTTTAATCATTTCCACCTTCCCTGCCCTCTCTTACCAGTGCTGTTCCATTTCCCAATACTCCCTTTTATACATTCAGGTCTTTATTTTTTAGTTTCCCCATAGGAGAGAAAACATGCAATATTTGTCTTTCTGCATCTGGCTTATTTCGCGTAGCAGGATTTCTTCCACTTCCAAAACTTTTCTTTCTTTCTTTCTTTTTCTTTTTTTCTTATTTTTTTAAATTTTTTTTTTTTTTTTTTTTTTTTTTTTTTTTTTTGGTACCAGGGTGCTGTTTAACCATTGAGCCACATCCCCAGCTCTTTTTATTTTTTATGTAGAGACAGGGTCTCACTAGGTTGCTTACAGTCTCGCTAAGTTGCTGAGGCTGGCTTTGAACCTGAGATCCTCCTGCCTCAGCCTCCTGAGCCACTGGGATTACAGGTACATGCCATTATGCTACAAGCAGTTCTATCATTTTTCTACATAATATGAATAGCTATCTATAATAGTTATTCTGACTGAAGTGAGGTGGAATCTCAATGTACTTCTTAAAATTTTTTTATTTGTTCTAATTACTTGTACATGACAGTAGAATGCATTTATACATTTTGATAGATCATACGTAGAGTGTAATCTCATTTTTCTGATTATACATATTATAGGATCACATCAGTCATGCAGTCATACGTGTATATGAGGTAATAATGTCTGTTTCACTCTACTATCATTTCTTCCCCCATATCCCTACCTCTCCCTTCCCTCTCTACCTAATATAAAATAACTATTCTTCCCTATCCCCACCCCTTATCCTTATTGTGAGTTAGCTTCTGCATATTAGAGAAAACATTCGACCTTTGTTTTATTGGGTTTGGCTTATTTCACTTAGCATGATATTCTCTAACTCTGTCCATTTACCAGCAAATGCCAGAATTTCATTCTTCTTTAAAGGTAATATTCCATTATGTGTGTGTGTGTGTGTGTGTGTGTGTGTGTGTGTGTGTATTATATATCACATTTTCTTTATCCATTCATCTGTTGAAGAGCATCCAATGTACTTTCGATTTGCATTTCCCTGATAACTAAAAATATAGAGCATTTTTTCAAAAAGTTTTTGACCATTTGTACTTTTTTTTTTTTTTGGTGATACTTGGGGTTGAACCCAGGTATGCTCTACCACTCAACTATATCCCCAGCTCCTTTTTATTTTTTATTTTGAGACAGGGTCTCACTAAGTTGCCCAGTCTGGCCTTGAACTTGCAATTTTCCTATCTCAGGCTCCCAAGTTATTGGGATTATAGACATGTGCCACCATACCTGATCATTTGTATTTCTTCTTTTGAGAAGTGTCTATTCAGATTTTTTGCCCATTTTTTTTAGTGGACTACTTGTTTTGATGTTAAGTTTTATGATTGGGACTGCCCAGGAGAGTACAGCATCCCCCATGCATAGAGAGCAGACACTGCTGTTGCCATGGGGGAATTGCAGTTCTCAGATGTGCCAGGTCTTCTAAGTTTTTCTGAGGAAAGCTAGAACTATGCTTGACCTTTGTGTTATGTTTCCAATTTTTAAATGTTGGCAGCATTTCCAAACTATGTGGTCCAAAGAAAACACTCCTGCTGGCTGACTTAGGCCTATAGCCCTCAGTGTCTCACCTCTGCTTTAGAATCTCAGAGGCAATTGCTTCGGTCACCTGCATCCTCTTAGTCCTCCAAATTCCAAAGGACAAATTCCCTGAACTCTCAGTTTCAGGTCATGTTTCATAAGGACCTTAAAATTCCCTAATGGCCTAATTGGTAATTTATTTCAATTGAGACTCTGAAACTCTGACTAACCATTGACAGGTACTTTCTCGATGATCAAGTTGATTTAAAAGATAATTTTTAAGAAATTGCCTTGATTTTTTGAGGAGTTAATGGTATATTCTTTGGGAAATTGATGCTTTGGATCAGGCTGTATCTGGGTTAAAATTCCAGCTTCACTACCTATATTACTTGGGTAAATGATAACCTCTCTGAGCTTCCCATTTTGTCATCTGCAAAATGGTTACTGATTGGTTAATTTGGGTAAGGACATTTACATATATTACTATTATATTGCTATCTTGTACAATTAAATTCTCAGGGAGTAAAAGTTTCTATTAGAAGCCAGTGTAATTAAAACATTTAATCATAATGTTGTAAAATAACCTTAGGAACCTTTTATGTATTTAATTTTAGAATTTAGAAAACACACTTTCTTCAGAAGTTCCATCATGAATAAAGCATGTTGCAGTTGAGAAGTGAGAAAAAGGAGAGAATAGAGAGGGTGAGGGGATGAACTTCAGGGGTATCTGCACCTGAGGGAGGTCTTAGGGTCAACTTTCAGTGCCCAAGTTCTCTTGGGTGTAAGATGACTTATTGGGGCTGGGGTTGTGGCTTAGTGGTAAGGTGCTCACTTAGCACTGATGAGGCCCTGGGTTTGATTCTGAGTACCACTTAAAAATAATAATAATAATAATATTTTTTTAAAAAGATGTCTTATCACCCATTTTAACTTTTTTGCCTATTGCTGATTTCCCGGTATCCAGCACATCCACAGATAAAGAAATGTTTGTTATTTAAATTAGTTAATGAACAAATAAAGTGTGTAGTGCGATTTCATCTGGCTAGGATGTCCTTTGGCTGGACAACTCTGTTGGGGTGGTGGTGCAAAGGGAGACAGTGCTGGCTTCACCAGTGCACACCCCACCCCATCGCACAGCACCCACACTTGAGAGGGACCTGTGCTTGATTTCATTCTCTGCTGTCACTGTCTAGAAAATTCTGAATAATTTTTTAACAAGGGGTTCTTCAAATTATGTAGACAGTCCTGATCAGAGATTTTTGTCAGTAAAACACAGAAATGTCAGCATATACATCAGAGGAACAAACTCACAGCCCCTGGAACTAATAGAATGTTTTTGACCCACAAAGTGACTTTTTCCCCCATATAAATAAGCATTGTTTTGATGGGCACGTGCCTGTAATCCTAGCGACTAGGGAGACTAAGGCAGGGAGCTTGTCGTTCAAAGCCAGCCTCAGCAAAAGCAAGGCGTTAAGCAAGACAGTGAAACCCTGTCTCTAAATAAAATACAAAAACAGGGCTGAGGATGGTGGCTCAGTGGCCTAGTGCTCTGAGTTCAATTCCTGGTACCCCCCTTCCCCCAAAATAAGCTTTTTATTTAGAATAGGTTTAGATTTATGGAAAAGTTGTGAAGATAGTTCAGGAAGTTCCCATGTCTCCCTCACCCAGTTTCCCATTTTGGTTAAATCTTACGTTACGTTTACATTTGTCACAACTAGGAAACGAACATAGGAACATTACTATGACCAGACTACATCGTGTTCAGATTTTGCTAGCTTTTCCCTATCGCCCTTTTTTGCTCCTGTACTCCATCCAGGATACATAGGACATTACATCGAGTCCTCACATCTCCCCAGGCTCCTTCACTGTGATGTTTTTCTCAGACAGTCCCTGTTTTTGAAGAACCTGAGAATTTTAAGGAACGCTGGTCAGATGTTTTGCAGAATGTTCCTCATTTGGGGTTTGTCTGATGTTTTAATTTTGATAGTGAGACAGGACTGTTATGTTCTGGGAACAGAGACCACAGAAGCAAAGCAGGTTTTCCTCACATGGTCTCAGAGGTATGTGCTGTAAACCTGACGTATCAGTACTGGTGTTAGCTGTGACCCCTCGGCCAAGATCCTGTTTGTCAGGTTTCTCCCTGTTGAAAGCAAGTCATCATGTGTAGCCCACATTCAAGGGCCCCGCCTCCTCAAGAGGACAGTATATACATAAATAATTAGAAATTCTGCTGTGCAGGGAATTTGTCAATTTCTCATTTGTTATTCAACCATTTATTTATATCAGTGTAGGTTCGTGGATATTTATTTTATACTTTGGGTTATGATCCAGTGCTACTGCATTTCTTTAGTTCCTCAGATGGTCCCAGCTTTGGCCATTCTCCTTCATATTTGTCTCCAGCGTTCTTTGACATGCCCCCGTCGTTTGTGTTTTTATTGAGTACTTCCTTATGTTCTGGCACTGTGAGGTGTTCATGCCATTTTTTATATTTCTTACTCCAGTTCTAGAATGATCCATTTCTTCAAGGAATCCCAAATCCTTTTACTAAGAATGGTCTTAGAAACAAAGATCTGGACTGTGCACATGCTCATTACTACCAGAGTGTTGTTTCCTTTTTTTATTTCTTAATTTACTTTTTTAAAAATTAAGCTGGCATCTTATAGTTGACTTCCAGGCTGAGTTAAATATATGAAAGTCACATTAAGTAAAATGTTTGAAAAAATGTTTCAATATTTTTGAATTAACCAACACAACCATGAGAAGACTTCACATAGGAATCTAGACTTCTGGATTCTCTTGAAGACCAGGGGGTCTGGCAATCCTGGACCCATTTTCCAGCTGCGTAGCCATTAGCTAAGGCTGAGAGGCTTTTTTCTTTGCTTTATAACACTCAATACTCTTCCTTGTATAATTCCTGTGTACTCCCTAGATTATCAAAGTGCATGCCACTCCTATACTAAACCCAGCCTACGTGACTCATGTATGTTCCTTTGTAATCCCTGAAAGTTTTTGAAATTGTGATTCCTGGTTCAAACATAATCAAGTAAATCATTTACTTAGATGACACAGTTTAGTCCATGAATGTGGGTCAACACTGACCCATGGTCAGATTTTAGAACATTTCTGGTCTCATTTGGATACAATCAACTTACCTTCCTTGGATCTTACATGCATAAGCAGGCAGAGTTGGCCTGGAACTTCCTTGTCAAGATTCCCTTTCTTAGAACCCTTCTGTCTGCAGAAGATCCCCCAACAGTTATATTCCAGCTTCAGATTAACTTCTCCCTGTCACTGTTCACTTCTGGATCAGCAAAGCACCCCTCAAGTTGGGTTCCAATCATCATTCTTACTGGATCCTCCCACGTTCCTTAAGAGGATCAATTACTCTTTCTATCTTCTCTCTTATCCCTTTCTCTCTCCATTATGTATCTCAGGGTTATTTATCCATCAATCCTGGCTTGTCATAAACTTTACAAACTCTGGAAAACCACATGTTTTACACCTTTCTATTTAGATGAAAGTAGGCACTTGAATATTAGTAAATATGCAATGCAAATTCTGGAAGGAGATGCTTCTGTGATGGGCTGACAGATCTGGCTCCATGGGAATGTTATGGGCCAGACTATGGGGGAAATGTCTGGACAGACTCCATTTTGCTCTGAGACTCCATGTTATATAGGAAATAAGCTTCTCCCATGGGAACACCCCCTGCGTACCCATCAACAATTTCTTAGCTTCTCCCATGGGAGCACCCCGCCTCTGTGCCCATCATCAGTTGCTTAGCATGACATGTTTAGCAATGCAAAATGACAATTCTTATGGAATGAAAAATTGCTCTCTTTTGATTCCTATTGCTCCTAAACAATGTACCATGTGGACGGTGATCGTGTGGATGTTAGTAACCATTCTTCAGTTTGTACCTAGGCAAGGGTCATTTTGACTTACTTCTCCCTCTGTTAATAATCTCATGATGTTAATTTGTAATTTTGAATCATAGCAACAGACACTTATGATTGATGTGATTTTTGGTATAAGAACCCCTACAACACTATGGTCAGGGCTGTTCTCCCAATAGCCATTTTTGGGGGCATTGTGTGAGACAGTCAGCAGGCCAGCTTAATAAAGACTCTCATATTTGGACTTCTCAGATATTGAAGACATGTCTTCAATATCAGTAAAAACCTGATGGAAAGATGCATTTTCTTTGATCTGTAAAGAGATAAATGTGTATTTTCACTGTATATCCAGGTGAATGTGGGCCTATTGCAGTTCCTTGGGAATCTTTCCATAGAGCAATGGTTACAGACTGTGACTCAAGGGCCACTGCTGGGAGTTGGAAAAAGTAATGGGAACCCAAACAGATGAAGCTCTTCATCACCCCCACATCACTGTGGTCTGTGTGGTCATTTGTTCATTTATTCACTGTCTTAGTCCACTTGAGCTTCTATAACAAAAATACTTTAAACTGTGTGGCTTATATACAACAAATGTTTATTTCCATAGTTCTGGAGACTGGAGAATCTAAGATCAAAGCACTGGCAGGTTCAGTGTCTGGTGAGGGCCCTCTTCCCAGTTCAAAATGGCAGTCTTTTTGCCACAACATCGCATGGGGGATGGAAAAGGGACCTCCTTTAATAGAGGCACTAATACCATTTGTGAAATTTCTGCTTTTGTGACCTAATCATTCCCCAAAGGTCCCACCTCCTCATATCATCAACTTATAGCTTGGAATTTCAACAGAAAAATTTGAGGAAGATTATAAACATCCAGTCCATTGCTTTCACCTGGCAAATACTTATTGAAAACTACCGTGTTCTGGCCTGTATTAGATGCCAGGGATGTAACCATGAACACACTCATTCCTTGACATTACAAAATGTTTAGTCTACTGGGAAACAAACAGAAAAGACTATAAAACAATGTGTTAAGTATCATTATGGGAGAAGTACAGGGTGTTATGACATGCCTAACTTGTCTGAGGGTGTGGTGGGCAAGGAGGACTTTCTTGAGGAAGTGATAGCTTAGTTGAGGTTTGAATAACAAGTGGGAGTTAGCCATACAAAAAAGAGAAGTTGAGGAAGAAGCTTCCAGCTGCCAATCCTCCTGCATGTGAAGACACCCAGAAGGGAGCACACCAGAGGATCTTAGCTCCAGGTGTCTGCGTGCAACTTGAGATCCAGAAATGATGGTGGACAGATGCAAGTGTGTGAATTTGTTAAATAGTTTTGATTTTACCTTGGAGGAAGTGGGAAGTTGCTTTATTGTTTTATGCAGCAAGACAGATTTCCTGGTTAGATTTGCATATTAGCACATCCCATACTTGCCAGTATGAAATTGGAGACTAGAAATTGGATTAAAAGAAGGAAGCTTAGTTTCTGGAGAGCCACATAAGCCAGTCAGGAGATGATGGTAGATTGAGCTAGGAAAGGGGCCACAGGGGTGGAAGGAAATTTATAAGCTAGAAACTATTTAAGTAAGAGTTAGTACTAATTGCCCTTCACATAATGGGAGAAAGATTTTGCTGGCGAATAAAAAAGTTTTATTTATGAATATGCTCACAATATGATATCCAAGATAAGGAATCTAGGTCATTTTCAAATTCTAGGGCTCAGGATCAAACAATTGGTTCTCCAGCCTATCTTGAAGTTCACTAACATCTTGTTATCAGCTTGCTCCATCTCATGCATTTGGCCATTTGATTTTTGGCAAACTGGGCAGGTTTGCATGAGTGAGTGGCTTTTGTTGTCGGTCCACAGTGAACACCTTTCTCAGGTTTTCTTGGGTCTTTCTTAATCAGCTTCCACCTCCATGCTCATGCCATGTGAGAGAGGCAAGAGGGTGAAGGCAGCCATTCTGGAGAGGAGCGTGAGGAGAGCCTCTCTGGTGGCTGAGAAGTGGCACTGAGGAGCAGCAGGAAGTGTGACAATCAGGCACACTGTATTTACAGTCGCTCCTTTGGGTGGCTGAAATAGCACTTCCTGTTCCTGGAAAATAGCACGTCTGGAAGAATTAACAACCCGTTTAGAACAGATAATCACAGGTTAATCTCTTTTCCTTTCTTTGAGTCCAACCACCACGATAGGCTGGAGGGTATCACAGGGGAGCCGAGGAAGGGCAGAGGAAGGGAGGTGGAGAACAGAGTAGTTACCAGTTTATTTCTAACCATTTGCAGCTGTCAGTTTGTTTAGGGACCTTTTTATTTTCAAGGCAGAGGAACAAAGTCTTGCTGCATGGGATTGTTTTCTTTGGCATGATGAACAGACACTTTCTTGAAGAACACATTGAGATAACACAAAACATCTGCTAGAAAGAATCAGTCCTCTGCAGCTGAATTCATCAGCATCAGGAAGAGCATGAGGCTTCTTTTGATAAATATATACATGTAGATAGTTATATTTTGCAAGAGGTGGGGAATGGGAATATGCATATGAAGGAGAAGGAAAGTAAACTAAGAGGAGGGGACTGCGTATTTTTAAGAAACATCTGTGTTCGTTTTCTTCCCTCGTGATCCAGTTGCATTTTGTTTTGCAAGGATTTTGGAAATGGTGTGTTCTCAGCCACACTGCCAGGGGAGGTCTGTTTTCTTTTCCCACGTGTGTGGGATGTTGTTTTTATTCATGAGCTATTGAGAATGAGTGATTTTTATGACTCGTAGAGAGGTTTTCACAAGTATACTTTTGTTACTGGACTCCAAAAACAGAAAGGACAGTGCACATGCTCTCAGATGTGAATAGCAGTTTAAAGGAGAAAAGTGGACATTTCCTGTTGCTGTTACTGATGTGCCATCAGGGGTCCCCAAAAGATCTGCCATGCATTAGGTTTTGTTATGTGTCATGTGGAAACTCCCAAGACATCTCACATAAAGTTCCCATATTTTGCATTTCTTCCCATGTGATTTCCAGGAAAGAGTTTGTCCTTTGAGGAAAAGGCAGCTTCACTTCCTGTTCCACTTGTCCTCGCCTGGTGCCATGATGAGGAAGAGCCATCTTTAAGGCAATAATAGCATCACCTGCCACTCACTGGATTCCTCTATGTGCCTGTGGCACAGTGCTTCAGTCACCTGAAGCTAGGTATCAGTGTCACTATTCCTCACATAAGGAAACTGAATCTCTCAGAGGTTAGCAAATTTGCTCAAGGGCAAGCAAGCATGGAAGTCCAGCTGGAATCTAAACCCAAGTATAAACATGCCAGAGCTAGATACTTAACGACTGTCCTTAACCCTGGCATGATCATTTGGGGAAGTAAAAACCAGACTACCCTTTTCTACCTTCGTCTTTTAACAAGTTTTGTTTCCCTAATTCTGAAAATTGGATTGGAGCAAGATAAAGGAGCCATGTGGACTCGCAAAGCTTCCTGGCAGAGTGGAAAGAGCAGAGGCTCTGGAATCATACAGACTTGACTTCAGATCCCTTTCTATCACCTCTGAGCTGTCTAAGTCCTAAGTTTTCCCCTTGGTCTCTCTGAGCTCTGATTTCAGATAAGGTAAGCAGATGGCAGAGAAACTCAACTCTCATTGCCAAAGAGAGCAAGTATTGATTTCACACCTGTCCCACTCCAGGCTTCCTGCTGGGCACTGAGGGGACAACTGTGAGGACTGACCCAGACCCTGGGCTCACGGAGAGTGAAGGCTGGGGAGAGGGGTGCAGAGACCTGAGCCTAGGATGCCCACAAATACCACTTGTGATCTGTGCTCAGGAAGATTTCAGGAGCAGGGAAGCAGATGTCAGAGAAAGAACCTGAATGTGGAATGAGGGAAGACTGAGCTGAGCTCTAAAGAAAGAAGAGGCATTAATTAAGGCAACGGGAGGGGTGGGATACCTTCCAACTGCTTGCAGAACTTGGGGTGTTTGAGGGCAGTTTTCTGGATCCGTGGAAACAAGTCCCTAAACTCCTTACATCCAAAGCCCAGGTTCAGCCCAGCACTGACCACAGGCCAGAGTCTCATTGGCAAACATCAGTTGTTCTCTTCAGAGGGAAAGAGAAAACCATGAAAACAGAACTGAGCAGCTCATCGCTCAGAATCATCCCCCAGGTCTTGTCTGACTTTGGGCCCTTTGTCATCTGAAGCATTTCCACATTGTATAAGGGACTCTCCCTTTGTGGTCTCCGTAACAGGATAAAAGTAATAACACAAGCCACATGGACAACTTACTTCCTTTCTAGAATGCCCCAAAAGGAAGAATTGAATGGGGCTCTAGAGGCCTTAATGAAAAGGAGGGAAGAAGAGAGATAGAGGAAGCAAGAAAAATGAATCGAAGCTGAGAAATTACTGAATTTTTGTTTAATTTCATTGAGGAAAAAGGAGATTTACTAAGTCAGAGATGAGAGCATATCCACATGTGGGCCCCAGAGAAATTATTATATTCCATGCTCAATTTAGCTCTGTCACTGAATGCAGCTTAGAGGTCAGAAAACTGTGGTTAGACACATGCATAAACTCTGCAGGGCTCTGTCAGATAGATGCTGGCTTCTGACTGAGGACCAAGTTCTGCTTCCAGAGAGCCCCCAGGCCCACTCTTACCTTCCCCTCCTCCTCCACCTCAGCTCTGAGGCCTGCCTCCTCCTCGTCTTCCCACAATCTCTAGTCCTGCCTCGGATCTAATTGTTAAGCAATTTCCTGCTGGAACCTCATGTGAGCGACTGGTTTGGATTCTGACCTCTTCCCAAGTGTTTTGGTTGCCTGGACCCATTCTGTAATCTGAGCTCAACCTGACCCTGTTTTAGGTACATTAACTCCACTTCAGTACTGACTCATCCACTAGACCAAGCCACACCACTTGACCTAGGGTCCTCCGGGCCTCAGGTCATCTTCCTACACCTGGATGCCTATCACTTCCTTGTGGAGCACTCATCTGGACACATTTCCTCATTTCAGGCCAACTTCTTGGAGTCTGAAATTTCCCAGCTTTAATCTGAGAGTCACAGAATGTCCTGAGGGTGAGAAAGAGTAAGGGTGAAGGGCATGCTCCAAGACTCAGTAAGTGACTGCAAATCACTTAAAGACTTCTGGTCAGATGCTTTCTATATTATTGATTCATATCTAACTGTCTGGAATTATTGTCATCAATCTTTCTGTGTAGTTGGGGTTCTAAGTCTGAATGCTAAGTCTGGTCAAAGTCTAACTCCAAACTCTTAGGATATCTTATTTCAGTTAATATTGTCTGGCATTAACTTTCCAAAGGAGTACAGTGACTGAAAATTAACTCTCACCCCCTGAGAAACTAGACCCAAAGGAGAAAGGAGATTTTAATGATAAAAAGAGGAGTTTCAGATTCTTTCTTCCCACCCGTAAGCTGGATCAAAAAGATTCTTTATCACAGAGTTCTCCTCTCAAAAGCAGTATGCAGCCTTCCAAGCCAGGACTATATCAAGACTGGCAAAAAGCTATCATTTCTGCTGTGAACTTTTTTCCTCTCCCAAATAGGAGATGATGGATTCATGTCTTGACTAAATAATGCCACTGCTCTTTTCTGATTCAATTTCGATATGACATAGTCCTGACTTGTCTGTACCAGGTACTTTTAAAGGGTAGAATCAAAGTATAAAACATTCTTTTTGTTCAGAGTACTTATAGCAATACATAAGTATGTAAGTATGAGAAAATAATGCAAAGCAGAATATAACCCAGTGTTTAATTGAGTACCTGCCACTCTAAGTTCCTGCAAGTTCAGAATTGATGTATTAATACCAAGACTGCTCTCCTGGAAATAAACGTATAGGAGGAATTTAATCCCAAAGTATATTGCAAAGAACATTTGGTCCATGGGATATTAAAATAGTTCACAATATAGTGCTTACCATCTGCAAGGCATTAAGCAAAGCCTTTTATATGCATATGTATTCAATCTTCACAAGAACTTCTTGAGTGACAGGTAACAGTACTATATCCTGGGTTTTTTGGGATGAGGAAACTGAGGTTTAGGATGACTAAACCATTTGCATATGGCTACATTGTTATTAAGTGGTAAAGCCAGAAATAAAACCTGAGTAGTTTGATTATAGACTGTGTTAAACCAACAGGTATTATGGGGAGAGGGATTTTTTGCTACAGGTATTCTGAGATCCTTTACTACACTTGGCTATATCATAAACTTTTATGAAAGCAGCATTTTTGCAAATATGTTTGAACTCATGACCCTGTCTTTTCAGCCAAGAATTTCCCAGGATTATGATTTTTTTTAAAAAAAATACATCTTGAGGAATCCTAAAGTATAGGACACAGAGTATATTCTATGCTCAAAAGAGGTGGAGGGTGGAAGGAGGGGCTTGGCCCTGGTCATGATGAAGGCAAATGGTGCCCTATAGGGACCACACACTGCCTTTGGCTCACCATACCCCACCACAAACACACGGCTCATATTCAGGCTGCGGTTGTCAATAGCCAGGCGTCCATTCAGATAACCTATTAGCTTTTCATCTTCTTACTATATTTTTTTTAAAAACAAACACAAAAATTTTTTGAGCTTCTTCTGCAGATAAGCTAAGGGAGATCATAAAATGGTGTCTCAATCATGTGTTCCCTGACACCATGCAGCCGAAAGGCACAGGATACGCATGAGCTTGAGCTCTGATCTCTCTTCTGTCTCCTTTAGCTGTGTGGCCTGAAGCAAATGTGCTTTAGCTGAGCTAAGCCTCAGGTTCCTTGTTTTGAAATACTGAAATAACAATGCCACTGCTCTGCTCATGGTGTTTCTGGAATTAATTGACACGCATACATATCTCAGGATCACTCAGTGTTCCCTTTTCTGTGGCTGTTTAATGGAGACTGGATACTTCTTTGTAGCACCACGAAGAAGACAGAAATCTCAGATCAGCCAATATTCTATCACTGAAGGGATTGGGTCAGTGGATTGACTCTTGCCTTACCTTGCTGCCATAAGGTCCGTTACACAGGATGAGAAATTCTAGAATCTTCCAGGGAGTGAGGGGTTCACACAGGTTATTTATATCTGGGGAATGAGCCCTTCTATTTCCCATCTTCTGAAGAGGTTTATTTAAAACACACACACACACACACACACACACACACACACACACACACACACACACACACACACCTGACTGTCTAGAAGGCAGCAGAGAAAGGGAGTAAAGGGCTAACATAGTTTACAAACTATAGAACTGGCCCCTGAGTAATCAAACAAATTTCTCAAATGCCTGTAGCTCTCCTATTTTGAACCCTAGACTCTGTGACCTGGTCCTATCTCTAGCTTAGTGGAGAACCCCCAGTGACCGCAGACTCCCTAGAATGCCCAACCGCTTCTCAGCTTTCAGAATTGGCTGGGGTGATGGTAATGCCTGCTGAGCCTGTCTTGACTTGAGCCACTTTCCACTTTCACTCTTAGAGAGCAAAGCACACATAAGGGAAGGGACAGTGTAAATCCGGCCCAACTATGTAGCCAGAACCAAGGGATTCTGAGCCTGGGGTTCTACACTTTTCATTACTGTGACCAAAACACCTGACAGGAACACCTTAGAGGAGGAAAAGTTTACTTTGGAATTACAGTTTCAAAGGTTCCATCCATGGTCAGTCAACTCCATTGCTTTTGACTGAGGTGAGGCAGAGCATCATGGTGGAAGGGGCAGAGGAAAGCTGCTCAGTTCATGGTGTCCAAGAAATAGAGAACAGGGGGAGGGGCCAGGACACATATAGTCCAATTGAGTGCCCCCCGGTGACATACTCCACCTGCCTACAGTTACTACCCAATAGTCCATTCAAATTACTAACCAATGAAATGGAATTAGTTCACTGATGAGTTTACAACTCTCATAATCCAGTCTTTTCACCTCTGAACATTGCTGTTACCTAACACATGAGCTCCTTGGGGGACATTTTTAGATCCAAACCAGAATACCTACTTACCCAGGAATTCAGATAGAAAAAAAAACAAAGTAAAGCTTAGTTCCAAAGTTCCCACAAAGGATCAGGCACATCTTATGTATTGTTATAAGAATACTACAAAGTAAATATGTTTATCAATTTTATAATAAAATAGATTGATGATACAACTTGCTGATTCAGCCAGTAAATAGAAGGGCTAGGATTTTAAACTAGGTCTTCCAGATTCCAAAAGCAACGTCTCTCAATCACACTGAAGTCATAATCTAAAGGGAAGCGGTGAGGGCAAACACTGTCGAAGTTATGGACAAGGTCAGAGACCCGGTAAGGAACAGAGGACAGAGCCCAGGGGTTCAGAGCTGAGCAGAGGCAGGGATGGGGAAAAAAAGCTTGGGAATAAGCATCTGGACGGATGCAGCAATTGCTATGGGCATCCTCTGCTTGCCTAGATTTTGCCTCAGTTGATCAGCTCATGGAGTGCAGGCACTGTCTTTGGGACCAGGCAGAGGGACTGGCATAGCTGGAACTCCCTATGTCCCCTGGCAGCTGGTGAGCCTCCACCAGACTGGAGCCAGTGGAAGTGAATGGTGAGCACACCTGAGGGAGAACCAGTGGCCCAGAAAGGAAGGGCTGTGGAGTTGGAGATATGTGGTAGAGCCTAGAGCAACCAGCACTAGGCTTCAGGGCACTGGGGCTTATGCCTTTGAAGTCAGGCTACCTGGGTCTAAATTCCTCCTCTCTGCCTGCTAGGTGACCTGGAGCAGCTGCTTGATTTTCCTAAGCCTATTTACTCATCTGTGAGATGGAAATAATAATTAAAGGGCTGTTCTGAGAGCTCTATCAGCACTTACCAGGCTCTTGGCATGGGCCCTAGAACATAGTAAGTGCTCAGTAAATATTAGCTTTCACTGTTTAAAACAGTCCCAGGTTCATGGTGGTAAGGCCTGGGAAAGAAAAACACATTTTCCTTTGTAGGCTGCAGAGTATATTAACTGACTTTCTCTTGCTTCTGGATGTGACTTCCAATGCTGTGAATGTTTTTTGGGCCATTCTCTTCCCATCCCCTTTCATGTGTATACTTATCTTTCTGTACCACTGAAGGGTAAACCTCAGCCCAGTGCAGTGGCACACACCTGTCATCCCAGTGACTCCGGAGGCTGAGGCAGGAGGATCATGAATTCAAAGCCAGCATCAGCAACTTAGTAAAACTATGTCTCATAAAAAATAAAAAATAAAAAGGGCTGGGATGTGGCTCAGTAGTTAAGTGCCTCTGGATTCAACCCTGGTACCAAAAAAAAGTAAGCCTCAGGTGCCCCGTTTTGTGGTTCCTGTAACCCGGCAAGAGAGCCAGCCACATTCTAGATGTACTCGTACTCTGGATTTTAGAATCAAACTGACTTGGTTCACATCCCAACCCTGCCACTTTTTAGCAAGTTGAATCATGCTTCAGAGTCTCAAGGTTGGTCATCTGTGAAATGGGACTACTGAGATCTACCTCACAGAAAGGTCGTGAAGATTAACATTTTCAACCTTCTGGCAGGAGTTGCAGCCTCGCCTCCCGAAGCCAGCACACCCTTCTTAGCAGGAATTCCATCACCTCCGGAACTCGGCTCCGGGGAAGGCTCCAGACCCTACCCTAACTGCAGCAGTGGTTCAGCAGCCCTGGACCAATAGAGAAAGCCCACAGGCTGGGCAAGTGGCCGCCCTCCACCTTCCCCCTGCTTTTTCTCACCCTCACGCTCACACCCCTGCTTCTGTTGCCCAGAGAGTCAGCTGCCAAGCCTTGCCTGAGACTCTCCCTGGGTTCATTTGATACATTGCCACCTTGTTTTTAAAGAAAAGCCAGTATCAGTGTGGGGTCCCTGGGGAGGAAGATCCTGTCACTGCCGACTGCCAGATGTGTTCCATCTCTCTTCCTGCCCTAGGGATCCCAGGTGATCCTCTGACAGACTTTCACAGCAGGCAACTGCCTCAGGTCCCCATGGAGGCAAGGACAGCAAAACTCCAAACTTCCTGGGGACCTGGAGCATGCCCTGAGCAGAGCTCTGCAATTCTGCTGAAAAGGCTGGTCATTGTCCCTGTTTTCTTAATGAGGAAATTCTCAGCAGCTAGATGCTCCTGACCTTACAGAGAGAAGGGAGTCCCATTTCTATTATGTCTGGGCACTGTGGAAGATCTTACTCATGGTAACACCCTCCCAACTGCAAGGAGGGTCTTACAATGACTGTTTCCCCACCCCCCCCCATTCCTCTTTTACAGAGGAGAAACCAGAGGTTCAATAACTTGCCCACAGTCAAACAGCTAGAGAAGAAGATAAGAATTCAAAGTCTGTTTAACTTAGGGATCCATTACAACATGCTGCTACTTAAAGACAGTGTAAATAACATGAATTTAAGCAGTATTTGAGAGGAAGGCAGGAGGTGGTGGGCTTGCCACTCTGCCATGTGCAGCTTGGAACCACTTTTCCCTTTCTGTTTTAGGAAACATAACCCCTAACTCAGTAAGTTTCTGGGGATTTTGCTGACTTTGCCCACCTATGAAACAGTGTACCTTGGGAGAGGTTTTGGACCAGAATGTACAAACAAACTGGTTTGCAGACCAAGCCTAACCTAGAGATGTTTTAGCATCTCTTTGGTGTTTTTGAAAACTTCAAATTAACATTTAAAAAAACACAGCAGACTCACATACAACGCCAGATTTCTGAATCATTTTGAGAAATCAGAATTGTAACAACCCTGGGCCTCTGTCCCCTTCTGGCCACTTGGGCTAGAGTCCAGCAGCTGCCCCTTGGACAGAGAAACAGAGAGGCACTTTCCAACTTGCCACCTCTCCATGGCTCCCTCCTACTCCTGAGATAGAATCTCCTGAGGAAAACTTTTCCCATTTGTAGTTTCATGCCTTTCCCTCTTTGCTTCTCTAGGTGTTCCTTTCCCAAAGAACTTCCTTCAGATCTGCAAGAAGATCTTGTGCCGCCTTTTCCGAGTCTTCGTACATGTCTACATCCACCACTTTGACCGGGTCATTGTGATGGGCGCAGAGGCCCACGTGAACACCTGCTACAAACACTTCTATTACTTCGTCACAGAGATGAACCTCATAGACCGCAAGGAGCTAGAGCCCTTGGTAAGCATCACCCAAGTCACCCCCAGGGGCCCATGGGAAGTGCTACCTAAGGGCTAGCTGTTAGCTGGAGGGTCACAGAATGAGACAGGGCTCAAAGGTCAGTAGACCCAAGAGAGGCCAAGATGTCCACTGTTGCCATCAAGTGTCTAAGATTGCTCACTGAGAGGTGGCATAATGTAGGGGGTATATAGTGGTTTGGGCTGGAGGCTTTAATTCCCAGCTTTGAAACCATTCACTTACTTATTTAATCTCCTAAAGGGGCATCTTTGATCTCTCAAGTTATCTCTTACATCATTCACCAAGGATAGTTCAGAAATATTTCTTCTGTCAATAAATGAATATGTTAGCACCTACTGTGTGTCAGCTGCTGGGCATACAAAGTCAAGTAAAATTTCCTTTGAGACAGAATGGAAGTAAGTCTTAAACAAGAATAGAGTGCCATAGGGACTTTGCCCTTCATAATGAATCTGCTGTGGTGAAATTATAGTGGGCATATCAGAAGCCAGAACACTGAAGATAAAGCACTAGGATTAATGTAGAGGTGAGTGAGGCTTACTTTCACTTTTTTTCTAGGCTACTTTTACCATTGGACTTGATAGGTGTTTTGGAATTCTAGGACCCTAAAAACCCCATCCCCTTTGTAATAGGTAGTACTTTAATGTGAACATTTTAATCATAGCTATTTCCAGTTGATTGAATGCTTTCTTATCCAGTAGCATACTTTGCTTTATATTAAAATCAACCCTGTTTTCTTAAAACAATGAAAGTGGTATTTTGCTAAGTATAGCTCACAGAGCAACATCTAAATGTATCTGAACGATGTCCGGAATGCTGGGGACTGGATGTCTGTTTTTGCTACCCTGAATCTCCTTATCAACATGTTTTAAAGTATTGGTTTTTTATGGTGTAGGTACATCTAGGTTAACAGGTCAGATGACTGCCATTGAAAAAAGTTTGTTATACTCACACAACCCAAAAATGAGGGTCAACCAGGAGACCAAGGAAACACAGAAAAAATGGGCAAGAGCCTTCCCTGGAGTTTCCATGGGAAGGAGTGGGCAAGGCAGGATAAACAGGTTTCGGGTTCACTGGTTTGAAAACTCTCAGCAGATTCTGGGGCACAGAAGCTGTCTGTACTTATCTGGTCCTGCCCTGGGGTTGTTGGTGTGAGAGCCTGATGGAGAGGTGGGCTCTGGATTGACTGGTTTGTGTTGGCTGGTGTGTGAACAATTTGGGTGTGAGCTGTTTACCATCTCTAGGAATTGGCTGGCTTTGGGAGGGCCAGTGCCTCCAGGATCAATAGGGCCCAGATGTAAATGAACCAAAAAAAAAAAAATTAAAGACATATTTAATATAGTACAGCACCTGTATTTGGCAAAGAAGATGCTGATGAATTATATGCCATCTTTAAAATATCTCAACTCACAATCTATGTGCTGTAGGAGTACATGGCAAAAAAGGTTTTTCTCTCAATGTCTTTCTTTGCATCACTAAACTATCCTGAAATACAGCAAGACTTTTGCATATAAGTAAGACATTTCATATCAGCCAGGTGCATACCTGTAAATCCATCCCAGCAGCTCAGAAAGAACTGAGGACGCAGGAATCATAAGTTCAAAGCAACCTCAGTACTTAGCAAGGCCCTCCCTAAGCAACTTAGAGAGGACCCTGTCTCAAAGTAAAAAAGGGTTGGAGATGTGACTACACTGGTTAAGCACACCTGGGTTCAATCTTTGATACAAAAAAAAAAGTTATATCATTGGCTATAGAAAAGATAACCTTCTTCATTTCCTTTCTCAACAGCTTTTCTAGAAATCTCTGGGCAGGGATAGGAACTGAGTTATCTCTGTACATAGTTGGACAACTCAAATGGAAAGAAGCCAAAATTCATTGATGGTTGAGTTTTTGCTAGTTTGTCCTTATAAAGGCTGTTGGGGTAAATAGCCACCACAAGAAGAAAAGGTTGTGCAAATAACTCAGAGAAGTTAAAAGACTGGAAACCATTGATAAAACTAATTTCAGAAAATGTCAAGGACAAAGGAAAGATTGGAGAGGGGCCACGTCAATGAAGAGGTGAGGGACATGGTTCTGCTTCTGAGGGTTTGAGTTCAGTTCCCTTTAGTGAACATCAATGGGTGGAAGAAAAACACCTTCCCCAAAAGCACACCAGAAGGAAGCATTCTCCTGAGTGCCTACATCTTCAGTGTTACTGAGCTAAAGGAACAGAAACATCAGATGGGTAGAGCAGAAAGTCAATTTCTCCTTTATGCACAGAAGCATAAAGACCATTGTAGGGTAGGATAAAGCTGAGTATGAATCAGCAAGTAGAGAAAGCCTTCTTTGCCATTGTAAACCAAAACTAAAAACAAAAACAAAACTGTTTTCTCTATAACTAAAGAAGAAGGACCCAAGGAATTCTATCACCTGGCAGTGCCAGGAGCTGACTTGAAGTCTTAAGAGTCATAGGCAGGCCCTGAACAGGTCCACTTTGGGATCTGAAAGAAAAAGTATGATTAGATTAACCAGGAATTATTAACAGAGGAAGTGGGCAAGAAAATATCAGTTTTTCCCCAGGAGCTTTTATTTCTATAAATTTTGTGAGAATAGTATTCTTCCCACATTTATGTTTTTATTAATTATAGCTATAGGGAAGTTAATTTTAGTATGTTTTTAATAATTTTCTGAAATTATGTATTTGCTTTTCACAAACCAAAACCTATAAAGCACAAGAATAGATGCTGAGAAAGTTTTTAAGGATGTATTATGATGCCAGACTCTGAATGCTTAGTACATCTGGTGTGTAGGTAGAGTGCTACACTTGTGGATCATTATTGCTAAAATTCCTGTAGTTGATGGTGCTGGAATACCTGACTTCTGAGTCTGCTGCTGCCATGAACACATTACCATCAGATGTAGCATAGCAGATCAATGCATTTTTATTTGATTTGCCTATTTCAAGTACTCTGTTTACACAAAGCAAGTTGCCCAAATATTCTACATGCATAAGAAAGACAGGCTCTCAAGAAGCTTATAAAGCAGGATAGAAAATAAAATATAATGAATCTCTCCCATCTTCAGCCCTGGGAGGATGAGGAAGAAATTAGTCTGTGCCTTCACATTCTGTCCATACATTCTTAGACTCTACTGCAGCCAGGGGCCAGGAGGGCAACCTTAGTGCAGACAGTTTTCTTTAGAAAGGCAGCATTCTCAGAGGTCCCATACCACCAGTGGGGCGGGGTGATCCTGGAGTCATGCCTTGGGATTCCAGCGTAGAACTCAGAGACCCACCACGTCCTTTCCTCTGTGCTTCCACTGTGCACAGCCACCCTCTGCTCCCAGAGTGCAACCAGCTGCTTTCATGTGACATTGAGTGAGTATCTGGCACGTGGTTCTTTTGAGGATCCAGCACATCAGAAGGGTAGGAGATTCAGTATCATACGATGCAGGAGACAAGACTCAGACTCTCTGGGTTCCAAGTCTGGATCCTTCCATTTACTAACTTGCAACCTTAAGTAAGACACTTAGCTTTCCAAAACCTCATGTTCTTCATTCAGAGAACAAGCATATAGACTTCTAAAAATGAAATGAGTTAGTCACTTGGTAAATGCTTAAGAAATGTTAGCTGTTAAATGACATAATGAATGTAAGAATCGTACTTAGCTGGTAGTATGAAGAATTACCCTAATTCTTCTCTAGCTTCATGGCCTTTCTCCATCTTAATGAACCCCTAGGTAGCCTTGTAAGTATAGTTAATTGTATTTAAATCAATCTTTCCCATGGGGCTGTCAGTTCTCTGAGGGCCAGGAATAAGCAGGACATAAACCCCCATGGTCCCTAGTTCATCATATATACCTAATGTTTTTGAATTAGGATGATTCGCCTCCATGCAAAGGAACCTTGGTACCACCTTTACCTCAGATCATGCCTGCAGACCTCCACTGAGCCATTTACTTTTTGGAAATAATACTTCATCTTATCTAATTTGTAATAGGGATTTAAAGCAAAATAAGGCATAAAAGAGTAAAGGGAAGCATTGGAAGTTTCAGACATGACAGACGAGAGATGGCCATAGCCCTCAATCATTCTCTGTCAAAGATTCCAGATAGATCACCCAGGAAAGTGAATGCTCTCACACTGCCTTTGTGTCCTGGTATGCTAAACAGGGTGACCAACCCTCCCAGTTCTAGTCCCATGTCATGGGAAAACCCTTGGTCCCAGGCAAACTGCGATGGTTGGTCACCCTATCAGGCCTCCTAGTGGGAATACAGTTTGGAATTCAGAAGCTGGGAAGAGGTCACCCTAGCCAGTCCAGTGAAGGCCAGCATGTCTGTCAGCCTCCAGGGCTCCCGTTGGGACATGCTGCTCCACCTCTGCAGCCAGCAGCCTGGGAACCCAAAACACTTGCCATTTCACTTGCTCTCTGACAGGGAGGGGGAGGCTGGCACACTGTCAGATGTGACTGATCATCTGTTTCTCATGTAAATGCATCAGCTGAAGCTGACCTGAACTCAAGCAAGTTCACAGTTGGAGGAAAGGAGCCCAAATGATTCTGGTAATTGAAAAATGAGCCAGGCCCTGATTGAATGAGCACACTGCTGTCGGCCCTGGGCTGCCTGGGAGTCAGCTGACAGACTCGCGCTTATCAAAGTCATCATTAACAAGCACAAATAGACAGCAGTATTTTGTTGGTCTTTGACTAAAAACAAAAGCAGACTCAATGAGGGCTGTTAGCAATGCAGTAGCTGTGAATGAAGACCTGGTTAGGGCAGGAGGTCAGAAGTCAGCAAGCTGGGAAGAACAGACAGGAAGGTACTAGTTCACCTTAATGCATTTGCTGACACTCGCATGACCTGGGTCCAGAGCCTTCCCATTCTTTCTCTCCGGCCCCATTTCCTTATTTCTAACCAGGAAAGTGATTATACCATCACCTACCTTGTAGAGGTACTGCTGTGAAACCAAGGGTAACTACAGGGCTATTCTGTTGCCTTCTGGCTGGGTACTTGGGCCACAGATCTGTGGTTTAGTCAGTGTTTCCCTGTAGGAGTCCACACACGACCTGCATCAGAATCTCCTGAGGATGGGATTTTTAACGGTGCAGACCTGAGCTTCATCCAGGAGACACAAACCATGTGGATCAGTGCCTAATACCAAGCACCCTCAGTCTACATCTCCAACTTTATTGTATATAGGAATCATCTGCCAAAATGCAAGTTCTGATTCCATAAAGTGTTCATTTTGCTCCCGGGTGACAGTGATGCTGCTGGTTGGCAGGCCACACTCCAAAGGGAAAGACTGAGATGAAAATTATCCTCAATTTGAGAAATATCATTTTGGCACATTATCTTTTCTCTAGGATTGGGAGTTAGTTCAGTGGGGCAGGAAAGTGAAACAAAGGAGAAACATCTGAGGATCAGTATTTACCAAGAGTGCTCCTCAAAAGCCCGTGAGGAAGAGGGAAAGTCAAGAGGAAGGAGGAGGGAAATGAAACTCCATTTGGGAGGGCCTCACAGGAGAAAAGAAGCCCAGTCCTGTTCTCCTCAGTCCGCCCACCTGGTGTGACACCCAGGGCTGTGTTCTCACCACATGCAAGTGTTTTCAAGAAATAAGGAACGACTCCCTTTCTTGACTTCCAGGTACTCCGTTAGCTCTTTACTTCTGCTATTTCTTCCCCCCACATTTGTCACCATTACTTCAGAGAGGTGTGGTGGGCAGTTTCTTAACATGCAAGCCACATTCTTCTCCATCCCTCATTCTGACATTTTGTCACGCTGGGGCCCATGCCCCACCCCACAAGGTGTAGGCACCTCTTGACTAATGATGGACATTCATACTAGGCTTTATCACTTTAAGATGGAAACCTTTTAAAGCAACTTGAGGACTAGACATTTGAGCACCAAAGACATGGAAAGCCTCATCTCATAAAGGCCCAGAAACGCCCCCATCTGGATCTAAGCAAAAGCAGACCCTGCGTTCCCTTAAGACACTGCCAGACTGTTCGTGCGCTTCCCTTGGAGAAGCTTGGGTGAGTGCAGTAGCCAAGATTGGCCTGCAGGGGCAAGATCGGGTCAGGACTGTGACAAGAAGCAGAGCCTCTCACATGAGCCAAGCAGCTCTCCACAATAGCTGGCAATGAAGAGCCATTGTGGGGCCTTTGAAAAGACCTTTTCTTTTGAAACATCATCTGTACAAAGGCCTGCAGACTGCTTTTTGTTAGGCAGGTTCCTTGACTCTCAGCCAAATGGCTGGAACATGGACATAGCCATTGTAGAAGAAAGATCTTCAGCCTGTGAGTCTGCAATTTGGCCTTTACAGTGGCATTTCCATTGTTATGTCACCACATTAGTTGTCTGACCCTGAGCCAGGCTTATAATGTCTCTGTGCCTCTGTTTTCCCATCTGTAAAAGAGATCATCTCTAGAGACCCCATGTTGACTGACTGAGATTACAAACTTTGACATATGTCACAAGGCTTGTTATCCTCTATCCAAGGTAACCTCTCTCTGCTTACAGAGGCCTTTGCAGATTAAAGCCCACCATGGTACAGTCAGTAGCTGGAATTCTACATCCACAGGATTTTGTCCATTTGTATGTTGTCTGTTTGTGTGTCTGGAGTGGCACCAGCTGGTGATTGGTTGCTTAGGGCAACCCAGAAGCCCAGAGGTGAGAGGGCAGCCTGCCAGAGATCATTTTAGAAGCTTTGGCAGACAAATTCAAATGTGTCAATTTGAAAAATAGCACAGAAATGTGTGATTACTTTTGGTGAGCTGCATTGTGCAAACTCAGCCACAGGTCTTTGCCAGTTCTATTTATTCATCCCTGTTGATGTCCAGGGAGTTTTTACTTCTGTTTTGTAGTATGGTAGGTGATCGGTTTGGGGCTTTATTTTTCTGTTCTTTATTGTTTGCTTGTTTTGTTGTTGTTGTTTGTTTTTAATCAGGTCAGGGGTGAGATATGGTCAAATTTATTTCAGGTCCTAAAATATAATCAATTAAAGTTGAAAGTGGAACCTATAGGAAGTTGTTGGCACTTAATGTTAGGTAATAACAGCAGGTTCCAATGCTATATTGGAGACTGACTAATCATATGTCCATAGAGGAAAAGAGAAATATAGCAAAAAATGTCAGTTACCATCTCTCCTGATGGTAATGCTTCTTTTTGATAACTTTTTGGGCTTTCCAGGTTTTCCACACATACATGTATCACTTATGTAATCAGTAACCCTTATGCATGTAAAAGGCTTTTCCGACAAAGACTGGCTCTCACAGGACAAGCAGCCTGTGTGTCCAGGACCAAGGACTGTGTTGGCTCACTCCAATCTCTGGCCATTAAAACTAAATGAAAACAAAAGGCTCAGATTCCTTAATTTGACCTGAAGAGACTTTTTTATATTGCTTTTTCTAACTTTAAGTTTTGAAAGAGAACAAAAGGGATTTGTTGAAAAGAGATTAATCCCTAACAAGTAATGGCCTTTACACAATTTGTTAAATTTAAGCATAAGTGCATGCAAAATAACTATAAATACTTTTTAGCTGAAACTATTGTTAATTACTTTTAATTCCAATCCATCCTTATTGATATACTAGCAAAACTCAAGCCAGAAGATGAGAAGGAAGAAACCTCTGTCCTGATCTCAACCAGATTCCCATTTTATCATTTCTCTTTTCTACTAGGGCTCATACCCCTTACTGCTTCACACCATCCAACATCTCTGATTGATCCTTCCTTTGGGGGTTGATACTCTAATCACAACAAATTCTCAGTGTTTAGCCATTTGGTTTAAATTTTAAAATGCAGGCTTAACAATCAATATATTTCCATGACACTTTTTTGTTCTGTTTTGATTTGCTATTGCATCTAGTTCTGAGGTGCTAGATTATCGCCATGTTCTGTGGATGCCCTTTATGGCAGCCTGAGAATGTCTAGAATTGCGTGCACACTTCAGCCCTCTCCCTGACCTTATCTGGGAGAAATGTTTTATGGGCTGCCTCTGATTTGGCCAGGAGCAGAGTGCCTTTTACAACATTCAGTAAACATTTATTACTTGCTGCTGGCCATGTGCTGAAAATCAAGGGTCCCTATCTTCTAGGAATTAACTGAAAGTTTTTCTTCTACCCCCATCATTACTCATTGTTATCCAAAGTATATTCCCCAGAACCTACTAGATCTAAGGTATATCAAAAGATATTATGTGAAAAGGGGGTTCCATGGTCAAGTAACTATGGGAACACTGAGTTAATGCAGCACTTCAGGTCTCTTCAATATGCTAATGTGCATTCTAACTCTCTAAGATAGACATAGAATCTTTTCTACAGAACATTTTGTAAGTCTGAAGCTCTGAAATACCCTGTGGGAAATACTGACTATATAGTCTTAAATGATCTGGATACCTTCTGTACTCTAAGCCCCTCTTAGGGCTACTGAATGTCTATAAAAGAGCATGTGTCGAAAACCTACTGTATGTTAGACACTGTTCTGAGCACGGAGTAACAGTCAAGTAAGACATAGCTCCATTCTGCAAGAAGCTCACATTTTCAAAGAATGGTATTCTTTGGCCAATGCTTAGAACTGCACCACCTAATACAGTAGCCACTAGCCATTTGTGGCCATTTAAATTAAAATTAATGAAAATAAAATATAGTTTTCTTAATCTTGCTATCCACATTTCAGATGCTCAAAAGCCACATGTGACTACGGCTGTTGCATTGCATGTCACAGCTACTGAATGCCTTCATCATTGTGGAACATTATGTCCAACACTTCTGAATCAAATGTTCTGTCCTTAAGAGGTCCTTCCCACAATACACAGTGAATACTCACCCACCACTGGTGGCTGCCCACGTATTCTAAATTGTCCCCATGCAACCTGAATGAGGCATTTCCATTTGGTTCTTTAAGCCCCTGGTATGTTCTGCTTCTCTCTCCTTCTAAGCCACTTCTCTCCCACCTTCTAGGTACAGAATAGATAAAACTCAAAGCCATCAGCTCAACCTTTCTCCAAAGGACTTACATCAAACCTTCCATGCCAGGAAAGTGCTTATAATATGAGAAGTGCTGTTGGTCTCTGGGATATCAACCCTTCATTGCACTTTTTTTTCCCTCTCTGTGTTCTGCAGTGTTGGAAATTGCTACAAAATGTCAATCGCAATAGGGATTAATTCATCTTCCTGAGCATTTATATGAAAATATGAATAGTCAGTATGGCTTGATGCCCAAATGTAAGCCTGCCAAATTTTGGCTGCTATGTGTGGTCTAGACTAGTTCAAATTTCCTGGCCAGATAAGACCAGATTCCTTGGCTCCCAAAACCATCAAATGAGTATTAACTTTTGGCTTGAAGGAAGGAAGGTTTTACTTATTGAAATATAACACTGTTTCTTCTCTCATCACCCATCTGTCCCACCATGATAAAGACATGAGTATAAGATTACAGACAAGCCCCGATCTAGGGTCTCACATGGCCACTTGTATGGTCTTAGGACCTCTTCTCATGAAGTAACCTTATGTATAAAGGTCAGATATACAAGCCATTAGCGAACGTTGTTAAAGCCATATATACTAGTGGGACAGAGTACTAATCAATACTAGCTCCACAATATTAGTGCTAATAGATTCCAATTACACTGTGAATCTAATTGGAAAAACAAATAAAAAACAAATGCAGGTTGATCTGGATGAAAAGAGAGAGAAGTCTATCCCAAAGGGAACTTCCCAGCATTCCGTGAATGATGGGCCACGTGCTGTCACCTCCAGGTCATTCTATATACAAATCACTCCACCTCCATGACCTCCTAAGTCCTGCTAATTCTGCAGGACTTGGCTTTCCTGCCCCTTCCTTGGGGCTAACTACTCTTGACTCTACAAGTTAGTTCCCTGCTCACTCCCAGGATGCCCTGATCCCAGAGACAGCAACCAAGATGGAAGCCATCATCTTTTATGGATTAGTGTCAGAAATGATAAAGCAGACTTGCAACCCTTTTTTATTCATTCAGAAGCAAGTTATGAAATCACCTCTCACTTAAATTCCATCTCTTAAAGAGAGATGTCAAAGAATTTTTGAACAACTTTTAAAACTCCCACAGATGTAAAAATCTTTAAACTGGTGAAGTTTGCCTTTGGCCCTTGCATTTCCCTTTCTTCTCCTATTTCTTACATCCTATAGCTTAGATCTGCCACCTCTTCGGAGCACTCCTTGCTACAGAAATCCCCTGCCTCAGTGAAAACTCCCATTACCTCATTGTGATCTCCGCCTCCTCCACTTCCTGGGAAGAAGCCAATCCAGCCAATTGTCTCTGCTTTCTCTCTTCCCTTTCAATTCACAGTAACCTGCCTTCCACTCCAGAAACCTGCTCTTTCCACTGAAATAGGATCCTGTGGCTCTTGTGCACTTATCCCTGGTACACAAAAGAAACAACTAAAGTATGATTCACTGATAATTTATGCTTATGGATAGGTCTGAAAAACATTGTTCTGAGTAAAAGAAACCAGATGCAAAAGATCCACAAAGTTTGATTCCGTTCATGTCAATTTCTAGAACAGTCTAATCCAGTGTGTCAGAAAGCAGATCAGTGGTTGGAGGGCGGTGGTGGGGTGGGCAGCGACCCAGCCAGTTCAAGGGGTTTGACTGCAAAGGGGCAAGGGAGAATTTTCAGGAGTGATAGAAACATTGCATCTTGATTGTATTGTTAGTTACTTGGGACCTGACATCTGTCAAAACTCATCAAACTGTACATTTAAATAAAAGCATATTACTGAATACAAAGTATACCTCAATAAATTTTATTTTAAAAAGCATTCTTAGTAAATGCGCCCAACATATATTTAAAACAACTTCAGTATTCAGAAGAAAAATGTTTTGACAGATCTTTTCTGAAAGCTTTTGACTGCCTTGCTGCCTGGGCAATTAGCAAGACACACTAAAAAGTAGCAATTCATCTCTAAGGGTCAATTAGAATATCTGCATTTCAGTTGGTTATAACAACAAAAATGATTCATGTCACAGAGAAAGACATGAGGAAACCACTGGCAGGAAGCTTTCCATGTAGCTCTTTGTCAGTCTCTTACTATATAAAGTAAAAGTAGCAGACCTAAACATCAGGCTCCAAAGCAGCTGGATAGAAAGGCTTGTGTGGGGTTCTTCAGAGGGTGCACAGAGGGGTCAGCCGACACCAGTCATCTTTCTCAGTCTTCTGATTGGCCCCAGTGGATCCATGACTGAGAAATGCATTTCTCTCCCACGTCTGTGTCTTAAGTCCCCATCCACCATAGCTATTCCAGGTGTGCAAACAGGTGTTTGCAAGTCAGGTTCTCTTTCTCTTGCTTCACATCACCCGAGGCAATTTCAGTTATACCAATTCTCTGGCTCTACCCCAACCCTAAATCAGAATCTCCAAGGGTAGGGCCCAGATAAAGTAAATCTCTCCAGAGAGTTCTTGTGGGCACTTGTAAGCCCCAGTGAGATAAAGTGTAGGGCTTTTCAAACTTTTTCCTGCACAAGAGCACCTGGGGAGCTTGTAGGGATCTGGATGCATGGGCTGTGCTTACTACATATTATGCTTCAGTAGGCCTTGGAATGTGGTTTATGGGTCTGCATTTTTAACAGGCCCCCAGGTAATTCTGATGCCAGTAATCCAGGCATCACATTTTGAAACTAATACCAAATTTGCTGTTCCCAAATTTCTGGGAAGGATTGGAGGTCAACAAGATTCCTGAACCAGAGGATGACCTCTCTACTTTGATTTTTTTAAGATGCATCTAGCTCTCTCCTTTTATTTCTATTCTCAAACTTACTTTCCCACCCCAATCCTTCCCCCAGAGTCAATCCTACACCCAAGCACCCTGTCTAGACCAGAATGATGTGTCTGTCAACCCCTACTGGCACCAGTCATCACCATACCTTAGACCCCAGACCTCACTAAATGTTTCATATTAGCTATTTTTAGCCCTTGATATAAAAACAGGGATGAGTTTTGAGTAAAACTATGAGCCAGGTACTACAGGAAATATATTTATGTATTACCCATTTAATCTGCGCATGATTCTATGAGATAAATACTATTTTATCTCCAATTTAGAGAGAAGGAAATCAGATAAGGAGGTGAAGTCATTTGTCCAATGTCACATAGCTTTATGGAACCAGGAGTTGAACAAATTCATTTCGACTCCAAGTTCATTTAGACTCCAAACCCCAAAAGTGGCCTGTCTTAGTGTGTTCAGGCTGCTGTAACAAAATATCTTTGGGAAATTTATGAACAAAAGAAGTTTTTTGTTCACTGCTCTGGAGACTCAGAAGTCTGAGATCCCTGCCCCAGCAGATTCTGTGTCTGTGAGGGCTTGTGTTTTTGTCAGCTTTTTAGCTGATATGACTAAAATACCCAACCAGCACAACTGTAGAGGATTTTGTCTGACACATGAGCTTTTGGGGGACACCTCGCATCCAAACCATAACACTGCTATCTGCTTCTAAAATGGCTCATGCTAGCTGTATCCTCACATGGTAGGAGATCAGGAGTACTTCCTGGAACTTTTGCAAGAGCAGAGCTGTTGTAACTTAAATCATTTCTCCCAAAGTGACCTCTTAATACTATGACATTGGGTATTAAGTTCCCACATTTGAATTTTAAGGGATGCCAACAATAAGAACATGATCTACACACAATTCTATGAGATAAATCTATACACAATTCTATAAGACAAGCACCACTTTAAATACATTACTCTGCTGATGAAATACATTTGAGGTGTATTTTCCCTCAGGGATATATTTACCCAAATGAATTTTGATGTCCCAAGCAGCTAGATGATTTCCAAGGGCCTCCAGGTCCACCAAGACCCTATCCTGCTCTCAACAGTGTTTGGCTCTGAGACTGTGGACAAGTCACTTCAGCTGAGCCAATGCAGATAATGAGATAACAGTGTGTAAAGAGCTGGCACAAGCGCTGAGGCAGCTGGAAAAACATGATGACCCCTGCCCTCAGCACATTTAATGGCTATAAATAAAAAGACCCAAACCCTTGGCCTCCTCTGGAGGTGAGGAATATGACTTAACAAGTCAAACCCTGGGAGAGCATCTACCGTGTGCATCTCCAGCTAATGGTTTCAGTGTGGACCTAGAGGTTTAGTGTTTCCAAATGAAAGGCAATTAGAACTCTAACATTTTAGATGGAGAATTTTAAATGGTGACAATTAATTAGAGCAAATATTTTATTTTTAAACCTCAGGCCTAATGAGTTCCTTCTAGGAGTGCAGATTTGCTCAGGAGCCATCCATTTGCACTCAGATGGAGCATGTGGTGGGCAAGAGAGGTTCTGGCCCATTACAACCTGGCTACACACGTACAGTGTCTACACTTACAGTGCTGTTTTTAGAGTTTTCTCCGATCTTGAAAACCCAGAATTTGCAAGCAGATAAAATGAAGTGTCTGTATATTGGGGATGGGGGGGGGGAGGGGACAACTGGGTTGGAACTGGTTGGGCTTGGATGAAGCAGACAAGAAAAGTCATTTGATGGAGTTGGTGTCAACTTCACAGCATGCTGCTTCGGACTGGAGCACCACTGCTGGTCTGCAGTGACTGTATTGCCGAAGGCACCAAGGGACACAGAGCATGGCTGTTCCTTTGTCATCAGCTTCACTTGACAAGACAAGTGTCACTGCCAGCTGGCATTCAGAGTGTTGACCCCGTCGCTGCCAGGCCCGGGCCATGGGCAGCTGTTGCTATTGTGTGCCCTCCACACACAATAGCCCACTTCATAGCCCACCACACACCACCTCACTCTGAGGAGCTGGTGGAAAGCACCAGGACGCTCACAGTCCATGCCGAGGGTTTGAACGTATCGATCTCTGGAAGACTTGGCAAATAGACAGGAACAGGGTATTTTTGGCCACATGCACATTCTGCTTTGGTTTTACAGCCCAGTGATTAAAGATGAAGCTTCTCATTAAGGTCGGCATTCCTGCCCGTGGCTAAACTCCACTTGCAGCTTAAGGTTTCTAAAATGTTTGTTCTTTCTTTGAAACTCACTCTCTGTCTTCATCTGTGCACCACAGGGGACTCTCAGGAGGTGCTCAGGGGTCGTGCTGGTCACCTGTGGTGTCACTGGCATCTCTGATGGTGCAGTTCTAAGCAGTTCTCATACATAGTTATTCTACTTTGGTTTCTGTTGCTGGTGAAAGGATACGTGGCATTTTGCACTAATAGAGATTATTCTAAATGGAAGAGTTCCTGTAAACATTTTTAATTCCAAGACAGGCAGCAGGAACAGAGGGTATTTGATTAGATGGGCATGGATGTTTTCTGGTACACACATGTGCATGCAGAAGCACATACTCTCACAAGCACACATGTGAACACACAATAGTGCTCATTTTTTCCAATAAAGCTTCAAATCTTTCAAAACCCCTTCTCTGAGGACTTTTTAAAAATTTTTTGCTAATGGAATTGTATATAAAAATCTTCCCTTTTGAAGATTGGATTTTTTCCAAAATTGATAATTATGGAGCTTTAAAAATGTTTTTAATTGTGATAAAATATACATAAGATAAAATTTATCATTTTAACTGTGTTACATACACAGTTCAGTAGCATTAATTTTGCTAACGTTGTTGTGCAACCATCACTGCCATCCAGCTCCAGATCTTTCCTTCTTGACGCCTGTAGTTTTTACTTTTATTGTTGCTGTTTCCCACATATGAGCAGGTCTTAGGATATATGATTGAGGCCAGAACAAAAATTTTGCAAAGAAAAAAAAGGCATCTTTTATTTCTCTTGGGCTGAGGTAGTGCTGCTACCAACTTTTATTGCTTTAGGCAATTTCCCTTTTCTATTGAGAGTAAAACACAAAATAACCACCACAGTAGGATACAATGTTCTCTAATTGCTGAAAAGTCTAAAATTCCAGTCTCATAATAAGATATCAGAAGAACAAATGAAGAAGGAACTCCAAGTAAAAATCACTTTAACCCCGTAAACACATTTCTTAAATGTAAAATTCATATTGTTTTCATGGCTCATGTTCATGAGTCTGAGAATAAAGAAATAAAAGGACTTGCCTTCTCCTCCCTCTGAAGCCTCAGGCATCTACCTGTCAGGGACTGCATGCATGCTGAGTTCTCTCCTTTCTTGCTTCAGGTGTGTTCCTACTGGTGTGGCATGACTGGTCTCCCAAGACAGGAGAAACAGTGGGCTTTTTATTTACAGATCAATTTTGGAAAGGCAAATTGGGCATCCATTTGTAATGACATGGACTATATAGAGTCACCCTAGTTGTGGTGTTGACCTGGTGCAGGGCGGGGTCAGCAAACTTTTTCTCAAAGTTTTGGCATGTGAGCCCTATGGTCTCTGTCACCATTGCTCAGCTCTGCTGTTGAGGTATGGCAGCAGTCTCAGATAATACAGAGCCACTGGGTGTGGCTATGTTCCCATAAGTTATGATTTATGGACACCGAATTTGAATTTCATATAATATTCACATGTCATAAAATAGTCTTCTTTTGATTTTTTCCAACTGTTTGAAAAAGCAAACACCATTCCTACTTTATAGACCATATAAAAACAGGTATAGCCTGGATTTGGTTCATGATCTATACTTTTCTGGTTCCTGATATAAATTAGGGAAAACAGGATTCCAAGGCCTGTTGACAAGATCTAAATGGTAATCCTGGTTCAAATTCTTGCTCTGCCAAGTATTAACCTTGTAACCTTGGGCAAGCCACTAACCCAAATTTTAGCTCCTCCATAGGGGGAATACATTGGCCAACTCACCCAGAGGTCAGTCAGTGATAAATAGGACACGAAATGGTAAACAGCCCCTAACGTTCTGAGGAGGCTTGATTTTTCTCTCTGAAAGTTGGAGAACCTTTCAATTGGTGGTACTCAAATAACTTACAACAGTTCAACTTATAATGGTTCAATTTATGATGGTTCCACTTACTTTTTATTTTTTAGTTTTTTCTTTATGATAATGCAAAGGCAATACACATTCGGTTGAAGGCACACTTTTAGATTTTGAGTTTTGACCTTTTCCTGGATTAGCCATATGCCAAGAAGTTCTCTCAAGATGCCAGCCTGCAGCAGTGGACCTCAGTTCCCAATCAACCAGGGTCCCGCACAGCTCAGCTGGGATGTTCAGTAGGTTAGGGTATTAGATGCATTTCAACTTACACTGCTTTCAACTTATGATGGGTTTATTGGGAGAAGTATCTATGGATCTTATTTTATTAAAACAAAAGTTTTAGTTTATTCCATGTCTATTCACTTCAACAGAGTAATACTTTGTTTCTACCAAAGTAATGAGCCTTCTAAGAAATGACAAACTTCCTAAATTACAGGCTCACTGAGGATGAAAATTCCCTGTATGTTTTCATCAGACACACAATAGAGGTCTTATGAAGTGATTGCAACTCTGCCCCATGGTGAATTCATCAGGCTGGAAGCTTCTATGGAATTCTTTGTTTTCCCAGGGGAGGTAAATTCTTCCTTCAGGGACCCATGCCCTGAAAATTCAGAAAACCACCAAAACAACAAATCATGTTTCTTCAGGACTTCTTAAATGTCATTAAAGCTAGGCCCATTCAGCTCATCTGATAACTCAGGGAAAGCTTGGTCCTGTAGCTCACCTCCAGAGGAGCTCTCTGCCTCACAGCCAGGGCCCATCCCTGATAGAAGTCAAGGTCAGAAAGGGGAAGATTCCTTACCCTGCTGTCCCACGCGCAGCCTTCAAAGAGCCAGGCAGCCCCACAGGTGGCACCGGGCCATGTTTAAATCTCATGTTTAAATCTTCCATCCCTCACAGGGGCGGTGCTCATCCCAAAACAAGGGGCATAGGGAGCAGCTGCCAGCCACCCATCCAGCTGTGCTGATGAATCCTGGGTTCAGAGGGAGGAACGAGACCCCTTACAGCCATGCAGACCTCCAGGGGGGTTAGCGGGGCCAGCAGGGTGGGAGTGGGAGAAAGCAGCAGTGAAAGTCAGAAAGGGCAGCCATGTGCCATGCTGGGTCACAGGTTGCATCACTTGGAGCAGAAATCATGTACCACTGCACTGTCCTGGTCAAGAGATAACAGGGCACCAGTGTGGCGAGGCATGGTAGGTCAATCTGCAGAGCAAGCCAGGGTGCTAAAAAGCATGAGTGCACAATGTGTGCCCCAAGGGCCCTGGGGAGGGGATTTTGAGAATCGGTTGCATTGTGAGGCAGCCCCGTGTGTCTGTAACCCGTCTCCCGTGGTTCAATGAGAGGACTTCAGAAATATGCAGCCCTGCCTATGAACTAGCGCAAATCCAGAGGCTGGATGTGTTTACCTCTAGGGACTTATTTCTAATGTTTGTAGGGTTTGGAAAAAGAACAGTTTGATTCTTATACTGGTATGGATAAATATTCTCTGTGGGTGGTAAGCATGTGTGTTTGTTTATCCATTCACATGTGTACATGTACTCGGGAGCCTGCATATTTGTTGGCACATTAACGCGTACACACACACACACACACACACACACACACACACACACACACACACATTGTGGAAACACCCTCAGTGTCATTAACGTGAGCTTCTGTTTAGGAACAGAATTAATCAAATAAATATTGTTCTTTCCAATTTAGGGAGGTCTGGCCTGGAGTGTTTCTATTTTTATTTCATTTGGCTTATTTGCCACCCACATTCCTAACAGACAGTAGAAAGAACATTTTCACGACCTATGTGCTAGTTGGAGCTCATGTAGATTCAGAGTTTGTAGAACTTTAGTTTTGTTTTTTTTTTTAATCTGGCTGCCCTGCCTTCCTTACTCATGTTTAGACTTTGGGGTGCTAGAAAGGAAAGACAGCAACCCTGCCTGTGGGCCTCCCCCAGTCATGTCCCCGTTCCTGCTTGCACCTCCCTGTTTCTGTGGCCACTGTGGGTGTGGTGCGGCTGCGGCTCAGCCACCCAGCTGAAAGCAGGTGAGGAAATGAATGAAGGTGTTCAGCAGAATGCCTTGGGATACAGCAGGCCAGTCAGAGGACAGATCGGCAATTTCCAGTCCTGGTGACCCTAATGACTATGACCTTGGCCAAGGCACGCATCCTCAGATCTCCCTCGCTAGAGTGAGGACAAGACCACTCGCCACACAGGACTGCTGTAAGGACTCGCTGGGGTAATGAACGTGCGACACCAAGCACAGTGCCCGGCACACAGGAGAAGCTCAGGGAAGCAGATCTCCAGGAGGAGCGCAAGACACTTGTTTACCAGTTGAGGTTCTGTTATCATGGCCCTGTCTTGCTCACTCTCCTGTGGCCTGCTACTACTTTATTCAGTCATCTATCTACCCACATATCCAACTGTTTAAATGGACACACACACACACACACACACACACACACGTAGCATAAAGCCTCGTTCCAACAAAAACCTAGGGTCACTACTGCCAGTCTTCTACTGTAATTCTTTCTCAGTTCCTGTCAAACAGGCAACTGCATGACAAAAATACTTTTGTAAATAACGTTTAGGCCTCGTGCCTGACCTTTGCCCAAGGAATGTGCTCTTTATTCTCTGGTCAGTTTGGCCTCCTCTGAACAGAAGCTTCCAGCTGGGAAGCCCTGCCCTCTTGACCACTGCAGAGGAGCTAGATGCTCCTTGCCTCAGAGGCCCCCAGGGCCACAGTGAAAAGCTGCAAGTCCAGGACAAGGGCGGAACGTGAAGATTCTCCCTGGAGGCTCACAGAGCTCCCCACCTGCAGCATTCCCCCCACAGGATCCTGGAAAGCAGCTTGGAAGGTTCCAAGAGGCCACTCTGAGTAGCCCAGGTTGCATCCTCACACTGCCCAGATGGAACTGAGGGCTCCTTAGAAGGTCCTGCCCAGGAGGCCCCACCTGCCCATCCACAAGAGCTGGGGTGGGAAGATCCCCGCTCTGGAATTGTCACGGTATCTGGGAAAAGGCCAACGTTACCACCTCTGGTACATGAAGCCATTTAGATTTTAGAAAGTGAGAGGAGAAAACCTCACCACAGAAAGTGAAAGTCAGCCCAATTTGGACAGCTGTGACCCTGTGACAAAGCTTCCCTGGCCCCGAGGCCATGAGAGCGCTGCTCAAACCAACTCTACCTTCAACAGTTCCCGCTTCCCCACGGGGAACTGGCCAAAGAGTTGTATGGGATGTTGTATATTTTACTTGTTTGTTTTTCTTTTTTCCTTCTTTTTTGTTTTTCTAGGGATTTCCCTGCAGCAAACAGCCTGACATCTGTCCTGGATCTCCCTTGCCATGCACTGTGTCCCTGTCTGAGGGAGGGCTGGTTGTCAGACCATGTTCCTAGTAACCAGCTACTGGGCTTTTCTTTCTCTTTCCTCACACTGGTGTCTGTGCCCTTCCTTGGAATTGCTAGTTGGCTTCATAGACATGAAAGTACGAGCTAGAGTGTTCTGGCCACTCCATGCAGAGAGGTACAGGAACATTTTCAGAAGCCAGATGGGTGCTGGGCTGCCAGTGGGAGGGAAGCAGACCCTGAAGTCATGAAGTTCACATGAAGTTGCTGGTACTTTATCTGGGAAGAGATGGAGAGGTAAGGACCAGTTTAAGCCTCTTTGTATCTTCGGCCTCACCTTCCTAGGCAGCGCTGTTGAAGATACCAACAGGCTTTAGAGACTAGTCTTCTCCACTTGGGCCACAGGCTGGCATCATTACATGGCGGCGCATTATCATGGGAACTTCTGAGTCCTTCAGCTAGAGGAAGAGAAAACAGTTGATTTGTATTTTTATGATCCAGCGCCTTAGGTACTTCTGACTTTACAGCCCCTGAGACCATGCTGGCCCTCTGCTGGGGTACCCTTGCCATCAGCGATGGCTGACGGAACCTCCCTGATCCTTGCCGCTGTCTGCTGACAGGAATTATCCCACCGCATCCCTCGCTGACTCCAGTCCACAATTCTTAGTTCTCCTCCTCATCATTCCTCCAAGGGCACTGCCCGGTCCAAAGGGACTTGCTTTTGCTACAAGGGATGAAATCTGGAGACATGGAAAGAGCAAAATACCCGTGTAACTTTGAGTCTAGAAACCTGGCCTGAGGGAGACGGATGTTGGCAGGAGCAAGGGCCCTGCAGGCAGGGAGAACGGGGTGAAACCCTGGCATGGATCTCACCCGCACAGCTCTTTGGAATGAAGGAGGGAAGGGGGGGCATGAGGAAACTGGGATCTTTTTGAGGTGACCAACATTTTCAGTCCACACACTTTTGGGAGAGGGGAAAAAAAGTTTAGAATGAAAGAAACAAAGGATATAATACGGACACAATCAGAGAGTTTTAAGTCTGTAAGAAATGGAATGTGAGGTGAAAGTCACCACCTCACACCATCTTTCTGACCTGGCCTCTGCTTCAGAGGGCTGGACCTTCCCAGTTATAGAGTTGTGGTGTCACCAACACCCCACCCCAGCAGAAATGTCCAGCCTTCACTTCTGGTCAAGCCCTTTCCAGATTCACCTCTCCCGGAGTGGAGCCTGGGCCTGAGGAGAGTAGAGGAGAAGAGAGGGAGCCAAACTCTAGCATGGTGGCCGGGACGGGTCCCCAGAGGCTGTACTGCTGCCTGGTGGGCGAGAGAAGCAACACCCTCCACTGCTTGTCCTCGGGGACTCCTTCCGTTGTTTTTCAGCAGCCAGCCTTTCGCATGGCCTTCACAATGTGTTGATGAAACCCTTTTTAGGAAGTGCTCAGGGCAATGAGGCTGTCCTGCTTTCTGTGTCATTTTACTCTGAAATAGAAATTCACATGCAGAGAGAATGTGCGTCCTGTGCGTCCTATTAGCTGAGAGGCAATTTGCTTCTCTATTAGACCCAAGTCTAGCACTCTGTTGTATACTTCTCACTACCTCTTTTAAGCTATGAAATTTTTAATGACTGCTAATGAGGGGAGGGGCTCAATTACATAAAGGTCACAAAGCTTCTCTACCTGTGCTGACCCTTTGACACTCACTTTCCTTTTGTCTCCTTGACTTCTTCCTTCCTCACCTGCTTCTTTATTGGACTATTCATTTTCTCCTTGTTTCTCACAATTAGTAGAAACTTGGTGAGTAAAGAAGACATGGGTCGCAAGATGCTGTTGTTGCTGCACTTCTATTCCTGATGTATCTATCTATCTATACATATAAACACACACACACACACATATACACACACACATATACACAAATACACACACACATACATATATATACACACACACACATATATATGATATATATATATGTATATATGTATATATATATATTTTTTTTTTTGCTTGTTTTGGAGTCAACCAAACCTGGGTTCACATCCTTATTCTTGTACTTACTAGCTAGGTGAACTTGGGAAAGTTACTCAATACTCCAATTCTCTGAGCCTCTGACTCCTCATCTGTAAATTGGGAAATCTGTAAGTGAGCTTCACGGTAGGATGAGAAAGAAGTGCACAGAGTTAAGTGTAGATGCCTCCACCATGGGAGGTCGTCAGTGCATGCCCCCCCACCCCCACTTCTCACATTCCTTGATTAGTTCTAATTATTGCTTTTCATTGGATTTTAGTCTAATGAATATTTTCAAAGCACGTGATGTGTGCTTTGCCAAGGTTCAAACGAAAATGAGGTATGATTGATCTCTTCAAGAGTAGTCTCATGCTAGAACCAGGAATGTAATAAATGAGCCACGGAATGATCTGGAAGGTGCTACAAGCAGGAAACGAAACTGGAAAAGGAGCACCTGAGACCTCTGGCAGAAGAGGGCTGGGGCAAGGTAGGGGATGTCTCTGAGGAGGTGACAACTGACTGAAGGCACTGAAAGGTGATGGAGTTGGGAGAAGGGTGTTCTGGGAAAAGGCGCCAGCGAAAGCATGTGTATGGGAATGGCTGTGGGGGCACCAGGAGGGGAGGAGCCATGGGTAGTACGGGGTGAGGCTGGGCGTGAGGAGTCCAGCTCAGGAAACACAGGGTACGCTGCAGGTGGGACTTCACAGGCAAGTCGCAGAGAGCCCTGACAGCTCTGTTGGGTAAAGGTCACCATCCTGTGTCGGGGGTTGTACCTGGCGCAGACCAAGCTTGGTCTGAGGAACCCTTGACACAGGTTGCCTCTTCCAGATCAACAGAGTGGGGAGGACACTTGCTCTCTGACGGTCTGAGTTTCCACATCTCCCAAGCGAAGGTGTTGGACTGGATGATGTGCTTGTTTCCTCCCTGCCTGAGCAGTGGTCTTTGCAACTACTATGGTGATGTCAGTTTTTCAGAGCCTGTTTCATGATGCTTAAAGTCAGCCTTGAAATTGCTATGCTGGCATGATGACCAACACCTAGTAAATATCTCTTTCTATGTATATTTCACATAAAAATTAGACTGCTAAAATGTGCAATGACATAGTGCTGTAAAATAGGAATTGGAGTTGGTTTCTTGGGAGTCTTGACTGGGTCAGAAATTGTTCATGTGATCTAGCATAAGTGATTGTATTTCTTTTGACTATTCCCTGTCCTCCATGAACCAGTTAAAAAAGTGGGTGAGCAAATAGACCATATGTTATGCCACAAAGCAGCCCTTAGGAAATGCAAAAAAAAAAAAATAGAGCTACTGCCTTGTGTTCTATCAGATCATAATGGACTGAGAGTAGAAATCAATGACAAAATAAAAAACAGAAATTACTCCAACACCTGGAGACTAAATAATATGCTATTGAATGAAACATGGATAACAGAAAACATCAGGGAGGAGATAAAAAAATGAGGTCAATGAGAACAATGATACAACATATCAAAATCTCTGGGACACTATGAAAGCGGTACTAAGAGGGAAATTCATTGCATGGAGCGCATTCCAGAAAAGAATGAAAAGTCAACAACTAAATGACCTAACATTACAGCTCAAAGCCCTAGAAAAAGAACAGAAAAACAGCAAAAGTAGTAGAAGACAGGAAATAATTAAAATCAGAGCTGAGATCAATGAAATTGAAACAAAGAAACAATTCAAAAAATTGACAAAACAAAAAGTTGGTTCTTTGAGAAAGTATACAAAAGAGACAAACTCTTAGCCACACTAACAAAAGAAGGAGAGAGAAAACTCAAAAGTACTAAAATTCATGATGAAAAAGGAAATATCATGTCAGACACCACTGAGATACAGAACATGAGAAGCTACTTTGAAAATCTGTATTCCAACAAAATAGAAACTACTGAAGACATTGACAAATTTCTAGAGACATATGCTCCTCCCAAACTGAACCAGGAGGACATACACGATTTAAACAGATCAATATCAAACAATGAAATAGAAGAAGCCATTAAAAATCTACCATCCAAGAAAAGCCCAGGACCAGACGGATTCTCAGCCGAGTTCTTCAAGACCTTCAAGGAAGAACTCATTCCAATACTTCTCAAAGTATTCCAGGATATAGAAAAAGAGGGTACCCTACCAAACTCATTCTATGAAGCTAATATCACCCTCATACCCAAACCAGGAAAAGACACATCAAGGAAAGAAAATTTTAGACCAATATCCTTGATGAATATAGATGCAAAGATCCTTAACAAAATATCAGCAAACTGTATCCAAAAAACATATTAAGAAGATCATGCACCACGATCAAGTGAGGTTCATCCCTGGAATGCAAGGATGGTTTAACATCCGTAAATCAATAAATATAATCCATCATGTCAGTAGACTTAAGGATAAGAATCATATGGTTATTTCAATTGACGCAGAAAAAGCGTTCAACAAAATGCAACACCCCTTCATGCTCAAAACACTAGAAAAATAGGGATAGTAGGAACATATCTGAACATTGTAAAAGCTATTTATGCTAAGCCCATGGCCAACATCATTCTTAATGGAGAAAAACTGAAACCATTCCCTTTAAAAACAGGAACAAGACAGGGATGTCCTCTTTCACCACTTCTATTCAACATTGTCCTCAAAACTCTAGCCAGAGCAATTAGGCAGACTAAAGAAATTAAAGGGATACGAATAGGAAAAGAGGAACTTAAGCTGTCACTATTTGCTGATGACATGATTCTATATTTAGAGGATCCAAAAAACTCCTCCAGAAAACTTCTAGACCTCATCAATGAATTCAGCAAATTAGCAGGCTATGAAATCAACATGCATAAATCTAAAGCATTTTTATATGCAAGTGATGAAACAGCTGAAAAGGAAATGAGGAAAACAACTCCATTTGCAATAGCCTCAAAAAAAAATAAAATACTTGGGAATCAATCTAACCAAAGAGGGAAAAGATCTCTACAATGAAAACTTCAAAACATTGAAGAAAGAAATTGAGGAAGACCTTAGAAGATGGAAAGATCTCCCATGTTCTTGGATAGGCAGAATTAATATTGTCAAAATGGCCATACTACCAAAAGTGCTATACAGATTCAGTGCAATTCCAATTAAAATCCCAATGATGTACCTTACAGAAATAGAGCAAGCAATCAGGAAATTCATCTGGAAGAATAAGAAACCCAGAATAGCTAAAGCAATCCTTAGCAGAAAGAGCGAAGCAGGGGGTATCGCAATACCAGACCTTCAACTATACTGCAAAGCAATAGTAACAAAAACGGCATGGTATTGGCACCAAAATAGACAGGTAGATCAATGGTACAGAATAGAGGACACGGACACAAACCCAAATAAATACAATTTTCTCATACTAGACAAAGGTGCCAAAAATATGCAATGGAGAAAAGATAGCCTCTTCAACAAATGGTGCTGGGAAAACCGGAAATCCATATGCAACAGAATGAAACTAAACCTCTATCTCTCACCCTGCACAAAACTCAACTCACAATGGATCAAGGACCTTGATATCAGACCAGAGACCCTGCATTTTATAGAAGAAAAAGTAGGTCTAAATCTTCAACTTGTTGGCTTAGGATCAGACTTCCTTAACAGGACTCCCATAGCACAAGAAATAAAAGCAAGAATCAACAACTGGGATAGATTCAAACTAAATAGCTTTCTCTCAGTAAAGGAAACTATCAAACAATGCAAAGAGAGAGCCTACAGAGTGGGAGAAAATCTTCATACTTCAGATAGAGCACTAATTTCCAGAATATATAAAGAACTCAAAAAACTCTACATGAAGAATACAAATAACGCAATCAAAAAATGGGCTAATATATGAACAGACACTTCACAGAAGATCTACAAGCAATCAACAAACATGAAAAAATGTTCACCATCTTTAGTAATAAGAGAAATGCAAATCAAAACTGCACTAAGATTCCATCTCACCCCAATTAGAATGGTGATTATCAAGAATACAAGCAACAATAGGTGTTGGCGAGGATGTGGGGAAAAAGGTACAGTCATACATTATTGGTGGGGCTGCAAATTAGTGCAGCCACTCTGGAAAGCAGTATGGAGATTCCTTAGAAAACTTGGAATGGAACCACCATTTGACCCAGCTATCCCACTCCTTGGCCTATACCCAAAGGACTTAAAATCAGTATACTACAGCGATACAGCCACGACAATGTTCATAGCTGCTCAATTCACAATAGCCAGACTGTGGAACCAACCTAGATGTCCTTCAATTGATGAATGGGTAAAGAAACTGTGGTATATATATAGAATGGAATATTACTCAGCTATAAAGAATAATAAAATTATGGCATTTGCAGGCAAATGGATGAAATTGGAGAATATCATGCTAAGTGAAATAAGCCAATCTCAAAAAAGCAAAGGACGAATGATCTTGCTGATGAGTGGATGATGACACATAATGGAGGGTTGGAGGGAGGCAAGAATGGAGGAAGGAGGGACTGTATAGAGGGAAACGAGGGAGGGGTGGGGGGTAAGGAAAAAATAACAGAATGAATCAAACATCATTACCCTTTGTAAATGTATGATTATGCAAATGATATGCTGTTACTCCAAGAAACAACATGTATCCCATTTGTTTACAATAAAAATAAATTAAAATTGGAAAAAAAAAAAAAAAAGTGGGTGAGCGATAAGAGTAGCAGCTGACTCATAGAGTTCCTGGAAGTTTTGGTCTGTGGATATCAAGACTTCTTGAAATGGCTAACAAATGGAGAACAGTTTCAATTTAAAAAGAGCTTCTATAGATTGAAGAAGTTGAATATCTCATGCAACCATAGGCGTTCTTCCTCTACCCTGCATCCCCACAAAAGCTAGGCAAAGGTCATTGTAACTTCATTTCTTAAACCAAATATGATTTCAATCTGGAGTCTCCACCTACTTCCCTTTTTGTTTCTCTCTAATTTTTTTTTGAAAAAAAATTATGAGTATTAATAAAAAGTCAGAGACCACAAAACAAAAAACCAGAAATAGAAAACATGCATCATTACATTTAGACAGAAAACAAAATAAGTGGATCGAACTATATATACTACCTGTGACTTGAAAAGAATTAGCCCTCATCATACATTAATATGCAACAAAGTTTTAAGAGACTTTTAGGGCTGAGGCAAAAATGAACTGACTTCTCCACTCTGGTAGAAAGTGATGTAAAGCATGTGAGCAACACCATGGGGTAACCCACAAAAGAAGGCGTTAATTGCTGTCTGGGAGCTGAAGTTGAAACTTGAAGGATGCGAACATTTGCCAGGCATACAAAAGCAGAAAGCATTTACCAGGGAGAAGAAACAGCCTCCGAGAAACTGCTAGACCCCAGCCTCTTAGAGACCTCCGGAAACCCAGCCGGCCCGGCCGGGGTGGTGGGGATTAGCAGGTGAGCAGAGGGAGAAGGGCCCTGGCTCCCAGCAGCGTGTGTCAATCTGCAAGGTGTGGGACTGTTGGCAGTGGAGAACCAGGTACAGACCATACTGTGTGGCACAACCAAGTCTCTGCTTTACTCCTTCTGTTAGGAACACATTTTTTTTTTTTTTTAAAGTCCAGTGTTTAAAAAGAAAAAAAATCTTGATCTACAAGTGGAGTAAGGATCTATGAACATTTCTCCGAAAAGCCTCATCACGGCCGCGGCAGCCGTTTTAAGCACCTTTTGGAGTTCTTTCAGTTGATCTGCCTCTGGCATTCAGTGACTCCTACAATGGCAACGTCGTCTTAGCGTCCTACTTAAAAGTTTTTGAACTACTGTCCCCTTGAGGAAGGAATGTGTCTGGCCCCGCTGGAAGCCTGCGGGAGGGCTCTGAAGGGGAAGACGCTGGTTTCCCCGCCCCCGCGCCGCCCCACACCGCAGACTGGCTTTCCTTAAGCGGCGGATTGGCGCCACCCAGTGGACAAGTGCTAGAATACGACTATGAGGCTTGTAGATTGTTGAAGGGCGGATCCAATTGAAACGTCAAGTTGCCGATCTGCCATTTCACCATTCTTTCCCTGTAAAATTTAACGGCCGTCTCCCCTGCATGTTGAGGCAGCACACTGTGAGGCAATCCCCAGTCCTAGCCTTTCACAAACTAACTCAGTGACCTTGGATAAATCTATATCCTCTCTGAAACTGTTCACCCTCGCCCACCTTTTTTTTTTTTTAGCCCTTCCATATTTTTAGTGTCCATACTCTTTCAGTGGTACAATTGTTTTAGTATTTATTCATTGCAATTTACAATTCAAATTGGCAAAAGTCCAGGTGGAGGAAAAAATGTCTCTGGCATCTTGAAAATTCAGGAATGATTTACAGCTTTCTATAATTAACTTATACGTGGATAGCACTTGAATGCATATTTATAAGAACATCTGAGAAACTTTAAACTAAAACTGCATGGTGTAGAGAAAAGAGCTTGCCTTTGCAGCCAGATAGGCTGAAATTTAAATCCCACACCTGCCACATTCTGTGTGACTTTGATAAATTACTCTCCTTCCCTGAACTTGTCTCCTCATAAGGTCATAGAGTTGGCACATCTTTATTGTTTCAGGGTCAGGGTTATGTGATGTGACACCTGTAGAGCAGCAGACACTGATACACAGGCACCTCTGTTTAATGGACACAACTACTCCTGTTTATGCTCAGCAATTTTCCTGTTTACTGTAAGCAAATCATTCTGCCCAGAGATCAGGACTCTTCTGCCAAATGAAGATCGTAATTCATTCTTAGAGTTATACAGATGCATAGACATAACCACCCAAAAGCATCTGGCACTTTATAGGTATTTAACAAATGCTCATTCCTTTCTTTCTGAACATGCTAATCCACTGCAAATAACTACAGTATTTATTATAAAACTAAAATTGTGTCCATCCCATATATGCTCTTTTTCTCTCAAATATACACACATACCCTTGTTGCATTCCCACATTATTTTTCCCATCTGTCATCAAAAGTTAACCCATTCTCAAGTCAAGTGGCCCATGCCTGTAATTCCAACAATTTGGGAGGCTGAGGCAGGAGGATCACAAGTTTGAGGATAGCCTCAGCAACTTAGAAAGGCCCTGTCTTTAAAAAAAAAAAAAAAAAAAAAAAAAGTTAATGGAAAACACAAGAGCCTTTGCAAAAGGCACAGCAAATTTGCTGCAAAGTTGTCATGGTTTATTTCTATTCCTCACACCAGACACATGGGTCCCTTTTTTTTGCACAGTTGTGCACTTACCTGTCCACATCTTGCTATGGTCATGACTCCCTCTGCTCCAGCCATAGCAGCACCAGATCCCTCGTCAGGTCTCACCTCTCCATCCCCACTGGTCAGTTTTCTCCCTCCTAAAGTTTGGATCCATCTCAGTGGGTCATCAGAGAAGTCCTCCAAGGACTCCTCCCCACAGCAAGAAAGGACTGCCACCATGTTTGTGCCTCTGAACCATGTCTTTCTGTAGGAAGAGATCAGAAAAAGAATTAAGGTATATGGAGCCCATGCATTTGTTAATACATTTGACCTTGCTGTGACCTTTTCAAGTCCGTATCACTCTCTGCATTACAGATGAGGACACAGAAGACCTGTTCACTCCTTGATCAAACAAACACTGATTGCCAGGCTCTGAATGCAACCACAAACAATGGGCACAGCCTTCTCTCTCAGATCCTACAGGAGCCTACTAGGGATGAATCCAGGAGGAGGAAGGGAAACAATAGATGAGTCCAATGGTGAAGAAGAATGCTATGGAAAGGTGGAAGGGGGAATATGCCCCGTCTCTGGGCTTTGGGAAGATGTGTCTAAAACAGGGCATTTCAGTTAAGATCTGCAGGTTTGGGGAGATCACACAGGTGGGCAGCATGTGGCAGAAATGGGACTGAAATGCAGGTGAGCTTGGTTGCCCCATACCTCCGAGCCCCTCCTCTGGTAAATTCTTGCATTGATGTCATGGTGCTTTGGCTTGTGATCCACTCCTCTTTCTCCTCCATAGATGGCAGCTACATGAGCAGAGCAGTCTTGTCTCCCAGGCATCTACACAGCATAAGTAATATGTATAAATAAATGGTTGTTTAATTTTTCAATATATGCATTTGTATGTAGTTATCTATATTTAATAATATTACAGGAATGCAAAAGTGCCTTGATACTGCACTGTATGTTATTTCTTTAACCATCACATTTGTATGGCTTGAGAATATAAAGACTCTCAGCACGTGGGCCCTTCCATGTCCAGCTCTTTTGACTCAGAGGTTGCCTGTTTTGTAAGCCAAGGTGGCCCAGGTCAGCTTGTAAAAGATGTAGCAGCTGCAGTCAGTTTTGCAGGAGATGCAACTTGGAAGCAACTCATTCATCTAATTAAAATGACGTTGTCCTTGTCCTCCCAGAATGCTGAATGGCACAGAGCTCATTTTCAGCTTGCTTCTCACACTGTCCTTGGAGATGAAAGAGGGGTCCCTAGCCTTTGCCCAGCATAGTGCTAAGGATGGGGGATACAAAGGTGAAAGCACATGGACTGATCTGAGGAGTGTTTCCTCTTCCTGCCACTTAGTAACTTGCAGTCCAGTGGGGCCAACAGATGTGCCCAGCAACCATACACGCTCACAAAGTTCCCAACCAGTACACCCAATGCTAGGACCAGGTGTGCATAGGTAGAGGGGAGCGGACATCTCCACTGTGGTTGGATAAGGTGCCAGAAGGCCTCTCGGCAGGTGGGAGTCCTCTTTTCTGAGTTGGGGAGATGAATGGCAATTAGCCAAGTGAGGAGGGGGTAGGCGTGATGTGGAAGGAACGGGCCATAGGCAAGGAACTCAGCCCGTGCAGAGTCCCAGAGGAATAGAAGGACGGCACATGTGGGATCTGTGACTGCCCACGTGAGCCAAGCACATGATGTCAGACATTTTGGTATAGTCTTCATTTCCATGAAGAATGTCCTCTCTCCCGCTTTTTTCTTGACTTATACATATTGAAATTATTCTCCATTCTCCCATCTTGGATTGAAATTTAGCTAAAGAGAAGTTGTTCCCTAAGAATAGCAGTCCAAATCCAGTTTTCATATTGGTTGGCAAGTGATGCTTGGCTTCCCATGGGGAGACAACCCGGAGTGGTGGGGACTGGGACAGTCTGGAGAATATTTTCTCTGTCCAAAGAGGACAGCCCTTCTTCAACTCCAATTTTTCAGAAAAAGCAAGCAACTTGGACTTTTGGCAAGATAGTAAAACTTTTTAAACAAAATTTAAAAAATCAAATCAATAAACCTGCGGTCTGAACAGAACACATCCTCGTGCTGAACCCTTTTCATGGGCTACACTTGCAACCTTTGGTTTCAAGGGTCTGCAGGTCCTGAGAATATCTTCAGAATCCTTCATCACATCATTACTCTGCTTATAGTTTCATCTAACCGTCCTTCTCTCTTTACTTTCCAGAAAGAGATGACGAGCAGGATGTGTCACTAAGGCTCCATCTCAACCTTTGGAAGAAAGGAAAGCTGTTTCCTCCTGGAGCTCTCCGTGGACAGAAGGCAGAGCTCCCTGGCTGAAACGATGCACCTACTTCCAGGAGCAGGAGAGGTGGAGTCGAGCAGTGACCCCCCAGAGACACGTTCCCCACTCACTTCATGTGCTCTTAACCCTCTGAGTGCTGCTAGCCCAGACCTGTGGATCAGAAGACCACAATATGAAAGAAGGACCAGCCCTTGACCCTTCCGGCTCAGGAAATGTCCAGGAGGGGCCCCCGAACTTCCGTGCGCGTCATGGTTCTGCCTGTGACCTGCCGCCTAAGCTTTACTGGAATTCAGGTTTTGAGACTGAGATGTTTGTTTGTACCTTTCCACTGAGCTGTCTTGTCAGCTGGCCTACTTTTCTGTCATTTGTTTTCTAAGTACCGAGTGAATTTTGGAACTTTGGACACACAGCAAGTTTTTCTATAAGAAACCTTCCTTTGGGGTCTCCGAAAGCTCCCATGCTGATCCTGTGGTTTAAAATTGTGCAGGGCTGTGGAGCTGGGACATCTGAAGCCCATTTGTCAGCATCCATGCCATTTCCCTAAGAAGCAGTTATATCAGGGACCACTCCATGGCCTGGCTTGTCTCTGCTACAAACAGGGTCTTCACACGCTAACTCTGGGGAAGAGTCTGGCCACTAGCAGAAAGCTAACAAGTTACCAGTTTGCCCGGATCAGAATGTACATTTTTTTTACAACCACCATCAGTCCTTGACTCTTCTGTTGATATTTTCCTGTTTCCCAGAAGAGAGAAATAAAAGAAAGTTACAAATGACCAAGAATGGTCAGTAAGATCCCTGAGCCACATTAGTGCGGTGTTTGTTCTTTAAAGAGCAGGGAGTCCTGGCTGGACCATTGGCTATTTGGTGAATGTCAATGATACACCCAGTCTGTTGACTTGTAACCTTCCTCACTGGCCCTCTGAGCTTGAAACCCAACTACTTGCCTCTCCTTCTTCCACACTCTGCCCTCATTTGCCATGTTGAATTATGGCACAAAATTAGTTTCTGGACTGTGCCCAGTTTTCAAGGTGGCAGTAGAGCTGGAGATAACTTCCTTCTTCCATCCTTTCCAATTTTTCTCTTCCAGTAGGTGATCAGAATGATGCATTCTGCACTGCGTCCTGCCTTTGAAACCTAACATAGTTGTAATTGATGAAATGTCGACGTCTCTGATTCATTCACAAACCTGTGGTCCTGTCAGCCCAGCCTGTGATAAAGGGGTAATAATACTTCCAGGAATATTTGAGTTTAAAAAAATATCTGTTGGTGGAGGGAAGTAGATAAGAATGTATTAGCACATTTAATATAATAATGATTAAAAGACAAATGAACAACTCTGGTATTCTTTTATTATACATAATGTGTTAACATCATTTGTGGCTGCTGTAAAAGTCTGGAGGACATGAAATCTCTGTCCAAACCAAGAAAGGGCTGACTATGCACAGTGGCCTTCTACACTGACCCAACCATGCGGACAGACCCTTGCTTCCTATCTTATAAACATTGTCTTATGGAACCCAAACGCGGCTACCTCTCTCCGTGTTGTTCACGCTGGTCAACGATAAACTTTCTTTTTTATCTTAAGTAATTTTGACAGGCCAAGATAGGCAAAAATTTTTCTCAACATCACTTTTGGCTGGAAAGAAAAGAAAAAAAAAAAAAAAAACTGTCTTAAGGATACAGAGAAACAAGAGTCCCTAAGTCCTGATCTGTGCAATACACAATACCACACAGGAATGCAGGATGGTGGGACCGAGAAATGACAGAGTGGAGCCCGTGCCCTTGAGATCTTTGTAGCTCTGTGCCATGGAATCGTAGGATGTTTGTATTTAGAAAGTTGAATATGTTCCTGCATTTCAATGATGCTTAATCAAGTGGAAGGCTAGAATCTGAAGACGTTTGTCATTAATATTTTAAGGTTGTTGTCTACTAACTATGAAATAACTCAATTTAAACATCCAAATATTGTTTGAACTTCTTGGAACATTCTCCTCATGGCTATATTGCTAATTGCACTAATCAACTCTTCTAGAATAAATTCTGGAAAACTGCTCTTGTATTTTTTAATTACAGGGTGTTCCTATTCCCACAGAACTTTGTTTGGCAAATTCTAAGGAAAGTCTTCATTGACAATTTTTAACTCTTTGGACTGATTTCATCTTCCATGAATCTCTTACTGTAAATGGCGAATCTAAGCTTCTGGCAGCCCCTGGTTGTCTCCATTCCTCTGGGTGAGAGATTGCAACCCTGCTTTTTTCTCTTAACCTGGTCCCTTCTCCTCCTTTTCCCATTTGGATGGGAGCAGGGGGAGCGAAAATTTCAAAAGTTAAAAGATTATCATAAGCATCCTTATACTTTTAAGTGCATCAATTAGCAATTTGCAACATTTTCCTTCTTACTATAAATACATGTTCTGAGTGCTGAATCATTTGAAAATAAAATGTAGACATCATGAAACTTAAGATACTTCATCATGCTCCTCCTATTAATATGAACCTTGTCCTGACCATCTTCAATGTCATTATCACCTCCAAAAAACTGAACACCAACACAGTATATATCTATGGTATAATTCCTATTCAAAATTCTTCAACCATCTCAAAATATTCTTTATAGTTTATTTTTTTTAAATCCAGGATCCAATCAAGAATCAAGCATTGCCTTTCATTGTCTTTCTCTTTAGTATCCTGTAATGGACTAGAGTTTCCCTTTTGTGTGTATGTGTGGTGAGGTATGTTTGTGGGGCCCTGCGGTGTGGTATGTGTGTATGGTGTGGTGTGTCCATCAGTTCATCACATCATCATTGTTATTATTATTATTATTATTCATTTTCCTACTGGGGATTGAACCCAGGGACACTTCACCACTGAATGACATTCTCAGTCCATATTTTAATTTTTTTTTTATGTTGAGACAGGTTCTCGCTAAAGTGCTGATGCTGGCCTTGCAACTTGCTGGGATTTCAGGCATGCACCACTGTACCCAGCTGACTGACATAATTAAAGAGTTCAGGCCTGTTTACTTGTGGAATGTCCCACAATCTGGAGGATTTTATTTTATTGGTTGGTTTCCTGATTATTTCCTCATGAAATTTAAGTTAAACTTCTTTTTTTGCAAGAATACTATATAAGTCATGCTTCTTCCTATTACATCACATCAAGAAGCATGTCAAATCATGTCTAATCACCTCTTTTCATAATATTGATTGGTAGATGAAGTTGCTATCTGCCTGGTCCAATCATCATCAATTTCCACAGTTCATTATTAAGCTCTGCAATTCACTAAGCCTAGTTTCTATAGCTGTGAGGTGATACATGTAAACATCCACTTCTTAACTACCAGGGTCCATGATCCCCAAAGATAGTACCCACTGCAGTTAAATGGTATACCAGTGGTAAAGGATTCATGCCTTTCCATTCAACAGTAGGAAGAGAAGCATTGACAATTTCCTGTGTGGGTGATACACGGGCATGCTGGCTAATGAGAATTTGCATGGTCCCAAAGCCAGAATTGAAATATATGTAACATTGTTTTTCCTCCTATCCTTAGTGACTTCCCACTCGGGTCCATAGTTTATTCATAGAGAACCTTCTTGTTGAGAGTGATTTAAAAATGTTTTTTGGATGGAGAATCTTAGATATTACAATACGTTATAGGTTTCAAAAGGACCATAGCACATAATCAAATACAAAGTATTTATGTAGAACTAAAATCTTATAAGGGATGGAATAAGGGGTTGGGAGGACATGACTAGGAATAAAATGCCTACAAAGTCTCCTCAATGGAAAAATAATGAAAAAAAAAATAAGTAGATTAAGAAATGCTGGTCTAGAGTCATTCTTGCTCCTTAGATTGCCAATTTTTTCTTCCCTGAGTGTTTTCTCATTTCTCAGAACCTAGAGTCTCAGAGTCAGACGAATGGGAGGAACTTTGAGGGATGTCTTAATCTATCCCTTCTATCTCCAAGGCCATGTCTCTCAGGCCATGTCAGTGACATTCCAAGTAAAAAATCTATTCTCCTCTCACAGATCTCCAGGCATAGAAATTCTGCAGCATCCTCTGGCAGACCCTACTGAAACTTCACAATATCTGAAATTCTTCCACTTTGATTCCAGCAAAGTACTCTGAGTTTCAGCACATCTTTTGTGTCCTGCCTTTAAAAAGTCCAGAGACAGTGCAGTATAAGTAATTATTTAATAAAGAGAACTGCATTTTCACATTTATGTAGTTTTTCAGGATTGTTCCCATGGTCCTTCAGTTTTGTTTCCTTTAGAGTTTTCCCAACAACAGCACCTTCTTGGCTGACCTGTTGCTAACCATTTCTGTAGTTCAACTGGAAACTTCCCAAAGCTCTCCCTACGTCTGCATTATGAATACCACCAACCACCGACCTAATAAGAAATTAGTTCCTGCCTTCAAGAAGCCCTGTTGTGTCTTTGCTAAGTTGTGACTTGCTTTCTATACACTTACAGAATGTTTTTTATATTTTAATCATCCATACAGTACTCTTCACTGTATTCTGTTCAACCATTTTTGTTAGCTTCCCTGAATTTCCTTTCTTCCTACCTTTAACAGCTCATTAGATTACACTGTGCAGGTTTGGTTGTTGTTTCCAAACACTTCTTTAATTGGGAAAACATTAAGGAACTAGAATAGAGTTCCATTCATCTTTTTATGTTGGTTTACGCCAATCTATCAGTGGTGGGAGCATATCACTTTCTATGGTCTCTAACCTTCCATACCCCATGAATATCACACTGTAAGAAAAAAATATCGTAGGAAAAGTAAGGCCATGTCTTTAAGACATGGGTAAAAAGGCACAATCACTAAAGGGAAATGGAGATGTGATCTGTGTAATACCATTTCCCTCTTGCTCTGATCACTTTGGTCTTTGAAGAAACTGGTGATTCCTAGAATTAGCCAAACAAAGTGTGTTTTGAAATAATGATTGCTTTCCTGCTTTAAAAAATATATCGGCAAAACACTCTTATAAAACCGATTTCCCTCTGGGCAGGTATTAATTCTGGGTAAGAATTTTCAGTGACATTGTATAAGGATTTGTATAACATAGAGGGAAAAGTCCATTTCTAATCAAACAATTAAGCTGTCATACTAGCTTCTTGTGTTCTGAGTCCAGAGTTTTCTTGTATCTTTTTTACATACATCTGGAAAAAGTGTTGACTATATTTTTAGTTTCACTTGTGATTAAATTAAGGGTTTGGCTATAAGAAAAATAGACTAACAATTAAATCAACTAGAAAGCAAAATAAAACTAAAGGATATTTATGAAATCAGTCCTTTGTGGGCTTGGAAATTCAAATGTCACAAATAAAAGACATGTAACCATCATCTGGTCTGCCTATTTTAATGCTTCATTTATTTCTTTATTTTATTTAATAATATTTAATTAATATTTATTTTATTTAATTTCTTCATCTTAAAATTGTCCTGGAATAGATAAATAAAAGGACAAGTATAAATTCTATAAAAGATAATTCAAAATTCATTTGAAAACACACATGCACATATGCACATATTTGTATTTAGAAGTTCCTTTATCCTATTACAGAATTTTCCAAGAGGGCATCAAGCATACAGTTTAGTTTCTCAACAGATTAGTGTTAAACATACTTTTTTCTTGTAGTAGGTTTTAATATTAATTTGATGATATACCTGATATATAGAGATAATAAAACTAGATCATAGAAAAAGTTAATTGACCAGAGTACATAAACTCTGGTTTTAATCTCTGGTTGGCCACTATTTTACTTATTTTTTTTAGGTAGTTTAATTGCTCCATGCCTCGGGTCTGACCTGCACACTGGGGTTATAGATTTGTTCATACATGACTTATTTTAGGAGAATAAAGCAACATATTTGAAAAGATGGTAGTATATATAAATTCTACACATTGCTATATTAATAGTATACTTAATTATTGTAATAATTATGGGTGACTCCAGTAAGATCCACTGTTGCTAATAGTAATACTGGAACGCTGTATCTGATAAAAGCTATTCTGCTAGATAAAATTAAATGAAGTAACAAGTTGATTTCTAGACACAGAGCAGTGGGGAATGAGGCTTTGGAATCCCATCAATGCTACAAGGTATTTCTGCTTCTCAGTTACACAGCCTGAATGTGGACCCAGGTAGAACAAAGGTAGACTGAATGTGGCTGACAAGTGTACTGCACAGTATTGTTCCAGAGAGACTTTCTGTTTTTCTTTTTAAATTTGTTGCCATTTAAAAATTGGGAAATTTGACACATAAAAATTCAGAAATGTGGGTTTCTCCACATAAAGCCAGATTTGGCAATACCAAGCTTTGTTACTCATGGCAGAAACTGGCCGAGAAGTGGCTGAATCACTGAGATAGCATATGTTCTCTTCAGTTTAGCCCTGCTGCACTGTGAGGCTGACTGGAAGTTACTGTTTCTCTTTGCACCTATGTACGTATCAGGTTGCACAACACATTACATCATGTCTACAAGGGTCACACAGGAAACTGTCATCTTAATTTTCAAATTCACCCCCATTGAATATCTTCTATATTCTTTATTCTTTATTTTTTCCTAGAATAACATTGTATTAAAAATGACAAATGAAAAAGTCACAGAAGAAAATAAATTCAAACCAGATGCCTTAAATCCACCACCCAACAAAAATCAGTACTCCATAGAAACTCAGTTCCTTTATAGAAATTAAAGAGGTAATTAAACCTGTCTAGTCTTTATTATACAGTTTTTAACCTTCAACTCTTTTTTAAAATATTTTTTAGATGTTGATTGACCTTTATTTTATTGATTTATCTATATGTGGTGCTGAGAATCAAACCCAGAGCCTCAGATATGATAGACAAGTGCTTTACCACTGAGCCATAACTCCAACCCTCAACTCTACTTTCAAATAAACTTATTCAGTTCATTGACCAAAATGATAAATAAATGTCATTGAAAAGCAATGGGAGTGTTATTTATATGGTTTATCTAGGTTTACTTTTACTGTTAATAACTAAAAAATCTCATTGTTTTAATATAGCATTCATCATCTAATTGAGTTTTCATGAAGACAAAACCAAGCAAAAAGCCAGGCACCATGGCTCATGCCTGTAATCCCAGCACCTCGGAAAGAGAATTGTGAGTTCAAAGCCAGCCTCAGCAGACGTGAGGTGCTAAGCAAATCATTGAGACCCTGTCTCTAAATAAAGTACAAAATAGGCTGGGGATGTGGCTCAGTGGTCGAGTGCGCCTGAGTTCAATCCCTGGTATCTGTCGTAGCCCACCCCCAAAATAGCAAAAATTTCTAGTATTTAATAGATTAAAAACTAAATGAGGCCAAGCACATTTGGCCAATGCCTCTAATCCCAGCAGTTCAAGAGGCTAAGGATCACAAGTTCAAAGCCAGCCTCAGCAACTTAGTAAGGCCCTACCTCTATATACAAAAAGGGGCTGAGGATATAGCTCAGTGGTCGAGTGCCCCTGACTTCAATCTCTGGTACCAAAAGAAACTGAATAAGGAAGCCAAACTAATTAAACTTTGATTTTGTTTGAGGCTATATTACTTTATATTAGACTAAGTTTAATATCTGTTCTGGAGTAAATGGCATCATATGATTAAGATCTGTCCTCACGTATTTTCAGATTGGCAATGGAAAATGATATATATACATTTTCAAGAAATATATGATATATGTCTTTGTGTTGCTAAAAACTGCTTACTAGCCAATATTCACAGATGGCAGAAGCCATCTGTGAATTGACAGATTCTGATTTATTTGTCTACAGCTTAAGTATCTTATTTAGGGTCTTTTTGGTTTTGTTTTTTGGTACCAGGGATTGAACCCAGGGGTGCTTAACCACTAAGCCACATCCCAACCCTTTTTATTTTTTTTATTTTTAGACAGGGTCTCACTAAATTGCTGAGGCCAGCTTTGAACTTTCGATCCTCCCTCCTCAGCCTCCTGAGTCAATGGGATTACAGTGTGTGCCACCTTACCCAACTTCACTCAGGACCATCTTAATCAGAAGTATAATTTTATAAAGGTGCAACAGGGATATTTGGTCCACATGACTTTGTGTGAAGGTAAAAACCTTGGTAAAAGATGCTTAGGATTTTTAGTCAGGATAAAGTCTAGTAGGAGAAGGTCAAGTTGGCTGGAAAATAAAGAACTCAGTTCCTATTCTTCTCTGGATACAGGTGCTCCCCCCTAAAGCTCCTGTGTTAGTGCAGGAATATTCAGAGGTAAAATAATTGGACTGTGAGGGCTGTAAACTAACCAGTCCATCCTGGTTGAAATCGACTGACTTGACGGTAACTGGAGGCAGGTGGGGTGTGGCTGGAGGAGGTGGGTCACTGTGGAAGTGCCCTGGAAGGGTTCATCTTCCCTGTGGTGCTTCTCCCGACACCCTCTATTTTCTAGCTGCCACACTCGGCAGCTTTTCTCCACCAGCCTTTCTGCCATGATGTTCTACCTTAGCCCAGGCCCAGAGTGACGGACCTGGCTGACTGTGGACTTAACCTCTGAAACTAGGAGCCAAAATAAACTTTTATAGAAAATGTCTCTGTCAGGTATTTTGATCACAGAAACCAAAAGCTGATGACCACAGTTTTTCATTGTCTGCGGATCCAAATGCAGCCCCTCCAAACTACCCCTGTCACTCAGCCTGGGCTCCAGCTTCTCCCTATTTACTCCCTCAACCTGAGCCCTCCTTACTGGCTTCAGTCAAGCTGGGCACACACACTGGTCACTCACTTGCCCTGGACATTTCTTCCCCAAGCCCCCTTCTCTAACGTCCCCCCTTCAAGCTCTCTGAGATGTCACTTTCTCGGTGACGACTCGGCTGATCACACCTGCCCACCAGCACTTACAATCCCCCTTTCTTTGCAGTACTTCCTTTTTTCCCCCACAGCTCTTATATCATTTATTTCTTTACTAGATTTGTTGTATACTGTCTATCTCCCTCCACTAGGATATAAATTCCGTGACATCAGGAATCACTATATTGCTTAACAGATGTGTCACCTGGAATACAATCTGGCACATAGTACATGCTCAACAAACATTTGACAGATCAATAAATTTACATGGGACATAAATGCCTAATTAAGATCTACTAGAGAAAGATCAATCCAAAACAATATATAATAATGATAACATTTATTTGATGCTGCTAACATCAAAAGTTATATATCAACTGCTATTGAGTGCTTTTTACAAACTAAGTACACACCAAGCATTTTACATGTCTGTGGCAATGCCATGAAATTGCTTCTCCCTGTATATCCTTACCTTATAGTTTAGGTTATTAAGTAATTCATCTAAGGTCGGAATCAAGAAAGTGATGAAGCAGAATTAATTCAGCCAATGTGCTCTAGAACCCACATTCTTAGCCATGGGAGGGATGTCTTCACCCGTTTAGCACTGGACACTCTTTCAGATTAGCCCCCCTCTGGACACACACTCCATGTAGATTAGAAATCCAGTCTTCAGTTTCTTTCCTGATCGTATGCTCTATGGTTGCATTGGCATTTCTATGATGAGTCTATCTGAGATCACAGTGTACTTCTTTTCATAAGATAGGTATTCAAGTCTATAAAGGACACCCTGAATCAGAAATAAGTTGGAAAAATGAATTTGATGGGGAAACCAAGTTGGTCAGAATGACTTGTTCATAGGTGATATGAGGGGAAGATGAGGCTAAAGAGGGTTTCCCAGGTGAGCAAGAGGTGAAAACCAACCTAAAAAGTCCATAAAGAATCTCCCAGGGTGTGATATCAAGGTGTTCCTATGACAATTTGAAAGGTACATAAGAAAGTTCTGGATCTTGCTCCTTGCTCTAAAATGTAAGTTAAACATACATTTCACTCACAGGAATCCAAGTAGACTTTTAAAAATAATAAAAAGAAATACCCAAAGCAGGAGATATTATATTTGATAATCAATAATTTGGAAAACTTAATTTTGGCTAATTTTCCTCTTCCACTAAAGAAATTTACTGACATTACTTCTTCAGCTATAATATATGTGGGTACATGAACCATCAGAAATATGTAACTGAGAGGCAGAAAGATTATTATTGCATATATTCTATTAACTTACTTTAGAAACAAATAGGGATTCATCACACGTTAAAAGCAGCAGCTATTTGATTCACTCAAACTTCCTTCGAGGTCACTGGAAATTATGCAGACCATAAATGTTCTCCGGTTCCTCATTCCATTGGGAGATCTTTAATACGTCAGGAAGCAATACAGGCCTAGGGTTTAAGACTGGATGAAATAAGTATGCTGTGATGATATGAATGTCTTCCATTCCTAGGGCTCCATTGTTATTCACAAAGATTCAACCACAGAACATTGGAGGAGGAAGCATTCATAAAGAGATGAACAGACAGAGGATAGAATATAATATATAATGATCTAAGTCAATATATATATCATATCATAAAATCACATATATATACACAATATATTAAATCATTAGATAAGCAAATGCTGAACCAAAGTAAAGAAAATTCACTAAAAGAGCAAGCTTCACCTCACACTTCCAAGGAACAATTTGTAGTACAGTCCCAGTTTCAGCATGAGCTTCCTGAGGGTATACAGATAGCATGAAGTATAGTGTTAGTATAAGCACTGGCAGGAAATAATCTTGACCATGAGTTTAGAAAAACCCTGTGATCTCGTAGGTTGGAAATATTACTAAAAAATTCCCAACTCCAGACGTACCTAAGAATCATAAACCAATTATATCTCTGTCCTGTTTGCATTCATTAGAAGGTATACCTTTGGTCTCGAGATTTTTAATTGGAATTTGAATTCCCTTTCCTAAGTGACTACAAAAGGACTTCGGTGTCTCTTGGATAGAGAAATGTGATAGGAAGGTACTCAAGCCCCTCACCTGTTGTAAAAAGGACAGGAAGATGAGTAATTTTAAAATAAACATCCTTGCTGCTTATAGATTCCAGAGTGTTAGAAAGAACTAGGGGAGATTCAAGATGGCGGGCCAGAGGAAGGCTGCATTCCCAATTTCTCTGTGACTAAGGATTCAAGCGGCAGGAGTACTGCTTCTCAGCAAGGTGGGTGAAAGAGGGATTTCACTAAAACTTATTATTGGACAGTCAGAGTGTCTTAGAGCTGCAGAAATGTGTGTACAGTAAACAAAGAAGAAAGTGTACATTGGAGCCACGCCGATTGTGACAGTGGCCATGGTGCTGATTCACCACAAAAGAGGGGAGAACCTGAGATCAGAAAAGCAGCCTGAGCTTAGTTGATCCAGATCCTGCAACGCTAACCAGTATTTGAAAAGCGCTGTTTCTCAACAGCTGCAGAGAGCTGAGGTGGGAGCCATCTTGAGGCGGCCACAGGAGCTGCAACGAAGCCTGGAGAGTAGAGCAAATGTTGCCATACTGACCAGGTAAGCACCTACCCTGTGGCCCCGGGTGTACCTAGCAGAATGGAAGGGAAACAGGAACAGAGAAGATTGTACCCAGGGGGATTTAAGTTAGAAAAGTGAAGGGGAGCCCAACTTGCTTTTCCTTTGAGTCTGGAGGCTCATATGACCAGCCAAAGCAGTCTGGGAATCTGAACAGGTCAGTGTGAATACATTCAGGGACCAAGACCGAAAAGGCTTAGTTTCTGGGCAGCAGAGTGTATGGAGGATTGACTCCCTGTCCCATGAGGCTCCTGAGATCCAGACTGCTGACAGAGATCAGCAATTCCCAGGCCCTGAGAGAGTGTTGATCTCATCTCTCCAGAGGAGACACCACCCAACCAAGCCCCAACGGCCTGGCTAGACTTAAACTTCAGCCACCAGAACTTCTCCCATAGAACTCTGCAGCAACCCCATCCTGGGAGTGCATCCATCTGGTCTGTGCAGACAGAACTCCAATGACAGTACTTTTCACTCCATCCTACCTCATACTGATGATAAGGGAAGCTGAAACTTATTTCAACCAATTTCAGTCTTAGGCCACTCCAACTGACAGCCTGGTTAGCAACACAAAAAGAAGTGGTTAACAACCCCCACCAGCCCCACCCCTCTCTCTGCCTCCCTCCCTTAGTACATAGCCCAAGAAGAAATGGAAAGAAAGTCCACTGGGCATAAACCGTGACAATCCATTTTCGTCAACTATTTTGACTACCTCAGTGGAGATGATGTCTTCATTTATTCATTAAGAATCCTTTTTCCTTGTGTGTGTGTGTGTGTGTGTGTGTGTGTGTGTGTGTGTGTGCGCGCGCGCGTGTGTGTGTGGTTGTGTATGTGCTCTTGCTGTGCTGATTGGTTCATGGATATATACATATATATGTATACATAAATACATATATACAGATTTGTTTCATTTTACTCATTTTTTAATGAAGTTATTTTTCCTTGCCTTGTTATTTGAGGGTTAGGGTTTTGGCTTGTATAATTTGGGTTGTTTTGTTTGTTCTTTCTTTATTTATTTATCTTTTCTCACTCTCTCTTTTCTTCTCCTGCTAATAGCCATATTTTCTTGTTCTCTCTTACTCTCTCCTTTTACTTTGTTTCTATTTTTCTCCTCTTTTCTTATAACTATCACATGCTACATTTCTTCTGCATTCTCTGTTCCCTTTTTGAAGTTGTAAACCCCTATTACAGTTTCTTTTCTCTTAACTTCATTTTTATCATATTTTGGAACTAATGCATTTATGTAACTCCTGCCCCCACTATTCATGTTGTTGCCATTATTACTTCTGTAGATGACAGAGTTGACACCTATTGTTGACTTTAATGTAGGAGCTAGTTATGGTTGCTTATTATTTTTGCTATTAAATTGCAACTATTTTTGCAGTTGTTGATCACACAACTTCTTTTTTTGTGGTAATTAGCATTGTAGATGTTATAGTAGTAATCAGGTATTCGCTTTAATACTGTATATTGTTTGCATTATTTGCTGCTATCATTTGTTTCCCCTTCTCTACAGGGGGAACCTATAGGGACATGACTAGTTCACAGGGTAAAGACTCTGTTGCTGAGCTAAACAACCAAAATACAGCACACCTTGCTCCACACAAATTAATGACACTCAATCTTTAGCAATATTTTAATAGAAAAGGCAAAAGCACAAACTAACAACCAGGCCCCTAATACAAATGCTTAGGGTTGGACTCTCAGGTTCCACTCAGAGATTCACTGTTTTAGCAAAAACAGAGAAAATTAACACAAAGCCTATGAATATCACACCTACAAGGGGGTCTCAATCTAGATCACTCTAAGACACATTGGCAAATGAAGACTGTGCCCTAAATAGGCCCACACATAAGAGTGGAAGAGAAATACCTCCCAATAGATGCATAAAACCCAAAGCAGAGATGCAAAAATATGAGAAAAAAAAAAAGGTAACATGACCCCTCCTAAAGTTCATAATTCATCAGTAGCTGACTCAAAAGATGTTCAATGGATGAAATATCAGATAAAGAATTCAAAAGAATGATTATTAAATTTAGTGATGAATTCCAAGAGAACAGAGAAAAACAATTGAATGAATTAAGGAAGTCATTATGGGATATGAATGAGAAATTCAAAAAGGAGATACAGATATTTAAAAAAAACAGAAATCATGGAAATTAAAGAAAATAAATCAAATAAAGTATTCAGTTGAAAGTTTCTTTAATGAAGTAAATCATGCTGTAGATAGAATCTTAGAGCTGGAAGATAAACTGGCCAGTTTTGAACATTCAGACATTAAAAAAAAGAAAATAAGTAGCCATAGACCTCTGAGACATAAGATCTCTGAGACAACATGGAGACCAAATTTGAGAATCACTGGAATTGAAGTTGATTGTGAGATGTAGGCTAATGAAATGGGTAACTTCCTCAGGGAAATATTAACAGAAAAATTCCAAACCTTGAGAATGAGATGGACATTCAGAGACAAGAGGCATTCAGAACACCATTGACAAGATAATAAACTTTTTATGTCACATTATAATTAAAATTCCCAAAGTACAAAACCCAGATAGAATTTTAAAAACCTCAAGAGAAAAACATCAAGTCACTTTTAGAGGCAAAGTAATCAGAATCACTTCCAAATTCCTAGCACAAACTCTAAAAGTAAGGAGAGTTTAGAATAATGTGTTCCAAGTCCTTAAAGGAAATAACTATCAACCAAGACTGCTATATCCTGCAAAAATATCCATAAAAATGGAAGAAGAAATAAAAACCTTCTAAGATAAGCAGAAACTAAAATGATTCATGATTACTAAAACAGAACTACAGAAATTACTTAAGGAAATACTCCACAAAGAAGAAATTAAACAAACCCCAGAGCTCAGAAATGAACAAATCTCATTTGAAGCATAGCTAAGAAAATGAGAAACAGTACCAAATTAAACATCAAGGAATCAAAATGACAGAAATTAATAAACATCTCTGTATAATAATTGAATGTAAATGGTCTCGACTCTCCAACTAAAAGACATAGACTGTCAGAATGAATAAAAAACATATAGCCAACTATATGTCATTTGCAGGAGATGCACCTTACAGGCAAAGACAGCCACAGGCTGAAATTGAAAGTATGGAAATTGATATACCACATGCATGGAACTCTAAAACAAGCAGAAGTAGCTACTTTCTTATCTGACAAAGCACACTTCAAATCATAATTCATCAGAAGAGACAAAGAAGGTCACTTCTTACTCATAAAGGGAAAAATCCAACAAGAAGATATATCAATAGCAAATATTTATGACCCAAATGTGTATGCAACTAATTACATAAAAGAGACACTACTCAAATTGAAGCCTCAGATAGACCCCAGTATAATAATACTGGGTGATTTCAACACAGCTCTAACCATAAGATAGGTCCTCCAGACATAAACTCACTAAAGACTTTTTTAACATGAAAAATATTATAAATCAAATGGACTTAACAGACATCTGTAGAATATTTCATTGAACAACAGCTGAATATACTTTCTTCTCAGCAGCTCATGAACCTTCTCCAAAATAGACCATATTTTAGGCCACAAATCAATTCTTAGCAAATAAAAAAAATAGTGTAATTTCTTGCATCTTTTCAGATCATAATGGAATGAAATCAGAAATCAACACAACAAAACCCTGTAGAAATTATATAAACACAAGGAGATCAAACAATACAGTTTTAAATGATTAGTGAATGACAGAAGAAATAAATGGAGAAACTTAAATTCTTAGACTTGAATGAGAATAGTGATAGAACATACCATAACCTCTGGGACACTCTGAAGGCAGTTCTAAGAGAAAAGTTTAGAGTTGAGTGCCTATATAAGAAAATCAGAAAGATCCCAAATAAATAACCTAATGATGCATCTCAAGGCTCTTGAAAGAGAAGAACAACTCAATTTCAAAACCAGTAGAAAGAAGAAAATAACTAAGATCAGGGTCAAATCAATGAACTCAGGAATAGAAAACAATACAAAAGATCAATAATATGAAGAGATGGGTCTTTGAAAAGATAAACAAGATTGATAGGTTCTTAGCCAAACTAATGGAATAAAAAAGAGAAGAGCTAAATTAATACAATTAGAGATGAAAAAGGAGAAATCACAACAGACATCAAAGAAATCCAGTTGACCATTAGGTACTATTTTGAAAATTTGTGCTCCAATAAATTGGAAAACCTAGAAGAAATGGATACATTTCTACACAAATACAATCTTCAAAACTGAATCAAGAAGACATAGAGAACCAAAATAGACCAATAACTTGTAATGAGGTAGAAGCAGTAATAGAGTCTTTCAACAAAGAAAAGGCCAGGAGCAGATGAATTCTCAGCTGAATTCTATAGGACCTTTAAAGAACTAATGCCAGTACTCCTCCAATTATTCCATGAAATAGAAATGGATGGAACACTGTGTGTGTTCTGTGAATCCAGAATCACACAACAAAACCAGATAAGGACACATCAAAGAAAGAAAATTATAGAACAATATTCCTGAGAATGTAGATGCAAAAATCTTTATATACTACTAGCAAATTGTTGTTCAACCACATATTAAGAATAGTGAATATCACAACTAAGTTTATTTTATTACAGAAATACAAGGATGGTTCAACACACATAAATCAATAAATGTAATTCATTACATAAATAGAATAAAAGACAAAATCACTAAGTCATCTCAATGGATGCAGAGAAGGCCTTTGACAAAATTCAGCACCCAATCATGATAAAAACACTGAAGAAACTAGGGATAGAAGGAACCTACTTCAACATGATAAAGGCTATATATGAAAAACCCAAAGCCAATCTCATAGCAAATGGGGGAAAAACTGAAAGCATTTACTTTAAAACCTGGTACAAGGCAAGGATGTCCACTCTCAGTACTCCTATTGAATATAATGATAGAAATTTTAGCCAGAACAATTATGCAAGAGAAGAAAACAAAAAGGATAACAATAAGGAAAGAAGAAGTCAAATTGTCACTATTTGCAGATTCTACACCTATACCTAGAAGATCCAAAAAACTCCACCAAAAGACTACTAAGGCTTATAAACAAATTTGGCAAAGTAGCAGGTTACAAAATCAACATAAAAAAATCAATATCTTTCCTACATACAATGAATCAGTTGAGAAAGAAATCAGGAAAACAATTCCATTCACAACAGCCTCAAAAAATGAAACAAAAAACAAAAACAAGGAATAAGTCTAACAAAGGAGGAGAAATATCTCTACAATAAAAACTATAGAACACTGAAGAAAAAAATTGAAGACCTCAGAAGATGAAAAGACCTCCCATATTCATGGATAGGCAGAATTAATATTGTTAAAGTGGCATAATACCAAAAGCAATATATACATTTGATGAAATCCCTATGAAAATAGCAATGACACACTTCACAGAACTAGAAGAATTTATCCTAAAATTCACTTGGAAGAATAAAAAGCCCAGAATAGCCAAAAGCAATTTTACCCCCCCCACCACCAAAAAAAAAAAAAAAAAAAGCAATGCTGGAGATATCGCAATACCTGACTTCAAATTATACTAAAGAGCTATTGTACCAAAAAACTGCATGGTACCAGCATAAAAACAGACACATAGACCAATAGTACAGAATAAAAGACAAACCCATATATCCACAATAATCCCATCCTTGACAAAGGTGTCAAAAAATGTTCATTGCATTCATTGGAGAAAACCAGCCTTTTAAACAAATGGTGCTGGAAATGTGGAAGAATGAAACGAGACACTATTTGTCACCCTGATCAAAAATCAACCCAAAATGGATCAAACACCTAGGAATAAGACCAGAAACTGTAACTCCTAGAAGAAAACCCGGTTAACACTCCAGCATATAGGCATAGGCAACGACTTTCTCAATAGGACCCCAAAGCTCAGGAAATAATGCCAAGAGTTAATGAGTGGGATGGCATAAAATTAAAAAGCTTCTGCATAGCAAAAGAAACAATTAGGAATGTAAAAAAAGAAACTACAGAATGGAAGAAGCTTTTGCTAGCTACTCTTTTGACACAGGATTAATATCTAAAAAACATAAAGAACTCAAAAAAAACTTTAAACCAAAAATAAAATAACCTAATTAATAAACAGGCAAAAGAAGAAATACAAATGGCCAACAGATGCATGAAAAAAATGTTCAGCATCATTAACAATTAAGGGAATGTAAATCAAAACTACACTGAAATTTCGTCTTATACCAGTCAGAATGGTAGTCATCAAAAATACAAAAAACAATAAATGCTGGAGAGGATGTGGAGAAAAATGAATGCTTTTACACTGTTGGTGGGATTGTGGGTTAGTATAACTACTGTGGAAATCAGTATGGAGTTTCCTCAAGAGACTCAGCATGAACCACCATATGATGCAGTTATGCCACTCCTTGATATTTATCCTGAAGAATTAAAATCATCTTACTACAATAATACATGCAAATTCATGTTTATTGATTCTTCTTGAACGGGGTTCTTGATTGCTGCTTCAATCATCTGAGGATATCAGACTCTTGCTTCTTCACACTTCCAAAGTGGACTCTGCCAGTGATTCTCCAGGTAGTTTCCAGAAGCCTTGGTCTTGGACTAGGGTAGTACTGCTGATCCTTCTTGTTGTGGGGGTTCCTCCTCCTGGACTGAGCAGCTACTGGGTCTTCCAGCTCTCTAGCCTACAGACAGCCATTGTGGACTATCCAGCTTCTGGTTGTGTAAGTCAATCTAATAAATCCCCTTTTTATAATTATACTTCCTGTTGATTCCATTCCTCTAGAGAACCCTGACTAACACATTGTCAGATCTTTTGGCCACAGCAGTGAAAAGGCTGACTAAAATAACAGTCTCCATTAGATCTTTGTAAAAATCAGGAATAATGAATCTTACCCTCTTGTATGGGTGGATCCCAAAAGTGATTCTTGGCTTTTAGGAATATTTGTTTATTAACAGTTAAATGCCATATAGTAACCATAATAATCATATACATTTTCCTCAAGATGTAATGAGAGGGCTGGTTACCTGTCTTAAAATCACAGGGGTGCTGGTTAAAAAGGTAGGTTGTGGGGCTAGGGATATAACTCAGTTGGAAGAGTGCTTACCTCACAAGCAGGAGGCCCTGGGTTCAATCCCATCACAGGGGGTGGGGGGAAGGTTGCTGGACCTTGCCCAAGAATTACTAAGAATCCCAGAGTAGGACTTGGAAATTTGCATTTATTAGAGCACCTAATGTGCTCCCTTGACTTTGACCACTGTAGGACTTACTTACATCCATCTGAGTGTCACTATATCAAGCTGATACTATGACTATGTAATAAATTATAATAGATTTACTGGCTTAAAATAACACAGATTTAGTATCTCATAGCTTCTGGAGTCTAGGAATCTGGTTATGGTTTAGCTGTGCCCTGTTTCAGGATCTTTAAGAAGCTACTATCAAGGTATCATCTGGGAAAGATCCACTTCTAAACCAATGTATCCACTGGCAGAATTCAGTCCCTTGAGGGCCGTTAGACTGAGAGCCTCAGTTGCTTGTTAACTCCTGGCTCTGGAGAACACTCTATGTCTTGCCACATGGATCTGCCCCAATGGCAGCTTGCTTCATCAAAGTCAGCAAATGGGAAGATCTGCTTATAATTTGCAAATCACAATCTGGTGTGATATTGTTGTCAAAGTGGCATCCCTTCACAGTGTCATGCTCTAGAAATATTGTTACTACTCTGCATTCTAGTCACAAGCAGGGGTTCAATATTCTAACTGAGCACACAAAACAAAAAAGTTGAGAACCCACAGGGCACTATAAATTCCTAACAGTGCCACAAAGAGAGCAAAGAGATTACCTTCTATTCAAAAGAGGGTCCTTGGATTTTACCAAGATATTTTTGCTCTTTGAAAATTAAAAATCCTTTATGATTTGGTAACTTGAATTAGCTGAAATAGTTATACAAGCTCCGTTCCTTGGCCATTTTGATGAAATGGAGTTCATTATTCCTAGATTTTTAAAATTACAAGGTTGGAGCTAACCATTTATTCTATTTTATGTAGTGTGTGAAATTATTATTCAGATTTAAGGAAAATAATATTCAAATTAATATTTTAAGGAAGGCCTTGTGGCTTATGTTCATGGGCTACACCAACTAATTGAGATCTTGTAGAATTTATCTGCATTTAATGAATTATTTTAAAGGTAAGAATGACTAAATTGACATTCTTTGAAAATATGTTGTAAAATATTTTGGAACATTATCTTATTTCTGAAATTTTATATGTCTTCAACTTCTTTGCCCATTCTACTTGTAAGGTACAGGTATACTCTGCTTCTTAACAAAAGGTATATGAGCTGAGCATGGTGGCACACACTTGTAATATCAGGTACTCTGGAGGCTGAGGTAGGAGGAATTCAACTTTAAGCTAGCCTCGGCAAATAAGTGAGACCCTGTCTCAAAATTGAAAACTTTTAAAACAGCTGAATATGTAAACCAGGGGTACAGTAATTCTGAATTTAATCCTCACCATATATATAAAAAAAGTGAAAATCTTACCACTCCTAGTTGTTATATACATGACATATTTAGTAAGTAAATTCAACCCAAAAGATATGAAAATCTTGCCACTTTTAGTTCATAAGTATATGGCAAATTCAGGTAAATCCAACCCAAGAGATATTTTAAGAATCTACTTTCTAAGTAATTTAATTTTCCCGTTTTCCAGATGAGCAAATTCAGAGTCAGAGAAGAGGTAATTAATCCATGATTGTACCGGTAGGAAATAATGGAGCTAAGGACTCTCATAAGTTATCTTACTCTTAGCCCAGTGATATTGTAGAAGACACAGAAATAATAGAGAGGTTTATAACATGTGGTCAAGAAACATGAAATCATACAGAAAATAAAGCAAGGCATAGATAAGAAAATATAATCTAAAAACTTTCTGGGCACTAACAATGAAGGCTTCTTAAGGTTTTCTTTAAAGAATTAAAATATGGTTTATTATAAAGAAAATGAACATACTCCTTTAGAGAGAAGTCTCTAACATATTGAGTAATAGTCTATCTATATTTATGGAAAGACTAATTACAGGTCAAAATCATAACATTCAGAGAAGACACATTCAATATTAGTTTCCATAATCTTTTCCCAGTAATTCAAAAGTTTTCTCTGTTGTATTAGTCGGTTAGGGCTGCCAGAACACACTTCCACAAACTGAATGGCTTAACCAGCAGAGAGAGGAATATAGGGTGAAACAAGAAAATTCTCTTTTGTGCTCAAAAATACAAAGTTGACTTTTGTCACTTGAGTTCTTCCTGAACTAAGCAGAGTGTGCTCTTCACCCATTTACCAAGTACTTGCACACACTGTGCAGATTTGGACACACAGTGGTCAAAGTGTCTCCAGCTGCCTGTGTCTCCTGTGTACCACCAGGTCCAGCTGGTGGCTCCATCAGATGCCACCCCTCTGCCTGGGAAATTCTGTGCTTTACCAAGCTTCTTTTGGCTGTGTCCTCCAAAACCCTGTGGTGGTTTGCAGCCCCATGGGGCATGCTGGCTTCAGGTCTCTCTCCTTTCCTAGGGTGCAGCCTAGAAAGATACCACAGGAAAGGCCTCCAAAGGCCTACCAGCCCTCTGTTTACATTCTTTTCCTCCTCCCTGCTATCAGTAGACAATGAGTGAAAGGGTCTAAAAGAAAACCAGGGCTACCCATGGGTCCACTTGCCTTTGGTTGACTAAGGCTTCCATGCTGAGCCTGGCTTGCCTGACATCTTTTCTCTTTGACAAGTCCCCTCTGCTTCTTCCTCCTCTGCTGAGTCCACTCTCCAGGTCACCGGACACGTTCAGGAAAAATCAAAGGTTGGACTTAATTTGTGAGCTTTCTCTGCACTGAAAAACCTTTCAAGTCCTTTCACAGTCATGCTGTGTTTTCCTGATACTTGTGGTATTTTGATGACAAATGCCTCTGAGTGTTGAGAGGTTCTCATGAACAGTAGGTAAAACTGAGAGATGGGAAGATAGGTGAGCCTTTAATTCCATGAAGAAAAATTGAGTCCATTTCCTTCTTGTCTTGATGGCTTATTACTTGAGCTAGTATATGAACAATCTATGGATGATATTATATGAATCATCCATGAAGATACGATTTATTCCTAAGTCCTCTTCTGACCATTTAAATTTCAAATCCCTTTCTCAATCTGTATGTGAAGTAAAAGATGGGTTTTGTTAATAGAAATATAGGAAACAAAACAAATATATTTTATCCAGGATCTAGGCTTTAGAATCCAAAAGTGAAGAGTTTCATAAAATTTTCCTAAGGAATTATTATCAAACATTCCATGAAGCAGAACTTGCAGGGCATTTGGATTGAATCTTGCTTTGTCTGTCTAGTTTTTAGCACCTATTTTGATTGCACTTACCCAAAGAACATATTGTAATTTAATGAAACCAAAATGGTCTCTTTCCATTTTAGTATATAGACTATCAGTGATCCTTTAAAACCCAGGAACGAGTAATTAACATGCTTTCTTGAAAACATATTAATTAACTTTCAAAGAAACTCTTATAATAGTTTATTTGAAACAAAAAAACTAAAATCCATTTTAGTGCCAAAGATGAAATAATATGGAGATGGAGTCACAAAGCTCTGGGGAACGCTCTCCAGGATTCTGACTCCCACGGGCAGTGATATCATAATGTTCTAGTTAGTCTTAGGACCTCCTGTGACACAGGAAGGAAGCTCTGAGGAGAAGCCACAGATCACTGAATAAATCACAACAATTTCCCAATGAGTTTTATGTTATTTATTTTTTTATCTGGGTTTTTTCCCTCAGGGATTAACAATTTGAAACCCAACACGGAAGGTGAGTAAACATTTCAAATATCACAGAATGGTAGATGTGAAGATGACCCTTGACCATGGAACACTGGTATGTGGCAGATTTCTATAGGATGATGTAAAGTTTATTGGGCAATATGGCACAACTTAGATTTTAAAGCTCTCTCTCAAATTGTGAAATATTGCAGTGAGAAAAACAAAGTAGCAAAGGTAATCAACACATTTCTGATTGATGGTGTGTTGTATATTTTTTAGAGTTCCCTGACACAAATTCTTCTGATGAAGATTATTATTATAAAGAAGATGAAAATGTGGACAATAATATTGCCATAAATGAAGAAGATAAAAATTCTGAAATTATTCCATTTATACAAAATGAAGAACCGAATATGGACAATACTCCTGCTAATGAGAAAACTGGCAATTATTATAAAGACATAAAACAATGTAAGACTTTTAAGTTAATAGCAATGTATAAAAAAAAACTGCAACAACAACAGATTTTTACAGCTTTGATTTGCCTTAACTCCCCTTTCTAAATACCCATCATCATTTGGTTTCCTACTTCTTAAATTCTGATTTACCATATACACTTTTCAGCATGTAAAATGAAATCCTTATTTTCCTACAGTGTGTTTACTGAGATGCTGGAAGTTTGCCAGGGTTCTCCTGATGATTATTCTAGCTACTGTGGTTCATCACAGCATTGTGGCTACTTACTCACATTAGTCAAATCTGACCTGATTTGATGGTGAGTTAAGCAAAATGTATCCAGATGTGAGTATTGGTTCCCCAAGGCTTGTGAAACAAAACAGCACAGTGAGTCCTCAGAGGCTCAAAACAGTGGAAATCTCTTCTCCCATGGTTCTGGGGGCTGGACATCCAAAATCCAAGTGGTAGTGGATCAAGTAAAGGCTCTCCCCAAAGCCACCAGGGGAGGATCCCTCTTTGCCTCTTCCAGTTCCTGCAGTCCCAGTGTGCCTGGGCTTGTGGCAGGATCTCTCTTCAGTCTCTGCCTCACCCTCTTCACAGGGTGTTCTTCCTGTCTCTGTGTGCACACTTCCTCCTCCTTGTCAGGACATCAGCCATCTGCTTACCAGCCCACCCTACTGCAGTGGTCTTCATCTTAATGACATCTTCAACAACCCTGTTTCCAAATAAGGCTACATCCTGAGGTACCAGGAGTTAAGACTTCAGCATGGTCTTTTTTTGGGTGGGGTGTGGGGGGCTGGGTATGGACACAATTCAACCTATAACAAGATGACTTCTAGATGTTTGCAAGGTCCATTGAAATTCAGTTTATAACTCATCTCTCCTTCACATGGGCTTCCTTTCCATGTTGTTATAAGGTGTACTATTCTAAAATATGAAAAGTTTATAAGAAATTATTATTAAAACTTAAGACTAAGATCAATTTAATTATTCTGAGGTCCTTATTCACACTAAGCAAAGAAAAATAGAAAAGCAATGAAGATATATATATATATCTTTTAAAATTATAATCATAATTTGTATTATTGTTTTCTCTTATGTTAATCAGTATTCCTTTTTTGTAGGCGATAATACATCCTAATGCTCACAGAGGTGTGATAGCAGGAACAGAGACAGGAGTAATTCTAGGTGACCTCTGGATCACCTCTGCATATAGATATGCAGAACAAAGCTGTTCTAGTAGATCCTTTTCAGAATATACCTCTTTTTGTACCAACCATGATCTATAAATCAATTTGACAATTGACAATTATTCGACAATTACTTTGATTAAAAAAAAACTCTCAAATTTTGTGCATAATACACCCAGAAGACAAATAAGATTATACAAAGTACTTTTTTAAACTTAATAAGTCTTGAGCTCTTTTCACATCTATCTCATTATTTTTAATGGATACATAGTAGTATTCTGTAAAATGTTCATTAATCTATCCATTATCTCATTATATTGTGTTCAATTTCCCACTGTACTTTCTTCTTACGTATGCACTTGGATGTATTTCTCTTTGGCTAAAAGCTATATACTGAAATTGTTGAATATAAGTGGCTTATCTTTTTAAATATTGGTAGATAACCCCAAATTGCCCTACAAAAATTACTCACCAATTTATATCCCCAAAATTCACCATGATGAATATCAAATAATTTTATTTTGAGTGTGATAAGTGACACAGTGTATTGCTTTTGTAATTTGTACTCTAATTACTTTTGTGATTGGTATTTCCTCCATATTTAGTAGGTATTTTTAATTTATGCATATCTAACAACCTGTTAATATTCTTGTCTATTTTTCTCTAAGTTTGAATTTTCATTGATTTGCAAAGGCTCTCTATGTATAGTATATCCATCTTGTTTCTATGATAAAAGTATTAACAATTTTCTTCCAGTCCATTGCTTATCTTTAAAGTTAAGCATCTTTAACCAAAGAGGAAATTTCCAGTTTTATAAAATCAATTCTGTTAATTCCCTTACAATTTCTACATTTTATGTCTTGCTCAGTCAGGCTTTATCCAATCCAAGATGTTAATATTGTCTTAACTTTTTATAATCATTTCCAATTTTTAACTCTTATGCCTTAAATCTAATTATTTTTGTGTATGGTGTAATATATGTTAAAACATATTTTTTCAAAGAGGAGAGCTGATTATCTAATACTGATTCTTTCCTTATGTGAGACTCCATTTGATATTATCCCATTGTCAGGTGAAATTGAGTCCATTGTTGCTCTTTTTATTGTTCTTTATCTGAGCTGTCTATTCCCATGGAAATACTAAGGTGTTTTAATTTTTATATTTTCTTAACTCACAACAGGAATGTCGGCCTGTGATTGTTTTTTAGTTTTCTTATTTTTCCATAGATGTACCTCAGGAATTCCATAAAAATTATGTATGTTAATGGTACCATCTTTTTCATGTGTGTGTCTGCTTAAGGAAATTAAGACATTGTTTAATTATTAAACATGCACATGTATTCATGTGTGCTCAAACTTTTCTATCATCCATGAGATTTTGGAAAGAAGAGACACATGTTTATAAATGTTCAGTTTGCCATCTTGCCCCAATTTATTTTTATCCCTCGGTTGAGTGAATATGTTCATTAGCTCTGAACTGTAACCAACCCCATAGATGACTTTTAGGGTAGCATTCTTCATGTACATATGTAAATGGAAGTTTATGTGGGAGACGTTTTTGTTGTTGAACTGCGTGGTTTTTAAGCTGAAGTGTTCCATAGTCTCACATTCAGATGAATGTTTCTTCTTTGTTTTTTGACAGTAATCAGTAAAATGATTATATGGCATGTGTACAAATCTATTTTGGCATCTCTTCTGAACCAGCATATTTTTTCCAAGAATTTCCTCAATAACTGTTTCTTAGAGTCATTCAGCTTAGGCATACTAGTTTGGCTTTTTTCCATGTGAATTTCCTGTTTGACCCTTGTCCCACTTTCATTTTGTTTTTGTTTCTGCAGTACTTGGGATTGAATGTAGGGACTTGTAAATGTGAAGCAGGTGCTCTATCACTGAGCTAATTCTCCATCCCTGTTTTATTTATATTGAGACGGGATCCCATTAAATAGCACATGTTGACCTGGAAATGTGATTCTCCTACCTCAGTCTCCCAAGTAGCTGGATTACTGCTGTGTATTACTGTGCCCTGTGTGTCCCTCCCCACATTCATTCTTCCTTCCTTCCTTTCTTTCTTTGAAGATGAAAAATGACTCAAATATTTTATAATTTTAAAAAATTAGTAAATATATTTTAAGGAAAAAATTCTGTGAGAAAAAATTTTAATAAACAAGAAGTTATTTAGGCTGAGGTCCGGAGCTCCGGAGGCTGAGGCAAGAGGATCATGAGTTCAAAGCCAGCCTCACCAATTTAGTGAGGCCTTGAGCAACTCAGTGAGACCCTGTCTCTAAATATAATACAAAAAGTGTTGGGGATGTTGCTCAGTGGTGAAGTGACTCTGAGTTCAATACCCACTACCAAACAACAAAAAAAAGTTACTTAGCTGGTTGCTGAAGACTTTCAATTTTATGTTTTTAGATGTGTTCACCACAAAAAATCCACATGGTACAGAGTCTGAAATAACTGTCACGGCAACAACCGGTCTGAGATATGCTGTAAAGCACTGTAAGTACTGAAAGGCACTGTTGTACATGTGAAAGTCCTTAAGGAACCACTAGAGGGTGGTGTGTAGGAAAGAAGTTGTTCCTAAATAAAATTAAAATTCGCCCTGTATAGTAGATGCTATGAGGCAGGGACCCAGCTACTTCTGGGTTATCCTTAGGGTTTTCCTTATACTTCCTCCCATGCTCTACCTTTGAGGCTCATGTTCATTGCCTGCATTGCCTGGATAATTTCAAAAGACAGAGAGGCTCTTACAATTCCAAACCTCATATTTTGGGTCTACATGGAAAGAAAAATCAAATAACTGAATCGAAGATTCTAGGAAATTGTGCATCCTTATTCAACCTACATTTTTGCTCTTTTTTTTTTTTTACCTAATTATAAGTAAGCATTGGCAATAATGGAATATTTCTGAGCAATTCCAAACTCTGTGAGATAGTGACATTTCCAAGGCAAACATTAATTAGATAGTCAGTCCCTCCTGGAAATCTGGCTTGTGCCCAGCAAACATCTTGAGGTATGTGCAACAAGATCCAGAGAGCCAGCTCTCAAGCAGTGCAGGTAGCTCAAAACTCCTCAGGATGTGGGCTACTGAGAACCACAGGATTCAAGAAAAAGATGTCCAAACCCTCACTTGTACTCCCACAGTCCAGGCCCCCAGGGGATTGTCACAGAAAGTTGGCTAGGGATAAGGGTTTAAGAGGACTGTGACAGAGGAGACACTCTGGCATGGTAGGAATGCCCTAGAGGACAGTCCCTTCAGGCAGTGGAGATCTCCTGGATAACTTTGAAGCTCACTGGCCCAAGTATAGTCCCTAAGGCTGGGAGGGAAAGGGGGTGTTCTGATGTCACCAGCTGTTCCTCTCCCAAGAAGAGGAGATGATTGCCTAGCAGACTTTCAAGATTACTTACCATTCATTTGAGTCCCACCTGAATCAGCATCAGCTCCAGTAATGGGCTTCCCTTTCCACCCTCCCTTGTCAGCAGGATGCCTGAAATGGGTTTGTGGGCTCAGTCTGGATTTATTCTGCCTCTCTGTTCAACCCCCACTCCTGGGAAGGTTTGAACTCCATATGGAACTTACACTGGCTCCTGCATTCAGCAGTTAACCAGTATTGCCAACTGCATGGGGGAAAATGGGCCTCCAGTCACAATTGTCCCCACACCCTCTCTCAGTGATGCACCTCCAGACAGACACATTACAACTGAGATGTGTGCTGAATGGGCCTGCAGATCCCGTGTGCAGTCCCAGATCCTTATATCCCAAACTCTGTTTGCAAATGACAAGGACACTCCAGGTGCCTCCTCTTCATGTCATCACACTGAACAGCAACCAGGCTGGACGGCAGGTATCATTTCATTTGAAGCCAAGTGTCTCAGCCAGCAGGTCTCCCAGACCTCTAGAGGCCCTGTGGCCCTGTGGCCCTGTGCCCTGCTTTTCCTCTCTCTCAAGTCATAGGTATGTTAACCCCACCTCAGGCAGCTCGTCATCACAAAATCTCGTTCTTCAGTGTGCCTTCTCCTTTCTCCTCTGTAAGTTATTTCTAGAAAACATCATCTTTCTCTTCCTTCTCTCTCCTTGTCTGTGTTGCATTTTTGCTTCGAAATATGCTTAATCACAGATGATTAGCCAACATTTTCAGTACTGATAATTCTTGATTCCTTTTCCTAGATAAAATGGCCAGCGCAAAAAGTGAAGCACTCATCACTGAAGAAAAATACTTTCGTAAAAAAAGACCAAGTATTAAAACTACTCTACTGTATTCATATCTGGATCATGTCATTATATGATTTTAGATGATAAGTTTCACCACTCTGAGCATTATGTAAAGGAATTGCATGCTTAAAGAATTCATACTACTACATTTTAAAGTCACTATAAAATCTTTTAAGTGGTAAATGTCTAAGCAAGTTTCAGATGTTTTGGGGAAGGAATAGGTACTGAGCATTTTAGAAATTTTATTTTAAAAAAGTATTATGTTCGTATCTACATAAAATACACATTCATAAATGAATGTATTTATAAGTGTATAAAATAAAACATTTATTAATATAAATATATTTACATTTACATATCTGAGTTTATATTTATATACACATCAATGTATCAAATATATTTAAATGTAATTTAATAATAATATAAAAATCAGTACCTGCTTGAGGAATAAATGTATCTTTGCTACAGTCAATCATTACAGCTTCCTAAATTATTGTTAGAGAGGGATTGTGAAATTATAAAATCAACACCACTACTTTACATTCCTGCCAAGATTATTGTTCTTTAAGAAATATTTGTAAAACTGTAACAACACAGGATGGCTCTTCTCTAAATTCTTGAACTAGGTGTCTGATTTAAGACAACTTTTTCTTACCTGTCATTTTTTTTCCCCACAGAAATAACCACAAATGTGCCTGCATTTTGGACAATATTAGCAAGAGGTAAATTCATACAGTAGGCAGCTGGAAAAAAATGATTTGGTTCTCTAAAATCTTATATAAGAAAGTCAATATCAGTCTAAATATTTCTAGTGGTAAGAATTAATACATCAATATTTTGTAATGTAATATTATGTAATAGTAAATACCAAAACAAACCCAGAGAGGTACTGACAACAGTTTCTGATCCACTCCCACAAAACCTTTATTCTCCTACAGAGGCTAAAATCTAGTAATTCAGTTTAATTCATGATTAAAGTTTTAAATAAGATTCTGCATAATATAGTCCTTCTCTGTGTTTGCAATAGGGTGCACAAAAACACACAGAGATACAAAGGATCTATCAAGATAAATGCATGCACAAAATTTGTATGTGTATCATAAATATATAGGCACACCTGTACAAACCAGTCTATGCATGCATGTATAAATAAATGTATGTTCACGTAGATATATTTACATATAAATATATGTACCATGCAGATATCTATGCATGCTAAATGTTGAAAATATACCCTGATCTATCAATCCTCACTGTTTGCAAATTCTGTATATTCTGTATTATCTACTCACCATCATCCCTTTGTCACTCAAAAATCCATATTTTCAGCATCTTCAAGGCCATTTGGACATCAGCAGAACTTCAAATATTTTTAATCTCCTGACAAGTACACTCAGTCATCTCTTGAGCGGGGCCCCCAACAGTAGTGTTAAATTGGCTAGTTAATTTTCCTAAATGCAAGAAGGCGGTGATGTGCCTCATGGAGAAGATATATGTGTTAGATAAGCTTTCTTCAAGCCAGAGTTAGAGTTCTGTTTACTCTACAGAACATAACTACCATGAATACTGAGAACAGGCCCTTCCTCCTATGTAAACACACAAATCATACACATACATTAATTTTACCTAGAGATTGCTATTTGCCATAACACCAATCTATTGTTTTAACAGCTATAAATGGAACAACAGACAGGATGGATGATAGAGATCAATTATTTCAACCAATTCCAGGTAAGAACACAGGACAGATACACAAATACATGTTTTAGTGTCTCTGGGCAATATTATTTTCCCTAGAAAAGTGTAGTGTATGCAGGAGGGTGTCCTGGTGGCCAGCATCACATGAGAGAGGACATTTCCTGTTTTAGGAGAGTTACGGTTCCTGAATATTCTTCTCCAGTTACCAGTTTGCAGATGACTGCTTCATAGCTCCTATTCCTGAACCAGAGACACAAAATAGAGTAATAGGTGAGTGAAAATACAGAGAATGCAGTCTTTTATTAAAAAATGAAGCTTTAATTGCAGAGGAATTTTAGGTTTAAGGAAAAGTTTAGCTTAAAGTACAGAGAGGTCCCACATCCTACCTACCTTCAGTTTCCCCTATTATTAACAGCTTGCATTGGTGCGTCACATTTGCTAAAGTTCCTGAAGTAAGATTGATACAGTATTATTGACTAAAGTTCATAGTTCACATTAAGGTTCACACTTTGTATTGTACAGTTCTTTGGGTTTTGACAAATGTACAATATTCTGTGCCCACCATTGAAATATTATACACAACTTAGTTTTGTAAGAAACTACCAAACTGTCCTCTAGAGTGACTATACTATGGCACCCTCTCACCAGTAAGGAATGACTTCCTGTTGCTAAATACACTTTACATTAATGGAGTAATTGCATTTTTTTAAAACAACTCCTCATTCGAATGGACACTTTCATGAAAAAGCAATGTGTTAATTTTCCCCTGAATGCCTGTCCTACAAAAAATGGTGGAAAATGAAATTATCTGGTGATAAATCCAAGACCTGTCACTTCAGTTCTGTACTGAATTATTTGAAGAATGTCGCCATTTGCCTTGTGGTACTTCAAGAAAATGGAGTGAGTCTTTTTTGTTTAGAAATGTTATACACAGGGATCACTAAGTCTGGGTCATTTTAGAAATGCCTTGTCATTTCTCTTCCTTAATTGAAGTGATTAAATGTTGCTTGATTGATTTTCTGTCATTTGCTAAAAACAAACTGAGTATTCTTGTCCTTTTGCTGCATTATTATGTCAGTCCTCACAGCAACTCCGTGAAGTTGGTTTTATCTCCATTTTTTTTTTTTTTTTTTTTTTTTTTGCGATGCTGGGGATTTTATCTCCATTTTGTAGAGAACGAAACTGAGGCTCAGAGCAAAAATCTGCTCGCACCTGTAACTGGCTATTTCAGTGATTAGGAATTCCAAACTCTTCTCTGTTTCTGACTATGACCTTGATAAATGTACTATGAACAAACCTCTTTATAAAGACCCTTTCAGGAGGCAGAAAAACAACTTAGGAGAGTTGTCCATTTTAACAATTTGTTGGATTACTCTCCAAATAATTGGTCTAAAACTCCCTAACAGATATTGACTGCGCTATACATTTCCTTCCACATGGTCTAAGATCACACTTTGACCATTTTAAGTTTTACATTCAGAGAGCTTAACCATGGGAATTTGTCATTACTTATTAACTATTAAGTACAAGGAAGACCCTTGAAACATTTGGAATGGGGGTGGGAAGAACTGTGATAAAGGGAAGAAGTGACAACCTTGTCATCTAAAGTCATTCAATAAAGTTTATTAAGTCAGATGAATATTCAGGAAAAGATATGATCTGGCAGTAAAGAGGCCTTTTCATTACTAGTTTTGGGGGGTTTTTTTGCAATATATATTATTTTTTAATTTTTTACAGGTTGCATTTTGATTCATTGTGCACAAATGGGGTACATCATATCGTTTCTCTTGTGCACAACGTATATTCATACCATTCGTGTAATCATACATGTACATAGGGTAATGATGTCTGTCTCATTCCACTATTTTTCATACCCCCTCCCTCTCATTTCCCTGTATGTAATCTAAAGTTCCATTCCTAGTTTTAATAACATTCTTGACATCATCCTTTGATTTAACTTATTTTACCAAGTTAAAAATATTGTTTGCATTTCTTGATGCAATGTCAAGTACACCAGATTTAATCATCTCAGTAATTAAAGGCAAACAGCCCTGAAGCCTCAATGAGAAGGCCTGCATACATCATCATTCTATTTCAAAGAACAACCAGTACATGTTGCAACAGTAGAACATCACTCTTCTCTTCTGAAGCACTAGTTCCTTGCGTGTACATTGATCATATTAATAGTCATCTCTTCAGGGATGATAGATTACTTAAACTGGTTTCTAGTAAAGTCAGGGAGAAAGTCTGCTGCATACACATTTTGACATCTGGTAACCTGGGTTTCAAGCCAGACTCTGCCACTTACTAGCTGTGTGCAATGGGAAAATTCATGAACTGCTGAGATCCTGTAAAATGGAGCTAAGGACAGCTCCTTCAAGAGTGCTGTGAAGGTTAAAGAGGAAGGAGTGCCTGACGTGGGAAGGAGCCTTCTCTCTGCATTGCCTGTGGTAGGAGAATGAGCAGTGGATCTGTGGGTGGTGGGGGCCTCTCTGCATCTTCTACCATTCAAATCCTCCAGGAAAACATCAAGAATCCATTCTTCTCCATTCTATTTTCTTTCTTTCCTGTCAGGTTCTGATATCAACTCTACAAAAGGAAGAAGCAAATCGTCAGAGCTAGAGGAAATTAAGATCAAATTAATGCTGGGCATCTCGTTGATGACCCTTTTCCTATTTGTCACTCTCCTGGCATTCTGTAGTGCCACACTGTACAAACTGAAGCAGCTGAGGTAAGCCTGCCAACTTCTGCAGTGTTCATAACTGATGCGTGCTGTCAAGCTCAGTCCATCCTGTCCTGAGTAAATTGTTAGCATAATGTAATGCCCAAATAATGGAGCTATCGGGCTTTCAGTTTGACTCCATTTCCTCTATTCCAAAGGAGCATGGGGACATCTTCCCAATATTTTAAATCATCAGCAATAGGGCTATATATTCCCTTCTAGATAGCTTATCATCTTAGGATCTAACATTTTTTCATTCGAGCAAGCCTTGCCCAATATTCTTTAAGAAAAGTAAATCCTCTGTCTCATTTATACTTTGAGGTTTATCCATTTGTTCTTTTCTCATAAAAATAAATTAAATTCAAGAAAAACCTGAAAAAGGGGATTGTTTTTTTAAATTTCTTTCACACCTTGTAACAGATTATTTTCAAAAATCCTAACAATTGCTTAATGTTCATGGTTAACAGTAATTCTTTTGATTGTTGTATTTTAGATAAATTACGTATTTCTTTAGTCCATTAAAACTCTCTGATGCAAAGTATTTAATCCCTCTTAATCTGTCATTTTACGTGTTTCTTTTTAATCTTTAATTTTTAAAAAATATTTTTTCTTCTATTTAGTGGTATTGGTGATTGAATCCAGGGACATTTTACCACTGAGCTATACTCCAGCCCTTTTTATTTTTTTATTTTGAGACACGGTCTTGCTAAGTTGCCCAGGCTAGCCTGGAACTTATGATTCTCCTGCCTCAGCCTCCCAAATAGCTGAGATTACAGGCATGTTCCACCATTTTTGGAACTGTTTCAGTAAGTTGGTTTCTAAATTCTAGTCTTGAGATTTAAAACTACTTCATCCACACATGTATTAAATATAATAAAATTGCTATTAAAGACAAGCTATGTCATTTATATCATTTGATGAACTAATACGTCGGACAATTATATTCCAATTCTGTTATATTTTATTTTTTATAAATACCTTTTTAAGATGAGTTACAAATGTACACACTTAAAAACATTTTTTTTCTATGTTCTTTTTTTTTTTCAGTTATAAAAGTTATGACAGTCAATACTCCATCAACCCAGAGCTGGCAACCCTATCTTACTTTCATCCATCAGAAGGAGTATCAGATACATCTTTTTCTAAGAGTGCAGAAGACAGCAGCACATATTTGTATGCCGATTCTTCAGACCTGAAAACATCAAGAACAAGAATATCAAAATCTAAAAACATAACAGATGTGATTTCTACATGCTCAAATGATGCAGGCTTAATTGAGGCATCATGTTTACTAATTAACCATGAGGAACTGAGTGAGGAAATTCATGCAGAGAAATAGATAACTTTAATTCTTTTGTCATAAAAAAAGATCTTTGTGTCTCACATTAATGTCATCATTTTGAAATTGCTGAGACATTTAATTTCTGGTGTCTATTTTATCAGACTAAGGTCTGGAATGCTTATCACTTGAAAACCAATTATTGGTTGGTGAGAGGTGGTTGGAATGAAGCAGGCTTTTTGAGATCCAGCACCTTGAAAGATGGAGGGGACTACTGTCTTCAAAGCTCCATCTTTGGGAATACAGAGGATAAAGGGCTTTTATAGGAAGACAAAGGCAGACAAAGGCAGGAAGGCTATATGATGAGTGAGGTCTATTTTTTTTTAAAAATATTTTTTAGTTGTAGATGGACATAATACCTTTATTTATTTGTATGTGGTGCTGAGGGTGGAACCCAGTGCCTCACACAGGCTAGGCAAGTGCTCTACCGCTGAGGTACAACCCCAGCCTGAGGGAGGTCTTTAAACCCAGGGCATGTGTTCCCTTTTTCCTTCTTCTCTGGAACATTGCAATGGACCTCAAACTCTTAGGACTAGTTCTTATAATTCTTTAGAAACAAACATTTATTTTATGCAAATTAACCCTCACCACTGTGTATATGCTTTGCTTTAGTTGATACGTAGAATTAAAAGAACGAGGGGGGCATTGTATATTCTCCTATTACCTGAAGGTCACCAGATGTTCTGGGTTCTGTACATCTAATGAAAGATTATATAGCAGTTAACATCTTAACCATTTAAAGGGGTTATTCTTTAGAATTTAGAACACTAGGGAAAAGAGATGAGATGTCAAAAGGATTAAGAAGGGGAAGTCACCTTGCAAAAATGTCAAAGGGAGAGGAAGAAAAAGTAACTGCCAAGGACAGCTCCTGAAGGAGTGGTCACTGTTAGGATTCCCCGCTGTCAATCCTTTGTTACCTTTCTGTGGGAAGCAGGGCATTGACTCTATTCTGGTTACTTCCTGCTAAATGGGGAAGAATGGAGGTTTTTAGAATGGAAGGCTTTGACATGTTGAAATACGTAATTTTTGTTTCCATTTATTTTTCCTTAGGGAAAGGTGGTCAAAGGCATTTATTTGCATAACTTTTGTATGTATAATACAATAAAACCTTATGTAGGCTCCCATTATTATTATTAGGAGTGTTAACCCTCATTTTTTTTTATTTTTACAGATTGCATTTTGATTTATTGTACACACATGGGGTACATCTTTTCATTTCTATGTTATACACAATGGAGATTCACACCATATTCATGTAATCATATGTGTACATAGGGTAATAATGTCTGTTTCATTCTACTATCTTTCCTTCCCCCACCCCCTCCCACCCCATTTTCCTCTACACCATCCAAAGTTCCTCCATTCTTCTCTTGACACCCCCCACCCCGCACCCATTATTATTCATCATCCACTCATCAGAGAAAACATTTGACCTTTGCTTTTTGGGATTCGTTTATTTCACTTAGCATGTGATATTCTCCAACTTCATCCATTTACCAGAAAATGCCATAATTTTATTCTTCTTTATGACTGAGTAATATTCTATTGTGTATATATACCACAGTTTCTTTATCCATTCATTTGCTGAAGGCCATCTATGTTGGTTCCACAATCTAGCTATTGTGAATTGAGCCGCTATGAACATCAATGTGGCTGCATCACTGTAGTATGCTGATTTTAAATCAAGGAGTGGAATAGCTGGGTCAAATGGTGGGTCCATTCCAAGTTTTTTGAGGAATCTCTATACTGCTTTCTAGAGTGGCTGCACCAATTTGTAATTCCACCAGCAATGTAGGAGAGTGCCTTTTTTTCCCACATCCACACCAACGCTTATTATTGCTTGTGTTCTTGATAATAGCCATTATAATTGGAGTTAGATGAAATCTTAGGGTGGTTTTAATTTGCATTTCTCTAATTACTAGGGATAATGAGCACTTTTTCATATATTTGTTGGTCACCTATATATCTTCTTCTGTGAAGTGTCTGCCCAGTTCCTTAGCCCATTTATTGATTGGGTTCTTTGTATTTTTGGTGTAAAGATTTTTAAGTTCTGTATAAATTTTGGAGATTAGTGCACTGTCTGAAGTGTGTGTGGAAAAGATTTTCTCCCACTCTGTAGGCTTTCTTTTCACATTATTGATTATTTCTTTGGCTAGGAAAAAGCTCTTTAGTTTGAGTCCATCCTATTTATTGATTCTTGCTTTTATTTCTTGTACTCTGGGGGTCTTCTAAAGGAATTGTGGTTCTAAGCCAACATGATGAAGATTCGGATCTACTTTTTCTTCTATTTGGTGAAGGGTCTCAGGTCTAATTCCTAGATCCTTGATCCATTTTGAGTTGGGTTTTGTACAGGGTGAGAGGTAGGAGTTTAATTTCATTTTACTGCATATGGATTTCAGTTTTGCCAGCACCATCTATTGAAGAGGCTATCTTTTCTCCATTGTTTGTTTTTGGCTCCTTTGTCTAGTATGAGATAACTGTACTTATGTGGGTTTGTATATGTGTCTTTTATTCTGTACCATTGGTCTACCTATTTTGGTGCCAATACCATGCCGTTTTATTGCTATTTCTCTATAGTAGAGTTTAAGGTCTGATATTGTGATACCTCCTGCATCACTCTTCCTGCCCAGGATTGCTTTGGCTATTCTGGGTCTTTTGTTCTTCCAGATGAATTTCATGATTGCTTTCTCTATTTCTATTAGGAATGTCATTGGGATTTTAATTGGAATTGTGTTAAATCTGTATAGCATCTTTGGAAGTATGGCCATTTTGATAATATTAATTCTGCCTATCCAAGAATGTGAGAGATCTTTCCATCTTTTAAGATCATCTTCAATTTCTTTCTTTAATGTTCTATAGTTTTCATTGTAGAGGCCTTTCACCTCTTCTGTTAGATCGATTCTCAAGTGTTTTATTTTTTAGAGGCTATTGTGAACAGAGATGTTTTCCTCATATCTCTTTCAGATCATTCATCGCTTATGAATAGAAATGCATTAGATTTATGTGTGTTGATTTTATATCCTGCTATTTTGCTGAATTCATTTATTAGGTCTAGAAGTTTTCTGGTGGAGTTTTTTGGATTCTTTAAATATAGAATCATGTCATTGGCAAATAGGGACAGCTTGAGTACTTCTTTTCCTATTTGTATCTCTTTAATTTCTTTGGTCTGTCTAATTGCTCTGGCTAGTATTTCAAGCACAATGTTGAATAGAAGTGGTGAAAGAGAGTATCCCTGTCTTGTTCTAGTTTTTAAAGGGAATGCTTTCAGTTTTTCTCCATTAAGAATGATATTGGCTGTGGGCTTAGCATAAATAGCCTTTACAATGTTGAGGTATATTCCTACTATCCCTATTTTTTCTAGTGTTTTGAGCATGAAGTGGTGTTGTATTTTGTCAAATTCTCTCTCTGCATCTATTGAAATAATCATATGAGTCTTAATCTTAAGTCTATTGACATGATGAATTACATATATTGATTTCCGGATGTTGAACCAACCTTGCATCTCTGAGATGAACCCCACTTGATCATGATGCACTATCTCCTTAATATGTTTTTGTATGCAATTTGCCAGAATTTTGTTAAGGATTTTTGCATCTATATTCATCAGAAATATTGGCATAAAGTTTTTTTTTTTCTTGATGCATCTTTGTCTGGTTTTGGTATCAGAATGATCCTAGACTTATAGAATGAATTTGGAAGGGTTTCCTCCTTTTATACTTCATGAAATACTTTGAGGAATATTGGTATAAGTTTCTCTTTGAAGGTCTTGTAGAACTCAGCTGAGAATCTGTCTGGTCACAGGCTTTTTTGGGTTGGTAGGCTTTTGATGACTTCTTCTATTTCATTGCTTGAAATTGATCTGTTTATATTGTATGTCCTCCTGGTTCAGTTTGGAAGAATCATATGTCTCTAGAAATTTGTTGATGTCTTTAACATTTTATATTTTGTTGGAGCATAGATTTTCAAAGTAGCTTCTAATTGTGTTATTTATTTCAGTGTTGTCTGTCATGAGATTTCCTTTTTCATCAAAAATTTTAGTAATTTGAGTTTTCTCTCTCATTCTCTTTGTCAGTGTGGCTATTTTGTTTACATTTTCAAAGAACCAACTTTTTGTTTTGTCAGTTTTTTGAATTGTCTCTTTTGTTTCAATTTCATGGATTTCAGTTCTGATTTTAATTATTTCCTGTCTTCTACTACTTTTGGTGTTTTTCTGTTCTTCTTTTTCTAGGGCTTTGAGATGTAATGTAAGGTCATCTAGTTGTTGACTTTTTATTCTTTTCTTGAATGTGCTCCATTCAATGAACTTTCCTCTTACTACTGCTTTCACAGTGTCTCAGAGATTTTGATGTGTTGTATCATCATTCTCATTTACCTCTAAGAACTTTTTTATCTTCTCCCCGATGTTTTCTGTTATCCATGCTTCATTCAATAGTATATTATTTAGTGTACAGGTGTTGGAGTAGTTTCTGATTTTTATTTTATCATTGATTTCTAATTTCATTCCATTATCATACGATAGAATACAAGGTAGTATTTCTACTTTTTTTGGTATTTACTAAGGGCTGCTTTGTGGCATAACATATGGTCTATTTAGAGAAGGATCCCATGTGCTTCTGAGAAGAAAGTGTATTCACTTGTTGATGGATGGAATATTCTATATATGTCTGTTAAGTCTAAGTTATTGATTGTGTTATTTTTATGGTTTCTTTGTTTTGTTTTCGTTTGGAATATCTATCCAGTGGTGACAGCACTGTGTTAAAGTCACCCAGAATTATTGTGTTATGGCCTATTCGATTCCTGGAATTGAGAAAGCTTTGTCTAATGTACATGGATGCGCTGTTGTTTGGGGCATAAATATTTACGATCGTTATATCTTCCTGATTTATGGTTCCCTTCAGCAGTATGAAATGTCCTTCTGTAATTTAAACATTCCTTCAAGGATGGATCTGTTCCCAGATGGCATCCAAGCAAATAAGTCTGAAAACAATTCTACTCCTTGTAGAAAAGGAGTTTCATATTCTAAAGTCTTTTGGAGTCAAGTAGCCTATTATCTAGTTTTATCAATGCTCATTTCTACTTGAGATATCAATGTACAAGCAGCAGGATGTACTTACAATTATACCAGCATAACTGTCCAGCCCAGACATAGTTGAAGGGAACTCTATCATTCAATACCATTTGTACCCAGGAATCATTAGATTCCTTTAAGTTAGCAATATCCTCATCGTCAATTATCTTAATTGTATTATTCTTTGAATATGTTATTTTGAGATTCTCTGCCAAGGTGCAGGTTCAGGCAGGATCTGAAGAAGGGCCAGATGTACCTTCCACTGGCAAAGCTCACTTTACTCTAGAGTGATGGACCCAGGGCTTTACTCTTTCAAGTTTGTCTTCAGGATGGAAGGGGCCAGAACGGCTGTTTCATCAGGTGGGCAAACCTTGAAAGAGCAAACTGATGCAAGGTCATTAATATCTGACCCAGCCCTTATATATATTGTTTAATCCCAGATTCATTTTCTAATTTACAAGTGAGGCATCTACCATAGAGGTTAGAAAGCAACTTACATATGGAATTTTAAAGGGACTTAATTTAAGCCACATCAGTGTGCTGCCCTAATTTGGAGCAGAGAAATGGGTAAAACCTTATCCCATTTTAAATGAGTCTATTGACAAAGTTCAGACCAAGATATGATTCATCTTTTCTGTTTTTCTCTATGGATCGCAGTCTCCATAATGAATATTGTTTCCAAGTTATTTGTAAAGCTTTGCTCACTTTTGGGGTGCATTTACGAACAAATGATTGTCCATTCTTACTTTAAATTAGCATGGGAAGTCCAAATCTGAGAATGAGTTTCTTGAGCATAAATTCAGTCTCCACAGTTGTCTTCTCAGTTTTAATATGATTTGCTTCTACCCAGTCTAAGAATGTATCCATAAATACTAATAAATTTTTAATTTATTTTTTAAATTTTTTACAGACTGAATTTTGATTCATTGTACACAAATGGGCTAATCATTTCATTCCTATGGTTGTGCATGATACAGATTCATACCATTTGTGTAATCATACATGTACATAGGGTAATCATGTCTGTCTCATTCCACCATTTTTCATACCCTTCCTCATTTCCTTCTACATAATCTAAAGTTCCTCCATTCTTCTCTTACTCCCCACCCTCCCATATCCATTATATATCATCCTCCACTTATCAGGGAAAACATTCGTCCTTTGGTTTTTTGGGATTGACTTATTTCACTTTGCATGATATTCTCCAATTCCATCCATTTATTTGTAAATGCCACAATATTATTATTCTTAATGGCTGAATAATATTCCATTGTGTATATACACCACAGTTTCCTTATCCATTCATCTGTTGAAGGGTATCTAGGTTGGTTCCACAAACAACTCAAAGTCTATTTGCCAGTATTAAAAGGGATAAAACCCATTATATCATATTTATTACTCTATCTACTTCTGAGATGAGATGTGTTCAGTCTTTGGGTTATTTTTAGCACATAAATGACTATATATCTTTGTGTAATCTTATGAACAGTTTTGTGATGGTGTGGACCTTTCTAATAAGGCCCTATTAAATCCATCAGTGCACTTCTGCCATAACATGTCCCTTCATGAATGTGTTTTAAAATTGAATATGCCAGAGCTTCAGGAAGTAAAATTATCCTGTGGTTATTAATTTTCCTTAGTTAAGTGTGAATCCATATCAGTGAAAACCCATTCTTGGACTTCTTTGTCAGTTCTACTAGATTTCTGATTTCCTCTAATCATGTGGGAATCACCCTTTTGGTGTCCTGGGCAATTCAAAATAGCCCATTGGGCTGGGAAAGCAACTGCCCTATAGCTAACAGAATTTCCATCAGATGTTTGATGTCCTTATTTCCTGAAGTTGATAGCCTTTTCTCCTTCCAAGTAATTCTGTGTGTACATTATCATAAAGGCATATTTGGAGTCAGTATAGACGTGTACTTTTTTTCCTTGTGACAACTGTAAAGCTCTAGTGGATGCAATTAATTTAGCTTTTTGTGTACATGTACTGACCAGGAGAGCATGGACTTCTAGTGCCTTATCCAGCCAGTATCATTACAGCATATTCAGCTCAGGGTCATTTTCCACAAAGTTGCTCCCATCATTGTATAGATTGCAATTATGAGTTGTCATTGGTTGATTTGATAAATGCACTTTGCTGGAATAGACTGCATCAAGAATTTTTCAACAGTTTTATTTCCAAATCAGAGTCAGTTTCCATTATTGGGACCAAGTTGGCTAAATTTAGGGCAGCAGTAGTTTTCAAGACAAAGTTTGCATTTTCAGTAAAATAGCCTGAGGGTTGCCCATTTGCTCTGCTGTCAGCCAGTATATTTCTTTTATCCTAATAAAATCAGTACCAGACAAGGCACAAATACCATAATGAACTGTCCCAAGATGAGCTTTTCTGCCTCTCACATGACATCACAAGTGGCTGTGACTTCTCAGAGGCAGGGTGGTCATTCTTTTGCTGCTTGTTCTAATTGTTTAGAGAAATAAGCTGTAGGAGTTTGTGAACCTTTGAACAAGTACCTCTTAAACCTATGGCCTGTTCCTCATGGATATACAACTTGAATGACTTGAGTGGTAGGTCAATCCAAGGCTGGCACTGATGTTAATTTTTCTCCCCAGCTCTTTTAAGCATTCTTTAAAAAAGTCTAATTCATAAGTCCAAAATTAAAAGCCCAAATTCCGTGGAAACTTGCCATGTGCACAATGCTATTAATAGCTCTAAAATAATGAACAGATGTACACTTACTTATGTGAGTTGTCTTTATTGGCAGAGTTGGAATATTGTAAGATGAACTACAAGACCAAATTAATCCATGTTTAAGAAATTTCTGGGGGTGTGGGAGGGAGGCAAGTATGGAGGAAGGAGAGACTGTATAGAGGGAAAAGAGGGGTGGGAGGGGTGGGGGGAAGGAAAAAATAACAAAATGAATCAAACACCATTACCCTATGTAAATGTATGATTACACAAATGGTATGCCTCTACTTCATGTACAGAGAAACAAGTTGTACACCATTTGTTTACAAATGTAAACAAATTTGTAAACAAATGGGATACATGTTGTTTCTCTGTACATGGCGTAAAGCCATCCCATTTGTGTAATCATAAATTTACATAGGGCAATGTTGTTTGATTCATTCTGTTATTTTTTCCCTTCCCCCCACCCCTCCCACCTCTTTACCCTCTATACAGTAGTTCCTTCCTCCATACTTGCCCCCCTCCCTAACCCTAACTCTAACCCTTCCCTCCCCCCCATTATGTGTCATCCTCCACTTATTAGCGATATCATTCGTCCTTTGGCTTTTTGAGATTGGCTTATCTCACTTAGCATGATATTCTCCAATTTCATCCATTTGCCTGCAAATGTCATAATTTTATCATTCTTTATGGCTGAGTAATATTCCATAGTATATATATACCACAGTTTCTTTATCCACTCATCAATTGAAGGGCATCTAGGTTGGTTCCACAGTCTGGCTATTGTGAATTGAGCAGCTATGAACATTGATGTGGCTGTATTTCTGTAGTATGCAGATTTTAAATCCTTTGGGTATAGACCAAGGAGTGGGATAGCTGGGTCAAATGGTGGTTCCATTCCAAGTTTTCTAAGGAATCTCCACACTGCTTTCCAGAGTGGCTGCACTAATTTGCAGCCCCACCAGCAATGTATGAGTGTACCTTTCTCCCCACATCCTCGCCAACACCTGTTGTTGCTCGTATTCTTGATAATCGCCATTCTAATTGGGGTGAGATGGAATCTTAGGGTGGTTTTGATTTGCATTTCTCTTATTACTAGAGATGTTGAACATTTTTCCATATGTTTGTTGATTGCTTGTAGATCTTCTTCTGTGAAGTGTCTATTCATTTCCTTAGCCCATTTGTTGACTGGACTATTTGAATTCTTGGAGTAGAGTTTTTTGAGTTCTTTATAGATTCTGGAGATTCGTGCGCTATCTGAAGTATGATTGACAAAGATATTCTCCCACTCTGTAGGCTCTTTCTTCGCATTGCTGATAGTTTCCTTTGCTGAGAGAAAGCTTTTTAGTTTGAATCTATCCCAGTGGTTGATTCTAGCTTTTATTTCTTGTGCTATGGGAGTCCTGTTAAGGAAGTCTGGTCCTAGACCAACAAGGTGAAGATTTGGACCTACTTTTTCTTCTATAATCTGCAGGGTCTCTGGTCTGATTCCGAGGTCCTTAATCCATTTTGAGTTTAGTTTCGTGCATGGTGAGAGATATGGGTTTAGTTTCATTCTGTTGCATATGGATTTCCAATTCTCCCAGCACCATTTGTTGAAGAGGCTATCTTTTCTCCATTGCATATTTTTGGCCCCTTTGTCTAGTATGAGAAAATTGTATTTATTTGGGTTTGTGTCCCTGTCCTCTATTCTGTACCATTGATCTACCTTTCTATTTTGGTACCAATACCATGCCGTTTTTGTTACTATTGCTTTGTAGTAGAGTTGAAGATCTGGTATTGCAATACCCCCTGTTTCACTCTTCCTGCTAAGGATTGCTTTAGCTATTCTAGGTTTCTTATTCTTCCAGATGAATTTCATAATTGCTTGCTCTATTTCTGTAAGGTACACAATTGGGATTTTAATTGGAATTGCATTGAATTTGTATAGCACTTTAGGTAGTATGGCCATTTTGACAATATTAATTCTTCCTATCCAAGAACATGGAAGATCTTTCCATCTTCTAAGGTGTTCTTTAATTTCTTTCTTTAGTGTTGTATAGTTCTCATTGTAGAGGTCTTTCACCTCTTTTGTGAGATTGATTCCCAAGTATTTTATTTTTTTCGAGGCTATTGTGAATGGGGTAGTTTTCCTAATTTCTCTTTCTGAAGATTCATCACTTATGTATAAAAATGCGTTGGATTTATGGGCATTGATCTTGTAACCTGCTACTTTACTGAAATCACTTATGAGTTCTAAGAGTTTTCTGGTGGAATTTCCAGGTTCCTCTAAATATATAATCATGTCATCAGCGAACAGGGATAGTTTGAGTTCTTCTTTTCCAATTCGTATCCCTTTAATTTCTTTGGTTTGTCTAATTGCTCTGGCCAGAGTCTCAAGAACGATGTTGAATAGAAGTGGTGAAAGAGGGCATCCCTGCCTTGTTCCAGTTTTTAGGGGGAATGCTTTCAGTTTTTCACCATTTAGAATGATATTAGCCATGGGCTTAGCATAAATGGCCTTTACAATGTTAAGGAATGTTCCCACTATCCCTATTTTTTCTAGTGTTTTGAGCATGAAGGGGTGCTGTATTTTATCAAATGCTTTTTCTGCATCTATTGAAATAATCATGTGATTCTTGACTTTAAGTCTATTAATATGGTGAATTACGTTTATTGATTTCCGGATGTTGAACCAACCTTGCATCCCTGGGATGAAACCCACTTGATCATGGTGCACTATCTTTTTAATATGTTTTTGTATGCGATTTGCTAAAATTTTGTTGAGAATTTTTGCGTCGATGTTCATTAAGGATATTGGTCTGAAATTTTCTTTCCTTGATGAGTCTCTGTCTGGTTTAGGTATCAGTGTGATATTGGCTTCATAGAATGAGTTTGGGAGGGTTCCCTCCTCTTCTATTTTATGGAATACTTTGAGAAGTATTGGAATGAGCTCTTCCTTAAAGGTTTTGTAGAACTCGGCTGAGAACCCATCTGGTCCCGGACTTTTCTTTGTTGGTAGGCTTTTGATGACTTCTTCTATTTCAGTACTTGAAATTGGTCTATTTAAATTGTTTATGTCCTCCTCATTCAGTTTAGGCAATTCATATGTCTCTAGAAACCTGTTGATGTCTTCGAAATTTTCTATTTTGTTGGAGTATAGATTTTCAAAATAGCTTCTAATTATGTTTTGTATTTCCATCCTGTCTGTTGTGATATTTCCTTGTTCATTCCGAATTTTAGTGATTTGGGTTTTCTCTCGTCTTCTCTTTGTTAGTGTGGCTAAAGGTTTATCAATTTTGTTTATTTTTTCGAAGAACCAACTATTTATTTTGTCAATTTTTTGTATTGTTTCTTTTGTTTCAATTTCATTGATTTCAGCTCTGAGTTTAACTATTTCCTGTCTTCTACTACTTTTGGTGCTGTTCTGTTCTTCTTTTTCTAAGGCTTTGAGCTGTAGTGTTAGGTTGTTTATTTGTTGAGTTTTACTTCTTTTATTAAATGCGCTCCATGAAATAAATTTCCCTCTAAGTACTGCTTTCATAGTGTCCCAGAGATTTTGATATGATGTTTCTTTGTTCTCATTTACCTCTAAGAATTTTTTAATTTCCTTCCTAATATCTTCTGTTATCCATTCATCATATAATAGCATATTGTTTAATCCCCAGATGTTGGAATAGTTTCTGTGTTTTACTCTTTCATTTATTTCTAACTTCAATCCATTATGATCTGATAGAATACATGCTAGTGTCTCTATCTTCTTGTATTTGCTAACATTAGCTTTGTGGCATAATATATGGTCTATTTTAGAGAAGGATCCATGTGCTGCTGAGAAGAAAGTGTATTCACTCTTGGTTGGATGGAATATTCTATAAATGTCCGTTAAGTCTTAATTATTGATTGTGTTGTTGAGATCTATGGTTTCCTTGTTCAATTTTTGTCTGGAAGATCTGTCCAGTGGTGAGAGCGGCATGTTAAAATCGCCTAGTATTATTGTGTTGTGGTCTATTTGGTTTCTGAAATTGAGAAGGATTTGTTTGACATACATAGATGAGCCACTGTTTGGGGCATAGATGTTTATGATTGTTATATCTTGTTGATTTATGCTTCCCTTAAGCAGTATGAAATGACCTTCTTTATCCCTTCTGACTAACTTTGGCTTGAAGTCCACATTATCGGAAATGAGGATGGATACTCCAGCTTTTTTGCTGAGTCCATGTGCATGGTATGTTTTTCCCCATCCTTTCACCTTTAATCTATGGGTATCTTTTTCTATGAGGTGAGTCTCTTGCAGGCAACATATTGTTGGATCTTTCTTTTTAATCCAGTCTGCCAGTCTATGTCTTTTGATTGATGAATTCAGGCCATTAACATTCAGGGTTATTATAGAGAAATGATTTGGTTTCCCGGTCATTTGGTTCATTTTTAAAATTTTGTTTATTTATTTGTTTGACACAACTTGTTTCCTCCTTTATTTGACAATTCCTTTAGGATAATTCCTCCCTTTGCTGATTTGCTTCTTTGTTTTTCATCTCTTCCTCATGGAATATTTTGTTGAGAATGTTCTGTAATGCTGGCTTTCTTTTTGTAAATTCTTTTAGCTTTTGTTTATCATGGAAGGATTTTATTTCATCGTCAAATTTGAAGGTAAGTTTTGCTGGGTATAAGATTCTTGGTTGGCATCCATTTTCTTTCAGGGCTTGAAAAATGTTATTCCAGGACCTTCTAGCTTTTAGGGTCTGGATTGAAAAATCTGCTGATATGCGTATTGGTTTCCCCCTGAATGTAATTTGGTTCTTTTCTCTCACAGCCTTTAAAATTCTGTCTTTATTTTGTATGTTAGGTATTTTCATTATAATGTGCCTTGGTGTGGGTCTGTTGTAATTTTGTGTATTTGGAGTCCTGTAAGCCTCTTGAACTTGATTTCCATTTCATTCTTCAGATTTGGGAAATTTTCTGATATTATTTCATTGAATAGGTTGTTCATTCCTTTGGCTTGTTTCTCTAGGCCTTCCTCAATCCCAATAATTCTTAAATTTGGCCTTTTCATGATATCCCATAGTTCTTGTAGATTCTGTTCATGATTTCTTACCATCTTCTCTGTTTGTTCAACTTTGTTTTCAAGGTTAAATATTTTGTCTTCAATGTCTGAGGTTCTGTCTTCCAGGTGTTCTATCCTATTGGATATGCTTTCTATGGAGTTCTTAATTTGGTTTATTGTTTCCTTCATGTCAAGGATTTCTGTTTGGTTTTTTTTCAATATCTCTAACTCTTTATTGAAATGATCTTTTGCTTCCTGTATTTGCTCTTTTAACTGTCGATTGGTGCGATCATTCAATGCTTGCATTTGCTCTTTCATCTCATCGTTTGCTTCTCTGATCATTTTAATTATGTACATTCTGAACTCCTTTTCTGTCATTTCTTCTGCCATGCTGTCATTGGGTTTTATTGATGTAACATCTAGATTTGTTTGCAGCATTTTCTTTCCTTGTTTTCTCATATTGTTCAGATATCAGTGGACCGCTGAGATATTGCAGATTTCCTCTGTTGATTTACAATGTCCCTGAAGATTTCTATATATATCCCCTCTTAGCTTTCAGTAGGCTGAAGTCTTGGAGGAAGTTGATAATGTGGTGCTCCACAAGGAAGCTGCCTCTCTAGGAGTGGTGGCCTTCAGGTGGGGTATATTCCCTGCTAGTGGGCAGAGGTGCCTCCACTTGTTGACCAATGGTCATCCAAAGGGCACCTAGGCTGTGGGCTGAGGCAAGGCCTGTTTGGGCCTGTGTCTCTGGTTTTACCGTCCTTGTGGGGAAACCTCACCAGGCAGGGAAGACTCACCCAGTGGGGAGGTCTCGCTGGTCAGTTTCCTCCTAGAGGTTCCCCTCAATTTACAGCTACTGCCTGGGCTGGGCTGCCTTCCTCTGCAAAGTTTCCAGGGGCCCGGCCCTACCTCCTGGGCCTGGGAGCCTCACCCTTCGCAGATGAATCTCCTTAGGCTGCCCCTCCTCAGAGAATTTGCCCATAGGCCTGGAACCTTCGCTCCGCCCTAAGCCTGTCTCTGTGCGGCTCTTCCACCCAGAAGCCTCCTAGATCCTGGGACCCTGTTCTGCACCTAATCGCCTGGCTGTGTGGCCCCTCCTCTGAGCAGCCACCTGTGGCCCCGAACAATCGCTCTGAGTCCCAGAGACCCGCCACAGGCCTCTTCCTCCAGACAGCCGCCCAGTATGCCGGTGCGGTCACTAGGAGTCCAAGAAACTCACTTCGTGCCTCCTCCTCCCACCAACCACCCGTAGCCCGGGGCAATCAATCACTCCGAGTCGAAGTGACCCTCCCCGTTCCTCCTCCTTCTCCAGATAACCCCCCGGGTGTTCAGGAGCAGTCCCTCTGAGTGGCTCTGAATCCACGTGACCCGCTGCACGGGTCCTCTGGGCACCGCCCGGAGCTCTGGTGCGGCCACTCAAGACCAAGCGTCCCACCACGCTTCTCCTCCAGGCAGCCCCCCTGTGTTCAGGAGCTGTCACTTTAAGTCCAAACAACTCACCACTCGCCTCCTCCTCTGAGCAGCCGCCTGGAGCGCTAATGCAGTCACTGCGAGTCCAAAGGACCCGCCGCGCTCCTTCTCCTCCTTCTCCTACTCCTCCGGGCAGGCCCCGGGGTTCAGAAGTGGTCTGAGTCCAAACAGCTCGCCACGCAGCCCCTTCTCTGGCAACCGCCTGTAGCTCCCGTGTAGTCACCCGAATCCAAGCGGCCGCTCCTCTTCCTCCTCGTCCTCAGGGCAGGCCCCGGTGTTCAGAAGCGTCGTTCTGATTCCAAACAGCTCGCCGCGCGGCTTCTCCTCTGGCAACCGCCTGCAGCTCTGGTGCAGTCTCTCCGAATCCAAGTGGCCACGCTCCTCTCCTCCTCCTCAGGGCAGGCCCCGGTGTCCTGAGTCCACACAGTTCTCCCCGCCACTCCTCCCCCGGGCAGCCGCCGGAGCCCCAGTGGCTGCTCCGAGTCCCAGCGCTGTGCCGAGCGGCCTCCTTTACGGCGCTCCCAGCTATCCGAGTTCACTGCTCCAGCGGGGGGAGGGGCGTCTCGCCGGCAGTTCTACTTCACAAAGTTTCCTGCGTTCCGGGACCCCCGTCCCATCCGGGATGCCCCCCCAGGGGGTGAGAGTCACCCGGCTGCTTTGAGTTGGTCCCAAGCGTCCCAATATCTCCTCTCTTGAATCCTGAGTCCTGGAGCAACACGAAATGCAGCCACCCTCTAGGCCGCCATCTTGAAAACCTCTCAGATGGACTTTTAAGGTCTTTATTTTTATGGGAGAGCTCTGAGCCGAGTGCCTGGTTCTTCTCTCTCCGCCGCCGTCTTCTTCTTCTTCTTCTTCTCGCCGTGCAGCTCCCTCTCTTCGCATTCACTGGCATTTGAGGGGCCTAGTGTTTTCCATATAGATCTTCAAGCAACTGCACAGCAGAGCAAACTGAGTCCCCATTTCTTGGTGCTCAGGAGCCAGGTCTGCTCCCTGGGGATCTTCAGCACCCCCACAGCACAGCAACAAGGGACTCCAAAATGTGAAAGTGAATCCTAGAGCGGAATGGCAAGAATCAAAAAGAAATCTTTGTAACCCTGTCTGTATTTCTTCAAAAGCTTCATTCTTGAAAGGGTACTATCCCTTAGGTGGTACAGTAGCTCCCTCTATTAATTCATTATTTACCAGTTGTGAATTTAATGTTCAACTGCTATCTCATCCACTCACAGAGCTTTACTTAATTTCTTATAGACCTCAGGGGGAAAAGGGTTCTTGTTTCCTCCTCAGGGTAAGAGGAAGCAGCTGCTGTAAACCTAGAGTTTATTCTTGCGGGAACTGCAGGTGGAAATGCTTGAGTAACTTTTGGAAGAGAAAATCACTTCAGTGTTTAGTTTGCCAGCCAATTCTGTCCTAATAATGGAACTGAACATTTTTGGCAATGCAGAGAACTCTGTTTCAATCTAAAATTCCATCACTGACATTCCATATTTCAGAGGAGAGGCTGTTGTTGCATTTTTCCTGTTATACCTGCAATAAATCCTGTCCTTTGACTATTCTGAGTGTCTTCAGTATCTACCAGAAAGTCAATCGTTTGATTCCTCACTGTCAGTTGTACCCAGGACTCCTGTAGAGAAATTACAGTCAGCTCTGAAAGATTGCAGGGAGCCCCTGGGCTTCTCATTCATCTTTCACATCTCAGTCCTGTCTCACCATCTGTTTTTTTCTTTCCCCTCTCCTTTATTTAATTTCACAAAATCACACTTTCAATAACCCTCCTCCTTGCAACATGCACATTGATCCCTTCCTAGAGTTTCTTTCTCACACTCCTTAGAACCATTTTTCTTCTCCCCGCCCCCTTCATGTTCAGTCCTGCAGTAGCCACAAAAATCACAGCCTACCTTGCAAAAATAGAGACAGCAATGAGTCATTTTCTGAGGATTAACTTTATCTGGTGGATTAGAGCCTTTCTGTTACAGTTTGGATATGAGGTACTACTCAAAAGCATCTGTTAATGCAGAAATAGTCAAAGGTAAATGATGTTGAGAGTCATAACCTAACCAGTCCATCCTAGTTTGAATGGGGTGACACAGTGGGAACTATTGGTAGGTGGGGCATGGCCGGAGGAGGTGGGTCACTTGAGCACACCCATCTTCCCAGTCATCCCTTCTTCCCTCCCTCTCTGCTTCCTGTCTCTGTCGTGAGCCGAACACTTTTCCTCCACTGTGCCCTTCCCCATATGTGCAGCCTCATCTTGGGCCCACGGCAATGGAGTCAACTGTGAACTGAGACCTCTGAAACTGTGAACCCAAATAAACTTTTGCTCCTCTAAGTTGTTCTTCTTGGGTATTGGGTATTTTGGGTATTTTGTTGGGTATTTTGTTCACAGTGATGCAAAAAACTAAACACTTTCAAATTTAACAAATCTGAAGGTGAGAACAGACTGTAAGTCCAGTAATAATATACTACTGACTGGTCACCGTGGTTCAATCCTTTGAATTCTGACTTGGAGGATAGTGTCTTGACTGGAAATGGAATGCTACTTGACCAAACTGAGTGCCATGTTGGGTCTTAAAGGGATAGACTGTTCCTGCCTCACTTTCATATTTTGGAGGGGGTGCAGCTCCAGTGCCCCTTCCTCCATTGTTTATGGGACAGGTGATGCCATGACACCTGTACCAACAGGAAGCAGAGTTAAAGCATTTAAAAGAGCAACTTCTTTAGCTTTCATTCCTCCTGAGTTTTATCATTCAGGAGAGGAATAATGACTTCCTCTTCTCTCCAAACCCTCAACCTCGTTCCCATTTTGTTAGAATACTCATCATGAATGAGCATGAAAGTTAGTATATAAGGGGTTTCACCCCATTTACTTGATCTTTGGCAAAAAAAATTCCAATTGTAAAATAGTATGGTAACTTGAAGATCTGTGAAGTAATCACTTTTCTTCAGGATCTAACACATTGTGGACCACAGAGTGTTGCACATAATACCAAATCCTGTTTAGTCATAGGATCATAGGTGAAAGCTGTCCACTCACTATGCAGCTCAGAGGATTCTTAGATGATATTGAAACTGAGCCACTTATCCTAGAAATAAAAGTAGTTATAAGAGAAAAAGCCAAACCAAAGCAACAGAGTACTCTCCATATAAACAAATTTCCCCCAAAGGAAAAACTGTGACTACTAGTCCTTATAGTCTTATCTTACAACCATTGGTAAACAGGGGCCAAATGGCTATTTAAATACCAAATGGAAGGATAGGGGACCACCAGAGTTCACTATGATATACCTTACCCAAACTGGAGCCTGTCAATTCTCCAAAACAAACATTTATTCCTTCCATCAACAAAGTGTTTAAAAAGAGCCAATGCTAAAAGTAAAGGGAGAATCACCTGGACAAAAAGACTTGGCAGCTGTTGGGAGGTCCCTACACTCACCACTGAATCCACATGTCACAAGCAGCCAGCTCTACAAGAGTGATCATCATTGTTCCCAGTAGAAATCAAAAGGGCAAAGCTCCTGACTGGCTCCCCAAATTGTTACTGGATTATGATGTGGGATGCTTGCCATTTTAAAACCAATATTTGGCAGATAAGAGTTGGTAGCAAGGAATCAGATTTAACCAAGGGTCAGCACCTTGGAAGATAGGGGTGGTTATTTTCCTCAGAGATTCATGTGGGGGATTCCAGTGAAGAAGGGGTTTTTGTAGGGATTACAAGGAAGAGAAGGCTAGGAAGGATATGTACGGAGTGGGTCTTCCTCCTTCAGGGCATGTGTGTCATTTTTCTCTGTTCTCTGGAACATTAAACTGGAATGCAATCTCCTGGGGCTAGTTCCAGTTCTTTTTACAAAGATATATTACTTTTCTGAAAATTAATCCTCATAGTAGTTTACATGCCTTGCATTACTTCATGCACAGGCTAAAAAGAATAAGGGGTTGGGGTACCCATTTTTATACTGCCTGAAGGTCACAAGACGTTCTGGTTTCTGTAAATCTAAAGGAAGACTACTTAGTTTACATCTTAACAATTTAGGTGGAGCTTCCTTTCTAAAACTTTTATTGGTGAATTATAATTATACTTAATAGTATGCTAGGTACCTTCACATAACATTATTTAGACAAATTTATTTCCCCATATCTTATGCTTCCCTTTCCTCCTCCCTCCCCCAATACTCATCCTCTGCTCTACTTCTCTTTGTATGTTCATGAGATTTCCCCTTTTCTCTTTAGCTTCCATATATGAGAGAAAACATAAGACCCTTCACTTTCTGAGCCTGGCTGATTTTGCATAGCATGATGTTCCTAGTTCCATTCACTTTTTACAACTGATATAATTTGGTTCTACTTTATGGCTGAGGAAAACTCCATTGTGTGTATCCCACATTTCCTTTATCCATTCATTTGTTGACATACACCTAGACTGCTTCCATTCTTGGATATTGTGATGTGTACTGCTGAGAAGATGGGTATACGTATATACTAACTTTAATTATTTTGGGTAAATATTCAGGTGTAGAATAACTGGGTCATATGGTGGTTCCATTCCTAGTCTTTGGAGGGACCCCCCTGCTGATTTTCATATAGATTGTACTAATTTTTTTATTTTGTGTTTTTGTAGTTGTAGATGGGAAGAATGCCTTTATTTTATTCATTTATTTTTATGTGGTGGTAAGGATCAAACCCAGTGCCTCATACATACTATGCAAATGCTCTGCCACTGAGCCTCAGCCCAGATTGTATTAATTTAAAAGAAAATAGGGCTTCTTTTTAGAAGTTAAGAGTGCTGGGCAAATGGGAAGGGACATCAAAAGAATTAGGGAGGGGAAACAATTTTGCAAAAAGTCAAAGGGAAGAGAAGCAAAAGTAACTCTCTAAGGAAAACTCTCAAAGGAGCAGTCACTGTTACATTAAGAAAAGAATATATTCAATGAAAAATTATCTCATTGATAATCAAGCAATTGATTATCTGCTTGATAGAGCACTTTACTTGACTTCCTAGTACCCTGGGATATACCCTAGCAATACACACATAAACACATACACACATTCAGTTATAAAAAATAATTTAAAATGTACAAATAATTTAGGGTATGGAAAACTCAGTAAGTAGAAACATCCTAGACAGTGACTTTTTGAAAGATATTCATTCTAAGACGCTTCATTCATAAATAAGGGAACCGACCTATTTACCTTTCCAGGGCATTTTGAGGATTTACAGGGCACAAACCCCGACTTACTGAGTACCTCCTTGATACTAGGCACTTCAGTGCATTATATCACACTGAATTCTCCTACCCTATGAAAGGTGAGTTTATTTTACCAATTAAGAAATGAAAACTCAGTTAAGCCAGATACTTACTGGAGGTCTTGTGCTGAAGAAGGGCAAAGCTACAATCTGCTTCCAAACTAAATTTCTTTCCATAATTCAGGAAAGTGAATATTCAAAGTTACAACATAAGTCAAAGGACTTTGGGATCAAGGTAGGCCCTGTAGCCCAGAGGACTGAGGTGCCTTAACTCAAGTGTTCTTCCAGCTCCTGGGAAGTTGCTGCCCTATCTTTAGCTCACTAGGTGCCTGTGATCCTCCTTCCCCAGGGAGAACAGACACACTCTTCTCACCTGCACTTCTCCCACCTTCTACTCTTGGAGCCCTTCAGTCTCTGTTTTGTCTGAGTCTCACTCACCACTGGTTGAGAAGAAGATGAAGCTCCACCCCCAGTATCCACGGACTATTTAAGACTCAACCCTGGAAAAAAAAAGAGGAAGTAGGACAGGTGCTGGCCTTTGCCTGATCTCTGCCCTGTTCATAGTTGGCAGTTTCTGAGGCAGTCGGGTGGCTTTCAGCAGCAGCCCATGCTATGCTCTGCTGGTAATTTTTCCATTTCCTATGCCCTTTGCACAGCCCAGGATTGGGTGCCAGGGTCCCTACTGCCAGTTCAGGCACCCAGAGTTGTTGTGGGGACCCAGTGAGGCAGGAGATGCTCCTGTTGAATCCACAGGTGGGAAGGATCTTGTGGCAAGAATGTCAGGTTGGACAGGGGGCACCTGCCAACTCTTCCCATCTTTTCCCTCCATCTGTCTGTCCACCCATCCTGGAGAGGTACTAAGAATTTTTAAATAGGTGTAAATAGGTGTAAGAGTCCATTTTGAATCTCTACTTCTAAAGTAAGGATCTGTAGAGAAAGATAGTTAATGAGTGTGGCATTATTTAAGCTAAAATCTCTAAAATGTTCGAAAGAGACATGTTAACCATTTTTCAAAAACCTGGTTTCTCATCCTCAGACCCCTTGGCACAGCATGTAGACATCATTGTCAAATGCAAGCCAGATGTCTGAGGGAGCTGGGTGGAGTACACAAAGGGTGTCAGGCAATCCCTACTGGTCTCTTGTGCCCTGCCCTCCTCTGCAAGCCAGGAGAGGGCCACTCAGCCCACACTGGTGGGGAGAGGTCTTGCTTTTGTCATGCTGGCCATCCCTACACCTCCAGGTCGTCCCTACACCTGCATTTGCTGCACAGGCTTTCTGGACCTCTGAGCTGCTTCACCAGAAAGGGCAAAGCAAAGCAGTCTCTCCTTCATCTGTGGTTTCTCCCCATTCTACAAGCCCCCTTATTTGCTTCCCTGATGTCCCCAATCTGTCTTCTCCCCAGCCCTCAAAGAGGATTTCCGTTGTGTTCTCCTATTCCTAGAGTTGTAAGTTGTTGCTCTGCTTTTCCTTCTATGGTACTTAAGTTCAGTTTCCCTAGATTGGCTAGAATGAGTGAGGAAACACAAGCACTTGCCTCAGATGTAGGAATCAAGCCCTCCCAGAATCCCCAAGAGTCAGCCTTAGCACTACACACCTGGACTAGGAGCCTTAATTGGAACCCTTTATTTCTTCTTTCTTTGTCCCTCCCAAGCAAGTTCAGACCTATGCTGAACAGTGAGGGTGCTGGTGTGGGGGTCCCATTCAGGGAGTTTCCCATGGGCTTTTTGGGTGGTAACACAGTTTCTGAAACCCTGGGTTGTTGGGAAGAGGTCCCCATGAGGTGGGGAAAGACATCTGGTGTGGGCTGGCAGTCCCAGCACATCCCTTCCTCCCACTGGTAGGCGCTGGCACTGCCACCAATAAGGAGACTAAAACTTGAGAATGCCTTGCACCCGAGAGCTCAGGTAGGCCCACTGGCACCACCTAGATCCTGGACCAGCTGGAGGGCTAGGACCAGGAACCGCACAGAGCAACGTGGTGCATGCTTAGGTCCAGCACACAGCCCCACCTGGGAGCACCCGACCCCAGAGGACCTCTGGAACGTCATGTGAGGTATTTGTGGCTTGTCCTGTGCACATGAGTGGTTTTGTGGGATCAGACCCTTCCTCCTTTCGCTGCCCCCAATGTGGGGTTATTTATTGTAAAGGGTGTACTATACTCTGTGAAAGTTGGGTGGGTGATCCCTGGTGGAGAGGTAGGACACCCCTGCTGACGGGGAGGGACAGGCAACTCAGCTTTTACTAAATGTGGCCGGAGCACAGAGTCATTACCTTCCAACACCAGCTGTTCCCAACCACCTCCATCTGTGCAAAGATTCTAAGCGTGCCTTCAAGCTTCAAAATTAACCCTCCAAATCCAGCTGCCAGTGAGGTAGGAAAGCTTAAACTGCTTGTGCCCATGAAATATAACCACTTTATTTTTTGTTGTTTTGGTAGTGTCCCCCCCCCCCCCACCCCGGGCCAGGACTGTTTACCAGCCCTTCTGAGTCACCAGGGCCAAGCAGAACCTGACTTTAGCATCCAACTGCATCTCCAGCTGGTTATCCAGAGGTTTCTGCCCATTCCAGTTTATTTAAAGAGACATTAAATCTAAGGGTTTATGTTTTGTTCCAGAGATCAGTCTCATTCTACTCCCAGTCCTATCCTCCCTCCTCTATGCAAAGCTTACCTCCCCAGGTCTCTTGTTTGGGACTTCAGTGCAGTGAATTTCTTAATAGAAAAAGAATGGTAAGTTGAAAGGCTCTCAACCAGGAGAATGTTTGTTGCACAAGGAGGGTGCATTTGTGTGCTGTCTAACGTAAACCGAGTTTCAAGAAATATTTGGACCACATCTCAGATCAGCAATCTCTTGTTCAGGAGAAGGGAAAATGTTTAAAAATTATCCCAAAACTAATATAGAAACATGCTCTTCTGAAGAGGGATTCGATTCTCAGTAAAAATTCAGGAAGGGCTGCCAGGGTATAGTGAACAGCTGGTCCTTCAAGCCTTGTGTCTCTTCTGTCCCTGTCCTGGGTTTTCTCAGGAGTGTGATTCCAGCTGGTGCTGGAGTTTTGCTCTTTGTTGATTCTTAGGTTTTTGTGATTGTCAGGAGTGGTGTTTTGTGTCGGAAGCATTCTGTGGACTCAGGAGCCTTAGAATGTTGAGACCCACTAAAGGATGGGAGACTAATGCTTTAAATATCCATTTCTTGTTTTCAGAGGAGATGTTTTGTTGCCAGCGACAATATACATTTACAATAAGTGGCACTCATTTTCCATTGACATCAGGAGGTGCAGGTATGGAAGTGTGGGAAAGAAGCAACAAAATTATTGGATCTGTTAAGACCAAGGTTGAGGAAAAGGAGAAACAGCTCTCCAGGTGTACACTGGCATTGAACTCACTCAGTCTTCTGACCTCCCCAAGTGACACAAGGGAGGCAAGATTTTCCTGAGCACAGCCTGTTCCCAAAGGAAAAATGGAGAGAATCATCCAGGAATGAACACAGTCCACCTAGAAAGTAGGCGATAGCCTCTATATGTTCAGCACGTGATTTTTTTTTTTTTTTTTTTTTTTTTGTACTAGGGATTGAACTCAGCGCACTTAACCACTGAACCACATCCCCAGCCCTTTTTATTTTTTATTTTGAGTCTGGGCCTCACTAAGTTGCTTAAAGCCTTGCTAAATTGCTGAAGCTGGCTTTGAACTTGTGATCCTCTTGCCAGCCTCCTGAGTACTGGGATTACAGGCCTGTGCCACCACATCCTACTCACCATGTGATCTTGAATGTGACTCTTGGCTCAATTATTTTGCCAAGCTGCCTGGGGCATCAAAAGCAAAGGGGGATGAGACCCATCCAGAGCATTTCTGCCACTTGAAAGCTCTGTGGATAGGAATTGTCTCACACACTGGAGACCCAAAGACTTTATGTTTCACCAATAAGAATTAAAGTAAATCTTCATGAAGCTATTGAAGATAATCTTTTTTTTTTTAATAGAGTGGTCTTTTTAATTTTATTTTTTAGTTGTTGATGGACCTTTATTTATTTATATGTGGTGCTGAGAATCAAACCCAGTGCCTCATACATGCTAGGTGAGTGCTCTACCACTGAGCCAAATCCCAGCTCTGAAAATGATCTTAAAATAGATTTACCTCCAGTCATGACTCTTTTTAAAATTCCTAAAATATTCAGTGACTTCAAACATCAGAATGTGGATAACCAGGTACATATCACTTGCCCTGGGGCAGAGACATCTTCAAATTGGAGGCATAGAAGAGGAAAACAGGTAAAACCCAACTATCACACAATAGATGATGACAGTAACAAATCAGAAACACTTTAAATGGCTCAGGAAACTCCACTGGATGTTAAAAGTAACATGAACTTATGGAGTTGTTGAAACCCACGTGTCTAAGATGGGAGGCTTTGGTGAGGAGAAAGGGTGTGGCTGTGTTTCAGAAGGTGTATCCTGTGCACCTGCCAGTGAGAAAGTCATGAGCAAGTCGTCCAAAGAAGCAAAGGTGTGTGAGAATCATTCATGATCCTCCAGGGAAAGAAAGGACATGTTGCTGCTCTCCCAGTCAGCCCCAGTTCTCTGATACAGATGAGCTCACAAGAAACAGCGAGCTCAGAGTGTGAGACGGGAGTGAAGGTTTCCCTAGCTTTAATGACAGCAGCTTAATGGAAAATGTTTCTGTTTAGGGTCTTCCTGAAGGTGACCCCCACTCTTGTTCTGAAGACACACTGTAAGAAGGTCTTGGAGTTTTCAGTGAGTCCACAGAAAGTGAAGGTCAGAAGGAAAAGAAGACTAAACAGGTTGATGATTTTTTTCCCATTTATCCTTCTTTTTCCTCCTCTAATTTTATTTTTCTTAAATATAAGTTATATATATGTAACTTTCTTAAATATGAGTTATATATACATGTGTATATGTATATACATATATATCATACTAATATGTTGGAATGAAAAGGAAAAAACCTGATCACTGACCAATCATACTGTGTTGAAGAGTTGACATTTGCCAGAATCCATAATCTGAAACTTAGTTAATTTTTATAAATTTATAGACTTTTTTACATAAATCTATGCATTTGAAATCATCCAGATTCAGTGCTTTTATGATTTCTTTTCTTTTCTTTTTTTTTTTTTTTTTTTTTTTTTTTGGTGTTGGGAATTGAATCCAGGGCCTCATGCATGTGAGGCATGCACTCTACAAATTGAACTATATCTCCAGCCCCTATGAATTTTTATTCTAATAACTAGCACTGTCTTATGTAAGCAGGGAACCATGTGGATTTTCACAAAATGTGCTAAATGTACTTGCTGTGCTTTCACTATGCTATGTAATCCTTTTTCCCCAAAAATTTTAGGAAAGCAAGATACGTTGTATTCCAAAACCACTTCTGAACTAAGAGGTAATTGTACACCCTGACAAATTTGATGTGGGTCATTTACTTCCTTACCTCCACCTGTCAGAATACTTTAGCATACATGCCTTGTCAACTCTAGTGTGAAGTTATTTCAATGCTTGGTATCTTACTTTTCACCAGGGAGCACTAATGGGCAATCAATAAACTAATTCTTACTTGTGAGCATTTTCCAAGGGTTATGTTTCCCCATTATCTGCCATTTTCATTAAAATTATATGTATTGTCTTCATATAGCCTTTAAACCATAAATGTCTGTCCTCATTATTTGCAGATTCAGAATTTGGAAAGAGTGTGGCAAAAGGAAGCAGCTCACATGATGATCAGGAAGTAAATAGAGACTCCACTTGCCAAATGCCCCAAAGGCACACCCCCAATGACCCACCTCCTCCAGCTACCTACTTCCTGCCTTTAGTCCCCACTCAGTTAATACCATCAGGGGATTAATTCACTGATTGGGTTAAATCTCTTGTAACCCAAATATGTCACCTCTGAATGTTTTTGCATTGTCTTGAACATGTGCTTTTGGGAGACACCTAATACCTAAACGGTAATACCCATCAAAGGCCATACAGATAAAGGCTGCCATTAAGAGTAGACAGGCTTTCGTAGCAGCCACTTCAGAGCAGGTGAAAACTGTATTTACATGTCCAACTTCTCAAACCCAAAGGAAAGGTGGAAAGTCTTTTATTTATAACGCAAATAAAGTGGTATGTTTCTTATTAAAATATTTCTTCTAAAATCCATTTATTGCCAACTATACTTAAGTCAATGATAGAGAGCTTTACAGGAAATGATTGACATGATACTTACATATTTTGTTTATCCCTAACTATAACCTTACATATGACAGTATTTTAAGTATTGTACACGAAGTAAATTGTCTTATAAATTATCTAAATTTGTTCTTTTGATTTGTACTGGGGTTACTTTTTTTGTATATGAGTTACTTTCTTCAAGAAAATTATTAGCATTTCTAACCCGCAAATGTTGTAAATTTTAATTATTAAAATAAAACCTCAACATTTGGGGCCAATGTCATTAAGATGTAACTTCCTTTTTTTCTTGTTTACTGAAATTTCTAGAAAATTCCACTCATACAAACAGTTTTCATCTGATATGGTTGTGCCAAGTTTTATCTTACATTTATTGGGGAAATTTTGTTGGGGAATTTTATTTGCAGTTGGAGAAAACCCAATTACAAAATGAAATGTTTCAGAAAACGATTGCTTTTGTCCTAAAGGGAACTGTAAACCAAGTATGGATGCTAGAATTTTATTCATCACATATGGCTTTATATGCAGCCTCCAGAGGTGAGACCGTATTTTTCTTTCTGATCCCTGATTCAGAAAAATGCCAGATCTATTGAAGAGAAATATCAACTTTTTAAAGTTACTGTTAAATATGGTTATTTTCATTTTGTGATATGATTTGTGCCTATGCCATTCTTAAATATTTTGCCTATTGTATCCTTGGAAATTTTAGGCATTTTCTTACATCTGTGGATATGATTAATTTAGGTCTTTTCAATTTTTTCAAAGGGAATTTTCACATTGGAACATATTTTTCAAGCTATGTGCAGCTAGAGGTGTGTGTGTGTGCGCGCGTGTACATGAGAATGAGAGAGAAGAAGCATATAGAGAGAGGAACCTTTAGTAGCTATGCCATCAGTGATACAGGAGTGTAACCCTTTCCTCCTACTTGTGGTGATGATTTTTCCCCCCCGTTTTCCAAGCATTTCTATAGCAGAAAACTATCTGTCACTTCTAAGATTTGTCACTCCCTAAAACATCTTTGACAGCTCCTGAGAAGTGTGGAAGTGTGACATTAGCTCATTTTTTCCTCAAAAGAGAACGACAGATTAATTCATTGAAATTCTCACAGTTCTTCTAAGTTCATAAAAAATGCTAATATTTTTATACCTGGGGTTTCTTTAATACTGAGTATATACTCATGCTTCATAAATTTTATTTCAGTCCTAGCATTTTTCTGAATGACATGGTATATAAAAGATGGAACATATTTAATTTTGCTATAAGTAAGTAAACTAGGCACTTTGCTGTATGCTGATCAGAGGCCCAAATAGCTTCTTTAGGAACCTAGCTGTGGCAACAGCAGTGCAGTGAGACCAGTGAACACCATGTGGTGGACCTGCAAGGAGAAGGGTGGACTCAGCAGTCTGACTTCACCCATTTGTGAATCTAGACAGTTCCATACTTTGTATTTCATTCTGCTTTTAAGCAATGGAAAACTTTAAATTATTTTTCAGTTTAATTTCAATATAGAACTTACCTAAGAGTTTTACTTGTTTCCACAATTTTTGCAATTCTTTCATACTGTTTCATAGTAGCAGTGTTAAAACATACAGGTGTTTCTCAAATCCCCAAATGGTTTCTCTGTTGTATTAGCCGGTTAGGGCTGCCAGAACACAGTTCCACAAATTGAGTGGCTTAACCAGCACAAATGTATCATCTCATGGCTTGGGAGGATTGAAGTCCCAGATCAAGTGTCTGAAGGATGGGCTTCTTCTGCAGACTGCTAGGCAGCACCTGTTCCAGGCCTCTCCCAACTTCTGGTGGCTTGCTGGTCATCTGGCTTTTCTTGACTTCTGCTGCATCCCCTCGTTTCTGCCTTTACTTTATCTTCACATGACATGCTCATTCTCTTTGTGAGTCCCTCTGTGCAAATCACACCCTGTTTATAAGAACACCAGTTATATTGTTTTAGGGCCCCATCCTACTGCAGGATGATCTCATCTTAATGCATGATGTGGTAGCTACAGCAACCACATCCCCAAACATGGCCACATTTGGAAGCACTGGGGGTTGGGGCTCCAACCTATGAATTTGGGAGCACACAATTCAACCCATAACATCTATTGATACATTTCAGAAGGAGGACTAATCATGGAACAGAGGAAAATTAGAATCAATATTCAAACTAACTTGAAATGGTTTCATGAAATCTAAAGTCTAGCACAGTTGAGCTCTACCAAAGCAATTACCTGTGGAGTGTGTGTCATATCAGCAAATAAAAATAACTATCCTGGGACTAGAGGAGGGCTGGGCAAAGAGAGGAATATAGGGTGAAACAAGAAAATTCTCTTTTGTGCTCAAAAATACAAAGTTGACTTTTGTCACTTGAGTTCTTCCTGAATTAAGCAGAATGTGCTCTTCACCCATGTACCAAGTACTTGCACACACTGTGCAGATTTGGACACACAGCGGTCAAAGTGTCTCCAGCTGCCTCTGTCTCCTGTGTACCACCAGGTCCAGCTGGTGGCTCCATCAGATGCCACCCCTCTGCCTGGGAAATTCTGTGCTTTACCAAGCTTCTTTTGGCTGTCCTCCAAAGCCCTGTGGTGGTTTGCAGCCCCATGGGGCATGCTGGCTTCAGGTTTCTCTCCTTTCCTAGGGTGCAGCCTAGAAAGATACCACAGGAAAGGCCTCCAAAGACCTGCTATCAGTAGACAATGAGTGAAAAGGTCTAAAAGAAAACCAGGGCTACCCATGGATCCACTTGCCTTTGATTGACTAAGGCTTCCATGCTGAGCCTGGCTTGCCTGACATCTTTTCCCTTTGACAAGTCCCCTCTGCTTCTTCCTCCTCTGCTGAGTCCACTCTCCAGGTCACCGGACACGTTCAGGAAAGAACCAAAGGTTGGATTAATTTGTGAGCTTTCTCTGCACTGAAAAACCTTTCAAGTCCTTTCACAGTCATGCTGTGTTTTCCTGATACTTGTGGTATTTTGATGACAAATGCCTCTGAGTATTGAGAGGTTCTCATGAACAGTAGGTAAAACTGAGAGATGGGAAGATAGGTGAGCCTTTAATTCCATGAAGAAAAATTGAGTCCATTTCCTTCTTGTCTTGATGGCTTATTACTTGAGCTAGTATATGAACGATCTATGGATGATATTATATGAATCATCCATGAAGATATGATTTATTCCTAAGTCCTCTTCTGACCATTTAAATTTCAAATCCCTTTCTCAATCTGTATGTGAAGTAAAAGATGGATTTTGTTAATAGAAATATAGGAAACAAAACAAATATATTTTATCCAGGATCTAGGCTTTAGAATTCAAAAGTGAAGAGTTTCATAAAATTTTCCTAAGGAATTATTATCAAACATTCCATGAAGCAGAACTTGCAGGGCATTTGGATTGAATCTTGCTTTGTCTGTCTAGTTTTTAGCACCTATTTTGATTGCACTTACCCAAAGAACATATTGTAATTTAATGAAACCAAAATGGTCTCTTTCCATTTTAGTATATTGACTATCAGTGATCCTTTAAAACCCAGGAACCAGTAATTAACATGCTTTTTTGAAAAACTTATTTATTAACCTTCAGAGTAACTCTTAAAATGGTTTATTTTTTTTAAAAAACTAAAACCCATTATGGTACCAAGGAAGAAATAGTCTGGAGGTGGAGCCACGAATCTTTGTGGAACACTCTCCAGCATTCTAACTCCACGGGCAGTGATATCATAATGTTCTAGTTAGTCTTAGGACTTCCTGTGACACAGGAAAGAAGCTCTGAGAAGCCACAGATCACTGCATAAATTACATCAATTTCCCAATGAGTTTTATATTATTTATTTTTTTATCTGGGTTTTTTCCCTCAGGGATTAACAACTTGAAAGCTAACACGGAAGGTGAGTAAACATTTCAAATATCACAGAATGGTAGATGTGAAGATGACCCTTGACCATGGAACACTGGTATGTGGCAGATTTCTGCAGGATGATGTAAATTTTATAGGGGGATATGGCACAACTTAGATCTTAAACCTCTTTCTCAAATTGTTTTGAAACATTACGGTGAGAAAAGAAACATTGCAAAGGAAAACAACATATCTGATCCATGGTGTGTTGTACTTTTTTTAGAGTTACCCAATGTGACGTCTTCAAATGAAGATGAACATAAAGAAGAACATGCGACTACAATTGATCATGTACATGAAGATGAAACTCATATAAGTGTCAGTCCTCCTCCAAGCACAGAAGGAGAATACCATGGGGAAAGTACTCCTGCTAACGAGAAAACTGGCAATTATTATAAAGACATAAAACAATGTAAGACTTTTAAGTTAATAGCAATGTATAAAAAAAAAAAAACTGCAACAACAACAGATTTTTACAGCTTTAATTTGCCTTAACTCCCCTTTCTAAATATCCATCACCATTTGGTTTCCTACTTCTTAAATTCTGATTTACCATATACACTTTTCAGCATGTAAAATGAAATCCTTATTTTCCTACAGTGTGTTTACTGAGATGCTGGAAGTTTGCCAGGGTTCTCCTGATGATTATTCTAGCTACTGTGGTTCATCACAGCATTGTGGCTACTTACTCACATTAGTCAAATCTGACCTGATTTGATGGTGAGTTAAGCAAAATGTATCCAGATGTGAGTATTGGTTCCCCAAGGCTTGTGAAACAAAATAGCACAGTGAGTCCTCAGAGGCTCAAAACAGTGGAAATCTCTTCTCCCATGGTTCTGGGGGCTGGACATCCAAAATCCAAGTGGTAGTGGATCAAGTAAAGGCTCTCCCCAAAGCCACCAGGGGAGGATCCCTCTTTGCCTCTTCCAGCTCCTGCAGTCCCAGTGTGCCTGGGCTTGTGGCAGGATCTCTCTTCAGTCTCTGCCTCACCCTCTTCACAGGGTGTTCTTCCTGTCTCTGTGTGCACACTTCCTCCTCCTTGTCAGGACATCAGCCATCTGCTTACCAGCCCACCCTACTGCAGTGGTCTTCATCTTAATGACATCTTCAACAACCCTGTTTCCAAATAAGGCTACATCCTGAGGTACCAGGAGTTAAGACTTCAGCATGGTCTTTTTTTGGGTGGGGTGTGGGGGGCTGGGTATGGACACAATTCAACCTATAACAAGATGACTTCTAGATGTTTGCAAGGTCCATTGAAATTCAGTTTATAACTCATCTCTCCTTCACATGGGCTTCCTTTCCATGTTGTTATAAGGTGTACTATTCTAAAATATGAAAAGTTTATAAGAAATTATTATTAAAACTAAAGACTAAGATCAATTTAATTATTCTGAGGTCCTTATTCACACTAAGCAAAGAAAAATAGAAAAGCAATGAAGATATATATATATATATATATATATATATATTTTGCAGTGTTTTGAATATTACAAGCAGTAAGTTGTACTGCTGTTTTCTCTTTGATGAATCAGTATCCCTCTTCTGTAGGTGAAAAACATCCCTTATGTTCAGAGATGTGTAATAGTTAGCAGGACTAGAGACAGGCATGGTGTCTCTTCTGTGTGCAGAATGGAGCAGTTGCAATAGTTCTACTTTAGGAGGTGTACCTCTTTTTGAACCAAACAGAATCAATAAATCAAATGCTTGACAATTAATTCGATAGAAGAAATTAAAATCTCTCACATTTTTCCACAGCACACAAATGGGATCGTTCTAAAGACTTTTATTGATAAGACTAGAGCTCTTTTCACATCTACCTCATTATTTTTAGTGGATACACAATATTCCACAAAATGATGTTAATTAACATATCCGTGGTCTCCTTTGAGAATGCTTAGATTGTGGGCAATTTCCCCTGTGCATTCATTCTTCTTGAACACAGACTTGAGTGTATCTCTCTTTGTCTAGAAATCAAGTACTGAAATTGTTGAATAAAGGGCAATGTTTTATAATATTGGTAGACACCACCAAATTGCCACCCAAAAATTGTTCCCCAATTTATACACCCCATGAATGCTCTAGCACTTCACTGAAATGAAATCTACAATTATACTATTTTGGGAGAATTTTTTTTTTTTTTTTTTTTTTTTGGTATTGGGAATTAACCCAGGAGCGCTTAACCACTGAGTCACATCCCCAGCCCTTTTCAAAGATTTTATTTAGAGACAGGGTCTCGCTGAGTTTCTTAGGGCCTTGCTAAGTTGCTGAGGCTGACTTCGAACTCTCAATCCTCTTGCCTTGGCCTCCCAAGTCGCTGGGATTACAGGTATGTGCCATTGTGGCTGACTCCTCTTTTGTGTTTTCTCGGTATGAAATACACTCAGTAATTTTGTTATTTGCACTGTAATAACTTGTGAAGTTAATTATTTTTCATTGTATTTAATGAATATTTTACTTCTGTGACTCTCCTATTTATGTCCTTACCTATTTTTATTACATTTTACTTTTATTGATTTGTAAGGACTTCTCTTAATATTAATCTTTTTTCTTTGATAAAAGTATTAATAGTTTTTCACATGCTGTTGCTTATCTTTAAACTTTGCTGAGTATCTTTAATCATAGAGAAATTTTTCAGTTTTACTAAATTTGCTAATTCCTTGATAATCTCTGCATTTTGTGTCTTACTTACACAGACTTTATCCAGTCCAATATGTTTAATTATTTTCCTAACTTTTTATAATAATTCTCTAAATTTGTTTTTAAAACTCTTATGCCTTAAATCTAATTGTTTCATATATGGTGAAAATAGGTTAAAACATTGTATTTTTAAAAAAGGAGACTTGATTAAAAGAGGAGATACTGATTCCCTGCTTACATGAGACTCACATTTAATATAATCGAATTCTCATATGATAAATGGTCAATTAATACCTTTTCATTATTACTTTTCTGAACTATCTGTTCCCATAAAAATACCAGAATATTTTTATTTTATGCTTTCTCAATTCACAACATGAATGTTGGCCTGTGATTTCCTTTCTTTTATTTTTCCATAGATCCACATTAGGAATTCCCCCCAAATGATAATAGAGTAATAGCACCATCTTTTCCATGTGTGTTACTGGAGGAAATTAATATAGATGTAAATATTAAACATATATTCATGTATGTTCAGATTTTTCTATCATTCATGAGATTTTAGAGAAATGTTTGTGGTTTTATTTTTCTTTTTTGTGGGGAGGCCGGGCAGGTGTGCCAGGGATTGAACCCAGGGCACTTAACCACTGAGCCATATCCCTATTTTATATTTTATATTTTATTTAGAGGAAGGGTCTCACTGAGTTGCTTAACACCTTACTTTTGCTGAGGCTGGCTTTGAACTCATGATCCTCCTGCCTCAGCCTCCTAAGCCACTGGGATTACAGGCATGTGCCACCATGCCTGGCTAATGTTTGTATTTTCTATGTGCCATCTTGACACAATTTATTTTGACCCCTTGGTTGGGTTAATATGTTAGTTTTGAACAGCAACCAATACCACAGATGGCTCTTAAGAGTAGAATTCTTTATGTGTATATTAAATTGAAGTATACGTGGGAGACCTTGAATGTTACTGAGCTATATGGTTTTTAAGCTGATGTGTTTCACAGTCTAACAAAGTTCAAATGAATGCTTCTGACTTCTGTCTTGGTTTTTTGATAATGTCAATATAACTGTGATAATATTGAACATTGCCAACTTGGGCATTGTTATGCACTTGCACAATTTTCTTTGAATTTTCTTAATAATTGCTTCTCAGGGTCATTTAGCATAAAGATACTACTAGGAGTTTTTTCTTGTGGATTTTCCTCTTTAATTTTTTGGGCATATTATTTATACAGAATAGTGGGTTTCATCATGGCATATTTGTGTGTTTACATAATTTGATCAGTTTCACTCCCCACTACTTTCCCTCCTCCCTCTCCCTGTTCTTCTTTACCCTAGAGGTCTCCCTTTTATATGCACAGTGTCCCTTTATTCCTTACTTATATCACCCTAGCTTCCACATACGAGAAAAAATGTATAATACCTTTCTCCCCAAGTCTGACTAACTTCCCTCAATATTATGATCTCTAGTTCCATCCTTTTTCTTCAAATGATATAATTTCATTCTTTATGGCTGATGAAAACTTCATCATCAGGTATATATACCATCTTTTTTATCCATACCTCTGTTAATGGATATCTAGGCTGATTCTCTAGGTTGACTATTGTTAATTGTGATGCTAACCATGGGCATCCATGTACAGCTAATATATACTGACTTTAATTCTCTTGTATAATTACCAAGGAGTGGTATAACTAGATCATATAATAGTTCAATTTTTAACTTTCTGAGGAAACTGTATACTGATTTCCATAGTGGTTGTACCAATTCACATTCCCATCAGCAGTGTATAAGAGTTCCTTTTCCTACATATCCTCTCCAGCATTTATTGTTAATTGCATTTTTTTAACTAGTATTAGTAATTTGCTGATATTAAAAATATCTTTAATTCAAGATGAGGAATGATTTTTCAAAACCAGCCATTAACATATCAACCATTAAAAATGGTAATTCTGTTATATTATGTTAAAATACTATACTTATAAAGACACAATGAAGGACATGAAGACATACCGCAATCTGAGTAGAAGATATTTTTCACACACAACATGTAACCCTCAGAGAATCATTATTTAAATAACAACTAACAATACATAATCATCTCTGCATGTCCTGCATGGGCGAGGAAAAGGGTTCCTGCCAGAGGCATGGTCTGCCTGTGAACTAATCACTAAGAAATTTATCATCAAGAAAGACAGGAGACAGAATTATCTTTAGAATGAGGGCCTGATGCGTTGATCCATTCATAAGGGTCTGGCTCTAAGAAAAGGGAGGAACCCAAGGTTTCCTTTATTTATAGCAGTACCTATCAAAGGGGGACCATTAGGAGCTTCTTCATTGAGAAACAGGTTGGGATGGAGCTAAGCAAGCCATTTTGCTCTAATGGGTCATTGGCACCTGCTGGGGCCTGCAAATTCCAGTGTTGAACCAATCTGCAGGGAAACCACATACTTCAGGCAATCTGGAACAATTTCTCATGATTGTCAGTTCCCAAGAGCCAGATTTTCCTGTCTGATAGCTCAACCAAGCCTGGTTTTATTTGAGACCATGTATGGCGCTCGGCACATAATAAACTCTGCATTGATTAAAAGTAAACAAGTTGATAGGAAAATTAGCCAACAGAATGATAAACATTTTACAGAAGAGAAAAGAGGAATGTTCAATAACAAAAATTATTTTCAACTTCGTTGGTAATCAGGAAAGTGCTAATCAAAATCATAGAGGTTTAGCATTTGACACAATCTGGATTGGCAAAAATTAAAATCATAAGATTTTCTGAAAATGTGAATCAAAGAAATCTCTTACACTGAGGTTGGCTTATCGTTGGTATAGCTGCTTTGGGAAACAATTCAAAGTCATCTTGAGAAACTGTGCATGGGTATTTTTATGCTCAAGCAATGTCACTCCAGGGTTCATAACAGAGTTACATTCTTCCACAGGTGTACCAGGAGATATATGCAGAAAACATTCACAGTTCATAGTAACTGTATTAGCACTGAACAAGAAATGACTCAAAACATTTTGATAGCGGAATGTATACAAAGGGATGTTCTTAAACAATAGTGAAAATTCAATGAACAATCACGTGCAGTAATATGGGTGCACTTAAAACAACATGTCAAGTAAAATTTTTTTAAAGATAACACAATACTACTTTTTTTTCAGGTCTGTCTTTATTTATTTTTTAAAATTTAATTATTTATTTATTTTTAATTTTTTACAGACTGCATTTTGATTCATTGTACACAAATGGGGTACATCATTTCGTTTCTGTGGTTGAGCATGATGTAGATTCATACCATTCATGTAATCATACATGTACAGAGGGTAACGATGTCTGTCTCATTCCACCATTTTTCATACCCCCCCACCTCTCATTTCCTTCTACATAATCTAAAGTTCCCCCATTCTTCTCTTACTCCCCACCCGCTCACCCCCATTATATATCATCATCCTCTTATCAGGGAAAACATTCGGCATTTGGGTTTTTGGAATTCCCTTATTTCACTTAGCATGATATTCACCAATTCCATCCATTTATCTGCAAATGTCATAATATTATTCTTCTTTATGGCTGAATAATATTCCATTTTGTGTATAAACACAGTTTCTTTATCCATTCATCTGTTGAAGGGCAACTAGGTTGGTTCCACAATCTAGTCATTGTGAACTGAGCTGCTATAAACATTGATGTGACTGTGTTACTGTAGTATGCTGACCTTAAGTCCTTTGCTTATAAACCGAGGAGTGGGATAACTGGGTCAAAAGGTGGGTCCATTACAAGTTTTCTGAGGATTCTTCACACTGCTTTCCAGAGTGGTTGCACCAATTTCCAACTCCACCAGCAATGTAAAAGTCTGCCTTTTTCCCCACATCCACGCCAACATCTATTATTGTTTGTGTTCTTGATAATAGCCATTCTAATTGGAGTAGATGAAATCTTAGAGTTGTTTTAATTTGCATTTCTCTAATTACTGGAGAGGGTGAACACTTTTTAATATATTTATTAATTGCCTGTATGTCTTCTTCTGTAAAGTGTCTGTCCAGTTCCTTGGCCCATTTATTGTTCTTTGTATTTTTGTTGTAAAGTTTTTTAAGTTCTTTATAAATTTTGGAGATTGGTGCTCTATCTGAAGTGCATGTAGAAAAGATTTTCTCCCACTCTGTAGGCTCTCTCTTCATGTTGTTGATTGTATCCTTTGCTAAGAAAAATCTTTTTAGTTTGAGTCCATCCCATTTATTGATTCTTGCTTTGATTTCTTGTGCTTTGGGAGTCTTGTTGAGGAAGTCTGATCCTAAGCCAACATGATGAAGATTTTGGGCCTACTTTGTCTACAGTTAGGTGCAGGGTCTCTGGTCTAATTCCTAAGTCCTTAATCCATTTCGAGTTTTGTGCGGGGTGAGAGCTAGAGATTTAATTCCATTTTTCTGCATTTGGATGTCCAGTTTTGCCAGCACCATTTGTTGAACAGGCTATCTTCCCCCCATTGTATGTTTTTGGCTCCTTTGACTCATAAGAGGTGACTGTATTTATGTGGGTTTGTCTCTGTGTCTTCTATTCTGTGCCATTGGTCTGCCTGTCTATTTTGTGTCAATACCATGCTGTTTTTGTTAGTATTGCTCTGTAGTATAGTTTAATATCTGGTATTGTGATACCTCCTGTTTCACTTTTTCTACTCAGGATTGTTTTGGCTATTCGAGGTCTCTCGTTCTTCCAGATGAAGTCCATGATTGCTTTCTCTATTTCTATGAGGAATGTCATTGGAATTTTAATTGGAATTGCATTGAATCTGTATAGCGCCTTTGGTAGAATGGCCATTTTGACAATGTTAATTCTGCTATCCAACAGCATGGGCGACCTTTCCATCTTCTAAGGTTTCTTCAATTTCTTTCTTTAGTGTTCTGTAGTTTTCATTGTAGAGAACTTTCACCTCTTTTGTGAGATTGATTCCCAAGTATTTTTTTTTTTTGAGGCTATTATGAATGGAGTTGTTTTCCTAATTTCTCTTTCAGAGAATTCATCATTTATAAATAGAAATGCATTAGATTTACGTGTATTGATTTTATATTCTTGCTGAATTCATTTATTAGTTCTAGAAGTTTTCTAGTGGAGTTCTTTGGATCTTCTAAATATAGGATCATGTCATCAGCAAATAGTGACAGCTTAATTTCTTCTGTTCCTATTTGTATCCCTTTAAATTCTTTGGTCTGTCTAATTGCTCTGGCAAGTGTTTCAAGGATGATGTTGAATAGAAGTGGTGAAAGCAGGCATCCCTGTCCTGTTCCAGTTTTTTGAGGGAATGCTTTCAGGTTTTTCTCCATTAAGAAAGATGTTGTAAATTTATGATTACACAAATGGTATGCCTTTACGCCATGTACAAACAGAGAAACAACATGTATCCCATTTGTTTACAATAAAAAAATAAAAAATAAAAAAAATAAAAAAAAAAAGAAAGATGTTGGCCATGGGCTTAACATAGACAGCCTTTACAATGTTGAGGTATGTTCCTACTATTCCTGTTTTTTCTAGTGTTTTAAGCATAAAGGGGTGCTGTATTTTATCGAAACGTTTTTTAGCATCTATTGAAATAATCATGTGATTCTTAACTGTAAGTCTATTGATGTGATTTATTGATTTCTAGATGTTGAATCAACCTTGCATCCCTGGGCTGAACCGCACTTGATTGTGGTGCACTATCTTCTTAATATATTTTTGTATGTGATTTGCCAGAATTTTGTTAAGGAATTTTGCATCTATGTTCATCAGAAATATTGGTCTAAAGTTTTATTTCCACGATGCATCTTTGTCTGGTTTTGGTATCACTGTGATACTAGCCTCATAGAATGAATTTGGAAGTGTTCCCTCCTTTTCTATTTCCTGTAATACTTTGAGGAGTACTGGTATAAGTTCTTCTTTGAAAGTCTCATAGAACTCAGCTGAGAATTTGTCTGGTCCCAGGCTTTTCTGGGTTGGTAGGCTTTTGATGGCTTCTTCTATTTTAGTGCTTGAAATTGATCTGTTTAAATTGTGTATGTCTTTCTGATTCAGTTTGGGAGGATCATGTGTCTCTAAATACTTGTCAATGTCTTGAACATTTTCTATTTTGTTGGAGTATAGATTTTCAAAGTAGCTTCTAATTATATTATGTATTTCAATGGTGTCTGTCGTGATCTTTCCTTTTTCATCACAAATTCTAGCAATTTGAGTTTTCTCTCTCCTTCACTTTGTTAGTGTGGCTAGGGGTTTATCAATTTTGTTTACTTTTTCAAAGAACCAACTTTTTGTTTTGTCAATTTTTTAAATTGTCTCTTTTGTTTCAGTTTCATTGATTTCAGCTCTGATTTTAATTATTTTCAGTCTTCTACTATTTTTGGTGTGAATATGTTCTTCTTTTTCTAGAGCTTTGAGATGTAATGTTACGTCATCTAGTTGTTGACTTTTTATTCTTTTCTTGAATGTGCTCCATGCAATGAACTTTCCTCTTAATACTGCTTTCACAGCATCCCAGATATTTTGATGTGTTGTACCATCATTCTCATTTACCTCTAAGAACTTTTTTTTTATCTCCTCCCTTACGTTTTCTGTTATCAATGCTTCATTCAATAGCATATTATTTAGTCTACAGGTGTTGGAGCAGTTTTTGTCTGTTATTTTGTCATTGATTTCTAATTGCATTTCCTTATGGTCTGATAGGATACAAGGTAGTATCTCTATGTTTTTGTATTTATTAATGGCTTCTTTGTGGCATAGCATATGGTCAGTTTTGGAGAAGGATCCATGAGCTGCTGAGGAGAAAGTATATTCACTTGATGATGGATGAAATACTCTGTAAATGTCCGTTAAGTCTATATCATTGATTGTATTATTTAGTTCTATAGTTTCTTTGTTCAGTTTTTGTTTGGAGGATCTATCCAATGGTGAGAGTGGTGTGTTAAAGTTCCCCACTATTCTTGTGTTTTGATCTATTTGATTCTTAAATTTGAGAAGGGTTTGTTTGATGTACATAGATGCTCCATTGTTTGGGGCATAAATATTTAAAATTGTTATGTCTTGCTGTTTTATGCTTCCCTTAAGCAGTATGAAATGTCCTTCCTTATCCCGTCTGTCTAACTTAGGTTTGAAGTCCACTTTATCTGATATGAGGATGGAGACCCCTGCTTTTTTACTGGGTCCACCTGCATGGTATGTTTTTCCCCATCCTTTCACCTTTAGTCTGTGGATGTCTTTTTCTATGAGATGGGTCTCTTGAAGACAGCATATTGTTGGGTCTTTCTTTTTAATCCAATCTGCCAGTCTATGTCTTTTGACTATTGAGTTTAGGCAATTAACATTCAGGGTTATTATTGTTATATGATTTTGTATTCCTGGTCATTTTGGGTTATTTTTGGTTTTTAACTTGACTTGGTTTCTCCTTTGATTGGCTTTTCCTTTAGGGTAGTTCCTCCCTTTGCTGACTTATATTCTTGTTTCTCACTTCCTCCTCATGAAATATTTTGCTGAGAATGTTCCATAGTGTAGGCTTTGTATTTGTAAGATCTTTTAACTTTTGTTTTTCATAGAAAGATTTTATTTCATCATCAAATCTGAAGGTTGGTTTTGCTGGGTATAGGATTCTTGGTTGGCATCTGTGTTCTTTCAGAGCTTGAAATATATTGTTCCAGGCCCTCTTGCTTTAGAGTCTGGGCTGATAAATCTGCTGATATCGGTATTGTTTTCCCCTTATATGTAATCTGACACTTTTCTCTTGCAGCCTTTAAAATCCTATCTTTATGTTGTATGTGAGATATTTTCATTATAATGTGTCTTGGTGTGGATTTGTTGTAATTTTGTGTACCTGGTGTTCTGTAAGCCTCTTGTATTTGTTTTTCCATTTCATTTTTCAGGCTTGGGAAATTTTCTGATATTATTTTGTTGAACAGGTTGTTCATTCCTTTGGTTTGTATTTCTGTGCCTTCCTCAATCCCAATAATTCTTAAATTTGGTCTTTTCATGGTATCCTATAATTCTTGGAGGTTCCATTCATGACTTCTTAACATCTTCTCAGTTTGTTCAACTTTATTTTCAAGATTAAATATTTTGTCTTCATTGTCTGAGATTGTCTTCAACGAGATCTATTCTGTTGGTGATGCTTTCTATTGAGCTTTTAATTTGGTTTATCATTTCTTTCATTTCAAGTATTTCTATTTATTTTTTTTTTTTTTCGGAATCTCTATCTCTTTATTGAAGTGTTCTTTTACTTCCTGCATTTGATTTTTTAACTATTTACTGGAATGATCATGCATTGCTTGCATTTACTCTCTTATCTTTTGCTTCATGGATAATTTTAATTATGCAGATTCTAAACTCTTTTTCTGTCATTTCTACTGCCATGCTGTCATTGGATTCTATCGCAATAGCATCTTGGTTTGTTAGGAACACTTTCTTCCCCTGTTTTTTCATATTGTTTCTATATATTCCCCTCTAGCAGTGAAGATCAGAGGTACTGAAGTTTCCCCCCTGCACACTTATTACGACCCTACAATTTTCCAGTACCTCTCCTTTGAAGGGGAACTCAATACAGTAGCACCCAATACAGAGAAAATGCAGACCTGAATCAGATAGTTTCTATAAAGACTTTAACATTATTATAATAAACAGGATGACTTTGATTACTATATACAGTGTTGTTTCTAGTTGTGAGCAAGAGGATGGGGAAGAGTATAGGATGTACATGAGTAAACAGAGGTGCCTGTCAAAGGGCCTCTAGTCTCCTGTAGGTGTTTCAGGAAGGGAGCTGCCCTTCCAATGATGATGGCCACACCCTCAGAAATAATTCAAATGCCTGCAACAGCCTCCAAAGAAGCTGGGGAATCCCCGTGAGGGTGCGCTAAGTCAGCAGAGGGAGTAGGCACAGTGTCCCTCTGCAGTGGGGGGGTTGGGCTCAGCGACTGGCATCCATCCTCAGTGTGTGTGGGGGGGTGGGCTCAGTGATCCTGTTAATTGCATTCTTGATAGTTGCCATTTTGACTGGAGTGAGAGAGAATCTCAGTGTAGTTTTGATTTGCATCTTCCTGATGGCTAAAGATTTGAAAGATTTGAATATCTTTTCATATTATTGATTGATTTTTTTTTTTTGAGTTCTTGAGTTCTTTATAAATTCTGTTGGAGGAGTAGCTGTAAAAATTTTTCTCTTGGAAATCTTATCAAAATAGAGAAAAGTTCAGTAGAATAGGTGAAGGGGATTGAAGGGAAGGAAGAAAGGACAGGAAAAGGAAAGAACAATGGAAAGAATCTGACCAAACTTTCATATGTGCATGTAAGAATGTGGCTCTGTGGATCCTGGCATCAGGGATAATCACAGGACACTAATTTAAAAAAAAAAAAAAAAAAGACAACAACTAATAGATTGAATAGAGAGAGATTGATGGAGTGGAGGAGGGAAGCAGTAGGGTGGGGGTCAGGGTGGGGCAGTGCTGGGGATTGAATTGCAGTGGATTGAGGGTCCTGACCTAGGTGATAATGTTCAGGGTATATCCTGCTATAGTATATAACTAAAAAGAACAAATTTTAAAAATTTAATTTTTTTCTCCCATTCTATAGGGTTCTTTTCATTCTGTTATTAGTTTCCTTTTCTGAGCAGAAACTTTTTAATTTGATGCAATACATTTATTGAATCTTGGTTTTATTTCCTGAGCTATAAGTTTCCTAATCAGGGAGTCTTTGCCTATGCCTATTATATGCTGAAGCATTTCTCCTATTTTTCTTCTAATAGTTGCAAAGTTTTGGGTCTAATTCTTAGATTGTTGATCTATTTCGTGTTCACTTATACAGGGTAAGATACGGGGATCTAGTCTTCTGCACATTGATATACAGTTTTCTTAGCACCCATTTGTTTAAAAGGCTATCTTTCCTCCATTGTATGTTTTGGGTATCTTTATCAAGAATCAGGTAACTATAACTGTGTGGATTTTTCTCTGTCTTCTTTTCTACTCCACTATTCTACTTGTCTGTTTTTTATGCCAGAACTTTGCTGCTTTTGCTATTTTGGCTCTACAGTATAATTTGAAATCAGGTATTGTGATCCCTCCAGCACTATTTCTGCTCAGGATTGATTTTGCTATTCTGGGTTCTTTGTTCTGTCACAAATTTTAGGATATTTTTTAAAGGTCTGTCAAGACTATCATTGGTATTTTGATGGGGATTGCACTGAATCTTTTGATTGCTTTTGGTCATATGTCTTTTTAGCAATTTTAATCCTGCCTGTCCTTGACTATAGACAGTCTTTCTTCTAGCACCTTCTTCAATTTCTGTTTTCAGTGTTCTTTTGTTTGGATTGTAGAAGTATTTCACATCCTTGGTTAGGTTTATTCTTAGGTATTTTTTTTTTCTTCTCATTTGAGAGGCCAGGGATTCGAACTGCAGTCCTTGCGCATGCTAGGCAAGCGCTCTCCGAAAGGAGCTATTTCTTCAGCTCCTCTTAGGTATTTTTTTAAAAGCTATTGTGAATGAAATTGTTTTCCTGAGGGTTTTTATTTTTCAGTAGATTCATTATTGGTATGTAGAAGAGCTATTGATTTTTGTATGCCAAATTGTATCCTGCTACTTTGCTGAATTTGTTTACCAGTACTAGAAGTCTTCTGGTGGAAACTTTAGGGTCTTCTAAGTATAGGATTCTAACTGCAAATAGGGATAATTTGACTTCTTCCTTTCCTATTTTTATCCTTTTTCTTTCTTTCTCTTGCCTAATTGCTTTCGCTAAAATTTTAAGTACTATATTGAGTAGAGGTGATAAAAGTGGGTATCTTTTTCTTGTTTCTGATTTTGGGGGAAATGCTTTCAGATTTTTCCTACTAAGTATGATGTTGGCTTTGAGTTTATAATGTATATTCTGTATGATGTTAAGGTAAGTTCCTTTTGTCCCTATTTTCAGGGTGTTTATCATGAAGGGGTGCTGAATTGTACTGATGGCTTTTTATGCACCTTAGGATGATGGTGTGGTTTTTGTTTGTGTGGTATATTGCATTTATTGATTTGTATATGTTGAACCATGCTTGCATCTTTGGGATGAAACCAACTTGATTGTGGTATATGGTCTTTTTAATGTGTACTTGAATTTGATTTTATCATATTTTATTGAGCATTTTTGCATCTATAATCATCAGTGATGTTTGTCTATAGTTTTCTTTCCTTGAAATGTCCTAATCCAGTTTAGGTATTCGGGTGAAATAGATTTCATAGGATAAGTTTAGAAGCAGTCTCTCAGTTTCATGGGATAACTTGAGGAGAATAGACATTAGTTCTTTAAAGATCTGGTAAAATTCAACTGTGATTATGCCCAGTTCTGGGATTTTTTTTCCCCCAGTGAGAGACTTTTTATTTACCATTTCAATCTTCTTGTTTGTTAGTGATCTGTTTAGGTTTTCTATATCCTCATGGTTCAGTAAGGTTTATGTGACTAAACATTTCTCCATTTCTTCCAGATTTTCCAATTTATTGGAATAAAAGTTTTAAAAATAGTCCCTTAGGTTCCTCTGGATTTCAGTTTTACCTGTTGTAATACTTTTTATCTCTAATTTTGTTAATTTGAGTCTTCTCTTTCTCTATTTTGGTTAGCTTGGCTAGGAGGTTATAAAACTTGTTTATTTTTTCAATGGACCAACTCTTTGTTTCATCGATCCTTTATATTGTTCTTATAGTTTCTATTTCATTAATTTCAGTCATAATCTTTATTATTTCTTTCCTTCTACTAAATTAAGGAGTGGTTTCCGCTTGTTTTTTTAAGACCTTAAGACATGTCACTAGTTTATTTATTTGAAATCTCTCTCTCTCTTTTTAAAATAGAGTCACTCGAAGCATTAAATTTTCCTCTTAGAATTACCCTCACTGGAGCCCAGAGACTCTGGTATGTTGCATCCCCATTTTTGTATGATTCTAAGAATTTTGTATTCCTCCCCTTAATTTTTTCAGTGATACACTTATCATTCAAAAATGTATTGTTGATCTAATTTCTATTTGCATAGCTTCTAGTTATTTTTTTCATTGATTTCTTATTCTATTATAATCTGGGAAGAGTCAAGAGATTATTTCAAACTTTGTATTTGAAGACTTGATTTATGTACTAATATGTGGTCAATTTTGGACAATGTTCCATGAGAGATTACACTCATTTATGTATGAGCTATCAAAATGTATAAATGCTTTCTACTGTCATGTATAACTAATTAGAACAAATACAATTAAACTTTTTAAAAAGAAAGTATATGCAGCTGTAGTTGGATAAAGTAGTTGGATAAAGTATTCTGTGTATTTCTGTTAAGTTCTAGATCTATCATAAAGTTTAAATATGATGAGTTCATGATTTTCTTCTATCTGGAATGATCTGTTTCAGAGTGGTAGATTGAAACCCCCCACTATTATAGTATTTAAGTCTGCCAATACCATCATATAAAATGTTCGTTTTATAAAATTGGGTGCACCAACATTATATCTTCTTGGTGGACTGTTCCCTTTACTGATATGCAATGATTTTCTTTGTCACTTCTATTTTGGCTTGATGTCTCCTTTGTGTGATATTAGAGTGGTTACTTCTCCTTGCTGTCAGATCCCATTTGCATGAAAAATCACTACCCTTTCACTTTCAGTTAGTGAATGCCTTTGCTTGTGAGGTATGTTTCTTTAAGACAACATTCAATTGGGTCTTGCTTTTTAAACCAATGTACTAGATTATGTCTTTTAATTAGAGAATTAAGACCATTTACATGCAAAAATAAAGAGAAAACAAGGGACACTTCATGAATTTGCCTGACATTCTTGTGCAGGGGTTATGATCTTTATAAAATTCCAGTTTTAGTATATGTATTATGGGACTGAACAATCCTCAAGAATTTTCAGTTTGACTCTTGCCCCACTGTCTCATTTTGAAAATAAAAAATTACTCACATTTCTTATAACCTTTCTTTTCTGTTGTTTAGAATTAGTGCATATGTTTTAAGGAAAAAATCCTATGAAGAAAAATAAGCAAGAAGTGACTTGGCTGGTTGCTGAAGACTTGATTTTTGTGTTTTTAGATGTGTTCACCACAAAAAATCCACCTGGTACAGAGTCTGAAATAACTGTCACAGCAACAACCGGTCTGAGATTTGCTGTAAAGCACTGTAAGTACTGAAAGGCACTGTTGTACATGTGAAAGTCCTTAAGGAGCCACTAGAGGGTGGTGTGTAGGAAAGAAGTTGTTGTTCCTAAATAAAATTAAAATTCTCCCTGTATAGTAGATGCTATGAGGCAGGGACCCAGCTACTTCTGGGTTATCCTTAGGGTTTTCCTTATACTTCCTCCCATGCTCTACCTTTGAGGCTCATGTCCATTGCCCGGATAATTTCAAAAGACAGAGAGGCTCTTACAATTCCAAACCTCATATTTTGGGTCTGCATGGAAAGAAAAATCAAATAACTGAATTGAAGATTCTAGGAAATTGTGCATCCTTATTCAACCTACATTTTTGCTCTTTTCTGTTTTTTTTTGTTTTGTTTTGTTTTGTTTTTGTTTTTGTTTTTGTTTTTTTTTTTTTTTTTTACCTAATTATAAGTAAGCATTGGCAATAATGGAATATTTCTGAGCAATTCCAAACTCTGTGAGATAGTGACATTTCCAAGGCAAACATTAATTAGATAGTCAGTCCCTCCTGGGAATCTGGCTTGTGTCCAGCAAACATCTTGAGGTATGGGCAACAAGATCCAGAGAGCCAGCTCTCAAGCAGTGCAGGTAGCTCAAAACTCCTCAGGATGTGGGCTACTGAGAACCACAGGATTCAAGAAAAAGATGTCCAAACCCTCACTTGTACTCCCACAGTCCAGGCCCCAGGGGATTGTCACAGAAAGTTGGCTAGGGATAAGGGTTTAAGAGGACTGTGACAGAGGAGACACTCTGGCATGGTAGGAATGCCCTAGAGGACAGTCCCTTCAGGCAGTGGAGATCTCCTGGATAACTTTGAAGCTCACTGGCCCAAGTATAGTCCCTAAGGCTGGGAGGGAAAGGGGGTGTTCTGATGCCACCAGCTGTTCCTCTCCCAAGAAGAGGAGATGATTGCCTAGCAGACTTTAAAGATTACTTACCATTCATTTGAGTCCCACCTGAATCAGCATCAGCTCCAGTAATGGGCTTCCCTTTCTACCCTCCCTTGTCAGCAGGATGCCTGAAATGGGTTTGTGGGCTCAGTCTGGATTTATTCTGCCTCTCTGTTCAACCCTCACTCCTGGGAAGGTTTGAACTCCATATGGAACTTACACTGGCTCCTGCATTCAGCAGTTAACCAGTATTGCCAACTGCATGGGGGAAAATGGGCCTCCAGTCACAATTGTCCCCACACCCTCTCTCAGTGATGCACCTCCAGACAGACACATTAGAGACTGAGATGTGTGCTAAATGGGCCTGCAGATCCCGTGTGCAGTCCCAGATCCTCATATCCCAAACTCTGTTTGCAAATGACAAGGACACTCCAGGTGCCTCCTCTTCATGTCATCACACTGAACAGCAACCAGGCTGGACGGCAGGTATCATTTCATTTGAAGCCAAGTGTCTCAGCCAGCAGGTCTCCCAGACCTCTAGAGGCCCTGTGGCCCTGTGGTCCTGTGCCCTGCTTTTCCTCTCTCTCAAGTCATAGGTATGTTAACCCCACCTCAGGCAGCTCGTCATCACAAAATCTCGTTCTTCAGTGTGCCTTCTCCTTTCTCCTCTGTAAGTTATTTCTAGAAAACATCATCTTTCTCTTCCTTCTCTCTCCTTGTCTGTGTTGCATTTTTGCTTCAAAATTTGCTTAATCACAGATGACTACCCAACATTTTCACATACTAATAATTCTTTATTCCTTTTCCTAGATAAAATGGTCAACACAAGTGAACCCACAACTGAAGAACCCTTTCATAAACATCTGCAAAGTATTAAAACTACTCTACTGTATTCATATCTGGATCATGTCATTATATGATTTAAAATGATAAGTTTCACTACTCTGAGCATTATGTAAAGGAATTGCATGCTTAAGGAATTCATACTGCTACATTTTAAAGTCACTATAAAATCTTTTTTAAGTTGTTAATGACTAAGTCAAATTTTAGATGTATCTGACAATGATTAGGAATTGAGGATTTTTACAAATTTTAATACATTTTATATGTATAAATATATCTGTATGAGTGAACATATAAAATACATGTATACATGAACATATATTTATAAATATATAAAATAAAATACTTATACATATTTATGTGAGTGAGTATATTTATATAGATTTAAATATATTTAATATATTTTAAATGTAATTTAAATCTTGAGGAATGTAAAAATTTCTATCTGCTTGGGGAATAAACGTGTCTCTGGTTAGTCAGTGATGAGTGTTTCCTAAGATTATTCAAGAGAGTGGTAAGGTACAAAATTCATACAAAATTAAAATCATATTTTAATTTCCTGCCAAGAATATTATTCCTCATAAAATATTTGTGAAGACATAGGGACCTGTGGCTCTTCACTAAGGTCTTGAATGAGTGGTTTTGTGGAAAATAATGAATGCTTACCTGTAATTACATGAAACCCTTTTTTCTCCAGGTCAGGAAATTCAAGTATGATTCCAATATAATCGCTCTCAAATAGTTTGCACTTTAATGTATTAAAAAAGTACCCTGATCTACTTTTTTGTTGTGTTTAAAGATGGAAAGCAGATTGTCCTGGTTTCCCCCGTCTTAAATATTCTTAATAATTTCTACTACTGTGTGGGTCACAGTTTAGGTTATTAATCAAGCATTCAAGTCTGAAATGATCTGGCCAGTGTGAAAACCTCCTAGTCTCCTCTCTGGTCACATTCCCCCATCCATATTCTTTACTCCAGACTACCTGAAGCTCCAAGAGCTTATTGAACCTGCCCATGACAGCTGTTAACTCACGCTCACAGCCAGAATGATCCTTCTCTCACCTTGTTTGCCTGAGGACTGATTGCTAGAACTTTACATCAATACTGGGGCATCATATGCCTTTTGGAGGGTTTTCAGACCACACAAGATGAACTAGGCTCTGTGTATACTACATGTCTATTTGTATAATTACTCTGCAACAAACCAAATTTATTCTTCTCTGCCTCCAAAGTTAAGTATGGGTACCTTGAGCATAAAACCCAGGCCTTGTTCACTCCTGTACCGTTAGTTGAAACTGCAGGGTGTGGCACACAGAAGTACAAGATGTGACTGCAAAATTACTAAACGAATGAATACTACTAGATCCAAATTACCTTACTATGTTATCCTTTTTCTTTTTAAACAGGAACAACACCAAATGTGCCTGCATTTTGGACAATGTTGGCTAAAGGTAAATTCATTCAGTTAGGCAGTTGGGGACATGTTTTAGTTTTCTAAAATTTTGTATAAGAGAGCCAAGATCAGTCTAAATACTTGTAGAACAAATAATTAAAAAGTCAATGCTTTGTTGCCATATGTAATAGCAAATGCCATACAAACCCAAAGAGGTGATAAAGTCACACAGTTTTGTATTCTCCCCTGTAAAAAGTTTTATTCTCCTACAGAGGCTAAAATCAAATAATTCAATTTAATTCATGATTAAAATTTTTAAATAAGGTTCTTGCACAATATAGTCCCTCTCTGTGTTTGCAATAGGGTGCACATAAACACACAGAGATACAAAGTATCAAGATAAATGAATGCACAAAAGTTGTATGTATATCATAAATATATAGGCACACCTGTACAAACCAGTCTATGCCTGCATGTATAAATAAATGTATGTGCATGTAGATATACTTACATATAAATGTACCACACAGATATCTATGCATGCTAAATGTGGAAAATACACCCTGTTCTGTCAATCCTCACTGCACATTCTGTATCATCTACTCACCATGATCCCTTTGTCACTCAAAAATCCATACTTTCAACTTCTTCAAGGCTATTTGGACATCAGCAAAATTTCAAATATTTTTAATCTCCTGATAAGTACGCTCAGTCATCTCTTGAGTTGGGCCCCCAACAGTAGTGTTAAATTGGCTAGTTAATTTTCCTAAATGCAAGAAGGCGGTGATGTGCCTCATGGAGAAGATATATATGTTAGGTAAGCTTTCTTCAAGCCAGAGTTAGAGTTCTGTTTACTCTACAGAACATAACTACCATGAATACTGAGAACAGGCCCTTCCTCCTATGTAAACACACAAATCATACACATACATTAATTTTACCTAGAGATTGCTATTTGCCATAACACCAATCTATTGTTTTAACAGCTATAAATGGAACAACAGGGAGCATGGATGATAGAGATCAATTATTTCAACCAATTCCAGGTAAGAACACAGGACAGATATACAAATACTCACATGTTTTAGTGTCTCTTGGCGATATTATTTTCCTAGAAAAGTGTAGTGTATGCAGGAGGGTGTCCTGGTGGCCAGCATCACATGAGAGAGGACATTTCCTGTTTTAGGAGAGTTACGGTTCCTGAATATTCTTCTCCAGTTACCAGTTTGCAGATGACTGCTTCATAGCTCCTATTCCTGAACCAGAGAAACAAAATAGAGTAATAGGTGAGTGAAAATACAGAGAATGCAGTCTTAAAAAAAAAAAAAATGAAGCTTTAATTGCAGAGGAATTTTAGGTTTAAGGAAAAATTTAGCTTAAAGTACAGAGAGGTCCCACATCCTACCTGCCTTCAGTTTCCCCTGTTATTAACATCTTGCATTGGTGTGTCACATTTGTTAAAGTTCCTGAAGTAAGATTGATACAGTATTATTGACTAAAGTTCATAGTTCACATTAAGGTTCACACTTTGTATTGTACAGTTCTTTGGGTTTTAACAAATGTGTAATGTCTGTGTCCACAATAACAGTATAATACACAAGTTTTACTGCCCCCAAGTCCCCTCTGCTTCCCCATAACAATTCATCTATCCATTCCTATCTTCCTCCGAATCCTGGCAACCATTTTTTTTTCCTGTCTCTTTAGTATTGTCTTTTTAAGAATGTCATATATTTGGAATCATACAGTATATAGCCTTTTTCAGAGTGTTCATTTTCACTTAGCAGCATCATTTAAAATTTTTTCATATCTTTTTGTGACTTAATTGCTTATGTCCTTTATCATTACTATTTCATCATATGGATGTACCCAGTTTATTCTCCCATTGAAGGACATCATCTTTGCTTCCAATTTTGGCAATTATAAATAAAGTTACTATAAACTCATGTGTGCAGGCTTTGGTGTGGACATAAGTTTTCAACTATTTGGGTAAATACCTAGGAGCACAACTGCTGGAACATGTGGTAAGACTATGTTTAGCATTGTAAGAAACTACCACACTGTCCTCTAGAGTGGCTATACTACAGCACACTCTCACTAGTAATGAATGTGACTTCTTGTTGCTGAATGCACTTTACATTGACGGAGTAATTGCATTTTTAAAACAAATTCCTAGTTCTAAAACAATTCCTAGTTTGAATGAACACTTTTATGAAAAAGCAGTGTCAATTTTCCCTCAAATGCCTGTCCTACAAAAAATAATGGAAAAAGAAAATATCTGGTAATACATCCAAGACCTGTCACCTCAGTTCTGTACTGAATGTTGCCATTTGCCTTGTGGTACTTCTAGAAAATGGAGTGAGTCTTTTTTGTTTAGAAATATTATACACAGGGATCACTAAGTCTGGGTCATTTTAGAAATACTTTGTCTTTTCTTTAACTGAAGTGATTAAATGTGGCTTGATTGATTTTCTGTCATTTACTGAGCACATACCAGGCATTCTAGAGCTTTTGCTGCATTATTATGTCAGTACTCACATCAACTCTGTGAAGTTGGTTTTATTTCCATTTTACAGATAAACAAACTGAGGCTTAGAGCAAAAATCTGCTCACACCTGTAACTAGCTATTCTGTAACTTTCAGCAATTAGGAATTCCAACTCTTCCCTGGTTCTGACCCTGTCCTTGATAATTGTACTATGAACAAACCTCTTTTTCCACCCCCCTGTACTGGGGATTGAACCCAGGGGTACTTAAACACTGAGCCACATGGCAGCCCTTTTCGTTTTCATTTCGAGACAGAGTCTTGCTTAGTGAACCGAGCTAAGTGAATAAAGACCCTTTCAGGAAACAAAAGCAACTTAGGAGAGTTGTCCATTTTAACAATTTGTTGGATTACTCGCCAATCGATTTCAAAGCCAGTTTACAGCCATTGACTGTACGATACATTTCCTTACACATGGTCTAAGATCCCACTTTGACCATTATAAGTTTTACAAATCAGAGAACTTAGGCGTGGGAATTTGTCACTGCTTATTGATTATTATGTACAAGGCAGACCCTTTGGAACATTTGGAGTGGGGTTGGGAGGAATCGTGATGAAGGGAAGAAGTGATAACCTAGTCATCTAAAGTCATTCAATAAAGTTTATTAAGTCAGATGAATATTCAGGAAAAGATGACCTGGCAGTAAAGAGGCCTTTTCATTACTAGTTTTAATAATCTTCTTGACATCATCCTTCGATTTAACTTATTTTACCAAGTTAAAAATATTGTTTGCATTTCTTGATGCAGTGTCAAGTACACCAGATTTAATCATCTCAGTAATTAAAGGCAAACAGCCCTTAAGCCTTATAGAGAAGGCCTGCACACACCATCCTTCTATTTCAAAGAACAACCAGTACATGTTGCAACAACTGAACATCACTCTTCTCTTCTGAAGCATTAGTTTCTTGCATGTACATTGATCATATTAATACTCATCTCTGCAGGGATGATAAATTACTTAAACTGGTTTCTAGTAAAGTCAGGGAGAAAGTCTGCTGCATACACATTTTGACATCTGGTAACCTGGGTTTCAAGCCAGATTCTGCCACTTACTAGCTGTGTGCAATGGGAAAATTCATGAATTGCTGAGATCCTGTAAAATGGAGCTAAGGACAGTTCCTCCAAGAGTGTTGTCCATTGCATTTTCTTTCTCTTCATCAGACTCTGATATCAACTCAGAAGAAAAAGACCGACTGTCAGCATTAGAGGATATCAAGCTCAAATTAATGCTGGGCATCTCATTGATGACACTTCTCCTTTTTGTCACTCTCCTGGCATTCTGTAGTGCCACACTGTACAAACTGAAGCAGCTGAGGTAAGCCTGCCAACATCTGCAGTGTTCATAACTGATACGTGCTGTCAAGCTCAGTCCATCCTGTCCTGAGTAAATTGTTAGCATAATGTAATGCCCAAATAATGGAGCTATCGGGCTTTCAGTTTGACTCCATTTCCCCTATTCCAAAGGAGCATGGGGACATCTCAGGCAATATCCCACCTGAACTTTTCCCCAATATTTTAAATCGTTATCTGGGGAAAGAAATAATCTTAGTCAATTGGAAAGGAAACAGGCTATGCTCTATGTTTATAAAAACTTGGAAGAAGAAAGTGTGCTGTAACTACCACATCTGCTTAGGGTCTTAAATTTTTTATTCAAGAATGACAATCAAACAAGTTTGTCTCCTTTATATATCAGGTCTATCCATTTGTTCTTATGAAAATATTAAATTCAACTCAAACCTGAAAAGAGGATTGTTTATTTAAAAATTTCTACAAAATCTAAAAGATTCCTTGGAGAAATCCTAACAATTGCTTACTGTTCATAATTATCACTAATTAATTTTTCTGATCATGATGTTTTTGATGAAAGGTGCATTTCTCTGTTCTATTAAAATTTGTATCCAAGTCATTTATTCTCCCTAATTCCTCATTTACATATTTCTTGTTAAATTTTCATTATAGTAATCTTTACTGTTTCAGTAAATTGGTTTCTAAATTCTAGTCTTGAGGTTTGTATCATGCTTTACATTCACACGAGCATTCACTTAGAAAGCTACACAATTAAAAACGTGCTTTTATTCTTTTTCAGCTACAAAGATTTCGACAATCAATACTCCATCAACCCAGAGCTGGCGAACCGATCTTACTTTGAACCATCAAGAGGTATATCAGATACATCGTTTTCTAAGAGTGGAGGGAGCAGCACATATTGGCCTACCACATCCTCAGATGCAAGAAGATCAGGCTCAAGAATGTCAAGATATAGAAACATGACAGATTTGACTTCCACAGGCTCAGATGAGACATTCTTAAATGAGTCAGATTTACCCATGAGTGAGGAACCTAGCGATGACTAGATAATTTTTATTCTTTTATCATGCACGCAAAGAAGATCATTCTGTCTCACATTACTGTCATCGTTTTGAAACTGATGACAATCAAATTTTCTGGTGTCTTAAGAGAAGGCTATATAAAATAAAAATTACCTCAGTTCTAAAAGTTAAAGGGAAATGTAGAAGGAAATAATTTATGGTGTGGACAAAACAGCAAGTAAGACAATCCTTGACAGTGACTTATGAAATGTATTCAGTGTAAGCTCATTCATTTCTAAATAAATATACTGACATATTTACCTTTTGGGGGCATTTTGAGGATTTTTTGGAAACTCACAACTACCTATGCCTCAACACCAACATCGCCATCACGCAAATCAACTACACCTGGCTCAGTTTTTAGCTAAACAGTTTTTCCATCAACACATGAAACTAAATTAGTGGTTAAAAACTTTGGCATACATCAAAAGTTTCAAAATCAAGAAGCTCCTTTTAAAGACAAAATGTTTGTTTGTTTGTTTGTTTGTTTTTCCATTTCTCAGTGCCCATTATCCTTTGGGATAAAGTATTGTTTCAGAAAACAAAGGAAGAGGGGATTCCAGAAATTCCTAGATAGAGATTCAAGGACTGAGTCTTTTAGAAGCACCCTACTCTCTCCCCTCAGGATCATTGTTCTCCATTGGAAGAAAAACAAAGCATTTCAAAAATTAATTCAAAGTTATTCATGATCTATGTGGGTATCCATGCTGAGAGTATTTGAATTTACAAACACAAGATATGGAATACGGCTGGTATTTCCTTTGTAGAATTGGTTGCAAGCAGAAGGATATTAGAGCATGCATCAGGTATCTTGTGGATATATGGATGTGGGGAGAAAGTAGGAATGGGGCAAGTTCCATTGCTGCCGTCAATTCTCACCACAGCAATACTTTTCCCTTTTGAGTGCTTCCTTGATGCTAGACACTTTAGTGCATTATATCACACTGAATTCTCCTACCCTATGAAAGGTGAGTTTATTTTACCAATTAAGAAATGAAAACTCAGTTAAGCCAGATACTTACTGGAGGTCTTGTGCTGAAGAAGGGCAAAGCTACAATCTGCTTCCAAACTAAATTTCTTTCCATAATTCAGGGAAGTGAATATTCAAAGTTACAGCATAAGTCAAAGGACTTTGGGATCAAGGTAGGCCCTGTAGCCCAGAGGACTGAGGTGCCTTAACTCAAGTGTTCTTTCAGCTCCTGGGAAGTTGCTGCCCTATCTTTAGCTCACTAGGTGCCTGTGATCCTCCTTCCCCAGGGAGAACAGACACACTCTTCTCACCTGCACTTCTCCCACCTTCTACTCTTGGAGCCCTTCAGTCTCTGTTTTGTCCGAGTCTCACTCACCACTGGTTGAGAAGAAGATGAAGCTCCACCCCCAGTATCCACGGACTATTTAAGACTCAACCCTGGAAAAATAAAAAGAGGAAGTAGGACAGGTGCTGGCCTTTGCCTGATCTCTGCCCTGTTCATAGTTGGCAGTTTCTGAGGCAGTCGGGTGGCTTTCAGCAGCAGCCCATGCTATGCTCTGCTGGTAATTTTTCCATTTCCTATGCCCTTTGCACAGCCCAGGGTTGGGTGCCAGGGTCCCTACTACCAGTTCAGGCACCCAGAGTTGTTGTGGGGACCCAGTGAGGCAGGAGATGCTCCTGTTGAATCCACAGTGGGAAGGATCTTGCGGCAAGAATGTCAGGTTGGACAGGGGGCACCTGCCAACTCTTCCCATCTTTTCCCTCCATCTGTCTGTCCATCCATCCTGGAGACGTACTAAGAATTTTTTAAATAGGTATAAATAAGTGTAAGAGTCCATTTTGAATCTCTACTTCTAAAGTAAGGATCTGTAGAGAAAGATAGTTAATGAGTGTAGCATTACTTAGGCTAAAATCTCTAAAATATTCGAAAGAGACACGTTAACCATATTTCAAAAACCTGGTTTCTCATCCTCAGACCCCTTGGCACAGCTTGTAGACATCATTGTCAAATGCAAGCCAGATGTCTGAGGGAGCTGGGTGGAGTACACAAAGGGTGTGAGGCGGTCCCTACTGGTCTCTTGTGCCCTGCCCTCCTCTGCAAGCCAGGAGAGGGCCACTCAGCCCACACTGGTGGGGAGAGGTCTTGCTTTTGTCATGCTGGCCATCCCTACACCTCCAGGTCGTCCCTACACCTGCATTTGCTGCACAGGCTTTCTGGACCTCTGAGCTGCTTCACCAGAAAGGGCAAAGCAAAGCAGTCCCTCCTTCATCTGTGGTTTCTCCCCATTCTACAAGCCCCCTTATTTGCTTCCCTGATGTCCCCAATCTGTCTTTTCCCCAGCCCTCAAAGAGGATTTCCGTTGTGTTCTCCTATTCCTAGAGTTGTAAGTTGTTGCTCTGCTTTTCCTTCTATGGTACTTAAGTTCAGTTTCCCTAGATTGGCTAGAATGAGTGAGGAAACACAAGCACTTGCCTCAGATGTAGGAATCAAGCCTTCCCAGAATCCCCAAGAGTCAGCCTTAGCACTACACATCCTGATCAGCAGCCTTATGCGTGAGCTCTTATTTTCTCTTCTTTTGTTCCTCATGTCCAGAGATGATGGGGTGGAGGGATCCTATTCTGGGTGTTTCCTGCAGGCTTTCTATGTGATCATGCAGTTCTAAAAGTCTGGGTTGGCAGGAAGTGACCCAGATGATTTTGGAAAAGGAAATCTGTCCCTCCTCCTGGGAGGAGCTGGCACCCTCCCCTTATAATGAGAAACAATGAAAAACTGCAGGGCACCTGCCTGTCTGCAAGGTCAAGGGTCAACCCTTGTAGCTCAGATCCAGGTCAGAGCAGAGGTTAGGGGCCAGGAAAAGCAGCCAGGGTCACATTGAGGTTTGGGTCTCCCTACAAGGTCCAGCACACATCCACTGCTGGGAGCACCAGACCCCAAAAGAACCCCAAATGTGTAAGGTGTTTACAGGTTGTTCAATGCATGTGAGTGGTCTTACCCTTTCTTCCTTCACCGTCCCCAATGTGAAAGGGGTATCCTGTGATCTGTGAAAGGTGGGTGGAGGATCTGGTGGAGAGGTAGGATACCCCTGATGAAGGAGGAGTATCAGGCAGCTAAGACTTTGCTAAATGTGGTGAGAGCAGAGTCAGTACATTCCAACACCAGCTGTTCCCATGTACCTCTGCCTGTGCAAAGATTCTAAGTGTGCCTTCAAGCTTCAGAATTAACCCTCCAAATCCAGCTGCCCGTGAAGTAGTTGTAAGCCCAAGGGCAAGGCTGGTGACCAAACAAGAACAGACAGAAAGCAGCCGAAGCAAGCTTTATTGGAATTTGACTCTCAGGTGAAATTCCCAGTACCCCCCCCCCCCCCCCCCCCCCCCCCCCCCCCCCCCCCCCGGTATAGGTCAGTGTGATGAGCCAGAGAAAATCTCAGCTTCCCAGGGTCTTTATAGACCAGAATAGGCAGGGGTTCCTGCTGAGTGATAGGTGATAGGTGAACGTAAGGGTCAGTGAAGTTTATCTGCCCCTGTTTGGTCGCTGTTTGGAGCGCTGCCCGCTGCCTCAGTCGTTTTGCTCTCCCTCATATAGCTGCTCAAATCCTGACCTAACATCTTGACCTTTTTGGTGATATAGGGTGCCAGAGTCCATCTGGGTACTTCCTGCTTGTTAGGGAGTGTCGTGGGGAGAAAAAGGTTCGGATTCTAGGTCGGTGGGGAGGCGTATGTAAGAGTGTAGGAGCATCTGGTTATATGTCACCCTGGCAACCTCACTCATGGGGTTCCGGGCAAACCTGAGAAGACAGGTTTTCATTAGTAGAAATCCTATTACAAATAGGGTAGTAAGAATAGGGGTCAGCCAGGTGACAAGAGTGAAGTTTAGCCATCCTGGTCAGAAGTCATTTGATTGTTGTTGCTTCAACCTTACACTCAGATGCCTGAGAGTTCTGACGTTCTTCTTGACCAGTCCAGTTTCATTGATGTAGTAACAGCATTCTTCTTTTAAGAACAGACATGTTCCCCCTTTGTTCGCTGTCAGAAGATCTAGTACTCAGTGGTTCTGTAAGGAAACTTGAGCAATAGATGTTATTTGTCTTTGTAAAGATGCCAGGGAGGCAGCAGATGCCTCTACCACCTCTTTGAGTTCCTGTTAGTATTTGACCTTAGGAAAACCTTAAATAACTTTAACTGATTGTCTCATGTACATATAACCAACTTAGTTACATGCAAACTTGTTGAAATTTGCCCTTTACTTACACACACTTTCTTAGCACTTGCTTAAACCGTCATGTATTTTATCACACAAAGACTTCCGTACCAAGAATCATTTTCTTTTCCCTTCTACTGGGGAATATACTTCCATACTTAGAACCCTCTATTTTTCTTTTCTATCTGGTGACCCCTTTGTGGTGAGAAATCTACACTCCTTCCAAATAGCTGAATGTGAGCAATCAAGAAGGCATATTTGGAATCTGTGTAGATGTTAACCTGTTTACCTTTGGCTATAATTTGGGCCCTAATCAGAGCAAAGAGTTTGGCTTTTTGGGAAGTGGACCCTTCTGGAAGGCAATTGGTTTCCAGAACTGAGGTGGTGGTGACTCCTGCAAACAGTTCTATGGCATCCACTGGGACCCAGCACAGAACTGCCATCTACAAAAACGTTAGGCCAGGTGAGGGGAGTAGATAATCAAAGAGGTCTTCAGGAGGTGAACTTAGGGCCTCCAGCACCTGTGGACAGGAATGGCTGATGGTTGATGGAGGAGGGGATAGTGGGAGAAGTGTAGCAGGGTTGAGAGTAGAAGAAGAACAGAGTAATGGTGGGGTTTTCTATAAAAAGGACATGAAATCCTTGAGTCTGTGATGGGCTCAGGAGTGGAAGGGATTTATGGCTTAAGAGGTTCTGTAGTCAATGGGTGGAAAAAACAGTTATTGGTTGGAGTAGGGTGAGTTTTAGAGCTTCCTTAGTTAATTAAACTGCTGCCACCAGTGCTCAGAGACATGGTAGCCACCCACGAACAGTAGAATCAAGTTGCTTGGAGAGATATGCCACCGGTCTGCAGGGAGGTCTGGTTGGTTGTGTGAGGAGGCCTGTAAATTAATCAGATGTCTCTAAGAAACACAGTTGAGTAATACCACACATGTCAAATTCTTATTCTACTGTAAAAACCAAGATATCAGATAGGTATATTGAACAGTATTTGTGGTCTCTTTTCTGTTGGAGAAAAGTTCTAGAGATAATTAATATCAATTAACATTTTTAAACTTGACCACCTGGAGACTTGTGAGGTAAGTCATGATATGTACATGATTTTTGGGCACACAATAGACAACACAATATACACGTAACACAAAAACAAAAGCCTTGTAGTTTTTATAGGTGAAATTTCCATTGCAATGTAACAGATGTTCAAAAACTCAAGTTCAATAAAAATAGGACTAATCAAAACATCAATGTTGTGAGCTCAAAAAATATAGAATTTAAGAAAAAAAAAAGTCCTGGAAAAATGACACAGCTGTTAATTATTACTTTGTTGGCGTTCTGGTAAAAGGCTCTTTTTGCACCTGTGGGGAGAGTTATGTTCATTAGGTGGACCTGGTCAGCATGATCTTGTGGTGCCTATTGGATGCAGGGTGATTAGTCTGGGGTGAGAGTGAAGAAAGACATGGTAAGTGAGATCATAAGTCTGGGAAAGATATCTAAATTCCTTAATATAAGTAGAGGAGTCAGCAGAGAAAGACCCTAAATGTTTCTCAATCTGGGAAAGATCCTGGAGTGAGAATGGAACGTGGAAAACGCCCTCTCCACCAGCCACCTCCTGGAGGGGACAAAGGAGCTTTGGGTTAGGCAGTGGGGGGTCTGATGAGATCATGTGTGAGCGCTAATAGGGGAGGAGGGGACGAGTGGGTGGAGGGATGTTCTGAAGGAGGAGAAGGAGGTGAAGTGGGAGGGCTCTGAGGAGGAAGAGGAGGAGGAGCTGCATCTGCAGGAGGAAGAGGAGGGGGAAGGGTTTGGGACCCGCTGGTGAGGAGAACTTGGGTGGTGGAACAGGTAGAAGAAAGGGCAGGGTGAGCGCCAAAATCCAAAACAAGCTGAAAATGGTCATGAGTGCCCTTTAGAGGCCATCTTGAGCCATTATCTAGAATATACCGAGGCCAGACCATGGCTGAATAATAACACCAACCGTTTGTGGCGTAAGTCTTGGGGGAGTCCCAGTTTAGTAAAATTACAGTAGAGATAGCCCAAAGGAGTTTTGGGGCCTAATGAGGTCCCTGTATTTCCCATTAGTCTTCCAATTTTACCCAATTGGATGCAGAGAAGCAGAAAAAGGCATCCCAATTTTAGCCTGTGTACACCTGAAAAATGGCAGACAGGCCAAAAGCCAAAATATCTGTCAACGTTTGGGGGTCTGGAATGGAATAAACGGGAGGCGGGGGCTAACTGGAGGCTAGGATGTCTCCACAGCTACCAGAGCCCAAATGGAACGGGCGGGGTTGGCGCACACAATGGACAGACCTCGCATTTATCAGAGATAAAGATTGGAAAGGCAAGCGGGAAAAGAAAGCCCAGGAAACTTACTCCGTCTGTTGCCAGATAGGGAGAAACGGGATGGAGCAGAGCTGAACGGAATCTCCTGGTTCTTCTGAGGGAAAGGGTGGCCCTCAACCCTAATGGGGGAGGCTCCAAAACCCTCCGGGTTTTGGCACCAAATTAAGTTGGAGGGCAGGGCTGGCGGCCAAACAAAAGCAGGCAGAAAGCTGCCCAAGCAAGCTTTATTGGATTTGGCTTTTGGACGAAATTCTCAGGCCCCCAGGGTACAGGTCAGGGTGGGAGAAAATTGCATGTGGCCCCAGCTTCCCAGGGTCTTTATAGGTCAGGATAGGCAGGGGGTCCTGCTGAGTGATAGGTGAACGTAAGGGTCAATGAAGTTTATCTGCCCCTGTTTGATTGGTCACTGTTTGGCGCACTGCCAGCTGCCTCAGTCGTTTTGCTCAGTCACATAGCCACTCAAATCCCAACCTAACAGTAGGAAAGTTTAAAGTATAGGAAGTAAAGTATAACCACATTTTTTTGTTGTTTAAGTATAAACAGTAAAGTATATCCTCTTTTGTTTTTGTTTTGCTGTTTTCTTTGGTAGCGCCCCCCCCACCCCAACAGCACTGCTTACCAGCCCTTCTGAATCACCAAGGTCAAGAGAACCTGACTTTAGCATCCAACTGCATCTCCAGCTGGGTATCCAGAGGTTTCCACCCATTCCAGTTTATTTAAAGAGACATTAAATCCAAGGGATTATGTTTGGTTCCAGAGATCAGTCTCATTCTACTCCCAGTCCTATCCTCCCTCCTCTATGCAAAGCTTACCTCTCCAGGTCCCTTGTTTGGGACTTCAGTGCAGTGAATTTCTTAATAGAAAAAGAATGGTAAGTTGAAAGGCTCTCAACCAGGAGAATGTTTGTTGCACAAGGAGGGTGTATTTGTGTGCTGTCTAATGTAAACGGAGTTTTAAGAAACATATTCGAACCACATCTCAGATCAGCAATCTCTTGTTCAGGAGAAGGGAAAATGTTTAAATTATCCCAAAACTGATACAGGGCCATGATCTTGTCAAGAGGGAAGAGGATTCGATTCTCAGTAAAAATTCAGGAAGCACTGCCACGGTGTTGTGAACAGCTGGTCCTTCAAGCCTTGTGTCTCTTCTGTCCCTGTCCTGGGTTTTCTCAGGAGTGTGATTCCAGCTGGTGCTGGAGTTTTGCTCTTTGTTGATTCTTAGGTTTTTGTGATTGTCAGGAGTGGTGTTTTGTGTCGGAAGCATTTTGTTGTCATCATGGGGTTTAGTAAGAATGTTGAGATCCACTAAATGGGGTCACACATTGCTGTTTCTCATGATCAGAGGAGCTATTTAGGTGCTGCCATTTGGCCATCATCTATTTGAACTATTCCAAGCTGTCACTAATTGGTAATAAGGTGAATAGTTATATGCAAAAACTGTGTTACATTTGACAGTTTAATAATTGTATTTAACCAGATGTGTCCACTGACATAATTACTATAGTAATAAGGCATGAGCATCCTTTAATGAGTATGGGAAGCTAGACATTTGAAAGCCTTATACAATGATAGTGACCTCTCATTCTCCTTCTCAGAACTGCTCACATAGAAAACTACCCACCTCATTTAAGATTAGTGTTAGAAGAACTCATAATCCTGGAAGAAAGCTACTTGCTCAGGATATTCTAAGATCTGCATTTCATCTTAGGTAATTTTTAAAGATAAAAGTTAATTTTCTGTTAACAGCAGGAGGTGCAGGTATGGAAGTATGGGAAAGAAGCAACAAAATACTGGATCTGTCAAGACTGAGGTTGAGGAAAAGGAGAAGTGGTTGTCCAGGCATACACTGGCATTGAACTCACTCAGTCTTCTGGTCTCCCCAAGTGACACAAGTGAGGCAAAATTTTCTTGAGTACAACCTGTTCCCAAAGGAAAAATGGACTGAACCATCCAGGAATGAAGAGAGTTCACCTAGAAACGGATATTCTCCAAATGTCCAGCACATGATCTTGACTGTAACTCTTGACTCAATTATTCTGACAAGCTGTCTGGGGCATCAAAAGCAAAGGGGAGCCCAGGCGCGGTGGTACATGCCTATAATCCCAGTGACTTGAGAGGCTGAGGCATGAGGATGAAGAGTTCAAAGCCAGTCTCAGCAACAATGAGGCACTAAGCAACTCAGTGAGACCCTGTCTCTACATAAAATACAAAATAGGGCTGGGATGTGGCTCAGTGTTTGAGTGCCCCCGAGTTCGATCCCTGGAACCAAAAAAAAAAAAAAAAAAAAAAAAGCAAAGGGGGATAACACCCAACAAGAGCACTTCTGCCACTTGAAAAACTCTGTAACTAGAAATTGTCACACACACTGGAGACCCAAAGACTTTGTTTCACCAATAAGAATTAAAGTAAATCTTCATGCAGCTGTTGAAGATGATCTTATAATAGATGTACCTTCAGCCATGACTCCCTAAGAAGTTCCAAAATATTCATTCAGTTGACTTCAAACATTGGAATGTGGATAACCAGGTACATATCACTAACCCTAGGGGAGAAACATATTCAAATTGGAGGCATAGAAGAGGAAAACAGGTAAAACCCAACTACCACACAATAGATGATGACAGTAACAAATCAGAAACACTTTAAATGGCTCAGGAAACTCCACTGGATGTTTAAAGTAACGTGAACTTATGGGGTTGTTGAAACCCACGTGTCTAAGATGGGAGGCTTTGGTGAGGAGAAAAGGTGTGGCTGTGTTTCAGAAGGTGTATCCTGTGCACCTGCCAGTGAGAAAGTCATGAGCAAGTCGTCCAAAGAAGCAAAGGTGTGTGAGAATCATTCATGATTCTCCAGGGAAAGAAAGGACGTGTTGCTGCTCTCCCAGTCAGCCCCAGTTCTCTGATACAGATGAGCTCACAAGAAACAGCGAGCTCAGAGTGTGAGACGGGAGTGAAGGTTTCCCTAGCTTTAATGACAGCAGCTTAATGGAAAATGTTTCTGTTTAGGGTCTTCCTGAAGGTGACCCCCACTTTTGTTCTGAAGACACACTGTAGGAAGGTCTTGGAGTTTTCACTGAGTCCACAGAAAGTGAAGGTCAGAAGGGAAAGAATGCTAAGCAGGTTGGTGAATTCCCCCCCACCCCCATCCTTCTTTTTCTTCATCTAAGGGAGTTTTCCTTAAATACATTATATTTTTTCCTATAGAATACATGTATTTCACATACATGTGTGTATATGCGTATGTCTATTTATTTATCTGTAGTTTAATAGTCTTGATCATGATATATAGTGATGCCAAGGCAAAAGCCCTAATAATTGGTCACCTGTACATAATGTATTGCAGAGTTGATAGTTGACAGAATCCATAGTCAGTCATTTTTCATTGAATTTCCAAACTAGAGGGATCATTTTGTAGGAATATACATGTGAAATTATCCAAATTCAGTGCTTTTGTTAATGTTTTCCTAATTTGACCAATCTTTTGTAACTTAGCTTTGTGTAGTTTTTCAAGAAATATGCTAAACTTGCTCTACCCTGCTTTTTGTGTATTTCTTGCACTAGGTTTCAGGCATGCAAAATATGTTGTATCACCAAAGCACTTCTAGACCAAAAAAGAGTTGCACACCCTTGGAAATTTGATGTGGGTCATTCAGTTCCTTATCTCTGCCTGGCATAGACATTTCTGAAAGTGCATCCCTTGTCTTTTTCAGTTTTAAGTTACTCTAGTATTTAGTATCTTGTCATCCACCAGGGAGTACAACTGGGCAGACGGGAAACTCATTCCTGTTGTAAGTATTTCCCATGTCTTCTTTCACCCTGTATCTACTGTCATTAAATGCAAGTATGTTGTCATTGTATAGCTTTATTTTTTTTATTTTTTTTCAGGTCCTCCCCGTTCAAGCCTAAGGAAGGTAGGGGAGGCTATTTTTATTTCTACTTACAATTGTCTAACACCAAGAAAAAAAATGAAAAATCCAATAGACAGCTTGTTTTGCAAGTGTTTCCACATATGATTTCAAAGGACATCAGTTCTGAGTGAAAATTAATCTTTCAAAATTAATACAAATATACATAAAAAAATAACAAGTATGTAATTTCAAACTCCAGGCTTATTTGGCAATTTTAAGTTCTACAATTATGAAGGTACACAACTGAACAAGAATAGTCACCTTGATCTATAGCCAAATTATTTTTACTGGAGTCATTTGAAGACATTTTCTTGTCTGGCCCCTATAAGAATCTAATTCTCACATTCCTTTACTGATTAAAAAAAAAAATCACTGTTTCAGTCCTACAGACAATACTCAAAATGGGTTTATTTACTCTACCATATAAGGACTGGCATCTATAAAGACTAGTGCTAGCAACAGGGTTAGCTGCCGAGGTCTAATGGCTTAGCCGCCATATGCTTACTTTTGCATAGTATTAATATGTATTATTAAAGTATAAAATCTATGCAAAACCCTCATAATGTAGACAAAATATTCAAAGGCCAAGAAAAGAATTTTTTCTTTTATAAGAAATTGCAATTGCAGGAGCTCTTGAATGATCTTTTAGACAGTTCTGCAAAGAACTTAGTTTGGCTCAGAAAGAAGAGTTCCTCATGAGGAATTAAAATTCTTCCTAGAAGAATTAGAAAGCAAAATTTCAGGCAGCTTTCTGGTAACAAACCATTAGTTTATGGTACATGATGGGACACGTGGGAACTAATAATGAAGGCTTTTGCGTTGGCTGTGATTTGCACAAGGATAGAGCTTCCCCCTCACTCTGGGACACTGGGCAGTCATTCCTTACACAGAGAGGTTACAGCACTTTGTCAGGTGCTGACAGCAGGCAGGAAACTAATAGCTGGGAGAAAATCACAAGTGTTTTCATGTGTTTCAGTGTTTTTCAGGTCAAATCTCAATACTTTCAAATAGATCATTCAAAATATAACATTTCCTCTTATTTCCAGTATTTTCCACAGTCAATGGATAATCAGAAGGAAGAGCTTTCTAGCTGTCATCGGCGCTCATCCAATCTCACAGTCAGAGTTTGAGCATTTCTTTGGCTGCTGCTAGGTGGTAAAGGAAATTTTCTGTTGCTGGTGGAAATCTATTTGTTTAGTGCCTCCAAATTGAGGACTAGTTTTCCTGTATCATCGGAAACTTCAGGAAACGGTGCTAGGTTGGTGAAGATTTCTTTTGTTTTTAGGGCAATATCCTGTATAACCTGACTGTCTGACTTCTCTGGATCCTCTGCAGACTGAACAATTACCTGGCCAATTTCTTTGTGCAATTTTCCCATTGTCATGGACTCTTGCAAGATAGTGGTGATCTCACTATCTGCCAGATTCACAAACACATCATAGAGATCTGGTCGGTTGTCACCTCCAGGTCTACAAATCCAGCAATGTAACCTGTGCACATCTGCAGGTCTTCCAGCTCCTCAGTGAGGTGCACATAAGAATGCAGGATGACCCAGTCCTGTCGATGCCACACTAGGGCAGGCAGAGTCCTGGTAAACTCATAAAAAGCTTCTATTTGGGAGTGATAGATGAAAATTCATTTTTCTAGCATCAATGCAGTGTGTAAAATAACAGTTCCCATTCCAAATTGAGATATAATATCTTTGATGGAGCCTGCAAGGTACACCTTTCAAGCATCAAAGTCCTTGCTAAGGAAAGAGTCATTTTCTTCACTCTGGTAGATCCGCCTTGATAAGAGCTGCAAAGTAACTCTCCATCATTTTAACTGGATTCCCATGTTTCAGGTACGTTCTACACAATATCCTAGTGAAGGCAGCATATTTCTTCGGATTATAATCTTTGGCGGTCAGAACAATAGAAAAATGAGTCACCTTTTTCAAAATTGAAGAATCTAGAACTTCAGTTGCTGTGATATAAAACCACGTTTCTCTGTACTGCCCAAAGACTCAGGGATGGAGAAGTTTGTTTTCATCTGCATTTTCTGAGCAGCAGATTCCTTAAAGCAGCTGTCATGGAAGGGTAGCACCATACCCACAGAACTTCTCCATTTGTTTCCTTTTCTATGGTGGAAAGATGGCCACCATCAGCCCGACCCAGAGCATCAGCTGAGTGTCCACAGCCCCGATGGCAGCCATCTTTTCAACCTTAATAAAGTCGATCCTTTTTCCTCACAGATTTAGAGACTGCATACTTTTCTACTTTGTAACATTTATTTGTAATCTTAACATCAAGACTTAATGTATTTTTGTGGTCATTCATGAAGGTGCACAGAAGGGCAAAATATTTGAATTGCCCAACATACATAATTTTAGTTAGGACTGAACCAGGTCGTAGAGCCTTCTTGTTTCAGCTGTCACACTGTAACAAATGTCCTTTTGCAATTTTGTTAGTGCCAATTTTTTTTGTTTTTTGTTGTTTTGCATTTTTTGTGCTTTTTGTGGACTGTGTGCTGAAAATGGTCCTTCAGTGTACTGCTGTCCAGGTTACTAAGGGCAAAAAGGCTGTGATGTACCTTGCAGAGAAAACACATTAGGTGGTTTAGGCATGAACTGTTGCTATTGGCCATGCATATATTAAGGTGTCTTTAAACATGAAACACACATAAGACAAGATGATATATTGGATTGGTTGACAAAAATGTTGTGACCAGAGAGTAACTGAAACCTACCCCTATATTTATTGACCCCAGGGGCAATGGTTCAGTATCCTCTAATGTGTTGGTGGTGAGTCTATAGAGCTAACTGCCTAAAATAACAATAATTGACTCTAGTTTTTCATAGTAATTTGGATCTCTTTTATTTGTATTATAAATGCTGAAATTCTTTTATGATATTCAGAGGAGAGAAGTTGAAAAAGCAGCATAGTGAGCAGTATCCTTTTTACACCTTTGTGTTGTAAAGTGGCATTTAATACAACTCTATTTTCCCACTCTACTCCATATCATTTTTACTTGGCACATACTAAAAAGAGAACTTTTTGTGAGGCATAAAAAGAGTTGGTTTCCAAGTCACAAGTAAGAACCTGATTTCCAGTTCTACACAGAATTGCTGGATAACCTTGGGCAAGTTAATTTTTCTGAGTTTCATTTTCCTTCTCTGTGCCAGCATCAAATATATAGGTATTAAATAAACTAATTACCTTCCCCTTTTCGTTATTTGCAAATGAGTTGGTGGTTATAGATTCCATTTTATTGTGCTATATACCTCCCCCACTCTTATATATGAATAATTGTTAGTTTCATCAAAATTATTTCCTTCAATTCTTATAACTGGATATAACTGGACAAAGACGATAAAATAATTTTGAGAATGTTAAAGCTTGTTGCCATATTGCCCTCCAAAAGTGTTGCAACAATTTGCAGTCCTGCTCAATGTTTCAGAGATCCCTTCTCACAAACCTTTGCCCATAAAGGGTATTACAGTAGTTTGTTGTTGTTGTTGTTAAACCTGAGAATCTGGGGGAAATTTGATGACCTTACTGCAGAGTTCTTTGACAGTAGTGAGGGTGCACATTTTTTCAGACATTCCATTTTCTGCTAGGTGTTGCTGTGGAGAAGGCTGCTGAAGTCAGCCCTTTGTCCCTTCACAAATCACTTGATGCTTTCACTTGGTCACCCAAAGGATTGGGTGACTCTGGTAGGCTGTGTCTTCTTAAGACTGTAAGTTCTACAATAATAATCTTATTATAAAATTGTTGGCTATCTTATCATTTTCACTTGTTTAAAAAGTGGTATTTTTAGGGCTGGGGAGATAGCTCAGTTGGTAGAGTGCTTGCCTCACAAGCACAAGGCCCTGGGTTCAATCCCCAGCACTGCAAAGAAAAAAAAAAAAAAAAAGTGGTATTTTCATATGAGATTTTTTTTTTCTTTCAAACATTTTTTTCTAAATCATGTTTCAGTTTTCTTGTATATTTACTTCTGGGGATATTCCAGCTATGCACGTATTAGATCACATGTGGTGTTATACAGTTTACTTGTGTGGCTGACTCCAAAGAACCTCTAAGATAGGAGGAAGGTGAAATGTATAATCTTATCAATTTTCCCATTATTTGTGTTTGATGTTGATGCCCAAAGCTTCCAACCAGTAAAGAAATCAATAGCTCATTCCTCAGACCAGCACCATCACTAATTAACCTCTCTGGAATCCTCAGGCCCATCAAAGGCAGTACAGATAAAGGCTGCCAATAAGAGTGGACAGGATTTCACAGTAGTGACCTCAGAGCAGGAGAAAAGTGTTGATACGTCCGACCTCTCAGACCTATAGGAGAGGTAAGGGGAAGTTTTTTTTCTCTTTCATCACTTAACAAATGGAATTTTATTTTTTAAAATCTTCCTTATGTCCATATGTTGCTAATTATAGTTGACATAATGACACAGGACTTTATGTGAAATAAAATGATTGATGTGATGTTTAAATATTTTATATGGTTTATCCCTAAATGCTGCACAATACATGGTACTTGTTCATGGGGTAAATTGACTAATAAGTTATCCAAATTTGTCCTTCTGAGTTATACTGCAGTTCTTTATTGGGACTTCTTTGTTTAAATTTTGTTTATTCAAAAAATATGCACATTTCAAACCTGCAAAGGATATGTTGTAAAATTTTGAATTAATTATTAAAATATACTTTAATCTTCTAAGGTTAATGTCATTAAAATTTACATTTTCTTTTTTCTTTTTATTTAACAAACTTTTTTTAGAAAATTCACTCAAATCAAATAGCCTTCATCTGGATGTAGTTGTTTCCAAAGAAATCCCACCATCAAAACCAAGCATTTCAGCCATTCCTGTGAAAACCATTGCTTCTGTCCTGTAAACCAAGTGTGGATGCCAGAATTTCATCTCATCACATCTGGGTTTATATGCAGCCTCTGGAGGTAAGACTGATTTTTCTTTTTGATCCCTAATTCAGAAAAATTCCAGATCTGTTGAAGAGAAATATCAACGTTTTTAAGTTACTGTTAAATATGGTTATTTTCATTTTATGATATGATTTGTACCTATGCCATTTTAAGATGTTCTGACTATTGCATTCTTGGAAATAGGAGGCATTTTCTTACGTCTAGAACATCTGTGGATGATTAATTTAGGCCGTTTCAATTTTCAAAGGGAATTTTCACATTGGAATGTATTTTTCAAGTTACGTGCAGCGAGGGGTGTGTGTGTGTGTGTGTGTGTGTGTGTGTGTGTGCGTGCATATGAGAATGAGAGAAAAGAAGCATACAGAGAGAGGAACCTTTAGTAGCAATGCCATCAGTGATACAGGAGTGTGAGCCTTTTAAGTGATTGTCCTTCTACTTGTGATGATGATTTTTCCCTGTTTTCCAAGCATTTTTGTAGCAGAAAACTACCTATCTCTTAAGATTTCCCCTTCACTAAAATGCCTTAGACTATAGCTCCTGAGAAGTGTGCATTAGCTTTTTCCCCACAAAAAAGTGAGACGATTGCAGAATTCTCACAGTTCTCCTAAGTCCGTCAAAAGAAATGCTAAAATTATTATAACTGGGCTTTTAAAAATATTGAACACACACATTCTTCATCAATTTTATTTCAGACCTAGCATTTTTCTGAGTGATGTGGTATGTGAAAGATGGAACATACTTTAGTTTGCTATAAGGAAAGTAAACTATGCACTTTGTTGTATGCTGATCAGAGGACCAAATTTCAGCTTTAGGAATCCAGCTGTGGCCACAGCAGTGCAGTGAGACCAGTGACCACTGTGTGATGAACATGCAGGGGGGCAACAGTCTCATCACTCTCTTTTTTAAGAATTGTTAATTTCATGCCTCATGTTATTGTGCTATGATTGAAATTATTTTCAATTTAATTTTAATATAAAACCTAATGGAGAGTTTCATTTATTTTTTTATACTCAAAGTACAAATATTGAACAGAAACACATTTTCTTGGGCTGAGGATATAGATCAATGGGAGAGCTCTTGCCGAGCATGCATGGGCCCTGGGTTCAACTTCGAACACTAACAAGAAAAGAGAAATAATTTTTTTAAAAATGCATGTTCTTCTTTTCTATAATCCATTATTCCATATTTAACCAGATGCCAAACAGAAGGTAGCTCATCAGAAATAGACTTTCTTAATCTTGGAACCCTAGTGCATCATACCTCATGAGTAAGACAGAGCTATGTCAGCCTTTCTCTTGAGAAACATTTGTAAGTTTATAAAAGATAGAACAAAGCCCTTAACAAGGTAAGTATTGTATCATGTAATTTATCTGAAGACACAGTCATACAAACCTGGTAACTAAAAGATGGAATACAAACTCATGGGTACAATTAGCAAATAACTTTATTCATTTTTCTCTTCACTGCTTCTTTGAAGCCTGGCTGTGGGACCAATTCTTTCCCTCTACCTTAATGACATTTTTGATTCTTTTTAAGTTATAAAAAGTCCCCTGGTTACTTCTAGTGATAAAAATTGGCTTAGTCCCATTACTTTCATATCAAGGCCAATAGTGCATTAATCAGTGCAGTGTCTTCCCCTCTTATTTATTTGTGTGTTTATTTTTGAGGCAGATTCTTGCTATATTGCCCAGGCTGGTCTTGACCTCATGAACTCAAGTGATCCTCCTACTTCAGTCTCCCAAGCAGGCAAGTGCTACCATGCCTGGTTTCTCTTTTTCTCTTTAATTGTGGCACCTCTGTCTAATGAACCATAGTCCCCACCACTCCCTATAACTTATATCAGCTGATGGTCATCTTTGGGGCCATGCCTGGTATCTTGGAAGCACCTGCATTTGCAATCTGTAGTCAAGAGTTTTTTGTACAAATTAAAACTTTTGAAATTGGTAGCTATAGGTATGTCCCCTACTTCTATGCATATCTTTAAAAGCCCACATGAACTGTATGAATAATAAGGAAAAGTAGGCACCAAGTCCCACTAGGTTGAAGGAGTCTCATTTAAAGTACAGTAGACACTATTCTGCTCTGACTTTTGCAGTTTGGAAATTCAAGTCCAAATCAAGTCCAATAATTACAGATTCCTAATCTTTTAAGGATTTTTGTTTTTGTTTGTTTGTTAAAAATCTTTGTCTAAAATACAACTAGGCAAACACACTTCTGAATATTATATTTGGGCTTTAGGATGCCATTCCTCTAATTGAGGCTCTGGGAGTTGTAAAAAGAACCATTGGTATATGTAACAAGGGGGACAGACTTCAGATCACCACGAGGAAGCCTTAACTTATGTATGTCCATCAAAGAGCTGTTTCACAAAGCAGTGTGCTGTCAACAGCTAGACATTTTAAGAAGGCAGTTTTAAGTTGTCATCACAACAAGGAATTCCTGCACTGAGTGAGGAAAGACCGATTTAAGGATTCTTTTTATTTACAGGTAAATTTATGTACTGTACAATTTACCCATTTAATATATACAGATTAGTGCTTTTTTTGTATATTAACAACAGCAACTTTAAAAAATGTCATCACCCCCCCCAAAATATCTTGTATCCTTTATCTGTCAACACCACGGTGCAAGACCCTCCTGTTCTAAGCAAATAATCTACTTTGTTTCTATTTATTTCCTATAAAAGTTACACTTTCCTAGAATCAGTAAGCAATTATTATTTTTATATCATGGATCCTTAAGATAAGTAAGCAAAAGAGGAAAAAGGGATGGAATATATGAGAAATAAGTAAAGGGACTATTATGATAATAATATGTTTCATTATAATTCTTATTCTGTAAGTTTTATCATGGTGTGCCCTCTCTCACTACCAATTTAATAATTTGAATATTTTCTCTCAATCTAGCTGATGTTTTGTCAATTTTGTTGATCTTTTCAATAAACCAAGTTTCATTTTCATTGATTGCCTTTATTATTTTTCTACTTTTTATTTAATTTATTCCATTCTGGTCTTTATTATTTTATTTCTACTTTTTCTTGGGATTTAGTTTGCCCTTAAAATTCTAGTTTCTTAATATGGAAGGTTAAACTACAGATTTGAAACTTTTCTTTTAAATACAGACATTTATAGGTAAAAATTTTCCTTTAGGTACCTATTTAGTTGCATCTCATAAGTTTTAGTTTTCTTTATTTCCATTTTTATCCATTTCAAAAAAATTTCTAATCTCCCATTTGATCTCTTCTTTGATGCATTGGTTATTTGGTAGTATGTAAATTTAATTGTCACATCCTTGTCATCCTTGTGGATTTCCCAAATTTTCTATTATTGATTTCTAATATAATATTATTATGCTCAAAGAACAGGCTTTAAATTATTTTTGAGGCTTTTTTTGTATTGAGGGTGCTTTTGTGCCCTAATGTAAGGTCTGTATTGGAAAATATTCCCTGTGCTTAAAAAGCTTGTATGTTCTGGTCTTGAGTGGCATGTTCTATAGATGTCTATCATGTCTAGTTTCTTGTTAAAGTCTTCTGTTTTTTTTTTCTTTGATCGTCTGATTTGTATCTGTTATTAACAATAAGTGTTGTGATCTTCCTTATTTCTTTCTTCAAGTCTGTTGGTTTTTGCTTTATGTGTTTAGGTTCTCTGCTGTTAAATGAATTTTTATTTATATTTGTTACATCATCCTGATGGGTTGACCCTTTTATCATTATAAAATGTGTTTTCTTGTATCTAGAAATGATTTGTTTTAAAGTGTGTTTTGTCTGATATTAGCATAGTCACTTCAATGATCTTTTAATTACCACTTACCAGGCAAACATTTTCTGTCCTTTTACTTGGAGCCTACTATGTCTTCAAATCTAAAATGTGTCTCATAGAAAGCTCATATATGTATCATTTTTAATCTACTCTTCCTTTTGATTACAGAGCTTAATCCATTTATGTTTAATAAAGTGACTAATAAAATGAATTTTACATCCATTTGCTATTTATTTTCTGTATGTCTTATGTCTTTTTACTTCTTTTATTCCAATTTCTGCCTTCTTTTGTGTTAACTGGGTAGGTATTTTCTAGTGTAGCACTTAAATTTCTGTGATGTTTCCTTAACTATGTATTTTTAGTTATTTCCTTAGTGTTTGCCCTGAGGATTATAATTACTATCATAATTATAGTAATCTATTTCAAATTAATACAGTCTTAATCTCAATAGTACATAAAAATTTTGTTCCAATATACCTCCCCTCCTTCACCTCTCCTCTTTATTTACCATTATTGTCATACCAATAACCTCTTAATAAATCCATCAAGATAGTTCATAACTATTGCTTTATGCTGTTGTCTTAAAATTGGAGGAAAGATTTTCAAACAAAAATACATTTATACTCTTTTATATTTACCTTATATTATCACATTTATCATTTTTATTTCTTCATGTAAATTGAAATGACTGTACTTTTCAACCTAAAGGACTCCCTTAGTATTGTTGTAGGATAGATATAGTAGCGATGCATTCGCTAAGTTTTTTTTTTTTTTTTTTCTGAAAATGTTTTCATTTCTCCTTATTCTTGAAGAAGAGTTAGGTTGGATATAGAATTCTTGTTGGACAGAATTTTTCTTTCAGTGCTTTGAGATTGCATCCCACTTTTTCCTTAATTTCTGGTAACAAGCTGTTAGCATCACTGAGGACATCCTGTACATGAGAAGCCATTTTTCTCTTATAACTTTCAAGGTTTTCTCTTTGACTTTGATTTCTGTCAATTAGACCATGATGAGTCTAGGTGTGGCTTAAATATAATATAATGAGGTTCATTGAGTTTCTTGAACATATAGGTTAATATTTCACATAAAATTCAGAAACTTTTTTTGCTATTTCCTCAAATATTTTTTCGGCTGCTTTCTCTCCTTTTTTCCTGGAACTCTCGTTATGTGCATGTTGGTATGCTGATGTGACCTACAGGTGTCTGATACTCTGCTCATTTTCCTTTGTTCTCTTTTCTCTCTGCTTCTCATATGGGATAATCTCTATGGACCTATCATCAAATTCACTGATTATTTCTTCTGCCAGCTCAGACCTGTGGTGAATCCCTCTAGTGATTGATCAGGTCAGGCTTTTTTTTGTTGTTGTTGTTTTACTTTTCAATCCCAGAACTTCTTTTTAAAATCTTTTTATAGTTCACTTTTATTGATGTTCTCCATTTGAGATGTTTTCTTACATTAAATTCTTTAGGAGGGCTTCCTTTAGGTCCTTGAACATATTTATAACAGTCTATTTAAAGTTCATGTCCATAAATCCAAAATCCAGACTTTCTTGAGGATGTTTTCTGTTGGTCGCTGATTTCCCTGTACATGGCCTACATTCCTATTTCTTTACAGAATTCTTTTCTTGAAAGCTATGCAGTTAAATTATATATTGTAATAACTGATATTAGATATGTTTTATGGTTTTTTTTCTTGTTTCTTCTTGTTAGTGTTTCTTTAGTAACTTTTCTGGAATAATTCTGTAGATTACTTGTAGTAAATGGCTATAAAATTCTAAGGTAGCTTTTTTTTTCAAAGTTCTTTTTAATTTGCAATTTTTTAAATTCTTTTTTTATAAGAGCTTTATTCTTATATATAGGTTGGATTCATCCTGACAAATTCATGCATGCATGGAAATGTATTTCATTTCATGATAGCCCACTTTTCCTTCCCGTTCTCCCTCCCCTCTTTCTTTCTCCTTCCTCTACTAGACTTCTTTTCACTAGTCTATTAATTTGTATTTGGTTCTTTATGTAATCTTAATCTTCCTTCCCCTTTTCCTTTATTTTACTCTAGTTTCCACATGTGAAACAAAGCATTTGATCTTTGAGTTTCTGAGTTCGGTTTATTTCACTTAGCATGATATTCTTCATGTCCATCCATTTACTGGCAAATGCCATAATTTCATTCTTTTTAATGACTGAGTAGAACTCCATTTTTTATATATATACCACGATTTCTTAATCCATTCATCTATTAACAGGCATCTGGGTTGATTCCATAATTTAACTATTGTGAATTGTGCTGCTACAAACATTGTTGTGGTTTTGTCACTGTAGTATGCCAATTTTAGGTCTTTTTGGAAAATACCCAAGAATGGTATAACTGGTTGTATAGATGGTGGTTCTATCCCTAGTTTTTTTTTTTTTTTTTTTTTAGGAATCTTGAAACTGCTTTCCAGAATGGTTGTACCAGTCTGCAGTCCCACCAATAATGTATGAGTGCTCCTTTCTCTTCACAGCCTCTATTGTTGCTTGTATTCTTGATCATTGCCATTCTGACTGGAGTGAAATGAAATTTTAGTGTAGTTTTGATTCACATTTCCCTGATTGCTAGAGATGTCAAATATTTTTTCATGTATTTATTGGCCTTTTATATTTCTTCTATTGAGAGTTTCTGTTCAGCTGTTTTGCCCATTTATGATTGGGTTGATTTTCTGTCATTATGTTTTTTGAGTTTTTTTTTTTTTTTTTTTTAATATTCTGGATATTACTCCCCTTTCAGAGGAGTAGCTGGTGAAGATTTTCTACCATTTTGTAAGATCTCTCTTCACATCCTTAATTGTCCTTATCTGTGCAGAAGCTTTTTAGTTTAATGGCATCTCACTGTTGATTGTTGTTTTTATTTTTTGTGTTTTGGGGGTCTTGTTAAGGAAGTCTGTGCCAGCACCTATATGATGGAGTATTGCCCCTCTTCTAGCAGTTGTAAGATTTCTGGTCTAATTCCTATGTCTTTGATCCCTTTCTATTTGAGTTTTGTTCAGGGTCAAAGACAGGGGCCTAATTTCATTTTTCTACATGTAGCTATCCAGTTTTTCTAGCATCATTTGTTAAAAAGGCTTTCTTTTCTCCAAGATATATTTTTGGCACCTTTGTCAAATATGAGACATCTACAGGTTGTGAGTTTGTTTCTGTGTCTTTGATTCTATTCCACTGGTCTTCATGTCAATTTGTTTTTGTTATTATAGCTCTGTAGTTTAATTTCACATCAGGTATAATGCCTCCCGCTTCACTTTTCTTACTTAGTACTGCCTTGGCTATTCTGGGTATCTAATCCTTCTAAATGAATTTAGAATTTTTTTTCTAATTCTGTGAAGAATGTCAATGGTATTTTGATGGGGATTGCACTGAATCTGTATATTGCTTTTGGTAGTAAGACTAGTTAGACAATATAATTCTACCTATCCAAGAACATGTGGTGTCTTTATATCTTCTAAGACCTTCTTTTATTTCTTTCCTCAGTGTTCTAAAATTTTCATTGTAGAGCTCTTTTACCTTCTTGGTTTGATTAATTCCCAAGTATTGTATTTTTTTAGGTTATTATGAATGGGATGGTATTCCTGATTATATCACTGTTGGGATATAGGAAAGCTATTGGTTTATGGGTGTCGATCTTGTATCCTGCTACTTTGCTAAATTCATTTACAAGCTCTAGAAGTCTTCTGGTGGAGTTCTTCTAGATAGAGGATCATACCAGAAAACAAAGATAGTTTGTCTTCTTTTCCTATTGGTATCCTTTGATTTCCTTTTCTCGCTCTAGCTAATGTTTTGAGGACTGTTTTGAGTAGGCGTAGAGAAAGTGGACAGCCTTGTCTTTTTCTTGAATTTAGTGGAAATGCCTTTAGTTTTTCTCCATTTAAAATGATTTTGTGTTCGGGGCCACCACCGCGCCGCCAGCTCCCTGCCACCCGGGCGCCTCTTTGCTTCTCATTACTCCCTAGGTCTAGCCGCCACGATAAGCGCCAGCAGAGCCGCAGCAGCTCGTCTCGTGGGCGCCGCCGCTTCCCAGGGCCCCACGGCCGCCCGTCATCAGGATGGCTGGAATGGCCTTAGCCATGAGGCTTTTAGGTTTGTTTCAAGGAGGGATTATGCATCAGAAGCAATCAAGGGTGCAGTTGTTGGTATTGATTTGAGTACTACCAACTCCTGTGTGGCAGTTATGGAGGGTAAACAAGCAAAGGTGCTGGAAAATGCTGAAGGTGCCAGAACCACCCCTTCCATTGTTGCCTTTACAGCCGATGGTGAAAGACTTGTTGGGATGCCAGCTAAGCGACAGGCTGTCACCAACCCAAACAATACATTCTATGCCACCAAGCGTCTCATTGGCCGGCGCTATGATGACCCTGAAGTACAGAAAGATGTTAAAAACGTTCCCTTCAAAATTGTCCGCGCCTCCAATGGTGATGCTTGGGTTGAGGCTTATGGAAAACTGTACTCTCCTAGTCAGATTGGAGCATTTGTGTTGATGAAGATGAAAGAAATTGCAGAAAATTACTTGGGTCACACAGCAAAAAATGCTGTAATCACAGTCCCTGCTTATTTCAATGACTCACAGAGGCAGGCTACTAAGGATGCTGGCCAGATATCTGGACTGAATGATTAATCACTTGAGTGATTAATGAACCCACAGCTGCTGCTCTGGCCTATGGTTTAGACAAATCTGATGACAAAATCATTGCTGTGTATGATTTAGGTGGTGGAACTTTTGATATTTCTATCCTGGAAATACAGAAGGGTGCGTTTGAGGTGAAATCCACCAATGGGGACACTTTCTTAGGTGGTGAAGACTTTGACCAGGCCCTGTTACGACACATTGTGAAGGAGTTCAAGAGAGAGACGGGTTGATTTGACCAAAGACAACATGGCACTTCAGAGGGTACGAGAAGCTGCTGAGAAGGCTAAGTGTGAACTCTCCTCATCTGTGCAGACTGACATCAATTTACCATATCTTACAATGGATGCTTCTGGACCCAAACATTTGAATATGAAGCTGACCCGGGCTCAATTTGAGGGGATCGTCACTGATTTAATCAAGAGGACCATTGCTCCATGTCAAGAAGCTATGCAGGATGCAGAAGTCAGCAAGAGCGATATAGGAGAAGTGATTCTTGTTGGTGGTATGACTAGAATGCCCAAGGTTCAGCAAACTGCAAGATCTTTTTGGCCGAGCCCCGAGTAAAGCTGTTAATCCTGATGAAGCTGTGGCCATTGGAGCTGCCATTCAGGGAGGTGTATTGGCTGGTGATGTCACAGACATGCTGCTCTTGGATGTCACTCCTTTATCTCTGGGCATTGAGACTCTGGGAGGTGTCTTTACCAAACTTATTAATAGGAACACCACTATTCCAACCAAGAAGAGCCAGGTGTTTTCTACTGCTGCTGATGGACAGACTCAAGTGGAAATTAAAGTGTGTCAAGGTGAGAGAGAGATGGCTGGAGACAACAAATTTCTTGGACAGTTTACTTTGATTGGAATTCCCCCAGCCCCTCGTGGAGTCCCTCAGATTGAAGTTACATTTGACATTGATGCCAATGGGATCGTACATGTTTCTGCAAAAGATAAGGGCACTGGACGTGAGCAGCAGATTGTAATTCAATCTTCTGGTAGATTGAGTAAAGATGATATTGAAAATATGGTTAAAAATGCAGAAAAGTATGCTGAAGAAGACCGGCAAAAGAAGGAACGAGTTGAAGCAGTTAACATGGCTGAAGGAATCATTCATGACACAGAAACCAAGATGGAAGAATTCAAGGACCAATTGCCTGCTGATGAGTGCAACAAACTAAAAGAAGAGATTTCCAAAATGAGGGAGCTCCTGGCTCGAAAAGACAGCGAAACAGGAGAAAACATTAGGCAGGCAGCATCCTCCCTTCAGTAGGCATCACTGAAGCTTTTTGAAATGGCATACAAAAAGATGGCATCTGAGAGAGAAGGCTCTGGAAGTTCTGGCACTGGGGAACAAAAGGAAGATCAAAAGGAGGACAAACAGTAATAGTACTTGCAGCCAAAAAAAAAAAAAACACCACATTCTATATGAAGCTTAGGAGTGAAGGAACTTCCTGAGCAGAAATGGGCAACCTTCAGTCTTTACTGTGTTTTTGCAGTATTCAATATATAATTTCCTTAATATGTAAATTTAGTGACCATTAGCTGATGAACATTTAATGGGCGATAATTCTACACAGACAAAGTTCACAATGTTCTCTCCCTAGCCTGTTAATTTTCAGCTGCATGTGAAAGGGTTGGGGGTAGTTGATCTACTAATCATTATAAAGACTTCCTATTGGTTCGTGCTGAAGTGGCAATATTTTTGAGGGGTGAAACTATATCATACACGATGAAGGAGGTGCACCATGACCTGCAAGAGACCATAATGGGGATGAAGATCCTAGTTGATCTGGTCAAGAGCACTGATATAAAACATGGGGTCCTTCAGCTGAGGCCTTGCAATGCAAGACAGCTAGCTGTGCCTTGTTTGTAGTAAGTGGGGCAGAGGAAGCTGGGTCAATGAAAAACTAAGCTATTTATGTTAGGTAGCTTTTTAAATAAGGTAGTTCTTAAATCCCTGATGTTCCTAAGGCATACTTTTCTAGCTGGCCTCTGGCCCATCTGGCACCTACATTCTTAATGATTGTTCTTTTTGATCCATTTTGGATTTTTAAAAAAATAAATATGAAAAACATCTCAATTTCTTGTTTTTAAGATGCGAGGACCTGCAATTTAGCTTCAGGACTATGACAGATCATACTTCCCATATTTCCCAAGGAAGGAAATAGGATTTTTCTAACACTGGATAAAGGGGCAAACAAATCCAAAGATTCAGAAGGACTGGTATAAAAAAATCAGCGCAGGCAAATCAATTTATAAGTTTTAGATATCTGGCACAACAACCAGGACTTATATTCAGATTGCCTTCCACTTTAGCAAAATATACAACAAAGCCTGGCTTACATTAAAAAAATTGATACCTAGTACAAGGTCCTAAGCTATATTTTTCAGTGATTCAAAAATAACAGGAACCCAGATTCTTTGTTTCTGCTTTCCCGTCCTCAGTGTATTGGCTTGTCCCAAATATTGATGTAGTTTAAAATATCACATGCCAATGACTTAAAACCATAAAAGTACATTGTTCTCGTGTCTCAAAAAAAGAATGATTTTGTTTTGGGTTTGTCATAGATGACCTTTATGATACTGAGGTAAATTCATTTGATCCTTAGCTCCTCCAGCATTTTTAACATGAATGGGTATTGGGTTTTATCAAGGGCCTTTTCTGCATCTATTGAGATTACTGTGTGTTTTTTGTTCTTAATTCTGTTTAAGTGATGAATCACATTTATTGATTTGTGTATGTTGAACCAACTTCACAACCCTGGAATGAAACCCATTTGATCAGGGTGTAGTTATCTTCTTGATATTTTTTAATGTGAGTTGCTAATAATTTATTTAGGATTTTTATATCTGTGTTTATCAGGGATATTGGTTTATAGTTTTCCTTCCTTGATGTGTCTTTGTCTGGTCTTGGTATCAGGGTTCTACTAGCTTCATAAGAAGTATTTGCGAGTGTTCCCTTTCTTTCAATTTCATGGAATAATTTGAGAAAAACTGGCATTAGTTCTTCTGTAAAGGTCTAGGAGGACTCAACGAAGAATCCATCAGGTCCAGGGCTTTTCTATTTTGGAAGGCTTTTAATTACTGCTTCAATTTCGTTACTTAATATTGTTCTGTTTAGGATTTCCATATCTTTCTGGTTCAATTTTGGTAGGTCGTATGTGTTTAGAAATTTGTCCATATCTTCCAGATTTTTACAATTTATTGCAGTTAAATTTTCAAAATAAAATCTGATAATCCTCTGGATTTCAGAGGGGTCTGTGGATATATCTCCTTTTTCATCTCTGATCAGGTTGATTAGCTTTTTCTCTTTTTTCGTTTTTTGTTAGTTTGGCTAAAGGCCTATCAATTTTATTTTTTCAGGAAAACAACTCCTCGTTACATTGATCCTGTGTATTGTTTTCTTATTCTCCATTTCATTGATTTTGGCTGATCTTAATTATTTCCTGTCTTCTACTAGTTTGGGGATTAGTTTGTTATTTTTAATAATCTTATTTATTTCAGATATCTTTAATCAGTGTAGGCCCTCAGTGCTATAAATTTGCCTCTTAGAACTGCTTTTATGCTGTCCCACAAATTTTGGCATGTTGTGTCTTTGTTCTTGGTCATTTATAAGAATTTCTTGACTTTTGTTCTCATTTCTCCTTTGAACCATTCTTCATTTAAGAGAGTATTGTTCAATCTCCATTTGTTTGTGTGGTTTCTATTATTTTTCTTGCTGTTGATTTCTAGTTTAATTCTATTATGATCTGGATAGTATACATAAGATTCTATCAATTTTTTTTATATTTGCTAAGATTTGCTTTGTGGCCTAGAATTTTGGAAAAAGTTCCATTTGCAGCTGAGAAGATAAATTCAAATGTGTGGAGGTGGAATTTTCTGTGGATGTCTGTTAGGTCCGTTTGACTTATAATGTGTTTTGGTTGAAGATTTATTTGTTGATTTTTTTTGTTTTGTTTTGTTTTGATAACCTGTCTATTGGTGATAAGGTTGTATTAAAATTCCCCGGTACTACAGTATTGGGGTCTATGTGGAATTTAATGTCATAAAGTATTTTTTCCATGTGATTGAGTACATTGGCATTTGGGGCATAAATGTTGACTATGGCTATAGCTTCTTGTTGGACTGTTCCTTTTACTAATTCTTGCTCACAACCGGGTGGGGAGGGAGTAGGTAACTGTGGGAGGTGTGGGCCAGCTAGAAATTAAAACTAGGAAGTAATATTAAAAAGTAAACACAAAAAATGCAGGAAATTAATTAAGCAGGGACTTTATGGGTGGAAGAAAGCTGGTAAGTCTGATCCTAACAAAGACAAAAGCCTGTTAATATTTTATTTATAGTGGAACACAACAAAGGGATTCAATAAGGAGTTTCTTCAGGAAAACAGGATAAGGGTGAGGAAAACAGGTTGTTCGGAGCTTGGCAGGTTAAGCTCATCTCTAGGTGGCTGCATTTGAACCTAGGGCTATGGGCTAAGGCAGGGTGCCAGCATGAACTGGGCTTTCTTGAACCAGGAAATTTTCTGGAATCTCCCATAAAAGCAGCCTTCCTGCCTTATAATGGCTCAAACAAATCCATAGTTCATATACTGTTCTCAACACTATGGTTATATCTTCTTGTTGAATTGTTCCCTTTACTAAGATGTAATGGACTAGTTTGTCTCTTCTAATTTTTGCTTGACATCTACTTAGCTAGATATGAGAATAGCTACTTCTACTTGTTTTCTTGGACCGTGTGCCTGAAATATTTTTTGCCATTTCTTTATCTTCAGCCTTGGGTGTCTTTGCCAATAAGATGTGTCTCTTGTAAGCAGCATGTAGTTGGATTTTGTTTTGTGAGCCATTCTGCTAATCGGTGTCATTTCATTGGGGAGCTTAAATCATTCACATTCATTTTTAGTATGGATGTGTGTTTGTGGTTTTCTGCCATTTGGTTTTTGTCATATTTTATCCTGTCTTGATTCTCCCTTGTAGATTGTTTTTCTACTGAACATCCTCTGTTGTGGATTTTGAGGATTTTTTTAGTTGCTCTATGTGAAGTTTATCTTTGAGAATTCTTTGTATTGCTGCTTTGGTACACATGAATTCTTTTAGTTTATTTTTGCCATGGAATTTTTTTATTTCCCCTTTGAATTTGAAACTGAGTTTTGCTGGGTATAGTAATTTTGCTGACAGTTGTTTTCTATTTATTTAGTCTAACAATTGCTCTTTTAGAACTTGAAATATCTCATTCCAGGTCCTCCTTGATATTAGGGTCTGAGTAGAGAAATCAGAAATGAACTTTATCAGTTTTCCTCTAAATGTGACTTTATACTTCTCTCTTGTGGCTTTCAATATTCTTTCTTTGTTTTCTATGTTAGGCATTTTGATTGTGATGTATCTTAGCAAGCTTTTCATGTAGCTATTTGGGGTTTTGTAAGCCTCCTGTATGTGGGTGTCTATCTCATTTCTGATATGGGAGAAGTTTTCTGTAACTATGTCTTTGAAATGTTCTCGATGCCTTAGTTTGTATCTCCATATTCTCTTCTATCCTAATGATTCTCAAGTTTGGTCTTTTAAGGTTGTCCCAGAGTTCTTGTATATTCTGATCATGTTCAATAATTTTTTCCCTTCTCTGTATTCAGTATCATATAGCCTGTCTTCAAAGCCTGAAGCTTCATGCACAAGCCTGTGAATGTCTTCAAGGGTTGAGGTTCTGTTTTCTACACCGTCTAGTCTGTAAGTGATGCCTTCAAGTGAGTTTGTAATTTGATTGATCTTGTCTTTCATTTCCAGGAGTTCTGCTTGGTTTCTTTTCAGTATTTCTATTTATTTATTAATATGATCTTTCATCTTCTGTAATTACTCTCTTATTTCCTTCCTTAGATCTTCTTTTAGTTCATTGAACATTTTGATTATCAGTTTTTTATGTTTCTCTGTGTTTTGTCTACTTCATTATCAGTGGGTTCCTTTGTTGGGGGATTTGGATTGGGGAGTAAGATTTTTTTTGCCTGTTTTCTCAAGTTTTCAGAGGTCTTGGTCTTGTGCATCAATTGAAGTGGATTCCTCTACCTGTTGTTTTTGCATGTCCTTTAGTGTGTAGTTATCTACTTGTCTGGGACTTTTCTCTGTTTTTAATGCATGAGTAGATGGCAAGGGGTTCCCTCTCTAGTTGTTCCTCCTTGGGTCCTTGTTGCTGGTTTGGGACTTCTGTCTCCTCCCTACTTTAAGTTGGAGTAATGGGAGAGAATGTTGAGTTTTGCAGCAGAATCTCTAACCTGTGAACTTTTAGTGTCTCTGCAGGTTGCCAATACTTCACAGAATGGGGGCAAAATATACAATAGTAACAACCATTGCAAACAACAAACAGTAAACAGTGTTAAAATAAACACCCAGATGCTACTAGGATGTCTTTGACATTGTCACCAATAAACAGGAATGGTGAGTTCATCAATTGTCAGCAGTGAAAACAATAACCATAAATTATCTCTGTCTTTAAAACAAATAGCAGTTGTCAACTCTTTTTATTTGGTGGGGAGGATTTACTTGGGATTAAAATCAGGGGTACTTGACTACTAAGCCACATTGCCAGCCCTATTTTGTATGTTTTATTTAGAGACAGGTTCTCACTAAGTTGCTTCGTGCCTCGCTTTTGCTGAGGCTGGCTTTGAACTTACAATCCTCCTGCCTCAGCCTCCTGAGCAACTGGGATTATAGGCATGTGCACAGTAGGTGTCAACTTGTTTGCAAGTTGTTATAGTTGTGGGAAATTATTTCATAAAACTCATTGACTCAAACTTAGTCATTTTCTATCCAATGTGCAAAATATTTTAGCTTGAGTAGATATGAAGTTGGGCTTCCTTAGTAATTCAGTAGGTTTAACTTTATTCCCAACTTGGAATTGGTTAAGAAGATGCTTGGTATCACATGTTGGGTACTTGTTTTTAGAGAAAAATAAATATTTCACCATGCTATAGAACTTTTTATGTTCTGCATGTTTTTGTGAAGCAGACAAAAACAATTCTTTCAAGAGAAACATTTTTGTATCTGTTAGTTGCATCTGAAAGCAGTAATATGAAAACAACTGGATTTAAAAAGCATGAAAAGAAAAATGGTACACTTACTGTAATAATACGCTCTGCTCTTTAAGGGAGAATAAACTGGTATAACAAAATTATCAAACTGTTGTGTTTTTGAAGGTCACTACATATACTTAGTATGTATATTTTTATGTATATTTTTAAATCAAATTTATTTTTAACTAATACATAAAAACACAAATTGTATTTATCAGTGGGGTACCATATGATGTTTAGGTACATGTATGCATTGTATAATCAGGTTAAATATATCTATTCAAACATTTATCAATTCTTTATGGAAAACACATTCAAATTCCTATTTTCTAGCTTTGTGAGATACACTTGCTGTCATCATACTGCACAAGAGCTCACTGGAATTTCTTTTTCTAATAGCAATTTAATACCCATGGATCAACCTCTCCCCACCCCTCCTTCCCCTGTACTCTCCCCAGCCTCTGGTATCATCAAATTTTTTGACAGTAGAATCCATTTTGATATAAGCATCAAATATATCTTGTTCCAATTCAGTACCTTCCCTTCCCCTCCCCCCACCCTTGCTCCCTTTCCTCTCCTCCACTTTTCTTTCTTCCATGTACCCAGTTATTTTTTCATTTATTTCTTATGGATGTACATACATGATGGTGAGATTCACTGTGGTATATTCATATATGTACATGGGAAAAGTATGTGAGATTCATTTCACAGTCTCATTTTACGATCCCTCCTCCCTTCCCTTCATTTCCCTTTTGTCTAATCCAGTGAGCTTCTATCCATTTTTCTTTAATCCCCCCCCCAATATTGTAGATTAACTTTCAAATATCAGAGAACACATTCAACCTTTGGTTTTTTGGTGTTGACTTTTTTACTTAGGACAATAGTCCTCAGGTCCATCCATTTACTGGGAAATGCCATAATTTCATTCTTCTTTATGATTGCATAATATTCCATTGTATATATACCACATTTTCTTTATCCATTCATATTGAGGGTCACATAGGTTAACTCCATAGTTAGCTATTGTGAATTGTGCTGCTATAAAACTTGATGTTGTTACATTGCTGAAGTAGTATGTTGATTTTTAATCCTTTGGATTTATACCAAGGAGTAGGAAACTGGGTCATATGGTGGTTCCATTCCTAGTTTTTTGAGGAATCTTCATACTGCTTTCCAGAGTGGCTGCACCAATTTTCAGTGCCACCAACAATGCATGAGAGTACCCTTTTCCCCACATCCTCACCAACATTTATTGTTACTTGTATTCTTGTCAATTGCCATTCTACTCGGATTGAAATGAGACAGATTCTTAGTGTAGTTTTAATTTTCATTTCTTTAATTGCTAGTGAAGTTGAAATTTTTTTCATACATTTGTTGACCATTTATATTTCTTCATTTGAGAAGTATCTGTTTAGTTCTTTTGCCCATTTATTGATTGGGCTATTTGGGAGTTTTTTGTTTTTGTTTTTGTTTTTTTTTTTTTTTTTTTTTTTTGGTGTTAACGTTTTTGAATTCTTGGTATATCCTGGATAGTAATGCCCCTGTCTGAGGAACAGATGGCAAAGATTTTTCTCCCATTCTGTGGCTCTCTCTTCATGCTTGTGATTATTTCCTTTGTTGTGAAGAAGTTTTTTAATTTGAATCTATCCCTTTTGTTGACTTTTTACTTTAATTTTTATACTTTAGGAGTCTTGTTAAAGAAGTCAATTCCTGAGTCAATTTGTTGGAGTGTTGGGTATACATTTTCTTCTAGTAGGTACAGGGTTTGTGATATAATTCCTAGGTCTTTGATCCGATTTGAGTTGAGTTTTCTGCAGGATAAGAGATAGGGGTTAAATTTCATTCTATTACATATGGATTTCCTGTTTTCCCACCCTCTTTTGTTAAGAAAGCTATCTTTTCTCCAATGTATGTTTTTGGCACCTTTGTCAAGTATAAGTTAACTGTATATATGTGAGTTTGTCTCTGTATTTTCTATTCTGTTTCATTGGTCTTCATGCCTGTTTCGGTGCCAGTACTATACTGTTTTTGTTACTATAACTCTGTAGTATAATTTGAGGTCTGGTATTATATGCTTCTGCTTTGCTTTTTCTAAGTCTTGCTTTGACTATTCTGGGCCTTATTTTCCAAATGAATTTTATAACTGCTTTTTCTATTTTTGTGAAGAACATCATTGGATTTTTGATGGGAATTACACTGAATCTATATAGCACTTTTGTAGTATGGCCATTTTTAGAATTTTAATTCTCCCTATCCAAAAACATGGGAGGGCTTTCCATCTTCAGAAGTCTTTTTCAATTTCTTTTTTTACTATTCTATTATTTAGTGTTTTCATTGTAGAGGTCTTTCACCTCTTTCATTGGATTGATTCCCAAGTATTTTATATTTTTGAAGCTATTGTGAATGTGATAGTTTTCTATTTTTTTTCCAGCAGATTCATCCTTAGATTATAGGAACATGATTATTTTTGCATGTTAATTTTATATCCTGTTACTTTATTGAATTCATTTATGAATTCTAGAAGTCTCCTGGTAGAGTTTTTTTTTTCTTTAATGTCTTCTAAATATAGGATCATGTCATCAGCAAAGAGAAGTAATTTGAGCTCTTTTTCCCCCACATTTTGTGTCCCTTTAATTTCCCTCTTGTGCCTCATTGCTCTGGCTAGAGTTTCAATGACTATGTTGAATAGAAGTGGTAAAAGTGGGCATCCCTAATGTGTTCCTTCTTTTTAGAAAATATCCTAAATTTTTCTCCATTCAGAATAATGTCAGCCATGGGTTTGTCATATGTAGCATTTATAATGTTGAGGTAGTTCCTTCTGTCTAGTTTTTCTAGTGTTTTGAACATGAATGGATACTATACTTTGTCAAATGCTTTTTCTGCATCTATTGAGATAATCATTGATTCTTGTCTTTTATTTATGTGGTGAATTACTTTTATTGATTTCTATATGTTGAACCAACCTTGCATTCCTGGGATAAAACCCATTGATCATGATGCACTATCTTTTTAACATGTTTTTGTATATAGTTTGCCAGTATTTTATTTAGAATTTTTACATCTATGTTCATCAAGGATATTGGTCTGAAGTTTTCTGTCTTTGATGTATCTTTGTCTGGTTTTGATATCATGGTGATATTGGCTTCATAGTATGAACTTATAAGGTTTCCCTCCTTTTCTATTTCATGGAATAATTTGAGAAGGGTTGGCGTAAGTTCTTCTTTAAAGGTCTGGTAGAATTCAGCTGAGACTCTCTCTGGTCCTGGGCTTTTCTTTGTGGGTAGGCTTTTGATGGCTTTTTCAATTTCATTACTTTAAATTGAGCTCCTTAAATTTTCTTTATCTTCCTGGTTCAGTTAGGGTAGGTTATATGTCTCTAGGAATTTGTCCATGTTTTTAAGATTTTCTAGCTTATTAGAGTATAAATTTTCAAAATATTTCCTGATAATCCTCTGGATTGTAATATTGTTGATGTGAGACTTCCTTTCTTCTTCTTGGGTTTTAGTAATTTCACTTTTTTTCCATTATTTTGGTTATTTTGGCAAAGGGTTTATCCATTTTGTTCTTTTAGAAACCAAATTTTTGTTTCATTGATCTTTTGAATTGATTTTTTTTTTTTTTTTTTTTTTTTTTGTGGTGCTGGGGATTGAACCCAGGGCTTTGTGCATGTGAGCCATGCACTCTACCAACTGAACTATACCCCCAGCCCTGCTTTTTTAATATCAATTTCATTGATGTCAGCTCTGATTTTAACTAATTATGTCTTGTCTTACTCTGATTTTGGTGTTGGTTTGTCCTCCTTTTTGTAGGGTCTTGAGGTATAATGTCAGATTATATATTTGGTATCTTCCTGTTCTTTTAATGAGTGAGTTCAATGCTGTGAACTTTCCTTTTAGAACCACCTTCATAGTATCCCAGAGATTTTGGGTTATATCACTATTCTCATTTATCTCTAAGTATTTTTTTTTTATCCCCTGATTTCTTTTGCTATCCATTCATTATTCAAAAATGTATTAGTTAGTCTCCAGGTTTTAGAGTAGTTTCTATTTTTTATCTTATCATGGATTTCTAATATCATTCTATTATAGTCTGATAGAATGAAAGGTACTATCTCTATTTTTTTTTTTTTTTTTTTTTTGTATTTGCTAAGATTTGCTTGGTGGCCCAAAATATGTCTCTTTTAGAAAATGTTCCATGTGCTGCTGAGAAGTAAGTAAATTTCATCATTGATGGATGAAATATTCCACAGATGTCTATTAAATCCAAATTATTAATTATAATTTTTAGTTCTGTAGCATCTTTATTTAATTTTTGTTTGGATGATCTATAATGATGACAGAGGCAGGGTAAACTCTCCCAGTATTATTTTGTTGTAGTCTGTTTGAGCCTTAATATTGAGAAGGGTTTGTTTGTTATACATAGATGCTCCATTGTTTGAGGCACAAATGTTACAATCATTATCTATTTTCATTGTTTGATTCCCTTAAGCATTATGAAATGAAATTCTTTGTCTCTTCTGCTTAATTTTGACTTAAAGACAAGTTTATCTTCAATGAGAATAGTAACCCCCGTTGGTTTATGAGATCCATCCTTTCCCCTTCAGTTTGTGTATGTCTTTGCCTATGAGGTGAGTCTTGTGCAGACAGCATATTGTTGGGTCTTGTTTTTTATTCCAATATGGCAACCTCTGTCTTTTGATTGAAGAGTTTAGACCATTTACATTCAATGTTATTATTAAGAGATTATTTTTATTTTCTGCCATTTTGATTTATTTCTAGTGTTTAAATTGAATTTGATTCTCCTTTGACTAACTATTCTTTTAGTGTAGTTCCTCCCCTTGCTGGTTTTCATTTTTATTTTTCACTTTTTCTTTACAAAATATTTTAATATATTTTGTAATGCAAGAAAGCTAGTTATAAATTCTTTTAGCTTTTGTTTATCATGGAAGGTTTGTATTTCATTTTCAATTGTGAAGCTTAATTTTGCCAAGTATAGTATTCTTGGTTGGCATACATTTCCATTCAGAGCTTGGTATTTATTATTCTAAGATCTCCTAGCTTTTAGGGTCCAAGTTGAGAAATCAGTGAAGATCTTGATTGGTTTACCTCTAAGCAAGACCAGACATTTTTCTCTAGCAGCTTTTAAAATTCTATCCTTATGTTGTACGTTAGGCATTGTTTTAGTCAGCTTATTTGCTGCTGTGAATAAAAGACCTGACCAGAACAATTGTAGAGGAGGAAAAATTTATTCGAGGGCTCATGGTTTCAGAGGTATTAGTCCACAAAAGGCTGACTCCATTCCTTGGGGCTTGAGGTGAGGCAGAGCGTCATGGTGAAGAAGTGTGGCAGATAGAAGCAGCTTACATGGTGATCAAGAAACAGAGAGGTCTCTACTTTCCAGATACAAATATATGCCCCAAGGCCATGCCCCCAGTGAACACTTCCTCCAGTCACACCCCACCTGCCTCCAGCTACCACTCAGTTAATTCCATCAGGAGTTAAGACACTAATTAGGTTAAGACTATAACCCAATCATTTCTCCCTCAAAGTTTGTTGCATTGTCTCTCACATGTGAGCTTTTGGGAGACCTCACTTCCACATCACAATGCATATTTTCATAATAATGTGTCTTGGAGTGGATCTGTTGTGATTTAGCACATTTGGAATCCTGTATGCCTCCTGTGGTTGAAATTCCATTTCAATAAGGTTTGGAAATTTTTCTGATATTTAATTGAAAAGATTGTGCATTCCTTTAGTTTGTATTTCAGAGCCTTCATCTCTCCAAATGAATCTTCAACTTGTCATCCTGATATTATCCAAGATTTCTTGAGTAGTGTGTTCATGGTCTCTTAACATCTTTTATCTATGGTCAATTTTATTTTCAAGATTATATACTGTTTTTGAGGCCTGGAAATCTATCTTCAAAGTGGCCTAATCTATTGGTGATGCTTTCCATTGAAATTTTTAAAATTTGGTTTATTGATTCCTTCATTTCAAGGATTTCTGTTTGTTTCTTTTTCAGAATCTCTATCTCTTTGTTTAAGTAATCTTTCACTAAAGAGAAAATACAGCCTTATATCATCTTTTAGCTCATAGCACAGTCTGAACTTTCTAAATTTCTTCTCTGACATTTACTGTACTGTGGGTGTCAATGAATTCTGTTGTTGAGGAATTTGGGGTTGTTTGAGATGGTTTGTTTCCTTGCTTTTTAATATTGTTTGTATGTCTACCATATATCAGTATGTTTCTGACTTCTCCTTTTCAGTGAAGGACTACTTTGTGAGCTTCTTTTTCTTAAGAGCCTTGTGTTATAGCCACATAATGATATTTTAATTCAATGTGCAATCTCTGCCAAACCCAATGTCAGGTGCTCTTTAAGCACCTGAGCAATGCCCCTGAGTTCTATTTACTACAGTCACTTCTGAGTCAGACCTTAAAATAACAAAAATTTGTTGCAGTCAATCTTTGCTTTTCTCCAAATTCAGGCATGTACCTATAATAAAAGTCTGGAACAGGCAAAAAAAAATAGTTGTTAAATTTAGTAAACTTAATATACCCTAAGTGAGGGCTAAAAGTGGGAGAAACACAATTGGGCAGTTAGGAGAGGGAAAGATTGAGAGGCAGGTGGAGAATATACCTGTAAAAGGGTAATTTACACCATGGTAGAAAGGAAAGGAGATTGAGATGGATGGGTGTTATTTGAGGTTGTAGCAAATACTGCCAGGGGGTTAGTAGGGGATAAGAGAAGCAGTTATAAACTAGAGCTAGGAAACCAAAGATAGAAAGAAAGATTGATTAATGTTTTAAACCATTAGAAAAATACATCCAGTGCCACAGTTGTTTAGAGAAAAGTGGAATGAAGGGTTCAGTTCAATATTTGTTAAATACAGTCCTAGAAAGAGAAACTGTATCAACTCCAAAGTTTCAATGGCAAACATCTACTTTTTAAAATTTTTTTACAAACTGCATTTTGATTCGTTGTACAAAAATGGGGTACCACTTTTCATTTCTAGGGTTGTACACAATGTAGATTCATACCATTCATGTAATCATACAGGTACTAGGGTGATGATGTCTGTCTCAGTATACTATCTTTCCTTTCTCCACCCCCCTCCACCCTTTTCCTCTACACCATTCAAAGTTCCTTCATTCTTCTCTCCCACCCCTGCGACTCCCCCCTCATTATGTATCATCATCATCCACTTATCAGAGAAAACATTTGGCCTTTGGTTTTTGGGGTTTGGCTTACTTTACTTAGCATGATATTCTCCAACTCCATCCATTTACCAGCAAATGCCATAATTTTATTCTTCTTTATGATCGATTAATATTCCATTGTGTATATATACCACAGTTTCTTTATCCATTCATCAAGTGAAGGGCATCTAGGTTGGTTCCACTATCTAGCTATTGTGAATTGAGCAGCTATGAACATTGATGTGGCCATGTCATTAGAATGACTATTATCAAGAACACAAGAAATAATAAATGTTGGCATGGATGTGGGGAAAAAGGCACACTCATACATTGCTGGTGGAGTTGCAAATTGGTGCAGCCACTCTGGAAAGCAGTATGGAGATTTCTCAGAAAGCTTGGAATGGACCCACAATTTGACCCAGCTATCCCACTCTCGGCCTATACCCAAAGGATTTAAAATCAGCATGCTACAGTGATGCAGCCACAACAATGTTCAAAACATCTACTTTTGACCACCACTTTTACATCTTACCTTGCAGCCACTTGTCTCTAGAACCCTCTGACTGTGACAGTTCTTCTGTCCTTTTAAGACTTCAAGTCAGCTGCTTCTGGACCTCACCTCCTGGCCACAGGGCCAGTATGATGACAATATCTTTGCTAAGAGCTTCAACTCCTTGTAGCACGTCCCACTCTGGTCTGCCCTCCACTGACCTCTGATATAACCTCAATGCCTATGAGTTTAACCAGGTTGCCTTTGTCCTTGCACTTCTCTTTATGAAACCTAAGTAAGCAGCGTGTAATGGTTTGCTCAGTTTCTCCCTTCCACCTTGGCCATTCCTTCCTTTTTCATGCTTCCTCAGATTCAAGCTCTTCTCTGCAGATGGCCTTGACTGACATTTCTGCTCGGTTTCTGTGGAAGATGCATCCTTGTTCCTGTGCATGCATGCTGTCCCCTAGCACTTACTCAGGGGACCATCAGACTCTCCTCCATAAGATCAGCTCATTTCTCAGCACACCATTCTGGTATCTTCCATTGGTTTAAAAAAACAAAACCTCAATGACCCCAAGTCTCCCGCTGTATAACTACTCTGGTTTTTCTGTCTGGTTGTCTACACCAGCTGCCTCCACTCACCACTGAAACTCACAACCCCAACCTCTAGGTGGACCCATTTTCTTGTACACTTTACTCATCTTTTCAGCATTGTCCCACCTTACTCCTCTCCTGTCCCAGCTTTGGGAACAACCCACACTTCTGCCTTTCATCTTTGCTTTCTAACTACTTCTTTTAAACCTTTTCTGCTGAACCCTCCTCACAACTTCTAGTTGCAGAAGTTCTCAGAGCTTGATTCTAGGATGTTCTTCTTCCACCCCTTCTCCTTAGACAAACTCATTCTTTGTGTGTGTGTGACAAATAAGTTCCTCCTTTATTTATTTTTTATTTTTACAGACTGCATTTTGATTCATTGTATGCAAATGGGGTACATCTTTTCATTTCTATGGTTGTGCATGATGTAGATTCATACCATTCGTGTAATCATACATGTACATAGGGTAATGTTGTCTATCTCACTCCACCATTTTTCATACCCCTCCACTTCCCTCTATGTAATCTAAAGTTCCTCCATTGTTCTCTCACCCCCCACCCCCTCACCCCCATTATATATCACCATCCACTTATCAGGGAAAACATTCAACCTTTGGTTTTTTGGAATTGGCTTATATCACTTAGCATGATATTCTCCAATTCCATCCATTTATCTGCAAGTGTCATAATATTCTTCTTCTTTATGGCTGAATAATATTCCATTGTGTATATACCACAGTTTCTTTATCCATTCATCTGTTGAAGGGCATCTAGGTTGGTTCCACAATCTAGCTATTGTGAATTGAGTTGCTATAAACATTGATGTAGCTGCATTGCTGTAGTGTGCTAATTTTAAGTCCTTTGGGTATAAACCGAGGAGTGGGATAACTGGGTCAAAAGGTGGGCTCATTCCAAGTTTTCTGAGGATTCTCCACACTGCTTTCAGAGTGGTTGCACTAATTTGCAACTCCACCAGTAATGTAAAAGTGTGCCTTTTTCCCCACATCCATGCTTGACAATATTATTGTTTGTGTTCTTGACAATAGCCATTCTAATTGGAGTAAGATAAAATCTTAGTTGTTTTAATTTGCATTTCTCTAATTACTGGAGATGGTGAACACTTTTTCATATATTTATTAATTACCTGTAGATCTCTGTAAAGTGTCTGCCCAGTTCCTTAGCCCATTTATTGATTGGGTTCTTTGTATTTTGGGCGTAAAGTTTTGTAAGCTCTTTATAAATTTTGGAGATTAGTGCTCTATCTGAAGTGTGCATGGAAAAGATTTTCTCCCACTCTGTAGGCCCTCTCTTCACATTCTGATTGTATCCTTTGTTGAGAAAAAGCTTTTTAGTTTGAATCCATCCCATTTATTGATTCTTGCTCTGATTTCTTGTGCTTTGGGAGTCTTGTTAAGGAAGTCTGGTCCTAAGTCAACATGATGAAGATTCGGGCCTACTTTGTCTTCTATTTGGTGCAGGGTCTCTGGTCTAATTCCTGAGTCCTTGACCCAATTTGAGTTGAGTTTAGTGCGGGATTTTTTTGGTTGTCAATGGACCTTTATTTATGTGCAATGCTGATAACTTAACCCAGTGTCCTGACAAACTCATTCTTTCCTGTGACTTTAAACAGTGTCTAACTGCTGGAGGCCCTTAAAAGTGCTTCTCTAAGGACACTGTTCCACTAGACTCCAGGCTTTGCTGAATATCCAGCTGTCCATCTGGATGGGGGTTTCTTTCAGGCCACTCGAGCATAACTTGAGCGAGGATGAATTCCTGATCCCTGTGCCTAGCCCTGGGTCTTCTCCAGCACAATGGACTCCCTGTGGTCCACTCAGGTGTACTTTTCTTTCCTGTTCAAGCCCAGCACTCGATGCGGTCCTCATTGCCTTCTGCATTGCAAGCCCTCTCGTCTAGGCAGTGTGCAAGTTCCATTTGTCCTACCTCAGAAACTCTTCCAGAATTGCTTCCTCTGCTGCCACTGCCTGAGTCCCAGTCCCACTCATCTGTCCTTGACTGCTCAGTGGCCTCCTTCCCAGTTTCACTGCTTCTTTATGCACGCTTTTCTCTACCCAGCTCCCCACTAACCTGTTTTCCACCCACCAACTGCCAGAATGATTTTTTTACCATTATATATCTGTGCACATCATGCCCCTGCTTTGACTAAACCTCATTAGAGCCTTTGCTATGCTGTTTGGTGCCTGTGCCCCTTCTAAACTCCCCCCCACTACCTTTATACCCCCCAGCCACCTTTTCTAGAGCCTTCTTACCTGGCACTTTTTCAACTTTTCATGTGACTGGTTTATCACATCCTTTAGGTCTCTAAATGTTGCCTCCTCAGAGTCCTTTCCTGATTTGTGTGTCTGCAATAGGGCTCCCTCTCCTAAGGCAGTACCCTGTCCCTTCCTTTCATACCACTTAACTGCACCTTGTAATGATTCAATAATTACTGTCTGCCATCTTTTAAAGACTGTTTTCCGAGGATCCATTTTTTTTCTCTCCAGAACGTAGCATAGGATCTGACACAGACAGACCATCAATAATTATTTGGCTAGATGGGTGGACAGGCGAATTATTTATGTAGCTATAGACATAGGATGGATGAGATTGTAGTAAGTTCTATGAATAAAACAATGCAGAGGAAAAGGAAATGGGAATCGTGGGAGAGGAAAGAGAGGAATAAATAATGTAGTAAAATCAGTCAGACAAGTTTTACTTGTCTTTAAAGGACTCAGTTTGCAGGGTGGGGTGGGAGCTATGAATCTTCCAAAGAACAACAAGGAGAGAAGACGCTGAAGAAGCCCAAGTGTAGCAGCCAAGGCAACTGGGTTGGCAGAACCACCCAGAGCAGTGAGCAGAATGAGAACTTTGTGGTCATCAGGCTTGAGATTTGGGCTATTTTGCCACCTGTTCTCTGGCCTGGTTATTTATGCTCTCAGAACTTTCGTTACCCCATCTATAAAAAGGGTTTTATGTGGAAATTCAGTGAGCTGATGTGTCAAGTCCTGGACACATAATTAATGTTCTGTTAATAGTGGTTCTTTGCTCTCTTTCTCGTTCAGGGACAAGAGGAAGCCATGGGCTGTCAAGATGGGATGAAGAATGTCTGGTTGATTAAGCAAGGGCCTTCAATGCCAGTCTGCCAGGGAAAATTTGCATTTGATCAGTAATATTCAAATGAACTTGCAGTACAGCACTTAAGGAGAGGGATATAAAGAAAATATGCTTTAGGATGAACAGCCTTAATGCATTTTATGTATAAACTAATATGTAAACCACTGGAGGCAGGAGGATTTGTTAGGGAACAGTAGGGAGAACATTATCTTGTGCTAGAGGATGGGCTCAGTAGATGAGGGTATAGATGAGATGGATGTTGAGAGGTGGGTAAGAAGAGGGATGTGAAGACTTGCATTATTACAGTAAAGAATGTGCAAAGTACCTGGCCAATTACGCAAAACATGAGCACATCTATAGTTTGGAGGTCCTGCCAAGGTTGGAGCCAACATCTGTATTGTGGTCTCAGTCAATGTTACAGGGTAATCTTCTTGGGATATATGAAAACCTTGGATAAGGGAAGGGAAAAGGTGGTAGTTGGAGCCAAGCATTGAGAGAGTTCCAGTAGAGAAAACGTCAGGGAACAGGAGTAGATGTTGAGAGAATATCTGAAGTAGTTTGTGGAGTCAAGGTAAGAAGCTCCCCTTTGTCCTCACAAGGGGAGTTAATGGACCAGAAGAGATGATGAGGCAAGCGGATGAAAGGTGTTCATGACTTTGGACATTATAATTCACTTTCAAAGCACAGCCCCTGAGAGTTCTTACAGTAGATTTTTCCTGCTCACTATGTAATATCTACAAAAGTAACTGTTAATAGTGGTAACATTAAAACATTAGCACAGTAGAGCCCTTAAGGGTCTTTGACAGTAAGACAAGACATGCATTCATGGGTCTTAGCTATTCTGCCTTGTAAAGCTTGTTTATTTTATTTTTTGGTAGGTTTGTAGTCCTTGTGGCATAGCATCTTAATGCCACTGTTATGATCTTGGACACCCCAGGTGTCAGGCTGCCATGGTAGAACTTTTCAACCAGGATGCTGCTTGTTTCAGAACCTGAGTTACCACATCGGCACAGACCATAATGATCAATAACAATTTGAAAAATGTTTTCCATCCATGACATTTTTGTGAACTTTATTGCCTTTGCAAAACAACAGTAATATATTTGGCAATGTCTGACCAATGCTAACAATCAAGAAGGAAACCTTAAGGGCTTTGTGAAGACTTTTGTCCATGTCCTGCCTGCTGATGGTGATAAGTGTGTTTGCAGTAAATTGGGAGGTGGTTCATAGATTTTATGTTTCATTACTGTAATTACAGCCAAGTGATTGTACAGAATTCTGCTTTTCAGGGCCTTCTCAATCACACTTAGCTCTGAAATGTTTGTTCACACATTTTCAGATGAAGCAACTGAAACTGAAGAGACTTAGTAGACAGCCAAGTTCATATGCCTAGTAAGTAATGGAGCCAGGAATTAGCTCACGATCCTCTTTTTATTTGCTCATTTTTTTTTTGTATGTAATCAGTGGCAATTATACTTGAAAAATTATTGAAATCATGTGAGTGAAAAAGTGTTATATTACTTGTTATAGTCCCAAATTGGCATAAAAGCTTTAAACAATTTCTATAACATCAATTGTGGAAACAATAAAATCTTTGTAGAGATCTCTCTTCCTTCATATAAAAATCAATAGTAAAAAGTGGAGAAGATAGCAGAATTTGGAACCACGAGATCAGGGAGCTCCACCACTTATCAGCTGTGACCCTGAGCAAGTCTCCCTGGTCCTCTGAACTGTCAAGTATGGGATTAATAACAACTCCACAATGAGTGCAAGAAACAGATGCTAAAATGTGGGGAAGTTTTTTGTTCCTGTCAAATATCATGTGACTCATCATCTGTAACAATACATTTATAATTAGGGTTTTATTCCCTATAGTATATTTAGAAAGCAATTTGTGGGGTTTACTTATAACAATGGTAGGACAGTGTTCCCTTTTCAATCTTAGAACTTTAACTGGGAATAATACATGCCACTTCTGGCTTACAAAGCAGAGATCACTGCCATAGTCTCTCTAGAATTCCATGTTATATGGCTGTGGTGAAGATTCTCTTGTTGATGTCATCTTTTCGTTCAACAGGGCATCTAACACTATATTGTCTGGTCAAGTAGATACTAGTCACATATGACTATTTAATTAAAATTAAAGTTTAAATTTTGGCTTCTCAGTTGGATCAGCCATATTTGAATGATTGCTGAGGTCCTACTGATTTTTTTTCTTCTGGTGAAATTATGGCTTAGAAGATCCCTCTTGGCACTTGGCTTGTGCACTATTTTGCAGTGGTACTGGTGTCTGATTAGTGGTGCCCATGGAATAGCCATGGAGCTGAGGCCTGAGAAGAGGAACATTTGGAGGGACTATAGCTCTGGGATCTGGGGGTTAATAGCACTGGGGCCTGGGACACAGCTGTCTGTCCCCACTGCCACATTGTTTGTTTGTTGTTTTTTGCCACATTGTTTTTGAGATAGGGTGCTTGTGAAGTAGCTGGGGAGGCATAAATGGTACACAGGCATGTGCCTGTAAGAGTTGCTCTGGGGTCTGGGGTCAGGATAGGGCCTAGTGCTCTATGGTAGCTGAGCTGGTGACAGGAGAGGCATACAGGAAGGTTTAATTCTGCGACCTGGGGTCTGAACTAGCTTGCTCTGCTGAGATGTGGGCAGACTTGGTGTGGGCCTGTACAGCAACTGCTTGCTGCTTGACGTTGGAGTGAGTGGGTGTGGAGCTGTGCATCTCTCTGGGGTCCCTCAGCAGAAATAGCCATTGGTTACCTCAGTGTCAAGAGATGCCAGTGTTTTCTGCCAAGCAAGTTGCTGGGGACCAAAGTGGTTCCCACCAATAGTGGCTGGCATCAATAGCCTCTGCCTTTCTTCTTTACACCGGGCTCTCTCTTGGGCATCTCAGGTACGTCAATATCATCAATAATGCCCGCCTTATGACTCCTCTGGGTTTTTGCCCTGTTTGTTGCTGAAAATTCTTTAATGGGCCTTTGAGCCAAATCTGGCTATTTTGAGTTTGTCAATAGCTTTCTATATGTATTCTGTGGGAGGATGAAGGCTTATATCTCCTACTGTACCATCTTGCTTATGTCACTGGCTATTTCAAGGGCTCTTCATCTGAGTTTCCATTAGGTTCAGTATGATATGCTGGCAGCTTGCTCTTGCTCTGTATCTCTTTAATATGCTACTGTGAAAACAGAGCATTTGGGAGAAATTCATTTTTCTTATTTCTGAATACATGACATTGTTTAGGCAGTAGGAAATCTGAAACTTTATGTAGCATGTTGAACTGCTATTGAATATTGTAGCACAAAAAATTCTAAGCCCTGGGCTCACAATGGAAAATACCAGCAATATATACCCTGAGGCAAGAAAATGAACAAGATAGAACACTTTTAGGAGACCTTTCTAACTTGGTGAGCTTTGGATTCTGTTGTCTGGTAAAGTATTATCACCAGCCACTCTACATATTACTGACAGGGGTTAATAATTTAAGAAATTTTTCTTAAAGTATAACAAAGATTTGGCAATGCCTATAAGACATACTCCTGGACAAACCACGGATAGGCAAGACATTTATTCACTTATATGATCTTGGTGCAACATATTTTTACAGCATAAATGGTAAACTCACAACTGATCAAAACTAAAACTTTTTACAATGTGCAATGCATGTAGGGATGTTAATTCAATATGCTACATGTCACACATCTCCCAAATCTCTCTGCTGGCTATTTTATTTATTAGAATACACAAGTCAATATTACCAGAGGAACCAAAGGTAAATCCCACTAATTCATCTATTAACCTTGTTTATACTTTTCTAAAGGTTCTTAGATGTCTAAGGAAAATTTTAGGTGTCAGTTCAGAATGCTGATTTATGGCTGCAGAAACAGAAGACAGAGTTGTTGACCAAATGAAATTAGATTGATTTCTTCAGGTAAGGGATGAAATGGATAGAAAAATCTTTCACATCATTTGAATGTAAAAGATATTTTTAAATATTAACCCATATCCTGTTAAAATTCATACATCTTCCTCACTTTTCTTACCTGTGCTATCGGGGTAACTGCTAGGTTTCTTAACAATGTTTTGCTTCTACACAGCTAAATATTTTATAGCATTCAATTATAAAGGTAAATATCACAAATGTCTAGGACAATAACAAATTATCCATTACAGTAATTGTATTCTCATATCTTCCTACAAAGTCCATGTTTTTAGAAAAATATATTATTGCATATGAAACCACAGGCATTCAGATTTCAGCACATTCTTACTCAAAATAGTATATACAGTCCTACTGGAGTCGGAGCATACTACAGATCCACTCAGGGGCTTGGGGTTGAAGGTCCCAGACGCACGGCAATATATATATACACTCCTATATCACATCTCTTGGCAGAGGCTTGTTTTCCTAGCTTGCTTCAAGGATCTCTCATGCCGGTGAAGGGGAATACAGGGCATACAGGTGAAGCTGTTCTATCCTAGGCTGCTTCTTCAGCAGAGCAGTCGATGCCTGCATAGGTAAACTTCTCATAAAGCGTGGTGTTCACGTAGGTCTGTAAGAGCAAGAACAGTTCAGACACAGGCAGCCTCAACTCTGCCTCTGCAGGGGCAGTTACCACAATACCCTAGTTTTCTTTGCTTGTTTCAACTCACATACTAGATCCCTTGGGATACTTTTGTGTCCTCACTCTCTATAGTATTTGACTTTTTTCCTGAAAGTAGGATCATATTCTCCCCATTCTTAGTCTTTGAGCTTCTTTTTCTCGTGACATCTCAGTACTCCCTCCTGAAATAGATTCTCTATGACTTCTAGCTCTGTTCACATTTCCCAGAGTGATCTCACCCACATCTCTGGTTAAATTACCACTTGGACTTTGATGAAGCCAAAATCTGTTTCTTTAATCTAGATTTACTTAGCTCTATCAATCTGGGGTTCAATAGACAACTACCTTTCAAAAATCTTGATAGGATTCCTGACCCTCCCCGCAGTAACCTGTAGTCCAGACTTGGTTGTCTACTTGCTGTGTGTCCTTTAGCAAGTCACTTTTACCTGAGTATTTCTTCACCTATAAAATTAAAGGGTCAGCATGTGGACCTAAGATTCTTTCTAACCCCAATAAGCTAATTCTGTGTGTTATTTAGCTTGTGTATAACTTTATCTTGCACACAAAGCTTATTTCCCCAATTATAACTTCCTTAGAATTGGGGAGCACATCCATTATATCCTGCATTATCTAAGAACCTATTAAAATTGTATCAATGATTTTCTTTTTATTTATCACTCTGGGTGCTTCAGGAATTCCAGTTAAAGAGCTCCTTTTTTCAAAAAAGTCCACTCACCTTTCGTTCTTCTAACATTCTGTTTAAGGACACCAATATCTGGGCAAATGATGGCCTCTCGTAGGGCTTCTCCCTCCAGCATTGTCTCATTAGATCATACCTTTGAGAACAAGAAGGTTAAGGGTTAAGTCTGACTGTGCTGGGTGTGTCTTAGGGTGGGGCAGGAAGGGAAAGGAGAGCAATAGCAGAAGATGAGAGGCTCCCAGCTCTCTATCCACCTCCCCTTCTCCACCCTGGGTGCCGTTCCTGCAGGATCTTGGTTTCCACTATTCTGATAATTCAGAATGAACTGTTATGTATGTGGAGCAGCATGTCTCTTAGAATACTACATCTCAGAATGTTAGCATCTCTTGTAAAATGCTACCCTTGCATCTCCCTCTTAGAGGCAAGACTCTTAGAAGCTCCGCCATTAAAATCAAAAGGCTCCAGGGTCAAAATGGTGAGCAGGCCTGCTGTTGTAGCATCAGGCCAGTGGCTGGATGGTATTCAAAAATGGTATAATGCTACAGGATTCAGTGAGCTGGGGTTAACGCGAGATGATACGAGGGTGAAGATATGAAAAAAGCCATAGAGGCTTCCTGAGAACCTGTATGACAGGGTGTTTTGCATTGAGAGAGCACTGGGAATTCAGAGACCACGAGGCACCAGATGTTGCCTAAAGAGCAGTGGACAAAATAGGAGGAGGATAGTATCAAAGAGGTTATTCTGGAAAGAAGACTGGGGAAAGTAGTAATCATGTGGGTGAAATCTGTGGATGCAGCTGTCCTCATAGTATTTTTATGAAATTCATTAAACCACAGTTTGGTCTGCATATATATAATACTTTAAATAAATGTCTATCATAATAATAAAGACCTGTTTAACTAGGTATGATGGACTGAATGTTGGGGAGTCACCTTAGAAGCAGGAAGCAGTTCACAGACACCACTTCTGCTAGCACCTTGATCTTGGATTTCCCAGCCTTCAGAATGGTAATAAATGTTTTTGCTTATAAACCATGCAGTTTTTTGGTTTGGTATTTTGCTATAGCAGCCTGAATGGACACCAGGCACCTGATCACAGAATTCCCTTCCCCTTTGTATCATTTATTTCTTGTAAGACACTGGGAGATGTGCTTTTTGTGGTTAGAACCCTCTTGTGTTATGCAGATCTGTGGGACATGTCCTAGATGTACAGAAACAGGATGCCTTGGAGTGAGCCCAAGACCCCACATACTGAACAAATTCCTTGAGGAAACCTTATGTACACAGAAGGCTATCAACCATCAGCCAGTCAGGTTTTCTAGAATGGTTGTACTGTAACACATTTCTTAATGATGGGAGTTACTAGCCTTATGGAATGACTCTCACAAGGTGAAATTTGAGGGACTTTGTCCACTAATGGTCCAAGTACATCCAGGATTGCCCCTATGGCCTATTTTCATGCCATTATTAATAGTTCTCATTTTCACAAGTGGCACAGTCTAGACAATAAATTACTTGTTCAACCTAGAGCCTCTGAAATCTCCAACCAACATTAAACAATTCTACAAATTTATTTCAGATATTTTCTGCATATGTTGTCCTTCCTCATTTCAGCCTTGACAAGAGTCATACCTTAAATTCCTCCTAGAGTTATATGCTTGGAAAACTACCTCTCCCTCTCTATTATGCAACAGTCTTAACATAAAAGCGCTCCTTTTCTTCAGCTATGTGAGGTCTCTGTGCAGTGTGTGCTGATGACTATGTAGGTATCGGGGACTTCTTCATTAGGGTTGACCTGTCCCAGCTGCACAGGAGGAAGGCCAAGACAGCAGCCCTTGGGTGAGGCCTGACTCACACTTCATCATCACAGTTCAGGGGCTTCTCCAGCCTGTAACCCTGGGGCAGCTTCTCGTAGAGTTCTGCACAGGTCATCCCACAGTACGGGGTGCCACCTGGAAGACAAAGTGGTGTGGTCTGAGTCCCTCAGGCACAGACAGCAGTGCATCCTGACCCAAAGCCAAGAGGTGAGGAGGGAGACAGGCGAGCAGGGAGGTGAGCACCCGGTGTGCCTCCTACATGCACCTGCTCTGCACCAGGGCGGGCTTCCAGCGCAGTGTGCACTGAGTGCAGCCATTCCCTCAGGGGAAGCCCTATTACTGACAGAGCTATTTCTCTTCCCTAAGTCTGCCTACATGCAGCACAGCTGCTGTGTCCACAAGACTCTTCTAACTGGAAAAGTCAGTAGTCATATAGTTCCTATATTTATCAATAATAGCTATCATGCAGTTTTAAGTATTATAGAAAAAATTGGCATACAAAAATAAGGGAAAAAATCACAACAGTTCTTATTACTTTTTGGTGTAAGGCCTTAGTTTTCTTGAACATGTATGTATAATGTTGTAGAAGTAAACTTGTTACACAGTTCTGATACCCTAGCACGAGTAGAAACAACATATGATGAAGCTGCTGGCCGCCAGGTCAGAGTAGTCAATATGCTAGGTATATGGCTTTCAAAAGGAGAAGCATGGGAATAACTACACTGTGTGGAAGGCTGCAAGCTTGTGTTTCCTGGTCACTTCCTAGCACCACACACAGAGTGCCCTGTGGAATTATTAGGAGTCAGGGCTGGAGGGTCCCCTTCCTTTGCCCAGCATTACCTGGTAGGGAAACAAACTCACCTAAGCTGACGATTTCCCATAGCAACACCCCATAGGACCATCTGCAGGAGGGACAAATGCAAAACCTTTAATCAGCAAACAGATTGACCATTCCACTTCCTGCCCCCAAAAGTCACAGTGATTGACCCTTTCTCAGAAAGGGAAAGGTAAAATGTCTGCTTCCTGGAATAGGACCTTGTACACAGTGTGGGGTCCTCCCCTCGTAGGCCAATGGAAGGGTTACAACAGGGAAGTGGGCTCACTTTGCCAAACCCTTAACTTACTTTAAGTAGGAAATGCAAAGTAGTACTAGGCAAAACAAGCAAATTCTAAGCCAGACGGGTCTGAGTCAAATCCCCTTCTGCCACCTAATACTCATATGACCTGGGCTAAACTACTGAACATTTGGTGGCCTCTTAGTATATATATTTTTTGACATATTTTAACTAAAGCCTTTATTCTATACAACTGTAAAATACAGATTTTTACTCTTTTGGCATTATGGATTGTCAAATTTTCTGGAAACTGTATTAATGGTGTGATTGGAAGGGGAAAAATATATAACCATGCTGGGGGTCAGATTCACAACAGGAAGCGAATACAGCCACCCAAGGCTCAGCACATAGGGCAAAAAAACCCCAGTCCTTTAGCTCAAAGGCCCTTCATGAAAATACAACTCAGGGCTGGTAAATGAATTTTTTTTTTTTTTTTTTTTTTTTTTTTGCCATTAGTTCACAACTATTGCTAAAAAACGTGTGCACCAAAAGCATACTGTTGTATCCAACAGATAGAATTTTTTTTTTAAAAAAAGAAGGTGGTTACTCTCTGAGGAAAGAATAAAGACCACTTCAGCTCCTTGAAAATGTGGCCACGTCTTTGCTTACTTCTTCAAGGTGGAAGAGGTACTTTCCAGAGTTAGCTGGCCAGCAGTGAGGGAACCCTGTCTCTGCAGTTGTACAGATAAAAATATCTTAGTATATTCTTATGAAAGTGGGGACACTGCTGCTTCAGAGTTATGCAGAGACAATATATAAAAGGGACCTTGCAAGTAGGTATATGCAATATAGTAGCTGCCAGTCCCCAACCCAGGCATAAACAAAACCCCTGGAACAAGTCACCATAACCCTCTGGGCTTCAGTTTTTCCTTCTGAAAATGGGGTGCAAGACAAGGTGGTCCAGTCTCAATCCCAATCCTTTTGACCACTGCCAGCCCGAGACTTGTCACTGCAGGCAGAGATGGCCTCTCTGTCTGACCTCACTCTGCCACCACCTGTGCCCACCAGCAGCTATTCTAGGCTGTGTCCTCCTAGCTATGTCCAGGAGGGGAAGTCAGAGGCAGGCCCATATGCCCTTCCTTTAGAGATCAAGAGTTCACAACTTGAAGCAAAGGAAACCCAAAACCTGACATCAGGGATTTTATACCCTGAAAACTATTCTGTGGCTTCATTTATCCTATTTCCTCCACAGAAGTGTAGGATATTCCTGCTTCTCTTCAAAACCTCTGTCAAATGTAGATTTTTCTTCGGGGGAAAACAAATCCCTTAGCAATAAGGAGCTTACTCACACGTCACTGTTGGTTGTATACACACTGTAATTTAGAGACTCGATCGCCATCCAGCGCACTGGGAGCCTTCCCTACAGAGAAGAAAAGGAGAGGCCACTTAAGGCAGGGACCCTTCAGATGTTCTGTGCCTGGGCTGTGGCTTCCTCAAAGCCCACAGGGAACCCTATGTGGTACTCAGCAGACTTAAGGCACAGCAGAATTTGCTTTACGCATGTCTCAGTCACAAGCATGTTTTCAAATTCAAAAATGTGCAGATAGTGTCTTACCTCAAAAGACCCCTACACAGTTCACTGTACAATTGTACATGAATTTGTGGATGTGCACATTTATACATATTGACCATCATTTGGTCATTCGTATTTACCTTGTGGTTCTTGAGGCCATCCAGTGACTTAAAGAGGCAACAGGCATAGAAACTAAGAATCATAATGTGGGAAAGGGGAATGAGAACATTGGGATGACCAACTGGAGGCCATGGGGGGCTGGATTTTCCAGAGCGGTAGACACCTGAGCCCTGTTCCTTAAGATGTATAGGCATCATTAGATACACGGGGAGGAAAGAGCATTTTGGATCCCAGGGAACCGTATGCATATGTATCAACAGAGGTTGAAATAACTTATAGCCAGTGTAATTTACATTGCATTTGGAAGTGAGACAAAGACATACTCACATACACTCACTCTTTGGGTGCTGGCCCTCACTCCAGGTTTTTTGGGTTTTTTTTCGACTTAATGGTCCCCATAGGCAAAATGAGATGTAGACTGGACATTGTGAAGTTTGGTGTCTGATTTATTTTTTCCCTGTTTCCTCAAATTCTATGAGATTTGAAGCTCTTTTCCTAGCCACCCACCCCAGGAATCATATGGTTTGCCACTGAGAGATCGTCCCTCCCAGAAGTTTATTCAGACTTTTATCAGCAGCACTTGAGCTACATTAGCTAGGAGTACCAGAGGGATTTCTTAGCACTGCCCAACAGGCATTCTCCCAGGTCACTCATCCATGCAACCACCCTACCCTGTCCCAGGATGATTCCTAAATGTGCTGTACTCTCCCAGTTCCTTGTGAAGTGGCAATATTTGGAAGTATATGATTATAAATCCCAAAGGGCACTTCTATGTTCAAACATAAAAGTGTCCTTTCCCACATCTACACCTTTAATGTTCTCCCACTCACACCCTCCTTTACTCTGCATCCACCCCACCCTGTCTCCCATGTTACTGCAGCTCTCTTCCCCGTCATGGCTAAGGATGGACGGTGAGGGCCACATTTACTGTGTCTTAGTACTCACTGGCTTCTAACCTCACACTGCCCAGTTACCAAGTTCCATGTGCATTTTTTTTTTTTTCCTTTTTACTTCAGTTGGATCTGTCCCTGTAGCTACCACCTTGGTTCAGGCCACCATCATCCACCACCTCATGACAACCACTTGGTCACTGACCTCTGTGTCTAACTGACCTCACTCACTCTAACAGAGGGTCCTCCACATGGGACATTGAAACAGCAAAACTAACCATGTGGTTATTTTCCTTAAAATTTCTTAATATCACTGTTCCAAGATCCCAATGCTTAGCTGGAATTCAAGGACTCTCAAGATCTTCTCCCTGCTTCCTCTTCCAGCCTAAATTTTTTTGTTTGTTTTTAAAATAGCTTTTATTTTTTAAAAAGTGAATGTGTACATTCTAGAAAAAATAAAAACACAAGCAAAGAACAAAGTCATCCAGTCACAAGCAGCTTAGTTGGACGTGTCCCTCCAGGTCGTGCATATACATACATAATACAACATTTTGTGTGATTGAGATCATAGTATCATGCTTTTCCACACATCATGAACATTCACCAATTCAAAATCCAAGAGCTACATGAGTAGCAGCCTGAAATTTTAACCCTTCTCCTGTTTCTGCAGTACTCTCCAGCTTTGTTGAACTACTGGATCCCTATAGGTCCCATGCTCTCCTTTGACTCTATACTTTTTGTACATAGCATACCCTCCAGCCCATCTGATTCATTTTCACATCCAGTATCCAACATTTACTGTTAGACACAGGTGATGGCCTCCTCTAGGAAGACCTCTCTGACTGCCCACAGGCTTGGTTCTAGTGCACTTCTCTGGGCCCCCATGGCATGTGTGATTTCCTCACCCTTAACATTTATGGACTGGTAAAATTATTAGTGGTATATCTATGTGTGAACTCTGAAAGTGAAATCTATCTCTGAAGTGTGTTACTCCAAAACCTAGAATAAGCATGAAACATCATAGTGATAAATAAATCAGTGATGAGGGGATGGATACATTAATGATGGTAAAATTTCAAATCACTTAGTACAGAAGAATGTGGCAACATCTCTAATAGTAGAATCATTTAAGAGTACGTAAAAACCCAAACTAACGCAGGATAACACACATCTCTGACCACTGGAATCAACTATCTAGAGGTAAGACTCAACATCTGTATTTTCTTAAAGTTCCCCAGATGATTCCAAGAAACAGTGAAAGTTGGAATCCTGATTTAAAAATTGGATCAGAGAAGATAATCACTCTTCCCTCTAGTGGTGCCTTGCTGCACTGCACCCTCCTTGCAGAGAGATTATACCTTTCCAATATTTTCTCCTTTCTTTCCTCTTCCCTCACCTTGCCCAGTCCAATGCTGCCACTGAACACATTACTCTTCTCTCATGAGACAGAGTTGGGCCCTGACCAGTGCTCTTCCCCTCTCAGCATCCCTAAGATTTCCAAGAAATCCTTGTCCTTTGTTAAATGCAGAACAAACAAGTGTTAGCCTTGGGAATCTGAGCACATCCAAACACGTAGTTCATAGAGCAACTATCACTCGACTTGTATAAATCCCTTCACCCACCTCGTTTGGGATGCCACAACCCCCAAACGCCAGAATGAAGTGGCAAGGGATTCTGTGAAGGAGATAGGAATTGGGAGAGCTAGACTAGATGGGTGAGTGATGGGTCCTGCTTCTTTAAAGAGAAACACCTGCATTGAGTAGGTCAGTCTGCAAAGTCCAGGGAAGAAAGGACTGTCTGGAAGCCAGCCCTCAGTAGGGTGCTGGTGATCAGACTGCAGGGCCATGGGCAGGGCCAGCAGGGCCCCACTTCAAGCCTTCATCAAAAAAAGATCCAAAATGATTATGTTCACTAGCTTTTGACTATCTAAAAATAGGTATGCTCTGGAAAGAAGCTAAAAATAAAAAAGTGTCAAGGTAGTGAATTATGGGTGCTTTCCTTTAAAAAAGATGGCTTGAGTATTGTTTCTGATTTATCTTGTCAGTAACTAAAATAAATACATTAAGAAAAAAGGAAACCTAGATTTGAGGATAAACGCAGGACCCAAGCCTGACTAAGAGGCAATTCAATTCGGTGCCCATGAAGCAAAAAAGACATTCTGTACCACTTGACAGCTGGAACAGTACCAGGAAAACTGAACCTATGTGATTTCTCTAACCTAGAAAAGGAACGACCATAAAAACTAAAAAGGGCTGGGATGTAGCTTAGTGGTAGAGCACCCCTAGGTTCAATCCCGAATACCAAAAAAAAAAAATTATAAATTTCTCTACAGGGCCTCCTTATGATTTAGGAACCCATTCATGTATTTCCTTGATTTGGGAGAAGTTTTTGTTTCTCTGAGATATTATTGTTCATGAGGGGATTGTGGGAGCTCCTCAGAGGTTCAGGAGAAAGACACTGAAGGGACTAGACTGACTACAGACCAGACACTCTGCCTGAACCACAAGTTCTGAAAGTTCAATTATATGGCCACGTGAGACAGTGTGTCCATCACTGGAAACATGGAGACCATATCATGTTAGGAACCAAAACTTGAGAGAATGCTTGCTGGGCCAGGCAACATCTGCCAGGAGACAGTCATATTTCAGTCACTACAGAGCACTGGTGTTCTAAGAGAAGTGCCATTAGGAGACGGGGGCCCTTGGGAAGTATGTTGGTTAGCAGTATCTGTTCTGAACTCACCATTGTCTTTTTCACATATACTTCTTGACCTCGGGACAATCCAAAATCTGCTATTTTCGCTACGTAGTTTTCACCTACTAAAATGTTCCTGGCAGCCAGATCTCTGTGGATGAACTGAAATTTAAAAAAAGCAAGTATTTTCAGCATAAAACTTGCTTTTCCACTAACTTATGTTAGCACAAAGCCCTGGAGACAAGGTTAAGAAGAGAAGAAATAATAGTATGAAGGTTTTTAAAAGTCACCAGAATCCAGTTCCCTTAAAGTACCTCTCTAAAAGTCTCAGATAGCATATTCAGCCAAATGACCCCACCACATCCTGGGAGAAGCATTTAAGGGGGGGGCGGGAAGTACAGGTCATTAAACAATCTGATTCCAATGTAGTGCCTCTGCTACTGTGCATTATTTGGAGGCAAACCAAACTAAGATTTAAGGCAGATCACCAGATACATGTTATGAAATTTACTAGATGAATAAACTGTCAATATTGAGGATTGAATTGCATATTAATAGATGCAATATTAACAAAATAAAATTAAGGAGACTAAGAAGGAATTAAAGATGAAAGGTCGACAGAAAAATCCTGCAAATCGAAAGCCCTAATTACAGAGGAAATATGCCCAGAGCAGAGTCCTCAGGGCAAACCTGCTTTTGACTCAAGTAGTCCATGCCCCGGGCCACGTCTGCAGCAAAATGCAGCAGCTGCTGCGAGGACAGCGTAGAAGCGGTGCTGTTGGCGATGGCGAACGCAGGGTCGGTCTCTAGCACGCGGCTCTTGCGCAGGAAGTCTAGGAGGTTTCCGTGAGGGGCGTACTCGATGGCCAGGTACAAGTAACCTGTGGGGAAAGGACCAGTGCATTGCTGCAGCCGCAGCTAAACACCTGTGAGGTTCTGGATATGTACCATGGTCCTTGGCAACTGCTTACAAACTCCCTTCTGTCTAATAGAAACACACCCAGTGCTACCAAGCTGGTAATGCCGGGGACAGGAGGGACTAAGTGGCATCCTCCTGCAGTACTCTAAGGGGGCATCCTTCTCCCCGACTCTCCTCTCCATTCCTATAAATGTGGACTGATGTGAATGGAATTCCAGAAGTGCTTTCACCCACTGGGTGATCCTAGTAGAATGAGCTCAAAGCATCCTCTTCCACATGGAGGACACTTCTTCACACCACCTTAAGTATTCATAAATAATTACTATGGGCCAGGTACGTTACTACAGTCTGTCTCTAGCTTTTCTTAAGGGTATTAAAAACCATTAAAAGCACATAGTGGAAGGACACACAGCAGTAACATTCTCCTCGTCCTTCTACTCATCAGAACCCTAAGTCATCACATTGCTGATTGAGGCAACTGACCAGCGGAGTATCATTTCAAAAATTGTATTTTGCATAACAGAACCAGAAAACCCAAACTTTTAGGAAAAAATAAAATAGTTCCTGGAAAAAGGAATGGCCCATTATCCATTTTTTTTAATTCCAAAGATTTCCCACCCCTTCTCCCCCGCTTTTTTTCTTTAATAAAATCATTCCTCTTTAGAGTCAGTGAAAACTAAAGTGATTTTGCTGTTTTATTTTTTTAAGGAGGTTTTGTTTTGGTAAAGTTTAAATGTCAAATGAATTTGAACTTCAAAAATATTCTAAGAAATTGAAATTCTGACAAAAAAGAAATCTAACATTGAATTCTGTTGTGTTATCCGGAAAGAGAAATTCTACTATAACTATGCTTTCTTACATCTTTATTGAATTGTAAATTTTAGGAGTCAAAGAATTATGTGCTAATGTGATAGAGCAACAGTTTTTTTAAGATACATATTTTTCTGTTGTTAGTGTGATTTTTTTTCTCACTGCAATCCCATACTGATTATAGTTTTCAGGAAGCAGCTCAAAAATAAATATTACTTCATTATGTAACTCAGGGACATGATCTAGCTTCCAGAATTACACCCTTGTTGGATCATAAAATGATACATCATCAAAAGTACTCATTTTTATTTTAATAAATTGAGGAAATGGAAGTAGTCACTTTTCTATTGTTGATGTTTGTGCTCAAAGTCCACAAGAGATTGTCAAGTTTATAAATCACTGCATGGAGCTTTTCTGTGGGAGTAAACTTTTCCATGAGGAATTGAGTTTATACATTCAGAATTATAAACTCATGCAGGGTGAACTCAGATTTTTACTGTAACCTGCTCATTCATAGCTCATCACACACATCACAATAGCAAGGACTCAACATTCGAGTTCACAATGTAAGTTTGAAAGTGTTATATAGAATAGTTGTAAAGCTCCAATCTAATTGTACATGAAGGCCCTTTGGATAAAAGCAAAGAACCATCATATATAAGCTGCTTATTATTCTTATTATGTAATCTAAGCATCATCAGTTCTTTCATTTTACAGTACATTTTTGGCATTCATGGTGTTAACATTCAGAATACCAATTTCTTGGGCTCTAAGGAACAATGAAAAGGCAGACAAGAACCTGAGCATGCCACTCTTTCAGCTGGTGAAGGTGCCCCATTCCCCCCTTGTAATAATCGTAGTTGAGAACACCCCTAGGTTAGTGAGGATGGGGGCTGGTAGGAGCCATGGATAACTTTGGGCAGCAATAGCTTGACCACTGTAGAGGTCAAATGATCCAGCCTCAGCACCACCCCGCCAATAGATGGCAAACTGGCTTAGGAGAAGTGGGATTGACTGGTGCAGTTAACCCCACAGACTTTGTATTTCAGCTATAATCACCATATATATTTCTTTCTTGGCTTTGTGTCAGACTATCGGCTGACGCCTGGCAACCTGAAGAGTCTTTGGTTTACAAATTCTCGTTTCAGTGTGAACTATGAGTGCATTAGTAAGATCGAAATCCAGAGGAAGAGTAGATGGTCAAGAACCTTCCAGTCCAATTAAACCTGTCATTGCCTAAAGCACAGTGATTAAAACAAAACAAAACAAAAAACTCCAGAGGAACCACTACCAACCATGAGTCAGGATATCGAAACTAGACAAGAAAAAGGAAAAGGAGGAATATTTGTGGTTGAAATTGAAGAAGAACCTGAACTTGATATTGATTGCCTGGAAATGAGCATGAAAAGGACTGGAGTGAGTGTGGAGATGACCCTGATGTGAGAGAGAAGATTCCATCTAATCGAGAGAGTGCTAAGATTCTGGAAACAGGTGAAGCACAGTCATAAGTCAAAAAGATGACAAGCTGAAGTCATACGTAGTATTGTATTAACAATTCGACTGGTTAAATTTTCTCAACAAAGATTTACAATTTAAAAAAAGGCAAACCATGGCTCAATCCATTATTGGAACTAGAATTCAATTGGAACTGCAACTTAATAGGTAACCTTCTTAAGATTATTATCTTTCTCAGTTTCAGTATGGAATGGGCCTGTTTACAAAAAATAAAATAAAATAGTTTGGCAGGAAAAACAAGAAAAAAACACCTTACCTCGATGTTCACATGCTCCCAAGAGATTGATGATGTTTGGATGATGTCCAAGTTTACAAAGCACCTCCAGTTCTCCTGCAAAGTCCCTGTGGTCATCTTTGGAGGCATATTCTGGGAAGGAAGTCAAGGGTTGTGATCCCTCTTTAAACCTTTTCCAACACAACTGTTCCCTCCTGCTCCTCAGGACCTTCAGGTGCCCTCAGCCACCATCAAGCTGGAAAACTGTACCCAAAGAGACTGCTCTAAAACAGAGCTTCTCAGCCTTAGTGCTGCTGGGGGCTGTCTTGTGCATTGCAGGATGTGTAGCAGCACCGCTGACCTCTACCCACTGGATACCAGAAGCCCAACCAAAAATGTACAAGGCATGGCCAAATGTCACCCAGGGGACAAAATTGCACCTGGATGAGAACCATCACTCCAAAGTTTTCTTGTTTGACCCTGAAATACTCAATGAAATGACTCAGAGGTGGAGCTTCCCCAATGTTTAGATTTTAGCTCTTCCAGCTAAATCTGCCATCCAGAGACAAAAAGCTAAGGAAGAGAATCAAAGTTCTGGTGAAACATGGCCAATAATGCACTTGTCTTACTTTAATCATGTTAACTTAACTTTTTAACAAACCAGGCTTGCTAAACAAATCAAATCCCAGTGACATTTTATAGGTACTCCTTTAGTCAGAAAACTGGGTTGCATTTTTTTTTCCTATTCTATTCTTTTTGCCCTTTCTCTCCAAGGCACTTTGGCCAGAGGAAGAGCCACCAGCATGGCTGGTGCATGAACTGACCAATCAGTCTTGAGTGAAAGATAGGTTGCTAATACTGATTTTGGAAAAATAACATTGTAGGGGAGGGGGAGATGAGGTACAGGTGGCTGTGTGCATGGTCAAACTGCTGAGAAATGCAGGGACATCTTAGGTGGGCTAGTGGTACCTATAAGACTGACAGGAAATTCCAAATTCAGTGTCCTGTTCACAGCAACAGGAACCTCACTGTGGCTTGGGTCCTGAAGGTCAATGTCTTAGGAAAATTTTGGTCTTACTTCAGTACATCCTTGGATGCATTGCTCCTTCTGTCTTGTTAAGCTATTTTACCTCTTCACATGGCACAAGATGGAAAATCGGGCTTGGGTCAGATCCCAGTACAAACTGACTTCATAAGATTCTATTACTGTCTCCTCTCACCATTTACACAGCTTCCCCAAATTCCGCATGATGAAAAGAACAGAAGAGAGATTTCTGGCTATTAAGTTTTTGTTGTTTTTTTTTTTTACATGTTTGCATTTTTAAAAGAAATACATTACTATCTCTAAGCATAGGTAACGTTTTGTTTCCTGATGTGGTCTTCTTAACAATGCAGAAAGCAGATGATTTAAAAAGCTTTAGCGTTAATTCTCATCTTAGGTTCCATACTGCAGTCTAAAAGAAGGAAAAGCCATCAGGGATCTTAGAGAGCCCCTGAGGTGGAACTGCACAATGCCACAGTTAATCACATTCTCTGCTCTAAGGGACCACTTTTTGGGCACACAGGCTGTAAAATCAATAGGCAGCTTCACAGTTAAGGCCTGCAGAAACTGCCACTTCACTCAGAAGGCAGCTGTGCTGCCAGTAAGCCAGGTATTCTGCTTCCTCAATATTTATTATCCCTACTTATTAAATAAGTAGGTACCAAGCAGTTTCGAGATGAACACAGTTGGAAGGATTTAGTTCATATTACTTTAGATCAGTGATTTTTAAACTTGCATATGCAGAAGAAGTTGGTAGGGGTTTACTAGGGATTGAATCCAGAGACCCTCTCCACCACTGGGCTGCATCCCCAGTCCTTTTTGGTTTTTATTTCGACACAAGTTTTCCAGGCTGGCCTCCACCTTGCAATCCTCCTCTCTCAGCCTCCTAAATCACTGAGATTACAGGCATGCACCACCGTGCCTGGCTGTAAGAACTATTGAGTAAGCCTATTTAGAACAGGGAGTCTCATATACCACCCCAGACATGTGAATGCAGAACTGGGTGTGGGGAAATCCATCTGGATGCATTTCTGACAATGTCTCCAGAAATTTTGGTGCAGAAAACCCACAGAGATTGTTATTCAAAAAGTATAGTTTCCAAATAAACAGGATCAGCATCACTTGGGAATTTTAAGATCCAAATTCTCTGTCCCCACCCCAGATGCAACCCAACAGTTTTTTGTTTATTTGTTTGTTTTGTTTTTTGTATTTGTCTTTGTTCTTGTGGAAGTCAGGATTGAACCCAATGGCACTCTACTCAGCTACATCTTCAACCTTTTTTATTTTTTGAGATAGGGTGTCACTAAGTTGCTAAGGCTGGACTTGAACTTGGAATCCTCCCATCTGTCTCCTGAATTACTAAAATTATAGCCATGCACCCCTGCAATTGGCCCAACAGTGATTTTAAATAAACCTTCCAGGTGATTCTGATGCATGCTCAATTTTGAAACTACTCCATTTTGACAAATAATGATGCTCCCCCAAAGTTAGCAGAATATGACAGAGAATCAGTGTTTCCAAATTCCCGGGAATCATGACATTGGTGTCGAATGACTCCTAACTTCACATCTGCCTCCTGATGCTATCACAGGCTGCATCTCGAAGGAAGCATCATCTTCAGCTGCACACTGCAGGCACAGCTGACAGCAGGCCAAAAAAAAAAAAAATGTAAGGCCATAGCGGAAAGACTTCAACAGGAAATCCAGTTGTCTCCCCACCCTGTTGAAATGCTGACTATGTAACCACTGACCTTTCATTCTCTTGATGGCAGCGTCCATCCGTAACCCATCCTTCTTGATGCGCGCTTTAAGGACCTGGCCAAAGTTGCCCTCCCCAATCACATCTTGAAATTTGATGTCATTCCAGTCAAGCACTGGATAAATTGTGGGATCTGGGTTGTTTTTGGCCTTCCTGTTCAGGGCCAGAGTTCCTGAGTTGAACTGCACAGCTGGTTCTTCCCTCTGGAAAAATAATTTTTTTTATTGTTTTTGTATTATTCTAAGGTGAATGCCTTCTGATTTGAAGCCACACCGTGTGAAAAAAGAAAACGCATATCTAATTCTAGAATGGAAGTGGAAACAGGTTTCATCTCACAGTTCACTCTGAAGAACCCAGTTTACGTCTGAGTCTCAATTAGCCATGCCTGAAAAGGTCAAGGAAGAACAGAATGGCTATGTATGCCATGTTTGCCATGGGTTGTTCATTTCCAATTTGGTCATTCTTGAGTTTTCTACTCTGCTTTGCAATGAGTGTTCAGTTCTGGTGTGGAAATAACTTGGGAATCCCACATGGAGCAGGCACTGAATGTGAGAGCCCTAGCATCATCTTGGTCCTGGTCCATACTTGGCACTCTCATTTTCTCCTATCAAAAACTTTAGCATCTCTTACACCCCAGGATGGCTATGGTTACAGCAAAACCCAGCGTGGTATCTTTGTTCTCCTGAATCCAAATGGCTCCTGACAATATCTTGATACTGATATCCTGACAAGCTCCAGAGCTCCACCTCCTTGGTCCTTCCTTTTCAGTGACAGCTGGAGTTAAGTCAGCCGTGACATGGAGTCAGACAATGCAGTTCCCCTGACCTTCATGGAGGAGAACCTTGGGGACTCCAACCCATGAAGGAATACCTCATTTCACACATGTCATTATACTCGTTTTATATACAGAATTGATAAAGTCAGGTACAAAGTAATTTGACATGACAGAGCTTGATATCATAAAGTAGAGAAATGTCCAGGTTTTAGTATACAAAAAAAAAAAAAAAAAGATTCTTGTGGAATGGCTATTGGTAAAGTATGATCTTGCAGACCTTTGCTACAGGTCAAAATTCCTAGATAAATAACAAGGCAGCGGCACCCAGTGCCACAAACTGAGTGCAGGCTGAGTGTTCACAGGAATGGGAAGCACACAGGCATGTACGATTGTTATACATGTGAGGGATGATGGGATTGAGGGGTACGTTAGAAGAGGGAATGGGAATCAAGAATAGGGAGACCTGTCTAGGTCAGCACATCATTTCCTCTCACACTGGGTAAGGTCTGGTTACTCTCATGCCCTTCCTTACCCAGAATGCTCAATTCATTCTACTGCAAGATTGTTCCCTGAAGTAACTTATCACCAGAATGATCACACCTCTCATTTTAAGGAGTAGAGAGCAGCTCTGTTTCAGGCCTGTTTTCCTACATAATAAAGAACACCCTTTTTACTCTCAATATTGTTCCAGTTTGAACAAGATGTATACAGTAAGGTTACCTCCATCCCATTTGATAATGGAAGCCAAAGAGAAAATGAGACTCGCCTAGGGGAATTATATACTTTGCAAGTAAGTCTCCTGGTCCACATTTTTAAAGTGAAGGTTCTGTCTACATGTGGACTTGCACTTATTAACTAGTAAGATGATGACACACTACCACGTTTTGGAAGGCTTGGGCCATTCTCCTTTGGACGTTCGCCTTCTTCAGTTGCAGCATGATCAGAAAGGCCAACAGCACCGTCAGGCAGGTCATTCCAGCAGAGCCAAGGATGGCTATAAGCAGCATCTTCCCTCCTCCCAGGTCTGCTGGGGCTGTGCAGGGGAAGAGAAGTGAAGCAGATGGGTCAGGTAGGCCAACACTGTGGGAGAAGACACCGTGTAATGGGAGTGCAGCAAGCCCTGCCACGAACCTACTGTGACCTTGGGCTGCTCATTTATTTTCTGAAATTTAGAGGAGATGAGTCGGACTCACAAGGTTGTTATAAGATCTTTTATCTAAAATATGCTTTTGAAAAGGCAATATGCTCACCATTAGTTATTTGTTCAACTTTTAATTCCAAGTAGGGTCACAAGAGGATGAACATTATTGAAAAGCAGTGAGAATGACTAACTAGATGAAGGCCCCCAAACCTCCCTGCACCTCAATCCCCCCACCCAGGATGCTTTAATGTTCTATGATGCTAAGAGCTGAGTGTGTAAGATATTTAGTTTTCTTCTGTCTTTCCTTGTTTTAAAGAGCTAATAGAAAACACTGGGTGATACCCAAGGGCAGGAGGAGGGAAAGATGGTAGAAGGGATAAGAAAAAAAAAATTCAACTTTAGGCTCAGGTCAAAATAAGCTATTAAGGACTTATCTAATACTTCTACTTCTTTCCCTTATTTAAATGTGATTAAACTCAACATATTTTGTTATTAATAACAGAACATAGATCATGATCCCACTTCATGAAATATTTCTCTGTGCTCATCTTCCTCTGTCTATGTAGTGTACATGCAAAGACATCTAGAATGGTGAGGATATTTTTTGTTGTGTTTTGTTTTTAAATGTCTTTTCTTTGTATTTTATGTATAGCTTGGATTTAATATCAATAGATATTTTACCAAAATACAGTAATTATAAAAATGAGGCATTTATTAAGAATGTGATCTGAAAACTACAATGCATCATTCCTTGGACATTTCAAAATTGCTCCAGAATCAAAAATGGAAACACACCTTCTTTTGTATCTTAGGTAAACCTTCAAGAGAACCAGGAAATTTTTAGTGCTATAAGACTTTCTGTGAAAACAGATTAACCCAAATTGTAAATTTGTAAAAATCACCTTTCCCTCTGAAATCCTACTGTCTACCTCCCTTGCACACATTATACACTGCAGAGGACTAGGAGGCGCCATGTGCACAGACTTGAAGGAGACCCTCAGTTGCAGCCTCTTCCACTTGGGGGCTCTGCTTCTTGTGATGACATTCAACACTCACAATCAGTGACACAGTGTGCTGGGCACTCTGGGAGGATCTCTATCAATCTCAAAGAGCTTGCCCTCCCCAAAGTTGGGTGAGGTTGGAGGGGGACATGAGGACCTAATAACCTGGATTAAAAGAGTAGAAGAAACTCAGAATAGCATAGTATTATCCAAGCTAACAGGAGAGTTCATTTTGGAAAAAAAAAAAAAAAAAAAAAAAAGAATGGAACATAGTTCTTGGAACCTCCCACTGAGGTGCCCAAATCAATCCATCTTCCACAGGCAGGTTCCTCACTCTTCTTTCACCACAGAATCAAAATTCTTATTCCTCAGAGTCTTCTTGTTAGATGGGGTATGACATTAAGCTAATCTGTTTCAAGGTTTAATAAAAGAATAGAGACCAACAGGAATCCTTCACTGAGGTACTTTGATTTTAAGGACCTACATAGTGATGATAAAACCTATTAGGACAAATGAATTATGACATATGTATGGGGTGAATATCTTAAAACATTGCAATTTTTCTAATACTGTCCAAAACTAACCCTTTGTAAATACCTATCCACTCCACCAACCTTGAGACTCTGGGAGGGTCATCAGCTCATGGGAAAAGGACGGGTTGCTTGACCCTATGTTGTTCTCAGCAAAGATGTCCACCTGGTATGCCGTTTCAGGCTCCAGGCCCTTGAGTTGGTACTGAGTGATGGTGGCATTCTTGATCTTCACATCGATGTGCTGGTCTTCATTCTTGCCCTGAACCTTGTAACGGATGATAACGGAAGAAATAGAATAGCCATCCAGTATTGTCCAAGAAATCACAGCCGTGGAATCTGTGATGTTGGAGATCTTGATGTTTTCTGGTTGAGGAGGGAGAACTGGAAATTCAAAAAAGAATTAAGATATACTACCGTCTCTTGGATTATCATGCTTTTGAGAATGGGCTCACATCATCTCATAAACCATGAATGGCAAATGCATGCTTTCTCAGATGGTCATTCCAACCCACTGGTAGTGGCACTGGACCCCATGCAGCCTGGGAAGACTGGCACACACAGGGAAATTGCAGAACACCTGTCACATACTTGTCTTACACTAGTTGAAGGCCTCAGAAATTCTGTTACTCCATAGACTGTTCTTGATGTGGGGAAGAATGAAAAGTTTAGGTGAGCCAATGTTTATAGAGTGTTTACAAAGTACCAGGCATCATTCTAGATCCCTCTATGTATTTACTCATTTCCTCTTCCTTACAATCTTACTATTAAATACTCAGTCATAGAGACATTAAGTGACTCAGCCAGGGTCACACTGCTATTAAGTAGAAGTAGGATTCAATTCTGTTGATCAGACTCTGTTGTCTATAGTCTTATACTGTGTATCACACGGCCTCTGATTCAGATTCAGTGGGTCTGGGACTGATATCTGCGTTTTCGAAGGTTCCTCAGATGAATCTTTGCTATCAATTCATTTATGGAACAGAAGGCAAGTCTGTGTATACATAAGAAAATATGCTAAGCTCTTAGTAGACAAAGTGCTACAGGGATTTGGGGAAAAGTCAGGGCCACAGGCAGGGCAAGAAAGAGAAGCTTTGAGGTTTCCAGGTTTGAATCTGACATGCACAGAATGATCCCTGAACCTCGCTCCAACTCCTTTTCTAAAGAGCATGGCTACAAGGGAGGTTAGGCCGATTGGAATGTGCTTCCACGTTTAGCTCCTGAGAACCACACCAGAGGTACAGAGGTGATGCTGATATTTTTTATTAGAATTTTAGAAACGAGAAAACTGACTTCATATTTAAGGGAGAGAGGGTTGGGGAAGGAAAGATAGTGGACTGAGATAGACAGTATTACCCTGTGTAAATGTATGATTACATAAATGGTGTGAATCTACATTGTGTACAACCACAGAAATGAAAAGTTGTAACCCATTTGTGTACAATGAATCAAAATGCATTCTGTAAAAATAAAAATTAAAAAAAAATAATTAAGGGATTTGCCCTGGTGTCTTAATTAGCAATTAGTAGACTTATGCTGTTTCACTCCATATATCATTGTCTTTCCATATGAAGGTTATGCTTATAAGCAAATTAGAACCTTTGAGAAGTGTCCTGAGCCATTTTATTACTACCCTGAACTCTCAGAGATTCTTCATTCTAAGTTTCCTGTTTCTATTGATTCTCCATGTCATACTCCTTAGGTAACTGTGGCAATTTATGAGAATTAGATATTGGATTTTGGGCCTTTCATTCTGATTGTTATTCTCTTTGTCTAACAGATGATAAATTACCCAAAGTCACAATTAATCAACAGTCTGCTGAACTTCCTTTGTATCCAGTAGTGAGCTTTTTGGATATTTTTTACAAAAATATAAAATAAGCTTCCTTCCCACAAGAAGATTACAGAGTAATGGAAATATGAACATTTCTACATTTCTATGAACACATGTTTAATATTTGTATAGTTGTACCTCGAAAAATTCAACTTCATAAACAGGTTGTCTTCTGACCACAAAAATAATTGGTGTCTTGCTGACATCTGTTAGAAGAATAATGAATATAATTTTGTTGCCAATTAAAAATCATGAATTTATATCTGTCAATTTATCTGTTTTGTATCTGAAAGGAGTTATCCTCCGAGATAACTCAATGGACCTCTGATTTAGAGTCAATGAACCTGGGACCAGCATCTCCATCTCAGCAGATTCCCCAGATGAGTCCAAAGTAGATTATAATACTTAAGGGAATACTAATCAGACCTTAAGTAATTGTGAAATGTGATATCACCACTGAAAGAACTTCTCCAAGACCCAAACTTATTTTGAAGCTATTGGTTACCAATTCAGAGACAAATGGGTAGCATGGTTGAAAGGACCAAGGACAGCAGGGAAGGAGGTAGAAAGGAGAGAGAGGAGGAAGAAAGGAAAAGAAGGGGGAGGAGGAAAATAAATGGGAATATGACTTAGAATACTACTTTCAGTGATCCTATGATTAATAGTGCATAATCCTAATGAGGATAAAATTTGTGTAGAATAGTAAATTAGCATAAGATGATTTTATAAAAGAGTATAGTAATTCACCATACAGTTATCAAAACATTTTACAAATATAAGTTAATTTAAACAAGCTGGAAATGATACAGGAACCAACATTGATAAATGGAAGAGAAGAGAAAGCCCAGTAGATTCACAGTGAATGTGAAAATTTGGGATATGATACAGAAAACATCACAAATCACTAGGGGGACTATTCAATATGTGGCATTGGGACCATATGTGAATCAATAAGATCAAAATAAAAAATATCAAAGTACACTGTGTACCCTCAAATTATATTCATATGAGTTAAGGACCTAAATATGTAAAACAAAACACAGGAACTACTAGAAAAAATACAAGGAATATACTTATGACTTGAAAAAAAAAAACAACTCAAAATGTACAATGTACAGGCAAATATTGGCGGACCTGAGTACATCAAAATATAAAGGGTCTATGGGTTAAAAGACATCACACACAAGGTTAAAATAAAATGATTAGAAAAATATATTAGCAATGCATATAACAAGATGATATGCAGATTATCTTTCCTACTGCTTGGTAAAAATATATAATCTACAGCAAATGGGCAAATTACATCCACAAGTATATTTTTTAAAAAACACACAAATGACCCATGCAAATAAGAAAAGGTGCTTGACCTTCCTAGTTATCAAGGAGAAAAAAACTGGAATTAAAAATGGGCTTTCTTTTTTGCTTTTATGATTGGCAAAACTGAAAAGGTCTGACAGTATCAAGTGATACAAACATAAGGGAACCATGTAGATACAGAGATGTGAATACAGTACCCTCACACTCTGGGACACAGTACACGCTGAGTGGCCACCTTAGAGAAGCATTGCCCACGAGTTTCACTTCTGGACAAGTTCCCTAGAAAAGCTCCCCCTCTGCACATGGAGATATGAATAAGGATGGCAGTTGCATTTTTGTTTGTGACAGTAAAACAATGAAAACAACCAGAATAGCCATCTCAAAGGGACTAAATGACATGGTATATTCACAACATGGAATATTATATAGAAGTGTATAAGGAATATATCAGATCTAAATAAATGAACAGATAAAAATCATTTTTATTAAGAAAAAGATGAATGGTCCTGTATGCATATATACACTTCTGGTTCTCTATATGTTAATATTATAGAACAATGAATGGAAAGACAAAAAACTCATACTTTTGCTTGTCTCTGCAGAGAGGGGAATAGAAACAGAGATGACAGTCAAAGGGGATTTTAATGTGTCTGTATTGTGTTATCACTTCAAGTCAACAAAAAATGCTAAAAGCAAACATGACAAAGTACTATTGTTAATCTGGATAGTGAATGTTTGTTGTGTCTCTGCACTATTGTGTAACTTCTGAATTTCACACAATGAACACACACACAAATCCCTAAACACCAGCAAAATAGCTCAGACTTTCAAGAGTCACTGACATGAAAGAGTGGCTGGAGAAACACTGAGCCAGCTTGCACACCTGTTAATGAGGAAGCAGAGAACCAGCTGCAGAAAAGCCTCGGACTTTGGGGATTGACACGGGGCCACAAGACCCTGATTTATTGTAGTATTTTACCCAAGAAGTATCTCTTCTTTCCTAGACCTCCAAAATGATTCATTGAAGCAAAACAGAACTCACTGCTTAAATGATGAAAAAACTTGCAATACTAGGAAGAAACCCCAAAGTTCCAACTAATTTTAAATAACCAATCTGAAATATAGAAAAGTTATAACTATAGAATACTTTGAAAGAAACTTGGTTTTAGTGCTGTCAGATACATATATTTTAACTCCAAGAACTGTGTTTTGAAAAGTTTTCAAACAAAGTTGTTTAGCTTTTAAGATTAGGAAAGACTCGTCCCTCATTAATGGGTATCCATGTACGCACAGCTGATTAAACAAGTCCTAGAAAACTTTATTCATGTTACTAATCTACTTAATAAACAACTCCTTAACATGGAGGGGTGAATTTAGCACAGTCCCACCTGTATCATTGAAAATCCTAATTAGACTTTCTTCTGTATTACAGGTTATTAAAATGACTAGGTGAATAGTAATTGGCCTTCACTAACAAATGCCTTTTGTAATTTTTAAGAACAGTCTTGAAGTGACAGAAGCTAAGTCCCAATGGCGGTAGCTGAGTGCTGTTCAGGTACAGCTGGAGCAGCATAAGTGACTTACTGTCGCTGAGGGTCCACGCAGTGAGATCTTCACTCCATTCCCCCTGGGCCTTGGTGTTGACTCTGGCCCGGACTATGTACTGCTCTCTGGGGTGTAAGTTGTTGAGTAGCACTGAGGTCAAGTTGCCTGGCACTTTAATATTCTGCTGATCACTTTTTATTTGCACAGACCTCCTTTCCACTTCCACATAGAAGTCATCTTCTGAGCTTGGAAATATTGGTTGCCAGGTCAAATTTAGTGTGGTCTGACTTTTTGGTAGAAGACTGAGTCCTCGTGGGGGAGGGAGTCCTAGGAGAAACCAGAAAGATTATTTTTTACAAAGCACAGAAGTTATGACATCCCCAAAGGACACCTTGAAAGAATAACTGACTTCTAGAACAATGTAAGAACTTCACACACTGTTAAAAAAGCACAAGCTAGCAACCATATACTTGTTTTTCTGCGAAAATAACAAATCTTTAAAATAATTTCAATATGTAGTTTGAGTAATTTTAATAAGGGAGTACAACCCCATTTGAGAACTTGGGGATATTTCTTCAAGAGCCTTAAAAATGTCTGACTGAAGAAATAAATCCTGAAGATATATTCCCAAGGAAGAGGAGAAACTATGTGCATGGAGATGTTCATTATGACATTATTCATGACAGAAAACAATTGGAAAAATTCAATATTCAAAATAGGGAAGTTCTTTAATGAATTATACTATAGCCATCAATAGATAAGTAATAGATAAGTATGGAAGACTAGTAAAAATGTACATAGCGCATGAGTTTAAAAAAAACTGCAACTTGGTAAAATTCATCTAAAATTGATGAAGAACAGGAGAGAAATTGTTAAAAATTAAAACAGTGGGTTTTCTTAGGTTGTAGGATTGCGAGTATTTAGTGTTTTTTACCAATTTGAGAAATATATTTTAAAGCTGTTTCAGGGTTACTTCTCCTAAGCAAGGGAAATTTCAGACATTGTAGGAGCTGTGGTAGCAGGGTCACTCCTTGCCCTGCTCTGGTCACATCCAGATATCAGTTATGCCAGGTGAGACAGTTCACACCTGTAGTCCCTGTAACTTGGGAGCCTGAGGCAGAAAGATCACAAGTTCAAGGCCAACCTCAGAAACTTAATGAGGCCCTCAGTAACTTATTGAGACCCTGCCTCAAAATAAAAAAAATAAAAGCAGCTGGAGATGTAGCTTAGTAGTAAAGCACCCTAGAGCCACACACACACATTCAGCTATAACCACACACTGCCAGAGTTACCCACATGAACCTGTGACCAAAGAGGTAGCTGAATGGAAACACTATGGATTTTAAAATCAGAGAGCGGGAGCAAGCCACTTCAGTTTCATGACCTGGTGCAAATTCACAACCCCTCCAAGTTAACATGAAAAGCAGCACCAAAATACTCTCTTCCAGACTCAGGAAGAAAAAATGAGATAATGGATGTGAAAATGCTTGGAAGGTATTGGAGGTTTTATTAATATTACTTCTCTCCCTTCCTCCTTTCTTCTTTCACCATCTTATCTTGTGTCAATGAACAAAGGAGGAATCTGTGGTTTCAGTTAATAATAGTAACTAATGTACAAATTCCAGATACAAATTCCTTTCAAAGCAGGATGGGTATCCCCTCATTCGTGCATTCTCAGCGGCAATGTTGCCACCCCGAGGGGGCATAAATTGGTTCTTAACAGCATAAGAAAATTTTAGATTATGACAGTGGTTCATAAAGGGTCACAAAAAGATGGATACTATCATGGCATTAAAATGTCACAGGTAGAGATGAGGTCTATTAGGCCAAAAATATCTTTAAAAAGCTCCTTAGGGGGTGATTTTTGTTTTTAAAATTAGGTTAAGAAACACTGCTCTAACTCTTGGTTACAGGTAAGAGGAAGAGGCTCTTTTCATTGAGCCACAAATCACACCAGCCATGCTGACTGCCCTTGAACTAGTGCGAGCCAGCACCCAGGCATGCACTTGTACCTTTAGCATCATGCTAAAGGTCTTTTTGATTCTTTCTCTAAAATCCAAAGTCAACCACCCAGAATGGTTAGGCAGGCTTACAATGGCAAAGCGGCATGAAGAGATGATGTTTTGGAGAACACACGTGAGCCCCCCAAGCTCGTGTCTCACAGAGGAGACGCTGGACAAATACAGATACTTCCCTTTCCCCTTCCCTTGAAGAACATGGCAGCCCTTCCCCAAGCCCTGTCTGCCCTTTCTCCAATGTGTTGAGAATGTGTTTTCTTCCCTCCTCTGCTGGTCTCCCTGGCCTTCACCACCTCACTCAACACACATAAACACTGCAGCTTTCAGATGAATTAAAAACCGGCATCAGCAAATTCAGATGGGAAAAGGAGAACCTTCAAGAACTCCCTTCCCGTCCAGCCCTGAGAAGTACTTTGAAGTATTCCAAGAGACCTCTAAATACATCCTGGTTGGAACATATTCTGAGGGCTATACAGCGCGAGTCTGTGAAGGTTTTGTGTTCTGTTCCATAAATACTGCCCATCTGAATCAGATTAGGACCTTCTCCTTCAGATTCATCAAGAGAATTAACCACCATTTGCCTTTTGGCAGCACCCTGATGACACATTTGGGGTTCCTTTGATTTCAGTCATGGGGATCCCTTTCTCTTCTAATTTACATACCCTTTCTAGTATTATTTTTTGCTTTTACAACCTGATGGGTTCCCAGGAAGCCAGTTCTTACTTGTGTGATACCTCTCTAAGCCCAGAGTAGCTTTTGTGTCTCATGTGGTTCTTTAAGGATGCTGCTGGTCAGATGAGACTGGTGGGTAGTGAGAGGGGAACTGTCTCTATTGGGGTGCACAATCCCCCCATAAGAGCGAGGTATTCTTCCTAGTTCTCTCACTAAATCATTCCATATCTTCCTGCCTTTAGTAAGTGGACCCAAAAAAAAAAAAAAAATGAAATAAGGAAATGGCAACTTTGGGCTCATAGGTAAAAATAACAAAAGGATATGAAGTCTGATGATCTAGTACAGTATGTGATTCATAAGACACATCATCACAGGCAAATCATTAACCACTCTGAAACTCTACCTTTCCATCTATAAAGCGAGGAAGATGATCATTTTTACCCTACAAGATGTGTGAATTAGATATATATGAGTCTGAAACCATAAAGAATTGACCAGGAGAGAGTGGGATAATGATTATATACAGTGAATAAATCAAAGGTCCAGAAAAGAGAATTTTACAGAGGATCACTCTGGTGCTTCAGGCGAGGGCCCCTGGTGGCAGAAAGCTGCACCCCAGGTAGTGTCCAAAAGGTTGCAAAATAGCATCAAGAGCTTCTCCATTAATCCAGTGGAAGGTAATATTGACAAATCAAGAAATATCTCTACACAAAGTATCTAGAACATGTAGACCCAGGATCAGCAATATTAAACATCACTTGAGAATTTATTAGAGATGCAAATTATTGAACCCCAGCCCCACCCCACCCCAAAACATGGAATCAGAAACTCTGGGGATGGGGCCCAGCAGTCCATTGTAACAAACTCTCCAGGCAATTCTAATGGACACTGTTTGGGGACCACTGATTTAGCAACATGGAGGCAAATACTGTAAGAAATAGTTTAAGGAGATAAAACTGGCTGCCTATAGGAGGCAGGTCTGGGAAGTGGAGGGGAAAACCATGGCTGTTCTTTAGATAAAAGCCTTTCATTCTATTTGAAGTTTTAATCATGTGTATGAACACTTTGAAAAGTTAGAAATTCGTTCTTAAAATAAACAAACTGGGATTTCTGAAGTATGTCTATGGCAGAAGCCTGGCCTGGACCCTTAAGATGGAAACAGGAAGCTGGTGGTGAAATACAGGAGCTGAGGCTCAGCACAGTTGCTGCTAAGTAAATCTCAAGTCCTAAGGGATGTCCCTGCCTTCCTGAAGATTCATCTGCTTCCTTTTCTGTCCCTGTGGATGGCTGCAGACCCCCTCCCCCAGGGAGACAGACCAGGAGTCCAGCCCAAATAAAGGCACTGTTTGGCTTGAAGTTGCCAGCCTTCCTGTCACTTTCCCACCCATTCAAAAGCAAACTCCGTCCACCTCCATCCCCACCCACCCACTCACCCACCACCACCCTTCCTGGTCTTCCTTCCTCTTTCCCTTTCCTCCCCCTCCCACCCGGCTCATGAATAAATGCCTGTTGGCTTCAACTGACCGATAGAAGCTGTTGTGAACCGTCTCACGGGTCCAGGATGCCCTTCCCCGCCCTCTCCGCGACGGACCAGCTGCACACACAGCTCGTACTCTGTTCGAGGTTCCAAATAGTTGAGTGTAACAATCTCATTTGTCACTGAGAAGAGGAAAAATCCAGGAAACTTCAGTTTGCATTCTGTTAAATTATTTAAACTTGGGAGGTTATTATTGCAATGTAAAATAAATCTAAAATTTCAAAAAGGCAATATCTGGGTGAAATAGATAATTCTATCCTCAAGGCCTCACTTTTTCAGAATAAGGAAAATTAGACTTTTGAAAAAATGTTTGCAGGTCACACTGTGTCATGACCACATGTATCTCTGTGCCATCTGCACATTTTCTGCACAAGACCTTACAAATCTATATGAGACATCATATTTAGGAGGGAAACTCAATTAGAATAATTTTATTTCTACTGTTTAAGTCCATATGCTGATTATAATCAAGTTATTGAACAAAAAAAGACTCTTTGAGGGTATGCTCAATATGACCAGACAACCAACTTGTAATAGTCACATCACTATAATGAAGGGTTCTGAAGTCCCTTGAAAATAGGGAATTATTTTCAAACAGCGTTTTCTCCTTAGCTGTTTGCTTTAGCCAGCCTTTGTATCTCCATGGACATTTCAAAGGTAAATTTTTTTTCTTTACCTTATGATAAATTCCTAACTGGCAAGGGGGGAAATGGACTGTGTTTAACAGTTCTTAGAAGGCTACTTTATGGATGTTCACTTACAGAAAAAGCTGATGGCTTATTACCACCACATGACAAAATGGGCCTGGCCACAGATGTTGGAAACAGCAACCTAGCAAATCAGCTCAACATCCCTAAGAGTCCAGATTTTATCTGAATCTACAGTAGAACATGAAAAGCTCAGTAATAACATTGGGACTTCATTCAGTGTACCTGGGTGGTCAGCAGCATTACTGAAATCCAAACCCTCCTTTACTTTTTTTTTAATAACTTTCTCAATTATCTACATACAGTAGATACAGGATCATTTTTAGGATATCTTGGGCAAATTAAGATGAAATAATAGTGGAAGGATACATTTTTCCTACAAGGAGCATAGTGGCAGATCTGTCTGAGATAGTTTAATTAGAGCAGTTTGGTCAATTAATATAGCTATTTTATTTTCATTTTTAAATTACAATTTTACATCATCATGCAAATAGAATTGAAATCTGTATTTCAAGATAAACTTAACGTTAGGAACTTTTGACATTTTGTCACATTTTGCTGAATTTTTTTTTCTTTCAGGAAGTTGGGAGAGAGTCATAGATTTCTTTTTGACCACATGTCCTCCTTCCCCCACCCCAGTCCTACTTGCCATAGCCCAAACTTTTCAGGTTCAAAATCCTGAACCTGAATTCCTATGTTAGGAGTCTGCAAGACTGGGCAAGAAAACAAAAGAGAAAAAGAATAAATGACTTGACAAGATACGAAGAATCACCCCTAGGATTTAGGCAAAGTAGGTCTGCCTTTCCAGCAGACCCCAGACTTCCTGTTCCCACATCATGGTGTAAACACATGTTTTCACCATGACCAGGCAAGATAGAGTACAGAACTGGATATCCAGAGAGGCCCAGACAGGAAATACTGACCTAGATATTTACGCATAATGCAGGTGGGCTCTATGTCCCTAGTATACATAGACTTCCAAAAAGTCAGTCCCAGAACTCAGAAGGCCCCACACATTCTCCTGAATATTCTGAAATGGAGTGGAGGGTTAAGACAAGGAGAAGGGGATTTCTATATTTCCTGATGTCATATCCCTGGAGCCCCTCCTGTGCAAATCCTTACCTTGAATGTGTCTCCAAGCCTCATAATGATTAACAGGTTTATACAGAAGTTTCTTGGATTTGATTGGTCCATCTCCAAAATAAGGCTCAGAGCTGATGTTGATGACAGCAAAGTTATGTCCGGTGTCAATCACACTCGGTGCATTCAGAGGCTTTGGAAGAACTAAATAAAGTTTCGGCAATCAGATTAGTCCTTAGGCTTTGGAGTTTTGTTGTTTTGAGGGGAGGTAGAGGACGAAAGATTTACATTTCCAAGTCCTTTTGGAGTTCTCTGCTCAGATTCAATACAATCAATTACCTGCTCTCTGAGCTCTCTGCTTTGATCTTGTTCCTCCCAATCATTATCCAAAAAATGCTTTCTTAAAATACCCCTCTGCTCACACTCCTTTAGTGGATTCTCCTTACGCAGAGGATTAAAATCAAAATCTGCACCATGATCTGCCAGGCCTTGCATAATTGCTCAGTCTACTCCCTAGCCTCCTCTTCCTTCATCCAGTACCCTCTAGTCCCACTCACCTTTTAGTTCATTCAACTGACAAAGCACCAAGTTTCATTCCCTCTCAGCTTCTTTGTTGATGTCTTGCAAGGAATGCTCCACCTCCTATTATTCTCCCAGTTAACTATTACTGAACATTCACCTCTTAGCTCTGATGTGGCTTCATCACAAGGGACTGTCCCAGAACCTCGATTAGGACCCAGTGTTGTATCCTCAGAGAACCTCCACTTTTCTTTCCTTGTAATTTTCTGAGTTAATTATTCTAAGTTACTGTGATTATTTTATTGGTCTTCCTACCAGATCACGTATTCATTCACTCACTCATGTATATGTTCTTTTTTTCTGTTTAACATAGCACAGACTTATTATTTTACAGTTGTGGAGGTCAGGAATCAGACATGAGTCTGACTGGACTACCATGGAGGTATTGCAAGGCCGTGTTCCTTTCTGAAGGCTCAAGAGCAGAACCTACTAGAGACCACCCGCCTTCCTTGGCTCAAAGTCTCTTCCTCACCTTCAAAGTCAACAAGGCCAGGTCTCTGTGACTCTCTTTCACTATGATGCCTCTTTCTGGCTATGGTCAAGAAAGGTTCTTGCCTTTAAGTCTTGTTATCTGTGGGGGTCCCCTGGAGAGTCTAGAACAATCTATCCTTCTCAATGACCATGCATTCTCAATGGAGGTAACAGCAACCCCAAGGACCGAAAAATTGGTTTTTGAAGGAATAAAAAAAAACTAGATATTATAATGAATCATAGCCCTTCAGTCCATAAACAGATGTATAGTACAGCTGTAATGTTGAAATTTTATGGTGATAGGAGTTTTGGAATAAAATTTCTAAAAGAGCTCCTCAGTGGAATGATAATAAAAATGTTGTAAAACACTAGACTCTAAACTACTTAGGGCAAAGACCATGAAGGTTTGTTTACCAATATAGCACCTACCAGTTGTTCAGTTAAGTGTTTGTCAGCGAGTTCCCAGGAACTTGATAGCTCCCTTAGAAAGAGATCCTCTTGGGCTGGGGATGTAACCCAATGGTAGAACACTTGTCTAGCATATGTGAGGTCCTAAATTCAATCCCTAGCACCTCGAAAATGAAAAGACCTTCTTAGTAATGCATGCCTGGGTTTTCTTTCCCTCCTCAAGAATTTATATTATATGATGTAGAAACTTCAGATATCAGGGGACATTTCAACATTCAGTAATTTTGCTTTTTTTCTTTGTCTCAACACTTTGACTTAGCAGTGACCTCAAGGGTGCCCCACTTAAAATTGCAGTCACCTCTCCAGCATTCCTTACCCCACTCTCTTTAGTTTCTTCGATGGCACTCAGCATTTTAGCCAATGATAAATGTTACTTATTTGCCATTTATCTCCCCATAGGAATATAAGCAAGGTGTAAGAAGTTATTTTGATCATATGAGTATTCTACTGAATAAAACAGATTTTGGCTTTTTTCCATAATCAAAATAATAATAATAATAATAAGAAGAAGAAGAAGAAGAAGAAGAAGAAGAAGAAGAAGAAGAAGAAGTCCTAGATGGTTTACATGGATTCTTGGGGTAGAGAATCAAAGTCTATGCAGTTGTGTTCATGCCTCAGCTGTTACTGGCCTTCTTTTAAAACATGATTATGTTCTGAGTATTTACATCATTTCATTCATGGAGGTTACCTTTCGGATCTCCCAAGGATTCCTAATCAAGTAATGAGATGGGATAAATACTATACACCTTTGGCCATCTTGCTTCCTCATCTGTAACACAAGAGACTCCAAAAGCAAAATGGTCTAGAAAAGATGGCCACTTATCAGCTGTACTACCTTCTACACTCTAAACCTTCTGAATTTGTTTCCTCACTGGAAAAGGAGATAAAAGTATCTACTGTCAAAGACTCTTGCAAAGATTAAATAAGATGAAGTATGCAAGTACTTAGACCAGTGCCATTTTTAGAATTTATACCAGAGTGCTGTTATGTGTTCATATGTCACTTCCAAATTTAAAATCCCTTGCAATATCTGGGTACACCAGCCAAGTTAATTTGTATTTACCTCCAATTTATTGTTTCCCTTAAAGCCACAAATGTACACATATTCATTGAGGTTAACTAAAAAATTTGAAATACTCATATGTAACAGTAAGAAGACCCACAATCCTGAATACATGAGAAATCATTCATGTTAATTTTATGGAATAACTTCATATTAAGTGAGTGATCTTTGAAACAGATTCTCCAAATCATTCTTGATGACGAGTAGGAAGTCACAATGATGAAGCTAAACTTATTGAGAAAACTCACTGAAAATCGTCACAACATTGATGATAAAGTTTTTATGAAGTGCAATCCCTACTAGACATGTTGTGTCAGGCATTATTTTAAGTATTTTATAAACTCAACAAATCTTCACAATAACTCAGGGATAGACCAAATAAGCTTCATTTACAAAGAATGGCTCAAGGAAGTTAAGCTCATTTGTTCAAGGCCACACAAAAGATCATCAGTTGTTAGAGACAAAACTCAAACCCAAGGCTATGTGACTTCAAAGAGCATACTCTTGATCTTTTCATTATACTTTTATGGATTTGATTTTAAGGAAAAAGACTCAGTATTCTAGAAAATACCTCAAAAGTATCTTGGAGGTCAGAAAGCACTTCTGTCTAGAAACAGCCCATTTCCCCAGCAATATATAAACACAGTGCATGAAGAGTGTAAGATCTTCCCATGAAAAATGAAGCTTACCTTTAACAGAAATGTTGAAGGGCTTTTCCACCATCCCAGCCACTGTGTTCACACTGCAGACCCAAACACCTGAGTCAGGGGGTAGGATCCGATGGATGGTGAATATGGCCACTGAGAAATGATCTGTGTGGTTAAAATCTTTTGGCTGAAATAGTCAATACAAAAATAATAATAATAATAATAATAATTAAAACTTCTAGGGAGTCGTAAACACAAAGGTCCAAAACACTGACCCCATCTCATTGTTTGATAAGTTTTCTAGGAGAGATTAAGAAGCTAAATGTAATGCTAATATAATTATTGGCTTATTTCCAAAGCTATTGTAGTAGCCCTGAACGTTTATATTGGATGGATGCCCTCTCAGATCCTGCTGTTGTATTTGTGTTTGGGAGTGTGGGGTAAACACAAGCCAGGAGTCTAATTCCTTTTAAATTGTTCCTGGTAGCGTTTGTTTCTTTCTGGTCTTATACCAAGATGGCTGGGTGGGAGGATAAGTGGCTTCCTAAGTATCTGAGGGACTGTAGGGTGTGGTATCATGGAAAAAGCCAGGGTGCTGAAGACACATGGACCTTGGTTACTTTAAATCAATTCCTCACCCTGCCAATCTTGACTTCTGTAGAAAGGGGAACAGGTAGGACTACAAAACTATGGATGAAGAGCAAGATGGCAGCTGAGTAGGAGGCTCCAACAATCCTCTCCCCACAGAGAAGTCAATTTGAAGAGCTATTCACACACCAGACTGCCTTCACAAGAACTAAAGGAAGCACAAAGAAAGATCATAGTGCCTGGTCTTGGAACAAAAATGAAGACATACTGAAGAAGACAGGAAGGAAAGAGTTGTCCACTTCAACCCTCGTCCAGCTCAAGTAGTGCAGTGTGAAGAGATGCCCTCCACCTGGGGAGGGAGAGCATGTCCAGACGTTAGACTTAAAACCTAGTACCAGGTCTCCTACAGTGAAACCAGTGCCACAACGAGCCCCAGGGCCCCTGCCTCCAGGTCTGTACATACAGACTGAGCCACTGAACCCTCCTTAGCCAAGTGGCCAAGGAACTGCTTCTACCATATCTCCCCCAACCATCATAGCAAGGAGCAAGACTTCATCTGATGGGGAACAGGGAAGGAAAGAAAGCACAGGATTCTGTCTTGGAGCTCAGTGCCAAGAGACCCAGCACCAGTGACTCCAAATGCCCCAGATCAGCACTCAAAGACACAGCCTCTAGATCTGCAGTGGCACAAAGTAGAGTCCGGTACTACAGTTAAACAGACTAGTGTCTCAGCCTATATCACAGCAGCCTAGTATGACTCCACCCCAAGACTGTGCAGGTCCTCAAAGCTGTGAGACTCAGGTGGGATCCAGCTGAGCATCAGCCCAGGTAGCCAAGGGACTACCTCTACCACCTATCCCCTAACATAGGTGAGCATAGCAAAGAGTAATACTCTTCCCTCTAGGGATTAGGGCAGGAAAGCAAGCACAGAACTGTCTCAGAACTCAGTGCCAGGCTGGTGAAACCAAACACTGGACAGATACTAATTGTTCCTGTTCCCTGGTCAGTGCCTATGGCAGAGCCTCTAGACCCATGCTGGTACCAGGAGCGTACCCAAAGGCCCAGTTCATTGGACTTCTCTTCTGGTCAGCATCACCTGTGACTGGTTGTAATGGATTTAGATCATGAGTCAACCTTAGCTGTAGGCATCCCACAGCAGAATGGATCTTGGTTTTGTCCCTGTGCTTTTTGGTTGTGGGCTTAGGGTATGACCCAGCATTGTGGCATTGGTGGCAGTGAGACTGCCCGCCCCATTTCCTGCCCAACTCCAGGGAACCCAACATAGATAAAGTAACTATCTTCTGGGGGATGAAAACAGGTAAGCACCAACTTCCATAAAGAAGTCTGGGGCTTGTCTCTACACAGTGAGCCCCAGGACGAGGCAGAATCTTGTGGTGTCTGAGCACAGGTTAGGGACGGTGAACAAGCCCTCTGGGCCTATCTGGCCCTAGGTAGAGTATTGAGAGGATAGACTACTCTTTTTAGGCATACCTCCAGTATATCCTGAACAACGCACCAACTGCAGATTTGGGACAAACCTGGGCTTGAGGTACCCTGTAATGCTGATACAGTGACAATATACCACTAGTGGACTCACAGCAAACCTGGAATTAGGGTGCCATCTAGTCCTGAGATATCAGAAGTGTTCACAGGATTATAGATTGCTTAGAATTTCTGAAAGAACAGGCACAAACAAAGCCAGATTATAAGGAGTGGAGAAAAATTACCTAATCTTTCAATGTGCACATGGTGTTGTATGTCAATGAGTATTAAGATCTTTCAGGGACTCATGACCTTATCTAATGAACAACATGAGGCACCCAAAGGCAACCATATCACAACTGATATTGTGAACTTCAGACAGAATTCAAAATAGGTGTTTTAAGTACATGCAATGAACTTCAAGAAAAGAGAAATGATTCAATATTCTAACAGAGAAAGAAGAAATTGAAATAACTAGAAAAAAGTTTAAGAAATCATTAAACTAAAAAGTTTACTAAGAAAATTTAAAACATGACTGAGGAATCAGAATAGAACAAACAGAAAAAAGAACAAGTAAGCTTGAACCCAGGCTATGTGAACATGGAGGAGAAAAAATGGGGGGGAAAGTGGAATAAAGAAAGCTGATGGGAACTTCCGGATCGTATTAAAAGAAAAAATATTCAGGTTACCGGGGTTCAAGAGAGACTTGAGAATGTCAAAGGGGCACAAAATTTATTCAAACTGATAACAGAAAAATTACCAAACCCAGAGAAGGATACAAATGTCTAGGTAAGGAAAATGAAAGCTCACCAGTTTGATTTAACTCAACCAAATTTACTGCAAGACATATTATAATGAAACTCTTAAGGGTTAAAGATAAAGAGAATTCTCAGCCATATGGGGAGGCACATGCCTGGGATCCCAGATACTCAGGAGGCTGAGGCAGAAGGATCACAAGTTTGAGACCAGCCTGGGCAACTTATCGTCAAGACCCTGTCTCAAAATAAAAGGGCCAGGGATGTAACCCAGTGATAGAGCACCGGCCTAGTATGCACAAGAACGCTCATGAAGACAAGTGAACCACATAATGCACATAAGTGTCCCAATTCACATGACAAAAGACTTCTCAGTAGAAACTTTCTAGGACAGAATTAAAGGGTGAGATTTGTACAGTAGTGAAGGGGGGTGGGGAGGAACCTGTCAACCAAGAATACTTTACCTAGAAAACTTATCCTCTAGATGTGAAGGAGAAAAAGACATTCACAAACAAAATCTGAGAAATTTATTACCACCAGATTAATCCCACAAGGAATGCAAAAGGGGGTTCTTGAAACTGTAGGAAGAAGACACTACCCAGTAAGGTGAAAATATCAAAAGATAAAAACTCACTGTTAAAAATAACCATATAGATGAATACAGAATGTCCTAATATTGCAAACATGGTACATAAATCACTCATATCTTTAGTGTGAGGACTAAATTATAAAACAGTTAAAAATAAACATTAATATATCAAGAGATAGGCAATATAGAAATATGAGACATCAAAAATTCAAATGTGGAAAGTATAAAATTTTTTATTTTTTATTAGTGTTTTAATCTTTTTCTTTGTTTCTTCTCCTATGTTTCTGAATAATGTCAAGTAGCTATAACTTCAGAATAGCTGGTTCTAATTAAAAGATTTTTTGTAAGTCTCATGATAACCACAAAGCAAAAGTCCTTATTAGACAAAGCAAAAGTCCTTATTAGACAAACCAAAAACAAGAAATTCAAACAGACTGCTAGAGAAAAATCACTTAACCATAAAGGAAGACTATAAAAGAAGGAAACATAAACAAGTAACAAAATGGCAACAGTTAGACCTTACCTATCAAAACTTACCTTAAATGTTAATAGATTAGATTCTCTAATTAAAAGACAAAGCAACTGAATGAATGGAAAAATAAAAAAAGACCCAAATATATGTTGCTTATAAGAAACTCACCTCATTGAAGGACATGCATATACTAAAAATGAAGAGATGCAATGCAAACAGAATCCAAAAGGAAGCAGGAGTAGCCATATTTATATCAGATAAATAGATTATAAATCAAAAGTAAGAAATAAGAGTCAAGGATATAATGATCAAGGGGCCAATTTAGTACGAGGAAATGTTATATACATTTGCAAACACATTTGTAAATACAAACACACACCCAATCAATATCAGAGCACTTAAATATATAAAGTAAATATTAATAGTAGAAAGCTATATTAAATATTAAAAGGAGAAACATTCCAGTACAATAGTAGTAGGGGACTTATAGCAATGGACAGATGATCCAGAAAAAAAAATTGAAGAACTAAGAGTTAAACTGGACCCTAGATAAATATTCCTAATATACTTACATAATATCTCACCCAACAGCAGCATAATGAGCATTTTTTTCAACAGAACATGGAATATTTTCTAGGATGGATCATATGTTATGTTATACCCACAAACAAGTCTCAACACTTTTTTTTTTTTTTTTGTACCAGGGATTGAACCCAGGGACACTGAACTACTCTGCCATATTCCCAACCCTTTTTATTTTTTGAGACTGAATCTCATTAAGTTGTTTAGGGCATCTTTAAGTTGCTGAGTCTGGCCTTGAATATGTTATCCTCCTGCCTCAGTCTCCCAAGTTGCTGGCATTAAAGGCATGGGCCACCACACCTGGGCACAACATATTGTTTAAAACTAATATCACATGAAGTATCTTTTCAATCACAGTGATTTGAAACTTGAAATCAGTACCCAGACAGACTTTGGAAACTATATAAACACATGAAAATTCAACAACTTACTCCTGAAAAACCAATGGATCAAGGAAGTAAGGAAATTTCAAAATTTCTTGAAACAAATGAAAATGGAACCAACATATGAAAACCTATGGAATAAAGCAGTACCAAGAAGAAAGTGCATAGTAATCAAAACAGAAGGGTCTTGATCAAATTATCACTGTACCTCAAGGAACTACAAAAACAAGAACAAACACATAATTAGTAGAAGGAAACAAATAATAAATATCCAAGCAGAAATAAATGAAATAGAGACTGAAAAGCAGAATGAAAAAAAAAAAAATCAATGAATGAAGAACTGGATATTTGGAAGGATTTGAAAAATTAACAAACCCTTAGCCAGACTAGGGAAAAGAGGTAACTCAAAATCAGGGATGGAAAAAGGAAACAACTAACACCACACAAATGCTGAAAATCATTAAATATTATTATATACTAACCAGTTTAATAACCTGAAAGAAATGGAAAAATTCCTTGATATATATACTTTACCAAGATTAAATTATAAAGAATTAGAAAAACTGAACAGACTAATAACAAATAAGGTAACTGAATCAATTGTGAAAAGTCTATCAAAGAAAATCCCCAGGATTAGATGACTTTATTGCTGAATTCTACCAAAGAACTAATATTAGTCATTCTTAAATTATTTCCCCAAAAAACTAAAGATGAGGGAACTCTAAACACAGTCTGTGAAGCCACCATTACCTTGACACCAAAACAAAACAGACAAAAACACAACAAAGAAGAAAGCTATGGGCCAATATCCTTTATAAGCATAGATGCAAAAATCCTCATCAAAGTACTAGCAACCTCAATCCAACAGCACATTTAAAAGATCACTGACCATGAGCAAGTAAGATTCATTCCAAGGATGTACATATTCAAATCAATAAACATAGTACATCACATCAAAAGAATGAAGGGCAAAAGTATGATCATCCAATAGATTCAGAAAAGTTGTCTGATAAAACTCAACATCTTTTCGAGATAAAAATTCTGAATAAATTAGGTACAGAAGGAATGTACCTGAACATAATAAAGGCCACAGATAAAAAGTCAACAGCTAACATACCAAATAGGGGAAAACCTGAGGACTTTCTGAAAGCTAGACAAGGCAAGGAGGCCTACTTTCATGTGACATAGTACTGGAAATCCTAGCCAGGGTAATCAGAGCAGAAAGGGAAGGAAGAAAGGAAGAGGAGGACAGTGAGAGAAGGAAAAGGGAAAAAAAAAAACTAGTAAAGGAGGAAGTTAAATTATCACTGTTTGCAGTGATATCCTATCTAGAGAGAAAATCCCAAAGATGTCATCAAAAAAAACTAATAAATGAATTCAAAATTAGGATCCAAAATCAAAATTAAAAAATTAATAGCACTGCTATATCCCAACAGTGAATTGTGTGAAAAAGAAATCAATAAAGAAATCCCATTTGCAATAACTATGGAAGATTAATAATAAAATAACTAGGAATAAATTTTACCTAAGAGTAAAAGATTTCTGTTTTAGTAGCTCTTTCATTGCTGTGACTAAAGGATGGAACCAGACTATCTATAGAGGAGGAAAAGTTTATTTGAGGGATTGGATCATGGTTTCAGATCTCTCGATCCACAGACATCCAGCTTCATTCCTTGGGGCTCAAGGTGAGTCAGGACATCACGGTGGAAGAGTGGCAGAGGGAAGCAGCTCACATGATAATTAGGAATGGGAGAAAGAGATCTCCACTTGCCAGATACAAATATATACCCCAAAGCCACACCTCCTCCAGCCATACACCACCTGCCTTCAGTTAACAATCAATTAATCCCATCGGGTGATTAATTCACCGATTGGATTAAGGCTTTTGTAACCCAATCATGTCTTCTCTGAACCTTCTTGCATTGTCTCACACATGAGATTTTGAGAGACACCACACTTAAACCATAATAATTGACAAAATGAAAACTATAAGATATTGATAAAATAAATTGAAGAGCACACAAAGAAATAGAAATCCTACTGTTCACAGACTAGAAGAATATTCTAAAATGTCCATACTACCCAAAGTTATCTACAGATTTAATGTGATCACAATCAATGACATTCTTTACAGAACTAAAGGAAATCCTAGAGGAAGAGGGTCAAGACAGCAGAGTAGAGAAAGCTATTTCCTAAATTGCTCTGTGGCATAAGAACAGCAAAACAGACATACAGCTTCTCTTAGAGGTCAGTGAAAGAGGGAATCCTACTGAGACTTAACACTGGACTCTCAAAACAGCTTAGGGACTTGGGAGTTTGGATAGAATACATTTTTTTAAAAAAGAAAGAAAAAATCCATCGCTGGCACCAGCAGCCAATGTGTTCTACCATGGGCAGGTCAGAGAGGGAGACTAAGAGAACACACATTTCAGGGGCACTGAGAGATGTCTTGAAGCAGAGAAGACAGTGATCAGGGACATTGCCAAGCTGATGCAGTGGGTGAACTGAGCTTTGTTTTTGTGAGAGGGATGCTGTGAATCTCCCAATGAACTGCAGAAAGTAGGAACAGCTACCATCTTTTCCCACTGTGCTATGGTGGCTGGTGGGGATGGGTCCAAATTCACGTTCCCAGACCTATGTAAAGTCCAGCTGGGTCTGAAAAACTGACCAGGCAAGAATTTGACACACAACCCAGAATGTGACTAGAAAACCAGGTGAAATTCAGGCATGGAAATTCAGGGGAATTCAAGACACGCAGACCCGAGAGATCCTGGATGCCTCTCACTCTGAGTCTCATGGTTCCCAGGACCAGCTGGGAATGACCAGGAACTTGATCAGGCTTGGGGTAGAAGGGAGTGAATGTGTGTGCCTTGGGACTGAGCCCAGGTAGCTGAGACGTGGAAGTTGTGGGAGGTGGAGGGGGATGAAGGACTGGCTCCCCCACTGCTCAAGTGGAACCCAGGGAAAATTCCAGCAATACAGACACTCAGTGCTGAACGGAAGCAGCTGGGCTCTGGAGACATGCCGATTTAAAAGTTTCACCAGACTTCATTCCACAAAGCACCAGGGGTCTAGCTAGACCCCAACCCTGCCTCTAGGAGCTCCACCTCTGGGAACCCCTTTCACAGAACTCTATAGTGACCCTTCACTGTGAGTGGAGTAGACAACACCTTCCAACTCACCCACCTTATTTGCTAAGAAGGGAAGTCAAGAACAGGCAACATGACTAGTTCCAGAAAAAAGAATTGATGACCCCCTCACTACTGCTCTTGTGAAATACCTCAAGAAAAAACATGAAGACAATTGGGAATTGACAACCAACTTATAATATTACGGATACTTTTTCGACCATCTCTGTGGAAACAATTCCTTAATCTTTCCTTAAGAACCTTTTTTCTAAAAAAGCTTTTGTGTGCTGAATGATCCATGGACATTTTTACATGTTCATATTTGTCTCACTCTTCTCATGTCTAGCATTTCTTGAAAGTAGTTCTTTTCTTAATTATGTGTTTCGAGGAATAGGAGTAGTACACTTGGTTTTGTTTCATATTGGCTTTTTATTGTTGTTTTATATTGTTATTTTTAATTTCCCTTGATTCTCTTCCTCTTTTCTTTCATGAGCAACCAAATTCTATGGTTCTCTCTTTCACTCTTAACTCTACTACTACTACTCTCTCTCATCCTCCCTTTCAATTATTACATCTTATATCTCATCTGCTTTCTCCCTCTTCATCTTTTGAAATAGCAAACACTTTTGTAAACATAATATCTCTACTGTTGGCAGTTGCCTACCATATCATATCTGTTTAGAGTGCCAATTTACATTGTAGATGCCAAAATAGGAACCAAGTATTTCAACTGATACTGAATATTGATTGCATTGTTATTAATTGTCTTCCCCTAAAATATGACCGTACTAGATTTTTTTTAGAAACACTATAAATTCATAGGATAGATGCTCTACCACCTAGATTCTTACTGATAAATGGGTAGACATATAAACATCATGAAAAAGCAAGGGAACACACCATCTCAAAAAAAAAACAAATCAAAAAACTACGTTAACAGATTCCAATGATATCACAGTGGAGGAAATGACAGATAAGAAATTTATAAAGTTCATAGTTAAACTGATCTGTGAGGTAAAAGATGATGTAAGGAGAGAAAACAAAGAAAATTCAAGATGTGAAACCACTTCAAAGGGATATGAATCATGAAGAAAAATCAATCAGAAATATGCTGTTTCCAAGAGACTCACCTCATAGGCAAACATATCCACAGACTAAAGGTAAAAGAATGGGAAAAACATCATTCACATAAATCTCGTAAACAAGCAAGGGTTTCTACCCTCATATCAGATAAAGTGGACTTCAAACCAATGTTAATCAAAAGGAATAAAGAAGGACATTTCATACTCCTTAAGGGAATTATAAATCAACAAGATATAACAATTGTAAATATTTATGCCCTAAACAATGAATAAATGATTTTTATTCCCTGTAATTTTGATTTATTTCTGGTTTTTAAGTTGAATTAGTTTCCTCCTTTGATTGATTCTTCTTCTAGTATAGTTTCTCCCTTTGCTGGTTTTCAATTTTATTTTTCATGAAATATTTTATTGAGTATGTTTGATAGTGAAAGCTTTCTAGTTGTGAATTCTTTTAAGTTTTGTTTATCACGGAAGTTTTTATTGCATCATCAAATCTGAAGCACGGATCTCGTAAACAAGCAGGGTTTCTACCGTCATATCAGATAAAGTGGACTTTAAACCAAAGTTAATCAGAAGGGACAAAGGACATTTCATACTGCTTAAGGGAATTATACATCAACAAGATATAACAATTGTAAATATTTACACCCCAAACAATGGAGTATCTATGTACTTCAAACAAACTCTTATCAATTTCCAAGAATCAAATAGACCACAACACAATAATACTGGGTGACTTTAACACACTTTTCTCATCACTGGATAGATCTTCAAAACAAAAACTAAACAAAGAAGCTATAGATAAAAAATATAATTAATAATTTAGACTTAACAGAAATATATAGAATATTTCATTAATCAAAAACTGAATACACTTTCTTCTCAGCAGCATGCAAATTCTTCTCTAAAATAGACCACATCTTAGGACACAAACACTTAGCAAACACAAAAAATAGAGATAATACCTTGCATTCTATCAGATCATAATAGAACAAAATTAGAAATCAATATCAGAAAAAATAGAAGCTACTCTAATACCTGGAGACTGAATAATATGCTACAGAATGACCAATGGATAACAGAAGAAATCAGGGATGATATAAAAAAAATACTTAGAGGTAATTGAGAATAGCGACAGAACATATCAAAATCTCTGGGACACTATGAAGGTGGTTCTAAAAGGAAAGTTCATAGCACTGAGCTCATTCATTAAACAAATAGAAAGTCACCAACTAAATAACCTAACATTATATCTCAAGGTCCTAGAAAAAAAAGAACAAATCAATACCAAAAGCATAAGACAGGAAATAATTGAAATCAATCAAAATGAGATTGATTGAAAAAAACAATTCAAAAGATCGATGAAACAGAAAGTTGACTTTTTGGAAAAAAAAATCAATAAAATTGATAATCCCTTAGACATACTAACCAAGAGAAAGAGAAAGAAAACAACCTTAAATTTCTAAAATTCATGATGAAAAAAGAAATATCACCATGGACACCACTGAAATGTAGAGAATAATCAAACTATTCTGAAACGTTTACTTCAAAATAATAGAAAGTCTTGGAGACAACGACAAATTTCTTTTTTCTTTTTTACAGGCTGCATTTTGAGTCATTGTACACAAATGGAGAACATCATTTTGTTTCTACGGTTGTACATGATGTAGATTCATACTATTTGTGTAATCGCTAAAGACATATGACCTACCCAAATTGAATCAGGGGGACATAGAAAATTTAAACAAATCAATTTCAAGCAATGAAATTGAAGATGCCATGAAAAGCCTACCAAGAAAGAAAAGCCCAGGACCAGACACATCTCAAATGAGTTCTACCAGCCCTTCAAAGAATAACTGATGCCAATTCTCCTCAGACTATTCCAAGAAATAGAAAAGGAGGGAACTCTTCAAATATCATTCTGTGAAGTTAGTATTGCCCTGATTCCAAAACCAGACAAAGACACATCAAGGAAAGAAAACTTCACCAAATGTCCCTGAGGAACATAGACGCAAAATTTGTTAATAAAATACTGGCAAATTGCATAAAAAAAACACATTCAAAAGATAGTACACCATGATCAAGCAGGTTTCATTCCAGGAATGCAGAAATCAATGTACAGAAATCAATAAATGTAATTCACCACATCGACATAAAAACAAGAATCATATGATTATCTCAATAGATGCAGAGAAAGCATTTGACAAAAGCATCTATTCATGCTCAAAACTCTAGAAAAACTAGGGATAATAGAAATACACCTCAACATTGTAAAGGCTACAAATGACAAATCCATTCAAAATGGAGAAAAATTGAAAGCATTCCCTCTAAAAACTGGAATAAGGCAGGAATGCCCTCTTTCACCACTTCTAGTCAACATAGCCCTGGAAATTCTAGCCAGAGCAATTAAGCAAAAGAAATAAATTAAAGGAATATGAATAGAAAAAGAACTCAAAATATTCATATTTGTCAACAAAATGATACTATATTTAGAAGACCCCAAAACTCCACCAGAATACTTTTAGAACTCATAAATGAATTTAGCAAAGTAGCAGGCTATAAAATGAACACCCATTAAATCAATTGCATTCCTATATACCAATGTTGAATCAACAGAAAGAGAAAATAAGAAAACTATCCCATTTACAACAACCTCAAAAAATAAAATAAAATCCCTGAGAAATAATTTAACAAAAGAAGTGAAAACTACAGAACACTGAAGAAAGTTAAGAAGACCTTAGTAGATGGAAAGATCTCCCATGTTCTTGGATAGGCAGGATAAATATTATCAAAATGGCCATACTACCAAAAGCTCTATGTAGATTTAATGCAATTTCTATTAAAATTCTAATGACATTCTTCATAGAAATAGAAAAAACAATCATTAATTTCATTTGGAAAAATAAGAGGCCTAGAATAGCCAAAGCAATTCTTAGAGAAAAGTGAAGCAGGAGGCATCATAATAATAGACCTTAAATTATAGTACAAAGCTATAGTAACACAAACAGCATGGGATTGGTATCAAAAAACACCTGAAGACCAGTGGTACAGAATACAAGACACAGAGACAAACCCACATGAGTGCAGTTATCTCATACTAAACAAAGGCACCATAAACATACATTGGAAAAAAAGATAGTCTCTACAATATATGAAGCTGGGAAAACTGGAAATCCATACATAGCAAAATGAAATTTAACCCTGTCTCTCACCCTGCACAAAATTCAAAGTGGATCAAAGACCTAGGTATTAGACCAGAGATCCTCCATGTACTTGAACGAAGTGTAAGCCCAACATTGCATCACGTTGGCTTAGGAACCAACTTCCTCCACAAGACTCCAAAAGTGTAAGAAAATCTTTGCCACCTGCACCTCAGATAGAGCATTAATCTCAAAACCTTAGTGCGCACACACACACACACACACACACACACAACCTAATTAATAAATGGGCAAAGGAACTGAACACTTCACAGAAGAAATACGAATAGTCAACAAATAAATGAAAAAATGTTCAACATCTCTAGCAATTAGAGAAATGCAAATCAAAACTACACTGAGATTTCATCTCGCTCCAGTCAGAATAGCAACAATCAAGAATACAAGTAACAATAAATGTTGGTGAGGATTTGGGGAGAAGGGTACATTCATACAATGCTGGTGGGACTGCAAATTGGTACAACCACTTTGGAAAGCAGAATGGAGATTCCTCAGAAAACTTAGAATGGAACCACCATTTGACCCAGTTATCCCACGCCTCAGCATATACCCAAAGGACTTAAAATTGGCATACTACAGTGACATAGCCACATCAATGTTTACAGTTTAATTCACAATAGCTAACCTATGGAACCAGCCTAAGTATCCTTCAACAGATGAATGGATAAAGAAAATGTGGTGTGTGTGTGTGTGTGTATATATATATATATATATACACAATGGAGTACTACTCAGTCATAAAGAGAAATGAAATTATGGAATTTGCCACTAAATGGAACTGGAGACTATCATGCTAAATGAAATAAGACAAAAAACCAAAGGCCAAATGTTCTCTCTGATATGTGGATGTTAACTCACAATAAGGGGAGAGGGGACAATGGTAGGGAAGAATAGAAGCACTTTGAATTAGACAAATGGGAATAGGAAATATACTAGAATGAATCAGACATTACTTTCCTATGTGCATATATGATTACACAACCAATGTAATTCTATAGGAAAGACGGTGAAATGAATCTGATTTAACTTTTGTTAAGTACACATATAAATACACCACAGTGAATTTCCACATCCTGTACAACCAGAAGACTGTGATCCTAATTAGAATAAGATGTGCTCTCTTTGTATAAATATATCAAAATATACTCTACTGACATGTATAACTGAAAATAATTTAAAAAAAATAGAAATTCTGAAATTTATAAGAAACCATACACACACACCCCAAATGGCCAAAGAAATACTGAGTGAAAAGAATATATTAGGAGATATTGTACTACTTGACTTGAAACTATATTACAAAGCTACAGATTTTAAAACAGCATGGTATTAGCATAAAACCAGACCCACAGACCAATGGAACCAGATAGAGAGCCTAGAAGTAAACCCACACATCTGCAGCCAACTGATTTTTACCTAATTGCTAAGAATCTGCATTGGAAAAGGACAGTCCTTTCAGTGAGTGATACTGAGGAAATTGGATATCCACATGCAGAAGAATAAAACTAGACTCCTCTCTCTCACCATATTCAAAAATCAACTTAAAACAAATTAAAGACCTAAATATAGTGAGAATAAATCTATGAACCTGCCAGAAGAAAACACAAGGGAAGTTATTCAGGACATAATCTTGGGCAAGGATTTTTTGGAGAAGATCCAAAAGCACAGGAGACAAAAGCAAAATTAGACACATGCAATTTCATTACACTAGAGAGCTTTTGACCTCAATAGAAACAGTCATTGAAGTGAATATATAACCTATAGATGAGAGAAAATATTTGTAAACTATACATCTGATAAGGGGTTAACAGTGGATAATACACTCAAGTAGATATTTCACAAAGGAAAAACATACGAATAGCCAACAGGTATATGAAAAAATAGTAAACACCTGGGGTCCTTGAGATGTGCATGAGTTTCCCTGTATTTTTCACTTTGCTCTTCTAGCTTGTACTCGCCACTGATATCTCAAAACCATAACGAGATATTATATTACCTCATTCCAGTTAGAATGTTTAAAAAAAAAAAAAAAAACAAGTATAACCTTGCCAAGTGTTGGCAAGGATGTAGAGAAAAGGAAAGGCTCACACACTTTTGGTGGGAATTAAAATCAGTGCAGCCATTGTGGAAAATAGTATAGAGGTTTATCAAAGAATTAAAAATAGAAATACCATAAATCCCAATATTGGGTACATATCCAAAGGAAATGAAATCATTATGTTAAAGAGACATCTGCATGCCCATGTTTACTGCAGTACTATTTACAATAGCCAATAAATGGAAACAACCTGTCTCCAACAACTGATAGATGAAGAAAATATGGCACATAGACACAATGGAATAGTATTCAGCCATAAAATAGTTGAAATCCTGTCGTTTGTGATAACCTGGACGGAACTGGAGGTCATTATATTAAGTGAAATAACTCATGCACAAAAAAGGCAAGAACTACATGATCTCACTCTTATGGGAAATCTAAAAACAGTTGATTTCATAGAAGTTGAAAGTAGAATGATTACCAGAGGCTGGAAAGAGTAGAGGGAGGAAGGATGTGAAAATGTTGATTAACAGGTACTAAATTAGCCAGGAATGTTGGAGCACGTCTCTAATCTCAGTTATCCCGAAGGCTGACACAAGAGGAACACAAGTAAGAGGACAGTCTTGGCAACTTAGTGAGAACCTATCTCAAAAATAAAAAGGGCTGGGGATGTGGTTCAGTAATAAAATGTCCTGGGTTCAATTCCCAGTACCAAAAATAAAGAAAAGGGAAGGTAAGGAAAAAGAAGGAAAGGAAAAAGAAGGAAAGGGAAAAGAAGAAGGAAAAAAAAGATACGAAAGGGTCCTTGCCTAGCAAGAACAAGGCCCTATGTTCAATCCCAGTACCACATAAATAAATAAAAAAGAAAGAAAGAGGAAGGAAGGAAGGAAGGAAGGAAGGAAGGAAGGAAGGAAGGAAGGAAGGGAGGGAGGGAGGGAGGGAGGGAAGGAAGGGAGGGAGGGAGGGAGGGAGGGAGGAAGGAAGGAAGGAAGGAAGGAAGGAAGGAAGGAGGGAAGGAAGGAGGGAAGGAAGGAGGAAGGAAGGAAGGAAGGAAACGCACACACCGTATTAAGTTACGATTGGATAGAAGAAAGAAGTTCTGTTGTTCTATTACACAGTATGGTGACTTTGGGTAATGTTTGATGAGATAGTTGTGCTTACCCTGATTGAACATTATACAGTGTATGCATGTATCAAAACATCATATATGTACAATTTCATGTATCAGTTAAAAATTTAAAAATAAAGGATAAGAAAAGAAGTTGTGAATAGTATGGTTGACCATTACTGGGCGGTAGGCTCATGGAAAAGCCAAGATTTTGGGGAATTGTCCACTGGTTTCTTCTACCTAATGCATTGTTCAGGATTTGATATGTGGACACTGGTAATGGCACATTTTATATACTCTGCCCCCAAGAGGTCCCTCATACCTGCCTTGGTCAAGTTGTCTTTGAAAAAAAAGTACTTCAAAATCTATAGATAGCAAAATACATTCACTTTCTAAGGATTACTTATAACATGGAAAAATTTGGAGTGGTTCCTTTCTATGCTATATTTGGAATAGATGGGAGAGAGAAAGGAAATATGTTGGAAAGTTAGTTCAGTTGTGTCTGGCAAAAGAGAAGTGCTGAGAGACAGCCCTGATCAGAGTACGAACTAGGAGAGCAAAGCAAAGATGTATAGGGAATCCCAAGGAATGCCCTCAGATCTAAGGGGTTCTGTGGGGCATGGTTTCTGATGTGAGATATGGGGAGCAGATTCAAGACCCTTCCACGTAGAATCAAATGGATCATGCTGAACTCTCCTCTTCTATACTCCCTTAATTGCCGCTCTGAAAAGCATGATAGGTGTAGACCAGTCATTAAAACTCCATGTCCTAACAGCACATGAATGTCTTGCTGATTCATGGGTTAAACCACTAGGCCACCTTACATTTTCCTGATATGAAGAGTTACAGATGTGGGGATATTGTGAGGGCAGAGTCTTGTACAGTGTGACATGTTTGCACAGTGTGGCATGTACATACAGCTCATCCCAAGCAGCTGGACAGTTCTATAGGACACCTGCCATCCCTGGTACTCAGCCCTATTAACTCCACAATGGTGGCATCTTCCCAGTCTCACATTGCAGCACTGGCCACACAAAAGAAACTAGTGAGGTTGCCGTGAGTCTGTTCTGCATCCACCAGAATATGGCATTTTATCAAAGCATACTGGCCAAGGAGGATGTAAACCCTGAGTGAAATCTAGCCTCTCTGGGGTGATTACCATATTGAAACCATCTCATGCTGTCAGGAAGGCAGATTTAAAATGGCTCTTACTTGGAGCACCGTCCCATCTGGCTTCACGAGGGTCATTTCTTCATTGGCAGGTAGTGGCTGGCCAGAGGCTTTGCAAATGGGATTAAATTTACCACTGTTTACTTCTATGTGATCTGGCAAATCCTCTATCTTTGGAGTCATCCTTGGCATGCCTGAATGGAGAAAAAAGAACCATGAAATCTGATCCTGAACCCAGCAGCAATAATTAAAGAAAAAAAAAAATAGCTAGTTCTGCAAGTCATGCACGATGCAAGAGCTTTGCAACGATTTTATCATCACATAATAAACTTGTGAGGTGGGTGCTATTGTGGTCATCATTTTATAGATGAGGAGACAGAGGCTCAGAGTCCAGATTCAAGCATGGGCCTTTATGAATCTAGACTCCACACTCTTCACCACAGGGCTATGTTCCCTCAGTGGACTGGGGGAGGGAGTCTTAATATTAAAATGATCATTCTGGCCACATCTTCCCTTGACCTTGCAGTTCAGACCCCATCTTGCTTATGAAGAGTATTATTATAAAACCAAAAGGCAAATTCTAGTTCTTCCACTCAGCAAATGACCACACGATGTTGCTGATCAACAGCATTATTCTTAGTTAGGACGTATGAGAACTATCTCATTGATTGGCAAGTCTAAAAGTGAAACATAAATTAGAGGGAAAGGGTGATTTAAATAATACACATCTAAAGAAATGATGTGAAATGTAACTTCTCAAAGTCAAATTCTAGTCAGCAGCCAACTCCAAAGTAGTGCTGCCAATAATGAAGAAAAAAATGTCTCTGGTGTTAACAAAAGGGGATCAGGATTCCTTGCCTAATATCTGAACAGTAGAGAATGAATTACCCTGAAATGCAACAATATCATTCTGAACTCCAGTCTTAGGGAACCTTGGCCCATAGTTAGTTTGGGTGGGATATGACTTAAGCGTGTCCCCCAAAGGTTCATCTACTGGTAACTTACTCTCAGTGTTGGGAGGTGGTAGAAGTTTTAAGTGGTGGAATCTAGTGCAAGATAATGAGGACATTAGGGGTGCTATTCTCAGAAGGTGTTACTGTAGTACTTGTGGGACCCCATTTAGTTCCATCAAGAGTAGGTTAATATAAAAACAGTGAGCCTGACCCTTGAATCTCTCTGGCTTCCTGTCATATCATGTGCCCTCTTGTGAGTACACTCCTGCCATCTACCATGAAACTCACTAGACCCCAAAGGGATGGGACCATCTAATTTTGGAATTTCAGTTAAAGAAATCTATTTTATTAAGTACCCAGCTTCAGGTATTTTGGTATAGCACAGAAAACAGACTGGCATATGGTCAAAACTTGTCTAACGCTTAGTAAAATTTAACAGGAGACAGAGGTGCCCTGAGAGCTGCAGTAATTTATGTGATTTTACATATTGATTTGGGAAGAGGTGAAATCAAGGTAAATACATCAACATTAATATTTCATCCTGGTATCTCATTTCTCAGGCCTAAAGTAAAATGGATTGACCTATCAATAGACTTGGAGAGATGATTGGAAAAAGCTACAAAATTTTACAGCCTAAGTAGATATTCATGGAAGAATTGAAAAAAGGTACTTTGACAATTTTAAAGCATTCCATTCCTTCAATATCCTCTTGCATTTTCTAAAGTTGGATGGAAGGAATGAGGATATGTTTGGGGAGTGGGGAATAGTGGAAAGGAGCTGCTTTCTGAAAGCAGGGGGCTTAGGGAGACTGTAAACCTGTCTTAGGGTCTTCCCAAGCAGAAGCACACATTTTTGCGGCATGAACCATGAAACAGAAAGGAAGCAGTAAAGTACAAAATCCAAATCCTTTATCTTATGAGTTGCCCGTTTTCAATTCAATCCCCTGGTACCCAAGGCATTTCCTTCCCTTCTCAGTACTTAACTGCTGCCCTGTTGCAAAATCCAGACTTGAAGGAAAAAGAAAATGTATAAAGCTAAAGAGCTTAAAGCCTTTGAGAAAACAATTGTTGCTATCCTCCTTCCTATATTTCCGATTTCACAAAAACTAACAAGAGAAAAGTCTATAACCGCCTTATTCTGGGTACAGATTTCACTGAATGTATATCTCTTTTTTAAACATTTATATGAATGAAGAAGTAATATGTTTTTAATATATTTTTAAATTTGAAGATACAGGGCTGGGGTTGTGGCTCAGTGGTAGAGCACTTGCCTAGTATGTGTGAGGCACTGGGTTTGATTCTCAGCACCACATGTGGATAAATAAAATAAAGGTCCATTAACAACTAAAAAAATATTTTTTAAAAAATTTGAAGATACATAAAAGGTATGCCTCTCAATTTTAAAAAAGTATATTTTGAGGTATTGATCAGCAAACTTTCTGTAAAAAAACAAAAAGCAACTATTTTTTTAGCTCTGTAAGTCACGTTCTCTGTGGTAACTGCCCTGGTAGCACAATAGCAACCACAGTCTGTATATTGTAAATTAACAGGTGTAGCTGTGTTCCAATACAATTTTATCTAGAATAACAGTAGAAAATAAAAATGGTATTAAATATTGATACATTCTATGACACACAGTTCAAAAAAGATCTGGTAAATGAAAGACGCTACCTACAAAAGACCATATATGATTCTATTTTTTTTATTGGCTTAAAATCTACACAGATATAAGTAAATTAATGATTTCCAGAGACTTGGAGGGGATAATAAAAGTTACTGCTAATGGGTACAAGAGTTTTTGTTTTGTTTTCTTGCATGTTGAAAATGTTCTAAAATTAGATTATGGTGATAACTGTGCAATTCTAAATATACTTTAAAAACATTGAACTGTATGTTATTAAAAAAGCGAACATTATAGAAAAATTACATCTCAATAAAGCTGTTTAACAGTGGGTTGAATTTGATCTGTGAGTCTGAATATGCCAACTTTTGCTTTAGGGTAATTTCTGAACTAGAATTATTTAAAATTTCATTTTGAGTCTAATCTTTATTATTTGTTTCATTTTTTCTCTTTTTGAGAATAGGCTTTGTCCAAATCCCTCCAAATAACTCTTTCCCTGTCATACAATTCAGGCTGGTTCTGGGGAAGGGAGAAGGACACCGAGCTCTCAAGGGCCAGTCGTCACTTGCTGTGCGACAAAGAACACAGGGTTTCCTCCTCCTGGGAAGAGGAATGAAGGATAGAATGAGGTCCAAGAAGAGAATCTGAAAGCTTTTTTGTAAGCTTTGCAATAAATTCTCCCTAACTTCTGGAAGAAAACATAAGTGGCGGGAGGATTCTGGGTAAAGAGCTGCACCAGATGGCTCTGTTGAGACACGATGAGCACGCCCCTGACTACGGTGTTACCTTGCTTTACCTTCTCTCTCACACTGGAGCCCTTGCCATCCTGGAGAGCAGAGACACCCTTGGAACCTGTCGCAGGTCTCTCCATTGGTGCAGCTGCACCTCAGCTTACAATCTGGCCCGTAATAACCAGAGGGGCAGGCTGTAAGCAAAGACATCACAACCAGTGTTAACACAGGGGAAGGAGGAAGTCAAGGCTGCGAGTTGCTGGTTTTCGTTTTCCCTTCCAGCTACCAACTGTGCTGACTCAGATAAGGCAGTATGTGATTGATGTGAATTACCAGGAACTTAAAAGGTTGGAGAGTTCTGCTTCCACAGAGTTGAGTAAGTTCCTACCAGGTTATCCTTCTCACAAACACACTATTTTCAGAAAAAAATAATAATAATTACTTGAAAGCACTTTTTGAAAAGTGAAGTAGAAAAAATTTAAAAAAGAAAAACAGAGCAACTGAAATTTGAAAGACAAGAATGGTGTGTTTCTCAATGGAATATTACTGAGCCTTAAAGAAGAATGAAATTATGTCATTTGCCAGTAAATTGATGGAGAATATTATGCTAAGCAAAATAAGCCGGTCCTAAAGAACCAAAGGCCAAATTTTTTCTCTGATGTGTGAATGCTAATTCACACATAAGGTGTGGGAGAATAGAGGTATTTTGGTATTTTGGGCTAGACACAGGGGAGTGAAGGGAGGGGAGAGGTTACGGTGTTAATAGAATGAATCAGACATTATTACCCCCTGTGCATACATGCCTACAGGACCTGTGTACTCTATGTCATGTACAACCAGACGAATGAGAATTTATACTCCATTTATGTGTGATGCATCAAAATGCATTCTACTATCATGTATAACTAAATAGAATTAAAAAAAAAAATAGTGAGTTACACCATTTTTCGGATTTTGGCTTAATTGTTGGGTACCTCACGGGGAGGTTAAAACTCCAAAGAAAACGTATAGTCTTACTGGCCTGAGAAATCAGAGGACAGAGCTAGGACAACCACAGCCTCTGGAAAGTAAGAGGGAAAACCTCAGAAGGGAGAATCAGAAGACTCAAATCTTTGGCTGACCTCTGAACCACACACATTCAGGGCAGACTCAAAGTAGCCCAGCTAAAGATTAAAGAGTCGACCCAAGTTTGACCTGATGACTGAGTCAGAGTTTGCAGCTCAAGTTCTACCAAGTTAATTGCTTATAAAAGTAAAACAAAATCAACATTCCTCAAAGGAATCAAAGCAACTCAGGAGGCTGACGCAGGAGGATAGCAAGGTCAAGTCCAACCAGGTCAACTTAAAGAGAACTTGTCTCAAAATTAAAAATAAAAGGGTTAAGGGGTATAGCTCAGTGGTAGAGCACTGTTTATAGTATTGATACAGTCCTTAGTACTGTAAACATGCATATCAGTGGACCAGACAGCCCATAAATAAATCCACACATTTACTATCCAATGATTCTACGCAGGTACCAAGAACACAAAATGGGGAAAGGATAATTTACCAAATGGTTCTAGGAAACTGGATAACCACAAGAATGAAATTAGACCTCCATCTCTCATTTGATCTGATACAAAAATCAACTCAAAGTGAATTAAAGACTTAAACATAAGACCTGAAATTGTTAAACTACTAGAAGAAAACATTGTGAAAATCTTTTTGACTCCATCTGGGCAATTTTTGTTTTGTTTTGATATGATCCCAAAAGCACAGGAACAAATGCAAAAAAAAAAAAAAAAAAAAAAAAAAAAAAAAAAAAAAAAAAAAAAAAAAAAAAACCAGACAAATGGGATTGCATCAAATAAAAAATCTTTGACACAGTAAAGGAAAACAACAGAGTGAAAAGTCTATGAAGATAATGGCAGAATGTATGAATGTATTTGCAAACTATACACCTGATAAGGGGTTAATACCCAAAATACAGAAGAAACTGTATAACAAGAAAATGATCTGATTATAAATGGGCAAAGAATCTGAATAGACATTTCTCAAAAGATAACATAAAAATGGCCAACATATATATATGAAAAACTGTTAAATATCACTGATCGTCAGGGAAGCACAAATCAAAACCACAATGAGATATCACCCCACACCTGTTAGGAGAACTATTATCAATAAGACAAGAAATAAGTGTTGCTGAGGATACAGAACAAAGGAAACCTTTTCACACTCTTGATAGGAATGTAAATATGGAAAACAACGTGGAAGTTCCTTTAAAAAATAAAAATAGAACTCCCATATTATTTTAGTCAACTCTTTCACTGCTGTTACCAAAAGAACACTTTTAGAGGAGGAAAGTTTATTTTGGTGCTCGTGGTTTTGGAGGTTTCAGTCAATACATGGCTGACTGCATTGCTCTGGGCCCAAGGTGAGGCACAACATCATGGCAGAAGGACACAATGGAGGAGAGCAGCTCAGGAGCTCAGGGGTGACAATCAGGAAGCAGAAAGACAGCAGGGACAAAGTATAAACCCCAAAGGCACGCCCCCAATGATCTAGTTCTTCTAGTCACACCCTATCTGCCTACAGTTACTACCCAGTTAACCCCTAACAGTGTATTAACACACTGATTAGGTTAAAATTCTGATTTCATCTCTAAATGTTCTTGCATTGTCTCACACATGAGCATTTGGGGAACACCTCATATCTAAACCATAACACATATAATCCTGTAATCTTACTTTCTGGAAATGAAATTGATATCTCAAAGGTATCTGCTCTCCCATATTCCTTGCAGCATTACACACTCACACACACACAAAAATAATATTCAACCTTAAAAAAGGAAGGAAATCCTGTTATTTTTGACAACATGGCTAAATCTGGAATACGTGATATAAATGAAATAAGCCAGGAACAGAATGGCAGAGTCTGCATGACCTCTCGTAAGTGGAATCTTAAAAAGTCCAACACACAGAAGCAAAGTACAATACTGGGTGCCAGGGCCTGGGGTGGGGGATGACAGGATGTTGTCAAATGGTGTAAAGCTTCAGTTTGGCAGGATGAAGTTCTGGAGATGTAAATCATGGAGGCTACAGTTAAAGAATGCTGTATTGTGCACTTGAAATTTTCTAAGAGACTAGGTCTTAAATATAAAATACACATACACAAAAAGATAACTACACAAAAAAATAACTAAGTGAGGTAACAGATCTTAATTAGCTTGATAATTATAATCATCAAATGCTTGAATAAGGTCCATAAGATCATACATTTTTCCTTTTGAACCTCAGTTTGTCTGGATCTGACTCCAAAACTGATTTTGATGACTCCAAAACAGAAAACAAACACACACATCTTCCAAGATCTTCCTACTCAGAGTGGTCTAAACTTCAACAGAAATAAAACTAGCTGGGAGCTTGTTAGAAATGCACAACCTCAGGCCCCAGTCCAAACATACCAAATCAGAACCCATGTTTTAATACAAGCCCCAGGTGATATGTCTGAGATGGATGCACTATGATGTGCAGTCTTTCTATAAAAGCATCATTTCTCTGAATGAAAACATCTGTGATTTAAAACCCTGTGACCTAGCAACAGGTAGTTGACTGTGCTGTCCAGGTGGGTCCTACTCTGATTCCCAGCAAACTATCTCCTTCGCACACCAGCTAGAATGTTTTACCATCAAGGGAGTGACCGGTGCATACCTTCATTGCACTGCAGACCCTTCCAGCCTGTGGCACAAGAACACCCATAGGGGTCTGGGAGACAGAACACGTAGGACTTGCATCCCTCTGGTCCACCACACCTTTCTTTACAAGTTCTGCCGAATGTGTGTAGTTCACAAGCTTTGGGAAGAAAAGAAAAAAACAAAAAACAAACAAAAAAAAAACCTGAGAGTTCAATTACAACTACTTGAAATGTAGGACTTTTTTTTTTTTAAGGAATCTCTCCTCGGCTGGGAACGGGGAAGGTAGTCTGATCTCAGCCAAGGCTTGGGCAGGATGAGCACATGTCTATGGCCCATTTTATAGACAATGACGCTGCCTCATAGAGAGGATAACAAGGCTGCCACTCAGTTTCACACTGCACAAACCAGGGATGACATTCACATTACAGACATTATGATTTGTGCATTTGTTAAAACTTAGAGTGGTTGGTGATAAAGAACATTTAGGAAAAGGCATCATTTTCTAATTCATGCAAAGCAAATATGGCCTAATAGAAAGAATTTAGCACCTTTTGTCAATGCCCAGATTTAGAATTCTAGATCTAAAAGCGATGGTTTTTGAATCCACAACCTCCTCACCCAGTATTCTTCACTTACCCTTCTCACATGTCCTCCCCATAAATCCAGGAGGGCAAATGCATTCCCCAGTATCTTCGTGGCAGACACCATTGTTCATGCAAGTAGTGCAGACATGTTTACATTCAGGTCCCCACTTCTGAGCTTTGCATCCTTTTGTTAAGGAAAACAAGATGGTGAGCAAAATTCAATCACTCAGCAAACATTTACTGAGCACCCATTATGTGTCAATCATTTTAGTGGACACAGGTAAATGAAGATAAAAGACTCTCTGCTCCTTGCACTAAGTCTAATATGGGAGATATATCTAAACAGTAAATAATGATAGTAACAAAGACAAGGATTACTGAATCTTATCTGGGCAGTTAGAAGAGAGTACAAAGGAAAACTTCCCAGCGGAGGTGGGATATGAGTGAAATCTGCAGGACCACCTTAGCAGCAAAGAACACAGGACTGGAAAGTGTGTGGCAGGCCAAGGCAAGGCTTGGGGAAAGAGTCTGGCATGTTCAGGGAACTGCAGGTGCCATTTCAGACAGCCAGTCAGAAGCACAAGCCATAATCTGGGGCTTTGCAATTGGCATCTCAGGGGAGGGCAGTCTCACAGAACTGAGCCCTGAGCCGGTGGGTAAGACAGAGTTAGAATTGAGCTGAAGTTCATTGGAGAATTCCTTGGTATATGGGGGAAAACCCCCATGTCTAGTGTCAGGTGTGTTAAGCGTAGTGAGAGCGGAGAATAGGAAAACCATTCTGTTGTTTCCACTCTCAACTGTGTATCAATCTGACATTTCTGATATTCCTAGACAAGATGCCCAATTTACCCCCAGATTCTAAGTTCTCTGGGAACACAGTATTGAATCAGACTAGAAACTATCTAAATGAAGTGAAGAAATTACTTCCTTGCCATTCACATCTGTTTATCTAATTCTACATGTAATTCTGATTGGCAGTTACCCAAGGGACAAGGATTTATATTGTTATACTCTTCTCAACATTGATACAATGCTTGATCCAGAGTTAGGATCAATATATTGTATTGAATAATTAACATAATGCAAAGCAAAATAAGTTATCTTCACGAATTACAAGTAGCAAACAGAGGAATGATAGCAGCTCAAGTACTTAAACCTGAAGGCCTGAATACTTAATATTACAAATAATCTAATAGCTGGCAAAAATTCAGGATAAATCTTTTGCTTTCTGTATCAATTTCATGTAAAAATTGCTAATGGACATTCCCACTTCAATAGTTATAATGGGTAAAAAAATGTTTTTACTAGCTGAGTGTGTTGGTACACTCATGTAATCCCAGTTACATGAGGCTGAGGCAGGAGGATCTCAGGTTCAAGACCAGCCTCGGCTACTTAGTGAGACCCTGTATTAAAAAAAATACATATAAAAGACATGGAATGTAGCTCAATGGTAAAGCATGCCTGCATTCAATCCCTAGCCATGAAAGAAAGTAAAAAAGAAAGAGAGAGAGAGAAAGAAAGAAAGAGAGAGGGGAAGGAGGAAGAAGGAAAGAAAAAAAGGAAGGAAGAAGAAAGAGAGAGAAAGAGAAAGAGAGAGAGAGAGAGAGAGAGAGAGAAAGAGAAAGAGAGAGAGAGAGAAAGAGAAAGAGAGAGAGAGAAAGAGAGAGAGAAAGAAAAGAAAGAAAGAGGGGGGAGGGAGGAAGGAAGAAAGAAAGAAAAAAAGGAAAGAAGGAAGAAGAAAGAGAAAGAGAGAGAGAGAGAAGAAAACTCATATTTGAGAGTTAAAAGATAGGAAAATGTGGGCTTTTTAAAAAACAATGTTTAACTAGAGGTTACCCCAGCTCACCCCCGACGCCCACCCCATGGCAGACACCTTTCAGGGAGATTATCCTGCTCACTGCAATCCCCTTTTTATAGGAATGATCCTGCTATTCAAGTGTGAGCTCCTAGTGTCTAACTATAGTTTGTGGTTCCCCTCTTGCCTATAGCCCCTTAGTCTAGGCTGATAGAAATCAGATATATGTTAGGATGATCCCATCCTTTCTCCTGGGAATTCAAGATCTGAAAGTAAAGGGAACATTGTAGGAGCTGAGTTATGGTAATGGCAGCATCCTAGAGACAAAGTACTCCTCATTCCCCCAGCACTGAGATCCAAATCTTCCCCCAGAGTCCATCTTTTCTGGAACTTGCTTGTTGGCTTTTTCATCAATTTCCTGAGAGTCTTTGTTATCTTTCCAACCAATCCCCGATTCTTGGTGTTTGGTAAGCAGTCTGTTTCCTTACTTAAAACTACACCATCACAGCGAGTGGCCTCGCAATCACTTACTCCGAACTATCAGCCTGGTGAAGGCCGATGTGAAGAGGTTTCCTCCTATATACCTGGCCGAGTACACTCCAGCATCCTGCGGCTCAGCGTGAGGCAGGTTCACTTCTAAAATATCAGGTACTTCATGCCGGGGCACTGAGTGGATAAAGGAACCTGATGAGAGAGAAAAGTGGGAACAATAGGTTGTACTCCAACACTCCTGTTTCCTTGTCTATCCTTGCGATCAAACAATCTTACATTGTACCTGGCTGAATTTGGGCCTGATCACATTCTGATGGTCTTCTATAATGTATAATATGTTGTACACATTCATGAGTATACAGTGTGCATTTGAATCCTTACTTTACTTGATTGAGTAACCAAAGAGAACCTAGGAGGGCTTCTATCAGACTTTAATAAACTTGCATCATAATAGTTTTACATTAAACATCTGCCCCTGAAACTACAATAGGATAATGATCCAGTACGTTCTGTGTTATCTGATGCCTCCAACCCTGGTGCTGGAAGGAAAGGAAACAGGTACTCACCATTTTTGTAAATCACTGCATCTTCTTCCTTAATTAACACCTTTCTGAAAGATATAGTCACATTATCTCCCCTGTCCACGGTCATAGTCAAAGTAGCTGGTAGGAAGGAAGCTTTGAAAGGGAAGACAAATACCAAAAATGAGATCACACATTTCCCCCAGGAACAGCAGAACACTGAGCTTCAAAGGATGAGACTTGGCATTTGCTAGGAGTCAGTTAATTTTTATGATATGAAAAACAATGATAGTTGCTAGATTTTTCTTTCTTATGTCTCTTTTTGAAAAGTCTGATGAAAGAAATGGTCATTTTTTTCCTCTAAAAACAAAAATATATACATACAATTTTCCCATGCAATTGAATGGGGAGGCAAGGACTGTTAACATCTAATATCCAACGAAATCCTGACATTAACTATGAACTATATACTAACCATAAACCTGCCATTCTCTTCCAATTCCTACTGCATTTCCTCAAAGTGGAAAAGAATATGAATTTCCCCAAAATGAAAATGAGAACATCTGCCACATGGCTTTACCCTTGGTCTTTGTGTGTGGTGGTGGTTGCTGCTTAAAATAATTCTAATTCCTTTGGAATGCTCCAAGCATCTCCCAAATGGAATGAGCAGAATTCTGGAATTGCTAATGGCATAAATAATGAAATATTGAACAGTGAAGGATGGAACCTAATACTTATTTTCTACCCTTTAATTTTATATGTGTGAACTGACATAGTTATGGGACTGGACAGTACTGCGAAGAAATGAGAATTATTCTATTTTTGGTTTATAAATTCAAATTTATAAGTCAAATATATATAAATTTCAATTGATTGAAAACTTCTGTCCCTGAGCCAATGTTGGAATACAATATTGCCTGAGACCTTTGGATTATTGGAAAATATGTATGACTATAATCTTCTAACATTCTCCCAGCTGCAAGACTTTCTGAACTCCTTTAATATATACCATAATCTTCATAGAACCACCTCAATGGAATGAGGAAGGATTAACTTTAGGCTTATAAAAGTTAAGTGATATAAAATACAACCATTACCACCAAAAGAAAAAAAGGGTTACATACAATTTTACTAAACATGGAGGGAAAGAGAGAATGGAAGTAAACAAAAGAATATAATGAAAACAAATAAAGTCAAAGAAAATCATGGTGCAGAAAAAAACAGAAAAAGATGGCAGAAGACATGCAAAATACATGGTTTGAAAGATCGAACAACTCAGAATGAATTAAAATACATATGTGTAACCATGTACATCTCAGAATGAATTAAAAGACATGTGTAACCTCATCCTATTTTCATGAACTATACATTAAACATAGTGACAAATCAGATTGAGAATAAGGAGATAGAAAAATATCCTGAACTAACTAAAAGAAGCTTAGCTTTGCAATATTAATATAAAAAAAAGATTACTAAAGACAAGTTTTTTTAGGGATAAATACGGTCTTTATGTGAAAAAAGGAACAATCCACCATCTAGCAAGTCTTATAAGATTTCATTCTCACATCTTGTTCAGGAAGATATAATAATCCTGAACTTGTACCTAACAATGGAGCTTCAAAACTCATGAAACAAAAACCATTAAAGGAATAAACTGACAAATCTACATAGTGGAAACTTCAAGAAACCGATCAAATGGAAAACTACTATGAAAAAAATACAGAAGATTTGAAAAACACCATTAAAATGTGTTGAATATTCATGGAATCCTACCCAGTTATCTGAAATGTGTTATTTCTAAGCATTTTACCTCCCTATTAAGCCACAAAAGCATATCTCCATGAATAACCAGAATGCTCCTAAATTAGAAATCAACAGCAAAATATCAAAACACCCCAAGGTACAAATTCCTAGAGTTTCAGCCTATGACCAAGACTTGAAGAGCAGAGGGACTTCTGCTGAGGACCTAGTGATTACTCAGCTAGTCACTGTGCCTTAGTTCTAGTTTCATCTGTGGCTTTCTTATGGGGTGCTTGAGAGACTGATTAAGAGCTGGACTCACCTCTGGCTTAGACAGTTATCCTGTGAGGGCAGAAGATGCCTTTGAACCATGCTCAGAAGGACTTGGGTTTTAGGTTTGTCTCCTATTGTCCTTGGCTGTGGGCTGGTCCTGCTAACCTGGACAAGGCACACTGCCAGGACTTCCCTGGAAGGCCAGGTATGTGAGTGCCTTTAACGCAGATGTGACCTGGGGCAAACCCAGAGGGAGCCTAGAGCAGACCTCCCATAATATGAGACGCAAGTCCTGGGTTTGAATCTACCCTCTGCCACTCACTCATTCTTCTTGAATGAGTTACTTCACTCTGCAAATCTCGGTTTTTCCATAATTTGGAAGTAGTAGTATCTGCTGTAAAGGCTGTTAAAAAATATTAAATGGGGCTGGGAATATAGCTCAGTTGGTAGAGTGCTTGCCTTGCAAGCACAAGGCCCTGGGTTCAATCCCCAGCACCAAGAAAGAAAAAAAAAAAAAATTAAATGATAGATGCCAAGCCCCCAAGGCACTTACAGAAAATCCTTTCCACAAATGAATGGCAACACTGCTAAGCTGACATTTGTTCTATGGATGTGAGTGATAGCTTTCTTGATGGTACTAAAATAAACTCACTGTGCAGGGAAGGCAGCAGAGATCAGGGAAGGGGGAAGCTGGCTTTGTGGGCAGCTCCTCACACTGACTAGGTGCTTCATTTAGCCATCCTAACACATGAAATTCTTGCTCTCTGCAAAAGGCTTCTGGGCTCTTGTGAGAGTTTTTTTCCCCAACCTTTCAAGGCTATTTTTCCTTTCTGTGTGGTTTGTTTACATTTTCTGGCTCTTTGTGTGAAGATTGTTTAGTTGGCCTGGGATTTCTCACTCAATATTGTATTCTGAAAAGGAACTGAGATTCTCCAGTAGGCTCAACTCCAGTGTAGCAGTCTCCCCTACTCTGTGACCCTTTATTATTTCAGACTTTGTACCTTTTAAGCACCCTGCTTTCTGAGGGGCACTGTCATACCAGTGCTCTGCTGCTGTCTAGTCCATTGCCTCCTATATTCATGTGTCTGGGTTGACTGTCCTCTGCTGAGTACTAATGAAGGAAGACTGACATTCATGTTCCCCTTTGGACTTCCTGATGACACAGGAGCCTTACTTGGATTTGGTACACATGTTGACGTTGGTGTTGTGTGACTTTGGCAATCATAAAAATAAGCACCTTTTAGTAGTGCCTACTATGGACTGGACACTGTCCTAAGCCCTTTAGGCAAACTTAATCTTCTTAACATCCCTGTGAGATGGGTACTACCATTATCTTAATTTCGCAAAAGAAGAAACTAAGGTTCAAAGAGTTTAAGTAATCTGTTCAATGTCACATGAGATCTTGGGTGAGCAAGGGTTTGTTTGAATCAGGGATGCTGGCTTCAAGGGCTCTCATAGATTATGTAATGTGAGCTCTCAAAAGGGTTTCAAGTCCCACCACCTCACTTTATAAATGAGATTGCTGAGGCCTAGCTGAATGATGAAATCATTTGGATAAGTTAAGTAGGAAGTTAACACAATTCACTTATTAAGAGCTGGAGGAGGGGCTGGGATGTGGCTCAGTGATAGAGTGCTTCCCTAGCATGCACAAGGCCCCAACTGCAAGTCCCTGTACCATGAAGAAAAATTATAGATATGATTGATATATATTATATATCAATCAGCTGGAGGAAAAAGTACATGGTAATAAGTCATAAAAAAAGATGTTTCTTGTGGATGAAAATAATGGAGCTAAATTTCAACTGTTTACTTTAAATTTAATATTAGCTAAGTACTAATGGCAATAAGGCAGTATTTCAACCAGTATTATTTTGTGTAATTCTCACAATAGCTTTGTGAAGACAGCACATCCTCAATTTACCCATGTCAGAGACAGTTAAGGAAGCTGAGTTCCTTACCTACGGCCTCCTAACTGAACAGGCGAGGAAGTTGAGACACAAGCTCAAGAGCTCCACACTCATTCCACAGCTCCAGCTCTGCAGGCCTGCACCCTTAGCTCTCACCAATCATGTCTAAGTGCCTAGTTTTCTTCCTTCTCTTCTGCTTCTTTGTCCCACCCATCACCAGCTCCTGCTTATTCATCAGTCTCCATTTAGACATCTCTGGGGGCCTTGAACACTTTCTAGAATCAAGATCAGGTAGTCTTATGACCACTCTCCAAATACCCTGCCTTTCCCATCATGGCCTTGCTCACAGTATATGTCGCCTATCAGACTGAGGCTGGGGGCAGTAGCAGGTGTTTTGAAAGGTAGCAGAGTGACAGTTAGAACCAGGCCTCAGGGACCAGGCCTGAGTTCATCTTCCCAGGTCCAATACTTACTAGTAAATGCATTGAAATAATGATGAGCTTCATCTATTAATGAGTCTTAGTTGTCCTCATCTGATTGGCATAAATGAGATAATAATGTATATATAAAGTTGCCAGAAGAAATAGAAATGTCAGGCAGAGAAAAATACTCAGGAAATATTAACACTGCATTGCATCCCCAGTGTGAGCACAAGATAGGCTCAAGAATAGTCACAGGAATTAGAGAGAGAGAGAGAGAGAGAGAGAGAGAGAGAGAGAGAGAGAGAGAGGGAGGGAGGGAGGGAGGGAGGGAGGAGAGGGAGAAAGAAAGAATGAATCTAATTTCAAGTTTCCCCATTTCCTTTATACTTTTAGCATGTTTATTTGTGCCATTTGGATACTGATGATTCCCCTTCCTCAAACTCCCAAGTCATATTTGGGTAGTTTGATGTTCTTAATTGTAAAGCTATTTCTCAAATGAAAAGAGAAAGAAAGAAAAACCTGTTTCTTCTGATGGATCGCTCTGAAACAGATCTTGGGTCAAAGTTTATTTACAATTCCCTACCCCCAAATGAAATCACCCTTGAGGTTTGAACAAACTGCTGTTGATTATTTTGGATGATGCCATTGATAAAAATGATTTGACTATTTGGGGTGTGTGAGCCAACTTAAGCTGTGTTTTGGCACATCTCCGATGGATTTTCCACTTCCTCCCAGATGCACATGTCAGCAGAAGTGGGAATATACTGATGTTTATCCTATCCTGCTATGTCCCTGAGCAGGCATTTCTGAGTTCCCAGGATGTTTTACTAGAGAATGAATAGTGGCATGAGGATAGTTTGGGAGGTTTTCCTGATTCACCATGATGGATATCATTTACCCTGTGCCATATCTCTCCTACTGGGTGGCCAATAAGAAAAGCAGAACCAGTTCTCCAGTCTGAGAGGCTGTTATTGCAAATACAGGAGAAACTATGCCAGCTATTTTTTCTATTTTGATTAAACCTCTGCAGTTATGTTAATACATGGTATTTAAAAATTCTACAATTGAGTAGGAAAATTAATAGCCCCACTAAATTATTACTCCAAGGCATCATAATAATAGTTGTTGAGCATTTACCGTGAACCAGATAATATTGGTATTTTTATTTGATTCTTAAATTTGTTTGTGGTAAAATCTTTATCTCCACTCTTTTTCAAATAAGGAAAAACTATGACTTCAATTAAGTGACCTGCCCTAAGTCACATCATTCAGTGCAGAGCTAGGCTCAAATCCATGTCTGGCTGATTCTACTCCCACACTTCTACTCTGTGCCCTGGGTCATTTTTTAGGGTTGTAAGTAGAATTGTTTTCCCTATAAAATAAGTGCTCAAAATCAGACAGTTGTTACCATTAAGTGAGACCAATATACTTATATACAAAGAGAGTAAATGTGAGGGTCACAAATACAGGCTCTGAAGTTTTACCATTAAATCCCATTCCCACTATTTATAAACAGCTATTATTATATACTTTATTTTGCAATTTCTCACTTTATCTAAACTTTTAAAAAAGCACATCTATTTTGTAAATTAGTGTATGCATGGGAATTGACTTCATATATCATCTTAACAGCAGAATTCTGTCACTATTATTATAACTATTTCACAGATAGTAATAAATGAGACCAATAGAAGTTAAATGACTTGCCTAAGGACACACAGTTGGTTAGTGGTAGAGAATTCAAACTCAGGTAAATATAAGTCTAAAAGTCAACCTCTCTCCACTGTTGCTCACTATCCAAGCTTGCCTGCCTTGTCTCATTTAAGACATCCTTTACCTGTGGCAATCTAGACTCTTCATTTGGAGAGATTATTACCGTTGGTTTTTAACTTCCAATGTGAATCAATAAGCTTCACATTTTACTAATTATATATTGTCACAGATAATCTTGGAATAATTTAAGAAGAACAGCGTGGCACTTCACATTTCACTTCCATGAAACCATAAAGAAAAAAACCTCAGATCATCTTCATTCAGAATGCGGACACTCAGCAGAACATTACTCTTCACACAAGTCAAATCCGAAATGACATGTGAAAAATAATAGAGCCGACTTTCAGCCGTGATAGCTTTGGCACACCTCACATCCTTTGTTCAACCTCTCTTCCCTCACCGGAGGGCTACATTCCTGGGAATTTCTGTTTTACACTTTTCCCACTTGCTTTGGTGTCACTTAAAGGTGAACATTTCAGTTTTGGTAAGAAAATCCTTTCCTTCATTTGTAATGAATAGTGATGTTATCACTTTTGACCTTAAAATGAGCTTACAGCCTTTAAATATTTTACTTTCTACAATTAGCAAATCAAAGACATGTTTTCATATATGTTACCCTAGATAGTAGCTGACTAAACTCTTGCTACTCAAAATATGATTTATGGCACAGCATTTTCTTACCACCCAGAACCTTGTTAGAGAATCTCAGGACCCTTCCCTAACTGCCAAGTCACAATCTGCATTTTAACAAGACCCACAAGTGATCAATAAACATGTTTGACACAGAGAAACACGGATCTAAAAATCTTGCAGATTCTTACATAAGAAACTGCCAATGAGAAATGTGCAAAGGTTTGTTACTTATCTGGGTCTGTTTATTATCATCATAAATCCAAACCCCAAAGAGCTCATAATGCCATTATTTTATTAAATAAATTTTGAGCCCTTGTGTCTAGACAATATTAATTTGGAAAGGACTCCTGTATTTTAGGCATCAACAACCCAGAGAAGGTGGACAGATGAGGGACTGGATCATTCCAAGGATAGAGCATCACACAGCTAGAATTCTGCACCGTCCTCCCAGTTGATCATGTCAGAACCACTGGAAGTCAAACTGCCTGTGCAGGACTAGAAGTCTTAGAACATGGTCACTAAGTAGCACAACCCATCTCCTCCAACTGCCATCAGATGGGTGGACTGGTTAGCTTGGGACCCATTTCTGTTCTGGGAGAAAGACTATCCCATCACTACCACTGAAGTGGTAGGAAGGAGTACTATTTAGAGGAGTCTCTCCTTCAAAATTCTGATGTTTTCAGAGCAGGACCTGGGTACTTAACTGCTAAAATTAACTCATGGTTTCTCAGAATGATAACCTGCAAACAGAGTCCTGATTCTTCAGCCCTCCCTATATCCATGCTCTTTGCCATTTAAGTTTGCAATAACCTTACTCTAAATCTAGGCTCAGCTCTTTGACTTGTTTTGGGCAATAAAATGAGGCATAATCCGACAGTTATGGGATTATGTGCCTACATTGTTCTCTTGTACTTCTACCATATCCATGAGATCATACCTACGTTGGCCTGCTACAGAATAATAACCACATGGAACTGTGCCAAGTTGCCCTAGCCAAGGCCAGACTGATAAGCCTGCAGCAAGCCAGCCAGCCAAAATCATGTATGTATGAAAACCCCTCCAAGCCAACAGAGCCACTCATTAACCCCGCTGACAGACTCATGCTAAAATGCTCCATTGTGATTACATTACACAACATTGTTGTGGCAATAGGTAACTGATACATCAAGTAATCAATTAAATTTTGCTACTGATAGATGTTTTCCTTTTGAAGATTCTATTTCTACATAATTTTCTCATGAAAATATTAACTTCTGCTATGAGCATTGAGGAAAAAACAAAGTTTCAAATGAAAACTCAATGAAAAATCTCAAAGTGGCAGTGGACAGTTGTTTCCTTTGCTGTAATTTTCATTTGAAGACATGACTATGTTATATGTATACAAGAAGAGTCATGAAGGGAACATGATATATTTCATATCATACACTAGGAATGTATTTTACCAAGGGAATGGGCTAGATGATCTTTTATCTCTAATGTTCTAGGTACCAGAGAGAGCAATCTTAGGAAGAAACAGAAAAGGTCCTTGAGCTCTTCCCTGAGACTGCTCAGCAGCTTCTGAGGGAACAGCTGCCAAAACAAAAGGTATGTGCTCCCAGTGGACCTCACCTGTCCACCTTTAGGGACGTGTTACCTTGTTGACGCATCTTCATGGTCCGTATCCTTATTGCTCGTCCTCGAACTCGCCCTTCACAGAAATAGGCACCATTGATTTTGCTAGCCTTTTCTCTCTTCCATACGACTTTTTTAGCCCATTCTCTGGTCACATCTTGGGTAACTTCCAGTGGATCTTGGTGCTGGTTCATTAAGGCTTCAAAGTCTCTCCCTATGGTGATGGGCTCATGGGGGTGCCATCCAGAGGCAATGCAGGTCAGGGATGTTTCAGCATCAGAGACAAGAGGTAGGGAATTAATCAAGATCAAGTCCATGGCACCTTCCACTGTTCCTGAAGGAAAAATGGAGAATAATGCATGCTGAAGGCCATTAACATGGCTTTGTGGGGTAAACTAGTCTTATCTAAAGCACTTATCTAAATATAGTTGTGTAAATAGTCTAAAATTTCACTCTTCACCAAGACCCTTCATCACCTAGACCTTGCTAACTCCCTTGCCCCTCTGAATACCCTGGCTGCAATGCACTGTAAGTCCCCCCAACAAGCCATGCACTATGTATCTCTATGCACTATTTTGTCAGAGACCAAGTTGGGCACTCTGTAAATATTTGTTGAGCTGAGCCAAATAATTGATACTAGCATTACTATCATTACTCATTATGATTAATAATGGTTAGTAGTTATTATTGATGCTAATGCAGTATTGCCAAAATAAAGTGTTATAAAGAAGAATCAACTACAAACAGTTGTGCTAATGAAATAGATCCTCTTTTAAAAATTCCCCATTTCTACTTTCACAATGAAAGGGACAGTGACTAAGTGAAGTCTGCATATCCTCTGAACCTCATTCGCTTCATCTTTAAAATGGTGCCAAATTCAGAATTTTTGTGAAGATTAAATAACCTGCCACTGTTATATTCTGAATGTCCAATGGCCATATTTCATTTCTCTTTCTTCTGTTTGTATAAGTCCCAAACCTCATCAGCTCCCTAAAATGTAAAAACAAAACCCTGCCTGACCTTCAACATTTGTTCTATAAATGTATCCTATAAATGATAAAGCACACTTAAAAAAAAATCTTTATTTTGTTTTCTTAGTATTTCTCTCTCCACCTACCTACAACCCCCAAAATCTACCACCCTCTCCCTCTCTCTTAATTTCTAACGTTTCCCGCTCTCTTAATTTCTAACGTTTCTAACATGAACAAATGGAATCTGCCTATTCTCTCTTCTCTAAATGTGGAAAAATCAGGGATGAAAAGATTTTCTAGCTCTGGTGATTGTTGACTCCCCACTGTACATAAAATGAGCTAGAGACTAGAAAGAACAGGCACTTTGGGTGATGAGGAGCCAACTGGAATCTCAGAGACCTTTATGTAGATGTAAAGTTGTTTAGGAAAGTTACACAATTTTACTTAACACCCATTAAATTCTCTCAACAACCCTCTGAGGCATGCACCTTTATCTCAATTTTAAATTTGAAGAGCTGAAGGTTCAAAAGATTGAGTAGCTTGTTTGATCTTTCAGAGCTACTTAAGGCAGAGCTGGGATTCAAATGCTCACTGATCTTTCAGTCCTTAAATACACCGCACATTTTCCATACTCAAAGTCTATGTATTTTGCTGTTCCCTCTGCCTGGAGGACTCTTCTTCACCTTTGGCATGGACAACTTCTTTTCATTTGTTCAGTCTCAGCTTAAATGCCACTTTCTCATAGAGGTTTCTCTGTTTACTGTATCTATAATATCTACACACTCTCATTCCATTATCCTCTACTTCAGCCTCCAGTTTATTTCATAATATTACCATAATTCATGATTACGTTATTTACTCTATTCCCCTCAATGATAAGTTCCATGAGGATAAAGATTAAAGCTATTCTGCCTAGCAATGGGAATTTAGGAATAGATTTATATAGGAATAGTCTGCCTAATTTTGATACATATAGGACTTAAGCATTTGTTGGATGGATAGATGGAAAAAACTCTATTCCAGATCTGCCTGATCCAAGTCTATCCACTTACCAGGCTCCTACTTCTAGAATAACTAAGTTAAAAATGAAAGCACTCCTTGAGTCTTCACTTGTAATGTATAAAGCTGCTCCCCCGCCCATCAGGTGCAGTCATTTTCCCCGCCTCCCAACCACTTGTCAATCTGTGAACATCCTGGCTAGCTATTGGTTCATCAGTCAGCTTGCAAGTATCCTTCTCCGATATTGGTCCCCTGTTAGCCCGGTGGAATTCAACTGTTTACTATAGCTTCCCCGCCATCTTTTCCCATCCTTCTGTCTGTCCTCCTCACTTTTCTCTATCCTCCTGGCTTTCCACTCTCTCTAGTGTGCGCCCTTTCTTTTTCTTTCTCTTTTCCTCTCATTTTCTCTCTTACCCTGCAGGGAGACACTCTGTTTGCTAATAAACTCCCTTATGTGATTTCCCATGTCTGGCATGGTTCCGTGGGATTTCCTTACAACACTGACCTCCTTTCCATATTTAACAGACTGTTTTGATAACTACTGAGTTTTTAGGGGGTAAAAATAAATGTTATTGTTTTCACAAAATACCATAGGTAGATTATCAGTGGTTGCTGAGCATTTGTGGTTGGTTATCAAATAATGTCTGATAAGTGAATGACAATCTACTTAGGCCAAGCATTGTGCCTGGTATGAAATTCTCAAAATTTGTTTTTAATGGCAATTACCAATGTTTGCTACATGCTGTAGTTTTGAGAATTCTCTTACTAGGAATTAAATCTTTAGTTATTTAGGAAGAAGAATTTTAAAGTCAAAATAAGCACTTTATATTTGGGATTAAAGGACAAAAAAAAAAAAAAAGAAAAAAGAAAAAGAAAAGAAAAGAAAAATCTCCCCTATAATGGGTTTCCCAATCTGACCTCAAACGGAAGCATCCATCTTACATCTAGCTTTGTTGGTAGCTTTTAAGATCTCAGGAAAGGGGACAGAGGTCAGGACTTTTTAAAATGATTGCAAAAGAAGATGAGTGAAGAACCCTAGCAGTGGAATCACAATCTCCAAAAATAGCACCAGTACACACCTCCCTCCCCATGTGCACACCCAAACTAGCACTGCTTCCAAGTGAACACCACCACATCTCCTGCACTCATCATTCCAGCAGTGTTCCGGAAGGGGTCATCCAGAGGAAGGAAACTGTCACTCTTTCAGCTCCAGTTAGATCCAGCCCTATTTCTAGGGCCAGTCTAGTGATCTGCCAAAACCATGGGATCTGCTCTGAACTAACATCACTGGCACCAGCTGCGGCTTATTTAATGACTTTAGGAAATAATAGAAAAAGCAGATGATTTGAAAAGACAACCAAGCTTCGTGTGTAATTGTTTCTAGGTATGGATCTAGAGACCTTTCTCCTCTTGCTCTTCCAGTTATCTCCTTTCACTTTCAGAGACGAAAAGGGAAATTTGTACTCTGAGAGTCTGAACTTGACTGTATTTTGCCACCTTATTTAGCATGACAATAATAGGAGGCTCTATCCTTTGTAATACCAGCTACAATCAAAACACAAGAGTTATACATGTGGGCTTTATGTATGAGCGGAAATAACCTATCAGGTCCCTGAGCTGGATCATCTGCCTAGTTTACTCAAAGAAGAATCTGTATTTACTTGTATATGACTAAAGAATTTCTAGAAGGTGACATATGGAAACTAAGGATAAGTATCATCTATTAGGGGAGAACTGAGTCAGTGAAAAACAACAGGGAAAGGACTTTTTGCCATATGCAAATGTATGACTTTTAAACAATTTGAATATTACCCATGCACAAAAATTAAGGGTAATAAAAGTAAATGTTATTGACCTTCCCTCAAAAATGGGTTGTTAAAAGGGAATCAATAGCCATGAGAATGCGTGTCTTTTTGACTCTTATTACCTTACCCCTATAGCCACTTATAATCTTGGATTGAGTTCAAATAATACATTTTCACTCTCTCTCTTCTTTAGACTAATAGGGAATGTGATGTCATTCGACAATGCTGAAAATGGGGTTAAAATAAAACTTAAAAAGGATAACAGTGGCTAAACTGGGCCTTTCAAAGAGAATAGAGCAGAGGCCTCACTACAGTTGGTACAACTGTGGCCTGGGGCTTCTTGAAAGGGCTCTGCTGCTGACACCTTGAGAGGCATGACTGAACAGCACAGCTGGTGTCACCCAAGGAATCAGCTATAGGGACATTTCCTGAGAATAACTATGGAAACACAGATCCCATATGGACTCATACCAATATCAGTCCCCATGCCTGACACCTTTCCTTACATTACAGCAATCTTCTCCAAGTCATGTTGGGACTGGGATTGAGTTCTTTCATCATACCTAGAACCTGAGAAGCTCTGATCAAATTTATTGATTAAGTCCATTAATATTTACCAAGGGCAAGTGTCTTTCATAAGTACAATGTACATTGAGTTCCACATATCTTATATCTTTTTGGGTGTAACACTATTTTTTTCATAGTAAAGATCTCTTAGGTACTTTACAGTTTTTGCCTAAGTATGTTCTTGTTGGCAAGAAAATACTTGCCCTGCGGCAAGACAACTGTTAATTTCCAATGAACCATGGGATATTCACAACTAAAGCCTAATAGGGCTCTCAAATGTTTGCTGTGAAACAAATTGCTCAAATTTGTTTGAATTTGCTGTGATCTCTACTCAACAGCATCTGATCTTTCACAGTCACATTTTTTCACTAAATCTTATTATGGTGAATTCAACATCTAACTCTTGTTTTGCTTTTGGATTTTCTTATATTCAATATTGTCTTGAATAATGAACCATTAACTAAGGCATGGAAATATTTTTCTTTAAAAATAGTCATAGCTTCTACTGTCTTGTATAACTAAAATGAATTTAAAAAAAACAAAATAGAGAAATTATTTTGTGCTTAAATCAAAACTCCCATGTAATTGAACTAAATTGAATTAGAAATTAGAGGTAGAGTCATGTTTTTCAATCTAAATCTCAAGGAATATTTCTCATTTTCTAAAAAGGTGTTCCTGAAGTTTCAGAGGATAGAAGAGGTCAAAGCAACAGAATGAATTCCAGACACCCACGTGTGCACTCTTAGCAAGTTGCTCAATGTTTTTTGGTGTGTTTACATTTGGATTCCACATCAGATTTCATTTGGGAAAAAATGATTTTGCTTAATTAAAATCATAACACCTCACAGGTCCTCCATTTTCACTCCTTTTTAACAGAGGAAGAAAACGAATGTCGACACGTGAATGTAAAGGAAACATTCCATTGTAGCACCACAGGCCCGCTCCAATTAGCAAACCCTTGTCCAGGTTCGAGTTCAGCACAGCTGCACATAGTCAAGTGCTGATTAACCTAGTTCAATGATCTGGAAGCACTGGCAGGCTAAGAGGAAAAAGCAGGTTAAATGCTTGCACAGTGAGTCTATTCCCTTGTGCATTACCTCAGAATTGTTTTGGGTGGAGTTTCATTAACATGTGTTTGGAATACGCACTACATCTTTAGAACAACTCTCTGTATGGTTCTTAAAAGTTTGATATTAGCTATGTTTAAAAATTTTTGAAGTTGTTCCTGGTCATTTTGTAGCAAATGTAGGTATTTTAAAGTTCTAAATATTTGAAATGACAATCAGTACTCTTCTGACCAAAAGCACTTCAGAAATCGGGGATTGGCAATAAATTACAAAGGCCTTATCCCAAAGCATTTCTGGAATCAAGCCCTGACAATAAGCCAGAGAAGCAAAGGCAACCCCAAAACTATCCAGGGTACTTTATAGAATTGCTTGAATTTTACTTATTGTTTAAACTATCTAGAAAAGGAATATCTTTTCAAAATGCACTCAAGTCATCTGTGTGTCCACTCATTCATTTACTAAACATTTACTGAGTCCCTTTCATGTACCAGGTACAGTACTAGGCCCTAGAGACACAACAAAGAGTGAATCAGGTAGATCTCTGCCCATCCCCCAGGTTTTCACAAGCAAATGAGGGACATAGACATGGAAAATGAATCACACTAATAAATACAAGGTTGGTACCATGCTAGGAACTATGAGAGGAAGTAACAAGATTCTATGGACAGCATAATGGTGAACTTAATCAGACCTGCTTGGTAGGGGAAAGGTTTGGGGACATTTAGTCTAAAAAAATACTGGAATTACTGAGGCAGAGCAAGAGAGATATGAGAAGATAGGAAAAATCTTCCTCAAAAGGATAACTACTAGGCAAGGTTTTAAAGAATGAATAAATATTTAATAGGATTCACTTCTTAAATCTGCCCTAACTCTGGCATTAATTTCTGTTTTGGGGGTTCTAAGACCTACTGGCGCCATTTCTCCATGTCAACACTATGTTAAAGTATTTTTAGTATCTTTTCTGACTTCTTGTCTCCCCTGAAGAAATACAGTTCCCAGGCATGTTTCCAACACTTTAATCTTTTTTTGTTGTTGTTCTCCATTATCCTTTTATGTATTAGTAAATCTGAGCCATACTCCATCCTCAAGGTTCCTTCCAAGAAAATGTTAGGCAATTAACAAGATGATACCGAAATGCACAAGACTGGAAATAACTAAAGGAAGTCACTAACTTTTTCATTGTATAGCTGGGAGTTTAGAGTTAGACAAGGCATCCTGGATGTGACTGGGCTACGTCTTTCTTACAAACTATTCTCACCTAGGAGTTGTGCCAAATCAGCCTCCCCCAAGGGCTTGCCCACTTCCTATCCCTGTTTCCCAGCCAAATGGGGACCTTGTCTGTCTGTTGGAGAGAATGCTATCCTTTCCCCCATCTTAAAATGCCAGAAAATTTCCATCTAGACTGAATAACATGGGTTTAATTAGACTTAGACTCAGAAAACTTGTGGGAAACTTTTTATTTTCAGGAAATAGGTAGTGTCCACAAAGTGAGACTTTATTGAATGTCTTGTACATGTATGCATCTACATGCAAAACCATTCTGGAAGGTGCCGAGATTGGAGGAAATGTGGTCAAGGATTGTTTAACCTGGAAGGAACTTTAGAGATTGCCTGTGCAAGCCTTATGCTTTATAAGGGATGTTTTTGTCAGCCTTTTTTGCTGCTGTGATCAAAGAACCTGACAAGAACAATTTCAGAGGAGGAAAAGTTTATTTGGCACTCATGGTTTCAGAGGTCTCAGTCCATAGTCAGCTGGCTCTATTGCTCTGGGCCCTTGGTGAGGCAGAGCATCATGGAGGAAGAGTGTGGTGGAGGAAAACACCTCAGGACATGGCCAACAGGAAACAGAAAGGCATAGGGGGCTCCTCCACTTACCAGGGACAAAATATAAACCCCAAAGGCACATCCCCAATGACCTACCTCCTTCATCCACACCCTATGTGCCCACAGTTAGCACCTAGTTATTGCCTTCAACTGTATTAAGGCACTTATTAGGTTAAGGATATCATACCTCGAAGATTTCACTTCTAAACTTTCTTGCATTATCTAACATTTGAGCTTTTGGGGCATAACTCATATCTAAACCATAACAAGGAGCAATAGGAAAGAGGCTAAGGGCATAGACAGTTGGTTGTCATACAAAGGAGTGGTAAAACCAACTCTTGAATTCTGATTTATTTCTAGGACCCTTTGTGTCACCCCAGGGTAGCAGTATAAATGGCCAAATCCTTAGTGTGAGGAACTTTGGAACATTTACAAATTTGGTAGAATGGCACCTGGAGAATCCTGGAGCTTGGTAGTAATTAGGATAAGAGGAAATAGGATAGAAGGAAAGACACTGAGGATAGGTGGCCAAAAATTTGGAAAGGGTACAGAACAGAGGAAATAGGAATACCCAGGGATGAGTATCACAAACACTCCCTGAGACTGATAATAAACTTTCCTATTTACTTTTCCCTGAGAAAGGGATGTTCTCTAGTTGGACCACTTCCATCCAGCACCAGAAAATGTATCTGATATGGAAGGACTCCTCTGTCTTTGCACCCAAGCTACTTTCTGGGCTCTTCTCCTGATTCAGTCATCTACCTCTACCCTATGCTGCCCCAGCATAAAGCCCACATGGTACATACTCAAAGTCAAACATCTCTATCCTCTAAGACAACATTGAACAAAACTCTAGCTTCTCAGTGCCCTGTTCTCCAGTTCCCCATAGAAAAAGCTATTTGACTTTATTCTTTATTGCACCGAAGAAAGAATAACCAAGGATCTAAAAAAAAAAAGGACAACCATTCCATTGAAATGAGTCTATAGTGAAAGCAATTGAGAGCAATTGAGGATTTTGGTTGTTCCTAAAATGAGATCAGCAAAAGAAGTCAAGCTCTCCCAGCAGGCCTAATGTTTTACCATGTAGGGAAGGACACTAACAATTTTTACTATATACTATGTAATAAACTCTAGGCTAGGTACTTTACAAATAGTATCCAGTTAAATTCTCACATTCTTAATGTTTTTGTTAGTTCATTAAAGTTATTCATGGCACTGTTCATTGTGACATATTCATAAATGAACATAACTTAATTTGCTTCATTATAATCCCTCCTTCTTTCCCCCGGTCCCCTTCCTGTGCTGTAGTTGTCTTCATTTTCTTTCTTTTTTTTGATTGTTACATTGTACCTACATATAAAGTGGAATTCATGATATCTTATTCATGCATGCACATAGTCTGGACGATTTCATTCTGTAGTTCCTTCCCTCTCCCATTCTCCTTCCCTCCCTGTGGATCCCCTTTCTCTACTCCACTGTTCTCCCTTCTATTTTCATGAAACCTCCTGTTTTAAATTCCACATTTCTCTCCAGTTTCTGCATATGAGAGAAAACATTCAACCCTTGGTTTTCTAAATCTAGCTTATTTCAGTGAGCATGCTGTTCTGCATTTCCATCCATTTATCAGCAAATGACAATTTCATTCTTATGACTGAGTAAGACTTTATTATGTCTATATACCACATTTTCTTCATCCATTCCTTTGTTGATGGGCTCCTAGACTGGTTCCATAACTTGGCTATTGTGAATTACACTGTTATAAACATTCAATTTTATAGGCTTAAAAAGCCCCAGAAATTCAGAGATGTTTAAGAAGAACCCCAAGGTCACAGAAGTGCAAGTATAGAATTCACACTCACATCTCATTTATATTAAGTTCCATTATGATCCACTATGCTTCATTATAAACACCATGAGAAAAGTTTGTTTCATCATTGTATCTCTAAAAATTAGCACAGTGCTTCAAACATAATGGGTATGTACCACATGCTAATGAATAAACAAATGGTTAAATAAATTAATGAGACTGTTTTTTAGTGAACAAATTCAGTAAATTAAGCTCATAAATTTATTTACTTAATAAGTACTATAGACTGGGCTCCGTGCTGCATTCTGTGGATGAAAAAAAGAATAAAATATGGTTTCTGCCTTCTAGAAGCTCCCAGTCTGGTCAAAGGCATAAATATACTCAAATATATAAAACACTGACAGACTTGACTACAGAAAAGCCAAACACACAACAAAAAAATATTACATAAATGAAGTAGTGGGAAAAATATCACCATATGTAAAACAGAGTTACTATGTATAATAAAGAAATACTAAAAATTAGTAAACCAACGGCAAACCACAAAGGAAGAAACACAAAGCGCCAACCACAGTAGAGTGAAAAATAGTTTTAATTTGCACATGGCCACAATAGTTTGCATTTCCTTCCATGGAAATGTAGAGGCCATTTCTCTACCTCTTCAGTCTAGGCCCAGGCACTTCCCTTGCTCATGGAGCATAAACAAATGTTACAGAAGCAGAGGCCTGAAGGGTTTGTTCGTTTGCACTTTTCTGCTGTTCTGTGGAAAGTCCAGACTGACCTACTACAGAATGAGAACCCACATAGAGTAAACATGAAATAGACCAACTGCCAGATATGTGAGCCAGCCAGCCTAGGCCATCCTGTCCATCAGTGGGTCACAGAAACTAACCAGCTTAGACCAAAGAATTTTCCAGCTGGCCTGCAAAATCCCAAGACACAAAAACGTTTATTGTTTCACCATTGTGTTTTGGGATGGCTTGTTACTCAGTACAAGCTAACTGATGTACCAGTAAACATAGGAAAAGATGTTTTAAAATGCAAGTTAAAAAGACACCTCATTTGCCTACTGAATTGACAGATAATGGGAATATTTATAATATCTAGTGCTGAGTGTTAAACAGGAATATCTATAGTGTTGGTGTGTTAATGTAGTTTGTCAAACATTTTTACAAGATATGCTTGCAATCTCTTCAGTCATCATAGTTACAAAACAATAATCCCTAAGTCATCACTTACATTATATGTCAGGTACTGCTAAGTGTTACATGATAACTCAGCCCTACAACAATCTTATGGAGTAGGTACTATGACTCTTCCCATTTTACAGAAAATGGTACTAAGGCAAAAAGATCTAGTGGTAGATCTGAGATTCATATTTGATCAGACTGGCTTCAATCTATTCTTTTAACAATTCACACCAATTCACATCAAAATATATCTTCCAACTATTCGGTGAAGAAAAGTTGTTCTTTTTAAGAAATAGTGTCAGAACAACTGGAGATTCATATGCAGAAAATCCTAAACTAAAACCTCCCGCCTTTTTACAAAAATTAACTAAAAACTGATAATGTAAAATGTAAAAATAAAAACTTTTCTGGGATATAGAAGAAAAATCTTCATGATGGAGTTAGGCAGAGAATGAATTGTTAGTTTTGCCACCAAAAGTTTTGTAGATATAGGAAAAGAAATGAACAAATTAGACTTTATCAAAATTTAAATCTTAAGTCTATGATAGACATTGTTAAGAAAATAAAGACAAATTACAGATTAGGAGGAAAGCATTTGCAAATCACCTATCTGAAAACAACTTTATCCAGAATGTATAATAAGCTCAAAACTGAACAGTAAGAAAACAACCCAATTAAAAAATATATAAGCAAAAAATTTGAGACACTTCACCCAAAACAATATATGATGGCTAATGAGCACACAAAAAGACATTCAATATCATTAGCCATCAGCACAATGCTAATTAAAACTATAAGATGGCATTACATAATTATTTGAATTGCTCAGAACAAAATAATATGAACTGCTTGTTAGAATATTTAGCATATTTCTTTTGTAATTTTAAAAGACTTATAAAAAGCACATGACTTTAATCACTTTAAAGGCAGCATTCTAATTAATCATTACCTTGTTTCTCTCCTGCTTTAGATAGTGATTCCTTGAAGCACAGAATTTGACTTTGTTGACCTTTAACTCCATAGCACCATGCACTGATTGACAAACTGTACCTCTATTGAATATGTTTGAGTTGAATCAAAAGAATTCCAACAGTAAAGGAAAGTAAAATGTCTCAAACCCTGGCACAATCAGCTACTCCTGGGACAGTAAAGTAGTTATAAGAGGTTTGGTCTTAAAGTTCTGTTTCCTCATTTGTAAAATGGGAGAATAGCTTTGAAATAATTGTTTCTTGCAAAAAGGGACATTTTTAATCAGCATAATACAAAGCCAGTTTGATCAAGTATATCTGTATGAAATTATGGTCTGTGTCAGCCTCCAAGGAAGGACTGCAAACGGCTTTGTGTCCTGTCTACCTTCCTTCGTACTTCAAACCCATGCTGACAGGAAACAAGAGTCAAGGAAGATGCTCTCTGCTTCCTTCGAAAGTCCTTTGATTCTTGCCCCTTTCTTTCAGGGTTGACCTTAACAGGAGACCAATTCTCTTCACATGCAAGTGATTCTGGAAAAGCAGTTTTGCACCCAGCTTAGAGGTTTGGCAATAATGGAGGGACAGGGCAAGGAGCCTACTCGAAGAACCTGAGCAGCTACCCATGGGCCTTTGCATTGAGCCTCAGGAGACTGATTACCTGACCTAACCCAAAGGCCCCCTTTGTCTCTTTGGGCCTGAGAACGTTTCCTTACATTTTCTTTGTCTTTAAAAGTCAGTCTGTGAACAGCTAATATTCCACTCCTACCAACAGTTAAGTGGAATGCTCTTTGGCTTTAAAATTCAACTGAATCGGTCTTTCAAGCCATGCTTTAGCTTTAAAGTGGTGGTCAAAATAGCCTAATAAGCATGTTGTGCAGATTAAAGAGCTCTTTCAGGTGGAAGTGCCTGGTATAGCACAAAAGTCCTCTGGGTAGATGCTGAGGAGTGGGATAACTGGGATAAGCCACGGTTCTTATGGACAGTCCCCTCTTATCACTGCTTCCTCCAGGTTCAAAAACTACTCCTTCCTTTTGCACCTCTGGGTCTATACTCATTCTAAGCAACACTCACAAATAGATAAAACCAAACTTTCTATGGATTGGCAGGGAGATAGAGGCCCAGTCGTGTATCTGCTCCCCTGGCCTCGACGCAGTCCCTTGGATACCGCCCTTGAGCTTCTGTTTCTCTAAGGAACACAGTTTGAAAATCCCCATTATCAAGTATTTGCTAGTTCAGTTTTTCAATAACAGTGTTTCAATTACACATGAATAATTACTAAAAGTATTTTAATATCATAATAGCCATAAGTTATCAAGTACCTACCACAGTCCAGATACTTGATTTTTTTTTAATTTTTAATTTTAATTAAAAATCATAAATTTACATAGGGCAATGTTGTTTGATTCATTTTGTTATTTTTTCCCTTCCCCCCTCCCCTCCCACCCCTCTTTTCCCTCTATACATTCCTTTCTTCCTCATTCTTACCACCCTCCTTCTTATCCCTAACCCTAAACCTAACCCTAACCCTAACACTAACCCCTCCTACCCCCCACCCCCGTATGTCCTCATCCGCTTATCAGCGAGATCATTCGTCCTTTAGTTTTTTGAGATTGGCTTATCTCACTTAGCATGATACCCTCCAATTTCATCCATTTGCCTGCGAATGCCATAATTTTGTCATTCCTCATGGCGGAGTAATATTCCATTGTATATATATGCCACAGTTTCTTTATCCATTCATCAACTGAAGGGCATCTGAGTTGGTTCCACAATCTAGTCCAGATACTTTAAATGCATCGTTTTACTTAATTCTCACAACCACCATGAGAATTAGACACTGCATCTCCATAGTGCAGATGAGGAAACTGGCTTAGACAAAATAAGGAACAGTGATGACTGTAAAACACAAGCTCAGTGTTAGAATTCACAGCCCTTCCTTTTCCCTGACAGAGCTGGGAAGAGTGGCTTGTCCATATGCACCACGTCATTGGGTATCCATTGTCTCAGTTCTTTCATCATTCCACATGGGCGCTCTGCAGACCATGTGTAGGACTTTGAATCTAAAATAGCAGGTTTCTCTTGGATCTTGTTTCCCCCTTCACTCTCTTGGCCCAAACTCAGCAATTGGCTCTGGCCTTAGCCAGAAATTATGGCCTAATCAGTGCTATAGAAGACCCCACTTCCCCTTTCTTGGTGAGCTCATCAACTCCCAGAGTTTAAATTACCATCTGTTCCAAGTCTAGGTCTTTCATTCTAACCTCTTCCCAACCGTAAACGCATTATGATAACACCTGCGGATTCTACAGAGTCGATTTAAATGCAGTATGTGCAGAGTGAACTCAGCATCTATTTCTTTACTTTCCCTCTCTTCCTTCTTCATTTCTTAAAGCTCAAACTTTTCCATCACAGGTCCTTGCAAACTCCAAGTTCTTGTCAACAATTCTCTGCCCCTCCTCAGTCCCCATGCTATCCATTCTAGCTCGGTACAGTCTCTCATATGCAATCCCTTTTCATACTCTCAATCTCTCTCATGCGAACAACTGCAAAAGGTTATGCCAATGCTCTCTTTAACCCCACCCCACCCCCACCAAATTCCTGCAGCCTTCCCTTTCTTGGCCATTGCTGACAGTGTTTCTTCTACCAAAGATACTCTCCATATATTTATCTGTTGAGGTCTAATCTCTTCCAAGGTGCAATTCAAACCTCAATGGCAATAGGGATTTGTGTTCCATATATTTGCACGATTTAAAATATAAACAGAAAATCCAAACCTATCACACCTGTTTTTTTGAATTACAGAAAATACAGAAGATTTGAAGATAAAACAAATGTGAGATCACATCTACTTAAGGATATCATGTAACAGAAATATAGCCACGTACTTCAGTCTGACTTTCAGATATAAAATGTCATCTCACTGGCAACTCATAGCCTCTCCCAGCTTCCTGCTAAAGACAGGGGAGAAATGAAGTGCAACTACAGTGCTGATCAAGACTTCCAGTCAGGGTGGGAGGGGTTAGCGTTAGGGTTAGGGTTAGGTTTAGGGTTAGGTTTAGGGTTAGGGAGGGGGGCAAGAATGGAGGAAGGAAGGATTGTATGGAGGGAAAAGGGGGGGGGGGAGGGGGGAAAATGGCAGAATGAATCAAACAACATTGCCCTGTGTAAATTTATGATTACACGACCGGTATGCCTTTACTCCATGTACAGAGAATCAAAATGTATCCCATTTGTTTACAAGAAAAAAAAAAAAAAAGACTTCCACATCTAGAAACCACAAAGAACAGTGGAATTAGATTGAAAAGTGTATTTTCATCATTAAACTATGTTAATGTCAATGATTCCTCTCAAAATTGAAATTACATACTGTAGAAAGCAAATTGATACTTGGGTTTCATAGTAAGTTAGGAAAGACTTGGAAAGGAAAAAGATGAAAGTGTGCAGAGTCCCTTGCAAATATATACGTGCTCAAAATATGATTTCCCTATTTGTTATTAGAAATAGAGAAGTATGGATTAAGGAGTGCTTTTGAAAACTTAAAAGTAACAAGTAATAGAACTTTAAAAATAGGATGTATACATCACAAATGACTAGGAAAGATAAATGTAACCAAAAGTTTAAGCCAAATAAGCAAAAAATGGGGAAGAAAAAAACTAAAAGGAAACAGCAGGGAAGTACAAAACAAATAAAACAAGTCAGCATGCCAGAAGTTAAGATTAAGTAGCACTGATGGTTTAAAGATAGATGTTTAAATGGGCATATAGGAAGACAACTACTCTCAAACTATGGAAAACTTAAATCTTCCAAAATGATGCTAATGGGAAATGCTCTTAGAACAAAAATCACAAAACCTTAAAATCAAAGAGATGGACAAAGAATTTATCAAGAATGAAAAGAAAAAGGTCAAAAAGTGAAGAAGGAAAAGAAAGCAAAGGTAGTAATAAATGTAGAATTTAAGGTAGAAGGCATGAACTGGAGCAAAGTCTACCTTTTTTATATTGATGGAAAATAAAGCCTGTAAGGAAAGCATAGAGGTTATGCATCTTTGTTCCTCAAATCAGAGAATCAGGTATACAAAGAAAAAACTTGTAGAAGCAAAAAGAACGCAAGGAAAGCACAGGAGTTTGAGAATGTCTTAATTCTCTCCCTCAAATTCATAAAACTTGAAAATATGAAATAGTTCATAATTGTATGTAATTCAGGTATTTATAACTCTGCATCTTAAAACTGGAAACTCAGCTTATTTTTTTCCCCTAAAACCTTCATACCATATGTACCAAAAGTGATTGTGCCTCACAGAACAACACATTATAAGGAGACAGGCTTGGTTTGATTTGGTTCTTCAAGGTGTTGGGGATTAAACCCAGGCCTCATGCAAGCTAGGCAAGCACTCTATCCCAGTCCAGGATTCAGAGTTCTAAAGATCCATGTGTGCAGACAAAAGTACTACTGATGATTCTTTAAATAAACCATGAAGGATAATGTGGACACACATCAATTATCCACAAAGGTAACATCCAAGCTTTCATCCGGCCTTGGAATAGATTACCATTTCATTGGTGAGAACTAGATATAAGTAGTTGTTTGGTATTCAAGAACTAGGCAGCACAAAAAGTCCATGCCTTCAAACATGGTGGTCACAATAGGAACTTCAGGAACTACAATCATTGATACTATGCCCATGAAATAGAAGAGCATGTGAAATCACTTACACTATTTTTATTTGTTTTGTACATCTTTTAGACCAAGAATATATACTTGAATTTGCTAATATACTTGATATTCTCTGAAGGTGATATTGAAAACAATCTAACAACATGAACCAACCACTGAAAATGATCATGACCTGCATGGTGTTTACTCAGTTTTCCCTGAACTAAGGCGATGAGTCAGATTAGAAATATTAAAGGTATCAGAAATTTAAGAAATAAAGATAAGACACAGAAATAAGTGAAAAGCGGGGGCACTATGGGATGATCCAGCTCTGAGGGAGACTGTATCTGGTAAGAAAATGGAGGCTGCCCACTTTATTTAAATGGGTAGGAATGCCAGTGGGGTTCAGAGTGAAGGACTTCCTGAGGAAAACAGGAAGAAGATGGCAAAGATGACTTGGTTGGTTAAGCCCACCTTTTCTACTTCCTGGCTACTGCATTCGAACCTAGGGCTATTTGAGCCAATAGGCAGGGTGTCAGCATAATCTGAGCAGTCTCCAATCAGTGAAATTTCACGAAGAGTTCTCAGAGAAGCAACCCCCTTGCCTTGAGATGGCTCAAAAAAACCCATAACTCATCCATGGCCTCCGACAAAAAATAGTAACACATTTGAGCACCAGAAAAGGGACCTGAAAAACGCTGATCAGTCAAGACCTTAACCTTTTCATTGCTGAGTCAAGGATAGTCTAGAGATCCTAAGGGAGTGCCCAGGAAGCCAAGGCGGCAGGAGAGGAGAACTCAGGAGGCCTAACAGCAGTTGTTTACAGAATAGTGGAGAACTATTTCACTCCCAAGAACAGAGGAACCAGTGTAGGACACTGGAACATCAGTCCTTTTCTAACTCCTACTATGCTACACAAGCACAAATTAATGAAGTCCAACAAAAGGAAATTGCTGAACCACAACAAAATCATTTCATACCACAATAAATCAAGTTTAACAATACGTTTGGGAACAAAAATAGAAGAAAACCAACATCTTAAAAATTATATAGCAATCTTCTAATGATTAAGTCTCAGAAAAGTTCAAACATTAAAAAATAGAATTTCTAGAAAAACAAGAACTATACTTTCAAAATTGCTATAGCAAGTCCAAAACTGCTTTCAGAAACATCATTTTAAATATTTGCCTATTGTAAACAAAATAAGAACTCCACTTAAGAAACCATTTTAAAAGAATTAAAACTCAAAAAAGGTGAAGAGAAAGAAAAAATAAAACTAAAAAAGGGGAAAATGAGAAATCTAAGATGATCCTTTGTGTAGATACAATTCACAATACTAAACCTCAGGCATCTATTTTGAACTAACACATTGAGAATCCCATGAACTAACACAAGAAAATCCCATGTATAATTCTCAGCTAATAAATCTTAAAATACACATAAGATGATAATAGAAAATACAAATTCATAAAGTTAATCTCAAAAAGAAAAAATCTTGTGGGGCGTGGTGGTGCATGCCTGTAATCCCAGTGGCTCAGGAGGCTGAGGCATGAGGATCACAAGTTCAAAGCCAAACTCAACAATTTAGTGAGGCCTTAAAGCAACTTAGAGAGACTCTAAGCTCTGTCTCTAAATAAAATATTAAAAAGGGGCTGAGGATGGGGATGTGGTTCAGAGGTTAAGCACCCCTGGGTTCAATTCCTGGTACCAAAAAAAAAAAAAAAGGTAAAAACCTCAACTTTATCACCCAAAATTCACAGGGCCAGCCAGCTGGTTTTGCTGATGAGTTTATGTAGTATGAGACTATTTCTTGAAAGGTAGAAAGCAAAGCTACCAATCCATTTAAGCTAGTATAGTGCTGTAACATAACCTAAAATAAATAGCTAAAAAAAAAAGAAAAACTACTCCATTTCTCACTAAAAATCAGAAATTCCTAATATTAGCAAAGGAGTTCAACTAATTTATTAAATGATCTATCTTCCATAGTTCCATCTTCTGGGGAACACACAGGTTCTATATGAAATTTTACCAAAAGATAAAGGAAGTTTAAAGACAAAGAGGTGTTTTATATGAAGTGGAAAGGCAGAATGTTGGAAAGATAAAAACTCTGCCTGAATTAATACATAAATTTAACATAATCCCAATCAAAATTCCAACAGGTGGCACAAAAGAGGACACAAAAAGAAATGCAGAGCAATACAATGGGCAGTGAAGGATTTGACAAATACAGGTACCTCATACTTAATATGAAGTTGCTTCTGTTGCCCCAACATAATCTACCTTTTCAATTCATCAGTTCAGTTACACTCACAAATGCACTGTGTTCCTGTGTACGTGTGTGTGTGTGTGTGTGTGTGTGTGTGTGCACGCGCAGAAATTGTTGCCATTCTTATTTTTAATTGAGGTGAAAAGCTGAGTTGCCCATCTGGATGGACAGCCAGTTGAACAGGGAAGCGCAGGCAGGAGTGAACAAGGGGGTGTATGAATTCAAGTAAATCAAAACTGAAACCCCAGGTCAGTGTCAGAGGAACCCACCAGAAGGTAAGTGCCCTGGACATTCACATGGGAAACCTTGCAGAGGGCATCTGAATTCCACCAAGAGGGGTATAAAATTCAATCTTATCCAGAAAATGTTAACAGTGGCTCTGGATGTTGGGACTGTACATACAGAGTAAAGAGATAAACATTTTAAGAATCAAATTCTTCGGAAAGCAAGCAAGCTACTTGTGCTCCGCCCACTAAGCCTTGGATTTACATCAGTACCTTCATCATGGTGGCATGCCTACCTTGTCTTCTGCCTCCTGGTGCCTGTGCGGGACCTTGCCTATCTCAGAGTGCAGCTTGTATCACGGGACAAGGCCAGGAAGCTTAGCACTGCTGAGCATTAGAGCCACGCAGTATGTAGCCAGAGACTAGGCAACAAGTCATTCTGCTTGTGAATTCATAATGTTACTGATCACCTAGGTAATACAGGACCATACGCAAGTTGTTTAGCATCTGTACCTCAGAGTGATCATCTGCAAAACTTGAGGTAGTGACACTATCACTTCCCTGAAGATGGATAAATGTATGCACACATGAAAAAAATCTTTTGTGAATTTTATGGAAGCTGTAGTAAATGTGTGGCAAGGCTGGGTAGGGAGAGTAAGGGAAGAGAGGGATGGGGAAAGGCTGATAAACAGATATTCAGAAGAAATAAGTTTGGATAGTCTATTCACAGTAGGGTGACTATTGATAATGTTCTGTATGTTTTGAAAAAGCTAGAAAAAAGAATTTTGAATCTAAGGGCTGGGGAGATAGCTCAGTCGGTAGAGTGCTTGCCTTGTAAGCACAAGGCCCTGGGTTCGATCCCCAGCACCCAAAAAAAAAAAAAAAAAAAAAAAGAATTTTGAATCTCTCACCATAAAAAATGATAAACATTTAAACAATAGTTATATACCCTGATTTGAACATTACATAATGTATCAAAACTTCACATGGCACCCCATAAATATATGCAGTTTTATGTCTCAAAGTTTGTGGCACATAGTGGAATAGTCAATGATTACAATGATTACGATGATAAAGGTGATGGTGATTAGTGATGACATGAAGCTGTAAGACCAACGAAGAGAAAATGGGGTCTGCTCCCCTGCAAAGTAGTCAAAACCTGCCTGCAAAGCCCATCATGGGGCAAAGTTAATGTTTGGGTGGCATTTTTACCTTAAAGCCAGAGAAAATAAGGTTCAGAGAATAAGTTAATAAAAACTGCAAGACTCAATAGTGGTATATTAAGACAAGAATGACCATTTTGTCCTTTTTCTCATGTCATAATAGCCCAAAGAAACAATACAAACATGGACAAGAAATGAGCCACAGTTGGCACATGTGCTTCTGATAACTCAGATCTGTGGTCCTTCTAAGTCCTGGCATCCTGAGCTGCATTGCTGAAACTTTCATTCTCTATTTATTAAATCATTAAATGAATCTTACACTGGAAGGAGATTATGAAAACAAGTTTTTATTTGTGGATTATTCAGTGGTGAAATCTGACTCCATCTAAGGATGACACACATTTACTGTCAAGGATTACAACTGGAAAACAAGATTTATGTGGGTTCTAGAAACTGTAACCTAAAATCTCTGGGTTCAGAATTTTAAAATATGACTACTCATCCCAGAGCCCTAGTTTCAAATATAATCTGATTCTCCTAATTTGGGTTCTTAAAGGCATTAAAAACTGGACTAAATTGATGAGAGTGATTAAATTGTGGAACATAGAATGTGATCGAAGAAAGTCACAATTTTTCTCCATTATGTGTGATTAAAATTCAAACTTGACTGAGGTCTGTGTAGCTAATTCCAAAATTTGAATGTTTGAAAGGGAGAAACACTGACATGTTGCTTAGAAGAATGTAACTATACACATTCAACAGAGTCCCCAAGCTCCTGAAGGACTTCAAGTTTGTGGGCAATGCATCTCAGAGTAAATGACATAATGTTAACTCCCTAATCCGATTTGTATAATTAGCACTAATAATAATACAGCAATAGTTCATGCACTCAAAATTCTTTCTAGCCAACATGTTTTACTACACTGACAAAAATCAGTCTCATCATGTTCATAATTTCAAATTCATCCCCTCTACCTGAACAGTCCGTCAAAATACCCAAGTCTTACCAGCCTTTTCATACAGCTATGCTTATCTGATTTCCAGCTTAAAACAAATGGAAGATACAAATCGACTTTCCATGCTTCATATTTCAGATTCAAACTGTACTTCTAACTCCTAGTCCTGAAGCCTGTAACTGCTCACGCAGGCTACCCATCTATCATTCCAGCTCTGGCTGTCTTTGCCAGAGCAAATCCTACAACTCATATCAGTAGTTCCCCAGGGTGTTCTTATTTAAGTAGAGGTATTGTTTTACCAAGTGAAATATTATGTTAAATAAAAGGGTGAGGCCCAGAGACTGCCAGCTGTGCTAACCCCTTAGGTCCCTCCTTGGAGTAACTAGCACTCTATTAAGCAAGAATGAAGCCACAGGCCTGCTGTCTAAGGGGAGAATTATAGGGGAACAAAGCAGGTTCTGGTAACTGACTTGGATACAAGTACTAAAGGCACCAACAAAGTGAGGACATGTGCCACATGGCATCATTGAAGTCCATGAAAATCATCTGCCTTTGGAAGCCTGGGAGGAGAATGAACTTTTTACATCTCACCTGCAAAACCAACCCCAGTCACCTAGGCAGGAAGGAGAGAGAAGGCTTCAAAAAAAACTGGAGAGCAAGATTTTTTTTATTTTTTATATAAAATGAAATGGGGGAATGTAAGATATAAAGCCACCTTTCTCTCCCGTGACAGGAATTTCCCACCTCCCAATGACCTGTCAATCTGCTTTTGCCTGCCTCTCCAGTTTCAGGAATTCCCGGCCTCCCCACCACCTGTCAATCTGTGTTCGCCCACCTCTCACGTTACAGGAATTTCCGGCTTACGTTGCTGTAATCTTCCTGCCTCCCATGTTACGTCCTAATATGTCATTGGTCCATCAGTCAGTCTGTAAGAATTCTCCTCCACGATTGGTTCCTCTCAGCCCACGAAATTCCTATGTCTGAGAGAAACCTTGCGCCATCTTTCTTCTTTTCTTTCTTCCCCTTCCCCCGTGCAGAAGTGATCGTCTTCGCAAAATAAAGGTTCCTTGTGTGAGACCTGTATCTGTGGAGCGTTTCTGGGAGCTAGCGACGAACCATGACTGCGTCTCTTTATGGCCTAACAATCATAATGACAAAGAGAGCCTGGTGGAAGATCCTGGAGGGCAGCATGTGGCTGCATTCTGCACTTTACTCCAACTTATTGACAGTACCTCCTACTGTTTATAAGAAAGAGGGTGAAAAGCAAAAGAAGTAGAGAACGTGACACTCCCTTCTGATGGTGGAAATTTCTGAACATTCCCAGCTACTTCTTGACCTAATGAACCACAACCTGTGCAGGATTTTTAAAGTTAATAAGGTACAGGTGACACTCTCATCCCAGTTTTGGTGTTCGCCCTCACACTTATCCCTTCCTCACTCCACTTCAGGTTTATCTAGGTAACAAGATTTGTTTCAGGAATTACTCAGCAATACCACGTAGTAAAGAAAACCTTCATCAGCTCTGGGCCATACTTTCCATGTGGTCCCTTCTGGTTTATGGGCCTATCATTAAGACCTCTATTTTTCTCTCTCAGCTTCAGTAATGCAACAGAGCACATGTAAGTGTTTCTCTGTAAAGGTTATAGTTCACTGATGTTTAATCCAAACACCAAACCTGTCTCTCACTCTCTCCCTCCCTCCATATAGCATAGATGTCTTCTTGTGTCATTAAGAAGCTCAGCTGGTTAACTCTAGCAGCTAGATTTTAAGATTTTTTTGTATATTCAAATGTTTCTACATGAACAAGGATTTTTAACCAGAAAAGTGCACATTTCAATGAATCTAAAGTATACAAATGCTATAATTTGTAATAACTACCTAGAGTTCCCATTTTCATAGCTTTTATCCCCCAAACTTCTAAACTAACCGAATACTAACTATGAAACACATTTCTGTTTCTTTTTGTCTCATTTCAGTTTGTCATCTGAATATCCCAATAAAAATGTGGAGGGAAGCGATCATCTCTAAAATGTCCATTTCTATAAAAACTGCATTAATAAACATCATGAAAGTCAAACATTTCATGTACTCACAACAGACAGCAATCCTGAAAAATGTGTTCTTTTATAATTATTCTTAGTCTATTAGGTGATACTGATTTTAGAATAAAAATAATCCATATTTGTAAAATCACAAACAACAATGCATTTAGTGGTAATTTAGAGCATTCTGAATTTAAAAAAAATACATATCCTTAATGTGAAATCCTTTTTTTAAACATTAAATTGGGTTTATCCAAACACAGGAGAAATGATTGAAAAGAAACATTTTACCTCTTGCATACATTTTGATATATAGCCTTCATTTTTTTTTCATAGGATAGAGGGAGAAACTGCAGAAATCAACATATATAGTTATTTCTAGGTTGAAATCAAATAGTTTCATATCCTGAATGTTTATTTAATCTTATCATAACATTTTAAAAGCTCTTGCTGTACTTTGCCAAGTTTTCTAAAAGCTGTAGTGTATGAGAATGAACCTTTCACCAGACCTGGAGTGTATTATTGAGTATTCTCACTGACTTTTAATCTTTGCTAGTTTGACATAGAAAAAAATGATATCTTGTTCTGGTTTTATTTTGTTTTAGTGAATTTTTCCACAAGCTTATTATCCATTTTCTCCTTTTATGAATTATTTGTTCCTCTGTCAATTTTAAAATATTTTAGTCTATTCATTTTGATGATCCTTTTAACAAAAATAATTTTAATCTTTTATTTGTTCTATTTGACATTTTTCTCATTTTTTTTCTTTGCCTTTAAATTTGCTTATTGTTGGATTAAGTTTAAATATTTATGTAGCCAATTGTATGGATTTTCGGGGGGTTGCTTCCATAAGTTTTTAAACTTAAGTCTTTTTCCAAATGGAAATTCACCATAGCTTCACTTCTATCTTCTTGGGATGGCTAGGGTTTTTGATTTTTTTTTTTTTTTTTTTTTTTTTTTTTTTTTTTGTGGTACTGGGGATCAAACTCAGGGCCTTGTGCTTGCGAGGCAGGCACTCTACAAGCTGAGCTATCTCTCCAGCCCTGGTTTTTGATGTTTAATGCACTTGGAATTTATTTTGGTGTGTGATAATGAAGGAGGACACATGGTATTAGGTAAAAAGGAGACATGCAGGACAAGAGTGACCATGACGTATAGTCCAGATTTAAAGTCCCCTCTCACATGGATTAAAGACCAGGTTTAAAGATCACTCTCACATACTTTATCAGAAATAGCACTATTAAATCAGTTTTTAGACCTTGTCCGCAGGTCCAGAAGACACTTCTTTCCTGACCTGGACCTAAGAGCAGGATGGAGAATGCCTTTTTCGACAAAAAGATATTTCTATGACTTATATTTTTAAGACCTGATTACTTCATTCATATGTCATACTCTTCATCAAATCCCCAAAGTCACACTAACATTTTACTATTTAAGTTCACAAAGAAGGAAAGGATCTGATGGGGAAATTATTACAAATTTTTCATCAAAAATAAAGAAGACATGGCCCCTAGTAGGTAAGTGTCCACATGCCCAGGCATCAACACAAATGAGGGTGAAAACCTCCCTTTAAGGTCAAGTCTCGGTGCCATTTATCTTAATATGTATAAATATGCCTAGCTAACTCAACAGACACTTCATAAAAGAAGAAATACAATTGATCAACAAACATGAAAAAAGGTTCATCATCTCTTACAATTAGAACTGCTCTAAGATTTCATCTCACTCCAGTCAAAATGGCAGTTATCAAAAATAAAAGCAATAATAAGTATTGGTGAGGATGTGGGGAAAAGGTACACTCAATCAATCATTGTTGGTAGAACTGCAGATTGAGGCAATCACTTTGGAAAGCAGTATGGAGATTCCTCAGAAAACCTGGAATGTAACCACCATTTGACCCATCTATCCCACTCCTCGGTTTATACCCAAAGAACTTAAAATCAGCATACTATAATGTCTCAGCCACATCAATGTGTATAGCAGCTCAATTCACCATAGCACAACTATGAAACCAACCTAGATGCCCTTCAACAGATGAATGGGTAAAGAAAATGAGGTACATATACACAATGAAATATTACTCAGCCTTAAAGAAGAATGAAATTATAGCATTTGCAGGTAAATGGATGGAACTGGAGAATATCATGCTAAGTGAAATAAGTCAATCCCAAAAAACCAAAGGCCGAATGTTTTCTCTGATAAGAAGATACTGATTCATGGTAGGGGGTGGGTAGGGAAGAATGAAGGAACCTTGAATTGTACAGAGCAGATTGAGGGGAGGGATGGGGCAGGAAGGACGGTAGATTGAGACAGACATTATTACCCTATATACATGTATGAAAAAAAAATTTAAATAAATAAAATAAAGATGAAAAAAAGAGAACAGAAAAAGGGACCAAATTCTTATACATCCTCAAAAAATAAAAAATAATGGCATTGCTGGGAATCCTGCAAGCATTCCTTATTGTTATCATTATTATCCTAATTTTAGAATCACTCATCACCTCTTTACAGGGGCTGGGGATATAGCTCAGTGGTAATGCACATATAATGCATATGTGAAGCTCTAGGTTCATCCAAGAACCACAAAAAACAATAAAAAAAAAGACAACTTAAACTTTCTAAATAAATAAATAAGCATACCTAAGATGTAACCCAAAGATTTCATCTCACCCCAATTAGAATGTCTATTATCAAGAATACAAGCAACCATAGGTGTTGGCAAGGATGTGGGGGAAAAGGTACACTCATACATTGCTGGTGGGGTTGCAGATTGGTGCAGCTACTTTGGAAAGCAGTATGGAGATTCCTTAGAGAACTCGAAATGGAGCCACCATTTGACCCAGCTATCCCACTCCTTGGCCTATACCCAAAGGACTTAAAATCAGCATACTACAGAGATACAGCCACATCAGTGTTCATAGCCACTCAATTCACAATAGCTAGGTTATGGAACCAACCTCAGTGCCCCTCAATAGATGAATGGATAAAGAAACTGGTATATATGCACAATGAAATATTATTTAGCCATAAAAAATAAAATTATGGCATTTGCAGGTAAATGGATGGAGTTGGAGAATATCATGCTAATTGAAATAAGTCAATCTCAAAAACCCAAGGGCAAATGATTTCTCTGAGAAGTGGATGATGATACTAACCGCAGGGGTGGCAGGGAAGTAAGGAGAGAATGAAAGAAGGATGGATTATGTAGAGGGAAATGAGGGGCGGGGAAGGGGCAAGGGGAAGGAAAGATAATAGAATGAGACAAACGTCATTACCCTATGTACATGTATGATTATGCAAATGGTATGACTCTACTTTGTGTACGATCAGAGAAACGATAGTTGTACCCCATTTGTGTACAATGAATCAAAATTTAAAAATAAAATAAAATAAATCGGTGCCCTTTTTTTTTTTTTTTTAGTACCAGGGCTCTCCACCACTGAGCCACATCCCTAGCTCTTTATTTTATTTAGAGACAGGGTCTTGCCGAGTTGCTTAAGGCCTTGCTAAATTGCTGAGGCTGGTTTTGAACTCACAGTCCTCCTGCCTCATCCTCCCAAGCCTCTGGAGTTATAGAAGTGTGCCACCCCACTGGGTCTTTACCTCATTTTGACCCATCCTTAAATTCCTTTCTGGGATGACATCAAGGACCCTCATGGCCTGTGTTGAGGTCTACCTCCCTTTTGGGGACCTCCTTGGGATTCCTGTCCCAGTGATAGTGAAAGATAGAACGAAAAAAAAAAAAAAAAAGTTGTCTTAAAAAACTAACAGAAAACCAATTTTCCTAGAGCTTATTCCTTTCTCCCCTGACTTGTGTCCTTTATTAAGATATTGAAATGTTATATAAATGTAGGTCTGGTTCTGGCCTTTCTATGCTGTTATTCTGTGTGTCTAAACTCTTGGGAAGACAGGCCACTGTTACAGAATTTACAGAACTGTACCTCACTTTAAGACCTAGTAGAGCTATTCCTATTCATGTTTCTTTTCCAGAATTTTCTCAATTATTCTTCCCACTGAAGATTATATCTTTATTCTTCCAGATAAAATTTGTAATTATTTTAATTTTCAAACCTTATCTTTGGGGATTTTGATGAGAATTAATAACAAGCAGTGTTTAGAATATATAGGACAAAATATATATATAGGACAAAAATTATAAAAGTTTGCTGTGAATATGTAGGAAAATAACAGCTAAAATTACATGAGTTTGTGTGTGAGACTGAGTGTGTGCACACTCACTGGGAATTGAACCCAGGATCTTGAGCATGCTAAGCATATGCTCCACCACTGAGTTTGTGTAAGGAAATATTATAAAGATGTCTTTTTCCCCAAAGTCATCAGTTTAGTGGAAATATAATCATTTACTGAATATCCAGCATGACCAGGGCCTGGGCGAGGCTCCTCAGAAACCGTAGAAACCAGAGATCATGCTTCTAAGATGAGAAAATATTTATCTGTCAGGCATAACTGGCAGAGGCTGTGATAGGGAGTGGTAACTCAGCAAGGAACTTGCACTTCTTTATTGCGTGGGCCAAAATTTGGAGTAAGTATTTTACTGGGTGGATATTTGGATAAATCACTCAATGCAGGATGGAATGAAAACTGAAAGCCCCATTTGCATAACAGTTCAGGGCTCCTGCTGAGACTTCCAGAGGAGATGAGTTTGGATAACTACTTGAATTTTATTTGCCGAGTGGTGTATGTGAGAGGTGGCAGGGTGCAAAAGTGACTTTGCCTGGTACTATTCCAGGCAAAATCACTAATAGTAGAGGCAATGGAAGAAAGAGTAAGGAGCAGGTGGGAGTTGGAGAGGAGTTTTGTCATAAGAACAGAAAGATGTCTACTTATGAATCTTAAGTTTTGTTCACTATACTAATCTACTCCCCCAAAATTCCAAGATACTAGCCCATGGAGTTGAATCCATTTTACATTGCTTTGACATCTCAAGGGATTGGGTCCTGTTCATAATGGATGTGGATGAGAAGGGACTGTTTCAAGGGATGTAGTCAAGTCTGGTTACACGGCACAGTAGTGGAGGCAGAAGCCCCTCCACCCACTAAACTCGATCTGAGTAATGTGGTTATATCTGGCCACCTGCTTTCATTCCTCCATACTTCTGTTGCTAGTGGGTGCTGTCAGAAATGTCCTATGTTTGAAATGTCTTATTTCAGTCAGTGGAGCCTGAGTGTCCCAGGCTGAATCAATTTCCCTCTCACCTGTGTTGCCATGCACTGTGATTGCTCTATACTCCTGCAAAAGCATTATAACTCAGACTGCAATACACTGTCTGTCCTCATTATTTATGGGTTCTGAGTCTGTGAATTTGCCTGCTGGCTAAAATTTATTTGTAACTTCCAAGTCAACACCGGCAGTGAATGCTTCCCAGGCATTTGAAGGCATGTGCAGAGTCCTTGATGTACAGGTTCCTGGCCAAGGCAGACCAGGCATCCTTCTCGGCTCACCTACTATAAACAAAAGTGTCCTTTTCATGATAAATTTAGTGTCAGTTTTTGCATTTTTGTACATTTTGTTGGCAATTTCACCATTTTCAGTGGTCCCCAAGCATAGGCTGAAGTCCTATCTAGCATTCCTGAGCTCAAGAAGCCTGTGATGTGCTGTAGGAGAAAAATGTGTTTAGATAAGCTTTGTCCAGGCAGGAGTGCTGTTGGCCATGAGTTCAGCGTTAATGAATTAACCACAACTATTAAATGATTTGTCTGTAAACTGAAACATATTTGAACAATCTATAGACAAAAATGTAAACAGAGGCTTACAGAAACCCAGCCCTGTGTTCATGGTTGACAGAACATGACTACTATGAATGACAAGAATCTACCAGATGTCTAGCTGCAATTCACACCCCAACAGCAAACTCATTAGCAGGCAGGTCTGTGCTTTATTAATGTTTCTATCTGTAAAGTGTCTGACCTAGCACTGTGCAGAGTGGGGGGTTAAAATATATGGAATAGGAAGGGTTGAGAAGCAATAAGATAGGTTGAGAGGGGACATGATGGAATGCAATAAACTTTACATCCATGGGGGATTCCAAGAATATACCAAACCCTATATGTGATATATTTTTCCCATACATACATTCACAAATAATGCATTTTCCATCTTAACTAAGCACTTATAACACACTGAGGCCATAACTTTTGCCATTTGAGGTACAACAGCAAAACTAACATAAAATTTTTTCTTCAAAATTTCACAGACACAGATTCCTTCTTATGATAGATCTTAGCAACCTAAGCATACAATGTTTTTTCTTTCCTTATTAAGAACTTACAGGGCTGGGGAGATAGCTCAGCTGGTAGAGTGCTTGCCTCGCAAGCCCAAGGCCCTGAGTTCAATCCCCAGTACCGCAAAAAAAAAAAAAAAAAAAAAAAAAAAAAAAAAAGAACTTACACTTCTTCATTTCCAGGTTCCCTTTGGCATATGTAAACTGCCAGCATCAATACTCTAACTAATCTTAAGGGTTACTTGAATAAGTACTGAAATACCATGGTATCAATCTAGCAACCAAGATGGCCACTAGCTAATGAGCAGATGGCAAATATAGCAATGGATATGCTGGACAACGGGATGGTTCATATCCTAGATAGGGCAAAACCGGTGAGTAGAGAGAGATTTCATGCCAGAATGGTGAGCAACTTAAAACCTGTGAACTGTATAGCTAGGCATGATGGCTTACATCTGTAATTCCAGTGGCTCAGGAGGCTGAGACAGTAGGATCACAAGTTTGAGAATAGACTCATCAACTTAGTGAAGCCCTAAGCAACTTAGCAAGGCCCTGTCTCAAAATAAAAAGTTCTGGGGATGTGGCTCAGTAATTAAGCACCCCTGTGTTCAATTTCCAGAACAAAACAAAATAATTGATTTTAAAAATAAATAAAAAGGGCCAGGAAGGTAGCTCAGTGATACAGCCTTTGCCTCACATATATGAGACCCTGGGTTTAATCCCCAGAATGCAAAAGGGAAAAAAACAAAGAAAAACTAAACTTCTAGTTATATATGAAAAGAATTAATTTTTTATAAATAGTAGGGGCTTGGGAAAGTAGATCCATGGTAGAGCACATGGGGTGTCTGGGTTTGATTCAATAATAATAATAATAATAATAATAATAATAATTTGCTTGAAAAAAGTAAAAAAAAATGTTTATTTCTGGACTTTGCTATGTAATAATTTTGGCTTAAGCTTAACCACACCTAACAAATTGTGGAAAGCTAGACTACAGACAGGGGGATTACTGTATGTAGATTCTTGGAGACAGGGTCCTCCTAGGAGCAATTACCCTCTCTGTACAGTGAGACATAGGACATAATGACAGCTAGCGTCTGAGCATTTGTTATAAACATGTGTTTTATTAAGCATTTGACAAGCTTCACATCGTATTATCCTCACAATTCTTTCAGGTGAGAAACATCATTATCCTCATTCCACAAAGGAGAAATGACTTGTTCAGGGTCACATGGTTATCACTTTGTTGAATGGGCTCCTGTCCAGATTTATCTATTTACATAGTCTGTGCTCTTAACCACCTGGTCATAAGGTGTAAAAGGTGGGCTTGGGAGGAGTCAATCTACGAGTTTCATCAGAGAGAGGCCCACGGGAGAGGACAAAAAGCTAGCCCATCATTGACTCTCCTCAGCCTTAATGGTGAACACTGATGCAGTCAAAGGTGATAGTTCCCCCTGGCTGGTAATGGCAGTGCCTTTTGTTTGATTCCAGAAGCAGCTGGCAGGACTCATGTATTACTCACAGTGGAATCATAGTTTACTGACAGCTGACGTACTCTAGAGTCACTCTGTGGTCAGGGTTGTGTCTAGGCCTGGAGATTGCTACAGGCCTCTGAATGTGGCTGAGCTTCTACAGCTGTTGTGTTTTTCTGGCTCCAGTTCTGCACCTCTTGGCAGGTGTCTTGTGTGGAAAGCATTGCTGACTCTAGGTGTGAGATGCACAGGATGAAGGGGGCTGGGCAGGCCAAGCAGTGCAAAGCAGGCCCATGCTGCCAGGGGCCTGAAGTCTGTTCTATGAAGCACTTACAACACAGAAAAAGGGAATTTATCAATGCATGATCTGGGGACTCTTCAGATCATTCCTTTGTGTCCTTCTGCTGATAGAGAATGGGCTAACACTAGGCCAATTTGTAAAGCAAACCCTTCCATATCCACTCTAGTGGTGAAGCTCCCACAACACAGGGATAATGGTTAGATGGATAAAATTGGTGATAATGCTAATATTTACTTTGTGTTTTCTAAAAATAAGTATTGCTCTCTAAATGATTTATGAATTAACTCACTTATTCTTCCCCTGAAACCCTGAAGTAGGTATTATTGTGATACATATTGTACAGATGAAGCCAAGTAACTTAAACCATGATGCAAGCTGGTAGTGGTTGTAGGGAATTGAATTATTTGCTTCAACTCTTCAATCCTTCTTGCATCTACATACTTGCTTTGGCCTCATTGGGACCAAATGTACTTCCTAGCCTTTGAGGGTGGGCTTGGTATATCACTTCAGGAGTGATACAGTGCTAGTTGTAAGCCCAGGACTTAAGAAACCTCACTTGGTTACCTGTTTCTATGAAGCCCTGTGTGTTTCTAATATCATCAGGAAAACAACTGGCCTGGTTACTCTGCTGATCCAAGAGGGAGAACATGATAGCAGAGCCACCCAGGCAACATACATACCTGCATCAGGAACCAAAGTTGCCCCAGCCACTTCAACCTAAAGCAAAAACATTCACCTGGGCCAAGGGTAAATAAGCCAAATCTCAAAGGACTCAAAGCACATGACTAATAAAGTATTGGTTTAGACACCAAGTTTTGGAAGTAGTTTGTTACACAGCAATAACGGACCCATACAAGAATAAAGTTTGTAATTAGTTAGCTTTTTCGCTGCTGTGACCAAAAGATCTGATGACAACAATTTTAAAGGAGGAAAAGTTTATTTGGGGGCTCACAGTTCTAGAGATTTCAATCCATAGACAGCCAGTTCCATTGCTCTAGGCTCAAGGTGAGGCAGAAATCATGGCAGAAGGGTGTGGGGGAGGAAAACAGCTCAAGACATGGCAATCAGGAAGCACAGAGATAGCGTGCTCCCTCCACCACAAACAAAATATATATCCCAAAGGCACGTCCCAAATGACCCACCTCCTCCATTTGCACCCTACAGTTACCACCCAATTAATCTCTATCAGAGTGTTAATGTACCAATTAGGTTAAAAATATCATAACTGGGATTAGGGAAATAGCTCAGTCAGTAGAGTGCTTGCCTTGCAAGCACAAGGTCCTGGGTTCAATCCCCAGCACAGCACAAAAAAAAAAAAAAAAAGAAAAAGAAAAAGGAAAAAAAAATCTCATAACCCAACTGTTTCACCTCTAAATTTTCTTGCATTGTCTAACACATGAGCTTTTGGGGGACACCTCATATCTAAACCATAACAAAATTGAATGCAAGCTCAGCCAGTGTGGCTACACAGTACCTGCTTTAAGCTCTAGTTTATATCACCTTTATATCTAGTTTATATCACATTTATATCTAGTTTATATCACATTCCACAGTCCATTAAAGTGAAAAAACTTAGGTTATAATGAGCTGAGTGAATTTGAGCAAAGTGCCAAACTCTCTGGCTAGCTGTCAGCATCTATAAAATGAGCAGGTTAAAGTAAATTAGCATCTGTTAAGGCACAGAACACTAGCTCCACATGATAACTAGTTGAAAGAAAATTTTTGTTGGGTTTGGAGGTGAACACCTATCATCCCAGTTACTTGGGAGACTCAGGTAGGAGGATCTCTTGAGCTCAGGAGTTTGGGGCCAGCCTAGAAAACATATGAGACCCCATCTCTTCAAAATAATAATTATAATTAAATAAATATTTTAAAAGGATTCTATGATTCTCTGGGAATTGGTATTCTATAAAGACACTGAAGAAATACTGGGTCAGTATTTTAAATCTCTTTTAAATCTGACCATTTTCTGTTATTTTAGGTAACTGTGTGGCCCCTCAAAAACATACACCCCCATTATATGGTATTTAGGAACCTAAAATAATTGCTTAATTCAGGTAATTTGGGGATGCCATCCAGGGGAAATTGAGTGTGTCTAGGAAGGAACAGGTCTTTCCTTCTCCTTCAAATCCCTGTATATCCTCCCTAGCATCTTGAGCTAATGCTGGCAGAGAGAAGGACCTGACCTACCAGCTTGCTCTCTAATAGAACTTACAGGAAAGTGCATGGAACCTGCCAGGTCATGAGTCTGATCTCTCAGAAAGCAACCTCTGCTTACCTGCCCTGTTTTCTCACCTCCTTACTCCTATACCCGGGCCCCACACAGTCACTAAAAATGCTTTACAACAGTAATAAGTAGTCAAAATTTCCAGTCTCGGTCCCCAGCTCCTGCCTCCACAAGTTTTTTCCCCCTCTTTTTGAAATACTAGGGATGAATTTCACAATTTTTGATGTAGTTGGAACTCTTGCCTCCCTTGGCTCATCCTGTCAATCCCTGTGTTTCTTCTTCCTCTGCCCACATTACCCCTTGCTCTAAGAGTTCTCCAAACCTATCCTGCTGTATTCTTCTTCTCCAGACAGTCCCAGGACATCTTGCCCCCTCACACAGTTCATGCTACATCCTGAAGTCTCCCACGTCCCTGTCCCTGCCACTCAACCAAATTACCTTCTGCTCAACCAGTTTTCCCAGCTTTCTTCTCTGCCACCTCCCTCAATGTACCTGACAGCGTAGCCACACTGAACTACTGTGTTTCTTAAACTTTTTATCTTGCATTTTTTTCATACTTTCCCCTCTGCCTAGAATGACTTCACTCACATCCACTCCTGAATTTCCATGAGTCTTAATCCTAGCCATCCTTCTCAAACGTCACCCTCTTGGTGACACCCTGATTCTCTCCTGGGATTACTTACTTGCTCCAGCTGCCATGCTTCCATCTGCGTATCTTAGAGCAGGACTTCTCATCCACCAGACTGCTAGCTGCGTGAGCTAGGGCCCGTCTCTTAACTATCTTTGGGCCAACACCCAGCAGATTCCCAGGATGTAGGAAGAACTCAATAAATGTTAGCTGGAATGAATGAATGAATAAAACTGCCTTACCCTTTCCTCCACCAATCTTGCTGCCTAACTGCCTGACCTTTCCTGTGTCCAAAGCGTAAACTAGGTCTTGACTGTAGTTTGACTAAGAATGCCCACTTTCCAGGATTCCTGGGAGAAGCAAGATTGAAGCACAAGGAAGTCCTGTGAGACATGCTGAACTTCATGAGACCCTTTCACTTTGTTCCTATCACTCGGATAGAATTACCTGTCCAAGTTGCTTTTATATATTTATTTGAACCCACATGTACATACATAGTTCTAAACAGGATGAGATTAAAGAACAAGGTTGATTAGAGCAGGTCTCCCGACCAGCATTCACATGTTGCTTTTGTGATTCTTACTCTGTCTTCATGCTATACAACTTATTCCATTAATTAATTTTAAATTTAATTCCATTTTATTAACCTCATATTGGGCCATATTCATAAAATCACAACATGGATATGATACATACACACATCTATCTATAGATAGGTAGATATTGATATATGTATAAAGAAATAATACAACTTAAAATATTCTTCTGAGTACCACATAAAATCATCTAGTGGGCTCGCAAAAGTATATATGATACTTTTAGAGAAGCTCTAGCTCGGCACATTTAATCCAAAGCAAAGTTGTTTATTAAAGCAGTTCTCCACTAGTGCTAGTGTATTATGTATACCTAGTGCTAAAATATTGAAATACCAAGCATAGGTCAAAGTCCAGTGGACAAAAATGGCAAGCAAATTATAAACTGTAATTTCATGTTTGAAGTACTATGATGGAGGTAAACACAAGAGTGCCTGTATCTGACCCCTCTTGGGCCCCCATGCCAACTCTTGTTCCAGTTGCTCCTGCAGAGGCACTTTCTGAACTCTGAGCAGGTGCAAATTCAAAGTAATTCTCCCAGAGGCCATCCGAGTATGTCTCACTTCCTCACTGGCAGCAACCCACTGAATCCTACATCACCCTCAACAGAAGGGGAAGACAGCAATGGATAAATGTCACTCCTTTTCATTCTCGATTCTGAGTGTCATCTCGTAGAACTTCTCAGAAAGTCTGTGGCAGGGGCCAATTTGATGCATTCCCATGCAGTTCCATTGCACTGGTCTCTCACTCTTTCCCAGAATCACCTTCTAGGTAACTGACCTGTATGTGTGGCCTGCCTCAGGCAAAGGCAGGGCCCTAATCCATGTGAGGAGGTCAAGTCTGACCTCTTTAAAGAGATAACACCTGAGCTACCCTCCTAATCATGGGTATGTTGGGCAGGTGAAGAGAGGGTGAAGAGGGTGTTCTGGGCAGAAGAAAGAGCATGCAAAAAGACAAGAAGCCTTGAAAATAAATGTTTGAGAACTGCAAAGAGCCCGGTATAAAAGGACCACAACTGCAACACAGCACGAGGGACGGAAATCACGAGAGATTGGTACAGTAGGCAAAGACTGGCCCTGAAAAGTAGCTGGCAACAAATCACCACACCACCACCCTCTTCTTAGATTCTGAAGGGGGAGAAATACAGCAAAATAGGTGAACGTTTAAATCAACCCCAGAAGATTATTAAGTGCTTTTCAAGATGCAAGGGGTACAGACCCCAGACCCTAAGATCTGAGTCTAAGGGAAGGAAGAATTAGAAGATGCAGTGAAACAAGGCAGAGCTGCCTGCACCCACCCTCTGCCCCGACTCCACACACACACACACACACACACACACACACACACACACACACACGCACACACGCACACACGCACACATACTCTCGCGGCAGAATGGGTCCAAACAATCCAATAACAAGCTTAATCAGAAGAAAGGCAGAATCCACTTGAATTCAGTAAATTGTCAATAACTAGAAAGCAATAGGTTCAGGATAAACAAGGTGAGGCTGTATAGATGACAAAGCATCCTAAAGCCTCACTTCAGTCAAGAACCAGAGAAGAGAAGATATTGTGGGCTGGCAGGAAAAAAGAAGAGAACCCCATCTTGCCAGCTGGTTGAGCCACAGAAGGAATTCCCCCACCTGACAATTCAGATACTTAGCAAAATCCCAAGAACTCATAGCTTTAAGCATCTCTCCCTTTGTCCCTGGTGCAAGCCAGGCTTAAGTCCTGAAGGGAACTCAGAGAATCTCCAACAGAGTTGGTGCACTAGAGAATGGAGGCATGTGTTGAAAGGACTAGCATATGTAGTTTAAGAGGCTACAGTTTGTGTATAAGCAAACAATTAAGAAAATCTGGTTTCTATTGAGGGCTTATTATGTACCAACACTGTACTAAGTACTTTTAAGTAGTTTCTCTTTTATAATCTTCCCTGAAGCCACACAAATAAGCGCTATTAGCCTCATCTTCCAGGAATCAGCCTCAGGTGACCCTGAAACACTAGTAGAAGACAGCAAGCACAATGAAGTATTTTAAAGAGTTCAGGATTTGGGTTTGGGTCCCTCAGTTTAACTCTTGTCTCCATCATTTCCGATGGAGACAAGGTCATTCAGGAGGACTCACTTTCAAGAGAGAGAAACCAACTCAAAATAACTCAAACAATTAAAAGATACTGGTCTGCACAACTGGAAGAGGCAGGGATGGGTCTCTGATTCCAAACCAATAGACCCAGGAATCAAATACTATTGGAGTTCCTGTCTTGGTTCTGTTCTGTGTTATGGGCCTCATTGCTCCCCTGAAAGACCAGTTTCCTTCAGGTGGTCAGGGCACCTGCTAACTCCAAACAGTATACTTAGTGAAAAGGAGCATCTTGTTTTCAAAGTCCTCATAAATTCCCAGAGAAGGAGTCTAAATAGCTCTATTGGATCTTGCATTCTTCATTTGAATCAATCACTTTTATTGGGCAGATGGAACATTCTGTGATCAGTGACTGGCAGTTCCATCAGAATCACAGAAGGAAAGTATGGCAGTTCTTGAAAAGTAGAAATATTAAGTAGTTCAAAATAATGTGTGCCCAGTACATCTTAATTTCAGGCAAGTCACTTAACCTGTGAAAGCCTTTGTTACCCCATCTATTAAAAAGAAATAAACAGTAATACCTGTTGTTCAAGGTTGTTGTGAAATACTAAAAGTCATATTAAACACTTGGCACATAGAGGCAGTCTATGGTAGTCTTTTGTTGTTGTTATTACTGGTACTGTTATTGTTTTTTGATTGTTTTGACATGGGATGGGAATTTGAAGCCCATCCCAGATCTCCAGATCCTAAAGCATTCCTGTCCCCAGGGCGGCGTCCCCTTTGGCTCTGCAGCCCGACGCCTTGCACAACCCAGGCTGTGTGTGCCAAGGTTAAGCTGGTTCACCATTGGACTGCCACAGAGCAGTTGAGTGCCTCCTGGCCCCAGCAATGTCAATACTGCCTTCCTGGCTCCGCCTATTGTATCTGGAGGAAAGTGGCTGAGCATTGTCTTCCAGCACTCCCCCCAGGAAGCATGATATCACCGTCTAACAAAAGCGGGAAAGCTGACAGATCTGCTGAGATGGGTGTGGCCACCACACACACCTCACTGGTCAAACCCTGCACAAGGGGCTGTGACAAGCAGGGAGCAAACAGCAGCTGCCCAGGACACCCAGCCCCATGCTGACTGGCTGCTCTGACTGGTCCTTACATTTTCTCCCTGTCTTTGTCACCCCTACACAATGTTAGACACAACTCCCAGGCAATGGAAAGGTACTCCCCTTATTGGCAGATTAAAAAAAAAACGGAGAAAGATAGTCAGATTCCTGAAGGGACAAAAAGAAACAGGATAGGGCTATATAGGTAGAAGGAAAGCAGGCCTGGCTCCATCTAAAAAACCATTCTGCACGTGTGATGGGAGTTAAGGAACAGTCTGGCCAGACTGGTGGGAACTGGGTTATCAGTTAAAATTCCAGAAATAAGGGAGGCAACTTTAGACATTCCCTTTCCTGAAGGCCGGGAGCGATGCCAGCTGATCTTCTGACACCCTCCCAGCTCTGCTCCAGCACGGCAGCCAATGCAGCTGGCTCTCTGTAAAATAACACATCTGTAGACTCGTGCCCCATGCCAAACATGGAGACTGTCACCCTGCTGTTCCTGACTTACTGATCCCCTTCTTCAAATTTCCCTTCTGTTGGGACTAATACTCCAATTCTCTAAAATCCCAGGAAAAGAAATCTGATTGGTTTTGCTTTTCCTACCAACTCCCTGACTACAGCTGCTTCATCAAATTCTTTGCCATCTCCTCTTTCTCTTCCCTTAAATCTTGGTTTATATCCATGCCCCTGACTTTACTTACTCTACTAAAGCTTTCTTTGCCTCAATTCCTTGCCCAGTTCCCTTCTTTTGAGCTTCAAATCTAGAGAGTCAAATTTTGTTAATTATCTCCCTTTACATTTAACCTCAAAATAATCATTTGCCTCATCTCCAGTGAGTTCCTTCTGCCATGTTTTCCAACATACTGAATGGTGCCACCATTACCCAAATGAGAACAAGAAGCATGATAACTCCCTCTGCCCACCTCCCACAGGCAACCAAAAACAAACTCTACATGTTCTCCTCCTAAGCCCCTCTCAAACCCCTGTTCATCCCCTTCCTAAAATGTTGAGAACCCAAACTGGTCCCAGCCTATGGTCTCTGCCATGTTAATCCATCCTTCACGTTATTATTGGAGTGAATTTCCAAGGCATAAATCAGATATGATATGATAAACAAGCACCCTGCTAAACTTCAACATATATAGTGAGTCACAAACTACTTACAATGACCTACAAGGCCCTTCCTGATCTGACCCAACCTTAATCTTCTTCCAGGGGGAGGCAGGAGGGGAGAGTAGAAGTACTTTGGATTAGAAAAAGGGGAATGAAGGAAGGGAAGGGAAGGGGAATGGGAAGAGGAAAGACAGAATTAACCAGACATTACTTTCTTATGTTTATATATGCATACACCACCAATGTAAATTCCACATCATGTACAAGCAAAAGAATGGGAAGTTATACTCCATGTATGTATAATGCGTCAAAATACATTCTACTGTTCTGTGTAACTAAAAAGAATTTTAAGAGTTAAAAAAAAAAAATCTATTCCATCCTAAATCTCAACTTTACTCAACTTCCTTAAGCTTGCCCAGCAATTTCATACCCCTACCTTCTTATAGAGTGTTCCCTCTAATGGAAAGTTCTTTCTTTTTCCTTTTTGTCTTGATTTTAAAATCCTTTAGCTATTCATAACTCATAACTAAGTTTGGCTGTGCTTTTTGGCAATATTCGTGACTAGTAATTCTTGGAAAGTGAGAAAATTTCAGCCTAAAATTGTTTTCAAATATCATTCATTTTCTTTATATTAAACTTAATTAAGTTGACATTGCATTTTTAGACATTTAATTAAATGTTTGTGTTTAACAACTGAAGTTATTACAGTTCAGTGGCAGAATGCTTGACTACCATGTATGAGGCCCTGTGTTCACTCCCCAGCACTGCAAAAAGCAAACAAATATGTATGCATAATTTGGATGTTATGATCTCATTGGATCAAATAAAATTTTTGTAGTCCTTGAAAAGCTCAAGATGAATTGTAGGCATATGAATTAAAATTTTGTGATAATGTGATAGAGGTATTATTCAAAATAGAGGTATTTATAAAATTTGAGATTTGTAAAATTCAAGAACTACAAAATGTAATGTTATATTAACATATATACTATGTTTATTTGCAGAACTATAAGGTCCAAATCAAAAAACCTAATATCAAGTAAAGGCCTGCTTAAACATGCTTTTATGAATACCTAATTGTATCAACAAAGGGAAGAAGGAAGTTTTCTTTTTACTTTGTTGACAGGAAATATTTAACATAAGCTAAACTTTTAGGATAAGAGTGAATATTACTTACAATGAATACAAAAACTGATTATGACTATTTATTACTATTATTTCCTCCTGGCTGAAACCCTTTCTTCAACATTTCTTTCTTCTTTCAGGTCTTCTGTGAAGTACCAACAGTTCTTTACCTCCTTTAATTTCATTCAATACAAATTACTAGACATATAAAAATATTTTTTAAAAATTACTAGACATTAAATACATGCAATAGGAGGATATAAAAGAAATAACATTTGTTGTCAAAGATTTTAGAGGCTTATTGAGCTAAATTCATGTGCCTAGAGTGCAAAGACACAGCCTACAGTATCTCTGCACAGCAAGGGAAGAATAGCAAGAGGCAGGTTGGACCCCAGCAGGCAGAGTTGAACTGTTTGGAAAGTGAATATGAAAAAATGCCATTTCCAAGTAGATGGAACAGCATGAACAAGAGCCAAGAAGAAAATGTGTAGACTGTGGAGATAGGCCTGGTTGAAGCAGAAGGGCCCTGAGCAGGATGAATGGCTAGGGGAGATATTAAATAGCAGGTGAGGTGTGCTGGCTTACTGAGTGAGCAGTGGCCAGCACAGGATTTGAGAGACTGGATCATGTGGAGCTCTTGTAGGAGGACCTGAGTAGTGAGAGATCTGCCTGCATCCTGGGAAAGATGACATCAGTCTTGACTAGCATGTTGACCCTCACAGCAACACTTCTCCTCGGACTATACTGGTTTCACTTAAGAGAAACTATATTGGCTCAGCACTTTTCATGCAGTATCACCTTTAAGAAATGGATATTCTCATCCACAAAAGCTGAGAAAAATATGGCCTCAAGAAATTAAGTAACTTGTTTATTGTACCCAATTTGGGCTTTGACATCATCATCTCAGGTCTGTAACATCATGCTTTCAATTCCTTGACTTTCCCACTATGTCTGCTGTCAAGTTTCAGTGTTTAATAACTGTGTTCTAAGCTGTGGATTGGAGTGAAATGATTACTATTTGATTTGAGCCTTTTATTTCTGCTAATGCAAAATACTATACTTTCTGTATTATCTTTTAGCAAGCAGAACATGTCTTGGCTCCCATGAAATTTGTGTGTTACCAAAATCCTGGGTGTCATAAGAACTTTCAACAAGACAGTGTTCTCCTACGTTGAACACACACAATTTATTTCTAAACCCAAACACAAGTTGGAATTTATCTATTTTGAAATGGTGTCTTTTGGTTTTAGTCCATACCATAGCCTAGAGAAATCTCTTTGAATCCTGTTTCTGTGTGCTAACCAATAAACCCTCCACAGCAAACCAGCAAATGACACAATCACACAAATATCTTTTGATGGGTAGAGCCTCAGGAGACATGGATAATTTCAGAAGACTTCACAGCCCATTTATCTAAATCCCTCATAGGACATACAGTCTTTGAGATGGACTTGGAAGGCTCCTTCCTTTTTGGATAGATTCTTAGAAGAACTAGACTCTTCTAGGAAGTTCTCCCAGGACAGGGCTATAAGGGAAGCAATAAGATCTCCCTACAAAGACTATGCATAAAGGGGGCATCTCTCCCCTTTAAGAACAATTCCCAGAGGTGTCCTTGATCCCAGCTTCTAGATTTCTACCCTTGACTACTCTGTCTTGACTCTAGCCTCCCAAGATCTTTACTAAGGAGGAAGCTCTACCTGGGCCCACTTTCCTTACCCAATACTACATTTCCTCTGCCACCCCAGACAAGATCTTTGCCATCTCTGAATCCAGTTGTTGTTTAAAATGTCAAATGAGACAGGAAAGAGATATGAAGACATGCAACCAGAGACTTTTCCTTTGCGTCAATATTGATCATATAGTACATTCCATAATAAAGCAGAAAGAGTGATTTGGGGGAGGAGCATATATTCAACTCTTTAGAGAGAACTACCTAGTTTGAGGATGGGGGACTAGGGAAAAGGCAATATGTTTTTTAGAATTTGTTTCCAAGCTGAAGTTGGCAATGACTCTCAACTGGGAAAGGCAAGTATAAGAATCTAGGAGTTTGTGGGAAGGATTCTGAAAGCCACATATCTCTTCCAACCCTCTTATGGGTTGGCATCTCCGCCACACAGTCACTTTTATTGAGGCAAATGGGCTATATTTTTTCCAATTCTCTTTGTTCAGAACAAAAGGAGTGTGAAACTACTCACTGGACTAGAGAGATAAACTTATAAGCTGTATGTCACTTGCTCTACTGCTGTAGTCTTCTGGTGGAGTCTGGCTTGCATGGGCTCCTGCAGCTGTGGACAGGAGCAAGCTGGACTGCTTTTGCTGCAGTGGCCATGCCTTGAGCATTCATGTTCACAGAAGTTAAAACTGAGAATGTAAGACAGGATTCCACACAACAGACCTACCCCAGAAACTAACACTGCTCGGGTCCCCCTTTCTATCTCACAAGAACATGACCTCCTCCCTCCCCTCTGCTTACTCTCCAGAAGACAGTGCTGAGGACTTTTCTTTTACCCTCTTCTCTTCTTCAAGGCGCTAAGGTCAAACACACAGCAACTCTTTTTGCCGTATAATTTTTTTTAAGAACTAGTGCCTTGAAAGTTTTTTAAAAAAATTTTTTAGTTGTCAATGGACCTTTATTTAATTTATTTATATGTGGTGCTGAGAATCGAACCCAGTGCCTCACACATGCTATGCAAGTGATCTACCACTGAGCTACAACCCCAGCCCCACACACCACATAATTATTTTTGTTTGATTTTGTGACAACTTTTCTAAACTTATATTTCAAAGTGCTACAACGTGGTCATTTTAGGGGGAAAAGTAAATTAGAACAGCTCTGTGTATTATTTAACCTAAAAGGTACATCAGAGCAACTGTAGGCACCTGGGCTTTGCATTCCTTTAATCCTTAATGTAGAATTGGTTTCAGATTTTGTATCACTAATAAATATGGCAGTTGGAAATAAAGCAAACCCAAAACAGGGAATCATAATTCCTTAAAGTTGATTATTAGAGAAATCAATATTTTGCATTAATAAAAACAATCCATATACTAAAATCATCTAAGAGAATCTTTCGTTTTTAGTAATTTGTCTTACACATTCTTATTCTTTAAAATATTAAATTTCACCAGGTGTGGTGGTACACACCTGTTATTCTAGTGGCATGGGAGGCTGAGGCAGGAGGACTGCAAGTTCAAAGCCAGCCTCATCAACAACTCAGCAAGAGTTGCTGAGTCCCATCTCTAAATAAAATATAAAAAAGGGCTGGGGAATGTGGCTTAGTGATTAAGTGCACCTGGGTTCAATTCCCAGTATAAAACAAACAAAATTAAATTTCCAATACATTATTTTTGAAAGTGATGTAAAACAAACTATATGCAATTCTGTTATCTTATTGGGTTTTTTAATACTTAATATTTTAAAGAAAAAAATAAGAACATAGCCTGCACTGTTAAGTAAATTTCTCCAAATTCATTTCCAATATCAATTTAATTTCCATTATAATATTTAGAATGTTTTCAAGCCAAAGGTGAGAGACTGATGGCAACGATAATGTATGGGTGATCTGCAGCTCAGGTCTCTATGCTGCTCTCAGTCTGTCACACAGGTAGAGGAAGTTACTGGGGCATGCCACTATCTAAAGAATCTCTGCAGCAAGTACACTAACCCCTGCACATTCTGGCCAACCACTTTTTAATGTCACACCAGGTCTTGGTACTCTCCTGTGCCCAACGATCTGAGTAACTGCCTAAACTTTAGCTTCATTGGACCAATAAACCCTATGAATTGCTATATGCCAAATATTGTTGAAAGCAAAACAAATATTAAGTAGCCCTAATCTCCCTGATCTCAACTACAAAGCCCAAAATTTGACTGCTTTCATTAAAATAGGATGGGAATATGAAATCTTCATAGAAAAACATTTTTGTTCTTGTTCGACAATGACAGTCTACACGTTATCTTAAGCGGGCCCCAATAATACTTGGCATGGATTTTATTTTTTTAAAAATTGAAGGTTTTCTTTGAAGCAGGTAAAACCAGGTTTTGTTCTGGTTTATTAATAAGGAAGCACTCCAGAATGAGGAGCAAGAAAACAGTGCACGATAGTAAGCAGATCTTTCCAAATCAGGTAACGTAATCAGTTCTGAGAGAGTCTATGGCAACAGAGGAGGCAATCACCCAGAAGACTTCTAGAAAATCAGTTTTTGCCACAAGGGCTTGAATACATATATTAACTGGAGAGTCAGAGAAACAGAGCCGATGTTGCTGCTGCCCCTGGTTAACCAGCACTAAGCTTTGGCGAGAGAGCCCAGAAGTCACTATTTAAACAAACAAACAACAACAACAGCAAAAAAACATGAAACAAAAAGAAAATAGAGCCAAACCTTACCAGAAAGGAGCAAGCTAACTCCATAGAGCACGAGGCTGGCTAAAGAGTCCATGCTTCCCCGAATCTCTCCATCCAGCGTCCACAGATGTGCATGAGGTCCCAAGGATCCTTCAAAAACCCAGAGCTTTGTGACTTTCCACTCGCATGTTCTGCTAGCTCTTGTTTACAAGTTCGAGGCAAGAAGGAACAGCACAGAAGCAGGCTGTAACAGTCTCATTTCTGTCTGAGCACAGGGAGTTTTAAGTTCCTTTTTCCTGTTTCCTTTGTAGATTAGGATGGGAAAGGCTGTATCTTAAAGGCATTCGGTATCAGCAGGGCTGGAGGCACTGCAAGCCCTATCCATCTTGCAATTCATCAAAACACTTATCTGTTGCTTCTGCTTCTGCGTCTGCTGCCGTTGTAGGAGTAAAGGAATTTTTGTTGAAAGTATGAGTCCTGGTCAGCATTTTCAGAAACAATGGGGGTATCCTCTCATAGGCGGAGACCTGGGAATAACAAACTCTCCACCTATGTATGGTATGCGATGAAGACCAGACCTCCTGGGACCTCTAACAGCTCTCCCAGCCCCACTTGGGATCCCTACAGAAAGGGTCTTTTGGGCGTGGGGAGCTTTTGCTTTTATAGTCTCGGTTTAACCCACATGGTTTGAATTGGGGAGGGGAAGGTTCCCATGGTGAGAAAACACAACCTGGAAGGCACTTAATTTGAGCAAGCACCGGTGAGGTTAATTCTCAGTGCAGCCACAGGAGAAGGAGTCCAAAATTGTTAGTCTGTTTTCTTTCACACAGATGGCCTATTTCCTGGCCATGAGCCCAAACACATGCGTGCTACTAGCTATAGCTTTAATTTTTATTAACATTTCATCTATAGGTGATCTAATTTCATGAAGAACTTGGCATAGAAAGATTTTAGTAATGAGTAGGGTGTAGTGAGGCATGCCAGTAATCTCAACTACTCCAGAGGCTGAGGCAGGACAATGACAAGTTCAAGTCCAGCTTGGGCAACTTCATGAGATCCTGTCTTAAAATAAAAAATAAAAAAGGTTGGGGGCGTAGCTCAGTGGTCAAGCACCCTTAGGTCCAATCCCCAGTATCAAAAACAAAACAAAGATTTTGATAATGGGAAGAATTTCAGTTACTGAACAACAGTGTTTCAGAAACAAATTATATTCACACTTTTTATAAAAGGTAAAAAATCAAACAAGTTTCCCCTAACCTTGGATAGAAATAGTGTCTTTCAGAGCAGTGCAAGTTCATGGGCCAAAAGAAAAGTGCCATTGGAATACTGATATCTAACACAAGCTCAGAGACCCTATTCTTATCCAGTGATCATTTCTTCACAGTATGAATTACAACTTTAGGGTACAGTAGGTATTCTGCTCCTTGCTGCCAATTTTGACTAGTTTCTGTCCCAGGTTTTGTAATATCAAGGATGATCATAAGAATCAATGGATATTTTCAGCTGGTGGGGATGGCAAACTCCATACTGTCTTCAAGTATGGGGCTGCTGGCTCAGCCACTTGTATTTGAGACAAGTTACCAACATGGGTCTTAGTTGCAGCAAGTGTAAAATGATAATAGTAACTTCTTTGTGTTTTTTATTGAGAAGATTGAGGTTTAAAAATATGTAAAAACACTTAGCACTGTGCCTACTTCACCTAAGATTTTCATTAGATGTTAACATGGTTATTTCTTTTCATATCTCCATTCCGTTTTTTATTTAGATCTGAAGATCTTCTGCCAAAAAGCCACTCTCTATTCCTGTGAGATGGCTTTTAGTTTGGCATTGTAAAGGACCAGTCTTGTAGTCTGGCATTCTGGGCTCTAGTATCACCTCTGCCATGATCTGACTGTGAGACCTCAGGTAAGTAATTTCCCACCTCTCGTCCTGATTCCTCAACTGCAAAATGAAATATTTAATCTGGATGTGACTAATTTCCCTTCATATTCTATCATCTCAGAAGTCTAAAATGACTTAATAAATGGTTCCACTCTCAACACCCCAGGTTGATTTCCTAGATCCTTTTATCTGGGTAGTTGGGAAAAGATGCTGGATTTGTTTCTGTGTCACTGTGACAGTCTGGGAGGGTCACAAATGTGCTGTTTTGAAAACAGGGCAGGTATAACTTTGTGAGATCCACCTGTTGGGAGTCTTCACGGGCAGTTATGGAGGCCTTGGAAATAAGCCCCAGGGGCACCTACCTTCCCAGGCACAAGTTTCCTGTTTGTTTTTGATAACTATGCAAGGAAGTCATCATTGCTGAAAGCCTCACCTGTTGTCTATTTCTTGCAGGCTGAAGGTGCTACCTTGCAGCCTTTTCTGAGCTGACTTCCTGTTATTCAGAAAAGTAGTTTATTTTCATCCTTTTCCCATTATCCAGGAAAATGCACTGTTACCCAGAAATGTTGTTCAAGTTCTTCCTCTCTCCATTAACCAGAATGGTTGACTCAGCTTCATTCTTCTCTCTACAATCCAGAAGTTTCAGTTTAATTCTTCCTTATCCAGAAGAGTGAAGTGGTTTAATTTTACCTTCCAGGATCCATAAAGATTATCTCATTTCTTTCCATTATTATCCAGAATAGTGGCTGAGGTTAATAAATGCTGCTGGGTTTTCTGAACCTATACAGCTATAACCTAGGCAAAAGGTTTAAGCAACTTTTCTATGGGATGTCAAAATCTTTAGCATGGGGAAAAATTTCCAGGTGTCAAGTGAAGGTAACTTGTGGATGAAAATTGGTAGACAGCAAAGTGTGATGGTACACACTTATAATTCCAGACTTTGGAGGCTGAGGTAGGAGGATTGCAAGTTTGAGGACAGCCTCAGCAATATATAAGACCCTGCACTTAAAAAAAAAAAGAAAGAAAGAAAGAAAGAGCTGAGGATGTAGCTCAGGAGTGGAGCACCTCAGGTTCAATTACCAGTATCACGAAATAAGTAAAATTTCCCAGATACTCCAGATTTCTGTCCCATGGATCTTAGAACATGGAGAACTTATGAAGAAGCAATATGAGCTTCACCGTACACTTTAGGACCAATAGTTTGCAGAACTGATTGGCAACAGGTTGGGAAGTTGCAAAACTGGATGGCATGCCAGGATTTCCAAGGGAAGGGAGAGGCCACTTCCATGTCTGCACAGGATTTTTCCCAATACATAATATTTTAAGGAAATAACTTGACATGGTCACAACCCTTCTCCAGAAAACTAGCAGTGGCCATTAGGGCATCTTCATTCTCTGAAGCATCTCCTTGAGGAGCAGGTGAGCCAGCTTTCACTTCTCAGGTCTCCAGCTCCCTGGAGAAGTTGAAAATCTCTTCATACATGTCTGGTGAACTTCTAGTTATTTTTGAGCCTCAGAAAGGTCTCCCCTGTTGTCTCACAGTCTGTTCTTTTCAGGTACTACCAATAATTGTTAATTGCATATTTGTGTCTTTATTTTATTTATTAATTTATTTTGAGAGAGTCTCCCTAGGTTGGGCAGGCTGATCTCTTTCCTGGACTCCTCCCTCAACCTCCTGAGTTTGGAAATTACAGGTGAATGCCACCATGCCTGACATGCCTTTTTCTTTTAAATGTCTTCCTCTGCCTTCTACTTGGCTGCAGTCTCCATGAGGCAGGGACTATATATCTTTATACCTTTAATATTAACCATTGAATTCCCTGATCTGAGTACAGTGAGGTTTTTGTTTGTTTGTTTGTTTGGTACTGGGGATTGAACCCAGGGGTGCTTTACCTGTGAGCTACATCCCTAGCCCCTTTATAGTTTTTATTTTCAGACAGGGTCTTGCTAAGTTACTGAGGTTGTCCTCAAATTTACAATCGTCCTGTCTCATCCTGGAATTACAGGCCTGTGCTATTGTGCCCGGTTAGAACTTAAACAAATATTTAATGAACGAATAAAATGAAAATACTGCCATTATTACTCAAACCTAAGCTCCATCTGCTATATCTGCAATTTACTCTCTGTGTGACCTGGACAATTGAAGTCAATCTCTGAACCTCAAGTTGCTCATTATTAAAATGGAGGGGAATACCAAGTTAGTAAGATCTATAGCATCAGGCACCAATACATTCTGACTAAGGACACTTGAGAGTTCCTGCTTTACCCACAATCACCGCCCCCTTGAACTGTTAAACAGCTATTTGCAATTAGGAAATGAAGTCCCACACAAGCCAAGTAGCTTGCTTGGTTGTAGGTAGAGAGGCAGTATCAGAATCCTGCAGTCTACTGACCTCCAATTTTTGCAAGTTTAGTATATGTGCATTTTTTTTTTCATGGTGCACCTCGTAGACTACAACGTACAGCAAAGTAGATCAAGAGAAATCACTGAGAGAGTATACCACAAATTTAGGAAAGCATTTGAAATGATACTTTGACAAGTAATGGAAAAGTTTGGTGACATTGAAAATGCAGTTCTTAGTATGCTTACAAATAGTAATATCTAACATCAGCATCTGTGGGTGCCCATTGCCCTATTCCCTAAAAGTCAAAGGGGGCTCTCTCATGAGTCCAGCTTCATCAGTTTAATTTGGTATTTCCAAACATAGCTGAACAAGAAAAAAAAAATTGATCCAAACAAACAAACAAGGTACCTGGCTGATATTTTCATTTTCTGTTCTCTGTCTTTTTTTACTCAACAGATCAAAAACATCTATAGACAACATTAAAAGTCTTAAAGAGATAGATTAGCAAAACTATAAAGAGATAATGAAACAACTTTTGTGAAAGTCTATAGAAAATAACTTACCAACTATGAACTGGACAATATGTCTAGAGGTCAGTATCACAGATTTGTAGCAAAAGTCTTATATCCTTTGGCACAGAAAGTCCACTTTTATGATATACACAAAGCCAAATCAAAAGGTTCTCCAAAATGTAGGTATGTTTACAAGTCTTATAGAAGCATTGTTGATAATAATCAAAACCAGAAAACAATCTGAATAGCCAACCAATATGGATTTTTAAACAAATCCTGGAACACAATAAAGTACCAGACAAATATTAAAATATTGTGGTAAAAGCATATTAACATGGAGATGTGAATGTGTTATGGTATACTATTGATTGGAGGGGGGGGAAAACAGTTTGGACAGGTTGAATTTTAAATACACACACAAACACATGCCAATGTCTATGAAAACATACATCAAAATGTTCAAAGTGATTACTTCTGAGTTATTTGAAATTCCTATTTTCTTCTTTATAGTCTTCTATACTTCTAACATTTTTCAAAATAATGAGCATATACATACAAATGAGGAAGACAGAGAAGAAATCCTTGAAACAGTTGACCCAGGGCAACAGTATGCACTTTAAAACCCACACTGGCCAAAAAGAAACCAAATCCAAAGGCACCTCCACCTCCAGGACTTGAGCAAACAGATCAGGTGTGTCCCGCCAGCATTGCTTGGGCATCCTGCCTTTTGATGGTCTGTGGTCACTGAGCTCCAGACTATCATATCTATCCGACTTAAGAACTTTGACGAACGTTTTTTTGTGAACCTGTTGTTCTTAACAGCAGCTAGCAGAAAAGGAAAGGTCATCAACAATTAAGCCTTGGCCTTCAGCCATGACACCACGATTAAAGTGGCAACACCCACTCTGGTCTGGAGTATGGTTGTGGAAAATACCTGACCCTCTCTGAACCCCATTTACTCTAAACTCTGAGCTATTGCCGAAGTTTTCCTTTCCTTCTCTCCCTTTCTCTGTTTTCTTTCTTTCTTTCTTCTTTCTTTTTTTAGCATCAAAATGGCAACCACGGTGCTAGTTGGAGGAGGAAGAAACATAAAAATAGAAGATGTGTTTTCTGCTTTTGAAGCTCACAATTACACAAGTCGAGCAACAGTGCATCAAAACAGGAAGAGTTAAATAACAAAATCAGGCATTGTGTGGTCAAATACCCAAGGATAGTGCATGCTGTAAAAGCCTTGGTGATTCTTGACTTTGGTATCCTTCAGTCCATACCTTTTTTCCTTCTCCTGGCACTTCCTTGGCACAGGTGGCATCCCTCCAGATCAACTATAAACCCCTCTAAGGGCAAGAGCTTGGATTTTATTTCATATGATCCGGCACCATTAACCAGGATGCCTCTAAAACCACTATGGGATGAAATGTATGAAATAAGTTTATAAAACTTACAAAAACCGTAAGAAAAAAAAAAAAAAGAAAGAAAGAAAAGAAACCCCTATTCAACTTTCAGATATGGTCTCCAGGAAACCTTCCTGTAGGTAGTTGCTAATACCTAACAAACTACCTATTACTTAGCAGCTTAATACTACAATCCTTAAGTGTCTCATGACTCTGGGCAACCATTCAGGTTCTCCTGGACCATTCTGATCCTAGCTGGCCTCCCCAATGTGTCCACATTCAAATGCCTGTCATCATGGTAATCCAGCTTCAGGAGTGGACTGACTAGATGGCACCAGGGTTGACAGGTCACAAATCTCTTATCTTTTAATAAGTTAACCTGGCTTTTTAATATGGCAGGCTCAAAAAATCCAATAAAATGAGTGGAAATATGCCAGTTCTCTCAAAGCCCAGGCTTAGAATTGGCACGCCAGTATTTCTGACACATTCTACTGACCAAGTCACAAGGCTGACTATGTCCAGGGTGGAAAAATAATCCCCACATTTTCATGGAGTCCTAAAGTTATAAGGGCAAGAATAAAATATAGAATGTTGAACATTTTTAAAAGTCAGGTTTGTTGGAATTTAATTTAAATGCAGAAAAAAAAGCACCCTAAAAGTTTGTGGTAAAACCCACATACCTTAACATTTGTCATCATAACTAGTTTAAGGATACAGGCCAGTGGTGTTAACCAAGCTTGCACTGTTGTGCAGCAAATCTATAGAACTGTTTCATCTTGCAAAAGTCTTTACCATTGAATTTCCCCTTCTCTTCAACCTTTGTCAAGCACAATTCTACTTTTGTTTCTGTTAGTGTGACCACCTGAGATACCTCATGCAAGTAAGTCATGCAGTATTTGTCTTTTTGCAACTGGTTCTTTTCTCTTAGCATAATGTCCATGAGGTACATCCAAGTTGTAGCATGTAACAAGATTGCCTTCCTTTCCAGACCAAATAACATGCTGTGGTATTATATCACATTTTCTTTATCCATTCATTGGTCCACGGACATTTGAGTTGCTTCCATCTCTCAATTATTATAAATGATATTGTGCAAACATTTCTTCAAGATCCTGCTTTTAATTTTTTTGGATATCTACCCCAAAGTGTGACTGCTGGATCGGGGGTAATTCTGTTTTTATTTTTTGGAGGAACTCCCTTACTGTTTTCTAGACTGCTACAACATTTTACATTCTCTCTGACAATGCCTAAGAGTTCCAATTTCTCCACATCCTCGTCAACATGTGTTATTTTTCCGGTTTTTTTTTTTTTGGTTTTATTTTGTTTTAAAAGTGAGCATCCTACATGGGTAGATGTGAGGTGAAAATTTACCTCTTATACAGTCCTATACTCCTCATATGGTTTTATTACTTTTGACAAATTTTTGCCTTAGTAAATCAAATCTTCAATTGCTCCAATTTCTACCACCCTAAAAGTTTCCCTAAGCCCCACTGTAGTAAATTTCCCCCAAACAGCCCTAGGCAACTCCTGATCTGTTTTGTGCTCTCATAGTTTTGATTTTTCCAGAACATTATCTAAAAGCAGAGTATAGTATATAGTTTTTAAATTTGTTTTCCTTCATTCAACTTAGTTCATTGATACAATTATGTATTTGCATATATGACTAGTATCTTAGCTAATTTTCTGTTGTTACCCACAACTGGGGTAAATGATAAAGAAAAGAGGTATGTTTTGAATCAGGGTTCTGATCCAAGGATGAGGGTCCACATCTGATGATAGACTTTTTCCAAAAAAATCTTGAGTACACACAGAGTATCACATGGTGAGACAGAGAGCATGCAAGAGAACTTAGCTAAGCTGGCTTCTATAGTAGACACTCTCAAGATAGCTCATTAATCCATTAATAACATAAGGGAATGAACCAATTCATGAGAACAGATCCCAAATCACCTCTTGAAGTTTCCACCTGGACTCACCTCTTAATATCCCATAATGGGATTAATTTCAAAATGAATTTTCGAGGAGATAAACCATACTCAAACCAAAGCAAGTAGCTTATTCCTTTTTTGTTCCTGAGAAGTATGTTATTGCACAAATATACCACCACGTAACTCATGAGACATTTGCTTTCAGCTTTGAGTAATTATGAATGAAGTTCCTGTAACTTTATTCATCTATATAATCTGCACCTATTGTGTGTGTGTGTGTGTGTGTGTGTGTGTGTGTGTCATTTCTCCTAGGCAAATACCTAGACTACGAATTGGTTTATTAACAGTTTGCATGGGTTTAACTTGATAAGTAGCTGCTCTATTTTTCTGCTGTGGACTGTGCTGTTTCATATTCCCCTCACCAATTGTTTTAGTCAGTTTTTTGTCACTATAACCAAAATACCTGACAAAAACTACTTAAAAAGGGAAAGTGATTAGGGACTCCTGGGTTCAAAGGTCTCAGTCCATAGACTCCCCAACCCCACTGCTCTGGGCCCTGGGGGAAGGGCCCAGTGGAGGAGAGTTTCTTAGCATATTGTGAGGTCAGAAAGCAGAGGGAGAGGGAGGGAAAGAAGATGCACCCTTCCAGAGCATACCCCCTGGTGATCTATCTCCTCCATCCATGATGCACCTACCTGCAGTTACCTCCCAGGATGGACTGATGAGGTTATTGCTCTTACAATCCAATCATTCTGAATGTTCCTGTAACACAAGAGCAAGATGTGTAGAGATAACTCAATATGATTTTTATTTGCATTCCTATGACCAACAACTTTTTGGTGTTCATTTGTCATCTACTTATTTTCTTTAGCAAAGTGTTCAAGGTTTTGTCTGCTTTTCAATTCAGTTTTTTTTTTTTTTCTTATTGAATCTGGAAAGTCTTTTATAAACTCTTTTTTTTTTTTTTTTTTTTTTTTTTTTTTTTAATCTTTTTTCTGGATATAGGGTCTTGCTCTGTTGCCCAGGCTGGGCTTAAATTCATAATCCTCTAGCCTCAGCCTGCCATGTAGCTGGGATTGCAGGTGTGTGCATGGCTTATACTTTTATCAACTATATGATTTGCAAGTATTTTCTCCCGATCTGTGCCTTATTTATCCATTCTCTTAACCCTATCTTTTGCTTAAAAAATTTAATATGAAAGGGAAGTGCAATTTATCATTTTTTTCTCTTATGAAGAGTATATCTGTGTTATATCAAAGGAATCTTTGCTAGTGCAAGATCACAGATTGTTTCCCATGTTCTTTCTACCAAAATTTGTGTAATTTTTATACTTAAGTTACTTATTTATTTTGAGTTGATGTTTGTTTAAAATGTCAGGTGTAAGTTAATTTTCTTGCATGTGGAATCATTCCAGCACCATTTTTATTTATTTTTTTTTATTTTTATTTATTTATTTATTTTTTTTTTTGGTGCTGGAGATCGAACCCAGGGCCTTGTGCTTACAAGGCAAGCACTCTACCAACTGAGCTATCTCCCCAGCCCCTCTGGCACCATTTGATGAATCATTTCCACACCATTTTCACAAATTTTCTTTGTGCCGTTTATCAAAAGTGGACCATAAGTACAGATGTATTTTTAGATTCTCTATTCTGTTTCATTATCTGTGTGTCTGTTTTTGTCAATAACATACTCTCTCGGTTACTATAACTTTATAGTAAGTCTTGAAATAAGATAGTCTTAATTCTCAATTTTGTTCTTCCATTTCAACAGTCTCTTTCTATGTGATTGTATTTTATTTATTTTTATTATTAACATATTAATTGTACAAAGTAATGGGATTCAGTTTGATATTTTCATACTTGCATGTAGCATGCTTGATTATATCCTTCTACCCTTCTTCTACCTTCAACTCTCCTACCCCTAGTAACTTTGCAGTTCCTAGAATCATTCCACTTTCAGGTTGACTTTTTTTTTTTTTTTTTCATATAGGAGAGAGAACCTGCAATATTTGTCTTTCTGTGTCTGCTTATTTCACTTAACATTTCCACACATTTTGCCGTAAATACAGATTTCATTCTTCTTTAGGACTGAATAATACTCCATTGTGGGTATATACAATATGTTCTCTATCCAATCATCTACTGATTCCATATCCTAGCATTGTGAATAGCGCCACGGTAAATATGGGCATGCAGGCATCTCTTTTGTATGCTGATGTTCCCTTTGGATATATGCCCAGGAGCAGAATAGCTCTATTGTATAGTAGCACTATGTTTAGTTTGGTTTTTTGTTGGTTTGCTTGTTGGTCTGTTGAGGAACCTCCATTCTGTTTTCACAGTGGATGTTCTAATTTATATTCCCACTCACAGTATATGAGAGTTTCTTTTTCTCCAAAACCTTGCCAGCATTTTTTCCCCCAACATTGTTTTATTGTCTTACTTCCCTTGCATCCTATTGCTTGCTTTGAACTTCATTTGCTCTTTGTTTTCGAGGTTGGGTGTTTTTTTTGTTTGTTTGTTTTTTGTTTTGTTTTGTTTTGTTTTTAGGTAGAAACATATCTTTAAGACCTTTAAAAAATACTCATATAATGCTACAAATTTTTCTCTAAGAATTTCTCTAGTTTCACTGGACACAATATGTTGAATTCTTACTTTCATTTAGTTCAAAATTCCATCTAGTTTCCCTTTATCCCAGAAATTATTTAGAAATACTTTACTTAGTGGCTAAAAACATGGGAAATTTTCCAGGTCTTTTTCTGTAAATTCTATTGTGATCAGAGAAGATAATTTGTGTATTTTAGTTCTTTTAAATTTATTGAGTTTTGTTTTATGGCCCAGAGTGTGGCCCATCTTGGTAAATGTTCCATACACACTTGAGAGGAATGTGTATTCCGCTGTCGTTGTGTGGTCTAAAATTTTCAGTTAGATCCAGTCAGTTCATAGCATTAAGTCTTCTCTCTACTGATTTTCTTTCCATTTTTATATCAGTTTCTAAAGGCACATTATTAAAAGTGCTATATAATTAAGGATTTATAGTTATCCTTTCTGTTCTAAAATTTTTCTTCATGTATTCTGAAAGTCATTTTTTAAATTTGTTCATTTAGGAATTCACAGTTACCTGTCAATAAATTGAAGCATTACCACGTGTGCATGTGCGCATGTGTGTAAACACACACTGAGCTTCACTTCCAGCCTCCTCCCACCCTTTTTTTGAGACAGGGTCTCATTAAGTTCACTAAAATTGCACAGACTGACCTTGAATTTGCAATTCTTCTGCCTCAGACAGAATTCCTCAGTAGCTGGGGGTCTTTTAGAGGTGCACCACCAAGCCTGTCTCTGAAGCATACTTTGATATCAATTGTGTAATTTTTGAAATTTGACCTAACAGACCTATTTGTTCTTTTTCCCAGTTACTTTTTTATTCAGAGCTCTTCCTTAGGGTCAGATGGAAAGGAATCTTAAACTTGATAGTGAAAGCTTTGTTTACCAGGTGAACATAGACAGTAGGAAGGAAGAGGGCAAACATTTTTGACTGGTGCTCAAGTAGTCTGAGTCAAAATACCTTTGTTTCAAAGGTATGAAACAAGTTACCATGCAAGGGGAAATGTAAGTAATTAAGCCAGGATGCACTAACGGTAAGGAAAGATGTGACCAGAGACAACATTCATTAAACAAATGGGGTCCAGATTTGGTGTTCCCTCCTACAGTCTAAAATAATTGGAAATAAAAGGTCTTTAGTCGGTTGTTATGATCAAATTTTCATCTTAGGAAGATTACTCTTCGAACAGTGACATGTTAAATTTGTAGAGATTAAAGCCAGAAACACTTAAGATAGATGAATATTGCAATGTCATATTTAAAGATCATGAAGATTATAACAGCATCATAGGCGGAAAGACTGACAAAGTGACAGAAATATTAATTTTAATGACTGCGAGGGGTAATACAGAGACTAAGGCAAATCCAAGTTTGCCATTTTGTATAATTGGTGTAAAGCATCTAATCATAATATATACTCATCATAATCATCTTCATCATCAAATATAGCTCACATATTTTTCTACGGTCCTCATAGAAAATGTTGAATCTGGCCTCTACTGGAGACTCTGTCCTCTTTTTGTAGAATACTTATCTGCCCATCTTTTATTATTAGCCTGTGGGCTCCCCAAGGGCAACAGATTTTTTCATGTCATATTTATCTCTGTATCTCCAGCAGCTATTTCTATAAATGTTTATAGAGTTGGAACATGAAATACCAAGACTTTAAATGCTATTTAGAGACATTCTTGTTCAGAGAAGTTTATTTTGATACCTTGGAAAAAACAAAGGCAGCTCAACTCATTTCTACATAAGCCAGAGTTTTCAATTCAGTGCTGTTAGCATTAATGACTTAAATGTCCAGGAAAAGCTCTCTGAATAGAGACTGTTCTTTGTAGATAAGATATATAATATCCATGTGTATATATCCATAGATATCATCGAAGATATCCCTGCCAGGCCTGTCAGGAATACAAACTTGTCACCACAAACTAAACTATAATCCTTCCATGTCTAAACACCACTTCCCAAACTACTAGAAACTCAGGCTCAAATCTCTGCTTTGACTCCCTGCAGATACAGTAGTGGGGGCTAAATTCCAGGCCACATGGAAGTCCCCTGCCCTTTGTGACTCAAGGCCTACTCACCAGCTCTGCATTGTGAACTGTTGATCTGGCCTGCTGTGCCCTACAGAAGCCACCCTGCCAAGCTCTCCTGCTTTATCTGGAGATACCTGCCCTTTGCCCTCTGCATTGTAGACACAATGGCCTCCTCACTGTTCCTGGCACATTCCAAGCTCATATCCCATAAGCCATTCTTCCCTGATGGACTTTGTAGCAGGTTCCCCTTTGTCTTGAAAGCCCTTTCTGTTAATCACATTTCAGCAAAATGGGTAAGAGATGGAGAAGAACAAAATTAACCAGAAAAGAATGTTCGACTGTGCATCATCCCTTCAACCACACCCACCTGGAGATAGCAATCAGCCCTTCTTGTCAGATGAGGAAAAAACAATAAAACAATTGTAATGAGGAATTTAACAGAGATAACTCAAAATAGAAACTAACTTTTTTTTTTTTAAAGTAAGAAGATATTTTTTTCTCTTGCATTTGGCAAAATACTCTTTAAGTCAGGACCATGGAATCTGTGCTGCAATTTTGGGGGCACCAGAAAGTCCATATTTGATTTGACTTGTAAACCTGGCATTCCAGTATCACATTAAGTTAATAGTGTTAATTGATGATAACTTTCTATTCTTTAACTTGATATAAAGAACAAAGTCTACAAGTAGGAAAAACATATTTAATCATTTATTTATTTTTAATTTAAAAAATTAAACTCCTCAAAAGACTAGGCATGGAACACCATATGACCCAACTGTATCAGTTCTCAGTATTTATCCTGAAGATTTGAAGTATGATGACATGCATACCCATGTTTATAGCAGCACAATTCAAAATGCCAAACTATGGAACCAGCCTAAAGTGTCTATCAACAAATGAATGGACAAAGAAAATGTGATATATATACACAGTTGAATTTTATTTAGCCATAAAGAAAAATGAAATTGTCATTTTCAGGAAAATGGATGGAACTTGAGACCATTATATTAAATGAAATAAGCCAAGTCAGCAGGTCAAGGGTCATATGTTCTCTCATGGGGATGCTAGCGGGTTAAAAGGAAGAGGAAGATGGGTGGTGAGCACATGAAAAGCAAAGGGAGATCATAGAACAGAGGAAAGGGACCAGGGGATGGGAGGAAGAGAGAGAGCAGGGAAGCCCTGGGTAGTGATATTAGCCAAGTTATATTGTTATATTTTGAGCATGTACTGATATATAACAACAAATCCCACCATTATGTACAACTGTAATACACCAATGAAAAAGAAAAAAAAAAAAGAACTTACCATAGGATAAATATGAAATAAACAATCATATTATTAATTATAAAAAAATTTTAAAAATAAAATATAGATTAAAATGTAGAGGCATTTTAATAGCACCTACAGACCCATAACAATGTGTAAATATGAAAGTGCACAATTTACATTCTAGAAGATTTAACCAATCTGGCCTATCTATAAATTGAACAAACTAGGGTCTCCCCCAAGTACCATATAGAATGTTGTTAAGAGAACAGGACTTGGAATCAGAAAAGCAAGTTTAATCGCCTATGCCCTATGTCCACCATTTTCTAGTATGGTACACCAGATAGTTAAGGCTTAGCCTCCTCATCAGTAATAGTATTTTTAAAGTACTTACCTTATGATGTTAGAAAGATCAAATGAGATAATATATATATAGCATTCAGCACACTGCCTGGGAGGGAGTATGTAGGAATGAATATTACTATTTTATTGTTAAAGTTGTTTAAATGACATTAATAGCCATCACTCATAGGCAGCATGAAAACATATCTCACTGATTAATTTAAAAGATGAGAATGATTAATACAAGATATGTCCATATAATTTAAAGTGATCACAAGAGTAACGAACCACCACAAACCATTCATTTATTTCCCAAAGCAGTTTTATTCAGTGTGCCTTATGGATTGATTACCTATTTCAAAAACAGGAAACATTAAACCTCAGTCTCCTTTAAAAATAAAAATAAAAGACAACTTCATAGTGCAAATAGAAAATAAACTTCCAGTTTAGAGAAAGTGAATTGTATCTGTATTAACTTCTCTCAAAATCCATTAAAATAAAATGGAGCTGTCAATTTTTAAAAACATAAAGCCATCAAAACAAGAAAATGGAAGAGAAGGCAGAAACAACAGAAATTTGGAAGTTAGACACTGTCAGGCCAGAGTTAACTGATACAGCAGACATAGAAATGCTACTGCTGAGTGACCAGTGGGGGAAGCAACAGATACTGCAGACCCTATAAAAGATCATAAGTTATTGACCACTTGTAATAAGAAAGGAAAGTGAAGCAAAATTAAGAGTAGATGAAAGTGTTCTTAAAACCTGTGAGGTAAAAAGAGATACCATATCACACACACTAGAATGGCTTTAATGAAAAAGACAGGAGAATTGAATAGAATGTGGTGCATCTGAGCCCTCATACCCTGCTGGCGGGAGAGTAAATGGGGCAGCCATTTACAGACCAGCAGTTTCTTAGATGGTTAAATATAGTTACCGTATCATATAGCAATTCTGCTCTTAGGCATATACCCAAGAGAAATGAGGATGTATTCACATCAGAATATTTACATGCTTGTTCACAGCAGTATTATATTATATTATAGCAGTTCATAATAGCCCCAAAGTAGAAATACCTCCAAACCATCGACTGAAAAATGAATAAATATGTTATATCCATAAAGTGGAATACTATTTGACAATTAAAATGAAATATTGATTCGTGCTATAACATTATTCTAAAGCAAAGAATTCAGTCAGAAAGACTAAATAGTATGATTCCATTTACACAAAATTTCCAGATCCATTGAAACAGAGAGCAGATTAGAAGTCACTTCAGTCAGGGGAGGAGAAGCTGAGGAGGCAATGGAAGATGGAGAAATGGGAGGGAGGGAGTGACTGCGAAAAAGGCATATGAGTTTTTTATTTTTTAAAAAATATAATTTATAAATGCATGGGCTATTTTGGGGCGCATGAAAATGTTATAAAATTGATATGACAGTTGTATAACTCTGTAAACATACAAAAAACATTGAATCATATACCTTAAATGGATGACTCTTATGGTATGTGAATTATACTTCAAAGAAGCTGTTCAAGAAGAGTGGGAGTTGTTTCTCTGGAGGGGTTAAAAATAAGATTTTGTGATCCACACAGTTATGAGCAATAGGATTAGGCTAAAGTTTTTAAATGAATTTGAACTTTGGACCTTCTTTCCCCTTGGGCTCCCGGAAAGTTGGAATGTTTATCCTTCACATGGGGATTCAGTGGATCACTGGGTGATCTGACTAACCCAAGGGACTGTTGTGCTATAGTAGGGCTCGCAGTAACAAATAAACTTATCCTCAGAGCTTCCAGTCAGCCTGTGGGTGTACTATTCTTATAGCCAAAACAGTATTTGAGAGAAGCCTCTAATGTAAATAGAAAGGCTCACAAAAACAGTCAGAAGAAAAGCAATCTGAGCTGGGTGTGGTGGCCTGTGGCAAGAGGATCAAAAGTTTGAGGCCAGCCTTGGCAACTTAGGAAGAATATGTTTTCAAAATAAAGAGTAAAGCGGGATAGGAACATAGCTCAGTGTTAGACCCCTGGGTTCAATCCCAAATTCTGGGAAGAAAAAAAAAAAAAAAAAAGGTAACCTGACCTGGAGGAAAGATACTACTAAGGAAGAAGTAAATGTCAGCATTTAAAATGATTAATATTAATATCAGAAATTAAAACAAGAATACAATTTTATATTTTAAATAGTCAAATACATCCATATAATGAGATACTATTCAGTAATAAAAAGGATAATTCATCCTTGATAGATGAGTAGATATGATTTTTTTTTTTTTTTTTTTTTTTTTTTTTTGGTGGTGGTGGGAATTGAACCCAGGGGCACTCAACAACTGAGCTACATCTCCAACCATTTTTATTTTTATTTTGAGATAGGGTCTTGACAAGTCACCAAGGTTGACCTTGAACTTACCTCAACTGCCTGAGTATCTGGAATATAGTCATGTGTCACCACATCAGGCAGAAATGGACTATTTTAAAAGTATATTGCTATATTAATCTGGGTGTGCTGGTGCAGGCCTACAATCCCAGCTATGGAAGGTTGAGGAAGGAGAATGGTAAGTTTCTGACCTGTGTTTGCCAATTAGTGAGACCCTGTCTCAAAAAATAAAAAGGGTTAGGATGTAGCTTCGTGGTAGAGTGCATGCCTAGTACATGTGAGGCCTCTGTACTTGGGGGTGGGATTGCATTTTGCTCTATGAAAAAAAAAAAGATATCCTGAAAAGACTACATATTGTATGATTCTAATTATATGATACTCTGGAAAAGGCAAAAACCATAGTGATGTAAAAAGATAAGTGGTTGGCAGGGTTTGGAGGACCACAGCAGTAGCAGGTGGATTACTGCTGATTTTTAGGGATAATACTATTGTGTGTGATAGTACAATGGTGACATATGGTATTATGCATTGTTAACCCACAGAACTTTACAGAGAGTAAAATGTAATGTTTGCAAAATAAAAAAAAAATAATAATTAAGGGGATCTCAGAATGGCATACAGAAAGTCACAAAGCAAGCTATAATACAAATGTCTGAGACAACCTCACTAAAGTGGTTGAGGAGAAAAGAAGGAACTTCTTAACTTTAATTTGCAGCATTTCAAATATTTAACCATGGAATTCCCTTAATGTTAGTAAAGTTAGAAAATTCTTTACAAGTGACGACTCCAAATAGTTATGAAATGCTCAGAGATGAGTCCAAGTTATAAGATGTTTATCATGACATAGAAACTTTCTTGATAGGGTGTTTTTTTTTTTTTTTTTTTTTTTTTTTTTTGCAGTGCAGGGGATTGAACCCAGGGGCTTGTGCTTGTGAGGTAAGCACTCTACCAACTGAACTATATCCCCAGCATGATATCCCTAATTTTTGAGAGCAAGTTCAGCATTCCATTTTTTTCTAATTTTCATAAAGTATCTATATAAAGAGAAAGTAAAAGACATTTCTATGATAACCCAGTTCAGGCTCTTGCCTATTATGTTATCTTATTCCATCTTCCAGAACCTTGAAAGATAGTAAGTTCCATTTCATTTTACAAAGGAACATTACATAAAAAATGACCTAGATCACAGACCATGTGGTACATTTTCCATGAGTGTTTATGTGAAATAAATGAGTGAATAATTTGAACATGAGTTATGCATATAAAACAAATAGCTTATTACAAATTACTAAGAATAGAGATACATAATGCATGTAAGTATTACTTCTTAGGTTCAGTTATTGTTCAGCGTTTTCTGAAATTTTCAGAAAAGGCTTCACAGGGGATGAGTTTTGAGTTGGGCTTTAAAGTGTGGATAGAATATAAATGAATGGAAGAGGACATTTCAGGTGGAAGCAGCTAAAGGCAAAGTCACTCAGAGGGTAAGAACATGGTGGTACAGAGTAAACTGGAGTAAAGCACTCTCCTAGGACTTTGAACTCTATTTTTTTACTTATATAGGCTCTGCAATCTATATCCACTAATTTTGTGGCTCTCTTAATGTTCATATTTACCTTTCTTCAGTATAGTAATAAATATGGAAACATCAGATAAATCATTGTCAAAGAATATAAGAACTGGGAGACTTAAAATTTCCCAAAACACCACACACAGAGTGGCAGAGTTGGGGTGTGAACAGATGTTCTTGGTTTCCAAGTTCTATATTCTTTCTACCTATGTTGTTTGATTCTTCATTCATAAATGAGGAACTCTGGGTAAGCTGTGTTCCATAGTATTTATTAAAGAATAAATTCAGTGAGGTCATTCCATTCCTATTTCTCTAAAACACAGATAGAATAATAGAACACAGTATAAATAAACACAGCCACCAGGTTCTGTTATAAACTGGAGTCAAAGTAGCGCAACAGGTTAGTGTTTGGTTTGTATTGAATTTGAGGCTCTTCTAGAGAATATCTGGATTTTTAGAGCGCACTTTACAGAAAATCCTCCATAAAAGAGTGAAACCACCTGAAGCTTTGGCAGATTTTGTAAATTATTTGCATATATGCTTCTTTATTTTAATTCCAAAGAGTCATTTTCTCTTCCAGTCAAATGACCAAGTTGAGTTGCCCTTTTAGACAGGCATTAGGTGTATGCCTTTTCTTGGCTTACAAGTTTAAATTACCTTCTATCATTACCCTCTTTGATAACAGATCTAAAAGAAGAGATGCAGGCTGTTTTAATGTCCTAGGCTTAAAGATATGCCTGGTCTCTACCTTCACACTCTTCTTTTCAGTTCAATGGAAACCTGATAAAAACCAGGCCTGGGCCTTATCCAAACCAAGATGATGAAAAGACACAAAAGAACATTTTATACCCTTCTCCTGACTTTCTCAGGAATTAAGAAAGAATTTCTCTCCCTCATTATGAACACATTTCTCACTTAGTTTGAGTTAGTGTTATTAAAAATAAAATAAAGACTACTTGGTCCTTTGAAAAGAAGACAAATTTCTCAGTAAAATATGTATAAATATTTTCTAGAGTGGTCTTATCTTAGCACAATAATTGTATGTAAGAAACAAGAAAATAAAACTAATAAGAAAATGAAAATAGTTGACTAGATTTCCAATGGGTTATTCCCAATGAGTAATAATACATTGACAAATTTAAGTCATAAAATATATTATCAAGTTTAATCAAACATTTTTAGGAGTACTTGAATTATTCTTGAAAGAATTTAAAATTTTATATGTTCTTTTCTTCAAAACTTATCTTCATTTTTTAAAATTAGTTCACTTACCATATTAATTATTTTTTTAAATGTTCTATTTTTAAATGGTGAGCCACAGGAAAGAGATCAGATAATTTTCAGTTCTGACAATATCAAACAACTTTCTTTCAGTCATTTTATTTTTGTGTCACATTTTTAAAGTAAATGCCATATTAAATGTGTCAATCCTTACTTATTATATATCTATGATGTATAGAACTCATAATGGAAAGTACCAATGGAAACATTTTTTAAATGCTAACTAGGTTCTGATTAATGTTCTTCCTTTTAAAAGAAATGATTGGATAAATTTTAGAAGGTTTTTTTTTTTTTCCACTCCAACTTGTAAATCATGGAATTGTATTCTGTATCCTACAAAGATGCACTGTTAACTTAGTGAACTGAGTAATGATCTCTGTTGAGTTTAAATTTAAGTACCTGACAGCATCACTTGCACCCTCACAGAGAGCCTTCATCCTTGGAACTCTCTTCCTTTCTTTTACTCTCAACCAAAGAAAAGTGCTCATAATTGTTTAAGTACTATGTGTCAGCATGCTGCATACCACAAAATAGACCAAAGCAGTAGAAGTCAATGAAGTTGAAAGGAAAAGTATGTAACAGCCACATGATTGTATACTACCAAGATGCTCAGACATCCTGTTTTGGGACAGGATTGCTATGGAGGGGAAAGTCACCTATTGATGAAAGCGAACTTGGGAAAATTTCTATTTCTGTAGTCTTTCTTCTTCAGGTCTCTTACTCTGTCCCTGCCCCCTACCCAACCCCACTTCCCAATTACAGTAATTAGAAAGGAGGACATATCCCAATGGAATGCTTCTTTGTTTGAAACTTCCTTACCAGAAGTTTATTGTTCTCTTTTTTTTTTAAAGTCACATTGATTGCTACATAACAGTTGTGTTTATGTGATATTTTCTATAATAGTGATTTAAATTTTCTTACATTTCTTGCTGCTAGTAACTGATATTGCTGATAATAGGCTTATCATTATCTATTAAAGTTAAAAATGCAATAACCTCCTACCTAGCAATCCTAGGCCTTAGAACCTATCACAAACAGACACATCAAGTCGAGCGTGGTGGTGCAATCCTGTAATCCAGCAGCTCGGGAGGCTGAGGCAGGAGGATAGCAAGTCAAAGCCAGCCTCAGCAACTTAGCAAGGCCCTAAGCAACTCAGAGAGACTCTGTCTCTAAATAAAATACGAAAATGAGCTCAGTGGTTAAGCACTCCTGGGTTCAATCCCTGGTACCATTAAAAAAAAAAAAAAAAAAAAAACCACAACAGTAGATAAAGATATACAAGGTATTGCAGCATTATCTGTAGAATCAAAAAATGGCAGCAAAATGAATGTTCAACAGTTACAGTTAGGGAATTGCTGACTAGATAATGCTCCATTTAATTCATAGAATACTGTGCTGCCATTAAAAGTATGAATTTAAGTTACACCCAAATTAATCAGTTATTTGCCACTGTGGGTAATGCTGAGTGAGAAAATATAATCTATTTTTTTAATTAATGATATTTAAAATCCCTGTCATTTGGAGATACACACACACACACACACACACACACACAAAGTAAGTTTTCATAGAATTTTATAAAATGAGAGAAATAATGATGGAAACATATTAGGCTGTTATCACATATTGGAATGGGATGTAAAGAGGAGGAAGCAATTTCTTTCTTTAGTGTTTTGTAGTTTTCATTGTAGATATCTTTTACCTCTTTTGTTAGATTGATTCCCAAGTTTTTTTTTTTTTTTTTTTTTTTTTTGAGGCTATTGTGAATGGGGCAGTTTTCCTAATTTCTCCTTCAATGGCTTCATCACTGATGTATAAGAATGTGTTTGATTTATGGGTGTTGATTTTATGTCCTGCTACTTTACTAAAGAAAGAAATTGAAGAAGACCTTAGAAGATGGAAAGACCTCTCATGCTCCTGGCTAGGCAGAATTAATATTGTAAAATGTCCATACTATCAAAAGCATTATACAGATTTAATGCAATTCCTATTAAAATTCAATGACATTCTTCATAGAACTAGAAAAAGCAATCATGAAATCCATTTGAAAAAGAGAGCCAGAATAGCCAAAGCAATCCTTAGCAAGAAAAGTGAGAAATATTTAGCAGAAAAAAGAAAGAAAGGAAGAAAAAAAGAAAAGTGAAGCAGGAGGCATCACAATACCAGACCACAAACTATACTACAGAGTTATAGTAACAAAAAACAGCTTGGTTTTGGCACCAAAACAAACATGTAGACTAATGGTAAAGAATAGAAGACACAGGTAAACCCACGTAAATACAGGTATCTCATACTAGACAAAGGCACCAAAAACATTCACTGGAGAAAAAAGATAGCCTATTCAACAAAGATACAGGGAAAAATGGAAAGTCACATGTAACAAAATGAAATTAAACCTCTATTTCTCACCCTACACGAAACTCAACTCAAAGTAGATCAAACACTTAGGCACTACGCCAGAGACCCTGAACCTAATAGAAGAAAAAGTAGGACCAAATCTCCACCATGTTGGCTTAGGATCTGACTTCCTTAAGAAGACCCCTAAAGCACAAGAAGTAGAATCGAGAATCAATAAATGGAACGGATTCAAACTAATAAGCTTCTTCTCGGCAAAAGAAACAATAATGTGAAGAGACAGCCTACAGGTTGGGAAAAAATCTTTACCATGTGCACCTCAGATAAAGCATTAATCTCTAGGATATATAAAGAACTCAAAAAACATAACACCAAAAAATAAATAACTCAGTCAACAAATGGTCTAAGGAACTGAACAGACACTTCACAGAAGAAGTACACAATCGATCAGCAAACATATGAGAAAATGTTCAACATCTCTAGGAATTGGAGAAATGTAAATCAATGTAATTTGTACATTTGGAGAAATGTAAAAACTACTCTAGATTTCATCTTACTCTAGTCAGAATGGCAATTATTAAGAGTACAAGCAACAACAAATGTTGATGAGAATGTGGGGAAAAGGCACACTCATACAATTGTTGGTCAGAATGCAAATTGGTGCAATCATATAGAAAGCAGTATGGATGTTCCTCAGAAAACTTGGAATGGAACCATCATGTGACTCAGCTATCCCAATAACGCCTTAGTTAACACCCAAAGGACTTAAGATCAGCATATTACAGTGATGGAACCACATCCATGTTTATAGCAGCTCAATTCACAATAGCTAAATTATGGAACCAACATAGGTTCCTTCAACAGATGAATGGATAAAGAAAATGTGATACACACACACACACACACACACACACATACAATTGAGTATTACTCAGTTTTAAAGAAGAATAAAACTATGGCATTTTCCAGTATATGGATGGAGTTGGGAGAATATCATGTTAAGCAAAATAAGCCAATCCCAAAAAACCAAAGGCCGAATGCTTTCTGTGATATGCAGATGCTAATTCCCAATTGGGGGGTGGGGGATAGGGAAGAATCAAGTTACTTTATATTAGGTAGAGGGGAGTGAAGGGAGGGGAGGGTGTATGGGGGTAGGAAGACTAGTAGAATGAAACAGACATTATTAACTTATGTACATATATGACTGCATGACCAATGTGATCCTACCACATGTACAATCAGAAAAATGAGAAATTATACTCCATTTATGTATGATTTATCAAAGTGTATAAATGCATTCTACTGTCATGTATAACTAATTAGAACAAATAAAAATATTAAAAAGAGGAGGAAGCAAGAGAGATGAGATTAAAAACATAATTCACGATGAAAGTTTGCATATGACCACATTTATGCATTGTCTACAATTACATAGGAACTATTTCCTTGAAGAGTAAATTTATATTGGTTCTTTTTAGTTATGCATAATATTAGGATTGATTTTAACATAATTATAAAAGCATGGAATATAATTTGTTCTAATTCAGTTCCCTTTCCCTCCCCCCTCCCCCCTCCCCTCCCCTGTTCCTTTCCCTCTATTCTATTAATCTTTCTGCTATTATATTTTTTTTCAATTAGTGGTGAGTTCACTGTGGTATATTCATGTATGTACAAGGAAAGTTAGGTCAGATTCATTCCATTGTTCTTGCCTTATCCTGTCCCTCCTTCCTTCCCCTCAAACCCTTTCTCTACCCCACTAATGTTTCTTCTATTTTGATGGAATTATCCCACTTTTTTTTTCCTTCCTTCCTTCCTTCCCTCCTTCCTTTTTCTTTCTTTTTTCTGTCCTTATTTTGGACTATATTCTGCATATCAGAGGAAACATTTCACCTTTGACTTTCTGGATCTTATTTTACTTAGGATGATAATCTCCAGTTCCATCCATTTACCAGCAAATGCCATTCTTCTTTATGGCTAAGTAATACTCCATTGTGTATATATATACTACATTTTCTTTTTTCCAGTCATCTATTGGCAAGTATTTGGTTTGTTCCATAGCTTGGATATTATGAATTGTGCTGCTATAAACATCGATGTGGCTGCATTCCTATAGTATGCTGATTTTAGATCTTTGGAAAATATATACTGCCAGGAGCCAGCCCCAGCAACTCGGAGGGTCCCTGAAGGATGGGTGGAGTCGGTGCAGAGGAGTGACACAAACCCCTGGAGCAACTTGAGGCAAGTGCTCCTCAGATTTATTTTAGCTCAAGCAGAATTAAACAAGATACAAGTTATAAAGAAATTAACACAAGATTTGTCATTAACCACAATTTTCTTTTTCTCTTTCTAGCAGGTGTCTAGCACATAGTGGGTACATTAAGGTCAACTTTCTATATTTACTTAAAATCACTTACATAAGCATATTTCAATGAAAGATATTTTTCTCTTTTCATCCTACTGGCCTTTGTTTACCCTTTGGTGTCAGATGTATTGTCAGCATAAGGACTCTATTTTGTTTTAAGCTAATTTTACTAAACTGCTAAGCAAAACATGCACTTAATCTTTAGCTCATATTATTATGTTTTTGATTTAACCTTAAAGGTCTACTCTATTACCTAAAAAAGCTCAGTTAAAACTAAGTTAAGTTATTTACTGCCAGACAATCAGTGAAATATTCTTTATGTTATTGATTTGTCCTCTAGCTGTTGTAATATATATGTGAGACCTAAGCCAGCATAAACCACTCATAACCAGTTAACATGCAATGAGGGCATTTGATCTTAAGATTATATTTTTCTAGTTGTTTGTGTATGCTGTTTCTTTGTTCTTTTGTCCTACATTTCCAGAGTGGCCCTTGACATCCACGTCTTTGAAGGAAGGACAAATATTGGACATTTGACCATTTACCATTAATATTAACTATTCATTCACCATTTTCATTGTACACTCCTGTATAGGGAAGAGGTGGATCTGTGGGAAGTGGGTCATTATACTTATTCGCTTATTTCCCTCTAGGTGGATACCACAAATGCCCCCCAACGTTGTAAGCTAAGTAGGCCAGTCCTTGTACTGTGGGGACAACAAGTCTCCTGTTCTGTTTGTCAGGCTGGTAAAGCATTAACTGGGACAGGTGTGGTCAGCATAGGATCAAGCAATTCCTGTAACTGTAGTTTTTTGAAGAACTCCTCAAACTCTGTACTTTCAGACTTATTTTGTGTGCTATTGGTACATTTTTAAAGTATTCCCCCTTCTCCCCCAAGCTCCAAAGACTCATTGAGGTTAAATTCTTATCACAACAATCATTAGTAACAAGCTTTCCAGGGAATATGATTTGCAGTTGCATAGTTATAAGTATGATTATTACAAGAAAATACTCAATTCCTAGGAAAGATGATAGCAGCAACTTCCTGGAATGGTGGCCTTGCCAAACCCTTCCCCATGCTTGGACCTTGTCACTGAGGAGTGGGATTGCTGGGTCATATGATCATTCCATTCCTAGTTTTTTGAGGAATCTCCATACTGCTTTCCAGAGTGGTTATGCTAATTTGCAGTCCTGTCAGCAATGTGTGAGTGTATCTTTTTCCCCACATCCTTGACAACACATTAGTATTTGTATTCCTGATAGTTAACATTCTGACTGGAATGAGATAAAGCCTCAATGTCGTTTTGATTTGTGTTTCCTTGTTTGCTAGAGATGTGGAACGTTTTTTCATACTTTTATTGGTCATTTGTATTTCTTATTCTGAGAAAATGTGTGTTTAGTTCTTTTGCCCATTTATTAATTGGGTTATTTAGTGTTTTCTGAGTTATCTGTATATTCTGGATATTAATGCCCTGTCTGAGGAGCAGGTGATGAAGATCTCCCATTCTGTAGGCTGTCTCTTTGTGCTTTTAATTGATTTCTTTGCTGTGCAGAAGGTTTTTAACTTGATGACATTCTGCTTAGTGATTGGGGGCTTTATTGCTTGTACTTTGGGAATCTTGTCAAGTCAGTCCCTTCCTGAGTTGATATGTTGGAGTATTGCACCTACATTTTCTTCTGGCAGGTGCAGGTTTCTGGTGTAAGGTCTTCAATTTCTTTCTTCAGTGTTCTATAGTTTTCGTTGTAGAGGTCCTGTTCCTCTTTCATTTTTTGTTTTGTTTTTAATTTGAGATTATTGCGAATGGAATAGTTCCCCTAATTTTTTTTTATCAGATTCATTATTGGAGTACAGGAAAGAAATTGATTTATGTATTTTGATCTTGTATCCTACTACTTTATTAAATTTATTTATCTGCTCTAGAAGTCTTCTGGTGCAGTTTTCAAGGTCTTCTAAATATAAGATCATGTCATCTGCAGACAGATATAACTTTACTTTTTCTTTTCTTATTTGTATCCCTTTAAATTCCCTCTCTTGCCTGATTGCTCTGGGTAGAGTTTCAAGAACTATGTTAAATAGGAGTGGGGAGAGTGGGCATCCTTGTCTTGTTCCTTTTAGAGGAAATACTGTTAGGTTTTCTCCATTCGGTATGTTGTTGGCCTTGAATTTGTTATACATAGCCTTTACAATGTTGAAGTAAGCCCCTTCTATCCCTAGTTTCTCTAGTGTTTTAAACCTGCATGGGTACTTGAATTTGTCAAATTATTTTTCTGCATCTATTGAGACAATCATGTGATTCTTGTGTTTAACTTTATGTAGGTGGTGAATTACATTTGTTGATTTGCATATGTTGAACTAAACTTGCATCCCTGGGATAAAACCCACCTGATCATAGTGCACTATCTTCTTAGTTTGTTTTTGAATGTAGGTTGCCAATATTTTATTAAGAATTTTTGCATCTGGGGCAGGGGTTGTGGCTCAGTGGTAGTGTGCTCGCCTATCATGTGTGAGGCACTGGGTTCAATCCTCAGTACCACATAAAAATAAAATAAAGGTATTGTGTCCACTACAACTAAAAATATATATAGTTTGAAAAAAGAATTTTTGCATCTATGCTTATCAAGGATATTGGCCTGAAGTTTTCTTTCCTTAATATATCTTTGTCTGAGTTTTGTATCAGGGTGATACTGGCTTCTCAGAATGAATTTGGCGATGTACACTCCTTTTCTATTTCATGGAATAATTTGAGGAGGACTGATATTAGTCCTTCTCTGAAGGTCTGAAAGACTATGACTGATAATCTGTCTGGTCCTGGGCTTTTCTTTGTTGGTAAGTTTTTGATAGCTGCTTCAACTTTGTTACTTGACATTGATCTAAGTTTTCTATATCCTCATGGCTCAATCTGAGTAGATCATATGTATCTAGGAATTTATCAATATCGTCAAGATTTTCTAGCTTATTGGAGTATAAATTTTCAAAACAGTTTCTAATGGCCCTCTGAATTTCAACAGTGTCTATAGTGATACTTCTTTTTTCATATATAGTTTTTTGTTAATTTTGGTCCTTTCTTTCTTTTGGTTAGTTTTCAAAGGGCTTTTCAATTTTCTTTTATCCTTTCAAAAAACAACTGTTTCATTGATTCTTTGTATTTTTTTTTATTCTCAATATCATTGATTTAAATTTCTGTAGTCTACTGATTTTGGTGTTAGTTTGTTCTTTGTCTATGGCCTTGAAGTATAACATTAGATGATTTATTTGGTACTTTTCTATTTTTTTTAAATGTAGAACTTAGTGCTATAATCTTTCCTTGTAAAACTGCCTTCATACTGTTCCAGAGATTTTGATATGTTGTATCACTATTCTCATTTGTTTCTAAGATTTTTAAAAAATTTCTCCCCTGACTACTTCTGCTATACATTCATCATTCAAAAGTGTATTATTTAGTCTCCAGGTGTTAGAATGGTTTCTGTTTTTTATCTTTTTGTCGATGTCTAATTTTATTCAATTATGATCTGATAAGATGCAAGGAATTATCTCTATTTCTTTGTGTGCGTGTGTATGTGTATGTTTGTGTGGGTGTGTGTGTACTTGCAAAGATTTGCTTTATGACCTAATATGATCTATTTTGTAAAATGTTCCATGTGCTGCTGAAAAGAAAATGAATTCAGCTCTCAATGGATAAAGTATTATATAGATGTCTGTTAGATCCATTTGATTAATCATATATTTTAGTTCTGAAGAATCTTTACTTTATGTCTGGATGATCAATCTAGTGGTGAGAGACGTATGTTGAAATCACCCAGTATTATAGTATCATGTCCTATTTTATTCTTAATCTTGAGAAGGGTTTGTTTTGTTTATGTAGATGCACCAATGTTTGGGGCATAAATATTTACAACCATTTTATTTTGTCGTTGGATGATTTGATTCCCTTAACTAGTATGAAGTGCTCTTCTTTGTCTCTTCTGTTTAATTTTGGCTTGAAGTCCACTTTATCTGACATGAAAGTAGCTGCCCCTCCTTACTTTTGGCCACCACTTGCATGGTATGTCTTTTCCCATCCTTTTACCTTCACTCTGTGGATGTCTTTATCTGTAAGGTGAGTCTCTAACAAACAATATATTGTTTGGTATTTTTTTGTAATCCAATCTGAAAATTTATGTCTTTTGATTGAAGAGTTTAGCTGTTTACATTCAGTTATTTTAATAACATTTTTATTTAATAATATTTTGATTTATTTCTAATGCTTAATTCAGACTTGATTCTCCTTTGATTATTCATTTTTATTCTCCATTTCTTCTTTATGAAATTGTTCATTGAATATGTTTTGTAGTGCAGGCTTTGTTATTATGAATTATTTTAGTTTCTATTGATCATAGAAGGTTATTATTTCAGCTTCAATTATGAAGGATAAGTTTGCTAGATATAGCAATATTGGTTGGCACCCATTTTCTTTCAGAGCTTGATATATATTATTCCAAGCCCTCCTGGTTTTTAGGGTCTGGGTCAAGAAATCAGTTGAAATCCTAATTGGTTTACCTCTAAATGTGACCCACTATTTTTCTCTTGCAGCTTTAAAATTCTATCCTTGTTCTAGATATTAGGCATTTTCATTATGTGTTGTGGAGAAGATCTTTTTTGATATTGCCTATTTGGAGTTTTATATGCATCTTGTATTTGAATGTCTCTCATTCCTAAGATTTGGAAAATGTTCAAATGTTCACAATGTTCAAATACTATTTCATTGAAAAGATTGTGATTCCTTTAGTTTGTACTGAAGAATCTACCCCAGTGATTCTTAAGTATGGTCTCTTGATGTTATTCCATATTTCTTGAATATTCTGGTCATGGTCTCTTTATATCTTTTCTTTATGGTCAACTTCATTTTCAAAGTTATATACTTTGTCTTCAAGACCTGAAAATATATCATCAAAGTAGTGTAATCCATTAGAGATACTTTTCATTGAATACTTTGAGATACTTTTCATTTAATTTGGTTTACTGTGTCTTTCACGTCCATGATTTTGTTTTGCTTCTTTTTCAGGATCCCTCTTTATTGAAATGATTTTTCACTTACTTTACTTTCCAATTTCACTCCCTTCATCTTCTTTTAGTTCATTGAACCTTTTAACTATGAACTTTCTAAATTTGTCCTCTGACATCTCCTCCACTGTGATGTCAATGGAGTCAGTTATTGAAGTGTTGTGGCTGGTTTGTTCCCTTGATTTTTCATATTGCTTGTATGTTTATCCATATTGGGATGGTTATTGCTTCTTATTTAATGCAAGGGCTATTTCATGAGCTTCATTCTCTTAAGATCCCTGTTCTGGGTGAATGTCTAGGTATTGATACTTTAACTCAATGTGTGGCCTCTGCTTCCTCTATCAGCAGTACTTTGAGAGAAGTTACTGAACCCTACTTACTATAATCACTGCAGAGCAAAGCTCTGAAAAATGAAAGACTTGTTGATACTGTTCTTCACAGTTCCTCTAATCCAGTTATAAACTTGTAGTAAAGTTCTAGAATATGTTAAAAAATTAGTTATTACATAGAGTAAAACTGCTATAACATTATATAGGGGCTGCAAGAGGGAAGAGAGAAAAATTGGGTAAAAGAGAGAGAGAGAAAAAAAGAAAAGATAGAAAATAATAATACACAATAATGTAGAAAGGAGAAATAGATGGATGGGTGGATGTGGATTTGAGGCAACAGCAAACAATATAAGAGGGAGAAGAGCAGGTAAGAGGACAAATATAAACCAGAGCTGGAACACAAAGATAGAATGATACCAATTAATGCTTTAAAACATGAGTAGAAACACAGTTAAATGGGTCAAGGACACAATGTTGGCTATTGGTGTAAAAACTACTAGATAAAGATAAACAGTGATATATTTGATTAAAGTTGACATTATTTATAGTAAACTGTGCCAAAATGAAGAAAATTCTTATTGAGTGTTGATATGAAATTCCTTAGGATTTGGGACATTTAGAAGATTTCCATCATTCTTTGGCTTCAGATCATTCCACAGATGCTGAAGCACAGGAGCCACTCCCCAGTTGTATTGGATCACTCAAGAGATGGTTCTCACTCATCAGCTCAGGGGCCTGAGTTGACTGTTCAGTGGGTGTGATGTTGTTTCTCATGTTGTTTCTCTCATGTGCAAGCATTTAAGATGCAGAGCTCTGGGCTGTCTCTGTGATTGCCATAATTTACCATGTACCTGCTTTGCTCCCTTCTATGGGATTCTTTTCAAAGTCTGCAGAGCCTGGTGGCTGTCTGGAAGCACACGGTCTGTGATTATGGATTCTCTGTGTATGATCTGTGGTGCAAAATTGTTCCCTCTGGCTGACATAGCTCACTGGGATACTGTCCTAATACTGAGTAAAGATATTCAGCTGTTTCACCTATGTCCTAGTTTCCACTGCCCCAGGTTGGGAACTGTCGGTGCCATTTCCCAATGGGCCAGTCTGGGTGATGTTGCTTTCTATTCTCTACTACCTTAGATCTAGGTAGCTTTCCACCTTCCACCTTGACTCATGTGCTATGTTCATGATATGGGAACCATTCCTTTAGGTTTTATGGGACTCAAGCAACTTCCCACTGTGACTACCCTCCTGCTGACTGCTGTCATGATCAGGAACCATCCCTTTGTGCTGCTGGAGAACCAGGCAGCTTCTACAATGATGGGCCATATAGGCTGCAGCTGTGATAAGGGGACCCTACCTTTAGGTCTTCCACTGGCTGCCACCAAGATCCTGAGACATTCCTCTATGTTGCCGGGGATACAGTCAGCTTCCCACTGTGATATGCCTCCCACCAGCACCAGTGGTAGCAGCATTCCTGACAAGTTTCCTTTCCTCTGTGAGACCAAAACTTCCTTCTCACTTGGATCTGAGCACACACCTCTGCTCAGTCTCCCTTGAAGGTTATGCAAAGTGCTGTGTTAAGCTAGCACTCCAGGCATGGGACTGCTCTACCCCACTCCCCTTGTTCACTGTGAGGGTGGGGTTTTCAGTGACTTTTGGCTAGATACAATCGCTCTACAAGTTCTTTCTAGAAGGATTCTTAAGGAATCCCATTGTGGGAGTACTCCCTGTGGTTTAATTTGTTTTTATCTGGAGGTGGGAAGATGCCATGTTGATTTAAAGAGTAACAGGTCAGCTAGAGATGCCACAAAATGGCTGTGGAGCCTGGCACAGCTTGATGGCCAAAATTTGGTTTTAAATTGCTTGGTCTGCTTCTAAGACCCTGCTGATCCTGTCACTTCTCAATTTGGTCTGCTTTTCTTTTCAGTTGTTGTTAAGAGAGTGAACATGTGTGCTTTTTCTCTTTCTCTTGCTGCTGTCCCTGGTCCCAGTTCAAGTTTTGGAACTCTGCCCTCATTTTTTTCTCCTGTAACCAAACTTGGTTTGGTTATGCAGGTCTCAAACTATGAAATATTGGGTTTTAGACTATTTATTCTGTCACCTGTCACAGATGAGCTGTTCCTTCAGAGCTTCCTGTGTTTGGGGGTCTTTTACAACCATAGAAATGAAATGATGTACCCCATTTGTGTACAATGAATCAAAATGCAGTCTGTAAAAAATCAAAAAAATAAATACTTAAAAAAAGAGAATCACTGCCTAACTCCATTCTGCCATCTTCTTCCAACTAAGCTACATATAAACTACTAATAAGCACTTTTTAAAAAATAAAAGGTATTCCTGTTGTTCTAAAACACAACTCTCCTCTGTATTACCCTTCCTTCTCATGGAAAAGTTGTTGTGGTGATATCCCATTCTCAACTGATGGAAACCTAGTTGTGGGACTTCTGTGACATTCACGACAGCCAAACAAAATTAAGAAAAATTCTGTAGTGATTGCTGTTTATCTGGTTTTGCTCACTCTCAGAATCTTGGCTATCCAAAATCATTCTTAACTATGGGAATAAGTTTCTTAATTCAGAATGTTTTGATAATGACAAAAAAAAAAAAATCATCCCTGGGCTGCAAATGTAGCTCAATGGTAGAACAGGTACTTAGCGTGGTTCAATCTCCAGCACATATGTAAAAAATTGTCCATCTAATAAGTATTTGTTAAGTAATTATCATGGGCAAAGCATTATTCTAGGAATTGTTGGACATTAATCCACACTCTATACTCTATACTCTATAATATATATATATGTAAACTTTGTTAGCAGGTTGAAGAGGCATGGTCTGGGCAACAGAATTAGAGGGAGCATCATAAGAGGTCCCACCAAGAGTAGCAACCAAGATATCCAGTTACCCAATTTTTTTGGGGGGGGGGGGTGCTGGGGATTGAACCCAGGGCCTTGTGCTTACAAAGCAAGCACTTTGTAACATTTTAGAGACAGAGTCTCGCTGAGTTGCCTAGCGCCTCCCTGTTGCTGAGACTGGTTTTGAACTCATGATCCTCCTGTCTCAGCCTATCTGACTGAGCTATCTCCCCAGCCCCCAGTTACCCAAATTTTGACCATGATCCCCCATAACTCTGACAGCTGCTGCCAAATCCTGCAGACATGGTCTGCTAATTTCTTTGTTGCATATGTAACTATCCCAGATTAGTTTATATAAAGATATCACTTTTCCTCTAAGAAGACAAAGTTCCCTCTTTTTGGTAGTTAATAGTCTAATCTTCTCTGATTCTGGAAAGTCTTCTAATAAGCCTTTCTGGTTCTGGAGTGTAGACTTACTTTTTGCTTACAGTTTTGAGCTTATTAACAGTGTCTCAGTTGGGTAAAAACAGATAAAGTGACTGTGTCGCGTCCTAAAGGTCAGGCATAAAGGTGAGAATATTATACTTCCTTATCTTGTTGGGAGATGCTCTAACTCAAATAATGCTTGGCTGGTACCTGCCATATTTTTAGTTAACCATGCTGAAACAAGTTACCACAAATGCAGTGGCTTGATGCAACATAAATTTATTATCATGTAGTTCTAGAAATCAGAATATCAAGCAGGTTTTAGGGGGGATTGTTTCCTTACCTTAGGCAGCTTTTACAAACTGCCTGGCATGTCTTGGCTCATGGTCCTTCCTCTACTTTCAAAGTGCATCACTCCAACCTCTACCTTTGTTGTCACAGTTCCTCTTCGTGCATCTCTCTTCAAAGGATGTTTCTGATTAGGATCTATCTGGATCATTCAGAATCATCTCCCCATCTCAAGATTGTTGATTTCTTCACATTTGCAAAATCTCTTTTGGGAGGAAATGTATTTTCAGACTAGGGATTAGGATGTAGACATCTTTGGGGGTCTTATTTGTCTATCCCCAGCTATTTGGAAATCTTGCTTGCAATCTTTTTTCACTCTTTGCTCATTCACTGTTTTTGTTTTAATGTAAAAAACTTGAAAATTTAGAAGCACACAGCAGAATTTCACTACAATCAACAAAATCAGAAATTTATGTCTATCTTAGCCAAGAAGTCCTCAGTATCTCTTGATAACAGATGGGAGCCAGAGGGACTCTTTGTCTCTTATCGATCACTTTAAACGATAACAATGTAAGTTATAAGATGATTTCCAGGGGCTGGGGACATAGCTCAGTGGTAGAGAACTTACCTATGATGTAGGAGGCACTGGGTGTGATCTCTAGAACCACACACACAAAATGATTCTCAAGTTGTAAGACTTATTCCTCACCCCCATGTCTCGCTTCCAAACATAGTGAAATCTGCTTCACTATGTTCAAATGTGTGTTGTGCTTCCATGCAGCCAACTTGGTAATGCAGGTTTTTAGCCCAAGGATGTTGCCTTTATTCTCAACACTTTTATAGCTTCTTTTTTGGAATTGTCTTGAAAGACAGTTCAGCAGACACACAGGAAAACACAGCTCGTTATTTTAAGGTCACAAGGTACTTTGCCTACTCTGTCTTCTTCCCTTCCCCATTGTTTTAATCCACTTAGCTTCATCCCCACTCCTTCCTCTGCTGATATTAGTGCCAGAGATCTGTGAGGCTGAGAGGAAGGCCTGGGGAGCCAGAATGTGACTGGGAAGGGGGCAGGGAGCCTTTCATACAGCTCACATGGTAGCAGACTCTCAAATGAAAGTTTGTGTGATCCAGCCCATTTCACATACTAACTAATAATAACTTATAATTTGCTGAGTGTCAAAAAATCATGCCATTAAAATAAATGTATGGTGAGAATTACACACAGACTTTTTGGTACATTACTTTTTGGCAGGAGAGGTGGGAATCACTGGGGAAGAGACTGGAAAAAAACTCATCTATGTACTGATTCTTTTCAAAGAATGTCTTAATTTAGAGGCTTTCTTAGAACAATTCTATAATTCAAAGTTTTCCAACTCCAGTAATGAATATCTATTAGTTTTGTACATGGATAAATGAAAATATTGATAATGGCAGCTTATGAAATATCTATGAACATAATAAAGGCTGCAAACATTTTGCAATACTGGAGTTATTAAATGTAAACACGACTCATAAAACCTCTGATATTTTCAATTATTGAATTTACATAATATGTTATTCAGATTCTTTCTCAGTCCCATTCAGAATATCTAAAATATCTAAAACAATAAAATAAGTATCTAAAATATTCCTGTTACATATATATTCATATGCATATATATTTTTATTCTTGGACCAATAAAGATTATTCCTCAATAAAATATATCCAGAACTGAAGAGTAATCAAAGGAAATACAAAAAATCCTACTTTAGATTGTAATCTCACATAGGAAAAGGTTTTTTTCCCTTTTACAGGACAGACTTCCTGTATTTAACACAACTGCCATTTGGCTTCCTCCAGTGGCTCATCCCCTTGCTATCAGGATGAAAAACTAAATTCTAAACCCATGCTGTTCAATTTATAGCTACTCTACACATGTAACCACTGGGTATTTGAAATGTACCTAGTCAGTGCCTATAGCACCAAGATGTGTTGGAAGAGTAAAATATTAATCAGATCTTAAAGATTCAGAATGAAAAAAATAATGTAAAACAGATGTCATTAGTAATTTTCTGTTGACTACATGTCAAGATGATAATATTTTAGACAGCTAAATTAAACATATTATGAAAACCAATTTGACCTACTTCTTTTTACATTTTTTAATGAAGGTAATAGAGAGTTTAAAATTTATTTGGCTTATATCTGTAACTCATATTCTGTTTATATTGGACACTGCTATTTTAAATCATCAGGGTAGTATCTCTTTCCATAGGATCAGATTTTTTATTAGACATGTTTGAGTTATAGTATATTTATGCACAAAAAAATTTAATTCAAAATATTTTCAAGTTTTATCTATTTAGTCACTAATTCTCTGAAAAAATAGTTTTCTCTCCCATTTTCCAAATATAGCACCACAGAGGTTTAAATGACTAACAGTTGGATAAGCTGTACAAGTTGTACAGGTGCTCTAAATTTTACCAAGACTAAGTTGCAACATCTTCATTTTGTAGGTCTCCTTGTATGATTTCTTAGAAAATCAAATAGTTTTATTTTTAAAAGTTTTGCCCAGAGATGACCAAATTATTGCTTTTAGTAGACTGAAAAATGGGAGTTTAAATAATGGACACAATAAATATTTCCTCAACTGTAGTACAAAAGACAAGAATAAGATTGAATCAATTACTAAAATTGTCAAAAGTTTTCTCTTTAAAAAATTTTTTTTGTTTTACTCTTTTGAGATGGGTCTCGCTAAGTTACCCAGGCTGGTCTCCCACTTTTGATTCTCCTGCCCTCAGCCTCTGGAGTAGCTAGGATTACAGGCATGTGCCACCTTGCCTAGCTCTCAAAAGTATTAAAATATTCATCAATTTCAGTACTACACAAAAAACTATCTCAATTATATTTATCAAAGGGAAAATTTGGCACTCATCCGTTTTTCCCCCAACAAGTACATGAGTGAAATCCTGTGTCTCTCTTATATATTATCATCTCTCCACATATGTCTATCTGTCCATCTGTCCGTCCATCCATCCATTCCCAGAGGAACAGAAATCAGGCCTGTCTTTGAATAAGCTTCAAAATTTCCCTTCAATTATAGTCGTGATGCTGGGATACATTTTAAACATTTCTGCTTCCAAGCAGAATCCAAGAGAATATTTGCAAAACTCTTCCATAACTATATCTCATAACTCCCGTTCTCCCTCTTTTAAAACAGATAATGAATAATTATGACTAATATGGTTCACTTAACTTTCTTGTATGTATGTTTGGCATTGGGGATTGAACCTAGGGGTGCCTAAACACTGAGTCACATTCTAGCCGGGTTTTTTTTTTTTTTTTAATTTTTATTTTGAGACAGGGTCTCGCTAAATTGCTGAAGCTGGCTTTGAATTTGCAATCATCCTGCCTCAACCTCCTGAGTCACTGGGATTGTAGGTGTGTACCACTATGCCTGGCAACTTTTGAATTGTTGAGGTATAATTTACATATCATAACATTCACCCAATGAAAGTGTATAATTAATTTTTAAATATTAGGTTGTACAAACACTACTATGATCAATATTAGCACATTGTCATTACCTCAGAATAAACAGTGACTTCAATTCTCTTGCTTTCCAAACTTAGGCAATCACTAATACTATGTGGCTTTATCTATTCCAGCTATTTTATATGAGTAGAACATGTAATGGATGACTTTTATGTGTAGTTTTCAAGTCTCATTCATACTTTAGCATATATTAGTACTTCATTCCTTTTTATGGCTGAATAATGTTTCATTGTATGTATATACCATATTGTATTTATCCATTCATCAGTTGATGAATAATCGGGTTGTTCCTACTTCTAGACTACTAAAAATAATGTTGCCAAAAACATATGTGACAGATTTTCCCATGAGTATGTTTTCAATTCTCTTGGGGATTATGAATGAAGTTGTTAACATTTGGTAACTCTCTAACTTTTGTGTATCTGTGGTGCTGGGGCTCAAACTCAGGGTTTGTACATGCTAAGCAAACACTCTAACTCTGAGCTATATCCTCAGCCCTACGTTTAACTTTTCAGAGAATTTTCAAATTGTTTTCCAAAGTGGCATTTGCCCTTTTAATTTGGTTTACTCCTGTGAGATTTTGGTCGAGTCTATCTTACCCCAAACTAATTCAGTGCAATAAGCATTCACTGTGAGCTCATCTGCCTAAGGGTCTATTTGGCAAGGGAATAGAGATGACTGACACCAACCTTGTTCAGAGGGAACCCACAACCTGATAAAGACCTCGAAGTGTAGCAGAAATGAGTGAGAGGTTCTTCCTACCACCTTGTGTCTGGCTTAAAAGAGGAAGGAAGAAATACTTGTGCTCTAGGAGTACTGGATGAGCATAAGATATTCAAATGACCCTGGTACTTTACAACTGCTTACACAACTTGTATTCAGGGCATATTTAGCAATGAAGCTTTTATTGTTTTTATTGCTGCTGCAGCAGATTTTTATACCTTTAGGTAAAATTGAATCTACACTAGCTGTTACTAAAAATTATCTACATCTAGTCACACTTAACAAGTATATGAGAAATTTAACTTGTGGGGATCCTGTTTTTACTACTTATCTCAATTGCAAAATCACTGAATTTGAAATTAGTCTGACATACAAGGAACTCAGATAATTCCAACAGCCAAGGGGAAATAAATTATTTAATTTGGCAAGTTAAAACTCCCTAAGTCTCTTGTAAAGCAGAGAAGAGGTACCTAAGGAAAAGAATGAGGAGTGGACAAAAAGGAGAATTAAGTGAAAGTGATATCATAAAATCTAAGTGAAGAAAAGGTTTCAAGACAGGAGAGGTTAATAATGCTGAACACTGCTTGGAAATTATACTGGAATAAAGCCACAGTCCACTACCTCTAGTAATCAAGATATCACTGGATCTATTAATAAGAGTAATTTCAGTGAAGTAGAAGGAACAGTGTTTGGAAATGAGAGTAAGATTTAAAGTAGAGTAGCCTTTGAAGAACTTTGAATGTGAAATTAATGAGAGAAAGAGAGGGGGAAGGTGCTTCATTCTTAAGGATGAAATCAATGGGGGAAAGATTAAAGCCACAGGAGAAAGACAACAGAGGAAGATTCCTAAAGACTTTGGATGAATTAAGATTTGCATAGAAGGGACTTCTTAGAGGAATGAGTAACTATGCTTCTAAGATGTATGTTTTTTAGAGGAAAGAATGGTACCATACAGATGTTTGTGTGTGGGCAGTGGTGATGGAAAAGTTAAAGAAACATAGTGACAAGTTTATGCAGTATTTTATACACAAAGAAATTTCACACACATCAGATGCTGTTGAGTCTTATAACAACTCTGGAAATAGGCTCAGGAAGTTGAATGACTTTTCCAAAGTCCTTGAGATAGTGAGCAACAGAGGTACTTCTTCAGACCCAAAACTTTCATGTGCTGCATTCCTCATTAATAACGGGCAGAGGAGAGAGGTGATGAAGGAGAACCATGGAGTGGGGACTAGCCTAAGCAATATCAAGGGACAGTTTTTCCATGTGGGAAATCTCTGCAGAGATTAGACTTCCACAGTTGTTTCAATGAATCATGGTTAAATAAATATCCAACTATATTTGTGTGGTGGGTTCTACCACAATGGAAGAAGTGGGAATAAAGCTGGACTAGTAAAACATAGAGAAAATAATTTGACTTATGTGAGAGATTAAATTCCAGGGATTTCTCCCTTACTGGGGTATAATCTATTAGTGCTAAATTTCCTCTCCAATCTTTAGAAATGCCTTTTTTTCCCCATTATAACTTCTGAGGCAGTGAACATACTATGTCAATGCATTATCTTGATATGAGGTTTCAGGAAATCAGTTTGAAATACTCTTTTTGAAAATTATTTTCATTAGTTCATATCTCAATTCTAAAAAAGTAAGAGATAGGGCATCAATATCTGGCTCAATGCTATGCTGAGTGAAGTTACTGGTGAGGGAGAGGGACAGCAGTGCAGTGAGGTCAGAAAATATCTTGAGAATTTAAAATCTGACAATTAGAGTGTGGGTATGCAAATTTGTATCAGAAATCCAATCTATGTTCAATGAAAAGGAACTGAAGAGAAATTTTGAACATTGTTTTTTTCTGGAGCTTTTTTTTCTGGCTGAGGTGGGAGAACCTAAGAGCGATGTTTCTGTAAGAGTTCTGCTTACCTACTATTACCTGGCACTCCTTTAATTAACTGCCTCTTGAGATGTCTTATGAATATCTCCTGTGATCTAACTGGCTACCTCCAGAGTGCTCTGAGAAAAGAAAAAAAGCAACTGGATATATACAGCTTCACTAGATCCTCTTTTCTGACTTTGATATTTCTGGTAGTAAAAGGAACTGAGCCAAAGAATGGCTTTGTGAAGAGAAGTCTCCAGAAGGGGAATACCCTTTGACTTTCTGATAACCACAAGTAAAGGGTAGGCGCTTATGTGACAAGGTAGAGGCAGTAGTAACTCAGATACACTGTAAGGATTCAGACTTCATCCATCCATCTACTGTTGGCATTTTTGTTATTTCCTCCCAAGGGATGCTTGCTTTTCTTTGTAGGTTACATGGGAAGTTGGAGAAGCTGGAAAAGCAATTTTCTTTTCCTCTCCTTCTTAACCATTTCCCCTAATCCTCAGACACAAAGTCCCTGGCTTTGTCCTTGGAATGGGGGTATGTAGGAGTGGGGGTTGGTCAATCAATAAGGCAGCCCTCCATACATCTGGTAAACTAAGGGAAAGTTCATTTCAATAAGAAGTTAAGTAAAGGTTGAGAAAGTCTTTTAAAGATAAATTATACTTTCCTTTCATAAAAAAAGTTCAGATTGAACTTACACTATATAAAGTATTTTCACCTTCATGTTGTTACACTTCCTCTAATACTGAAAATGATAACACAGAATATGAGATAATATTTCAGTTTGATTAGTCAGCTTAGTTATTGTCTTCTAATCTCAAATGGCTTTGTAATAGTTCTTTCTTCACCTTCTGCCAAATATAGCCTCAACTGATTAAGTCTGTTTCCCCTGCTGGCATTATCATATCAGAAGACTGTTCTGTAAAGATTTTGAAATGAGTAAATTTTGAAGACTTCATTTTCATTTTTAAAAAATGTCTTATGAAAGTCTTTATCAGTGTGTCTGAGCTTCTTTTAAGTAATAGACAACTTGACTTCTGACTCATGCTTCTTCCAAACTCTCTTGTATGTTAGGTATGGTGGACTCTCCAGTGCCTATTATTTTGCCTCCTGTGACAAGATTCTCCTTTATGTGTAACCACTTGACTTATAGGAAGACAAGGAAAATGACCATATAGAATAGCTTGGTTACCAAGGTTATTCCTACACAGGTTATCCCTACTCCCCCTCAAATTAGAAAGTCACATTTTCAGAGCAGCAAGTCATTTCAATGCATTATTAAAGAAGATACTGAGGCAACAAAGTATAACCTAAGATCTTCTAAAAACTAATAGTAATAAACAGAGCCTACAGAATGGGAAAAAAATCTTCGTTATCTAATCCTCAGATAAAGCCTTAAATCTTCAGGATAAAGAACTCAAAAAAACTTGACATTAAAAAAAAAAAATACAAAAAACAAAAAACAAAACCCAATCAATAAATGGGCAAAGGAACTGAACAAACACTTCATAGAATACAACAAATAGTCAACAAATATATGAAAAATGTTGAAAATCTCTAGCAATTAGAGAAATGAAAATCAAAACTACACAGAGATTCCATCTCACTCTAGTCAGAATGTCAATCATCAAGAATATAAGCAATAATAAATGTTGGCGAGGATGTAGGGAAAAAGGTACACTCATACATTGCTGGTGGGGCTGCAAATTGGTGTAACCACTATGGAAAGCAGTATGGAGAGTCCTCAGAAAACCTGGGATGGAACCACCATTTGACCCAGTCATCCCACTCCTATGTTAATGTCCAAGGGTCTTCAAATCAGCATGTTACAGTGATGCAGCCACATCAGAGTTTATAGCAGCTCAATTCACAATGGCTAAACTATGGAACCAACCTAAGTGCCCTTCAACAGATGAATAAAGAAACTGTGGTATATGTACACAATGGAATATTACTTGACCTTAAAGAAGAATGAAATTATGGCATTTGCTGGTAAATGAATGGAACTGAAGGTTATCATGCTAAGTGAAATAAGCCAATCCCCAAAACCAAAGGTCGAATGTTCTCTCTGATATGGGGATTCTGACTCACAATAAGCAGGGGGTAGGGAGGAGTGGAGGTTCACCAGATTGAGATGGGGTAGTAGTGGGGACTGGGAGGAGGGAAGGGGGGATGGAAATGGGAAAGACAGTAGGATGAATCAAACATAATTTTCCTTTGTTCATACATGAATACATAACCAGTGTAACTCCAAATCATATACATTCACAAGAATGGTAAATTATTCTCCATGTAGGTATAATATCAAAATACATTCTACATCATGTATAACTTTTTAAAAAGAACAAAAAATTAGTAGTATTAAGCTGTTTTTATTACAAAGCTATAATAGATAAACATTTTCAAGCAGGATATTTATAACTCAGACATTTTTCTCATTTTTCGGTATGAAAACACATCCTGCACATTCTTAATTAAAACACAATGAAATTTCTAGTAGTAGTAATGAATTCAGTTTGGTTTACTTAACAAAAATAAAAGTTTAATGCCTTATTATCCTAAATTATACCAGAGTTGGTGAGAGTGCTGAGAAATGATCATTTTCCCACTCTGCTAATAATGTCACCTTTCTGAAATAACTGGTGCCAGAAGCCTTGGATTCTAATTGAAGCACTATGATTCCAATTTACAGATAAGGACACTGAAATACAGAGAAAGTAAGTAACTTCCCGAGGTCATGTAAGAAGTTAATGGTGGAGTTGGGAAAAATCACAGCTACTTAATCCAAAACTTATACTTAACCTCTACCCTAGAAACTTATTCCAATAATATGAGATGTTTTCTGAAAAGTATTGCTACAAAAAATAATGTGCAATTTTTTTGTTTTTTAATTTTATTTTTACAGACTGTATTTTGATTCATTGTACACAAATGGGGTATAACTTTTCATTTCTATGGTTGTACCCAATGTAGATTAGGGTAATGATGTCTGTTTCTTTCCACTATCTTTCCTTCTCCTGCCCCATCCCCCCGCTCATTTCCCTCTACACAGTCCAAAGTTCCTCCATTCTTCTTTTACCCCCACCACACCCTTCTCCAGTTATGTATCATCATCCACTTAACATTTAGCCTTTGGTTTTTTAGGATTGGCTTATTTCACTTAGCATGATAACCTCCAGTTCCATTTATTTACCAGCAAATGCCATAATTTCATTTTTGTTTAAGGTCAAGTAATATTCCATTGTATATACCACAGTTTCTTTATCTATTCATCTGTTGAAGGGCATCTAGGTTGGTTCCATAATCTAGCTATTGTGAATTAAGCAGCTATGAACATTGATGTGGCTGCATTACTGTAGTATGCTGATTTGAAGTCCTTTGGGTATAAACCAAGGAGTGGGATAACTGGGTCAAATGGTGGTTCCATTCCAGGTTTTCTGAGGAATCTCCATACTGCTTTCCACAGTGGCTGCACCAATTTGCAACTCCACCAGCAATGTATGAGTGTACCTTTTCCCCTACATCCACACCAATACCTATTATTGCTTGTGTTCTTGATAACAGCCATCCTAATTGGGGTGAAATGAAATCTTAGGGTGGTTTTGATTTGCATTTCTCTAATAGAGATGTTGAACACTTATTCATATATTTGTTGATCGCCCGTATATCTTCTTCTGTGAAGTGTCTGTCCAGTTCCTTAGCCCATTTATTGACTTTGTATTTTTGGTGTAAAGTGTTTTAAGTTCTTTATAAATTTTGGAGATTAGTGCTCAATCTGAAGTTTGTGTGGAAAAGATTTTCTCCCACTCCGTAGGTTCTCTTTTCATGTTATTGATTGTTTTCTTTGCTGAGACAAAGCTTTTTAGTTTGAATCCATCCCATTTATTGATTCTTGCTTTCATTTCTTGCGATCTGGGAATCTTGTTAAGGAAGTGTGGTCCTAAATCAACATGATGAAGATTTGGGCCTACTTTTCTTCTATTTGGTGCAGGCTCTCTGGTCTAATTCCTAGGTCCTTGATCCATTTTGAGTTGAGTTTTGTGCAGGGTGAGAGATAGGGGTTTAATTTCATTTTGTTACATATGGATTTCCAGTTTTCCCAGCACCATTTGTTGAAGAGGCTATCTTTTCTCCAATGTTTTCGGCACCTTTGTCTAGTATGAGATAACTGTATATATGTGGGTTTGTCTCCGTGTCCTCTATTCTGTACCACTGGTCTACCTGTCTGTTTTGGTACCAATACCATGCCATTTTTGTTACTATTGCTCAGTAGTGGAGTTTGAGCTCTGGTATTGTGATACCTCCTTCATCACTCTTCCTGCTCAGGATAGATTTAGCTATTCTGGGTCTCTTATTCCAAGTAAATTTTATGATTGCCTTCTCTATTTCTATGAGGAATGTCATTGGGATTTTAATTAGAATTGCATTGAATCTGTATAGCACCTTTGATAGTATGGCCATTTTGACAATATTAATTCTAATATGCAGCAATTTAACAATGGACAAAGATATGGAATGACATGAAAAATGATAAATAGAAAAAGGAAATTTTTAAAACAGCATGATCTTAAAATATATAAATAAAGCAGGCATGTGACATATATGCATATATAGATACACATCTAAAAATACTGATGAGATCACATGTAATTCTCTTTTTTGAGGGGGGTGCCGAGGATTGAACTCAGGGGCACCCAACCACTGAACTATATCCCCAGCCCCTTTTGTATTTTATTTAGAGGCAGGGTCTCACTGAGTTGTTTAGCACCTCACCATTGCTGAGGCTGGCTTTGAACTTGTGATCCTTCCTGCCTGAGCCTCCCAAGCTGCTGGGATTACAAGCACACACCACTGCACCTAGCCTCATTTTTTTTTTTTTTTATTGTTTTTTTTTTGTAATTCATTTTCTTCGTTTTGCTTGTCTTTCCTAAACTTTCTACCTTTGTATTCATTGTAAATGTCTTTTTAAGATGTTCAATTTCAGTTCTCAAACTAGAGACTCCAATTTTAACACAGAACCTACTTTTATTTAAAAAGTATATGAAAATCAAAGATGCAGTATCAATTAAAAATGCATTATGGATTTGTCTTCTTTCTATTTAAGCCTTCAGAAGAGGAAATAAGTGTCCACCAAATTTTCAGAGACACCAAAGGCATTCCAAGATCTTATGACTGAAAACAGATGGGACCAAGCAGGCAAGGTCCAGCAGAGGACCTGAGAGTTTTGAGAGGTCTCCCTAAGTTGCTTAAGGTCTCACTATATTGCTGAGGACGACTTTGAACCAGCAATTCTCCTGCCTCAGCCTCCAGAGTCCCAGGGATTAGAGAGACAGGTTCTCACTGAGTTGCTTAGTACCTTGCGGTTGCTGAGACTGGCTTTGAACTCAAATCTTCCTACCTCAGCCTCCTGAGCCGACGGGATTACAGGCCTGTGCCCACCCAGCTTAAGATGCTGTCTTAAATACAGATCAAAAGTAATGGTTACCAGACCAAAGAAGGTGAAAGTACAGAGGACGAAGATGAATGGAAAGAATTTGAGCAGAAAGAGGTTGATTACAGCGGACTCAGAGTTCAGGCAATGCAGTTAAGTGAAAAGGAAGAAGATGACAATGAAAAGAGAGAAGATCCAGGAGATAACTGGGAAGAAGGTGGCGGAGGTGGTGGTGTAGAAAAATCTTCAGGTCCCTGGAATAAAACAGCTCCGGTACAAGCACCTCCTGCTCCAGTAGTTGTTACAGAAACCCCAGAACCAGCAATGACTAGTGGTGTGTATAGGCCTCCTGGGGCCTAACCACAACAAGGAAAACACCACAAGGACCACCAGAAATATACAGCGACACACAGTTCCCATCCCTGCAGTCCACTGCCAAGCATGTAGAAAGCCGAAAATACTGAGCCTTCGTAAGGGTTGACTACCTCAGATTTGCTGCACTTATTGTGGACTTCATGTGGATCACAACTTCTGGATAAGAAGGTTACAGCTATTAAAGTGTCAATGTGAACCTTGAAACCAGCTCTACTGGATTCCTATCAGAAATCCTGCAGAAAGTCAGCCATCTGGGTTCTGATCTGCTGTTAAAGATGAAGATTTAAGTGACCTTAATTAACCTGTCCTGTGCCCCACCCTAAGGAATACTCTGTAGTAGGCTGTGGCTATATTATACTTCCTGGAACATGCCACTCAAAAGAACTGTGTTCAGATCATCTGTGTAGGGGCGTGATTTATAATTTAAGTTTTTAGTTGTAGTCTGAGGTAACTACAAATGAAATTCAACCAAACTTGGGGCCACCAAGTGGGAAGAGGGGTGGGGGAGGGAATAATCTTGTTTCTCTTAGTAATTTTTTATTTGGATAGTGCTTTTTCTGTGTTCCACATTAAGGCCTTTTTTGCTTTGACTTGGAATAAGTTCTTTGACAGCATATTGCTTGGTTAGGTAAGTAACCTGAAACATGCATTAGAATTGTGAAATGTCTCCTGAATTTGCCAATCCCTAGAGTGGAACCAAATAGCCTTTGACATAAGGGGCAGTGAATTCTGGAGGCTCTACTTCAGGTGCTGCTAAAGCCTCCAATCAGATCTAAATTGTACAGTACACTGCTGTGGAGAGCAGTTTCTGCTCAGGCTAAGGGAGTCACTGGCCTGTCTTTAAGAGTCCAGTGATGTAAGCAAAACCACCCACAACCCATTTAAGTGTCATGGGTCTTGTATGGTCATTGATAAGAGTTCCTTACATACTTGTGTTCAAATTTTTAAGGTAGTAAAACATTCTAAAGTTACAGTGATTGTCCCCGCAAGCTCTGTTACCAGCCTTTTCATGTGTCTAATAGTGTTCATCTGGAAAGGCAGGGCAAAAGACAGTGATTGTAGCGTTTTTATTAATAAGTACAGCTTAAGCTATCCAATAGTACTTAGTCCATAAAAGGGACTTGTGGAAGCTCCCCAGGATTACTGAAAAGTTTCTTTCCACCTAATGAGACAGTCTGGCAATTCCTAGTTTTATATCTTTGATTCAGTAGAAATATATGACCACTTGATGCAGAGTTTGGGTTTCTCTGTAATAAATCCACCTGCCAAAGGCAGGAGTTGCAGCCTTGCTACTGGCAAGCGTGAAGCACGCGAGGGGAATGCAGCTGTCCTGGTAAGGGGGCATCCTCTGCAGGAGTTCAGTCTTGGTGAACGTCAGTGCAGGAATTGGACTTCTAGGAGGGCTACAGTGTCTCCTCACAGGACCTGCTATCACTTCTGGGCAATAATGTCGGGATTTGAGGTGGCAGGTAGGACGCCTGCCTTCTGATTTATTTGAATGAGTAGTTGAGTCATTCGGGGGGAGGTAGGATGATTAAATGAGAAAAAAGATTCTTGGTTACACTGAAGACATGATTTGGGAGCCAAAAACCTTAATGAGTAATCTCTTGGAACTTGAGCCACGTATTTTTCCTTAAAGTATACATTTTCCCCACAAACTTTTGTTGGGTTATGTTGTTGAGGAATGAACTGAGATGAATATGAGGAGGTCTATTTAATGGCACACTGTACTGGAAATTTTGAAGACCTGCGGCAGATTTAAATTCCAACTCTTGTTAAAATTTTATAAAAGATTGTGAAATTCTTAAAATGCATATGAATCAAGTTTTAATATACTGTATGATGGGTGGATGAGGCTGTCCATTATACCATTTCCTTCTTTGGATTCTCAGGCATGGTTTGGCAGTGCAAGAACTCTGTAACATTAACAAATTCAATAAAAAGTAAATATATGAAAAAAATGCATTATGATAATTCTCTAGTAGTCCATGTTGATTTCTTCTTTGATTGTAAGCAATATAATTTATTAAGGTTATTTACACTGAATTGTATAGCAGAGGGAAAGTTACAGAACAACCAGGCAGGGTCACAGAAGAACTCCTAAAACTACTACTAACTGATACTTTCTCTAGTGTGAATATTTACTCCACACTCTAGTTCTAATCCTGCACTGAATTTTGTACCTTAGCATGAGATATGAGTATGGTCCAGAAGGACTCCAGTTATTTAAAAACAATATCAAGAACTTGTGTTTATTTATTGATAGAGGATAAGGATGGGAAAAACAGACTTGCTAGCTTTCCCATGTTGATCTTCATTAGTAAAACCACTGAATGTGTTTGTTCAGTCTGCAGCTTCTTTCCACATGACTTTCAAGGTGTTATTTTAACACCAATGGAACTCACTGAGTGATGTGACTGAATGAGGAAGAGCTGGGTCATGCAGATATTAAACTCTAATTCTATCCCAGCAAAGAGAATATTCTTGTTTGATTTGTTGAAAGGCTCTGAGAGGAAGGAAGAGACATTAGTGAGAATTTCCCTCAGATAAAACACATTTTAGTTTAAAGAAATCCTGCTCAATTATGTTCCCAAATATTATATATGAGTAATTTAGAATGGAAATTAGAAACCTTGCTTTTTTTCCAAAATAATTTTTTCCTGCCAAGGTTCCTATTGTTAAAATGAAATATATATATATGCATTATATATATATATATATATATTTTTTTTTTTTTTAATTTTCTGGGTAAAGACAGATTTAGTTCTACACAGAGCCAATGGCCAAGAGTTGTTGTACTACGTGTATTAGTCAGCTTTGTTATTGTAATGAAATTCCTGAGGTAGGCTATTTTATCAAGAAGAGAGATTTGGGCTCATGGCCCTTATCTAGTGATGGTCTTCTTGTTGGCAGAGCCCAAGGTCATGCAGATTATCACATGTGCATGTCAGTCTGGTCTCTCTCTTCTTATAAAGCTACCAGAATTAAATCATGGGTCCTTAACCCTGTGACCTTATCTAATCATTTTCCAAAGGCCCAACCTCTAAACACCACAATTGGATGACGTTTCCATACTTAATAATGCCTCACAATGGGGGCCAAATTTCAACACATGAACATGAAGCCCTGAAGAATATTCAAACCACATCACCACCATGTATCCTTTAAATAAGTTAAAGTAGTACATATATAAAACTTTGTCCGAATTTTCATTGCATTTCTAAGTATTATCAGTATATCATAGTCAATTCTGAAAATCCTAAAAAGTTTAAGGAAGGTTAAAACCACCCATAATCCAATCCCACCACTCAGGGGGAAAAAAAAAACCAGCCATTATTAAAAGTAAAAATTTTCAGTTGGTAATTAGTTTGAAAGGGCACAGGAAGAACACAAGCATAAACAGAAGAATTAAAGAAAAGTAAAGCTTTAGAATTTACTTTGAAATGAGAAAAAAATAAACACTACTTACCATAAATACGTTTCTCAAATTCCTATCCTCCTGTAAGTATCTGTTATGTAGAATCATTATTTAAGAGACTGTAGGAGTCAGTTCTCTTGCCTAAGCCATATCCTGACTCATCTGTGGTTGTTACTGTAGGGAGGAGCAACATCTCTCAGCAGTCAGGCATATACATAAATGATTCTAATGACCAAATTACACTGAATACATTATGAATGAAGAGTCTGGCAAATCGTCATCAAAATCCATTACTTTTTATTTTTATTGAATTATAGATTTCATGTCTTTAATTCCCCTAAAGAATATTTTCTTGTGGATTTAAATGTGATAAACATTTTATGCTAACAATTTCCAATGGAAAACTCCATATAACCATAATAAAAAAGTCTGCAGTGGCTAGAAAAAGACACACTTAGGAATCACTTGGAGAAAGCCAAAAAGTCATCTAAAGGACTCAAGGAAATGAAATTATATAAAATCTTGCACCTTAGACCACAAGTCCCGTGTGACCTAGGGTCTGTGAAAATAAGAGTTGTATGGACAAACATTTTTGGAAATGCCTTACAGTATATACTTTTCTTGCGTGTGTTGCACATTAGCATGTCAAGAGATTTCAGTAGTCAAGAAGAAAACAATTTATCTTTTTTTCAAGCAACATTTCCTAAACTTCTCTGACCATGAATCTGTTGGTGGTAGAACACCCATTAATAATTTAAGGAACCCATTTCATGAATGTCACCTTAATGAATTTATCACCACCTGAAAGAATGGACATTTTTTTAAGCTGTCTGTTTTATCTCAACTCCCTAAGGTTTCCCTCCCAGTAATGGGAACAAAGCCCTTAAAGCTGTTCCAGGAAACAGCCCCAAACAGAGAGTAAAAGAGTAAATTGAGCCTGATAGCCAGATAGTGCTCAAACAGTAGGATTACCAGAAACTATTGACCAGAATCTACACCTGTTGTAAAACATTGTGAAACATGTTGTCAGCAAACCCAGACTCCCTTTGAAATTTCCTGGCAGCTTTGTTCCCCCTTTTCCCCCTTTCATGTGTGACCCCTCCCGATGTGTGGTTTCTGCCTTTATAAACCTACAAGATTTTCTGCTAGGGACTCGACTCCTCGAGTTGGGTCCCAGCGCGCTGGAATAAACACCTCTTGCGGTTTGCATCAAGTGACGCCTCCTGCGGTTGATTGGGGTTGCCGTCCATCCATGGGACAGAGTTGGGGTTTCCTTTTTGGGGGCCTTACACACCCAGGATCTTCATCTGTATCCAGGGTTAAACAAAGTTCAACAAGGGTCACCCTCTACCTAAACTTACACAGATTAAGTTGAACAATTTACAGTGATAAATATTTATTTAAAATATTAGCGTATATGAATAAAATTTTGGGCATGTAAATGATGTCTCAATATTAAAAAATTCATTTTCTGGTGTTCTTTTTAGTTTTTTAAAGAAACCAATATGCTTGTTTCAGAAATACTGAGAAAAAGAGTTACTTGTTGAACATGTTATCAAAACAAAAAAGGATGGTTTTTATGCAAAGTTGACTCATTCCTGAGCTAATAGAGAAGATACATCTATAGTTACTATAATGTCTCCCAAACACTATGTCTCTTCAAAACTGTGCTAATTACTATACAATTCTACTTCTGGATTTTCTGTTCAAATGTTTTGGTTGATACTTACAAATTATTCTACTTAAATTCTCCTAATAGTACCAAAAAGACAGTGCAAACTCCTGGGTGGAAATGAATAGCTGTAGTCATAGTTCCAAAAAACCCATCACAAGTGCAGCATTCCTTTTAAACTTCACATTCTTCCTGGAATATTATATGAGAAATATTTTAAGATGTAAAAGTTTTTAATTTTAATGTAAAGATGTAAAAGTTTTTAATTTTAATTTAGGATAACTGATACATAAAGAATATGTTATACGTTTACCTATGACTTTTAGTATGATAGAATACACATTAATTATACCCTATTTGAGAAGGCGCAATGTTAAAAATCTCTTTTCTATGTATCTTTTTCTAGAAGCAAAAATTGATAAGCTAAGTGCTAAATCAGAATCCTATTCCATATATCTTTCCAAGAGTTAACATGAGAAAAAATTATCTCTTGCTGCCATAGGTGGATCAGATGAGCTAAATGAATCTAGTCAATTTTCATTTCTTTATCTCTTGGTTCACCCCCATTAAACAAATAAAAACATCACAGAAAAAGAGATACTTTAACATGCAAACTCTTTATTGAACAAGAATATTTTATTATTTAAAACTTCACTCCTTAAAGTGGCCATAAACATTGAAAGTGTATAGAAATTTTAGGTTCAACTTTTCAATAGTAAGTTATTTTTAGTCAGCTTGTACAAACTTTAGGGTCAAGAAGATACTTCTATAGAGACTACCAGTTGATTCAGACTCAGTTTCTGTTAGTGTTATGTAAAGCATCCATGATAGTTTTATTGTACTCTGCAATCTGCTTGGTCACATTTTTAATAATGGGCTGGTAATCACTCTCTTGACTCTTGGTTGCTATGACTAACCAGATGAGTTAAGGAAAACACTGTTAATAAAAATATTCATCAACTGTGTCTCAGAAAGGAACTAAATTATACTGGTGTTTTTCTAATTGAATATAAGTAGTACAGAAAATGCACAATTAAAATACTTTCAAAATACAGTATGTTATTTTAACAGATTAAGCAAAAACTGAAACCTAAAAGGGCAAGTAAAACTTGTTTCAAAAATGTCCACTTGCAGTATTTTTAATGTTATACATCTCAATCATTTTCTGCTCTTAGAACAATATAATATTCAAAAAAGCCATGTTCTCTAGAATACAACAAAGAATTTCAGGTAAATTTCTAGATTTTTCTCCATTTCAAATCACCTACTTTAAATTACACAAAACCAGAGTGCTAGGCTTTAAGCACGTTGTGAATGTCTTTCCATTTTTAAACTAAGTTACACTAGTACTGGAAAGAGTCTCTAGCTCATCTCATTCTGCCCTTCAGGTTAAGTTCAGCAGCACCCTAAAGGAGAACATATGCCACTACTTGGTCAGGATCTAGTTCTACAAGGAAAGATGTCTCTGAATGATTCAATGAAGGGAAAAGGAAACAACTTCCAAGAAGATATTTGTTACAACTCCACAATACATATTCTTAGGAGCTACCTCCTATGACTGCACAAAGATACATAAAAAGATGGGATGTAAGTATCATTTTGTTATAAATAAAGTTGAATTGGCTGAAACATGGATGAAATCAAAGGTCAAACTTATATTCTCACAAATGTCTTATATTTCCCTTTCCTGCCCTGATATCCAAGGTGCAGTATTATAAACAACGAAATCCTAATATATTCAACTATATCTATTATGGTTATATATAATTCTCCCAATAACTCTCTTGAAAAGGAAATACTATTTTAGAGGTGATAAAACTGAGGTTTAAACAGGAAAGTAAACTGTCCAAAGTCCATAATTTGGAGTGAACATATAAAACTAGATCTCCCGCCTCTGTGCACTTAATCACTACCACACATTGACTTTATACTCCTTTTCTGGCAGTTCTCACAATCTGTTTTCTATTTGTTAGTTATTCTAGGTACACACACACACACACACACACATGCACACCCTATCACAGAGTGAAAACTAAGTATTATTCATTTATGCCCCACATAGTTAGCTCACTGTTTGGTACATATTAAGTAATTGGTAAGTTTGTGTTAAATTAAATTTGAGCCTTTAAAAAAACTCCGAGAAAAAAAAAAAAAACTGAGTCAAGTTCATTTGCACCACTTTAAAGGATACATTCTTTCATCACGAAATTATTTTGCTCATGGTGTTGCCACTTTCTCTCCAAATTTGTAAGCTAAAAACACACAAAAAATGTTAACTGGGGCTCATATTCAAAACAGTTATAAACTCTTTTAAGAGGATGAGAAAATTAAAATGTTCAATTTTAAATCTTATCAACTCCTTGAATTTCACTGAGATAAAGTCATGGTAAATAAAAACATTTCAGAAAGATTAAAATAATGGTAAATACATTGAGACAATATTGACATCTATAAAAGGTTTTACTCTGTTTATTTTAATTAGAAAATATGAAAAGTGTTTATTATACCAATGAACATGCCTACTGAAAGACAATTTATGATTTTCCATTTCCTAAAAGAACTTAGAAAAATGGGACATGGTGAGAATCTCTCCTTGAAATCTGGAAGTCTAATGCCACTGAAGTAATATATATTCTAACGCCGTCAAAGGTTCAGCTATATAGGAAAAACTTCCTTATTTCCAGGGCTAAATTTCCTGTCTAATTTCACAAGCTGTGATAAGAGTAGAGCTGCAGTGTGAAGATTATAAGAGGGCTTGCAAAAAGTTGGCACTGGTACAATAATTTCTGCATCAACAGGAAGCTAATGTGGATATTATATTGATGGTTGCTTCCTCAGAAGACAATTTCACTGTTATAGAATTAAATTGTTTTTCTGATTTAATTAACCTTGTAACTCTAGGTTACGGTCTTTCTTTTTTAAGATGCATAGTTTTTCCTAAGAAAAGGACTGTTTGAAAAATGAAATGCTAAAAAATTGTTCTGCTTGGATATTTCAAAGAAGTAATGAACATTTTTTAAAAGTATTATAACTAAAGCAGCTTTAAAAAGAGTTTCTACTCTTTGTTAAGATTGTTTTCAGGGTCTAAGTTTAGCCTTGTTGTAGCACCCATCCCATTGCTTCCTCCAAAGAGATAAACCTAGATATTAGGATGAATCATAACTAATTAATTATGTGAAGTAAATGTGCTATAAGCTAATACTATTAAATCAGATCTATTGCTCCCAAATATAACCTTGAAGTTAAAAGATAGTCTTAAGGAAGCAGTCAGCACTTTTTGGCAGTAAATCTCTAATAACCTTTTGCAAAGTCAAGTACCAGACTTTTCTCTCTTTGTTTCATACAAAGAAGTGGCCTTCTTATACCAACAGACCTCTTAAAAGTGCTACACAAATAATGACAGAAAAGTAACTGTGACAGATGGTCAAATTCCTTTTTTATTATATATCTAAATTATTGACTTGTCTTTAAACCTCCAAGGACATTGTGAAGCTTAAGACTGTTTTTGAAAATCTAGTTTTTTGCTATGATTTATTTAAATAACTTCTTACATAAAATTATTTATAGATGTCAAAAAGCAGTTTTTAAGAAAATAGTTATAAAAGATGGGATACCAGGATTTGATTTGATCAGCTGGGAGTCACAAATGACAACAAATAATACAGAGAAGAATTTAAGATTATGGTATCTATTATAATTTCTGAATATCAATCTTTGGAGGCAGTAATTAGCACTTAATGTGGGAATAAACAAGGGAGCCATTGATTGACTCTAAAAGAAATGGCATTTGTCAAGTGTTTTTCACCTTAAATCATCTATTTAGAGAAACAGAAGGGCCAAGAAGGGGTAAAAAAAATCAGCATTTTTTCTAAAAACCATCTGAGATAAGATAATGACCTTACAAACATTTTCTTTATGTTTCTTCTCTAGCATTCATTCTCACTTGAAACAAGTAAGATAATTTTGTCACTTCCAAGTCTATATCCAGGTTTGAATATTATGAAGTAGAGATAGAATAACTGAGAGGTAAGTTTGAATTGTGCAGATTAGTCATTTCCAAGTTTTTTTTTTTTTTTTTTTTTTTTTTTTTTTTTTTTTGTGGTGCTGGGGATCGAACCCAGGGCCTTGTGCTTACGAGGCAAGCACTCTACCAACTGAGCTATCTCCACAGCCCATTTCCAAGTTTTTAGAAATTGTGGCAAATTTTTATGAGACTACTTTCAAGAATATAAGATACATCTTTATTTTAAAATAGTACACCTATATAGTAAAATTGCTTATTATAAAAGTGTCTTAAAAACCAAAAATGTCTTAAATTTTTAAGTAAGAAAATGTTTAAAGATGGTATGCATACTAAGATTTTACTTTTTATAAACATAATTAATATGAATACATGAATGCTAAGGGAAAAAAGTTTCAAGGATTATACATCAAAATGTTAACAATGGTTGTATCTGGATACTGGGAAAGTCAAGTGACATATTTTCTCTACCATGATCATATTAATGTGTAAAGGAGGAAATTTTAATATATTTGGTATGTGAGCACAAATTGCTAATACAGACTTGATATGAAAACAACTAATTTTTTTCTGACCATAATTACTGGTTCTGTATATAACACATAATGCTTCATTCAGTCATTCAAAAAATACTTACTGAATATCATCTACGTGAAAGCTAACTGCACAGTACTGAGGATAAAGTGAATGAGACAGAGTCTCTTCCCTCTGAAAGCTCACAGTCTAGAAGACCTCAAATACTATTCAAGTAATTATCAAGAAGATGAATGAAAAGAAAAGGGCTGCAGTTATGTGTGTGCACAGAGATGTGAACCAAAAGAATAGGACAGATAGTGTGAAAGAAGAAGTGAATCCCAAAGTCATTTAAAAAATTTTATTTTACCTGAGAATGTGTCTCATTTTCTTGCAATTGTGTTTTCAGTGTTTCATATTCTTTGTTTAGCTTTTCCATTATTTTCTTAAAGGCATTTCTGCGGGTTGATAATACTGTTCTCTCCTGATGTAATTTCTAGATAGATTCAAATACAAGTAACAGGCTATAGCGAATATCTAGTAAGACAATATAAATCCAATTTGGCTCAAATAACTTCAATGATTATATTATGATAAAATTCTACCAAGGCTATAATTACTCTAAAACTTGTAAAACTATCCTTTGAATTAAAATAAGCTATATTGATATTAATTGTATTAAAATAACTCAGTTAATGCTTCCACATCTATACCTACCCTACAAAATTTACTTTAATTAATGAAAATGGCAATTGAAAGACACTGACAAGGTTTAAGTAAAGAAATGTCACATCAAACTTGCATTTAACAAAGTTCACATCTCTTGAAATGCTCTGTATTAACTAGTAGCTTTTACTGTTTTTGAACTTTTGCCTTTTAAAACTTTTAAGTCACCCTAAATTCCTACTACATATGTAAAAGTTCTCATTTTTATTAGCTTATAAAATTATCAAATAATCAACTGAAAAAGATAAGTCCTATAAAACTACATATAAATTAAAACAAATCAAGAAAAATTTGAATTATAATTTTGTAAGACTTGGTTAACCATTTACCTTTTTCTTTTCTTCACCTGATGATTTTAAAGCTGGCAAATCATTATATGTCTCCAGATCAGCTGTCATTTGCTTAATTTTACTTTTTAGAGAATGTTGCTCCTCAGTCATCTTGCTTTCCAGAAGCTCCATTTTCTGTAGATCCAACTGTAGACGCTGACTGTCTGAAATGTAAAAAATTAAGCTCATAATTCATCAAAATTTCATTCCTTTCACACAAGGAGATACAACATAATAATTAAAAATCATGTTTTAAGAGGGTATCTGCAAAACAAATACATGTTCACTCTGACTTGGGAGACCATATAACTGAAGGGGTGGGGGAAATGAAGCCTTGGCAACCAATTTAACCTGTTATATATTAGCCACATCTGTCTCCATGCTATACAAACATAAAAACATTCATAAGGGCTAGGGTTGTGACTCAGTGGTAGAGTGCTTGCCTGGCATGTGTGAGGCACTGGGTTTGATTCTCAGCACCACACATAAATAAATAAACTAAAGGTCTATCAACAACTTTAAAAAAATACATGAGTTTTATGTGTGTATGTTTAGAAATATACATATTATGAGATAAAGACCCATTATTTTAATAGGATCATGACATATACACAGTTATATTTTAAAAATCAAGTTATAAAACAAGATATACATATTTGAACACAATTTTATAACTGCATATATATTTTTTCAATTTTCATTGTGTGCAGTAGTTATGTTCTATAAAACCACTGTGAACAATGAGTTAGCAAGCAAATAGATCGCTCCTTGGAGAAATACAAGGTTGGTTCCTGCCCGTCTCTGGTCACAACACTTTTGTCAGCAGCCCAATATACAATCATATTTTATGATTTTATGTGCATTTCTGTTTAAAGACATGTTATTCTATATATGTTGGTGATTTGTTAACAATGAACTCAACAGCCAACAACTCTATAAGTTACATGTGAATGAAGCTTATGCAATACACATTTTGTCCATAAGGCACATAACAGTTTTCATGCCCTTAGGAACACTGGATAGTACATCAGCACTGTGCCTGGAGGCCAATTTTAATAGCTTGATTGTCACAGAAAAGCACAAAAATGTGAAAAGAAGTTTTTTGCTGGCACTGAATACCTAGTAAAAAAGGAAACTTGTTTACAGCACAAGACCTGAAATAAGTAGTCATACGGTTGCCTTTTTCAACCTCTGTGGGGAAAGGGCACATTGAGCTGTTCAAATTTTTCACCACTCTGTGCATGCCCACGAATAGCTATAAAAATGCTGCAAGATGGGCAAGGGATATAGCTCAGTAGGCAGAGTGCTTGCCTCACAACCACAAGGCCCTGGGTTCAATTCGCAGCACCGCCAAAAAAAAAAAAGCTGCAAGTGATGCTATGGGGTTTCAAATTAATTTAAGTGAGCAGGAGAAGTCACAAATACGAAAGCCAGGAAAAATGAGAATTGCCTATACATATATGTATGTATATTTCATTCAAAAGTATTGAGCATCTAGTATGTGCCAAATGCTAAGGATATCACAGAGATCAATAGAGACATTGTTTAAATTCAAGGAGCTATTTTCTAGACGTAGAAACAAGTAATTAGACAAATATATACAATAAACTGAAAGACTATAAAAACAGTAGTACAGGATGCCAAAAGTGCATGTGGCAGGGTCAAGACCATTCTCAAAACAGGCCTTTCAACTGAGGCAGTAAGGATTAGTAATCAACCAAAGGTAAAAATGTTCCACAGGGGGGAAAAAAAATCAATGTGTGTAAAGTCTAGAGGTAAGAAAGCATGGACCCCTGAACAAATGCCAGAAATCCAATATATTGAATATTAAATAGCATCTAATATTCTTGTTAAATAAATATTCATAGTAAAAAAAAAAAACAGTGCTTCGAAGTCACTGATCTAAAAAGGGGGGGGGGGTTGTTATATAACCAAATCTTTTAAAGTTGGTATAATTAAAGCAGGGTTTTCTTGAATGTTTCCTTTATCCCCTTAAGAGTTTTAAAATTCAAATATATTGACACACATTATTAAAATATACATTTATGTATATGTACACATATACATATAACATATATACACATATATATACATATAAATACACATATATACACATACACATATATACATATAAATATAAATATAACAGGTTTTAAATGTTGTGGCAAAGAGTTTTGTTGGATTCTTATCTCTACTAGGGTTGGAAATAGTTACAATGTGACTTGAAGTGCTGAACAAGTTACTAAGATGTACAATGTTTTAACCTATTTTGTTCCCTTGTTCCAGCTGCTAAGAACACCTACAAAAATTCAAATATAGCATATAATATATAATTGTATAACATATTACATAAGAATACAATTAAAATAAAATTATATTAGTTCATATAACAATACCAATGTTCTAGATTATGAACGCAAACCTATTTTAATGTACCTATGTTGATTTTGTTAAAATGTCTGCAGAAATGAAAATTTAGGACTTAATGAATTAATGTTCTAAATAGGAAATGTGCTAATCTGGGTATTTTGACTGAAGTCAGCAGTTATATAACTGCAAATGTAATTTGAACATATATTAGAGAAATATATTTAAGAACTATACAAACTGACTTTTCTAGAGAAAAGGAGAAAATGGTTGGTTGGTATAGGGTAAAGTTTATCTTCCTTTAACAACAGGTCCCCATGAAAAGCTAAAAGCTTCTCCAAGGGAAGAGACAGGAAGAGGATGCAGTCTAGTTCCTTCTGATATGCTATGAAGTTGCAAAGTTTACCAAGCAGTGTGTACATAGTAGCAAAATCTCAGAAGGAACCACTTTGACCTGGGGAAATGTTTCTGAAATATTCTGCCCTCAGCACATTTGTTTACTCCCTGGAGTTTCCTTTCCAAAAATATAAATAAAAACTACAGCTGACAGATTCCTCGCCTCTTTACTCAAGCAGTACACCAGAGATTCTCAACCTTCCTGCCTCCTTTTTCTTTCATTATCAGCCCACTAAGGAGCCTTTTCTACCCCTAATCCCCCACCCCAGTTGCATTACTTTCCTTAAGTTTTTATAGATGTATTGTTTATCTGTTTAGAAACAGTGAGGCTTTCGAAGACTATAATATCTAAAAATGTTTTTTACTTGTCCCTCAAGAAGCAATTTTACCCCCTTTGGGAACAATATTGCCCCATTAAAAATCATGGTGTACACTAAGAAAATGAGGTGAGTCCCAACTATAACCTCAAAGACAGAATGGGAGGCAATTCACAAAAGGGAGGCAATAAGATGCATTATCTCTAAAAAGTGAACAAGAATATTATAAATGTCCTTTGGTGATTTTCACATACAAGGAATTTCTTGAGGTGGGGAATGACATAAGGGGAAGGAAAGAAAGAATAATTATATGTTTGGTTCAAATTAACACAAATAACTCAATAAATGACATTAATTTAGGGGTCAGAGAATTCAACTGCTAATAAGGAAAACTTTCAGCAAAATCTTTATAATTGTAATAAACTGGATTTTTATTTCCAATGAAGCCAGTTTTCAATCTTTTCCAAAAAGAGAAAAAAATATTGACTGGTTTTTCTTGTTTGTTTTAAGTATAAAAGTATGAAAGGACTACAAAGTACTTATCATTGAATTTACTTCCTGTTATTGATACTTGCTTTTACAGAAATGTAAGTTTCTCAACAGTTGTTACACAAATACAGCTTTAAGTAGGGGAAAAAAAAAAAAAAAACCCTGTTGAATTAATACTGAATTTAGATAAATGAAAAACTTAAGCACTATGGTCAACAACACAAAATAGAGGTTTTCTAGATGGAATAAAATATAAAATTCCTTAGTTTATAGGCAAAAGGAAATCAAAATTTTAAAAATAGTCACATATATCCCAAAGAAGTGAAAATATTCCACTTATATGAGGTATTTAAAGTAGTCACACACAGGAACAGAAGTAGAATTGTGGTTGCCAGGGGATTGGGGAGAGGTAAATGAGTTGTTCCATAGGTATAGAGTTTTAGATTTTTCAAGATGAAAAAGTTCTAGAGTTCTGTTGTATAGCAATATGCATACAGTTAACACTACCACACTGTACACTTAAAATGGTTAAGATGGTAAATTTTGTTACATGTTTCGACCATGATGAAAAAATATATCTAGAGTCAAACCAATAGCAGATACAAACCAAGGCTAGAATGTACCTTCTCTAGTTGCTCAGCATATAATTCAAATATTCAAAAAGACTATGGCACAATCTAGGCACAAAATAAGTTTACTATACAGAATAACAGAAACTGTCTATTTATATCATTAAGTCTTAATTCAAAGATACACTATTTTCATTCAGTATGCATTTATAGGTCCATAATTCCTTATCTAAAACCTGGGTAGCTGTTTTCAGAATACAGAATCCTTGGGACTTAAAAAAAGAATATACATACATACTAACTGTAATATAACTCCCATAGCAAGTCTGAGGCAGCACCCTGTCACAGAGTTAATATTTCTACAACAAAAAGTCACATATGGTGGGAAAATTAAACACTACACATAGCCTTGTGTCAGTTCAGGACAGGCTTGATTTTGCTGTCAAGATCTTTTTAGATTTTAGGAATCCAGTACTGTGGGGTCCATTACTCCATTTCAAGAATCTTTAAACTGAATTGACAAAAATTAATCAAATCTTCATTTCCTATAATCTCACTAATTGCCAGAGTAAGTCTAAGTAGACAAAAACATAGCTAATGCAAATTCACCATATACTAGTATAAATAACAGCTACAGTTAGAATCTAAAATCAAAGATTTTGTACAAGATTTTACATGACTTTATCATAGCCTCTTTAAGCTAAACTTTGTATATATGTTCCTAATTAATTTCTACTTGCCCCATTCCAAAGGCAGCCATTAGTCACATATGACTTTTGTACACTTGAAATGTCTCTAGACTGAGTTAAAACATTTTAAATATAAAATATCTCACTAATAGTAATTTTAATACAGATTACAGGTGAAATGATAATATCATGGATACACTGGGGTAAATATATTAGTAAAATTCACCTGTCTCATTTTACTTTTTAAAACATGGCTACAAGAAAATTTAAATTATATATGTAGTTGGCATTATATTTTTATTGGACAGTGCTGCTCTAGTTGCATGCTACAGAGCATGGCTGAATCTATTTAAAATTAAGCATCATCTCTTCTAGGATAATTGCCCTAATTATCTAAGATTTAGCTATATATGTGTCCTATGTTCTTCTATTGCTCCTTAGGTTTACTTCTGTGATAGAACTATTTTATTGTATTATGATCTCTATTTGTCATTCCACCAGGTTGGAAGTTCCTTGAGTAAACAGGCTGGATTTCTTTTTTTTTTTTTAACCTCTGTATATTATATACTGAAATATTCTCTCACTGACCAAACTCTAAGTCAGGGTTCTCTGAGCCCTTCTCAAGTAGATCTTAACCTTGGCCTATTAAAAACTCCAGACTTTCAACACAGTCACTAATTGTCTCCTTCCCCAAGATTAAGATTTACACAAACACTAACACAGTTCTAACATGTTATGGCTACATCCCTAGGATGCCCCCTTAAAGTGCCTGCCTGAGAAAACTCAAGACTACCAAAAGAATTTACTGTTTGTTCTAATATCTGACAATAGGCCCCTGACCACCTTAGAGCATTTACTAAAAAAGGCTAACAAATGGGAAACCTTCCTCAGTCCCTTTGAGTTGTATACACATTTATTACAATGCAGGAGTATCTTTCTCAAGAATCTGAAAGACATTCCTTTGAAATGTAATCATTAGGAAGGCCAGGGTCTCTGTAGAAGTTTAATCAACAGTCACACTGACCAACCTTTGGTCATTTTTTTGAAACCTGGCGGGGGTGGGATGAGCGGACAGACCCTGCATCCATTTTTCCCCTAAAATTCCCAGTCATCTCTGTAGACATTGAGATTGAATACAGTTCACACTGAATCCTTTCCCTATTGCATCACTACTACTTTGCTGATTAAAATGTGTTCTTACCACTTTAGCATCCAGCTCTATCTTTGACATTTCCCAGGACATGGCATAGACAAGGAAGAAGTACAGATGTTTCTTGACTAACAATGGGATTACTTCCCAATAAACCCATTTTGAAAAGAAGTTAAAAATGTTAACTTAGGTTATGTTAAGATACCTAACCTACTAAACTTTATAGTTTAGCAACACAGTACACTGCAGAGTACTGGTTGTTGACCCTCATGATTGCATTGCTAACTGGAAGCAGTGGCTCACTGCTGCTGTCCAGCACTGTAGAAGAATATCATACTATATTATCAGTAGCCAAAAAAAAAAAGATCAAAATCCAAAATTCAAAATAGAGTTTTTATTGAATACATTTTGTTTTAGAACAATAGTAAAATCAAAAGAAAATTGTAAGTCAAACTATCATTAAGTCTGGGATGGTCTATGTTTCTATGTTCAATAAATGTTGTTATATGAATGAGAATATATTTAATATTTAATATTAATATTAATAAGTTGATAAAAAATTATACAAAATTCTGAGACAACAAGTGATTGAAGTAATAGACAATTGTAAATAATATGCTTCCTCAATGAGTTTAAAAGAAGTCAAAGAGAATAACATGGATACATTTTATACTCTTCCTCAATGAGATTTTCAAAAACAATCAAAGAAAATAACATCGATAAAAAGTTCCAATTTGTTACAGAAAAACATAAAGAAAGAATATGAAAGTCTAGGTCAGTTTCTTACCTGAAGTCAAATTCCTAGCTGTACTTTGTGATTTCTGCATTTCAGTAGATTTAAAATTAAGGTCATCTTGCATCATCTTTAGCTCTTGATTGGTTATAGATGATATCTGTTTCATACGATTTATATTCTGCATTTATAAATAAAAATAGAAAAAATTCCACTGATTTAACTCTCCATTAAAACCACAGGGAAATACTGTGAAAGGATGAGATGCTTTGATTAGTTATTATTTTTTTAAATATATCATCTAATTTTGATATTGCATAAGATGTGCTGAAATTCTAAGGTTTTCTCAAAATAAATAGGCAATAAACTCTTTTTTTTGTTATTTATTCTATTTCACTATAGAAAAAAATAAAACTATCCTATTTTAGGAACTGGTTGTAGTCTTAAAATGAAAATATTGAAAAGGGATCAGGTACTTTCCAGTAATAGCACAACACATAGTAGATGTTCAATAATATTTTTTTGGCAGGGGTACCAGGGGATTGAACTTAGATGAACACGACCACTGAGCCATATCCCCAGCCCTATTTTGTATTTGATTTAGAGACAGAGTCTCACTGAGTTGCTTAGTTCCTCGCTTTTAACTATGGATCTTCCTGCCTCAGCCTCCCAAGTTGCTGGGATTACTCAATAAATATTTTTTATAATTCAAGATACTCATTGGGGCCAGGTGCAGTGGCAACCGGCAGTAATCCCAGTGTCTGGGGAGGCTGAGGCAGGAGGATTGAAAGTTCAAAGCCAGCCTCAGCAAAAGTGAGTTGCTAAGCAACTCAGTGAGACTCTGTCTCTAAATAAAATATAAAAAAGGGCTGGGGATGTTGCAGTGGTTAAGCACCCCTGGGTTCAATCCTTAGTATCCAAAAAGAAAAAAAAAGATACTTATTGTGTACCTCCAGAAGAAAAAAACTCTATAATAAAACTTACAATGTAAAGTATATTAACATTTTCCACGTTTGTTTTGAAATTTCCCTAGTAAAAGATTTTCTACAACTTTGAATAAAATAAGGATGAAAATATATCTTAAAAAGTATTTTAATAAGTACCTCACTTACTGCTGACTATTGATATACATATTTCATCCTTTTCTCATATTGCCTAATCAGCTGATTTTGCTAGAAAGATAAAAAATTAATAAATTAAATCAAATGGCAAGCAAAGAAATATAAAGGAAAGCATTTAAGTGAGCAGACATAATATGAGCCTTTCAATTTTGTATTTGGAAAGTTAATCACAGTAAAAATAACGGGGACACCAAAACAGGCACATGGTACTTACCCGACTACAATGCTCCAGAAGTGCAACAATGTTGGCTTCTATCTGTGCCTTCCTTTCCAGTTCCTGATTCTTAGTTTCCTCAAAAGTCTCTATAAAAGCTGACAATTGAAAAACATGATAAGAGAGGGTACTGCTGATATAGTTAACACTATATAAACCCTGATTTTTAGGTCTTTAAAATACACTTTAGAAATTCAAAGCAAATATAAATTTTAAACTCTCACTGCTTAATTTTTTATTAACCCAAGAGTAATTAGTAGTAAGAACATTTCTACATGCTTTCAAAAATTTAAATCCTGTTGTTATGAACTTGATATGGGTAAACTAGAAAGCGATAAATATAGGCTCAAAAGAAATGACAGTAAAAATAAAATAAAAATCAGAAAACATCTGTTTTTACATAGATTCTTCTTGATATATCTATAATTATTAACACCTTTGACTGGCCACTAGCTTTATGAAATTACTAAATACTTTATCTGAAAATGTATATTTTACTTAGGTTAGATTAATCTCAAAATAAATTCAGTTATTCATTCAGATTAAATAAATACTCTAGGAAATAATCATTTCATTTTTCTAATACAGAACTAGCACTTAATTTTGCTCTTATTTATACTCTTCAAGTGTTCCTATGGAACTTTAGAAAAATAAAAAAAAAAGGTAGTTAAAAATTTTACTGTTAACTTGAGATAAACATCAATATGGCCTGCCTTCTGTCATGGATTTCCATTATACTTTTCTTCTACTTAAACATTTAATATATTTTTAAATCAAAACAGTCTTTAAGAAAACTGTTTTTTTAATTGAATATGGTTGTCAGAGACCATAATCAACATTAAAAAAAAAAAAATCTATTCTTTAATGCCCTGCTTCAACATTGAATTACAGGTCTTAGCTACAAATATCCTGCTTCTATAATACATTAGTCATATATTAAATGATCATATGAGATTTTTTAAAAGGCATATGCATTGTCTTTCAGAGTTTATTTTGTTAGGAAAACAAACTATAATAAACACTTGGGAAGAAATCTGGAAGAAGTGCCCTGCACTTTTAAGATTCTTGAAATAGGAATTCTTTTAATTCATTCATTAAACATTGAGTAGGTGACTACTTATTAAGGTACACGTATCAGATGTCACACATTATTTCCAGCATGTGGAGCTGTGACACATCATTCCTTGATTTTATACCTACTCCTCTACCAAAAAAGCACTTAAAAAATAAAAAAATAAAACAAGGAACTGATTTTGAAGTAATGTTTGGTACTTGATGAGACTGTTAAAAAATCGGGTTATTGTGAAATCAATGCATAATTGCCATTTTGTAGCAGGTCTCTATGAAGGTAATAACTGATATCAGACCTAAAAAATTTCAGATAGTAGCAAAATAATAACTAAGAAGGAAACCAGTAGTAGATAATTATATATTTTATAAATACACAACCAAAATTTAAGATCTCTTTATAAATTGAGATTTTTTTTTTAAAAAAAGTAAATGAAAACTCTAACCACCTACAGTTATAGTTGGTGACAGAATCAAGTAACAAGAGCAGAGATGAGGGCTAATAATTGAGACAGCATAAAAAGCTATAAAAAAGTGAAAGATATGAAAGGTGAACATAGTGAATCATGTAAAACATTCAACATTCAAACAATAAGTGGTCTATAGCTCCCTCTCCGTACAGACTCCAAATATAAATACTAGTTTTAGAAGCTAAACCCAATTAAAAAAAAAAACTTTTGCATATATGTATATATAACTTTTTAAAATTTCTAGCCCTAAATTATGCTACAAATTTCAAAAAGGTGCTTTGATTCTTCACATTTTGCATTTATTAGCCATTTTAGCTTCTTAAAATTGGATCTCTGATTTGGTATAAATAAAAAGCAATTTGAGAATATATTTTTATAGTTACAGGATCATAACTTACTGTCCATATTTTCCTCCCTTTTTTTTAGTTCCTTGTATTTCTGATTCATTTCACCTATAAGAAACACAAAATTTAACATGTATTTCAAAACTTGCAGTGATAATATTCTAAATTAGAAATATCTTTTAGGTTCTCTATATGTAATGAGTCACTGAATATTTTATATTTTTGATTACCTGAAATTGTTTTACATTAACTTACAGAGTCTTTTAAAGGAGCTACATATTTGTGACTTGACCATTTGGAAAAACAGTTTCCTGATTGGAAAGGACTTATAGGCTTTCCATTCCCAGGGTAGGGCTAATCAGCCAACATAGGAACACTACTGGTGACAGGAAGCATAAATTCTGAAGGAAGTCCATTCCATTTTTGAATAATTCACAATAGCAACCAAGCTATCAGGGCAACATCCCTCAGAGAACTTACAGTCTAGGGATTTAACAAATAAAGTTAAAATGTGCTAAGCGCTTTCATATGAAAAGTAGGAGTACATAGCAAGGACAACTAATAGAGTTCAGGGACTGGGAAAATTTTCCTAAGGGAGTAATATTTTTGCTGCATTATAAAGAATGAATAGGAGTAGCTAATAGAGTGAAACAGGCCTGTAATCCCAGCAGAGGAGGCTGAGGCAGGAGGATCCCAAGTTAAAAGCCAGCCTCAGCAACTTAGCAAAGGCCCCAGCAACTTAGAGAGACCTTGTCTCAAAATAAAAAATAAAAAAAGGGCTAGGGATGTGGTTCAGTGGTTTCAGTGCCCATGAGTTCAATCCCTGGTACCCCCACCCCTGCAAAAAAATAAAATGTGGTATATATACACAATAGAGTTTTATTAGTCATACAGAAAAATGAAATTGTCATTTGCAGAAAAATGGATGGAACTTGAGACCACTATGTTAAACAAAATAAGCCAAAGTCAGAAGGTCAAGAGTCATATGTTTTCTCTTATATGTGAAAACTAGAGAGAAAAAAGAAAAAGAAAGATGTGAGGGGACAGAGATCTTATGAAAATCAAGGGAGATCAATAGAGAAAAGAGACCAGGGGATAGAAGGAGGTGAGGGAGGGGGAAGTGCTGGAGTGGGATATTGGTCACATTATACTGCTATACTTTATGCATGTATGAATATGTAACCACAAATTCCACCATTATGTAAAACTATGATGCAACAGTAAAAAACAAAAAATAAAAATTAATAAGTTCAAAGAAAACAGGAGTAATCATAGTGGAAGTCCAAAGATTAAAGCTTCAATAGTCAGTCTGTGTTCTCTATATCCTCCTACAAGGTATTGGGTTTTTCCAAGATCTAGTTAGATAATAAAGTTAGGAAGCAGAGGAAGAAACTGGGTGTAGAATCTAATTACTGGGGAAACATGGATCTCCACTTGTTTCAGCAGAGATCCATGGTCAGCAAACTACTTTTTTGCCCTCTGGTCTGAAATTACTTTTCTCAAATTCATTAAGGATAGGCTTGATGCTGAGAAAAGCTTCAGGGTCCCAAAATATTACTGGCAGTAAAAAGCTGAAAGTGAAAGCTACAGTGAATACTACTGGTCATGAGTTCTTAGTCAAGCTACAGTCAGTACCAGTGGGAAATACTATGTCAACTCAGGTAAGGCACTGGATGCATTAATAACTTTACTGAATGACTACACAATTCAAATTAACAACAGTATACTAACGATAACTGTATGCCATATGAGTCATTGTGAGGGAAAAGTGAGAGGTAATTTGCTATTAGTAACAAACTTTTTATATACCTAAGCTTTAAAAAAATTATAGATGGGATTAAAATTAATCCCATAAAAATGTCAACCGTTCAATTACCTTGCTATGTTTTTTGAGTGGAAAACAAGGAAAAAGAGCTAAGATTGTAGCATACATGATCTAGGAAACTCTGATCAGAGGGTGATGCACGTAAATGTCATTATAATACATATGAAGTACTAGAACAGTTAGTAGCTCTGAACCTGCTATGGCCTAGGTTATAAATAAAATCTATAGTTTCTTGTTTTAGCTGAGAAGTTCTACTCTTGAGAGTAGAATGGTCAGTCATTAAGGGATTAGGAAGAAGGCCTGGATTCTTAGCAATATACAAATTTAATTACTACCTTATCTTTCTTCTTCTAAACTTATGAGAATCCCCTACACATTCCTTTTCTAGCTTCTTATCCTGCTTTTGATCCTCAAGGCACTAGAATAAGGTTTTCCCTCTTATTCCAATGAAACTGCTCTCAATAAGATTCTGAGTCCTAAATTATTAAATCCAAAGGGCAGTTTTCTGTTTTTATCTTACTCTGCAAGTTCTGCCATCATTGATGAATTCTTTCAATTTTTTTTCTTTTTCTCCATTTACTGCTTTGTTTTTGCTTTTTATGGGTAGGGGGCAATTCTGTGGCTTTTCTTACTCTCATTTCATTCTTTTTGTCTTCATGGATTTCTCTTCCTTCTTCATTTAAATTCTGAGTTAAGTACTAATGCTGAAATATTTGCATAGCAATCTCACTCATTCTTGTGGTTTAAGAACTCTGGAATGTAATGTTCTCCCTGATTCTGAAATCCTTTCAACATCTTCAAACTTAAAACTTACGTTTCTCCCCTCAAAATCTACACCTGTTTTTATCCCTTATTACATTTGATTTTTAGATACGTGCTGCTGAAGTGAACTCCATATTATGTTTGAATGTCCTCACCATCTACTTATTATCCAAGTCAGAAACTGGGAGATGACTTCTCTTACTTTCCTCAAATATCCCTCCTAGTTGTCAACATACTGAATTGGAAGGCATATCTGGTATATGTCTCCAGCTGCAAGCTGGCCAGCCAGATTAGATGGAACAGAGCTCCACATATCTCAGCAGAATCCCAGGCTTCAAAGAAACTTCCTCTGATATCACGGATAAGAAGGAGAGTGGTGGGAGCATTAGAACTCCTCTATTCTGTGATTTCCAAGTGGAGAACTGGTATCTTACCTGCCAATAAAAGGCAATGTAGAGATGTGGGCAATCCAAAGGCAGGGTAAAACGTAAGTGTGGTTACCAAATCTATCCTTACATTCAACATTACAGGTGGGTAAAAGATCACACATAGAAGGAAGTAAATCAGAATAGCACACTGGGAGTGTAATTAGGCAAAGAGAAGCATTTGAAGTGGTAGGATCAACAATGAGAAAACCGAAGAACAGGGGAAGAGACACAATGATACAATGGGGTAATTTTGGAAATATCCTCTAATTCTGAGCATCTGCTGTGATCATAGTTCTGCATTCACTTATTTATTCCATATAATTTGCTGAGTGTCAACTATGTAATGTTATATGTTAGGGATAAGACAATGAACAAGATAATTACTGCCCTATCCTCAAGGTTTATGACCTATTAGTATATAATAACAAAAGGTATAAGGAAACACAACTGCTATAACTGAGGTATGTATTAAGCATTATGATAATCAGATGGGTGAAAAGAAATCAGGGGTTTTTACATTATCAGGCAACGTAGAAACAACAGAAATAATATATTTTCCTCCAAAAAATTATATTCTAATAAGACTAGTTCACAAAAACGTACACTTCAAATTCAGGCTCTTTCTCTCAGGCAGGAAAGAAGAAATGAGTATGGACTATTACCAAAGTCTTGGGCTATAGCAAAAAGGACACCATTGCTTTTGGATACTCTCTGCTATAGCCAGTCAGTGGAGTAAGGGAGATATGATCTCACACCACAAAGGAATTGAGCATCATCACAACCTCCTCTGTTCTCATTATAAGGAAGTTCTGAAATTTAATTCTCTTGTCTCAGGGTAAAGGTTGGAGCTATCTTGATTTTCACACTGTGAGAAGTAGTTCTGATCCAGAGAAGATCTGATTATGATTTTCTGGAATGGGTGGCTACTCCAGTCTTCCTGATCAACGTACAACAAAGAACGTACTAGGAACTCCACTGTCCTCAGGGTCATCAACTCAGCAAGTCTTCAAATTTTGGAGTTGAAAGGGCAAGAGAAAACAAATCAGGGAGATGGGGCAAAAAACCCCAAAAGGACTTCTGTATATTCAGGTGGGTTCCTTTCCCACACCTGGGGCAAGTTAAATCTTCCAGTGTATCCGACTTTGCATCATGTGCTACAGTTTCATTCTCTATTACCATTCTTACCACTACTCTGAATGAGTTCCAGTTCTTCTTTATTCTTTTAAAAGTATTATGCCAAGAAACTTAAAGATTCCAAGAATACTATCACCTCCCACAGTCTAGATAATCAAAGTTAATGCAAACTAGGATTTCAGCTGTTTCAAGGCTACATCACACTAATTCATACTGAGCTATTATTAAACCCCTTCTAACAGTTTCACATATTTTAGGTAGCCAAGGACTTTCTTTCCTTTCCTTTCCTTCCCTCCATCTTTCATTCCCCCGTGCCTGCCCTTTGGTGCTGGGGATAGAATGCAGGGCCCTTGTGTATGTGGAGTACTCACACTTCCACTGAACTCTATCCCCAGACCTTGAGCCTCCATTTCTTTTTCCTTCTTTCTTTTTCCTTTTCTTTTGTGGTTGGGGGGTGGTATTGGGGATTCAATCCAGAATTGTTTCACTACTGAGTTACATCCCAAGTCCTTTTTGATACAGGGTCTCACTAAGTTGCTGAGGCTGGCTGAGAACTTGCAATCTTTCTGCATCAGCCTCCTGAGTCACTGGGATTACCAGAATGTGCCACCATACCATGGAGTCAGGCCACTTTCTATTCTGACTCCTACTTCAATTTCAGTTAGTTTGGATATCTATTAAAGTCCATCTTTTTATATTTAGTCTATCTCTTCCACCTAATTTTCACATGCCATTACAGCAGTAAGCAACAAATTAGTATTTAGAATCCTTCTAAATTGCTATATTAAAATGCATATAAACTTAATGTTTTAAACAAACTTTTGGATTTAAATGTCACCCCACTTACCAATTATACATTCTCTGCAAAATATTTTAAATTCTAGCAGAAATATTTCTTTATAGTTATGAAGACAAGGTCAGATAATTCTTCTAAAGGCAGGAGACACTTTAAAAATATATAATAAAAACTCTAGCTACATCAAAGTTAAATAATTGCTAAAAGTCTCACCATCTCTAAAGAAAACAAAAGAAATAAAGTGGAAGATTGTTTCAACAGAGTAATGTCAATCGGATGGTATGACTATACTAAATGCAACATAAGGTCCTCAAATATTTTGTAAAGCAATGATTATCAAACTTTAGTATGAGTTAGAACCACTAGGAGGAGTTGCTGAAACACAAATTATTCAGCCCTGTTCTTGGGGTTTCGAATTTAGTAGGTCTGGTCCTAGGTAGGGTCCAAGAATTTGCATTTTTTAACAAGTTTCAGATAGCGCTGATTCTCCTGGCAGAGATAATATGACCAGTCTAAAGAAAAATAACTAAGTGTAGTCTAATTAACTTCCACACTGAATAATGATTTGTTCTTCACCAGATGTATACTGAGACTCCAGAGAGTAAACATGAGTAAGTGCCATTTATAATCCCAGATACTAACAGATAAAAGGCTCTGAAATTAATAGATTGTTTTTTTCTATCTTTTTAAAGGAAATATTAATGAGAAAATACTTCCTAACCTAAGTATGGAAAAATATCCAGAAAAATTACTCAAGTTTCAGTCTATAAACTAACAGCATTAATAACAACTGCCAGCTAATATTTAGGAAAATTTTTGAAATTGAGTCCTATTCTGAGTCACATGCAGACATGCACATCCTGCATGCATCTAATCCTCATAATAAGCCTAAAAGGTAGGGATTATTTCCCTATTAAAGATGAGAAAACTAAGGTAAAATAAATTTAATATTATGTCCAAGATTGAACAATAAAAACAGCACAGCTTAGATTTGAATCAAGGTACTCTGGTTGCAGAACAAAAAATAGTCTGCCTTAATTTTTTTTTTTAATTTTACCTAATATTACCAAAACTAACAACTCTTAACCTAGACCTTAGAAATCTGAGTATGAAGAAGTATCCTACAAATTATTGTATTTTATGTTTTTATTACTCTTCAAGGATGCATGTAAATTAAATAAATTCAAAATTCAGAACAGTAATCCAATGTTCCTACTTTATGTATACTTCTAATATGATACATGTTTATCATACTGTAGTAGTTATAACATTTACATGCCTGTGGTATACTAATAATCTTTGATAAGACTTAAAACTGAATATATATTTGGAGAAAACACTGGACTCTAAAAATGAAGAAATAATTTTTTGTGAGTAATTATGCTCAAAAGCCTCTCCTAGAAAGATATGTGACTATATTTTTTTAATTGTACATCAGTCCTAACCTGTGCTGTCTAGATTCTTAGAAAATTAGCCCCACCTTGTGGCTAATGGCAATATTTCACAGTCAGGCTTTTAAGAACAGTCCAAATTTTGAAACGGTGAAGAGATGGGTGATATATTACCTTGACTGATAAAAACTAAGCCATTTATTTATTTATTTTTTAGTGTTCTATTATTTTTTAATTATTTATAATTTTTTTATTTTTTACAGACTACATTTTGATTCATTGTACACAAATGGGTACATCATTTCATTTCTATGGTTGTATAGCTGGCATTGATAAGGAAACACTTTTACACACTGCTACTGGTTGTATAAAATGGGTCATCATTTTCTGAGAGGAAATTTGTAACACCAAAGTTATAAATACTATTCTATTCAAAATTTCACTTGTAGAAATTTATTCTGTAGAGGTAATGCATAAGCTAATAAACATAATATAGAATATTTACTGCAGCATTTTTCTTGGTAATAGAAAAATAGAAACAGTGTAAATGCCAATGTGGATTCAGCAAATACTACATAATCATAACCATAATGGCAGCTAATGATTATCCCAAGTGTTTAACATGCACTAAGCATTATTCTTAAGTCTGACTTCACAGCTCTGATATCGACCACTATTCTACACCACTTCTCAGAATGAGGTATATATCCTTGCATAAAAGAATGTGCATTATACATAATTACATGAAAAGACTCAAGCTCAAAAGAACTATACAATATTACTCCATTAAAAAATAAAAATTTGTAAATGTATAGAAAAAAACTTAAAAGACTAACAATCAAACCATAAACAATGATTACCTCTAAGGACTCAGATGAGTACGAGAAGATTTTTTATTTATATACTTTTGTACTTGAATGTCTCACATTAAATACTCATCAGAATCATATTTTTTTAAAAATCAGACAATTTAAAAAAATAAGCTGAGTCTTTAAAATAACTTTAAAAAAGTTTTTTTTTTAAGATTTTTTTTTTTTTTTTTTTTTTTTTTTTTTGAGAATAGGGTCTCATTATATTTCCAAGGCTAGCTAGCCTCAAACTCCTAGATTCAACCAACCTTTTTGCCTCAGCCTGCCCAGTAGTGGGGACTATAGGTGCTCACCACAGAAAATGTTTTTAAAAGCAAGAAGGGGTAAATTGAAGCTAATTGCACAGTCAATGAAATTATATAAAATGGTCATTTGGGACAAAACTCACTCACACACACACACACACACGCGCGCGCGCGCAAATTTGTTAAAAGCCAAAAAAATGAAGCACATTCAAGGTGATGTGTTTGGTAATTTCTTGGTAAAGATGGCAGATTGAACATGCATATGTAATACTGATCTCCTCAAACTCCACTAAAAGATAGAAGAAATAATTTTTAAAAGTATAAACTCCTGTCTGGCATGGTGGTGATCTCGAGTTCAAAGCCAGCCTCAGCAACTCAGTGAGTCCCTAAGCAACTCAAGGAGACATTGTCTCTAAATAAAATACGAGGGCCGAGAATGTGGCTCAATGGTTAAGGCCCCTGGGTTGAATCCCTGGTACCCCTCTACTCAAAAATTAAAAAAAAAAAAAAAAAAAAAAAATATATATATATATATATATATATGTAAAATCCCAGCAATGGGGAAAAGGGGAGACAACAGAAAAGAATTTTGGAAGATGAAAATAGATGGACAAGTGGTAAGTAACTTAGCAGGCTTCAGAAAATCGAATCCTAAAGCAGAATTGGGTAAAGCTGAGAACCACCCTGGTAAGGGCTCAGCAATTTCACATAGTAGTAAAAACTAACCACTTACTAAAGAACAGATTATCCACAAGGAACTGCCGAGAATGCAGATGCAGATAAATATCTATTACTGTACTGGAAAACATGAACCCAAGATAGGAATCCTCTAGAATAAACTCTTTGTAGCTAGCCCCTCTTTGGGGAAGAGTCCATACTTGCATCATCCTAAAACAGGGGCCCAAAAAGTGACTACAGCTCAATTTTCACTTTTAATTTAATCCAATTTACAACTCTCTCTGATAAAATGTGGATTATATAAGTTAATTACAAAAACATTTATTTAGTGTTTACTTTTTCAGACACTGTACTGAAGAACAAGATTACCAAAGGACTTCTAAAAGGGAAGCTAACAGCAATTTAGAGAGACCCTGTCTTCAAAATAAAAACTAAAAAAGGTGGGGATGTTGCTCAGTGGTTAAGTGACTCTGGGTTTAATACCTGGTACAAAAGAAAAAAAAAAAAGAAAAAAAGGAAAAGAAAGAAAGACAAATATATGAGTAGATAACTACAATATAAGGTGACCAATGCAGTGACATGTTCAAGAATAAATATGCTCTAAAAACATGGAGGACAGTCACTCAGCGTAGCTCAGAAAAAAGGGAAGAAAGTCAAAAGTTATGCTAGATGAGAGGATACCTGAACTAGGTCTTAAAGGATGAGAATTTAATCAGTTAAAGTACAGGAAAGAAATATTCAAGACAAAAAACAAATAGTAGCAGCAAAGGGTTAGAGCATGAAACAGTTTGCTGAATGGTTTCTAAATTGTTATTAGAATACAAAGTGTAGAGACATGATGGGTGGAAAGGAAGGACAATGATATAGAGGCAGATTTCACAGGGACTAGTATGACATGCAAAAATTCTTTAACTTTATCTTGTATGTCATTGGCAAACCACTGTTAAACAGAAGAATGACACAGAATCACACTTTACATAAATCACTCTGGCAATATTACAGTGGAACAATCTGAGAGGGAGTGGAGGTGGGGTGACCAGTTAGGAGGCTACTACAATAGTTCAGGCAGGAAATAATGAGGTCCTGAACTAACAAGTAACCTTCTAACAAGTAACCATCTAACAAAACCCCCTGTGCTGTTAAACCAATGATCTAAGATGATTACAATGTAGCAGAACAAAAAATGAATGCATCCATCCATACATACACAGATGTGTGTATATATATATACATATATACACATGAACATATAAGTAACACATATCATACATATTTAAATATTTTTGCCACCATTACATAGAATTAGATTGTCTTTTTCTGCCTTAATAAAAAAGGACAAAGATTAGAAAACAAAAAGAGAAATGGAAGCTAAAATTCAAAGCATTCTGCATTTTATTTCTCTCAGAACTAGCAATTTATTGTTATCTAATAATACATTATTTTAGTGAAAATTTAGATTTAAGAAGAAGAAAATTATTTAGAAAAGAAAAAAAAGGCAAAAAAAAGAAAATTATTTTGAACATATCCTACCTAAAAGCATCAAAAATCAAAAAACATTCAGATTTTTCAAAATAGTTTTGAATATATTAATGAGGAAAATCTAGAAAACTAGTTTCCATAAATGAAAAGCAACAAAATTATTTAGTAAAGAAAATATTATGGTCTAAAGATACAAAATTTCAGTAAGATAGGAGGAATAAGTTCTAAATACCTATTGTACAACATGGTAACTATCAATTAATAACAATGTAGTATATTCTTGAAGATCACTAATAAGAGTGGATTTTGAGTATTATCACCAAAAAATAAGTTAGGTAATACATATATTAATATGTTTAATTGAGCCATTTCACAATATATATGTATTTCAAAACCTTATGCTATACACAATAGTTTTTGTTAATGAAAACACATTTTTAAAAAATAGCATGATGTTATTCTTAACAATTTATTGTGAGTCTATCTTGCCATATGTGACATTTAATATATATATAAGCCTTGGTGAGCTAGAACAATTACACTCTTTTCATATGAGAAAACTAAAGCTTGGGCAAATTCACTTACCTAATAACTAAGATTTAATGTCTATCTGCCTTTAAATGCCTTATTTAAAGTCATTCATAGCTATATGTAAATTAAACTATGTAAATCTAAGAACATTTTTATTTCACTATGTAGCACTTCAAATCAGAAAGTTAAGCTTAGATAAGGCAATGGAACTATGACTTTGGAGTCAAAGAGATCTGGGTTTAAATCTACACTTTACTCCTTACTAGCTGAGGGAATTTGAGTAAATTATATAACTTCTTTGAGCTTCAACATGTATAAAACAGCTTAACAAAGCTTCACAGAATTCTTGAAAGATGGCAAAGTGATCATCCCAGGTAAGCAGTAGTAGGTAATGATATTATTCACAACTAAAGCATAATAAAATTATATGCCACCTTAAAAATCAAAGTTAAAAAAATTAAAATAGAACATTCTTTCCCTGCTATGAATGTTTCCTTAGTCATAACAATTACATGTGCACTTTTTATACCATAAGGTCGGCAAGATTATCCTGACCCTTTCCCTACTGACTCATAAGAATATACAGTCAATTAATTTGAGCGCATATTACCTAGTTTGCAGTTAATGTGCCACAGGGAACCCACGTTTCTCTCCTTTATTAGGAAGAAGCTGGCCAGGAAATTATAATGCTCAACCTCTTCCTCTATTCACACATACCATTATAGTTTCTAAACCCCCACCAGAGAATTTCCACATTTAGACCCTAAGCTTCCTTAGCTGTTCTGGTCCCTACATTGCTTCTTTAAATCTCATTGTTGGAGAAAGTTGGGTGAAGAAGAGGATAATCAGTGTTTGCCACCTCATACACGAACCTGGTTGGGGAATTAATTTTTCTGGGTTATTTGTGATATTTGTGTCTTGATTCTCACCTCCTCAAACTCTACCAATTTCTTTAATGTTCGACCACATTGAGGAATAATACTTAGGCATCTACAACTATTTTACTTCATAAAGAAAAACCTGCTTTATACAACTAAATAAATTCTTATCAAAATGCAAGCATTAGGTTATTTCAAATTTTTGAAAAATTCAAATAACTGCTTTAATGTTACTTATAATATTCAACAGCATATAACTTAGTAAAATTAAAGTATCATAAAGAATTAAACAATAAATCCACAGTAGTTAAATTACTGCTGAGATTCCAGATAATGCTATATCAATATTACTATATAGCTATTAATCTATATCATAAAAATGTAGAAACACACTAGAAACATTACCTTGGTGTTCCTCTAAATCCATATCAAGTTGTCTAATTTCTTCAGTAAACTGATTTGTTTTTTCTTTTATATCTGTTAACCTGTTGAAAATATTATTTAATAAATTTATGAAGATAATAAGATGCTCAGTAAAAACAATGATGTTAGGACACTTTTCTAGGTTGCATAATATCTAGAAATAATGTGCCCTATTCTGAGGACAATACTACAAGCATAAAGAGAAAATATTTTCTAGACCTGTTTTCATGATTCTTATTTGGAGCATAAGTGTATTCTGAAAATATTAGGTTACAAGGCTACAACAGTAAACTGTTCCTTTTAAGCTTTGCTTGCCTATTAAGAAAGTGGGAAATATTTAGCAACCTTCTTTTTGTAGGACTGTATAAACTAAACTATGTTGGCACCCAGAAAAAGAATATCTACTCCTCATCAAAGATTATACAGGTCAAAATCTTGACCAAAAGCAGTTATATTTACTACAAAGCAAGATAATGTCACACTAGAATTAGAACAGTCATACCCATCAATGGACTGGAACTCTGAGTCCAGAAATAAGACCACATATGTGTTTACAGTCAAATGATTTTGAAATGGGGTGCAAAGAAAAATAAATAGGGAAACAATGGTATTTTCAACAAATAGTGCTGGGATAACTGAATATGCACAAAAGAATAAAATGGGACTTCTACCTCATATTATATATAATAATTAACCCAAAACAGATCACAAAGATTTAAATATAAGAGTTAAACTATAAAACTCTTAGAAGAAAGCTTAGGCACAAATCTTTGTGACCTTGAGTTCGTTTCTCAGATATGACACCAAGGGCTGGGGATGTAGCTCAGTGGTAGAGTGCTTGCTTAGCATATTTAAGGCCGTGGGTCTGATTTCTAGTCACACACACACACACACACACACCCTCTAAAAACTTAAGCAATAAGAGAAAAAACAGGTAAGCTGACATTATCAAAAGTGAAAACTTCTGTGTTTCCAAGGACATAAACAAAGGAGTAAAATGATAACCCACAGAATGAGAGAAAAATTTTGCAAAGCATACATCTGATAATGGTCTTGTATTTAGAATACAAAGAACTCTTATAAATGTAATAATAATAAAAAACCCATTTTAAAAACAGGCAAAGAAGTTCAATAAACATTTCTCCAAAGAAGATATGCACATGGTCAGTGCACACATGAAAAGAAGCTAACACCCATTAGCCATCAGGGCAATGCAAATAAAAACCATAACAAGACACCACTTAACATCAATTAGGATGACTAGAATAAAAAAAAAGACAGAAAATACAAAGTATTGGTAAGGATGCAGAGATACTGGAATACTCATAAGCTGCAGCTAGAAATGCAAAATGGCATAGTTGCAGGAGATCCCAAGCTTTTGTCTTTTGTAATCATTTGATCTTAATGGGACTCTAACTCATCCTGTTAAAGAGAATTAGCATATGAACCAGCAATTCTATTTCTGGATATACAACAAAGAGAAGAAACATGTATGTTCACACAAAAACTAGCACATCTACTACATCATGTACAGCCAGAAAAATGAGAAATTATACTCCATTGTATATGATGTATCAAAGTGCATTCTACTTCATGTATAACTGATTAAAAAATTTAAAACCAAAGAAAGCATAATAAAAATAAACTTTAAAAACTAGCATATAAATGTTAATACCAACATGAGTCATAATAGCCAAAAAATGGAAACAAACATCCATCACCTGATGAATGTATAAATAAATTATGGTATATGCATACAATGGAATATTATTTTAAAATAAAAAGAAATGAAATACTGAAACATGCTACAACAGAGATTAATCCTGAAAACATATGTTAAGTCAATGGATCCAGGCACATAAGACCATATACATATGATTTCTCTTTTATGCAATGTCCAGGATAGGCAAATCTGTAGAGACAAAAAGGAGATTACTGGATCTAGAGCTGGGAGAGGTGCAAGGGAGGTAATGGATAAAAGCTGTGGGGTTTACTGGGGTGACTGAACAGACTGGGGGTTCAACTCCGTAAATATACTAAAAAGTTCTAAATTTATACTTTAAATATGTGAAATACATGAGCTATATCTTAATATAGCTGTGTTTTTAAAAAAGCACTTATACTATTCAATGACTCTAAATTAAACTCAAGTATTCAAAGCTATAAAAATGAAACCTGCATCTTAGTATCCTCAATGTGAACAACATGAAGAATACCTGTAACAATATGCACTATCGTACTTTTAAAATGTAATTTAGGAGATGAGAAACAAATATAAAATGTACTTACTGTCTCTCCATGCTGGCTATTTCCTGATTATCTTCTTTAACCTATATAAGCATAAAAAGAAAATAGCATTTAAAGAATAACTTATTATTAGATTATCTTAAGGAGAATTTCCCTCTAGAGTATGTTGTAGTAAAATGTCAAATCTAGTCTTGAAACCTAATATTTGGAATTCTACCTTGGAAGGTAAATAGACCATCACTAAGGAATTATTCAGATTCCATCCTGAATAAAAACTGATATACACACATATATCCACAAGGCACCATCAGAATAACACATTTTCAGACCAGAACCAGTTAGGTAATATAAGCATCTAGAATTTGAGACCCTCCTATACCCTAGGGTAATGGGTTGCCAGAATTTTTACAAGCCCTATTAAAACTGAATTTCAGATAACAATGAATAACTTTTAGGATATGTGTGTAAATGTAATATTTAGAATATCCTTATCTCATATATATCTTTTCCCATATATATCTACCTATCTAGATATAGATAAATGAATTTTAGATGACTTTTATGAAATTCAAATTAACTAGCCATCCAGTATTTTATTTGGCAATCCTAGTCCAAGATTACTCTCTTCTCCAGTGATTCTGTTGACTTCTTCCTAAGGAACTTCAGGAGTTCTAGAATCATACATTTCTTGAATGATTCTAACATTTAAATAGTCCCTAAATTGTTTCAAAAGATTATAAAAAACTCACTGGGTTCCAAACCCACTGGGCTCAATCCTAGACTACAAAGGAGTTCCTGATTAGAGCTGTGCCCAAATATATACTCAAGTCTCCTAAGGACCCTAGAGTTGGGGTATCTCAAGATAAACATACTAATTATGACTTATAACTAAAGTCAGTCTTGTGGTACAAAGGAAGCTACAAATACACATAATATGATTCTGTGAAATATAATTTCCTAAGACATCTTAATTCTATCTCCTTCATGGAGGCACTGATACTAACAACTACCAAAAGTCATTAGACTTGGGATATTTCATTTTCTAAAAAATGACTAAAAAAATTTTCTAAAAGCTGACTAAAACAAATAATGGAACATATCTTCAATAAGATTATATAACTATTTAATCATCAATAAAGCAGAGTTTTGAGGTTTCCTAGAAAGGATCCAAAACATGAAATGGCAAAATGTGCAAAAAGACCATATAAAAGAAGGATTTAGCCAAAAAAACCCAAAACAAAACAAAACGGTCCATGTGAGAATGTGATTTTTTTCCTAAATTTTCTTGATCAAGTATTTCATATTTAAGTAAAGTTAACTTTTTTAAGAATTTCAGCTTTTTAAAATAAACTTTATTTAGTTTTGTATGTGGTGCTGACGATAGAACCTAGTACCAAATGCATACTAGGCAAGCACTCCACCACTGAACCACATCCCAGCCCGAAGTTAACTTTTCACTATTGTTTTTACACAATAAATTGTTCATGTCCCTAAGTAAAGCAAATCAACACAAATTTAATAAAATCCAAAATTAAGTATATTTATTTAAGTTAAATTAAGTATATTTATTTAAATTAAATATATTTAATTTTTCCTACCTGCTTAAGTAATCTCTCTCTCTCTTCCATTGGAGATCCCATGCTTTTGTCTTCTGCCATCATTTGATCTCGATGGGACTCTAACTCATAAAGTTTTTCATGTAGCAATACAGCCTCCTGTTTTACCTGGGAATGTGCTATTTCCTAAGGAAAACAAAAGGGGAAATTTAATTAAGGTCTTTATGGATTTAGATGATGTCATTAAGGCCTAATCTGACATAACTGGTGTCCTTATCAGAGAAGAGACCAGGGACACACAGTGAGAATGCCATGTGATAGCACAGGCAGACCGAAGTGAGGCAGCTGCAAGTCAAAGAATGCCAATGACCGATGTCCACCACTAATAGCTATGACAAAGCAAGGAAGGATTCTACCCAATTTCACAGGGAATATATCTCTGAAAACCCCTTGATTTCAGACTTCTAGCTTCCAGACTGTGAGAAAAAAAATTGTTGCTTTAGGCCACCCAGTTTGTGACTCTTTGTTATGGCAGCACTAAAATATTAATACATGAAAATAGAATAGTTATTATCACTACTATTCTACTGCTCACAATGGGAAAGTAAGGATGTTGATAAAATTGTTATAACAAAAAGAATTAGGAATAATGGCAGTGTTATGGTTTGGAGGTGAGGTGTCCCCCAAAAGCTCACATGTGAGATACTGCAACAAGGTTCAGAGTTGAAATGGTACGGTCCATGAGAATCTTTACCCAATCAGTGATTTAGTCCCATGATAGGGATTAACTGAGTGGTAATTGAAGAGGTAGGGTGTGGCTGGAGGAGGTGGGAACTGGGGCATGGCTTTGGGTATATATTTTGTAACTGGAGAATGAAGTCTCTCTCTCTGTTTCCTGATGAAGTGAGCTGCTTCCCTCTGCCACACTCTTCCACCATGAGTTCAGCCTCACCTCAAGTCCCAGGGAATGGAGCCAGCCTTCTATGGACTAAGACCTCTAAAACTGTGAGCCCTCAAATAACTTTTTCCTCCTCTATAGTTGTTCCAGCTGGGTCCTTTAGTCATAGCGGCAAAAAAGCTGACTAAAACAGGTAGTAATAGTGATGATTAATTGAATCTATTATTTCTTGAGCATTTGTTCTGTGCCAGGCACTGTACTCCATGTACTTTATATGCTATCTCTAATAATGAAGCATTGTTCTATGAGATAGAGTTATTACTATCATCTCCATTTTATAGACGAAGAAGCTGGGGATATAAGGTTTAAATAATTTTCCAAGTTAACAGAGATACAAGTGATAATAACGATATTTGAAGCCAAGCCCACAGCATAAACACAGTCTTTTTTTTCCCCCTCCTTCATTTATTTATATTTTCTGGTGCTAGAGATCAAACCAAGGGCACCAAGGCCTGGCATATGCTAGACAAGTGCCTCACCACTAAGCAGCACTCCTAGCCTCATGACCAAATTCTTAAAGAGGGAACACCTCTTTTTTGAAAGTAGAAGAAATCTTTAAAAAGGAAAACATAGGCAAGGGAAATATATGAAAGTCCATAACAATGGGTTATATATACATATATGCAGTTTAAGAAATAGATTAGTTTCAGAAAGAGAAAAAAAAGGTATGATAATAAAACACAGAAGAAAGGCAGGTATTTTGAGCTATCATTTTTCATAGTATCTCCTTTTTCCTTTTGCCTAATACCACAGACTTGTTCAAACTCTATGTTGCTGAAGCTTATTTTGATCCTTTACTTGTTCTTTTAATTCTCCTGTGAACTAAGAATGACAATACAGAGTAGTGAACAAAAACTAGATATTAAATAAACACTAGTCAATTGACAGCTATATGAAATGTTTAATTGGACAACAAATCCAGAGTAAATAAATAAAAATAAAAGGAATCTGGTAGGAGTTAAGTTGAAACAGTGACCTGTGTTTTCTTGATATGAGAATATGGTAAATGTTTCAAAACTTATTTTAGGCATGTATTACAAGGCCAAAGAATAGTGGCACCAATTTAAAAAAAGAAAAACAACTAAACCAAGTTTAGAGGTCTTGCTTTTTTCTATGGAAATTAAATTTGTCAAGTGAAATGAGACTTTATTCTCCAATCCACTTCAAAAGACAAGGAGAAAGTCTGCATGCCAGCTGCATTAATATTAATTATTCCTTGAAGCATATTTCCATTACCACAGAAATCCAAGGAAAATATTATATGTACCTAAAGGTGGACAACCACACATAAAAATCAACTTGCTATTTTTAAACAACTTTTAAAAAGCACATTCTAAAAAGAATTATAAATTACGCATGCTTATTTCTTTTACTAGGGAGATGACAAACTACAACTTGTTTAACTACAACTGTTACTAATCCTATTACCATATCTATCTTAGTCTGTAAAGGCAAGCAAAACAGTACACCAAACTGAACTTTGAGGTACAGACAGTAAATATACTGAAGTGCCACAGATAAGAAAAAGTAATTCACAGAAAAAAAAAATTCCATCAGCTAACAAATCTATAAACAGATACTCATTTTTTTGCACAAATAAATGAAAATTAAAACAAGGTAGTAGTCAGGTATAATGATGCCCACCTGTACTCTCAAGTTCTAGGAAGGCTGAAGTGCAAGGACTGTTGGAGCCCAAAAGTTTAAGACCAATTTGGGCAACACAGCAAGACCTCATCTTAAGAAAAGAAACAAACAAAAAACCAGACTAATAAATTGGAAAAGTTGTATAATCCCTGCTGTTAAAAAGTGCAGGGGAAAATAAACACTCATATAAGTTACTCAAGAAGTAAAATTTGAAACAATGTTTTGGGAAGCAATTTGGCAGTCTCCCAACATTTCAGAAGTATATACTTTCCAGCTCAATGTTAGAAATTAATCTTATGATACATAACTTTGCATAACATATGTTTTCACTGGAGCATCATTTAGGATTCCAGAAAATGACAACCAACCTATTCATCTACAACACTGTTATAATCATACAATATAATACAATGCATTTGAATCAAGGGGATCTCTAAAATGATACAAAATAGACATTCCATAGATGATGTTGGGCTGAGGGTATAGTTTATGTGGTTCTGGGTTCAGTCTCAGCACAACAAAAGTAAAAAAATGATGATGTTAAGGTGAAAAAATAAAAAGGTACAGATAACATATGAGCATTTCAGGTATGAATCCCATTTGAAGTTTTCCACAACTTTAAAACCAAGGCAGAATTACAGGATTGTTGTGAAGATTAAATGACCTTGCTAGTAATATGTTTAAGAGCTCAAAAATAATAGAGGAAGCACTCAATAAACATCAGAGTAGTTCTGTCTAAAGAGAGGGACAAGAAAAAGACATTTTTACTTTCATCTTTTTTGATTTTTTGAAATCATAAATGTGTTTTGTTTTGTGAATTGAAAATTGCCTTAAATAAACAAGAAAACACAAGCTTTTACATCCTTAAAGGAATTTACTAATCCCTCTTCCTCTCCATTTGGTTTTAAGTCTCTTGTGCAAATATTTAACTTACTATTAGATTTTTGCATGCCCCAGTAGAATAGAATGATTTGTTTTGTATATGATAGGTATTCAATAGATAAATCTAATTTTTTATCCATCTAAAATCTTTGTGGTCTACAATGGGAAGAAAAATTACTGAACTCCTGTTAGTAAACTGCTAAATAAATATGTACACATACTTAATAAGTTCCATTAATAATCAGCTGAATTATCTTTTGTAACTGAGTGATATAAGTACCCCTTTTGATTTTATACTTACAGTTTCTAGGCTCTCTTTTTTCATGTTCAGTGAATCTAGTTGTTGCTGAAGTGTATCTAATTCCTAAGAAGGAGGAAGAAAAGTGAATATAAATTACAGTAAGAATGATTTGTTTCTCCATTTCATTTCAAATGTATAAAGTAAATTTTGTAAATACCTTCAATTGGTATCGTGCACATTGACTAGAATTTGTTAACAGTTCAATATTTCTATTTTTACTGATTCCTTTAAAAACGTTGCCATATACCTTCAAAAAAATTTGAAGCTTGTTAAATATAGCTAGACCTTTTCACAATGAATCATTATGGCATTCTGATAATTTGAAATACCAGAAGCTTTAAAATTATTGATGTTATTCTTAAAACTAGGATTTTTAATTTGATATTCAACCATAATTTTTTTAAAATCTTTTGCTCAATTTCTTTTAGGGCCAAGACCTACCTACATGCACACACACAGAGAAACGTGATTCACTCCTAGGGGTAAGGTCCTTGTTATGGTTTGGATGTGAGGTGTCCCCCAAAAGCTCACATGCGAGACAATGCAACAAGGTTCAGAAGAGAAATGATTGGGTTGTGAGAATCAATTAATCAGTGAATTAATCCCCTGATAGGGATTAACTGAGTGGTAACTGAAATGGTAGGGTGTGGCTGGAAGTGGGAATTGGCGGTGTGGCTTTGGGATATATAAATCTTGTATCTGGAGAGTGGAGTCTTTCTCAGCTTCCTGTAACCATGTCAACTGCTTCCCTTTGCCACACTCTTCTGCCATGATGTCCTGAGACACCATGAGCCCCAAGGAATGGAGTCTGCTATCTATGGATTGAGACCTCTGAAATCGTGAGCCCTCAAATAAACCTTTTCTCCTCTGTAATTGTGCTGGTCAGGTCCTTTAGTCACAGCAGCAAAAAAGCTTACTAAAACAATCCTTAAACTGATTATTCATTTATATAACCCTCAGAAAAAATTAGATATACCTTGGTTTTAACAAGTTATTTGGTAAGTATTGTATCATTTCTACAATATTCTTTCTTCAAAGCTTCATTGTACTTTATAAATGTTGTCTAAAATGAAAAGTTTAAACTAAAATGTCAGTGAAGGAAATATCCGAGAAACTAAAGTATAGTCACTATTGGCATTTATAGGGCCTAAGTCTTTGCTAATCTTTTAGTTAAGGATCAGCTAGGTATGAAAGGTACCATCATAACTGAACACTGGAAGGATTATCAATAACCCCTCAGCAGGTGCCCAAATTGCTACTTAACTAACATGTTGAGGGAACAATGGCCATCCAAATCAAGAACATAACATATAAAAGAGGTGTTGCTTATTAGGCAGGAAGAAAAAGAAAAGAAAGCTAATATCCATATGGCTCTTTTGGTTCATGAGGTCTTTTAAGGTTCTCATTAAAAGCCAATGAAAATTAAAGTGTTCTCATGTATCTGTATGATATGCAAAAATGAAGAATGCATAGAAGTGAACAAATAATAATTATATAATGTCAATTAGCAGAGGATTCTGTTAAAATGAATACTCCGATCACAGGTCTAGACAAGCTCTCAGGGAATGCTAATGCTGTTGATTTTCAGATCACATTTAGTAAGCAAGACTGATACATGCCTAGCACATTACAGTAATTAAAATTACCTGCAACAATTTCTCATTTGTGGTTTTCATTTCTATGTACTTGACTTGTTTATCAGGTGACATATTTCTAATAATGCCATCTGCTGCTTGTTTTTCTTGTTCAACTTCTTCTTCTACACTTCTAATTTGTTTTTCTTTCCTGAAACAAAAGCACACAATATTTCCCTTACTATATTGAGAAAAAACATCAAATAATTCCAGTTAGGTCTTAATGTAATAGAGTACCTCAAGATATTGAAATACAATGTGTGACTAAAAAGTTTTTATATTGGTACCCCAAAAAATCCCTATTTTTAAAGTACATAAAATTTGGCCTTCATCAACATAGGCTTATTTTACATCTTTCCTTTTCCACTCCCAAATCCTATTTCTATATTCTAAATTTTACTTCACTAAGAAAACACAGATTATCACAGAAGATCTTAAGTCCTTACACATGAGAGGATGCATTTACACTTCTTGTTGTCATACCCTCAAGACAAATATAAGATTGTTAAGTTTCAGAATCATGGTTTTCAAACATCCTTTAGCCACAGGAATTCTTTGAACAAATGAAATCTTGTATAGAAATCTGCCAAGTAAATCATATAAAGCAATGCAGCTCTGACTGAATTGGCAACTAGGGAGACCTCTAATACAATTTGATTTTTTAAAAAAGAAATCATAGCTTTAGATTTATAGTAAGCTTTACTTACCTGGGCATGTTGAGGGTGGTTATATGCCTTAGTTCCAGTTACTTGAGAGTCTGAGGCAGGAGGACTGATTAAGCCCAGAAGCCTCAGGCCACTAGCTCAATGGTAGAGTAACTGCCTAGCATGCTGGGTTTGATTGAGCTTCATGATAAACAAGCAAATGAATAACTATAATAGTATGCTTTACTGAAATTCCCTTTTACTTGCCAATTTAATTAAATAGGTATCTGATAAGTTATGGCTATATTTTAGCACTGTAATAATTTAATCTCCCTAGAAACATAACTGTTATGTAACAGTGAAGTTATGTAGAAGCAATAACCATCTTATCATATAATCACAAGAAAATACCAGTGTTGTGTGTCTTATATGTAAACTCAATTAATAGAGTATATAAAGTTTCTGGGAAAAAATAGGTGAGACAGAGCCTGTGTAAATACTTTAAAGATTTTCATATAAAAGCCTGATTTAATATACATTTTCAGTCTCGAGATCATACAGTTCTAATTTGGCTTCAAACTCTGAGTAATCTATCTCTATTTACTGTATTTTGCTCATGGATATCAACTACAGTCTTCACAATCACCAGTTAAGCCCAGTGGATGCACACATCCCCACACCTACTCTCCACTAGCATGAATAATCTAAACTCCAAAATTCCCCTACAAACATCATCTCAAAATAACCAAATAAAAGATGAATATAATGAGACAGATAACCAGGAATATTAATTTATTTTTTGTCTCTGTTGGATAGGCGGGGATGTCTTCCCCTCGAATTTCAATTACAACAAATGTGTTTGCTGTTATTACAATTTATATGGGTATGTGAGCTCAAACAACTTCTAAGCAGAAAATATCACCTGTTTCAATCTTTGTTTTATTGACTAAGGATACTAAAGTCCAAAGGTATCAATATTTTTGAACTAAATCATTCTAAACTTTGTGATTATTCTACTGTAGTAAGATGGGAACTAACTTTGTACAGTATTCCATTCTACAGACAGGAAATTATAGCAGAAGGAAGGTAACTGATTTTCTGAAGGTCATACAATGGCCAACTGACAGGTCTTTTGGTAGTTTGAGCACTTTGCTCCTGTTGTAACTTAGCAGTAAAACCACCAGTGAAGGTGTCATAAAAATGGGTAAACAGTAAAGTTGAAAGGAAATGGAATACAAACTAGTGTTATCCTTTTTCAGTTTGTACCTTTCTAAATACAAAATAACATTAGGATTAACAAGTTACTTTAGAAACAACATATATTTCAGAAACATGTGAATAACTTAGTCACAAAGTGAAATTGTCAATTTGTCAATATTTTGATAAATTTTTGAAAAGTAAGGAAACAAAGGTTAAGCAAACCACCTTCCTTGTTGCACCAACAAAGTCAAAGAAGACTTTAAGAAATTATTCTTCTAGTCAATCTTTTGCTAAGGAAGTTCAGCGTTTTTTTAATTACTTATTCACTGGGTACAAAGGTTAAAACAAAGTGAAATCATATGACATACTTTTTTCTAATGGTGTGAGCGCCTCTGCACCCAGCTCTAATGGTGTAGAAGAAACAGAATAAATTTCTTTAGCATACCAGTCTCAGAGACAAAGGGAAAAAGTAAAGGTAAGATCATGTATATTTATAGGTTTGGTTGTTGCTGAATTAAAAAAAAATTAAGTTTGTTAAATCTGTACAACAATCTCTGCCTTTAATAAAGAATGAAAGAGCAGAAAATGTGATTATATTTTCAATTGGTCTACCTCAGAAATAATACAAACCTGAAACATGACCAAGGAATCCTTCCCAAATAAAAGTATAATGCAATATAATTATTTTTCTATGAAGAAAAAAAGGTTAAATCTAGCCAAATTCATAAATTTTTTTATTTTGAAATATACTAGTAATGTAGCATTTAAATGAAGGTGTAAGATGAAAAGAATTGCTAAAAGAAATTGCTGAAGCTAGAAAATAATTATTATTTTTACTTAGTTTTTTTCCTCTTAAAATTTTCCATTTCAAGTTTTAAAATTTGCATAAACATACACAAAACCAAGAACAAAGATGAGTAATCTATAAAACTGTTAAGGACAGGAATGAAGTTAACTATCTATTATTACCATCTTACTCCAAATACACTGAATTCTGGCACAAATATTTAAAATAGGTAATGAGAAAACTATGTATGAATTTCATTCAATGTAAACAATTATAGCATCTGTTTATTTCATGGCATATAGTAATCATATCACTTACAAAACCCCTAAATTTGTACTTGAAACCTCATTAAGAATATGACTTCTTTTTTTAATAATTACCATTTCCTGTTTAAAGCGCTTTTTTATTTGAAGCATACTTTGTAGGCTACGTAAAAGTATTCTTAATCTTATAAAATAATTCAAAAAACTGATATTCCACTTGTTTTGTTTTTTACGAGTTCCTAAATAATCATTAAATTAAAACTCAAAATAACATTTGAAAATAAATTTCAAAATGAGAAGAAAAATTCCAAAAGAAGAAAAATACAAAATAATTGTTTTCTTTTTAAAACAACTCTTTGAAAGTATACACTGACTCGTGGACAATTTCTTCATAATCTTCTGACTTGCCACTCCGTAGAAATTATTTCTTAAAGGCAGCCAGCAATGCTGCCTTTCAGTGTCATGATGATCAATATTCACTCGATCTCTAAATTTTCCCCTCTCAAAAGGTACACAAATATGTGAAAAAACCCATGGACAATGTTGCTCAAACAGCGTATTTCACAACTTTAGATCTAAAAATTCTTTAGATTTATTTAATGCTTCCTTGTATAGAACCTTGAGCTGAGCATATGCTGTTTTTAAGTCTAAAATTTATCAAGAGAAAAGAAAATGTTTCCTTTTTCTTTATTTGCACTGGGGATTGAACCCATGGGTACTTTACCCTGCTACACCCACAGCTCTTTTGATTTTTTTTTATTTTGAGACAGGGTCTCGCTAAGTTGCTTAGGGCCTCCATAAATTGCTGAGGCTGGCCTCGAACTTGGAATTCTTCTGTCCCAAGTTGCTGGGATTACAGGTGTGTACCATTGTGCCCTGCGAAAACATTTCCAAGTCTTACAATCTTATTTTTTAGCACACTAGAAAAAACAATTATTATTAAATATATAATATAGACAGCAATTTCTATGTATGCTCACAGTTCTACCTTGCCTTCATTTTCTTCCTCACCTGCTTCTATTCTACTTCAAGTCCTTACTTAAATTCAGTTTCTTTGTAATCTATTTGCCTCCTTTAACCACCCCTTATCTATACATATCTGAAAAACTAAGTCCCTTACCTCTCCATTCCACCAAAAACATCAGAAAGAACTTTACCACACCACTGAGAAATACTGCAACAAGCTATTGAAGAGGCTGTGAAACTATCCCTAGAGATCATTAAACACATGTAAATTGTATGTTGTAAATGACTTAGGCATCCCCCTTTATGGGCAATGGTAAGGAATAGTGATAGCCTGAACTCATTTCTGGCTCTAAAAAGGGTTCTATTATGATCTATATCCAAGCTGCATCAAATCAAGGAGGCAGAATAGCTTTTTCTAACAAATTTAATTATGCAAAGAGAGAGTAGATGGGGAATAAAGTTAAACAGATCAATGAACTAAAGGCAAGGAGGATGCTGACTATAACAGACCAGCACTGAATTAATAAATTCCTATTGCTAATAAGACAACAGACTTTAGTAATTTAAAAAGAATCCTTTCATTCTGATTAGTTTTTCTACTTCCAACACTGATGAAGTAAACTTTCCTGGAAGCACCTTAATTAACTGTTACAAATGCTCTAAGAAGGTTCCAAAGACTAAATTTTAAAATACCCCTAATGGCAGGATGTATTCATATCCTTTTCAAAACAGAAAATTTGTATGCAGAAAGGAGTTCCAATGTCAACTTTGAGAAAACAGACAATGAGAAACATAAAGGTCATGAATAAAATGATTAAATGGAAAGTTAACCATTTAATAAAAATAGTTTTCTGCAATAAATGGCAATTTCTAGTAAAAATATCATGTGAAATGCAGTCATTAACATGACTCCTGCTCAAAATTTGGAAAAAATAAACAAATAAAAGGTAAAAAAGAGTATAAACTCACAAGGACACAAAGAACAGAAGGGTGCAATTAACAATAAAACTTAAAAACCAGAAAGTTAACAGATTAATAGAAATTGACTGAGAAAGTGAAATTTTCCTGAGTCAGCAAATGGAAAAACACTGAAAAGTCACTTGATTTATATTCTTCAGGAACTCTGAATACCAGAAATGGCAGCGCCAGGTATTCTGAAAGTAGAGGAGGAGGGGCTAGGTCCAATTTGCCTAGTATGTACAAGCTCCGGGTTCAATCCTCAGAATGGGCAAAACAAAACTAAAAAACAAAACAAAAACCTTTGTTTTAACAGAATCTTTTTCAAAAGATCTAAAGATAATGACATTTATGGATTCCCCAAGAAAACCATTCAGCAAGTTCACTCTAAAATGCAAATTCCAATTAGCTTTTTAGTGCCCCATTCTTATACAGAACCCCAAAACAAAATATTAAGATATATGAAGAAAGCCTCCAATTAAACTATGAAAGTATAGCCTGGGGACACACAGGCTATTTAAGGGAAAAGACAACAAAAGGCATGCACACACAAAATAATAATAAAGGCAAGAAACAACAAATACTGCTGCAGAAAATACTGAGAGAACAAAAAGGTCTTAGAATTAAAAAGAAGACAGGAAATAGTAAACTTTAATAGAAGAATTTGAAGATAAAATTGAGGATGTCTCAAAAAACAGAGAGTAATGTAGGAAAGTTAAAAAAAAAAAAAAAAAAAAAAAGAAAGAAAAGAAAGAAAGAAAATCATTCCAGATGGTCCAATACCCAATTCAATGGCAGTTCTCCATAGAGAAGTGGTACTTGGGAAAAAAAAGTGATGAAGAAAATTGTCAATATTATTAATGAAAAATTCTGAAAATTTCCCAGAAATGAGAAATACAGCTTCCAGATTCAAAGCAACAATCAAGTACCCAGTTTAAATGATGAAATTAGACCTTCATAAAGATACAGGATCATGAATTTCAGAATACTGATTTTAGAAGCTTTGAGGGTTAGAAAAAGGCAAGTTACATAAAAGGATAAATAATTACAATAACAGAGTAACTAAAACTCAAAAGACAATGGGGCAAAGAAATCAACATTTTCAGGGAAAATTATTTCTCATCTAAAACTCAATTTCTGGTCAAAATATCTTTTAAGATACAAAAAAAATTTCCCTCCTAATTACCTTCTCCAGAAGTTATGAAGCTCCATTGAAATAAGTCAATAAGCCAAGAAAGGGCATTCTAGAAAACAGGAATCCAATAACAAAGGCAAAAGAGAATCTCTGTGATGAGGTCAGAAGTCAACAATGGTGATGGTAGCAAGCTCTAGGAGAGGTTTTTTAAGCAGATGAAAGATAAAATACCTAACCTGCATTAACTAGAGATTTGCTATGAGAGGGTGAGCATAAATTCATTTAAAAAAATATATATATACATGTGAAAAAAAAAAGTCCAACTGATTTGGAGGAAAAAACAAACACATGCAGCAATGGAAAAATAATCCTGTTACATGGCTCAATCATTGATAGCTTATATATATGATAACATAAGTGCTGAATACTCATCTAAAATTACAAGTGACTATGTTAGAAAGTGAATGACGTATTGAAGAGTAAGGTAAAGAGTATCTGAAAGAAAGCTAAAGATTTTCATCTCCCACAGTTAGTTTTAAGTCAACGGCTAATACCTAAAATTGAAAAATCAAGAATTAGCAATACAAGAATATAATTAAGCACACATATATACATAGACATATGTTCCTCTGGGCTTTCTTTTTCATATATTTATTTAAAATTTTAGATGTACAACTACTTCAATTACTTTAAAGTTTCTTTCAAAAAGATCTGAGACAACCTAGAAAATATTCTCAACCTCCACAGGAGCTTTTTGTTAAGATCAGAGTGCAGAGATGGGGAATAGCAATGATTTTGTTTATCATTCTATGTATTTTAAGAAAAAAGATTTTAAAAAGAAAAGGAAATCAATATGTCCTCCATATTCTCTACAGTTCTTGTCTTCTACTGAGATGAAAATACTCTCTCTTCTATCAGGCCTGCAATATGAAATTCACATGCACCACAGTCTTGTTTTGGCCCTTCTCCATGCTATTATTATTGGACAAAAGCCAGTCTTCTAAAACAGTAAGTTTTTAAGATCAAGGAAGTGAAAATGTTTTCAAAGGTACATCTTATACATCTAGTAAAATATCCAAAGCAAACACCATCACCACTATAAAATCTGATCCCTAAACCACTCTTTAGTTATCTGTATATATTCAATCTGTGATCTAAGTCATCCTAACTTGACTTTGTTTCATTTTTAAAAGTTGATGAAAGAAGAAATCTGTAAATTTTCACCATAAAGTCAGAGATTGGTTTCAAGACATAAAACCCACAGTTTAAAGTTATAGGAAAAATTTCAACTATTTCATTGTATCTTCTACAGAAGGAAAGCACTTCAGGTTGTGTGGTTCATTGAATTTAATCACAGCTTAATTTCTGATATAAGGCAAATATTTCCTTTTAAAATACCAAACTTTGAGCTGTTGACCCAATAAAGCTTAAATTGGGTATTATTTTTTTAATTATTTAATAGCCCTAGGTATGTGTTGTTACCTCTGATTTTTAAAATTTATACATTTTAAATAATTCCCCTAGAAATGCCTACGTTGCACATTAGAAAATTAGTTAACCAAATTATTTAACTTATATTTCTACACATAAAAGTAGGAATATATCAATACTTTCTATGATGATTACATTAATTACAGTTGGGAGACACCTGTATAACATACTAGTATTTCCTTACTTAATTCTATTAGAATATCCCTGATCTTCTCTATTTCATCCCAATAAAAACATTCCCTTTTTCACATTACAATGCCAAAAGATTAGATAGATTTTTTCCAAAATGTTTTCCTTCCAATGTCTAAGTGTGTGAATATGAAATTTTGAGAAATTCTATTAGTATTCCTAATTAATAAATTTAAATTTTTTTTCTTTTTTAGGAAGTTAAATATAATTTCACTGAAAAGAATTTTTCTTCGATTCCAGTGGGTATCAGTAACAATGTTACTATCCTTGATCTCAGTTATAACAAAATTACTCTGAATGAAACAGATATAAAGGTGCTACAGATATATTTTTTACTCACTGATCTCTATTTGATTGAGAATAATATCACTATCTTACATAATAATAGTTTCAGCAACCTCTCCAATCTAGAAATCTTAAATATCTGTAGAAATTCCATTTATATAATTCAACAGGATGCATTTGTAGGCCTAAATAAACTAAAACAATTACATCTCTGCCAAAACAAAATATTACAACTAAATCCTGACGTGTTTATGCCACTGAACAACCTGAAACTTCTGAATCTGCAAGGAAATTTGATAAGCTACTTTGATGTACCACAACTATTTCATCTGGAATTAATAATTTTATATGGAAATCCATGGAACTGTACTTGTAGTTTATTTAATTTGCAGAAATGGTTGAAAACATCAAATGTGATACTAGGTAAGCTATCATAATTTAATCAAAATCAAAATGTGTTGTCTTTTGGTATTCTGCCCTAGAAAAATCTTTTTCATGTTTAAACAAACAACAAAAAACCCAGCTGGGTGTGGTAATGTATCCCAGTAACTACAGAAACTTAGGCAAGAACATAGCAAGTTTGAGGCCAGTTAGGCAACTTAGTGAGAACCTGCCTCAAAAAAATTTAGAAAGGTTTGGGAATATGGTTCTGTAGTGGAGTATGCCTGGGTTCAATCACCAATACAGAAAAAAAAAAAAAAAAGAAAAGAAAAGAAACAAAACTACTAGGCTGGGGTTGTAGCTCAATGGTAGAGCATCTGCAAGGCTCCAGAACTGATCCCCAGCACTGTAAAAAAAAAAGGTCAAGAAATGAAATTTCTATTAAAGGAAACCAGGAAAAAACATTTAAAATGTAACTGCTGGGGATTGTGAGTATAGCTCAGTGGCAGAGTACCTGCCTTACAAGCATAAGGTTTTGAGTTTGATTCCCAGTGCTGTAGGGGTGGGGGGATGGGGACCTAACCTCTAAAGAGATACTCTCCTTTCCCCAGCCTCAGACAAAAAAGAAATTTAAATGTGTTGGGCTTGAAGAGACAACACATAAGACACATTTTTTTAAGTACTTCCTGTTTATTATTGGGACATCTTGTTGCAGAGTAGGTAAAAACCAGTGCCTTACTTTGTTAACTACAAATCAGACTCTGCTTGAGATCCAGATTGTAGCTACTATCATATCAAATTCCTTACTAACACAAACTAAAATATAAATAGTATTTAAACTGTATTTATAAATGCATTTAAACTGTATTTATAAATAACAGGAATGAGTATCACCTCACATTATTATGCATCAACTGTTGTAATATTCTTAATAAGACAGATACGTCAAAAATTCTAGATAAAATACTTATAAATGTTGCTAACCATTCTTATTCTCTATAAGAAGTTTTAATTTATTCACTCTTTTTTACCAGAAAATGAGAACATCACCATGTGTAGCTACCCAGATACCCTGAAGTGCTACAATATCAAAACAGTACCCTACACAGCTGAATGCTACTCAAAATTTGTTTCATCTGTAACTGAAGATCTTTACAGTCATTTTCAGTCCATTAGCAATTCAACTTTTAATAGTTCTTTAAACAATTTCACAAGAAATTCAGGTAATGTATTGGTTTTGAATATAATATTGCTGAAGGTATCATACTAAATTAAGTTAGGAAGTCTCTTTATCTTTCTTCATTTTGACTTTCTATAAACAATGTAAAAGAACATTTCCTTATCTCAACAAAAGATTTACAAAGTACTAGAATTCAACATAGGCTCTATTAGTTATCACCCAAATACTACCATTCATTGATTATTTAACTTTTTGAGGCAAGTCATAATTTTTAATGAGTACAAATCAATACTTGCCTTATGTGAATGGGTAGCAACACCTGCAAAGACAAGTGGATAAGGGATGAGTATCCTTTATCCAAAATACTCCAGGACCAGAAGTGTTCTGAATTTTGAATTTTTTTGAATTTTGGAATATATGCATATACCTAATGAGATAGAAGCCAAGTGTAAATATGAAATACATTTGTTTCAAAAGCGCCTTATACATACATCCTGAAGATAATTTTAAACTATTTTTAATGCATTGTGCTTTTATTGATTTGTCACATGAAATCAAGTGTGGAATTTTTCACTAATGGAATCATGTTGATCCTCAAAATGTTTCAGACTTTTGAGCATTTTGGGTTTTCAGATTAAGGATGCTCTCAACTTGTAGTTATTTTAGGCAAAGGTATTCTTTCATCATACCATAAAATATCTTGTATTTAGTAACTAGTAACTTGTGTACCAATATTAGAGAGTAATAGGACATGATTATGATAATTTTGTTTTTGTTAACTTAACAAAATCTTTCTTTTCCATTTAAGAACATGAACCTCTTGGAAAAAGTTGGGTTTTTCTTGTTGGTGTTCTTGTCACTGTACTGATGACTTCACTCCTCATTTTTACGGCTATCAAATGCCCAATATGGTATAATTTTCTGCTTAGTTACAATCATCGCCGCCTAGAAGAGCATGAAGCAGAAACCTATGAAGATGGTTTTCCTGGAAATTCAAATTCTCTTTCACAGATAGCAGATACAAACTCTGAAGACACTACAGTAATATTTGAACAGTTACATTCATTTGTGGCAGATGATGATGGTTTTATTGAAGATAAATATATAGATACCCATGAACTATGTGAAGAAAATTAATTTTAAAATGTTTGTTGATAAAATATTAGTCCACTCACAGCTTAGATATGGAGACTTGATATGTAAAACATACCAAACTAGAGCTTACTTCATCTTAATATATCCAAATATCATAAAAATGTTTTTCTTATTGAGCACGGAGGTCCAAATGAAGTAATGACACTCCTAAGCTAACAGTTACACAGTTAGTTAATCTACAATACTAGCATTACTAATCTCAGTAGTACTTAGGACAAGTAAAAAGAAGGCTTAATGTATATTAATCATTATATAAAATGAATAGATTCTCATATTAACATTTGTGATATAGTAAATATTAAATTACACTAAAGTCCTAATCGGTAAAGAAATAAAAGATTTTGGGTTTAAATCCTGAGTTAAAGTGAAGAACAGAAAGAGCTTCAACTACACACTAAGATCAGTTCTATGCTCACAGAGTGATTTCACAGAGTTGAAAAATATTTTACGCAAATGCTTCCTGAATTAGCAAAACAGAATTTGCTCAAAATTTAGTAGTAATTTAAAGCACAAGGCACAGTGTTCAGGTATAATCCTTAATGATTACTACTGATTTCAATCAGAAAGAAAAGCTATCACCAAATTGCATGATTGCCACAATTTAATATCATGGTGGCTTCCAAAGCGGGCATCACAATTATTTATGAATTCTATTACAAAAACACATATTTCTGCCTCTCTGGGAGATTATTCAAATGAATCTGTGCTGGGGCTAAGGAATCTTTGGGTGGTCCATGAACAGCTGATAACACAGTGCAATGTATTTCAAATTGTTTTCTATAACACTAACCTCCAGAGAGACATTCAGAAATATTTTTAGAATAAGAGGAAGGTAAATGGGCCAAGCGTAGTGGCACACCTGTAGCCACTCAGAGGCTAAGGCAGGAAGACTGTGTTCAAGGTAGCCTAAGCAACTCAGCAAGACCCTGTGTCAAAATAAAATTTTTAAAACTGGCTGGGCAGGGCATGGTGGTGCACACTTGTCATCCCAGCAGCTCAGGAGGCTGAGGCAGGCGGATCACAAGTTCACAGTCAGCCTCAGCAATTTAGAGAGGCCCTGAGCAACTTAGCAAAAAAACCTGTCTCAAAATAAAAAATAAAAAGGACTGGGAATAGGGCTCAGTGGTTAAGCACCCCTGGGTTCAATCGCTGGTACCAAATAAGCAAATAAAATAAAAAATGGATGGGATGTAGCTCAGTAGTAGAGCACTTGCTTAGCATGTGCGATGTCCTGGGTTCAATCCCCAGTCTGTCGCTGTCTCTCTGTCTCTGTCTCTGTCTCTGTCTCTCTCTCTCTCACACACACACGCGCGCACACACACACAAATAAATAAAAAATTTTAAAAAAAGAAAGAAAATAGAGAAAATTTAAAAGGCAAATGGTCAAATTACTATAGAAGACACTGAGGTTAAAGAAAGTGAAACAAGGTCCCTTAATGTAGGACTTACCTGAGACTTCACTAAGCTAAACTGCTCTCTCATTATTTAAAAGACAAATATTAAGAACTTTTTAAACTTGGTGCACCTACTAAGAGCTCCTAGCACAATTAATAGTCCAAAGAACATACTCTAGAAAACACTGGCCCTAAGACTATAATAGGAAAAGTTTATCTAAAGTCATTATTGTCAATTCCCTTATAATTAACTGGTTGTAAATATCATTTTAACAACTCATTGATGCTAAGTGACATTAAAAACTATAGCAAAATCTGTAATTTTAATCTTTCATACAAGGAAATTAAGTGTATTTATCTGTTTTTTTTTTAGAGAAAAAGATCTCTAAAATGCTAAAATATACTTATGGACGAAACATGATTTTCTTCATCATAATAAGTGATAAGGAAGAGTAGCTAAAGCTGGATGGAGCAAGGTTATTTATGTGCTGAAAGAGTTGGGAGATGGGCACATAAGGGTATGCTATTTTGTGTATGTTCAAATTTCTCTATAATAAAGTTTTTAAAATGTGCGTGTATGATAATTTCTTAGGAAAAAGAAACTAAAAATGTACATCTTGTCACGAACTGTAGAACAGTCATTTTAAAAGCTATATACATAGCAAATTCAGTTCAAATATCTATTCTGGGGAAATAAAAACTGTTTAGGATGATATACCCTCTGAAATAGAAGAACTGATTCATGTTTATAATGCATATTTGCTTTTGTTTATAGAAACATGTTTTCAATAAAGGACATGAATATTTTGTCTAATATTATCTGTTACCATTGTTTTAAATCTGTTTTAAGAATGAGATAATTATAGGGATACAAGGTATCTTTTTCCTAAATAATCTATCATTCTGTTAGACTATCTTTGCTAACTATAAGATACAATTATTAATATTTGAGAAATGTAGTAAAATGAAATATAAATGAGCAAAGATTGTATCTAATCTCTAAAACCCAAGAGCTTCTTATCATTATATATTGGGTATTCAATAAATATCTGACTAAATAAATAAAAATAAGTGGGTATAAAATTATGATTACATATGTTTTTAAAGAACTGATTTTGACTAATCCCAAACTAAGAAATGTAGACATCAGAATTGGAAGAGAACCATTAGTACAAGCATGCACATGAATAACCAGTTTGGATAGGTTTCCCATAATGAACCAGATTTTCATGCCACACTAAATGATGGTACTAAAAGGAAAGAATGAAAACAGAAGCTTCTCCACCTGGTTTCTCAATAAGGTATGACATTTCCCAGTCTCTGAACATGCAGAGTCAAGGTACATTCTTGCGTTATTGTGATTTTTTTTTTAAGTTCTTTTTTTTTGTTTAGTTGTAGATGGACACAATACCTTTATTTATTTATTATTTATTTATTTATTCTTAATGTGGTGCTGAGGATCAAATCCAGTGCCTCACAGGTGCCAGGCAAGTGTTCTACCACTGAGCTACAACTCTACCTCCCGAGATGTTTTACATCTTGTTTACACAAGAAATAAACCTATCCCAGTACATATTAATCTTCATAAAAATAATTTTTTTATTAATTTAAATTTCTGCTTAAAAAAGAAAAGAATCTGTTTTACTTCAAGCTTAAATGCAAACTACAAATATATCTCAGAACAAATTACCATATTTAAATATTTTTCTTTAATCAAATTAACCAAACACATAAAAATTTGCGATATTCATAATAAACTTATAATCTTGGAATATGTTTCCAGATTAAAATCTGTAAAAGATTTAGATATAATATTTACATATCTGACCTAGGTATAATATAACTTTTGAGATAATGGGATAAATGGGGACTCAAATGTTCTAAACTCTTTGCTTTTGGTACTGGGGATTGAACTCAGGGGCACTTGACCACTGAGCCACATCCCCAGTCCTATTTGTATTTTATACAGAGATAGGTCCTCACTGAGTTGCTTAGAGCCTCAATTTTGCTGAGGCTGGCTTTGAACTCAAGATATTCCTGCCTCAGCATCCAGAGCTGCTGGGATTACAGGCGTGCACTGCCACACCCGGCTGTTCTAAATTCTTTAAGGTTTTTATGTTCCTAAGTTTTTTTTAGGTAAATTTAGGAAAGTATCTTATATACAGTAAATGATAAATATTTGATAAATGGTTTCAAACCAGGGAAACAGAAGGAAGCAGGGAAGGAAAGTAAGGAGGGAGGGAAGAAGATTTTAAGAACTTGGTCTCCAAGAATGGATCTTTGTATAAGGAAAGACCCTACCAGTATTTTCCATTTTTTAGAAAGAACTTTACAAGTCAGGTGAAGTGGTGCATGCCTGCAATCCCACTGGCTAAAGAGGCTGAGGCAGAGGATCTCAAGTTCAAAGCCAGCCTCAGCAACTTAATGAAGCCCTAAGAAACTTAGTGAGAACCTGTCTCAAAATAAAAAATAAAAAAGACTGAGAATATGGTTCTGTAGCTAAGCACCCCTTGGTTCAATCTCTAGTACAAAAAATAAAAGCACTTCACAGCAGCATCAAATGATAAGAGAAAAAGAAATGATTTCTCATTTAATCAACAGTGGAATTACATTTATCTTTTAAATGTTTTATTATTGTATTTCAGTATGCTGTCTGTCATGAAATATTTACTGTTTATGCAGAAGTAACATGACAGTGTATTTGCTCTTACTGAATTTCAGTGATTTTTGTTAGTAATTATCCTTACTCTCAAACAGATTTATATTAAAACATTTTGGGTACAGAATGTGCTTATGTGTATATTTATACAAAATAGCTCATCTTTTATGTTTGTGTTGTACTATATAGTATTTAATTACTGTCAAAACTTTGATGAAAAATAATTACATATACTCATTATCTTTGTATGTATTACTGCCACTGTCACAGTTAATTTAATAACAAAGTCAAAGCTAGCTGGTATTTAGACTTTAGATAGGTTATATATAAAGACAGATAATCTACAAATACAATATAGAATACTAATATAACTATCAGCAATACTAATAAAAATATAAATAGCCTATTATAATGTATCTTTTATCAAACGGGTTAAATATCATACTTTGTTTAATATTCTAGGTTAAAATTAGAAATGGTAAATATAAAGATATTCTTATCTTAAATTTTAGGTTCTTAGGCGTAGAAGTTGTTTATATATAATCTATATAGCCATTTTCTTCACATAGAGTTTGTTGCTTAGTGATAAATGAAGATAACATGTACAAAAATAAAATTTCCACGGCAAATATCTATTTTTAAATTTAAAAAGGCAATAAGAAAAAAGTTAAAACTTCTTTAAGGAAATAAAAACCTCACTAGTTAAACTACATAGAAAAACTCATTTATGAATCTTATTTTTAAATAGAATAAACTTACGCTTGTCTTTCAGTAAATATGATATCCATACTTTGAGTTTCTCGGTCATTTTGAGCTTTAAGCTGAAAAAACAGTTAACACACAGAAGTTAGTGATAAAAATGTAACCATTACTGAATGCTTTCTTTAAAGGTAATTCTGGTTATGAACCAAATAGAGGTTATTATAATAATCCTAATGCCATATACAAGAATCCTGAAAAAAACTATAGTAATTGTTTCATTTAACAAAGAACACCGTAAGATAAAAAGAAATAGCTGTTTTCATAAGCATCATAATCTCATGCCAAAAATATTCATTTTTCTTTAGTGATCTGTCAAATATCAATGTAACCTCAATTTATACAACAGCATCTCAAGAATTTGCTGGGTTTTCAATAAACATATGATTAATAATGTGAAGAATTTAGAACCAGCATGAGTTTTGGTCTTACATCACTCAGTATTTACATGAGTATTCCTAGTTGACTACCTGTGCGTATCTAGACTAGAATTTGGACACATCCCAAATAACTGACAAAGCATATAAAGAAGTCCTTAGTTTTTATTTCTAGCACAGTTTTTAATGTGTGAGGTCTACTGTATTCTAAGCATAAAAATAATCTACTAAATTATCATGGTTGTAAAACCTCAAATTTAGAAGAGTAATTTTATAAATTTTACATTTTCACCAAATAGTTTCTGGTTATGTAAATAAATTATAAGCTATATAAGTTATGAGCTTTATGTTATTTTTGTTCAGATATTTATAATCAAAATAAGATAGCTATTAACATTTCATTGCTTTCTAACAAATAGTTAATCTGAATACAATGAAAACCAATTTTCATTTACCAAAGGTCAGTATATCTGACATCATATCTACTCATTTTTCTCCCTTAAAACTATGAAAAGGTGCCATTTACCTCTACTGAGTACTCAGTTCCACTTATACAAAAAATAAAACAGAAGAATTTTTAACTAATGTATATACTAGCAATATAGAAGGCACTCTAATGCTGAGAGCCTGGTGGACAGACTGGGAAGCATCTACTTGAAGGAACCACTCAATAGAAGGAAATTAAAAAGAGCAACTAAGGGGGCTCAACTATAACAGTGATATTTAGAATCAAAGTAATACCCATCCCTAAGGCCCAAAAGATTTTACCAAACTATTTCTAGATATAAATGCTTTATTTTGGAGGATATTATTTTTGTAAATCTATTGCTTATATTTATAAATTCTCTTACCATGTTGTAATCATTCATTACTTCTTCCATTTCAGTATTGGTATTAAGTTTATCTACCAACTAAAAACAAAAATACAAAACAAAAAACCCACATTCTGTTAGTCTTAACTTTTTATATAATTCATAGTAAAGGTAATTCAAGCTCACATAATGAGTAGTAATTTAAGTACAAATACTTCTAAGTATCTTACCTTCTAAGATAAAATACTGAGTTAACTAAATAAATATATACAATGCACTTGATCAAAAAGTAAACTACAGTTTTAGTGTGGAAAAATGAGCAAAAGTGAAATATTCTTCCTGCAGATCATACCTTGAACAGCTTTGGGTGCTCTGAAAAGATAGCTTAGTTTATAAGGGTCTAGAAAGGATTAAAGTTTGTCAGATTTGTCGCTCTTATTTTTTTCCTAGGAAAGAAGAAAGTTAATGGGTTTTCCAGTTTACACTAGTGAAAATGTAGAACATCTTTCTTTATCTAAAAATTTTTTAAAAATCAACAAGGGAATCTATGGAAAACACAGTAGTAAATCTACTTCAAAAAGTTGGATGATGATATTAATAGCTAACACAAAGTATTTACCTGTGCCAAACACTGTTACATGTACTAACTTATTTAGTTTTTAAGATTACTCTATGAAGTAAATATTATTATCTACATTTTACAGATAAAGAAATTTAGGAAGTAGCAGAACCAGAATTTGAACAGGAAATCAAACTATTTAAACACTGAAAGCAAATAGTATAAGTGTAATTGATGATAAAAGACTAAGCTTTATTAATGTAGGATATATTAGTATATATCACCTTTTCTCATTTGTTATGTACATAAGTGCTAGTAAGATTTAGTATTTATTAAATTCTAATTGTAGGGCAGATTCCTAGTTAAGTGTTTTCTATTTATTATGTGTTAGTTCATTAAACCTATAAACAGTATATTTTACACATTATTAAAATCTTTTTTTTTTTTTCTTTCTCTCTCTCTCTTTTTTTTTTTTTGTGAAACTGGAGATTGAACCCACAGGAGCTTTATCACTAAGTTACATCCCCAGCCTTTTTTATTTTGAGAAAGGGTGTCCTGCTAAATGGACGAGGTTGGCATAGAACTTGGAATCCTCTTGCCCTAGTCTCATGAGTTGCTGGGATTACAGGTGTTCACCACTATGCCCACCTTATTAATTTATCAAATACATATCAGCATAACTAATAATTACTTTCATCTACTGTCATTTCCTATCTTACAAGGATATTTCTCTCATATTTAGAATAGAACATTTACTAAAGAAAATCTCACTGAATATTAGATGTTATAAAATGTTTGTTATGGATTGTGTGGTTCTGAAAATTTAAGAATTAAAATATACCATAATCAGCAAAATTTTATTGATAAGCAAAATGTAAAAATATAAAGTAGGTATATCAGAATTTATGCAATCATTCTTTTTAAAAATTTTTTTATATGTTGATAGACCTTTATTTTATTCATTTATTTACATGTGGTGCTGAGAATCAAACCCAGTACCTCACACTTGCTAGGCAAGAATTCTACCACTGAGCTACAACCCCAGCCCCATAATTTATGTAATCATTCTTAATAGGAGTAGTCAGATAAAAGTGTATCACTTTCATTAAATCCAGAAACCACTGCTGTCTAATGTCCCAGGGAATCAGAAGAAAGAACATTCTGACAATGAAAGTTTTCATGGAACCAACAACACCCAAAGGATTGAAGCAGTTATTGTAGTTCCAAAGCAACTGTTTTTACTTAAAGTTCACACTGGGAAGAATACTTGGTGGAACTGTGTTTATGTTACACACTCTATTTTGGCAAAAAGTACACACACACAATAAAACATACAGATGGAAGTAATTGGTGTGCTAACTAGTAAAATTTTAAAAATTTCATAATGGCAACATTCCATAAAAGAGTAAAATGTGTTTTTAAAATAGTGGCATTGCTGGTGCTTATAAATTCTAGTATTTCTTAAATTATTATTTTAGTATCATTATGGGGAAAAAAGCATGTGTGTTTGTGTATTCTATTCATAAATAAATGTGTTTTAAAACATATTGGAAGAATACATATCAATCTGATAAGTCAAATAATTTCTGGGGAGGAAAATGAAGGAGAAAAGAAAGGGGCACTTTATTCTCTACACATTTTATAGACTGAATCTTTCACATAAGTATATATTCATGTATTCTTAAGCTATTAAAAAAATGAAAATATTCAAAGCAAATTCAGAAAAGAGAAAATACCATGTTGTAGTCTGCTAGTTGTCCTTGAAACTCTTTGATTTCAACAGCTAAAGTCTCTGCCCTGCAAGCATAAAATAAATACATTCATGTAAACATCATGGATAACTACTAATTCATATTCTTTATGGATATATAATGAGTACTAAATTAATACTTATGAGTATTAAATTAATACTTATTCAGTAGTAAAAGTACATAATAAAAATGTTTCATATTTTAACTGCAAAGTTACTTACCTCTTTTCATACGACAAATACACTGAATTCTCTTGATTATGCATTTCTATTTCTTTCTGAAGTTTATTAATTTCAGTTGTAAGTTCACTTATTTTACTTCTATAGAGAAAAGAAAGGAAAGTCAGTCATACTTCTAATCTAGAAAAACTTTCTAATTCAACAAAACAAACTTTTCAAAATATGTAATAATATAACTAGTGTGAAATTTGCTAAGAAAAGAAGTTTCAATGGTTTATTTGACTAAGAATGAGGACTATCTCATCTGATTCTACTCAACTGATGAGAAACTGACATAGATTCTCTAATCATTAAGAAAGGTAGAAAAGGAAGAGAACTAAAACCTAGTCAAACAGATGTAGATTCCTGTCATCCTTATAATTGCTACAATTTTTCTATAGTAGCATTACTGACAATTTAGGTCAGTGACTGATAGCTTTGTGGTAGAGGGCTATCTTGTGCACTACTGTATGTATATAAGCATCCCTGGTCTCAATGCCAGCAGTAAAAACCCCAATTTTGGCTATCAGAAATGTGTATAAAAATTGCCAAATATTTGTGGCAATCACCACAGTTGAGAACTAATGCTCTAGAGAAACAATTACACAAACAGAAGTATTCTTTGATGCAGAAGCACTAAACCTAAAAAGAAGCAATGTAATAAGCAGGCATTGTTTTATTTCTTTTTCTTTTGATTAAAATGTCACTGAATATCAGAGACATTATACATACGATGGACTTACTATTTTTGTTACTAACCTTAGTTTTAAGGAAAGATGGCAGAAACCTATCCCTTTCTTTATTTTGAGAATCAAAATGATCAAGGTAATTAAGAAACAAAAAAACTAAGAAAGAAAACAAGGCTTTTAAGGCATGATAGGATGGATTAAATTAAATGGAAATAAGAGAGAAAGAAGATACAGATGATGGGGGCTGGGGTTGTGGCTCAGTGGTAGTGCGCTTGCCTAGCACACATGAGGCCCTGAGTTCGATCCTCAGTACCACATAAAAATAAAATAAAGGTATTGTCTCCACCTACAATTAACAACAACAACAAAAAAAGTAAAACAAAATTTAAAAAAAGAAGATACAGATGAGGAGCCAAAAAGAAAATAAAATAGGAAAACCGAGATAGAACAGTAGGAAATCCAAGCAGAGAAATGGTTAGGTAGAAAATGACAAAAAATTCTAAATTTGGAGCTGGAAAATGACAAGTTCTTAATTTAGAGCTACACATTTAAGAGACATATGACAAAGCTTACAGATTAATTAAAATTATGTCATATTTTAGCAACTGACCAATCATATATTTACCTAAAACCCCATGCTGATTAGGGTGTCATAAAAAAGTATATATATTTTTCCTTTTTTATTAGGTGTAACTGGTGACATTCCAACGATACATGTTAAAACATTATTTTTATCATTAGATGAAAACAGTAAACTTTATGATATGGTTTGAATGTATGTGTTCCCAATTCAATAGTATTTAGAGGTAGAGCCTAAGAGGTGATGAGGGCAGGAAGGCTGTGCCCTCAAACATGGGATTAGGGAGTACCTTATAAAAGGGCTGGAGGGAACTAGGTAGGCCCTGTTTTGCTCTTTTATCATGTGAGGAAGGACACTAGATTGGGCCATCTATTGAAACGGGCCTGAACCAAACACTGAACCTATGAGCACACTGATCTTAGACTTCCTAACATCCAGAACTAAGAGAAATAAATTTCCATAATAATTAAATTACACAGGTTCAGGCATTCTGATATAGAAGTACAAACAGATTGAGACAAAATATACAGCTCACATATATGCAAATACATAAAAGTTTAAATTTTAATCTAACTGTATTATCATATCTATTTTACAGAATAGCCAAATTAACAAGAAATTGATAGACTACAAAATAATTCTTAGAAATCAACAGACATCTAATTATTATGATAAGCACCACAGATAAAACTTCATGATCACTCACTGAAAGACATGTTTATTTAACATACCTAAGAAGTCCAAGATAATAAGATTTGTCTAAAATTTGCCTCTGGGGACCTAAAAAAATGTTTACATGTTAGTGTTCAGTTTCAAAATGCCAGCAAAATAGCAAATCCAAAACATAACCAGATTACATGTCACAGTTCTGAGAGTTTTAATGAATGCCCCAAAACAGTAAGAAGATTCACTAATGGGCTGGGGATATAGCTTAGAATCATGATATTTGAAGATGATATTTTAAGACCACAAAGATGGGATGAGGTGATACTATTAAGATAGTAGACTCATGGGACAGGTTAACTAAATGGAAATTGGGCATAAGGGAGCCTAAAACAGAGTTGCCCAAAAGAAGTTTCTCCAACAAAATATATTAGCACTGTCCAATTAAGAGCAGCTCCATGTAACTATTGAGCACTTGAAATATGGCTGGTGCTACTAAGGAAATGAATTTTCATTTTACTTAATTTTAATTTAATTTGAGTATTACATGTGACTATTAGATACTGGAGAGTGCACATATTCCTAAATATTTCTAAGAGACAACAATTGTCCAAAATTCTCTCAGAGATGTTTAAAAACGTATGTTACATTTCAGGAGAATGAAGCAAGTATTCCTAGGGGGTTGGGGCATAGCTGGGTAGAATGTTTGCCCAGCCAAGTGCAAGGCCCTGGGTTTGATCCCCAGCATGGTAAACAAAACAATAACAAATAATCCCAAAAAAGTATTCCTACGTTAAATGTCCCAAATCTTACAAGGGATGAAATGCCTTGCAAAGTGTGAGAAGTCAGTCTAGAGAGTACTGCCTGTAAGGTCTATTCTTAGTAGAAAGGGGAAATGGCTTATAATAACCGGAAATGGGACACTAGAACAACTAAGAACAAAAGTCACAGCAGATAGTGGTGCATAGTGGTAACAATCTGAACTCTCTCATGTAAGGCTTTGAAGTATACTGGTAGAAACTGACCATCTTAAATTATACTTGGTCCGTTTTGAAGAAATTCATACAGTATAAATATCTGACACATCAATTGTATCCTTAATGTTTTCCAATAATATTAAATATTTAAACATTACTTTGAATATATTTTAAAGACTAGTTAAACAACTATATAATTTTGCTTCATTTTTTCATAGTATTTACAATTATTAAAATCATTTATATATAATCAGTTGTTTTTTAATATTAGTGAGCTCATTCATTCATAAGTAAGAAAATTTGTTTCCTGAAAGGCATGACAAATTATAAAACAGTACAGTCATCTTGAGGTAACTCTTCACTGAACTACGTCCCCAGTCACTTGTCAGAAATAGAGAAAATAAAGAACTTTTCACAAAAAAGTTTTACTTCATTAAAATGGGGGAAAAAAAAGCCTTTCTACTATTGCAAAGGTAAGTTTTTAAAAAATTAAAATTCTAAAAAAAAAATTAAAATTCTACACAATTTGTAAAATATCAAGATTTGCTTATATAGATCACAAACACAACATACAATGACTGTTATCTTTCTAAATAGAGGCATAATGAGAGATTCAGTAGAGACCTATGTGCTAGCCTTATTTCCTTATTTAAGAATTAGAATGGAGTAGCAATTATTTGAAAAAAGGAACATTTCTTGACTCACTGCTTATAAATGCCAGTATTTTAATAGCATCATTTTCATATGAAAATTATCAAACAGTATATCAGAATATTGCTATATGATGCTAGAAATTGTTTTCAATGCTAAGCTTTCTTTCAAACTATTTTGAATTCCTTTAAATTACAACAAAGCTCCGTATTCAGAAAAGTGAATATCAAATATCAAAATAACTCATGTTTATAACTTACTAGTTTACAATGTGTTTTCATATTCATTTTGCTGTTATCTCACAACAATTTTATGAATCAAAGAATAAGAATTGTATGTTCTATATATATGTTCTGATTTGGTTATATGGTACTATAATAATTTTTGTACAAAATAGACTTATCTTCATAAAACAAATACCTTTCATCCCAGTTTTCATTCCACTCAAACCTTGCTGTGTTACAGGACGATCAGCAACTTTGATTTGAGATGACAGAACACCACCAGTCCCCATGGGACCACCACGAGAACTTGGTCTTGCTGTTCCAGGAGGCAACTAAATGACAAAATTTTACTTCATTAAAATGGAAAAAAAAAAAAAAAAAAAAAGCCTCTCTACTATTGCAAAGATAAGTTTTTAAAAAATTAAAATTCTAAAAAAAAAAATTAGACTGCTCCCCCCGCTGGAGCAGTGAACGCGGACAACTGGGAGCATCGGAGAGGAGGCCGCTCAGCACAGCACTAGGACTCAGAGCAACCCACCGGGGCTTTGGGAGGCTGCCCAAAGGAGGGAGTGCGTGGTGAGCTGTTTGGACTGAAAGCGACCACTCCTGAAAACCGGGGGCTGCCCAGAGGAGAAGGAGAAGCACGGGCTCAGCACGTCGCTTGGACTTGGAGCAGCTGCACCAGGCCTCCGGGCGGCTATCCGGAGGAGCAGCGTGGACTCAGGACTCAAGAAGAGGAGACATAGACAGACTTGGGACCAACTCAAAGTAGCCGGGTGAGTCTCTCCCGTTGGGGAGGCATCCCGGATGGGGCAGTAGTCCCCGAACGCAGGGAACTTTGTGAAGTAGATTTGTCCGACGAAGACACCCCTCCCCCCGCTGGAGCAGTGAACACGGACAACTGGGAGCATCGGAGAGGAGGCCAGTCAGCACAGCGCTTGAACTTGGCGCAACTCACCTGGGCTCTGGGAGGCTGCCCAAAGGAGGGGGTGCGCGGTGAGCTGTTTGGACTGAAAGCAACCACCCCTGAACACAGGGGGCTGCCCAGAGGAAGAGAAGCATGGGCTCGGCATGTCGCTTGGACTTGCAGCAACTGCACCAAGGCTCCGGGCGGCTATCCGGAGGAGCAGCGTGGTGAGTGGTCTGGACTCAGAGCAAGCGCTCCTAAACACAGGGGGGTTGTCTGGAGGAGGAGGAGGAGCGTGGCGGGGTGCTTGGGCTCAGAGTGACTGCACCAGGGCTACGGGTGGCAGTCGGGACAAGGAGGTGCACAGTGAGCTCCTGGGACTCGTGACGAATGCACCAGATCTCTGGGTAACTGCCTGGTGGAGAAGGAGGTGCGCGGTGGGTCACTTGGACTTAGAGCGACCGCACGGAACACCAGGAGGAAGAGGCGTGTGGAGGGTCACTGGGGCTCAGAGCGACTATAAGGGGCTCCAGGTGGCTGCTCAGAGGAGGGGCCACATAGCCAGGCGATTAGGTGCAGAGCAGGGTCCCAGGACCTAGGCGGCTTCTTGGTGGAAGAGCCGCACAGACAAACTGAGGAGCGGAGTGAAGGCTCCAGGACTGCAGGCAGCTTCTCTGAGGAGAGGCAGCCTAAGGAGATTTGTCCGTGAAGGGCGAGGCTTCCAGGCCCAGGAGGTAGGTCCGGGTCCCTGGGAACAGTGCAGAAGAAGGCTGCCCAGCCCAGGCGGTAGTTGTGAATTGAATGGAACCTCTAGGAGGGGAACTGACCAGCGAGACCTCCCCACCGGGTGAGTCCTCCCTGCTGGGTGAGGTTCTCCCACAAGGACTGTAAAACCAGAGACACAGGCCCAAACTGGCCTTGCATCAGCCCACATCCTACTTCCCCTTTGGATGACCATTGGTCAGCAAGTGAAGGTACCTCTGCACACTAGCAGGGAATATACCTCACCGGAAGGCCACCACCCCTAGGGAGTCAGCTTCCTTGTGGAACACCACATTATCAACTTCCTCCAAGACTTCAGGCTACTGAAGGCTAAGAGGGGATATACCAGATATCTTCAGGGACATTATAAGTCAATAGAGGAAATCTGCAATATCAGAGCGGTCAACTGATACCTGAACAATATGAGAAAACAAGGAAAGAAAATGCTGCAAACAAATCTAGATGTTACATCAATGAAACCCAATGACAGCATGGCAGAAGAAATGACAGAAAGAGAGTTCAGAATGTACATAATTAAAATGATCAGGGAAGCAAATGACGAGATGCAAAAGCAAATGCAGGCACTGAATGATCACACCAATCGACAGTTAAAAGAGCAAATACAGGAAGCAAAAGATCATTTCAACAAAGAGTTAGAGATAATTGAAAAAAAACCAAACAGAAATCCTTGAAATGAAGGAAACAATAAACCAAATTAAGAACTCCATAGAAAGCATAACCAATAGGATAGAACACCTGGAAGACAGAACCTCAGACATTGAAGACAAAATATTTAACCTTGAAAACAAAGTTGAACAGAGAAGATGGTAAGAAATCATGAACAGAATCTCCAAGAACTATGGGATATCATGAAAAGGCCAAATTTAAGAATTATTGGGATTGAGGAAGGCTTAGAGAAACAGATAGTATTCAATGAAATACTATCAGAAAATTTCCAAAATCTGAAGAATGAAATGGAAGATCAAGTACAAGAGGCTTATAGGACTCCAAATATACAAAATTACAACAGACCGACACCAAGGCACATTATAATGAAAATACCTGATATACAAAATAAAGACAGAATTTTAAAGGCTGCAAGAGAAAGGAATCAAATTACATTCAGGGGGAAACCAATACGGATATCAGCAGATTTTTCAATCTAGACCCTAAAAGCTAGAAGGGCCTGGAACAACATTTTTCAAGCCCTGAAAGAAAATGGATGCCAACCAAGAATCTTATACCCAGCAAAACTGACTTTCAAATTTGATGATGAAATAAAATCCTTCCATGATAAACAAAAGCTAAAAGAATTTACAAAAAGAAAGCCAGCATTACAAAACATTCTCAGCAAAATATTCCACGAGGAAGAGATGAAAAACAAAGAAGCAAATCAGCAATGGGAGGAACTATCCTAAAGGAATTGTCAAATAAAGGAAGAACCAAGTCGTGTCAAAATAAATAAATAAATAAATAAAATGAGCCAGATGACCAGTAATACAAATCATATCTCAATAATAACCCTGAATATTAATGGCCTGAATTCATCAATCAAAAGACATAGACTCGCAGATTGGATCAAAGAGAAAGATCCAACAATATGTTGCCTGCAAGAGACTCACCTCATAGAAAGAGATACCCATAGACTAAAGGTGAAAGGATGGGGAAAAATATACCATGCACATGGACTCAGCAAAAAAGGTGGGGTATCCATCCTCATTTCAGATAATGTGGACTTCAAGTCAAAGTTAGTCAGAAGGGACAAAGAAGGACATTACATATTGCTTAAGGGAACCATAAATCAGCAAGACATAACAATCATAAACATCTATGCCCCAAACAGTGGCTCATCCATGTATGTCAAACAAATCCTTCTCAATTTCAGAAACCAAACAGACCATAACACAATAATACTAGGTGATTTTAACACACCTCTCTCACCACTGGACAGATCTTCCAAACAAAAATTGAACAAAGAAACCACAGACCTCAATAACACAATCAATAATTTAGACTTAACGGACATTTATAGAATATACCATCCAACCAAGAGCGAATACACTTTCTTCTCAGCAGCACATGGATCCTTCTCTAAAATAGACCATATATTATGCCACAAAGGTAATGTAAGCAAATACAAGAGATAGAGACACTACCTTGTATTCTATCAGATCATAATGGATTGAAATTAGAAATAAATGAAAGAGTAAAAAACAGAAGCTACTCCAACACCTGGAGATTAAACAATATGCTATTACATGATGAATGGATAACAGAAGATATTAGGAAGGAAATTAAAAAATTCTTAGAGGTAAATGAGAACAAAGAAACATCATATCAAAATCTTTGGGACACTATGAAAGCAGTACTTAGAGGGAAATTTATTTCATGGAGCACATTCAATAAAAGAAGTAAATATCAACAAACAAACGACCTAACACTACAGCTCAAAGCCCTAGAAAAAGAACAGACCAACACCAAAAGTAGTAGAAGACAGGAAATAGTTAAACTCAGAGCTGAAATCAACAAAATTGAAACAAAAGAAACAATACAAAAAATTGACAAAATAAATAGTTGGTTCTTTGAAAAAATAAACAAAATTGATGAACCCTTAGCCACTCTAACAAAGAGAAGACGAGAGAAAACCCAAATCACTAAAATTCGGAATGAACAAGGAAATATCACAACAGACACGATCGAAATACAAAACATAATTAGAAGCTCTTTGAAAATCTATATTCCAACAAAATAGAAAATTTCGAAGACATCAACAGGTTTCTAGAGACATATGAATTGCCTAAATTGAACGAAGAGGACATATACAATTTAAATAGACCAATTTCAAGTAATGAAGTAGAAGTAGTCATCAAAAGCCTACCAACAAAGAAAAGTCCGGGACCAGATGGGTTCTCAGCCGAGTTCTACAAAACCTTTAAAGAAGAGCTCATTCCAATACTTCTCAAAGTATTCCATGAACTAGAAGAGGAGGGAACCCTCCCAAACTCATTCTATGAAGCCAATATTACCCTGATACCCAAACCAGACAGAGACACATCGAGGAAAGAAAATTTCAGACCAATATCATTAATGAACATTGACGCAAAAATTCTCAACAAAATTTTAGCAAATCACATACAAAAATATATTAAAAAGATAGTGCACCACGATCAAGTGGGCTTTATCCCAGGGATGCAAGGTTGGTTCAACATCCGTTAATAAATAAATGTAATTCACCATGTCAATAGACTTAAAGTCAAGAATCACATGATTATTTCAATAGATGCAGAGAAAGCATTTGATAAAATACAGCACCCCTTCATGCTCAAAACACTAGAAAAAATAGGGATAGTGGGAACATTCCTTAACATTATAAAGGCCATCTATGCTAAGCCCATGGCTAATATCATTCTAAATGGTGTAAAACTGAAAGCATTCCCCCTAAAAACTGGAACAAGGCAGGGATGCCCTCTTTCACCACTTCTATTCAACATGGTACTTGAAACGCTAGCCAGAGCAATTAAACAGACCAAAGAAATTAAAGGAATACGAAAGGAAAAGAAGAACTCAAACTATCCCTATTTGCGGATGATATGATTATATACTTAGAGGAACCAGGAAATTCCACCAGAAAACTTTTAGAACTCGTAAGTGAATTCAGTAAAGTAGCAGGTTACAAGATCAATGCTCATAAATCCAATGCATTTTTATACATAAGTGATGAATCCTCAGAAAGAGAAATTATGAAAACTACCCCATTCACGATAGCATTGAGAAAAATAAAATACTTGGGAATCAATCTCACAAAAGAGGTGAAAGACCTCTACAATGAGAACTACAGAACACTAAAGAAAGAAATTAACGAAAAACTTAGAAGATGGAAAGATCTCCCATGTTCTTGGATAGGCCGAATTAATATTGTCAAAATGGCCATACTACCAAAAATGTTATACAAATTCAATGCAATTCCAATTAAAATCCCAATGATGTACCTTACAGAAATAGAGCAAGCAATCATGAAATTCATCTGGAAGAATAAGAAACCCAGAATAGCTAAAGCAATCCTTCGCAGGAAAAATGAAGCAGGGGGTATCGCAATACCCGAACTTCAACTTTATTACAAATCTATAGTACCAAAGACGGCATGGTATTGGTACCAAAATAGACAGGTAGATCAATGGTATGGAATAGAGAACATGGACACAAACCCAAATAAATACAACTTTCTAATACTAGACAAAGGTGCCAAAAATATGCAAAGGAGAAAAGATAGCCTCTTCAACAAATGGTGCTGGGAGAATTGGAAATATATATGCAACAGAATGAAACTAAACCCATATCTCTCACCCTGCACAAAACTCAACTCCAAATGGATTAAGGACCTTGGAATTAGACCAGAGACTCTGTAGATTATAGAAGAAAAAGTGGGTCCAGATCTTCAACATGTCAGCCTAGGACCAGACTTCCTCAACAGGACTCCCATAGCACAAGAAATAAAAGCAAGAATCAATAACTGGGATAGATTCAAACTAAAAAGCTTTCTCTCAGCAAAGGAAACTATCAGCAATGTGAAGAAAGAGCCTACAGAGTGGGAGAATATCTTTGCCACTCATACTTCAGATAGAGCACTAATCTCCAGAATCTACAAAGAACTCAAAAAACTCTACACCAAGAATACAAATAATCCAATTGACAAATGGTCTAAGGAAATGAACAGACACTTCACAGAAGAAGATGTACAAGCAATCAACAAACATATGAAAAAATGTTCAACATTTCTAGTAATAAGAGAAATGCAAATCAAAACCACCCTAAGATTCCATCTCACCCCAATTAGAATGGCGATTATCAAAAATACAAGCAACAGGTGTTGGCGAGGATGTGGGGAGAAAGGTACACTCATACATTGCTGGTGGAGCTGCAAATTAGTGCAGCCACTCTGGAAAGCAGTATGGAGATTCCTTAGAAAACTTGGAATGGAACCACCATTTGACCCAGCTATCCCACTCCTTGGTCTATACCCAAAGGACTTAAAATCAGCATACTACAGAGATACAGCCACATCAATGTTCATAGCTACTCAATTCACAATAGCCAGATTGTGGAACCAACCTAGATGTCCTTCAATTGATGAGTGGATAAAGAAACTGTGGTATATATATATATATACACAATGGAATATTACTCTGCCATAAAGAATGATAAAATTAGAGCATTTGCAGGCAAATGGATGAAATTGAAGACCATCATGCTAAGTGAGATAATCCAATCTCAAAAAACTAAAGGACGAATGATCTCGCTGATAAGTGGATGATGACACATAAAGGGGATTGTGGGAGGAGTTAGTGTTAGGGTTAGGGTTAGGGTTAGGGTTAGGGTTAGGGAGTGGGGCAAGAATAGAGGAAGAAAGGACAGTTTAGAGGGAAAAGAAGGGTGGGAGGGGTGGGGGGAAGGGAAAAATAATAGAATGAATCAAACAACATTACCATATGTAAATTTATGATTATACAAATGGTATGCCTTTAACCCATGTACAAATAGAGAAACAACATGTATCCCATTTGTTTACAATAAAGTAAAAAAAAAAAAAAACCTATTTGTTTGGTCTGGGTTTGTAGCTTAGTGGTAGAACACTTGCCTAACGTGTAAAGCACTAAGTTCAATCCTCAGCACCACATAAATAAATAAATAAATAAATAAATAAATAAATATTAAAATTCTACACAATTTGTAAAATATTCCTTGCATTTTTGACTATATTAAATACTAAATAGTATTTGACATTATTAAATAATGAATTTCTTTAATATTTAAATTTCTATAAATATTACACAATATATTTCATTAACATTTTAAATTCTGTTTATAGATATTATTTATAATATCCTCAAACTAGAAAGGAACTAAATATCCACCACAGTACATGGTTAAATAAGTTGTAGCACATATAAAAGCAGTTTATAAAAATTTATAAAATTAAAAAAATTTGTAATTCCATTTTTATAAAACAAAAAAGTCTGGAGATTCATATGAAAATAGGAACAATGGTTATTTCTACATAATGATAACAATTGACTTTTATTTTCTCCTTTATATAAAGTGGTGTTTGGGATATTATAGTAGGTATATATTATCTGTAAAATTAAAAAAAAAAGAAGGAAATCTTCTTTTGAAAAAAAAATGGATATGATTCCATCGCAAGGTCATGTAAACTACTAAAGAGCTTATATCATTCAGCAAACATTTGTAATCTCTATTTCATGTCAGCTAAATCCAGTGTAACATCATATACCCCAAAGAAAGAACAAGATTCCTTTTCATCAGTTCATAAAGTATATTCAGGCATAGGAAAGTATAAAAGACAATCTGAAACTGTTCCAAAATATTCCTCCTTCTGTTTATTTTCTTATCATCTTTTTTGTAACCCTCTAACCAAGAGCAAAGTTGATAGTAGTAGATAAAATATAGGGTAGAAATTTTAGATAGGGGTTGAATATGACCATTGCCATTCATTTTGATTGCTTTTAGTTCTGTTAGTTGGTAACCTTTAATTCTATGAGACAACATAGTTCTTCAAGTGATTATAAAAATTGCCTGGGAATTATTTTGGGTAAAGGGCCAATAATAGCACACATTCCAGAAAAAACATTGAACTCAGAGATAATATCAACTACAAATTCAAATAAAATGAATTCAGGGTAAACCCGAGAGATTCTAGAAGAGAATGATAAATCTCTTTCTGGGTAAACCTTCTAAATAATTTTCTCTTTTGCTTTATGCAAAAATAATTTTGAGAGTTATTCAAATAATGGTACTACTTTTTTTTTCATTCACCAGATGAAAGTATATAGAAGTATAAATTCAAACTACACATTAAGAAGAATGAAATGGATATATTTGTACTCACATGGAAATATATTCACAATGTTATTGAAACAAAAAGGAGATGCATATCAGTGTATATACTGTGTGCATGTACTAATATGTTACAACAAATCCCATAATGTACAACTATAATGCACCAATAAAAAAATATGGACAGATTATCAATGCACATAGTACTATCCTGATTTTGGAACAGACCAAAACCAAACAAATTATATGTGCATATGTGTTTGGGTGTTTGTAAAAGCACAGAAAAAAAAATCCAGAGGATAACACACAACACTATTGACAGTGTTTATACATTCAACAGGAAGAAACTCCATTATTTTGTCGTTTGTATATTTTAAGATGATTATTATTATTTTTGAAAATGCAAACATTAATAAGTGGCAATGTTAGATTTGTTTTGTAAATATTTAATTAACAAGCATTAATTCTTACTAGAACAAAGAAAAAGATACCCTTGCTTAGTATATCTAAGACTTTTTAGAAAAATTATTTCTATGTTGGTGTGATAATACTGCCTAAAACTCTGGAAAAATCTGAAAACATTAGGAATACTGATTTTAACAAAGCTATTCCTGTCCCACAAAATAAACACAGGACCAAGTATTATCTGTTGTTTGCAGTAACTTGTGCATCAGTTTTAAGCACCCTGAGTTAGTCAGTCATGTGTGTGAATATCAGAGAAAATACTATGGTCATTGTGGTATATTCATTTCTTTCTACTTCATTTTTTATGCACGCATAAATGTATGTTTATAAGTTAAGTTGAGTTTATATTTCTTTTTTCTTAATACTATATAATAAAGAATTTTTCCTGGCCTGATGGCACATGCCTGAAATCCCAGTGGCCTGGGAGCCTGAGGCAGGAGGATCACAAGTTCAAAGTCAGCCTCAGCAACTTGGTGAGACCCTTTTACTAAATAAAATATAAAAAGGGATAGGGATGTGACTTAGTGGTTAAGTGTCTCTCAGTTCAATCCCTAATACAAAAAAAAAAAAATTCTTTTCTCAAATACATTTGAAAATAAATTTTAATGGCTCTCTAATAGTTTATTATAGGGATAAAAATATAATTTAAGACTCACTTGTTCTAAGATCATTAGGTTTCAAAATTGTTCCTATTATAACAATTATAAATATGTAATAGTATATACAGGATATTCTTCTGCTTAGAATTATGTTTATAAACCGGGCATGGTGGCACATGCCTATAATCCCTGTAGCTCAGGAGGCTGAGGCAGGAGGATCCCAAGTTGAAAGTCAGCCTCAGCAAAAGCAAGTTGCTAAGCAACTCAGTGAGACCCTGTCTCCAAATAAAATACAAAATAGGGCTGAGAATATGGCTCAGTGGCCAAGTGCCCCTGAGTTCAATTCCCAGTATCCCCCCCAAAAAAGAAATATGTTTATAAACTTTTCCAACTTTTTCTAATGTAGTGTTTTCCTTCTTGATTCACTGACTTATGACATTATGCTCTTAACATTTAGCAGTCTGTTTCTAAGAATGCTGTGGCAATTAGAACATAGTTTTGCTCTTACTCAACCTTTATAAAATTTTTTAGGCTATTATGCTTCTTATTCTTTTTGGTTTTTTATTCTAGATGAATTTTGGAATAATTTTATAATGGCATTCCCCCCATCCTTCAGAAGAAATATCATGGAATTCTTTTTTTTTTATTATTGTAAACAAATGGGATACATGTTGTTTAAAAATATGGAATGCTTCACAAATTTGCATGTCATCCTTGCGCAGGGGCCATGCTAATCTTCTCTGTATTGTTCCAATTTTAGTATATGTGCTGCCGAAGTGAGCACAGTATCATGGAATTCTGATTGGACATAAGATTGATAGCCTTAATAGAGAAATAACTCTTATAAATTAGTAAAGTCTGCTATTTCATTTTAAGATTCTGAACCCTGTTTTTATAAATATTTTTACCAGTTTATCATTTTTATGGTGTTTTCAGTTTTTGTAATTCAAACAGATAAATCTGAAATTATTATTCTTTACAGTACTTGGCATTTCAGTCCTTATTAGAAAGCCCTAGCCTATATCAAGTTTGTACAAAATACTTGGCTATATTTTTCTCTTATACAGCTATGATTCTATTTTTAAAATATCAAATTTCTAAACTATTTGGAATTCTGATAAAAGATGTAAGACAGGGATGAAAAACTTTTTAAACAAATGGTTTGTTTTGGGAATGTTCCAATGAATACTCTATGCTTTTCCAATTAATTTGAAATGCCATCCTAATCATTAATTCTTACATATGCTTGATTCTATTTCTAATCTATTTCATTTGCTTCTGTCCCCAATACACTATACCATTTAAATTATTGTCACTTTAAAATAAATTTGAGGATCAGCAACAGTGGGCAACATCCCTCAGTGGTGTCTTCCCAAAATTGTCCCGTATTTACATTTTCACGTTTTACAAAAAACAAACATATTGCCAGACATAGCAGTGCACACCTGTAATCCCAGCAGCTCAGGAGGCTGAGGCAGGAGGATCACATGTTCAAAGTCATCCTCAGCAACTTAGCAAGGCCCTAAACAACTTAGCGAGACTCTGTCTCAAAATAAAAAGTAGAAATAGCTGGGGATGTGGCTCAGAGGTTACGCATCCTGGGTTCAATCTCTGGTATCTAAAAGCAAAAACCCAAAAAACAAAAAAACCAAACATATTTATATAACTATGCTTAATGAGTGAAGGAACACAAAGCAGAATCTCTTACACAGAGAGAATTTCCAACTTCTACCAGGATGTATGCACAAGCATTCCACAAATTTGTTTTATTTAAACTTACTCCAGTTGCCACTCGACTACTTCCTGATAGGGGTCGTATTCCAGAAGGAGGCCTTCCTGTCAACCCAATTCCACTTCGTGAAACAGGGCGAGATGCTGACGATTTGTGATTACTGGCCATTGTTGTACACTTTAACCACTGTTTGGAAACAATAAATAGTTCAATTTTCCTTTGATGTCTTTTATAGCAAGATACAATTGGCCCATCATACCCTTTCTTCAAACATTTAATTTCTGATGATTATCCTTGCAAATTACCATTCCAGGTACACTACAAGGTTAATCCTGCTTTTTGTTCAAATTTGACATTAACTTATTATATTATATCCCATCATCCTATATATAGAACATCTATAAAAATAAACTGAGCAATTTTATAGATGTCCTATAAAGATCCATAGAACAACAGGGCATAATGGGTTAATGTTCCATTCAGAACTATGGGACCACTTATTGCATGATTCTTTCCTTATTTCCCTGTTATTTTACAAGCCCCTCTAATTAACTCTCTCTCTGGTATTTCTGATCCTTAACAATGTTTCTATCTAACCTCTGTTCCTATCACCATCATAAAATTATTTCCTACTAAAGGGAAAATTAGGTCTTAAACTCCTATCACCTTTAGAACACCTAATCCATTTTGCCCTCTAATCTCAGTAGCCATCCCTATTCTCATTCAAGATCAATATCTATTCTGATTTGTCCACTTGATCCCATCTCCTTTGGACATTACCCTCATTCCTGTTGATTGCTTGAAACTTTTCTCCAATCTCTTAGTCAGTTTTTTGCTAACCATAAAAGCTAAGCTCTTGATCTTATAACCACTCTATCCCAGACAGTTTTTCCTTATGTAACCAATCTCTTAAGAGAACCCTAGTTTGCCAGACATGGTGGGGCATGCTTCTAATACCAGATTCAGGAGAATGAGGCAGGAGAACTGCAAGTTTGAGGCCATCCTCAACAACTTAGCAAGACCCTGTCTCAAAATAAAAGAAAAATGTTCTATCATATGTGGAAGCTAGCATATAATAAAGGAAAAGAGGAAGGAAGGATAAGATGACATAAAGAACCAGTCAAATACAGATTAATAGAGGAGCAAAAGGAAGTCTAGTAGAGTAGAGGAAATGGGTGGGCAGGACCAGAGGGAAAAGGGGGAGGGAACAGGTGGGATCATGAACTGAAATTGATTTCCATGCATGTATGAATTTGTCAGGATAAACCCAAATATTATGTATAACCATAAAGCCCTAATAAAAAATAAAACATTTTAAAAAATAAAGAAAAAGGGCTGGAAATGTAGCTCAGTGGTGAGGACCCCGAGGTTCTATCCCAAGTACTCTCCCTACCCCACCAAAAAAAGAAGATCCTATTTCCACTATTTCCTGGGGGCCCACTATTCCATTCAAATGACCCCTGCCAATATTGCCAAGGATGTGTCATCTGTTACTAGTTTCTATTCTTATATGAAACCATCTCCATAACATTCTACTTTCAATCATCCTTTTCAGTCTCCTTAATCTTATTCTGCCTGCCCTTAAGTAGCCGTATTCCCCAAGATATCATCCAGGCTTTTTTTTTCTTTAACACTAAGCTCTTTAGGTCACCTCATTCACACTAAGGCTTTAATAATAAAAGCTGATGATTCACAACTCTCTATCTCCAGTCCTGACACACTCAGCTGAAGGTATTTATATCCAAATAACTAAGACTTAACATCTCAACTTGGATGTTTTCTAAATATTTCAAAGTGGATATATGTAAATCTAAAGTCATGATCATCTCCCCAAGTTGTTCTTTGTTGGTACTACCTTCTAGTCATACCTAAGTCAGACCCTTCATCCTTGATTTCTCCTCTCCTTTCCTTCCCAGAGCTTAGGAATACTGATTTTATTCCTAAATGTTTAACATGTGCCTTCTTCTCTATTCCTATAACACTGGTCAATTCAAGGCCTCGATTACTCAAGTGGATTATTACATCAGCCTCTTAACTAGTCTCCTTGCCTAACACACGTTTTGCCTCTTATCTTCTCTAGGAATCCTTCTATGACCACTCCATAACAATTTCCACTTTCTTTAATTTGAATTTGTTTGTTAGTACTATATGCTACTATGCATCCTGCACATGTATCTATCTTAATACCTATATAAATTGAAATGATCTACCTAAGTATTTCTCTCCCTTTACAGGGAAAGCTGGATTTTATTCATCATTATATCCCCAGCATCTGTCTCAATGATAGACAGAAACTTTATTGCCTTTTATACCTCTTCAATCTCCTCCTATACTAAGGGACTGAAAATTACAAAAATTTACTAAATTTGGTCAGGGATATAGTTCAGTGATAGAATGCATGCCTAGCAAGCAGAAGACCCTGCATTCAATCCCAATAATAAAAAGGGAAAATTTTACTAAACTGTCTAAACAAAGAAATGATAAATGTTTGCAGAGATAGATAAGATTAATCTGATTTAAACATTACATAATGCATACATTTTGAATCTCATTATCACATTGTGTACAATTTTTATATATCAACTAATAATAAATTTAATAAAAATTTTTAAATAAACAAAAATGTGATGTTTGCAAACAAAACATATGGTGAACTAAAAGGGTTTCTGTGTTTTATGACCTATACCCAGTAATTCTCTGGCTTTTCTTTGTAGCCCCCATGATTATTCTTGCCTTTGGTTGTTTTTTTTTTTTTTTTTAATGCTAGGAAATGAACCTAGGGCCTCAAGCATCTAGGCAAGTGAGGTAAGTACTCTACCATTGAGTTACATACCAGGCCCTTTCTATTTATTTATTTTAATCTTGAGTCAGGGTTTGAACCAAGTTGCCCATGAGGACCTCCTGCAGTTCTCTGCCTCAACCTCTCAATCACAGGCATTCACTGTGCCTGACTTGCTTTTATTCTTTTTACTATCCTACATCCTTTAACTATGCTGATGACTCATATATCAATATCTATCCTCCTGTCCTTTAAACTGAGCACCACTTCTGATTTTCAATTTTTCCCTGGAAATTTCCAATCAGATATACTATTATTACTTCATACTGAAAAGTGCACACCAAACAAATCTTCCCATCCCAAGTTGCCTGCCGTTTTGAACTCTGCAGACAAAGCAACAGAATTATTTCAAATGGAAAAGGTAATTTCTTGAAATGAGTTTTTGAAAGGAAAATGGGGTTTACAATCAAAACGGTTTCTCCAAGGGTAATACAATTAAACTCTGGTTTCCAGCAAGATCAGTCATGGTCATTTTAGCTTTCCTGATAACTTACAAGAAAATTGCCAATATACAAAAATTCCACCTGATTTTAGTGGGAAAGGCTTAGCATTTACATCAGTCTCAGTAGGATTAAGAAAAAGAGGTAAGAGAAGTACTAGTAACAAACTGTGGGATTCAAATATTCACACAACCTTCGGGATTATTCACACAAAAACTGGGCAGCCTGTCAGTTGGTCACAAAGGTATACAAACTATAACTCTTTGACAGTTACCAGCTGCCTAATCTTGACACACAGCCCCTCTGGATGTTGTTCCTCACATCTAAAATAGAAGTGCGGCCATGAGCTCTACCTTGCACAACTGTCTTGAAGATCAGATACCATATGCAACACATCTGGCTCCTAAGCATTACTAACACTGTCCTCCCTACACCAACCATCCCCACATGTGTTCCTAAGTCCCTTGCACTGTAGCAGAAGGACAAATCTACTACTCTTGAGTAAAATTTTTCAGCCCAGCCCACAGCGACTCTCTGAGGCTCTGGGATCCTTCCCTCTAGCCCCTCTTGGAGGGTCTCCTCGGGAGACTACTGGAGATCGCTGCGCACCCTTTTGCCAGAGCAGAAAACTTCACTGGCCAGGCACCGGGCCCTGAAGTCAACAGCTGAGAGCTGAAGATTTCGAATTTGTTTCGTTTGGAGCAAATCAGCGCCGACTGCATAAAAACCCGGTGGACAAAGATGTGAGAGGAGGAGATGGAACCTGGGCTTTCTCACCTCCGCCGGCGCGGAAGGAGGGCGATCGCAAGGGTTCGGCGCGCTCCACTCTTTCCGAGGCCGCCACTGCCGAGAAACCCACCAGCCAGTGTTTCCCTACTCGCGACTCCGGGTCACTCAGGGGCCGCTTTTCGGGCCCGGGGCCCTCGGGCCTAACCGGCTGCGGCTGCGTGCCGCCGCGTATCCCGGCAACCGGGGCGAAGCTGAAGAAGGGCCCTGCGCCGGATTGGTCGATCCTCGGCGAGAGATCCCGGTACCCACAAATGAACGAGACCAAACTTCTATCGCGATATTTGAAAACAACCTTGTTTTTTCCTATGGTTATTTTCTGGATGAAGTGACTAGAGGGGGACGTTGTATTGAGACACTGTGGGTTTCTTGATAATCAGTGGAACTTGTGTGTGTCTCACCTGAACTGATTGTACAGGATTTTGTCATATCATTGAGTAACCTCATTTCTGCTAAAGGGCAATGTATTATCTTTATGTTTGAAGTTATTCGGTAGTAGGCAACGCATTGTACGATCCTTTACTCCCAGTTAGTGGTAGTTTTCCCTCCTGTTATGACTGCATAACGTATACGACACAACATTAGGTACAGATGCAATTCTGTTTCCATCTGTTTTTCATTTCATTGGAAGTTTGGTATCTTAAGACTTCCCTTCATTAGACGACTTTTTTTTTTTTTTTTCTTAATCGTAAAGTTTGATCATGGTTCAAAGAAAAAAATTGAGTGAATAACTTTCTCTGAAAAAATATATTGACTGTGTAGACTACAGTTATTGGGGGGGAGGGCAATGGTAACTTCGATTACCCTATTTTCTATTCTGAAAATAACAAAAAATCCCATTTCCAGTCTGATTATAAAGAAAGATACATGAGCCTCAAAATGGTTGAGAATAAATACAAAACAAGAAAACAAAAGCTGTAAAACTAAAGGGCATGCAATAGGCTCTTAAGAGAAAAATCTCAGAAATACCCTATGTGGCAACAAGGAAAATATAGCTGGAATTTGAAGTTCTTTTCAGTCATCTTTGTCTTTTGCTCCGTGTTTAAGGATGCGCCTGAACTCAATGTAATTGAAATTCTCCTTTTTGTCAATAGGGGCTTCTCTGTACAGCTCATCCACTTCTTCATCTGTAAACAGATCACCCAAGGTGGTCAGCAGCTTTCTCAGGTAATCCTCCTGAATGGTGCCAGAAGCTTCTTCATCAAAGCAAGCAAAAGCATTTCCGATTACATCTTCAGGATCTGTGCCATTTAACTTCTCACCAAACATGGTGAGGAACATGGTGAAATTGATGAGTCCTGGAGCCTCATTCATCATGGCATCCAGGTATTCATCAGTGGGATTTTTTCCCCAGTGAGGCAAGCATATCACCAAAACCACCTCTGTTCTGGTCAATCATGTTGAAGGCCTCTTTGAGTTCCTGAATCTGCGATTGATCAAACATGGCAAACACCCTGGTTGCTCCCTGAGGGCCCTTCTTGGGGGTCTTGGTCTTTGCCCCTTTGCTCCACATGGTGGTGGTTAAATCCCTACACAACCATGAAAATCAAGCACCTTAGCGAATACCTCCTACCCCAGAGCTGCTGAAGAAAACCCTAGACTTATTTTTAAGTTAGTGAGAAACGCTATGAATCGAATACAAAGTGTTCTTAAAAGAATATTGTTTTGAGTTCAAAAACGACTTCACCTCAAATCTCACTCCTCTAATAAAATAACGTTTTCTTCTCAAAGATTAAATGTGATCGCATACAAATTAATGTTTTTGACATTTTCCACATGCACACACTATTCTCATTCAGATTTATTCTGGTATATGCCTGACTTCAAGAAGTTTAAAATAAACACTACCCAAAATGAAATGATGTCATGTGGCTAAGTTCGCTCTTAAAGTTTGTAAAAACATTCTCAAGTAATTATGTCATTTGAGAACCATCTCTTTGTAGTGTCTTTTTGGTCATTTAAAGCTAAACAATTTGACAGAGTTCGTCCCCCCCTTACTCCTCCAATCTTACTATAGGAAATGAAAATGACTGATTTTGGCTTTTTAGGTTTTCTTATTTCTAGAGCATGAGTGTATTGCTTACTGCACACTCCAATATAATCTGATGCCCACACCCCAACCATGAATAAGAACCAGAGGGAAGACTTTACAGAGTTTATTCAAGAATGGGTAACAGCTTTGGCAAGTACATCCAGTGTCTAAGACTGCAACCAAGCAACCAAGGTCCAGCATCAGTGTACGGCTGCAGGCAGCAATGCTTGTTCTTAGTGCCGTTCTCATGAGGCAAAACACCATGGCAGAAAGGCATGGTGGAGGAAGGTTGCTCAGTACAGGACATAACAGCTAGAAGCAGAGGAGGAGAGAGAGGGAGAGAGGAGAAGAGGGAGGAAGAGAGAGAGAACAGAGACAGAGGGAGGATAGAGATATATTCTGTTGTTTTTAAGATACAGGGATATTAGCTGGGTGTGGTGGCACATGCCTGTAATCCCAGTGACTTGGGAGGCTAAGGCAGGTGGATTCCAAGTTGGAGGCCAGTCTGTGCAACTTGGTGAGACCCTGTCTCATAATAAAAAAGGACTGGGGGTGCAGTTCAGTGGTAGAGTGCCACTGTGTTCAATACACAGTGCTGGGGGTGGGGATAGATACAAGGACTAAGTTACATAAATAATCATAAGTTTATTGTAAGGGTATTTGTGTCTTAAGTTCCTGCCTGTCTCTGGACTTTTTTTTACTGCTATTTTCTCTTCCTGGAGTCCCTGTCCCTGTGCTTTTCACTGTCAAAAGTCTTGTTCATCATTCAAGTCCTAATCCATATGTTCCTTTTTCAGAGAATTCTCTGGCATTCCACTGAATTAGTCTCTGCCTCTCCCCTATTAAATGTCCCTGATGCACCCTACTAAAAAACTTTGAAAGATAAACTTTGGCACATGTTTTAGTTAGCTTTTGCATCACTGTGACCAAACTACATAACAAGAATAACTTCAAGGAGAAAAAGTTTATTTGGGGCTTATGGTTTCAGAGATCTCGGTCCATTGATGGCTGACTGCATTACTCTGGGCTCAAGGTGACATACAACATGATGGTGGAAGAATTCAGTGGAGAAAAGCTACTCAGCTCCTAGTGGGGTCAAGGGAAAGAGAGGGAGGGGGGGGGACAGAAGAAGGGGCAGAGAGAGAGAGACAGAGAGAGAGAGAGAGAGAAGGAAAGAAAATGAGCCACAGGGGATTCCCCAGTGACCCACCTCCTTTAACCACACCCCATCTGCCTAGAGTTACCACCTAGTTGGTCTATTCCAAATAAGATGGACTGATGAAGTTGTAGCTCTCATGATCTGATCATTTTACCTTCAAACATTCCTGGATTAACAGTAGTTTTTGAGGGATACCCCATATCCAAACCATAATGGCATGTTAAAAGTTTAAAGAGCTTGAGCAGATAGCAGTTCCAAATCAGAAGAGGTTTAGGACTCTGCAAGAGGTGGCTGAAGGTGAAGATTTTATGTTTATGCAGAAGCAGAATAAAGACTGTTTGAAGTTAGAAGTTGTGGCATATGCCTGTGATCCCAGCTACTTAGGAGGCTGAGAGGAAACCAAATTCAGTCAATGAATTACACACACACACGTATAATCTGTAGTCTGGTTGGCCCATTGGTCATTTGACTATCCCAGAGACAACAACCAAGAGATTACTTGCTATTGAATGAGGTCAGTTATGCCATAGCCCACAGAAGAAAAGTGTCAACCAAATAACATGGACATTTGCAGTATGACTATAGATATTTTTTAATACAAACTTTGAGAAATAGAAACATTAAATTGTTCTATGGCAGAATAGAGAAAATATTACGAATGTACTGGTGAATATTGACATCAACTGAAAAAAATTAGATTCATCAGTGGGAGTGTCTATGGAAAGAAAATGGCTATGAAAAATCATAGCCATTGACCCAGCAATTGTACTTCTAGGAATTCGGCATATATTCTTACTGAATTCATGTACATATAGAACACATACGTTCATAACCAAGGTTATTCATTTGAGCAGTGTTTTTTTATAGCAAAAGACTAGGAAATATCTAAACACACTGATTAAATAATACTACAGCCATAAAATCCCATGATTTGACTATTAAAAATGGGCTGGGCACATAGCTCAGTGGGTACTTGCCAAGCATGTGTAAGGCCCTGGCATCATAATGAGAAATGCCCTCAGGCACATGGCAGGGGAAACCAGAATTTTGTCACTTTTATGCAGATGGACAAGAAGAAAACATTTTAAATCTGTGAATGGCTTAACATATATTATAGTTAAAAAAATACCAACAACTCAGTTTAGTGTTCACAAAATTTTAGTTTGAGCTCCAATGTTATTTCAGTTAACTAATTTAATAAATACTTTTGAATACTCATCATACATGAGAATGTCAAAAGATAAACTTGGTTGATTTTGTGGCCTCACTGATCCTCCTGTAGTCCCAGCTACCCAGGAGGCTCCTTTCAGAAATTCCAGAGGAAAGTTTAGCAGCTTCTGATTGGTTAAGCTTAAGTTTCCTTCTTCTGTTGAGTTGAGCTTCAGTGCAGGAGCAATACCCCAATGGCCTCCTTGTTGATTTTTAATTTTTCGGGTATTGGGGATTGAATGCAGGGTGCTCTACCACTAAGTTACATCCCCAGTCCTTTTCATTTTCGAAACATGGTCTCATTGAATTGTTCAGACTGGCCTGAAACTTGCAGCCCTCCCACTTCAGACTCTGGAGCTAGATTACAGGAGTGCACAACCATGCCCAGATGATTTGTTTGTTTGTTTGTTTTTAATGACACAAATTCTTTATTTGTAAAATGGGAATAATAAAACCATCTGCCTTGAAGGGTGATCGTGAGAACTAAAAAACTGAAAATTACTTTGTAAGTGAAATACTTTGTAAAGTGGAAAAACATTCACTGAGGATCTGGTATGTAGGAGACAGTAAACTAGATAGTTGACTAATTTTCCTTCTAAGAAGGAAATTTAGTCTGGTAGAAAGGACACACATATCAATGTGTTAAAAATTCAGTAAATACTACACTGATGATAAACAAAATTGCATTGATCCCACAGAAGGACTAGAAGATGATAAACTGGTGTTGAAATGTGATACATGGAGAAAGGTATTATAGGGTTTTTTTTTTTTTTTTTTTTTGCTTGTTTTTAAGATTATCTACAAAGAGCATGGAAACATGAACAGCATGATGTATTTGGGAATGGGGAGAAATTCAATATGGCTGAGGCATGGGAGGAGGGACCATCTTGTAAAGAGATGTAAAAGACCTTGTTTACTGTTGTACTCAAGTATGGAAAACAGGTTACTGAACAGAGGAATAACAATCTTTTTTAGAAAGACAATCTCATTTTAATGTATAGGATTGGCTGGAGAGTAGGGGCAGAAAGCCTAGAATCATATTGAAATGTAAGCAAGAAACTACTAGGTAGTGATTTCTAATAGTTAGAAATATGAATCTACAGTTTGGAGATATCGGGGGATACAGATTTAGAAATAAGCAGTAGTAAATAATCCACCCAGGAAGAAGTTGTAACAGCAAAAGAGGTATTAAGATGCCAACATTTCAGGACTTAAATCAGAAACAAAAACCAGAAGAGTGGTGATCTTAAATTTCAAATGAGAATTTTAAGAGGAAAGAAGTGAGAAAAGCATTAAATGGACTTGGCAACTTAGAAGGGTTTATGGGGGAGATCCAAGATGGCGGACTAGAGGGAGGCTGTGTTCCTTGTCCCTCTGTAACTTGGTTTTCAAGCGGAGGATACCTGTTTCTTGGTGAGGCAGTTTTTGCAGTTTATCGATCCCCTGCTGTTTACCCCATTTGTCTACTGCGATCACCTGCAGTCTGCCAGCATATCAACTACTCTTTGAGTGTAGATTGCTCACTGACGCCTACCATCCATTTGCCTGCAGCTTGCCTGTCCATCGCCTGCCTTTCACCTAACCATCACCCACTGCCCGAGGTGTAATATAATATAAAGCTGCTCCCCCACCCTTTCTGCTGCAGCCATCCCCCCCCCCCCAACTACTTGTCAGTCTGTGAACATCCTAGCTAGCTACTGGTTCATCAGTCAGCTTGCAAGTATCCTTCTCTGTTATTGGTCCTCTGTTAGCCCGGCGGAATTCAACTGCTTAAGGATAGCTTCCCCGCCACCTTTTCTCTTGCTTTCTCTCTCCTCCTCGTTTTTCACACTCTCTCTTGCATGTGCCCTTTCTCTTTTCCTCTCATTTTCTCTCTTACCCTATAGGGAGACACTCTGTTTGCTTAATAAACCCTCTTATGTTAATTCCCGTGTCTGGCATGGTTTCCTGGGTTTCTTACACAAGGTTCACCTCCCAGTCATTCGACAGCAGTCAGCAGACTGACCACAGATCACCAGTGGAGCACCAGCTGCCTGCTGTTGCCTGGAAGTTCACTGTCACAGTACCTGCAGGTTTGGTTACATGTGGCTGCTGCCATTTTGAGACAACAGTCAGGACTTGTCGGACCCCTGGCCAGACTGACTGAGCCCTGTCTCCAGGACCCCCAGACTGACTGATTACACCCTGCCTCCAGGATCCCACAACCATACCGACAATACCCCATTTCCAGAACCCCTGCCGGACCATCTGCATCCTGCCTCCAGGACCTCCAGCCAACCACGCCCACACCCCGAGCTGCATCTCCCCATTTGCCAACACATTTGGAAGGCAGAGCGTCCATCTTGGATAATCCTGGAAGCTGTATCTCACATCTTGAGGTGGGGCAAATCCCATCCTGAGATGCCTGCTGGAGACTGGAAGCTCATTGTCAGGTACCTCTCATACATAAGGCTACTGAAGACTGGGAGGTTTGAGTACTATATGACTGTTATAATGTAGATTTTCTTTTTTCTCCTTATTGAAAAATTTTGTTTTTATTTCTTTACTTTTCTCTCTCACTTTTCCTTTTGTTTACCTGTTCCCTCAGAGTCTCTTTCTCCCTTTTCCCATGCTAACAATCGACTTCTTTTGATTACACTCTCACTCTATGATCTAGAACTTCTAAATATTTTCTTATCCCATTAACAGCTACATCCTACACCCCTCTGCATCCTCTTTGTCCTCCATTAGAAACTGTAGACCTTATCACAAATATACTTGTTATACTGAAGATAATAATTTAACTCATTCTGTTTATTATGACAATATTAATGTCCTCATAGGGGCTATTTGGTTTCAGGTTGCATACTGTCTAAACTGGGCACTGCTAATATTGATCTCCCCCTTAAAGAAAAGGTTCTGGAAACCCATAGGGTCACTACAAGCCTATGGGGGAACTGCAATACCCCAGATCTGCACTGCTAGAGGGGAAGATACATGAGCAACATGAAAAACCAAGTGAAGAAAATGATCCCAACAAATCTAGATTCTATATTAATAGAATCCAGTGACAGTATGATAGAAGAAATGTCAGAAAGACTTCAGATTATACATATTAAAATGATTTGTGAAGCAAAGGATAAGAGCACAAATGCAATGAATGATCATATCATTAAGCAGTTGAAAGAGCAACTGCAGGAAGCAAAAGATCATTTCAACAGAGATAGCGATTCTAAAACAAACAAACAAACGGAAATCCTTGAAAGGAAGGAAATAATAAACCAAACAAAAAACTCAATGGAAAGCATCACCAACAGACTAGACCACTTGGAAGACAGAACCTCAGATAGTGAAGACAAAATATTTAATATTGAAAATAAAGTTGTCCAAACAGAGAAGATGGTAAGAAATCATGAAAAGACTCTCCATGAATTATGGGCATCATGAAAAGACCAAATTTAAGAATTATTGGGATTGAGGAAAGCACAGAGATACAAACCAAAGGAATGAACAACCTATTCAATGAAATAATATCAGAAAAGTTCCCAAACCTGAAGAATGAAATGGAAAATCAAATACAAGAGGCTTACAGAACACCAATTGCACAAAATCACAACAGATCCACACCAAGGCACATTATAATGAAAATGCCTAACATACAAAATAAAGAGAGGATTTAGAAGGGTTTGTGGTGAAGTGAAATCGGTGAAGGGAAGTTGTTCGAGGGCAAGTCTTGTGGACGGTCACACACAACATGGTCCGATGATGACAAGCAACACCACCAGTGTGTTCCTAAAAACATACATTCTGAAGCCCACCCCAGACCTACAGAATCAAGCAGCCAGGCAAATGTGGACCATCATACTTATTAACTAATCTCATGGCAATGGGCAAAGAGACTAGGATAACCCGAAGCGACGCAAGCAATTAATATATTTCCCAGTTTGACCCCAAGGTTTCTCGTTTTCACTGAAAAACAACGTTTACCTTGTAAAACATATCAGGAGATTCTGTAGAGAAGGTGTGGGGAAAATGGGGCAAATAAACCTTACTAGGAGTCAGGAAACAATGCCAACTACTGCGCAGAGGATCCAGGTTTAAAATATCCGGGTTGGCGCGCAGGCTTGCTCACGCGCCGCAGGCGCAGGGCGCTGTGGGATTTGTAGTCCTGGCCCGCGTCCCGTATTACAAAACACAGTTGGGGCGGGGCACGGAAAGGGACCGAGTTAGGAAAGCACCGGACTGGGCCTGGACAGAAAGGCCTGGCGTGGTTCTCTCTTCTTCCGTGGGAGATCCAGAGCGCGGGAGGGGAGCAAGCCGCAGCCCAAGTCAGCCTCGGCAGTCGGGACGCACACACTCTACGTCATGGCGGGCTGAGGCGGATGATGAATTCCGGCGTGCATGTCAGGGTTGCTGTGTCACTCGGCTCCTTCGGCGCGCCCCTTCCCCGCCGCCCTTCCGCACCGGCTCTTAGGCTCTTCCGGTCTCCCGTCGCCCCTCACCTGCAGGCCCAACTCCCGCGGCAGCCGGGTGCACGCCGAGTCTGCCCTGTGGAGGGATCTCCCGCCGTGCCCGGGTTCCGGGCGTCCGACCAACACTGGCCATGGCGAGCGGCGCCGCCAGGTACCGGCTGAGCTGCTCGCTCCCGGGCCACGAGCTGGACGTGCGGGGCCTGGTATGCTGCCTGTATCCGCCGGGGGCCTTTGTGTCTGTGTCCCGAGACCGCACCACCCGCCTTTGGGCCCCGGACAGGTGAGCGCTGCGACTCGGGCTGCCCTCAGCTCTGTTGCAGGCTTCCCGCAGAGAGGGGAAAGCGACCCTTCCAGGCTGTGTACTTCTTCCTCTCTTCCTGCCCTCGGCTCTCAGGTCCCTGCGGATATTCAGAGCTGTGACAATGTAGGCCCACAGTGTAAGACCTCAGATTTAAGAAGAACGAGTACCGATTGGGGGACCAAGACACCTGCCTTCTTGTTCTAACTAGACCACTTAACGAGTTGGTGACCTTGGACAATCCTCTTAACCTTTGGGGGTTTCAGTTTTGGCAGAATATCTTCCAAAGTTTCTTTTAGAGTTGAAAATTTACTGATGTCATGTGCACCCTTCTAAGTGAAGTAATGTGAGAACATTTTTCGTGTTGGTGTTTTGTTGTTTTTCTTGTTTCCTAGAAGTTGCACTATAGTCTTCCCTTAGATTTAATCTGAAGACCTTAGTTCTCAAAAATTGCATTACAGAAGGTTGCATTGAATTCTCTCGTTATAGTGCAGGTTAGAGTATTTTAGTCTGGGCTCTGTGATGGACTATGTGGAGGGGATGATATTCCTAAAATGCTTTTGCTGTGTGGAGATGCCCTCTTTTCTTGAGGAAGGCTCATTGCCTTCAAAAGATTTATACCTGATTTGACTGATTACAGCAGGAAATTTAAGACCTAAAAGACAGATTCAGTCCTGAAAAATTGAAGTTAGTTACTTTGTTTAGTAAGTCTTGCATCACTAAAGGATTCAGACTTTAGGTAACATTCTTAAATTCAACTGATAACTGTTGAGTGCCTCCTTTTTTGCATCCTGAGGTGTAAACAGACAGTTCACGTGTTTATGGAACTTTCTTAATCTGCTGAGGAGGATGGATATACATATGTAATATGAAGAATACAGATAAAGGATTCGGGGGGGGGAGATGATAAAAAGGAAGCTTGTCCTAGGAGATGTGTTTGTTTTTTTTAAAGTTGACATCAGAAGCATGAGATAGATTGAGCTGGTCTTGGGGAGGGAGGAATGAGGAGGGTTGAGCTGGAAGAGCCAAAATGAAGAAGCAGCCTGGGCAGCAAGAGGAGCAAACACGGAAACCCTGCATTGAGAAAGAGGAAACTTCCTGTGTGACAGGAGGGATTAAGTGGTGAGGTGAGTCTGGCAGGAGCCAGGTCATGGAGTTCAGAGGTAGAAGCATTCAAATAGTTGGGAGCAGGGAGCTGCACAATCTGATCTCTTGTTGAGATTTTGCTAGCCACTGGTGGAAAAGGACAAGTGTGTAAGTATATCTGTTTGGAGGCTTTTGCAGTAGTGCACCCTACACATGATGGTAGACTAGACTAGGGAAATTATATAGCAAATTCCTGTATTAACTTGAATAAGATGATCTCTAAAGGTCTCTTCTAACTCTTTCAAGATTCTGTGGTATTCCAAACCACTTATAACATGTTAGGTAGCTCTTTGTATATTTGAGTACAATTATTAAGTTTGAGAATTAAAAACAGTCCTTCAAATGTGACTAATTACATTTTTTAATAGATTGGCAGTATATCTCAGTGTAGTGTGTGCTTAGTATACAGGATTCAGTCCTTGACACCAAAACAAAACAAGTAAATGAATAGAATCAAGTTCATTGGAAACATGCCCAGAAGGATATAAACATTGCAATAAGTATCTAAAAGATGCCTCTTTTAATAGTGGAATTCTGTCATTAAACTTTTATATGTTTTGTAGAACTGTGCTAGGTTGACTAAAGTTTAAAGTCACCTGAAAGTTGCATATTCTAGAAACTTGAGGAACTTTGGGCTGAAATGGTCTTCTTTCTATTTGAGAACTTACTCTTTTAATTTTTTTTTTCCAAATACATTCCCATATTTATATGAAAAACTTGCATTTTGCCAGGTCTAGGTATTGGAGTATTATTGAGATAAGATTATTTTTCTCTTTTCCAACTGCTCAGGTTAGAGCATCAGGTTCCACAATCTCAGTCACTAGGTGATTGACCTTATATGCATCCTAACTAGAATGTCTCAACTACACCTTTAGTGTTATAAAAGGGATCAAAAGGCTGGCATACTGACAGTTTTTACTTCATAGGACATTAATAAAGTTAATGAAGGACTATAGAATGTTTGGAATTAGGTAGTAAATGATATGTGTATTCACATATACATTGTCAGTATAGTTCTGGATCAGGGTAGTAAGTATAGGGATGAACTAAGGATAGAATTTACTTCTAGGGAGACAGAAAAGTTCTCCTCTAGGATGAACTAAATCAGATACCTAGTCTTAAACTGAAACCCACTGAAAACTCAGAGTCTCATCCTTCAGGCATTATTTTTTACTAGTACACAGAATAGAGCCAGCCAACCTTCTCTTGTTTCATACTACTTCAGAATTCTATAAGCTGTCTTCGTACTAAATTGGATTTGCCAAGTCTGTCATCACTTCTGGGTTGGGAGAGATAAGGTAAGGCTTCAGCAACTTTGCCTTTTGAAAACTATCCATATTGGAAGATAACAGTTGCAGATTTAAGTTCGTACATTCAGTCTTCTCTGATCATGATAAGAGTAAAGTGACTTCTCCCTCTTGTAAATTCAGTACTTTGGGTTCTTCATCCAGTAGATCTGTGGGGTTTGTTAGGAAACCAAAGCAATTTCTTCCCCTTCATACAGCACCCCCATTTCCCTTTCTCAAAGGCAAAAATTTTATGTAACTCCTCATTTTTACATTTTACTTCTGTTTCTCTATATGATGTGTTATGTGTAGTATTTTAATTTTAAAAGATTTTAAAATTTTAGAAATTCAAATATTGGACTTGTTTTCTAATTTCATTTTTCTCCCATTTAAAATAATATCTTCTCTTTTTGGCTGTAATTTCTAGGAAATTACCTTGACTTATTCATGAAATTTTGTCCTTTTTCCATGGTTGCAATATCTTCAAAGATCTTAATGATTCTTACTATTTTATTTTTTCTCCTTAGCGGTCTGCTTCCTCCAATTGATGGGTTGTTTTTGTTTGTTTGTTTGTTTGGTCAGTCATATGTTATCCTGGAGGCTACCCCCAGATGTGTGGTAATCCTTATTGTGACCTCATTGTTGAAGATGGAGAATAAAAAGCTCTTGGGAAGTTCTGTGCTCTTAAGTGGCACTTGTTGACTTTGAACTTAATTGTAGCAGCATTATCTGGTGGGGCCATTTCACTGGGCTGACCTCCTGCCTCCAGTGTTTTGTTTTTGGTGATCTTGGGCTCTAGTATGAAAGTACACGTTCCTCACACTCCAAGACTCATGTCCCCCTATTCAGACTTTCCCCTTACTCTAAGTAAAAGTTTCATACCTATGCGGAGTATAAGATGGGTACAGTTGCCTGGCTGGGGTGATTGGAAGTCTTTTCTTAATACTTTAAAGTACTTTTTCTTTGATTCAAGGAATACTTAATGCTTACTATGTAAACCATTGTGCTAGTAACTTGGGAAAATATAAAGAAAACCAGATCTGGATTCCACCATTAAGAACTTCATAGAAAACTATGGATGATACATAAAACATTTATGCTGAGAAGTGCCAAAGGACACACACAGACTTAGTGGTTTACCTAATATCAATTCCCCCCACCCCCAATACTAGGGATTGAATCCAGTGGTGCTCTACCACTGAGCTACATCCCCATCCCTTTTTATTTTTTGTTTTGAGACAGGATCTTGCTAAGTTGCTGAGAGTAGCTACAAACTTGAGATCTTCAACCTTATTACAGGTGTGCAACAACCCCACCCAGCTATACTATCGATTTTTAAACATGTCTTATCTTTTAATTTTCTCTGTACTTACTGATAAAATGTTTTCAAAATTACATTTTTAAAAACCCACAAAAATGACCAAAAATTGGCTACTACAAGATATCTTCCTTTGAAGATTTTTTTTCATATGATTCAATTAACTGAAGATTTTCTATTGGCCATCCTTATTCTTGTTCTGTCCTCTTTTTCCCCATTTCTATAGATGTATAGTGCTCAAAATTCCCCCTCCCCAGTTTATTTTGGTAAAATACTAATAACCAAATTTAGTATTATGACCATTCTTATGTATACAGTTCAGTGGTATTAAGTATATTTATGAGGTTATGCAACCATTACCACCATGCAGCTTGCTAACTTCATCTTATAAAATTTATATCCATTAAACTAATAAATTCCAATGCTTCCTTTCCTTAGCTTATGGAAACCATCATTCTACTTTCAGTCTCTATAATTTTGATTCTAAATATCCCATATAAATGGAATCATACATTATTTATCTTTATGTGGCTTTTTTCACTTAGTGTTGTATCCTCAGAAGTTCATCCATATTTTAGCACCTGTCGAAATTTCTTTCCTTTTTGAAGTTAAATAAAATTCTGTCGTTTGTGTTTACCACGTTTTGTTTATCCATTCATTGACTGATAGACTCTTAGGTTGCTTCCACATTTTAGCTATTGTAAATAATGATGCTGAACTTGGTTGTGTAAATATTTCTTTAAGACTCTGGTTTCATTTCATTAGAAATATACATAGAAATGGGATTGCCGGATTACAGGGTATTTTGTTTTTTCTTTCTTTCTTTTTTTTTTTTTTGTAGAAGGAATTGAACCCAGGGGCACTTAACCATTGAGCCACATCCCCAGCCTTTCTTTTGTATTTTATTTAGAGACAGGTTCTCACTGAGTTGCTTAGGGCCTTGCTAAGTTGCTGAGGCTGGCATTGAACTTGAGATTCTCCTGCCTCAGCCTCCCGAGCTGATGGGATTACAGGTGTGAGCCACCACCCCTGGCTGTTTTAATTTTTTGAAAAGAAAAATCATCATGCTCTTTACCACAGAAAAGTCTTGTTCGTGGGTAAAGTATTCTGTTAGTTCTAATTAGTTTATTATGTTAAACCCTTAATTTCTGGACCTATTTTCTGTCTGGTTTTATCCATATTGAAAGTGGGGTATTGAGGTATTTAGCTATTATTGTGGAATATTTAATCTTCAATTCTGTCAGTTTTTGCTTTGTCTATTTTGATGGCCTGTTATTAGGTATATCACTGTCTATGATTGTTATGTATTCTTACTGTATTGTATTTTTATTAATATGAAATAATGTATGTTTCACTTTTTAAAATTAAAATCTATTTGATTTTATATTAGTATAGCTACCCCTGTTCTCTTTTGGTTACCATTTGCTTGGAATATCTTTTTCCAGTGTGTTTGTTTTTAGCTCTAAAATGAGTCTCTTGTAGACAGCAAATAGTTGAATCATTTTTTAAACCATTCTGCCCATCTGTCTTTTGATTGGAAAGTTTAATCCATTCACATTTATAGTAATTACTGATAGCATTTTGCTATTTATTTTCTGTATGCTTTATACTTTTTCATCTTCATTTCCTGCATCACTGTCTTCTTTTGTGTTCAGTTGATATTTTGTAATAAAACATTTAAATTCCTTTCCATTTCCTTTTGTGTAGATTCTTAGCTATTGTTTACATTGAACATGCCAAACTTGTAACTCTAATTGAATTTATACAAGTTAAATTCAATAACATACACAAAATCTCCTCCTTCCCAACTCTGTTAGTCCCCCTTTTAGTTATTGGTGTCACAAAACTGTACATCTATACATTGTGCACTCCAAAACAAATAATTTTATTTTAAATGTGTTAGCCTCTTAAATTGTAAAAAGCAAAATAGAGAGTTGCAAACCACTGCTGTAATATTACTAGGCATATTTAGTATTACTGCGATCTTTCTTTGTATGTCTTTTAATTACCATCTGGGTCCTTTCATTTCACCCTGCAAGACTCCTTAAGCATTACCTGTGGGGAAAGTCTCCTGGTAACAAATTCCCTTGCTTCTGTTATCTGGGAAAGTTTTAATATCCCCTTCACTTTTGAAGGACAGTTTTGCAGGGCATAGGGTTCTTCGTAGACAGGTTTTTAATTTTTTTAAATTTTATTTTACCACTTTGAATATATTGGTCTATTGCCTTCTGACCTCCAAAGTGTGTGTAATTTATATGCTAATGCATGCACTGGGAATTGAATCCAGGGCCTTGCACTACTTATTTTGGGGGCGGGCAGGAGGTACCAGACATTGAATTTAGGGGCTTCAACCACTGAGCCACATCCCAGCCCCATTTCGTATTTTATTTAGCAACTCTCACTGAGTTGCTTAGCAATTTGCTTTTGCTGAGGCTGACTTTGAACTTGAGGGCCTCCTGCCTCAGACTCCTGAGCTGCTGGGATTATAGGCAAGTGATTCCACGCCCAGCATACCTATTCTACTTATAAGCTACACCCCAGACCCTCCTTTCAAAAGTTATTGATTAGATCCATGTATTATCTTGAAAGGATCTTTATATGTGATGAGTCATTTCTTTCTTGGTGCTTTCAAGATTCTCCCATTGAAATGTGTCTCAGTGTGGATGTCTGTTACTTGAAATTTGTTGAGCTTCTCTGGATGTGTATATTCATATCTGGGATTTTTTTTTTCAGCAATTATTTTTTAAAATAATCTCTCTCTCTTTTTGTATGTGGTTCTCTTGATTGTTTCCTACAGGGATTACAGTCTTTGTTCATTTTTCTCTCATTTTCTGTTACTGACACTTGATAATTTCTACATCCTATCTTCAAGTTCACTTATTTTTTCATTTGCCTATTTAATTTATAACAATGGATTTGTAAAATAGTATGTACTCTAAAGTTCAGCATGGACACTAAATGAAAATGAGTGCTTTGACAATTATGTTCTAGGGTAAGGCATGGGACAAATATTTGCCTATTAATTGTCTTGTCTTTCCAGTCCTAACAGGGGCTTTACAGAAATGCACTGTATGAGTGGCCACTCTAATTTTGTATCTTGTGTATGCATCATACCCTCAAGTGACATATACCCACATGGACTGATTGCCACTGGAGGAAATGACCACAATATTTGCATTTTCTCACTGGACAGTCCAGTGCCTCTTTATATTTTAAAAGGTCACAAAAATACAGGTGAGTATAACACTTTGGTATTTTTCTAATTGAAGTTTTCATCCCTTTGAACGTAAAATTCACATTTTCTCAAGTTTTTGTTATGTTTTCTTTCATCTATAGCTATGGTTTGATAGTGCAGAACTTTTTGAATCATCTTAGTTATGTGAATTCTCTGTTTCAAATTTACTTGTGAATTTAAAGATTGACATACTGAGATATATATATATATATATATATATATATATATATATATAAAATTATTATTATTTGTTTTGTTTTATTTTTCAGTCCTGGGGTTAAAACCCAGAGCCTTCTGCCTTCTGCATGCTAGGCAAGCACTCTACCATTGAGCTACACCCCAGCCTATATGTAAAAAGTAAAGTGTTCATTTATAAAAGGAAGAGGCTATATAATTTTAATATACTTCATGGTTTGGATTTTCTACTATTTTGTGCAGTGAAGTTATTTATGTACTAAGTGTATCTTTTATCTTTTGGCTGTCATCTGTGCAGCAAATTGAACATCAGGAAGAAGTGCATTTACTAATCTAGTGTCAGTATCAGAGTATTTAATACTTGTGAAAACCATTTTCCATAATTTGTATGTAATTCCTGGTTCTGTGATAATAGCGAATTTGTATATGGCTGAACAGCTCTTTGTTTTAAAACGGCAAGCTTGATCAGTACAGTTATGTGTACTTATTTTTATATATATGGCTGGAATATTTCAGGACATTACCCATAAACATTTAAACAATTTCTTTGAAAAATTTGTAAAATGTTTGTATGTGTGAAATTTTTAATACAGAGTGAAACAGATTTTTACAGCTTTATTATGGAAATCTGTAAATGTATACAAAATAGAGACTTGGGTTTTTGTTTTGTTTGTGTGTGTGTGTGTGTGTATGCTGGAGATTGAACCCAGGGCCTCACACGTGATAGGCAAGTGTTGTACCACTGAACCACATTCCCAGCCCAAGATTTGGTGTTCTATAATGAGTTATTATATAATCGTATATATAGAAGAGAAAAACATAATAATCCCTTCCAGCTTTAAAGGATTATCAACATGTAACCTATTTTTTTCATCTTACCCTCTACCACTGGTATTTTAAAAGAAATATTTGATATAGCATTTCATTTGTAAATACATCAAAATGTAAACTCTAAAACAGATTAGCAAACTTTTTTGTAAAGTATCAGTTGCTAAGTGTTTTAGGTTTTTCAAGCCATATGGTTAGTCTCATCATGACTCATTTCTGCCATTTTAGTACAAAAGCAGCCATAGACAATAAATAAATGTGCACATCATTTTAAATAAAATTTTAGAATTTACTACTCTCTTAGAAATAAGTGATCCAAAAGAAGAATTTTTTTAAGTTAACTGTTTCCAGTACACATAAAGTACTTTATATAAATGCAGTATAAGTAGGACATTCCAGTGATTGAATTTATTGACTTCTTGGCACTTGAATTTAAACAAAGAATAATCAAGTAATACAGAAGTTTTAAGTCAGACTTTTAAAAAAATTTTAACTATTTGAAAACCTACTTTTCATATAAATGGGAAAATTCACTTTGATTTTAGCGTCTAAACACAGTAGTTTGTATATTTATTTGTATTGTAATACCTTTCAGTGTTTGTCCCTAAGAACAAGTGTATGTGATACATTATGGATCCGTAAAGATATTTTGTGTTCTCATTGCACAGATTAGTTATGCATTTCCTGAGTGTCTAGTTTAGTTGTTGTTGTTTTGGGTTTTTTCCCTTGAAAAGATTAAAATCAACCTGGCATGGTGGTAGGTGCCTGCAGTCCCAGCTACTTGGGAGACTGAGGCAGGAGGGTGGCTTGAGCATAGATCAGTGTCAGCCCGGGCAATATAACAAGACTCCATTTCCTGCTCCTTTTTCCGTCCCCAAATTAAAATCATTTAATCTTTCTGAATTTTAGTCTCCTAATCTGTTAAATGGAACAACATCTGGTTCCTGAAGTTGTTATAGACAGTAATACACTTTTAAGTGTTCAATACATGGTAAGCACTCAATAACTTAGCTATTATTACTCAGTGAAGGTTTCTGTCTTCTGCTTTGTAAAGACTGAACAGTAGCCCATGTTCATGACCTCATGTTACACATTTTACCTACTATTCTTTGTCCTGCTTTCCTTTTTCACTTAATTTTTACCTGAGTATATTGTATATATTTTGAAAGTCACTTAAATTTTCTGGAACAAAGTGGGAAATAAGGAGACTATTAATTTAATTTTAATTTTAATCCACTTGGTTTTTAAATTTTATTTTTGTCAAAGAAAAAGTATTTTCTCTAAAGTTATTGATCCTTTTTTCTCCTTTCTGTAGTTTCTATTAACTATAGCTCATTTTTACAGATGCTGCAGTAGGTCTGTGAAACTTTTGCAAATGTTCTAACATATAAGTCAAGGTAGGCTAACATATTACATAATATAGTAACAAATAATTCCCAGATTTGAGTAACATAACACAGAATATATCTCATTCACCTTACATGAGTTAGTAAAGGGATTCTCCCTTTCAACATGAGTTAGTAAAGGGATTCTCCCCAGATTTTCTCAGACTCAAGTTGATAAGGGCTTTATCTCTACTTGTGCTTCAGTAGTAATTGCAGCAATGAAAGGACAACTTCAAATACAGGAGGAAAATACCATCCCCTTATGTGCTTGAGAAGGGAGAACTATCACAGTGTGCCTTCTGGCCACCAGCTACTCAGGTTGTTCTCCCTTCTGTAGTCAAAATATACCCACTTCCCTTCCAAGGTCAAATAGTCCAAATTCCCATCCAGAGGTAGCATAAAGCCCAAAGTTAAGAATCTCTTAGTGAAGTATGGTATTCTGAAAATCAGGGAAATATTGATCAGGTGTATCTATATCATCAGGTCTATATGTAGTTCCTCTCTAATTCAGAGATCTGTGAGCTAACTGCACCTATGTCATCCATACCCAGTATACTATTGTAGAAAAGGGAAGAATAACCAGGCAAACATTCCCATTCACAAAAGGAAATAGTTCAAGACAGCAGTTTCTTGTCTATTGCCATTCTGAAATTTGAATGAGTGGTTATTTCAAGGACCTCCTACTCTGAAAGTAGAGTTTTTTGTTTTTTTTTTTTTTAATCAGTTCCCTCTGGTCCAAAGACAGAGGTTCCAACTCTTATTCTTTGTGGCTTTACTTTGACTATCTGGATATTCTTCCTTTTCTGAGATAATTTTTAATATTTATGATGTTCAGTCTGCATAATTTTACATTAACATGATAATTAACTATTCCAATACTGTTGAACTTTGATCTTAGCTCTGGGTTTTTTGTATTTTTTTTTTTTTCATTTTCTTGAAAGTGACCCTAAATACCTATATATACAGTATTTCAGAATCACTTGCATTATCTTCCTATTGTTGTTTCTTAGAGCCAGAAGGGGTTATGCAGCCCACTTAGTCCTGTTCCCTCGTTTTACAGACTAGGAATCTGAGGTTAAGCATTCATTATCCATGATCACACAACTTGTAAGTGGTTCAGCAAGGCCTTGTATCCAAGCATTCTGCCCCCAGAGCCTGTGCTCTTGACCACTGCATTCTTCATCTCCACTGAATTGAACCTCAGTTGGGTAATACACTGTCACTTCACGAAGTGTTTTTAAAATTACAATACTTTAATAAGTTGCAAGGTTGAACATTTTTTCTCCATGAAACTACATTAACTAATTACTTTTTCCCCTTAGTTTGTAGTTTATCATCTGGAAAATTTGGGACATTACTTAGTGGCTCATGGGACACAACTGCTAAAGTCTGGCTGAATGACAAATGCATGATGACCTTACAGGTACAGTATGTTTGTGTGAATATTTTAGATAATAAACAAGTATGTTAATTCTATGCATGTTAAATTGATATCCATTTTACTCACAGGGTCATACTGCTGCAGTATGGGCAGTAAAGATTTTACCCGAACAAGGCTTAATGTTAACTGGTTCAGCAGATAAAACTATTAAACTGTGGAAGGCTGGCAGATGTGAGAGGACTTTTTCAGGTAAGATGGGGATAGACAACTTTTATTATAATCAAATTTATTATATTATTCAACAGATTAGAAACTTAAAAATTACATTTGAAAACATAAGTATATATAAACCATTAATTTGGACAAATGTGATTTTCTGACAGTTATATTTAATATCTTTTTTAATGTTATAATGAGCCCTCTCAAAAAACAACTAGGTGTAGACTCATAAAAAGTTGTATGATATGCTGTTAAATGTGTATGTGCTAGCTGGGTATGGTGGCGCATGCCTTTAATACCAGCAGCTCGGGAGGCTGAGGCAGGAGGATCTCGAGCTCAAAGCCAGCCTTAGCAAAATGGAGGTGCTAAGCAACTCAATGAGACCCTATCTGTAAATAAAATACAAAATAGGGCTGGGGATGTGGCTCAGTGGTCGAGTACCCCTGAGTTCAATCCCCAGTATCCACCCCTCATCCCTGAAAATGTGTATGTGATTTTTTTTGTGTGTGTTACTTTTGATTGTCCTTTTAACATGTTCAGGCTGAAAACTGAAGCATAAGCTTCTGATGGTAGGTCAGTAGTGTTATTTTTATCTCAAAGAAAGCATCATTATTGCCTTTATTTTTATTGAAATGCATTGTTTAATAATAATAAAATTTAGACTGTTAAGTCTGTGGGTTTTGGTAGATAGGCTTTTTAAAGTCTATCTAATGACTGTACTGAGGCATCTACTGTCTTAAATTTTATTTTTTTGTCTTGGTGCTGGGGATTGAGCCCTGGCCCCTCTGATGTCTAATATTATTATAATTAATTTATTTGAGTGGTACTTAGTTTTTGGTGTGAGTTTTTGTTCATCACTACCCTGGATAATACTTTGAAAAAAAGTAAAAGTAAAAAGTCCCTTTGAACAGTTCAAAGTAACTATAGATGGAAAATAGATAATGAGTTGTAATTAAGTATCCCTCTGTTTTCTGCATAAGTATTTTCAATTTCTATTTCAAGTCATTAATTTAGGATAACTAATCTAAATTAACAAATACTGAACATGAAGGGTTTGGTTTCTCATTTCCTTTATGAGGTCGCAACATCAAAAAATGTTTTGTCCTTAAACTTAGGAGACATTAACTTTTTAGTACATATTTTAATATATTTGAATATTGTGATTTTATGAGTAATTATTATTGGGAAAGAACAATTTTAAAGGAATTGTCAGGTGAAAATGAAGAATTTTTGGAGCCAAAATACAGTCTCTGGAATGTTTTAGGAAATAATTTAGGAAAAATAGGATTAATGTAAAATAACTTCAGAAGAATAGAAAATATTGCCAAAACTGAAATATAAATTTTGATTACCAGACTTTTCTACAGGAAAAAGGAAATTTTCTAACTTGAAAAATCAGTTTTTACTACTAATGTTTTACAATTTTAGTAAAATATATGGAGCCATTGAACAAAAGATACATTTTTCTTTTTTTTTAATGCAGGGCATGAAGACTGTGTAAGAGGTTTGGCAATTTTGAGTGAAACAGAATTTCTTTCCTGTGCAAATGATGCTAGTATTAGAAGATGGCAAATCACCGGCGAGTGTCTTGAAGTATATTATGGACATACAAATTATATTTATAGCATATCTGTCTTTCCTAATTGTAAAGGTAAGAGTAGTGTATTCTTTGTATTAAAATTTTGTTTTGTGCATTATTTTATCCCATTCTTGAGATGAGGGCATCTAGAAAGATGTTATTTATAAAAGTTGTAGCTAAACAAATTTTTTTTATATTTTCATGAATTTTAGATTTTGTGACAACAGCAGAAGATAGATCTCTGAGAATCTGGAAACAAGGGGAATGTGCTCAAACAATCCGACTTCCAGCTCAGTCTATATGGTGCTGCTGTGTGCTGGACAATGGTGACATTGTGGTTGGTGCGAGGTATTTATATTCTAGTCAGTCAATAAATTTTACATATCTAGGCCTTTGATAGGCACTAGAGTATACAGAGGTAAGCCATAGGAATAGCAAGTAAAATGAGAAGACTGCACATTCCTATTACTGAACAAAGGAGGTATAATGACTGTTACATTAATGATACGTGATATACTAGTATTGTACTGGCATTTTTGCAGTCCAAACACTGAAAGCAAAAGAAGCTATAGGACATAGAGAATGGTATGGGAAAATTTTCTGAAGAAGAAGAAATTCAGATTGGATTTTGAAGGATAATGAGTAGGAAAGGAAATTAGAATTTCCAACAAAGAGACAATATGTTTCCTTTATGGAATGAATGTGATATTCACAGGAGATGAGGGGAAAGGATGGAGAACTAAAGCTGGGGAATATTAAATAATAGATATGATAGGGCTTAACTGTGGAGAGCCTTGCAAACCAGCTATTTTTCACATTGGGTGAGTGGGAATAAGGAGTTATAACACTGGAGCAAGAAATGATATTATTAAAGTGGACCTTGTGAGTTATTAAATATATAGATTGGATTTAACTAGATATGACAGGAAAGCAAACTAGAATTCAACTGCAGCAGTAGGGATGTGAAGTTAAAAATCAGTGACTCCACAATTGCAGTGGATAAGAAATAAATAAATAAATGAGATAATTCAGACAAAATTATCAGAATGAGAATGAAAAGATAAAACTTCAAACTTTTGGTGGTTGGCAAATCCCATTATTAAAAATGGGGAAGTAGAGAATTAATCTGGTGCAGAAGGTTATGACTTTGGCTTTAGATTTCCTTTGTCTGAATGGTGGTTAGCCACACCCATGCCAGTAGAACGTGGGCAATTGGAGCCTAGCACAAGAACTGAAACTAAGGTAAGGATTTACCTAAAACTGCCATAAGCAAGCTGTTGATCACCTTTTTCTGAGGGAAGATATATAAAGGAAGAAGAGAAGATTAAGAACTGAATTTTGCAGTATACTGTGGATAGAGAGGGCCAGTAGGTTAAATAATACAAAGGAGTCCAAGTGTTGAAATTGAGGGATATGGAAAAGGAGAGATTGATTTTTGGAGGGAGATTGTCATCAGTGTGGGAAAAAAAAAATAGCTTGAGGTGTGAGGGAATGGAAAATTAGAAAAGCATTAGGATTTGGTTTGAAAAATATTATTAGTGACTCTTTTGATGTCCCATTGTAGTAGAAAATGGTAGAAAAAAAATGGTAAAAGGAGATAAGGAGGTATTCGAGAGATGGATGAAGGAAAGGATTGTAGATTATCCTGGCATTGAAGGTAAGGGGAAAAAAATGTGACAGCTGTTATAGATAGAGATTTTATAAAGTAGAACTGTTTTATTTTTTGGTCGAGTCAAAGGTTGATTTGTTGACTTAGTTTTATTCCCCACTAAGCACACTAGATAGAGGTTGAAGCAAAAAAAACTGAAAGAGCAAAATTGATTTAAGTAGAAGATTAAGAAGCAATATTCTTTAGAATTGAGCAGAACTAATAAAGTTGAAAGTAACTAACTTGACTCTCCTTCAAAATACAGAATTGAGGAATCATAGAAAAGGAATAATTTTTTCTGAGTTTGATGACTGCTGTCCAGTCTAAACTTAAGGCCATTGTTTTTCTTTGATTGAAGTTACTGCCAGGCACTGGTATGTAAAGAAAGCCCATGCTTTCCTATTGAACATCTGCTATTTTATAAGTATTAAGGTGGGTCTTTGAGCCTTTTATGAAGTAAACCAGTGCACTATCCTTCTTTATAGTAAAATACCTATGTAATATTGACTTTAAAAGTAAATTATATGTTTCTAGGTTGTTATGGTAAATATTTAACTTGGAGTTGAAAGTTATATTAAATATGTATTTCTCTGTCCATTTTCAGTAATTTATCCTTTAGCCAAGATAATGTAATTAGAAAGTAATATATGCTGAAGTCAGTATAGTGCTATAAATAAATACATAGTAACATTTCTTATATTCACAGATGCATTTTTGCTTTGGATCATTCAGGTGTGGAATGTTAATATACTATGGCAATGACTTTTAAAATCAGTTTTTTTGTTTATTTGTTTGTTTTTATAGTGATGGTATTATTAGAGTATTTACAGAGTCAGACGATCGGACAGCAAGTGCTGAGGAAATCAAGGCTTTTGAAAGAGAGCTCTCTCAGGCTACCATTGATTCCAAAACTGGTGATTTAGGGGACATTAATGCTGAGCAGCTTCCTGGGAGGGAACATCTGAATGAACCTGGTAAATATTGCAATGTTTCTAGTAGTAGTTTAAAATGTCACCATATTTGTCTTTGGGAATACTAAGAATGTAAGGGCAAAAAAATGTTGTTTTGCTAGTATTTCATTGTTATTCTCATTACTAGATACTAATTTTTGAGAATTTTTATTACCACACATTATTGCTGTGAGAAACTATGTTGCTCTTGCACCTATCTCATAGTATAGACTTTGAGTGATGCTTCCCATGAACAGGAATTTTTCTTTTTAATAAATCTCCTGACACTTAACTCAAAAATAGTAGTTTTATGGGTTGGGAATATAGCTCAGTTGGTAGAGTGCTTGCCTCGCATGCCCAAGGCCCTGAGTTCAATTCCCAGCACCACAAAAAAAAAAAAAAAAAAGAAAAAATAGTAATTTTTTTTTTACTACTATTAATTACTTAGGTAATACTTTTTGGCTAATTGAATTCTCTGAAGAAGGTTATACAGACTAATGCAAAAGTGAATTTAAATATATCAATGTCTGCTTATTAAGTTGAGGATCATTTGAGTTTGAAATCCAAGAACAAAAGTCATCTCAAGTAAAATCTTGTGGATATATCCCTGACCCATTACATCAGCACTTGTCAAAACTGGATTCATGGACCCCTGGGAATTCTGAAATTCTTTAGGGTGCTCATGAGGTCAAAGCTAATTTTATGATACTAGATGTTATTTGACTTTTTATACTGTGTAAAGGTTTGCACTGATGGTGCAAAAGCAATGATGGGTAAAATTGCTCACTCCTTAGCACATAAATCAAGGCAGTGGCACCAAACTGTTCTAATTATTGGTTTTTTTACTGGCATGCAGTTGTAATTTATGAAAAAAAATGCCATTTGCTTCTAATAGTCTCCTTGGTGAAGCATTAAAAATTATTAATTTGATAACATCTTAATCCCTTAGTACACATTTAAAAACATTTTGGATGATACAATGTAAAGTACACTATAGTACTGTGGTCTGAAGGAAAAACACTTGTTAGTTGTTTGAGTTTTAGATTGAGTTATCCCTTTTTTCATGAAATGCCATTTCTTTCTTTTTCTTTTCTTTTTTTTTTTTTTTTTTGTACCAGGGATCGAACCCAGCTGTCCTTAACCACTGAGCAACATTCCCAGCCCATTTTTAATTTTTTATTTTGAGAATCTTGCTAAGTTTCTTAGGGCCTTGCTAAGTTGTTGAGACTGGCTTTGAACTTGCCATCCTCCTGCCCCAGCCTCCTGAGCTACTGGGGTTACAAATTTGTGCCACCATGCCTAGCCATATGAAATACCATTTTCATTTGGGAGAACAACTAGCTATGGTTATTCAAGCTTGGGTAAATGGCAGACTTATTTATACAAAATGAACATGTCTCTTTAAGGAAAATAACTTAAGAATATTTGTTGTCAAAGGTAAAATTTAAACTTCAAATGAAAAGTTTCAGTTTGTTTGTGTCATAAGCAATAATGCTAACAATTCAATTTTTGATACTGAATAGTAAAATATGCAAATATGTGGAAGATATGCATATGTCAGTGAACCAGTATTTTCCAAAAACAATGCATGATGTTAAAAACTTATACATAGGTAAAGGATTCATTCAAGGTATAAAATAAAACAATGGGTTTTAGTGTAATAGAGCATAAAATTCATTGATATGGTTTCAGATTCTATACTTTAACCTTAAAGTAACCTTTAAGGAACTACTACATATTAGAATATTGACATTTTCTGAGAAAGCTATTTAACCAGTTCTCTGCTTTTGAATTATATATCTGAGCAAGGCTGAATTTTCTTTATTTACTTAAACAAACAAATTAGCAAGAGAGGAGATTAAAAGACAATGGACTAGGCCTATCATACTCACTTATATGCCACTGATATTAATAAGTATTGTGACATTAAAATACAAGGGTCTAGGTAATGTAATATCTGGCTAGACAGCTAATGTTCTGCCCTATGTAAGACGAGTGTGAATCTTTGAAGGATAACTAGCTGAAGTTATCCTTCACTCTGCCACTCTGCCACTTTCTGAGAAGATGACCTTCAAGTAAAGTTCTTAAGGAGGGAAAGGAATAGGTGGGTGTGGTGGTATCTGTAGTCCCAGCTACTGAGTCCAGGAATTCAAGACCAGCCTGGGCAACATAATGAGACACCAACAAAAAACAAAACAAAAAAAAGCAGGCAAAGGAGCTTATCTCTTCAACATCTGCATGAAAAGTATTATAGCCACAATAAATAGCCAGTGTAAAGTTGCTGTGGGGTGTAATGAGTGAACTAGTAGAATACTAAGAAGATAAGATCAGAGAGGATGGTAGGGACAGTTTATATTTGGCTTTATATAACACTCCAAGGATTAGGCTTTTACTAAGAGCAAGGTTAGAAGCCACTGAAGGGTTTCAAATAGAAGAGTTTGGGGACTTTACTTAAAACTTTTGAAGAAATTCCTATGGTTGTTGGGTTAATATATGCTATGAAGGGTTAAGAGTAGGAGATCATTGGATCAATCCAGCTGAGAAATGACAATGTCTTATACCAAGGGATCAAAATGGAGATGTAGAGAAGACATAGTTTTCTAGATATATTTTAAGAATGAGCTGATAGAAGTTGGTGAACGATTGGCTCTGGGATTGAAAGAGATATCAGGCTCATTTACTTTTTGGCCTGAGCCACTGGAAGAATGGAAAGTCATTTACTGAAATGAAATGTGTTGTGAGAAGATAGTTGATGATAAAACTTGTTTGATTTTCAATAGGCCAGTTCCATCCTAGTAGAATCTTTTTTCTTTTCGTGGTAAGTATTGGACTTTAAGCTCAGAGACCTTCCATATGCTAGGAAAGTGTACTACCAATGAGCTATGTTCCCAGCCTTTTATTTTATTTATTTAAAAAAAAATTTTTTTTTTTACAGACTGCATTTTGATTCATTGTACACAAATGGGGTACATCATTTCGTTTCTGTGGTTGAGCATGATGTAGATTCATACCATTCGTGTAATCATACATGTACACAGGGTAATGATGCCTGTCTCATTCCACCATTTTTCATAACCCCCCCTCTCATTTCCCTCTATGTAACCTAAGTTCCTCCATTCTTTTCTCACCCCCCCCCACCCTCATTATATATCATCATACACTTATCAGGGATAAGTGTTTTTTTGGGATTGGCTTACTTCATTTAGCATGATATTCTCCAATTCCATCCATTTGTCTGCAGATGCCATTCCTCTTTATGGCTGAATAATATTCCGTTGTATATATATACCACAGTTTCTTTATCCATTCATCTGTTGAAGTGCATCTAGGTTGGTTCCACAATCTAGCTATTGTGAATTGAGCTGCTATAAACATGGATGTGGCTGCATTACTGTAGTATGCTAATTTTAATTCCTTTGGGTATAAACCAAGATTTGAGACAGTGTCTTGCTAAGTTGCCCAAGTTGGCATTGAATTTGTGATCCTCCTACCTTGACCTCCTGAATAGCTAGGAGGGATTACAGATGTGTCATCATGGAGCTTAGACCTTTTTTTATTTAATAAAATTTCCTCACAGCCATTATTTATTATTTATTACTTATTTATTTATTCATCACCTTCTAGAATTATATTTTTTTATTTATTCTTTTATTAAAATTCTCTTTTAAATCTCTTATGTATAAATTTTAATGTTAAAAATGTCTTTCTAAATGTTTTTGAATTTTACTCTGCCATTCTGCTATTGATTCTTAAAAAATTTTTTTAAGGTACTAGAGAAGGACAGACTCGTCTAATCAGAGATGGGGACAGAGTTGAAGCCTATCAGTGGAGTGTTAGTGAAGGAAGGTGGATAAAAATTGGTGATGTTGTTGGCTCTTCTGGTGCTAATCAGCAAACATCTGGAAAAGTTTTATATGAAGGGAAAGTATGTCAACTTCTACTTCTAACTATCATTATCTTAAACCATTAGACAAATTAATTATAGGTTTTCTTTTCCCTGTGCTGATAAAATTTTCTTTGGTGTTTTGACATTGAAAAATACATACTGTGGAAAAATTATCATTTTACCTGGCTTGGAATAAATTTTTAGAATATTTCTTCACCATGTAGATAAAGCTGCACATGATAGACAAATTAGCCATTGTCTTTTAGAATTCCCATACATAACTCGTCCCAATAATTTTTCATTAGGAACTTCTGTACCACCTCTCATCTAATACTTAATGTATGGCTGTATTTAACTTGATAAGACATGAGGGACCCTGCAGGGCTTCTTATGCTAGCATGTTTAGGGTATCAAACAGCTGATACTTTTCTTTGAGATGAACCAGTTGGAAATCTTCCGTTGGTCCTAGAATTAGTTATAATCCATTTCCCATCTCCCTTCTCCCCTACCCCCTGTGAAATACTATTCTTAAAGCACATACAAGTATTGTTATCTTTATCTGCCAAAGAGGAAGCTTTTAGCATTGCACTTTGGAGAAAGTTTAAGCACTATAATCATTAAAATAATGAATACATTAACTTCTGTGGTATATATAAATCATTAACATATGAACAGGAAATTGATAATCTTTTTTTTTTATTATAGGAATTTGATTATGTTTTCTCAATTGATGTCAATGAAGGTGGACCATCATATAAATTGCCATATAATACCAGTGATGATCCCTGGCTAACTGCATATAATTTCTTGCAGAAGAATGATTTGAATCCCATGTTTTTAGATCAAGTGGCTAAATTTATTATTGATAACACAAAAGGTCAAATGTTGGGAATTGGGAATACCAGTTTTTCAGATCCATTCACAGGTGAGTTAGGGTGTGTTTTAACTCTTACATCCATCTGTGTTAGTCAGCTTTCTGTTGCTATGATGAAATACCTAAAATTTCAACCTAGAGAAGGAAAGATTGTTTGAGGATCAGGGTTTCAGACATTCCAGTCCATGTTCACTTGGCTGTGTGGATTCAGGACCTATGATGAGACAGGACATCATGATGTGGGGAAGGAGTGATGGAACAAAGCTGTCACTTCATGGCAGTCAGGAAGCAAGAGAGCAAGAGGAAGGGGCTAGGGACTAGAAATAGTCTCCAAGGGCACCCACTCCCTTGGTACCACCTAGTACAGTTTCCACTACCTCTTCAGTAGTCTGTTGAACTATGAATCCATCAATGGGTTAATCCCTTGATGAAGTTAGAGTTTTCATGATCCAGTCACCTCTCAAATGCCCCACCTCTCATTATTGCTGCCTTGGGGACCAAGCCTTGAACACATAAGCCTTTGGAGGATATTCCAGATCCAGATTATAACAATAAATATTGGGTTTTGACTTTGACATTTTTGGGTGATGTGGGGTTACTGGTGATTTTAATTAAACCCAATCTGCCTTGTACATTGCCTAAGCACATGCTGTACCACTGAGCTACACCTTTAGCCCCGGTTGATTTTTCTGATATGTTTAAGACTATGATTAATTGCTTGAATTTTTATAAAAAATCTACAGTGGATTTTTACCTCACATCTATATTTTTAACTTTCAAATTATGCAATTCTGTGTTTTATAGAAATAATTGTAATAAGTTATTATCTTTCAAAATTACAGCATCACTGTAAACAAAATAAATCAAGAATTTGATTCAGTCATTTGAATTAAAATGTAACTTCTAAGTTCCTTTATATAGTTCCCCCATGGTGCTGGGATGCATTTAGAGCCTCACACATGCTAGACAAATACTCTGTTATTAAGCTATACACCCAGACCCTAGTTTCCCTTTTTTTTTGACCCCACAGGCATTCAATCACTGAGCCACATCCCTAGCCCTTTTTATTTTCTGTTTTGAGACAGGGTCTTTCTAAATTGCTTAAGACCTTGCTAAGTTGCTGAGGCTGGTCTGGAACTTGTGATTCACCTGCTTCAGCCTTCCTCATCACTAGAATTTGAGGCATGCACCTTAGTTTCCATTTTTTAAAATATATTATAGTGATACTTAATAAAATGAAATTGTTTTCACTGGGTGTGGTGGCACTGGCCCGTAATCCTAGCAACTGAGGACGCTGATGCAGGTAGATTGAAAGTTTGAGGCCAACCTTGAGAACTTAGTGAGAGACCCATCTCAAAATAAAAAGTAAAAAGAGATGTTGTTTGGTGGTAAAACACCCCTGCCATTCAATCCCCGGTATCACACCCAAAAATGAAATTATTTTCACATGAAGGTAAATTAGTTGTGTATCAACTCTAGGACTGAATTGTTATTTATGTTCTACATGCTTATTTTAAGTTAGTTGTTTTTAACATTTTATGTAGTATCTTAAATGTTATAAGTGGGATTAGGAGAGCATGCCACTTTGTAAGTCGTATTTGTCTGAAACTAAAATTCCAGTGAATTTTCCAAGTTATATTTTCTTAACTTTAATGGTTTTCTGACTTGGTCCCAGCACATAAATGTTAAAGTCTCCATAATATAATATAAAAAGAATTTCAGGTGATATCTGACCTAAATAATATATACATACAATGAATTCCTATCCCATTCCTATACAAATTCACTAAAATTCCTGCTTTTGCTATTGCTATCAAGACCACAAGCGTTAAATATTAATCTTTTAAACAATTAATACCAATAATATTAACTAGAATTGGCTTATTAATAAAGTAGATACTAATTATCAGTAAAACTTGCATTCGTTTACTAATTAAAATTAGTAAAGGTAATATTAGTCTGAATTTTGGCTCCCAGAAAGTAGTTATAATCCTAGTAATTAATTCCTTAAGTTCTAGATCCAAGAATCTGAAGAAACAGAATGCCGCATCTTTGTTTAAGCCTACTCCAAGTAAAAGTTTGAAATAGGTAGTTTATTGTTAATGTTTTCTATTGTCATTTCTTTGTGTGTGTGAGAGGGGGAAATACTGAGATGCTGGGGGTTAAAACCAAGGCCTCCAATATGTTAGGGAGGTACTCTGTTAAGCTATATCCCTTGCCCCCTGTTGTCATTTCTGACTTCATTTTTCACGTGGTAATGATTCCCTTGATCTACAAAAACCCATAGCCTCTTCCAGTCTCAAATCCCTTTACAGATCTGTTCTTCCCTTGTGGATACTCCATGTTTCCAAATTCTCTCTCTCTCTTTTCCTAACACAATTTCCATTGCTCATTCCCATAATAAAACAAATCTCACCTGCATGTTGACTTAAAAGAATTAGCAAAGTAATTCACTACTGAATTAAAAATTATTTAACCTTCCAAATACTTGCACTTAACACATAAAGTAAAAAACATTAGATGCTTAGTGCCTAGATGTTTCTCTTGTTGAAAGTTCAGACTCAGATCAAAAGAGTGAACTCTCCTTGCAGAACTGGTTAAGACCGTTTTGTGGGATGAAGACAAGTATTAAAGCAGTTGACTGTGTCTGGAAGTCTAGCAACTCCTTCACTTGTTTTGCTCTTCTGAGATGTTATAAACATCTTTACATATCTTTTGTGGACAACCTGATTATTTCCCTAGAGCTACTAACAAAACATGTATTCTCATATAATACATGCTTGTAAATGTATAAATGAAAATGTTTTGTTTATAGCTCTCTTCCCCTTTGTAATTCTGTCTACCGGTAGTTATAAGATCCAATGGATACAAGCAATTTTTGTTCCCTGCTGGATCCCTGGCACTGAGTGTACAGTTTGACACCTGAATTAATGAACCAGAACTTCTCTAAGAGATTAACATTTAATGCGTGTGGTTTTTGATAGCAACAGCAATAGCAGGAATTCTTGTGAATTTGTATAGGAACAGGATAGGAATTGATTATATGTGTTTATTATTTAGGTCAGAAATCACCTGCAATTCTTTTTATTTTAGAATACAGTTATTTTAATATTTACATGCTGGAGCCTAGTTAAAAAAAGCATTAAAGTTAAGAAAACAAAAATTAAAGAATCACTGAAATTTTAATTTCTTCCCAGCCCATAAGACTATGTTGTATTCATGAGACAGCTTTGATCTTCAGCTTTTCTTCAAGCTTGGGTTTTTCTAATGTAAGTATTATACTGTTTATGAAAACTTTAGCTTTTCCTTTATTTTGTTCACACAGGTGGTGGTCGGTATGTTCCGGGCTCTTCAGGATCTTCCAACGCTCTGCCAACAGCAGATCCTTTTACAGGTGGGATGTAGTTTTGATTAACATATTCTTCTCTACTACATAGATAGCATTTTGCATTCTATGGTTTTACATTTTGGAGGTATTATCTAGTAATTGATAATTTCCCTTATCTATATTTTCAATTTTGATGGATCTCCTTTTTTTAAAAATTCTAATTTTTGCTTTTCCTGGAGTAATTTGGTAGATTTCCTCATGACTCTTGAATATTTTTAGAACCCATCATTTTCTCCAGTGGTTCTTCCTACCAGGAGAGTAGAATAGTTAAGAATACAGGTTTTAGAGTTAGAAAGACTTTGGTTGAAAACCTGGCTCTACCACTTACTTGCTATGAGGAGTTGGCAAGTTACTTAACCTATCTCAGTTTATTTTTTTTATCTGTGAAATTAGATAATAGGGGAACCCATCAACCAAGACACAGCATGAGTGCCATCACATCATTGATGAGATGCTACCAATTACAAGCAGAGAAGGAGCTGTGTGAGTCCTGATATTGGATGGAGCAATGCAATCAAGAAGTCAGCCCAGGCATATTTTGACTTAGCATGGGAGAAGACATTTCACCTGACGGCTCAGGATTAGTCTTCCTAATCTAAATTATTAATGGCCTCCCGGAAGCCTTTGAAGTGTCTTTGTATCTCATGAGAGTGAATTACTTACTGAGGTATGCAAGCCTCAATGTCAATACTTCTGGAAAAAAAAATCTCTGGAGTTGGACTTCAGTACAACTAAAGAAGTCTCTATTTCAGAATGGCTCTTGATATCTTTTATGATGCTGTTTGTTGGATCTTCAGGCAGAGTTCTTGGACAATGTACCTAATTCGAGAAGCGATTCATAACCTTTATGGAATCCACTGGCCTTGCAGACTTAGTACAGTGGGCTATAAAAATGACCACCCTACGATCTGCTCAGCCATAGATTGGGCCAACACACAACCTTAGGTCAGTGTCATGAAATTGTGAATTGCTCTCAGTGAGCTTCCTTTCTCCTGTTAATGAACTGGTGGCCCAGATACTAATGGTTACACCCTGTGCATTGATAGCCAGTATACTAAAATAACAGACTATCAAGCTAAACACTGTGGCATTAATGTGACTATAAAGGAAGTCTTTGATGACATAATGTAATTTCAAATGGTAAAGATCTGAAGAGTGGATAAATGATGACTTTATCAGCAGTTCAGGAACAGTGATACCCTGAAAATTATTCCAACAGAGTTCCAAAATCTCACTGGTGGCTTTTTTCTGGAACAGAAAAAACATACCAAGATTCAGCTTTTACCAACAATATCAAGAGAACTCCTGGGGCCATCGTCATCAGAGCATGTCTCACTGTTATACAATGTCAGTAACTCAGAAAATTCAGTAATTATGTAGATATGCAGATAGCATTCTAAATGTCTAAGAGAATTGTTACTAGGATCACTGAACTGCACTTCTATTAAAAAAAAAAATAGGTAACAGCACATACCATATTGAGATCTGAAAATTAAATGGTATAATGCTTATAAAGTGTTTATAAAATGCTTGAAATACATTTAAGGAATCGATATATTTAAGCTATATTATTGTTGATGTTGTTCCCCCAACTTTACCAAATAGCATTGAGGCCAAAAAATTTTCCCATCTGTCTTACCCCTTAAATCAACTCTATTTTTCTTTCCTTACTAATTTATGCACTACTCACACTTCTTATGGCCATAAGAATGATCTAAGAAACTTATGTAAACTAATTATCCCAATGTTGTACTCCCAGAGATTTGATTCCCTAGATTAATGGGGAGATTAAAAACACTTACGCCTTAATCCTTCACCCAAGAATTCTGACTAAATACTCTAAGGTCTGGATTGCTCTAGTGTATCTCTAGAAATTCCTTATTTGTTTCTAAATGGGCACCAATTTAGAGAAATGTGTTATGAGTAGACTTTGGGAATCTGCCTTTTTAAATAGGTAACTTATTCAGTGATCAGAGAACACATTAAGAAAAGCGTAGGACTATAGTCTGCCTTTTAATAGCTTTAATGCCTTGGGCAAATTATTCAACTTTCTAAAATATTGTGAATTATAATGGTATCTAGTTAATATTTGAATGAATATGTTCACATAAGATGCTTAGCATGCTGCCTGACATAATTAATGCTCAACAAATGTACTTATTCTGTGATCTTTATTATTATTATTATTATTATTATTATTATTATTATTGACAGTCCTGGGAATGAATCCAGGGCCTCACATGCTAGGCAAGCACAGTACCACTGAACTACATCTCCAACCCTTTTGAATTTATTTATTTTTTATTTATTTATTTATTTATTTGAGACAGTGGCTCACAAAATTGCCCAGGCTGGCCTTGACTTTGTAATCCTCCTGTCTCAGACTCCTGAGATTATAGGCATGTGCCACCACACTTGTTTGTTTATTGTTTTTTGGATTTTATTTAGTTTATTTATGTTTCCTGTGTATCTTACACTGGTTATAGCAACTCCTACATTGTATTACAAACTCAGGCCAGAACATGAGCTCATCATCTTCTTTCTCTCAATGGCTAATCCAGGGCTCTGAACATCTCCAACTCTATGATCTCAAATATAACTGGACTGTTGTCATAGCATCCCTAACTCTTACCTAGGTCTGTTCCAATTATCTTATGTGCTAGCAGCTAGCCCTATTCTTTTCTTTCACATAGGGTTCACGTTTCATTTTGAATGAAATTTCTCTTTAATTCACTTGTTTTTGTAATTTCCTGAACTTCTATAATTAAAATGTTTAAGGCATCTAATGGTTATTTTGTCACTTGAAAGTTACTTTTTTAGCTAACATTTATTGGGCACTTACTTTATGCAATTCACTGCTCCAAGCATTTTTCTGTAACACATTTATTATGTATATCAAGGTGCTATTCTGGAAGTATGACTGATGATGAAAATAAGTTATGTAAAGAAGGACTGGTTTGGACTTTATAATTTGTAGTTACCTTTTGCTTACCAGGAATATTATCACATTGTAGGTGCTGGTCGTTATGTGCCAGGTTCTGCAAGTATGGGCACTACTAACATGACTGGAGTTGATCCATTTACAGGTACATACTCTTAACCTCTCTTAATTTTTAAAATTCATTGAAACTTTTATTTAATAAAAAAAGTAAGACATTTGTATCTTTTTTCTTAATATTTTGTTTCAGTTATAGGTAGACATAATACCTTTATTTTATTAATATGTGGGGCTGAGGATCAAACCTAGGGCCCCATGCATGCTAGGCGAGCACTCTACCACTGAGCCACAACCCCAGCCCTGTGTCATTTTCTTGATTGAGAAATATTTTTAGAGTAAATAATTTTCTTGGCTTGGCTTTTAGAATTTTGTTAAAATTGTCTCTTTACCACACATTAGGTAAAAAGAATAAGCTCAAGCCTCATCCCCAGAGATGCTCACTGATCTAATATTGCTCTAGGTTAGGACCTTGGAAAAAGTAGTTTTATATCTTTCAATGTGATTTTAATATGCAGCCAGGATTGAAAACTAGTGCTGTAAATTGGGTTTCTCATTACCCTTAGAAAAATCTGTATTTATTCCAATCTCTCTTCCTTCTTTCTTCCTTAATATACTGAGAGTGTAATTCACTGTATTATTATCCTTTGTTTTTCTTTTCTTTTTTTCCCCCAGTATGAATGAACCCAAGGGCACTTAACCACTGATCCATATCCCCAGTCCTTTTTTTGAGACAGGGTCTTCACTAAGTTGCTGACTTTGAACTTGTGATCCTCCTGCCCTACCTCCCAAGCTGCTTATCCATGGTTTTCTTTAAGAAGACTCAAAAAATTTGCTTTTATGATATTTGGCCTTCTCCTGAGCAACTAATTTTTTTTTATCCTAAATATCTCACCTAGAGTGTGATACATCTTATCACTTCTTATATGCAGGCATGTTTTTCTGTATTTCTGTAAAATGCAAAGCCATATCTGTGGCTCTTCGCTATGAAGTTTGATGGATCTTTTGTCATGTTTTTCCCCTTGGAATTACTATTTCATGTTTTCTGTGATATGTAGATATGTATGTGTATATCTATCCATATTTATATACATATGTACATGATAATTTGAATAGCATATACTGTATAAGCATCATAAAAGAAATGCCCATAAAGTTATCACTCTATGTAAGAATAGCTTGGCATGTGATTTTTTTGAGCTGATTTTTAATTTTAAAAGTAACACTGGTTGGCAGTCTTAAAGTATAACATAGTTAAAATTATGGACTCGAGTGAGAATGCTCAGATTCAAATCTTAGTTCCATACTTTTTATCTGTTTTACCATGAACAAATTATTTGATGTGTCTGTGCCTCTGCTTTTCTCATTTGCAAATTTGTAACAGTATCTACCTTCTAGAATTATTAAAAACCCCAAATTACAAAATTTATGTAAATGGATTTTTGTAGAATGTGTTTAGTAATTGCTGAATATACCTGTTGTAACAAAACAGGCTGAAGTTAACAGTGTTCCTTCCCATTTTCCAGAAATTAGTTTTTAATAGTTTGTATCTAAACTGGACCTTTATATACCTTACTCCAGTCTTCACCATCTTTCTCCTAGACTAATGAAATGCCTCCACAGTGGTCTCTCTGGTCCATACTGCAGCCAATGATCTTTTTACAGTTCACACTGTTGATTGCCCTTCCTTGATTAAAAACCCTTAAGTGACTTCCCATTGAATATTTTCTCCTGCCTTTATATTCCTCTCTGCCCAGCTACACTGACCATCAGTTTCTTGAGCATGTCATGTTATTTTTTACTTCAGGAGCTTTGAACACAGTTTTGTCTGAGGATACTTAAACCCTTTGCTTTTTTATGTTATTTGTTGTTTAACACCCTACCCACCCCACGCCCCAAACACCCATTTGTCCTTTGCCAGATCACCCATTCTATCATGCTGTCTTTGTATGCTATACTTTGCCTTCAGATAATTTTATTGTGCTTAATTATTTGAATATTTATATCTGCCTTTACTCCTTTCTATCCCTAATATGATAAGAATTAAATTTTCATGACTTTTGCAAAATACCCTAGTTTTACATTAGAACAAAAATGGAGTATAAGATTTAAAACGTTAAGCAAGATAAACTAAAACCAGGTATGGTGGCACACACCTGTAATCCCAGCTATTCATGAGGCTGAGGCAAGAGAATCCCAAGATTGAGTTGTCTGGGAGCCTTAGTGAGACCCTATCTAAGAAAATAAATAAAGGGCTGGGGCTGTAGCTCAGAGGTAAAACACCCCTGGGTTCAATCCAAGTATAGGGGGGAAAAAAACTAAATAAATTAGATTTAAATTATACTTTCACTGAAATAATTTTATTCCATTGAATGTTGTTGAATTTTCATCTTGTGCCAGCCTTTTCTTCATTATCTCTACTATAGTAGAGATTTAATGAAATAAAAACATATAAAAGAATACAGGAATTTGCTACTTGGGAATTTATAAAGAAGATATAGAAAGTAAATACAGAAAATGACAATGTCTCTCATTTGGAGTAAATAGTAAAAGATATGAGAAAGAAGAGATCATTGTGTTAGAGAAGACAGGAATAGAAAGTTTCATAATTGTTTTGCATTTTTTCATCTTTTAAAAATACACAGTTTCAATTGAATCCTTAAAATAGAAAAGTAGAAAATATAAGAAGGAAAGGCCACCTTGTACATGTAAGCTTCCATTGCCCAAAGCAAAAATTTTTATATCAACAAGTATTTCTTGTGGATAGGCTTTTTTTAATTACTTGTTTTGATTGCATACTCTGAGTAGTTATATATCTTAGTACTTGTGAAAACAAACTTACATTAGAGAGATCTCATTTTTAATCACTCCTTATGATTGTCATGATTATTTATTTTGTAAATAGGGAATAGTGCCTACCGATCAGCTGCATCTAAAACAGTGAATATTTACTTCCCTAAAAAAGAAGCTGTTACTTTTGACCAAGCAAACCCTACACAAATATTAGGTAAGCCTTTTTTAATTAATTTTTTCACATTCCCACGTACTGTTGGAAACACTCTGAAGGCTCCTTCTACTAAAATATGTGAGGAATTGGTTACTTGTATGAAGAGACTTCTACTGTGGTATTATACAATTATATTTGCTACAAATTTAAAAATTTGGTTATGGATCCTTAATACTTTGTAAGATACTTTATACAAATAAGGGATAAATATTTTATTATGATTTTAATGAGAATAAAATTATAGGAGGGAAATGTTAAGTTCCACCCCATTGGCATTTCATGTTGTCAAAAAAAAAAAAAGAAAGAAAAAGAAAAGAAAAAAAAGTGAATGAGTAAAGCATTTGAAAAATAAAGATCTTATTTTTTTTAAATTAATGGCTCATAGTAATAATAGTCATAGTTAATTATCCACTAAAAGTGAAATTGCTCTATTAACTTTGTTTTTCATGTTAATTTTTTTTCTCAAAAAATGTAACAGGGTTGTTTTAGACCAAGAATTACTGTCTCTGCCACAAAGATTATGGTGAGAATTAAATTGAGATAAACCGTAACACTTGTACAGAATATAAGCAGAGTTTTTGTTTATTTGGTTGCTATTATCCTTCATGTTACCATTGTAAAAATCACTGACATTGATAGGTTTTTTTTAATGTATTTGAAGAAAAATGTATATACACACTTTTGTACATATATTCTTGTACAAATATAAGAGATTTCTGTTTTGCATTCCTTAAATAAATTTTGTTTTTAATAGAGTGCTAGTGTTAAAATTTTTAATACCAAAGAGTAGTGAAATAGGTCCAGGGCTATTTATGATTGATAAAAATTTGTAATGTTTATCTTCTTTAATCTCTGTGATGGAAAGCTGAACTTCTTTATTCTCAAAAGTAAGAACTTTTGAAGAAATAGTATGACTCAAAGTTTTTGTGATAAGTATATAGATATTAAAGATGTATGATAACTGAAGGAAATTATAAACATGGAAGTTAATGCAATATTTATTAAATTTTAAAAATAATGTTTTGTCAAATATGCACATTGAACTTAGTATATTAACTATTATAGTCAATTAATTCTTTAGCTGTTTCCTTGATTCATAGAAGTTGGCATAAATTTACTAAAAAGTTATAAATTTTCTCATTGGCAAAGTAGTAGTTTGACTAATACTTGGGTATATATAACATGAAGTTGCTTTGAAAACCATTCAAAATAGTTATAAATACAGTATACTTTAAAAACTATTAAAAGTATATTATTTTCTATTAAAAAAGAAAGCTTTACAAGGTAAATTAAAATGATTCACAGTAATTTGTTTTTTTTAATCATATAGTGCTCAGCCAAGAAATACTCACATATTTTTATTTTATGGTCTTTGGTAATTGCCGAGAAAAGTCTTAATGTCATACAGTAGAATATTACTGAAAATTTTGGCTTTTATGATCATCTGGCTAACTATAGTTAAGAGAATTTTGAAGATTTCTCTTTGGGTTTAGGAAAACTGAAGGAGCTTAATGGAACTGCACCTGAAGAGAAAAAGTTAACTGAGGATGACTTGGTACTTCTTGAAAAGATATTGTCTTAATATGTAATAGTTCTTCAGAGAAACCACAGCCCAGCAACTTCAGATTTTGTGGAAAGCTATAAACTGGCCTGAAGGTAAACAAACACTCTTCCAAATGTAACTAGAAAGCTTTTATTTCAATCCCTACTACTGGTGTTTCAAGATTAAATAAAAGTTAACCTAGGAAGATCAAATTCAAATTGTGAAAACTTCACAAGACGGATTCACTATATTACTGTAATTCATAATCTTGTTTTGGTCACATGCCTTATGAAAATCTGAAGGTACAAGCTGAGTATACCTTATCTGAAATGTTTGAAACCAGAAGTGTTTTGGATTTGGGAGTTTTTCAGATTTTGAAATATTTGCATAGACTTTACCAGTTGAGCATCTTTATCTGAAAATTCAAATTCCAAACTACTTTTTGTAACCTGCATTTTCATATTCTGCATTTTCAGATTAAGAATTCTCAATTTATATCTGGGTGCAGTGGCACATGCCTGTAATCTGAGCAGCTCTGGGGCTAAGGCAAGAGGATTGCAAGTTCAGTGCCAAACTCAGCAAGACTCTGTCACTAAAATATAAAAAAGGGCTGGAGATATGGCTTAGTGGTTAAATGTCTCTGGATTTAATCCCTGACCACCCCCTCCTCAAAAATCTCAATCTTCCATATAATGATCCCTGTATATACAACAGTTTGTATACCATTTCAGTATTTGTGCATCCCCTACAAGTGATCCAAGAAACTGCGATTTTTTTTAATCCTAGGCTACAGACACTTGCTATATGATTTACCCCTCCATTATGTTAGTTACATTTAATTGCAAAAGTGTCCTTGCCCCCATTTTTTTCACGCCATTGATTTACTGGAGAAAAAGTCATTTTATTCTACAAAATGTCACACATTATAGATTTGACTGATTGCTTATTGTGTTCCTCTCTGTATTTTTTTTTCCTAGAAGCATTATTAGATTTTATTTTCATTGGCTTATTACTTACTTTTGAAGATCCTTGGTATTTTTAAAGATCCTTCCTTATATATGGTGCTGTGTACTACTTTTATATTGTGGTGCACATAATATCAGAAATATCAGATTTTCTCACTTAGAGTAATGCTAAGATTATTGCATGAATTCAGATGTGTCTATCCAATCCCTTGATTATAAAGCTTCTTCCACCAGTCTGAGTATTCTTTCCACATTTGTTGATTGATTTGTTCTCTAAAAAACTCCCTGTTCAACCCTTTATTGTTGTAGGACTTTTATAAACAAGAACCCCATTACATTAATTCAGTTCATCATTGAATACTATGTGTCATGCTGAGTTACCTTATTTTTATAGCACATCTGGATTTATAGCAATAAGTCCAGTCTGTATAAATATGAAAAATCAACTGTGATTTCTAAAAATATGTGTGTTTTGTGGAGCCAACACATTTTTTTAACATTTTCTAAAATGCGCATATATTAATTTTGTAGCAGAAAAATAAAATCCTTTAAAAAATATTCATACGAGCTAAGTGAGGTGGTGCATGTGTGTAATCACAGCTTCTTGGGATGCTGAAGCAGGAGAATTTCAAGCTAGAGACCAGCCTTGGCAACCTACTAAGACCCTGTTTCAAAATAAGAAGGACTGGGGATTGTAGCTTAGTGATAGTATACCCCTGGGTTCAATCCCCAGTACCACAAAAAAAAAAAAAAAAAAATGTTTTAAAATTAATACTCATTGAATTTTCTAGATTTTCATAAACATTAATTAATTTTTCTTTTTAACAGATATTGTCTTTCCTGCACTTGACATTCTTCGGTTGTCAATTAAACATCCCAGTGTGAATGAAAACTTCTGCAATGAAAAGGAAGGGGCTCAGTTCAGCAGTCATCTTATCAATCTCTTGAACCCTAAAGGAAAGCCAGCAAACCAGCTGCTTGCTCTCAGGACTTTTTGCAATTGCTTTGTTGGCCAGGCAGGACAAAAGCTCATGATGTCCCAGAGGGAATCACTGATGTCCCATGCAGTAGAACTGAAATCAGGGAGCAATAAGAACATTCACATTGCTCTGGCTACATTGACCTTGAACTATTCTGTTTGTTTTCATAAAGACCATAACATTGAAGGGAAAGCTCAATGCTTATCAGTAATTAGCACAATCTTGGAAGTTGTTCAAGACCTAGAAGCCACTTTTAGACTTCTTGTGGCTCTTGGGACACTTATCAGTGATGATTCAAATGCTGTACAATTAGCCAAGTCTTTAGGTGTTGATACTCAAATAAAAAAGTATGCCTCAGTATCAGAACCAGCTAAAGTAAGTGAATGCTGTAGACTTATCCTGAATTTGCTGTAGTATTGGGGAATGGGGGCTGAGATTTTAAATTGATTAGTGTTTTTTTTTTCCTCACATTTTACATGACTGATTAAAGATTATTAAAAAAAAAATACTGTGGATTAAGTAAAGTTCAGATATTGTAAAGTGGCAGGGAGGGGAAACAAAGGAGAAATAAAATTTTTGCACTGATGAATTGTGAGATTTTCCTGTGTAATATGGATAGATCTTCAAGAGTATAAAAACAAATTAAGAAAAAAACTAATCGACAACAACACAACCACAATGTCATTTTCTTTCATACCTTAGCCATTCAGGAGAATACAAGGGCTTTTATTTATATAATCTGTTTTCACTTCTGTATACCAAACTATTAATTGTTGGTGGTTATCTTTTAACTTCTTCGCTTACTTTCATTGCTGGGTTCTTTCAACATCACTGACACTTTTCAAGGTCTTGTTTTAGCATTTACTATAAATTTTAAAATTGAAAGATAATTTCTTGATTTTAGTTATTTATAAATAGAAAGTATATTTGTTTGATCATTTTAGATGAAGAAAAAACAAATTGATGAGATAGGTTAAATCAATTCAGACAGATGAGACCTTAAATTGGGTACAGGTTATATATATTTTCTTTCCCCTTCCCTGTTTGAGATAACTTCATTTCCATTCCAGTTTTGATATTTGTTTACTTTTAGTTATTTTCATTATTTCGAACATGTTCAATTTTATTAGGCACTGTATAAGCAAGCCTATATCAAACTGTTTTATTTGAGAGTCTAGAGGCTATCATATGAAGTTAATGTCTTGTAGCCTCCAATATGATCCATGTAGTATACTTTGACATTTAATCCTCAAACCTGCTTTAAATGAGGGATGGTATCTCTGTTTTCAAGTCTGAAGATAATGGGATGAATCATGATAGGAGAAAAGAAAAAGTGAAGCCAAGAGTGAGTGAACCCAAAGTAGTATAATATCTTGGAGAAGTAGGTCAAAGAACATCCTTTCTGAACATCCTAGCAACTAACATGAAGAAGGAACCATCAAGTTTAGATAATTGGTTGTGTGTAAGATAATCTAATTCCTTAAGTATATTGCTACTTTTATGTGGGAGAAATCTTCACCAAAAGTACTTGGCCTAAATCATGAGCAACATTCATAGCGTTTATGGTATAAAAAAACCATAGGGTTTCTTGGCCAAATGCCAACTTGCACTCTGAGAAGGACATTTTTTTTTCCCTATCAGGGGAAGAAAAGATTCTGATTGTTTAGATTAATCAAGGAAAAACTTGTGGACTATCAAAAGGAAATGAGTAAGTATAGGGGGTATGTACCTTGATAAGTACTAAATTGCACCTTCTTGTTGTATACCTGGACTTTAAATATTGTTTGCTAACTCAGATACCTATGCTTTACTTTTTGTTGAATCAGGATTTAAATTAGTACATCAAAGTTAAATGACAGAACTAAGAATTTAACTAAGAATCAGACTGGTTCCGTTATAATACACTACCCTCTTAATATGTACAATCTAGCATGCAATTATAAGTACAATTTAGCTCTAATATTTTGAAAAATTAGGTACCTTTGAATAGTTGGATATAGTCTTATTTAAGAATGAGTTCACACTACACAGTCTAGGGGTGGCAAATTGTAAACACTATTTGCCTCTTATGGTGAAGTGTTCTTTTAACAACTTTTATTATTTCATTCCATGTTTACGCAGCTTAGCAAAAGGAAAAAGTAATCTCACTTGGTGTTAAATAGTGGCTTAATGATACTTTAAAGGATTTCTGTTTCTTTAAACTTTTCTATGATTCTCAAAAGTTTTATTTCTAAATATAAAAGTAATAAATATTCATTGAGTAAAATACTCATTCACTTCCTCCCCAATAAAAATTGGCCTGTAATATTATTATCTAGAGAGAACCATTTTTAATAGCTTATGGCATATCGATATGTATAAATGTCTTATTTTTTAAAAAAAGAATAGTATCATGCAAACTGTTCAATAACCTTATTTTTAACTTTACAGTACACATATCTACCTATTAATAAATATAATATTTCATATGAATATACCTATGTCCACCTATCTGATGCTTTTTATAGTTCTGGCTGTCAAGCAGTACGATGACCAATTTCACATAGGTCATAATAGTTCCTTTAGGAATATGTTTATACATGTAATTGATGGATCAAGTTAGTGGGCACATTTAAGACTGATACCCATGGCCAAATCCCTCCAGTGGAATAATGCTTACAATTAGTATACTTCAGGTTGCATTTGAAACCCCACTGCCACTGGCACAGTGGCACATACCTATAATCCCAGTATTTCTGGAGGCTGAGGCAGGAGGACCACGAGTTCAAAGCCAGCCTCAGCAACTTACACTGTAAGCAACTCGGTGAGACCTGTCTCCAAATAATTACAAAAAAATGGCTGGGGATGTGGCTCAGTGGTTAAGTGCTCCTGAGTTCAATCCACAGTACCTACGCCACCCCCCACTTCAAAAAAAAAGAAAACCTTATTCCCTGCAAAAGAGATTATCATCTCTACTTCATAATAATTATTTCACTTTGTAGATAAGTATGTTACTATTGTGGTTCTCTTATGACTAGCTGAGTTTGACAGCAATCAATATATGACCAAATAGCAATGTGATTAAATATCTACTTCATAATCTTCATAAATGATAAAAGAAACATAGTTAAAAATTTTATTATCGAAGAATTCTGGGGATGAGTGGGAGATAGTTTCCTTAGTAATTACCATTGTGTACATTATGGTTATTTTGTGAGGAAATAATAAAATGAATACAGGACTATTTGTTATGTATCATCAGTCTTAGAGGTCTTGAGACAAATTATCCACTTGAGATTAGAAAATGTTATTCTTCTAAAAAAGTAATTTGAAATTACTCAAATTTCTATTGCATTTTTCTATAGAAAATTATATGCAGTATAGTTGAGACAAATACAATTTGAAGACTTAATACCATTTTACCATGAGTTTTTCCTTTAATTTTTTAATTACACAAAGAAGTTGAAAGAGAAGTACAGTGAACATTCCCAACCACACTTGATTTATGAAGGGTTTATATCCTGATAAGTCTATCACAAATTGATAGTATCTTAAGTCAAAACACACTTAATACAGCAAACCTGCTGAACATCATAGCTTAGCAACCCCAGTGCACTGTATTGTTTGCTCGCCCTCATGACTGTGTGGTTGACTGAGAACTGCAGCTTACTGCCCTACCCAGCGTCATGAGAGAGTAGTTTTTTACATATCACTAGCCTGGGAAAAGTTCAAAATTTGAAGCAGTATTTCTCTTGAATACTTAATGATTTCACATCATTATAAAGTCAAAAAGTAGTACCATTTTAAGATAGGAACTGTAACAATCTATAATTGTTAGCGTTTTGTTATTTGCTTTCTCTGCATGTACACTCTTTTGAAAACTGCTTAAATTAAGTTGCAGAGGCAGTGTGCAGTGCAGTGGCACACAGCTATAATTTCCACCTATTTGGAAGACTAAGGCAGGAGGGTCACAAATTCCAGGCCAGCCTATGCAACTGAGACCCTAACAAAAAAAGGCTGGGAGGTAGTTCATTGGTGTTTGCCTAGATGTGTCAGACCCTGGGTTCAACCCCCACCATACCTTTAAAAAAAATTAAGTTGCAGTATCATATCAAGTAAGCACTTCAGTATGTGTCTTTAAGAATCAGGACTTTTTTAAAATCACTTATTTGCTTTTAGTTATACATGACAGTAGAATGTATATTGACATTATATATATACATGGAGTAAAACTTCCCATTTTTGTGGTTGTACATGATTTGTAGTCACAATGGTCATGTATTCATATTTGAACATAGGAAAGTTACGACCGATTCATTCTACTGTATTCCTATTCCCGTTCTCCCTCCCTTCCCTTCATTCCTCCTTATCTGAGCCAAAGTATACTTTTATTCTCCATGCTCCCTTTATTGTGTCCTAGCATCTGCATGTCACAGAGAACATTCAACCTTTGGTTTTTTTGGGATTGGCTTATTTCAGTTAGCATGATATTCTCCAGTTCCATTCATTTACTTGGCAAATGTTATAGTTTCATTTTTTATGATTAATATTCCATTGTGTATACATATCACATCTTTATCCATTCATCTGTTAAAGGGCACCTAAGTTGGTTCCATAGCTTAGCTATGGTGAACTGAACTGCTACAAACATTGATGTGACTATGTCACTAAAGTATGCTGATTTTAAGTCCTTTGGGTACGTGCCAAGGAGTGAAACCTCCAAACTGCCTTCCAGAGTGGCTGAACCAATTTGCAGTCCTACCAGCAATGCAATGAGCGTACCTTTCCCCCACATCCTACCAACATTTCTTGTTATTTGTATTGATTGTTGCCATTATAACAGGAATGAGATGGAATCTCGATATAGTTTAATTCTGTAATTGCTAGAGATCTTGAAATTTTTGCGTATATTTGTTGACTGATCATATTTCTTCTGTGATGTGTCTGTTCAGTTCCTTTGCACATTTATTGATTGGGTTTTTGATTTTTGGTGTTAAGTTTTTTTGAGTTCTTCAATATATCCTGGAGATTAATGCTCTATCTGAGGTGTAGGTGGCAAAGATTTTCTTATTGATTGATTTTACTTCTTGCACTTAGGAGTCTGAGGAATTCAGTTCTTAAACTGATATGATGGAGATTTGGGCCTCCTTTTTCTTCCAGGAGGTGCAGGCTCTGGTCTAATGCCTAGGTCCTTGATCTACTTTGAATTGATTTTGAACAAGGTGAGAGATAAGGGTTTAATTTCATTTTGCCACATACGGATTTCCAGTTTTCCTGGCACCAGTTGTTGAGAGGCAGTCTTTTGTCCAATGTATGTTTAGTATGTTTAGTATGAGATAACTGTTTAGTGGGTTTGTCTCTGTGTCTTCTATTCTGTACCACTGGTCTTCATGTTTGTTTTGGTGCTAATACCATGCTGTTTTTGTATAGTTTAAAAACAGTAGTATAGTTTAAGGTCTGGTATTGTGATACCTCCAAGAATCAGGGCATTTTTAAGAACATTGTTTACAACTGCAATATCATCACACTGAAGAAAATTACTAACTTCATAATACCTACTATCTGGCCCATATTTCTGTTTGCTCCAAGAATGCCTTTTGCAACTTATGATTTGAAAGGATCTAACCTAAATAATCAAAGCTTATTTATTGTATTAGTTATTCAGTCATGTCTCTTTAGTCTCAATCTACTACAGTCCTCTTGTTTTAAAATATTGACTTTGAAGAGTCTAGTCTACTCTAGAATGTGAAGCCCCACAGTTTTATTTGTAAAACCTGTTTCTACAACCCTTATGTACCATCTAGTTATGCTTAATAAATAATTCCAGAACTTAGTGGCTTAAAATATGGACTGGGGGCATAGTTCAGCCACAGACCACTTGCCTAGCATGCACAAATCCCTGGGTTTGATCCTGAGCACCAAAAAAATAAAAAATAGAAAAATCTCATATTATCTCACATACAGCTACTGGCTGAATTCTCTCATTTGTTTCATATGAGGCTGAATCAAGGTATCAGGCAAGGCTGATAGGTCACTTTTAAAGGCTTCACTGGCACAGATCCGTTTTGAAGTGCACATGGTTGGTAGGTGTTCATGTATTTTTGGGTCCTTGGACTGAGTTCCTAGCTAGCTGTTGGCCAGAGGGGCTGTTCTTGTGTCTTGTTTTGTTTTTCTTTGGTCAAAAACATGACAACTTTGACAACTTGCTTCATCAGAGCCAATAAGAGAGAGTCTGTTAGCAGGACCAAAAGTTGGAATATTTATAACCTAACTAAAAGGTGATATCTCAATATTAATGTATTCTGTTGGTTGAAGCAGGCTACTCAAGTAGAGTGGATTACTCAAGGCTCTGAATACCAGAGTAAGGATCCTTGGGCACCATGTTAAGAGTCTGCATATGACAACTATTATCTATACTGAAAGCTAAATCCAGAGGCTTGGTTAGATTAAGAGTAAACTATTTTTGGCAAGAAACTCCATAGATGATATGTATTTGCTTTTCTGACTTGATTGTATCATATCTGAACTTCCTTAAGGAAACCTTCAGAATAAGGTAGATAATGGAAGAGAGGAGAAAGATGACTAAAGCCCTTTTGTAAAGTAGATAAAATGGTATTCATCCTAGGACTAAATATGAGTTGCTGGAGCTTCACATTAGTCCAAGAGCATTTTAACACAAAAGAGCAAAAATCGACTCAAGGGCGACACCTTGAGGAGTTAAGGTCACAAGCAGCACATTTGACTTGACATTCCCTTTGGTCACAATTAAAAGACTAAATATGGGAAAGTGCTCATCAAAGTCTGAATTTTCTCTTAAAGAACACTCTCACCCACCCTCACCGCTGGCATTCCAGTTGAATTTATGTAACATACTTACAGAACTGATCTTGCTGATACTTAGAAGAGTGGGCACACAAGATGTGGGACAAACCCAAATTGCAATGGCCCAAAAGAGGGTCTTTTAAACTCAAAATTGATATATTTGTGCCATCAATTGCAAAAACTTGGTTTTAAAACCAAAAAGTGGGAAAGTTACTTTCATTGGTACTTAGAAGCTTCCAAAAGAAATCCAAAGACTAGTACTCCAGGAAATAAGAAATTGTCAGAATTTACTTCAGAACCAAAAAAATGAAGATATATCTGGATTTAAGAAGTTTCCAGAAGCTTCCACTGCTTTTGATGCTCCTCTTGCTCCCCTCCCAGCTACTCCTTGAGCACCCCTTTACTTCTCTTGTCAGAACTTTCCATATCCAATCTACCATCTCTCCTCCATCTCTTCCTGAGGTAATGCTACCTTCTTTTTTCCTTTTCCTCCTCCAGACACAACCCAATCTATTAGAGTAAGCAACCTGAGACTTCTATTCTGGTTCCTTCCAGGAAAAGTCAGTAACTGGTAGAGGGGCACGAGCTTTAGTATATGAACTCTGGAACAAATCTGAATTTAAGAGAATTGTCAGACTGGGTGTGGTGGCACACACCTACAATCCCAGCTACTCAGGAGGCTGATGCAGACAGATCACAAATTTAAGTACATCTGGAAAATTAGCATGAACCTGTCTGAAAATTAAAAAGGGCTGGAGATGTAGCTCGGTGTTAAAAGTGTTTGCCTAGCATGTGCTAAGGCCCTGGGTTCAATTCCTGATGCAAAAAAAAAAAAAAAAAAAATTAGTATTAGGAATTTTCCTGATCCAACCAAGACCCCCATAGGATTTGCTAGAGAATTTGACCTAAATATCCAAACTTTTGATCCAACCTTTATCACCTGGTTCTCATGTTAGTTTCTGAAGTTAGAGCTAAAGAAGCAATGGTCAAAAAGGCAAACTGGAATAATCCACTAGAGGATTTTAATAATGTAGATGCAAAAAGTTGGAACCAAGCTTGCACCTTAACTTTTCCATAAGGTGGTAAATTGGGGGGGGGGGGACAAGCAATGACGTCAATAAAATGCAGACAAATTTGTGATTATGAACATTTTGGGGAAGAAACTTTCAAAATATTTTGGAATGACTGAAACCATTAAAAATGGTCAAGTTTTAGGCCTATTAGAAACAATTTTAAAACCTAAATCATTGCCTATTAATACAAATTCCTGGACATTCAAAAGTAGATACTGCTGAAAAACATCCATTGAGTGGATGTTATGTCTAAAAATGCATCTCTAAAATCCATCTCAGATTCAAAGGACAAATTTATTGAACTGCTCTTGCAGTTACTGTTAACAGAGGCACAAGAGTCCCTGAGAAGCAATTACAAATACAGAATAGCACAGGAGCAACTTTCTCTTCTAAAATAAGTTTATGGTACCCCAAATGATGGACCAATTATCCCCCATGGGATTTCAGTTACCTTCTTACAACATATCCATGCGTTAATTCATCTGAACCCTGATAAAATAATGTGGGTATAAACAATATTACTGGAAAACATCTATTACAACTGCTCAAGGGGTATGTTCCTTTTGCACTGTCTGTCCCAAAAGTAACCCTGAAAAGCCACTTTCCGGATCACAAGGACACTTCCTTTGCCCCTGGAATCTTTGAAATATGACAATTAAACTGTTCATTTGTCATCATCTCATGGATATGAATGTTTTAGTAATATTTGCACATTTTATCATTGGGTTGAAGTACTTCTGTGCCACAGAGTCATGGCCCAAATGGTAGGAAAAATCCTACTAGAAAAGAATATTTCTTCCTGGGGATTCCCTTATGAATTCTACAGTTAATGGAAACACATTCCTTTAGCTAAATAATTCAGTCTATTTGTAGTGAACGGTCAATGTTTCAACATTTCCACTGTGCTTATCATCTTCAGTCCTCCTGACTGGTGGAATGCATAAATGGAATAGCAACAATTAACTGACAAAACTGACAAGTTTTAAAAAATGTTTTTATTAGGCATTGTACATAATAGTGGGGTTCATTTTGACATATTCATACATGCATGGAACACAATTTGTTCCATTTTAGTCTCTAGTACTTCCTCTTTCCCTCCCCTCCACATTCCCAATGTTCCCCCTTCCTCTACTTTACTCGCCTTCTATTTTTTAAAACTGGTGCTTTATATGCATAAAAGTATGCATAAAGGTGGAATTCACTGTGATATATTCACATATGTGCATAGCATAATTTGGTCAATTTCTTTCTGCAGTTCCTCATCAATCCCCTTTCTGTACTCCTCTGATCTCCCTTCTATTTTCATGGAACTCCCACCCTTTCTTCTCATTTTGTTCTGGTTTGCAGATGTGAAAGAAAACATATGACCCTTGACTTTGAGTTATTCAGTTAGCATGACATTCTCCAGTTCCATCCATTTATCAGCAAATGACATAATTTCATTCTTTTTTGATGGTTGAAAAAACTCCATTGTGTATACATACCACATTTTATTAATCCATTCATCTATTGATGGGCACATAGGCTGGTTCCATAACTTGACTTGTGAATTGTGCTGCTATAGACATTGATATGCCTGTTATTACTACAGTATGCTGTTTTAGTTCTTTTGGATAAACACTGAGGAGTAGGATAGCTGGGTCTGCTATTGTCAAAGGCTTACAAAACTTGCAAAAAATTCTAAGTTAACTAAGGGTTGTTTTAACAGACAGTTCCTGGAAGACAAAGGTATTATGAAAGATCACAACCTTCAACCTGGAGATTTTATTTTTTTTACTGGAAATAAAATCAAAGGACTCTATCCAACCTTTTAAGAAGGGACACAATCAGATATTGTTTCATAGTTCCTGTGTAGCAATATTAAAGGGCATTGACTGGATTCATCTTTCTCATTTAAAAAAAGGAACCTCCCCTGCCGTAGACCTCCATACCCACCAGAGACCAAAAAAAATTAACTCCCAATCCTGTTCTTTTAAAATAAAAAAATACCATTTCCACACACATATACATTGTGTAATATTTAAATCAAGTCAAGCATATCTGTGTCACAGGTGAGTGGGGTGCTGAAGCTCCAAACTTTACTTCTTGTCCCAATGAAAGAAAATTTAGAGTCAGACATGAAAAGCCATGCACAATCATTTTATTATAAATGAAAGTAAGGCTCAGCAAAGATTGCTTTCAAGAGAGAAAAAGTGTGGGTTGCCTCTGAGCAGAGAACCCAAAGGAAACTAAATGCTACTTCCAAATTTAATACTGTTTTGTTTGCTCTGAGAACTGAGGTCCACCTTTTACAGTCTTCACCAATCAGATGTTTAACTCCTCCACATCAAGCAGGGGAATTTTTGACCCTAGATGATCCTTTCTGGAACTGTCACAGCAACCATCCCATTCAGGGGGTGCTTCATTAACATGTCAATTAAATGTTAATGTGGGTACTGGGGTCAATAACTGCACAAATTTCATCTCAGTGTGCCTGTACTACTTAAGAAATTTCCCTTCTGATACACATTGGTAAACCTATGGTCATAGAAAATCCTAACTGTACAATGATTCCAGGTGACCCTGTCAGGAGTTATCCCCATCACATTTCTTTCTTGATAGATTTCTTAATTGACTCCTCTCCTTTCACCTGCCCCCCACTTAGTATTTCTGTCATTTCTTTACAAGTTGCTTGATTATTCATTAGTCCTAAAAACAATTTAAAGAAAATGATGATCCTGCTATGTTGTTGGTTTGCATTCTATTGCTGATTACTAATTACTACCTAACACTTTCAAACAGTTATCATCTCTTCGTGGTAGATTATGAGTAACTCCACATGAGGTCAAACTGCAATCATCTGGTATATTGACTTAACTTGCATGTTTCTACAGACTCGGTGAATAACACCACTAGTAAAAGGTCTTTTCCTTCTTACAGTAGTTCTTAAAAGGAATGTGTAACATAAGTGAACGACCACCAATTAATGTCCTGTTATTTCTGTCAACCAGTGCAATTTTTAACAACCTGTTTGCTGTAACCATTTTGTTGCTGATTTATAAAAACCCAGACTTCACGGGGGGGGGGGGGGGGGGGTGTACTGTACTTGCCTGTTGTCACACTCCTTGGGAGGTTCAAGACAGATAGCTTGAGCACAGAAATTAGAAGCTAGCCTGAGCAGCACTGTTATACCCTCTCAAACACAAAAACAAGCAGCAAAAACCCAGACCTCTTCCATGCCATTTTGGGAATATGTATTCTAGGTAGCTAGAATTCACCACCATACGTGGCCATCCTAATTTTCTCTAAAAAACTCTCCATTCTCATTTTCAGTGTGCCTCAACTTACCCTACAGGTTAAAATACTGAAATACTACAGTCAAGTGCCTTGCCTTTTAAATATTTTTTTCTAATTGCCTCCCCACCCCCACCCCTGGTACTGGGGATTGAACCAGGGACACTTTATGACTGAGCTATATCTGCAGCACCCACCTTGCCCTTTTTAAACCGAGATAGTGTCTTCCTGAATTGCCCATACTGACTTTGAAACTTGCAATCCTCCTGCCTCAGCCTCCTGAGTAGCTGGAATTACACTCATGCACCACCACACCCGGCTCTGGGCACCTTTCGAGGTAACATGGTATAGTGCCTAGAAATGACGGATAAGGAAAAACAAGGAAGCACAAGATCCCCATTCTTGTCCAACTCCTTAATATACACTTTCTTAAAGATTGCTCCAGTGACGGCAATGAGATGAAACTACTTTTCCTTAAAATTTGTTATACCGTTATGAGAATACAACTTAGAGACAAACCGGGAGCCAGCAACTGCACTGTCACTTTGAAAAGTGGCAAAACACCGAAAATAAGGCAAAGAGCTGCCGCAAAGCTCCACCTACTGTCCATTGTACAGGCAGAAACTCAAAAGTAATCCTAACGAAAGAGGCAACACTGCACCTTACCCACTCCGGTTTATCTCCGCAACTGGCGTGAGCAGCACGACATGTCGCGACACCGCCTCCAGGAACCACTCACCACCGTCTGCGCCAAGGCCGGAAGTGACGCAAACCCGCGACGCCAGCGCTCGCCGTCCGCAGCTGCTGGAGCCAGGTTCTGTAGCTCCGGAGACGGCGGGCTCTCCCCGGATGGTTGCAGCGAAGGGATCATGACGGGGAAGAAATCTTCCCGGGAGAAGCGGCGCAAACGTAGCGGCCAGGATGCGGCCGCGGCACTCGCGGCCCCGGACCTCGTACCGGTCCTTGCCAGCAGCGGCAGTGGAAGCACCAGCGGCTGCGGGAGCACCAGCGGCTGCGGGAGCGTCAGCTGCTGCGGCAACGCCAGCTTCAGTGGAAGTGTCATTGGCGCCGGGAGCGGAGGCAGCTGCTGGGGCGCGAGCGGCGTGGATCGCGGCGAGCGCCGGAAGCGGAGGAGCACCGACTCCTCTTCCAGCGTCTCGGGCTCCCTGCAGCAGGTGCGTGCGCTCCCCTTTCGCGGCTTCCCCAGAAGAAGGCGGGCTACTAGACCTGGTGGGGCGCCGGCTGGAGCTCCTTTTGAGTGCGGAAAGCCCCAGGGTGCACCGGTTCCTGAGGTTCATGGTCCTGAGCCTTGGCGAACCCCACTTCCATGTCTTGAACTTTCAAGTTGCTGGGTTTACTGAAACGGAAAAAGCTAACTTTTTTATTTTTTAAACTTTTGGTCCCTTCCACTCGTGGTATCCTCTTTCTCCCTTAAGAGGATGTGTCGGTCAGGAGCTTGCTACCTTCAATGCCCCGTGAGCCAGACGATTTATTTCTCTGTCTTCACCTTTTGGGTTATGGTTAACTCCATATGAGAAAAATTGAGGCCCAGTCAGGTTAAGGAGCAGGAGTTTAACAGCTCCTAGATTTGAATCCAATATCTGGCTCTACAAATGTCATTTTAATGCACCATCAACCTGCTAAGATACCGCCATTTAAAAATTAGTTTATGATTTATCAAAGAACACATGAGTACATACATTCTCAAAGGAAAAAGTGTGGAGGGATCTCTTGGTGACTCCACATTAATAGTTGATACGCCGCCGGTATGAGCTGAGGGAAGAATAGGTTATATTTGAGTAATTCAAAGAAGGTCTTTGTATCTGGAACTCAAAAGAATGAGCATGAAGGGCAAGTAACCTCTGTGATCCCAAGTCATTGGTTTGTTTGTTTTTTGTTTTGGTACTCTGTATTGAACCCCCAGAGTGTGCTTTATCACTGAGCTGCATCTCCTGCCCTTTAATTTTTTTTTCTTTTTTTTTGAGATAGAGCCTTGCTTATTTGCTGGAACCAACTCCTCCTACCTCAGCCTCCTGAGTAGCTGGATTACAGGCTTTTCCACCACAACCCTCTGCAACCTGTTATTTCTAGAGACTCCGTAGGCTGAAGTTGGAAGATGGTGACTTCAAGCCAGCCTGGACAATTAAGGGAGCCTTGCTCAGCTTTTTGGAAAAACTTTTAAGAAGACTGAGATTGTAGCTCAGTGGTAGAACACCCCTGGGTTCAATCCTGAGTACCACCCCTTCAACAGGGGAAAAAAAAAAAAAGGTTCTAAATTACTGAATTACTTGGTTACTTGTAATATGATTAAATTATGTAACACTTTTCAAAATACTAGCTCATGGTAAAGATTATGATGTTTATGATTTTTAACATTTTATTGCTATTCCATTTATGTGAATTTAAGTAGAACGACAATGCATACATAAAACTTTTGAGTAATGGCTACTTGAAGGAATATCCTAATTCTTCAAAAGTCTAGACCTGTATTCAATGTTGGTGTAGTTTCATTTGTGTGACCTATTATCTTTTTTCTTTGTAGTGACTCCTTGAATTAATTGTGAAATAATACTGAACATTTACATATTCTTTCCTGTTTTAGATAAATGTGCAAAGAGGAATTTGGAAATGTTAAGGAATCATTTATTAAAGTGTATGATGTATACATGTTCTATATATTTTAGGTAGTCTTATTTAGAGTTGTTCTTTTAATTTTAGGAAACCAAGTATCTTTTGCCAACTTTGGAAAAAGAATTATTCTTGGCAGAGCACAGTGACCTTGAAGAAGGTGGACTGGATCTGACTGTGTCATTAAAACCAGTTAGTGTTCTATATATCAGACAAAAAAGAAATGCTCCAGCAGTGCTTCTGTATTATAGGAGAGAGAAGTTACAGAAGATGCTTCCTGATGTGTTAAAGGTACCTTATTGCATTATCAGACTGTACACATACATATAGAAACTTTGTAGCAATCATTTTACTGAATGCAGTTATAATTGAGTGATCACATCTAAAACAAGCTACTAGAAGAGTTGATAAGAAAGGGAATTTGGAGAGCCACAGATGGCCTTGTATATTTTAAAATTTTGCTAAGAAAAAAATGTTTTAGAAAAATTTTGACACTATAGAAATAATTCTATTAAATGCAGACAGTGGTAGTAACTACATAAGAAGTAAACAAATCTTTGTGATCCTTTAAGAATACTATGGTACAACAGTATACATAATGTTGTAATGGCTTATATTTCATTAAATTTATAGGGTTTTCCATATATTTATTTTGAATATTATTTAGGGAAATAGTTGTTGTGATTTTGTGGTTATGGAAAGAGGACTTGAACAAGTTAAGCCTAAGATCATGTATCTAAAGTATTTGAAGAATTGCATATTTAAACTTTTAGAACAATTAGAACCTAACATATATAGGCTATGATTAAGAAATATCTGGAAATGGACTCAACTTTAGTTTCTTCAACAAACGTGACTTTATGTGTCACTATCAATATTCTCAAACTTCATGTTAACTGTCAGTTTTCAAATTTCCTCCCATAAAAAGATTTATGTGAATCTACTTGGGCTTTAATTTGTTTTAATTGTAAAATTTTGTTGACAGAATTTTTCTCATGATTGAGTTTTCCAGTTGATATTGGAGCTATAGTACATAAATGCAATTTTTTTAAATGTCATTTCCTTTAGAACTGTTCAATAGAGAAATTAAAAAACTATGCCAAGAACAGTTAGAACTCCTGTCTGAAAAAAAAAATCTTGAAGATTCTTGAGGGTAAGAACGCACATTTCTACATTCTGGTAACTTATTAGTTAAACTCTTTTCAGAATAAGTTCTGGGTATTCCTTCTCCTAAATGTACCTTAAATTCATTTTTGGGGAATCACTGAAATATATTCTGTTTATACTGAGAAGTATAATTTACATATCAGAATAGATTTCAAGAATAGATTTGATATAGTTTTTCTAAATCTCATATAGAAAAGAGCATATATTTGTACATTGTAATAAAATGAAAAACGTCTACCAAAATACCATTAAAAATTACTGAGAAGGCAAAGATTTCCTTAAAATAATTCAAAAATTGTCTGCTTTATAATCTTTATAACTTTCAGTGACATATTGCATATTATTTCTGCTCTGATAAGACCCAGATTCAGAATTAGTAGAATTCATTGTGATTTGCCAATATTTATGTATCCACCTGAAGTATGACTGCTTTTATGATACTGATTCTTCTAGAATTTTGGATTTTTAGGCATTTGTTTTTCTTTTGGATCTTTAAGGATTTTAATATTGGCATCACAGAAAAAGAAACAAAAATAGACATGTAATTTTAGAGAGAACAACTTTTTAAATGTAAACATTTAGCTATGTGGAATGGCACATCCTGTAATCCCAACTACTCAAGAATCTGAGGTGGGAGCATAGTTGGAGGCTAGCTTAGGCAACCTAGCGAACAAGACCTTTTCTCAAAATAAAATTTGTAAAAGGGCTAGGGATGTAGCTCAGTGATAGAGGGCTTGCCTACCACGCATGAGGCCTATGTTCAATAGATAGTACTGTCAAAAAAAAAAAAAAAAAAAAGTTTAATGGATTTTATAACTGCTAATAGATGTATAGGTAAGTATGTAGTCTTTAAGTAAACAGACATACATTCTCCTATGTATGTGGTAAAGAGAAGGTAATGAGAAAAAAGGCATCAAGTCTCACTTTAAATACAAATGATTGAAAATATAGTATTGTAACAACTATAAAGATTTAAAATATGCATTACTTTTAAAGATCACAGTTTCGTGTAAATTATTCTGACATTTTAAACATGTTTTCAATAGTGTATTTCATTTATAAGGTGACAATGGTATGGACTCTGATATGGAAGAAGAGGCAGATGATGGCTCTAAGATGGGATCTGATTTAGTCAGTCAGTAAGTTAAAAAACTTTCATTTTCATTTCAAAATTTGTTATTCCTTTGGTGGTTCCTAACATCAAAAATATAAATATTTTCTGTGTTTCATTTATATAAAATCATTCAATAGTGCATTTGTTTACTTGTAATTCAGTATTTTAGCACATGTGAAGATTTACTTAATTACTTTTCAAAATTATGATAATTTTTCTTAAACTACTATACATAGATATAGAACAACAGTGATGCTAACTTGAAGCAGAATCACATCTCTCATTTGGATTTTGAGTATAGTATTCATGTTACCTGTGATTTATTAAATACCTACTCAACCAGACACTGTGTTAGTACTTAGAATATTTTATCTCATTGAATTCTTCTCCATACGTGTTCATTTTAGGTGATAATAGCCTCATTTTGTAGATGAACTTGTAAGGTTTATTTTACATATGTTTACATAATCTTTTTACATATATATTTGTGTGTGTACATATATACACATGTTTACATATATACACACATATATTTACCTACAAGTATATGTTATTTGATTATTACGATGACAAAAAGTCCCTAACGTCTTGGGAAGCTTACTAATCAGGAAGCAATGTGCTAATTTTTCTAGATTATTCTGCTTTATTACTATATATCAAACTTTTATTCACTAACTTCAACATCTGTTGATGATTCTTGCCTAAAACAATTGTTTTGGTAATTGCCAAAGACCAACATGTATCTCTCTTTGCAAACCTTGGCATTTTCCCAGAAGAATAAGAAAAGCTTTGTGGTACAGGCAATATCACAAATATGAGATTACCAGAGGCAATGGCATAAATGCTTAAGCTGAACATACATACTTAAGCTGAAATCCAGGATTTCTTTTTTCATTTCTAATAGAAGACTCTCTGGTAAGTATCACTGAAAAGGACAATTTCATGTTAAAACTGTAGAGAGCATCAAATTATTTACTTTTCCTAAAGGATTATAAAGGTGTCACTATATTGTTTGATTGCCTCATAATTGATGGCTTTTGATCATCACATGCATCTTGCTCAGGGTGTCCCAGGGTGATTTACACTTAAATAGAAAATGTGCACATTTTTAATAGGTCCTATTATTGGTTTTCTTTTAAAATACTTAGCTCTGCTGGACATGGTGGCACATGCCTATAATCCTACCTACTCGGCTGAGACAAGAGAATCACAAGTCTGAGGTCAGCCTCATCAACTTAGTGAGACCGTAAGGAGCTTAGGGAGACCCTGTCTCAAAAAAGAAAGAAAGAAAAGAAAATGTGCTTGGAGTATCGTTCGGTGGTTAGGTAACCCTGGATTCAATCCTCAATACCAAATAAATAATGAAATACTTAACTCAGAATATTTTATATAGTATACTAAACTCCATCAGTTAGCATTTTACAAGGACTGTTACTTTTAGTACTTTGGAGTTTTTTTTTTCTCTTTTGTGGTTATGGGGCTAGAACCTGGGGCCTTGCGCACAATGGGCAAGTGCTCTACCACAAGCTACATACCCAGTCCTAAGTTTCTTAAATCATCTTCATTATTTTGTTTCATAATATTACTTGTGGAATTCTAAATTGAATTTTTGTTGACTACATTAGTTTTTTTCTTTTATTCAAATCTATTTTTTTTCCAACTTTGACATATTAAGATTTAATGCCTTTTTTTCCTTTTTTTTCCATACTTGAGCACTTGTTGGAAGCCATTGAATGGATGCCCAGTTAGAATATAAATTTAATTCTCTTAAACATTACAACAAAGTGCACTGCTTATTTTTGAATTATTGTAATAAAAATAGTTAATTAATTCAAAGTGACTGTTAGGAAGAACTCACCCATACAGTGTGGTTTTCAGATAGGTCACGTGAACTTTTTTTTTTTATGAGGTAGTAGGCATTGAACACAGGAGCTGTCTACCACTGAGCTACATCTGTGCCCCTTTTTATCCTTTGTGTGTGTGTGTGTGTGTGTGTGTGTGTGTGTGTGTGCATGCACGCACGCAAATGTGGTACTGGTGATTGTACCCAGGGATGCTCTACCACTGAGCTATATCCCCAGCCCATTTTTTTCTTCTATTAGTGTATTATGGTTATACATAATAGTTGGGTTCATTTTGACAAAATCATACATATGGGATTTTATCTGCTGCATTTCAGAACCCATGCCCCTCTTTTCCCTCCCTCTCCTCATTTTCCTTCCTATACTGGTATTTATTTTACTTACTTACTTAGTTACTTATTTATTTATTTATTTTATTTTATTTTGATGCCTTATAGATATACATAAAGTGAATTCACTATGGTATGTTTATACATTCACATAGTATAATTTTGTTAAATTCATTCTGCATTTCTTCAGCACTTTTTATTTCTTATTTTGATACAGAGTCTTGTTAAGTAGCCCAGGCTGACCTCAAACTTGCAATCTTCCTGCCTCAGCCCCCTAAGTAGCTGGGATTACAGGTGTGAACCACCGTGCCCAGTGACATCAGTTTTTTGAATGCTATAGTGAGTGGGTTGAAGAGTCACAAATAAAGGTTGAGCATCCCTAATCCAAAAATCTGGACTGCAGAATCCAAACTTCCTGTCACATCAGTGCTCAAAAAGTTTCCGATTTTGGATTTTCAGATTAGAGATGTTCCACTGGTAAATTTATGTAAATATTACCAAATCTAAAATACACTGAAACCTGAAACACTTCTTTTCACAAGCCTCTTGAATAAGGGATACTCAAACTGTATTTCCAAAAACTCATAAACTTATGGAGCTGCTCCGAGAACTCTGAAGCTCTTTTGAATGACCTGAGCATATGGTTTTTTAAATCAAATTTCTAAGCTACAGAATATTAAATAAACAACACTAAAAGCTAACACTGAGCATTGTGTGCCAGGCACTATTTTAATCACTTTTGTATACCTTCATTCATTGAATTTGTTACAACAATCTTACAAGGTGGGTAGGATCATCATCATTCTACAGAAGGAAAAAAAAGACCCCAGCAGATTTCTGTGCCTTAGTTTCTACACTTGCTTATGAAAGGTGAAGGCAGTGTTATTCATTTATAAAGTAAAGATAACCCTTGTTTCTTAGAACTATAGAGATTAAATGAGCTAATGTGACTAGTTTGTTTTTATTAATATTAATTATAAATGAGGGAAATGTTCTTCAGTGGTGAAACAAAGAAGATGGTATGGAAATATAGTGACTTTAACCTGACTTTTCTTTTCCTCCTACTTCCTGAATTAGGATAATAACTTAAGTGAGCAAACTGATAGAGCCAAAAAAGGAAGCATGAGGTTTTCAGTTGTCTTAAGACATCCATGAATGAGTTTAGTCAGGGAACTTTGTTTACCTTGGCATTGAGCAAAATCTGAGGCATGGGGTAAAGGCAGATTTGCCTTTTATAAAAGCCTTAGAAGGCTGCTTAAGAGGCCTTAGCTAGCAGAATCCTTTGAATCCTCTTGGAATGTGTAACACTTTCCTGTTTGCTTTTGTGTTTAGAGGGACAACAGTTCAGTCCTATTGATTTGTGTGCAGGGGAACTGAACTGGTAGGTTCAGTTCCTGTGCTTCAATAGAAGATTCAGTTTAACATGTTTGGTGCCTAAAATTCCCATGTTTTCTGTAACCTGATGCTTTTTTACTTAGAACAGTAGTCTGACCTATCTGGAAGCTGAGGGAACAGTGGGTAATGAATAAGCCAAAATGAATGAAAGGAATTGAATAACTTGACTGTGGAAAACTAAGCTGAATAACTGGAACAGGCACTTCTGTTGGGCCTTGAATTGATAGAATATATAAAAGAAAACTTCAATAAGGTAATGAAAACATTCAAGGAAATAAGAACACAAATATAATTCTAGAAATTAAAGAACTTCTAGATTTCTAAATTTAGCAGACAGACTGATAAAGAAATTAGTGGTGACTAGGAACTACAGCATTGTTCTGTAAGATCAAGTTGTTTAAATAGATACAGAATAATAGAGAAACTTAAAAAAAAAATGTAAATTATTACGTGTAGCTTATGGGAGCCTGGAAGATAGTTTTAGAAGACCACACACATACTAGGAATCTGACCAGAGTAAAGCTAGAAGAGTCATAATGAAATGATAGTATTAAAATTTTTAAGTTAAAGACTTGCCTTAAGACCTTAAGTGCAGGAATAATGAGAAGAGATCTTGTTATGGACTGGAGATTCAGGTGTTGAAGTCCTGCCCCCCAGCAACTCAGAATGTAACCTTATTTGGAGTTTAAGAGGAAATAATGAAATTAAAATGAGATCTGTAGGGGGATGCCAATCCAGTACGACTGGTATCCTTATAATAGAAAGTTTGAACACACTGAGAGACACTGAAAACTATCTGTATATCTTAGTAAATAAATGACTTAGACTTCTGAGTCAGGGGAACTGCCTGGCTGATGCAGATACTTTTCAGGGGAGTCCTATGAAGTTGGTAGTGCTGCTCACAAGCTTGACACAACTAGCTATTGCTGCCAGACTCAAAAAATATAGCTGGGAAAGCACTGACAGAAATAGCAAACAAATAGAAAGGAAAGTTCCTTCATCTTTTCTCTTGCTTCCAAATTTTCCTTGAGTGCCTCTTGAACGGGTACAACAGGAAGCAAGCTGGAAGAGACTTGCTTCTTAGGTATAAGAAATAAAAACTTAATGACAAGTTCAGGAATGTAATTCACATCATAAGGGAATTAGAAAAATAATTTTAAAAAAAGAAAGTTGGAAAAATCAAACAACAAAGGTAAAAGTCAAAAAATAAAGAGAAAACACAGCAATAACAACAGAGGATAAAAAGTCTATAAACTCGATCTTTGTAAAGATCAGAATATAGAGAAACTCCTTTTGGATATGATGAAAGAAATAGGTGAAGAACAGTTTTAATTGTGATTAGGAAGGAAGAAGGAGACATACCATACATATGTGTGAGCTTGAAAGAATATTGGGAATCCACATGTAGAACCACTAAGCCACTTTCTAGCCCTTTAAAAAAAAAAAAAAAACAAGAATAACTTTATTTATTTATTTTTTTAAAGAGGAAAGCCACATTATAGAAGCTTGCTTGGTTTTGATAGCTCTCTGAAAATTTTGTAACCCTTTTGTTCCTGGCAATCAGTTCTCAGTACCAAATAGCTTCATTTGTGAACAAAAAATAGATTGGCAGCACAGTTTACAAAAATGTTGTTTTTGTCCTAGCGCTTTTTTATATTTTATTTAGAGACAGGGTCTCACTGAGTTGCTTAGGGCCTTGCTAGTTGCTGAGGCTGGCTTTGAACTCTCTGTCCTCCTGCCTCAGCCTCCAGAGGTGCTGGCATTACAGGTGTGCACCACCACACCCAGCTCATAGTTTTTTTTAGCAATTTATCTTCCAATGGACATGTAGGTTGTCTCCATATCTTTGCTGTTCTGGATGAGACTGTAATGAGTATGAAAGTAAAGATATATCTGAAGTGATAATTTCATTTTCTTTGCATATATACCCATAAAGTTAGATTATGGCATCATATGATAGTTCTATTTTTTAATTTTTTGAGGAACCTCCTTAGTCTTTCCCATAATGGCTATACTAATTTACATTCTTACTAACAATATACAAGAAAGGGTTGCTTTTTCTCTACATCCTTGCTAACACTTACCTCTTGTTTTTTTCATAATAACCACCCTATCAGGTATGAGGTGATAATGTCATGGTTTTGATTTGCATTTCTCTGATAATTAGTGGAGTTGAACATTTTTTCATACACCTGTTGACTGTTTTTATGTTGTCTTTGGAAAAATGCTTATTTAAGTCCTTTTCCTATTTTTTATCATTTGTTTTGCTATTGAGTTATGTGAATTCCTTATATATTTTAGATATTAACCACTTATCAGATATTTGATTGCCTTTTTGATTGTTTTCTTTGTAGAAATATTTTAGTTTGATATAGTCTTTTGTTAAATTTTGAGCAATAGTTTCTGTAGGTGAAAAATATAGCATAGAAAATGATTTAGAAATGATAAAGACTATGTGTTTAAAACTTTACTCCTCACTTGTTGAATTAAAATGAAGAACCAGACAGGAATCCTGTTGTAACCGTGAATTTACAACAGTTTCTTAAAGACTCTAGTGAATAATTAGAGTAATATAATTTTTTGAAAAAAAAGTATCTTTTTCCAGTTTATGAGGATAAACCTAGAATACTTGAGTCTGTGATTTAAAAAAGAATTAGATAAAGTGGAGCATATACAAAATATGTAGAAAGTAAACATCACTCTTTTCTAGCAGAAACCAGGAAAAATATTCTGTTTATAATAGCTATAAAACCATAATATACTTTCAAGTACATTTAATAGGAAACAGAAAACCATAAAGCCCACAAAACAAAAAATGGTTATCTGAAAAAGTACTTCATTTGTGTAATCTATGGCAGAGGTGGAGGAGTGATATCCTTAAATTAAAAACGTAGAAACCATAAAATGTATTTGTGTGAAAAATGTTAAAAATATTTGAATGTCAAAATGTGTCATGAAGTCAGTAACCAGACAGAAGATCTTGAAGAAGTCTAGACAGTCCCTGACTTAACTATGCTTTTACTTTATTATGGTACAGAGGTGGACCCGTACAACCCTTCTGGTTTTCACTTTTTTTCTGGATACTGAGTTATACGCAGGAATAATATGGTGTGCTGTTGCACAGGGGTGACTATAGATAATAGATAACAGTTATATCGTATATATTTCAGAAAGCTAGAGAAGAAAGAATTCTGAATATTTTTTTTACCATAAAGAAATGATGTTTGAAAAAGAAGGAAAAAAAAAGAAATGATGTTTGAGGAGATATGTTTTACCTGATTTAACTATTACATAATATATACATGTATGGAAACATCATATAATACTCCATTAATATGTGTAATTTTTATGTTTTTATGTATTAGTTAAAAAATGCATAAAATCACTGGAAAAGATGTACTTTGTTATAGGTGATTTTGCCCAAACATAAGTAGTCCAACCATGTTTAAAGTAGGCTAGGGTAAGCTATGATGCAGTTGGTTAGGTGTATTAAGTACATTTTAAACATATTTTCAACTTACAATGGGTTTGTTGGGCAGTAACCCCATCATAAGTCAAGGAGCATCTGTACTTACAAGCAAGAGATAATGATAATATTAAGCAGAATTGGATTCAGGATTGGAAACACAGGTTGAAGTGATGTGCTTTGGAGATCCTTTTGGAAGCAGCCATGAACTATGGAATGTAGGCAGCCTTTTAGGAGCTGGAGAAGATAAGGAAATGGATTTTCCTTTGGAGCCTCCAGGAGGAATGCAGCACTATTTCCACCTTCTGGTTCCCTAAGACTCTGTTCAGATTTATGACCACCAGAACATCTTAAGAATTAATTTGTTGTTTTAAGTCACTAAGTTATCATTTGGTAAAGGGGTAACAAAACCAATACCATATACTTGATTAAGAAAGACCTGAACAATAAGCCAAAGTTTTAGATTGGTTGCCTAAAGTTATAGGGGATTTTGTTTGATCTAAACAATGTTTACATTTTTTAAAATGTTTTTTTAGTTGTAGATGGACACTGTTTATTTATTTATTTTTATGTGTTGCTGAGGATGGAACCAAGTGCCTCTCACATGCGAGACAAGTGCTCTACCACTGAGCTACAACCCCAGCCCAATGTTTACATTTTTAAAAATGATTTTCAACATTTAGAAACCTAATGGCATTATAGCAAAATCTGGATTTCTGAGTTGCTTGAAAAATCTGATCAAGAAACTTTACCTTGAAAGGCAAAAAATTATTTGGAGCTAGTGCTGCTATTCTTTGTATAACATGTATATTTTAGTACGCTGCATAGTACTTCACTCACTTAAACGATATGTATAAAATGTCTATAAGATGAGGCTGAGGTTGAAGAGAAAACACACAAAGTCCAGAGGTTGGCTTTGGAAATGGTTATGTCAATTCATCAGTTTCTTGTTGCCTGTAAAATAAACCTTTATTTTCTTATTCCATTTTTATTGAACCAAAATAGTTTTAAAAAATGTCTAGATAAAGCAGTCTGTATTAGTTATACATAATTTGGTGTTTCCTGTTAATGGGCAACCTATATTCCTTTAGTTTTAATGAAAAAGGACATAACATAAACAGAATTGTCTAAGAAGCTGCAAAATGTTGTCTTTCAATATGAGGTACATGTATATGTGTGTGAAATTTAATATGCCCTATGTATATTAGCTTACTCATAACCCATTAAAGGTTTTAAGATACAGAAGTACACACAAGTGTTTGTGCCCACGTTATAAAATTTCTAAAATTGTCTTTGTAGTTTTACATATCTCCTCACATTGCCAGCTCTTTATACATTTAAATAACATTTCTCCTCTAAGGTCAGCTTTCAAATATCTATTTTCCTTCCCAAAGTTCTCTGATCTCTACTACTGTCTAAAAGATTATTTGCTTACTCTTACCTTAATTTTTTTGCTACCATAAATAACAACAAAAAGCAGTTTTTAGGAGTTTTTGACAATGTGCTACTTAAAACTCAAAAATTAGTTATGAATTTAGACTTATAAAAATGTAAAGGACAATGAGATTTAGGAACTATGATGAATAATTCATAGTTTCTAAATATCATCACTTTAAAAAAGACGAGGGATGGTATTGTTACCTTAGGGAAGCAAATGAGCTAATTTTTATTGATTTGCACATGGTCTAAAAACTTTAGCATCTCTAATATTTTATTGTTTTAAAGCTACTAGAAATTGTGACAAGACTCATTAAAGTTACAGATTAAGACAAATTGCTTAGCAAAAATAACATTCTTAAGAAAATAAGATAATGTGTAGCCCTGGATAGAGTGCTGTCTCCTTGGAGATGGACTGGCAAAGAAGCTTTATTGTAGTTAAAATAGCACTAAAAATGAGAACAGGTATTTGGGCTATAATGTTAGATGATTATGCTCTAAAGAATGTGTTTATAATGAAATTTAAGTCTGGAATAGTGCAATGAACTAATCAGGATTGAGGTTTTATAGGTAAAGAATAAAAGCACAAACACTTTAGGGAAATCTTTGCAATGTTTTAGAATTGCTTTCTCTAAATGCCTTTTTATGAATTTTAAATGAATGTACTTTTATTGAGTGATATTGAGGGAGATATCAGTGGAAATGAATTTGTATTTCCCAATAGATAGTAAGCAGTGTTGAGATATTATAGTTTTAGATGATAAATTCAAAAATTCAAGATTCTCAAAATGAGTTACCCTACAAAGTAAGTTACCTGTGAGTGTTCTGGAACTATTGTCTTTAGCTGCTGCTACTTTCTTAGCAGAGAATGGGCATGCTCTTAATTATCTATCAAATTCAAATTTTAAATGATTACCTTTCTAAAAAATAAGATATTCCCAAATAGGCCTTAGGTTTAGGAAATACATGTGCCAAATAGAACCATTTTATTTAAATATCTAGTGAAATTTATAGGAAATTGTTTTGTGAACAGTTTCTTGTGAAAGAATTATTTTTAAATCTCATTTAACTTGTCTATTTTGCAGATCTAAAATATGGGTGCTATTGTTTAAAACAGAACCCAGGGGTAGTCTTAAAATACAACACAGCTAAAAAGAGCAAGTTGCTTTTATGTAATTACTCATTACAACTTACAAGGTAATGGTTACGAGCGATACTGGATTAGTTTTGTGTGAAAAGTTTCTTAGAGAGTCTACAGTTATTCCACTCTTCAAAATAAGAGTTGTTGCATGTTGTTTATAGTCAGGATAGGTACTTTAGAGAAGGTAGAACAAAGGAAAAAGTTAGTATATAAATACAGGGAGTTTTATGACCGCTTTGCAATAAGATGTTCATTCTTGAGAATTGTACTATTCCTTTGGCTTGGTCAGTTGCATTATTGAAAGCAGCTACTAGAGTTGTTTGTATGACCATTTTCAGTTGCTGAATCCTAGCAGTGATCTGTGGTAGAACTCTATTGCTGCTTATTGGTTTAATATACTTGCATATACAGAGTTTATAGTCCATCCAGTTTCATGACCAGTTGGAAGCCAGAAATTAGCAGCCATATTCGTTTTCCTATTGAACTGCCATATCACAACTACCACCTTTTGTTTATAATAATGGTTAAAATCCATGTCCTTTTTAATGAGTTGGAGCTGTCCAGTGGTTCTGCTCAGCTGTCATTAGGGTACTGAATTTGTTTCAGTTCAAGTAATGTGTATTCCTGGACTGTGTGTATATAAATAACTTTTAGAAGGTCAGATTATTCAGCCAGTTGCTACACTTGAACAAGACTTTACTTGTTGGGAGTAAGAGTCCTCCATGAACTGTTGTTATTAAAATTAAATGCAATAAAGTATTCGAGTACAGTTTACAGTTCCCCAGAGAACTGGATTAATCTATAGTCCATACTTAATTCATAATTTTATCAGTGAATATGAAAATAAGTCTCAGGTAGACTGAGACCTGGACTTAATTGGGAATGATAGACTTGGGAAATTGACCTGTGATTTAGTCAACCCATATAACCACTCTGGAATACATGTGGTTGTTGAATGCCAGTTATTCATTTTGTTTAACTGAATATGAGAGAAAGGTTTTAACATATAAAAAAGACAGTACTGTGAGTCCTTGTGTACCTATCACCCACTTTGTCCCTTCTCATGGTTTTATTTTGTTGTTTTTGAATGCAGGAGTGCTTAGCCACTGCGCCACATCCCTAGCCCTTTTATATTTTATTTTGAGACAGGGTCTTGCTGAGTTGCTTAGGGCCTTGTTAAGTTGCTGAAGCTCTGGTTTTGAACTTGTGATCCTCCTGCCTCAGCCTCCCAAGCCACTGTGATTATGAAGGAAACTGTGACCTAGTTACTTCTAAATAAGAAGCAGGTAAGGCACCTTTCCAAAATCTCTAAAGCATTCTCTTAGCAAGGGAGTGAGCTTCTCAGAGGCCCCAGGTAGGATCTTCATTTTAGTTAAATTGTACAATCTGCCAATGGTTTTCCCTGTGGGAAACTCTGAGGGACAAAGAAAGCAATGTTTTTTGTTTTGGTAGTTACATATTCTTTTTATTACAGAAATCTTATTTTACACTGTGCCTATTGTTATTTTTCCTCAGTCCATTAACTGAGTCATCCTGCTGCTCAAGCACTGGATTAGATGATTTGCAGGTTGTTTTTTGTTTTTTACTCTTTCCCCATCACTTGTTTTAAAAATTGAAGTTATTCTTAATAACTGACTTATTATATTTATTGTCCTTTCCATTTCATTTGAAAAATAAACTCACTGGTGTTAACAGTGTTCTAAATTGGATGTTGGGGACTATTCTCTAATATGCTGTGCATTTTTCCCACAATGGGAACTGTTTGCATACCCAAAATCACTCATGTGATATCCTGAATTTTCATGTCTCTTTCTAATGCAGTTCTTATAATTGTATAGTTTATTTAAATAAAGATAAGCTGCTGAAATACTAATATGAAAAGAGTAGTTGATTAAGTTGAATGCTGTGGAAATACAAAAAAACTGAGTTGTGGAAAAGTTTCAGTTAGCTGTGAGGAAATAATAATAAAAGATGGGAGGAGACATTGTACAAATATAAACTATTTTCTTTTGCACTCAGATTTTTTTCATTTTAAATAAGCCAAAACTAGAAATATGGACATTGGTTTATATGAGTTGGATGATATAAAACTATTCTGTGAACTTATGTTTAATGCAAGGTCATGGCCCCATATGTAAAGATTGGTGAATTTAAGGAGGGTTTACATTATTTATTTTAACCTACAGTGCTTAAAATTATGTAAATAATTTTTGAAATTGTTTTCCTGTGTTAATAAGATTTTTTTTTTTTCAGATTAGAGACATTTCCTGAGTTCCATAAAAGGGATTTTACTGTACTACGGATTTCTGTTTTGCTTTTTACTTTTTATTCTGAAAAATATCAAGCATATAGAAAAGTAGAAAGAATAGTATAATGGTCTTTCATATTTCTGTTGCCAAATCTAATAATTACAACTTTTCATGTCATCTGTTTTGTTGTATTATAGATATTTTAATTCTAAGTATTTTTTTAATTTCTGGAAAACAAAAACATATTTCCCATATAACCATTATGTCTTTATAATACTCAACAAAATTTGCAGTATTTCTTTAATATTGTGTTATGTCATTTCATACTCATATTTTCCCACATGTCCAACAAGGTCTTTTACTTGTATTTTCTCCAAAGCGGAGTATAATCAAGGTCTACACATTGCACTGCATTTGATTATGTCTCTCTCAATTCTGAACTGCCTCCTCTTCCATTTATTTATTTATTTATTTATTTATCTATCTATCTATCTATCTATCTATCTATCTATCTATCTATCTATCTATCTATCTATCTTGGGGGTGGTGGTGCCAGAGATTGAAATCAGGGCCTCTTGTGTTCCTGGCAAGTGCCTCCACTTTTACTAGTTTAACTTGTTGAGGAAGTAAGATAAGTTGTCCTGTAGAATATCTTATCTGCTGGCTTTCCCTAATTTCTTCTTCATGGTTTTGTTTGGCTTGTTCCTCTGTACCCTGAATTTTCATATAAAGTGCAATTATTTATTTTAATAATAAATGTATTAGTTTCCTATTCTTTTTTATTTTTTAATTTGTTCTAATTAGTTACACATGACAGTAGAATGCATTTTGACACATTGTACACAATTGGAGCACAACTTTTTCCTCTGGCTGAACAGTGCAGAGTCATACCTGTAGTGTAATCATATATGTACATAGGGTAATAATGTTTGTCTCATTCCACCGTCCTTCCCATCCCTACACCCTCTCCCCTCCGCTTACTCCCTTCTGAACAATCCAAAGTTGTTTTCTATTCTTTCTGTCAAAAATTACTACAAACTTAGTGACTTAAACAGAATGCAGATTTATTTTCTTACATATTTGAAGCTCAGATATTAAAATCCGTTCTACTTGTCTCACGTCTAGGTGTCAGTAGGACTGGTTACTTCAGGACACTGAGGAGAGAATCCTTTTCCTTGCATTTTATACCTCCTAGTTGCTACTTGTATATTTTGGTTTGTGGGTCTGCCCTCTATCTTCAAAGCACAAGACTCCAGTTTCTGTTTGCAGTATGACATTGCCTTCTCCTCTAATTCTGAGTCTTCTTGGGTCCCTCTTAGAGTGACGGCTGTGCTCACAGTGGGCTCATCAGGGCAATAAAAAACAACTCCCATCTTAGTATCTAACTTAATCACACCCACCAAGTCCCCTTTTCCAAATAAACATTCATTGGTTATGGGAATTAGAAGGTGGGCTTATTTAGTGGTCCTATTATTTAACCTAGCACAGGGAAAATATGAAGCTGAAGCGGCGTTTTGGCACATGCCTGTAATCCCAGCTATGTGGAAGACTGAGACAGGAAGATTGCACGCTGGAAGTCAGTGATGGCAACTTAGCAAGACTCTGTCTCAAAATTTAAAAAAATTAAGGGGACTGGGATTGTAACTCATTGGTAGAGTGCTTGCCTAGTGCGTGTAAGACCATGGGTTCAGTCTCCAGTAACACAAAGTGAAGCCGAAGATAATTTTTGTTTACCACCACTGAAAGCAGTGGCATGTGCGTGTATTTTTATGTGTGTGTGTGTGTGTGTGTATATATATATAATATAATATATATAATATATATATAATATATTATATATATACACACACACAAATTAAACAGTGGTTTAAAATAAAAATAAAAACCTTTGTACTTCAGCTCCCCATCCCACTCCATCCTCCTTCTATCCTTATCTTTTCTCCAAAGCAGTACTTCTAAACCTTTTGCATGTCAGGAATCCTTTTGGGAAGGTGTAGAGAAGCCTATGGATTCTTCCTAAAAATAATATTGTTTTTAATTTTTAATTTACAGATTAAAATATAACCACACAGGAAATCAGTTATCGAAATGGTTAATAATATTAAAATATTTTACAATATAGTAATATATGTATTTATAAACATGTTATTAAAATGTAGCAGCAGTTCCAGTAACTTTCATAATTTTAAAATAGTTACAACTGTGTTTTGGATATCTGCAACAACCATGTTATGTGAAGGTATGATTTCTGTTGGTGATAGAGTCATAGGCACTGTTTTTTTTTTTTTTTAAGGAAATGCTTACTTTCAGTAGATATTAGTGAAAATGTAGATGTAATTTCCCCCATCTCTGGTTGGTTGAATAAAGTCCCAAAGATGTCTACATTCTAATTCATAGAATCTGTAAATGTTAGTATATTCAGCAAAAAGGAATTTGCAGATGTGATTTAAGTGTTATACTGAGATGGGAGGTTTTCTAGGATTATCTGGGTGGGCCCTAGATTCATTCCTATGTATTCTTACATGAGGAGGGCAGAAGGAAATTTGATACACAGGAAAAGACTATATGATAAAGGCATAGGGAAGCAGAGTCAGGACAGATGTTGACTTTGGAGATGGAGGAAGGGGCCATGAGCTTGGGAATAAGAGGGAGGTAGCCCCAAGTGCTGAAAGGGCAAAGAAGCAGTGTTCCCTAAAGAATCGAAAAGTGTAGCCCTGCTGATAGATTTAGGCTTAGAATTCTGACCTCCAGAATTGGAAAAGAAAATAGTTTTTGTTACTTTTTATGATGGTAATATGTTTCAGCAACTTTAGGAAACAAATTTACCATGCAAGCTCACAGACCACTTTAATTCAACCCATAGACCTGGTGAGAGGGTGCTGTATGGACTGAAGTTAAGGTCCCCTGCTTCAGGTAACCACTGCTAACATTTCCTTGTGTATCCTTTTGGTTAGGAACACTCTGTACAAGAGTGTTTGTCTTCATCTATCTAATGCTGTTGTTTAACATCTTATTTGAATTGTAAGCACATATGCATAGTTAAATTTAAAAAAAATTTAAAAGGATGTGGTGAAAATAAGTCCTTTTGCCACTCCTCATTCTTTTCTTTCATTAAACAACACAATAAACTAGTTCTTGTGTATCTCTCCAGAGCTGTTCCGTACATGTACGAATTTGTACGTATATATTTTCTCCTTACACATGATAGTATACTGTGAAAACTGTACCACTGTACCTTTTTCTATTGATTTGTTTCCACATAATAGTATGCTTTTCTTGAATTTTTGTCCTATCTAGTACACATAAGGCTTCTATGTATTCCAGGATACATTGTTTGATATAGCAAAATCTGAACAGTGTGTTAATGGACATTTATTTACTATTTTTTGTTGCTATAAGCAATATGAATATTTATGTAATTGTGCTCTTTTGTGAGTATTTATGAAGGATAAATAATTAGAAGCTAATTGTTGAATCAGCTACTTTGGGCATAGACACTGCTATGATTAACTTACACTGTTAATTTACATTCCCCCATCCATGTGAACTATTTTAATATACTTTAGCTGATACAGTGTTAACTAACATTTTGGTCTTTGTTCATCTGGAAAATAAAAGAAACGCAATGGAATTTTAATTTGTTATTTTATTAATGAAATTAACCATCTTACCACAGAGCTGTTGGAATTTTCTGTGAACTCTGTCATTTATTTACCTTTTGTGTACGTGGGTGGGGGACTTTGGCCTTTGTAATTTATTTTTTATGATACAGGTTTTAATTATTTTTATCCTGCTTGTTGCTTGTTTTGACTTTGCTATGACTTTTATTTTTTGCATATGTAAATGTTTCATGTGTATATAGTTTAATTTTATCAATCTTTTATGGTTTCTGGATTTTATATTTAGAAAAGGCATACTTCATACTTTTAGTACCTCATAAAAGCTTTAAAAATATTTACTTATTTGATCCATTTGGAATTTATTTTGGTGTAGGTTTTAAGATGGGACTTTAAAGGTCCTCTTTCACCTTTCATCTTACCATAGCTCTTCTAACAAGCGTCATGGATAAACTTAGGGTTTTTTTTTTTTTTTTTTTAATTCTTGATTAGATTGCTGTATACTAAATTCATTCTTTGTATTTATCTTCTGTCAACTGCATTTATTAATTCCTTTGCTTCATTTTACGACTTTGTGTGAATTTATATGTTTATTAATGTTCCAAGCAAAAGAAAGACCACAATATAGAATAATATAAAAAATCCACAGTGTAGAATCCACAGTATAGAATACGAATCCACAGTATAGAATAGAATAATACAAAAGAAATCATAATTAGAAGTAAGTTTCTTTCCCACTTTTTCATCCCCAGTCTGCTCTTGAGAATTTTTGGTCTTTTGTTGCTTTTCTTCATGTCTGTTTTCACTGAAATTTTTTACTTTTAAAATAGTAATTCTGCACAGCTAGTTTTTCTAGTAAGGAAATATATTCCTCTGTGGTTTTGAGGTCAAATGCTGAATGAAAACTGATTTATGCTTTTATATACACATGTGTACATACATACTATGGTATTAAAGCTTAAAGAAAGCAGTGAAATAATTATTATGATTTTCAGTTATTCTTTATTTTTTTAAAAATAATTTGTTGCTTATGTTATATTTTGCATTTATTTCTGAATAGTTTCATTTAAGTCTGTTAATGTATTTAGAGGATTTTTCTCACAAATGAGATCCATTTGCTATATTGACATTATCTATAAGCTAATTCTTTTAGACCTACATATACACACACATGTATACATATATAAAAGTAGCTGACTGTGCTTTGGGGCTGGTAATGGATAAATTGGTTATCTGGATATACTTATGCTCTCATATCCTTTATATATTACTATTAGGCTGTAATGAATAAAATATTCTACATAATAGAGAAGTTTATCTGAAATAATACAATAAATTTTTCAGAAAACCTTTGGAGAAAGTATTACTAATTATTGACAACATCTTTACTTACAATTCTTAGCATTCCACATTTTCAGCATGTTTGTATCGTTAGAAAGTGATTTCGAAATAATTTTTAAAATAATTTTTTGATTATCAATGAATCTTTATTTTATTTTATTTTTATATGTGGTGCTGAGAATTGTGCTCAGTGCCTCACACAAGCTAGGCAAGTGCTCTACCACTGAGCTACAACCCCAGCCCAATTTCATACTAACTTTTGATACTGGAAAAGTCATGAAAACAGAACTGTATGGATAGAGCAAAGAAGAAATAATTACCTTTTTAATTTTCTTCAGTCACTTTTAAATAGAATAGGGAATATAGGGAATTGCTTATTAATTAAAAACTTTTGGTCCCCTGGCATGGTGTGATGCACACCTGTAACCGTTTACTGGGGAGACTGAAACAAGTTTCTCAACTGGGCAATTTAGTAAAGCCCTTTCTCAAAATAATACTACAGGAGGCTAAGAACACTTGCATTGCATGTGAAAGGCCCTGAGCTCACTTTCCAGTCCCGAAGAAAAGAAAAAAAAAAAAAAAAAAAGAAAGAAGGAAAAAACTTGAGTTACAGGTTGGCAGCTTATAGAATGAAACTTTAGAGAATCATAATGTGAGCCAGAGAAAGAATTGGGGTGTGTTAACTGATTTTTTGACTTATATTATTTGGGAAAAGTAAGTGGAGATGTTTTTCTTCAACAGAGGTAGGGTTAAGTTTTGATATCTTTTGTGGAAGGGAATTGATGAGGGACTGAGTAGAGTTAAGAATTAACTTTATTTGCTGTTGAAAAGACTAAGAAAAATTAGGATTGTTTTTGTCTCTTTACATAGGGTTTGAAGTTTACAGTTAGCTACCATATGTCTCATTATTCTGAACCAGTTCTAAAGCTTTTATATGCAAATTTTTAAAAAATCTAAAATGGTATAATTTAATATAGTAGAATTCACCTTTTAAAATATAACAGTTCTGAAAGTTTTAATAAATGGATAGATGTATGTCTACCACTATTATCACAATATAGAACAGTTCCTATCATGGACAGAGTGCCAATAATTTTCCACATGAGTTTGTAGTCAATTCCTTCTTGCATCCTTATCCCCAGCATAACCAACCACTGTTCTCATTTCTGCCAATGTGCCTTTTCTTTTTTCCAGAATGTCATATACTGTAGATGGAATAAGAAAGTATATAATCTTTTGAATCTGATTTCATTTACTTAGCACAGTGCATTTGAGATTCATCCATGTTGTATGTATCCCCCATTGAGGTACTCTAGTAGTCTTAAAGACATTTACACTCTGATCTCTAGAACCTGAGAATATATTACTTTACATTTAAAGAAAGGATTTTACAGATATAAAACTAAAGTCTTTGAGATTGGAAGATGATCTTTTGTATTATCCATGTTGGCCCAACTGAATCACCTACGTTCTTAAAAGTGGAAGAGAGAAGGGGACTATGACATGAGGAGAATTTTAAGCTGTGTGGTCTTTTAAAACCATCAAGGAAACAGGGACCTTGTTCCTGCCACCTTAGGAACTGAATCTGCTCAAAACCCAAAAGAGTAGGAGATGGATTTTTATCTAGAAGCTCCAGATAGGAGAACTGCCTGTAGATGTTTTAGTTTTATTCAGTGAGACCCATCCCAGACTTCTGACCTTCAGAACATCAGTAAAATGAATTTATGTTCTTTTAAACCATTAAGTTTGTTATAGCAACAATAGAAAACTAATACAAAGGCATTAGAAAATTGTTTACAATTTTTGATTTCAGATAAAGTCATTAGAAACATTCATATACAAGAATTAGTATGGACACACAGATTCACCTTACTTAAGCAAATATTTAGGAGCAGGATTGTTGAGGCCTGTCTGTGTCCTTGCTGATACTAAGTATGAGAGTTTCATTCGTCATATTTGATTTTAGTCTTTCTAATGTATAGTGGTAATACACATTGTGAATTTTTAATTTGCATTTCTCTAATAACTTTTGATGTGTAATTTCTGTTATTGTGTTTACTTGGCATCTGCGTATCTTCCCTTAGGGAAGTAACTAAATTTTTTAACCTATTTTAAAATTGTGGTGTTTTCTTATTATGATTTCACAATTCTTTATGTATTCTGGATACCTTTTTTTTTTTTTTTTTTTTTTTTTTTTTTTTTAAATAGATCTCACTGTGTTGCCCAGGCTGGCCTTGAACTCCTGGGCTCAAGTGATCCTCCTACCTCAGCCTCCCAAGCTGGGATTTTGGGTGTATGACACCACGCCTGACTTGATACAAGTTCTTTATCAGATGTGTGGCTTGCAAATATTTTCTCCTGTCTGTTGTTTGTCTTAATAGTCTCTTTGAAAGAGCAGAAGTTTTGAATTTTGATGGAATCCATTTACCAGTTACATTTATTTATAGATTATGGTTTTGATGACATCTTTGCTAAATCCAAGTTCACAAAGGTTTTTTTTCAAAATCATCTTAGAAGTTTTATAAATTTACACATTTCAGTTTCTGTTCCATTTTAAGTATGGGTTAAAAAAATCATGTTCAGGTAGATATCTGATTTGTTAATACTACTTCTTCAGAGACTGATCTTTCTCCATTAAATTGCCTTTAAAACTTCGTTGAAAACAATTTGATCATATATGTGTAGTTTTGAAATCTAATAATAAACATTCTCCAACTTTTTAATTCTTTTTCAAAACTTTCCATCCCCCCACCTTTTTTTGTCTGTTTCTTATTTTTAATAGTAGGAAAGATAAGCTGGCTTCAGTCAGTTGTTCCCTTCTCCACCCCCTCACTTCTATGTACTTGATCCTAGGACCTGAATGCATGTGAGGCAAACATTCTACTCTGAGCTACACCCCCAGCCAGTCAAACAATTTTATTTTATTTTGGGTCCCATATCTCACTAAATTGCCTAGGCTATCCTGGAACTTATAGTTCTGCCTTGGTCTTGGTCTCTGCATAACTGAGATACAGATGAGAGCCACTGTGCCAAACCTGGGTGCTACTGTTTTGCTTTTGTTTTTATTCTCAGGAATATGGAGAGAGTAATTCAGAATTATACCTTTTGTTATGCCAGTTTACATGATTCTTTGTCAGTTAACTTTTGCCAAAATGAGAATGATCAGACGGACTCAGTTCTGTTTATTATTTTGTTGAGATACTTTCCTAATATTTTTTATTTGAACAAGAAATTGACACTCCTCCCTGCCATTTAGAAATGTATGTTAAACCTTTCTTAATTCCCATGTGTTTTTAATTAAGTCTCCTAGTGTAACTTTGATTTTTCTTTTTTTTTTTTTAATTTCATGGACTATTTGGGTCAAAGAAAGTTTGGAGTCTGGGGATGTAGTTCAGTGGTAGAGAACTTGCCTAGTGTGAGGCAAGTTAGCATTACTCTAGGGAAAAAAGAAGAAAGAAAAGAAAGTTGGACTAATGCTGATTTGAGAATTTAAATGTTGGGCTCTTATAATTCCAGTCCATGCTTGTACTATGCTTGTAAATTAGGCTGTTTTAAAGGAGCATTGCAGTTGGAAGAAGGGAGTTAGAAAAATTAAAACAGCCTTATTCTCTTGTTTTAAATGGAAAGGAACACAAAGATCATCACAGAATTCTTAACCCAGACTGGCTTTGGCAATGTGTATCCTCCTTTGCCCTCCTTTTCCGTTTTTTTGTTAGCAATTTTTAGATTTTAAGTGTCTGATAGAATAATTTAAATACTATTTAAATATAAATTGGGATTTTCCAATTCTGGCTTTCCTAATTCTGGTTCTTAATATGTTTTCTCATACTGAGAATAGACTTTTAAATGTTTATAAAACTGGAAATAAGAGACCTAGATGCTGTACTTTTCTCATACTTTAAGACATTTCCTTTTTTGTAAATACCTTGCCTTTCATGTTATCTAATGGAGATGGTTAAATTATATTAGAGACCTTTAATCATATAATTTTAAGAGTAAAGTCTTTATCTTAGAAAAATTAGCTATTATTGATTTTTAAATTGTAAACTATTGAAAAACTGTTTCTGGGTTTGTTCTCTTTCTGTCCATCCAGGTACCCACCCATACTACTGGTGTAAAAGCATCTAGCTTTTCACTTTTCTGCCACAGGGTGGTGTACTATACCTACTGGCTGAAATTCTCTCAGCACCATCAATAGCCTGATTAAATCCAATCCAAGATAACATTTGATATAAGTTCATGTTGAACATGCAAATAGTGTATGACAGGATAATCTTTATAGAGCAGTTTAATTTTATTTGGGGGATGTTTAAGGGACACTGACCGGTTTTTATTGCATTTTTTTTTTTTTTTTTTTTTTACCTCTGTGGTAGCCACTAATGCTTTTTATTAAAATTTTTATTTCTGCTACCAGCACAAGGTAGGATTACATGTCACACATGGGCATGGGCTTACTTCAAGCAGGGAGATGTGAGTAAAACAATGTGCATGTCCTGTACAGGGGGCACAAGCAGCTGGTGCTGATCCAAAGAGCTCTTTCTTTCTGGTGTGGCTATTGGCCATGCTCCAGCCAGGGGAGCAACTCCTTACACTTGGGTTTTATTGCATTCTTATTACCTAATTTATTGAAAATAATTTCAAACTTATTAAAAATGTTGCAAGAATAAGACCTCTGTAAGAACCATCCATATAACCCTTATCTGTATTGACCTATTATTAACATTTTATCCTCTTTGCACACATAATTACATATGCAAAGTTTTTTTTTGTTTGGTTTTTGGTTTTTTGTTTTTTGTTTTTTTTTTTTGTTTTGTTTTTGCGGTGCTGGGGATTGAACCCAGGGCCTTGTGCTTGCGAGGCAGGCACTCTACCAACTGAGCTATCTCCCCAGCCCTGGTTTTGGTTTTTTTGGTGAAACGTTTGAGGCTAAGTTAAATACATCATGGCACTTTGCCCCTAAATATTACATTGTGTTTTTCAAAAGGATAGCAGTATTCTGTGCTATTACCACAGCAAGTATCAACTTCAGGAAATTTAACATTTATAAATTGCTTTTGTCCAATCTGCCATCAGTATTTGAGTTTGTCTTTTGGTTCAGTAATACCTTTTATGACATTCAGTTTTTATGGCTGTTTGGCCTCCTTTAACTTGGAATATTTCCACAACATTTGTCTTTTATAACATTGACATTGAACTTTTTACATTAGAATATTGCTTATTTCCATTTTGAGTTTGTCTAATGTTTCCTTATAGATTATACATTCTCAGCTAGAATACATAGCTATGTTGTCTTCCTTAGGTGTTATACATGTCCATCTTCCTCTTATTCATTATGTTATATTTTGTTGAAGTAATTTTTATAAATTTATTTTAATTAGATTTATTTGAACTGATACATAAAATGCAAAATCATACATGTCAGTGGGGTGTTACATGATGTTTTAGTACTTGTGTGCATTGTTTGTAAATTTAGATGCATGTATGTACATGAAGAATTAGGTTCCATTCAAAGATGTATAAAGCAAACAAACATTTTCTCTATAGGAAACGTCTTTGATGCTCTTAGTAGGTAAAATCTAATTTGATTGAATGCTTGAGGTAGCATATTTTAAGTTTATTCCTTCCAAAGCTCTTTATTTTGTCCCTGGATTGCCAAGGAAAATTGTCGATATCTTATGTGGGATCTACCTGTCATTTGGGGAGAAGATAAAATTTGAGTAGCTGATATTAGACAATAGAGAAGTATATTACAGATGTCATAATACCAAAACAAAATAATTTTTAGTTTGTTTGAATTTATGTTAGTGAAGTTTTATTATAAAATTAACAAATGCATGCGAAATATGTTGAATGGAAAGAACATAAAAATTTCAAGAAAATGATCATATGCTTTTTTTAATCCTTATATTGAGGGATTTGGTGCGGTTAACTGAGTAGAAATAGTTTTGTCAGACAATTTCCTAAATATTTCCATATGTTAACCTTAGGTTATATATAAAAATTCTACAAAGAAAATGGATACCTATTTTGAATAAAATAGTCACTTATTTCATTTGAATATTTACAATTAGTTTCTTGATTTTCTGTTTTGTTGAAAAGTATTTGTAGCATCAGTGTTAGATGGTATAATGTTGTCATAAGAAAAGTATTGATTTAATTTGCAGCTCTATTACAGAACATAGTGAATTGAAACTTTTTTCGCATGATTTTATATTTAATCCATTTACTTTGATTACATATGTACATTACATATAAATTATGTATTTCAATATACTATAGGCATCAAAGCATTTGAGGTATGAAATTAGATGAATATAAAGTAATTTGAATGCCAAAATGTCCATTAAATTTAACAGGGGAACTTAAAAAATTATTGGATACTGCTGTGAGTTGTGATTTCTCCCATCAGCTATCCTGCAGAGTATTGGAAGGGAGAAAAAATGTTCCTTCTAGGTCTGCCCTTTGATTTTACAAAGAAATATACTGCTTAACTTGGTAGTTGCTTGTAGCTGCTCCTTTTAACACTAGTGTACATATTTCTGAGTCTTTGGAGTGTACTAAATGGTACCTTGAGGCTTAGAAAGATTCATTTTATCTTTCTTTGTGCCTAACTTAATTCTAGGAACTTGGACATAAGATTTGATTGAATATAGTTTTAAAAATTCTTTTTATTTATGTTCATTCCTCAGACAGGATACCTGTATAGATTCTACTTCATCTCTGAGAGAGAACAAACAATCTGAAGGTTTGGAATTAAAACAAGGTATGGATCAAGTACTTACTTTTTGTATAAATTTTGCTGATAATGAATTTGTACTGCTCTAACTTATTCCATTTTACAGATAAGAGAACAGAGTAATTTATTTGGTTGAAGATCAAAAGGAGAAAGAATATTCTTTTTTTCATGCTTCCTTTAGCATAGAGCAACAGGCTATACTTTAGTTTTGTGTAGTTGGGTAGAGATGCCACCAGAAAGATTTTGTCATCTTGAATAGTTTTAATTCAGTAATTTCTATCATATATTCTCAACTACAAGACCATGGAGATACATTTAGTGAGTAGCTTTGGGTTGTATATAGAAAAAGTTTTATAAGATAACTTTTCCCCCTTGAGATATTTTGTCCTTATTAACTCTTAAAGAAGAAGATATTTTCTTTACATTGATAGTTTTTGATATAACCAGTAGTAAAAATAAAGTGATTTTTAATTTATTTAAACCTCATAGACTAATGGGGTTGATTTTTTTAAATGTCTTTTCTGGTCTTTACTAGGAAAAATCCAAAGTAAAATAAGTTTTATTAGTTACACAAATACCACCTAATAATTTTCATTTTTTTTGTGAAATCAAAGAAGTGAGAATATTGCAATCAAGGAAATTGAATTACCTATCCTCTTTTTGGTTTTTGTTTTGTTTTGTTTTGTTTTGAGCTACTAGAGGTTGAATCTAGAGGCACTCTGCCACTGAACTACATCCCCATCCCTTACTACTTTTTATTTTGAGGCAGGATCTTGCTATGTTTTCTAGACTGGCCTTTTTTTCAGGCTGGCCTTCAACTTAAGAGTTTTTTGATTTAGCCTTTAGTAGTTGGATTATAGGCATGCACTACTCTGCCCAGCAAATTATTTGTTTCTTCAGTGACTTAAAATAGTTTGTGTAAAATTTGAGTCACAGGGATTTCTTTGATAAAGAAAAACAGGTCATCAGTTTTTTTAGGCAGTTTTTTTAAAACTCGTCACAGCTGAGCATAGTGGCACATGCCTGTAATGCTAGCTAGTCAGGAGGCTGAGGCAGGAAGATCACACGTTTGAGGCAGCCTTGGCAGTTTAGTGAGACCCTACACAACCTAGTGAGACCCTGTCTCAAAATAAAAAATAAAATGGGCAAGGGACATAGCTCAGTGGAAAAGTTCCCCTGGGTTAAATCTCCAGTACCACAGAAAATCAACTGGTCTGTTACTAATGCTTAATTAACAAAGTGAAAACACTTAGATAATTAATTTCACAGTTTGTTCATTTTATCTGTAGCAAAAACTAGATCTAGATTTTTCTATAATTCTGATTTATGTGTAGAGGGATTTATTAATATTTCTTATGATTTTGGAAATTCTCAGTGCTTTTCAAAAGTCCTCTTGTGTTAGCCTCATAAATAGCAGACACAATTATATCTTTGTACTGTGACTACCTCTAAGTACCCCCACAGAATAAATTCAGATTCATAGTTTTATTGGTATTTGTCATGTGTAAATACATGCCAGACACATTATTTTCATATAATGTCATCACAGTCACCCTCTTATACTTCATGTGTACTTAGACTATACTACTGTTGTTTCTTTTCTTTGTTTCTAAACCTCTTTGTATCAAATGAGCAGGCAATATGCAAAGTGTGCTATTAGATCATTTGGGGAGAGAATAATGTCACATACAGGACAGAAAAGGTAAACAACAGGTTTATTCCAAGTTCCTGTGAAGAAAGGATGGAGACTGGCATTATACAAATTAGCCAGGCTACCTTCTAAGGGAAGATGTTTTTCTGCTCCTTTTTCGGGCACCCAGAGTTCTTCAGAGTTACCTGCCTGCTGCCAACAGCCTATTTTGCTGTGATTTTCCTTATGGTACATTTAATCATTGGAATATCAACCATGGAGGTGCATGGAGAAAGAGGAAAAGATTTCAGAGTAGCCAGATGGCACAAAATCTAGGCCTTTTATGCTTATGAACCTATAGACCATACTGAGGTTCTCACCTTAGGCATCAGAACATCACAGACATCCTGTTGGTGTTAAGTAGAGAAGACATAAGATCAAAGTGTTAATAGTGCTACTATACAATTCATGTTCATGTTGTGACTAATCTGTAGTTTCAGCATTGTTTTAAGAAAGCATGAAACTAAGATTTTTAGAAAATTTTCTATAAAATAACTATAATATAAAATGGTTTGTCATATAATAATATAAGCATGAATTATCCAAAATAATTGTTTACACAGAACATCTAGAAAAATAGTAGTATAGATGAAATCTGAACCAGATAGTAAGTAACCAGATAGTTGCCTGGAGTTAACCAAGAAGTTGAAGTGTATTAGGAAATGGAAATCCTGATCAGCTCAATAAAAATTTTCCCTTTTTTTCTAATGAACTAATTATTGTCTACTTATAATATGTAAAACTCAAAATCTTAGACTGTATCTCTTTCTTGCATAATTAGCAATTCTTGCTCACATTGAACCTAATAAATAGCATAATGCTTCTTACAAATGCCTTGTCATTTTAATGACTTGACCACTTAAGAAAATTAACTGAAGCTTATTTACTAGAAAAGTAGCCCTATGTTTAGTAGATCAAAATATAAAGTAACATTTAATTTTTTTTTTTCAGAATAAATCTTATATGACTTATTGGCATATAATATTGACAAGTTATTTAAATTGCATTTTCAGGTTCTAAAATGCTTAAGTGTTACTTGAGTAATTATTATTCAAGTAATTGTTCAAGTAATACTCAAATATTAACTGAATTAGTTAAATTGAAATTGTCCTTTTGTTGTCTAGTACTGGTTGCACTCATTTTCTTGATAGGAAATGTCTGAAACTGGCAGAACTGAAGATGAATATCAGAATATATATTAGCTTCTACCATGTTTAATAATGGACTAATATCTAAAGATCTTTTACTTTGAAAATATTACCTAAATGTAAATATAATCTGTTGGTTGACTGGTTGGTACTATACCAAAATAGAAACTCTTTTGTTATAGATTTTTAAATCATTCATTGTTAGCCAAAGTGCAATTACATAGGAAATGTCAGTTATAGTTTATTCTTTTGCACAACCATGTGGCATATATACCTGTGCAAGCTTATTGCAAGCTTGTCATCTTATAGTTAATTTCCTAGGATTTTAGAGATTGTTATTAGAAAGATTTAGTTCTCCTTTAAAAATAATGATGGTTTATTTAATTATAAAGTGGTCATTTATTTAATTATATTTTAAAAACCCACTATTTGTTGAGGTACTTAATATACAGAAAATATTTTGTAAATATCAAATGAACCTGTGCTAATATTAGTAAGTTACCTTCCTATAGACTTATCTGTGAATAAGTTTGCTCAAGACATTCAGCAGTATTAAAACACAGGTCTGTATTTAAATTGTTTACAATGAGGATGTGTGTAGTTTTGCAATGTACTGTAACTTTCAGAATTAGGTTCTTATGTTTGAATTCCTTCTTGGAAGTTGTCATTAGGAAAATTTTAATATTATACATGAGAAGTAGCTGAGTTAAATTTGTATATTTAGATTGAAGAGAAGAATTGAAGTGTCTGGTAATTGCTTTAAAATATTTGAAAAGTTGTTAAACAGAAGAGTGAATAAGTTTGTTCTACATGACCCCCAAGAGTAAAAATAGTAGATAAAATCATTATTAGACAAAAATTTCTAATTCAGTTTATTTCAGATAATCCCAAAGTGTCAGAAAATTCAGTAGACTGACTGCTTTCTAAGTTCCTTTTTGTTGAAGGAGCTCAAACACAGGTTGCATAAGCCACCACCTGGTGATGCTGTTGTACAACAAATTCAAGCAACAGTTGGATCTTTGGCTTTGATGAAGTTCCTTAGAAACTATATGGTTTTGTCAGGACCAGTGCCTGGTGTATTGTTTGTACTTGGGAAGGGTTCTTAATAGACATTTTCTTAAGTTGACTTGTGAAAGCATAGTGAAATATATAATTTTTCTTGTTGTTATCTCTACATTATTTGGTCTGTCAGAGGAAAAGGTGTTTGGTTAATTTTTAGGCTGTTTGATGGTTCCTTAAAACTGTTCATTTGAATGCAGACATTAAGTAATATTATTTCTATGCCACGTAGTATAGAAATTGGTCAAAATCAGTAAGGTATTTACAACATTTTATATTAGTTTTCTCATGAAAATCTCTTCTCGTTAGAGAATAACATGCAGACACAAAATGTGCACATAGAGGTTTGCTTTGGTTAGGCTTAAATGTTATCACTTAAAAAAATGATTTAGTTGCTCCTGCAACTGTTTTAGCCTTCAAGTTATAAATGAATGTTAGACAATTTTGAGAACTTTCCTCATTGGGCCAGGAATGTAGCTCAGTGGTAGAGCACTGACAGCTCAAGGCCCTTGGTTGGATCCCCAGCAATGCACGCATACATGCATAAATAAATAAATAGATAGATAGATAGAAAAGAAAAATCTTGTTAATAAGTGCTTTAAGATATCGAAAGGTGGACTTTAATAGGGGAAAATGTTTGTCAATGTTTAGCCTATGTGATGAAAACTTAAAATAGGTTTTTTTTGTTTTGTTGTTTTGTTTTGTTTTGTTTTGTTTTGTTTTGTTTTTATGGACTTCTTTCAGTCATTCAGACCAGTAGTCACCAAAGTGTGATTATCACACTCTTAAGGGGATGCAGAAAGAAAATACTAGAACTTCTAAAATAAATATTATAAAGATTTATTTTAAGTCTTTCCCTTTAAAAAATTCTGATTCTATATGTATGTAAAATTTTGTAATAGTGTGCATCAGTTTATAAATAAATAAAATATATGTGCTGAGATGGGTGCCTGAAAATGTTTTCACTGAGTGGTTGACAGCTTTTTAAACTATCATAAAGAATGTCTTAGGGTAAGTTTTGGAGATCTCTTATATAGCATCATGACTGTATGATAACGTATTGTTTATATACTTTAAAGTTGTCCAGAGAATAGATCTTAAATGCTCGCTCCACAAAAAATAGGTATGTAAGACGGTAGATGTGTTAATTAGTTTGATTTAATCATATCTTAATGCATACATATATCAAAATACATCATATACCGTAAATATGTTTAATTTTTACTTGTCAAAGTAGGTAAAGACTAGAATCACAAAGAGTGAAGAAATGCATTTACACTTAAAACAGTTGTTTTGCTGAGAAGAACTTCACAGCCTTAAATGAAGGAAACACTGTTATGAAAAATTTTTAAAAATTAAGAAAATTGCCATCAGAGAATTCATTGCTTTGTAAAGGAAAAGAATGACCTTCAGCTAATTAAGCAGCATTGGAGGTCAAGAGTTTTAAATGTCTACCTTGTATGCATTGCCATAGAAATCTCTGGATTGGTGAATGAACTCCATTGACTTTTTGTTTGAAGACCTAAGTTGCAGATGTGAATATTAGAGAGCTCTGGGGAGGCTGAAAAGAAAGTGATGTAAGTTTCTGGAGTTGAAGGCAGAGAAATGTGTACTACTGTTTTAAAAGCACGTGTCTAATTTCTTTTCTTCCAAGCCCTTGATATAACTCCTTAACTGGTTTTAACAATTAAGTTGTCAGGAAATGCAGATTCTGAGCATGAGTTTAACTCTTTAAAGGATTTAAAAAACTCATTGTGGGGAAATGGTGTCCAATTCAACAGTTGAAGAAATAAGAGATTGTGGTGTAACCACCAGTGAAACCTAATATACTTTTTTTTTTCCATTTAATTTACTATTACTAAAACCAAACAGGATCATTCCCATTTTCTAATTTGTCTTTTTCTATGGGTACTGGTTGAAAGAAAGACTGAAAATTCTATTTGATATGGAAAATTAGCCCATACTGTTTTTGTACCTTTAGAAGACTTATGTGTTGTTTTAAAAGTAAGACTTAGTACTAAGATTAAAGAAGTGACCACATACAGTGGAACACACCTGTAATCCCAGTGACTGCAGGGAGCAAAGGTGGTTAGGCAGGAGGAACAGAAGTTCGAGACCAGCTTCAGCAATTTAAACTCTTTGTCTCAAAATAAAAAATAGGGCTGGGGAGATAGCTCAATTGGTAGAGTGCGCTCCTTGCAAGCACAAGGCCATGGGTTCGATCCCCAGCACCGCAAAAAAGAATAAATAAATAAAAAGGACTGGGGATGAACTTCAGTGGTAAAGCATTCCTGAGTGTGATTCCCAGTACCAAAACAGAAACAAAAAACAAAGAGTTGGGGCGAGGTAGTGCACCCCTATAATTCCAGCAACTCAGGAGGCTGAGGCAATTCAAGGCCATACTTGGCAACTTAGCAAGATACTGTCTCACAAACTAAAAGGGATGGGGGTATAGCTCAGGAGGGGGAAAAAAGAGCCTTTGGGTTTGATCCCCAGTACAAAGAAGAAGAAGGGAGAAAAAAAGGTAAATTTGAAAGGTTTTGGAGTACATAATGTCCCTTGTCTGTTTTATCATGGATGAAATTACAAGCCACATACAGTGGTGCATGCCTGTAATTCCAGCCACTTTGAGAGGCTAAGGCAGGAGGATTACAAGTTTGAGGCTAGCCTCAGCACCATAGTGAGCTCGATCTCAAAATTCAAAAAGTGGGGTGGTGCAATGGACTGAGCATGTCACTCAGTAGTAGAGATTGATTCAATATACTGAGAGAAATGTTTATATCCATTTTAAACTTTCTGTCCTATGATACGTTTCATTGGATCTTAGACATACTTTTAGGACAGCTAGTTCAGAGGTTTTACAGTTCAAATCTTTAGTAGGTGGTTGGGTCCCTTTTGGGACACTGGGTGCTTTTCAGTCATTACATTCTTGTCCAGTTCATTCTTGTCCAGTTCTTATCAAAGTGCACGTAGGGGAATATAGTAAATGCTAGGCTTGAATTAAGGTTTTTGGCCTAGTCTATGGTTTAATTAACAGTTTGAGCTCCAACATCATATTATTGATAATGTAGTTTTGCTTGTAGTTTTCCTTTCAGATAGCTAAAAATTTTTTATTTTAATTTAAAAAGAAGTTTTTTGTTCTTGTTTTTGAGGAACAGCTTTAGATTTACAGAAAAATTGAACAGAAAGTTCAGAGATTTCCAATATATCTGCTCACCACCTCTCCCCCAGTAAACCAATTAATGCATTATTATTAACTAACATTCATAGTTTACATTAAGGTTTACTCTTTGTATTGTACATTCTGTGGATTTTGATAATTGTATAATGACATGTGTCCACTATTACAGATCATACAAAGTATTTTCACTGCCTTAAAATCTCCTGTGTTCCACCCTGTTATCCATCACTCCCTTGAACCCACTGATTTTTTTTTCCACTGTCTTAATAGTTTTGCCTTTTCTGGAATGTGGTACAGCTGAAGTCATTCACTTGTAGTCTTTTCAGATTGGATTCTTTTACTTCTCAGTATGCATGTGGAGTTCCTCTTTTTGTGGCTTGATTGCCCAGATTCTTTTCATCACTGAATAATCTTCCATTGTATGAATTACTGCAGTGTTTATCTGTTCATCAATTGAAGGATATCTTGGTTGCTTCCAAGTTTCGGCAGTTATGAATAAAACATTAGTGTGCAGATTTTTGTGTGCACATACGTTCTCAATTCATTTAGGTAAATACCAAGTTTAATTTTCCAAGAAACTGCCAAACTCTATTCCAAAGTGTCTGTCATTTTTCATTCCCAACAGTGAATTGAGAGTTCCTGTTGCTCCACATCCTTGTCAGCATTTAGTAATATTTTGGATTTTGGCCTAATTCTAATAGGTGTATAGTAGCTTCTTGTTCTCTTTGCAATTCCCTAATGTTATATGATGTTGAACATTTTTTCATATATTTATTTGCCATTTGTATATCTTTGGTGAGTTGCCTCTTCAGAGCTTTTGCACATTTTTTAAATTGGGTTGTTATGTTTTCTTATTTTGCTGACTTTTAAGAGTTCTTTATGTATTTTGGATCCTAGTTTTTTATTCAGCTGTGCTTTGCAAATATTTTCTCCCAATTTGTACTTTATTTCATTTCCTTAATATTGTTTATACTAAATACACACTTTCTAGGTTTGTCTCCTACATATTATATTTATTCTGGTAGACTCTTGTTGTTTAAAGGACCTGCAAAAAGATACATTCAACCTGAACCAACATTCTAATCTGTGAAGCTTTCTGAATCTTGATATTTGGAAAATAATAGGCTGTTTAAGTGCATATATTTTAGAAACTGTGTGAACTGGGGCAAGTTACTTAATCTCTGCCTTTGGCATCCTCATTTATAAAATGGGGATAGCAAATATGAATGCCTGTTTCATTATGTTAATATTAAGATTGAATGAATTAATGTATATAAAGTGCTTTAGAGAAGTACTTAGTACAAACTAAGAGCTCATTAAATACTTGCTTGTTATAGTCATTTTTGCCATCACTGTTATTTTATTCTGCCTCATCACTTCAATATCATCTTGGCTGCTTGTTGTTATGGTTGTGGTTATTCTCCCCCTCTTAGTCCTCCTCCTCCTCCTTTTTATGTCCCTTCCTATTCCCCTCTCCCTCTTTCTTTCCTTCTTTCCTTGACAGGTTCTTACTATGTTGATCAGCTGGGCTTGTCTTGAATTCCTGCACTCAAGTGATCATCCCACCTCATCTTCCCAAGTAGCTGAGACTACAAGTTTGTTCCACCATGCCCAGTCTGGCTGTATTCATTGGTTCTTTTGTATTTTTTTGATTTTTAGAAACTGAGTTTAATACCTTTTGAATTATCTCTCTTCAAATTTTGAAGTCAATTCTTTCATCCAACAAACTAATTGTTGTTTTGTGCTACCTACCAGGGGTAGAGACATAAATAAAATGTCTATGGCCTGCAAAGAACTTCTTTAATAAAGGAAAACAGATGTTTAAATAAAATGTTTTCTTATTCTCCAAAACCTGAACTATATGTTCCCCTTCCCTGCTATTAAAATGGATAAACTCTGTGCTGCTGAGGCTGGCCCCTTTATTTATATACTTGTCCTATTCCCTTTTGATACCAACAACTGTAATCATTGCAGCCCTCTGTAGTGAACTGTTGCTAGCAGCTCTTTCACTGGTTATTGCTCATTACTCTTCTCAGTCTACTAACTGCATATGACACCATTGGTCATTTCCCCATTCTTGATACTGTCTTCTTCAGCTCTTTTCCTCAATCCTTCTTGCATTATGCTCTCCTCATCCTGACTTTTAAAGGGCAAATGCCTCAGGATTATTCTTTGAACTCTTCTCTGCATACCCAAGGTAGAGATCTTATGTATTTTCAAGACTGGCACCTACTAATTTATTTCTACAGTTTAGACTTCTATCACTAGCATGTATACCTTAGTGTGTATCCAGTAAGCTTCTTAAAAGTTAACATCTCCTTGAATTCTAGCTCTCTCTATTCTTGTTGTTCCCCCACAAAGCCAAAAGCAAAAACAAACAACAAAAAAAAAAAAAAAAAAAAAAAACTTCGCGTCTTTCACAGTTTTCTCCATTTATGTAAATGGCAATTACATTGTTTTAGAACCTTGAGATCAGTTTTGAGCCCTTTCTTTCATCTCCATCAACAAATCTTATTAGCTATGCTTTCAAGATATTCAGAATCCAACCATTTCACACCTCTTCTGACCCATATTGTTCTGACCTTCATTCTTAGGGTGCCCTGATCTCCATGTTTCTGTCTATGCTCCCTGGTAGTCTCTCTTCCGCACAGCAGTCCGAATGGTATTGTGAAATATAAAAAACGGTCATGTCACGATTCTTGTCATAGGCACTCTTTTTTTTTTCTTTGTATGTAAATATAATTGTTATTGTTAAGTGTAAATCCAACAGTATTTTTTAATAATTTATTTTGATTCATTGTAAACAAATGGGGTACGACTTGTTTCTCTGGTTGTACATGAAGTAGAGTCATACCATTTGTGTAGTCATACATGTACATAGGGTGATGATGTTTGTCTCATTCTGTTATTTTTCAGTCTGTTATTTTTCCTCCCCCCCCACCCCTTTTTTCCCTCTATACAGTCCCTCCTTCCTCCATTCTTGCCTCCCTCCAGCCCCCCATTATGTATCATCATTCACTTATCAGTGAGATCATTTGTCCTTTGTTTTTTGGGGATTGGCTTATCTCACTTAGCATGATATTCTCCAACTTTATCCATTTGCCTGCAAATGTCACAGGCACTCTTCTTATCGAATAGTTTCCCATAAATGTGGAGTCTCTCCTTCCAAGGGCGAGTAATTGTTAACATGATTGCAACCTGCCACTCACCTTTCATCTTCTGCTTCTTCCCTCTTCCAGTGCTCTAAACTCTCTCCTGTTTCTGTGGCTTTAATTTTTTTGTTCCTTCTGTCTGCCTGTTCCTTCCCCAGATCACCATATGGGTCTTCAACTTATCATTCATATCCCTCATCAAACATTACCTGTTCTGTTGAAACTAGTTAGCACCACTTTTTTTTTTTTCTTTCCAGAGCTTATAAACCTAATAAAGCTATAATTTTATTGGGAATTAATATCAAGTTTGCTCTAATATGTGTCCTTGTAGAAGTCATCTTTTAACAACCAGACCTGTGTTGCTCTTTCACATGTTTCATTCCCAGCATATCTTAGAATATCAATGGAAATCTATCACTGACTGCAAGTTTTAATACCTGTGATTCAGTATGTCACATCTATAATTTAAAGGCATTTGTGCCAGTGGTGAACTCTAATTCAGATCACTAAGTCCATTTTTTAAATTAAAAGAATTTTAATAATACTACTACTAATAATAATTGTGTGTGTTTGTGTATGGTCCTGAGCTATTCCCCTAGCCCTTTTTAGTTTTCATTTTGATATGGGATCTTGCTAAATTACCTAAACTGGCCTCAGATTTGCAAACCTCTTGCCTCAACCCTGAATAGCTGGAATTACAGGCCTGTGTCACCACACTTTGCTCCACCCCAGCTCTATTTTATAGACCAAACATCTCCAAATTTGTGAAGCCTAACCTAACCCACTTCTGCTCAGTTTACCTCTTCTTTTAATACCCTTAGTATGGAGCTGATTACCACCTTGTTCATACCACTGTTGCCTGTTTATTTTCTTCTGTTTTAACACTGTCCATTTATTAATAATTGTTTCCAATTCAGCAAACATTTATAGGTATCAAAGTGTTAGTTTGATTTGGATCATATACCTAAGTAGCTGCTCATTCTGTGGTACTTCTCTTTGTTTGCATGTGACTATCTCTTTAAATGGAGACCTTCATTATGCAAGGGGTCATATCTGAGGTTCCTTTTAGTATTCAGTGCGTGTTCATAGTAGGTGGACTTAATTATTTTGCATAAGTAAGGAGATGGATGGGTGAATGAAAAAAGTCTTGTTTCTGTTCTACCCATCCAGTACATGCATCCTCCTCCCTCTCCTATACTGGGGATTTGAACCCAGGGGTACTCTAACCCTAAGATGTATTCCCAGGCCTTTTTATTTTTTATTTAGAGAGATAGCCTCCTTAAATTGCAGAGGCTGGCCTTGAACTTGAAATCTTACTGCCATAATCTCCTGAGTAACTGGAATTACAGGTATGTACCACCATGCCTACTACTTTATTTATTTATTTATTTATTTATTTATTTATTTATTTTATCTTATTTTATTTTATTTTTTTGAGGGGGGGGGTACCAGGGATTGAACCCAGGGGCAGTTAGCTCCTGAGCCACATCCTCAGCCTTTTTAAAATATATTAAATTTTGAGACAGGGTCTCACTGATTTGCTAGGGCCTGACTAAGTTGCTGAGGCTCACTCTGAACTTGTGATCCACCTGCCTCAGCCTCTGGAGCCTCTGGGATTACAGGAGTGTGCCACTATGCTGGAGAAGATAGAAGCAAAAATAGAGGACTTATTTCGTTCATCAGTTCTTTTGAACCCAGGGATACTTAACCACTGAGCCACATCCCCAGGCATTTTATTTTATTTTATTTTATTTTGGAGACAGAGTCTTACTAAGTTGCTGTGGCTGACTTTGAACTTGGGATCCTGCTGCCTCAGCCTCCAAGTCTCTGGATCATAGGCGTGTGCCACCATAACCTGGCCACAAGTTCTTATTCTAATGCTTCCCCCAAAGAACATGTTGCTCCCAAGCTTTTTTTCTTTCTGTTCATACTAAAACTGAGTCATTTATTTTCTGTTTCTCTTAGTCTTTAGCTTTGTTTTTGTTACTTGCATAGATTAATACCAATCTTCTATATTAATCATTAATTATGTACTCTTTAAATTATGTGATCATTATAGAGATTCTTCTGTAGCTTACATTTCTTTGACTATTTCATCATTTGGGTAATTAATGTTTACACAAAGTATTGTTTGAGCATCTGTATAAACTATTTTCCCATGAAAATACTTTTTTTTTTTTTTTTTTTTTTTTTTTGACCATTCTGGGGGAGGGAGGAACCCATACAGGACATTTTAAAATGTGAATTCCATCTTCACTATCCTAAACTCTAAGTTGACATGGATATTTTTCCCAGCGGTTCCCACTACTACTCTGTATATATTATCTCTTGTGGAAAGAATTAGAATGAAACTGACAGTTTTCATTATTTTTCCTACTTATTTAATCAAAATGATCCTCATTTTAGGGAAAGGTTTCAGTATGTTTAATAAAATACGTTGCTACTTTTTTGTATGGTGATGATGTCTGACTGCTTACTATATTAATATGTAATAGATATTTTCACATTTTTTAGAATTTGAATCAAGCCTAAAGTCTTGTATCTTGTATATCTTTCTGGGCTTATATATTAACAAGCAAAAGCAATGCCATAGGAAACATGACTTTTTTGTGAAATAGACAATGATGTTGAGCATGTCTTTCTTGGTTGGATGGATTATAGAGCACTGCTGAGATGTTACTAGCAGAAAATGTTTGAATGTGAGACTCATTGAGTAAGTTCAAACAGATCATTGGAGGGAAAAGTTGCATGATTCTAAACCCCAGTACTTGGAAATAAGGGTCCTGAGAGAGCTAGTCTACCTTTATTTTTTCCCACTTTCATTTTTCCCCTTTGGGTGTTCTCATATGCCTTCCTATATTTGATATTAAACTTTTATTCTATTAGAAATTTATTTAATCAAGTTGTAGGAGAAATGATAAATGGCATTTTAAATGTTTTCTTCCTGTTTACCTTCAGATTACTAGAAGAAAGGTTACAGTGAGGAATCTCTCTCATATATTAGCTTGTTACTGTGCCCCAATGGTAAACCCAAAATATTTATCTCTTGTAAGAGAGTTACTGGATATTCCATTGTGCTTTTATCCTAGAGTGGTAATGTCTTCAGAGACATTAATTTTGGATACTGTACTTATATTCTTATCTGCACATTTTATTCTGTTAGGCTCAATCCTCCTGTATGGGCTTAGATCTCGTACTTTGCCTATATGCATGTGTCCTGACCACTTGAGTATCCTCCCCACCCACCCCTATAAATGTCACATTTAGATGATAGCTATTGTAAAGGTATCCTGTATCACCCGTCTATGAGATCTTGACTTTTCCCCATTGCCTGTATACTGTGAAAATCTATTTCATATTGCATCATTTGACATTGACATTGTAGCATTTGCAAGACCTGCCTCTTCTGTGGCCTTTACAACACCATTGTGGCATATGCAGTGATAAGTGAATATAAATTGTTTCTTGAAGCAATCTCTGAAAGGGCTAGTTAATGGACTTGTGATTTCTAAAAGTTAGGTTTGCAAGCTAGTGAATACTCATTATTTGCATATTTAGTGGGGTTCAGTAGAATACTGGGTAAGTTTTCCCTACTTAATTGTTTATATTTCCTCTTTCCCACACAAGTTATGCTAGGATTAAATCTTGAAAATGGTAGTCAAAATAATACACTTAAATCTAAATCAGTAGTTTCATATGCTACATGGAAGAGAGTCCTGTAAGTTTTAATGAGAAGATTGAAGGCCTTTACAGAAAAGATGATTCTTTTGGTGGAGGTGGTGTGGGGGGTTACCAGGGATTGAACTCAGAGCCATATCCCCAGCCCTATTTGTATTTTATTTAGATACAGGGTCTCTCTAGTTGCTTAGCACCTTGCTGAGTTGCTGAGGCTGGCTTTGAATTCATGATCCTCTTGCCTCAACCTCTCTAGCCACTGGAATTATTGGTGTGCCCCAACCACACCCAGCTCAGAAAAGATTATTCTTACACATTAAAAGAACTGTTGTGTCCTGCCACTCAACTCAGATTCCTAAAAGTCATCAAATGGACTTCTACTGTTCAAATACATTTTAGATGTGTTCTTTATAACTGAAACTTAGGAAAATCAAAATATCTATTCTCTAAGAAAAGAAATCCGTGGAGGCATATCATTGCTACCCAGTGTATCATAGACTTTGCTACTAATTGAAGGTTTCAGCAGGTCAATAACAATGGAGGCCTTGGAGAGTTGAGATTCAGAATCGAGAAGGAAAGATGCTAAATGTGTCATTCTGAATGACATTATCATGGAACATGAATTATTTAAAATCAGGTGGGAAAAGCTAATTAAAGAGAAAAAATCAAGTAAAATAGCTTAATCCTTTTAATAACCAGCTCTGTGATTGTCTTGTAGGAATATTTGATTTTGTTTTTTCATGTTGCTATTTATATTCCTACCCTTTCTACACCCATTAAATTATTTTAAAGTAAATCCCAAACATCTATAGTTCAGTTGTAAATATGATCCTTATTTACAGTGGTTGACTTAGAATATTTGACTTTATAATTGTGCAAGAGCAATACACATTTAGTAGAAGCCATACTTCAAATTCTGAATCTTTATCTTTGCAGGGCTACAGATATGCAGTATATACTTCTTTACACTGGCTTACTCTAGGCTAATGTAAATGTTGTGAACACAATTAAGGTAGGGTAGGCTAAACTTTGATGTTTGGTAGGTTAGTATTAAATGCATTTGCAACTTAACTGTATTTTCAGCTTATGATAGGTTTATCAATATGTAACCCCATCATAACCAAAGGAGCATCTGTAGTGTGTATCTGTCGGAGATAAGAGATCTCTCTTTAAACTATAAACCATATTACCTTAAATAGCAATAGATTCTTAACCTTATCCCCAGGTCATAAGAAAGTATTCAGAGTTAACCTGGTTGTACTCAAAGCTGGTATTTTCATATTAAGATTGACCAACTGATTCAGGTATTGTCAGCCTTATACTTAATGGTTTTAGTAGCTATTGATTATTGTCTAGATCTATTACTTCATTAGGGATTGCAGAATAATGATGTTTAATACTCTTATTCAAAGTTAAGCTTACTTCCAATTGTCTATAATATTTTTTAAACAATGGTTGTGTGAATTAGAATCCAAATAAGGCCTCCATATTGCAAGTGGTTTGTGCTAAGTATTTTTTTAATCTGTATGTTTCCTCCTCTCCTTTTCTCCTTTTCTTTGCAGTTTGTTCTTGAAAAGGCCTGGATTATTCTTTAAAGTTTTCAGTTTGCTAGTGCATTCCAGTATTTCTAATATTTCTATAAATTGGTAGTTTTAGATGCTTTATATGACTCAGATTGAACTTTTTGGCAAGAATATTTAGAAGCAATGTTTTTCCTCCCATGAGAAGCCTGTAATGTGTTATTGCTTCTCTTTTCATGATCCTGTTATTAGCCATTGAGATTGTGTATTTTCTAGTCCTTGCTGACAGTACTTTTTGTTCTCTGAAGCTAATTGCTGTGGTTTGAGTGTGACCCCCCCAAAACTTCATGTGTTGGAAACTTAATGCCCAAATTCATATATTAATGATATTTGGAAGTAGGCCTTTGGGAGGTAACTGGGTTTGGTTGAGGTCTTGATCATGGAGCCCCCTGGATGGTATTAGTGGCTTTATAAAAGAGGAAGAGAGACCTGAGCTAGCACACTTACTGTATCTCTGCCTTCTTGTATCTCAGCAAGAAGGACCTCCCCACATGCCAAGCAGATGCTGGCACTGTGTTTTTTAGACTTTCTAGTCTCCAAAACTGTGAGCCATATAACTTACAGTCTTTATAAATTACTTGATCTCAGATATTTTATTAGAGCAACAAAAAAAGGGACTAAAACACTTGTTATTCTTTTTAATTTAAAAAAAATTTAATTGTAGATGAACACAATACCTTTATTTTTATTTATTTTTATGTGGTACTGACTATCAACCCAGAGCCTCACACATGGTAGGCAAGTGCTCTACCACTGAGATACAATCCCAGCCTGATCCTTGTTATTATAATGCTTTTTTCTGGTAATCTAGTTTTTTTCCTGTGGAAACTTACAGGATTTTTATTTTATTTTATTTTTATCCTTTTTTTTCAGTCAGCTTTGCATTGCTGCAACCAAATTACCCAACAAGAACAACTTTGGAGGAAGAAAAGTTAATTTTGGCTCCTTGTATTAGAGTTTTAGTCCATAGACAGCTGATTTCATTGCTCTTAGGCCCAAGGTGAGGCAGAACATGATGGGGAAAGGGAATGGCAGAGGGAAACTGTTCCTCTCATGACCTGTAGGAGGCGGGGGAGGTGTGGAAGGGGCCACAGAGAAGATCAAACCTTCCAGGGCACAACCCCAGTGACTCACCTTCTCCATCTGTGCTCTGGCCTGGCTTCAGTTACCACCCAGTCAGCCCATTCAAACTACGATGGGTCAATTAGGTCACAGCTCTTATAATCTAATCATCCTCACCACTCAATAATCCTTCAATAACAGGAACTTTGGGGGGACCCCTCCTGTTCAAACATAACACCCTCAGATTTTGATATTTAACAGGTGAAACTCTGTACTTGACAAGCCCTTTCAGTATGAAGACCTTAACTCAGATCAGTTTTTTTCTAAATCAGTTTCTGATTTCTTTATTTTTTCCTTTTTCCACAGTCTCTTTACTTGAATTTCTGACTGACTCTGTCACTTCATTCAAGTCCCTGCTCAAAATGTTGCCGGATCAGATCCAGCAGTGATCATTCCTCTGTGAAGCATCCCCCTGCTACTATTTTCTTGTCCTGCTTTCTCTCCTTCCACAGCATCTGACATATTTATGTATCTTTAGTCCCTCTTCTTTGACTTAAAAGCAGGAACTTTTTTTGTTCACAGCATTCCTCAGTGCTTAAAAATGAAATATTCATGGTAGGTGTCCAGTAATTCTTAGTGAATTAATTGTATCAGGTGGATTGTTGGGACTTCATCCTCATCTCTTAACCTTTATTGCATATTTGGAATCTGTTTTTCTTTCTCTTCTTCCTTTTGAGAGATTTCCTTAACATTATCTTTAGCAACCATTAATATTTGCTTTTGATGACTGTATTTTTAATTTCTAACAGTTCTCTGATTCTCTCTTTGCAACCTGTGCTTTGCAGTCACTGTGCTGACTGCAGTGTGGACTTCGTAAGAATGCTAAGTAGGCTCCCTCCCTCGGTGGATTGTTCTGATCCTGAATTTATTTCTTCTTTTATTCCTCTTGGTCCTTCTTTTGTTGTAACTGGGTTTTAGTGGGTATCTGGTTTGGGTTTCTTCAGCCGGTGTTAGATGCTTCTCTAACAGCTTTCTTTGATGGAAAGTGGATGGTATAGGCCTTTCAGCAGGAAAGAGTACAGAGTACTTGGACAGTAGCATGGAAGGAAAGGAAAGGAGTTCAGTTTGGCTCCACTGATTCTGAGGGAATTTAATTTTAATTCTTGTGCCATTTGTTTCCACAGCTAACTCTTTCTTGCTTCCAAGACTTTCTGAAACAGAATTGCTCTCTTCTGTGGTTACTTCAGCTGTGGTTTTGCTTTGCTTTTATTTTTCTGTCAATTTGATCCTGTCTACTTATATTTTGTAAAAATCCTGTAAAACTTTTTTTTTAATCTTTAGATGGTATCTTTTCTTGTTAACTAATACTTAATGATTTCATTTTTTTATTTTAGCACTTTCTTCAATATTCTTTGAAATTGTTGAAGAAATGCATGTAGTCTACAGCAAAATTAGAAAATTCATTTTCCTTCCTCTCTCTTCTCTACTTTACCTACTCCCCGCCCCCAACTCCAGGACACCAGGAGTAATCACTAATAATAATTAAGAATACTTATATCATTTTTAGTAAAAATATGATTATCACTCTTCAGTTTACTTTTTTGACTTAAAGGTTTATCTTGGTAATTTTTCTCTCTTACCAATATAGTAGCTTTTTCCAAAGATGAAAATCATGTTTTTTACTCAGAGTAAAAGTATTCTTTTAAAATTTGTAATTTCCCGTATTAGAAATTGGGTTGAGCATTTTTTGTTTGTATTTATTGGCCCTTTGTGTTTCCTGTTTTATGAAATGCCTGACTTATCTACCCTTTTTTTTGTATTTTTTCATAATGATACATAGATGTCTATTTATCTTATATTGGCATTTTACAAATATATTTTTAAAAATATTTTGGTAGTCTGTTCTTGTCTTAAAATTTTGCTTGTTTTTCCTTTTCAAAAGTCTTACCAGTTTTATTTAGCTAAATCTGTTGATTCTTTCCTTTGTGAATTTTCCTTTTTGTTCCATTTACTTAGGAAAGACTATTATCTTATCCTCAGTTAATTTATAATTGTTATGCCTATACGATTTAAGTATCTCACTCTGTTCCTTCAGTGGGTAATCTGCAGGAATGGGAATATATATGCTCGAGTTTGCCCCCTTTAGCAGGAATTCTGTGCTTTGTGAGTGGGGGGGTGTGGGGGGAGGTGGTCACAGACAGGAGGCCAACGTGGTAGAATGTGTGGTTCTTGAGTAGTTACCAAGGTGTCGTCTCAGAAAAAGAATGCTCAATAAATTCCTTTATTATTTTTTCCTTGAAAAATCTTTTGACTCTTCCTTTGTCTTCCTTTCATTATGTCTAGAGCCAAGCTCTTTAAAGTCCTATAATCCTTTCACATAAGTAATTTGCTCCTTTCCCTTTATTTGTATTGCTCTGAAGTGTGTTAAATGGTATTAATATTTTAGGAATCACCCATCTTACTGGAGGAGCAGAATTAACATAAGGAATATATATATCATATCGTTTTGTTTCTTTGTGAAATGTTATTTATTTGCTGCGGTGTGACATCAGCAACTCAAGTCTAATGTTTTATTTGGTCTTTCCTGTGCTTCTTTTGATTATTATGTTTTATTTCTTTTTTCCTAAAGCTTTTTTCCTAGATAAAGGTCTTTAATAAAGCTTGAAAAATTAAGTGGACTTACGTTCATAACTTATTACTTAGTTCACAAACTGATTTTAAGTACACATTGTGTACACCTAACTTTGTGGAACAAATTCTAAAGCTTCATTTAAATGTGTGTAAAATCTCTGTTGGCTTCTATATTCCTTTCTCTTGGATACAGAGTTATGGTTGAAGCATTTGGAGAAAAAATCTGGCCACACAGAGAGAGATACTTAGTTAGAAAATGGAGAAGAATTTTAATAATCACTTCAGATAATTGGAATATTCTTTGATACTAAACCCAAACTCCACAAGTGATAGTTTTTTAAAGGATAGTTGAAACTTGAGTCTGAAACCATATCAGTGAAATGTTTTGTACTCAGTTACATTAAATTCATTGATTAATTTGCATTCTTGGATTGATCTTTTACTTACACATAATTTTGTAACATCATACTTTTTTGCTTAGAAGATATTAGTTCACCAACTATGAAGATTTTCCAACATTGATACATTTCACTATATAATACCAAAAAAAACCACATTCATTAATATACCACTGATATCATAAAAAACTTTTTAAAAAGAAATTTTATTGGTGTATTATGATAGTACATGATAGTGGGATTCATTGTGACATTGTTGAATTCTTACATAACTTAAGAGAATACTCATTTCCTCTAAATTCATACAAGTGTTTTGTGTATATGCTCACACGCATGCAGAATGGCAGGTCTGAAGGACAGAAGATAATCACACTGCAGTTTTAAGCCCTTGGGGGCATTTGGATAAAGTTATTTCTTTAAAAAATGTCTAGTGTTACCCTTTCTACTTTGAGAATCAAAAACGGATAGGAAAAAAACTTAAATTTCATATACCAATGATGAGAATAAATTGTTTTTGGAAATGTATTCAGGTTTGAACATGATACTTTTAAAAATGATCTACTAATTCAGTAAAGGAATGATGGAGATGGAATGATGAAAATTAAGGAATAGTGGAAAGACCTGAAGTATGGTTATCAAGATCTTCAAAGAATTTGTTTTTTTCTATTATATAAGTCACTTTACTTGTTCTTAACTTTGTGAAATAAAGTGCTTTACTAAGTCATTTCACTTGTATAATTGTATGAATTTTGACCTCCGCGGTTATTATGGACAAACAGAACCTATGAATACATTTACAATACTGTGTTATAATGGGATCATTTGGATTTTGAATTATTTTAAATGTAAACAGAGCACCAAATATATAGAGCACCATTTCTTCAGTGATAGGCTGGATGTACTGTTTTTTGATATAAAAGCAAAAAAAATAAAGCAGAGCCCACTTTCTGCTCACTGAAATGTTTGAAACACATCCATTGAGAAAATAAATGAAAAAAAAAAATGTGTGTCCAGATTTTTTTTGCTTTGAAATATTGGGCTTGCATAGGTAAATATTTTGATCCTGAATCTTTAATGCTAATAACTTTATAAAATAAAGATTTTTATTATGTTAGTTCAGGGAATAGTGACTCTTCAGCTGGGATTCTTTCCTAAATAAGCTTACTTAAACAGTCTTAAAAATGATCTGAATTAAGTGATAGTAAAGAGTTTGGTGTTTCTTTGCCACTAAGAAAGTATTTGAAAGTGTAGACCTCCTCTCTAGGAAAATAAAATAAAATAAAATATAATGAACATAATAAACATTTTCCTTTTAAAAAAATTATACACACTCATATATTCCTGTAGTCTTTTGTAGAATTATAAGCTGGTGGTACATGACAGTGACAGGTAGATTTGCCTTTTGTGTCTTCATGATCTACTATAACAGATCTTCCCTTATTTAATGAAAATATCTCTTCAGTTTTGCTATCAGTGTTTGACTTACCTCCATATAAACTCAAAAAAATTAATTTCATAAAAATTCTGCTACTTCTAATTTTGTGACATCATATGTGGGATTGTGTAGTTGGACATAGTTGTGTCATTAGACACTGATCTCTGGACTCATGGAATAAGTAAACCTCAGTTGTAAAGTCTAGACATTATTTTTCTTTTCTCCAAAAACAATCTATTATCAAAAAGTGGTAAGAAATAGTAGAAAATAATTACAATTTTGTGGCCACGGACTATAGGAAATTTCTTTTGACTTAATCCACTTGATGAATATGTTAAGTGAAAATGAGTGGTAACCCTATCTTGGGGAAAGAGAATAGTTTACTGACTGTGTTTTTTCTGTAGATTTAGTTTACTATTATGTTACCTTGGACTTTAAAGATACTCTTGGATAATTTCTTTCTTTTTTTTTTAAATTTGTACTTTGAGATAGGGTCAAAGTTGCTCAGACTGAGCTCACACTTCCTGTCCTCCTGTCTCAGCATCCCACATAGCTGTGATTACAGGATTGCACCACCACATTTGGCTTTCCTTCATGTTCATAGCAGAGAAATTGAATAGATTAGTGTCTGCCCAAATGACATACTTAGTGGCAGACTAAGAATTAGGAATAAAGTATCCCATCTTTCAGATTTCCCCCCTCCTGGTCATCCATAATATTCTTCTGTTCATTATCTAATAATAGAAAAACAAATCACATTGTTCATAAATTTGTTTTAAAATATTTTGAAAAGACTGCAAATTTTCATTTTCAAAGTAGTGACTACAGATTTAGAATGGTAGGTTAAAGTCTGCTAGGGACTAAAATTAACTTTCTGAGCTTTGAACAACTCAGCACTTCTTAAATTTGTTTTTGTTTTAAGTTAGAATACTTACTATAAAGCAGTATTTCTTTTTTAAAATTTGTTCTTTTTTAGATATACATGACAATAGTAAAGCTTTCTTTCTATCTATCTATCTATCTATCTATCTATCTATCTATCTATCTATCTATCTATCTATGCTGGAGATTGAACCCAGGGCCTTGTGCATGTGAAGCAAGCACTCTACCAACTGAGCTGTATCGCCAGCCCATAAAGCATTATTTCTTTTTTTTTTTTTTTAATTCATTTTTATTGTAAACAAGTGGGATACATCTTGTTTCTCTGTACATGAAGTAGCATTATGTCTTAAGACAAAAGGCTATATTTTTTTTCTGTAAATTTTCTCTTGTTATTTGGAAATACTTGCTGCTTTGGGGAGTTATATAAAAGAGTCCCTGACATCAGATAATTAAAATTCCAACTATATTTTATGCATGTTATTTGTAGATGCAAAGTAATTTATCGATTTATTTTCCCCTTTAATTTTGGAATAGGAAGTGATTTTTTAATTATAAGGATATAGGAAGGTTGGGCAAGGTCAGTAAATTATTATAAAACAGTGGAGAAGAATTGTTTGTCTTTCCTGTATGTTTTATTATCAGAATTTTCCATCTATTATCTGTGTTTTGTAAATAAGTTTTCCTTACAATTAGAGAAAGTTATCAAAGCCAACACTTTGGAAATCCTTACTTTTTAAAAAAAATTTGGTACTTAAGAGATAAATAAATTTGAGGTATAAATGAGTACTTAATGTTATAAATGATGCTGGAGCTAAGTGATATTCAGCATGAAGCTGAGGTGGTTGAAATTCATAATCTATTTATAATTCAGGGTCTTAGTATCAGAGAAGTTTTAGAACAAATGCATTTTTAAAAATCATGGTGTATTAATTTTATTAATTAAAACCCTCTTCATGGAGACTTACTTTATCTTAGAAAATGGCCTTAGGCATTCTCTTTTAATTTATTGATTCAGAACCAAGTGTTTGAAAAAGAATATAAAAAGATTTGGGATAATTGCACTTGGTGTCCAGCTTGCTGATGATATTTTCCTTTTTTGGTAGTTTATAAAGCAAAGTATTTTAAATACCTTCTAGAAGGAAATTTTACTTCTTCAATAATAAGTATTCTATCCAGAAGTTTCCACCATCAGCTTTCATTTTGTAGTGTGGAAGCCTCATTATGATGTAAAATATTGCAACATTTTTATAAGGAAGAGAGATCATGGGTTCTCCATATGATGGAACATGTTTCCCAGCATTTCTGTGTTGTAATAAATTGCAGTGAAAAATAAATTAGAGTTTACATGAAATTTGATCTGTTTTGAAACTTGAGTCAGTGGGGGGAATAGTGGAATGTGCTTGGGATTCCATGGTGGGAGGTGGGGTCCAGGTAATCCTTTAGTCATGAATAGTAAGGAAATTTCAACACAGGGCTTTTAGGTTACAAGGTTCTTTCCCATTTTTTGTTGTTACAGGCAAAGGGGAAGATAGTGATGTACTCAGTATAAATGCAGATGCTTATGACAGCGACATAGAAGGCCCATGCAACGAAGAAGCAGCTGCTCCTGAGGCCACAGAAAATACAGTCCAGAGTGAAGCTGGTCAGATAGATGACCTGGAAAAAGATATTGAAAAAAGTGTGAATGAGATTCTGGGACTGGCAGAGTCTAACCCAAAGGAACCCAAAACAGCCACCCTGACTGTTCCTCCACCAGAAGACGTTCAGCCTTCAGCACAGCAACTGGAACTGCTAGAACTTGAGATGAGGGCAAGAGCAATTAAGGCCCTAATGAAAGCTGGTGATATAAAGAAACCAGCCTAGTTATTTAACTTGAGTTCGAATTTTAGGTGTGTTTGAATGAAGCCACATCATATAATTTTGTATCTAAAGTTTATTGGGGTCTTACGTGGTATTTCTCATGTAACCCAATTAGGTAAACTAATCCTAGGCCTGAAATACTTATGGTTTTTGTTTTGTTTTTTAAACTTTCAAATTATAGGTGTGTGTTTGAATTCATGGCACATATAATTGGATAGCCTGGATCCTTTTTTAGATGAATAATTAGCTGTGTCCGCAAATACTGTCTTCAAAGCCTTTAGGAAAGAGTCATGGTTTTTTTTTTTCCTTTGTTTTTAAATGTTTTGGCAACAGACCCAAAAGCTTTAAGATTGACCAAGCATGTTTCTCTTAAGGCAACTTGTATTTTGCAATAAATATTAAATTTTTGCTTCTAGATTCGTTAATGATTTTAAGAAATTCAGTTATGTGTATATGTAATTTTAAAATATGTACTGTTTTGAAGATGCCATCTGTGAATGTGGATTCCTAGTTAAAACTGAGTATAGTTTTTGTTGTTAGGCTTAGAGATCTGCCCTTCATGACTGAGTAAAACTTTTTTTTTATAAAGAAAATAAGAACTCAGTTTAAGGCAATTTTTAATAACAATTAATTGCCCATATTAAAGTCCAGCAGACAAGCCATCCCAACAGGTATTTGATCCTATTGGACACTTGCTTCAAGTTTTGGTTTTTTTTTTTCTTTTTCTATTTCAATAAAAAGGAACAACTTTTGATTTACATTCCAAGCTGTCAGGAAAAGGAGACTGTTATTTTATTCTACAAGGTTTCATCTGATGGTGTTGCTTGAAGATCTGATGTGCTATAATTCCATGAATCAAAAACAATAAAAGACTTACCATCCTGGATATAAAGACTTTTGATACTTTTCCAAAAGCAAAGTTAATTTCCAGAACTTTTGATAATTTGATGTTACAATTAGTCTAATTTTGTATAGTTTTTGTAAACAAATTAGCATCCTGCCACAATTACAAATGCTTTCCTCCCATTGGTAAATGCAGTTGTTTGATACCAAAATAAATTTAAATAGGGTCCCTTAACTTAAAATAAATTAAATTTTTTCTAAAATATAAATCTGGAGCTGTTTTTGTATTAGAAAACAAATGTAGTATATTTTATTTATAAGCCATACTGTACTGATATAGTATGAGGGTTTTCCTTATACATACCTTGCAGGGATTGTTTTACTAGCTGACTTAATTATATGTGTATTTTAGAGGCTTTTAAAATGAAAACAGAGGACATTTGTGAAACATTGGCAGTGCAGTTACAAATTTCCTTTTTGTTTCTGAACATGTTTTTAAATAATCCTATCACTATCTTCCTCTCTGAATCTAACAAGGCACAGAAGCCTAAATGATTTGAAATGTTTCTTTTAGGCTGGTAAATGTGGAGATGAGTTAAATAGTGCTCACAGTTATCATTTCACCATGAAAAGGCATTGATTATGGTAAAATAATCCTTCTGGTCCAGGTTAAGCTAAAAGTTAAAATAATAAAATAGTACCAAATAAACTTTATTGCTGCTTACTAATTTTAAAATACGATAAATGGCATTTGTGTGATTAAACCTAAGAGTAGGAAGAGGTCTGTGTATTATAGATGATTAAAGCCATCATCTTGTGAAGCACTGTGTGTCTTTTCTGTTCAGTGTGCAGAATTCTTTAGAGTATTTGATTGGAGTAGATATGTGTGAGACAGAATCAACTGAATGAGATTCCTACCTTTAAAAAAAAAAAAAACCCTTTTTTCTCCTTCTTTGTCTTTTTTAATATGAAAAGACTTCAGAACTTTTTGAAAATGACTTTAGAGAATAGGAATAAGTTTATTTTAGAAATGCCTAATGGGAAAGTGCCTCGTATTGATCTGAGGCTGCCATTTAAAAAGTCAGCTCACAGGTATTTATTGAATGCTTCTAAGGTCTTCAGTCTTATTCAAATCTTAAACCCAGAGATGTTATAGATTTTAGCATGGGATAGACTGATGAGTAAAGATAAACCTGTTGCTTATTTTTATGCCTGATGCCTTCCTTTTATTAAGGTAAGGAAAACGTGTACGTAATATTTAACTGGTAATTGAGCTAAAAGAAAAAAATGGCAGCCAAATTTTCCATTTAATGTCAACTAATTCTAGTACTTGAATTGGGATTTGACCCAAATCTTGAATGTTGTATGCCAACTAATAACAGGTCCTCTGCATTAATGAGCAGCTGTCCCAAGCAGTAGGTCTTGGATCACTTTGAAATGTTCTTACATATTGACATGTATTTTGAAAGTTTATTGCCCAGTTACTATTAAAACATTGCAATTATGAAAAATCACCCCAAACCCTCAAATCTTTCTATTGATACACCACCAGTTCCTTAAAATTATCATGCAGTATATCCTTTCATTATAAATCTTTTTGCCAAAACCAGTTTTCAGCAGAATGTTAGATCCTGGGGCATGATTAGTTATCAGAGTAAAGTCATTCTGAATCACTGGAAGAGTAATACATATTGTAATGAAATATTTTTCAATGTAGATAAAGCAGGGGTGAACCTGGTGTTTGGGTCAAATATTTGGGCAGCCTGAAAGTTTTTTAAAAATTCTCAATTCAGTGCCATCATAAAAAGAAAGAAAAGAGTCCAGGCATAAATACTTTGCTTTGATCATATCTAATTCTGAAAAAGACAAATGTTTTAACTTAAAACTTCACTTTAAATTTTTCTTTTTATATTTAGGTAGACTTCTTAAAGTACCAATAGGAACTCAGATTTTCTTGATATTTGATAACTAAAGATGCTCTGAGATGAAAAGAAGGTGTGAGTTAAGAGCAGAGGGTCTGATTCTGCCCTAACCAGCTGTGTAAAAATGACCATAAAATGAGGGAAGAAAATTATTAACCAAATATATGATTTCTTTCAGCTATATTGATCTGTGATACTAATACACACAGTAAAATTATAAAAACAGAACTCTTTTTGAGTTCTATTTCTTATATCCTCCAGTCCCCTCCCCCTCCATTTCAAAATGAAGCAATCTTTTTAGTCTCTGTTCCTTGCTATTATTGTAGGATGTGAACATCAATCTAGTTTCCATTTTTTTTCCTCCCTCACTGCAGTCTTCACTGTCAGGATCTCTTGGTAAGTATACTGCTTATAATTACTCACTTTGGTCCATAAACCTAGGTTATCCTTAATTCTCATTTTATTTATTTTAAAATAATACATAAATTAAGTTTTTTTCCCCCAAAGATTCTAGTGAAAAATAACACTTTCCTTTTCTGTCCTTTTTATACCTAGCTATTGCTACAGAGAGGTAACCACCTCCAAGTCTTTTAGCTTTTTTTTTGTAGTATTATCTCTGTGTTGCTAAATAACATGATTATGCTGTTCCTGATATTTCAGTCTTAGATTTTTCCATTTTCTGTTTTGGAATATGAAGATTAAGCTCTAGTTCTTTTGCCTCTCCCCGAAACCTTATCTTCCTTTGTCCTCTCAGTACAGTGCAGTTACATTACACTTTCTGGTAAAGTTAGTGTTCAACAATTATACTATTTTGACTCTGGGATTACTGTGAACAACTAAGCTGTATGGTATCTGTAATTGCATTTCCTTCTTTGGTCCAATTTTTTGTTTTAAATTTTTTGGAATTAATATAATTGCCTTATTATTTATTTTGCTCAGTATTTTATAGAGCAGACATTAACTTTTACCCAGGCTATCCTCTAGAAGTGCAAATCTCTTAGTGGGTTCAGATACATCATATAATGATTTTTTTTCTTAAAAGACATTCCTCTGGAGCATTCCGTTCTTTGATAATCTTAATTGGTTGCTCTTAACTTCATATTGGAGCCCCCATTTCCTGAATTCTGTCTTCTTCTTTTGGCTTTTCCTCTTTGTGGTGGCATACCTCTTTTTTCCTATGAAAGATTGAACAATAAATTGTTTTGATTTATTTGTACATGGCTCAGTTCTATCCATGCACTCTTGAAACTTAATGTAAGTGCAGATGTCCAGGCTGGAAATTCTTGGGAGCACTGCATTAGTGCCTTCCAACTTGTATTGACACTCTTGAGAATTAATTTGTCATTATGATTTTTGGGGGGGGAGGGGTGCTGGGAATTGAACTTAGGAACACTCAACCACTGAGCCACATCCCCAGCCCTATTTTGTATTTTATTTAGAGACAGGGTCTCACCAAGTTGCCTAGTGCTTTGCTGTTGGTGAGGCTGGCGTTGAACTTGCGATTGTCCTGTCTCAGCCTCCTGAGCTTCTGGGATTACAGGCAAACTTAATATTTGTCTTATTTATTTCTCTGCGGAAGCTGTCAGGATCTGCTCTTTATTGTGACTGTTCTGAAATTTCTTGATGTGTCAGGGTATGGATATACTTTCATCCAGTAAGTTAAATATCGTGAGCTCTCAGGAAATTCAAGTCTTTCAGTTCTAGGAAGTTTGTTTATTTCTTGGCTAAGTTTTTCCCCTTTATTTTTTTATAATCTGTATTTCTGGTACTCATTCTGATATATCTAGGCCAATTTTTTTAAATTTGTGTTGCTTCTACTTCATTTTCTTTCTTATGTATTTAATATTTTTTAGTTGTCGGTAGACCTTTACTTATTTATTTGTGGTGCCAAGAATTGAACCCAGTACCTCACACATGCCAGGCAAGTGTTCTACAACTGAGCCACAACTCCAGCCCCTCATATATTTTTCTCAATTTTGTTTTCCTATGACTTTTAAAATATTATTTCATATTTTTAGTATCCAGAAGATCTTTTTTGCTATTTTTATTTTCTGATTATTCTCTTTTTAAATCAGCATTCTATTCTTGTATCTGTAGGGCAATAGCTCCAGCATGGGATCCTGCTGACCTTGCACATACCCTGGTTGGCCATGCAGTCAGAGCTTGAACTTCAGATTGACCTAAGTCTTGATGGACATGCATCCTGTGATCCTCTCCAGAACGTGGCAAGACAATCTCAAGGGGAGCCCTTACATGACCATTTGTTCATCTGCCTTTCTTCTGGAAGTCTTCCAGCCTTGCAAGAGGATATCTTGAAGCAGTTTCCTACCTGCCTTTCTGGTTCCTTTGAGACCTGAGACTTTCTACTTTTCCCCTGCCTTAGGGCAGAGCTGTAGGCTATAAAATTGCTTAGTTTAGTAGCATAGCATTAGCTGCTACACAGCAACAGGTGTCACATCACTCCTGTAGTATTGTCTTCTGGTCCCTTTTGTGTTGATATCACCCAGCACAAAGGCCAAGGACTATTTCATTATTTATTTTCTCACTATGTGTACAAGTACTAAGCTGTCTGAATATAAAAAGCACTCTTGCTTCTACTGACTGAACCTGCTAGGACTCCTTGGCCCTTGCCTTGGCCTTGTGCTCATCTGTTTCATGGATATAATATTAATTTTAATGGTTATTTTCTTTGATTTCTTGCCTTTTGTTTCCTTCAAGTTAATTTTTTCTTATTTGTTTTGGAATTTAATGTTTTCTCAAATTAAAAAAAAAAAATCCTTGCTGATTTTTACTGCTTGCATGTATGAGTAAAACACTTAAAAAACTGGTTGAAAGTTTGTGTTTGTGACTTAGGCTTCGTAATTGGTAGAATTCTCTATCCAACTGGCTATCCATAATGTGGATATTAATCCACCTATTTTCAGTAGACTAACTCTGCTCTTAATTCTACACGCCTGTAATCTCAGCTATTTGGAGGCTGAGACAGGAGGGTCTCAAGTTCGAGACCAGCCTCAGCAACTTAGCAAGACCCTAAGCGACTTCGTGAGAACCTGTCTTAAAATAAAAAGGTCTGGGGACATGGCTCAGTGTTTAAGCACCTCTTAGTTGAATACTCTAACAAAAAAACAAAAGCAAAACAAAACATAAACTACTTGGTATATTTGAGTTTCCAATCTTTCATTCACTTTGCCAAAATCTTGGAGCTGATGAGTGAACGCTTATTGCCTGTGTGTGAGGACACTGACTTTCATGTACTCCTTGCACTCTGGGGAAGAACCTCGGATCTTCGTTACTGCACCTTACTTGGGTTTATATTTAGAATCATGTTCCTTCTTAGTTTCATCTCTCTGTAGCCCTAGGTTATAATCATCTTCATCTACTAAATCATTCTCACTCATTTATTTGTCTTCCAGTTTCCAAAATTTTCTTGACCCATCTCTCATCATTTTACTGTCCAAAATGGATTACTCCTTTTAAGCTCTTTGTCATTTAGTGGGCTTTCATGAAGGAGCCATGGCAAAGCTCAGTTTTAATTTCAGTCAGTTGTTTCTTCTTAGTGTGGGTCTCCGTCCAAGAGTCCTGGCTGTTTGGTTTAGGGAGTTCTTAGGGATACACTGCTCCAGCTCCTTTTAGATAATATTATTAGACCTCACTTGTACCTGCTATTAATAGAGGCAAAGCCCCTCCCAGTTTCAGCTGATAGCCTCAGATTGGCTTGCCATGATTTGTACTGATTTTAGGTGTCTCCTGTGTTCAGGTCCTTTAGATGCCCTGTTGGCTTTCCTTTGCTTTCTCCCACAGAAGTGCTAATATGGTACTATGATTTGTTAGTAGTTTGTTCTAACCTGATTATGTTAAGGAGTTTGGGGCTATATGTACTTAGTTTTAAATGTGTTGGTGTTTCTATTGCTTGACCTAGTTTTCTGTGGGAATTTGAATAGATTCAAAAATTGTCAAGAATGTGTCTGTTTTCATTTAAAAATACTTAGTCTTATTTGTATACAAATACTTTATATCCAAGAAAATAATTTATGTGTAAAATATATTATTGAATTATTTTCAGAGTTTTAAAATTATTTTGTTAATTTTGATGAATTTTTCTTGATGGTAAAAATTACTTTTAAAACCAAAGCTGCTTTTGTTATTTTATTTAGAAGCAATTGTTAGTCTAAAACATTAAGCAATTTAGCACTGCTCATTAAGAGCAGAAGAATTTAATTTTATTAGATGTAATTTATAATAATATTGTCAGTTGAAAGATTATTTATTTTTTGGTACTGGGGATTTGAACTCAGGTGCACACTAACACTAAACTATATACCCCTGAACTGTTTTTATTTTTTTGAGATAGGGTCTCACTGAGTTGCCCAGGTCACCCTGGAATTTATGATCCTCCTGACCCAGCCTCTTCAGTAGCTGGGATTACAGGCATTCACCACTGCACCTGGCTGAAAGATTTTTTTAAAATCATGAAGTAGAAAGTACTTCATTAAAATGAAAATAACTTTTTTTCTGTAAAAGTATGTAATACTTTTTTCATTAGAGCTTTATAGTTATACACGGTAGTTGTATTCATATTGACAAACTCATACATGCATGGAATTCAATTTCAGTTCATCATTGGTCCCTTATCCCTCTCCCTTTTTCTTTCCATCCTCCCTCCTCTCTCCCATAGTCCTTCCTCTATTAGACTTCCTTTCTCTTGTCTATGTATCATATTTGATTTGTTCTTTCTACCTATGTAAAAGATGACGTTCCCTATGGTATATTTATGTATGCACATAATATTTTAAGAATTCATTCTGCTTTGCTTCTTATCCATTCCTTCGCTCTGCCTATCACCTTCTTAACTTTACTGATCTTTCATTTATTTATTTATTTATTTATTTATGAATTCTTTGTGGTGCTGGGGATCGAACCCAGGGCCTTGTGCATGCGAGGCCGGCACTCCACCAACTGAGCTATATCCCCAGCCCTTCCTTTATTTTTATAAAAACATATAATTATGGACTCAGAGGGACCAATATTTTAATTTTCTTTTAGAAGTTTTTTGAAAGAGTAGAATTCACTGTAACTTCTAAAAGATAAATTGTTTCCTGTGAACAATTGATAGTTGTTCATTACTTTTCTGTTATATCTTTCTGACTGAAACATATTTTAGTTCAAAGTTCAAAAAAGAACTAGAAGTTGTAACTGATCCTTCCCTTTCACCCTCTGGATATTATTTGACATGAGATTTTTAAAATAAAGTTCTGTTTTTAGTGTGATATTCTAAGTCACCAAATTAATGGAAATATGGTATTATTGCCTATTATGTTTATCAGTTTATATGACATAGACTCAAGAAAACTAAAAACCAACTGAACAAAAAACCTCTCTGCCTGAAAAGAAATCCTGGAAGCATCAGTAAATGTAGTGTTTGTTTTTTAGTGGAAAAGATAGCTTGATGTAGTTTTAACTGTAAAACAATTGTTTTGGTGTTTAACATCTGTGTAATAGCTTTTTGTGGAATTTTTCTGTTAGTAAACATGGAAGAAGAGAATATAATATCAAGAACTCTATGATATCAAATTAAAATCTGAATATGAGGTCTTTTGACTTATTCATGATTATATAAACCTTCATGTTTATTTCTACAACAAATCTGCAATGTGCAGAAAGAAAAAAAAGTCTTTATTATGTTCCCTTATTTATAGCCAAATTTAAATGTTAAAATACTGCATTTTCTTGTCAAGTTTCATGGTTTATAGTTCTTTCTTGCTATTAACATTAAAATATGTAAACGGAATACTTATGTATTCTGAAGCCTGTAAAAAGGTTTTTGTGGGGCACTAGTTAATCAAACTGCTGCTATAGTCACCAGAGAAAGAGCCAAACTGTAAATACTGCATAGTTATGAAAATGTGTAGAAAACCAATCATTCTTATTTTTTAGAAATATGTTTCATATATTCAACTATTCTCTCTAAATGTACCTTAAGATGTCATTTTTTCCCCACCTAGTCTCTAGATGGAAAAATCTCTTGTCAGGATGTGAATTTTAGCCTGTATGGCAAAAATCAGGCTTGTGGAACTTCCTGCTTTCTGTGTTGAATAAATGAAATTAGTCCTTCCCAGTTACAGACTATATTTACATCTTTTAAGAACTTGGTGTTCATGTTTCCATTTATATATTAGTGTTAATTAATAAAGCCTGCTAGCCATTAGTGAAGGATAAGCATTTTATTGATAGTTATTTTCTTTCTTTCTTTCTTTCTTTTTTTTTTTTTTTTTTTTTTTTGTACCAGGGATTGCACCCAGGGGCATTTAATCACTGAGCCACATCCCAGACCTTTTAATTTTTTATTGGAAACAAGGTCTCACTAACTTGCTTAGGGCCTTGCTAAATTGCTGTGGTAGGCCTTGAACTTGGTATCCTCCTGCCTCAGCCTCCCAAGTCACTGGGGTTACAGGTGTATGCCACTACACTCGGCTGATAGTTATTTCTTAAATCACCCGATTAGCTTTTATTAAATTCATTGATGTAGAATTCAGGAACTTTTGTAGTTTTTCTTGAGAGTAAATTTGGGAGTCATCAACAGTTTTACTGAGAATTGACTTGAAATTATTTGCCTTAATCAGTGAGATAGTTTCAGAAAATAGAACTTTGATTGGCTGGTTTACATTTAGAGCTTAAAGAACTACCAAATGAATAAAAACTGATGGGAGAGTAAACTGCATGAGTTTGCTTAACATACCTGCTTTGAACCAGCCCTACCTGACCAACCTGTTCTGTTTGCCATTTTTCCTTTTTCTCTTCCACCTCACTTTTCCTTTGCCCTTTTCCCATTTCCTGCCTTTCACTTTCTTACTTAACTGGTCATTGTTTAAGAGATTTTTTTGTTTTTGCTTTTTGTTTTTAAAGTCTTTGCTGTATTCTCAATTTGTAAACTTTAAGAATTAAAATTAGAAGCCTGGTATGGAGGCACATGTCTGTCCCCATTAGGAGGCTGAGGCAGGATGATCCCAAGTTTGAGGCCAGCCAACCTGGGCCAGTTAGCAAGACCCTGTCTCAAAGTTTTAAAAGAGGGCAGGAGGTTGTAGTTTAGTGATAGAGTGCTTGCCTAGAATGAATGAGGCCCTGGTTTGTTTAAATAAATAAATAAAGTACATGTCATAAAGACCTATTGTTTAGAGTTTTAAATCAATAGTTGGGAATTTTATAATCCTAGAACCAGAGAAATAGACTTCTTGATTGGATGAGATCTAGTTTCAAAAATCAACATGTTTTATTACAGATGATTTTCAAAAGCATACATTTTGGGGTTTTTTTGGTTGTTGTTTTTAAATTTTTTTAGTTGTGATGGACACAATACCTTTATTTTATTTATTTATTTTTATGTTGTATTGAGGATCGAACCCAGTGTCTCACACATGCTAGGCAAGCATCTACCACTTGCCACAACCTGAGCCCCTACATTTTGAGTTAGTGTTTTTTCATTAGAAAATGGTCAAGGTTTTTGGTCATGTAACTGTTTTCCTTTATCCCCAATCATTTCAATACATATAGTCACTCAAATATTCTTTTTCTCTGACATTTCTCCCACAATGTGAATTTAAACAAGCAAAAGTACATGCATGTTATGTCACTTTGAGTTCAAAGAATTTTTAAAAATTGTTTTTGTTTCCTAATTCCTCATTGATTTCCTCATTTCTCATTTGTAATATTGTGGATTTATTGCAAATAATTTGGACAAAAGAGAAAACTAGAGAGAAATCCTCTGTGGATATGATCTTAGCTGTTGTGCCTTCTCTAATACTTAAAATCTTTATCTGTTGATCCAGTTAGTGGTGTGCAAACTTTTTTCACTAATTCAATTGTGTGTGTGTACATATACACATGCATTTGTGCATGATATAATATTGACAGTATGAAATATAAAAGACAAAGTACAATCTGGAGAAAATGCATTTGCACAAATATGAAAGACACAGGGTTGATACCTTTAAGATACCAAGATTTACATATGTTCAAGAAATTGCAAAATTTTAATATCTTAAAATTGTATGTTAACTATGGTTGCTAATTCTTCAATTTCAGAGAATGTTATAGGTGTGATAAGTGTGTTGGGAGATGTGCAAAGGAATCACATTCAACAGGAAGAAATTGCATCCACAAATGATAGAAGTGAGAGCTATGATTAGGTGTTCTTGGAGACTTCAGTGCAGGGGGAAACAGTATCACACACCTAGGAATTTTTGTTTATCACTACACTGTGGTAATTGATGTTTCTTATATGAATCTGCAAGAAATGGGATTCTTGTGCAATTGTGTGTAATACGTTTTATTGTAAAAATAAAATAGGTGAGAAGATTTCATGTGGGCAGCTACTTTTCTTGATTTACTGGAAAAATGAGGTATCATTTTGAGGCAACTATTTGAAAACACACCATTATATCCACTTACACTTACTTTGAGGCCTGGTTGCAATCACAGTCTTAAAGTTTGCTGGAAATTATGTAGTTTTTGTTTACTGAAATAATAGAATAAAGGAAATGAACTCATATACTCTGTGGTACATGGCCACTTAATGTCTCTTAAAGCATGAAATATGTTCATCACTGAAAGCGGAAATTAGCCCCCAAATTAGTGTATTTTGTTTGACACTTTATAAACTCAGTGAAGAACACAATTAAGAATAACAGGCTTTTATGCTTGGCAGGGGTAGGTGGCACATTTGTTAACATACATTGCTTAGTATTACTCTAGTCAGACTCTGTTTCTTTGCAATAGTTCCATTATACATCTAGTACATCATATGAACAAGATTTTTTTTTTTTTTTAATGATTGACTGCACCTGAATAATGCAAACCCTTTGGTGGAATGGAACAAAGTGAAATATGCTTTGCATGTAACAAGTATGGTATAGACACTTACTGAAAAAGTTTACTCAACACTACAGTTAAGAAATCAGAACTCTTTTAGCCATGAGTTTGCTTCCTCACAATTCAGTGTGGTATTGCCATGAATACTTTTCTCTGAGTGCCTTGTTATAAATTTTTCGGTTTGTATTATCCTGCAGGGAGAGGTCCCAAATTATACTTCCACAATGGTCTCTGTAAATATTTAAATTTAAGTAGTCAAAGCAATGAGTCTTTCCTTTGTTACAGGTATATAATAACACCTAGGTAAAATAATAAAAACACAATAAACTTAAAATGTTCTTTTAATGTTTTAAATTGTGTCATTTCTCTTTTTTATAAAGGATGGGGTAGGGGAGAAGAGAGAACTTCAGACTTTTTTATTTAATTGAACTAACAGCATGTGCTGACAAGTAATAAATAACAGTGATTCAAAGTGACTAAATAAATTGGTTTCCACAAGCAATGATTCATCTTCTGTCTTTCATTGCCATCAGGCTAAGAGACAGCTTCGTTTTATCACTTTATAGGAAAAACAAAAACTACATAATTTCCAGCAATCTTGTTATATTCCTGTTCTAGTACATTCTATAGTAGTTGCATTTTAAAATATTTAAATATAATAATTAAATCTGGTTCATTTACTTAAAAGTTTGTGAATTTATAACTGTTCAATCTGGTATTTCCCTTTTTAATTTTCTTTGACTTATGAGTTATTTAGAAGTGTGTTATGCTAGTAATGCTCCTCAATGTATTTCTATCACTTATTTTTACAGTTTTATTGATATACATATACTATAATGTTCACCCTTTAAAATTGTACAGTTCATTGGTTTTTACAGGGTTAGGTATCTGACAACACTGTCTAAATCTACAACATTTTTATCACCGTAAAAAGATACTTTATGCCCATTGACAGTTACTCTGCCTTCCCCCAGCCCCTGGTATCCACTAACATGTTTTTTTGTCTCTGTGGATTTTCCTACACTGCTCATACAAGTGAAATATGATAGATGACTTTTTGTGTCTGACTTTATTCTCAAGGTTCATCCATGTTGTCAAACATATTAGTACTTCATTGTATTGCCAAATAATGTTCCATTTACAGATATTTACTACAATTTGTTTATCCTTTCATTTGTTGGTTGACTTTTGTGTTGTTTCCACCACTTTCTGGCTCTTATAAATAAATAATGCTGCTATGAACATTCATGTGCAAAGTTTATGTGTAAACACATGTTCTCATTCTCTTAAGAAGTTATCTAGGAGTAGAATTGCTGGGTCACCTGGCAATGGTCAGCATTTAGGGAGTAAACTGGGCTCTGCCTGGGTTCCCCTTCCCTGTTACGGCCTAGAACTCTCTCAAAACAATAGTAGCACTTAACTTCGTTTGTTTCCTGCCTGATAGGACTCGCTGTCTTTTGTTATACAACGTTCAGTGTCACTGTTGTCAGCATTTGCTTGACATATTCTGTCTGTTCTTTGGTTGTTTCAGGTGAACAAGCCATTCCAGTGAGTATTACTCCGTTTTGATCAGAAGGGGAGCTATTGAAGTCTTTATTTTTTACCCCCAGTACTAGGGATTGAACTCACAGATGCTCTACCACTGAGCTGCATCCCCAGCTCTTTTTATTTTTTACTTTGAAAGAGTCTTGCTTAATCACTCAGACTTATGATCCTCCTGCCTTAGCCTCCCAAGTAAGCTGGGATTGCAGGTGTGCACCACCAAACCTGGCCTCACCTTCTTAATGGGTGTATTCACTGGATATGGAATTCTGGGTTGCCATTTTTAACTCTCAGTACTTAAAAGGTGTTCTACTGTCTTCTGGCCTTCATAGTTTCTAATAAGTTCATGGTGTTTGAATTGTTCCCTTGTAAATTATGTGCCATTTTTCTTTGGCTGCCATCAAAAATTTTGCTTTATTTTTCCTCTCCTCAACTTCTGAAACTAAAGTTACTTATATATTAGGCTTTTTGATAATTGTCACAAAAGTCCTTGAGACTTTTTTAAAAATAAATTTTCTCTCGTTCAGATTGGATAATTTTCTGCACTATCTTCAAGCTCATTGATTCATCTCAATTTTATCTCAGTTCTGCTATTAAGGCCATAGTGATTTTTAAAGTTTTTTACATTGTGTTTTTCAATTACAAAATATCCATTTGGTTCTTTTTTATATTTCCTGTGTCTTTGCTGAGATATCTATCTCTTCATTCATCCAGAAGTTATTTTTCCTTACTTCATTGAGCATAGTCATAATAGCTGCTTTAATGTCTTTGTCTGATAATTCCAATATGCAGGTTATCTTTGTTTGCCCTTTGTAGATTGTCTTTAAAATGAAGACAAATTAATGTATACTGAACGAATTTTTACTACCATCTCAATTAAGAAACAGAATATTGTCAGCTCTCCAGAAACTCTGGGAGTTTGGGGGTTTGGTTTGTTCTTTGTTTGCAATGCTAATTTGGTTTATTTTTCAAGAATGAGAAAAATTATGTTTATAGAATGAGGGAGATAACTGATTAATCACATTCCTGAAAGAGAAAAGTAATACTAAGGTATTTGACCGTATTAGTCATCAGAGCTTTATAAGTCAAAATCTTGATGAAATACCACTGAACTACCATCAGAATGGCTAACATTTAAAACTTAAGCAACCCAAACACTCATGCACTGCTTATGGGAGTATAATGGGTACACTACTTAGGAAAATAAAATGCCAGTATCTTCTAAAGCTGAACAAACGTATAACCTGTGGTCTAACAATTTGAGTCCTAAGTATGTACCTGTTGGAAATGTTTTTATATTACACTGGAAGAGACATGTAAAAAATGTTCACAGTAAAAGTATTCTTAAAGTCAAAATTTAAAAAAAAAAAAGTCCCATCAGTAGGACAGTGAGCAATTCATCTGTGGTCTGTTCAAGGAATGGGAGGTTGTGTAGCAGCTAGTATGAACGAATTGCTGCAACATGCAGGATGGAATATTTCACAACTGTGATGTTGAAAGAAACCAGACGAGGACAGGGTCGTGAGGAGTGATGCTTACATGGATATGTTCTCTCTGCAAAAATCCATCAAATATTATGATTCACAGACTTTTCTGTATTATAATTTATAGGAAAGTTAACATTTCGCTAAAAAAAAAAAAGAGAAAACCCTCCCTGTCTTATGTTTATCTTGCTCCTTTACCAAGATCTAACAATTTAACTACATCTCTGCCTTTCAAAATAATTTTTCTAAATCTATATTTAGGATATCATATTTCTTATGATTGGAATCATTGAATGCTTAGTTTAGTTTCCAGGGCATAATCTATAACCATACTAGAGGCACTACTTATCTCTGAGTTCCATTTCCATGTTGGAGTTAAGATGTTATTTGTATGTTGTGTAAGCAGTCCTCTTCCAGAATCTTTTACAGCAGATGGTTCAGGACTGCAGAAGAAAGTTGGAAATTATAATACTGTGTTTTATGTTCTTTAATGCCACTGAAGAATTGAGAAGTGGAATCACTGTACAAGATTTGTGGGACATTTTAAACTCATAGAAAAGACTTTGAGGGGCTGGGGTTTTGGCTCAGTGGTAGAGTGCTTGCCCAGCATGCATAAGGCACTGGGTTTGATTCTCAGCATCACCCATAAATAAATGAATAAAATAAAGGTCTATCAACATCTAAAAAATATTTAAAAAGAAAAGACTGACTCAATTATGTCAAGAAATAGGCTATATTTATTTTCTATTTCTGTGTAACTATCCCAAAACATTTTTTTTTTTTCTTTTGGAATTGTGGATTGAATCCAGGGACTTTTTAGCACTGAGCTACATCTCCCCTGCCCATCCTGGACTTTTAATTTTGTTTTATTTTTTGAGACAGTTCTCGATATGTTGCTGAGGCTGATCTTGAACTTGTCATCCTCCTGTCTCACCTCCCTAGTTTCTGGAATTACAAGCATGCCCCACCATGCCAGATTTTGAAAACTTTGTAGCTTAAAACCACCCAAACATTTATTAATCTCAGTAATTGTGGATCAGGTATTGATTATATCTCAACTGGCTTCTCTGGAGCAGGATCTCTCACAAGGACATAATCAAGATGTCAACTGGGGTTTCATCTTATCTGATGACTCAACTTGAGAGAGGATCCACTTCCAAGCTCATTCATGTGATTTTTGGTAGGATTCCGTTCTGAAGACCTCAGTTTCTCACTGGCCACTTGTTGAAGACCTTCCTTGGTTCCTTGCCACATACTCCTCCACACACCAGTTTATCACATGGCACCTGCCTCCCTTAGAGCCAGCAAGCAAGAGAGTAAGAAAGGGTAAACAAAATGGGAGCCAGTGTGTAGCCCACACCCATCATTTTTGTTGCATTCTGTACATGAAAAGTGACTTACTAGGTCCATCCTCAAAGAGTGCAGTTGGAAGAAGGGAGTTAGAAAAATTAAAACAGCCTTATTCTCTTGTTTTAAATGGAAAGGAACACAAAGATCATCACAGAATTCTTAACCCAGACTGGCTTTGGCAATGTGTATCCTCCTTTGCCCTCCTTTTCCGTTTTTTTGTTAGCAATTTTTAGATTTTAAGTGTCTGATAGAATAATTTAAATACTATTTAAATATAAATTGGGATTTTCCAATTCTGGCTTTCCTAATTCTGGTTCTTAATATGTTTTCTCATACTGAGAATAGACTTTTAAATGTTTATAAAACTGGAAATAAGAGACCTAGATGCTGTACTTTTCTCATACTTTAAGACATTTCCTTTTTTGTAAATACCTTGCCTTTCATGTTATCTAATGGAGATGGTTAATTATATTAGAGACCTTTAATCATATAATTTTAAGAGTAAAGTCTTTATCTTAGAAAAATTAGCTATTATTGATTTTTAAATTGTAAACTATTGAAAAACTGTTTCTGGGTTTGTTCTCTTTCTGTCCATCCAGGTACCCCCTACTACTGGTGTAAAGCATCTAGCTTTTCACTTTTCTGCCACAGGGTGGTGTACTATACCTACTGGCTGAAATTCTCTCAGCACCATCAATAGCCTGATTAAATCCAATCCAAGATAACATTTGATATAAGTTCATGTTGAACATGCAAATAGTTTATGACAGGATAATCTTTATAGAGCAGTTTAATTTATTTGGGGGATGTTTAAGGACACTGACCGGTTTTTATTGCATTTTTTTTTTTTTTTTTTTTTTTACCTCTGTGGTAGCCACTAATGCTTTTTATTAAATTTTTATTTCTGCTACCAGCACAAGGTAGGATTACATGTCACACATGGCATGGGCTTACTTCAAGCAGGGAGATGTGAGTAACAATGTGCATGTCCTGTACAGGGGGCACAAGCAGCTGGTGCTGATCCAAAGAGCTCTTTCTTTCTGGTGTGGCTATTGGCCATGCTCCAGCCAGGGGAGCAACTCCTTACACTTGGGTTTTATTGCATTCTTATTACCTAATTTTTGAAAATAATTTCAACTTATTAAAAATGTTGCAAGAATAACCTCTGTAAGAACCATCCATATAACCCTTATCTGTATTGACCTATTATTAACATTTTATCCTCTTTGCACACATAATTACATATGCAAAGTTTTTTTTTTGTTTGGTTTTTGGTTTTTTTGTTTTTTGTTTTTTTTTTTTGTTTTGTTTTTTTTTGCGGTGCTGGGATTGAACCCAGGGCCTTGTGCTTGCGAGGCAGGCACTCTACCAACTGAGCTATCTCCCCAGCCCTGGTTTTGGTTTTTTTGGTGAAACGTTTGAGGCTAAGTTAAATACATCATGGCACTTTGCCCCTAAATATTACATTGTGTTTTTCAAAAGGATAGCAGTATTCTGTGCTATTACCACAGCAAGTATCAACTTCAGGAAATTTAACATTTATAAATTGCTTTTGTCCAATCTGCCATCAGTATTTGAGTTTGTCTTTTGGTTCAGTAATACCTTTTATGACATTCAGTTTTTGGCTGTTTGGCCTCCTTTAACTTGGAATATTTCCACAACATTTGTCTTTTATAACATTGACATTGAACTTTTTACATTAGAATATTGCTTATTTCCATTTTGAGTTTGTCTAATGTTTCCTTATAGATATACATTCTCAGCTAGAATACATAGCTATGTTGTCTTCCTTAGGTGTATACATGTCCATCTTCCTCTTATTCATTATGTTATATTTTGTTGAAGTAATTTTTATAAATTTATTTTAATTAGATTTATTTGAACTGATACATAAATGCAAAATCATACATGTCAGTGGGTGTTACATGATGTTTTAGTACTTGTGTGCATTGTTTGTAAATTTAGATGCATGTATGTACATGAAGAATTAGGTTCCATTCAAAGATGTATAAAGCAAACAAACATTTTCTCTATAGGAAACGTCTTTGATGCTCTTAGTAGGTAAAATCTAATTTGATTGAATGCTTGAGGTAGCATATTTTAAGTTTATTCCTTCCAAAGCTCTTTATTTTGTCCCTGGATTGCCAAGGAAAATTGTCGATATCTTATGTGGGATCTACCTGTCATTTGGGGAGAAGATAAAATTTGAGTAGCTGATATTAGACAATAGAGAAGTATATTACAGATGTCATAATACCAAAACAAAATAATTTTTAGTTTGTTTGAATTTATGTTAGTGAAGTTTTATTATAAAATTAACAAATGCATGCGAAATATGTTGAATGGAAAGAACATAAAAATTTCAAGAAAATGATCATATGCTTTTTTTAATCCTTATATTGAGGGATTTGGTGCGGTTAACTGAGTAGAAATAGTTTTGTCAGACAATTTCCTAAATATTTCCATATGTTAACCTTAGGTTATATATAAAATTCTACAAAGAAAATGGATACCTATTTTGAATAAAATAGTCATTTTCATTTGAATATTTACAATTAGTTTCTTGATTTTCTGTTTTGTTGAAAAGTATTTGTAGCATCAGTGTTAGATGGTATAATGTCATAAGAAAAGTATTGATTTAATTTGCAGCTCTATTACAGAACATAGTGAATTGAAACTTTTTTCGCATGATTTTATATTTAATCCATTTACTTTGATTACATATGTACATTACATATAAATTATGTATTTCAATATACTATAGGCATCAAAGCATTTGAGGTATGAAATTAGATGAATATAAAGTAATTTGAATGCCAAAATGTCCATTAAATTTAACAGGGGAACTTAAAAAATTATTGGATACTGCTGTGAGTTGTGATTTCTCCCATCAGCTATCCTGCAGAGTATTGGAAGGGAGAAAAAATGTTCCTTCTAGGTCTGCCCTTTGATTTTACAAAGAAATACTGCTTAACTTGGTAGTTGCTTGTAGCTGCTCCTTTTAACACTAGTGTACATATTTCTGAGTCTTTGGAGTGTACTAAATGGTACCTTGAGGCTTAGAAAGATTCATTTTATCTTTCTTTGTGCCTAACTTAATTCTAGGAACTTGGACATAAGATTTGATTGAATATAGTTTTAAAAATTCTTTTTATTTATGTTCATTCCTCAGACAGGATACCTGTATAGATTCTACTTCATCTCTGAGAGAGAACAAACAATCTGAAGGTTTGGAATTAAAACAAGGTATGGATCAAGTACTTACTTTTTGTATAAATTTTGCTGATAATGAATTTGTACTGCTCTAACTTATTCCATTTTACAGATAAGAGAACAGAGTAATTTATTTGGTTGAAGATCAAAAGGAGAAAGAATATTCTTTTTTTCATGCTTCCTTTAGCATAGAGCAACAGGCTATACTTTAGTTTTGTGTAGTTGGGTAGAGATGCCACCAGAAAGATTTTGTCATCTTGAATAGTTTTAATTCAGTAATTTCTATCATATATTCTCAACTACAAGACCATGGAGATACATTTAGTGAGTAGCTTTGGGTTGTATATAGAAAAAGTTTTATAAGATAACTTTTCCCCCTTGAGATATTTTGTCCTTATTAACTCTTAAAGAAGAAGATATTTTCTTTACATTGATAGTTTTTGATATAACCAGTAGTAAAAATAAAGTGATTTTTAATTTATTTAAACCTCATAGACTAATGGGGTTGATTTTTTTTAAATGTCTTTTCTGGTCTTTACTAGGAAAAATCCAAAGTAAAATAAGTTTTTATTAGTTACACAAATACCACCTAATAATTTTCATTTTTTTTGTGAAATCAAAGAAGTGAGAATATTGCAATCAAGGAAATTGAATTACCTATCCTCTTTTTGGTTTTTGTTTTGTTTTGTTTTGTTTTGAGCTACTAGAGGTTGAATCTAGAGGCACTCTGCCACTGAACTACATCCCCATCCCTTACTACTTTTTATTTTGAGGCAGGATCTTGCTATGTTTTCTAGACTGGCCTTTTTTCAGGCTGGCCTTCAACTTAAGAGTTTTTTGATTTAGCCTTTAGTAGTTGGATTATAGGCATGCACTACTCTGCCCAGCAAATTATTTGTTTCTTCAGTGACTTAAAATAGTTTGTGTAAAATTTGAGTCACAGGGATTTCTTTGATAAAGAAAAACAGGTCATCAGTTTTTTTAGGCAGTTTTTTTAAAACTCGTCACAGCTGAGCATAGTGGCACATGCCTGTAATGCTAGCTAGTCAGGAGGCTGAGGCAGGAAGATCACACGTTTGAGGCAGCCTTGGCAGTTTAGTGAGACCCTACACAACCTAGTGAGACCCTGTCTCAAAATAAAAAATAAAATGGGCAAGGGACATAGCTCAGTGGAAAAGTTCCCCTGGGTTAAATCTCCAGTACCACAGAAAATCAACTGGTCTGTTACTAATGCTTAATTAACAAAGTGAAAACACTTAGATAATTAATTTCACAATTTGTTCATTTTATCTGTAGCAAAAACTAGATCTAGATTTTTCTATAATTCTGATTTATGTGTAGAGGGATTTATTAATATTTCTTATTATTTTGGAAATTCTCAGTGCTTTTCAAAAGTCCTCTTGTGTTAGCCTCATAAATAGCAGACACAATTATATCTTTGTACTGTGACTACCTCTAAGTACCCCCACAGAATAAATTCAGATTCATAGTTTTATTGGTATTTGTCATGTGTAAATACATGCCAGACACATTATTTTCATATAATGTCATCACAGTCACCCTCTTATACTTCATGTGTACTTAGACTATACTACTGTTGTTTCTTTTCTTTGTTTCTAAACCTCTTTGTATCAAATGAGCAGGCAATATGCAAAGTGTGCTATTAGATCATTTGGGGAGAGAATAATGTCACATACAGGACAGAAAAGGTAAAACAACAGGTTTATTCCAAGTTCCTGTGAAGAAAGGATGGAGACTGGCATTATACAAATTAGCCAGGCTACCTTCTAAGGGAAGATGTTTTTCTGCTCCTTTTTCGGGCACCCAGAGTTCTTCAGAGTTACCTGCCTGCTGCCAACAGCTATTTTGCTGTGATTTTCCTTATGGTACATTTAATCATTGGAATATCAACCATGGAGGTGCATGGAGAAAGAGGAAAAGATTTCAGAGTAGCCAGATGGCACAAAATCTAGGCCTTTTATGCTTATGAACCTATAGACCATACTGAGGTTCTCACCTTAGGCATCAGAACATCACAGACATCCTGTTGGTGTTAAGTAGAGAAGACATAAGATCAAAGTGTTAATAGTGCTACTATACAATTCATGTTCATGTTGTGACTAATCTGTAGTTTCAGCATTGTTTTAAGAAAGCATGAAACTAAGATTTTTAGAAAATTTTCTATAAAATAACTATAATAAAATGGTTTGTCATATAATAATATAAGCATGAATTATCCAAAATAATTGTTTACACAGAACATCTAGAAAAATAGTATAGATGAAATCTGAACCAGATAGTAAGTAACCAGATAGTTGCCTGGAGTTAACCAAGAAGTTGAAGTGTATTAGGAAATGGAAATCCTGATCAGCTCAATAAAAATTTTCCCTTTTTTTCTAATGAACTAATTATTGTCTACTTATAATGTAAAACTCAAATCTTAGACTGTATCTCTTTCTTGCATAATTAGCAATTCTTGCTCACATTGAACCTAATAAATAGCATAATGCTTCTTACAAATGCCTTGTCATTTTAATGACTTGACCACTTAAGAAAATTAACTGAAGCTTATTTACTAGAAAAGTAGCCCTATGTTTAGTAGATCAAAATATAAAGTAACATTTAATTTTTTTTTTCAGAATAAATCTTATATGACTTATTGGCATATAATATTGACAAGTTATTTAAATTGCATTTTCAGGTTCTAAAATGCTTAAGTGTTACTTGAGTAATTATTATTCAAGTAATTGTTCAAGTAATACTCAAATATTAACTGAATTAGTTAAATTGAAATTGTCCTTTTGTTGTCTAGTACTGGTTGCACTCATTTTCTTGATAGGAAATGTCTGAAACTGGCAGAACTGAAGATGAATATCAGAATAATATTAGCTTCTACCATGTTTAATAATGGACTAATATCTAAAGATCTTTTTACTTTGAAAATATTACCTAAATGTAAATATAATCTGTTGGTTGACTGGTTGGTACTATACCAAAATAGAAACTCTTTTGTTATAGATTTTTAAATCATTCATTGTTAGCCAAAGTGCAATTACATAGGAAATGTCAGTTATAGTTTATTCTTTTGCACAACCATGTGGCATATATACCTGTGCAAGCTTATTGCAAGCTTGTCATCTTATAGTTAATTTCCTAGGATTTTAGAGATTGTTATTAGAAAGATTTAGTTCTCCTTTAAAAATAATGATGGTTTATTTAATTATAAAGTGGTCATTTATTTAATTATATTTTAAAAACCCACTATTTGTTGAGGTACTTAATATACAGAAAATATTTTGTAAATATCAAATGAACCTGTGCTAATATTAGTAAGTTACCTTCCTATAGACTTATCTGTGAATAAGTTTGCTCAAGACATTCAGCAGTATTAAAACACAGGTCTGTATTTAAATTGTTTACAATGAGGATGTGTGTAGTTTTGCAATGTACTGTAACTTTCAGAATTAGGTTCTTATGTTTGAATTCCTTCTTGGAAGTTGTCATTAGGAAAATTTTAATATTATACATGAGAAGTAGCTGAGTTAAATTTGTATATTTAGATTGAAGAGAAGAATTGAAGTGTCTGGTAATTGCTTTAAAATATTTGAAAAGTTGTTAAACAGAAGAGTGAATAAGTTTGTTCTACATGACCCCCAAGAGTAAAAATAGTAGATAAAATCATTATTAGACAAAAATTTCTAATTCAGTTTATTTCAGATAATCCCAAAGTGTCAGAAAATTCAGTAGACTGACTGCTTTCTAAGTTCCTTTTTGTTGAAGGAGCTCAAACACAGGTTGCATAAGCCACCACCTGGTGATGCTGTTGTACAACAAATTCAAGCAACAGTTGGATCTTTGGCTTTGATGAAGTTCCTTAGAAACTATATGGTTTTGTCAGGACCAGTGCCTGGTGTATTGTTTGTACTTGGGAAGGGTTCTTAATAGACATTTTCTTAAGTTGACTTGTGAAAGCATAGTGAAATATATAATTTTTCTTGTTGTTATCTCTACATTATTTGGTCTGTCAGAGGAAAAGGTGTTTGGTTAATTTTTAGGCTGTTTGATGGTTCCTTAAAACTGTTCATTTGAATGCAGACATTAAGTAATATTATTTCTATGCCACGTAGTATAGAAATTGGTCAAAATCAGTAAGGTATTTACAACATTTTATATTAGTTTTCTCATGAAAATCTCTTCTCGTTAGAGAATAACATGCAGACACAAAATGTGCACATAGAGGTTTGCTTTGGTTAGGCTTAAATGTTATCACTTAAAAAAATGATTTAGTTGCTCCTGCAACTGTTTTAGCCTTCAAGTTATAAATGAATGTTAGACAATTTTGAGAACTTTCCTCATTGGGCCAGGAATGTAGCTCAGTGGTAGAGCACTGACAGCTCAAGGCCCTTGGTTGGATCCCCAGCAATGCACGCATACATGCATAAAATAAATAGATAGATAGATAGAAAAGAAAAATCTTGTTAATAAGTGCTTTAAGATATCGAAAGGTGGACTTTAATAGGGGAAAATGTTTGTCAATGTTTAGCCTATGTGATGAAAACTTAAAATAGGTTTTTTTTGTTTTGTTGTTTTGTTTTGTTTTGTTTTGTTTTGTTTTGTTTTTATGGACTTCTTTCAGTCATTCAGACCAGTAGTCACCAAAGTGTGATTATCACACTCTTAAGGGGATGCAGAAAGAAAATACTAGAACTTCTAAAATAAATATTATAAAGATTTATTTTAAGTCTTTCCCTTTAAAAAATTCTGATTCTATATGTATGTAAAATTTTGTAATAGTGTGCATCAGTTTATAAATAATAAATATATGTGCTGAGATGGGTGCCTGAAAATGTTTTCACTGAGTGGTTGACAGCTTTTTAAACTATCATAAAGAATGTCTTAGGGTAAGTTTTGGAGATCTCTTATATAGCATCATGACTGTATGATAACGTATTGTTTATATACTTTAAAGTTGTCCAGAGAATAGATCTTAAATGCTCGCTCCACAAAAAAGGTATGTAAGACGGTAGATGTGTTAATTAGTTTGATTTAATCATATCTTAATGCATACATATATCAAAATACATCATATACCGTAAATATGTTTAATTTTTACTTGTCAAAGTAGGTAAAGACTAGAATCACAAAGAGTGAAGAAATGCATTTACACTTAAAAACAGTTGTTTTGCTGAGAAGAACTTCACAGCCTTAAATGAAGGAAACACTGTTATGAAAAATTTTTAAAAATTAAGAAAATTGCCATCAGAGAATTCATTGCTTTGTAAAGGAAAAGAATGACCTTCAGCTAATTAAGCAGCATTGGAGGTCAAGAGTTTTAAATGTCTACCTTGTATGCATTGCCATAGAAATCTCTGGATTGGTGAATGAACTCCATTGACTTTTTGTTTGAAGACCTAAGTTGCAGATGTGAATATTAGAGAGCTCTGGGGAGGCTGAAAAGAAAGTGATGTAAGTTTCTGGAGTTGAAGGCAGAGAAATGTGTACTACTGTTTTAAAAGCACGTGTCTAATTTCTTTTCTTCCAAGCCCTTGATATAACTCCTTAACTGGTTTTAACAATTAAGTTGTCAGGAAATGCAGATTCTGAGCATGAGTTTAACTCTTTAAAGGATTTAAAAAACTCATTGTGGGGAAATGGTGTCCAATTCAACAGTTGAAGAAATAAGAGATTGTGGTGTAACCACCAGTGAAACCTAATATACTTTTTTTTTTCCATTTAATTTACTATTACTAAAACCAAACAGGATCATTCCCATTTTCTAATTTGTCTTTTTCTATGGGTACTGGTTGAAAGAAAGACTGAAAATTCTATTTGATATGGAAAATTAGCCCATACTGTTTTTGTACCTTTAGAAGACTTATGTGTTGTTTTTAAAAGTAAGACTTAGTACTAAGATTAAAGAAGTGACCACATACAGTGGAACACACCTGTAATCCCAGTGACTGCAGGGAGCAAAGGTGGTTAGGCAGGAGGAACAGAAGTTCGAGACCAGCTTCAGCAATTTAAACTCTTTGTCTCAAAATAAAAAAATAGGGCTGGGGAGATAGCTCAATTGGTAGAGTGCGCTCCTTGCAAGCACAAGGCCATGGGTTCGATCCCCAGCACCGCAAAAAAGAATAAATAAATAAAAAGGACTGGGGATGAACTTCAGTGGTAAAGCATTCCTGAGTGTGATTCCCAGTACCAAAACAGAAACAAAAACAAAGAGTTGGGGCGAGGTAGTGCACCCCTATAATTCCAGCAACTCAGGAGGCTGAGGCAATTCAAGGCCATACTTGGCAACTTAGCAAGATACTGTCTCACAAACTAAAAGGGATGGGGGTATAGCTCAGGAGGGGGAAAAAAGAGCCTTTGGGTTTGATCCCCAGTACAAAGAAGAAGAAGGGAGAAAAAAAGGTAAATTTGAAAGGTTTTGGAGTACATAATGTCCCTTGTCTGTTTTATCATGGATGAAATTACAAGCCACATACAGTGTGCATGCCGTAATTCCAGCCACTTTGAGAGGCTAAGGCAGGAGGATTACAAGTTTGAGGCTAGCCTCAGCACCATAGTGAGCTCGATCTCAAAATTCAAAAAGTGGGTTGGGGCATGGACTGAGCATGTCACTCATAGTAGAGATTGATTCATATTACTTAGAGAAATGTTTATATCCATTTTAACTTTCTGTCCTATGATACGTTTCATTGATCGTAGACATACTTTTAGGACAGCTAGTTCAGAGGTTTTACAGTTCAATCTTTAGTAGGTGGTTGGGTCCCTTTTGGGACACTGGGGTGCTTTTCAGTCATTACATTCTTGTCCAGTTCATTCTTGTCCAGTTCTTATCAAAGTGCACGTAGGGGAATATAGTAAATGCTAGCTTGAATTAAGGTTTTTGGCCTAGTCTATGGTTTAATTAACAGTTTGAGCTCCAACATCATATTATTGATAATGTAGTTTTGCTTGTAGTTTCCTTTCAGATAGCTAAAAATTTTTTATTTTAATTTAAAAAGAAGTTTTTGTTCTTGTTTTTGAGGAACAGCTTTAGATTTACAGAAAAATTGAACAGAAGTTCAGAGATTTCCAATATATCTGCTCACCACCTCTCCCCCAGTAAACCAATTAATGCATTATTATTAACTAACATTCATAGTTTACATTAAGGTTTACTCTTTGTATTGTACATTCTGTGGATTTTGATAATTGTATAATGACATGTGTCCACTATTACAGATCATACAAAGTATTTTCACTGCCTTAAAAATCTCCTGTGTTCCACCTGTTATCCATCACTCCCTTGAACCCACTGATTTTTTTTTCCACTGTCTTAATAGTTTTGCCTTTTCTGGAATGTGGTACAGCTGAAGTCATTCACTTTGTAGTCTTTTCAGATTGGATTCTTTTACTTCTCAGTATGCATGTGGAGTTCCTCTTTTTTGGCTTGATTGCCCAGATTCTTTTCATCACTGAATAATCTTCCATTGTAATGAATTACTGGCAGTGTTTATCTGTTCATCAATTGAAGGATATCTTGGTTGCTTCCAAGTTTCGGCAAGTTATGAATAAAACATTAGTGTGCAGTTTTTGTGTGCACATACGTTCTCAATTCATTAGGTAAATACCAAGTTTAATTTCCAAGAAACTGCCAAACTCTATTCCAAAGTGTCTGTCATTTTTCATTCCCACAGTGAATGAGAGTTCCTGTTGCTCCACATCCTTGTCAGCATTTAGTAAATATTTTGGATTTTGGCCTAATTCTAATAGGTGTATAGTAGCTTCTTGTTCTCTTTGCAATTCCCTAATGTTATGATGTTGAACATTTTTCATATATTTATTTGCCATTTGTATATCTTTGGTGAGTTGCATCTTCAGAGCTTTTGCACTTTTTAAATTGGGTTGTTATGTTTTCTTATTTGGCTGCTTTTAAGAGTTCTTATGTATTTTGGATCCTAGTTTTTTATTCAGCTGTGCTTTGCAAATATTTCTCCCAATTTGTACTTTATTTCATTTCCTTAATATTGTTTATACTAAATACACACTTTCTAGGTTTGTCTCCTACATATTATATTTATTCTGGTAGACTCTTGTTGTTTAAAGGACCTGCAAAAAGATACATTCAACCTGAACCAACATTCTATCTGTGAAGCTTTCTGAATCTTGATATTTGGAAAATAATAGGCTGTTTAAGTGCATATATTTTAGAAACTGTGTGAACTGGGGCAAGTTACTTAATCTCTGCCTTTGGCATCCTCATTTAATAAAATGGGGATAGCAAATATGAATGCCTGTTTCATTATGTTAATATTAAGATTGAATGAATTATGTATATAAAGTGCTTTAGAGAAGTACTTAGTACAAACTAAGAGTCTATTAAATACTTGCTTGTTATAGTCATTTTTGCCATCACTGTTATTTTATTCGCCTCCTCACTTCAATATCATCTTGGCTGCTTGTTGTTATGGTTGTGGTTATTCTCCCCCTCTTAGTCCTCCTCCTCCCTCCTTTTTATGTCCCTTCCTATTCCCCTCTCCCTCTTTCTTTCCTTCTTTCCTTGACAGGTTTCTTACTATGTTGATCAGCTGGGCTTGTCTTGAATTCCTGCACTCAAGTGATCATCCCCACCTCATCTTCCCAAGTAGCTGAGACTACAAGTTTGTTCCACCATGCCCAGTCTGGCTGTATTCATTGGTTTCTTTTGTATTTTTGATTTTTAGAAACTGAGTTTAATACCTTTTGAATTATCTCTCTCTTCAAATTTTGAAGTCAATTCTTTCATCCAACAAACTAATTGTTGTTTTGGTGCTACCTACCAGGGGTAGAGACATAAATAAAATGTCTATGGCCTGCAAAGAACTTCTTTAATAAAGGAAAACAGATGTTTAAATAAAATGTTTTCTTATTCTCCAAAAACCTGAACTATATGTTCCCTTCCTGCTATTAAAATGGATAAACTCTGTGCTGCTGAGCTGGCCCCTTTATTTATATACTTGTCCTATTCCCTTTTGATACCAACACTGTAATCATTGCAAGCCCTCCTGTAGTGAACTGTTGCTAGCAGCTCTTTCACTGTTATTGCTCATTAACTCTTCTCAGTCCTACTAACTGCATATGACACCATTGGTCATTTCCCATTCTTGAATACTGTCCTTCTTCAGCTCTTTCCTCAATCCTCTTGCATTATGCTCTCCTCATCCTGACTTTTAAAGGGCAAATGCCTCAGATTATTCTTGAACTCTTCTCTGCATACCCAAGGTAGAGATCTTATGTATTTCCAAGACTGGCAACCTACTAAATTTATTTTCTAACAGTTTAGACTTCTATCACTAGCATGTATACCTTAGTGGTGTATCCAGTAAGCTTCTTAAAAGTTAACATCTCCTTGAATTCTAGCTCTCTCTATTCTTGTTGTTCCCCCACAAAGCCAAAAGCAAAAAACAAACAACAAAAAAAAAAAAAAATAAAAACTTCGCGTCTTTCACAGTTCCTTCTCCATTTATGTAAATGGCAATTACATTGTTTTAGAACCTTGAGATCAGTTTTGAGCCCTTTCTTTCATCTCCATCAACAAATCTTATTAGCTATGCTTTCAAGATATTCAGAATCCAACCATTTCACACCTCTTCTGACACCATATTGTTTCTGACCTTCATTCTTAGGGTGCCCTGATCTCCATGTTTCTGTCTATGCTCCCTGGTAGTCTCTCTTCCGCACAGGCAGTCCGAATGGTATTGTGAAATATAAAAAACGGTCATGTCACGATTCTTGTCATAGGCACTCTTTTTTTTTTCTTTGTATGTAAATATAATTGTTATTGTTAAGTGTAAATCCAACAGTATTTTTTAATAATTTATTTTGATTCATTGTAAACAAATGGGTACGACTTGTTTTCTCTGGTGTACATGAAGTAGAGTCATACCATTTGTGTAGTCATACATGTACATAGGGTGATGATGTTTGTCTCATTCTGTTATTTTTCAGTCGGTTATTTTCCTCCCCCCCCACCCCTTTTTTCCCTCTATACAGTCCCTCCTTCCTCCATTCTTGCCTCCCTCCAGCCCCCCATTATGTATCATCATTCACTTATCAGTGAGATCATTTGTCCTTTGTTTTTTGGGGATTGGCTTATCTCACTTAGCATGATATTCTCCAACCTTTAATCCATTTGCCTGCAAATGTCACAGGCACTCTTCTTATCGAATGTTTCCCATAAATGTGGAGTCTCTCCTTCCAAGGGCGAGTAATTGTTAACATGATTGCAACCTGCCACTCACCTTTCATCTTCTGCTTCTTCCCTCTTCCCAGTGCTCTAAACTCTCTCCTGTTTCTGTGGCTTTAATTTTTTGTTCCTTCTGTCTGCCTGTTCCTTCCCCAGATCACCATATGGGTCTCAACTTATCATTCATATCCCTCATCAAACATTACCTGTTCTGTTGAAACTAGTTAGCACCACTTTTTTTTTTTTCTTTCCAGAGCTTATAAACCTAATAAAGCTATATTTTATTGGGAATTAATATCAAGTTTGCTCTAATATGTGTCCTTGTAGAAGTCATCTTTTAACAACCAGACCTGTGTTGCTATTTTCACATGTTTCCATTCCCAGCATATCTTAGAATATCAATGGAAATCTATCACTGACTGCAAGTTTTAATACCTGTGATTCAGTATGTCACATCTATAATTTAAAGGCATTTGTGCCAGTGGTGAACTCTAATTCAGATCACTAAGTCCATTTTTTAAATTAAAAGAATTTTAATAATACTACTACTAATAATAATTGTGTGTGTTTGTGTATGGTCCTGAGCTATTCCCCTAGCCCTTTTTAGTTTTCATTTTGATATGGGATCTTGCTAAATTACCTAAACTGGCCTCAGATTTGCAAACCTCTTGCCTCAACCCTGAATAGCTGGAATTACAGGCCTGTTGTCACCACACTTTGCTCCACCCCAGCTCTATTTTATAGACCAACATCTCCAAAATTTGTGAAGCCTAACCTAACCCACTTCTGCTCAGTTTACCTCTTCTTTTAATACCCTTAGTATGGAGCTGATTACCACCTTGTTCATACCACTGTTGCCTGTTTATTTTCTTCTGTTTTAACACTGTCCATTTATTAATAATTGTTTCCAATTCAGCAACATTTATAGGTATCAAAGTGTTAGTTTGATTTGGATCATATACCTAAGTAGCTGCTCATTCTGTGGTACTTCTCTTTGTTTGCATGTGACTATCTCTTTAAATGGAGACCTTCATTATGCAAGGGGGTCATATCTGAGGTTCCTTTTAGTATTCAGTGCGTGTTCATAGTAGGTGGACTTAATTATTTGCATAAGTAAGGAGATGGATGGGTGAATGAAAAAAGTCTTGTTTCTGTTCTACCCATCCAGTACATGCATCCTCCTCCCTCTCCTATACTGGGGATTTGAACCCAGGGGTACTCTAACCCTAAGATGTATTCCCAGGCCTTTTTATTTTTATTTAGGAGAGATAGCCTCCTTAAATTGCAGAGGCTGGCCTTGAACTTGAAATCTTACTGCCATAATCTCCTGAGTAACTGGAATTACAGGTATGTACACCATGCCTACTACTTTATTATTTATTTATTTATTTATTTATTTATTTATTTTATCTTATTTTATTTTATTTTTTTGAGGGGGGGGTACCAGGGGATTGAACCCAGGGGCAGTTAGCTCCTGAGCCACATCCTCAGCCTTTTTAAAATATATTAAATTTTGAGACAGGGTCTCACTGATTTGCTAGGGCCTGACTAAGTTGCTGAGGCTCACTCTGAACTTGTGATCCACCTGCCTCAGCCTCTGGAGCCTCTGGGATTACAGGAGTGTGCCACTATGCTGGAGAAGATAGAAGCAAAATAGAGGACTTATTTCGTTCATCAGTTCTTTTGAACCCAGGGATACTTAACCACTGAGCCACATCCCCAGGCATTTTATTTTATTTTATTTTATTTTGGAGACAGAGTCTTACTAAGTTGCTGTGGCTGACTTTGAACTTGGGATCCTGCTGCCTCAGCCTCCAAGTCTCTGGATCATAGGCGTGTGCCACCATAACCTGGCCACAAGTTCTTATTCTAATGCTTCCCCCAAAGAACATGTTGCTCCCAAGCTTTTTTTTCTTTCTGTTCATACTAAAACGGAGTCATTTATTTTCTGTTTCTCTTAGTCTTTAGCTTTGTTTTTGTTACTTGCCTAGATTAATACCAATCTTCTATATTAATCATTAATTATGTACTCTTTAAATTATGTGATCATTATAGAGATTCTTCTGTAGCTTACATTTCTTTGACTATTTCATCATTTGGGTAATTAATGTTTACACAAGTATTGTTTGAGCATCTGTATAAACTATTTTCCCATGAAAATACTTTTTTTTTTTTTTTTTTTTTTTTTGACCATTCTGGGGGAGGGAGGAACCCATACAGGACATTTTAAAAATGTGAATTCCATCTTCACTATCCTAAACTCTAAGTTGACATGGATATTTTTCCCAGCGGTTCCCACTACTACTCTGTATATATTATCTCTTGTGGAAAGAATTAGAATGAAACTGACAGTTTTCATTATTTTTCCTACTTATTTAATCAAAATGATCCTCATTTTAGGGAAAGGTTTCAGTATGTTTAATAAAATACGTTGCTACTTTTTTGTATGGTGATGATGTCTGACTGCTTACTATATTAATATGTAATAGATATTTTCACATTTTTTAGAATTTGAATCAAGCCTAAAGTCTTGTATCTTGTATATCTTTCTGGGCTTATATATTAAACAAGCAAAAGCAATGCCATAGGAAACATGACTTTTTTTGTGAAATAGACAATGATGTTGAGCATGTCTTTCTTGGTTGGATGGATTATAGAGCACTGCTGAGATGTTACTAGCAGAAAATGTTTGAATGTGAGACTCATTGAGTAAGTTCAAACAGATCATTGGAGGGAAAAGTTGCATGATTCTAAACCCCAGTACTTGGAAATAAGGGTCCTGAGAGAGCTAGTCTACCTTTATTTTTTCCCACTTTCATTTTTCCCCCTTTGGGTGTTCTCATATGCCTTCCTATATTTTGATATTAAACTTTTATTCTATTAGAAATTTATTTAATCAAGTTGTAGGAGAAATGATAAATGGCATTTTAAATGTTTTCTTCCTGTTTACCTTCAGATTACTAGAAGAAAGGTTACAGTGAGGAATCTCTCTCATATATTAGCTTGTTACTGTGCCCCAATGGTAAACCCAAAATATTTATCTCTTGTAAGAGAGTTACTGGATATTCCATTGTGCTTTTATCCTAGAGTGGTAATGTCTTCAGAGACATTAATTTTGGATACTGTACTTATATTCTTATCTGCACATTTTATTCTGTTAGGCTCAATCCTCCTGTATGGGCTTAGATCTCGTACTTTGCCTATATGCATGTGTCCCTGACCACTTGAGTATCCTCCCCACCCACCCCTATAAATGTCACATATTAGATGATAGCTATTTTAAAGGTATCCTGTATCACCCGTCTATGAGGATCTTGACTTTTCCCCATTGCCTGTATACTGTGAAAATCTATTTCATATTGCATCATTTGACATTGACATTGTAGCATTTGCAAGACCTGCCTCTTCTGTGGCCTTTACAACACCATTGTGGCATATGCAGTGATAAGTGAATATAAATTGTTTCTTGAAGCAATCTCTGAAAGGGCTAGTTAATGGACTTGTGATTTCTAAAAGTTAGGTTTGCAAGCTAGTGAATACTCATTATTTGCATATTTAGTGGGGTTCAGTAGAATACTGGGTAAGTTTTCCCTACTTAATTGTTTATATTTTCCTCTTTCCCACCACAGTTATGCTAGGATTAAATCTTGAAAATGGTAGTCAAAATAATACACTTAAATCTAAATCAGTAGTTTCATATGCTACATGGAAGAGAGTCCTGTAAGTTTTAATGAGAAGATTGAAGGCCTTTACAGAAAAGATGATTCTTTTGGTGGAGGTGGTGTGGGGGGTTACCAGGGATTGAACTCAGAGCCATATCCCCAGCCCTATTTTGTATTTTATTTAGATACAGGGTCTCTCTAGTTGCTTAGCACCTTGCTGAGTTGCTGAGGCTGGCTTTGAATTCATGATCCTCTTGCCTCAACCTCTCTAGCCACTGGAATTATTGGTGTGCCCCACCACACCCAGCTCAGAAAAGATTATTCTTACACATTAAAAGAACTGTTGTGTCCTGCCACTCAACTCAGATTCCTAAAAGTCATCAAATGGACTTTCTACTGTTCAAATACATTTTAGATGTGTTCTTTATAACTTGAAACTTAGGAAAATCAAAATTATCTATTCTCTAAGAAAAGAAATCCGTGGAGGCATATCATTGCTACCCAGTGTATCATAGACTTTGCTACTAATGAAAGGTTTCAGCAGGTCAATAACAATGGAGGCCTTGGAGAGTTGAGATTCAGAATCGAGAAGGAAAGATGCTAAAATGTGTCATTCTGAATGACATTATCATGGAACATGAATTATTTAAAATCAGGTGGGAAAAGCTAATTAAAGAGAAAAAATCAAGTAAAATAGCTTAATCCTTTTAATAACCAGCTCTGTGATTGTCTTGTAGGAATATTTGATTTTGTTTTTTCATGTTGCTATTTATATTCCTACCCTTTCTACACCCATTAAATTATTTTAAAGTAAATCCCAAACATCTATAGTTCATTTGTAAATATGATCCTTATTTACAGTGGTTTGACTTAGAATATTTGACTTTATAATTGTGCAAGAGCAATACACATTTAGTAGAAGCCATACTTCAAATTCTGAATCTTTATCTTTTGCAGGGCTACAGATATGCAGTATAATACTTCTTTACACTGCTTACTCTAGGCTAATGTAAATGTTGTGAACACAATTAAGGTAGGGTAGGCTAAACTTTGATGTTTGGTAGGTTAGTATTAAATGCATTTGCAACTTAACTGTATTTTCAGCTTATGATAGGTTTATCAATATGTAACCCCATCATAACCAAAGGAGCATCTGTAGTGTGTATCTGTCGGAGATAAGAGATCTCTCTTTAAACTATAACCATATTACCTTAAATAGCAATAGATTCTTAACCTTATCCCCCAGGTCATAAGAAAGTATTCAGAGTTAACCTGGTTGTACTCAAAGCTGGTATTTTCATATTAAGATTGACCAACTGATTCAGGTATTGTCAGCCTTATACTTAATGGTTTTAGTAGCTATTGATTATTGTCTAGATCTATTACTTCATTAGGGATTGCAGAATAATGATGTTTAATACTCTTATTCAAAGTTAAGCTTACTTCCAATTGTCTATAATATTTTTTAAACAATGGTTGTGTGAATTAGAATCCAAATAAGGCCTCCATATTGCAAGTGGTTTGTGCTAAGTATTTTTTTAAATCTGTATGTTCCTCCTTCTCCTTTTCTCCTTTTCTTTGCAGTTTGTTTCTTGAAAAGGCTGGATTATTCTTTAAAGTTTTTCAGTTTTGCTAATTGCATTCCAGTATTTCTAATATTTTCTATAAATTGTAGTTTTAGATGCTTTATATGACTCAGATTGAACTTTTTGGCAAGAATATTTAGAAGCAATGTTTTTTCCTCCCATGAGGAAGCCTGTAATGTGTTATTGCTTCTCTTTTCATGATCCTGTTATTAGCCATTGAGATTGTGTATTTTCTAGTCATTGCTGACAGTACTTTTTGTTCTCTGAAGCTAATTGCTGTGGTTTGAGTGTGACCCCCCAAAACTTCATGTGTTGGAAACTTAATGCCCAAATTCATATATTAATGATATTTGGAAGTAGGCCTTTGGGAGGTAACTGGGTTGGTTGAGGTCTTGATCATGGAGCCCCCTGGATGGTATTAGTGGCTTTATAAGAAGAGGAAGAGAGACCTGAGCTAGCACACTTACTGTATCTCTGCCTTCTTGTATCTCAGCAAGAAGGACCTCCCCACATGCCAAGCAGATGCTGGCACTGTGTTTTTAGACTTTCTAGTCTCCAAAACTGTGAGCCATATAAACTTACAGTCTTTATAAATTACTTGATCTCAGATATTTTATTAGAGCAACAAAAAAGGGACTAAAACACTTGTTATTCTTTTTAATTTAAAAAAAATTTAATTGTAGATGAACACAATACCTTTATTTTTATTTATTTTTATGTGGTACTGACTATCAAACCCAGAGCCCTCACACATGGTAGGCAAGTGCTCTACCACTGAGATACAATCCCAGCCTGATCCTTGTTATTATAATGCTTTTTCTGGTAATCTAGTTTTTTTCCTGTGGAAACTTACAGGATTTTATTTTATTTTATTTTTATCCTTTTTTTTCAGTCAGCTTTGCATTGCTGCAACCAAATTAACCCAACAAGAACAACTTTGAGGAAGAAAAGTTAATTTTGGCTCCTTGTATTAGAGTTTTAGTCCATAGACAGCTGATTTCATTGCTCTTAGGCCCAAGGTGAGGCAGAACATGATGGGGAAAGGGAATGGCAGAGGGAAACTGTTCCTCTCATGACCTGTAGGAGGCGGGGGAGGTGTGGAAGGGGCCACAGAGAAGATGCAACCTTCCAGGGCACAACCCCAGTGACTCACCTTCTCCATCTGTGCTCTGCCTGGCTTCAGTTACCACCCAGTCAGCCCATTCAAACTAAGATGGGTCAATTAGGTCACAGCTCTTATAATCTAATCATCTCACCACTCAATAATCCTTCAATAACAGGAACTTTGGGGGGACCCCTCCTGTTCAAACCATAACACCCTCAGATTTTGATATTTAACAGGTGAAACTCTGTACTTGACAAGCCCTTTCAGTATGAAGACCTTCACCTCAGATCAGTTTTTTTCTAAATCAGTTTTCTGATTTCTTTATTTTTCTTTTCCACAGTCTCTTTACTTGATTTCTGACTGACTCTGTCACTTCATTCAAGTCCCTGCTCAAAATGTTGCCGGATCAGATCACAGTGATCATTCTCTGTGAAAGCATCCCCCTGCTACTATTTTCTTGTCCTGCTTTCTCTCCTTCACAGCATCTGACAATTTATGTATCTTAGTCCCTCTTCTTTGACTTAAAAGCAGGAACTTTTTTGTTCACAGCATTTCCTCAGTGCTTAAAAATGAAATATTCATGGTAGGTGTCCAGTAATTCTTAGTGAATTAATTGTATCAGGTGGATGTTGGACTTCATCCTCATCTCTTAACCTTTATTGCATATTTGGAATCTGTTTTTCTTTCTCTTCTTCCTTTTGAGAGATTTCCTTAACATTATCTTTTAGCAACCATTAAATATTTGCTTTTGATGACTGTATTTTTAATTTCTAACAGTTCTCTGATTCTCTCTTTGCAACCTGTGCTTTGCAGTCACTGTGCTGACTGCAGTGTGGACTTCGTAAGAATGCTAAGTAGGCTCCCTCCCTCGGTGGATTGTTCTGATCCCTGAATTTATTTCTTCTTTTATTCCTCTTGGTCCTTCTTTTGTTGTAACTGGGTTTTAGTGGTATCTGGTTTGGGTTTCTTCAGCCGGTGTTTAGATGCTTCTCTAACAGCTTTCTTTGATGGAAAGTGGATGGTATAGGCCTTTCAGCAGGAAAGAGTACAGAGTACTTGGACAGTAGCATGGAAGGAAAGGAAAGGAGTTCAGTTGGCTCCACTGATTCTGAGGGAATTTAATTTTAATTCTTGTGCCATTTGTTCCACAGCTAACTCTTTCTTGCTTCCAAGACTTTCTGAAACAGAATTGCTCTCTTCTGTGGTTACTTCAGCTGTGGTTTTGCTTTGCTTTTATTTTTCTGTCAATTTGATCCTGTCTACTTATATTTTGTAAAAATCCTGTAAAACTTTTTTTTTTAATCTTTAGATGGTATCTTTTCTTGTTAACTAATACTTAATGATTTCATTTTTTTATTTTAGCACTTTCTTCAATATTCTTTGAAATTGTTGAAGAAATGCATGTAGTCTACAGCAAAATTAGAAAATTCATTTTCCTCTCTTCCTTCTCTACTTTTACTCCCCGCCCCCAACTCCAGGACACCAGGAGTAATCACTAATAATAATTAAGAATACTTATATCATTTTTAGTAAAATATGATTATCACTCTTCAGTTTACTTTTTGACTTAAAGGTTTATCTTGGTAATTTTTCTCTCTTACCAATATAGTAGCTTTTTTCCAAAGATGAAAATCATGTTTTTACTCAGAGTAAAAGTATTCTTTTAAAATTGTATTTCCCGTATTAGAAATTGGGTTGAGCATTTTTTGTTTGTATTTATTGGCCCTTTGTGTTTCCTGTTTTATGAAATGCCTGACTTATCTACCCTTTTTTTGTATTTTTTCATAATGATACATAGATGTTCTATTTATTCTTATATTTGCATTTTTACAAATATATTTTAAAAATATTTTGGTAGTCTGTTCTTGTCTTAAAATTTTGCTTGTTTTTCCTTTTTCAAAAGTCTTACCAGTTTTATTTAGCTAAATCTGTTGATTCTTTTCCTTTGTGAATTTTCCTTTTTGTTCCATTTACTTAGGAAAGACTATTAATCTTATCCTCAGTTAATTTATAATTGTTATGCTATACTATTTAAGTATCTCACTCTGTTCCTTCAGTGGGTAATCTGCAGGAATGGGAATATATATGCTCGAGTTTGCCCCCTTTAGCAGGAATTCTGTGCTTTGTGAGTGGGGGGTGTGGGGGGAGGTGGTCACAGACAGGAGGCCAACGTGGTAGAATGTGTGTTCTTGAGTAGTTGACCAAGGTGTCAGTCTCAGAAAAGAATGCTCAATAAATTCCTTTATTATTTTTTCCTTGAAAAATCTTTTGACTCTTCCTTTGTCTTCCTTTCATTATTGTCTAGAGCCAAGCTCTTTAAAGTCCTATAATCCTTTCACATAAGTAATTTGCTCCTTTCCTTTATTTGTATTGCTCTGAAGTGTGTTAAATGGTATGTAATATTTTAGGAATCACCCATCTTACTGGAGGAGCAGAATTAACATAAGGAATATATATATCATATCTTTTTGTTTCTTTGTGAAATGTTTATTTATTTTGCTGCTGTGTGACATCAGCAACTCAAGTCTAATGTTTTATTTGGTCTTTCCTGTGCTTCTTTTGATTATTATGTTTTATTTTCTTTTTTCCTAAAGCTTTTTTCCTAGATAAAGGTCTTTAATAAAGCTTGAAAAATTAAGTGGACTTACGTTCATAAACTTATTACTTAGTTCACAAACTGATTTTTAAGTACACATTGTGTACACCTAACTTTGTGGAAACAAATTCTAAAGCTTCATTTAAATGTGTGTAAATCTCTGTTGGCTTCTATATTCCTTCTCTTGGATACAGAGTTATGGTTGAAGCATTTGGAGAAAATCTGGCCACACAGAGAGAGATACTTAGTTAGAAAATGGAGAAGAATTTTTAATAATCACTTCAGATAATTGTGAATATTCTTTGATACTAAACCCAAACTCCACAAGTGATAGTTTTTTAAAGGATAGTTGAAACTTGAGTCTGAAACCATATCAGTGAATGTTTTGTACTCAGTTACATTAAAATTCATTGATTAATTTGCATTCTGGATTGATCTTTTACTTACACATAATTTTGTAACATCATACTTTTTTGCTTAGAAGATATTAGTTCACCAACTATGAAGATTTTCCAAACATTGATACATTTCACTATATAATACCAAAAAAACCACATTCATTAATATACCACTGATATCATAAAAAAACTTTTTAAAAGAAATTTTATTGGTGTATTATGATAGTACATGATAGTGGGATTCATTGTGACATTGTTGAATTCTTACATAACTTAAGAGAATACTCATTTCCTCTAAATTCATACAAGTGTTTGTGTATATGCTCACACGCATGCAGAATGGCAGGTCTGAAGGACAGAAGATAATCACACTGCAGTTTTAAGCCCTTGGGGGCATTTTGGATAAAGTTATTTCTTTAAAAAATGTCTAGTGTTTACCCTTTCTACTTTGAGAATCAAAACTGATAGGAAAAAAACTTAAATTTTCCATATACCAATGATGAGAATAAATTGTTTTTGGAAATGTATTCAGGTTTGAACATGATACTTTTAAAAATGATCTACTAATTCAGTAAAGGAATGATGGAGATGGAATGATGAAAATTAAGGAATAGTGGAAAGACCTGAAGTATGGTTATAAGATCTTCAAAGAATTTGTTTTTTTCCTATTATATAAGTCACTTTACTTGTTCTTAACTTTGTGAAATAAAGTGCTTTACTAAGTCATTTCACTTGTATAATTGTATGAAATTTTGACCTCCGCGGTTATTATGGACAAACAGAACCTATGAATACATTTACAATACTGTGTTATAATGGGATCATTTGGATTTTGAATTATTTTAAATGTAAACAGAGCACCAAATATATAGAGCACCATTTCTTCAGTGATAGGCTGGATGTACTGTTTTTTGATATAAAGCAAAAAAATAAAGCAGAGCCCACTTTCTGCTCACTGAAATGTTTGAAACACATCCATTGAGAAAATAAATGAAAAAAAAAAATGTGTGTCCAGATTTTTTTTGCTTTGAAATATTGGGCTTGCATAGGTAAATATTTTGATCCTGAATCTTTAATGCTAATAACTTTATAAATAAAGATTTTTATTATGTTAGTTCAGGGAATAGTGACTCTTCAGCTGGGATTCTTTCCTAATAAGCTTACTTAAACAGTCTTAAAAATGATCTGAATTAAGTGATAGTAAAGAGTTTGGTGTTTCTTTGCCACTAAGAAAGTATTTGAAAGTGTAGACCTCCTCTCTAGGAAAATAAAATAAAATAAAATATAATGAACATAATAAACATTTTCCTTTTAAAAAAATTATACACACTCATATATATTCCTGTAGTCTTTTGTAGAATTATAAGCTGGTGGTACATGACAGTGACAGGTAGATTTGCCTTTTGTGTCTTCATGATCTACTATAACAGATCTTCCCTTATTTAATGAAAATATCTCTTCAGTTTTGCTATCAGTGTTTGACTTACCTCCATATAAACTCAAAATAAATTAATTTCATAAAAATTCTGCTACTTCTAATTTTGTGACATCATATGTGGGATTGTGTAGTTGGACATAGTTGTGTCATTAGACACTGATCTCTGGACTCATGGAATAAGTAAACCTCAGTTGTAAAGTCTAGACATTATTTTTCTTTTCTCCAAAAACAATCTATTATCAAAAAAGTGGTAAGAAATAGTAGAGCATAATTTACTTTTGTGGCCACGACTATAGGAAATTTCTTTTGACTTAATCCACTTGATGAATATGTTAAGTGAAAAATGAGTGGTAACCCTATCTTGGGGAAAGAAAGAATAGTTTACTGACTGTGTATTTTTCTGTAGATTTAGTTTACTATTATGTTATGACCTTGGACTTTAAAGATACTCTTGGATAATTTTCTTTCTTTTTTTTTAAATTTGTACTTTGAGATAGGGTCAAAGTTGCTCAGACTGAGCTCACACTTCCTGTCCTCCTGTCTCAGCATCCCACATAGCTGTGATTACAGGATTGCACCACCACATTTGGCTTTCCTTCATGTTCATAGCAGAGAAATTGAATAGATTAGTGTCTGCCCAAATGACATACTTAGTGGCAGACTAAGAATTAGGAATAAAGTATCCCATCTTTCAGATTTCCCCCCTCCTGGTCATCCATAATATTCTTCTGTTCATTATCTAATAATAGAAAACAAATCACATTGTTCATAAATTTGTTTAAAATATTTGAAAAGACTGCAAATTTCATTTTCAAAGTAGTGACTACAGATTTAGAATGGTAGGTTAAAGTCTGCTAGGGACTAAAATTAACTTTCTGAGCTTGAACAACTCAGCACTTCTTAATTTGTTTTTGTTTTAAGTTAGAATACTTACTATAAAGCAGTATTTCTTTTTTAAAATTTGTTCTTTTTTAGATATACATGACAATAGTAAAGCTTTCTTTCTATCTATCTATCTATCTATCTATCTATCTATCTATCTATCTATCTATCTATCTATGCTGGAGATTGAACCCAGGGCCTTGTGCATGTGAAGCAAGCACTCTACCAACTGAGCTGTATCGCCAGCCCATAAAGCATTATTTCTTTTTTTTTTTTTAATTCATTTTTATTGTAAACAAGTGGGATACATCTTGTTTCTCTGTACATGAAGTAGCATTATGTCTTAAGACAAAAGGCTATATTTGTTTTTTCTGTAAATTTTCTCTTGTTATTTGGAAATACTTGCTGCTTTGGGGAGTTATATAAAAGAGTCCCTGACATCAGATAATTAAAATTCCAACTATATTTTTATGCATGTTATTTGTAGATGCAAAGTAATTTATCGATTTATTTTCCCCTTTAATTTTGGAATAGGAAGTGATTTTTTAATTATAAGGATATAGGAAGGTTGGGCAAGGTCAGTAAATTATTATAAAACAGTGGAGAAGAATTGTTTGTCTTTCCTGTATGTTTTATTATCAGAATTTTCCATCTATTATCTGTGTTTTGTAAATAAGTTTTCCTTACAATTAGAGAAGTTATCAAAGCCAACACTTTGGAAATCCTTACTTTTTAAAAAAAATTTGGTACTTAAGAGATAAATAAATTTGAGGTATAAATGAGTACTTAATGTTATAAATGATGCTGGAGCTAAGTGATATTCAGCATGAAGCTGAGGTGGTTGAAATTCATAATCTATTTATAATTCAGGGTCTTAGTATCAGAGAAGTTTTAGAACAAATGCATTTTAAAAATCATGGTGTATTAATTTTATTAATTAAAACCCTCTTCATGGAGACTTACTTTATCTTAGAAAATGGCCTTAGGCATTCTCTTTTAATTATTGATTCAGAACCAAGTGTTTGAAAAAGAATATAAAAAGATTTGGGATAATTGCACTTGGTGTCCAGCTTGCTGATGATATTTTCCTTTTTTGGTAGTTTATAAAGCAAAGTATTTTTAAATACCTTCTAGAAGGAATTTTACTTCTTCAATAATAAGTATTCTATCCAGAAGTTTCCACCATCAGCTTTCATTTTGTAGTGTGGAAGCCTCATTATGATGTAAAATATTGCAACATTTTTATAAGGAAGAGAGATCATGGGTTCTCCATATGATGGAACATGTTTCCCAGCATTTCTGTGTTGTAATAAATTGCAGTGAAAAATAAATTAGAGTTTACATGAAATTTGATCTGTTTTGAAACTTGAGTCAGTGGGGGGAATAGTGGAATGTGCTTGGGATTCCATGGTGGGAGGTGGGGTCCAGGTAATCCTTTAGTCATGAATAGTAAGGAAATTTCAACACAGGGCTTTTAGGTTACAAGGTTCTTTCCCATTTTTTGTTGTTACAGGCAAAGGGGAAGATAGTGATGTACTCAGTATAAATGCAGATGCTTATGACAGCGACATAGAAGGCCCATGCAACGAAGAAGCAGCTGCTCCTGAGGCCACAGAAAATACAGTCCAGAGTGAAGCTGGTCAGATAGATGACCTGGAAAAAGATATTGAAAAAAGTGTGAATGAGATTCTGGGACTGGCAGAGTCTAACCCAAAGGAACCCAAAACAGCCACCCTGACTGTTCCTCCACCAGAAGACGTTCAGCCTTCAGCACAGCAACTGGAACTGCTAGAACTTGAGATGAGGGCAAGAGCAATTAAGGGCCCTAATGAAAGCTTGGTGATATAAAGAAACCAGCCTAGTTATTTAACTTGAGTTCGAATTTTAGGTTGTGTTTGAATGAAGCCACATCATATAATTTTGTATCTAAAGTTTATTGGGGTCTTACCGTGGTATTTCTCATGTAACCCAATTAGGTAACTAATCCTAGGCCTGAAATACTTATGGTTTTTTGTTTTGTTTTTTTAAACTTTCAAATTATAGGTGTGTGTTTGAATTCATGGCACATATAATTGGATAGCCTGGATCCTTTTTTAGATGAATAATTAGCTGTGTCCGCAAATACTGTCTTCAAAGCCTTTAGGAAAGAGTCATGGTTTTTTTTTTTTCCTTTGTTTTTAAATGTTTTGGCAACAGACCCAAAAGCTTTAAGATTGACCAAGCATGTTTCTCTTAAGGCAACTTGTATTTTGCAATAAATATTAAATTTTTGCTTCTAGATTCGTTAATGATTTTAAGAAATTCAGTTATGTGTATATGTAATTTTAAAATATGTACTGTTTTGAAGATGCCATCTGTGAATGTGGATTCCCTAGTTAAAAACTGAGTATAGTTTTTGTTGTTAGGCTTAGAGATCTGCCCTTCATGACTGAGTAAAACTTTTTTTTTATAAAGAAATAAGAAACTCAGTTTAAGGCAATTTTTAATAACAATAATTGCCCATATTAAAGTCCAGCAGACAAGCCATCCCAACAGGTATTTGATCCTATTGGGACACTTGCTTCAAGTTTTGGTTTTTTTTTTTTCTTTTTCTATTTCAATAAAAAGGAACAACTTTTGATTTACATTCCAAGCTGTCAGGAAAAGGAGACTGTTATTTTATTCTACAAGGTTTCATCTGATGGTGTTGCTTGAAGATCTGATGTGCTATAATTCCATGAATCAAAAACAATAAAAGACTTACCATCCTGGATATAAAGACTTTTGATACTTTTCCAAAAGCAAAGTTAATTTCCAGAACTTTTGATAATTTGATGTACAATTAGTCTAATTTTGTATAGTTTTTGTAAACACATTAGCATCCTGCCACAATTACAAATGCTTTCCTCCCATTGGTAAATGCAGTTGTTTGATACCAAAATAAATTTAAATAGGGTCCCCTTAACTTAAAATAAATTAAATTTTTTCTAAAATATAAATCTGGAGCTGTTTTTGTATTAGAAAACAAATGTAGTATATTTTATTTATAAGCCATACTGTACTGATATAGTATGAGGGTTTTCCTTATACATACCTTGCAGGGATTGTTTTACTAGCTGACTTAATTATATGTGTATTTTAGAGGCTTTTAAAATGAAAACAGAGGACATTTGTGAAACATTGGCAGTGCAGTTACAAATTTCCTTTTGTTTTCTGAACATGTTTTTAAATAATCCTATCACTATCTTCCTCTCTGAATCTAACAAGGCACAGAAGCCTAAATGATTGAAATGTTTCTTTTAGGCTGGTAAATGTGGAGATGAGTTAAATAGTGCTCACAGTTATCATTTCACCATGAAAAGGCATTGATTATGGTAAAATAATCCTTCTGGTCCAGGTTAAGCTAAAAGTTAAAATAATAAAATAGTACCAAATAAACTTTATTGCTGCTTACTAATTTTAAAATACGATAAATGGCATTTGTGTGATTAAACCTAAGAGTAGGAAGAGGTCTGTGTATTATAGATGATTAAAGCCATCATCTTGTGAAGCACTGTGTGTCTTTTCTGTTCAGTGTGCAGAATTCTTTAGAGTATTTGATTGGAGTAGATATGTGTGAGACAGAATCAACTGAATGAGATTCCTACCTTTAAAAAAAAAAAAAACCCTTTTTTCTCCTTCTTTGTCTTTTTTAATATGAAAAGACTTCAGAACTTTTTGAAAATGACTTTAGAGAATAGGAATAAGTTTATTTTAGAAATGCCTAATGGGAAAGTGCCTCGTATTGATCTGAGGCTGCCATTTAAAAAGTCAGCTCACAGGTATTTATTGAATGCTTCTAAGGTCTTCAGTCTTATTCAAATCTTAAACCCAGAGATGTTATAGATTTTAGCATGGGATAGACTGATGAGTAAAGATAAAACCTGTTGCTTATTTTTATGCCTGATGCCTTCCTTTTATTAAGGTAAGGAAAACGTGTACGTATATTTAACTGGTAATTGAGCTAAAAGAAAAAAATGGCAGCCAAATTTTCCATTTTAATGTCAACTAATTCTAGTACTTGAATTGGGATTTGACCCAAATCTTGAATGTTGTATGCCAACTAATAACAGGTCCTCTGCATTAATGAGCAAGCTGTCCCAAGCAGTAGGTCTTGGATCACTTTGAAATGTTCTTACATATTGACATGTATTTTGAAAGTTTATTGCCCAGTTACTATTAAAACATTGCAATTATGAAAAATCACCCCAAACCCTCAAATCTTTCTATTGATACACCACCAGTTCCTTAAAATTATCATGCAGTATATCCTTTCATTATAAATCTTTTGCCAAAAACCAGTTTTCAGCAGAATGTTAGATCCTGGGGCATGATTAGTTATCAGAGTAAAGTCATTCTGAATCACTGGAAGAGTAATACATATTGTAATGAAATATACATTTTTCAATGTAGATAAAGCAGGGGTGAACCTGGTGTTTGGGTCAAATATTTGGGCAGCCTGAAAGTTTTTTAAAAATTCTCAATTCAGTGCCATCATAAAAAGAAAGAAAAGAGTCCAGGCATAAATACTTTGCTTTGATCATATCTAATTCTGAAAAAGACAAATGTTTTAACTTAAAACTTCACTTTAATTTTTCTTTTTATATTTAGGTAGACTTCTTAAAGTACCAATAGGAACTCAGATTTTCTTGATATTTGATACTAAAGATGCTCTGAGATGAAAAGAAGGTGTGAGTTAAGAGCAGAGGGTCTGATTCTGCCCTAACCAGCTGTGTAAAAATGACCATAAAATGAGGGAAGAAAATTATTAACCAAATATATGATTTCTTTCAGCTATATTGATCTGTGATACTAATACACACAGTAAAATTTATAAAAACAGAACTCTTTTTGAGTTCTATTTCTTATATCCTCCAGTCCCCTCCCCCTCCATTTCAAAATGAAGCAATCTTTTTAGTCTCTGTTCCTTGCTATTATTGTAGGATGTGAACATCAATCTAGTTTCCATTTTTTTTCCTCCCTCACTGCAGTCTTCACTGTCAGGATCTCTTGGTAAGTATACTGCTTATAATTACTCACTTTGGTCCATAAACCTAGGTTATCCTTAATTCTCATTTTATTTATTTTAAAATAATACATAAATTAAGTTTTTTTCCCCCAAAGATTCTAGTGAAAAATAACACTTTCCTTTTCTGTCCTTTTTATACCTAGCTATTGCTACAGAGAGGTAACCACCTCCAAGTCTTTTAGCTTTTTTTTTTGTAGTATTATCTCTGTGTTGCTAAATAACATGATTATTATGCTGTTTCCTGATATTTCAGTCTTAGATTTTTCCATTTCTGTTTTGGAATATGAGATAAGCTCTAGTTCTTTTGCCTCTCCCCGAAACCTTATCTTCCTTTGTCCTCTCAGTACAGTGCAGTTACATTACACTTTCTGGTAAAGTTAGTGTTCAACAATTATACTATTTTGACTCTGGGATTACTGTGAACAACTAAGCTGTATGGTATCTGTAATTGCATTTCCTTCTTTGGTCCAATTTTTGTTTTAAATTTTTTGGAATTAATATAATTGCCTTATTATTTATTTTGCTCAGTATTTTATAGAGCAGACATTAACTTTTACCCAGGCTATCCTCTAGAAGTGCAAATCTCTTAGTGGGTTCAGATACATCATATAATGATTTTTTTTCTTAAAAGACATTCCTCTGGAGCATTCCGTTCTTTGATAATCTTAATTGGTTGCTCTTAACTTCATATTGGAGCCCCCATTTCCTGAATTCTGTCTTCTTCTTTTGGCTTATTTCCTCTTTGTGGTGGCATACCTCTTTTTTCCTATGAAAGATTGAACAATAAATTGTTTTGATTTATTTGTACATGGCTCAGTTCTATCCATGCACTCTTGAAACTTAATGTAAGTGCAGATGTCCAGGCTGGAAATTCTTGGGAGCACTGCATTAGTGCCTTCCAACTTGTATTGACACTCTTGAGAATTAATTTGTCATTATGATTTTTGGGGGGAGGGGTGCTGGGAATTGAACTTAGGAACACTCAACCACTGAGCCACATCCCAGCCCTATTTTGTATTTTATTTAGAGACAGGGTCTCACCAAGTTGCCTAGTGCTTTGCTGTTGGTGAGGCTGGCGTTGAACTTGCGATTGTCCTGTCTCAGCCTCCTGAGCTTCTGGGATTACAGGCAAACTTAATATTTGTCTTATTTATTTCTCTGCGGAAGCTGTCAGGATCTGCTCTTTATTGTGACTGTTCTGAAATTTCTTGATGTGTCAGGGTATGGATATACTTTCATCCAGTAAGTTAAATATCGTGAGCTCTCAGGAAATTCAAGTCTTTCAGTTCTAGGAAGTTTGTTTATTTCTTGGCTAAGTTTTTCCCCTTTATTTTTTTATAATCTGTATTTCTGGTACTCATTCTGATATATCTAGGCCAATTTTTAAATTTGTGTTGCTTCTACTTCATTTTCTTTCTTATGTATTTAATATTTTTTAGTTGTCGGTAGACCTTTACTTATTTATTTGTGGTGCCAAGAATTGAACCCAGTACCTCACACATGCCAGGCAAGTGTTCTACAACTGAGCCACAACTCCAGCCCCTCATATATTTTTTCTCAATTTTGTTTTCCTATGACTTTTAAAATATTATTTCATATTTTTAGTATCCAGAAGATCTTTTTTGCTATTTTTATTTTCTGATTATTCTCTTTTTAAATCAGCATTCTATTCTTGTATCTGTAGGGCAATAGCTCCAGCATGGGATCCTGCTGACCTTGCACATACCCTGGTTGGCCATGCAGTCAGAGCTTGAACTTCAGATTGACCTAAGTCTTGATGGACATGCATCCTGTGATCCTCTCCAGAACGTGGCAAAGACAATCTCAAGGGGAGCCCTTACATGACCATTTGTTCATCTGCCTTTCTTCTGGAAGTCTTCCAGCCTTGCAAGAGGATATCTTGAAGCAGTTTCCTACCTGCCTTTCTGGTTCCTTTGAGACCTGAGACTTTCTACTTTTCCCCTGCCTTAGGGCAGAGCTGTAGGCTATAAAATTGCTTAGTTTAGTAGCATAGCATTAGCTGCTACACAGCAACAGGTGTCACATCACTCCTGTAGTATTGTCTTCTGGTCCCTTTTGTGTTGATATCACCCAGCACAAAGGCCAGGACTATTTCCTTATTTATTTTCTCACTATGTGTACAAGTACTAAGCTGTCTGATATAAAAAGCACTCTTGCTTCTACTGACTGAACCTGCTAGGACTCCTTGGCCCTTGCCTTGGCCTTCGTGCTATCTGTTTCATGGATATAATATTAATTTTAATGGTTATTTTCTTTGATTTCTTGCCTTTTGTTTCCTTCAAGTTAATTTTTTCTTATTTGTTTTGGAATTTAATGTTTTCCTCAAATTAAAAAAAAAAAATCCTTGCTGATTTTTACTGCTTGCATGTATGAGTAAAACACTTAAAAACTGGTTGAAAGTTTGTGTTTGTGACTTAGGCTTCGTAATTGGTAGAAATTCTCTATCCAACTGGCTATCCATAATGTGGATATTAATCCACCTATTTTCAGTAGACTACTCTGCTCTTAATTCTACACGCCTGTAATCTCAGCTATTTGGAGGCTGAGACAGGAGGGTCTCAAGTTCGAGACCAGCCTCAGCCAACTTAGCAAGACCCTAAGCGACTTTCGTGAGAACCTGTCTTAAAATAAAAAGGTCTGGGGACATGGCTCAGTGTTTAAGCACCTCTTAGTTGAATACTCTAACAAAAAAAACAAAAGCAAAACAAAACATAAACTACTTGGTATATTTGAGTTTCCAATCTTTCATTCACTTTGCCAAAATCTTGGAGCTGATGAGTGAACGCTTATTGCCTGTGTGTGAGGACACTGACTTTCATGTACTCCTTGCACTCTGGGGAAGAACCTCGGATCTTCGTTACTGCACCTTACTTGGGTTTATATTTAGAATCATGTTCCTTCTTAGTTTCATCTCTCTGTAGCCCTAGGTTATAATCATCTTCATCTACTAAATCATTCTCACTCATTTATTTGTCTTCCAGTTTCCAAAATTTTCTTGACCCATCTCTCATCATTTTACTGTCCAAATGGATTACTCCTTTTAAGCTCTTTGTCATTTAGTGGGCTTTCATGAAGGAGCCATGGCAAAGCTCAGTTTTAATTTCAGTCAGTTGTTTCTTCTTAGTGTGGGTCTCCGTCCAAGAGTCCTGGGCTGTTTGGTTTAGGGAGTTCTTAGGGATACACTGCTCCAGCTCCTTTTAGATAATATTATTAGACCTCACTTGTACCTGCTATTAATAGAGGCAAAGCCCCTCCCAGTCTTCAGGCTGATAGCCTCAGATTGGGCTTGCCCATGATTTGTACTGATTTTAGGTGTCTCCTGTGTTCAGGTCCTTTAGATGCCCTGTTGGCTTTCCTTTGCTTTCTCCCACAGAAGTGCTAATATGGTACTATGATTTGTTAGTAGTTTGTTCTAACCTGATTATGTTAAGGAGTTTGGGGCTATATGTACTTAGTTTTAAATGTGTTGGTGTTTCTATGCTTGACCTAGTTTTCTGTGGGAATTTGAATAGATTCAAAAATTGTCAAGAATGTGTCTGTTTTCATTTAAAATACTTAGTCTTAGTTGTATACAAATCTTTATATCCAAAGAAAATAATTATGTGTAAAATAATATTGAATTATTTTCAGAGTTTAAAAATTATTTTGGTTACTTTTGATGAATTTTTCTTGATGGTAAAAATTACTTTTAAAACCAAAGCTGCTTTTGTTATTTTATTAGAAGCAATTGTTAGTCTAAAACATTAAGCAATTTAGCACTGCTCATTAAGAGCAGAAGAATTTAATTTTATTAGATGTAATTTATAATAATATTGTCAGTTGAAAGATTATTTATTTTTTTGGTACTGGGGATTTGAACTCAGGTGCACACTAACCCTAAACTATATACCCCTGAACTGTTTTTATTTTTTTGAGATAGGGTCTCACTGAGTTGCCCAGGTCACACCTGGAATTTATGATCCTCCTGACCCAGCCTCTTCAGTAGCTGGGATTACAGGCATTCACCACTGCACCTGGCTGAAAGATTTTTTTAAAATCATGAAGTAGAAAGTACTTCATTAAAATGAAAATAACTTTTTTTCTGTAAAAGTATGTAATACTTTTTTCATTAGAGCTTTATAGTTATACACGGTAGTTGTATTCATATTGACAAACTCATACATGCATGGAATTCAATTTCAGTTCATCATTGGTCCCTTATCCCTCTCCCTTTTTCTTTCCATCCTCCCTCCTCTCTCCCATAGTCCTTCCTCTATTAGACTTCCTTTCTCTTGTCTATGTATTCATATTTGATTTGTTCTTTCTACCTATGTAAAAGATGACGTTCCCTATGGTATATTTATGTATGCACATAATATTTTAAGAATTCATTCTGCTTTGCTTCTTATCCATTCCTTCGCTCTGCCTATCACCTTCTTAACTTTACTGATCTTTCATTTATTTATTTATTTATTTATTTATGAATTCTTTGTGGTGCTGGGGATCGAACCCAGGGCCTTGTGCATGCGAGGCCGGCACTCCACCAACTGAGCTATATCCCCCAGCCCTTCCTTTATTTTTATAAAAACATATAATTATGGACTCAGAGGGACCAATATTTTAATTTTCTTTTAGAAGTTTTTTGAAAGAGTAGAATTCACTGTAACTTCTAAAAGATAAATTGTTTCCTGTGAACAATTGATAGTTGTTCATTACTTTTCTGTTATATCTTTCTGACTGAAACATATTTTAGTTCAAAGTTCAAAAAAGAACTAGAAGTTGTAACTGATCCTTCCCTTTCACCCTCTGGATATTATTTGACATGAGATTTTTAAAATAAAGTTCTGTTTTTAGTGTGATATTCTAAGTCACCAAATTAATGGAAATATGGTATTATTGCCTATTATGTTTATCAGTTTATATGACATAGACTCAAGAAAACTAAAAACCAACTGAACAAAAAACCTCTCTGCCTGAAAAGAAATCCTGGAAGCATCAGTAAATGTAGTGTTTGTTTTTTAGTGGAAAAGATAGCTTGATGTAGTTTTAACTGTAAAACAATTGTTTTGGTGTTTAACATCTGGTGTAATAGCTTTTGTGGAATTTTTCTGTTAGTAAACATGGAAGAAGAGAATATAATATCAAGAACTCTATGATATCAAATTAAAATCTGAATATGAGGTCTTTTGACTTATTCATGATTATATAAACCTTCATGTTATTTCTACAACAAATCTGCAATGTGCAGAAAGAAAAAAAAGTCTTTATTATGTTCCCTTATTTATAGCCAAATTTAAATGTTAAAATACTGCATTTTCTTGTCAAGTTTCATGGTTTATAGTTCTTTCTTGCTATTAACATTAAAATATGTAAACGAATACTTATGTATTCTGAAGCCTGTAAAAAGGTTTTTGTGGGGCACTAGTTAATCAAACTGCTGCTATAGTCACCAGAGAAAGAGCCAAACTGTAAATACTGCATAGTTATGAAAATGTGTAGAAAACCAATCATTCTTATTTTTTAGAAATATGTGTTCATATATTCAACTATTCTCTCTAAATGTACCTTAAGATGTCATTTTTTCCCCACCTAGTCTCTAGATGGAAAAATCTCTTGTCAGGATGTGAATTTTAGCCTGTATGGCAAAAATCAGGCTTGTGGAACTTCCTGCTTTCTGTGTTGAATAAATGAAATTAGTCCTTCCCAGTTACAGACTATATTTACATCTTTTAAGAACTTGGTGTTCATGTTTCCATTTATATATTAGTGTTAATTAATAAAGCCTGCTAGCCATTAGTGAAGGATAAGCATTTTATTGATAGTTTTTATTTTCTTTCTTTCTTTCTTTCTTTTTTTTTTTTTTTTTTTTTTTTTTGTACCAGGGATTGCACCCAGGGGCATTTAATCACTGAGCCACATCCCAGACCTTTTAATTTTTTATTGGAAACAAGGTCTCACTAACTTGCTTAGGGCCTTGCTAAATTGCTGTGGTAGGCCTTGAACTTGGTATCCTCCTGCCTCAGCCTCCCAAGTCACTGGGGTTACAGGTGTATGCCACTACACTCGGCTGATAGTTATTTCTTAAATCACCCGATTAGCTTTTATTAAATTCATTGATGTAGAATTCAGGAACTTTTGTAGTTTTTCTTGAGAGTAAATTTGGGAGTCATCAACAGTTTTACTGAGAATTGACTTGAAATTATTTGCCTTAATCAGTGAGATAGTTTCAGAAAATAGAACTTTGATTGGCTGGTTTACATTTAGAGCTTAAAGAACTACCAAATGAATAAAAACTGATGGGAGAGTAAACTGCATGAGTTTGCTTAACATACCTGCTTTGAACCAGCCCTACCTGACCAACCTGTTCTGTTTGCCATTTTTCCTTTTTCTCTTCCACCTCACTTTTCCTTTGCCCTTTTCCCATTTCCTGCCTTTCACTTTCTTACTTAACTGGTCATTGTTTAAGAGATTTTTTTGTTTTTGCTTTTTGTTTTTAAAGTCTTTGCTGTATTCTCAATTTGTAAACTTTAAGAAAAATAAAATTAGAAGCCTGGTATGGAGGCACATGTCTGTCCCCATTAGGAGGCTGAGGCAGGATGATCCCAAGTTTGAGGCCAGCCAACCTGGGCCAGTTAGCAAGACCCTGTCTCAAAGTTTTAAAAGAGGGCAGGAGGTTGTAGTTTAGTGATAGAGTGCTTGCCTAGAATGAATGAGGCCCTGGTTTGTTTAAATAAATAAATAAAGTACATGTCATAAAGACCTATTGTTTAGAGTTTTAAATCAATAGTTGGGAATTTTATAATCCTAGAACCAGAGAAATAGACTTCTTGATTGGATGAGATCTAGTTTCAAAAATCAACATGTTTTATTACAGATGATTTTCAAAAGCATACATTTTGGGGTTTTTTTGGTTGTTGTTTTTAAATTTTTTTTAGTTGTAGATGGACACAATACCTTTATTTTATTTATTTATTTTTATGTTGTATTGAGGATCGAACCCAGTGTCTCACACATGCTAGGCAAGCATCTACCACTTGCCACAACCTGAGCCCCTACATTTTGAGTTAGTGTTTTTTCATTAGAAAATGGTCAAGGTTTTTGGTCATGTAACTGTTTTCCTTTATATCCCCAATCATTTCAATACATATAGTCACTCAAATATTCTTTTTCTCTGACATTTCTCCCACAATGTGAATTTAAACAAGCAAAAGTACATGCATGTTATGTCACTTTGAGTTCAAAGAATTTTTAAAAATTGTTTTTGTTTCCTAATTCCTCATTGATTTCCTCATTTCTCATTTGTAATATTGTGGATTTATTGCAAATAATTTGGACAAAAGAGAAAACTAGAGAGAAATCCTCTGTGGATATGATCTTAGCTGTTGTGCCTTCTCTAATACTTAAAATCTTTATCTGTTGATCCAGTTAGTGGTGTGCAAACTTTTTTCACTAATTCAATTGTGTGTGTGTACATATACACATGCATTTGTGCATGATATAATATTGACAGTATGAAATATAAAAGACAAAGTACAATCTGGAGAAAATGCATTTGCACAAATATGAAAGACACAGGGTTGATACCTTTAAGATACCAAGATTTACATATGTTCAAGAAATTGCAAAATTTTAATATCTTAAAATTGTATGTTAACTATGGTTGCTAATTCTTCAATTTCAGAGAATGTTATAGGTGTGATAAGTGTGTTGGGAGATGTGCAAAGGAATCACATTCAACAGGAAGAAATTGCATCCACAAATGATAGAAGTGAGAGCTATGATTAGGTGGTTCTTGGAGACTTCAGTGCAGGGGGAAACAGTATCACACACCTAGGAATTTTTGTTTATCACTACACTGTGGTAATTGATGTTTCTTATATGAATCTGCAAGAAATGGGATTCTTGTGCAATTGTGTGTAAATACGTTTTATTGTAAAAATAAAATAGGTGAGAAGATTTCATGTGGGCAGCTACTTTTCTTGATTTACTGGAAAAATGAGGTATCATTTTGAGGCAACTATTTGAAAACACACCATTATATCCACTTACACTTACTTTGAGGCCTGGTTGCAATCACAGTCTTAAAGTTTGCTGGAAATTATGTAGTTTTTGTTTACTGAAATAATAGAATAAAGGAAATGAACTCATATACTCTGTGGTACATGGCCACTTAATGTCTCTTAAAGCATGAAATATGTTCATCACTGAAAGCGGAAATTAGCCCCCAAATTAGTGTATTTTGTTTGACACTTTATAAACTCAGTGAAGAACACAATTAAGAATAACAGGCTTTTATGCTTGGCAGGGGTAGGTGGCACATTTGTTAACATACATTGCTTAGTATTACTCTAGTCAGACTCTGTTTCTTTGCAATAGTTCCATTATACATCTAGTACATCATATGAACAAGATTTTTTTTTTTTTTTTAATGATTGACTGCACCTGAATAATGCAAACCCTTTGGTGGAATGGAACAAAGTGAAATATGCTTTGCATGTAACAAGTATGGTATAGACACTTACTGAAAAAGTTTACTCAACACTACAGTTAAGAAATCAGAACTCTTTTAGCCATGAGTTTGCTTCCTCACAATTCAGTGTGGTATTGCCATGAATACTTTTCTCTGAGTGCCTTGTTATAAATTTTTCGGTTTGTATTATCCTGCAGGGAGAGGTCCCAAATTATACTTCCACAATGGTCTCTGTAAATATTTAAATTTAAGTAGTCAAAGCAATGAGTCTTTCCTTTGTTACAGGTATATAATAACACCTAGGTAAAATAATAAAAACACAATAAACTTAAAATGTTCTTTTAATGTTTTAAATTGTGTCATTTCTCTTTTTTATAAAGGATGGGGTAGGGGAGAAGAGAGAACTTCAGACTTTTTTATTTAATTGAACTAACAGCATGTGCTGACAAGTAATAAATAACAGTGATTCAAAGTGACTAAATAAATTGGTTTCCACAAGCAATGATTCATCTTCTGTCTTTCATTGCCATCAGGCTAAGAGACAGCTTCGTTTATCACTTTATAGGAAAAACAAAAACTACATAATTTCCAGCAATCTTGTTATATTCCTGTTCTAGTACATTCTATAGTAGTTGCATTTTAAAATATTTAAATATAATAATTAAATCTGGTTCATTTACTTAAAAGTTTGTGAATTTATAACTGTTCAATCTGGTATTTCCCTTTTTAATTTTCTTTGACTTATGAGTTATTTAGAAGTGTGTTATGCTAGTAATGCTCCTCAATGTATTTCTATCACTTATTTTTACAGTTTTATTGATATACATATACTATAATGTTCACCCTTTAAAATTGTACAGTTCATTGGTTTTTACAGGGTTAGGTATCTGACAACACTGTCTAAATCTACAACATTTTTATCACCGTAAAAAGATACTTTATGCCCATTGACAGTTACTCTGCCTTCCCCCAGCCCCTGGTATCCACTAACATGTTTTTTTGTCTCTGTGGATTTTCCTACACTGCTCATACAAGTGAAATATGATAGATGACTTTTTGTGTCTGACTTTATTCTCAAGGTTCATCCATGTTGTCAAACATATTAGTACTTCATTGTATTGCCAAATAATGTTCCATTTACAGATATTTACTACAATTTGTTTATCCTTTCATTTGTTGGTTGACTTTTGTGTTGTTTCCACCACTTTCTGGCTCTTATAAATAAATAATGCTGCTATGAACATTCATGTGCAAAGTTTATGTGTAAACACATGTTCTCATTCTCTTAAGAAGTTATCTAGGAGTAGAATTGCTGGGTCACCTGGCAATGGTCAGCATTTAGGGAGTAAACTGGGCTCTGCCTGGGTTCCCCTTCCCTGTTACGGCCTAGAACTCTCTCAAAACAATAGTAGCACTTAACTTCGTTTGTTTCCTGCCTGATAGGACTCGCTGTCTTTTGTTATACAACGTTCAGTGTCACTGTTGTCAGCATTTGCTTGACATATTCTGTCTGTTCTTTGGTTGTTTCAGGTGAACAAGCCATTCCAGTGAGTATTACTCCGTTTTGATCAGAAGGGGAGCTATTGAAGTCTTTATTTTTTACCCCCAGTACTAGGGATTGAACTCACAGATGCTCTACCACTGAGCTGCATCCCCAGCTCTTTTTATTTTTTACTTTGAAAGAGTCTTGCTTAATCACTCAGACTTATGATCCTCCTGCCTTAGCCTCCCAAGTAAGCTGGGATTGCAGGTGTGCACCACCAAACCTGGCCTCACCTTCTTAATGGGTGTATTCACTGGATATGGAATTCTGGGTTGCCATTTTTAACTCTCAGTACTTAAAAGGTGTTCTACTGTCTTCTGGCCTTCATAGTTTCTAATAAGTTCATGGTGTTTGAATTGTTCCCTTGTAAATTATGTGCCATTTTTCTTTGGCTGCCATCAAAAATTTTGCTTTATTTTTCCTCTCCTCAACTTCTGAAACTAAAGTTACTTATATATTAGGCTTTTTGATAATTGTCACAAAAGTCCTTGAGACTTTTTTTAAAAATAAATTTTCTCTCGTTCAGATTGGATAATTTTCTGCACTATCTTCAAGCTCATTGATTCATCTCAATTTTATCTCAGTTCTGCTATTAAGGCCATAGTGATTTTTAAAGTTTTTTACATTGTGTTTTTCAATTACAAAATATCCATTTGGTTCTTTTTTATATTTCCTGTGTCTTTGCTGAGATATCTATCTCTTCATTCATCCAGAAGTTATTTTTCCTTACTTCATTGAGCATAGTCATAATAGCTGCTTTAATGTCTTTGTCTGATAATTCCAATATGCAGGTTATCTTTGTTTGCCCTTTGTAGATTGTCTTTAAAATGAAGACAAATTAATGTATACTGAACGAATTTGTTACTACCATCTCAATTAAGAAACAGAATATTGTCAGCTCTCCAGAAACTCTGGGAGTTTGGGGGGTTTGGTTTGTTCTTTGTTTGCAATGCTAATTTGGTTTATTTTTCAAGAATGAGAAAAATTATGTTTATAGAATGAGGGAGATAACTGATTAATCACATTCCTGAAAGAGAAAAGTAATACTAAGGTATTTGACCGTATTAGTCATCAGAGCTTTATAAGTCAAAATCTTGATGAAATACCACTGAACTACCATCAGAATGGCTAACATTTAAAACTTAAGCAACCCAAACACTCATGCACTGCTTATGGGAGTATAATGGGTACACTACTTAGGAAAATAAAATGCCAGAATCTTCTAAAGCTGAACAAACGTATAACCTGTGGTCTAACAATTTGAGTCCTAAGTATGTACCTGTTGGAAATGTTTTTATATTACACTGGAAGAGACATGTAAAAAATGTTCACAGTAAAAGTATTCTTAAAGTCAAAATTTAAAAAAAAAAAAGTCCCATCAGTAGGACAGTGAGCAATTCATCTGTGGTCTGTTCAAGGAATGGGAGGTTGTGTAGCAGCTAGTATGAACGAATTGCTGCAACATGCAGGATGGAATATTTCACAACTGTGATGTTGAAAGAAACCAGACGAGGACAGGGTCGTGAGGAGTGATGCTTACATGGATATGTTCTCTCTGCAAAAAATCCATCAAATATTATGATTCACAGACTTTTCTGTATTATAATTTATAGGAAAGTTAACATTTCGCTAAAAAAAAAAAAAGAGAAAACCCTCCCTGTCTTATGTTTATCTTGCTCCTTTACCAAGATCTAACAATTTAACTACATCTCTGCCTTTCAAAATAATTTTTCTAAATCTATATTTAGGATATCATATTTCTTATGATTGGAATCATTGAATGCTTAGTTTAGTTTCCAGGGGCATAATCTATAACCATACTAGAGGCACTACTTATCTCTGAGTTCCATTTCCATGTTGGAGTTAAGATGTTATTTGTATGTTGTGTAAGCAGTCCTCTTCCAGAATCTTTTACAGCAGATGGTTCAGGACTGCAGAAGAAAGTTGGAAATTATAATACTGTGTTTTATGTTCTTTAATGCCACTGAAGAATTGAGAAGTGGAATCACTGTACAAGATTTGTGGGACATTTTAAACTCATAGAAAAGACTTTGAGGGGCTGGGGTTTTGGCTCAGTGGTAGAGTGCTTGCCCAGCATGCATAAGGCACTGGGTTTGATTCTCAGCATCACCCATAAATAAATGAATAAAATAAAGGTCTATCAACATCTAAAAAATATTTAAAAAGAAAAGACTGACTCAATTATGTCAAGAAATAGGCTATATTTATTTTCTATTTCTGTGTAACTATCCCAAAACATTTTTTTTTTTTCTTTTGGAATTGTGGATTGAATCCAGGGACTTTTTAGCACTGAGCTACATCTCCCCTGCCCATCCTGGACTTTTAATTTTGTTTTATTTTTTGAGACAGTTCTCGATATGTTGCTGAGGCTGATCTTGAACTTGTCATCCTCCTGTCTCACCTCCCTAGTTTCTGGAATTACAAGCATGCCCCACCATGCCAGATTTTGAAAACTTTGTAGCTTAAAACCACCCAAACATTTATTAATCTCAGTAATTCTGTGGATCAGGTATTTGATTATATCTCAACTGGCTTCTCTGGAGCAGGATCTCTCACAAGGACATAATCAAGATGTCAACTGGGGTTTCATCTTATCTGATGACTCAACTTGAGAGAGGATCCACTTCCAAGCTCATTCATGTGATTTTTGGTAGGATTCCGTTCTGAAGACCTCAGTTTCTCACTGGCCACTTGTTGAAGACCTTCCTTGGTTCCTTGCCACATACTCCTCCACACACCAGTTTATCACATGGCACCTGCCTCCCTTTAGAGCCAGCAAGCAAGAGAGTAAGAAAGGGTAAACAAAATGGGAGCCAGTGTGTAGCCCACACCCATCATTTTTGTTGCATTCTGTACATGAAAAGTGACTTACTAGGTCCATCCTCAAAGGAGGGGATTACACAAGGACATGAATATCAAAAGATGGAGTTAGCTGGTATGGTGGCACACACCTGTAATCCCAGCTTCTGTGGAGTCTAAGGCAAAAGGATCACAAGTTCAAGGCCAGCCTAGGCAATTTAGTGAGAGACTGTCTTAAAAAAAATACAATTAAAAAAAAAGGGCTGGGAACGTAACTCTGGTGGAATGCTTATCTAGCATGTGCAAGGCCTTTGGGTTCAATTTCCAGTATTAGAAGAAAATAAAACAAAAGAGCCATCTTCGAAACTATCACACTGGCCTTTGGCTGTGAGTAGCCATGATGGTAATGTGCATACCTTTGGATTAGAGTACACATTAGTTTGTCTTCGGTGAAGATTTTCCTGTAGCTGATTCATTCTGACTTTTGTTCTTTAGAGTGTTTGTCTAATCTTAATTAATTTGGACCAAAACATACTCTCTTCACCTCTTAAACCTTATCTCTGCACCTCCATATACCCTATATTTTCATCTATATCCTGTCCTATGTAGTAAAGAACTGTCTTCCTATTTTATAAGATACATTGTCTAATTTTAAAGGTGTACTCTTGCTTTTGAAGAAGTAAGAGAAGTACAACGTTAATTCGCTTATCCATATTCTGTTCTCACGGAAGAGGGCCTGTGCCTATGTAAGAGCATCAGGTAGTGGAACTCTCAGCTGGGAGTTGTTTGTGCCACCAGCCTTTCTTTTAGCAATGGGAGTTTTGATTTAGATCATCATTTTTTCCTCTTAACTACGTCCTCGAAAGGAGATAATTGATGCCACTAGTAAATTTTTAAAAAATCTCTTTAAGGCCTCCTTTTGCAATAAAATACTGTATTATCATCTGTTTTTCTTAGTGTTGTAGGTAATGAATTTTAAAAAGACTTAAAATGATGGTAGCTTTCAGCCCTTATTAAACAACAAAGAAAAATTATTGGGGAATAAATGTAAAATTCTATGAAAAACTGTTTTTGGGTTATAAAATCACATTTATTTGTTTAATGTTTAAATAATGCCAAGGCAGATGGTTAATAATTCCAATCTGCAATCATAAATGTAAACTAAGTTTATTTAAAAGTTTTTTTTTAATCAGATGGACATGTAAGCAATTAATCTCTTGCTGTTTTATGGAGAACAAATCTAAAATAGTATACAAATATTTAGAAAACAGTTTCTCAGTCATGGAACTGTTTCTCATTTTGCTTCTCATTGGTACCTCTCTTCTTGTTGGAAATGCTGAAGTTTTGAGATTCTCGTTTTCTGCGGTGGGTGGTCCTCCCTTTCACTGAAGAATAGATTTTGTGGCCACTAAGTCAGCAGTTATTTTGACTTTAACTGAAAGAGATGAAGTTCCTAAGAGTTTATTATATATGTTTCTTGACTCCGAGTGAGCAAGAAAAATGCATACCCACCAGTGCTGACTGGTTGGTAATTTCTGAAACACGATGCAATGGCTCCTCATAAATAACAGAGTAACAGAATCATGAAGAATTTGGCAGAGATCAATCTCTAGATGGATGAGTTAGTCTATAAGCAAATAGCTACTCAACTCCCTTTGACTTTTAAGAATGCTTTATGTATTTTCTAACCTAAGCTCTTGGATTTCAGTGAATCTCAAGAGATCACAAAATTTTTAAGACTAACAAAGATTAACAGGTCAGCATTAGTGTGTATGGGTACATTGTATTTTTAGTGGGAAACAGGTGGGTCACAGATGCCACTTCCAAGAACTCTGCTCCTTACCTTGCTATCATGGAGATTTGCCAGGACTGTTGAGTGAGTTGAATTTAATACTGGTGTCATGGGATGAGAAAGCAGTATAAATTTCATCAATGATCTGTGAAACTCTGCCAATAAAACATTTGGTGGCCTAGTTGTTTTATTTGTGGCATATTTATAAGGCTGCATTAGCAATGTCTTATACATACATCTCTCTCTCTCTCTCTCTCTCTCTATATATATATATATATACACACACACACACATATACATATGTATTACACATACAGAAAGATGTACATACATATAAAGAGAGTCATTTCATTTAGATCAAAGCATAAGCTTGGAGCTAAAGATATTTCCATTTGTTACTACATTTTTCCAATAAATGTGCACAAAGACTAAAAACTTATAGCAGTTTGATAGATACATTACCTAATACTTCTTGTTGTTCTCATTGGAACCTGCCAGCATTCCCATCTCTATGAATGAGCAAGGAGATGACCTAAAATTAAGTGAATATGATTTGAGATATAAACCCAAACAGTTCATGATACATCCATCTTTGCAGACAAGGAGCAAGGTAGTGGGAGATGCCTAGAAAGGGTCTATGAGGTACCAACAGACTTTTGGCAGGTGTTGGCATAGTGGTTAGAAGTGTGAAAAGAAGCTGGACATGGTGGCTTACACTGGTGGTTCTAGCTTGTCTGGAGGCTGAGACAGGAGGATCAGAAGTTTCAGGTGTCCTGGGCAACTGAGAGAGACCCTGTCTCAAAACAACAGAATGCTGAAGCTGTAGCTCAGTGGTAGAGCACTTGCGTAAGCTGGCATGTGTGAGATGTGTGAGGTCCTGTTCAACCCCCAGTACCAAGAAAACAAAAGAGTTAAAAAAAAAATTATGCATGTGTGCGCATGTGTGTGTGTGTGTGTGTGGCAAGTTTGTATAATGAACATGATCTCCAAACCTAAAAACAATATGAGAGAACTAATGCCAAGGTGGTCACGTTAGCAATCCTGGAAGGAGGTAGTAATATTTGTTAATCTTGCCAAGTATTCTCTACTCTAGCAACAAGGCAAATGACAGTTTCTCTCTACATAATCTAAAGTTCCTCCATTCTTCTCTCACCGCCCCCATCATATATCATCATTCACTTATCAGGGAGAACATTTGGCCTTTGTTTTTTTGGGATTGGCTTATTTCACTTAGCATGATATTCTCCAATTACATCCATTTATTTGCAAATGCCATAATATTCTTCTTCTTTATGGCTGCATAATATTCCATTGTGTATACATACCACAGTTTCTTTATCCATTCATCTGTTGAAGGGCATCTAGGTTGGTTCCACAATCTAGCTATTGTGAATTGAGCTGCTATAAACATGGATGTGGCTGCATTACTGTAGTATGCTAATTTTAAGTCCTTTGGGTATAAACCCAGGAGTGGGATAACTGGGTCAAATGGTGGTTCCATTCCAGGTTTTCTGAGGATTCTTCACACTGCTTTCCAGAGTGGCTACACCAATTTGCAACTTCACCAGCAATATAAAAGTGTGCCTTTTCCCCCACATCCATGACAACATCTATTATTGTTTGTGTACTTGATAATAGCCATTCTAATTGGAGTAAGATGAAATCTTAGAGTTGTTTTAATTTGCATTTCTCTAATTACTAGAGATGTTGAACACTTTTTTATATATTTATTAATCACTTGTATGTCTTTTTTTTGTATATTCTTTTAAAAAGAATGTCTTTATTACTTCCAATTTTTAGAAATTACAATAGTATTTTCCTATGAACATTCATATACATAAACCTTCATACAGACAGCTTATAATTTCCTATGGTGAACATTTAGGAGTAGAAGTATTTAATCTAACTTGTGTCTTAGTGTTTTAGTCAACTTTTTCACTGCTGTGACCAAAAGACCTGACAAGAACAATTTGAGGAGGAAAAGTTTATTTGGGGCTCACAGTTTCAGAAGTCTTGGTCCATAGGTGGGCAGCACCATTGCTCTGGGCCCAAGGCAAGGCCAAACATCATGGTGGAAGAGTGTGATGAAGGAAAGTGACTGGACATCACACCAGAAAGCAAAGAAAAATTAAGCTCAGCTCACAGAATAAATTCCACAAGGGCATGCCCCAGTTCCTCCAGCCACACCCTACCTACCTACAGTTACCACCCACTTAATCCCTATCAGGGGATTAATGCACTGATTAGATTAGGGGGTCTCATAACCTAGGTATTTCACCTCTAAACTTATTTGCATTATCTCACACATGAGCTTTTCCTCATATCTAAATCACAACACAGAATGGTTTTATCTTTCTTTTTTTCCATTTTTTTTATTAAAAATCATAAATTTACATAGGGCAATGTTGTTTGATTCATTCTGTTATTTTTTCCCTTCCCCCCACCTCTCCCACCCCTCTTTTCCCTCTATACACTCCTTCCTTCCTCCATTCTTACCACCCTCCTTATCCCTAACGCTAAACCTAACCCTAACCCTAACGCTAACCCCTCCTACCCCCCATCATTTGTCCTCATCCGCTTATCAGCGAGATCATTTGTCCTTTAGTTTTTTGAGATTGGCTTATCTTACTTAGCATGATATCCTGCAATTTCATCCATTTTCCTGCAAATGCCATAATTTTATCTTTCTTCATGGTGGAGTAATATTCCATTGTATATCTATGCCACAGTTTCTTTATCCATTCATCAACTGAAGAGCATCTAGGTTGGTTCCACAATCTGGCTATGGTGAATTGAGCAACTATGAACATTGATGTGGCTGTATCTCTGTAGTATGCTGATTTTAAGTCCTTTGGGTATAGGCCAAGGAGTGGGATAGCTGGGTCAAATGGTGGTTCCATTCCAAGCTTTCTGAGGAATCTCCATACTGCTTTCCAGAGTGGCTGCACTAATTTGCAACCCCACCAGCAATGTAGGAGTATACCTTTTTCCCCACATCCTCGCCAACACCTATTGTTGCTTGTGTTCTTGATAATCGCCATTCTAATTGGGGTGAGATGAAATCTCAGGGTAGTTTTGATTTGCATTTCGCTTATTACTAGAGATGTTGAACATTTTTTCATATATCTGTTGATTGCTTGTACATCTTCTTCTGTGAAGTGTCTGTTCATTTCCTTAGCCCATTTGTTGAATGGATTATTTGTATTCATAGTGTAGAGTTTTTTGAGTTCTTTATAGATTCGGGATATTAGTGCTCTAAAGTATGAGTGGCAAAGATATTCTCCCACTCTGTAGGCTCTCTCTTCACATTACTGATAGTTTCCTTTGCTGAGAGAAAGCTTTTTAGTTTGAATCTATCCCAGTTATTGATTCTTGCTTTTATTTCTTGTGCTATGGGAGTCCTGTAAAGGAAGTCTGATCCTAAGCCAACAAGTTGAAGGTTTGGACCTACTTTTTCTTCTGTAAGATGCAGGGTCCCTGGTCTGATTCCGAGGTCCTTGATCCATTTTGAGTTGAGTTTTGTGCAGGGTGAGAGATAGGGGTTTAATTTCATTCTGTTGCATATGGATTTCCAGTTTTCCCAGCACCATTAGTTGAAGAGGCTATCTTTCTCCACTGCATATTTTTGGCACCTTTGTCTACTATGAGAAAATTGTATTTATTTGGGTTTGTGTTCATGTCCTCTATTCTGTACCATTGATCTACCTTTCTATTTTGGTACCAATACCATGCCGTTTTTGTTACTATTGCTTTATAATAGAGTTGAAGATCTGGTATTGCGATACCCCCTGCTTCGCTCTTTCTACTGAGGATTGCTTTAGCTATTCTGGGTTTCTTATTCTTCCAGATGAATTTCATAATTGCTTGCTCTATTTCTGTAAGGTACATCATTGGGATTTTAATTGGAATTGGATTGAATCTGTATAGCACTTTTGGTAGTATGGCCATTTTGACAATATTAATTCTTCCTATCCATGAACATGGAAGATCTTTCCATCTTCTAAGGTTTTCTTTAATTTCTTTCTTTAGTGTTCTGTAGTTCTCATCGTAGAGGTCTTTCACCTCTTTTGTGAAATTGATTCCCAAGTATTTTATTTTTTTCGATGCTATTGTGAATGGGGTAGTTTTCCTAATTTCTCTTTCTTAAGATTCATCACTTATGTATAAAAATGCATTGGATTTATGTGCATTGATCTTGTAACCTGCTACTTTACTGAATTCACTTATGAGTTCTAAGAGTTTTCTGGTGGAACTTCCAGGTTCCTCTAAATATGTAATCATGTCATCAGCAAACAGGGATAGTTTGAGTTCTTCTTTTCCAATTCGTATCCCTTTAATTTCTTGGGTTTGTCTAATTGCTCTGGCTAGAGTCTCAAGAACGATGTTGAATAGAAGTAGTGAAAGAGGGCATCCCTGCCTTGTCCAGTTTTTAGGGGGTGTGCTTTCAGTTTTTCACCATTTAGAATGACATTGGCCATGGGCTTAGCGTAGATGGCCTTCACAATGTTAAGGAATGTTCCCACTACCCCAATTTTTTCTAGTGTTTTGAGCATGAAGGGGTGCTGTATTTTATCAAATGCTTTTTCTGCATCTATTGAAATAATCATGTGATTCTTAACTGTTAGTCTGTTGATATGGTGAATGACATTTATTGATTTCCAGATTTGAACCAACCTTGCATCCCTGGGATAAAACCCACTTGATCGTGGTGCACTATCTTTTTAATATATATTTGTATGTGATTTGCTAAAATTTTGTTGAGAATTTTTGGGTCAATGTTCATTAAGGATATTGGTCTGAAATTTTCTTTCCTCGATGTGTCTCTGTCTGGTTTAGGTATCAGGGTGATATTGGCTTCATAGAATGTGTTTGGGAGTGTTCCCTCCTTTTCTATTTCATGGAATACTTTGAGAAGTATTGGAATAAGCTCTTCTTTAAAGGTTTTGTAAAACTCGGCTGAGAACCCATCTGGTCCCGGACTTTTATTTGTTGGTAGGCTTTTGATGACCTCTTCTATTTCATTGCTTGAAATTGATTTATTTAAGTTGTGTATGTCCTCCTTGTTCAGTTTAGGTAATTCATATGTCTCTAGAAACTTGTTGATGTCTTCGAGGTTTTCTGTTTTGTTGGAGTATAGATTTTCAAAATAGCTTCTAATTATGTTTTGTATTTCACTCGTGTCTGTTGTGATATTTCCTTGTTCATTCTGAATTTTAGTAATTTGAGTTTTCTCCCTCTTTCTCTCTGTTAGTGTGGCTAAGGGTTTATCAATTTTGTTTATTTTTTCAAAGAACCAACTATTTATTTTGTTAATTTTTCCGATTGTTTCTTTTGTTTCAATTTTGTTGATTTCGGCTCTGATTTTAACTATTTCCTGTCTTCTACTACTTTTGGTGTTGGTCTGCTTTTCTTTTTCTAGGGCTTTGGGCTGTAGTGTTAAGTCATTTATTTGTTGATTTCTACTTCTTTTGTTGAATGTGCCCCATGAAATAAATCTTCCTCTAAGTACTGCCTTCATAGTGTCCCAGAGATTTTGATATGATGTGTCTTTGTTCTCATTTACTTCTAAGAATATTTAAATTTCCCTCCTGATGTCTTCTGTTATCCATTCATCATATAATAGTGTATTATTTAATCTCCAAGAACTAGAGAAGTTTCTGTTTTTTATTCTGTCATTGATTTCTCATTTCAATCCATTATGACCTGATAGAGTACAAGGTAGTATCTCTATCTTCTTGTATTTGCTAACAGTAGCTTTGTGGCATAAAACATGGTCTATTTTAGAGAAGGATCCATGTGCTGCTGAGAAGAAAGTGTATTCGTTCTTTGTTGGATGGCATATTCTGTATAAGTTGGTTAAGTCTAAATTGTTGATTGTGTTATTGATATCTATGGTTTCTTTATTCAATTTTTGTTTCGACGATCTATCCAGTGGTGAGAGAGGTATGTTAAAATCGCCTAGTGTTATTGTGTTGTGGTCTATTTGATTTCTGGAATTGAGAAGGATTTGTTTGACGTACATGGATGAGCCGATGTTTGGGGCATAGATATTTATGATTGTTATGTCTTGCTGATTTATGCTTCCCTTAAGCAGTATGTAATGTCCTTCTTTATCCCTTCTGACTAGTTTTGGCTTGAAGTCCACATTATCTGAAATGAGGATGGATACTCCAGCTTTTTTGCTGTGTCTGTGTGCATGCTATGTTTTTTCCCATCCTTTCACCTTTAGTGTCTGGGTATCTCTTTCTATGAGATGAGTCTCTTGCAGCCCACATATTGTTGAATTTTTCTTTTTAATCCAATCTGCCAGTCTATGTCTTTTCATTGATGAGTTCAGGCCATTAACATTCAGGGTTATTATTGTGATATGATTTGTATTCCCAGTCATTTGACTCATTTTTGTTTTTTGACATGATTTGGTTTCTCCTTTATTTGGCTATTCCTTTAGGCTAGTTCCTCCCGTTGCTGATTTGCATCGTTGTTTTTCATCTCTTCCTCATGGAATATTTTGCTGAGAATGTTGTGTAATGCCAGCTTTCTTTTTGTAAATTCCTTTAGCTTTTGTTTATCATGGAAGGATCTTATCGTCAAATCTGAAAGTAAGTTTTGCTGGGTATAAGATTCTTGGTTGGCATCTGTTTTTTTTTAGGGCTTGGTAAATGTTGTTCCAGGCCCTTCTAGCTTTTAGGGTCTGGATTGAAAAATCTGCTGATATTCTTATTGGTTTCCCCCTGAATATAATCTGATTCTTTTCTCTCGCAGCCTTTAAAATTCTGTCTTTATTTTGTATGTTAGGTATTTTCATAATAATGTGCCTTGGTGTGGGTCTGTTGAAATTTTGTATATCTGGAGTCCTATAAGCCTTTTGTACTTGGTTTTCCATTTCATTCTTCAGATTTGGGAAATTTTCTGATATTATTTCATTGAATAGATTGTTCATTCCTTTGGTTTGTTTCTCTAAGCCTTCCTCAATCCCAATAATTCTTAAATTTGGCCTTTTCATGATATCCCATAATTCTTGTAGATTCTGTTCATGATTTCTTACCATCTTTTCTATTTGGTCAACTTTGTTTTCAAGATTAAATATTTTGTCTTCAATATCTGAGGTTCTGTCTTCCAGGTGTTCTATCCTATTGGGTATGCTTTGTATGGAGTTTTTAACTTGGTTTATTGTTTCCTTCATTTCAAGGATTTCTGTTTGGTTTTTTTTCAGTGTCTCTAACTCTTTATTGAAATGATCTCTTGTTTCCCGTAATTGTTCTTTTAACTGTTGATTGGTGCGATCATTTATTGCCTGTATTTGCTCTTTCATCTCCTCCTTCAATGCCTGCATTTGCTCTTTTATCTCCTCGTTTGCTTCCCTGATTGTTTTAATTATGTACATTCTGAACTCCCTTTCTTACATTTCTTCTGCTGTGCTGTCATTGGGTTTTATTGATATAGTATCTAGGTTTGTTTGGGACATTTTCTTCCCTTGTTTTCTCATATTGGTCAGATGTCAGTGGGACTCTGTGATATTGCAGATTTCCTCTATTGGCTTATAGTGTCGCTGTAGATTTCCAGTGTATCACCTCCCAGCCTTCAGTAGCCTGAAGTCTTGGAGTAACTTGATAATGCAGTGCTTCCGAAGAACGCTGCCCCTAGCCCACTACTGTTTCCAGGGAGAGAGACCTGGAGAGGTCTCTGGCTGCCCTACCCTGGTCCCAGAGGCTGCTTGCGGGTCGGAGGTCTCCGCTGGCTTGGGGACTTGTGGCTGGCTCTGTGTACAAAGGCTCTCACTGGGCGGTCTGCTCCGAGAAGCTAGCCTAGAAAGGTGCTTCCCTCTGGAGGGAGCCTATATGTCTTCTTCTGTAAAGTGTCTGTCCAGTTCCTCAGCCCATTTATTGATTGGGTCATTTGTATTTTTGGTGTCAAGTTTTTAAGTTCTTATAAATTTTGGAGATTAGCGTGCTAGCAAAATAGAAAATATCGAAGACATTGACAAAGTTTTAGAGACAGATGATCCTCTCAAACTGAATCGGGAAGACATATACAATTTAAACAAATCAATTTCAAGCACCAAAATAGAAGAAGCCATCAAAAACCAACCAACCAAGAAAAGTCCAGGACCAGACAGATTCTTGGCCAAATTCATAAGACCTTTAAAGAAGAACTAATACCAATACTCCTCAAAGTATTCCAGGAAATGGAAAAGGAGGGAACCCTTCCAAAGTCATTCTATGAAGCTAGTATCACTCTGATACCAAAAGCAGACAAAGATGCATCAAGGAAAGAAAACTTTAGACCAATATCCCTGATGAACATAGAGGCAAAAATCCTTCACAAAATCCTGGCAAACTGCATACAAGAACATATTAAAAAGATAGTGCACCATGATCAAGTGGGTTTTATACCAGGGATGCAAGGTTTGTTCAACATCCCAGAAATCAATAAACGTAATTCGTCACATCAATAGACTTAAAGTTAAGAACCATATGATTATTTCAGTAGATGCTGAGAAAGTGTTTGATAAAATACAGCACCCCTTCGTGCTTAAAACACTAGGAAAAAAATAGGAATAGTATGAACGTATCTCAACTTCGTGAAAGCGATCCATGCTAAACCCACAGCCAACATCATTCTAAAAGGAGAAAAACTGAAAGCATTTCCTCTAAAAAGTGGAACAAGACAGGGATGCCCTCTTTCACCACTTCTATTCAACATTGTCCTTGAAATACAAGCCAGAGCAATTAGACAGACCAAAGATATTAAAGGGATACGAATAGGAAAAGAACTCAAACTGTCACTATTTGCCAATGACATGATTCTATATTTAGAGGATTCAAAAAGCTGCCCTAGAAAACTTCTAGAACTAATATTTTTTATTTATAACATTTTATTATGAAAATTTTCAAATACATAGAAAACTTGTCAGGATTTTCAGTGAACCCCAACATACCAGCACCTAGATTCAATCAGTAACATTTTATTATACTTGCTTTATTACATTTATATCCATTCACTAATTTTATTGTTTGTGATATATTACAAAGTAAATTGAAGACTGTAGTATACTTTCTCTACATACTTCAGATACATATTATTAACCAGAGTTCAATATTTGTTAACATTTTTTGATGTAAAGTTTACATTAAACTATACATCTTAAAAATACATGAGTTTGACTGGGGTTGTATCTCAGTGGTAGAGCACTTGCCTAGCATGTGTGAGGCCCTGGGTTCGATTCTCAGCACCACATATAAATAAATGAATAAAATAAAGGCCCATCAACATCTAAAAAAAAAATTTTTTTTTTGGGTGCTGGGGACCGAACCCAGGGCCTTGTGCTTACAAGGCAAGCACTCTACTGACTGAGCTATCTCCCCAGCCCCTAAAAAAATATTTTTGAAAAATACATGAGTTCACTGAAATTTTGCAAACCAATACAAATGTATCAAGATGTAGAACACAGAAAGTTTTCTGATTTTACTTTCCAGTGAATCCCTCCCCCAAGCCACTGATGCAATCCCTGTTTGAATTTTTTCCTCAATAATTTTGATATTCTAGTATCATGTAAATGAATTCATGCAATGATTGCTCTTGCGTAAGATTCTTACTCTGTGTAGTATTTGTGGGTTTATCCATGCTGTCTCATGTATCAGTAACTTGTTCTTTTGTGTTGCTGGTTTCATTGCTTACTACAGTTTTTCTGTTCTTCTACTGATGGACACTGGGATCATCAGTTTATAGTTTTGGCTATTTGAAGAAAGTGGCAGTGAACATTCTTTCACAAGTCTTTTTTAGACATATTTTCATTTATGTTGAATAAATAGCTGCTTGTAGAACTGTTTCTACAACTTCTAGAAGAAACTGCCAAAACTTTCCCCAGTATATTTGTGTCATTTACCTTCCCATTGACAGTATTGCTCCAGGTGTTCCATCCCTCACCCACATTTGATGGTGTTCGTCTCTGTATCCATTTGGTCAATGTGTAGTGGTATATCCTTGTGGCTTTAATTTGCATTTACTCGATCATACATGTTGTTGAGCACTTTTTCATGTGCTCATTGGCTATATGTACATACATGTTTTTTGACTCCTAAGTCCTTTGCCCATCTTTAATTGGGCGATTTATCTTTTTGTCATCATGTTGTCACAGTTATTTCCATATCCTAGATACCAGTCAATGTCACATATGTTTGCCAATGTTTCCTCCAATTCTGTGTCTTGCTTCTTTATTTTCTTAAAAGTACCTCTTGATGAGTAGAAACTTTTAATTTGATACACTCTAATTTATCATTTTTTCTTTCCCTATATGATTATTATCTTCTGTGACCTAGGAACATATTTTCCTTTGCTTTCTTCTAAAAGGATTACTGTTAGTTTTATGTCAGGTCTTCTTTTTCTATTTTATTTTCATTTATACTAATTTTTGAGACTAGAATTTATAAACAATGTAAAATAAAATCCAGTTAAATTATTTTTATATATGAACAAATAAGTGAAATTTAATCAGGTTCTGAGAATCCTATTAGAATATTTTCCCTGTCAAAGTATGTACAAACATGGAATTATTGAAAAATCAGACCATCTTCCATAGTTAAGGTTTGTTTTCAAGCATATAGTTTAAGAATAATAAAGGTTCCTGTAATAAAAGAGCAACCTTGACTCAAAGAGGTGTTTTAACATGCATTGATTCAGGAAGAGGGGAATGCACTGTTCTGTGCATTTCTGTGTAGTGGTGAATGGTGGGCAAGAGCAGCAGCACCCACATCCTATGTGTATTTCCTTCCACAGGGTACCCAGGAAGAAAGTGAGAGCAGAAACCACATCCTCCTTGGTTACTTTACTCTTCATGTTCCCAGTTGACCTCACACTTGTTCTCCTAAATCTACATCTTCGATTCTGATAGAAGTTGACCGTGGCTGCACTCCTTCAGGCAAAGATTGTCACTTGTGTTCGTTCCTTCAGGAGGTTTGATCCCCAGCTGCTACATCAGTAAAGAAGCCTGCCACGCTGACGAATGAGCAGGCCATGTGATATTCTGTCCAATGGAAGGCAGTGGCTCATTTAAACTTTCACATAACATTTGCTCTGAAAATGGATTTTCTGAAACTTTCCACTTAAATAACTGTGGATTAACTTTCAGTGAGGCCAGCATAGTGGAAGCTAAGCAGAGCGTGTAAGCCCAGACTGTTGGGCTGCCGCACACTGTCACAGTTCTGCCTTAATTCACTGCATATTGCTTCCTTTGAAATTTGCAACCAGATTTTAAATTATTCACCTTTTAACGTCTGGAAATACTGAAAGCATTTGGCCATTTGTTCATCTTGTTTGAATAGTACATCCAGGTGGGGTAAGAATATATTTGCCCAAGCAAAGAATACAGCTCTAAAAGATTAGACTGGTAAGTTCGAAATGTTCTGTTATAGCTTAGACGAGGCATAGAATGTTAGTGATCATATTTTTATGCCATCCTACTAGTGATAGCATTCCATGTTGTGATGTCTCCCCCAAAAGATTTTTTTATGAACTTAAAAAAGTTTCTAATATAAAGGTTCTATTATTGCCAAATGCTAGTTTGAAAGGACCAAATAGGATTTTGAAGATTACCCATCTTTGACAATGCCTTAAATTTTTATCTCCTTATCCATTCCTCATTGCTTTCTTTCTCAAGACATTATGGTTTATTGTGTCTCCACTAGGTACCTTGCATGTGATTTACACAGTGAATGGCCCTGCTTTTGGAGCAAGTTAATGATATAATATCCCCATTTATATTCAGAGCAGTCAACACTTTCTAGCTCTCAGAATAATAAAAGCACCTGCATTTAATATACATGGAAGAATGGGAAGGAAAATAGCAGATAAGGCACAATCAGGTAAGTGTAATCAGATAAAATATCACAATATTATAGTAGATCAGCATCTGGTAATGACTTGAATTTTGAAAGACTGACAAACAGCGTGGCCTAAAGCAGCCAGGCGTACCTCATTCAGAGCAACTCTTCCCAGAGCTGATTGCTCCTCTCGTGTGTTTTCTGGCAGATTAAGCAGGTAGAGTTTCTTCTTTTAACTCTTCTAGAACTATACTGTGCCTTTGGAAAAACACTGGCAGTGTTCCTTTTGAGCTCAGCTTGGAAACAAAAACAAATGACTTGTCTAAAAGTAAAAGCTTGTACTCACTGCAGTTATCTCAAATTGATCCAAATCAATTTTATTAAAAAGCAAATTTTGCAGTACTAGGCAAAGCTTTCATTATATCTCTGTATTTGCCTGTATGGCATGGCCATTTTATTCTTATTTTTTTTAATAGCAGGGGAAAACTGTGAGGTTATTGGAAACTGGTTGCCCTCTGAGAGTAGATTCACTTTTGACCATTGGCAGCTGGTAAACCTAGCTGTGTATTTCAGCCTTGCATGAGTCCTAATGTACAAGAACCATATGAAGCCAAGTAGAAAGCTTCAAATTTGCCGAAGTAAGAACTGAACAAACCCAGTTTGTAGATGAAATTTAGCAGTTTTCTTTCTTTTAAGTTACTCTTTGTTGGAGGCCAGTGACCTCCTCATTTAACTCATTTCAGCTTACCAAGTGCTCTGGGGAAATGTGAAGTGCAAGTTGCAAGATGCGAGGCAGGCCCAGGTGCAGAAGGACTGTAGTACACATACAGCCAGCTGACAGTCTGCCCTAGTGTTGGCATCCTCAACCACAGGAGGGCCCAACTCCTTCATGGAGGGATCAGGAAGCACCTGATCATATCTGCTGCAAATGAAGCAGGATGTTTTGTGCAGAAAATTGAACTGACAGCTCTGTCTACTGAGAAGGCCTCTGTTCACTCTCTTGTTCCTCAAATTGTATGCTGTTTTTTTTGTTTGTTTGTTTGGTTTGGTTTTACTTGTTCTAAGGGTGGCCACCCTGGCCATTGGCCAACCAGTGTTAAATTAAACTTTCACAAATATGAGTATGAATCAGATGAAATAACTGTCCATTGCATTTAGAAACACTCTGATTTGTGGAAATGACTCTTCTTAAAATACCCTTTTCTCTCCATTTGCCTTTGCTTAGATTGCCATAACGAAACATTATAGGCTAGGTGACTTAAACAACAGAAATTTATTTTCTTACAGTTCTGGAGGCTGAAATCTGAGATTGAGGTGACAGCATGTTTGTGTTCTGCTGACAGCCTTCTTCTCACTGTGTGCTCACATGACTTTCTCTTTGTGTGTGTAAGTGCGGAAACAGAGCAAACCAGCACTTTGGTGTCTCTTATAATTGTATTAACCCTGTCATGAGGTTCCCACCACATTCACCTTATCTAAATCTAATAATTTCCAAAGGCCCCATCTCCAAATACCACATTAGCAGTTAGGACTTCACCAAGTGAATTTGTGTGTGTGTGTGTAGTGGGGGGTATACACAATTCAGTCCATAGTATCACCTAATATTTTTGTTGTTGTTGTTTTTAGCATTGCAAAGTTAATAAGGTCGAGACAAAGTCTTCAAACAAGTTGACAAGACAGTCTTGGCAACTGAGCCAGATCTTGTCTCAAAAAAAAAAAGTATTGACATGAAGAGTATTAGAGTGTTAGTAGTTCAGTCCTGTGTTAGACAGCTTTAAGTCGCTATGACCAATATGCCAAACAAGAACAACTTAGGAAAGGAAAAAATTATTTTGGTTCATGGAGGTTCAGTACATGGTCAGCAGCTCCATACCTCTGGGCATGAGGTGAGGCAGAAGATCATGGTGGAAGGGTGAGACTGAGGAAAACTACTCAGTTCAGAAAGCAGAGAAAGCTTCAATCAAGGAGCCAAGGGCACGTCCCCAGTGACTTACTTCCTCCAGCCATGCCTACCTACAGTTAACTACCCACTGATCCATTCAAATTATTAATCCATCAAAATGGATTAATCCACTAATTAAATTACAGCTCTCATAATTTGATCATTTTACCTCAAACATTCCTGCATTATTTCACACATGAACTTTCCTGGGGACACCTCATATGCAAACTATAACAGGTCCATAATAGAGCAAATATTAGTTGATTTGAGAGTCTTGATAGCCACGTTCTTTGTCCTTTTTCGCCTGTCCCGGCACCTGCACTCATGCACCCCTGCTGCACCTACTTTAGGTTTATAGAGAAAGGGGTCAATCACAGAAAGTGTCTGTGGCAGAAATTAAATGGAAAAATAACAACTTTCAGGATGCTTTGGGGTCAGCCGTCTCTTGTATTTTCTACTATGTTTTCTACCATTGCAGTAACATGGACTAATCACTGATTTCAGAATGATAGATTAACCTACAAGGAGCAAATTCATTACCTAGGAAATTTTCAGTAATATATTCAATACCAAGGTTGGGAAAGAACTGATTTTCAGAAGATTTCTAATAACAGAAGTAGAAAACACAAGGAATTTGTGGAGAATCGTGGGTTAATTACAACACTCTGTTTCCCAGGCATCCATTTTATATAATGTTTGCTTTGGGAAGACGGACTGAGATTTACATTTTACAATTGAAATCCTGAGCTTCTTCAAGGTCATGAGATGAGATCGAGATTATCAATTTAAGCATGAATTGCACAATATCGAAAGTTGAAAATGCTTCCCCCAACAGCTTTTTGTTTTATTTTGCATTTTCCTTGTAGCCTATAAGGAAAAATTAAAGAAGCCTGTTATTATTATAACTTGTCATTTTGTGAATCTGGGCTATGAAGAGCATGCTGGCCCTGTTATAAAGGAGATGTATCACTCTGATTTATGATAGGCAGCTTAGATAAAGCGTGATCCAAAGTACCTCGACTTCCAAATTGAAAACATTTCTGTTTCTATTTGTTAGCCACAATAAGAAGTATTTCATAAGCCGGGTGAGGGTGGTGTACACCTGTAATCGCAGCAGCTCGGGGGCTGAGACAGGAGGATAGAGAATTCAAAGCCAGCCTCAGCAAGGGCGAGGCGCTATGCAACTCAGTGAGACCCTGTGTCTAAATAATGTACAAAATCGGGCTGGGAATGTGGCTTAGTGGTTGAGTGGCCCTGAGGTTCATCCTGATACTCTCAACCGCCCCCCCAAAAAGTATCTCATAACAGTGATGGTGACGATGCAGTCAGCCAGTTTTTTTTCTGGTTCTGCCTGCCTTCCTCACCCTTTTCATCAGAGCCCTCTTTCTTTCAGGACACCGTCAGGAGTGACAGAACTCTCTGAAGTGTGGCCTGAGCTCTATTCATCCTGAGTATTTAGTTATAGATGTGCTGTCTGTAGATGGGTGTGAAGCATAGACCTTTCTAACTGAAGGCTGTGGGTGTATACATGTCGCCACCCTCATCCTATTTTGGATGTAAGAGGTGCTGGTCTCTTAGAAATGTTAGTGGAAAATAAACGGAGGAACAATGAAGGACTTGGGGAGACCTATGGATGTGAGGACTGTCACCCTTAAAGACAGAAAAGACATCATCACCTGAAAGAATTTGTGATTATTTTCCAAGGCAGCAATGTTCTTTTCCTCTATAAACAATTTTTGTTGAAGATTTTAGGTGACCAAAATATCAACAATAAACCACAAACAAAAATAAAAACGAAACTTCTTAGTTACCTTTTCAATTATATTTGAGTCCTTTAGTCTCACCAAAGGAAATACCCACATCTGCCTTTGTTGAATGCACACTCCAAAATAAACTTGGTACATGTCAAGGTTCTGAAATTAGAAAAAAATTCAATCTTCTGGTGCACCAGTTCTTGCTGACTGTTCATTGGGAGTCATTTCACTTTTTGCTTCAGCTTTCCTCATTTTAAAAGTAGGAGTTTCCCATGCCAGACTACATGTCTTGATTTTTGGCTTTGAAAGGTAGTCCAGTTCTCTCTCTGTAACAACTGAACCAGGGTTTTCTAATGTGCTTTACCACTAGAAAGTTCCTAACTTCCAAAAAGCCTGGAGTGAGGCTGCTGGTGTCAAAGCTCACTCATGGAGCCAGGGGGAAGCCCTTCTGAAATCTGCAGATTTAGATGTTGCCTGCACATGGCAGGTGGTCCTCCAGCCTGGAGACCAGTGGCTGGGAAGTTAGCCTTGGGCCTGGCTAACTCTAGGACAAAACAACGATTAAAAATTAATTAAAAAAATAAAATGAGCATATTATTTTATGCCAGTTTTAATACTTCACTCACTTCTTGTGCTAATTCTAGACATTAGAAAATTTTGTCATGAATGTGATGGCACACAAATTGTTCAATCCTTCTATAAAAACATTATAAAAATACATATATAAGTAGATTCTAAGGAGCTTTGTTGGAGATGAGAAATTATTAAGTATCAAAAATGATTGTGGAGAAAACCATCTTAAAAAAAATAGTAACTTTGCTGAATAATGAGTGGTTACAATTAACATATTCTACAAATCTATCAGTACTATGGCTCCACATGTCCTTGTTCCTCTCCAAAATTAATAATGACAGACACCAAGACCCTATTAATATTTTAATAGTCCTAATAGGCATGGGCAAGCATGTAGCAGAGAAGAATGTCAATCAGTGGCCAGGGCTGTTGAGCCATCTCAGGAGACTGCCAGGTGGGTGAGCTAAGTCCTCATAATTCTTTCTTCATTCTTCCTGGGTGCATTCTCCTACCATTGCCCAGTTTCAGCAACTGATCTAATCTTGAGCAGAAGGGTGATGTGCTTATAACAGTGAAAACTCACAAGAATGTTTGGAATTCTTTATGCCTACTATGCATTTTAAGAAATACTAATGTTCATGTCAGTATGTATCCTTAAATGCTGTCATCTGGGAAATAATTACTTTTATAAAGAATATCTACTTGGGAGTTAGAAGAAATAGATTTTCTCTAATTTTAGCATAAGGAGTCTCCTTGCTCTAATAATTTCCAAATTCATCCTCACTACAAATAATGTAATATGTACAGACTACTATGAATGCTGGAAAGAATAAATAAAACTCAATAAAAGGAGGAAAGCAAACAGTGACCAACACATATAAAGTACTTAGGGTACTACCTAGCCCAAAGTATGTCCTTCACAATGTTAGCTTCCTATTCTTTTTGCTTCTGAGAGGCCCATTTCCACAGGGAATGATGCTTGACCTTCCTGTGTTACACACATCTATTTTGCAGCTCTCAAAATTTTCCTGAGTGGAGTTTGGAGTCAAAGATGTATTAATAATTCCATCTTGCAAGAATACACCCATATAATTTGTTGCCAATACAGGTTGTTCTTCAGAGGAGGAAGGTCCCAGCTGGGGGATGGTTTTGAAGGACCATTTGTTGGAGACCACACAGGACCAGAGATCAAGTACAGAGACTGAATTTCAAATCTAAATACCATGATTGATCTCTAGAACATGACTGGGGGACAGGTGGAGAGTAAAGCAGTAGAAAAGACATATGATTCCAGAAAAAAAGAGGGAAAAGGGAATTTTTGCCAAGAAGCCAGAATCAATATGCCCCTCCCATAATCAATACCCTTGTTTTAGTTAGTTTTTTTGCTGCTGTGACTAAAGGATCTGAACACAACAATTGTAGGGAGGGAAAAGTTTGTTTGGGGGCTCACGGTTTCAGAGGTCTTAGTCCATAGACAGCCGGCTCCATCCTGGGACTTAAAGTGAGGCTGAACATCATGGTGGAATAATATGGCAGAGGGAACCAGCTTACATGATGATCACAAAGCAGAGAGAGTTCTGTACTTGCCAGGTACAAATGTAAACCTAAGGCCACAGTCCAATTCCCACCTCCTCTAGCCATACCCTACCACTTCAGTTTACACTCAATTAGTCCATATTAGGGGATTAAATCACTGATTGGGTTAAGACTCTCACAGCCCAGTCATTTCTCCTTTGAACTTCTTGCACTGTCTGACACATGAGATTTTTAAAATTTTGATTAATTTTTTTTATTTGTTCTAATTGGCACATGTGAGCTTTTGGGGGACACCACATTTACAAACTATAAAATCCCCCAAACAGGTTTGATAACAACTTCTGGAATCTGCATGAGACCATACTTCATTCTGTTCTTAGAGACTTCTGACACTTGACCAGTGGTGACTCATTTTTAATCACCTTATTGTAGTTAGGGCTCACAGGACAAGAAATAAATTTCTATGTTTTAAAAAAAATATTTCCTTGAAGAGGTTGATTTTTGCTTTCCTTTTCACTCTGCTGCCAGGTTGCCTGACTAGGATTTTTTCTCTCCACTGCCTACCCAGCACCTACTATATGTATACTATATACTATATATACATATGCTATATTTTCTAGTATTCTCACAGTTTCGGTCCTCACCAGATTTCACTCAGCTATTTTGCCAGGCACATATGATTGGAACTGGCCACCTTCTCGTTCCTGCCTGTCAATCCCCTATTCTTTCTCAGGGCCTTCTCTAGCATCAACTCTCAGTGAAGTTTTCTCTTCCTTCTCAGGTCCATTGAGTTCTATTCTTTTTAATTCTATGGCACATATGAACAAAGTGCATGCACAGAGTTATATACTGATTTATAGGCGTGCTTGTCTCTTCAGTGTTCTGCATAGGCTCCTTGATGACAAGGTCTACACCATTTGTTATGTGCCTGACACATAGTGGGTGCTGATGGAACGCATGCTGAACAAAGTCGACACATTCTCTTTCGTTATGTGCAACAGAATAAACCTGCCATCAGTAGGGAGCTTGCACATGAAAGAAGTTAATGTAAAGAATAAAATGTTTACCTTTTATTGTATGCTTAAGACATGTATTTATGGAAAGCTACATATATTCAATAAATATAGGTAAAAATAATTGGTTAGGTGATGGTAATGGAGCAGCATTGTAGTGTGGGGTAAGGAGATAGGGCAAGAGCCACTGCTCACAGGTCATAAGTCTGAGATCTAGGCTTAGCTTTGCCATAGAACCTTGCCACCACAGTTCCTCTTTCTTGACCTAATTTTTTCTTTCTTGTGGAATAGAAGACAGAAGGAAATAGTCTTATATGTATTTCAGATTATTCAAGTCCCAAATTATCATCTATTATAATGGTGCCAGTTAAGGAATGCCAAGCACGGCCACAAAGTCTTATCTCTTTAGTTCCACACAAAGGTGCATGAACATTTCTTGTGTCCTATTCAGATCTGGAGTCTTCTAGGCACTTTTTTTTTAGTTTCTTCCTTTCATACTCATTGCCCATTTCCTCTAGGCCTGGGTGTTTTTGCCTTGAAGCTACAGAGCAGTTTGAACTTGGTGCAATATTACATGGTCTCCAGTTCTTCCTTCAGGGTGGCCTTATTCACCTCTCCACTATCCCCTTTGCTCATTGCTCCTCACACAAGTCTTGGCTCCTCTCCAGCAGACTCACTCCAACTAGCCCAGGCAAGATTTTTAAGGTCTTTTATGCATTTTGCTCTTTCTTATTTTCTGTCCAAAACTGTGTGGCAGAGGACTCTGAGCCCACTTCACACATCAGCTCACCTCCCTTTTTTTCAATATTCTCAGAACTCACTTTCAATATGATATAGCACTAAGTACTGTTTGCTGAATGTTTACTGTGTGCTCCTGTATTGTCATGGTACTTAACTCACATGCTTGATTGCTTATATCACTAACCTTTCCATTGTGTCTGAGGTGAATATAATAGTTTGGAGATGAGGATATATTCTCAGGTTGTGTGAATAACTTGCCAGGATCTGACTCCAAAGACAATGCAGTTTTCCACCAAATCATACCATGTCCAGCATAGTAGGTCTTCTTCAGTTCTTTGTTTTGTTGATATCCCAGTTTTTTATTTGTGTCAGAAACTATTAGATCACCAATAAGAAAAGACTCAACACACAGCAATTTGTGTTGTGTTTTTTTCTTATGCTCTTCCACTCTTTGTTTAGAATCACACATAAAGAGTATGACCATAATGTGGAATTAGATTTTATCTATTAATACTAATTCTTCAAGTATTTTCTTTGTTATTCTCTTTCATGTTGTCATTTTAATGCTGTATAATTTCCATCAGATTGTTTTATCATAGTTTCTTAAAAAGTTTACTACTATGGAACATTTAGATTATTTCCATTTTATACTGAGGTAAATTATAATAATGATTTTTATGTACTTTTTAAAGATAATGTAGTACACTGACTTTTAAGAAACTTTTATTTTAAAATACTAACATATTCATAGGAGAGTGGAAGAGAACTACTTGGCACATATCACGCAGTTTTCAACAATGATAATCAACATTTTGTCCATCCTGTTTTTTCTAATCCCCTTTTATTCAAGGTATTAAAGAAAATTTCAAGTATCTTGCTATTTCACTTGTAAATAACTTCTGGATAGACTTGTATGGGTAAGGACTCTTGGATAAGGTTATCTAATATTCCATTTAAGATTTGTTTAAATTTACCTGATGACCACAGAGTCACTTTTCATATTTGGTTTGTGCAAATTAGGATCCAAGTATAGCCTACACGTTGCAATTGATTGTTACATCTTTAAAGTTCATTCATCCTAAAGGGTATATACCCCCCACACCACATATTTTCTTATGCCATAACTTTGTTGCATAAAACCAGGTCATAAGTTCTGTACAGTGTCCCAAAATGCTGTTGTTGGTTGTCCTTTTTAAGGTATCATTTAACTTGTTTATCTATCTACTCTATTTGTTTTGACTGTAGTTAGAAATAAAAGACTTAATGATACTACAGCTCATTTTTTAAGGAATAATACTTGGTAAGTATGGTATCTTTTAATTTGGGATCAAAGTTAGCATTCTTCTAAGAACATTTTACCTGATCAAAAATTTTTTTCCTGTTCTTTTAGAAAGCCTCTTATATTGTCAGCCTCTTCAAACTTAAAGCCCATTTGTGTTGAGGCATGTGACTGGATCCCTGTTGATACCAGCTTCTGTTCTAGTTAACCAGTTTCCTTTTAACTTCTTCAAACTTGGCAGAAAACTGAGAATTGTCTGAAATACTTTTGAAAGCTATTGGAAATCCAAGAAAAATTGGGATTTGAAAGAGGGATAATTGAGAATTGAGGAAGGATGCCTCAACTTTAGATATAGAATATACTGGTTCACAGGTTGAGGCAGGACCATTGTCTTGCTGCTTGTGCAGGTCAGGGAAGGGCTGAGACAACACACCTGGTTTTTGCTTTTAAACTCTTTGCCTTTAGGTTAGTTTAAATGAAGTTTCTCTTTTTAGAATGGAAATATGGAAGGCCATCATATAACAGTGAGCTCTGTGTCTGCCTCCCTGGTAGTGATATCCTGGGCACAATAAGAAAGCCATGGCTGGAGTGTCAGGATGTGGTGTTCCTATCTCCTTATAACACATTCCACCTTGTATTTCATGTGGTGTTTGAGGTATCTCTTCAAGGCCACATAATAAGAAGTGTCCCACCAAACAAAGCAAAGGAATATCCATGATGTGAGACTCCCAGAATTGTCCAAAAATGAAGAAAGAGTAATTCTTTTCTTTTCTCTATGGATCCTGGAAACTAAAAACCACGTATGGTTTTCCCTTTAGGTCATTGTGCAAAGTCAGATCTTATGAATCCTGGTTTTCCTGACCATTCAAACCCACTACATCCTCACATTGTTGGTAAAATCTTCACATCACTGGACAAGAAGCTGTAAGGTACCACCACAACCTTCTCCACCAACCTTACAACTGGAAATACTAGATTGAGGTGCCATTATATTTTTCAGATATATGCCAGAGGCAGTTCTGAGAATGTGTTAATAGGATGGAGATGGCTCAAGACAAGAGCTTCAGAGAGAGGAGCGCTATGAAGTGCTTTATTTAAGAGAGTGGCCTCTTTTTGGGGACTAAATTCAGGTATCTGACTTTGTCCCTTTTATCTTATTGGACAGGCTATGTAATAGAGGCTTTGAATTTTGACTTTGAGCTGTAGGAACACAGAGACTTTCCTCATTCTTTTAACTTCTGGTTGTTCATTTTATTCATTACTATTGTATGGTATAGGCAACATCACTGGAAGGTCAGTCACAGAAACTGATAATCTGAGAATGGAGAAAAAGTCTGAACATAGTAACACTGTTTACTTCTATGTCCTTATTTTAAATTACTTTTATTTAATTAATCTTTGCCCAATTTAAGATAGAATGTTAACTTTTTTTTTTTTTTTGTTAAGAAATGACTTTGTCATGTGTGAGCTGTTACTAAGAATCTTTGTTACTCTTCTATTTTCCTGATTGTCCCCAGGTATGCTTCTTTGAGCAAAGGAAGCAATTCTTTCTCTTTTCTTTAGAATATTTATAAGTTTTTAAATTGACACTCTGATAAGCCATATTCTATTTACAACATTCCTTCTTTGGTCTTATGGTCCTGACTGCTCCTTTGATTATTCCATAGTGTATGTGTAGTGGGTATAGGATTAATGTATGTTCAATGGAGTATTGGCCAACTATAGTAAATGAGAGGCTAGAACAGCATCTCAGTTCTTTTTGTTTTGAGCAAAAAGGAAAAAAAAAAGTGAAATTGAAAGGAAGATAAAGCTTTAGTTTATACAAAGAATTCTTGTTCAGTAATTCTTAGGGGCTGAAAAACAGATTAGAGAGTGGAGTGTTTATTAGGCAAGCTTTGACTCTTCAATACTTTTACCTTGTACATGGTGGAACTGAAGCGCCTGAGTTTTTTCTAGATCAAATGGACACTTATTTAGTAAATCTACTTGAAGTTTCTCCCCCAATCTCCATATTTGTTAAATTTAGTCAACATTGAGTAGGACTGACAAATGTTTACCTTAGGAAAGATAAAACTAATTTTCATTTGAATTTTTTAAGCTTTCTATCAAGGAATATTTCTCATTTTGTAATAAATCTTAGTTTGAGCTTCAACATTGTCATTTAATAATATTATGGGGTAAATACTAGAACCTCAAAACGTTAAGGCCCTATTATATGATATAAGACTATGAATCCTTTTTCTGTCCATTCTAAAATGCAAGGTGAGTAGTGCTAGGTTGTTTTTCCTGAGTTTTTATAACATCAAATATATACACTTACCAATACAGGGAGGAAAAAATTATTTAAATGCCAATGAAGAAGTTTGGTGACTCTTTCAAAGGTGAGTCATGAACCTTTTGCCCCTCAAATTCTCTCGATAGAAAATATGTATAAGTTGAGAATCTGCCTCTTATTTGAGATCTGGTATGATGTTGCTCTTGTAGGTGATCCAGATTTTGTATTTTCATTTCAGTGAAGAATCTTCCATGTGTTGAATTATCCTTTCTTGGCACTCTACCTTTGGAGAGAAGCTTTGTATAGTCCAGAGGCACAGTTCTCTCTTTGTCTTATCATGTTAAATTGCTGTGTCCAGTCCTTCCCTGTGAATACACAATTTGTAAGTAGGCAGTTTGTATGGGCTCCCTAGCAGGGTTCAGTCCATATTCAATTCTTTCTATTCCATAGGCAGTTCTGGCTTTTAAGAAAATAAGGGAATAAATTTCTATGAATACACAGATGAAGTTAAAATATAAAAGTTTGACTATCAGATATGAATCAAATGTGCTGTACAGACTAATCCATTATTCAAGTTTATCTGGAACTGCATGAATTAATCTTAATCATGTCTATTCTTTTAAAAATATCAACAGTTAAAAATTACATATCTTATTATTAAAAATGGTTTTGGAACTGAGACATAATCTCCTAAATGAAGGAATAAAAATAAGAGCAGGATGAGCCAGCAACCATTTTTCTTCCTAAAAACTTAAAATAAATGGAGATCAAGGAATGTTAGACATTGTTAAATAAATCAGGGATCTTGTGACATTTCTAATATTTTATTAACAAAATTTTGATTTGATTTATCTATTTAAAATAACTAGCAAGGTATTCTCTAAGTGCTAAAACATAAATTACAATTGCAAAAGCTTGATTTATGTTAATGGTGGATAATGCATAGGACATGGCAAGTGATCACAGGTTCTGCAATATTCCCTGAATAGAGTCAGAAAAGTACCAAAAAAGTGCTGCCTTAGGCTCCAATTGTTGATATATAGATGATGGCTGTCTTCTAAGAAATGATATAATCTTGATGATGTGAACTTTCACTTCCATTTCAGACATCTCCAGATTTTAGTGAAATGTGCTCGACAGTTCTGAGTGCTGCCCTGTCTCCATGATGGATCAGAAACATGTAGATCTCTACAAGGATAGCATAGGAGTTAAAAAAAAAAAAAAAAAAAGTCTGACTACTTAGGTAATATTTGGTCTTTCTGATCTTTTGCAGTAGTATTTACATTTTTTTACTTCTCAACACACCTTCATTTTCCCCCACCTCTTAGTCCTTGAATGATACCTGCTGAACTGTCAATTCCTAATTCTGTGTCAAACTGAAATATGCCTTCTCTAGTCTACCTGGGTTGCTCAATATTTTGAGAGAAATCATATGGTCCTGCAACCACTCCACATTTTTATTTTCCAACCTCAGGTATATTTGTTCCATCTGCATCATTCAACCATCTTCCTGGACTATACATGACTGTCCCCTTCTGATCCTATACGTCTCACCTTAAATGTGACTCCCTCAGCGAATCCTTCCCTGAATCTCCTTTTCACACAGTACCCTGTTTATTTCATGATACTTTATACTCTGTAATTCTATTTTGGTGTTCACTTAACTTGTATGTCGCCACAACTATTTTCTTGTGCCCAGGGACAGAATCTATTTTTTAATTGCAGTAGTAGTGTACTTACTGGCATGCAATGAGCACTCAGGAAAAAAAAATCATTAGATAAATGAGTAAATTGTACAATTGCATTTGAAAAAAAATTTTTTTTAAGTACTGCTTTTTACAGTACTGCTTTTAAATGAACATAGTCATAAGCCCAAGAAATATCCTTACAGCTGTTAGGTTGCATTCCCTTTCATATAAACTCCTTGTGCGTGGTTAAATGAACAGACCCTTGTGTTCTGAATTGGGAACTCACAGCAGTTGCCCAGATTTTGTAATAGCAGCTCTCAGCCTCCCTTTGTCTGCAGGTGCACACAGGCTGGTGCTCTGTTAACATGTGCCATCTGAACACACCCAGGGTGGTTTGTGATTCCCAGAGCCCTGACTGAGCCTCTACTTTCTTCCCCACTCCAGAAATCACATTGTGATGTGGGAATGAGTGAGTGAGTGTAAGGCTTTACAGAGATTGCCTTGAATCTATTCTAGTTCGTATTAAAAGGCAAAAGATGAACCAATTATAAAATTTAGGTCTTTTTTTTAGTAGTTATAAATCACCTGCTGTATACTTCACAACCCGTCAGTTCACATCAGTGTTTCATGACACATAATTTTTGAATTGGTGTTTTAGAAGTTGGCCTCAAACCTCTGGGGAGAATTTTGTTATTTCTGTAAATTTGGGGAAGAAGAAAATGCATATAGTTAAGAGCACAAAGTGACAACCCTATAGGAGAGGAACTGTGAAAATAGCCTATACTGGTACTTGATAGGTGTTGCCTTGGAAGCCCTCTCAATAATTAACACAAAATGCTTATTAAATAAGCTAAGCCATATAAAATGCAAATATTAGACAACTTTGGTCTAAAAATGCAATTTTATATAGCTCAAACCAATACATTTTTGAATATTTTCTATTGTTCATTTAAAATACACTTGTAAGCTCTTGCAAAAAGGAGAAAAGTAACATAACAATGAATCTTTTGGTGTCTCTTTTAATGTCTTCTTTGCAAAGTAAGCCATCCATCATTGAGTGTGTCAGTCTTGCTTGGATAGCTTGGATAGCCTTGCCTGGCCCAAGTCTATGCACTATCAGGGGATACCAGAAAGGCCTAGGAGATTTCTAAGCCACAGAAGTTACAATCCTTGGACATAAAGTTGTTTATGTGTGCTAGATTATGCAAACCCAACAAATAATAATAGCTTTTCCTCCATAGTTCCTATGGTGGCTTGCCATGTATGTATTTTAAGAAAATTTTATGTTTATTTATATTTACAGAAAAGTTACAGTGATAGCATAGAGAGTTCCCACATACCCTTTACTCAACCTCCACTAATGTTATATCTCACATAAGCATGGTATATTTATTATAAATAAGATATTTCCATTGGTACATTACTATTAACTAAGCCCACAGACTTTATTTGGATTTCACAAGGTTTTTCACTAATATCTTTTTTTTCTGTTCCATTATCTAATTGAGGATACCTCATTATATTTAGCATATATGTGTCTTAATAATTGATAAAATATAAAAATAAGATGAAAAACATTTTACCCATACCCAGAAATACTGCTGTTAATATTTAGGTATGTTCTCTTCCCAATGTGCACAATTTTACATATATAAGGATTAGACTACATACCTATTTTTGTATCCCATTTATTATTCAGCGAATCATATTGTCTACTTCATTTTAGTGTTTGAAAACATTTTTGATGTGCGCATAATTTTTATCATGTGAATATACTGTTGGTTAACATTAGCAGATTATTGAATGGTTATAGTTTTTTTTTTTCCTCTTCAACACTGATGATTTTCAGTGTATATAAGCTTTGAGTAGTTTTCATATTTCCACAGGTAGATCACAAAGAAGAATATATCATGTAAAGACCCAAGGATTCCCCCCTTTTTTAAAATTCAAGAGTAATACTTTTAAACTATACTGAAATCTCTAAAAAATGCAAATGAAAATCTCCTCCTGCTCTTATAGACTTACTTCCCTGAGGAAAAAAAGTATTGTGAGGTCTCTTGCTTTAACGTGAGCCAATGCAATTGAAAATTAGTGGTGCAGCCATGTAAAAGTGCAGCTTTAAGCCTAAGGTTTTCATAAGTGTTTCAAGTTCTGATGAATTCTTGGGAAGAATATTATAGCCCCATTATCTTTTTGATTTGTGTCTGGGGGGTGGCATTGCTGGGACCTTTCCTGTGGTTTTGGTTGACCATTTTTAGTTTCAGAATTTTACTAGTTCTTTGTCACCAAAGAGTAAGTTTGATTACTAAATAGCAGACATCAACATGGGGGGAAAAGGACCCCACTTGTCTTTGCCTTCCATAATAGATAATTCATCCTTTCCCAGGACAGGAGCCCTGTAAGGCCACACCCTTGTGCTGCAATAAGCGGACACTTGTTAATCATGAGCAGAATCAAGGAAACATCATGGGATCCCTGGTTCTCAAAGCCACAAGCAACAGTGCCTGGACAATAGGAACTCTCTATGTGAGGGTTACTACTACCAGGGAACAGAATAGGAACTCTCTATGTGGGGTTATTACTACCAGGGAACAGAATGTGGATAGTGAGGAAAGTGTGGCTTCTAGAGTTAGACAGACTTAGATTCAGTACCTACTATAAACTCTTTGACTATAAGCAAGTTTTTGAACCCCTGAGCCTGAACTTTTTCACTGGTGAATACAAGATCATTCTTAAAAAAAAAAAAAAAAAAAAAAAAAAAGATCATTCTACAAGCTGTCGTATAATTTGAGTGAGATGTTAAAATGTACAGTGCCTGGCAAACAGGACACCATTGGATAAAACGTTATTAAATGAAGGTATGGATGAATGACTCGCCTGGCTGGTTGAACATGCTGGTTTAAATAGAGTTATGGCCATGTGTTATAGAAAGCATGATAAACATCAGTAAAATTAATTAAATGTTAATTTCATGTTCCCCTCCTCCCAGGGTTGCAGACAACATAAACCAACTATGGTTAGAATATATCAACCAAACACTGAGATCCTCACGTCTAAGAATTAAAACAAGTTTTTGTATGGACCAAGCCAGGGCAACTCCAGGACCTTAGAAACAGAACATCATAAACCTTCAAATGTTAACATCGTTGTTTCTCATTGTTAGTCATCCTCCTTCAGATGCATCAGCTCTGGTTAGGGAGGCAGGTTCTTGTAGTATAAGCATAGCTGCTGGGTATCTGCTATTGTTTGATTATGAGGTGACTCTCAAAGCTCCAGCATTATAATGCAGGAGGGAAAATGATTAGATATGGGAGTAACAACTCAATTGGTGGATTAATCCATTTAATGGATTCATAGTTTGAGTGAATTACTGGGTGGTAACTGTAGACAGGTGGGGTGTGGCTAGAGGAAGTGAATCACTGAGGTCATTCCTTGGGGATTATATATTTTGTTCCTGGCTCCGTGCTCTGTTCCTGCTTCCTGGCTATCACGAGGTGAGCATCTCTCATCTGCCATGCCTTGCTGCCATGATATACTGCCTCACCTTAGGCCCAGAGCTATGCAGTTGATTGAGCATGGACTGAACTTCTGAAACCATGAGCCAAAATAAACTTTTCCTCCTTGAAGTTATTCTTGTTGAATATTTTAGTCACAGAGACAAAAAGCTGACTAACACAGTATCCCTGCCCTGTATCAGAAATAATTCATAAGGCAAAGGTGAATCTTGGGTGCTAGTAAGTTTTTCAGGCTTTAATGAGGTGTAATTGATATACAATAAACTGTGTATATTTATAAGAGTATAATTTTGTACATTTGAGCGTGTATATATACACTCAGGAAACTATCTCCATGATGAAGACAATGAATATATCTATCATCCCTGAACGTTTCCTTGTGCCCTTTTGTATTTCTCCCCTCTTAACCATTTATACCCTTCTACCTGTCATAGGCATCCACCAACCTGCTTTGTCATTGTATGTTAGTTTGAATTTTGTAGAATTTTATACAAATGGAATCATATACCATGTGCTTTTTTTCTTTTTGTACTCACTGGAATTATTTTGAGATTCATCCATATTGTAGTATGTATCTGTATTTCATTCCTTTTTATGGATGCACAATATTCTGCTGTATGGATATACTACAGTTTGTTTCTCCATTTAGTTTTTGATGGATATTTGGCTATTACACCAATAAAAGTGCTATGAACATTCATGTATAAGTGGATTTTCTTTTTATGTTAAAAATTCTCAAAAGTCAACATTAAGAAGACTAACAATCCATTTTTTTAAATGGATAAAACAAAAAATTTGCCAAAGATCATATGCCAATGACAAACATATTCAGCATCATTAACAACCAGACAAGTTCCTTCAAATGACTAAAATTAGAAGAGAACTGATAACCTTACCTTATTATAATGTCTATTTTTACAGATGAGAAAACAGACTCAGGGAATTAGATAATTTGACCTAAGGAGAATTTAAATTTGAATCCAGCTCTGTTAACCTCTGCCTAACTTCTGTGTTATGCATGTAATAGTGATTAGAAGGAGACTTCAGAAGTTCAGGTTGGAAACATGGGAACTCATGAATTAGGACTGCAACTTCCTTCCATTTCCTCTCCTGATGAATGTTGGCATTTCCCAAGGGGTAAACAGTCTATCTATTTTCCAACATCCAGTTTTGTCTAGATTCCTCTAGAGAATATGCTTGTGGAAGACTCACCAAGGCTTCATTGGTCCAGTAAGGATACAGTTCTGTTTAACCATCATGATGATTAAGAATAGGAGCTTTTTTTGTTTTTGTTTTGGATTTGACAGATCTCAGTTTGAATCACACTCTACTACTATTACTTGATTGTGTGAACCTGGGCAAGTTACTAAATACTTTGAACTTTGATTTCTTCATCCAAACTGGTAATGATGACACTGATCTGTGTTTTAAGGATTGAAGGAACTCATATACATAAAGAATTTACCACCATGTCCTACACTTACTAAACCTCAAAACACTGAGGTTACCTTGCCACCAGAAATAATTCAAACCATGGTAAGTACAGGTGTGTTAAGCATTGCACTCACTATAAAGCTTAAAACACTAATTCATCACTGAGTAGTATCTTACATCCCACTGAAGGACTTACTCCCTTCTCTAGAAAATGATAATTCAAGGGAAGATGATGGTATTTAATCCTATAAGAATTATTAGAATTAAGTGAAATATTTATCCCTTCGTTATAAATGTTAGAACTATTCTTTGGTGGGAATATCCAGAACTATTCTTTAGCCACATCAGCTGAGTGGCTACATGGAGCTTTAGAGTTTGGTTATCAGATATGCAGTACCCACATAGTGTAAAGAAATCAAAGTAAATAAAGAGCCCTATGGAGCACAGTTACTCATACTGAGAGAACGACAGCCCAGCTACAGTTTTGCATGGCTTAGAGACCCTATCAGGCACGCACACTTGCTATATACTTCCTTCATCCTTAGCTTGTTCTAATACCACAATTCTTTTTCCAGGTCTTGGAAGTGCTACTTCAGCTACCAATGATGTCTTTTTCTCTGTCCTTCTGCATTTTTTGGAACTAGAACAATGTTTTGGTTAGTATATGGGGGCTCCACTAAAGCTTCCTCCAAGCACTTGAATGTAGGACTGTGAGGAGGGACAGGCCCGTTTCTGAACCAGATGCCTCCAGCAACCTCTGCTCCAGTAGTCTAGTAATAAGCTGATCCTGCAGAGAGAGCCTGGAGTTCTACTGTTTGGCACCCATGCTGATAGGCAAACTTCCCAGAAGACTGGCCCCGAGAACAAATTTTTTCATTTTGGCAAGACCGTGCTCATTTTCAAAGTAGCCAGGTCAGGTGATCTCTGTCATCTCCCAGCTATAAATACCTGAAGTGGTAGACCATTGGAGGGGAGCTCTGTCTTCTGCAGCACAATTTAAATGGTCTCCATTTGTGCAGGTTTAATTCTGACATCCCCAGCTTTAACCAGGGATGGAAAGATATTAGGGGACTGCCTTGTTCTTTCAGCACAAATACTGACATGTTTTCTTTGTGTCATTGTTGTGTTTGACCCTATCACTTTGGCAGCACAAAAATAATTACTGCTCTTTCAAATTTAAAACAAATGTGTAACGCCTTAAAGATTTCTAAATTTAACTAAAAGGCTTGTGCATGCTTTTTCTCGCATCTATTGAAATAATCATGTGATTCTTAACTGTTAGTCTGTTGATATGGTGAATGACATTTATTGATTTCCAGATTTGAACCAACCTTGCATCCCTGGGATAAAACCCACTTGATCGTGGTGCACTATCTTTTTAATATATTTGTATGTGATTTGCTAAAATTTTGTTGAGAATTTTTGGGTCAATGTTCATTAAGGATATTGGTCTGAAATTTTCTTTCCTCGATGTGTCTCTGTCTGGTTTAGGTATCAGGGTGATATTGGCTTCATAGAATGTGTTTGGGAGTGTTCCCTCCTTTTCTATTTCATGGAATACTTTGAGAAGTATTGGAATAAGCTCTTCTTTAAAGGTTTTGTAAAACTCGGCTGAGAACCCATCTGGTCCCGGACTTTTATTTGTTGGTAGGCTTTTGATGACCTCTTCTATTTCATTGCTTGAAATTGATTTATTTAAGTTGTGTATGTCCTCCTTGTTCAGTTTAGGTAATTCATATGTCTCTAGAAACTTGTTGATGTCTTCGAGGTTTTCTGTTTTGTTGGAGTAGATTTTCAAAATAGCTTCTAATTATGTTTTGTATTTCACTCGTGTCTGTTGTGATATTTCCTTGTTCATTCTGAATTTTAGTAATTTGAGTTTTCTCCCTCTTTCTCTCTGTTAGTGTGGCTAAGGGTTTATCAATTTTGTTTATTTTTTCAAAGAACCAACTATTTATTTTGTTAATTTTTCCGATTGTTTCTTTTGTTTCAATTTTGTTGATTTCGGCTCTGATTTTAACTATTTCCTGTCTTCTACTACTTTTGGTGTTGGTCTGCTTTTCTTTTTCTAGGGCTTTGGGCTGTAGTGTTAAGTCATTTATTTGTTGATTTCTACTTCTTTTGTTGAATGTGCCCCATGAAATAAATCTTCCTCTAAGTACTGCCTTCATAGTGTCCCAGAGATTTTGATATGATGTGTCTTTGTTCTCATTTACTTCTAAGAATATTTAAATTTCCCTCCTGATGTCTTCTGTTATCCATTCATCATATAATAGTGTATTATTTAATCTCCAAGAACTAGAGAAGTTTCTGTTTTTTATTCTGTCATTGATTTCTCATTTCAATCCATTATGACCTGATAGAGTACAAGGTAGTATCTCTATCTTCTTGTATTTGCTAACAGTAGCTTTGTGGCATAAAACATGGTCTATTTTAGAGAAGGATCCATGTGCTGCTGAGAAGAAAGTGTATTCGTTCTTTGTTGGATGGCATATTCTGTATAAGTTGGTTAAGTCTAAATTGTTGATTGTGTTATTGATATCTATGGTTTCTTTATTCAATTTTTGTTTCGACGATCTATCCAGTGGTGAGAGAGGTATGTTAAAATCGCCTAGTGTTATTGTGTTGTGGTCTATTTGATTTCTGGAATTGAGAAGGATTTGTTTGACGTACATGGATGAGCCGATGTTCGGGGCATAGATATTTATGATTGTTATGTCTTGCTGATTTATGCTTCCCTTAAGCAGTATGTAATGTCCTTCTTTATCCCTTCTGACTAGTTTTGGCTTGAAGTCCACATTATCTGAAATGAGGATGGATACTCCAGCTTTTTTGCTGTGTCTGTGTGCATGCTATGTTTTTTCCCATCCTTTCACCTTTAGTGTCTGGGTATCTCTTTCTATGAGATGAGTCTCTTGCAGCCCACATATTGTTGAATTTTTCTTTTTAATCCAATCTGCCAGTCTATGTCTTTTCATTGATGAGTTCAGGCCATTAACATTCAGGGTTATTATTGTGATATGATTTGTATCCCCACTCATTTGACTCATTTTTGTTTTTGACATGATTTGGTTTCTCCTTTATTTGGCTATTTCGTTAGGCTAGTTCCTCTCATTGCTGATTTGCATCGTTGTTTTTCATCTCTTCCTCATGGAATATTTTGCTGAGAATGTTTTGTAATGCCAGCTTTCTTTTTGTAAATTCCTTTAGCTTTTGTTTATCATGGAAGGATCTTATCGTCAAATCTGAAAGTAAGTTTTGCTGGGTATAAGATTCTTGGTTGGCATCTGTTTTTTTTTAGGGCTTGGTAAATGTTGTTCCAGGCCCTTCTAGCTTTTAGGGTCTGGATTGAAAAATCTGCTGATATTCTTATTGGTTTCCCCCTGAATATATCTGATTCTTTTCTCTCGCAGCCTTTAAAATTCTGTCTTTATTTTGTATGTTAGGTATTTTCATAATAATGTGCCTTGGTGTGGGTCTGTTGAAATTTTGTATATCTGGAGTCCTATAAGCCTTTTGTACTTGGTTTTCCATTTCATTCTTCAGATTTGGGAAATTTTCTGATATTATTTCATTGAATAGATTGTTCATTCCTTTGGTTTGTTTCTCTAAGCCTTCCCCAATCCCAATAATTCTTAAATTTGGCCTTTTCATGATATCCCATAGTTCTTGTAGATTGTCTTCATGATTTCTTACCATCTTTTCTATTTGGTCAACATTGTTTTCAAGATTAAATATTCTGTCTTCAATAACTGAGGTTCTGTCTTCCAGGTGTTCTATCCTATTGGGTGTGCTTTCTATCGAGTTTTTAACTTGGTTTATTGTTTCCTTCATTTCAAGGATTTCCGTTTTTTTTTTCAGTATCTCTAACTCTTTATTGAAATGATCTCTTGTTTCCCGTAATTGTTCTTTTAACTGTTGATTGGTGCGATCATTTATTGCCTGTATTTGCTCTTTCATCTCCTCCTTCAATGCCTGCATTTGCTCTTTTATCTCCTCGTTTGCTTCCCTGATTGTTTTAATTATGTACATTCTGAACTCCCTTTCTTACATTTCTTCTGCTGTGCTGTCATTGGGTTTTATTGATATAGTATCTAGGTTTGTTTGGGACATTTTCTTCCCTTGTTTTCTCATATTGGTCAGATGTCAGTGGGACTCTGTGATATTGCAGATTTCCTCTATTGGCTTATAGTGTCGCTGTAGATTTCCAGTGTATCACCTCCCAGCCTTCAGTAGCCTGAAGTCTTGGAGTAACTTGATAATGCAGTGCTTCCGAAGAACGCTGCCCCTAGCCCACTACTGTTTCCAGGGAGAGAGACCTGGAGAGGTCTCTGGCTGCCCTACCCTGGTCCCAGAGGCTGCTTGCGGGTCGGAGGTCTCCGCTGGCTTGGGGACTTGTGGCTGGCTCTGTGTACAAAGGCTCTCACTGGGCGGTCTGCTCCGAGAAGCTAGCCTAGAAAGGTGCTTCCCTCTGGAGGGAGCCTATATGTCTTCTTCTGTAAAGTGTCTGTCCAGTTCCTCAGCCCATTTATTGATTGGGTCATTTGTATTTTTGGTGTCAAGTTTTTAAGTTCTTATAAATTTGGAGATTAGCGTGCTAGCAAAATAGAAATATCGAAAGACATTGACAAAGTTTTAGAGACAGATGATCCTCTCAAACTGAATCGGGAAGACATATACAATTTAAACAAATCAATTTCAAGCACCAAAATAGCAGAAGCCATCCAAAAACCAACCAACCAAGAAAAGTCCAGGACCAGACAGATTCTTGGCCAAATTCATAAGACCTTTAAAGAAGAACTAATACCAATACTCCTCAAGTATTCCAGAAATGGAAAAGGAGGGAACCCTTCCAAAGTCATTCTATGAAGCTAGTATCACTCTGATACCAAAAGCAGACAAAGATGCATCAAGGAAAGAAAACTATTAGACCAATATCCTGATGAAACATAGAGGGCAAAAATCCTTCACAAAATCCTGGCAAACTGCATACAAGAACATATTAAAAAGATAGTGGCCCATGATCAAGTGGGTTTTATACCAGGATGCAAGGTTTGTTCAACATCCCAGAATCAATAAACGTAATTCGTCACATCAATAGACTTAAAGTTAAGAACCATATGATTATTTCAGTAGATGCTGAGAAAGTGTTTGATAAAATACAGCACCCCTTCGTGCTTAAAACACTAGGAAAAAAATAGGAATAGTATGAACGTATCTCAACTTCGTGAAAGCGATCCATGCTAAACCCACAGCCAACATCATTCTAAAAGGAGAAAAACTGAAAGCATTTCCTCTAAAAAGTGGAACAAGACAGGGATGCCCTCTTTCACCACTTCTATTCAACATTGTCCTTGAAATACAAGCCAGAGCAATTAGACAGACCAAAGATATTAAAGGGATACGAATAGGAAAAGAACTCAAACTGTCACTATTTGCCAATGACATGATTCTATATTTAGAGGATTCAAAAAGCTGCCCTAGAAAACTTCTAGAACTAATATTTTTTATTTATAACATTTTATTATGAAAATTTTCAAATACATAGAAAACTTGTCAGGATTTTCAGTGAACCCCAACATACCAGCACCTAGATTCAATCAGTAACATTTTATTATACTTGCTTTATTACATTTATATCCATTCACTAATTTTATTGTTTGTGATATATTACAAAGTAAATTGAAGACTGTAGTATACTTTCTCTACATACTTCAGATACATATATTAACCAGAGTTCAATATTTGTTAACATTTTTTGATGTAAAGTTTACATTAAACTATACATCTTAAAAATACATGAGTTTGACTGGGGTTGTATCTCAGTGGTAGAGCACTTGCCTAGCATGTGTGAGGCCCTGGGTTCGATTCTCAGCACCACATATAAATAAATGAATAAAATAAAGGCCCATCAACATCTAAAAAAAAAATTTTTTTTTGGGTGCTGGGGACCGAACCCAGGGCCTTGTGCTTACAAGGCAAGCACTCTACTGACTGAGCTATCTCCCCAGCCCCTAAAAAAATATTTTTGAAAAATACATGAGTTCACTGAAATTTTGCAAACCAATACAAATGTATCAAGATGTAGAACACAGAAAGTTTTCTGATTTTACTTTCCAGTGAATCCCTCCCCCAAGCCACTGATGCAATCCCTGTTTGAATTTTTTCCTCAATAATTTTGATATTCTAGTATCATGTAAATGAATTCATGCAATGATTGCTCTTGCGTAAGATTCTTACTCTGTGTAGTATTTGTGGGTTTATCCATGCTGTCTCATGTATCAGTAACTTGTTCTTTTGTGTTGCTGGTTTCATTGCTTACTACAGTTTTTCTGTTCTTCTACTGATGGACACTGGGATCATCAGTTTATAGTTTTGGCTATTTGAAGAAAGTGGCAGTGAACATTCTTTCACAAGTCTTTTTTAGACATATTTTCATTTATGTTGAATAAATAGCTGCTTGTAGAACTGTTTCTACAACTTCTAGAAGAAACTGCCAAAACTTTCCCCAGTATATTTGTGTCATTTACCTTCCCATTGACAGTATTGCTCCAGGTGTTCCATCCCTCACCCACATTTGATGGTGTTCGTCTCTGTATCCATTTGGTCAATGTGTAGTGGTATATCCTTGTGGCTTTAATTTGCATTTACTCGATCATACATGTTGTTGAGCACTTTTTCATGTGCTCATTGGCTATATGTACATACATGTTTTTGACTCCTAAGTCCTTTGCCCATCTTTAATTGGGCGATTTATCTTTTTGTCATCATGTTGTCACAGTTATTTCCATATCCTAGATACCAGTCAATTGTCACATATGTTTTGCCAATGTTTCCTCCAATTCTGTGTCTTGCTTCTTTATTTTCTTAAAAGTACCTCTTGATGAGTAGAAACTTTTAATTTGATACACTCTAATTTATCATTTTTTCTTTCCCTATATGATTATTATCTTCTGTGACCTAGGAACATATTTTCCTTTGCTTTCTTCTAAAAGGATTACTGTTAGTTTTATGTCAGGTCTTCTTTTTCTATTTTATTTTCATTTATACTAATTTTTGAGACTAGAATTTATAAACAATGTAAAATAAAATCCAGTTAAATTATTTTTATATATGAACAAATAAGTGAAATTTAATCAGGTTCTGAGAATCCTATTAGAATATTTTCCCTGTCAACGTATGTACAACATGGAATTATTGAAAAATCAGACCATCTTCCATAGTTAAGGTTTGTTTCAAGCATATAGTTTAAGAATAATAAAGGTTCCTGTAATAAACAGAGCAACCCTTGACTCAAAGAGGTGTTTTAACATGCATTGATTCAGGAAGAGGGGAATGCACTGTTCTGGCATTTCTGTGTAGTGGTGAATGGTGGGCAAGAGCAGCAGCACCCACATCCTATGTGTATTTCCTTCCACAGGGTACCCAGGAAGAAAGTGAGAGCAGAAACCACATCCTCCTTGGTTACTTTACTCTTCATGTCCCAGTTGACCTCACACTTTGTTCTCCTAAATCTACATCTTCGATCTGATAGAAGTGTGACCGTGGCTGCACTCCTTCAGGCAAAGATTGTCACTTGTTTTCGTTCCTTCAGGAGGTTTGATCCCCAGCTGCTACATCAGTAAAGAAGCCTGCCACGCTGACGAATGAGCAGGCCATGTGATATTCTGTCCAATTGGAAGGCAGTGGCTCATTTAAACTTTCACATAACATTTGCTCTGAAAATGGATTTTCTGAAACTTTCACTTAAATAACTGTGGATTAACTTTCAGTGAGGCCAGCATAGTGGAAGCTAAGCAGAGCGTGTAAGCCCAGACTGTTGGGCTGCCGCACACTGTCACAGTTTCTGCCTTAATTCACTGCATATTGCTTCCTTTGAAATTTGCAACCAGATTTTAAATTATTCCACCTTTTTAACGTCTGGAAATACTGAAAAGCATTTGGCCATTTGTTCATCTTGTTTGAATAGTACATCCAGGTGGGGGTAAGAATATAGTTGCCCAAGCAAAGAATACAGCTCTAAAAGATTAGACTGGTAAGTTCGAAATGTTCTGTTATAGCTTAGACGAGGCATAGAATGTTAGTGATCATATTTTATGCCATCCTACTAGTGAGAGCATTCCATGTTGTGATGTCTCCCCCAAAAGATTTTTTATGAACTTAAAAAAGTTTCTAATATAAAGGTTCTATTATTGCCAAATGCTAGTTTGAAAGGACCAAATAGGATTTTGAAGATTACCCATCTTTGACAATGCCTTAAAATTTTATCTCCTTATCCATTCCTCATTGCTTTCTTTCTCAAGACATTATGGTTTATTGTGTCTCCACTAGGTACCTTGCATGTGATTTACACAGTGAATGGCCCTGCTTTGGAGCAAGTTAATGATATAATAGTCCCCATTTATATTCAGAGCAGTCAACACTTTCTAGCTCTCAGAATAATAAAAGCACCTGCATTTAATATACATGAAGAATGGGAAGGAAATAGCAGATAAGGCACAATCAGGTAAGTGTAATCAGATAAAATATCACAATATTATAGTAGATCAGCATCTGGTAATGACTTGAATTTGAAAGACTGACAAACAGCGTGGCCTAAAGCAGCCAGGCGTACCTCATTCAGAGCAACTCTTCCCAGAGCTGATTGCTCCTCTCGTGTGTTTTCTGGCAGATTAAGCAGTGAGAGTTTCTTCTTTTAACTCTTCTAGAACTATACTGTGCCTTTGGAAAAACACTGGCAGTGTTCCTTTTGAGCTCAGCTTGGAAACAAAAACAAATGACTTGTCTAAAAGTAAAAGCTTGTACTCACTGCAGTTATCTCAAATTGATCCAAATCAATTTTATTAAAAAGCAAATTTTGCAGTACTAGGCAAAGCTTTCATTTATATCTCTGTATTTGCCTGTATGGCATGGCCATTTTATTCTTATTTTTTTTTAATAGCAGGGGAAAACTGTGAGGTTATTGGAAACTGGTTGCCCTCTGAGAGTAGATTCACTTTTGACCATTGGCAGCTGGTAAACCTAGCTGTGTATTTCAGCCTTGCATGAGTCCTAATGTACAAGAACCATATGAAGCCAAGTAGAAAGCTTCAAATTTGCCGAAGTAAGAACTGAACAAACCCAGTTTGTAGATGAAATTTAGCAGTTTTCTTTCTTTTAAGTTACTCTTTGTTGGAGGCCAGTGACCTCCTCATTTAACTCATTTCAGCTTACCAAGTGCTCTGGGGAAATGTGAAGTGCAAGTTGCAAGATGCGAGGCAGGCCCAGGTGCAGAAGGACTGTAGTACACATACAGCCAGCTGACAGTCTGCCCTAGTGTTGGCATCCTCAACCACAGGAGGGCCCAACTCCTTCATGGAGGGATCAGGAAGCACCTGATCATATCTGCTGCAAATGAAGCAGGATGTTTTGTGCAGAAAATTGAACTGACAGCTCTGTCTACTGAGAAGGCCTCTGTTCACTCTCTTGTTCCTCAAATTGTATGCTGTTTTTTTTGTTTGTTTGTTTGGTTTGGTTTTACTTGTTCTAAGGGTGGCCACCCTGGCCATTGGCCAACCAGTGTTAAATTAAACTTTCACAAATATGAGTATGAATCAGATGAAATACTGTCCATTGCATTTAGAAACACTCTGATTTGTGGAAATGACTCTTCTTAAAATACCCTTTTCTCTCCATTTGCCTTTGCTTAGATTGCCATAACGAAACATTATAGGCTAGGTGACTTAAACAACAGAAATTTATTTTCTTACAGTTCTGGAGGCTGAAATCTGAGATTGAGGTGACAGCATGTTTGTGTTCTGCTGACAGCCTTCTTCTCACTGTGTGCTCACATGACTTTCTCTTTGTGTGTGTAAGTGCGGAAACAGAGCAAACCAGCACTTTGGTGTCTCTTATAATTGTATTAACCCTGTCATGAGGTTCCCACCACATTCACCTTATCTAATCTAATAATTTCCAAAGGCCCCATCTCCAAATACCACATTAGCAGTTAGGACTTCACCAAGTGAATTTGTGGTGTGTGTGTGTAGTGGGGGTATACACATTCAGTCCATAGTATCACCTAATATTTTTGTTGTTGTTGTTTTTAGCATTGCAAAGTTAATAAGGTCGAGACAAAGTCTTCAAACAAGTTGACAAGACAGTCTTGGCAACTGAGCCAGATCTTGTCTCAAAAAAAAAAAGTATTGACATGAAGAGTATTAGAGTGTTAGTAGTTCAGTCCTGTGTTAGACAGCTTTAAGTCGCTATGACCAATATGCCAAACAAGAACAACTTAGGAAAGGAAAAAATTATTTTGGTTCATGGAGGTTCAGTACATGGTCAGCAGCTCCATACCTCTGGGCATGAGGTGAGGCAGAAGATCATGGTGGAAGGGTGAGACTGAGGAAAAACTACTCAGTTCAGAAAGCAGAGAAAGCTTCAATCAAGGAGCCAAGGGCACGTCCCCAGTGACTTACTTCCTCCAGCCATGCCTACCTACAGTTAACTACCCACTGATCCATTCAAATTATTAATCCATCAAAATGGATTAATCCACTAATTAAATTACAGCTCTCATAATTTGATCATTTTACCTCAACATTCCTGCATTATTTCACACATGAACTTTCCTGGGGACACCTCATATGCAAACTATAACAGGTCCATAATAGAGCAAATATTAGTTGATTTGAGAGTCTTGATAGCCACGTTCTTTGTCCTTTTTCGCCTGTCCCGCACCTGCACTCATGCACCCCTGCTGCACCTACTTTAGGTTTATAGAGAAAGGGGTCAATCACAGAAAGTGTCTGTGGCAGAAATTAAATGGAAAAATAACAACTTTCAGGATGCTTGTGGTGTCAGCCGTCTCTTGTATTTTCTACTATGTTTTCTACCATTGCAGTAACATGGACTAATCACTGATTTCAGAATGATAGATTAACCTACAAGGAGCAAATTCATTACCTAGGAAATTTTCAGTAATATATTCAATACCAAGGTTGGGAAAGAACTGATTTTCAGAAGATTTCTAATAACAGAAGTAGAAAACACAAGGAATTTGTGGAGAATCGTGGGTTAATTACAACACTCTGTTTCCCAGGCATTCCATTTTATATAATGTTTGCTTTTGGAAGACGGACTGAGATTTACATTTTACAATTGAAATCCTGAGCTTCTTCAAGGTCATGAGATGAGATCGAGATTATCAATTTAAGCATGAATTGCACAATATCGAAAGTTGAAAATGCTTCCCCCAACAGCTTTTTGTTTTATTTTTGCATTTTCCTTGTAGCCTATAAGGAAAAATTAAAGAAGCCTGTTATTATTATAACTTGTCATTTTGTGAATCTGGGCTATGAAGAGCAATGCTGGCCATGTTATAAAGAGATGTATCACTCTGATTTATGATAGGCAGCTTAGATAAAGCGTGATCCAAAGTACCTCGACTTCCAAATTGAAAACATTTCTGTTTCTATTTGTAGCCACAATAAGAAGTATTTCATAAGCCGGGTGAGGTGGTGTACACCTGTAATCGCAGCAGCTCGGGAGGCTGAGACAGGAGGATAGAGAATTCAAAGCCAGCCTCAGCAAGGGCGAGGCGCTATGCAACTCAGTGAGACCCTGTGTCTAAATAATGTACAAAATAGGGCTGGGAATGTGGCTTAGTGGTTGAGTGGCCCTGAGTTCAATCCCTGATACTCTCACCGCCCCCCCCAAAAGTATCTCATAAACAGTGATGGTGACGATGCAGTCAGCCAGGTTTTTTTCTGGTTCTGCCTGCCTTCCTCACCCTTTCATCAGAGCCCTCTTCTTTCAGGACACCGTCAGGAGTGACAGAACTCTCTGAAGTGTGGCCTGAGCTTCTATTCATCCTGAGTATTTAGTTATAGATGTGCTGTCTGTAGATGGGTGTGAAGCATAGACCTTTCTAACTGAAGGCTGTGGTGTATACATGTCGCCACCCTCATCCTATTTTGGATGTAAGAGGTGCTGGTCTCTTAGAAATGTTAGTGGAAAATAAACGGAGGACAATAGAAGGACTTGGGGAGACCTATGGATGTGAGGACTGTCACCCTTAAAGACAGAAAGAATCATCATCCTGAAAGAATTTGTGATTATTTTCCAAGGCAGCAAATGTTCTTTTCCTCTATAAACAATTTTTGTTGAAGATTTTAGGTGACCAAAATATCAACAATAAAACCACAAACAAAAATAAAAACGAAACTTCTTAGTTACCTTTTCAATTATATTTTGAGTCCTTTAGTCTCACCAAAGGAAATACCCACATCTGCCTTTGTTGAATGCACACTCCAAAATAAACTTGGTACATGTCAAGGTTCTGAAATTAGAAAAAATTCAATCTTCTGGTGCACCAGTTCTTGCTGACTGTTCATTGGGAGTCATTTCACTTTTTGCTTCAGCTTTCTCATTTTAAAAGTAGGAGTTTCCCATGCCAGACTACATGTCTTGATTTTTGCTTTGAAAGGTAGTCCAGTTCTCTCTCTGTAACAACTGAACCAGGGTTTCTAATGTGCTTTACCACTAGAAAGTTCCTAACTTCCAAAAAGCCTGGAGTGAGGCTGCTGGTGTCAAAGCTCACTCATGGAGCCAGGAGGGAAGCCCTTCTGAAATCTGCAGATTTAGAATGTTGCCTGCACATGGCAGGTGTCTCCAGCCTGGAGACCAGTGGCTGGGAAGTTAGCCTTGGGCCTGGCTAACTCTAGGACAAAAACGATTAAAAATTAATTAAAAATAAAATGAGCATATTATTTTATGCCAGTTTTAATACTTCACTCACTTCTTAGCTTAATTCTAGACATTAGAAAATTTTGTCATGATGTGATGGGCACACAAATTGTTCAATACTTCTATAAAAACATTATAAAAATACATATATAAGTAGATTTCTAAGGAGCTTTGTTGGAGATGAGAAATTATTAAGTATCAAAAATGATTGGTGGAGAAAAACCATCTTAAAAAAATAGTAACTTTGCTGAATAATGAGTGTTACAATTAACATATTCTACAAATCTATCAGTACTATGGCTCCACATGTCCTTGTTCCTCTCCAAAATTAATAATGACAGACACCAAGACCCTATTAATATTTTAATAGTCTAATAGGCATGGGCAAGCATGTAGCAGAGAAGAATGTCAATCAGTGGCCAGGGCTGTTGAGCCATCTCAGGAGACTGCCAGGTGGGTGAGCTAAGTCCTCATAATTCTTTCTTCATTCTTCCTGGGTGCATTCTCCTACCATTGCCCAGTTTCAGCAACTGATCTAATCTTGAGCAGAAGGGTGATGTGCTTATAACAGTGAAAACTCACAAGAATGTTTGGAATTCTTTATGCCTACTATGCATTTTAAGAAATACTAATGTTCATGTCAGTATGTATCCTTAAATGCTGTCATCTGGGAAATAATTACTTTTATAAAGAATATCTACTTGGGAGTTAGAAGAAATAGATTTTCTCTAATTTTAGCATAAGGAGTCTCCTTGCTCTAATAATTTCCAAATTCATCCTCACTACAAATAATGTAATATGTACAGACTACTATGAATGCTGGAAAGAATAAATAAAACTCAATAAAAGGAGGAAAGCAAACAGTGACCAACACATATAAAGTACTTAGGGTACTACCTAGCCCAAAGTATGTCCTTCACAATGTTAGCTTCCTATTCTTTTTGCTTCTGAGAGGCCCATTTCCACAGGGAATGATGCTTGACCTTCCTGTGTTACACACATCTATTTTGCAGCTCTCAAAATTTTCCTGAGTGGAGTTGGAGTCAAAGATGTATTAATAATTCCATCTTGCAAGAATACACCCATATAATTGTTGCCAATACAGGTTGTTCTTCAGAGGAGGAAGGTCCCAGCTGGGGGATGGTTTTGAAGGACCATTTGTTGGAGACCACACAGGACCAGAGATCAAGTACAGAGACTGAATTTCAAATCTAAATACCATGATTGATCTCTAGAACATGACTGGGGGACAGGTGGAGAGTAAAGCAGTAGAAAAGACATATGATTCCAGAAAAAAAGAGGGAAAAGGGAATTTTTGCCAAGAAGCCAGAATCAATATGCCCCTCCCATAATCAATACCCTTGTTTTAGTTAGTTTTTTTGCTGCTGTGACTAAAGGATCTGAACACAACAATTGTAGGGAGGGAAAAGTTTGTTTGGGGGCTCACGGTTTCAGAGGTCTTAGTCCATAGACAGCCGGCTCCATTCCTTGGGACTTAAAGTGAGGCTGAACATCATGGTGGAATAATATGGCAGAGGGAACCAGCTTACATGATGATCACAAAGCAGAGAGAGTTCTGTACTTGCCAGGTACAAATGTAAACCTAAGGCCACAGTCCAATTCCCACCTCCTCTAGCCATACCCTACCACTTCAGTTTACACTCAATTAGTCCATATTAGGGGATTAAATCACTGATTGGGTTAAGACTCTCACAGCCCAGTCATTTCTCCTTTGAACTTCTTGCACTGTCTGACACATGAGATTTTTAAAATTTTGATTAATTTTTTTTATTTGTTCTAATTGGCACATGTGAGCTTTTGGGGGACACCACATTTACAAACTATAAAATCCCCCAAACAGGTTTGATAACAACTTCTGGAATCTGCATGAGACCATACTTCATTCTGTTCTTAGAGACTTCTGACACTTGACCAGTGGTGACTCATTTTTAATCACCTTATTGTAGTTAGGGCTCACAGACAAGAAATAAATTTCTATGTTTTAAAAAAAATATTTCCTTGAAGAGGTTGATTTTTGCTTTCCTTTTCACTCTGCTGCCAGGTTGCCTGACTAGGATTTTTCTCTCCACTGCCTACCCAGCACCTACTATATGTATACTATATACTATATATACATATTGCTATATTTTCTAGTAATTCTCACAGTTTCGGTCCTCACCAGATTTCACTCAGCTATTTTGCCAGGCACATATGATTGGAACTGGCCACCTTCTCGTTCCTGCCTGTCAATCCCCTATTCTTTCTCAGGGCCTTCTCTAGCATCAACTCTCAGTGAAGTTTTCTCTTCCTTCTCAGGTCCATTGAGTTCTATTCTTTTTAATTCTATGGCACATATGAACAAAGTGCATGCACAGAGTTATATACTGATTTATAGGCGTGCTTGTCTTCTTCAGTGTTCTGCATAGGCTCCTTGATGACAAGGTCTACACCATTTGTTATGTGCCTGACACATAGTGGGTGCTGATGGAACGCATGCTGAACAAAGTCGACACATTCTCTTTCGTTATGTGCAACAGAATAACCTGCCATCAGTAGGGAGCTTTGCACATGAAAGAAGTTAATGTAAAGAATAAAATGTTTACCTTTTATTGTATGCTTAAGACATGTATTTATGGAAAGCTACATATATTCAATAAATATAGGTAAAAATAATTGGTTAGGTGATGGTAATGGAGCAGCATTGTAGTGTGGGGTAAGGAGATAGGGCAAGAGCACTGCTCACAGGGTCATAAGTCTGAGATCTAGGCTTAGCTTTGCCATAGAACCTTGCCACCACAGTTCCTCTTTCTTGACCTAATTTTTTCTTTCTTGTGGAATAGAAAGACAGAAGGAAATAGTCTTATATGTATTTCAGATTATTCAAGTCCCAAAATTATCATCTATTATAATGGTGCCAGTTAAGGAATGCCAAGCACGGCCACAAAGTCTTATCTCTTTAGTTCCACACAAAGGTGCATGAACATTTCTTGTGTCCTATTCAGATCTGGAGTCTTCTAGGCACTTTTTTTTAGTTTCTTCCTTTCATACTCATTGCCCATTTCCTCTAGGCCTGGGTGTTTTTGCCTTGAAGCTACAGAGCAGTTTGAACTTGGTGCAATATTACATGGTCTCCAGTTCTTCCTTCAGGGTGGCCTTATTCACCTCTCCACTATCCCTTTGCTCATTGCTCCTCACACAAGTCTTGGCTCCTCTCCAGCAGACTCACTTCCAACTAGCCCAGGCAAGATTTTTAAGGTCTTTTAATGCATTTTGCTCTTTCTTTATTTTCTGTCCAAAAACTGTGTTGGCAGAGGACTCTGAGCCCACTTCACCATCAGCTCACCTCCCTTTTTTTCAATATTCTCAGAACTCACTTTCAATATGATAATAGCACTAAGTACTGTTTGCTGAATGTTTACTGTGTGCTCCTGTATTGTCATGGGTACTTAACTCACATGCTTGATTGCTTATATCACTAAACCTTTCCATTGTTCCTGGAGGGTGAGATATAATAGTTTTGGAGATGAGGATATATTCTCAGGTTGTGTGAATAACTTGCCAGGATCTGACTCCAAAGACAATGCAGTTTTCACCAAATCATACCATGTCAGCATAGTAGGTCTTCTTCAGTTCTTTGTTTTGTTGATATCAGTTTTTTATTTGTGTCAGAAACTATTATATCACCAATAAGAAAAGACTCAACACACAGCAATTTGTGTTGTGTTTTTTTCTTATGCTCTTCCACTCTTTGTTTAGAATCACACATAAAGAGTATGACCATAATGTGGAATTAGATTTTATTCTATTAATACTAATTCTTCAAGTATTTTCTTTGTTATTCTCTTTCATGTTGTCATTTTAATGGCTGTATAATTTTCATCAGATTGTTTTATCATAGTTTCTTAAAAAGTTTACTACTATGGAACATTTAGATTATTTCCATTTTATACTGAGGTAAATTATAATAATGATTTTTATGTACTTTTTAAAGATAAATGTAGTACACTGACTTTTAAGAAACTTTTTATTTTAAAATACTAACATATTCATAGGAGAGTGGAAGAGAACTACTTGGACATATCACGCAGTTTCAACAATGATAATCAACATTTTGTCCATCCTGTTTTTTCTAATCCCCTTTTTATTCAGAGTATTAAAGAAAATTTCAAGTATCTTGCTATTTCACTTGTAAATACTTCTGGATAGACTTGTAATGGGTAAGGACTCTTTGATAAGGTTATCTAATATTCCATTTAAGATTATGTTTAAATTTACCTGATGACCACAAGAGTCACTTTTCATATTTGGTTTGTGCAAATTAGGATCCAAGTATAGCCTACACGTTGCAATTGATTGTTACATCTTTAAAGTTTCATTCATCCTAAAGGGTATATACCCCCTCACACACACATATTTTCTTAATGCCATTAATTTGTTGCATAAAACAGGTCATAAGTTCTGTACAGTGTCCCAAAATGCTGTTGTTGGTTGTCTTTTTAAGGTATCATTTAACTTGTTTATCTATCTACTCTATTTGTTTTGACTGTAGTTAGAAATAAAAGACTTAATGATACTACAGCTCATTTTTTAAGGAATAATACTTGGTAAGTATGGTATCTTTTAATTTGGGATCAAAGTTAGCATTCTTCTAAGAACATTTTACCTGATCAAAAATTTTTTTCCTGTTCTTTTAGAAAGCCTCTTATATTGTCAGCCTCTTCAAACTTAAAGCCCATTTGTGTTGAGGCATGTGACTGGATCCCTGTTGATACCAGCTTCTGTTCTAGTTAACCAGTTTCCTTTTAACTTCTTCAAACTTGGCAGAAAACTGAGAATTGTCTGAAATACTTTTGAAAGCTATTGGAAATCCAAGAAAAATTGGGATTTGAAAGAGGGATAATTGAGAATTGAGGAAGGATGCCTCAACTTTAGATATAGAATATACTGGTTCACAGGTTGAGGCAGGACCATTGTCTTGCTGCTTGTGCAGGTCAGGGAAGGGCTGAGACAACACACCTGGTTTTTGCTTTTAAACTCTTTGCCTTTAGGTTAGTTTAAATGAAGTTTCTCTTTTTAGAATGGAAATATGGAAGGCCATCATATAACAGTGAGCTCTGTGTCTGCCTCCCTGGTAGTGATATCCTGGGCACAATAAGAAAGCCATGGCTGGAGTGTCAGGATGTGGTGTTCCTATCTCCTTATAACACATTCCACCTTGTATTTCATGTGGTGTTTGAGGTATCTCTTCAAGGCCACATAATAAGAAGTGTCCCACCAAACAAAGCAAAGGAATATCCATGATGTGAGACTCCCAGAATTGTCCAAAAATGAAGAAAGAGTAATTCTTTTCTTTTCTCTATGGATCCTGGAAACTAAAAACCACGTATGGTTTTCCCTTTAGGTCATTGTGCAAAGTCAGATCTTATGAATCCTGGTTTTCCTGACCATTCAAACCCACTACATCCTCACATTGTTGGTAAAATCTTCACATCACTGGACAAGAAGCTGTAAGGTACCACCACAACCTTCTCCACCAACCTTACAACTGGAAATACTAGATTGAGGTGCCATTATATTTTTCAGATATATGCCAGAGGCAGTTCTGAGAATGTGTTAATAGGATGGAGATGGCTCAAGACAAGAGCTTCAGAGAGAGGAGCGCTATGAAGTGCTTTATTTAAGAGAGTGGCCTCTTTTTGGGGACTAAATTCAGGTATCTGACTTTGTCCCTTTTATCTTATTGGACAGGCTATGTAATAGAGGCTTTGAATTTTGACTTTGAGCTGTAGGAACACAGAGACTTTCCTCATTCTTTTAACTTCTGGTTGTTCATTTTATTCATTACTATTGTATGGTATAGGCAACATCACTGGAAGGTCAGTCACAGAAACTGATAATCTGAGAATGGAGAAAAAGTCTGAACATAGTAACACTGTTTACTTCTATGTCCTTATTTTAAATTACTTTTATTTAATTAATCTTTGCCCAATTTAAGATAGAATGTTAACTTTTTTTTTTTTTTTCTGTTAAGAAATGACTTTGTCATGTGTGAGCTGTTACTAAGAATCTTTGTTACTCTTCTATTTTCCTGATTGTCCCCAGGTATGCTTCTTTGAGCAAAGGAAGCAATTCTTTCTCTTTTCTTTAGAATATTTATAAGTTTTTAAATTGACACTCTGATAAGCCATATTCTATTTACAACATTCCTTCTTTGGTCTTATGGTCCTGACTGCTCCTTTGATTATTCCATAGTGTATGTGTAGTGGGTATAGGATTAATGTATGTTCAATGGAGTATTGGCCAACTATAGTAAATGAGAGGCTAGAACAGCATCTCAGTTCTTTTTGTTTTGAGCAAAAAGGAAAAAAAAAAGTGAAATTGAAAGGAAGATAAAGCTTTAGTTTATACAAAGAATTCTTGTTCAGTAATTCTTAGGGGCTGAAAAACAGATTAGAGAGTGGAGTGTTTATTAGGCAAGCTTTGACTCTTCAATACTTTTACCTTGTACATGGTGGAACTGAAGCGCCTGAGTTTTTTCTAGATCAAATGGACACTTATTTAGTAAATCTACTTGAAGTTTCTCCCCCAATCTCCATATTTGTTAAATTTAGTCAACATTGAGTAGGACTGACAAATGTTTACCTTAGGAAAGATAAAACTAATTTTCATTTGAATTTTTTAAGCTTTCTATCAAGGAATATTTCTCATTTTGTAATAAATCTTAGTTTGAGCTTCAACATTGTCATTTAATAATATTATGGGGTAAATACTAGAACCTCAAAACGTTAAGGCCCTATTATATGATATAAGACTATGAATCCTTTTTCTGTCCATTCTAAAATGCAAGGTGAGTAGTGCTAGGTTGTTTTTCCTGAGTTTTTATTAACATCAAATATATATACACTTACCAATACAGGGAGGAAAAAATTATTTAAATGCCAATGAAGAAGTTTGGTGACTCTTTCAAAGGTGAGTCATGAACCTTTTGCCCCTCAAATTCTCTCGATAGAAAATATGTATAAGTTGAGAATCTGCCTCTTATTTGAGATCTGGTATGATGTTGCTCTTGTAGGTGATCCAGATTTTGTATTTTCATTTCAGTGAAGAATCTTCCATGTGTTGAATTATCCTTTCTTGGCACTCTACCTTTGGAGAGAAGCTTTGTATAGTCCAGAGGCACAGTTCTCTCTTTGTCTTATCATGTTAAATTGCTGTGTCCAGTCCTTCCCTGTGAATACACAATTTGTAAGTAGGCAGTTTGTATGGGCTCCCTAGCAGGGTTCAGTCCATATTCAATTCTTTCTATTCCATAGGCAGTTCTGGCTTTTAAGAAAATAAGGGAATAAATTTCTATGAATACACAGATGAAGTTAAAATATAAAAGTTTGACTATCAGATATGAATCAAATGTGCTGTACAGACTAATCCATTATTCAAGTTTATCTGGAACTGCATGAATTAATCTTAATCATGTCTATTCTTTTAAAAATATCAACAGTTAAAAATTACATATCTTATTATTAAAATGGTTTTGGAACTGAGACATAATCTCCTAAATGAAGGAATAAAAATAAGAGCAGGATGAGCCAGCAACCATTTTCTTCCTAAAAACTTAAAATAAATGGAGATCAAGGAATGTTAGACATTGTTAAATAAATCAGGGATCTTGTGACATTTCTAATATTTTATTAACAAAATTTTGATTTGATTTATCTATTTAAAATAACTAGCAAGGTATTCTCTAAGTGCTAAAACATAAATTACAATTGCAAAAGCTTGATTTATGTTAATGGTGGATAATGCATAGGACATGGCAAGTGATCACAGGTTCTGCAATATTCCCTGAATAGAGTCAGAAAAGTACCAAAGAAAGTGCTGCCTTAGGCTCCAATTGTTGATATATAGATGATGGCTGTCTTCTAAGAAATGATATAATCTTGATGATGTGAACTTTCACTTCCATTTCAGACATCTCCAGATTTTAGTGAAATGTGCTCGACAGTTCTGAGTGCTGCCCTGTCTCCATGATGGATCAGAAACATGTAGATCTCTACAAGGATAGCATAGGAGTTAAAAAAAAAAAAAAAAAAAAAGTCTGACTACTTAGGTAATATTTGGTCTTTCTGATCTTTTGCAGTAGTATTTACATTTTTTTACTTCTCAACACACCTTCATTTTCCCCCACCTCTTAGTCCTTGAATGATACCTGCTGAACTGTCAATTCCTAATTCTGTGTCAAACTGAAATATGCCTTCTCTAGTCTACCTGGGTTGCTCAATATTTTGAGAGAAATCATATGGTCCTGCAACCACTCCACATTTTTATTTTCCAACCTCAGGTATATTTGTTCCATCTGCATCATTCAACCATCTTCCTGGACTATACATGACTGTCCCCTTCTGATCCTATACGTCTCACCTTAAATGTGACTCCCTCAGCGAATCCTTCCCTGAATCTCCTTTTCACACAGTACCCTGTTTATTTCATGATACTTTATACTCTGTAATTCTATTTTGGTGTTCACTTAACTTGTATGTCGCCACAACTATTTTCTTGTGCCCAGGGACAGAATCTATTTTATTAATTGCAGTAGTAGTGTACTTACTGGCATGCAATGAGCACTCAGGAAAAAAAAATCATTAGATAAATGAGTAAATTGTACAATTGCATTTGAAAAAAAATTTTTTTTAAGTACTGCTTTTTACAGTACTGCTTTTAAATGAACATAGTCATAAGCCCAAGAAATATCCTTACAGCTGTTAGGTTGCATTCCCTTTCATATAAACTCCTTGTGCGTGGTTAAATGAACAGACCCTTGTGTTCTGAATTGGGAACTCACAGCAGTTGCCCAGATTTTGTAATAGCAGCTCTCAGCCTCCCTTTGTCTGCAGGTGCACACAGGCTGGTGCTCTGTTAACATGTGCCATCTGAACACACCCAGGGTGGTTTGTGATTCCCAGAGCCCTGACTGAGCCTCTACTTTCTTCCCCACTCCAGAAATCACATTGTGATGTGGGAATGAGTGAGTGAGTGTAAGGCTTTACAGAGATTGCCTTGAATCTATTCTAGTTCGTATTAAAAGGCAAAAGATGAACCAATTATAAAATTTAGGTCTTTTTTTAGTAGTTATAAATCACCTGCTGTATACTTCACAACCCGTCAGTTCACATCAGTGTTTCATGACACATAATTTTTGAATTGGTGTTTTAGAAGTTGGCCTCAAACCTCTGGGGAGAATTTTGTTATTTCTGTAAATTTGGGGAAAGAAGAAAATGCATATAGTTAAGAGCACAAAGTGACAACCCTATAGGAGAGGAACTGTGAAAATAGCCTATACTGGTACTTGATAGGTGTTGCCTTGGAAGCCCTCTCAATAATTAACACAAAATGCTTATTAAATAAGCTAAGCCATATAAAATGCAAATATTAGACAACTTTGGTCTAAAAATGCAATTTTATATAGCTCAAACCAATACATTTTTGAATATTTTCTATTGTTCATTTAAAATACACTTGTAAGCTCTTGCAAAAAGGAGAAAAGTAACATAACAATGAATCTTTTGGTGTCTCTTTTAATGTCTTCTTTGCAAAGTAAGCCATCCATCATTGAGTGTGTCAGTCTTGCTTGGATAGCTTGGATAGCCTTGCCTGGCCCAAGTCTATGCACTATCAGGGGATACCAGAAAGGCCTAGGAGATTTCTAAGCCACAGAAGTTACAATCCTTGGACATAAAGTTGTTTATGTGTGCTAGATTATGCAAACCCAACAAATAAATAATAGCTTTTCCTCCATAGTTCCTATGGTGGCTTGCCATGTATGTATTTTAAGAAAATTTTATGTTTATTTATATTTACAGAAAAGTTACAGTGATAGCATAGAGAGTTCCCACATACCCTTTACTCAACCTCCACTAATGTTATATCTCACATAAGCATGGTATATTTATTATAAATAAGATATTTCCATTGGTACATTACTATTAACTAAGCCCACAGACTTTATTTGGATTTCACAAGGTTTTTCACTAATATCTTTTTTTTTCTGTTCCATTATCTAATTGAGGATACCTCATTATATTTAGCATATATGTGTCTTAATAATTGATAAAATATAAAAATAAGATGAAAAACATTTTACCCATACCCAGAAATACTGCTGTTAATATTTAGGTATGTTCTCTTCCCAATGTGCACAATTTTACATATATAAGGATTAGACTACATACCTATTTTTGTATCCCATTTATTATTCAGCGAATCATATTGTCTACTTCATTTTAGTGTTTGAAAACATTTTTGATGTGCGCATAATTTTTATCATGTGAATATACTGTTGGTTAACATTAGCAGATTATTGAATGGTTATAGTTTTTTTTTTCCTCTTCAACACTGATGATTTTCAGTGTATATAAGCTTTGAGTAGTTTTCATATTTCCACAGGTAGATCACAAAGAAGAATATATCATGTAAAGACCCAAGGATTCCCCCCTTTTTTAAAATTCAAGAGTAATACTTTTAAACTATACTGAAATCTCTAAAAAATGCAAATGAAAATCTCCTCCTGCTCTTATAGACTTACTTCCCTGAGGAAAAGAAAGTATTGTGAGGTCTCTTGCTTTAACGTGAGCCAATGCAATTGAAATTATTAGTGGTGCAGCCATGTAAAAGTGCAGCTTTAAGCCTAAGGTTTTCATAAGTGTTTCAAGTTCTGATGAATTCTTGGGAAGAATATTATAGCCCCATTATCTTTTTGATTTGTGTCTGGGGGGTGGCATTGCTGGGACCTTTCCTGTGGTTTTGGTTGACCATTTTTAGTTTCAGAATTTTACTAGTTCTTTGTCACCAAAGAGTAAGTTTGATTACTAAATAGCAGACATCAACATGGGGGGAAAAGGACCCCACTTGTCTTTGCCTTCCATAATAGATAATTCATCCTTTCCCAGGACAGGAGCCCTGTAAGGCCACACCCTTGTGCTGCAATAAGCGGACACTTGTTAATCATGAGCAGAATCAAGGAAACATCATGGGATCCCTGGTTCTCAAAGCCACAAGCAACAGTGCCTGGACAATAGGAACTCTCTATGTGAGGGTTACTACTACCAGGGAACAGAATAGGAACTCTCTATGTGAGGGTTATTACTACCAGGGAACAGAATGTGGATAGTGAGGAAAGTGTGGCTTCTAGAGTTAGACAGACTTAGATTCAGTACCTACTATAAACTCTTTGACTATAAGCAAGTTTTTGAACCCCTGAGCCTGAACTTTTTCACTGGTGAATACAAGATCATTCTTAAAAAAAAAAAAAAAAAAAAAAAAAAAAAAGATCATTCTACAAGCTGTCGTATAATTTGAGTGAGATGTTAAAATGTACAGTGCCTGGCAAACAGGACACCATTGGATAAAACGTTATTAAATGAAGGTATGGATGAATGACTCGCCTGGCTGGTTGAACATGCTGGTTTAAATAGAGTTATGGCCATGTGTTATAGAAAGCATGATAAACATCAGTAAAATTAATTAAATGTTAATTTCATGTTCCCCTCCTCCCAGGGTTGCAGACAACATAAACCAACTATGGTTAGAATATATCAACCAAACACTGAGATCCTCACGTCTAAGAATTAAAACAAGTTTTTGTATGGACCAAGCCAGGGCAACTCCAGGACCTTAGAAACAGAACATCATAAACCTTCAAATGTTAACATCGTTGTTTCTCATTGTTAGTCATCCTCCTTCAGATGCATCAGCTCTGGTTAGGGAGGCAGGTTCTTGTAGTATAAGCATAGCTGCTGGGTATCTGCTATTGTTTGATTATGAGGTGACTCTCAAAGCTCCAGCATTATAATGCAGGAGGGAAAATGATTAGATTATGGGAGTAACAACTCAATTGGTGGATTAATCCATTTAATGGATTCATAGTTTGAGTGAATTACTGGGTGGTAACTGTAGACAGGTGGGGTGTGGCTAGAGGAAGTGAATCACTGAGGTCATTCCTTGGGGATTATATATTTTGTTCCTGGCTCCGTGCTCTGTTCCTGCTTCCTGGCTATCACGAGGTGAGCATCTCTCATCTGCCATGCCTTGCTGCCATGATATACTGCCTCACCTTAGGCCCAGAGCTATGCAGTTGATTGAGCATGGACTGAACTTCTGAAACCATGAGCCAAAATAAACTTTTCCTCCTTGAAGTTATTCTTGTTGAATATTTTAGTCACAGAGACAAAAAGCTGACTAACACAGTATCCCTGCCCTGTATCAGAAATAATTCATAAGGCAAAGGTGAATCTTGGGTGCTAGTAAGTTTTTCAGGCTTTAATGAGGTGTAATTGATATACAATAAACTGTGTATATTTATAAAGAGTATAATTTTGTACATTTGAGCGTGTATATATACACTCAGGAAACTATCTCCATGATGAAGACAATGAATATATCTATCATCCCTGAACGTTTCCTTGTGCCCTTTTGTATTTCTCCCCTCTTAACCATTTATACCCTTCTACCTGTCATAGGCATCCACCAACCTGCTTTGTCATTGTATGTTAGTTTGAATTTTGTAGAATTTTATACAAATGGAATCATATACCATGTGCTTTTTTTCTTTTTGTACTCACTGGAATTATTTTGAGATTCATCCATATTGTAGTATGTATCTGTATTTCATTCCTTTTTATGGATGCACAATATTCTGCTGTATGGATATACTACAGTTTGTTTCTCCATTTAGTTTTTGATGGATATTTGGCTATTACACCAATAAAAGTGCTATGAACATTCATGTATAAGTGGATTTTCTTTTTATGTTAAAAATTCTCAAAAGTCAACATTAAGAAGACTAACAATCCATTTTTTTAAATGGATAAAACAAAAAATTTGCCAAAGATCATATGCCAATGACAAACATATTCAGCATCATTAACAACCAGACAAGTTCCTTCAAATGACTAAAATTAGAAGAGAACTGATAACCTTACCTTATTATAATGTCTATTTTTACAGATGAGAAAACAGACTCAGGGAATTAGATAATTTGACCTAAGGAGAATTTAAATTTGAATCCAGCTCTGTTAACCTCTGCCTAACTTCTGTGTTATGCATGTAATAGTGATTAGAAGGAGACTTCAGAAGTTCAGGTTGGAAACATGGGAACTCATGAATTAGGACTGCAACTTCCTTCCATTTCCTCTCCTGATGAATGTTGGCATTTCCCAAGGGGTAAACAGTCTATCTATTTTCCAACATCCAGTTTTGTCTAGATTCCTCTAGAGAATATGCTTGTGGAAGACTCACCAAGGCTTCATTGGTCCAGTAAGGATACAGTTCTGTTTAACCATCATGATGATTAAGAATAGGAGCTTTTTTTGTTTTTGTTTTGGATTTGACAGATCTCAGTTTGAATCACACTCTACTACTATTACTTGATTGTGTGAACCTGGGCAAGTTACTAAATACTTTGAACTTTGATTTCTTCATCCAAACTGGTAATGATGACACTGATCTGTGTTTTAAGGATTGAAGGAACTCATATACATAAAGAATTTACCACCATGTCCTACACTTACTAAACCTCAAAACACTGAGGTTACCTTGCCACCAGAAATAATTCAAACCATGGTAAGTACAGGTGTGTTAAGCATTGCACTCACTATAAAGCTTAAAACACTAATTCATCACTGAGTAGTATCTTACATCCCACTGAAGGACTTACTCCCTTCTCTAGAAAATGATAATTCAAGGGAAGATGATGGTATTTAATCCTATAAGAATTATTAGAATTAAGTGAAATATTTATCCCTTCGTTATAAATGTTAGAACTATTCTTTGGTGGGAATATCCAGAACTATTCTTTAGCCACATCAGCTGAGTGGCTACATGGAGCTTTAGAGTTTGGTTATCAGATATGCAGTACCCACATAGTGTAAAGAAATCAAAGTAAATAAAGAGCCCTATGGAGCACAGTTACTCATACTGAGAGAACGACAGCCCAGCTACAGTTTTGCATGGCTTAGAGACCCTATCAGGCACGCACACTTGCTATATACTTCCTTCATCCTTAGCTTGTTCTAATACCACAATTCTTTTTCCAGGTCTTGGAAGTGCTACTTCAGCTACCAATGATGTCTTTTTCTCTGTCCTTCTGCATTTTTTGGAACTAGAACAATGTTTTGGTTAGTATATGGGGGCTCCACTAAAGCTTCCTCCAAGCACTTGAATGTAGGACTGTGAGGAGGGACAGGCCCGTTTCTGAACCAGATGCCTCCAGCAACCTCTGCTCCAGTAGTCTAGTAATAAGCTGATCCTGCAGAGAGAGCCTGGAGTTCTACTGTTTGGCACCCATGCTGATAGGCAAACTTCCCAGAAGACTGGCCCCGAGAACAAATTTTTTCATTTTGGCAAGACCGTGCTCATTTTCAAAGTAGCCAGGTCAGGTGATCTCTGTCATCTCCCAGCTATAAATACCTGAAGTGGTAGACCATTGGAGGGGAGCTCTGTCTTCTGCAGCACAATTTAAATGGTCTCCATTTGTGCAGGTTTAATTCCGACATCCCCAGCTTTAACCAGGGGATGGAAAGATATTAGGGGACTGCCTTGTTCTTTCAGCACAAATACTGACATGTTTTCTTTGTGTCATTGTTGTGTTTGACCCTATCACTTTGGCAGCACAAAAATAATTACTGCTCTTTCAAATTTAAAACAAATGTGTAACGCCTTAAAGATTTCTAAATTTAACTAAAAGGCTTGTGCAGTATGCCCATAACACATCCACTCACTCTTTTTTTAAATTGTGGTAAGACATAACACTTTTTACCATTTTTCAGTGGAGAGTTAGTTCAGCAGTCTTCAGTACTTTCATACTGTTGTATAACCATCACCAATATCCAGATCCAAACTCTTTTCATCTTGCAAAACTGAAACTCTAACTCATTAAATAATAATTCCCTCTGCTCCCTGCCCATAGCCTCTGGCAATTTGCATTCTACTTTCTGTCTATATGTATGAATTTGACTATTCTATATATCTTCTGTAAGCAGAATTATATGGTATTTGTCTTTTCTTCATTTCATTATCATGGCATATTGATAAATCAGAAGTTAGTGGACTTTCTAGTACCCTTAGCAAGGAAACCCATGTAGAGAGTTGGGTGCATCTATTGTTTATCTTGAAGCCATTAAACCTTCTGTGTGTCTGTCTTTCTTTGTTCTGATTCCATGTTCACCAAGCAACCCTCTGATTGTGGTATGATTCCCTGAAGTTTGAACAATTAGTTGCTTCTGAGCATCCTGTTTATACTATATAGCATTGTATTGCAGTTTTGGGGTACTGCCATTCCTAAACTCCAGAGATCAGCCATAAACCCATACTCTTTGTTACAGTGATTGATTTACAGATAGACAGTGATCAAGTCCTAAACCAACCCTCCAGGTGTAGAGATTAGTTTATGGACAAGTTCTTATCTAAGTTAGTCCAATAGAAGGGAAGGTTAGGATCTTTATTTGATGGTAGGGCAGAAAGAGGCCTTCCTTCTTTTACCAAAACTGAATAGAAAAATACATATCATCTTATTGCCGCTGACAACCATTATATAGCCGTAAGCAGTTGTACTAGCAGGGTACCAATATAATGGAATATAGAACTGATATATGGGTAGAAATTTAATTCTTAGTGATTGCCTTAAGATGTTGGATCAAGTCTTGCCTAAAGAACTCCATACCACAGATTTTTAAAAGGTTATATCAGTTAATCATTTTTTGAAATCATTTAATAAAACTTAATTTGGGTTTTCTATTCTTTTTAAGTGCATTCTACCTAATCATCCACAAAAATCTGTGTAGCGGGTCATAAAACAATGCTAAAGTTGACTTTATGTATTCTAGCCTTTTGGTACTAATTTCTTATTGTGAAAAAATATACTGGTATTCTGATTTTACACATTAGTTTCTTTAGCTTGTTTACTGAAAGATATAGATTCATTCTCAGGATCCTGACAAAGTTCAGTTTCTGAGTTTGTCCTACTGGGGACCATGATTGACTTTCAAGTGCTCTGATTTGTTCTGTGGGGAGTTTGGAGACCTTGATGCCAGGCTAGGGGCTTGTGTCTCTAGGGATGGACATGGATATCACACTGTGGAGGCATCCCAGGAGATGACTTTAGCATACTTGTCGCCTTTAAGGTTCTCCTAGAACTTGTATTTCCTCTTCTTCTCTTTCTATTTTTATAGCCACTGGAAATTCTTCTGAACATTAGTGATAGCTCTCAAAGAGCAGCCAGTTCTAGTCACACTATTGACCATCTGACCTCTAACACTTGTTCTTACAATCCCAGAAGTCTCCTTCTTAGGTTCTTTCACATTCTTTACAACACATAGCTAAGTCTCTTTCCTTTAAAGTGTGAGCCCTTTGCATGTGGCAATAATGGAAGTGATATTGTCTAACAAATTGCCTAGAATATAATGTGTCTATTTTGAATCTGAGGGGCCCCTCTACTTATGTCATTGGCGGTCTGGAAAATGTTGGAAAATACCAAGTTCATTCATGGAAGGCTCAAACTTTTCTTGGTCTTGTTTAGTCACTGTCTTAGAACATTTGGTGTTGCTATAACAGAATACCACAGACTAGGTCATTTTAAAAAGGAAAGAAATTTATTCCTCACAGTCCTGGAAACTGGGAAGTCCCTTATCAAGCTACCAGCATTTGGTGAGGACCTTTCTGCTGTGTCCTCACATGGTGGAAGAAGAAAAAGTGAAAGAGGACAAAGAGAAAGGAAAGAAAGATGACCTCATCTTTTTTTTTTTTAAATCAGGAACGCATTCCTGGGAAAACTAGCCACTTCTGCAATGATAGCATTGATACATTCATGAGGCCAAAACCCTCATGACTTTATCAGGTCTTAAATTTTCCACCTCTCAACACTTTTGCAATGGGTATTAAATTTCTAATACATGATTCTGAAAATGCATTTAAGCCATAACAGTCACTCTTCTTACTTATCCAAACCCAAGTAAGACCTTTCCGATGGTGGATTTGTGTACTCTTAGTGATTTGCTCTTCCTACTCCCCTTAAAGAAATCTACATATCATTTCTCTTTCCTCTACTGGGCCCTGGGTAAAAATATACACAGAGTGGAAACAACACATTTATGGTAGGGTTGTTCCCAAGTGGTGGGCTCATGAAACATATCTTTATAAAAGGACTCAAGATGCAAAAAAGAGCAAAAGCTAATAAAAAATTAAAATTATACAGAAAATCTGAGTGTTTATTATTTTTAATTTTACTGTAGAAGTTGCAGGTCCTTGAAGGCAGGGAAATTTGTAGATGAAATTATGTTCAGTGGTCCCTTGGTAACTGTCCATGGATACACATTCCATCAATTGTGGCTAAATGCAGAGCTGTTCTCCTGTCAGCACCAAGACATACTTGGGATGCCAGTCCATAAACATTTAAATGCAGTCACTCTAAACCTATTGTGGCCCTGAGTTGTATTTTCTCATTTTTGGTGATGGGATCATTTTTTAACAAAGCATGCTGTCTGTGTGGACTGGTGGAATGGAGTGCCCTGAAAGTCTTTAATAAATTATAGGTGGATTTATGGGTTCTGCTCAGGGCCATGGTAGATTGGCTGAGCTGAAAAATAAAAGGGATATATTTATCCATTAGGTCCAGTGGGTATTAGATATTAGGGAAAAGAGGTTCATGAGTGGAAGTTACTTTTTTTTTTTTTTTTTTTAACCATATAGACTGCTTGCTGTACATGGAAAACTCTCTAGAATTGAATAATCCCACCTTAAAATGACATGTTGTCTAACTGATCACTTAAGAAAATTTCCTCAGTGCAGTCCAACTTACATTCTGGAAAATTGGAGCCGTGAGAACTCTCAAAGTCAACCTCACACTTAAAACAGGAAAATTCAACACAACCCAAGACGGTTGTGCTATATTGAGCGGCTTAGCACCTCTGAAAACAGACACTCCACAACTTCTCTGGTGACCAATGTTTTCCTGTACATGTTACATTTTCTATCTCTGTGCTCCAAGGGTGACTCTTCAAGGCCACCCTCATATTATTTCCACTTTACAGATGAAGAAATGAGGTGAAGTATGAAAAATGGCAAGTTATCTAGCATAGAATAAAATTATTAGAAGAAATTAATTTTGTTCATATTTTGACCAAATGTCCATTTAAGGTAAGGACAAAGTCCTATTTATCTTTGTAGTCCTAGCACTAGCAGAGAACTTGGGGTCCAGTAGGTGCTTAATAACTCTTGGTGAAATGTGTGAGTGATTGACCAGTTACAAGTAGATCAAAAGTGATTCAAGTAAAACAATATATTTTATTAAGTATTTTTCTAATTATATAAATGATAGAAGTCTATTGGAGAAAATTAGGATAATATAGAAGAATGTACAATATATACTTTTCATAGTTATCTATGACTTGGAGATAATAATTTCCTTCCAGTCTTTTCTATATCCCCATTTTTCCTGAGCTTATGAGTCCTAACATAAACCTAAGCAAATCCTTTCATGTTCTCTGGAACAGACAGAACCCCAACCCTGAGAATATGAGGAATAAGAACGTGACATAAAAAGAGAAATGTGAGAAGCACAGTAGCTGTAGACTTTCTTTGTACAGGGTTCAGAGATCTCATTTCAATTTCAACCCCATATCCTTTTCTGTTTTACTGGGAGAATGACCTTGAAGGAGGGAGAAGGCACTCTGAATAGATAGAACAGTATTTGCCACAGCCCAGATCTACCACCCAGGCGCAGAGGAAAGCCCTCTGATGTCTCCTGAATGATTTAACTTTATTGCCTATTGTCTCTCTCTCCAAATTGCCTTTAGGATGAATGTCCCAGCCAGAATCCATATAGAGGACACCAGCTTCCCAAGTAGCTCACGGGATGTGGATGTTCTTTATGAAACATCCTTCAAATTGACCATTAATGGAGGCTGTATTTTGCACCTTACAAGGGAAAATTACAGTGCATTAGGAAGTTCTGCACTCTGGCTTAGGCAGTGAATTAGATGAGGGATACAGGCTGGGGTGCTTTCCTACTGGGCATAATACTCAATTTATTTTCATTTACATTAATTTCTCTACATCACTGAGTACACAGGCATTAAACTGTTAAATGCAAGCAATTCCCAACTGCTTGATGCAAATAGAAATGTTTAATGAATAATAATAGAAAGGAAGCTTATAGATGTAACCAATATGCAAAATTGTGAGAGCGTGTTAATCAACCTTTACCATAGCATAGGACCTGACAAACCCCTCTCCCTCCTTCCAACTTTTCTTTGAAAAGACACCGTGTGAACGGCATGGGTACGAAAGTCTTTATCGGGAGATTTCCATGAAGGTAAAAAAAAAAAAAACCCTACCTCCCTTTGGCTCTGGTGATGAAGTAGTTAGTTCAGCTAATGAGATCAAAGGGGGTTTTAATGTACTCATCTTACACAGCTACCTTCTGTCCACCCAGCCTCTTTGGCCTGTTAGTATTAGAGTCAACTTGAGGGAAAAAAAGATGGGCATTTCTTGTTGGCATTTCGTTCCAAAGCTTCTGCTTCCTTGGCTTACCTCTGGCAGTAGGATCTTAAAGCCTCCATCAAAATTAATGGATCTTCCCCCTCACAATTTTATTCCCACCCAATGACATCACAGTATGTTGTGGTTAAAAAACAAACAAACAAACAAACAAACAAAAAACCTCACTCTGTTCTTCATGAGCAATATGACTGGATATAATTGCTGTAACTTCTCTGAATCTCAAATTCCTCATCTACAAAATGGACAATACCTGTTGTCCATGATTATTTCTAACGTTCTGGCAGTAAATACTCAAGTATACAAAAAACAAACAACAACAACAACAACAAAAACACAGAGAAAAAGAGATTGGAAGGAAAAACAGAATGTCAATGGTAGCTGTTCTTTTTCTTTTTCTTTTTTCCTGTTCTATACTTTCTAATTTTCTGTAATAGGCAAAGTATCTTCTATAGGAAAATTATGATTTCCATTTTATTTATGATTTCTTGGTTCAAACTCAAGATTAAAATGATATCTGTTGAAATTTCTTTTTCTTTTCCTCTGCCCCAAACAAACTTCCCTTTCAAAAGAGGGAGAAAGGCATTCCATTAGAAAGGAAACAAACAAACAAAACCCCCAGGGTATATTAGTATTACTTTCCATTTATTGCTGTAACAAATTACCACAAATGGCTTGGTGGCTAAAAACTCTCTTGTAAATTAGAGGTCAGAAGTTTGAAATGATTTTTATGGGACTAAAATCAAAGTATGGCAGGTCTGCTAATTTCTGTAGGTCTTGAATGGAGAATCTGTCTTTTCTGGTTTCCATTGGCTGTGAATATTCCTTGGCTCATTCCTCTTTCTTCCACCTTCACTCTAGTCTTTGTTTCTGTCATCACACCATCTTCTTTCCTTACAAGGGCACTTGTAATTATATTGGACACACCCAGATATACGGCATGAGCTCCCCATTTCAGGGTCCCTAGAAAACATCTGCAGAGCCCACTTGCCATAGTAAGATAATTCGTGGAGATTTTTGTTTGAAGGGGGGTTGGGCATGATTTAGCCTTCCTCATGGTGCTTATAGAAGAGGTGGAACATTCAGCCAAAACCAAGCAAGGAAAAGCAGCAACAAAGTTTCTGATACTAAGAAATAGCAAGCCAAGTGCTTTATGTAGGATATCCATTCACTTCTTACAGGTTAAACTGCTCTGGGCCCACCACACTCAGGGAAATACAAGGCGTTGGGGTCTGGTGTGAACGCAGAAGTTGATGTATCCTATTAAAAACAAACAAACAAACAAAAAAAACAAAATCACTGTGTCCAACAATGAAAAACTATCAAGTCCCTTCTCTCAAAATCTCTATAAGGGCAGAAATTCAGCCTAAAATTATTATTTCTTTGAAACATCAATTCTTCCTATTAAAAGACACCAGAAAGAACTCAAGTCAGAAACAGCTCCTTGATTCAAAAGCAGCCTGTTTTCTCCAGCTTGGTACTGAGATGTGCCAAGAATATTTTTTTTGTAAAGCAAAAAGGTTTAAATTATTATTTTTGTTGCAAAAATGCCACAGGTTATTAAAGTAACATCAGGAATGGATATAATCAGATCTCATCTATTATTAATGAGGTTCTGCCTTAATGTGATCATTATAGGTATGTGCCTCACACCTAGAAGCTATCACCTAACATAATAACAACCTGAAATAATGAGTTGCCAGCATGATATTTTTCTTTTGTGAAGGGTTATACCTATAGGGTTGCTTTTCTCTTTTCTTATAGCAACAACAACAATAATAAACTGTATCATTTTAGACAGAGACAGGTGTAGATTTTATTTGTAATATAATGGTTACTGCTTAACATCTTTACAGTTAAGATTTGCTACAAAGCCAACACAAAAATATTTCTAAAACTGTATTATTGCTACTCATAATGATTATCCCAGAGCTAGAAAAACCTCATATGACTTTCTATAACATCTGTTGTGTGTGTGTGTGTGTGTGTAAGAGAAAGTTCCAAGATATGATTATGCTTATAAGTTCATTTATTAAGAAATTAGAAAATATTCTTTCTCATACATACACCTTTTAACTACAATCCCTTTTCTTCTCTAAGGCTCAGTTCAGAAAAGACATAAATGAAAGCATTGTGAATAAAGGCAAAAAGAGTCCACATCCTGAGTCGTTTGGCTTCTGATAGTGTCCTTTTACAGCAAGTTATTACAAATAGTTGTGCTGAGGCTTACTCACAAAATCCTGTATAATCCTTAATGCGTTGAATTCTACAGGATGCAGTTGCCTAGAGATCAGATTAGGTAAATTTAAGTATCCGGAATGGGAGTGGGTACAGAAATGAGGGTCAAGTATCCACGTACCTGACAACAGCAAAATCGATTCATAAAAGCCCAGTGTTGACCGATTGCACCCTTCATCCCTCAAATGGTTACTCCACTGTTCAACTTCTCTCTCCCTTCATGGCTAGATTCCACTTTCTCATCATCTTCTCACTCTCAGCTCTGCAATATGACTTTTGTTTTACTGGTCTAGTTTGGGGCAGTCTTCGGTGATCCCTCCCAGTTATTCACCAGGCTTCCCTAGTTCTTTGTCCTCCCCGCCTCCCGCCCCTTTTATTATGTTGACTTGGGGCATCTGTCCCTACTAATAAGATTCAGACATGAATGTTCACCCTCTGAATGTCCCCACAGCATCTCAACCTATGCAAGTCTGCTTTTGCTCATTGGCTTCTCTGCTTTCTCCAGCTTCTATCCTCACCTGTCCTTGCTGACCTGCTTAGTTAAAGGCTTCCTCTTTCTCTGACTCCTTCAGTCTGGAAATACATCTTTCTACCTTTGCAATTCCTAGGTTTTGTACTTTCTTGCTTGACCAGGCTGTATGTCTGTCCTCTCATCTCTATTCCTGCTATCATTATCTGGACAACTACAGTAACCCTTTAACTGGTCTTTCTGCCTCCACACCAGCCTTCCTTCTGCTACTATGCACTTCTCCCAGCACTGGTGGAATCTTGACACTGCTGGTAGTACTACTTCAGGGAGTGGTTGCTTAATAAATACTACTTCAGGGGCTGGGAGATAGCTCAGTCGGTAGAGTGCTTGCCTTGCATGCACAAGGCCCTGGGTTTGATCCCCAGCACCGCAAAAAAATAAAAAAAATAAATACTACTTCATTGTTTCTTTAGTGTCAGTGGCCTTTTTTGGTAAGTTCAAAGGTTTAGACTAGGAAAACTCTAACACCCAACTGTGATCTCATGCTTTGTGTGTCTCTAAGAAATGGAGGATGGGGTTTTCATTTGACTTCTGCCTGAATATTTTATCACTGATGAATCTGGACACAAGTCTAAACAGTGACTTGAATATTTGAGGCTCATTCTTTACATGTCTATCTCTCTACCCCTATGGGCTTTTCATTTGTCAGGGTAACTCTAGCTCTAGAATCAGTGATGCTCAGAATATAAACTAGACTAAGCTGAATAAGACACTGGACCATTTTCTATGGGGTGGGCTTTTTGAAATACTATCTTTCTATTTATAAAGTGAGAAGGTTGATATTGTGAGTTCTAGGATCCATATGGCTTCCAAAATGTCTGTGTCTTCTTAGGACCTTATTATATGCTAAGTTGGGGGTTTAAAATGATTTATTGCAAAGAATCATATATTTTTGTGTTCATATTCTTCAGTTTTTTGAGGTGACCATGACTATGCATCTCTTAGGTCTCTGACTAATTATTGGAGGCCAGCAATTGGCCTCAGAAATCCATCCCTGCATTATCAGGCTGGCCTTCCAAGGCTGCTTCCAGTGATAGAGAGTAAGTCTGTTCCTGGGAAATGCAGGATTCTACTGACTGATAAGGCTCGCTCAAGAACTCCCCGTTAAACTCAAAAGCCTTGTTAGGGCCGGGGAGATAGCTCAGTTGGTAGAGTGCTTACCTCACAAGCACAAGGCTCTGGGTTCGATCCCCAGCACTGCAAAAAAAAAAAAAAAAAAAAAATGAGTTGCATTTTCAGACACCTCACCCCAACTTTTCTTCCTTCTCTGTGGCTTTGTTCTCAGCCTCCTTTGACTCCCTCCTCATTTTCTCTCACAGGTTTTTCTCCTAATAAAGTTTTCTCAGATGACCTGCACTAATATACAACCCACACTTCATGTCATAATAAATTTACCTTTGCCCATGGAAGAAAATGGAAAATTTTGTCTGACGTTAGCTTTGCTATGGTGCGAATGTGCTCCCTTCAACATTTAGGTGTTGAAACTTGACTGCCGGCTCAATGGTATTAGGAGGCGGAGTCTTCAAACATGTAATTAAGAGTAAGGGCTCCTTCTTCATGAATGGGATTAAAGCCTTATAAAAGAGGCTTTAGGCAGTATTTGACTCACTTGCTCTTTTGTCCTCTGCCATGTGAGGACTCAGTGTTCTTCTCCTCCAGAGGCTGCAGTGTCAAGATGCCATCTTGGGAAGAGAGATGAGGATGTCACTGTTTGCATCTTGATCTTGGGCCTTCCAACCTCCAGAACTGTGAGAACTAAGTTTCTGCTCTTTATAAATTACCCAGTCTCAGGTATTTTGTTATAGCTGCATAAACAGATTAAACAAGCATTATTTGTACACCTGCAATCAGTCCTGTGGATTTTCTTTTCCATAGCCAAGGCATTCATCCATTCATCTTTTCTTTAAATTTATCCTCTAAATTATAAGAAAGCACACAATATTTTTAGAAAATGCACATATGTGAAAAGAAGAAAATAAAATTACCCACAATTCCTCAACTCCCATGTAACCATTGTTTTCTGGTCTTTTCTACAATAAACAATTCTTTTATGGACAGCAACAACAAAGGATGATACATAAAACGATGTAGCAGAGGAGTTGGCAAACTTTTTCAGAGGGCCAGATTAGTGAATATTTTTAATTTTATTGGTCATAAAAATCTGTGTTGCAACTTTTCAACTCTGCCCTGGTAGGGTGAAAGCAGCTATCGGCAACACATAAATGTGAGGCTGTGTTCCAATTGAAAAAACAGGCCTTAATACCATAGTTAACTAATCCATGATTTAGTGAAAGAAAAGATCTTGCTAAGAGGCCTAATCTTTAGATAAATGGGAATTTTCAAATCCTTCTTAAAATTATCCAGTGGGGCCAGTAGAAATCAGCTCAGGGACTTGTGTAAAGTGGCAGCTGGGTTCAAGTAGACTCACGGAAAAAGTGCCTGTTGGAGGATCCCAGGCTACAGGGGCACAGTCTCTTGAAGGTGTGAAAAGTTCGTGTTTGTGTGGAACTTTCTCCTAAAGAACTAGCTATGATTTAAAGTGAGAAGGAGAATAACAAAGCTGACAGCTTCATTGTGGTCTTTTGCTGTTGTCAGGCATGAGTTAAGAAGATTGCAAACCCTTCCTAATGTGCTTTTCCCATTTAATTTTGTGGCTGCATAAACTTTCATAGCAAATAATGAGTTGGGGCTGTAGCCCAAATGTTATGGACTCTTTATGTATCTGGAGAGCCTGTGGAGTGAGGCTCTGCATTCTAATGGCCTGCTTAGGCAGGCACCGGCTGGGCAGAGCAAGCTGGTTTTGGCTTGAAGAGGGATTCTGCAGAATTCCAGGGGAACTCACCAGAGAGCTCCTTGGCCTCGTTGCCACCCTTCACTCTCCACGGAAGCATTCTTCCCTAAGACTTGACAGCTGTTCCTCTTGGGTCAGAGGGAATCTGTCCCTCAGCTAGAATTCCGACTCTGTCTGTCTTGATTTGGGTGTTGAAGGATAAATGCTTACCTAGGAGTCCTGTTTCGACATCCATGCTTGCACTCCTGTTTGTCCACGGAAATGAACATTGACTACCTATTCTCCAGTCCATCTGCTGCGATGGCACCGTGCCTGGCTCCTGGCAGGGCAGGGATGCTACAAAGGGCTGGAGCTTCAGGGCCTTGTGTTTGGAGGGGTAGCAGTGAGGGGAGAGAATGGGAAGGGCACAGGCATGGGGAGAGGAAAAGCCATTGTTCTCACATTGCCCTCAATCTCAGGCACCTGGCCTCTTCCATCAGCAGACCCTGTCTTATTCCTCCTCCAGGAGTCGAGCCCTGTAGACAACCTGGGCGTGAGAACTGCATTTGTGCCTGGGGATAATGAATTTTGGAATCTGGCCCCAACCACAAACATCTAGGAGTCAGCATCTAAGGTAAAAAGGGCGGAGTGGAAAAAGCAGTTTATAAAATGATAATGCATACTGTTGCCCCATTGATGTAGAAGTATGTGTGCATGTTTGTGTGTATCAGTATTTCTGGAGGTGGCTAGTGGGATTATAGGTGATTTTTAGTTTTCATTTTTTTATAATCTGCTTTTACATTTTTCTACAATGGACATGTGGATGATAACAAAAAATCAAGACACAAATAGCCATAGAATATTAGATATTAAAAAAATTTTTACTGAAAGACCTAACCCTCTGCCAAGGAAGAATTTCTCAGCCCACTGTAAAATATCAGCCAATTGGTGCTGGTGAAATTCAACCTGGGACTTCAGGACACTAAAGAAAGGGCCTGGGAGCAGAGGGACTGGAGCCAGAGTGTGCTACCTCAGTAGGAGGATACCAGACCTCATTCATCAGTGTTCTAAGAAGCCTTCAATTGTTTCCACCATCCCCAGCCTTTCCTGCAAGAGTTGATTGTTCCTTTTTCTGATTCCACAAAAACCTTCTGTAGGCTGCTATCAGAACAATTTTCCATTGTAGGTGTTTTTCACTGATACATCCTGGCCACTCCCTCTGTAGAAGGTGTGTGTGCTCTTGGGAGGCAAAGAATCATCTCCCTAGTACTTAGAGAACCTGGTTGATGGCGAAGGCTCAAAATCAATCTCTCCATTCCTCTAGACAGAAAACTTGGTTTTTTATTGCCTTCATTTATTGTTTTCATTTTTTAATTCTTTTTGGTAAAATATAGATAACAAAATTTACCATTTTAACCATTTTAAAGTATATGGTTTAGTAGCATTAAGCATGTTCCCATTGTTGTGCATCCATCACCACTGTCTGTCACTTAAATTTTTATCTTCCCAAACTGATCCTCCATATGCATTGGCAATAATCCCCATTCCTCCCTCCTTCATTCTCTAATAACCACTATTTTATTTTGTCTCTATAAATTTGCTTCTTCTAGATGTCTCATATAAGTGGTCCACCCAATATTTGTCTTTTGTGACTGACTGGCTTGGTTTAGAACATCCATGTTCCAGATGTTTCTTCCTTTCATCTGCCGTGCCCATTCCACTCATTCGATCACACTTTATTATGACCCTAGCACATGGTGGTAGCATGTGCCAAAATTTCTTTCCTTTTTAATATGGATTAATATTTCATTGTATGTTTTTGCAATATTTTGCTTATCCACCTACCTATTGATGGACACTTGGCTACTTTGAATAATACTGCAATGAATGTGGGTGTACAAATATTTGTTTGAGTTTTGCCATCAACTCTTTTGGGTATATACCCAAAAGTGATATTAGTCAGAAGACTAATTTTTACGTATGGACATCGCCTGGCATGAAGTAGTAGCAAGAAGAAAAGGAAGTCATAGGTGTAGGAATTAAGAGTTGGAGAACAACAGATTTACCTACTGAATCAGAATCTTTCTGGGGGTGGGGCCAGGAATTTGTAATTTTTTTTTTTTTTCCCCCCTTTCTGAGGCTTGAATCTAGGACCTTGTGTTTGTGAGGTAAACCCTATACCAACTGAGCTATATCCCCAGTCGGGAATCTGTATTTTTAAATACTCCCAAATGATTCAGATGACTGGCTAGGATTGAGGACCACAAAACTCCATGATTTTCAAGGTCTTCTCCCATGCCATAATTTGATAAAACTGTGTTATCCCTCCTAGCCACAGGGTTTCTACAACATTTTCCTGTCATAATTTCAAGAGTGGCTTATGGACTCATGCTCACAGGATTTAGAATAGCAAATCAAATTATACCTACTAAGGGTTGTTTTTGTCCATGAGGTGGGGCAAAAGCCCTGAAACCACACCTAAAGCACTTTGGTATGTCATTGTCTTTACCCTGCATCTTTGCCATTGGTTTTGTCAACAACATGGATCAATAGTAATGCTAACAACCATTTATTTCATCAACACTAACAACCATACTCTTTTGGAAATATAGCATTTAATTTGCCCCAAATCTTTCAAGACACAGATTCACCCTCCGTATTGCATCAAGATGCTGAAGCACCAAGGTCTCAGCATTGTAACTGAGGTCACATGGTAATATATGCCTCTGTTTACATGTGCACAGTGATATTGCAGAGATTTAGAGTCTAAAGGAAACCCAATACAATGATGTCTGGCATTGGGATTAGAATCCATGTTCCCTGACTCCCACTTTAAGGTGCACATAGAGACTCACTTCTTTGAAATTTTCATATTTTCTGCCAGCCGACTGTGAGCTTCTTGTAGATGTGTCTTCATCTTGTGCCTCAATATCCCATTGTGCCTAGCAAGGGGTAAGGTTTGGATTTCAATCCAATATAACTGTTTACTACTATGAGACTGAGGGAAAACTATTAAACTCTGAGCCCTAGCTGCTTCATCTGTAAAATGTAGCGATAAGCCAAAGGCCATTAGAAATACAAGGTAAATGCACCCTGCACAGAACCTGACATATGTTAGGCACAGTAACTTAAATCTTCTCTAACCTCCCTCCCAGGGAGAAGTGCCAATTTCAAGAAAACTGGTTGGTCAGTGGAAGGGGGCTCCATTGTTGATGCAACTGGGGTTAGTGGAGGTTGACCTTATTCTGACCTAAAAAATGGTCCACTTTCCATTTATATCAAATCAAGAAGGATCCAGCAGTACGGTGGTGCATGCCTATACCAGCTACTCCAGAGGCGAAGGCAGGAAGGTTGAAAACAGTTTGAGACTAGACTGGACAACTTAGTGAAATCCTGTATCAAAGTAAAAAGGGCTGGGGATCTACCTCAGTGGTAGAGTACTCCCTCACATATGCAAGACTCTGGTTCAATACCCAATGCTACAAAAACAAAACTGAACAAAACAAAACTGAACAAAACAAAAGCCGAAGCAAAATACAATTGTACACCCAAGTTGAAAGCTGCCTTGTTCCCAATAGGCAAGAAATGAAAGCAACCCAAATACCCATTTATGGATGGATAAACAAAATGTGCTATATATACACAACGAGTACCGTATAGCCTTAAAAAGGAAGAAAATTCTGGTGCATGCTATAATAGGAATGAAATTTGAGGACATTATGGTAAGTGAAATAAACTAGTCAAAAAGGCAAAGACAATATGATTCCATTTGCATGAGGTACCCAGATTAGTCAAACTAATAGAAAGTAGAAACGTGGGTTGTCAGGAGTTGGGGAAGGAGGAATGTGAAGTTGTTTAATAAACATCATTTCAGTTTTTTGAGATTAAGAAGTTCTAAATATTGATTCAGTAAGTAAACATACTAACTGTCACAGAACTGTAAACTTACAAATGTATAGGTGGTATCTTTTATGTTATGTATATGTTGCCATAATTAAAAATAAAAATTAAAAGAGTCCAGGAGTTATAGTTTCTATTTTATTCCAGCTGCACATCAAGCCATAGCTTTATTTTCTGAGAAGCTGAAACCCTTTCTTTGGAGATAGGACTGCATCCATGCTGCAACAGGTGGAAAATAGCTTCATAATTTTCAGATTAGCAGAATTTTTCTGTTAATGTCTTCCTAATTATCATGTAGACTTAGCATTGAACCATAATTATTATCAGTTAATTAGACCTTAAAATGTATCTTTGATAACACCTCTGGCATTTAATTATGTAACTGGTAACTTATGAATGTTATTAAGGGGATATATGACTACAGTAAAGTGTAATTAGATCTCATTTTTGTTTCTTGATATCATATTGATTGTGATAATAGTTTTGTAGTTTTTATAGCTTATTTGGAAATGGTCACATTAAACTGATAGTCTATAAAACAAACACCAATTTTAGCAAATATTTTTAAAAGCCTATTAAAAAGAGGCCATGAGAAAAGGAAAAGGGGATGATCATTCTTGATGCCATTTAACAAAAGTTCACAATAAATGAATGACCTGTATTCAAGGCCATTTCTTTCTACTTAAAAGCAAATACATTTAAAAATTCATATCATAAAATATTAATTCTTCTGTTGAAAAACAGAAAAACAATGACCAAGCTATTTTACTCTTGTGAAAGTAACAAATATCTTTTCTCAAAAGTTGAGTGCATTTAAATACAAACACACAGGAGAAAGTGCAGTAAGTCTTTTTGTTAAATGAAGGCGCCCTTTTAGAATAACATAGTTAATTTCATATCTTTGTAGGAAAATTAAAGGCCACCTAGAAATCAGTTCATTTAGTAGGATTAGCTGGTAGATTTGAAGTCCCTTGAGAGCAAAGTTCTGTCCCTTTTGTGTCTTAATATATTTTACAATTCCTAATGATGTGGTCCACACAGGTTGGGTACTTAATGAATATTCATTGCCTGTTGAGTTAGACAGCTTGGGGGAAATTAAAAAAAACTCTGTTTTATGCACTTTCTTTCTGAAATGGGGACAATGAAACACACCTTAAGAAAATAAGTCAAGAGTCTGGTGAGAAGTCTGGTAGATTAGCAGATGTTTGGCCACAGAGGAGCCTGGATGCATAAGAAATAATGGTAGAGAAGAGGGAAGGAAATGGAAGCAGGTCAGGTGTGAAAATAAGCTACCCGACACATTCCGATTTGGAATTTTTATGGCTACTATAAGGTAGACAGATGGATTAAATTATATAATTTTAGCTCCATGTCTTGATGTGTAATAAAAATGTGATACATTAGCTGGAGTTTTGGGTCCTGTTTGTAATGTAACACAGATGAGGAAGCTTTGTGCTTAAAGCTACAAAGAATGTAAGAAATCATTGTCTAAAGTCAAGGAGATACACTGCATCTGTAATTAACAGTAAGTTCTTGTAAACACAATTCTCATTTTTGAGTTGACATTAAATGAGAAGATATTAAAAACATTTTGATAACATAGCTCTGCTTGTGCAGAATGACAACTGCCCTGATGGCCTCCTTTTGCTAAATAGCAGCTCGCTGCTTATATACAATTTCAGGGACTCAGTGAGAAAACAGTTAAGCCCTTTTCTTTTTTAGCTAGATCTTTCTTATCAAATACAAACAGCTTTGATTTGATCATTTGTGCACATAATTTACACTCTTTCTCTGCAATGAGCGATCCTGTGTAGAACAAAAGCACGTAGACAATAGACCTGCTCAAAGAGCTGTGCTGCAGTTTCTGGGGCTAGTGGAAGGAAAGCTTGAATGACCAAGAGGGAGAGATCCTTACTGTGTGATCTCTGAAACCATGGCTTCACCTGTAGAACACAGAAATTGATATCTTTGGTGCAGGGGTGTTAGGATAAGATAAAAGATTTGCAAAGCATACAGTTGGTGCTTAATAAATGCCAGCTAATTTTCCTCTAAATGATTGCAAGCTGAGATTCAAATTGTAAGGCCATTGAAATGAGAAACCAATCTATTAGCCAAGGAAGAACATAAAAATGGAAGTAAAAAGTGAAAGACCAACCTGTTAATTTACAGGAACTTGAATGTGCTTTGGGAAGAAGTAATTATGTTTTCTGGGAACAGTGTAAGTATGTTTTGTTTGGGGAAGTGCGGAGTGATCTCACATGAAGGGGCCTGGATGAAAGACCAGAAATGAGTTCTTGCCCATTCTTCTGTGGGTTATGTGACCTTGAGCAAGTTGGTTAAATTTCAAGTCAGGAGATTTAGTTAATCTCTTAAATTCCTTCCAGAACTATGATAATGGAGGCCTGAGAATAGGAATATAGGGTTTGGAATCCGATACAAAGAGACATCTAATTATTTTAAATTTTATTTTATTTTATTTTTATCATTATACATAAATCGGGGACATCTAATTTTTAATCCCAAGTCTGAGCCTATTTCTGTCTATAAAATAGTATAAAAATCTGTATTTTGGCAGTAAAAATGGTGTATTAATGTATGCAGGTGCATCCTAGTGTTATAAAGTTTCCATTTCCCTTTCCTTCTTCTCCACATTGTCTTTCAGGGATTACATCTCAGGCTACTTAGTCACAAATATATCTGTGCTTTAGGCTTTCAATAAGTGTTGACTGATAACGAAGATTTTGTTTCTATAAGGCCTTGCCTGCTTGGAGAGAGTGCCTTCTAGCCTAGCCTAGGTGAGGCTTCACCCTCCTATGTGTTTTAAAGTTCCTTCCATTTAGCTACTCCTAGATTAGACAGCCAGGGATAGGCATTCTCTGTAGCAGGTCTATGTCACCGAAAGAGGGAAGGAAGAGGTTCTGAGCTCTTTGTGTGTGTAGTTTTTCCCATTTTAAACAACTCAGTTTAGTTCAAATTAGTTTCCTAGGAAAAGACTGCAACATTTATTTTTAGAGTGTAGTAGTGGGTTAAGAATTAGCTAGATTTAGGTTTAAATCTGATCCCATTTTCTAGTTCTGACCCACTTAAATTCTCTAGGCCTCAGTTTTCTCATCTATAAAATGGGGTTAATAACATCACCTACCTCATAGCATTATTGCAGGGATTAGGTGAGATGATATTTATGACATATTTTGCATATGACACTTAGCACAAAATAAATACTTGCTACACAGAGATAAAAAGATTATTTCAGGGCAAACATGTATTCTTTCAGATGAAGAAAGTGAGGCTCAGGGAATCAGGTAACTTATCTAAGTTGCTGTATCAATGGAAAATAGGCCCTTTTTCTCTTGTTACTCAAGACCAGGACTTGATCTATTTCAGCATCTTCCTGAAGTTATTACCAAGAGTCATTGCAAGTTGGGGATGAAGTTCAGTGGTAGAGCACTTGCCTAGCATGTGTAAGACCCTGAGTTTAATCCCCAGTAACTAACACACACACACACACACACACACACACACACACACACTCCAAGAATCATTGCAATATAGCCACTAATGTACCACCCTATTAAATAAACCATATTTTTGAGGAATTTTTTCATTTATAATGCTTAGTAGCTGGCAACCCTGAATAATAAAAAAATAAAATTGCTTTAGATGGCATTTAATAGTTTATCAAAGAGGAAGTCATGCAATTAGAGTGCCGCTATTTTCCTCTTATAAAATCTAGCTGCTGCCCCCTGGTGCTGAGTTTATAAGATTATATTTCATAGATCTTTCCACTGTGTAGATTTGAATCAAATCTTGATAGAAATTAAACACGCACCCCTCCAAACCAAACATTCATGCATATTATTTGCATAGGAGATGTGAAGTTACAATCCAGAGACCATCTAAGCAAACCAATGGGTAGCAGAATGACTTCACCTTTTAATAGAAAGTAATCCATTACTGAGAAACCATCACAGGCAATTTGGCACAATTGAACTTCATCTTTAACCTTTACTATGACTTGTGTGATTAGGCCACTGAGGAAGTGGTTTTCAACAGCATGATTAAAACACTTTGAGGAAATAATTTCTGTCTTCAAGTACCTTGTGTACTTTTTTTTTTTTTTTTCCCTTTGCCAAGTGTTTGCCTTTTCTCATCAAAAGAAGAGCTAGGAAATGGAAAATATTGACTTTTAGCATTGTCTGGACAGCAATGAAAGATTATAAAACAGCAGAGTCAAAGTTAGGGTGTGGGTCTTAAGCAGTCCTGGGCGGTGTGGGTTTCTTGCCTGATGAACAGGAGGATGGGGTGTACCAGCACAGCATTTCCAGATTTGAGAATTTCACCCACTCACCAGGAATTTGGTTCTTTTCCCCTAAAGTTAAGAAAAAAGTTAAATTTTACTAAGAATTTACTTTAAATGACAGCAGAATGACTACCATCTACCAGGAACCAATATTATTTAAAAAAAGACATTTCAATAACAGAAAAATTATAGTAGTGGACTATTTTATCCAAGAAAATAGTTTTCATATCAGTCTTTGGTTTTACCATTTTATCAGGAAACAAAGCTGGGACATGGGCCACATTTAGAATTCCCTATAGGAATGACCTGCTCAAATCCAGTTCAAACCAATTTTAAGCCAAAAATATTCCACTCCTATGTTTGCTACTGGGCCTCAGATTATGTTTGGAAGTTCCCAAATAGTCTTAAAAATAAGTGAAACTTACAGGCAACACAAATTGTATTACATTATTATAGGTAACATATATGGTAGGGAGGAGTGTTATAAGAATTCAGCTAAGTGTACTGAGATTTGCAAGTCTGAAGATTTCAAGTCATTCTGAACTCTGCCTGTCCTTTGCCATTCTCTTTAGAGAAACAGGATCTGGTGCCTCTGCCTCATGGTACTTTACATCTCAACAAGAAGAGGATATGTTCTTTCTAGAGTGAGTGGGTTGTGGGTGACCTATCTGAGTTCACTGGCTCACTGAACAGTGATTAACATTTAAAATGTATGCAAACTAGACTCCTAATTAAAGTCCAATAATGTAAGACTTTGAACCTATTCACTGCCTTTGGAAATAATCATAGATGCCTGCTGCTTATCATGAAAAAGTCATTATGGCAAATGACCAACTCCCCCACCTTCTCCTTTCCATCAGCTGCAAAAGTGATTCTCCATTGCAAAGATTTGCAAATGGTGCATGTTGCAGAGTCAAATGTCTTCTGGTAGCTGTAATTGTTATGCAAATTATCTTGATTACAGGAGGAATAAAATTTACAGAGCTCCTCTCACAGGTGAATTTGCAAGCACACTCTAAATTAGGGGAGGGCAGATATTGGTGTTGACTCCAGGGGTCATCCAGAACTCTCCATGGTAGTTTGGACATGGCAGTGTTAAAGGGGAAGTGACCCTTCCATTCCTCCTCCTCCTTCCTTTGTTTTACTAATTCTTTGTGGGAAAGTGGATATGAAACAGAGAGGGAATCAGAAAAAAAAAAGTTGCATTGTTGGTCTGTGCCTATAGTCCTTGTCACTCAAGAGGCTGAAGCAGGATGACCACTTCAACTCAGTAGTATAAGACCTGCCCAGGCAATGGAGCAAGATCCAGTCAAAAAAAAAAAAAAAAGGTAATGAAACCCAAAAGAGATCAGAGGATGAAAATGTTAAACTCAATTTGTTTGCTAAAGGAGAGAATCCAGACAAAGCCTTAGTAGAGGAAAAAAGAGAAAAGTAAGAACTGACATTAACTGTGCACTTGACAGTGCCAGAGAGTCTTGTGGTATGTGACACATTTTCTCATTGACCCATTTAATAGCCTGATGAAGTAGGTTGCATTAGTTTACAGGTGAGGAATTTGAGGTTAAGAGAGGTTTTGTGTACGTGAATCAGGTTCTAATGTCTCAGAGCTAAGCTTCAATTCTAAATTTATCTGATTAGAAAAATCATGGCCTTTGCTACATCCTTGTTGCCTCTCAAAATTACTCAAAAATGCATTCTTGGAAATGAATTTCCAGGAAACATCATTTCAGAGCTCTGGTTTCACTTCTTTGTTCCCCAGGATTTCAATGCCACAGGGACCATGTGGCTATGATGCCTGTCTGTCTGTTGCATAAGCAGCTACTGACATGACCAGTGCAGTATGGAGTTGGCATGGAGCACACTGGGACATAAGGATAGGACGGCTTGGGAGCTCTTCGGTGTGGTGTATCAAGATCTCTCACCATACCCTGTGTGGTAGATGCAGGGTGGATCACTTGTCCTAAGCCAATACAAAAGGTGGTCAGCAAATGAATTCATTTTTATCTTCTGGAAATCATTTGATGATGATATTTAAGAAATTCAGATTATTTCTTTGGAAATTTATGAACAGAAAAAGTGATTATGAGCACCCTTTTACTTATCAACCATCCTTTCTCTGTCTCCCACATCTCCAGCCTCTGATAATCACTATTCTGCTTTCTACTTCATTGAAATAAACTTTTTTAGCTTGTACATATAAGTGAGAAGATACAATATTGTCTTTCTGTGCCTGGTTTATTTCATTTAATAAAATGTCTTCCACTTTCATGCAGGTTATGACAAATAATAAGATTTCATTCTTTTTGTATCTGATAATATTCCACTGTGTATATATGCCACTCTTCCTTCATTCATCTGTTGATGGACACCAAGGTTGTTTCCATATCTTGACAATAGTGAACAATGTTGTAGTGAACATGGGAGTTCAGATATCTTTTTGACATGCTGGTTTCTTTCCTTTGCATATATGTTTACAGAAGCAATGTCTACTCCACCTGAGACCTTAAAAGCATGCACACGCACACATGCATGCCCAAATCACAGAGTGTCTATAACTTCTCCCCTGGGGTAACTTGACAGTGATTTTGTTCCTTATTTCTTGTATTTTCCAATATAGTGATAATTACTTTTTATGGATGTCATAATTTGTGTAAAATAATCAAGTTGAGATTACATAGCTTCAAATTAGTTCATCTTTTACTGTTTTTCTCCATCTTTCCTTTGCTCACCTGTTAGTCATTTTACTGCTCTTTTCAGGGACAAAGGAGGAAAGATGGTTTGCTTCTTTGAATGGTGTCATGGAACCTTATACTATACTAGCACTCTAATGTTATTGATTTACTAATGCTCTAAGATTATAGACAATAATCTTGATCTTTTTCATTGTTTTTATGTCACTAAGTTTGTAATGATATGTTACAGCAGCTAGAAGAAACAAATGCAGTGATTTTAGATTTTAGGCAAGTTTCAGTAGTTCATTTTGGCTTAGACCCTCAGTTGTAAAAATATAAAAATAATAACAATATCTACCTCATAGGATTATTGTGAAGATTAAAATTATATTTATGTATTTATGATGCAAGGGATATATACATATATGACTTTTAATCTTCCAAAGTTCCCTGTGAGATGGGTATTACTCTTATTCATATACATATACATACATACATACATAAATATATATAAAATGAATTAATTGTTGATGTTTCTCTTGAACATCACACACACACACACACACACACACACACACACACACACGCCCTATGAAGTAGAGGATTCTAAGTACCTAGGGAATGGTAATACCATAAACTGAAAGAAGTCTCGGTCTCTTAATTACCACTGTGGATAAAAGCCATCCATTGACTGGGAATACCTACATGGGATTGACATGTGAATAAGTTGAGGTTCATTTCTTTCTATTATAGTAAGTCATTAATTTGGTGGTTTATTGTTTCAGTGGTTAGTATTATGCTAACTTCAGAGTTCTTTGCACATGCAGGAAGCTTAAAGGTCACCAGCTCACTTTTCTAGACATTATATCTTGTTTGTAGGAGAGTCTGTCAGAAAAAAGTTGTTGATGCGTGTACCCAATGATTTTAATCTTGAACTTATTGGAAGAAAATGAGCACAGAATCTGTAAAGGCCATTTTGAGAGTCACTTTTCTGACTCCAGTTGCATTCTAATTAATATCATGGAGCGTTAGCAAACTAAGTAAGGAATAATTATTAGCCATCAGATTCTGGGTTTAGGAGAGAAATGATAGTATATTGTGCATAATTTTTGCATCATTAAAAATTAAATCTCATAAGCATAATGACTCAAATATCAATCTCTGACAGTATGTACAGATGATAAAGTATGGTATGTAAGAGAACAATTTGCTTGGTAATGTTGTAATATTTTCTGTATTTAGACAGAATTCCCCCCAGAAAGACAAAAAGAAATTTTGTATCAAAGTATTTTCCATCAGGGATAGCAAAAGAATAAACAGAGTTACTTAATACTGCTTTTGTTTATGTTCAGGTCCACAGGTAGGATGGTACATAGGATGGACTGTTGTATAGAAAGCTTTTCTATAATTCTTCTATTTTGTAGAAGGTAATTTAATGAGAAGACTATGAATTTCAACTGTCCAAAATACCCATGTTTTAATCTTAGTTTCATGACCTTATTAACTGTGTGAATTTGAACAAGTTTCTTATCATACATTTTCAGTTTTATCACCTGTCAAAAGGAGATATTCCACCTTACCTCAGAGTTTTCATGCAGATTAAATGTGATAACATAGTTAAAACGGTTGACACTTGGTCCAGCACATAGCAGGCACTTAGTAAATATTTCTTTTTTCTTTTCTCTGTGTTTTTGAGCTCTCTCCCTGAAGGGAGACCTAAAACAAGACTCTGTTGCTCCTTCATCAATTCATGCTCACTGGATGAACTACACAGGGATCAAAAGACTGCTGACTGAGCCTGCACTGTGTGACCTGTAATCCTAGCTACTTGGGAGGCTGAGGCCAGAGAGCCACAAGTTCAGGGTCAGCCTGGGAGACTTAGGGAGACCCTGCCTCAAAATAAAAAATGAAAAGGGCTGGGGATGTAGCTCAGTTAGTAGAGCACTTGCCTAGTGTGTGAGGTCCTGGGTTCAATCCCCAGTATGCACAAAACAAATAAACAACAAAAAACCTGCTGGTAGAAATCTCCCAGGATCTCTTGCTCTTGAAGACCTGTCCATAAGATCTCTCAGCCCTTGGCCAGCTATTAATGGCACTACAGCTGACCCCTGTGGAGGGCGCTGAAATTTCTGTGAAGATGGAAGAATTTCTGGCATCTGTACCTCTGATCTGCTTTGCTCTGGGACTTGTTATGGTTCTCTCAGTGATGATTTTAAACTTTCAAGGAGAAAAAAACAGCTTATGTCTGAGACTACTCAGGACATGCACTAATGTGAACGGTATTGTGGATTTTATCTTGTATTGGTTCCAGAACTACATTGTTGCCATTTAATCCCCCACCACACAAAAGCCCATTCTACATTCAAATTAGGATCCAGAGAGAGACTGGGTATAGTGGCCATTAACTGATGATGACATGACTTCTATACTTAGATGGCACTTGTGATTTTTGTTACCCTACACAACTGATTTATCCTCTGCATTCCTCAGGTTTCTTACTGGAAATGGGACTAGCCATCTTTGTTTATGTTCTTCCTCAAAAATGCTTAAAGCAAACCAAACTACTGCACTACCATTAGTAGTTTTGTCATATGGAAGTGTGCAATAAGTACCTGCTCTTCCCCTCTGTGGGGAGACACCTTGGTGTACTGGAAACTGCTCAGGCTTGAGAGCCAGAAACACCTGTGTTCCCTTTCCTGTTCTGTTGTTGAGAAGCCAGGATGCCTTAGTTAGTTTACTAAACTTCTCCAGAACTTGATCCTGCACCTGCAAAGTGGGCATTGCAATACCAAATTTATAGAGTTTTTTTGAAGATTAAATTAAATAATATATAAATATTGCAACTTTCTCATTCCTCATATGTCTAAGCTTAAAGTCAAGTGCTGTGGTTTAGTCATGAGGTGATTAATGAAGTATTGTCATAGGTATGTGGAATTTATGTTTTACTTCCAAGAAGCTATAAATATTTCAGGAATTTTCTAGACTTTTGTGATTTATTAGAGTTTATCTTTTACACACTTACTCTGTTCATTAAAAAAAAAAAAAAACAAAACTTTAAACTGGATGCAGTAGTACACACCTGCAATCCCAGCAACTTGGGAGGCCAAGGCAGGAGAATGGCAAGTTTGAGGCCAGCTTGGGCATTTTAGTGAGACCCTATCTCCAAATAAAAAAATAACTTCAAAAAAGGATGGAGATATAGCTCATTGGTAAAGTACCCCTGGGTTCAGTGGTAAAGTACACCTGGGTTCAATCCCTAGTAACACACACACACACACACACACACACACACACGCACACACACAAAGCATTTAATTTTCTGATTTATAAAGAGAGAGGGAATATCCAATATGTTTAGCCCACCATTTTGAAATGGAAGTCCCATGCGTGAACCTTTTTAGGATTTTAGTTTTCTCCTCTTTACTGAGTTGCCTCCCAATTAATAAGGCTGTGCATGATCATATGTTGCAGAGGAGTCACTGATATGTTCACATTTTTATTTATACAAAATGATGTGGAAAGAAAAAGAGAAATCATATATTAAAGGAGAACGAAAAGAGATTAGAAATGATGAAATAGTTTCCTCTAGATAGTCAAGATTTGAAAGAAGTCTTAGGGGTTTCCAAAGAAGTAACAAGATTAAATACAAAGAGAAAGCACATTTGCTTGAGATTGAGGGAATCTAATCTTCTTCCCAGTACTGTCATTCCCGCTTTGTCATCTGGCCAGCTTCTATCGGCTCGCTGGGCCTGGGTTTTATCTTCCATAAAATGGTGGTGAAGGAAAGATGTTACCCAAATGGTTTTGTCTTGTTTATATCTTGAAACCATTAAAGTCGATACCTAATTCCCTGCATGTCTGGGGAATTCACTGCTGAAGGCATAAAAACAAATGATAAATCCACAATATAAGAGGGAGTGGAGGTGAAACATGAGGAACCAGAGAAATTATAAATTCTCTTAGAATATTAATATGGTAAACTGTGAAACTTTAAGTTCAGTATGACCTACCCATAGGAAATGAAATAAGCCACACTGAACCATTAAAAAGGTAATCATATGGAAACAGTGTCCATTTGCAACAGTGTCTGTCTGTCTCACAACCTTAGTAGTAGTGAGATAGATATAAATAAATAAATTGATTTGAAAGAATGAGGCCAAGTCACCAAATATTTCACACATGTGTGTTTGTGTGCACATATAAAAACAGCTACAAAAGCTCTAACTGTATGCCAAAAATTTCACATGACTTGTCCATGCAGAGATTATGCCTAAGAGCCTTACTAAACAATAGATCACACAAAAATTTGAAAGTAGAGAGCTTTTGAATGAAAGAGGTTTGGACACAGGACAGTTCCTTGTATCTTTGAGTACCTTATATCTCTTTGTGCCTTTGAAGTTTTGTTTTTGTATTATAATATTAATGGAGAGAGGAGAACAGAGGGGAATATGACACAAGTTTCTTCTTCTTGCTCAGTGTGAGGAAACAGCAGCTTTCAAAAGGTAAAAGCCAAGATATGTGGAGAAGGTGAAACAGAAAAGATTGATGGGTTGGGATAAATGGAGATTTCATTCATTGTTTTCACTTAGTGAATATTTATAAAGGACCTATTATGAACCCAACCCTAAACACTTTACAAAGGGAAAGTGAGTGGGCAAAGAGGAATCTGATGTTTATAGAAGACATGTATGACTTGATGTGGAATTATTTTACCAATATGTCAAATTTCCAGGTAGTGGGGACTGCAGGTGAAGCTATGTGGGAAGCAGGGAGGGCAGAAGAAATGATAAACTCCAGAGCTCTCTCTTCCTATGAGACAATCAGAGATGCAGGAATGTCTTAAAGAAAAGTGTCATGTGGCAAAATAACCAGAAGAGAAGATAGGCAATCTGAAAGCAATGGAAAAGAATATGGTTAGCATGAATGTGCTCTGATGGGGCCCAAGGGCCGTGATGATGGGCGCACCTGGGTCAGGCATCTTGGAGGCTGGCTTTACCACTACGCCGGCACGGTACAAGCTGTCGAGAGGCAGAAAGAATGCTTTTATTTTCAGTGAGGAAAGAGCAGAGCTCTGCTATGAATGGAAGAACTCAAACCTGGGAAAGGAGAAGGGGAAAGTAAGCCAAGTTTATTAGCCATCATTGTGCAGAAGTTGCTGGACCTCTGTTATCTGCTCAACGCTGACAACTCAAAGATATTATGACCATTTTTTTAAAATAAGGACAAATAGAAGCTCAGAAATTTTAAGGAATTGGTCAAGGTCACATAGCTGGTACGAGGTAGGACTGGGATGTGAAAAGGAGCAGGGGTGTAGCAATCATGATCTAGCCAGGACACTGAAACCATACCAGTTAGTTTTAAGGAATTGAATATTAAAAATTGCATTAAAGGTGTTCAAGGTGTCTTGTGGTAAAGCATGTGACTAGCACACAAAGGTCCTGGGTTCAATCCCCAGCAAACTGTGCCCCCACCAAAAGGGTTTAGGAACTGAAAATGTGAAAATAAAAGTGAACATAAGGTATCCCAGTGGTAGCAGGTAAGCAGTGACCTGTCATTGGGTTGGTGAATGTTATGGCTTGGATGTGAAATGGCTCCAAAGGCTCGTGGGCCCAGAGATAGGACTTTGGGGAAGTGATTAGATCGTGAGGTATCTGAACTCATTGATAGATGAATCTATTCATGGCTGAATGGATTGCTGGGAGTTGGGATCTAGTTGGAGGAAGTAGGCCACTGGGAATGCTCTCTGGCCTCTTCCTTATCCCCACCCTCTCCTTCACAGCTGCCATAAACTGCTCCCTTTTGCCATGATGATCTGCCTGATCTCAGGCCCAGAGTAATGGAGCCAGCCCTCCACAGACTCAAAGCTCTGAAATCATGACCCAAAATGAACTTTTCCTCCTTTAAGTTATTCTTGTCATGTATTTTGGACACAGTGAGGAAAAACTGATATAGGGAACAAAAGGAGGAGGTTAGAAATATCAAATCTAGAAGCTTGAAGGAGGATCCTTTGAGCTGGAACCCTGGTCTCTGGAGAAGGTACACTGCTTGCTGATGCTAGTGGCTGTAAGCGTGAGTTGAGGCTGTTACTGTCAGTGCTGGGGAAACTACAAACTGGAATCAGCTGCTGCTGCTGAAGCAGGTGGCTGCTGCCATGGTGAAACATTTTTGTTGGGGTGACTGATGCTCAAATGCACAAGGAGTCATTAGGACCAGCAAGTCCCTTCTTCCTTCCATTTCCCTCCATCTCCTTTAGCTCCCCCTGTTGGCAGATTCTAACAAAGCATCTGGCAAAGGAGAAAGGCAGCTTGCTAAATTCTAGCCCATGGATAACCCAGCATAGAGGGGTGGATCCAAAGCAGGGTGCTTAGCTTGAAGACTGGAACAAAGAGAAGCTCAGGAACACAGGTTCACCACCACCTGCCCGCAACAGTTCTGAAGGGTTTTATGCCTAATAGAAGGAAAGACAGATTTTGATATTGATTTTGGAGAAAGGGACATGAATAGCCAAGTTTCACTAATTTCTGCAAATTAATGTAAAATCTAAACTACAGAATACATTTGAAAGAAATATAGATTTAGGATTTTCTAGTATATACAGAGTTCCTTTAATTGGGTGTTAAATAAATAAAAATGTATGTTAATTGCCCCTGTGCAGTGAAGTAGAAAAAAGACAATTAATTGTTTAGCTACTGAAGATTCTCTGTTATTAGGACATAAGGACAATTAGCTTTTAAAGCATTGCTCAGAAACATACTTCTTTTTTTTTTTTTTTTTTTTGCCAAATGTTTATTTTTTACAAAAGAGAACAAACCAAACCCTTTCCACAAGAGCAGCACTTTCGAAAAAACAAATGCTAAATAGGATTTAGGAAAGAAAACATCACCAAAGCTCATGGGAATGACAATTCCTGGTTAACTGTAAAAAATGGAGAATCTAATTGAGACAGATGACCAGATTTAGGAAAAATAAACCTCACCATTAAAATCTAATTAAATATTTGCATTTCAGCATTAAGTTTCCTCTCAAAAGTTTTGTGAACAGCGGGTGACAGTGAAGATTATTGACTATAATTTGCTGAAGTTTTTAACTAAATTAGTTTTGTGCAATGTATGGAAGGTTTACTCTGCTGCACTTATCCGGTGGCTGCTTTATTATTCTTTTAAAGTGAATCATTTATAACTGTTCTCAGAGATCTTTTATCAGCCACTTATCTCCTTCAACTGGACTTGTGACGCCAAGGGATAAAATGAATTGCTGGCTAATATTGTGAGAATTAATCAGACCACAACAGCAGGAGAGTAATGACTTACTTACAGTTAGACATTTGCATTTGGCAGTAAAATCACAACAAAAATATAAGGATGTTTAATCTTTGGCTTTGACATGAAACACTGGAACATGTTGGCAATACAAAAAGTGAAAAAGCAAAAAAAAAAAAATGAACTACAAAAATTGTGCATTTTAAATTTGGGTAATTACCTAATCTGAAATGTTAATTCTGAGAAGAAAGGTCTTATTTGATACAAAGAGTTTGTTTTTTTGTTTTGTTATTTTTTTTATTTTATTTTTCATTTTGTAGTACCTTTGAATCAAACTGGTCTAGTTTCCTGAGATACTTTTTCTTTATTAGAGACCTTTGGAGAATGAAGTAAGTCTTTTGACCCTCATCTGACCTTCCACCAAAGTCTGCCAGTTTTGTTTAGTTCTTTTTCCTTTCTGTCTCTTGGCCCTACAGTAATTTAGAAGAAAGTGATAGCAAACCCAATACTGGAGTGATGGAAATATTCCTGCACCTGCGATTTCATACACTACTCACTAGTAGTCTTAGAATCTGGCATCCTTAAAAAGAGGGTTAGGATTTTGGTTGCTGTATAAACACTGGAGAAGGTACACAATAAAAATCATTTCCTAATTTAAGGTCATTGACTCAAAGGTATTGGAGATGTACCTATGATCAGTAGCCACATTCTTCAATTTATATGTCTACAGCCAGGGTGCTAATGGCATCCATTACTATTTAGGTCTGGTAATTTGCAGGAATGCAAGTACCCTCAGGAATCACGGTTTGGGGCCTATGCAGGGTACATGCCCATGTAGATACATATAGACAAGTGAACCTGTTCACAGAATTCACACACGTTATCTCTTTTTCTGAGGCTCTTTGGTGTTGTGCAAAGCACGGAGACTCCCAGGGGATCTGCATTTGAATCTCATTTCTGCCCTGCAAAGTCTGTTTCCTGGCCATGTCACTTTACCTCTCAGAACTTCATTTTCTATGAAGTTAATAATACCTGTCTTGACAGTTGCCATGAGGATTAGAGATTGTAAATGAAACTCTCATGTCACTCGCTCAACAAATGATAGTAATGATTGTTCCTATAATCAGTAGAGAATCAGTATCTTTGGATTTCTTGCATTTTTTGTGTTTCTGGATGTAGCAAAGAAAAAAGCCTGCACATTTGACTGGGGTAGTCCCTGGGTTGTAACTGCAAGAAATCAAAGCCCAGAGTCTGTGTTTGGACTGGTGCATCTGTAGGCAAGGAGAGGGAGTCCCTGAGAGAATCTCGTGCATCTTGTATTAGAGTCTTTCTGAAGCCTACCTTCCTAATTTCCAGAGCAATTCATCATCTCCTGCTAGAGATTCTTCAAGGGCAGAGACTATGTTTGAGTTTTCCTTATATCATTAGAACCTACACATAGTATGGGCTTAATAAAGACTAAATGAAATGTATGGTGATGATGAAGTTTTTAAATCCCAAACTTTGAGATGCGTTATTGTTCCTTTTCCAAGATTCCCCTCACTTCTACTTTGCTATTTTGCCAGCCACCTGCTCCTTTGGCCTTTGGTCAGAATTTGAACCAAAATTGGAATGAGAGGCTTTGTCTTCTAAACCAGCTCTATGGGAAGCAGATCTCGAGCAGATTGTCATCCAATCTCCAATCTGAACCAGGGTCAATTGATGGTGTCACAGACCTGGGAGTGGGGAGCAAGTGTATCATAGATTTGCTATTCTTACTAGTGTTTTCTTTTCCCACTAGAATTCAAACCCTCTTTGGGTGTTTTCCTTGAATCTCTAAGGGTTGGCTGAGAAAAATAAGTCAGTTTAGAGAGATGAGAATCTCTTGAATCTCATTCCTTCCTCTGACATTATTTAAATGTACTGTAGTAACATTTAGCTCTCTCAAAACATGGGGAGACCACATGGACCTTGAAATATCCCCTTTATAGCCAGAGGCTGGGCAAATGTCTTACTATCAAACCAGAATCTGGTTTCTGAACTTGGATCAAAGTTCCTAAAGTCCCTTGCTGAAAGTGAGAAGGTCACAGCTGACAATGATATCAGTTTACTTTTGGCAAACCCTGGGGCTTAATTTGGAAATCTGATCCAAAATTCTTAGTGATGTTAGGGAGGTGTGATAGTCCATTCTGTGCTACTATAACAGAATATTAGAACCTGGGTAATTTATAAAGAAAATATGTTTATTTCTCATAGCTCTGGAGGTTAGGAAGTTCAATAACAAGGTGCTGGCATCTGGCTAGGGCCTTGTTGCTGTACTATAACATGGCAGAATACACCACATGGCAAGAAAGATCAGGAGAGATCCAACCTGAAGACTCAACCCCTTAAATAGTTGGCTTACTCTATTCAAGAGGGTGGAGACCTCATGACCCAAACTCCTTACATTAGGTGCCATCTCCTAACATGGGTGTGTTGGGGGTTAAGTTACAAACAAATTATTTTGAGGGAACACATTCTAATCCCAACAGGTGGTTATCTTCCTGAGCCTACATATTCTTTAAAAAAGGGGATAGAACTGTCTGATTTATCCCAGGCAGGGTGAGGGTATAGAAGTTAATTTTTTGTCATGGTATAATTTGAAGGGGGCATTACTATTATTATTATTATTGAAAATTGGTTAGTATTTTAAAATAAAACCAATCATGTTTACTATCAAAAAATTCCAAAATACAAACTGATATGAAGAAGAAATCAACTCAAATCACACTACCCAGAAATGATTAGGTATAAAATTCAATACACATCCTTCCAGGAATCACTTTAGGATAAATCATAATATACCAACAAGTTTTGTGACCTGTTTTGTTTCACTGAATAATATAGTCATAGATATATTTCTATGTACATAGTATTTCTTTTTATCATTTTCTTATGGAAAATTTCAAATATATACAAAAGCATTCAGAATATTGTATGCTCCTACGCTTCTGTTATCTAATTTTGTTCCAGCTATGTTTCTGTCTGACTTCACTCCATTCCACCTCATCACTGGATCATTTTAAAACGAGTCCCAGGCACCATATTTGTTTTAGTTTCCTAGGGCTGCTGTAACAAAAAACCAGGAAGTGAGTGACTTACACAATCAAAAATTTATTCTCTCACCATTAGGAGGCAAAAGTATAAGGTCAAGTGTTCACAGGGTTGGTTTCTTCTGGTGGCTCTGAGGCACAATCTGTTCCATGCCTCTTCCCTCGCCTCTTGCAATGCCAGCATTCTTGTTGGTTTTTGGCTTGTAGTTACCTTGCTCCAATCTCTGCCTCTGTCCACATGGACTTCCATGCATGTCTCTCTGTCTCTCTATATCCTCATCTTTTGAAAATAAAGATATCAATCTTTGGATTTACAGCTCATTTTAAACCTAGGATTATTTTGATCTTGTCTTGAGACTTGTAACTACAACCGAAAATATCATTTGCAAATAAGGTCACATTCTGAGGTTTCAAGTAGACATAAATCTTAAGGGGACATTATCCTACTCACTTACGTCTCAGTACTAATGTTCTACTGTCTGAATATTCTACCATTTTAACCTGTCCTATACTGATGATTCTACTGGTTATTTCTACATTTTCACGTAACATACATCTTTCACTCCTGTGCAAGATGGTTGAGGCCAAGGATTCACATTTTCAATTCTGATACACGTTGTCAAACTATCTGGTAGAACAAGTGTACCAATCTAGTACATGCCCAAACAGTGCATAAGTGCACTCGCCAAACCTGGATTTTTGTCCATTTTCTCAGTCTTCATCAATTTTGTAGGTGGGAAATGCCTTTATTTGCATTTTTTACAATTAAGAGTGGGTAGGGGTATTTAAAAAAATAATATGCAACAGTGATGGAAATAAGAGAGAATGGCTAGAAATGCTTGAATGCTTGGGCTCAAGACTGATGCAGGCCAAATCATTTTCACGAACACCACTTGTATCAAGAAGTTCAGGGGAAAAGCACTGGAGAAATGCTATTAATCTTCTATATGTAGGGCATATACATTACACTGTGGGATGCTTATAGTAGAAAATGAATGCCCCGCAGATCAAGGAAATAACCTCTTTAAGTTTCTGTGGACAATTGTAACAAAATGTTCAATCTAAAGGAATTATTGCCCATTGGAGGTCACTTCTTTAACCAAGGGGCAATACTTTTTCCAATTACATATTTCACAGCCAGGTTGTATATTAGGCCTTTGTTCATTTTGAAAAAAGAAAAGAAAGACCATTCTAGATATTCTCCTGTCCCATTTACCATCAGTCAGACCTATCAGGTTAGCTAACAGAATTATGGGGCACAGCCTATTCTCTGGCTAAAGGTCAAAGGCCTTGGAGACTAGAATCATCAAAAAGAATAGTTTAAGACTTCAACCAAGACAGGCTTGGTCCTATATTTTCCTTTCTTCCTTTAGTAGCTTAGATTTAAAAATACACAATTTTTTTGTTTTATAATTACCAAAGCAAAGCATGTTCATTTATAATATTTAAATGAAAAGATATTGCATATAATAAAAAGTGAAATCCCTTTCATAGCACTCTAAGAGTATCTTGGAATCAATTTTCTAAGGTTTTTTTCTTATTCATATATAAACATTATTATTATTACTACTATTTTTTAAACAAAACTGGGTTCATACTGTCCTGTAATTTCTTTTTTTTTTTTTTTTTTCCACTGATTCAGGACATCTTGCACATTTTGTCCTGAGAATATAGATATATTTCATTTTAACAGTTGCAGTATACACCACTGGAAGGACGTATCATAATTTATTTATCCATTTCCCTATTGATTTGGGTTGTTGCTGATTTCTCACCCCTGCAAACAGTACTTCACACTTTTCATGTAGAATTGTCCATTTTTGCAGAAATTTTCATAGAATAAATTGTTAGGTGAACGATTGCTGAATCAAAGAGAAATGCATGTGTACTTTACACACTGATAGATTATGTTGATATCTCTCTTTCTGTTCCCAGGAAAGATTGTCCCAGGGTCTATTCCCACCAACAGTGCATCAGAATCCCTAATATCTTCATTTCTTTTTTAGCTTTTGTTTTTTTGTAAATTAGACATTGTCTTCAATGATAGGAAACCAAGTCTTCTACAGCCCGCTGAAGAGTTCAGTTTTTGGGCCAGGGAGACATTTTCCAAGTACATCATTCTTCTTTGCCTAAGAGTCAGACTGGTCTAATAAATGCCCCAGAAGTCAGAGCATCCAGGAAACCCAGTTGACTACCTGGAAGATTTGGGAGTATTACTGTTAACAATCAGTGCTGAATCAGCAGCCTTAAAGCAGTCCTTAATTTTGTGCTCTTGTGCTCCTAGAAACTAACCTTAGCACAAAACTCTTCACCTAACAGACTGTGTAACGAGTAATGATGACAACAAATATTCATTGAGTGCTACAATGTGCCAGGTTTTATGCATATTTTAATTCCATCCTCACAGCCCAAACCTGAAACTTCAGTATTATCCTACCCATTTTACAGATGGAGAGCCTAAGACTCAGAGAGATGAAGAGACTTTCTCCAAAACAACTAAGTGGCAAATCCAGTATTTACATCTGTTGTCCGACTCTGAAGCCCACCTTCTTTAAGGACTGGGGGCTCTTTCTCGGCAGCAGCACCTTCGGCTCAGGCTTTGATTCTTAATGGACACTCTAGTCCAGGGATGCGGGATTTTGAACACATCCTAGCTTTCTGAAGTTTAACATCATCCACCAACTAGTCCTTTTTTCTTTCATTCACTCATTTATTCATTGAAAATTTACTAAACCTATGTCATGTGATCCGTGAAAGAGGAGTGGTGTTTCCTCTTGGGTCTCACAGAGTCAAGTGAGGGTAGAACCCGAATGTTTACAGCAGAAAAGAGAACTGCTATTGTGAGGAGTGGTTCAGGATGTCCTGGGAACTCACGGGGAGGCACCTAGCCTCCTATTTCTGTCTTCGGCTATCTGGGGAAACTGCAAATGAGGCAAAATCTGAATAAAGACAAGCCCTTTATCTCCCACAAAACATCCCTGATGCACTTTGAAAAGCTAAGCAGGGTTAGATCAGAGGTTTGGCCTTTGTGGAGAGCAAACCAGGGACTTAGTGTTTCAAATGAAAGAAACAGTATCTTTTTATCTGATAATGGGGTTTGAAAATTTAAATAACTCAAAGAAACTAGAACCACTGGTAAGTTTCCTGTGTCTTTAGGCGCTTACACACTCACACATCATTCCATTATAATTCTCTTTAAAAATGTTCCTTCTTCATCCCAAAATAAAATAGAGGTAATATATCAATATGCTCCTTACCCTTCATTTTAAACAGGTGTATACTCTTTTAGTAAATGGACTTGTCAATGTTTGTCTAATCATAATGGACCTTTAGGAGTCACTGATTTTTAATACTGTGAACAACAATGCAGTGATTTTCTTTGTTTATACTGTGTTGGAGCCTCCTATTTTTCCTCACAGGAAATATTTCTAAAAATATCCAGCAAGGGTATATATTGCCAAATTGTCCCAAAAAAGTCTTATATCAGCTACACTCATTTTTCTTGTTTATGGGAGTTCAAGAGTCCAGTGCAGATCCTGGGGCCAGCCACTTTATGCCTCTTTTAAAATTGGCGAGTTACCTATATCTGAATCTGTTTCCTTGTGTCTGAAACACATTAAGAATACTTAACAGAAAGTATTATATAAGTGAAGTGAGATAATCTTTATACATGAAGGTCCCAGTTGAGTGCCCAGCACAAAGCAAGCATTCAATATGTGATAGTTGCTGGATCTGTAGAAAGCTAGAGCTCTGGGAAGCAGAGAAATCCTTTTTCGTTCTCCTAATAATGAAGCAATTTCCATTTCTGTTGTGATGAACTATGCAATGCACAAGGAGAATTCCAATATGGCCTTCCAGTAAAGGCCTAAGCCTTGTCCACATATGCCTTTTATTCTATATCCCCATGTGGAGGTCCCCCAAGCATTCCCCTTCTTCGAACTTATTTATCAGATTTAATGTATCCAGGAAACCATTCTGCATGCCTGAATGGTCAAGGTTGAAAATGCTCTTTTTTTTTTTTTTTTTAATAACACAAGACCTTTTAAAAAGGGTGTTGGCGATCTATAATCTGGAGCCATTTCATGAAGTCCTAGATCACTAGCAGTGAGATAAATTGGATCCGCATAGTAACACATTAAAAACAGGGACATCTGCACAGCTTCCCCCAAGTGCTTTATAACTGGTCTCTTCCTTTTAAATCCACATCTGTTATATAGCTCCCAAGTAAATGGCACACATTTTGCTTAAAGACAGGACAGACTGTAAAGACTAAATTTTATTTTTTCTGACCATTAGTGCCTGCCATCAAACAGATTGTGAAAATGCACACATTTTTGAGTTGTAAGCAGGCATTTTGTATGCGTCCCCACAAAGGAAATAGTTCATTCCCCTTAAAAATATGTATGTGTATAAATTTATTTGTTAATATGCATGTTTGCTTCTTTACTTAGGAAATATTTTGAGATGTGCAGTGGGGAATTCTGAATTTACATATTGTTATATGATATAAAGGAGTGGTGTTTAAAATTACATTTTTTTCCTTTCAGGAATAATATAATCTTAATACTTGTTGAAGCTGGGTGATAGATACAAGTGGGATTGTTCTACTATTCTTTCTGCTTTGTGCATGTTTAGAATTTTGCTTAATACAAATTAGATTGAGAAAGGTATATTTTTCTGAGCCAAAATATACTGTTTTGTTAGGCTGTGTCCATAGCAGAATATATAAAATTCCAAATTAGACCAAGAAAAAAAAAATCTTTAGAGCTTAGAATAAAATCAAATGACTAAGAACAACCAATATTCTGTTGGCCTTTGATTAGAGTCAAGTGTTTTTGTGGTATTACAATCTGACTGAGCTATGGAGAGTCAGTGTAATTTACTTTGAATTGTAAATGTCCAACATAAGAATTTAAAAATTGCATTCTGTGCTCTCATCTTTTGATTATTTGAAATTTCAGTCTAAGTCTCACTCACCCCCCTGTCTCTTTTTTCTGTTTTAAGGGTTGTTTAACTTTTCAAGTGATATAATCCAACTTAGAACATGAGAATTAGCATTAGGAGATATGTTTTTGAATTTCAGTTCTATGTAAGTCTGAGAGATTTAATTTCTCTGAAAATCTGTTTTTTGCATATAGAGAATTGATATAAAAATAATCCTTTCAGGACTGCTGTAAAGATTAAAATAGAGTGAATAAAATATGCTTTATAAACTGTAAAGCCCCTGTAGCTGGAGGATATTGTGATTGTATCCTCAGAGGGCTCTATCATCTCTGAGAGTAAAGAACACTTGTGTACCCAGAGTACAGAATATACACAGAATTGGATAATATCTTTCCCCTCTGTAGGACAGTATGGAGAGAAAGAGTTTGATAATCTTATTCATCAAGTAGTGTTTTTCAAATGTTAACATGCCCCTGGGAGCTTGTTAAGATTTCAGACACCCAGACCAATTCCTAGGATGCTCATTCAGAGGGTCTAGGGCAAGGGTAAGAATTTGCATCTTTTTTTTTTTTTTTATAGCCATCCCTGGTGATTCTGGTGTAGATGACCCAAAGATTAGTTTGGAGAACATGGCTTCTATGGTGTAACAAGTTGTACTTTTGAAGGATTTTTCTACTTTGAAAGAAGACTCTGTGAGAAGGAAGTATTTAACCCCAGGAAATAAGTCACTAGGAATGAAATGCCACATGGCAGTGTAGGAAAAAATTTTGAATGGACCTTCCAAAGGCTCTTCAAATATCCCACAATAATTAAACTAAATTTAAATAAGAATATAACTTTATGTTTATGTGTGTGTGTGGTTTATATTGAAACCTCTCCAGGTGATTTTTCTTTTATGTGGATCTATCCTTAAGAGAATGTTATTGTGGAGATTATTTTCTGAATTACTTTGAGTATGATTATTGTTTTGTCAGAAAACCATAGCTTTTCCTTTAGATAACTGACTTTATAGGACTTTGTTGCTTTGTTAAGTGTGATTTTTTATTTAGACTTAGGGCTAAAATATTTCCTGTGGAGAATATATCTTTGGCTTTGTAATATAAGTCAATGAAAAAATAGGTTTTGATTAAAAGAAAATTGCTTTATAGTCAATTTCTTTATAAGAATTGGGACAATTGCATTAGATTAGATTGCCCTGTATACCTACTCTCCAAATGTTATTTACTTTTTATAGTACAGCATTAGTCAATGTTCTCTTTATCCTCTTAGGTATGCCTTCTCCATTCAGACCATTACAGTTTGATTTCCTAATTACTCAATATTTAAGTCAAATAATACAAAGGATATAAAACTGTTTTGAAATTATAGTATTATAAAAATGTAAGAGATCTTTTAAATTCTATAGCTTCCTTCCTCTTCTGAATTCATGAGCTATGCCTAGATTCTCACTAGATTCCTAAGAGGTTTGGCATGAAGGGTATTCTGTATACATACCATTGTCTGTTTAGGTGGAACTCTACCTGGAATCCCTGCGTCTTACTCTGTAGTTTGAGGTGAGCAAGTAGATTGTAAAGTTCCCCTTTGTTTTCTGTAAATTCAGGACAAGGAAGTAGAGCTAAAGTGGAGAGCTCTACCCAGCAGTGTAAAAACCCCTTGCCCACCTGTTCTCTCTAATGCTAATTTTAACCAGACAGCAGAGGTATTTCAATCTTTATACCAGATTTTGGTGATGAATCTTATTAGGGTGCTTAAAAGCAACATCAGAACCATATCTTCTTTTAATTGCTGCTCAGTCAGGGCGCTAACAGGAGGTAGATTTTATCCCAGATTGGTCAAGTCAAGGCACCGTAATGTAGTGATTACTTTGAGGTGTGTGAGCAGGGTGACAGTTGTTGAGGTGCTCAGACAGCAACGATGGGAAATCCTTGTCACCCAAAGAAGATAAAAAAGCAAAGTGAGGAAAGAATGTGGTGGCAGTGCAGTAACGACTGGAGCCACAGGGCAGGAGGACCTGCTGGATAAAGCTGTGACGGTGGCAACACATAGAGACAGACTGAGGCTAACAAGGAGCAGAAGAGATGCTGCAGCTTCTCTTTCTGGTGTCTCTCATTGACTGTATCTTACTAGCAGCCAGTTGGCAAGGGAGGTCAGATGATGGGCTTCATCAGAGGATGTGCCAGCAAGGATCGACACCCTGGAATGCAGAACAAAAAGAGGTACAGTACAGGCTGAGGCTAGGACAGTCAACAGGATTGTTCTTCAGCAGAAACTGACAATCCCCTCTTCCCATTTCTCCAAATCTTCCATTTGCCTCTTGCCAGAAAAGGTCTTTTTAAAAATCAAGGCTTTAAACTGATTGATTCATATTCAAGTACTGTTCCTTTTAAATGTTTTTTAGTTGTATATGGACTCAACTCCTTTATTTATTTTTATGTGGAGTTGAGGATGGAACCCAGTGCCTCACATGCGCTAGGCAAGCGCTCTACTACTGAGCTACAACCCTAGCCCCTCAAATACTTTTAACTGTAAAGCAGGAGTATGGTGATTGTCCTGAAAAATATTAGTTGATCAAATTTTTTTTCACATGAACGAATTGAAAGTGGGAAATTTTTTCTTCTTCTTTTGGTACTAGGTATTGAACCTGGGAAGCACTTTATTACTGAGCTATACCCCTGGTCTTTTTTAATTTTTATTATTTGTTTTTGTGGTATGGGTGATTGGACCCTGGGTCTCACACATGCAAGACAAGCCCTCTGTCATGGAGCTACATCCCCAGTGCTTATTTTATATTTTGAGAGAATCTCACTAAGCTGCTGAGGGTCTCACTAAATTGCTGAGGTTGGCCTCAAACTTGTGATCCTCCTGCCTCAGCCTCCTGAGTTGCAGGGATTACAGGTATGCATGAGGTGGGGAAATTCCTAATGATACCAAAATATTTATATTTGATTTGGTGTTTTGAATCCCTAGAAAAAATAATTGGACATTTTGAAGGAAATACATTAATACTATCATAGTGCTTAATATATTTTATTGTCGGTTGTCTACATATGAAAAGAGATTGTTCAAAGTGGGTGTTTAAGGGGTTTGTGACAAGCCTCTCTGTGGCATATTTTTTTTTTTTTGAATGGGCAGAAAGAATGACAATGTTGTTATGTTGGAGGGTAACAAGACTGATCTGAACAACAAAATGTAACTAAATCTTCTGGCATACTTAACTTCCAATGTCTATGGAGAGGGTCTACTGTGTTGTTTACTTGGGGAGGAAATACCAGTGTTGGGATTAGAATGGTCACAGGTTCAAGGTTTCTAGGTTTACTGGTCCCAGGGAAGCATTATTTCACCTCATAAGGATCCATCTCTAGCCACTAACTCTAGGTTATCACTATTTGCCCTTTTCATCATTTCTCATTGTTCATACAAATGTCTACAGAAGAGGGTGAAGACTAATCCAGAGACCTCAAGACTAATTTACTTTACCTATTTAAAAACTCAGATTTCCAGGTTCTACCTCAGACTAACAAATAACTCTGTAGGAGAAATAACTGGAAATGCATATTTAAACTCCCATGGATTCTTTCGAGGCAAATTTTGGACTTTCTTCACAGGGACACATAGCCCCCTACCTCACAAGAAAACCTTTAAAATGCCAAATAGGTATTTTAAACATGCCAGTGGAGATGGCATAGGTATGACATAAAATCTCAAATAATGGATTACAATTAAATATCTAAGAACATGGCAGAAAGTTATTTGGGACTGGTGTGGAAAAAAGAGGGAAATTCACAGTACATCTTAACCCACAAGTTGGAAATTGGGAACCAACTTCTTACTGTTGCCTCTGAAAAGTAATATATCTAGTCAGGTGTGATGGGGCATATAATCCCCAGGAGCCTGAGGCAGGAGGACTGAGGTCAGTCTGGGGAACTTAAGCAAGACCCTTTCTCAAAATTTGGAAAAAGGGCTGGGAGGTGTCTCAGTGGCAGAGTGCTTGCCTAGCATGCACAAGGCCCTGGATTTAATCCTCAGCACTGCAAAACCAACAAAAGCCCACATATATCCAAGTTCCTTCCTTGGCTTAGGTTCCAGATAAAGAATCTGGGAAAGGAGAAGAATTATATTAATACTGTTCCCTGCAGAGAAATGTCCAAAGTTCCTAGGGGAAAGGGTACTGTTTCTTCCAATACTCTTTACCCAATGCTATTCCTTGGTTATACTGTGCCTAAGGTTGCTTGGTTTCTCTAATGTTCTGGCCAGACATAGATAGTTATAAAGTAGGTATAGTGTTGCTGATACTTTCAGTGCCTCTTACTTTTGAAAAAGTTTTGTCTTGCCTCAATGGCACCTTACATCCAATCAGCAACATTCAAAATCACAACGACATTTATTCAGTATTATATTTTACATTTTGGGGAAGATGATAGGAGGAGGAAGGGGTAAAAGCATCTCATTGGAGTCCTCAATGTGTATGATACTTCTGATAGTACAAGAATAAGATGAAATGGCCAGGTAATCAGATGGAAATTTCCCAATATTTTCTAACTGATTTCTATAATTAAAATGATAAGATGTCATGGTAACCAATAAATTTTGGTTGCCACTTCTACCTGGGTTCCCCACAGGCTAGGATACACCTAGACATTATCATCCATTTCCTTTCAGGGAATAAAACTTGCCTAGAAAACTAGGGAACTAAAAGTACAGTACAGTTTGGGTAGCACAGCTGGCGACTTTCTCTCCATCCTCCCCACCCCACTATGCTAATGAAGGGCTCAGAGTAGAACTTCCCAAGTGGCTTCTCTTGGGCCTAGCTAGCTTGTCCTGGCAGATTCCACATGGAGGGCTATGGGCTGCAACTCTCTAGTGCACAGTCCTCTCTTTTTGGTGATAATTGTAGGGAAAGAAGCACACACGCATGCTGATTTCTCGGGCATTCTTCAGGATCTCAACAGCCTTGCTGTGCTCAATGTCCTGGAAATCCACATCATTCACAGCTAGAACTTGGTCCCCTTCTTGAAGTCCTGCTCCATGTGCACCTGAGTCAGGAATCACCTTGCAGATGAAGATGCCTAGCTGGGAGGCCTTTCCTCCTCTGATGTTAAACCCCAACTGAGCTCCAGGAGGCTTCTTCAGTGTGACAATTCGGGGCAGAAACTGGGTCAATTCATTGTTATAGTCTGGGTGGTGTATTCTCTCATGAGGAGGAATCCATGCTGGAGGATTCTCATAGACAGGCAGGAAAACCACTGGGTAGTCATCATAAGGAATTCGACTGTCCATCTCAGGCAAGACCCACTGATTAAACGCCGAACCACCTCAGCAGCACGGAAGCCCTCAGACAACCCTGTGGCATGTTTTTATTATTAAAATTTCTGCTTTTATTAAAAATATTACCAACTGTAAACTATTTAGTTTTATGCTAAACCTGAGCCTCATCCTCTTGCTGAACCCTACTCCCAGAGATATATTGTAGAGTGAGAATGAGGGAGAACAAGTAAATGGGTGAATTTAAAAAAACAATGGCCACCTTAAAAAAAAATAAAAAACCAAAAACTATGTCATCATGGTGGCAAATCTGCTCAATAAAAAAATGAAAGCAAAAGTGTCCCGTTTATTGGCACATTATTTTCTCCCCCTAAATTGTGAGCAGTTTGACAGAAATTGAGTTTATAAATAAATATTAATTGATTAACCTAAATAAGTAAATTGCAATATTGTCACTTGGACCACTTAAATGATTTGGATTGAAGGAAGGAGAAAGCACTGCAGTCTATAGCATGAGCATTTGACATAACGAGAAGTCATAGGAGAACAGTAGCAGTGATTATGACTGGGGGTGGTAGACATGGTGGCGACGGTTGTGGGTAGTGTTGGTAATCATGGTGAGATGTGGAGATGGACATGAGGATGATGGTGGTGGTGGTGTTGTGGTGCTGGCACTGTTGGTGGTTGAATAGCTATCACTGTTGGTAGGGTTGATAGCGTTCATGGTGGTGGAGGTAGGATTGGGGGTTGTAGAAGTGAAATTGGTGAGATGGGAGCAGAGCTGGCATTGGAAGTGAAGATGATGGTAAGGACAGACAAAGTGGTATTAGTGGTACAAATAATTGCAAGGGTCATGACAGGGTTTAAAAGTCATGAAGCTTTATGAAGAGAGGTGATGCCATCTGACCTTTGCATTTTTAATGTGTCTTTGGTTAGAAACAAAAAATAAAACTTAGTAAATTTACTTGCAAGGAGTTTTATCAAACTAAACACTCACTTTGCAGATGCTCTTTAAGCATTTCCTTAATTACAGATATTAGCATCATGCTGAGCCAAAAAGCACCTCTCCTGTCAATTTCCACACAGTGCCCAAGTTCTTTTAATAAATATTATTCAACTCCAATTATTGGAAACTTTCGGAACAAACCTGGCTTCTTCTATACAACACAGTGCACTTAAAAGTTGATTTTTACCTTGAAAGTAATGCTATTTAGTTAGGGATTATCTTTTCTCTCTGTTTGCAAAACAGCTGGAAATGTAGCTACGAGATTTGATATTTGTCTTCCTGCACTTGACTGCCAAGCAAAATAATTTCATTTGTAATCAACAGACTGTACCTTCATAAATTAGCATAAACATATACCATTGAAGGGCTGAATCGACAAGCTTGACCTTCCAGTAGATATGATATATGATATTTTGTTGGAGAGACAAGGATTTTCTTTGCCTCTTTGTATAATTGAAATGAAACAAAATGCTAAGAATAATATTTTCTTTTTTCATTGTTTAAGGTAGGTTTTCAGCCTTCTCCTTGGCAACGGGTGACTTATTCTCCCAGTTACAAGAACAAAATTTGATTCTAAAGACCGCCTGAACTCTATTCAACAAACTTGTGTTGCTTAAACAATTATAATGTTTTTCACTCTGATATAGTTAAGCATATAGGGTACAGAGAGGTACCCTTTTAATAACTGGTTTTTATGTTCTTTCTCCTTTTTATAGAAGAGAAGCATGAGGCTCAGGGAGGAGTCATGCTAACAGGTGGCTCAGGCTTCACTGCCTACTGGAGCCTACAGTCTTAACCATAATGGAATGTTCCCATCATGTTTCTGCCATGACTCTTACCTGCTCAAAAACCCTCTATCTGAACTATCACTATTAGTGTATTAGAAAGGAGTGTTAGAAAGGATAAAAATGAAGAACGGAGGGGTAGGGTGGGCGGGGGACAGAGGAAGAAAGGGACTAAATTAATAGTTTAGATAAGGAAGGTTTTTGAGTAGACACCAGTAAGCCTTCTCATTATTCTGTTTAACCTATAGTTATTAAGACTGCAATTATAACTATATAATAAAACCTCATTAGTGACATCTTCATTCTTGGGAGACCAGCTGAGTTGTTTCTCACACCTCAGTGGGTATATTCCATCCAGGTCATGGGAAATTATGGCTGATTTGCACTTCTACTGCATCTCTCCCTGTGCTTCCAAGTTCTTTACAAATACATGTATTGTAAGAGTGAAAACATATTAGATGTCCAGAAAGGTTTAGCAGAGAAAGTGTTATGCAGAATTTTAAATTTTCAGGTGGATTCCTTTAAATATGTTAACAGTGTCCCATCAGAGTCCAGGGGACAGAGTTTCTTTACTGTCTAACCCAGCAATTAGAGGTTGGGGTATATGATATTAAAGTACATATTTAGTAATGACTTAGCATAGCATTAAACACCTTATAATTATTTTAAATAATTACTATTTATGTATTTTACTATGTTCTAGAACCTTCTCTAATTCTTATAGCAAGTCTTCCAGGTAAATATAATTATGCTCATTTTGTGGGTGAGGAAATTTGAGGATTAAAGAGAGAGAAGCTTTCTCCAAGGAGAGGTTGCCATAGGTATCAGAGTTAGTAGTTGGCATAGGATTTAAATCCAGTCCATAGTCTTTTCCTTACACCACACGGCTCCCCTGAATGGATCTTATTCTTTCCAGGTTACTTTTTGAATGTGAGTTGTACCTTCATGTTGCTTTACAGCAGGGGTGCAAGCATTCAAACCTTTTAATGGGCTCCTTGTCTTTGCAAATTAAGGAAATCTTTACACAAGTGTTTGATTAGCATGGTCCAGTCTCCGGGATACCAACCAGATTGTGACATATTGAGAATGGAGTTTGGTAGTATAAAAAGCAAATGATCAGATTCAGGAGCATGGGTACCACATTTACTTACTGCCAACATGAGTGGAGCAGTCTATAGCCAGCTTTCTGCCTCTCCCTTAGTAAGAGTGTATCTTGTAGCCATTTCCTTTGATATTGCACTAGGTCTATATTCAGCAATGGCAAACCAGCTTAAAATGATCCACTTGACTCCCTCCTGACACATCATCTACACTGGTGCCCGGATCCATCCTGTCCCTAAGCAGGAGCATTCTAAGGAGCCCTTGCTCAGGACTCCATGGATTCCATATCAATACAACCTGGCAACTGCTGCTCCCTAATCTTGTAAGATGGATTTTTTTTTTTAACAACCATAATGCCCCCCTCCTCACAAGCATTGCTATCTGCAGCGTGACTTTGTTGATCCTCTTATTGGCTCTGCTGCTTGCTTTACCTGGTTATAGTACAGTGGGATTGATACTGGGCAAATTTCAAAGTCTAGGACCCTAAGAAGCCTCATAGCTTAGTCTTTCCTTTTCTTGGACCTCTGCACCAAAACCACTATATAAGGAAGGGTACTGGAGGACAAGCCACTATAGGACCAAGATACCCTTGCCCACAACAGTTAACTTCTACATGTATGAGTGTGGTCATCTTAGACCTTCTTTCGAGCTAATCCTCCAGCTGCATGCAGCTGCATGAGGGACCACAGGAAGTAGCCAGCTGATGAACTGTCCAGCCAACTCACAAAATTGTAAAAAATACTAAGCCTTAGGTTTGAGGTACTTGTTATGTAGCAAAGCCTGATTGACACACTGTTCTCCATTTTCAGTTATTCTGAGATTAAGTTCCCTCAGATGAAAATGAATAATTTGGGTTGGATCTTATGTTAGGATGTTTCCACTGAGAACACAGAAGCTATCTATATAACAGGAAAATAGGGGGAAAAAATAAAAAATAAAAATCATTTGGAGTGGAGTCTTTAGGAATATGACTTAAATCTAGAAAGGTAAGTTAGAAAGTGATTGAGGAAGAACTTGCATTAAAAGATGAATATTAATTTTAGCTGCCAAACTGTGAAAAGACTGTAATGAAAAGAAAAGTGAAAATGAGAAAATGAGCTTTTGTGGGCATTGGTGAAAGAGCTTGATGTGGATGATGAGATCTGAGGGTGGAGACCAGATGTTCTTGGAGCACAGTCTTCTTGGCTTCTTTTGTGGTTTAGGATGGAGCTCAAACCGTACCTTAGTGAACTCTGGGATATAGAGAGGTCAAAAAATTCCCCATTGAATCCCCCGAGGTGAAGTTTTGCCAAAAAGTCAGGAAGCCCAATTGTTTCTTCCCAGGAGAGTGCTAGCCACCACACGGGTACCATTTGTGTATAATGAGGAGGCTCTAGTAAGGAATCATCACTGCAATATTACTCTGTATGTTGTCTGGACTTGGCTGTGATTATGAGTTTTCACTTTTTAGCAAAGCCATGGAAAATAAATGCTTATAATTTAATAGCATATAAGAGAAATCCACGCTGTACGGGGGAGTAAAAATCAGCTAACAGTGAAGCCTGTGTTAAATTTTAGAGGTAATACAATATTGACTGCCTCGTAAAATGGAAGACTTAGATAGTTTAAAGACTAGACACTGAGTCCTGTTGGACGAAGCTGCACTTCTCTTCCTGCTTCCCATCCTATCTTTGCTTTTCCCTACCCTTGGAGGAGGACTTGCTAATCGTGTTGGTCAGATTGCATAACACTGATGAACGAGACCATGTGCATCGTGTCCCATATGTTTCTCTACACTCAAAGATCACTTATATGAGTATGATTCTTCCATTTTCATTTTTTGTGTGACTTCTAGGCAATATGGCCAGACCACTGCTGGCAGAAGCTAACACAATATTAATTTTTATTTTTTTCTCCCACCTGTGTGTACTTTTTAAAAATTTTTATTTTTGAGATAAGGTCTCTCTAAGTTCCTAAGGGTCTTGCTAAGTTGCTGAGGCTGGCCTCTAACATGTGATGCTCCTGCCTCAGTCTCTCAAGTAGCTAGAATTACAGGTGTGTGCCACTACACCTGCCCTTCTTCAATTTTTTTTTTTTTAACTCCAAATGGAAAGCTGGAGGTAATATTTGATTTTAGTGATGCCCTTTAGGTCACTATACTCAAGCCAGAGGGTTTACCTGTAATTTAAAAAAATATATTTTTTTAATTTAAAAATTTTCCATATTTTTTGGCACATTTTAACTGTACATAATGGTGAGATTCATTGTTACATATTCATAGATGCATATAATATATAATATAGTTTGGCAAATATCATTCCCCAGTATTCCCCCACCCCCTGCCATCCCTTTCTTCTACTCTACTGATCTCCCTTTGATTTTCATGAGATTTGCTCACCCTTTTTTCCCTTTTTTCTCTGTAGCTTCCACATGTGAAGGACAACATACAACCTTTGATTTTCTGTTTGGCTTATTTTGCTTAACATAATTTTGTCAAGTTCCATCCATTTTCCTGCAAATATCATAATTTCATTATTCTTTGTGACTGAGTGAAACTCCATTACTAAAGGGTTGGGGCCTAACCCCAGTGAATAAAGGAGTATGACTTTGCTGGTCTTTGTCATTGATATTATACCCTCTGAACCTATCAGAAAAGGGGTGAGAGAAAGTATTCTTGATTTCTTGACTAAATGTCAAGAAATGTCTTGATTTCTTGACTAATGATACTCAGATCTCAGTCTTACCTCTCCTAGATATCAATTGCAATAGAAGTGTTGCATCCACAATTACTGAATGAATCCAAACCTTTAAGGACGGGGAGTCTTAGGTGTTAGGCTTTAACCCAAGGGTTAAATAGTCCTAACACACTGGTGCATCATCTTTTTATTTGAGCAACTATAATGATAGTCCCTGCCTACTGCGAATAGCTTGAAGTCACAGTTGGCCAGGCTAGGAACCGGACCAAACCATACATGATAAATGTCGCACAAAGACTAACGACTGGTTTAAATTGTGTCGTTCAGGATGCTTCCTGTTGCAAATAATTCAGGACCCCAACTCAACTGATTTAAATAATGAGGGCCATCTATTCTTTCACAAAAAAGAAGCTTAGAATTATAGGCAAGTATCTGGGCTGGCCAATTCAGTGACTCAGTAATATCATCAAGGGCCCGAATTCTTTCCATTTTCCTAGTCTGTCACTCACAATCTGTTGACTCTTGTTGCTTGTCTCTGAGTGTATGCCAGTTTCTGCAGCAGCTACAAGTAAAGACTACTATCCAAACCAGAAGAAAAAGCAGGCCTCCCTCATGACTGTCTAGAAGAACAAGGGAAAACTTTCCCAGAAACCTCTTTGTAATTCTGATCTTCTGCCTGTTTCCAGGATTGTGTTGCAGGCTCTCTTTTCAACCAATTACTTGTAAGAGGAATGAAACTAACACAATTAGCTAAAGTTAATCAAGAGGCATCCACTGGGCACTGGGTGTGGCCACCTTTTCTGATTACATGACTGCCTGAGAGACAAACTGAATAGTGTTTCTGTAAAGCAATGGAGATGGAGAGGAATGGGAACCAGGGTGTCTGCTGCAAATGACTTCTGAAGAGTCAGCTTTACATCTGCATTCCAGTGTAGCATCTGCAATGCCGAATTTTCTATGTGTGCCAAGTTGAAGATAGGGTTTGTTCTCTGACAGCAGTCACTTCCACCAGAGCCGACATCACCCCTGCCTCTGTTATACATCTCCTTTAAAAGCTCCGCGATGGTAAAGGCATGACGCTTTTACTGAACTGTCTTGTCCTTGCACTTGCTTCAACAGTTCTAGGAACTTGAAAGATACTTTCCTTCCTTTTTCTTATCCTATTACTGTTTTTATTTCACAGTTACAGTAAGACATTTGTAAAATAAGCATTAAACATAATATGAATTCTACCAAACAATGGTCTACAAAACAATGACAACCTTCCTCTCCAACCCACATTCCTAGGATGTTTATGTCAGTCAAATTTGGAATTTGGCAGGGCTGATTAATTCTAGCACAAATGTTCAGCAATTCTCAACTCTGTCTCTAACTTGAAGGGATCCTGTATCATATTGCTGTAATATATTACCACAAAACGGGGACTTAATACAAATTTATTCTCTTATAGTTATGGAAATCAGAAGTCTGAGTCTTACTAGGCTAAAATCAAGGTGTCAGCACGGTGTCAGTGCATCTGGAAGCTCTAGGGCAAATCTGTTTTCTTGTCTCAGTTTCTAGAGGCTGCAATCCTTCACCCAGATGCTTTCGGAGCCTGCCACATGGGACAGAGTCTTTTTTCCTGCTGCCATCTCTCTGGTTCCCTCTTTTCTGCCTCCCTCTGCCACTGAGAACCCCTGGATTAACTGGGTCCACTCATATGATACAAAATGATCTACTAGCTCAGGGTCAGCCCAGGAACAACCTTAATTTCACCTGCAACCTTTAATTCTCCTTTGTGATGAAAACTAACATATTCATAGGTCCTGGGGATTAGTATAGAGACATTGTTGGGGGCTGTTGTTTTTTCCTTCCACAGATACCATTTCCACCCTTCAGTTACCAAGGGATGTGGAGTGACCTTGGAATGAGCACAGCCTCTGGGGTCCATCTCAGCCTCCGCCCTTAACTTCTGTACTTACGTAGTACTGCCATGCGTACTTGGACAGGTTATATAACTTCTCTAAGATTTGGTTTTCTCATTAATAGGACAAAATTAATACTTATCTCTAAGGGTTGTAAGAAATCATTAAGATCATCACATAGAAAATGCCAAGCCAGTGCCTAAGTAAGAATACATTCAATGAGATGTCACCATTACCATGCCTATCATCTCTGAAAGTACGCAACTATTATGAAGTCGTTATATAAATATTATGTAATTGGTTAAAAATATTGTATAATCATTCTTTATATTAATAGATGTTTGGATTCCAGTGATGGTCTTAATAGCCAAGTAATCATTGACTGGTTGTTTTCTTGAGATTAAATTGTTTCATCTGTAAAACGGGAATAAAAAACTTACTTCATAGCGTTTGGTAAATAAATGATCAAACTTTAACATAGTAACTTTTACAAAAATAATTGAATTTTAGCATTGAACAAAGCATCACATTCAATGCTTGGGAAATTTCAGGGATCATCCAGCAGGTAGAAGGGATATTTTGAGGGAATACTAGACCTTGTCTGTGCTTCTGAACTGTAACATGTAGGAGGCCAGAAAGAACTTAGATAAGGGAGGAGATAGATAGACAAAGGTAAATGAGTTCCATAGATTTCCTGTGTATTTTCCCGTGTTAACTTTGTCCTCATAAATGTTTCAAGTGGGAAGTTGGTGGTAAAATACTGAACATGAAATTACTGAGATTTCACATAGATAACCCCTGTTGATGCTTCTTTATGTGATAAAAGTAACTTAATATTATCTCAGCAGTAGATATTTTCTCAGGGAAATTTTTTGTAAGCTGCGATTGCTCCTAAAGAGGAGAAATTTAATCTGCCATGCTATTGGCTGTTTCTTTCTTTCTTTCTTTCTTTTTTTTTTTTCTTAGCTGGGATGGGAGGCAAACGTGTAACCAGGGAAAGGGACAGCAAGGCTATACTGACTGAATCCCCAAGTTTGTAGAATCAGAAGGGATTCCTGCTCTTCAGTTATGCCTGACTGAAGACAGCATTTTCTTCTATGATGTATATGTCACTTTTCATTAATTCTGAGAGGCCTGTTCCTTTAGAAACCAGGGTAAACAGAGTAGTGTATTGGATTAGATCTCTACCGTGAATAAATTTATTTTCTAGCAAGTGTAAAAAATGAGCAAGGCCAAAACCCCCCAGAGCAGAAAATGTCACAGTGATTGCTAATACATTACTGCACAGAGAAAGGCCTAATAAAACCCCTATTAGGATGTCATACCTGCTTACGACTGAATTCTCCAGAAAGTTTATTTGATATGTCTAAGCCAATTATCAAAGTCTTAGTGATAAGAAGCAGCTCGCTGGGCCTGAATGTGTCAGAATAGAATGACTAAATTGTGGGAATTCATGGGCCTCTGCTTTGAATAATTAACTTGGCTCTTTGTAGAATTCATACGCTTTGGAAACTAATTTTCTCTTTGCACAAAGCATTTTGCCCTTGTGCTGCCTTTGAAAAGTAAACTGTTTAGCTGTAAGGTTATTCCCTTTTTCATTTTATTGGCATGAGCTTCCTTTCCTGTCTTTCCGCCCCACCCTTCCCCTTGCTCTTTGTCTTGTGGTGGCATCATTCTCGCCAGGCTGATGCAGACCTCTGTTGGATGTGTGATAGGCAGTGAGGACATTTCCTCTAAGTGGAATTTAGAAATACAGAAAGTAAAGCCCACCCTCCTGGTACCATCTTTTCTTTATTGCCGCCTGAAGGGTCTCAACATCGCATCTGATTCATCTTTTCCTGCAATGATATTATAATGCCCTGCCTGTTTTTGCGTTTTGTTATGACTAAAACACTCACCCTGTTTTTAAAGGATTGAAAAAGTTTCCCTGACCCCTGAGAGAGAAGTATTGGTTGCCTAGTTTTGTAGATAAAAGTCAGAATTGATCTTAATTGATTTGGAATTTCAAAGTCAATGATTTGGATCTGATAGGTAGTGGGTTTGTGCAAACAGTCAGACAAATTAGATGGCATTTTCTCTCCCAGAGGTTTCTCTACTTTAAAATGGGCCAAACAGAGCCCTTGCTTTTTAACAGGTAGATAAGTGTTTCTCAGTCTGAGTAATACCAAAATGTGAGTTGGTGTGTGGAGAGACCTCATGTTCTGTCTGGCTCCAGGGTAGATATCAGAGTTTGACTTCATCACTGTTGTGCATTGACATCATTCCTTTGAGATTTTACTTCCCTGATAAAGTTATACTTAGACCCTTTGGAGACCTATCAGTTTATTACCCAAGAAAATAATTGGGAAAAAAGTAGGGATTAGCAATATCAGGGTAATGGTTTGAACTTATTATATGATCAAGGACTTGATTTCTCTCTCTCTCTCTTTTTTGTTTTTTTTTTTTTTGCACCTTTATTAGTTAACTGGAATTAATATCAGGTGGCTGCACACCTGGCAAAAAGGTCATGAAGATTAACAAGAATTTAAAACTTATTGGAATTAATATAGTAAAGTATGTAGTCTCAGATATATTTATGGGTGACTTAGCCCTATTCATTAGAAAAGATCCCTTCAACAGGGGTTCTAAGAAACCTGTTTAAGATTACCTTTTCCCTGGAAGAATCAGTTACTTTGCCTCCTACCCTGCATTTTGGCTCATACAGAGAGCTTCTGATAAAACCTTACAGGAAGAATTAAAATGTTGGCTTAAAGTAAATGGTAAAATCAAAGATTCTGAATGTGACTGCTTTTCTTTCACATTCACACAAATAATCAATAAAACCTATGAAAATGGTTTAGCCCAATGGAGTTTGCAATGAGGTGAATCATTGAAATCTGTTGAGATTGATTACCAGCACTTATAACTTTCACCTAACCAGAAGAGTGTACACACATATGTGGGAAAACATGTCTACATCCACTACTTCTGCTTTTAGGTCTATTTCAGAATGCGCTTTACAAACTTTAAAGGATTCTTGTAGAAATGACTCTTACTCCAGCTTTCTTCCTTCTGTCCTTTTACTGTGGACAGTGGATTATTAAATTCACCACAGGAAACAAAAAAATGAACAAAAAGCAAAGGGAAAAGGCCTCTGGGTTCTTAACCACTGATATCTGTATTGACTGCTATCATCCTCTGGGGTGATTCTCAGGGAGGGTAAAAATAAAAGCAAATGCTTGAGAATAAAATTACTCCTTCTCATTTAAAAATATGCTTGTGGGAGGAGGTTGGTGATGATCATAAAAAGCAAGTAAGTGATAAGATGTCACAACTCCAAAAATGATTAAGAATCATTGCTCTGAGAACTTGCATTCTAAAGAAAGCATCCCACATCTGTACAAGTGTCTCTTATACATATGCTAATCAGTTCCACTGATAATTTTAGCTTTTGGTTTGTTTTCTTCCTGTCATTATTTTATGTTCTTATTTGCTAGGCTTCTTATGCACATCCAGGGGAACACAATTGCTTATGATTCAAGTTCAGGGGAGTATGGTAGGAATATATGGTAGTCCTCTATGTTCAGATGTTTTCCTTCAAGGGACAGAATTTGGTGAGCACTTTTGAATCATAAGGGTTTGGGTGAGTGGAAGACAGTGGGGAGTACAGTATGGATTTATGTTTCCTGTCATATTAAAACATTGAAATGTTTTGGGTCATAATGACCTACCAATTCCTTCATCTCTTCTCTAAATGGCTTGTATTAAAATGAAATATTTGAAATGTGGCATTGCATTAGATTCATGAACCATTTGTTCTTGCTCTCTTTTTGAACCTAAAGATGGAGAAACCCTTCTTTTCAGCTGTGACCTCTACCAAGTTTTCTTAGGCTGCATCTGAAGCAGCTCTCCAAGGCTGATAAAGATCTTACATTGAAAATGGAGACACCATCTTCAACCAAATTCCTTTGGGAAAATGATCATCAAAATGGCATCCAGACATACAAATCACATGCAGGGCCCTGCCCTCTGTGAGCAGTTCTGTCTTTACAGGCCTGTTCTCTCACAGAAAGTAAAGCCCACCCTCCTGGTACCATCTTTTCTTTATTGCCGCCTGAAGGGTCTCAACATCGCATCTGATTCATCTTTCGGTTTGATCTCTCCATCTTTCTTGGCTATCTCTTCTTCTGATTATACTCACCCTGTTATTTTTTTACCCTCCTTCACCTTTCTGCCTGAACTCTCTACCAGCCCCCAGTCTCTTGGCCCTTACTCCCATTGGCAGAAACCAGCTAAGAGCAAGAGAGGATTGGTGCTTATTGATGTAGGCCATGTGGGTTAGCCTTTTGGGTCACCAAGCAAGATGGAACAAGAAACTGGAACTGCCGAGCACACTGGGAAAAATGCCTGAACACAGAAACTATTGTTTTTGGACCCTTTGTCCACTTTTGCTTTCATGAGCAGAATTCTAAGCACATTTACTTTCTTATTTTTTTTAGTTAATGTTTCTCAAAAGACCAGAGTGGTCTGAGTATGTAATAAATGTTGATTATCATCTCAAGACATTCAGATGTCTGGGCATTGACTCTACTCTAAGAAGGAAAGTTTTATGCTTGCCCATCTAGGCTCAATGATTCCCCTTCCTGAGGGTCACCGTTACAGCATCTTACTAAAGAAGCTGTCTCAGTGAAAAATCACTTCAGGGCAGGTTGCTGTTGTAGTATAAGACCCTCCTAGGGTTTGATAAAGTGGAATTTACTTGGAGGAAGAGCGTATTCTCAGTGATCCTGGGAGAGGAGGATTATCGCCTCTGTGATGTGTACTCTCCTGTGTAAGAAATGCTGACCAGAATTCTTCTGATTCTTTTAGCTTCAAGATTTTCCAAATGTATCTTTAGATAAGTAAGTGTGGCATGTCTGAGTTCCAATTTTCATAAAAGTTCAACTCTGTCCTTTTCCTTTTAATCTTATTTTAAAAACTGTCTTAATGAGCATCATTTTGTTTTAATTTAAACATGAATTTATGAAACTGTTGTTGAGTTGGAATTTTCCATGTAGTGGTTTGTGTGACTGAGTGAACAACATATGTTTTGTTTGCTTAATTTTCTGCAAGCAAAACATTAAGACCTTTGGGAAAGGGGAAGGTTAATTTGCTTGCTCAGGTATCACATCCTAAACTAAGCACATCTTATTTCAATGACTTGGTTTTTCAAAATTATTGAACTTAGGAATTTTGATCTTATATTTTGAGTGAAGTTGTGCTGCCCAAGAAAGGAAGAAAAACTTTATGAGTTTGGGTGATATCATAGTCTGTTTTCTATTGCTACAACTGAATATCACAGTCTGAGTGGCTTGTAAATAAGTTTCTTATAGCTTTTATAGTTTTTGAAAGTCCAAGGTGGAGGCGCTTCTTGCTCTGCAAGTTCCCAAAATGGCAAAGGACATTACCACATGGAGAGTCAGAAAGAGCTTGCTAGTTTCAGTCTCTCTTTTACTTCTTATAAAGTCACTAATACAATCATGGGGTCTCACCCTCATGATTTCATCAAATACTAGTTACCTCCTACAGGCCCCACCTCTAAATGCCATTAGCATATGACTTGGGGCATTCATTTTCTAGCACATGGATTCCAGGTGACACACCCTAGCTGCAGTGGGTGACAAGGCCACACATGAGCAAGTTATGGACCTCATGCCCACAAAGTTGGACGAAAACCAGGAAAATATGTAAAATATTTTTGGAGTTTGACGTTTGTATTCTTACTTTACTAGTTCTTCATTATTCTATTAAAATGGTTCCCTTGATTATAATTTCTTTCTTTCTCTTTTGGAGATATAGTACTTTGTTAAGTGCTAACCAGGCCCCCAGTTTAAAAAAAAATATCTATAAATGTTGGTCAGATACTGTTTTACAAAAGATGCTTAAGGAGCCAGGCATGGTGGTGCACATCTGTCCTACTTTGGAGGCTGAGGCAGGAGGATCACAAGTTCAAGGCTAGTCAGGACAACATAGGGCTGGGGGTATAGTATAGTTCAGTGGTAGGGCACTTGCCTGGCATGTGCCACGTTTTAGGTTCAATCATGATACCACAAGAAAAAAAAAAAGACAAAAAATGGTGTCAGGACAATAATAAAACTCATTAGAATAAATCCTATTATAGCATAAGGACTGGGAAATTGGCTTGGTGTTTGTAGTAAATGTCAATTACAACATGAATAGTTCTAGTTCAGAAGATCTAATTTTGGCTCATGATCTAGCAGACTACATATTATAATGGACAGAATTGAGCTGGGCCGTTTTAAAGATGGCAAGCCTAAGCACTGGGACTGTGATGGGGACATCTGAAATAACATGGTAGGAGAGTTCTTCAAGCTGTTCAGCAGCACAGAGAAGTACTCAGTGGCCTGAGAAGCTTTTTCCAAGCATTACTTTATGGACCTGACCAATTCCTAGAAAGCTGTGCCAAAGGCTCTGTCTTTCCCATAGAAACTTAGAGTGTGAGCTTTACGTACTAACCTTACTCACGGATTCACCTTATTTTTCTTTACTTATGATATAAATTGTAAACAGAGAGGATTTATATGAATGGTGAGTCTTGACCAACAGAAGATTATGTGAAGCTTCTGGTTTCCATCTTGCATCAGTGCTCAGAAGACAGAAAGTCATCCTTCGTGGGACAAGCACATGATACAGCATCAGGAAAAACTGGTATGTTCACAGTGTGAATTTTGTGCTTTTTTAAAAATAAATCCAAATCTTCAATACCTATTAAAAGTGAAGCCTTCTGCCCCTTTGGAGTAAAATCCATTCCTAGTTACTCTGTTCTTGGGTCTTAGGAGGCATGGCAAATTCTTAGCCATTTGCTTCTGAAAGAATTTTTGAGGGGCTGGAGTTGTGGCTCAGTGGTAGAGCACTTGCCTAGTATGTGTGGGGCACTGGGTTCAATCCTTAGCACCTCATATGAATAAGTAAAAATAAATGTCCATCAACAACTAAAAAAATATTTTGAGTGTGCGTTTTTAAAAGTACAATATTATTGTCACATAATTAAAATTTGGAGGGTGAGGGATTTTAAAAAATGGTTTCTCTGTTAGAGATATATGTGTGTCCTTGTATCACTGATCACAAATATCAAACCCTCATTTGCTTGTGACAATGGGACAGAAGCTGTAGTGGCCTGTATGAAGTCAGGTTTACAATTTAAGACAGACTAGAGGGCCAGAAATGGAGAGAAGAACACAATGACTAAATAGGAGGTTTTGTAGGTATAGTTTTATCCAATAGAGTGTAAATCCCATGAATGATGCCAGAGGAATCTTTTTTAAAATCACAAAAATGAAAAAATAAATTAAAAAAAGCATCCTCTTGAGGGACAATGCTTCCAACAGTGAGAGCAATGCTTCAAATAGTGAGAGCAGGAGTGTGTTCAGATCAGCAAGGCCATTCTCAGCAGCGCTGGCGAGGCTAAATCACCACCTCTCTTACTTTTTAATAACCTCTCCAGTACCCAGAAGCTTTTGTAAAGCCAGAAAGCTGTTTGTTTATTTAAAGAAGCTCATTATATAAGGATTCTGCGCATATCCCTTAGCAAATCCCAGACAATCTTGCTTAGAGCCTTACAGAATTTATTTTCCTCTTTAAATCTGCAAACAGACCTAGTGGATCAGGTGTCTGCCTTCTTCTTTCTTGAAAATCTATTGTCTGTCCAAATTATACTACATCCCTCTCCTCCAGTTGGTTCCCTAAGCACTGATTTTCAGTCCCATGGCCTTGTCCAGATGTCCTGCCAGTGTTTAGGAGGGTTTGGCTCTCTTCTTTGCTTGTGCCCAGTAGCCTAGAGTCCTGCCTGTTATGATTCAGCTAGGCTCACTCCCCTGAACTGGTGGGAATGACCAGGAATCCCTGTGTGCTTAGTTCTCATCCATTAAAACAAAGGATGGCCCATAGTATGTTGCCTGGTAATTTTTTTTTTTTTTTTTTTAAACCAGGGATTGAATCCAGAGGTGCTTAACCACTGAGCCATGTCCCCAACCCTTTTCTTATTTTTTCATTTTGAGACAGGGTCTTGCTAAGTTGCTTAGGGTCTCACTTAGTTGCCAAGGCTGGCTTTGAACTTGCAGTCCCTCTGCCTCAGCCTCCCTAGCTGCTGGAATTATAGGTGTGTGCCACTGCATCTGGTTTGTCTGGTACCTTCTGATGAGCAGTTGGTGCTTGGCAAATCTTGGTGGCATATATACATAAATGGCATGAGACCTTCTGAAAATGTGACATATTTTTATAGTCTTTGTTAATGTTATAACTTTAAATCTATTTAAAGAATTATTTGTCATATCTAGTTCTCAACTGTGGCTACCTTCAGGATCACTTGGAGACCTGTAAGAAACATTTAGTATGGGACTCATCCTTGAAAATCTTGTTTTAATTGGGCAGGAGTTGGATGTGCTTTGTAATTGCCACAGCTCCCTGGGGGATTCTAAAATGTAACCAAGGTTAAGAGTTGCTGCTATAGAGTGTGTAATCCATTAGGAGGAGAACTGTATGTTCTTATTATATTCCAGCACCTGATTTAGTGCCTAGCACCTAGTTGGTGCTCTATAAATGATGGGTGAATGAATTAGTACAAGTTCAAAATAGGGCTTCTTCTAATTTGTAAGGATAGTGCAATGAAAAGAATTCAACGTATAACAGTGGTCCACCTTATGCTGTGAATGTAGCCCTTGCTGCTTTGCCAATGAGGCTTATTTAAAAAGGGATGTGTCTTTTTTTCCCTCTCTTCTCCCTTTTTCCCCTCTCTAACAGCATTAGGGAAGATAACAGAGTTATCTTTCCTTCCCCATGTTAGGTCTGATTATCTGTCCTTGAGCACACACCCACCACAAGGAGATATACTGGAAGATCTGGGACATGACTATTTCCCAAATTAATAAGTGAATTTCAACAGACCCTTGCAGGTGCATATGTGACCCTTGGTCAGAGCACACCTGGAATGTAGCCTTTATAAAACCTTCTGTTCTCCCTCATGGGCTGAATCACAGCCTTTGGGACAGGAGTTCCCCATACTTCTCCTTTGCTAGCAAAGCAAAAAAATTTTCTTTTCCCTTTTTCCCAAAACCATGTCCTTGTTTTTGAATTGGCATTAATTGCCATCTGGGACAAGGACTGAGCTTTTGGTAACAAATGTACTGGGATTTTTCTGATGATGGCTCAATGGTGTTACCTGTGATTGGGCTTAGTTGGCCACAGCATGGCTTTAAAGGACCCTGTCCTTGGAACATCCCAGATCATCTCAGAGAACATAGATCTTCCAATCTCTGGAGTTTCAGAGCTGCTGTTCATATTGGCCAAATTCAAGATGGATGGTCTGATGGTTAAGCATATAAAACTCTTGGGGAAAAAAGTATTTTTGAAACTCAACAGCTCTTTTTTTAAACTTTTAATCAGAAGGAAAATTTTAAAGCTTGGAGATTTTGTATGAAAAGCTGCTTGACTGTTAATTAGGTGAGCATTAGGAGAAAAAAAAAAACAGAAGAAGAAGAAGAAAAAAAAAAAAAAAAAAAAGAAAGTGATAGCCTTAGTAAATGAGGAGAAAAATGCTTGCACAGTAGTAGATCAGCAGGTAATTGAAAGATGGGAAAAAAAAAAAAAATGAGCAGGGATAAATTCAGGACTAGGATTATGTGCTTTACCAAAAATGCAATTTTTTTTAAAAAAAAAAGCTGAGTTTTTATTTTTATAATATCATTTAGAAACTGTTGAATTTAAGTAAAATATAGTACACTTGGAAATACACAGCTTAAGTGGTGAAACTCTGGGCTGACTGTGGAATCCGATCCCCATACAGTTTGCGTTTTGTTCGGTGACCTTGGAGCTCTTCTTCCCCTTGGAGGTGCTTGCTGACCTACCTTTCCCTGAAAATGTGAATTGCCTGTATGCTTCAGCTTCGTAGCTACCTCTGGTGTAGAGAGGGCAAGAGTGTAGACAGCTCTGGGATAGGGGGTCACTGCCGGGTGTTACCTGCTGCTAGGGTTTACCTATCATACCAGTGTGAAAAGAATTTCAACACAAAACAATGTCTACATCTCTGTAGCTTATGAGACAGAAGTTGGTGCTCATAGAGGCTTGTGCTCAACCAGTTCTTTCACCTTCTTCTTCTTCCTCAGAGATGTAATGGGACCATTTAATTAGGCAGTGTCTTCTAATGCTTGACCATGGAACAGTCTCACGAATGAAATGAAAACCCTTTTGGAGTCATCCCATGCCCTCATTCATAGGTCAAGCAGCATCAAAACCATCTGTGTATCTTTTAAGCTATCTACGTAGAGAGAGGCTTCATTACCCTTTGGTTACTTTGACAATCAAGAATTTAAAAACAAAAAGGTATGTCAGTCTGATCATGTGTCATCTCTGCTTGAAACTCTGGTAGCTCCCTTTTATTGATGGACAAAGTCTCCAAATGCTAGCAGAGGTGACACCGAATGTTTTTAGCAACTGCCATGCTAGCAGTGTCCATCAGAATGGACACTGGAATAGAACTGGAAAGTAGATTGGAGTCCTCAGTCCCAGGCATTCCCCTTTATTTCCTGAATGATGGGAGGTCTGAAAGTTCTGGTGCAGTCAAGGTAGGTCTAGGGTGGAGGATGCAACTTGGGAGCCTATTTGGATTGATGTGGATGTATTTTGATTTTGTTTGTAGCAAGACCTTGTTAAGTAGCCGGAGGTAAGTCCGGCCTATTAGGTGATGTAAGAACTGCTCCTTTGTCTAACCTCAGCCTGTGTCTCTGGCTTATCGCCTGCTTTTCATCTTTTGTCTTCCAATCTCCAGTATTGTTGAACTACTTACAAATTCCTGAAAGTGCAAGACAGTTTCCCATCTTCCTGCCTTTGCACATATTATTCCCCTGCCTGGAATACACTTCCCCTCCTTGCCTTTCTGTAAAACCTCTCCTTTTCCTTCAAGACTGTTCAACTACCTGCTCCCAGTCTCCCACTGACATAGGGTTGGCCACTCCTCCTCTGTGCCCCTTTATTTTTCATATATGCCTCTATTACAGTACCCATTGAACTGCAATGTTAAGCATTTACTTGCTTGGCTCATTCTATACTAGCCTGTGAAGTCCTTTCAAATTGGAAGTATTTTTCACATCTGTGTCCTCACCCAGTAGGTACATGAAAAATATTCCAATGAACTAATAAATGCTTTTGTGTAAAGAGAGAACAAGCAGTTAGCATTCTGTTGTAGAGAGATTTTAGAGTCCAGATCTTTTTCTTTTTCTTAGTATGATCTCACTCGGGTTAAACAATACTAAATATTTTAGTCTTTCTCTAAAGAACTTGTTGTTCTCTTTCTAGTCAACCCTCCTGTGCCATTTTAACCTTTATCTATTTTTCTCTCCATTATTTAAAAAGCAAAATGACCAGTTCTGGACACAGAACACATTTAAGGTGTGAGCTGATAAATAGACCATCAGAAGGCTTCTTTTAGAGTTCTTGCAAGTCACATTTTTTACCAGGGCATTCCACAATAATTTTCCTTTTTTCCTGATACAGTACTTCATTGCTGACTCATACTCAATTCATCTACTCTGACCCCTGCTGGGATTATTTTTCACTTGGTCCTTGGCTGTCTCTTCACACCTCTATTTATCCACGTCCAGTTTTGTCCCCAAATACCCAGCTTGATCTGACCTGATTTTTTTCCTTCTATCGGAGGGTGGGTATTCTGGTGGTCATGCCTGCTTTGACTTGTCTTTCAGGGTCTATGACGCTGGCTCGTTTGATCATAGCTTTGGATGTGAAATAGTCTGTTCATTGGCTGGCCTGCTGAGAACAGGGCACTGCTGTGGTGGCTGTGGCAGTGTTTCTATAGGGTTTGGAGTAAAGATTTTGTTCCAGAAGGAGATGTGCATAGTTAGGTCTGGTGTGATAGAGCCAGTTGCCTTCCCGCCACTTTATGAGTAGAACAATTGGGCAAAAAAACAAGAAGTGGTGTTGGGCAGGGACTGAGCAGCACAGGTGGACAAGCACCATGGAAGGCACATTGTCACGGGAGCCAGTTGCCTGGCTTGGCACCAGCTCTGTCATTGCTTAGCTGTGTGACCTTGTTCTGGTCATTTAACTTTTCTGAGCTTAAGTATTTTCATCTGATTAACAGTGGTAGGTATACTATCTACCTTATAGAGATTTTGTAAAAATTATACGGGTTAATGCTTGCTCATAAAGTCCTTAGCACTATTTCTGGAATGTAGCAAATGATCAATAAAAGTTGACTATTGTTGCTTAAATCCCTTCAAAGGTGAATTTACTATTGATTTTCCAGTAAGAATCTTTGTCTGAATATGGTTTTCCTTTTTACACCCTTTTAGCTCTATTGTTAGTTAGCAATCCAAAGAGAGTTAAAGTCTGCATCTTTGAAGTGGAGGAGTGATGGTTTCCAAATGATACCCCATATGGGAGACCCAGTATTCCCCAAACACTCTTCCAAAGGGGCTGGGGAGGGAAAGGCTTTGCAGAAATGGGACAGGTGGCAGTTATGATCCTTCTTCTCCCATCATGGAGGGCAAACTTATATTTATCTGTTTTACATGTTGGACTTCCACCTGTGTGTTTGCTTAAAGAGAGAGTTCTTGAAGCCAAAGGCAGTGAGAAAATTCCCTTCCAGCTTGAAAATCAGTGATTTTGAATGTAGAACATAATGATAATTTGATTTCTACCATTATTTTGTGAATGCTGCATTAACAATTTGGGGGAATTGCATTACAAGTTGCCTCATCCAATGATGTAATAATCAAATAAAATGAATTCTAATCCCATTTAGTCAGCTTCCCTCTGTTGTTCTTCGTCTGCTTTGAGAGGACTGTCAAATTGAATTTGCTGTCCTCCGTGTTTGCCAAAGTTTATTATTTCAATTTACAGCAGCAGAGATGTTATAACCTGGTCTTTTATGTACTCTGTTGTGTTAGCTCTGATACTGTGCCAATCTGCACAAGAGAGTAATTATAGGGCAACGGGCCTTCCTTTGCTTTCAGGAAAACCACCAGTGGGTCTTTCTGATGTCTGGGGGGTGTATGTTGGAAACTTGAGGCAGAATTGGGACCAGGGATTTCATCTTCTTTTCTTATTCACACATGCTTTTAAGAAAACTCAACAAAACACTATTTCCATATTTTTTTTGAAGCCAGAAAATAGACTAATACCAAGTAAAGCATGGGCTATATTTGAGAACAGTTGCTCTGAAAAGAGAAGGATAAGATTAGGCTCTAAAAGTGTTTGTTTCTTGGCCATAAAGCATGCAGAGCGGGGTTCCTAGTGACATCAGGATGCTCAGAGAACATTTCAGGATGAGATCTCGAAAACTCACGTGGAGGCTCCAGGTAGTGCCTGCTGCCTGTTCTGTCGTCTCTGAGCAGTAAAGATTAGGCTCTGCTTTTCCATTGTAGTCTAACATTGAGTCCCAGTGCCTAAATGTGTCAGAGTGATAAAAAGTTCAGCAAAGAGGAAGAAATTAATAAGGATATTAGCACTTAAAATGATACTGGCAACATAGGCTTATTGTAAAAATTCTAATAATGCAAGAATTCATAATAAAATTTCTGGCTTTCTATTTCTGATCCCCTTAATCTCATTCTTCAAGGTAATCACTGATAGGATTTGAAAGTAGATCCATCCAGACTTTTCTTTGTATAATAAATACAGCACAGATATGTACATATAAATATATAAAAATATATACATGCATACCAATATACACATATATAATTTAAAATATAATAAATAGAAATTGCATACTTTTGATATTTTTATGTTAGTATATATAGATTTACCTCATTATTTTAAGAGTGAGAATCACATTCTTGGAGGACATTTAAACTCTGACTTTCAATAAAAACCCAGACAACTAGCAGAGGGGTAGGGTTTCTATCAACACCTGCAGCCAGTGGCTTGGCTCTGACCCTGGTGGCCTCTGCAATGGTTCTTTTATTAAAGGTGGCCTCAGGCATGGTTAGGGAACAAGGCTTGCTTTCCCTCAGGCTCAGGATCCCTGCTTTGGAAAACAATGACACAGCAATAAAGTTGGTTTTCTGTCCAGCAAATTACACAACTTCCCTTTGGGAACTGAGGGACCCCTGTGTGAGTGGGATCCACGTCCACCAGGCTTGGTGGAGCAGCGGGGACCCTCCGTCGCAGGACTTTTCCCCATTAGCTAACAGAGCAGGGTTAAGTGAGCCGTCAGTGCAGCCAGCAGGTCTGGCTGATTTGTTGATACACTGGACTACAGGGAAAAGTTCTTAAACTAATTCACTTACGATAAGGGAATGGCTTCTCCTCAAAGGCAAAGCAAGGAAAGATCCTCCACTTCTCAGTAAGCCTGTCCAAATTGTCTGCCAACCACTGGAGGATGAAATTGAGTCTCACACTACAGCATGTATTACTAAGAGTCGACTAGCCAGTAAATATTTAAAGGGTATAAGCTAAGCTTCTCCATCATTTACCTGCATTTTGTTTGGATGACGAGAAGTGGCAGAGTGCACTGCAAAGTGAGATTAGGTGCTTGAAATGCGACTGCAGAGATTAAATGCGTATTTCCTGAGGCGCCCTTCATTATGGTGAAATGGTAGAGGACAGACTTCCTGAAGGGTTTTCCACTTGGCTGCGTGATTAAGTGTTCAGGGAACTATATAATTGGTAATATACTTTTTTATATTCCTGTGTAAATAATTTCTTTATTTAAACTTCACAATGTCTAATATTTAAACACTTGTCAAGCAATAACTCACTGGTGGCAGAAAATTATAAAAGTCTAACAGCAGGATGAAGGATGTTATGGCTGGAGCTGATTGATCTCTATAGTTTTCTTGAAGAGGAATCTTACCACAGAGGTATAATTTGTGAAATAGAACCACACTGCTCAGTAATTTGAGCAGTTCTGTGGGAAACTCTGGCTCCCTCTCAGTTTGGCCTATTTTTATTTTTTAAAGAGGGTATAAAGTATGTTTTTAATTCTCTGTGCATGCATGCACATATATATTATAGTCAGTTTTTTTTTTTAAGTAGAAGTCTAATAAGGGAAATATATGGCTCTACTCTGATCTGTGAGATCTGTCATGGGTTTAAGTATATTGTCCCTGTATGAAGACAATGCAAAAGTCATTTGTGTAAATAATGACAGAAAGGAGCACTACCAATTCATCATGTATGGGGATTAGAGTGTTGAAAGAATTTACTAGGAAATCAGTATTTGTCATCACGTTTGTCATGGTTTATAAATCCCAGCCTAATTTACAAGGGTTTAAGGCCTTTCGCCCAGATATAAAAAGTGACCTATTAAAGTTAACGAGCCTTCTTTTATCTGGACTCATCTTTTAAATTTACCATGTGATTAAATGTAATAAGGGGAGGTGGGGGGCATTTAAAACGCAGCTGATAGTGCTGTGGTAGAGTTGAAGGCTGCAGAGTATGCAAAAAATGCTCAGATGGGGAGCAAATGGGTTTGCAAGTGACAGAAATAAAAGCACCAAAGGAAACTGACACTTGAAATGGGAAGTTATTCACAAGCTTGATGTTATATTGGTGGGCAAACATTTCCAAAGGATGAAGATTGATAGGTGTAAAAAGTGTTAGGGGTAGAAAGGTTTGTGTAGAATGGAAAAGACCCTGAAGTGAGGATATATCTCTGAAAAATGAACACATGGCTTATAACCAAATTTAGAGAAGAAGAGAAAATATCATTGTTGTTTGAAAATGTATTTAAACTCAAGCCTGAGATGCTGTTTCTGACCTTACCATCAAATTCTATTGGTGTGAGACATCATTAAAGTCATTATATGTTCCATATGATCCTGCTATCCTACTTCTGGTATATATCCAGAGGATATGAAATAGTCTACTAAAGAGATACATAATTGCACACCCATGTTTATTGTGGCACTATTCTCAAAGGCCTGGGAGCCATCACTTTGGGATGTCGTCAAGACAGAATGGGCCTTGTCCCTAGTCTGATGAGGGAAGGAGTCTATCCTCAATAAGTGACAATGACCAAACACCGATGGCCTCATCATATTGACCAGCCCTCCTCTAACCCTCTCTAGTACTTTTCCATTAACTCACCACCCCTGTTTTTAGGTTTAGCAGAATTCACTCTCTTTCCCCTGTTCCAGTAGTGTTGAATAATGTATTCTTTGCCTGTTTAACTGGTTTGATTGCAATTTTTCTTTTATAGCACTCAGTCAACATTTGTTGAATTAAATTAGAATAGTTTTGACTTTTGATTCTCATCTGTGGCATCAGTAAGGGGAAAAAAAAACCTTTCTGGAGAGTACTAGTGCTGGAGGAGACACTATAAAACAAATCAAGCGATCTGGTAGATGACTCCAGGGTTCCACACCAGAGAGGTAGTATGAAAAAAATGGGATGATACTCTCTTTTAATAAAATTTTATGTAGCTAAATTATCTTATTTGGAATAATTTAAAGATAATTAAGTTATCTAAAAGTGCCTAGCCAACTACAAATGCTTGGCAATGTGTATTAAATGACAGAATAAGGTCTTTGCTATGTGGTGCTTATTTCCTCTGTCATGATCCTGATGAAAACATTCCTAAGGATGGAACTTGGCCTACGCCCCCCATTTTATTGATCAAAACACAGAAGCAAAGTGAGTGCTATGACTCTTTAGCAAAGCAGGAACTAGAAGTCAGATTGCTTTATGTGTAGTGTTGTGAACTTTTTACTCTCTTCTGAAAATCTGAGGTCAAATTTGGGGTTATAATTTAACTAGAAAGGGAAATTTAACTCTAAGGGCAAGCCTAATGTGAAAGACAGCAACAGAATTGTGTAGGTGGAGAAATATAACTTTTTGAAAGAGAAGCCTCTTTTTTGTTTTGTTTTTGTTTTGGTACATCTCAGCTACAAGGAATTTTACAGCTGACATAGTTCATTCACACGCATCAGCTGATTTGACTCCACCAAACAAGCTCAGCAAGGTAAGAAACAGCTTGACTAAATGATTTGCCAATGGTTACCTAGCTGGTAAATGGGAGAGCAGAAATTAGAATGAGATTTTAATTTCATTTAGTTAAAAAAAGAAACATTCTGTGTGCCTTTGATGGGTAGGTGCTATATTAGATCTCAGAGACAGATTGGGAATGAAGAGAGAACAGACAGCAAACAAAAATATGTTTATAACAGTTGTGATAAGTACAACACAAGAAAAGTTCAGATTGCAATGAGAATTTATAAGGGGGTTATAATCTGCCTGCTGGCAGGGTTCAGACCAGGAAAGGCTAGCCCAAAGACTAACACTTAGGCTCCCAGACTCTGTGCAGACTCCCATTTTTAGAGTTCTGTAGGGCTCTATACTCTGATCAGAAACGAATTCTAACAATGTATGAGGAAATGAGAAATCTGAGCAGATAGGGTGCTTTTCATCAAGCTAAATATATTTAAAGGTCTACCTAACTTTCTCCTGGTTTTAAAACACTTTTTCTCTTTCACAACGATTATTATAATAAATAAAATTTTTAGTGAATTATTTAGGGATATAAAGCATTTTAAATTGTACATCAATCTTCCCAATTTCATTTAGGATATTTTTATTAAGAGAAATCCCAAAGTCTAGGAACTAGTGATCTCAAAACTCCCACCTCAATCTTTCCTTTTTCATTTTATGAATGGAGGAAAGACTTTTTCACTAACATCAGAAGTCAAAGGAATGAGGTCGTATCTTTTGCATTTATGTGAGAGATAGGATTAAAAATAATAACGAGACAAACAAACTCATTATGCAAAGATGCATAATGTCATCTCAGGAAATGAGAACCAACCAGGAATTTAAACATGCTATTTTGTGTGCTGGCTAGGAAGTTTCCTAGCAAGCTCTCAAGTCAACCTTTATATAGATGAGGGTGACAGACAGGGCAGAAGGAGAACGGGCTGAAATTGAAGGCCGCTCTGACGAAGAGAAGGCAAAGGCAGGCTGGGGTGAGAAGAGAGAGAGAAAGAGATTTTTTTTTTTGATCCCTATTGCTCTTTCTGTAGAGAATTTTTTTCTCTGTCTCTCCTCCTGGCCTTCCTCGTATCTATCAACAGATTCTGTTTATGCCTAGCTTTGTTGAAGGCAGTCGGGCTGCCGAAATGCCCTCCCTCACTGGAATGTGTCAAGATACAGAGGGTAAAAGCAATCGATGGTCCTTCCTGGCCCCCACCCCTCCTCCTGCCCTTATAAATACTTTTATTTGCATTCTGTCACTGTGGCTGTGGCTTATCCCTTTGCATTCGCCCTCTCTAGTTGAAAGTCATTAATCTGCAAATGCAACTAATTAGCCCTTCACTGTTCCGGGAGCTGAAAACCTTGCTCACCCATCGTCCTAGTTTATTGGAAGCCAGAAAGTGTACACTTAAGGATCAATGGATCTTGCCAATAGAAGGAGTGCTCTGCATAATTACACAATTGGCCCTGGTCAGCTATCAAATGAGAACTGCACAGAGTGCCTAAAACCTGCTTCAGAACAACCACAGGCTTACATTTCTTATTTTCTCTAGTAAGTTGTGCCCATTTAGTGAGGTGAGCCATCTCAATCCATCTTCTTGAAGAGTGAGGCGCAGAAAATTAGGTGGAATTGGGTGCATTTCGGCCCTGACATTTTTCTTTTTGGAGAAAGGTTGAACTCAGAACCTTAGGGTTGGTGTGAGATTGGGAAGGCCAAATTGCTTTATCTTATATTTTTTTTTCAGTGGGATAAAAACTTCTCTTGATTCCAAATAAAATAACAACTAAAATGCTCATGCTTAGCTCTAACAGCAATATCCCCAAACTTTTTTTTTAAAGGGAAAAAAAGAAACAGAAAACAAAGCAAAACAAAAAGACACACCACTGACTACATGCCTCCAGAGAAAACTCCTCATCCTTTTAAAGGAAAATAATTTTTCTACAGAGACAAATGTGTTAAAGCAAGTGAAGGGCAGGAGAGCACTGGAAAGCTGCACTGGGTAAGCAGTTGCAGCCAACAGAAGAATGTCTACCCTACCTCTCTAGTCAGGAATATAGCATCCACTGTGTGTGTGTGTGTGTGTGTGTGTGTTTATGCAAAAGGGCTTTACCCAAAAAGGAAAGTGAGAATTGAGAAGTACTAGTAAGAAAGAAATGGAAAATATTATTATCTACAGGAGGAAGGGTACAAAGAGAAAAAAAATTTTTTTTTCTAGAATTACCTATACCTGGTGGTCTTGGGAAGAAAGAGTTAGACATTAGGGTAGTTGAATCTTGCAGAGAAGGGAGTAGACTTTGAAAAGACAGTTGTTGCCTTCACTAGGCATAACCCTCCACTGCCCAAGATTCATGTCACCCATAGACACCCTGCACAGCACCATGTGATGGGTTTGCAGCTCTCTTTACCAGCTGTTGTGAGCTGTGTCCTTTTTGGCACTGTGCCGAGAGATGGGATTCAAGGGTGGTGCTGCACTAGAGAGCTCCCTATCTTTATCTTTGCCTGGTGCTTAAGTTGTTCTTTGTGAAAATTGGGCATTGACACGAACAACTGGAACTATTTTTTTTTTTTTTTTTTTTTGTATTGGGGATTGAACCCAGGGGCACTCAACCACTGAGCTATACCCCCAGCCTTTTAAATATTTTATTTAGAGACAGGGTCTCACTAAGTTGCTTAGGGCCTTGCTTGGTAAGATGCTGAGGTTAACTTTGAACTGGCCATCCTCCTGCCTCACACTCCTGAGCTGCTGGGATTATAGGCATGTGCCACCGTGCCTGGCTGGAACTATTTTTTCTTTCTCAGAATAGAACTTATTTTTAAGAATAGCTAACATAGTCGGCTTTCCTCAAATAACACCTCTTTGAACAATTATTTTTCAGTATTTTTTCCTCTTTTGCTTGTTTATCTATAACAAATCCCTTTAAGAACTGCTATCACAATAAACTTTCCTCTCCACAGAAATAGGCACCTACCAATATCCTCATATCTGTTACTTTTAGCTTTATGGAAACTCTATATGAGCAGTTACTTCCTGGAGTCTATGATTGCAGGCTAGGAAACCTACAGCCAAAGGCAATGCTCATGAAACAGTAGATAAAGTATACAGTAGAACCTATGAGCACTTTTTGTTGCAAAATAATAATAGACTGCTGATTTATGGTAATGACTAAGATTCAGTCTCTAGTCCAGTTGTGTTGTGTGAGAAAATTAAGAATTGGAACTCCAGTTTCCTCCTTTGTAAAAAGAGAGTAATAACCATGTACCTGGTTGGATTGCTGAGGGATGCAGGGTGTGGAACACAGTTGCCCTAAAACATATAAGTGAATGTCTTTGCTGGCTGGGGGTAGTGACATTTGTCTATAATCACAGCTACTGGGAAGGCTGAAGCAGGAGGACAACAAATTAGAGGCCAGCCTGGCAATTTAGAGAGACTTTGTCTCAAAATAAAATTAAAAGGCTGGGAATGTAGCTTGATGGTAAAGTGACTGACTAGATTGTGCAAGGCCCTGGGTTCCATCCTGAGTTTGGGGGAAAAAAAAAAAAAAAAAGAAAAAGAAAAATGGTGGTTGTCATTATTGTTAACAATGAGGCAGGTTATTATCTGGGGTTATATGTCAGGACATTCTTTCTTCCCTTGTTAGTCAGACATTGTCACTAACCTTTGGAAAACAGACTCTTTTGGACATTCCTGAATGTCCAGCCCCCTCCTTTAAAAAACCTTTTTCTGTTTAGCTACAAGAATGGTCCTATTTGAGCAGAAAAGTTAGTTTTATGCTGTGAAAAGCAAAGAGGTTCATGTTTTTAACAGTGATTGAATTCATATTGGATTGAGATGACTGTGGACTGTGGAACTCAAAGGAGGCAATGCTTAGTTACTTTGGGGCATTGTTCATCCAGGACATTGTTCAACAGTGACTGGATCTTTACCTCTTCCCCTTTAGTTTTGCACACCTTGATTTTCAGCGTGAGTTCTTTGATTTTTCTTTTCCTTGCATTTCTCTTTTTCTTTTTCTATACCCCAACCCTTAGCATTGTTTTTACTTATTTATTTTTTAAAACGTAATTTCTTATTTGTTCTAATTAGTTGTACATGACAGTAAATGCATTTTTGACACATCATACATAAACGGTCGCTTTTCTTATTAGGAGTGTTTCTTTGTTCAGTTCTAGGCAATTCAGCTCAACAAATAATGGAGCATCTTCTGTCTCCCAATCACTGAGCTAGATACTAGAGAAACAAAAGTGAATAAAATATAGTTCTTATATTTGGAAGTCCTTGACGACTCCATGGTCTATTAGGTCTGCTATCACCAATATCCTCATCACTCCTATTTATTGAGTACATATTCTGTGTCAATCATTGTGCTCACCATGATGCAGACATTATTTCATTTCATTTCACTTTGCTATAGTGTCCTCTCTCAAGGATTATTTCTATTTTACTCCCCAACACTGGAAGCTTTCATTTGTTTGCTTTCTCTCTTTTTTTTTTTTGTACCAGGGATTGAACCCAGGGGTGCTTAACCTCTGAGTCACATCCCAGTGCCATCCCCCCATTTTTTTTTTTTTTTTTTTTTTTTATTTTAAGATAGGGTCTTGCTAATTTGGTGAGGCTGGCCTCTAACTTGTGAACCTCTTGCCTCAGCCTCCCAAGCTGCTGGGATTATAGTCATGTGCTATTGCATACAGCTCATTTGCTCTCTTGAACTCCACCCAGCAGTTCTTGTTCCTTCTTATGGCTACTCTTCTGAGCATCTGCAAGGCCTTCGATTGATCATCCACTCAGTGCTTGTAGCCCTAGAGTCCTCCAGAGCCTGGGTCTGGCTGTGCTTTCCACTCCTCCTACACTTGAAAATGTGATTTTCCTGCATGCCTATTCTCTCTGTCACACTACAGAACTGACAGTTACTCAGATGTAACAGATGAGTAGATTAAGGACTAGAGGATTAAGAGACTTGGTCAGGATCCCCACTGTGTGCAGGAAGCAGACCTTGGATTTTGCCACCAGCCTTTTTATTTTTTAGGACCAAAACAGTTTGGAAAGTTATGCGATTCCTATTAGTTTCTTAGCTATTTAAAACAACCCTTTTGTATTCAGGAACAGTTCTACTTTTCTGATGTTGCTTTCATCCTGCTCAGGGGTGTGGCTGGAAAATGTTTCTAGATGAAAATACAGTCATTTCTATTTGCAGAAATGGTCCAGATGAAAACTTCTTGAATGTTGCTGAGTTGCAATAGACACAATTGAAAAAATGTCATCCCTCTTGCCCTGTCTTTAAGTGTGATGATTAATGTACCATCACAGGATGATCTATGTGCCCATAGATTACTGCTTGAATCACTGTGTCTACTTTATGACTTATTGTTTGCCTGTGATCGCTGAACATTTTAGTTAAAGATAAGTGAGGGATTAAAGCACTTTCCCTTTTTCTTGGTAAGAATTTTTAAAAAAAAGAAAAAAGGAAAAGAGAAAATGGAGAAACTAGGTAGGAAAAGGACTGCATGGATGCTCAGTTGAAACACAGCAACTAGAATCAAATTAATGATTTATCTGTGAGGCATGGGAAAAGTTTAACAGCTGCTCGATGGTAAACAAACCCCAAAATCTGGGCTATGATAGATAGTTGATATTATAGGATATCAATATTGTTCTATCCTTCTTTATAAGATTATGGATCTGTGTGCATTAGCAAATCACATAATTCATACCATCTTGCAAAACAGCCAGAGATGAGACAAATGAAATTCAGGTATCTAAATTAGAGGATTTTAAAAAAATATGCATTATTGATCCAGCTGCATTTTGCAATGTTATTCACTCATGTTTTTCTGCAGTTGTTTTTTTTCTCCACTGTGGCAGAGGACGGGGAAAGCAAACCGGTCTTTTAAATTTATTGCATTACATTAGTTGCACTCTAAGATTCTTGGAAGATGATTGTCTTGTGGATTCCAGTTCCAGATCAGTGGACATTTGGCTGGAAGGATTTATATTTTGTGCTTAGAGAATTGGGCCTTAAATCAGTGTTAGTGTGGGCTACACAGGATTTGATTTTTACAACTACAATAACTAACTCACTGGGGAAGTGTATGTGTGACCCTGTCCTCATATTCCAAGGGAAGTATGTTGGATCATCATTGCTTTAAATTCTAAAATGCAATACAATGGAAACATTAGCTTTCCTGTGGCCACAAGTTTGTTGCACTTGGAAAAAGAGATTCTGTAGAGAGGGGAAATCGTCACATTAGTTTGTAATTTGTAGGAGAATTGAACATTTGTTCCACAGAGAAAAACACTTCAATTGAATTATATCAAGTTCAGGGACATTTTAAGCAGAAGGCTGCCTAAATCCCTTCTAGCATTTCTATTTTTCTTTCTTTCTTTCCTTCTTTTTTTTGAGAGGAATATTTTTCTAAAAACAATGGTAGAAATATCCCCTAGGAAAGATAGAAAAGTCTAGATTTATTTTTATCCATTCATTTACTTGTTCCTTTATCTAACCATTTAGCCTTCAATTAAGCACCCTTAGAAGCCAGGCTCTGCCTTTTAGGGAGCAGGTAGTTTGGTGATAAAAGTCAGATCAGGAACAACTCTATCATTCACTATGTTAAGGGCTAAGACACACACACACACACACACACACACACACACACACACACAGTGGAAGTACAAAATGCTTTGGGTGCACAGAATAATGAGCTGCCCAGAAGAAGGGTATATCCTTAAAATGGAATGCTCAAACCTGGTTCTCATGAGATCTTAATATGTATTCAGTGCTAGTAGATTTGCACGCTTTGTATGCCTGGCAGTGATGCAGTATGGAGGAGCAGCAGACATCCACTGAAAGGAACCCTAGGGTTCATCTGGTGCAATCTCCTCTATGCAAGAAGGCCATTCACAGCCACCTTAATAGTGGTCTTAACTTGCATTCCTTCACTCTCCCACAAGTCAGCCCATTTCACTATGGAATTAAAAATCTGCTTTTTTTTTGCCTATTGGTTTGATTATACTCTGTGGTATAAAACAGGGAAAACAGGTAAATGTACTTTCTAACATGACAGCCTTTTTAAAGTTCACATTAAACTTGTGGTCAGCTAAAACCTGTAGGCTTCTTTGTTGTTGTTGTTGTTGTTGTTGTTGTTTGTACAAAGATTGCAAATCTTTCCTGCATCCCATTTGTGTAATTTATTGTTTTGAATCTGGAAGTAGGACTTTATATTTATTTCTGTAACGTTACTTGTGTTTGCTTTAATGTTCTGGTTTAAATATAAGTTTAAACCTTCTTCCTGACACTTCTCACATTAGCTATTCCGTCCCAGTCTATGCTATTTATAAACTTGATTAATATGCTGTCCATATTGCTATCCAGGTCATTATTGAAAATGTTAGAGACTGGGTGGGAGGACAGAGCCCCAGGTGTTCTCACAAATCATTTCCTTTGAGATTTGTTTAACTAGAAGGAACTCAGCTTAACCACCCACCGCTTACTGAAAGAGAGAACGTCACGAATGCCATGACTGTACAGCCTGTACAGCCTGGTTTGCACAGGAGAGTCCCTGAATACCTGGCTAAGTTCTGGCTTATGTTAGCTACTTAAATGTAATTAAGTCACATGTGTCTTCACTCTGAGAAGTATTCTGGCTTGGTGAAGAGTCTGACGCCCTTCTTGATCATCACAGCTCCCACCAATGACTCGGAAGGAATTCTAGAAATACTGTGTTCCACTGCTGTTCTAGCTTACTTGGCCTATCATTCAGTGTAAATGTACTCTGAGATTTGCTTTCCAAATTTGTTCCTTATCAGTCCCTTATTCCTTGCATCTGAGTCTTTTTAAAGATGTTGGTACATTATCCTGAGATCTTTTTTTTTCCTACTGGGAATTACATTTAAACTTAACCAGTCTGATTACAGTTTTTGCTTGTTTTTATACTTAACTATGTGCTAGGCATTCATCTGAGTATTTGACAAGTTTTGCCTCATTTAATTCTCATCATAACTCTAAGGAGGGGATTAGTACCCACATTTACAAATAAAGAAAGTGAGCTATAATAGGTTAAAGAGCTTTCCCAAGGGTTCAGAGATAATAAAAGGTAGGGGGGAAAAAATTAAAAAGTCAAACCTAGGTAATGGAACTTCAGATTTTTCTCTCTGTCCCACTGATTTCTAGAATTTTGTGTTTTCCCCATTCAAAATGTGACACAAAATCAAAAAACCAAAAGCCAACAAATAAAAAATGAACAAACTAAAAAACTGAAATACAAAACAAAAACCAATAAAACAAAACCCAAAATAAAGGAAACTGATTTAAAAAAATACCCTGTCTTATACAAAATAATTTAAAGCTAGGCAATAAAGATAATACAAATTTTCCAGGGTACTAGCGATTCTTGGTGGAATTGCACATTTTAAAGGACGAAGCTAAGGAACAACCACAAAGTATCTGATAAATGGGTCATGAAAGTGCCCCTTGTGGCTCAGGGACATTCTCCGCCCTTGAACCTCTCTGCGCTTGGCTTACAATATTGCCACCTCTCTTTTGGGAGCCCAGGAAGGGAGAAAAAGACTGGTGGACCTAAAAGCCCATTTCGAGTCATGTCTCTTATGAAAGAGATCCATTTTGCATTGTGAGAGTGCATGTCTGTCTGCCTGCATGCAATAGCAAAATGTTTTAAAGTAAAACACAAAAATATTATTTCTAAGCTATTTTCTTATTTTTGCATTCTTATTTTGTATTGCCTGGTGCATATTAATACTCAATAAATGTCTGTTGAATGAACAAACACATTTCCACAATAATTCTCTGCAGTTTAGGAAAGGAAGAAAGGAAGGGGTATATCTTCATCACAAAGGTTCTTTGTCTTTTTTGCATTCTTTTGGTTTAAATGCTGAGCCTTGCAGTTTCTTATAACCTGGAGATTTTCAAGGATGTTACTGTGGAAGGGATACCCCTTTCTCACCCTCTCCAGGCACGTTCTTCATTCTGAGACACATAACTTATTTATTATGTTATGCTAATGAAGGTTCAGCCAGTGGTTTAGAATGTGCCATGCTCTGTGAAAGGAAAAAGAAAAGGACCCTATAAATACAAAGAATCTGGACCAGAGAACATTTTATTACAAGACCTGTTTCTTTCTTAAAGACAGTAAACATGATGAATTTCTCTTTGCAACTGAATTTATGAAGATAGATGATTCTCTCTGTGGTTGTTTTAACTGGGTTTGCCTTGCGGTCTGAAGCAGAGTTGCAAACCCACACAAATACATTTATTGCCATCCCTAATGTCAGGATGCCATGTCTTACATATGAGTGAGTGGGACTTAAGAAAGTGAAATTGTGTTTTACCATAGGGATGGAAAGGACTCATCCAATTTACATGTTCCAATGGGAAAGGCCCAGGTATTTTCTGTAAGGGAAACTGCCAACTGCTTTAAATCCTACTTTTTCTACAACTTTTTGTAGTCCTCTTTTTAAAGGCAGGTTGCTAAAAAATCTTTTGCTGAGATTTTTTTTCAAATGCCAATCCTGGAATTGGCGGTAGAGCTTTATATGTAATTCTTAGACATTCAGTTCACACTCTGGCTTTCTGCTGAGCTGACTGGGAAGGGAGAAGTAAGGAAGGGGGAGGGGATAGCTCAGTGTTTCAGTGTTTCTCTCATTCACAGTGCTGGTCAAGCCCGGGTGCACATGCATAGCCACACAGGGGAACGGACTCCGCTCCGCTAATGATGGCAGTGTGCGTCGTTGGCTATGCAGATCACAGAGGAAAGCCATTCTGCTTAGCTCTAATTCCATCAGGATCATTTACCTTTTGAAGGATAGAAAAGAATGAATTGAAGATCAAAATCATCAGCCTTATTTGGCTTCATCCAAGATTTATGGCAGCCGCTTTCAAGGGCAACTGAAAAAACCAACTGCGGAATTCACATCTGTACCATTTCTTGTCTTTCAATATTTCATAAATGTTACGAGCAAAGTCAACCTCTGGGGACATTAAAATTAAACAACCTCTATCCCTCTCCTATATTGGAATGAGAGCATATATCAATAATCTCTATATTTAAATATTCTCATCTGTATCATACCTGTTAAGATTAGCTGTCTCAGAAGCTTATGTTTAGTTTACTATTCATTTACCAAAGGTTATTATAATGTGGGATCCGTGTCTTTGTGATGTCAAAAGCATTAAACTTTGATTTAAATTGTTAATAATACAGTGACCATTATTATTGCCAGCTTTAGACATGGATTCATTTTTTTTGAAAAGCAAACATTTAAGGGATATCACCAACAATTGGAATGAAGATATAGTGTCCTTAATTTAAGGGCCTTGCTATGCAGCCAAAAAAAAAAAAAAAAAAAAAAAAAAAAGAAAAAAAAGAAAAAAAAAAATCAACTTATTAAAAAAAAAAAAAAAAAAAGAGGACATTTGCTGTGATCTCTGAGGAAGTAAATAAGGTTGCTTTGGTTTCCTTAGATGCTTTGATTAGTTTTGACAGCAAGAAATATATCTTGCATCCATATGATAAAAGACTACAATATAAGTGAGGCTGATACAGTGGCTTGCAAATTATCCTGAGGATCAAGCACAGTGGACAAAAATTGATAAGGCAAATTAACTTTCTATTTGCAAGATGCTTGAGAGCTCTAAACTTCTCTTTCATAGTAAAATACTTATTCTTAAAGGAGTACTGAGTGGAGTTGCTCTTACAGATCTTCTTCATGGTGGCTTTTATATTTCCAGTGAATGACTGCTTCTCACAGCTAGATCTGCCAATGCTGTGGCTTTTAGGTGCAATATTTCTTGTCACAAGAAGGGTCAAATGTCAACTGCCAGAGGGAAACCAGCAGGAGCTAACTAAAGAAGTTTGACTCATGGAAAATGCTTAATAGTGAATGAATAGTTGCTGGAATTGATGGTGGAGTCAGAGAGTTCTAAGTTCAAATTCAAGTTCTGCCCTATTGGCTGAGTCACCTTGAACAAATTACTCCACGTCTCTATAGTTAAAGCTCAATACCTTTTCTGCAAAATGGAGATAGGCCCTTCACATTGCAGCTGTGAGAATTGATTGATTTAACATATCTTTTATGTGTCTGAAACAGTGCTTGGTGCATAGAAGGGGCTGGATAAAATTTTTTTCTTTTCTAACCTTTTCTTCTTATTAGGATTTAAGGTGATATTTACAAAATGGTCATGAGTATCAATTTCATGTATTTATCTCCGGGAGTGTATTATTTATTTTACACAACTGGGGAGCCATGTGATCTAATTAGGGTACACTGGAGCTGGGGTGACATCCTCAGTCTCCAGCCATCTCTCCGGCCACTTTTCCACTCTCCTTCGACTATACAGTCTTCGGCTTTCTCAGCTTCAGTCCTCAGAACATGCCATTCTTTCTGCTCCAAGGTCTTTGCAATTACTGTTTCCTGTGTCTGGAACAGGTTTCCTCCTGCCCTTAGCAGTAGGAAAGAATTGCCTTCTCCTCTCAGATATTAACCCCTCAGAGAGGCTTTTCTTACTCAGTCTTACTACTCCCTCACTACCATTTTCTGTACCATGGCAACCTTTTTATTTCCTTTACCCACTTAGCTAAAATTATGACTACTGATTTTGTTTATCATCATCCTCCTGTCTTCTTTCTTGCTCTAGCTTCCCTGCCTTGCTTAGCACATAACACAGCAGGTGATTAGTGGTAATAATGACATTCACAAGAAGAATAACTAGCACTTGAAAAGCTCTTCCTATGTGCCAGCTACTGTTCTTTAGATATATAAGCTGTTTAATCCTCTTGAAAACCCTATGGGGTGAGTACGGTCATTTTCCCATATTACAGGTATAGAAAATGAGATGCAGAGTAGTTACGTGAGTTGCCTAAAAGTAAGAGGAACACATGAATGGATTCATGAATTCTAGTGAGAGACCAAAATTCTCATCCACCTTGCTTCTTATAGACACCTCACTCTTGTACCAATTAGGTGCTAGGGTTTAGGATACACTATCCCAGAATATGGCATCATGGCATTTGAGGAAATAGCAGAAACAGGAAGTTCTCTTTGACCTTGCCCTGTCCCTTTCCCCTCATGCAAACCATAAAAGGATTCTCAGACTTTCCTCTAAAGCAGATCATAAGACTTCCATTCCAGAGATGCCCTCTCTCAAAGACACAGAGACACCAAGAAGAATCCTCACAAACAGCCCCTGCTAAATTCCCCATAGTCGATTACCCTTGGATTATATATCCTTTCATACTTCTCCAATTATATTTCTCTACAACTACCCATTTCTTCATGAAACTTGATATGTAAATACATAGATTTGCCAATTTCTCAGGGTCTTCATTTCAGAAGGTGCCTATGACATGTAAAACTTACATTAAATAAACCCGTATGCTTATTTATTTATTTTTTTTCTAATCCGTCTTTTGTTATAGAGGTCTTGTCCATTCACCTTGTGACAGATGACAAAACAATTCATAAGAATATTTATTTATTTGAATCTGCAAATGGTCATAGATAGTTTTGTCTTTACCCCTTTTCTCCTCTCTTCTGCCTCCACCTTCCTGCCCTGCACCCCACCTTGCTGTCCTATAGTTAGGCTTGGGTTCCATGTTTCCCCAGCAGGTGAGGAGAGATGGGGACTGAATTATATCTTATGTGGATCACTTATACAAGAAAATATTGCCATGCTCTGAAGTCTGGGGGGAATCACTTATAAGACCTAAGCAGCAAGCATGAAAACTTCTGAGAAAGGGAGTTAAAACACAAATAATTGGTCTTCACAATATGACTGATGAAACCATGCAGCAGTAATACCTCTGGTAAGCAAAACGATTATGGAGTGACATACCTCTTTTTCATTTTAGGAAGTGTATTTTCTGCTGAAATAGTTTTCATTTCTTCTCTTGCAGATGCACATTGCTGAGATGTTGGATGATGTCTCTGTTTATACACTGAGTGTCTCAGACATTATTTTCCCATCATGCAAGAGTCGGTGCCCTTCTTAGAAGAGCACCATGCACTGAGTGGTAAGAGGGGGTTCCCTGATGGACACTGGAGGTATGTGAGTTGGTGGTCCCACGTTAAATGCCTTTGGACTGCCGTGCTGGAGAGCCTGTCGTGCTTCTACACTCTTCCTGCTCCTGCTGCTGTCGGCTGTCACTTCGGTAGCTGTCAGGTGCCCCAGCCGCTGTCATCGCCTGCCTTATTTTGTGCCTGATTGTCAGGATGATGGCTCAAGGGTGGATCCACCTCTTCTAAAGAGTCAAGCCATGTGGACTTTATGACAGTCCTTTTCCACATACAAGAGATTTTTTTTTCCCTTTTGAGTTCTGACTGGTTAGGATGACTACACAGTGTGGCTTCTAGGTAATAAGCAAAGTGCTAATTTTCCTATTGTAATTTTACCTTATGATTATAAAAATGTGTAGTTTGATAGTAATACACATACATGGATGTATTTATTCTGCTCATATTTTTTATTTGCCTACTGAGTGGGAGACACTGTGCTTTGCACTGAGTTACCATAACACTGAGCAAGAGAAGATGTACTCCTGCCCTCACGTAGCTATGGACTGGACAGGCCAGGTAGCCATAACCACGTGTGAAGCCAGGACTCTGAAGATGTGTACACAGGAGCAGGTGTACCACGGGGACTCAGTTCTGACAAGAAGGTTAGGGAAAGCTTCCCTGAGGAAATGACTGGGAGCTAAGCTGTGAAAGGTAGATGGGAGGTAATGAGGCTAAAATTTATGAAACACTCTATTCTTTTTTCAAAGAGGTTTTCTACTTGGTATTTCATTTCACGCTTCCACCAACCCAGTGAGTCCTTTGCCAGATGATGAGTCAGGTATCAAGGGAGTTTTGTGACTTGTGTTAGTCAGATAACTAGGGAGAAGCAGAGTGGGGACCAGAAGCCCGTCTGCTTACTCCTTCAGAGATGAGGGAGACAGATCTAGGTTCAGATTGTGCTCCTCTCATTATTCAAGCAAATTGTATTCTTTTACTTGTTATCTGGCCTTTGGCATTCTCAACTGTAAAATGGTGGCTATTAACGCTTGTTTCACAGAGCTACAGAGAAGGTGCTTTGAGATGGCATCCTATTTCAGCAAATTTTCATTTTCCCCTGTAGTTCCTTTCCTTGTGTCCTCTTTTTCTCTCTGCTGTGCTCCCCTTTATGTACTCTGCAGGAGGCATGCATTCTGTGATGGGGGAGCTTGTAAATCACCCCTCTATCCTATGCATACATCACTTCCGGCAACTACATGGACATATGCACTTAAAGCAAATTCATCCTTTCTAATGTATCGGGCAGGACATTGCACATTTATTCTTAGATATCAAGAACTACATCTGCTTGATGCAGAGTTAATTGTGTGCTGATTCACTCCTAGGACCAGAGCAGTACTGATAATTTTTACTGTAACTGGCTTGCAGAAGCTCAGGTTTAAATTAATACTCAATTGTAGCCACTAATTCATTCCAGTCCTTTGGTACATTTACTTCTCTTTTCTCTAAAATGTCTTTTTCTCCCTAAGTTGTAAGGTTTTGTATTTTTATACCAACCGTTGACTTTTGGGAAGCAGGCTGTTTGTTAAGGAGGGTGTATGAGTTGTAGAGTTACGGTTCTGGTTTTGAATCTATTTTGCAACACTTACCAGATGGGTGACCTTGGTTAGTCAAGTTATTTAATTTCTTTGTGACTCAGTTTCTTTGTCTGGAAAACGTGCATGCTAAGAGCTTCTTTACAGATGCTGGTTAAATCAGAGAGAACCACGTGAAAGCTTCCTTATGTGTAAATGAGGATAATATTAGTTCTACTCCTTGTGTGGTTGGAAAGTTGAACAGAATACTCTATTGATGCTCAGCACAACATCTGGTAGATGATAAATGGTCATCGTTATGATGGACCAGATATTATTCTAAGAGCTAGAGAGCTTAAAAAGTAAGCAAATTGTGTGTGTGTGTGTGTGTGTGTGTGTGTGTGTGTGTGTGTGTGTGTGAGAGAGAGAGAGAGAGAGAGAGAGAGAGAGAGAGAGAGAGAGAGAGAGAGAGAGAGGTGGGAGGTGGGGGGAAGAGGCATGCATTGTGTTTTGGAAAAGGTCTAGGACAAACAGGAGCCACAGTTCAAGTATGGTTCTGAGCTCTGAGCCACTATTGATTGTCTGTTGGATAAATCCTGTCAACCTTGAGTGCTATCCTCTATCTGGAAAGTCACTGGGCAATGTGAAATTGTTTCTGGCAGGAGTTCCTTACCATTCTTGATTAGACTTCAAGACCAAATCTGCAACCATTTTTCTTTGTTCTTTCATCTCACCTTCAAATATTCTACATGGTTAGTTTTTCTGTCAAAGCCAAATGACTGCAAATCATTGCGCAGAACTGGGATGTGTGGATAGGTTTTTGATGGATGGAGTTGAGCTGCAGAGGTCTGATCACTTGTGATGTTGCTGATGCAACCTCTGAATGTGGTGGGACCTTTGCAAGGAGAAGAGGACTTCATGCTGAAGAGCGCCTGTGAAGAGCAATGATAGCAGAGGAAAGGAAAGGGCCTGATGATGGGGGCTGTGTGAGAGGAGTGGAAGGCTGTGTATGAGGAGTGTGGGGGGAGCATCCTATTTGACAAGAAGGGAGGGTGTGGAGTGAGGACCGTTTTCTGGAACTACAAGAACCAATAATGATACGTTGTGCAGAAGGTGGACAATATTATTGCTTTGGAGATAAAATCAGAAAGCTGTCTTGATAGCAGTAAAATGCATTATAGACTTGTGGGGACAGGGCAACATAATAAAAAATTTCTCAATATGGAAAATATCCTCAGGTTGGGGTTAGGGTCCGGGATCTTTACCTGGGTTTCAGTTTAGCCCTCTTGTTCCATGGGTCCGAATGGGAACTGCTCCAGCCACTATGCCCATCTCCACCCCTCTGGCTCCTCTGCTATTGTGTCACAGCCTCCTGCCTGTTGAGTCTCAATTTCAAGATAGTAGTTGCCTCCCACCCTCAATACAGGCCAACTCTGATCTCAGCAGCTTAGAAAGTAGAGAGGCCTGGCTTTACTTTGTGGTGCTGGCTCACCTGCTCAGGGACAAAGAAGAGGGACAGGGTAGGATTGGACTGCTGAGATGCCACGACAGGGACCTTGATCCCTGAGGACCCTGGGTTGGGTGGTTCCATCCATACTGGGGACTTTTGTGGTCCTGGTGGTCACTGGGGGGATTTAAGTGTTTCCTTGAGGATATTTTCAGTTTCTATGAAGCTAAAAGTGATACCGCTATTTACTGGTGATGAGTCCTGCTTCCTCAGGTGTTGAAGTATAACGCCGGAGAAGCACACAGAGGCAAGCGTGGAGTAGAAAGTAAGAAGCTTTATTAAAGAAAAGTAAAAGCAGACTTCTCCTGGGTGGAAGAAGGGGACCCAAAGGCAGAATCCATAGGATGAGCAAATCTTGTCCTTTTTATAGGTTTTATTCTCCCATTCTTTCCCCCTTATCTCTTTCCTTCCCGCCCATGGGATTAGGCCCAGTTTTGCAGGTGAGATGTAAAAAGTGAGAAGCAAATGGGGCAGGGGGAGGGCCAAGGTGATTCAGCAAGGTAAGGGCCCAGGGGGTAATAATTAGCAGCTCCTTGCTTGCAGTCCCGGACAAGGGCAGGTAAATTTGGTTATCAATGGGCTCTGCCGGGTCCTTGACATTCCATTCTCCCAGGGCAGTCTCCAACTTCCAGAGGCAGATGGCTTTCATGGCCCCTATCTTCTCGATCTGACCCAATCCCCTATTTCTACACTAACTGTCTGTCCCCAATTCTGGCTTCAGAAGCATGTGATTCTACTCTGCTGTCACTGGAGAGCCCTTCCGGAGAGCATCTGATGCCCTTTTTGCTTGCTTTCATTGTACCCTCTTCTCAGTTCTTTTTTTTTTTTTTTTTTTTTTTTCCAACTGCTATTCATTTAAAACATGTCCATAGATAGCTTAATATGGTGAATCACTATTTCATTCATAATTTGCCCACTTACCATTGCAAGATAACAAAAGTTGGGTAGCAAGTCTTCAGTATAGATATCAGCATGCCTTCTCTTGGCCATCCAGGGAGAACCCAGGGATCCTCACACACCTCTCCCCCAACCCAAGATCCTTCATGTGGAAAGGGTGGGAACTGCACCTCTGGGTCCTCTCAGGGGACAGAGATAAGGATGGGGTGGGCTGTCCCCGAAGTTTGGATACATCTTTTGGTGTTATTCTCTTTGGCTTTGGGAAGACAGTATCCCCAAAACTTTGCCTTCCTTCCCTTACAACCCTCTTGAAATGACAGGTTGGAGGTGGTGGATGGCAGTGGCCTCAGAAATCCCTGGAGGGATAGTTGGTCCTGGCAGCTGAACACTTTCTTTAGATTGTGAGGAGCTTGCCTTTATTTGGTGTTCAGCTTTGGGCCTTATTTATAACAGAAGAACAATAGAAAAAGAAAATTCCCTTTTGACATCCTGATACAGAAAGAATTTTGCCCATGGATGCTTCCTTTTATCCTTTTTTAACTAGAAAGGCTAATTTATTTGATTAAAGGTCTCTAGAAAGATGAGAGCAGATTTAGGGCTAGAACCTAGGTAGCCCATTGATTCTGGGGTCTTATTTTCTATTGTTAGTATATTATGCATTTCCCCCTAAAGTATGAAAGCCTCTCCAGGAGCTGAACATGAAGTGTGTGAGGAGAGGCAACATCATAGGCTAGCTGCTTTCCTTTGGGTTCGATTTGTGGTACCAGCTCCAGAAGGTAGAGATGACACTTTGACTGATCCAATGCCTGTTTTTGTGCAGGATGCAGAAAATTCAGGCAAGGTCTTCTTCATTTGTGTTTACCATGGTGGTGCTCAGATTGGGGATCAGGTGTTCCCCTGGGTACCCTTGTGACCTGGACATGACTATGGGAAGCCAGACTTTATCCCTGGGTGGAGAGACCGGGGCAAGATTGCAGGGGCAGGAGATGCTTCTCTTTTGCTGAGATCAGCCCAAGTGCACAGTAAAGAGTATCCAGTGTCTACCCCAAATCATAGGCCAGTACCTTCCTGAACCCTTTTTCTCTACTCTGCCTGGTTCCATTGTGACAATTATTCATGGTACCAGGAGCTGACAAGTAACACAGGTGGGGCCAAACAGAGTAATTTTCTTGAGACTGCTTGAGTAGCCATGGTAGATTACTTTATGCTTTTTTGAGGTCAAGGTCCTGGGGGGTGTGGCTGTGAATGCTCCACTGTTATCATTACAACTGCAGTATGGCTATAGCCTGTCTTCAAGATAAAGGCACATGCAAAAGGAAGTATAGCTAGAGACAGAAAGATGGTGCCTGATGATGGCATTATTTGAGCCCTTGGATCTAGCTGTGCCTGAAGTCTACAATGAAATTCAAATTATTTGGGTCAATTCTTTTCTTTTTTTACCCTATTCTCAGGGTGTTTGAGCTGTATTTCTTTCGTGTGTAGCCCAAGGTCTTAGAAGGGTGTTCTGTTAATGGGCTTAAAATATGGTCAACATTTTAGAAAAATTAGAAATCCAGGAAAAGGTAAATGAACGTATCATTCAAACTCAAAAAGGAGGTGGTTATGTATTTTCCTCTTCATTTCCATTGAGTGCTGGAAGCAGAGGTTGAGACAAGTTCAATATAAGGACATATTTCTGGGTATGAATGGTTATTATATACTGAATTAAGTCTCCAGGAACGGTTGGAAAAAAGTAAAAAGGATTGACATTCCAATGTGCAGCCTGCTTTGTGTGGTGCTGCTTGAAAACAAGTGACAGATGACTTCCCAAATTCCTCACAACCCTAATTTCCTCCAAACGGTGCTGTTTGTGGCAGCACTTGCCTTAAAAGCCCTCCCCACACACCATCCATTTGTTGCACACAATGAAGCTAATCCTGGGCTGGCCCCCAGGCTTCTTCCTGCTTCATCAGCTTTCTGTGACAGGTGAGAGATGGAGAAAAACAGCTGGGCAGAGGGGACAAAAAGGGCTCTGCTCTGTGGAGGGGCTCCCTCCAGCCAGAAGCAGGTGGAATCTTTATGTGCCATGATTAAAGAGGCCGACTTAAAGCCCGTCTCACCACATGGAGCTCTGCTGGGAAGGAAAATGGGGCAGGCAGGGGTGTTTTTCTTATTCTCAAGTTCTGTTTTTGAAAGAAAGAGTGTTGAAGTTCTGCAAAAACACTCAGAGGCCCTGAGGGGGGAAAAGGGCCTGCCTCTCAGGTGGGGTGGATGGAGGCTCAGCTGGACCTGGCATTGGCTGATCTCGCCACAAGATGGCACCCTGACTTTTTAATCCATGTTTTTTCCTGCTGGTCTTGAGAAAACTTGTTCTAATCACTGCAGAACGAAGGCAATCTTGACTTCGGTTTCATAATTTATGAAGTGGACATTGTATCCGACCTGGAATCTTATGTTACCATGTTTCAGACAGAGTTGGAATTATTATGGTGTCGTTATTATCCATGTGGGCTCCCCGTCTTCCTCCCTCTTTCCCCCAGCTCTGCTTCTGCCAAGTATTGGGGAAGCAGCCTGGGCAGAGCAGCACTTCTCTGGTGGTGCCCAACCAAGTCTGTTAAAGTTTCCAATCTCTTGTGGGTTGACAGTATTATCAAATTAAATAAAGAGAATGTCTAAAAGAGTGCCATAAAAGACATATAAGATACAAGCACCATTTATTTTTTAGTTTCAACAGGCATAAAATTTCTTTTTAATAAATGGAATCAAAACAAGATAACATTGGAAAAAATATTTACAAAAGCAAGATAGTTGCTTACTAAAGGTGTGTGTAGGCAGTCAATATAAGGAGTCACTATTAACACTTCTAAATTATGATTGTATCACAGCCATAACAAATAAGAGCAATTCTTCATATTAAGCTGCCTATACTTGGAATTAACCATGTGTATAACATAAACTGTCTTCAACGTGAACACTCTAGCTTCTTTCTGAGTTTGTCATAATTTAGGTTAGATTGATGGCAACACTATTTATAGGGGAAAATGTGTATCTAAACTGTTTTGAGTTTTGTGTTTATAATGCCCATAATAGAAAAACTAGAGTATAATGCAAGAAGCAAATTACTTTAGAATAGTTGAAAGAAAAGCATGCTTTCTTTGTTCCCTTCCCTTCCCTCCCTTCCCTCCCTCCCTCCCTCCTTTCCTCCCTCCTTTCCTCCCTCCCTTCCTTCCTTCCTTCCTTCCTTCCTTCCTTCCTTCCTTCCTTCCTTCCTTCCTTCCTTCCTTCCTTCCTTCCTTCCTTCCTTCCTTCCTTCCATCTTCCTCCTGCTCCAAGTGAAGTTCCCTTTTCCTGCTTCAGTGTGTTTTCCTTGCAGGTTCCTTGGGCTTTGACTTCTGAGGGTCAGCACCTGGGAATCTTTTTGGGAGGATTGCTCTAGAGAGCAGGAAGCTCGGAGGTCATTTCTCATCTCCCAGGATGGCACTGATTGGTGACCAACAGGTGCAGCTGTGGGAGCGCTCCAACTCTCTTGCTCCAAGCTGGTACCCTCTGAGGTGTAATTAACCCTCGGAGTTCTCCTGCAGGACAAGGCCAAAGCTACCCTCCAAGGGATAAACCTTCCTTACCTCTTTGCTTTCTCCGACCTTCTTCCTCTCACCCTTGCCAGTGTCTTTCCTGGGAGCACTTCCTTCATAAACAACTTGCACATGAACCTTTGTCTCAGTGTCTGCTTCCAAGGAGCCCTGCCTGAGGCACCATCAGCTTTAGATAGAAATCGGCATGGCAGACTATAAAAATATCTATGTTTTTTGAGACTTTGGCTTTCAGATACTGACATATCCTGTTGATGGTAACATAATCCAAATGACCACTTCAGGAAATAAACCAACCCAATTTACTTCCCTTGCCTTCTTAGAAACTGACATGATAGAGATATTTAATGTGCCAATATTCTTATCACTTGTTTGAAGACACTTGACATATATATTGTTTTACATAGATCTGTGTTCTTTTTTTTCCCCTTTGATTTCCCTATATCCAATTGTTTACACTTAATTCTCCTAAGAGTTTGTGGTTTGACTAAAAGGGGTTTTATATATTTTCCCCCCTGTGGATATTTTAAAAGGATTATAATCTACCCTAACCTCTTATAGATGACACTCTCAGAAAAAGCTATTCTAAGGTGGTCACTTGTCATCTAGATTTACTTCAAATTAAACAATATGACAAAACATAACAAATTCAAACTAACCTGGAGAAATGTTGTTCTGAAATAGTGAAAACATTTAGGAAGCATTAAAATGAGGAACAGTTTTATTACCTTAAAGTTTACATGTGTTATATATGTCAGCTGTTCCTTATTACAGACAGCTCTTATATACTAGGCATTTGCATTACGTCATTTAATCCTCACAACCCTGAAAATGAATTAGTTTTCTTCCTACTTTTTAAAAATAGATGAGGCATAGAGAGAGTAAATAACCTTTTTCAAGGCTTGCAATTAGTAGACAACAGAGCTGGTATTTGAATCTGGGTGTTTCCACCAAGTCTTTTTCAACAGTTCCGAAAAATTCATATTAGTGTACTCATCAGCTTTATGGAAGGATCAACAACTATATTTTCATTGGTTTATAAATGGTATTGTTAAAGTGCCTCTAGTACTTTAAAGAAAAATTATAGAAATATCCCTTGCCATCTTGTTTAAAAACCACAGCTACTACATGTCTCATTTAGTTTTCATAACAATTTCAAGTTGGGCACTTATAGTCTGACTTTATAAGTTGGATAAATGGAAAAGCACCAAAACGTTAGATAACTTGTTAGATAGTGGAAAAGATGGGACCTGGACCCAGGAACAATGAGCTCAAATTTTATGCTAGTCACCACTAATACTTAGCTAAAACTAACTTTAAAAATGATTTAGCGTCATTTAATAATACATTTTTAAACATGTAAAGGAATTAATGGACTGAGTGTTCTTCAGGAATTCTCTGCTAATGCAAAGCTTTTCATAAAGAATAAAGAATAGAGATTTGAGTTTTGCATTACCTGTGTATCCTGAAATGCAGATATTGCATGCCATCAGTTAAAGGCAAATAAACAATAACAATTACCTATAGTGGGTAGGGTTGAAAAAAATGACAGTCTGAGTAGTCATGTCACTGGATGGATGACCATCTCTCCTCAACCAAGTTGGATAAAGAGGCATCTATGGTTGGGCAGGGACAAAAGATTCCTCAGAATTCAATTTGGAAAACAGTCTAATGAAAGAACAAATGATGATTACTTTTCCAAAAACCTATGCCATTTAAACTGAAATGCTTTTTAACCTGGGACATTTTCAAGGCAATTATCCCCAATCACCCAACAAGCAATAAAAAATGATCAGATAAGCATCATGGCAGACAGAGGTACAGCCATCAGGAGCCCATCATGTGAAACTTCCTTATGGAGAATGTCAGGTCAGTTGAATCAGTGGGTGGGACTACACTGGCTTGAAGGTATGACTTCCTTAAAGTATTTTGTTCCTCACTGATGCCCAGTAGGTTTTAAAATGAGGAAGTAGATCCAGAGATATGATAGCAGTTTGCCTTGATGTTATAGGGATGCTTTTGTTCTTATTCCACCATATCAATTTTCTCACTGGCTTTGATTCCCTTCCTACTGCTCACCTGTAAACAAAACCATTGTTCACCTTTTTTGGACAGGGCAACTATGAAATTCAGAAGGTTCATCATAGCCAGGTGTTTCTCTGCACCTGGTGTGTCTGATCTGCAGAGCAAAGGGATTCATAGACAAACACAACAGGACTCATTGTGGACCACACAATTAATCATTCTAGGTTTCTGATTTGTTTCTTGAAACTTGCTATGTTCCTGTAATGGGAAAAAGACAGCTTCATTTATCACACTGTACCTCATGCTGTTCCTCAGCACCCTCCCCCGGGTCCCTCACCATCCCCAAACTTCTGAAACATCTGCTGTGGCCACCATGACACGGGTTTCTTCGTGTTCTCTATTCCACTCACCTTCTCAGCATCCTGGTTTTAAGCTCTCCTATTGTGACTGGAGACTAAAAGGCTAATATTCTCAATGGAGATGAACAATTAGCAAGTTCATTACTTCTGGTGCCATTCACAGTTCTTTGCCAATGATTACATTTATGTGTGCATATGACATATTGCCTGATGTTGTCAAAAGAGCACTGGACTGGGAAGCACTTATGCTGAATTTTTGTCTTGCCTCTATGACTGAAACTTTGTCTGGGCTTGTGTAGACTGCTTCACAGCTATGGATGTTCAATACCTCATTTAATAGGAAATTCAGCTTAGGTTAGTGTTTCTCCATTTTGGATGTATATTAGTTTAGCATAAAATGCAGAAAATACTGATTTTCAGATCATTCCCCAGATACAATAAATCAGAATTTGTGAAGGGGTAGGAGTCCAGGCATTGATATTCTTGGGATTATAATGTTGACTTAGGTTTGAGAACCACTAGCCCAGATGATCTTTAAGAATCCTTCAGTCTCTAAGAGGTATGTGTGTATGTGTGTATAATAGATGTATATTATAAAATATTGTTTCTTAAGGTGGAAAATTAATATGTTTGAATGAAAAGTTGGAAGAGAACCATTGGCAAGGGGAGTTTGATGATATAGAAGAGGGCAGGTGACTTCGTGAATCCCTACACTTGTGTCTATTTAGGCTGCTATAACAAAGTACCATAGATTCTAAACAATCTGTGTACCATGGATTCTAAACAATATGTTTTTTTGTCAGTTCTGGGGGTTGGAAGTCAGAGATTGGGGTGCAACAGTTCCATTGTCTGGTGAGGGCCCTCTTCTGGGTTGCAGATGTCAATCTTCTCAGCATTCTCTCATGATGGAAAGAATATGAGAGTGATCTCTAGCGTTTCTCTCACAAGGGCACTGATGTCCTTCCTGCACTCTTCTTTATGACCTAATTTCTTTTCAATTTCAGCTATACTTTTTAACAGGATCATATTGGGGGTTAAGATTTCAAAATGACATGTCTCATGAATCAATCTGGAGGACATTATGTTAAGTGATGTAAGCCAGACACAGAAAGGAAAACACTGCATGATTTCACTCATATGTGAAATCAAAAAATGCGGATGACATGGAAGTAGAGAGTAGAACAAAGGTCATCAGACCTTGAGGAGGGCATGGAGGAAGACACCATGGAGGGTGGCTAACAGATACAAAGTTATAATCAAATGGGAGGAATAAGTGCTGGTGTTCTATTGCAACATAGGGTGACTAAAGTGAACAATAAGGACTGCATATTTCAAAATAGAAGTTTTTGAATGTTTTCATCACAAAGTAAGGTAAATGCTTGAGATGATGGATATGCTAACTATCCTGATTTGATCACTATAAAATGTACAGATATCAAAACATAAAATTGTACCCCATAAATATGTTCAATTGTAAAATGTCAAAAAGATATATTTATCATTTGTCCTCAAAATTTTAATTGTATTGTCTGCATAATATCCCATCCAGTAGATGATCCATAAATTAATTATAAGTATTATTGTCTTAGATGGGGAAAAATTTCAACATAAGAATTTTGGGTAGACACAAGATTCAGTCCTTTTCACCTTGAAAAGGCAAAAAAATCTAAAAGTACTCTGGTGGAAGGATCAGTTTTATACAGCTGTATGAAGAGTATATTCATTTGTAGAAAACCTGACTATTTGAGTACAGATGCTAGCAGGTAGGTAGACATGATGGTAGAAATTCATGAAGGTTCTATTTTAGATTTTTCAAGACAATTTTTTTTTAAGTGAGGGAGAAATAAGGTTATCAGAACAGATGGAAAAGGTTTTGCTGGGGAGGTTTGGGAAGAGGGTTTGTGAAAAATTGTCCATGAGACTGGGAGACTAAATGTGCTAGGGAAATTTAGTATGATCATCAGGAATGTTAGGGGCCCATTGAGGTTGGTGACTATGAATTTAAAGTGAGACCTGTCAGTATTGTGGTGTGCTTTTCGCTGGCTGGGGTCCCCTGGACAGACTTCCTGGTAACTTCCAGAATCCCCACTATGTGTTTCTTCCTGCTTACCAGCTGTTCCATTTGATTCAGTCTTGGGCCAGTTAGTGCCTATGTTTCTAACTAGGCACTAACTGCCTAATTGGCTTGAATTCCCTAATTCCCTACTGGTTTTAGACAATGGGCTTCAGCTGGATGCCTGGCTTCTCTCTTTAGAGAAGGCCTTATGCATTTTCCTCCAGAGTCAGTCAGAGACAAATTCTAGAAGGTAGTAAGCTATGTACCATGCAAATGAAGAAGTGATAAAGGAATGGTTTGTGAGTTGGAAGCTTGAGCTGGAGACAATTCCCAGGAATCTTTTTTTTTTTTTTTTTTTTTTTTTTTTAAACAACGGATTGAAACAAGACTGTCAGAGCAACAACTGTGGATTTGTCTCCCTTTTCCATAGACTGTAAATGACCCGATGCACATGAATAGCAAAATCACACGTCCAAGATGCCTTAGTTAGGATAAGGCATGTGGCTGTTGATCATCCAAAAGTAACTGAAGTAGTAAATTTTCAGACCAGGCTGATGCAAGTGGCAGACTTCAGAACAACTCACACTTCATGATGACCTTTCTCTGAGATAGAGGAGACAGAAAATATAAAATTTGTACATTGTTCATTTTAGCCTTTATTCAAAGAGATTGGGAAACTAAGAGCCAGCAGGTGATCAAGTGGGAGTATTCAGAATAAAATGGACTGTGTGTTCTTCTTGCTGAATAGGTTCTGCATAATATCTTTAGATTTTGGCATTGAAAAGTAGAAGGAAAGAGGTCCTACCATTAGTTTGGCAGACTTATCAGGCTGAGTTATGTCAATTGTATTATGCTGTTTCCAAAAAGACAGTAGAGTCTGTGAAATTTAACAGTGTCTGTCACCACTTGACATATTGGCTAAAACAAAAGCAGATTGAGGAAATGACTCACAATAGTTAATTGTCTCAATAGTTAGTCTTTCCCATCTGCACAGTGTGTTGAATTTGATGACATCTGATGGGAACTTTGTGGAAACTTAATACACCAAATTGTCTGCAAGAAGCAAGCCTGTTCTTAGTTTTTTCAGTAGCTTTATATTGCTATCTGAGATCTCTGCTTCATCTCCTGTATAGCTTAGGTCAGACCACAAAGTGTCCTGACTTATAGAATAGGAAAAGGAAAGCATAAACATTTGTAATAAAGAAGTGAATAATAATTCAAAATCTGCTTTTTCACCTAAAGAATGAATTATATATTTTGGCTTGATAAATTCAAGAGCAAAGGGAAAATTGTTCAATATTTCATAAAGAATGAAGTTCAGGATGATCTACACGGAAAACATTCATCTTTTGTTATCACATGAATACACAGTACATCTGGCTTCAGAATCTAGGATGTCACTCAATAAAATTTATCATTTCTGATCAGAAACCATTAATTTACAATAGTGGCATTGAATGTATAGCTCTGTGGTCTAAGTCCATCTATGATCAATCTAGGCTTTCTCTCTGCACTGAATTACTTTGTAGACTGCACTTAGAGATGTTAACTCTTGATTCCTAACCTACTGACTTATATAACCTAAGGAATAATTATATGTTGAAGGCATGGGTGTCAAAAAAGTGCTGGAAATTTCCTTTATGGAAATCTGCCAGTTGCGATAAAACTTAACTCTATGAAAGTTGATTGTTTTGGAAAATATTTCTAGCATTTGTTTTCTTGTTGGACAGCTACAAAAGAATCTATTCAGTTGCATTGAAAAACCAATATTTATGGGAGAGAAGGATAAGGACTGCCCCCTACAGAAAGATTTCCTTACTCAAGATATAAGTGCCATATTTTTGTAGTTGTGCACAGGTGTGATGGTTTTGAAGCCAGAATTATAGGTGATTGAGTCCAATTGAGGAAAGGGGGGCCAGTTTGGATTCTGGAAGTTGGAGACAGCCCCTGGGAGATTGGAATGTCAATATCTCCAGAGTCCTTTGATCACCAAGGTTACCTACCTCCTCCCAAAAGGCTGCAGGCAGGGAATTGCTAATTAATTCCCCCTGGGCCCCTACCTGCCTGAATCTCTCCATTTGGTCCTTCCCCCTGCCATCTGCTTCTCACCTTTTTGTCATCTCACTGGCATCTCCTGGATCTAGTCAAGTAGGCAGGAAGGAGAGAGATAAGGGGGGAGAGAGCAGGAGAACATAGGAGACTCTCATCTGTAAAAGATGCAGGGTGCTCTTACTTCTTGGGATACCAGAACACCAGTCATGGTCCCACCTTCTCCTCCTGGGAGAATTCTGTGTTACTACCTTAAATAAAACCTGCTTCATATGCTTGACCTTGGCATGCTTCTCTGGTATTGTACTTCAACATCTGAGGAAGCAGAACTCATCACCGATAAATGGCAGTATCAGTTTCTGAATGAATTGGTTCTAAGGAAGCAAGGTGTCCTGTTTAGTAAAGAACAAAATAAACCTAAGACGAGACTTTGATGCTTTGAGAAGCTGTGCTGGAACACCCTTCTGCACAACTGAGCAAGGCGAAACCCAGACAGCACAAATCATAATCAGATTATGGTTCACACTAACAAAGGATGATTCAACAGAAGGTCATAAGGAAATAGTTGCCTTCTTCCTCCCTGATAATTCTGCTGGTTCTCGGCCCTTGGGTTGCCTATAGTGTGAGGCAGTTTTTTCACATCTAGGAAGTTGGCAGAGGATTAGAAGTGCATTCAATTTTATTCCCCCACCCCATTAAAAAATAATTAAGACAATAAAAAAGGTAGGCCTGGATTAAAGGGCAGATGTGGTGAGAAAAATATTCAGCATTTCTTTTGATGCTTGTTTCACTGCATCATGTTTATATTCCTTGAACTGTGAAGAAGTCAAAGGTCTAACATAAAGCAAGACATAGCACCCATCCCCAAAAATCATGTTGCCTGCCATCTTTGGAAGGACTTCAGAATCCCAATTTCACCTCAATCTAAGAGGGTAGGCTTGCACATTCTGCAACACCCGATCTTTGGAGCTGATAGGAACTCAGTTGCTATCCCTCAGCTTAATAGGAAGAGCAAATTGCTCATTCTCTTTTGCTACAAAAGAGACCTTTTCATTCTTGTGGACTCCATCTAAAACTGTCACAAAGTAGGAGTCATGAATCAGAAAGAACATTAGGGAAATAATTTTGTTCATGTAGATGGATGAGAGTTGAACTTTTTTCCTTGCCGTATCTTTGAATTCCAGTTCATATTTCTTCATGTGAAAGTGACTTTTTTTCCCCTTCTGGATTTATGTTAAGCTTAGCAAGCAGTTCTGGTGAAATTAAGCCCACATATAAACAATAGATTTGGACAGCTCAATTTTGGTCCTGAACTCCATTAGAATTTTCCCCTCCTCTACTTTATTTCAATTTCTGATTCTTTGCTTCTTGTAACCTACTTTTATATTGAATATTACATTTGTGCAAGGCTATGCCAAATTGGTATCGGTATACACTGATTTGCTTGCTTAGGAAAAGTGCTGAATTCAAGTTTGAAATGTTTGTGTTTGACCAAACTTTTGGAAATGAGAAAAAAGAAGACAGCAATTCAAAACCTAGAAACCATGATTGTGTTTCTTTGCCGTTTCATGTAGTTTTCTAGCAGGGGTATAGTATGGTCTTGATTCTTAACTAGCAGGATAGATTTATGATCAACATGCAATGTATAATTGAGATGAAATTAGGCAAGATTGATGGCACAGTCCAGAGAATTCCCAAAGAGTTAGAGGAAGCATGAGTCACTTAACATCCTGAGGTCTATAAATAATAAATAATGGTATTCGATTACAAATCGAATAAGAACTAAAGGGCTATTAGGATAAGAGGGAGCACCTGTGATATGCCGGTAAGTATAGGGACATTTTCATGGGTGAAACCTCACTGGATCCTGTCAGCAGCACTGTGAAACACTTATCAGGACCCCCACTTTACAGATGAGGATGGTGAGGTTCAGAAAGGGCATTTGACTTATTTACATAGTAAACTCTGATCTCAATCCAGGTTTGTTCAGAGTTTCAAACTCCTAAGCTAATTCACGATCTTGAATTAAGGAGTCTGTTTGCATTCTGTGTATATTGTCTTCACAAGGAGATTTTGAGGAAGACCAAACAAAGGACAATGCTAACAAAGGAAATAAAAAATGGGCAAGTGGCTGCTCTGGAAGAGGCAGGCTCTGCAGGATTGGGAAAGATCATGAAGCTAGGGAGAAGCTGTAATTGGGCAAAGACTAAAGAAACCTGGAGGTTCTGATGAAAAAATTCAGGGCACCAAGATGGTGTAAAAAGGGACACATAGCATGATTGCTTTCCTCAGGGAGAAAAACAAATAACATTAGTCATGCAACTCAAGTCATTTGGCTAGAAGGAAAACTACAGAGTGGCTTAAAAGGTCTGAGCTCCAACTGTCCTGGTGCAAAAATGAAGTGAGCATCAAAGCTCATGGTAACAGGGATTTGGGGAAAGACATGGATGGCGTTGTAGAGGTTAAGAGATACTTGCAATTTCTCAAACCATGTGAATTACATGATGCCTTAATTTGTGTAACTCAGATTTATCCCACCTATACAATACTTCTGTTTGAGTGCAATTGAAAGACAGGGGACAAGATAGATTATCCTACATAGAAATCAGTTATAATTAGAGTTTCAGACAAGAATCTTTGAAAATTCATACTCCAAATAACTCTTCTTCCATTGCCAACACATTTATCTGTTCTTCATTTTATTTTTTAGAAATCCAAAGCTTAATTGTCTTAATATGACACGATTTCCTCCTAAAATCCCTAATGAATTTAGTTATTTCAAAAGCAAGACTGTGGGAAAGCAGGTACATGGAGAACGGTTGGCGAAAGTTGGAGAACATTTGTAGGAGTGTGGGCTATGCTTATCCATGTTCAGGGAAAGGGCTGCCCCACGATGAATAAAGAAGCACATTTAAAATAATGCCTTTAATATATTACGAACTGGGAGCTTTTCCTTAGTGTATCTCTTATTGTTCCATTTCTTTTTCTTGCTCGATAAATACAAGGCAGAAAAAAAAATGCATTGCTTTTATGTTTTAATTTCCCAGCAGCACTCTATACTGGAGACAGTAATTAATGAAAATTATAGGCTAAACACTTTAAAGTTTGCATGAGGCACCTAAAGTTTTTTTTAGAAAAGAATCTCCCATTACTTAAAGATATGTGAGTGTGTGTAGCGTGTACCGGGGTGCACATCTAAGTTCTCTCTGGAAGTCTTCAGTCATGGTTACATGGTGGCATCTAAAATATGCAGTCGTTTATCAGAGATTACTGTTCCCTACTCCTGCGGCATGACTTTCCTATTTGCCCTTTGAGAAGCCTTAGCTACTAGATCCATTTACATTTCAAGAAAGAAATAATCCAGACAGTATGTTCTACTAAAAAAATTAAGTATTGCTGAGCTCTTTTTAAAAAAAATCTCAAAAACATGATTAGAGGGATATGGTGAATAGTATTTTATAACCCCATTCATATGACAGTGTTATATAACAAAATGTGGTTTTCTTCCAATTTTTCATTTTGTAATTGAGCATAGCAACAAAGAATATTGAATTGGGCTAGCTGACCTAGGAAAATGAAATTCTTGCCCTCATTTAGAAGTGAATACATTTTTTAAAGAGCAGAGAATATTCTACCCAGAAGAGTTAAATGGGAACCATAGAATAAATAAATAGTGATTCCCTAAACTTTTCCCAGAGTAATTCTAATCTTGGAGTCTTAGGTTGAAACAACTTAGACATCTCATCATGACTGTCCCATAAAATACAATGCTACCTCCTGAAAGCTATTAAAATGAATGAAAGGATTTGTGGTGCAAGAAAAATGAGGCAGAGGCAGGTGGGAAAGAGCCAGTCATAAAATATACAGTTACAATTACACAGCTGTACTTTCTAGTAGACAGTCAAAGAATTAATTTATATATATACTGATCAATTTGATACGGCAAAACATTTTAGGCAACTGCCAGCAATGGGAGTGATAGAGCAAGATGAGCAAGACCTGTTTCCCTCAGGGCCTTTGCAGCTTCGGGTATGTTTGTGTGCACGAGTTCTTGTAGTAGAGGGTGGGCTGGAATGGGCAAGTGAGTTCTTAAGCATCATATTGTAAAAGATGGGAAGATTGATCATCTCAGGGCTCAAACAATAACAATGACAAAATTCCCCTACATACAGAACGAATAAATGTTCCATGGCACACTTATCCTCAGAGGATTTTTTTCTTCCCAAGTCATGGCCTATTTCATGGCCAATTTCCCTTTATTTTAATTTTTTTCCTGATTGCAAAAGATTTCCCAAGATAATTGAAAAATGTGGAAAAAAAGAAAATGAAAATCATCTTTAATTCCTCTATCTGGAGATAATAGTTGTATCTTCTCAGGCCATTTTTCTCTGGGTGTGTGTGCACATGTGTTTATGGTATGTATGAATGGGTATGGTATGTAGATATCCGTTTAAATACGTGTATGGATGTAACAAAATTATAAACAAAATTACATATAGTTTTGCTCCATTTTTATTTATTAAAGTGTATTTTAAATATTTCTTCATGCCATCAAGATGACTTTACAACTTTTTGTATGTCTGTGTAATATTCCATTATGTAGGCATATGGCAATTTAAATACTATCTTATTACCTGGCATCAGAATGTTCCTGTGTTATGCTTTAGATATGAAGTATCCCCTTAAAGCTCTTGTGTGAGACAATGCAAGAGCTAAAATAGTTAGATTAGGGGAGTTATAACCTAATTAGTGGATTAATTCATTGATTAACTGGTGGTAACTACAGGCAGGTATGGTATGGCTGGAGAAGGTAGGTCATTGTTGGTGTCCTTTGGGATTTATTTTTCTTTCTGCCCATGAGTGGACCTCTCTGTATTTCCTGGTTGCCATGTCCTCTGCTGCTTTCTTCTAATACACCCTTCCACCCTGATAGTCTGCTTTACCTCAGGCCCAGAACTATGGAGTTGACTGACCCTGAACTGAAACTCTGAAATTATGAGCCAAAATAAACTTTTCCTCCTTTATGTTGTTCTTGTCTGGTGTATTGGTCATGTGGAAGCAAGAGGTGACTGACACTCGCCCTCCTGTTTTTGGCAATCTAAATGAATGTCTTCATTGATAAGTTTGAAGCCAATATTTATATGCCTAACCAATTATTTCCCTAATATAAATTTCTAGAATTGTTGGATCAAATGAAATGCATACACTAATTTTTTGATATATATAGAGAGACTGAAGAGTCATCTTCTTGACCTGCAGTAAGCATGCTCAGTGACTAGTGGGGGTTGGGCGTTCCAAAGGCTGACTTTGGTTGGCAGTTACTGGCTCAGAATCTGGAAGCACCACCTCCAATTAAAACGGACCAAGCTGCCTTGCTTTGCCCTGACAGCTTTGGAGGACAGTTGGATATTTATAATCTTGGAGGAATCGTCAAGAGGAACATAGGCTATTCTAGGCTAAAGCAATTTTAACTTTAAAAGGAGGGCCAATAAAAAATATTTGAAGGGAGGTTATTTCTTACTTGTTTTATATACTGGATAGGTTCAGCAAATCTAGTTGATTGTTCAATTCAGTGCTGAACTTTCAACTTATAGATAAGTTGAAGTAGTGCAACTCGGTGCTGGACTTTCTATAGATAAGTTGAAGTTGTGCAAGGGCAGAGAGAAGAGAAGAACCCTATGAGGTTGAGAAAGAAGCTGCTAGACTTTGAGATGGCATTAGTTGTCTGTGAGACACATATACTTGCAGACCCTGTAGTGGTTGATCTCGTCTACCATCCTAAACGAGATTTTTCCTAGTGACCCCATTTTTACCTGTCCTGTACCTGTCTTCTAAGAAATTTGAGTCAAGAAACTTCATTAATCTCTATCCTCTTAAATCCCAAATGAAGCAAGCCTGTAATCTTATTTCATTTGAAATGTGTCTCACGTCACCCTTTCCCAGCCTTTAGCACATGTCTGTAGTTCTGGAATAACTTCCTTTTCCAGTGACTCTTCCCCCTCCAATTTCTCCCCTCCTGTTTCCAGCTTACTATTTCCTAAATGCCACTTAACCATTTTCTTCAAAATACCTGAAGCTACCTCAAATAACACATCTAAGGCAGGCTATGGATTTTTTCAAGACTGGAGCTTCATCATACTCATCTTTGTATCTCCACTGTTTACTGAAGTGACTGCCACCTAAACCCAGGTCAGCCTCACAAGTCCATGCAAGTTTTGAATGGGCAACTGAGGCTCAGGGAGGCAAAATGATCTGCTTAAGGCCACATAGCTAGTAAGTGGCAGAGCAGGGATTCTGTCTTAGGTCTGGTTTTCTCTAAACCACATGAACTCAGCTGTGCCGTAATATATCTTCACAATCAGAGATCAGAGATTTTCTCCATTAAATTGTCTTACTGTACTTCTATCACTTCTCTGCAATTAATGCCATTCCATGGGCTGTCACTTGGTGCAAGTCATATATTTCAGGATTTTGAGCGGGGGGGAGAAAAGCCTGGTTGATGAAGATAATATTTTGGGAGAAGGCAGACCTTAAACTATGCCTTGAAGGTTAAAATGGGATTTATCCAGCAGGAGACCGGGGCCAAGGGCATTCCATATCATAGGAGCAAACACCAAAGGCGTTGAAACAAGTTGCAGACAGTTCTGTGAAAGATGATGAAAGTGGTCTCTCTGTGGAAAGATTTCATGTAGTCTTTGTTGTGGGAAACAATCTTCCCACAAAGTAATGGTTCCACTAGTGCCCTAGAAACATACCCCCTGATTTCATGGTTTGAGGTGCTAAGGGATGAAGAGAAACAGTCTTTCTGCATGGCCAGAGTAAAGGCGGCACTCTGATGTGCAGCATGCTTTCTTTTGGGGCTTTAAGTCTGTGTCATGAGAGTTCCTGAGCAAAACACAGAGTACAAGAGCCAACTTCCTCTCTTGGTATAGCTTCAGTTTTTATGATAACAATAGTCTTAAGAAATACTTTCACCCCAAGTTTAGGAAACTGAAAACATAAAATGTATTGGGAGGAGTTTTAACACATTATCAGAAAGAAAATATTTTTTATTGGCTAATGTAGCCAAAAACATGTTGTTGAAAGGGACCTGGGTGATGGCAAATAGTAAAATAAGAGACATTGGAATCATAAATGCCAAGTGGTCATCAACCGTGATATGGTAAATCGATGTCATAAAATCAAAAAGAATCTTTTAAAATGCATTAAAGAATGCAAAGAACAGGAAATTGTATCTCAGTAAATGAAGTAAATGCATTATAGATCTTTTTTTGGCTTCTATATTTGCCTATTTAAAATTATGAATAAAGAACCAAGGAAAGATTAGCTTTTAAGTTATACTAAATACACATAAAACAAGCAATGTTTGTAAATTGGGACAATATTTTGAATTTCTGCTTATGTGAGAATATATGGGGATGAGGGGGAATATTGCATTGCCACCCTGTCCGCCATTAGGTCCAAGGTCTTCCATTTTGTAGCATCACTGCCTTGGGATTCCAGTTAGCAGCTATTCAATTTTCTCCAGGTGTTTGACCCTGCCCTTTTCAGAATTTTCAACCCCTGTCCTTCTTAAGTTGAGAGCAGAATTTACATGAAGTATGTTTTTAGGCCTAAGCCTCAGACTCCCTCCCAGAGGAAGACCAGCTTGTTAGTTTCCACATCCCACCAATCACTAGTATGCCCAGAGATCAGTTTCCCAGCTCAGGTATTGATAGTAGATGCTGATCTTTACAGAAATGGGTTCTTTCCCTAAGAGGCCTGACTGTAGTTGGCTTAGAATTTTTAGGGGTAGGAGGTTCCAAACAGAGCCATCAACTGCCAAGACCTTGCATCAACCCTTTTTGTGGCTTCGTCTTTTTAAAGAAACTGATTCCTTTGAGCCCTGCTTGCCTCTCAACCATCCTCCCTGAAGTTCTACCTATATGATGATCACATAGCTTGTTGTGCACTTTTGACCTAGTCCCAGTCTTCTTTGGTGCCTCCTATGTCCAGAAGTAAAAACCAGTGTATGCATAGCTGACTCTTGACAGCCTGTGCCCAGGTTCCAGCTGGGATACCAAAGAGGACGTGTTTCTTCTTGACAGGGTGGGGGCTGCCCCAACCAGGACTAGCCATGACTCAGTGATGGCTACCTTAGCTTTAGGGTTAGTTGTCACTTTATTTGAGGAAGGAGCTGAGGTTAGGGTCTGACAGGGAGGTTTTCTTTCCTCCTTTCTGGTACACCATCAGGCCTACACATTCCTACCTTTCAGAAGCAGCCGAACAGTAATGAGGGCAACATAAAGGCAACATCAGAGACAAAGTAGGAAGAGGAGCCCCCTCCTGTTTTCTATTAGACTGCCCACTTCTTGAGAGTAGGGTTTTAGTCTTGTGCAGGGTTCAGCACAGTTCTGGCACACGGCAGGCTTTCAATAAATATTTGTCGCATATAAAGATTGAAAGAGTGGATGGGGGTGAATGTGAGGGAATATTCTAGTAGTTGTCATGCTCTGGACATTTAATGTTTTCAGTGTACAGTATGCTGATTATGCAGTTGTTATTTTAGTACCCCCTTCATTGCCCTTAAGTCTTAAAGAGTAAGTCTAGAAGTACTCAGATTTGGGGGGAATTTTGGGGGTTTGAGATTAATATCAACATCAGAGGTCCTCTGGTCAGTTACTGCTAAGGGCAGGTAGCTTGTTGTGTTCCTCCTATTGCCCAAGCCTCGTATCCGCATTCCAGTAACAGGTTGCTGTCTTGCTCTGTATTCTCTGTATCTTTCACATGTCCCATTAGCGCATGATCTGCTTGGATTGTCTCATACCCTTGGGATGTAGGAATCCTAACGCTGGACCTCAGTCCTCATAACTGGCTGTCCACTCCTTGCTGCTCAGTGACTGCTGCCAGTTGCTTATCCAGATTGCCAGTCTCCCATAATGCAGTGTCTGCCCCCTCCCTGGTCAACTCCTTCCCTAGCAGCTGACCACTGGGTCTCTCTGATGTTTACCTGCCTGGTGTGTATCTGCCCATTGTCTGTTCCTGGCCTCTCTTGTCAGTCTCACCCTGTGCACGATTGAGTCCCATTTCTGAGAAAAAGTGTATTTTCTGTGTCCCCCTGAATCCCATCTGGTGTCTCTTCCCTATTCTAATTTGGGAGCCTCTCTCTCCTTTTTTTCAAGTTTATTTTACTCTTGGCTCTGGATCATTAAGAAATATTGTTTTTTCAGAGACTGATTCTAAATTTGTGCAGAAATTTCAGGTTTGGGGAGAAGCTTAAGGTTGTATATGGGGCTGTGGGCCTCTTTGTGGAGGTCACGTGTCCTTGGGTGGGGGTTCTACTGTGTACACTTTGTGTGGTGTGATTGTGCATGTGTGTATGTGTGTGTGTGAGAGCACGTGCGAGAGAGAGAGAGAGAGAGAGAGAGAGCAGCATTTCCCTTTTGGATGCTTTCTGAAAAATGTATTGCTAAATAGGATGGACAGGAATAAGATCAGTTTTTTTTTTGTCCCCCTGGCTGTGAAGGAACAGTCATGTGTCCTGTTGTTTATAGATCATCCATCTTTCCCACATGATATTTTTCTGGCCTTCATTCTTGGTCTCTCAGTGATCTTAAAGTAGTTTTGTTGTTTTTATAAGAGGAAACAGAAATGGTGGGCATCATGGCCAGGGTGGGCTGGATAAAACTTCGAAGCAGCAAGATGAACTTAAAAAGATGTAGCATGGTGTCTGAAGAAGAGATCAGCAGCGTGATCCCATTTGGGTGTTATATGCTGTGTGTCTACAAAAAGTTTTCTCAGAACAATTACAATTTCTTTCCTGTGTTCGGGAGAAAATTTTTCATATTTATCTCATTGCTACATGAAGAGAAAAGGGAGGAATTATTTTAGTCGTAATACAACATTTGGATATTCTTCTTAACCTTAAGTTTTTGTTAAATAATTGTTATATGAATATTACTTTGCAGTTGACCTTTTGGGATTGCTTTTCCCCAGTGAATGATTTTTTTCCCTATTTTTAAATGTGTATTTTATATAGTGTGTGAGAGGGATAGAATTTAATTGCTCTATTTGCCCTTTATCCACTCATGTCTAGATTTATATTTATTATATAAATCTAGGAGGTAATTTATAACTATTGCTGATATTGACAAAACAAACATATATCTAGCAGATGCACATCTGAATACGTCCATAGGAAGGATCAATGCTTTTATGTGGGATGGTTGGTATGAATGTGTGTTTTCTCTTCTTTAGCCTTCATTGCTATATTCAAAATTTTGAGTTGGGATTTCCTGCCCTTTTCTGTATTGACACTAGGGTGTCTGAAGCTACATATTTCCAGTATGTGATTTATTTCTTGTCATTTACATCATGGTATACAAATTTCAAGCACATTTTTGTTTTAAGGAGGAAAAGTTTGATGGAAGAATTGCTTTTTAGGCCCTCTGGAAGTACATTTCCTACTTTGTGCTTTGAGGGTAATCTCTATGATGCAAAATTACTGCTGCTATGTTGGAGGTAACGGTGGTCATGCTACTGAAGAAGGTGACTTAATGATTCCTTTTTGCTGACTTACCTACCAATGGACCTGAGTAACTTTGATGATGTGGAGACTACTGCAAACAGAAATCACCCTTTAAACCTAGATATGCATATCATAATTTTTCTAGTCAATTTGAAAGCACTTTAATTGTTTATTTTAAAAAATTGAAAATAAAATATTATTGAATTCAGGTCATTGAATTCAGGTCAGATAAAAAATGGCTAGGTCTGTCATCTGGGAGGGGGCAGTAAAATTGCAGAACTCAGAGCTCCCTAGTTATGTGTTCAATACAGATTTTGGTTTATAGGTCAGTTGGCAATACACTAAAGCTAGAGTGTAGATCTGTTTGAGGACAGGTAAAAGGTTGGGTAGAGGTGCAGAGGCATCATTTGGAAGACTTTCCACTGTTAAAAATAACCTCACAAAAGGCTAGATAGCAATGTCCTTTGGTTGACATACTGAGTTAAAAATTTTAACAGGCTTTTCCCTGTGAATGATATTGGAGTGATTTTATTTTGGTGTTGGCAGGAGACCAATAATGCAAAGCAGTTACATGTGGGTTAAGTTGATTGTAGGTTCTCCTAGTACAGTTCTGGAAACCAGTGATCTAAGAGACAGATGCTGGGTAATAAAGCACACCCAAACCCTCTCCACCCCAGCACCCACTGAAGAACTTACTAAATAAAAAATTATAGGCATAAGTTTGTTTTAAGGAAGAGTAGTTCCTAAGAATGTGCCAAAAGCCAATGTTTGTTTTGAGTGTGTTTAGTTCATGAGCAGATGGAACTTACCCAGGGACTTTATTCACCAGCTTCATCTCATTTGGTTTCATGTGCCCATTTTGGGATGACATTGTGCTTGGGGAGTCACTGTTCCATGTTTAAAATGGAATATGCTACTGCAGATATTTGGCACCTTTGCTACAGATGATGGGGGACATGGTGCTACCTGTCTCAGTACATCCAGGGGAGGGTTCATACTCTATGAGGAAGTACAACTGTGGGTTCAATACCTGCCAGAGCATTTGGACAGATTCAGAGCATGACTTGAGCAGACTGAGAAAAGACTGCATGTATCCATTTTTACCCTAAGCCTAGATCCTTGTTGTCTACTGGCTTTCCTGAACTAAGGAAAGAACAGGAACACTCTAAATGAGTGCTGAATTTGGTGGTATCAATGAAGTACTTAGGGGGGATCAGAAAAGAGTTGATTGAATAAGGACTTGGAATAGTCTAAATTGATCTTGAGAGAAGAAAGGGGCTTAACTGGACTTAATGCAGTAAATAAATTGACTAGCAAGAAAAAGAGAGGAAATTTATTTTGCTTCTGCAGCGAGATAAAGATATGCCAGTGAAGAGACAGAGGAGATCCAAGGAGAGCAAGGGACAGTGAAAGAAAATAGGATTGAAGTTAAATACACACAAGTGTCTTGGGTGTTAGGAACCTGTATAGCTGTCAGAGTGGGTATGTTAATACGGTGTTTGGTAAACAAAATACTAATATATTACAAATATACTTTGATAAAGATAAGGCTTTTCTAGGATAACATTTATGGAATTTAGCAATTTTTTGCTTTACTATATAAATTTGAAACAAGAAAAAAAAGCATATTGTGTGATCTTTTGATTTTTGTCTAAGTGAAATCAAGGAGGAATATGTCTCCCAAGGCAATAAACCTAAATAGATATTTTTCAGAAATACAAACAGGAACATGAAAAAATGTTCAGTGTTACCAATCATTAGGGAAATGCAAATCAAAACCACTATGAGATACCACCTCACCCCACTAAGAATGACTAATATAAAAAAGATGAGAGATAACAAGTGTTGGCAAGGATGTGGAGAAAAGGGAACTCTTGTGCACTGTTGATGGGAAAGTAAATTGGTACAACCATTATGGAAAACAATATGGAAATTCCTCAAGAAATTGAAGGTAGAACTGCCATATACAATTCAGTAACCCCACTACTGGGTATATATCCAAAGGAAATGAAATCAGTATGTCAAAGAGACATCTGTTCTTTCATGATTATTGTACCACTATTCACAATAGGCAGGGAATGGAAACAACTGGAATGTCCATCAACTGATGAATAGATAAAGAAAATGTGGTACATATTCACAATGGAATACTATTTGGCCATAAAAAAATGAAATCCTGTCATTTGTGAAAACATGGATGGAATTAGAGATCGTTACATCACATGAAATAAGCCAGGCACAGAAAAGCAAGCACTATACCATCTTACTCATAGGTGGAAACCAAAAACTTGATCTCATAGAAGAATCAAATGATGGTTACCAGAAGCTGAGGGAGACTAGAAGGGAGGGAGGGATGGGGAAAGATTGATCAATGGGTACTAAGTTACAGTTAGATGGGAGCAAGAAATGCTGGGGTGCTATTGCATAGTAGGGTGACTATAGGTAAGAAATGTGTACTGAACGTTTCAAAAACGTAGAAGGACTTTGAAAGTTTTCACCACAAAGAAATGATAAATGTTTGAGGAGATAGGAATGTTTAACCTGATTTAAACATCGTACAATGTATACATGTACCTAAACATCATGTTACCCCATTAATATGTACATTCTAATGTTTTTATGTATTAGTTTAAAAAACCCAATTAATGAAAAATATCTTCCAGGCACCCAGATTCCCCTTTCCTCAGTTCTTCTTTCTGTACTCACTTCCTTTTCAGGTGGGTCGTGGTCTCTGACCTCACCTGTCTTTTTACTGTCACAGTCTGCTCTCTGGAAGGTGATTCATATTAGTCACTGAAATATTACTATGTTTTAACTGAGGACCAGTTGCTCTAGAAACTTGATCTCTCATGGAAGAATAACCAGTCTTGTCATGTGTCAAGGAATGGCATTCATTAAGAATCTGAGGTATTATATATTGGTGGCTCAGGGGCCTTTTTCAAAGACTAAGAACCATCCCAAGTGTCATGACCTCATTATCCTGCTCTTTCCAGGTACCAGTTAGCTGTTATTATGAGGGGATGTTTCTTCTTTTGCTCCATGGCTGACCCTTTGGATTTGTGGGTGAAATACATTTTCAACCAAGTCTGCAAGAATCAGAAACTTCTTTGGAGCCCTTTCACTGAAAACTGCTTCTGTGCGCCGACCAGGCTCAGGCTTGAGATGGCTGGGTCCTTTTAGGTACAACAGTCTTGTGCTGTGCAACTGCTATGGCCTGTCCCCTGGACACACAATCATGAACAGATTAATTAAAGCACTTCAAGTATTCCACTTGGAGCTGACGAATAAGACATGGTCTATACTCCATAGGAACCTAGTAGTTCAGATTCTGGAGATCAAAGTCAGTAGCATACGGCAAAAATCCTCTTTCAGTGTCCATGATGGTGATCACCCAACTTGCTTTAATTCTTTTGCATGACCCTCTTTTCTGAGGCTATTTGATCTTTTGTAGAATAACTAAAGTCCTAACAAATTCTCTCCTCAATTAACTGAATTAAAAGTTACTTCTTTGTAACATCTTCCTATGATGGAGTCAAGTCCCTTTCCATCATCACAGTTTGTCAGGCCTAAGGAAAGTATGGCTATTATAGATGTATACCCAAGGGAAGTTAAATCTAGTACAAAAGCCTGAATTTCTGGGTTAGGACTGGGCAGGATTCCAGGACGGGTGCTACAGGTAATTTTGCATCTGAACTTTAGCCGGTCCATCTGCACCTGTTCTAGTTGTGGGACAACCCAAGACTCTTAGAGGGAGTGGGTCCCTTAATAACAAGGCTAGAAGAGGTAAAAGGGCTCGGCTATCATATTTATTGTATGTATGATTGTAACCTAGCCTGAGGAGGAAAAAACACAGAAAACTTCTCAGAAAGAAGAAACTTTCGTAGTCTTGACAGTCAAGAATGAAAAAAATGTCCAGAGTGAGCGAAGGCTCAATCTTATAGACCAATTCTGGGCTTATGTCAGGACCCTAACTCAGACTTTGTATTCAACATTGAATCTCTGGATCTCCCGTGCTCTCCATGTCAGGTTGTCATACCAAGAGACTGACTTTTAATTGTTCCCTTTCCTGTTATCTTATTTGCCAACAAGGGGGCACACTCTCATGTGGATCAAAGTTAGAGGAGGTTTTCCACTTTCTCTCCTTACAGGTGATGTGATTGGTACTCCTGGTTTTGATATCAAGAGGGGGGAAGTATGCTAGAAATCTGTATGTTTCCTAGACCAATCCTATGGAGTAAGAAGTCCGTACTGAGATCCATTTCATCCCCCAAACAGCTGGCACATCCAGGAAACAAGTCTCTACAGTTGAGTTCTAGTTTGTATCCTGACCAACATAGACAGAAATAATGGTCTTTATTAGCTAGGTGGGTTTCTGGAGACCCACACCTAGGATTATTACCCAAAAAACGACTGAATCACAATTACTTTTCTTTCCGCAGGGCTTCTTAGTGCCTGAAGGCCTTTGCTCCAACAGGGACCTCCTAAGATGATAATAGTCTTGAGAGTAGGTTGAGAAGGGATGCTCCACAAGAGGACCCTCAGGAAGGATTCTCTTTCCCCTTTGTTCTGCCTAACTTCTGGGGAGCAGTTCACTTCTCTCCAGGTTTTGAGTTTTGGAAAGAAGCATTGTCATTCATTCATTCACTACCATTTGGTTTCCTTTCCCAGAGGAAAAGTCCCTGATATATAAAAAGTGAAGCCCTGACACTCGCTACTTTCAAAAGTCCTTCAGGGATCTTGGACAGGTTCTTTGATTTTCCCTTTCGATTCTCAGTTCACCAGCATTAGTTGAGGGTTTTGTCAGGTGGAAAGGTCAGGAGTCTCTGATCTGGTTTGAGCAGGCCTGGCAAGTCTTGTGAGGAGCCCATGTAGATGATGGGGGATGGGTCTCCCCTTCTGTTTGTTTTCTCCCTTCTCTTCATTACTTCTCTTCCCTAACCCTATAAACAAGCCTATGTTCCAGACAAATCTGGAGGTTTTGTTTTAGCTAATTGTCTGGAATACATTTACCACGATTTATACTTCCACAGAATATCTGCAAAGCCATGTTGAACACTTGTGATTCCAGGAAACTTCCTGATATAAGTATTCCATAGAGAGTCCTTGGGTTGAATCCAATTGGATGGGCTTTTACTCTGGTTGGACTGCAGCATCAATGAGTAGTGGGCATTGGAGCTGAAAAAGGGGATTGACTTCCATCCTAGGTGATGAGCTATATAATATTATACAAATGTTCATTTTCTGTCTTTCTCCCTGCAGACCTGTGACCCTTACCATTTCCCTTTAGGTTGCCACAATCCAGCTTGTACTCCCCCTTAGAAGTTTTGAAGTTGGTTTCTTAAGTGCTCCTGTCCTTCCTTCTCCTTGATAAGATTCTTGCCTTTCTGCTTCTTTTTTCTTACCTCTGTTGCTTGGCTCCTTTTCTTTCTGCTGCTCTTAATTCTCTCACATCCTTTACTCTGTACGGTCAGGAATACATATCTTCTGCTTCCTGCTCCTGCTAATTAGACAGTGTGAATCCCTTAGAACTTGAACAAGGGACATATCTCCACTGATGACTTCGTCTATAGTCACTGTCTCTAAGACCATCAGGCTGGTTTCCTTTTGTCTCTGTAAATTGGATCACTGTTCGAATTCTGTAGTCCTAGATTTCTTTTGCAATTGAAAACTGCTGACCACTAAATGGAAACTCAAGGAGGCAACCAACTGGGAAGAAGGAGTTAGTTCCCTCCAGCTATCTTAATAAAAAAGCACTGAGTCACAAAAATAAAGAGATCCTGAATTCTTAGCATCCTTCAAGGAAAGTTCTCAGGACAGTTGTTCAGCAAGTCCCTAAACCTCCTGGATCTGTTGAAATGTCTGAAAAAAAAATGTCCCCTTTAAAATTGACCTTTATATTACCAGAAAATTATTTGAGTATAAAGATTTGACATTGATGCTGTAATAAGAGAAGCATATACATCTAAGGAAATCCTTCCTGCTACTATGAGTTCTGCTGAGATTTCAGGTGTTAGAAGAATTTCAACCCTGATTCTGAATATATAGGGACCTTACCTTGTCATTGATTGGAATGCCTACATTTATTCATTTACAGGGGCCCATCTCCCTTCTCCCTTTTTCTCATAACCACATTCTATTTTCTCTCTTGGGGGAAAGAGAAATGATCTGGACCCATTCGTGAAATGTTCCCTCTTCAGACTGACATGTATAAATCCCTCACATGATCCTAGGGTAAACAATGTGGGGAGGAAATCCCCTGGAACCGGAATCCGAATGAGTGGGCTTTGCCAGTGAGTGGATGCCTAGAACATAGGTGGCACCCCTAGTGCAGCCTCTTGTCAGTAGACTCCATCCTCTGCTCTTAACAGTGGCATTGTTCTCATCTCTCTGCACCAGAGATAGATATTGCTTCTGGTCTCAGGCAAGAAGGACACACTCCAAGATCCAGACTCTAGATCTCATTTTCTTTAGATTGAGAAATACTGTGGCTGGAATAGAGAAGCATTTCAATCTCAGTATGGCTGTTATGATCATTTGATGTAGGGGAGGTTTCTGCTCTTTGGTGACTGGAATAGGAGATGGGAAGGTCAGTTCTCCATTGTCTGACAGTCACCTCCAGCCTTTTATAAGCCTGAGTAGGCTCTTAAAAAGAGGGCCAACATTCACAATGGTCAATCTGCAGCACTGCCCTTTTGCCCTCCAGGTCATATTTTGTCTTGATCTTATCCTTATTTTTGATATGTCTGATCTGTCACTTGATATGGAGTATGTTACAAAGCAGGCGAAGCCTTTACTTAACACAAAGAGGTCACCAGGAGTGTCTTCAGCATGGAAGGTCATGCAGCAGCCAGGCACGCAGGGTCACTGTCCAGGGCGATCAGTCTGTCAGGAGGTCAGGGCAGGGCAATGTTTTTACAGGTGCTCTTTACCTCAATGTCTTTCTTGTGGGGCTCACTGCTTTTAAGGAAGTGTGTGGTAGAACCTTTTTCTTTCTGGGGAGGGGGAGCTATGGTTGTTTCCTTATAAAGCAACTTGATACATTCTAGGCCACACTGCCCTTCATCATCTGGATTCAACCAGCTATTGTATATCGCTCTGTCTTTTCCTCTTGGAATATAACTAGAAAGGATTTGCAGAGGCCATACCTGAGGATCACTTAACAGTTAGAAAAATGAATTCCTCCTCTCTTGGGGGTTTGAAATTTGTGTATATTCTGAGCTCCCTAGAAAACCCAGGTGTCTTGTTCCTCTCTCTAGGTTTCAGAGGAAAGGAATAGCTAGTCTTTGAACTTTACATGTACTCATAAAGTGTTCATACTATTTGAGTGTTTATAATATAGGTAGGTAATTTTGTACCTACTTATATAGGTGGTGATTTTGTACCTACTTTGCCGGTAATTTTTCTTGTAGACTTTACGTCTGGTGATCTTCATGCCTTAGAAATTAAGAAATTTTGGGGGAGATGGGACATTCTTTTCTGTTCCTTGTCTTCAGCCTTCAAATATGGGAGCGTCTACTCCCAAAGACAGGAATATTATCCTTGGAAAGCCTAGTGTTACTGTAACCCTACCCCACAAAGGCTAAAGCAGGATTTAACAGGTGTCCTTCAATTTGCTTCATCCGGCCCCAATATACCTCCTCCTCCCCTACCTCTTCCTTCTTCAACCATCAATTTAAAAACACTAGTTTTATCTTAATACAGAAAAATTTCACTGCTCCTTGTGGGGGTGTTACAGCACTCATTTTTATAACCACTGTCCCTGTATCCTTGGGTTATTCATTATCTGTCATAGTTTCATTTTATCTTTTGCACATATTTACTCATTGCATTTACCCTAGAACCCTCTCAGGCATTTACGTACAAACTAGAGTCTTCGGTGAAGTCCTTTCTCCTAAGAGAATATTGATACCATGAATTTTTAAAGCCACAACCTCATATCCATCTGTCCTCTGAATATCCCCTATAAAAAAGTTATATTTTGATGAGAAAACATGGAGCTTCCAAAGCCAGCCGGCGAGAATCACAATGGCATGTATTGCTACTGACTAGAATTCCCCAGTGAGTACTCACTGTCAAAGAGAAAATACTTAATGGGCTCTCCACTCCCCTGTTCTCAATCCGCAGGGCTTCCCATCACTGAGGACTTGGTGTATCCTTTGTGAAATGAAGGACTGGATTTTTAGATTATTTATTTAGGTTTGCTTTCTGGGTGATCCTGGCAGTGACCAATGCTAAGGGTGCAGCAGCAGCACCTTAGTCTCTGCTTAGGTGATAACACTGTGCTGACCGTGAATATCAGGCACAAGCCCCTGACCTGCTCAGTGTTGGGAGAGAAACCCTAAAGGAGCAGTGACCAGATGTCTTGTCAGTTGTGTACCTCCTCAGGAATACTTGGGAGTTTTCCCAAAGGACCATAGCAGTTACCTACATGTCCATCCCACTAAGAATGCCAAGGCCTCCTCCCTTTAGCCTCTTTTGGAAAGCTGGATCTAGACCTCGGGCCCAATGGTGTTGGGACTATCTCTCTCTGGCCTGTGGCTCAGTGTATTCCAGCATCATTTTTCTGAGGCTCTTCCTCTTGGCAAAGCTCTATGGGCAGTGGCATGAATGGCTTCTGGGAATTCTTCTCATATGAGGGTCCATTTGTCCCTGGAGCTGGTGTGTTCTTGACTTTCAATCATTTGGTGATTACCTACAACCAACCACACAAATTTAACAATCTCTACAGGAATACCTGAGGGAGAAACTATCTAAACTCATTCCAGTCTAAGGTTCACCAGGGCTGGTGTAAAGTTCTCTGTCCTCATTGGTGAGGCCTGAGGATTATGTGGCTCTAACTGAACAAAATTCACTTCCTGTGTTCTAGAAGGGTAATTCCCTTTTACCTAGGAAATCTTCCATGGAGAACACTTCAGTGTTCTGAATGGACACATGAATAACTTCCTAGCTTCAGGAAAGGAACATCTTTGGTTTCTTTTCTCCACCTTTTCTCTGGTCCTTTAAGCCATGTTCCACATATTATAGTTGAAATGCTCTTCCAGTTCATGTGGGCCCCATGGGAGCTCAGATTCTCCAAGGTGCATTTACTTCCCTCTTCTGCCACCACTCCTATAATTGTTGTTTTCATTTTTCTATTATTGCTCTAAATTGTAAGAGATATTTTACGAGTAAATCCAAGCCCAGAAACCCTTTTTGTTCCTCTTCCTGCCTCATTTATAAGTGGATGAGATATTTATGTAGTTTTTGCATTTGAGTAAAATTTTTATAGTCCTGCCTAACTGGTTATAACCGGGATCTATTTGTGGGAAAAGGACTGAGGATTTGTCAATATTGATGATCAGACACATGGTGCTTTTCTGCTTATGACCACATATGAGAGTTTTATTTTTAATAAGACTGGAAGTAAACACTTTCATCATAAACTTTGCCTTGGATCCTCAGTATTGCTGCTCTTGTGTCTGACCAACCAGTCACAAATCAGTTAGAATAGAGATTTCACTTATGCTTTATTAAATAGTGTCTCCATAGGAGAATGAGTCTCTCAAGGAGTGAGGACTCTTTTTTTTTTTTCTCTCATTTTATGAGCTCTGCAAACCCTTTCTAATTATATTCTAAGAGAAAATGTCCCAGAGAGCATATTCCATAGGAGTCCAGATGATGGAGGCTAAGAAACGAAGAGGATCATATTTGTTTATATGTGTTTATTTAGCCACCACTCTGTGAGTTCTGGCTAGGAGACAGAGAGTTCCAGTGGGAGTTCAAATATGAATAAGAAATTGTCCCATAATCAATAACTTAGAAGCTAGAACATTAAAGTTTTCAGAAGCATTGGCTTCTGGGACACTGCTTGCATCCAGTGGGTTTCCTGGGTCCTTGCTCCTGCTCAGTCTCTCCTTGTTGCTCATAGATCTTATCATAATTCTCAGCTCACCCTGCACACACTTTCTTGGTTGCCCTAGGCATAACCACGCTGACTTCTGCGTACTTTGTTGGCACTATCCCTAGGCCTATTTCTTAGGTCAAGTCGTGAGATTTCTTTTTTTCTTTTTTTTTTTCTTTTTTAAATCTAAGTCACTTAAAAAACTATAGGAGTAAAACTTTTCTTATTATGGAAAGATCAGACAGTGGAGATGAGCAAAAAGAATACTGACACAAAATCACTGCTAACATTTAAATCCTTGTTCTCTGTAAAGATAGTCCCCAGATTTCAGTGCACCTAAATCCTGTGGTGGGTTAATGTGATCACAGCCATATGTCCACTCATGGACATATGGAAGGTATCTTGGGAATCTCAGCAGAATAATTTGTATTCATTATCTTATTCTGTTTACCCTCTGCTCAATCCTAGCCACTTGCTCTTTTAAGTGAAATCACCCTCTAATAAGTTGTCTGAACAACATGAATCCTAATCTAGAAGGACATTAATGTCCTTCATATCAGTGTGGCTACAAGATTTCATCAATTATATGCCACAAGTATCTCTGGAATTGACTCAGCACTTCACTGGCATTGCCTCAGTTTACATTTTCACTAACTGTTGCCTGGATGATCTTGCTTCCAGCTCCCACACCAAATGGTCAATTTTTATACCCAGTCAAAACCACTTTTCCAAAATAAATATGATCCAGTTATCCCTTTGCTTAAAGCCCTTCCTTGGTTCTCCACTGCTTAGAGGATGAAGACCCAGATGGCAAAGACTTTGCCAATGTGGCAACTGCTTAGCTGTCTTTTCTTTGGTCCCACCACTTCTCTTTTCACGAAGTTTGGATTTGCACTTACAAGGTCTCCAAATTTTTGTGCCTTGTTTCCTTCCACTGGGGATGCTCTTTATCTTTTTCCATCCTTGGCTAACTTTCATGTGTCCTTCTGTAGTCACTGTCCCTCAGCTACCCTCTGCTTGGCCTATCACGTCTGACTGTCCTCTTGGGCACTGGTCTTAGAGACCAAACTGCTGGAGATTGGAAGAGACAGAGTGAGTGATCCATCCAGTAAGAGAAACAGGGAAAGTTATCCCAGCCACTGCTAGCAAAAGCAGGAGGCTCTGATACAGAGAAAATGCATGAGCCCTACACCTCTGGAACAAAGATGGTGAATGGCTACCAGCATTTCCTTTTCTCAGGTGACTTTAGACTGCTCATTGGACTTAATGACTTCTTTTAAAAAAAAAAAGTCATTGCTTTGTTTCAAAAAGGATTTAAAGTGTCACACAAAGATGAGCCACTATAATGGAACTAGATAAGTGAAATAAAAAAGATAGGTGAAAAAATTGTGCCAAAGGTACAATTCAAAAGTAATTTTTTTATTGTAAACAAATGGGATACATGTTGTTTCAAAAGTAATTTGAAGCCATAGAATGAATATTGCTACCTTTTTATATATTTGTCAGAGGGGACCCACATCTTTAGTTCTAAGCATTATCTCACTTAAAAGAGGGAATGTGATCATTACTATAGCCCTATGATTAAGGTAAAGCACATTCTTGAGACTGGTTTCCAGGAAGTATTTCTATTGCACTTGTTATCACAAAAATTTTGTTTCTTTTCCCCATTAGAGACTGCCTGAGATGTTAATATTAACTCAATTTTACATGCTTCAGTTATATAGAGCTGGGCCTTGTAGGAAGGGATGGAAAGATTTGTTCTGGGTCTCCAAAGCCTTCTGGGTGCTCTTGATTAGATGGGTTTCTCAGGCCCTACAATATCTTAGGTCTAGATTTTAATCATTCTTGGACTTATATTCTGTTCTGCTTTAAAATTCTCCTGGCTGTGTGTCCTCAACTCCTCAATTCACTTTCCTAGTGTATTGTTTCTATTTTGCCGGAGACATGGAAATCAGAGCCAAACTTGGAGTGGATTTCATTTTTTCAACAATCTGCTATGTGCCAGTGACTATGGTGTCTACTAAAGATGACAAGCATAAAGGGGTGTATGTGGGAAGAAAATGCCTCTGAGCAAGGATTTTGCCTGCATAGTCATATACATATATAGATATATCTCCTGTTTGCTCACTTCATTCCAGTCTTCTCATGGTATAGACAAAGATGGGAAAGCCAACCCCAAAGACAGTTCTGATCCACTTGTGGAATGTTTCCTCTAGGGCTTATGTGCATCCTTTGTGATTATAAAGGAAACCATAGGTCTCTGGGGCTCTAGTCTCAGCAAGTGATTAGGCTTGTTCTCAAGGCAGGTGATCAGTTCCCACTGGTGGCTGGTCCAGATGGTGGAGGAATCTTTCTTGAGTTTCCTGCTGATGTGCCTCCCTTGCTTGCTCAATCCAGGGACTTGTTGGAATATGTGGAGGTTTTCATCCTGCCTCTGATGTCTGTCTCTTTCCCACAAAGTAGATGGGTTCCTCAGGACTGGAGGATGGAGATGACAACTGTGGTTCTTATAAAAAATGTTCTTGTTGGGGGGTTCACTTCTCTCCAGGATGAGATGGTCTTTTCACCTTTTGTGGGAGCAGTGGATGGTCTGAATGGAGGTATTTCAATCCTGGCGTGACTTGTGTGGTTGCTGGATATTGGTGGGGGTGTTTTGGGGACTGGAGAGGAAGGCCACCTCCCTTCCATTTCAAAGTGCTTCCTGCATAGGCTGCTCTTTATTGATTCAAACACATAACACTGACACTTGTGGAAGACCCTCCCAGAAACTAGTATCTTGGAAGCTGCTCTACTGGGTTTTCATCCTGCTCTTGATTTTGGTTAATACCCTTTATTCTGACCTACATCAAACTGGTATCCTGTATAGAGAAGCCTTGCCTCATCTTGTGTTGTGTGTTCCAGGAGGGATGGATTATAGGTTGGAGGACAACGGTCTTGCTGAGAGGAACTCTCACTAGGAATTAGACAGTTGAACATCCAGGCCCTAGGTCTCTTTGGATACATTATCATGTCATTAAGGGGGCTCCTCTGCTTGTTTCTTATTTAATATTTTTAGTCTTTATTAATTGTCCAGAAACATGGAGTGAATACATTGCTGCTGGAAAATTGATCGTAATTATCACAGTCTTTTCAATATAAGTCAATTAACATTGTTTCTTCTCTACTTGTTCAAGTTGTACTTCCTTTTCATTTGCAAATGGATATAATACATGTGCAGGCCTCATTCGAGAGAAGGGAGGGGGAATATGAGAGGTGAACCATAAGACCTCTGTGAAGTAAAAATAAGCTTTCAGAAGTCCCAAAGTTCCCCTTTCTATCCAGGTTCTGGGTCTTAGTTACACAGGAGAGTCGTGGCTTGGGGGTGGGAGTATCTTTTTCTCCCCTCAGGATCCCTGAACACTGAATGAAAAAAAAAAAAAAAAAAAAATTGACCCGTTTTTGAGGCTTTTCGTATAGTAGGCTTTGCAGTTTGGAATTTGCTAGCAGATTTCCCCTCTGGTGACTTCACTTTTGCAGTGGCATGTCCAGGGTTTGCTGAGTGAGAAACATTACCTTCCCTGTGTTGGCTCTGGTCTGCAAGATGCCGTCTCCTGATTGCCCAAGATCATTTGGCTAGATCTCCACTTCTCCTGGCCCACCTTCTCCACTTCCCTGGGGGAAGAATTTAGGTTTGTCACTGGAGTTGGAGTCTATCTGGAATTTGGAGCCTGCTTGATTCTTTCTTATTTTCAACACTGGTCCCTGGGTGGCAGGGGCTTGCTTGGTCTCCATTATCTTTGTTAACCTTTCTTAAATCCCTTTCATTCTGACTTCTTTGGTCTACTTACCTCCCACCATGCATTCTCAACTTTACTCCTAGCACCAAAAATTGAGGGTAATCTTAGGCATTGTGGAGCTACAGTGAACAGTTTCATTATGAGAAGATAGAGGTCTCCACAATCCTGGACCACTGGATAAGAGCATTAACCCTTTTTGTTTCCAAGTTAAAAAAAAACTTAAATCAGGAAACCCCTCTAACGTTATCAGAAGCTTCTGGTATTTGTCAGATTACTTTTATTCTCTGAAATAGTCATGTTTGTGGTCCTCAGATCTGGCCGATCAGCATTAGTGAGAAGTGGTTTCCTTTCTCATGCAGCAAATTCCCTTTCTGTGCCTCAGTTTCTCTTCTTTAAACATAAGGAAAAGATCTTGTTTGGAATCTAGTTAGCCACCTTCACTCCACTGGTTCCAGCTTATATAAGCCATAGCTCTTGTTTCTGTTATGAGAGTCACTCACAGGGTGTTTACACAGGTGGGGGATTGCACTTCCAGGCCATGTAAGGGAGAAGAGCTTGGTGGTTAGGTGGAGTCATTTGTGAATCCTGTGCTTCCTCAATTTGATCCCCTCCCGAAGGCCAACAGCATCATAGTTCCCTGTGGATCCCTTTTGTTCTTTCATACGTTGAAGTGTACAGTTGTGTATTCTCCTCACTGCTTTTTTCTGAGCGAGAAAACAACCCATTCATCTCTGGGTTCCACGACTTTCCTCACCCTACTGGAGAGCTTATTTGATCTATCCAGATACTCCTTTATTTCTTTATGTCTAGGACCGGTATAACCTGGGAAGAATCCTCAAGCTAAAGGTTCTTGTCTCTTTGGCTTTCTTAAACACTTGATTGACATTGAGATGAACTCAACAAATCATCAGAGAGGTAACCTTCCACTCACTAAGCAGACAGCAGAAGCCCTTTGGAAGATAGCTGTGGTCCCTGTGGCCTGTGGCTAACCCTTTTTCAAGAGTATTGTATCTTTTTCTGGAGTTTTAGAATAAACTCCTAAGTATAAAGTCTTTACATAATACTTCTCCAAATATTCTTTTCTCCCCCACAAAGTAGAACTTTCCTATGGGCCTATTTATTTTTTTTAATATCATGGGATTTATTTCCTTGATTCTGATATACTAACACACAAGGGTGGGAGGGGAAGAATAAAAGTTCAGCAGATCAGACAAAGGGGAATGAAGGCAAGGGAGGAAGGGGGCAGGATATAGGAAAGAGAGTGGAATGAATCTGACTGAACTTTCCCAGGGGCCTATATTTAATGTCCTTTATTATATAGTTGTATTTAGGGATAAGAAGCTTCCTATCTTTTGGGAAGGGATCTATATAAGTTTTCTACCTCCAATTTTGTGTCAATTTACTTTTGTCAGAGGAGGTACAGATGGTTGACCAGGACAATTGTTATCTGTCTCAGGTGTACCCTTCTCAGGTAACTAGATTCATAAGGGAGCATTGATTTCATGTTCTCCCAACACTTTTTTTTCTAACATATTTAAAAAGAACAAAAAGGCAAAATTACTCATGAAAGATTTTCCCTTTAAATTTTTCAGTCTTTTCTGATATTTGACCATATGTAGATAAGATTTTTATGCAATTATAACCAGAATTTGGATAAAATAAAAAATTGAATATTGAATATTCTCCTTGTTGTTTTGTCTCCTAATGATTGGTATCTTTCACTTGTTTACCTTCCCTAGGTGGAGGTAACTTGTTTCTACTTAGTTCAAATATTCTAATGTTTATACACACACACACAAACACAACTTAGCTCCACATGATAATTTGAGGAGAAAACAGAAACATGGGTCAATTTATGGAGTTGAACTTTGATATCAGAGTGGGATCATGTGAAGCAATGAGAGGGCAAAGACAAGAGGGTCACTCACATGGCTCAGGGCTGGCTTCCAAGTCAAAGTTGAGTCCAGAGTAGAAAAAGAAGTGCAGCAGGCAGTAACCTGAAGAAATGCAGAGGGCCCTGGCAATGAGAGGTCTTGGACAGAGTTCATTAAGACAGGGAAACTACCTCTCATTCAGGTTATGAGGTTTGACCTTATCTCCATTTCCATAAAAGGAGATAGAGAAATAGGGACAAAAGGCTGACTGACCCACACAGAATTGGTGCACAGGATTAGCCAAAGCATCAGCCGTTGAGGCACTCTGAGTTTCTTAAACAAAAACAAACAAACAAACAAACAAACAAACAAAAAAAGATGGCCATCTGATTATTCTGGAAGAGAAAATGAATCTAGGAGAGAATCACAAAGATTAAAGGGCTACTAAACCACAGGGCCAGACAACACTAGAGGTAGTTCCTCATCACTCTTTTATAAAACTAATTTAAAAATACTAAAGAAGTAACTTCCTGGAAGCATCTATGATGGGACCTCTGCAGAAGGGCCACAACTAGGAACTGAAATTTTTTCCACGTTGCTTTGATTGTTAACAGAATCAAATCAATCTCCTCCCCTCCAAAGATGGATGCTAGGAAACATCTCTCAATAATCTCTATAACTCTACAAAGGAAAGGTAAGGCCTCGGATTGTTCCCAGTTGACTTTTAATTATGAGGTTGTTAACCTTTTGTAGGGACATCCACCATTCCAAAGGCCAGCTCTGTTCATCTAAATGACATGTTACAACTTTTCATTTTCAACACTACGTAGATCTTTCGGTACAAACACACTCTGATGTTAATCTGAGAGAATACATCATTACTAGAAGGAGATTGTCTTCACAAAGGGCCAAGAGGACCAGGAAGCTTTCAGGAGAAGGACATTGTACCTTATAATTAAAACACAGACTACCTGGAAATAGTTCTGTCTAGGGTTGGTAACATAGGGTCTAAACTTTTTATATCTTAAGATAATATTTAATGAGTGCTTATTGTCATCATTGTGCTAAGTTTATATTACTTGAAAAACCATAGTCTTATAGTAATTCCGCACAGTACTTTTCTTAGCCCCATTTTACAAATGGGAAAACAGGGCCGAGAAGGTTAAGTAATAATTCTAAATCCTGCAGATATCAAGTTGTAGGTGTAGCTTAAACACAGGTAGTTAGATTCCAAAATATGCTTTCCTAAATCATTACAGACTAAAATGCTCAGGAAATTAAGCCAAAACAAGGCAAATAGGACACAGAAGAAGAAGTACCATAGTATTATGTGAAGTTCAGAACCAGGACTATTTTGTCTGAAGGAAAATGATCATTCTGAGTAACCTTTCAGTTTGCTTTGGACTTTGGGATGAACAGTTGCATTTACCTGGGAATCAGGAAGATTCCCTACTGGAGTGCAGAAGTTCGGCAGCAGTCCTGCAAGAAAGATTCATGAAGGTGTGAAGTAAACTCACTGATGTTAGCAATCACAGTAAACACCAAGCTTCTGTACTACATATGGTGCTAAAAGTCTAAAGAATTTTAATGCTTCTTTTAATTTATGAGGTTATTGCTATTACATATAGGAAAATAAACTTAGATCTTAAATAACCTTCCCAAGGATGGTTGGCCAACAAATGACTGAAACTGTGTGACCCTGCTCATCTCAAACTAACTGCCACTCACCAGTGCACTTACCTTTATTTTGCTTCTAGCTGAAGCCAAAAACAGAACGAAACTAGAGTTCATCCACCTGGCTGTCAGTGGGAAGTGCTGAGTGGTAGATGAGCAGCATACTTCCTTCAGAAGACCTGTTCTTTTAGAAAGCTCAGGCCCAGTGTGTTATTTCTACAGGCTATGTTGATGCAAGTGAAATTCAAACAATTTCACTTGATGAGAATAGTTTGTTCTCAAACCGATGAAAGTATGTTATCTGATATTGGAATAATTAATGTTCAGTCACTTAAATTAAGAAAAGAAGAAAACTCAAAGCATTGAAAGAAATTGAATTTATATTTGCAGAATAGATTCCTGCAGTGTATTTATCTTTACTGAGCTCAATGTCATTATAACCAAATTATCAGAGAATGCTCATCTTTTATATAAATGGAATTTCTTACCTCATTATAAGATATAAAAGTTACAGCCAAAAGGGAAAGTGCATAAACTCTACTTTTGGTGTCCTTTAAAAACTCATCATAGTACCTGCTGGTGCCTACTCAGTGTGCCTTGGAGTTTGAAAGGTATTCATAACCAAGTGCTTTCTTTTGAATATTGTTTTTACCATGGTGGTTCTTTTAGAGGAGGTTAAGTTTCTTAATTGCATGATAGCAGAATAATAATATCTGGCTACTAAATGTGATGACTGTCTCCCTCAAAGTGTTTCCTAGGACTGTGTGTTTGGATAGTACTTATTTCCACTTGTCACTTAGTGAACCTTTCTGTGAGTATTGCAATTACTTCGATGGGCTAGATCTCAAATTCTTGATTTATTGCAAAAAAATTGAAACAAAACTAGGAAAAATTGTTTCTGCAAGTTAAAATCACTTTATATTTCTAGAGCTCCTAATAGTTTATAAAGCACTTGGACCAAATCATTCATTTTGAGACAAAGATTATAGGGAAGCTAAGTGATACTTTCAAGGAAATGTAGCTAACATGTCAAACTCAGAATTCAAAACCACGATTTCTAAACAATAAGGCTTTTACTTAATATCATTCCCATAAACTGCTTTGGATAACAATAACTTCTATATCATTTAAAGTTATTATTGGTGGAAATAATAGCAAAAACAAAACATAAATGAACTATGGATATGTGCAACAACATGGATGGATCAGACATAATGCTGAGTCAAAGAAGTCAGACATACATAAACATAGGATATGATTGTATCTAAATAAAACTTGACATCTAGGCAACCAAGAACTTTCACTTCTGGCCACAGTGGAATAATGGGATCAGATTTATTTTCTTCCCTGAAACAACTAAAATCCAGACAAAATATAACAATAGTTTTCAAGACAATGGCCATCATCAGCAAAGGACAATGACCTTTAAGAGCTGGCAAAGAAAGTAAGTGAAGTACATTGGAAAGGGGATATAGGGGAATCTTGTGATATCCCTAGGAAAAGGAGACAGAAGTCAAGGCTAGAATTTTCAAGATTGATTATGGGGAGGAAAGAGAAAGAAATCCAGAAATTCATAGAGGGCCTCTTCTGGTCTGAGTATTTATTAGTTTCTGCATGTAAGGAGAAGAACCATCCAAAAACATTGGTGGAGATAATGGTTGGAGCTCACTTTGTGGTCAAAATGGTTTATTTCCCATGATGCAGAGTTAAACTCATCATCCAGATAACTTTGGGTAGAGTACTAACTAAACAATGGAGAAAAATTAGTCCTAATTCTAGTGCCACCAAATAAAGCTTAAAAGCAAGACCCAAGATATCCAACTATATGCAAGTAACTTAGCTATGTCCCAGAACAAAGCTCAAAAATATTTATAGAAATCGAAAAAAATGTTCAGCATTCATAAAGGTAAAATTTATAATATCTGGCATCTGATAAAAAATTAACAGGTATGTAACAAAGATGGAAACTATAACATATAAAGGGAAGAAAAATCAACCAATTGAGAAATGACACAGATGATAGAATTAGCAGACGTAAGAAATGAAAACAGTTATTATAACCATATACCATATGCTCAAGAAAACAGAGGTAAGATTGAACATGTTAAATAGAGGCATGGCAGTTACAGAAGACCGTAAAGTAGATAAAACTGATCTACAGTGAAGGAGGTAAGGAATACTAATGGTGGGGCACAGGAGAATGTCTTTTGAAAGGCTGAAGATACATTTTTTGAGTGGTTTTATGTAGGTGTGCACATATGGAAAAATCCACTGAATTGTGCACTTAAGATTTGTGCACTTTAAGTTAAATCTCAAAAAAATTCTCTATTTTTTCATTCTGTTTACAAAGCAGGTCAGTCAATATGAATAAGCAGGTATGGATCAAAGTAGATGCATATCCTCTCAAGAATCTATAATGGAAGTCCAATTGGAGACAGAGATTAGATATCATGAAGTAATTAGAAATTAACTGCTTCACAGAAATTTATCTACCATTTGAGTTACTTTAGTGCTGGCTACTAATGAGGACAGGAGTCATATGTTCTTTGGTTGCCATTATGTCTTAACAATTTTGTTCCATGAAGGTATAACGAGACTTGAAGGAAGCAAATCAGTGTGATTTATTCTATGCATTTAGGAAGAGCTAATTGAGGGAGGGTCCATCTTATAGAAATAAAGATTAATCATATCTGTTTGCCCAGGTAGTCTGTACATGTGGTACACAACAAAAAGGATCAGGAAGCAAGTTTTCAAACTATCAACCATTCAGTTACTTCCAAAGAATACCTGCCATATGTGGGGACACAGAGACAACATTGGGTCTGGCTATACTTCATCTCTTCTGGGTGTAAAAGCTATCAATAAATGTAGGTTTCTTTTGTTTCTCTCTATATTGTCTCCTCCAAATGCAGGCTACAGAGTAAAGAAGGTTCTGAGGGTATCTCTCTGGGTTGTCATATATTTTTGAACGTATCACACAGTGCCCATGAGTTTTTCTTCTTCTCTGTTCTGGTTGTCTGATATTAATATTATGAAAGTTGTTGTGGTGGATTGATTACATTGATGACATCATTTAATGGCCTTGCTGCCCTTTGCCTTATAACACTGTAGGCTGCTCCAGTTCTGACTCTGTCAAGAGGCTTGACTTGTGACTCCCTCCTGGGGCTTGGCATATGTCTTTCTTTGGTCAATTTGGACTTGAAAGGCACTTCAAAGTTTTTGTTTTTTCTCTTGCTCCTCTGACTTTGCCACGAGAATGTGGCCAGTTTAGTCTCCTGGAGGATTATAGGCCTTGTGGAGCAAAGCCATTTCATCCCTGCTGAGGCTACTCTGGGGATTCACTCAAGACCCCAGAATGCACATTGCTTGGGTGAACCCAGATGAGATCAGTCAGGTCTGGCTCAGACTATCAGAACTATTCAGTCAACTCACAGACTACTGACGAAATAAGTGCTTATTGTCTCAAACCATTGGACTTTGTGGATGATTGTTACAAAGCATTATTGTAGCAATAGAAAACGGATACATGGCCTGTGCCATAAGGGTTACATTTGTTCTTCTCATTCCACACATTGTGGGTCTGGCTTGTGACTCAGGCTACTTACTATTTCTGAGTTCCTCTAATAAATCCAAGGAGAAAAAGTGCACTTCAGTACCCTGGCCCTGCGCCCCAAGTACCCATGCCTTGTGTTTTCATTGTGTGTTACTTGGAGGTCTGACTTTTCCCCCCAATATTATGAACTGTCTCTTTTAAGGTATAGCGAATCCTGTAACATCAGTCTTACATTCCTATTACTCAGATTGTTCAAATCTTTTCCTACTTGGTCAACTTGTATTAGTGTTTCCCAGGGTTGCTGTATCAAAGAACCAGGAAGAAAGTGGCTCAAAATAGCAGAAGCTTATCTTACAGCTTTGGAGGCTACAAGTCTGAAGTTGAGGTATCAGGGTTGAGGTTTCCCAAAGGCTTCCAGGCCTTTGTTAGCTTCTGTTGCTACTAGCAACCCATGGTGCTCCTTGGTTTATAGTTGCATAATGCCAATCTCTGTTATCATCATCATATGGTGCTTTCTCCTATCTTCTTAATTTTTATATTTTCTGGAAAATTTTTTGATGTAAAATTATTTCTAGTGTTTATCAAGCACTTTAAACAATCTATACTCAGTCTTTAGTTACATTTCCCTGTTGGGTCATGCTATCAGTACATTTTTTTTTTTTTTTTTTTCCTGTAGTTAAGATTAAACCCAGAGGCATTCTACCACTGAACTATAGCCCAACCCTTTGTATTTTTAATTTTGACCGAGGATCTTGCTAAAATGCTGAGGCTGGTCTCAAACTTGCCATCCTCCTGCCTCAGACTCCCAAAGAGCTGGAATTATAAGCATGCCCTACCACACCTCGCTACCCATATCTTTTTTTTTTGCCTCTGCGTAGTCTTTTATTTTCAGTCTCACTGTAACTTCACTATTTTATAGCTATTTTCAAGGACTATTTCCTTTGGTTTTATTCTGTTGTTCCTTTCCTAGTTCCTAGCTTGTTGAAATGCATGTTTCTTTGAATTTTAATCATTCCTTTAAACAATTAGTTTAAGGCTATAAATTTACCTCTAACTACTTCTTTAGTCCAAATACACCTATCTTGATATGTGATTCTATCTCAGAATTTAATTTTTTTTTTTTTTTTTTGGTACCAGGAATTGAACCTAGGGGTGCTTGACCACTGAGCCACATTGTCAGCCTTTTTTATTTTTTTCTTTTGAGACAGGACCTTACTAAGTTACTTAGGGCCTTGCTAAGTTGCTGAGGCTAGTTTTGAACTTTCGATCCTCCTGCCTTAGCCTCCAGTGCCATTGAGATTATAGGCATGCACCATGACCAGTTCATAATTTAATTTTAAATGTTTGTGAATCACAGTCTTATTATGTATGCTCTTTAAATTTCCAAGAGATAGTTATTTTGAAAAAAAAAAAAAAAAACTAAAATTGTGTTGTGGCAGATAATGCAGTAACATTTATTGAGCATTTCTTTGTGAACTAATACATAGAAAATTTTTATGTATTCTGGAATTTTTAGGTGTAGAGTTCTATGCACCACTCATAACACACTTATTCATCATATGTTAAAAATGTTCTATATGATATATTGGTTCTACATATATCAGTTTCTACAGTGGACACATTAAAATCTAATTTCTCATTTTTTCTTATAATTTTGTCATTTATTGTGTTATATATATAGCAATATACTGTTAGGCATATTATTGTGTGATTTTACATCTTCATGGTGATGTTTTTATTATGTCTTGCTTGATATAGATTAATATTTTCCTTTTAAAATTATATTTTATCTAATATTGTTTTCATTTCATTTGTTCTTAAAAAATAAAATTCAAGTATCTTTTTTTTTACAACCAGGAAGATTATCTTTTATATTACCAATACATTTACTTTTTATTATCTTCTTAGAGTTTTCCATCAATCTTTTCATTTGTTATTTTTTTTTCCTGCTTTTTTGCCTTGTTTGGGTGCATAATGTATTTACGTTTTGGTTTCCTTGTGGATGGGTTGGATGCTATGGATTTTAATATATATGTAAAGCACAAAATATATTTATATCTGTTAAATACATAGTTGTATTACATATGAGATGTGTGTGCATGGTATATTTTTATGAAACAGCACATGTGCTTAACTATAAATTTTTGTATACTTCAGATACCTTGTTATTGTCTTGAGTTCTATTGTCTTTTTTTATAGTCAAGTTAACTAACTTCAACAAATTTAATTTCTCTGCATACCAGATGCCTTTTATCTTTCTTCCCTCTGAATTCTCTTCTCTTTTTGTTTAAATACTACTTTTAGTAGTTTTAAAGCAAGAGACTATGTAGAAACCCCATTAGTTTTTCTATATAAAAAATAACTGTAATATGTGTAATTTGAGCAGCATAATAAAATTCTTGGAAACAGTTCTTTGAGTAAATTGAAGATATTACTCTATTGTCTTTTGCTGTCTATTGTTACTGATTCAAAATCTGCTTTCAGTCCATTTGTCATTACTTTGTGGATTATTTTGTTGCTCACAGGGCTTAAGACTTTCCTAATTTATCCTTCATGCTTCACATTTCTCTAGATGTGCTAATGGGGATCTATCTGTTCAGCTCTGACTTTTAATCCCCTGATTTTACTTCTTATCACTCCCTCTATTTTGTTCTACATGGGCTCTCATTCCTCCTATGTAAGTATGTGTTGGATCCATTCATATTTTGATATTTTTATTTTCCTGTGCCACATTTAAATTGATTTTCTTAATGTACTGTCTTCAAACTTTTATTCCCTCTTTCATTAACTTTGACATGTATTTCCTCTGAATTTTTAAATATTAGTAAATATTTCATATAGCATTTTTGATTATTTTTCATCTGTTTGTTTCTTTCTGCCAGTTTTTGTTTCATGTTTTGTCCATCACAGATTTATTTCCTCTTTTATCTTTAAAAATGTAAAATAATATTTCAAAATGGCTTTATTGTGGAGCTAGGGGAGGAGTTAATAGGTTATTGCTGATACTTTAGGTTCTCTCTCTTACCATTAATTTTCTTCATGTGCTTTGGAATTGTATTTGAGGGCTTACCTGGAATTAGAGTTTTTCCTTCCTCTGTACTAGCCCCACCCTGAATAGGGATGTTCATGTTTTCCCCTGTTGGGTAGCTTGAAGTCTGAAGCTCACGTTTAGGCCTTAAAATTATGACTTTGAGATCATATTCTATTGAGACAACAGAGGATGTTATATATCCACCCAGTCAATTCTATGGGTTCTAAAGACCCACCAACATATTCAATGATGTGCTGAAAAGCCTCATGGGATTCAGTATATAGTTCTACTCATGCCTACTGACAGACGTGATAGGATCAGGAAGGAACGAAGGCAAAGAAAACATCTGTAGAAATCCATGCACAAACTTCCTTATACCTTCTTTCTCCCATAAGGAGACACATCTTGCATGCTTTTTTCTCCAGCAGTAAAAAATACAGACTGATGTGTTTAATGTTTCTACCCCGGGGACGCCTACCAGCAACTCTGTACCTACGTGAGGTCCCTAGGGCTGCCCTGGCAAGATATCACAACCTGTGGCATAAAACAACAGAAATCTATTCTTTCACAGTTCTGGAGACCAGAAGTGTGAAATTAAAGTGTTGACAGTGTTGGTTCTTTGTGGAGAATCTGAGGGAGGAGCAATTCTGTGCCCTTTTCCTGGCTTCTGGTGGCCTCCAGCAATCCTGGGTCTCCATCTTCACATGACCTTCTTCTCATTGTCATTTTGTTTTGACTCTCTTGTCTTTCTCTTATAATAACAACTGCCTTCAGATTGAAGGCCCTCTTACCTTTAGGTTGATTTCATTTCAAGATACTTAATTACATCTGCCCAGATCTTTTTGCCAAATAAATCACATTTACAAGTTCTGGGGAGTTAGGATATGGACATCAATTTTGGGGTGTCGCTCTTCAACTCACTATAGTGTCAAAGGTGTTTATTGGGGTCTGATCACATAGGTACCCTCTGCTTTAGCATGTACCAAAAATCCAGACTCCCAGAAGAAAAGCAGGCATTTACTACAGATTATACTGTTTATGTAAATGTCTAGGCACAGCAAGCCTTCTGTATTAGGGACTGTCTAAATGTTAAATCCTAGATGCCAGTTAAGGACCAGCCTTGTAAGCAGGCCCTAAAAATGACAACCCCAAGCCTCTCCTCGGCTCTTTTGTGTACATTCTACTATTTTCACCCATATCTAAAATATTTTTATAGCAAAATTATACAGTATCGACTTTGTCATGACTCTGGGGTCCTGGATTTAGCCAGTTAAAACAAATCCCATTAACCATAAAGATTTGTCTTAGAAAGCCTGGTGGCTTCCCCAAGTGATGTGTCCTTCATCAACTTGTAGCTTTTGGTAGGAGCCACAGGTATGGATACAGTTAGTCTCTGTAGCAGTGAGTATAGAGCCAGCCAGTGGCTCATTTTCAAATGGTCCCAAAGAGAGTAAGCTCTTTTCCAGGGCAGCTCTCGCCCATTTAGGCCATCCAGCATGCCCGATGTTCCCCCCAATGTCCTCACGGTGTGACCCCACTGAGGGGCTTGCTAACCCTCCAACAGTCCCAAAATCTGATTCTCATTCCTTGAGTGGAGAGATCTCTAATTTTGGTTCAGCAGCATTAGTGCTAAGACTGAAAAAGCCCAGAGCAGAGAGTAGCTGGCTTTACTGTAGAGTCAGGTCTAGGCAATTAAGATCTTGAATTCAGAATTCCAAAAATGCCAGTGGCATTTCTTCAGCAGTAGCAAATGCAAGACACTGCAAAGTCAGACATATACATTCAGAGTTCATAAGACTTTCCTGAAGCCTTTTTACCTGATCCGAGAGTCCAAATTGACCCACTCTAAAATATGCACATTAGGCTGGAAAATCATGAGCCTTTAAGGATCAGGCATTTGATTTCAAGAAAAGCTCAAAGCTACTTTTCCAAACTACAAAAGTATATTTCCATCTGGAAAATGCCTCTATTTTTATGTTTTCTCCATTTTTTACAGAGGCTCCAATAGGCAAAAGCCATAGCAAAATCATTAGTTATGGAGATTTGTTCTGTCCAATACTCAGTGTTAAATTTCAACTCACCCACCCATGTCTGGGAAAAAAACAAAAGGAGCCATGTACCACTTTTCTTTGTGGCTGCTCTCTCTGTAGCATATATGAAATTACATAATAATTTTAAATAATTTTAAAATAATACATAGATGGAATAGCCACAAAATGCAAAGCCATTAAAAAAATCCTTTTTTGTTCTTAACAAATTTTGTTCTAAGCCTTAGCAGTGAATTCAGCCTTTACAGAGTTAAAAATTATAGCTACAAAGAGATCCCAACTGGGTTGCAAAGGTTTAGGGGTGCTGCCATTATAGTCTGTTGGAGAAAGGGCTTGAGTACTTCTTTTCTTTCACTTGGGCGAGAGAGCAAATAATTAGCTAATGTTTATTGTCTGAGTCATTCAAAGTCCACCTTTGAGAATAGTGGGCTCTTTTCCTTTACACTTGAAAAGCACAAAAAAGCAAAAACATTATGTAGGCTTCTCTTTTCTTTTCATTTTAGCTAACATAGCCAAAAATAGCCAGAGAATGAACCAAGTCCCTGGGATTGAATCTATCTTTTTCAAATTCCATAGGTAAATTTTACCCTTCTTAAAACAGATAAAAGCTCAGCTACTATTTTTTTTTTCCTTTTTCTGGTGCTAGGGATTAAACTCAGGGCTTCCTTGCATGCCAGGCAAACACTTTGCCACTGAGCTATGCCTGCAGTCCCTTCCAGCAGCTGTTTTGAATAATAGGTAACTCCATAATTGTCCAGGGACCAGAGTTCCATCATTCTCTGTCCCCCCCCCCCGCCCTTTTTCCCCCCAGAATAATACTGTAGCCATATTTCAGTGTGTGAGGGTTGTTTTAGCTCTCACAGTTTTAGGGATGCTCTACATCTTGGTCACTGGAAAGTTCTATAGCAGTACTCTTAGAATTAAGCATGTAGCTAGACTCTTGGCTAAAATTTATTATGGTGAAAGGATATATGAGAATCACTAGGGCAAAAAGCCAGTTGGATTCTGGAGAAATCCACACCCATACTTCTTTAGATGCTTTCCTTCCCATGAGGAGACACATGGAATGAATGTGTGTGTTTTGACAGTGAACACTGTAGAACTATGTGTGACATTTCTGCCCAAAGGGAGCCTCTCGAGTGTTAGAGCTCAAGACTTTTTGGGGGGCCTTATCACATAAGCACCTTCTGTTTAACTCATGCCATAGCTCTAGACCCCTAAAAGGAAAGCAAATGTTAACCACAGATCACTTTGTACACACAATCTAGGTATGGAAAGCCTCCCTTAACAGCTAAGGCATGACTGAGTACCAGATTCCCAGATGCCAGTCAAGGGTCAACTTTGTTGAGCAGAACTTTCTAAGTCTGCAGTCTCAAACCTGCTTTGGTAACTTTCTTCATACAGTCACTGAGCCAGGATGTGGGTTGGCTCAGATCATGACTTGAGAGGCTACATTTGCTTCAACTTCCCCTACACATCTCATTTATTCAGCTGTTATGTAGAATGCAGCCCAACTCAGTTCGGCATGGCTCTGCTAAACATTGTTAGTTTCTTTTCATGGCAAAGTAGTCCCAACTTAGCTGTTGGTTTTGAGAGAGACCAGCCTCAGCCCCTTATGGTATATGGTGGAGTGGAAGTTTTATTCTAACTCCAGTCAGCTTCTGACAGACTTCAGACTCAGAACCCAGAGAGTTTGTAGCTTCAGCTCCACTTACTGCCTTTGTTCTGGTTTATGTTCTCCTCTAACAGATATGACTATGTGTTTTAGACTCTTTTTAAGAATGTCATCCACCATTGCTATTTGTTTGGAGAAAACCATGGTATGGAGGGAGACTCAGACTTTGAACTTATGATGGCATCGTAGCCTCAAGGTGCCCTTTAACTTTTTTCTGCACCATGGCTGCTTTCTCTACTCAGATTCAGGACTGAACCCATGGGACTTGGCTGGCCTGGAGAATAACTCCAGTAATAAGTATTATGCTGTGTTCAGAACTGCCCTTCACCTGTTTCTGGCCTATTGTCCTTGTGTCTCTTTTTTTAGGAAGAATTATTCCTCTTGAGCTTCATTAGTGGGCTTGCCTAACAGTGTCCCTTTGGGAAGGGGAACCCAAGTAGTGTTCAAGCCAAGACTCTTCTACTACTTTCGGGGTTTGGAACAACTTATTACTCAAAATGAAACAATAAGAGTTTGGAAAGCCTATCATTTCCTGAAAGTCATTATATTCACTGTAGGGAGAGAGAAAAATAGCTAACTCATAAGGCAACAGTTAATTTTCTCTTATAATAATCTAAATGGTTCTCATTATATTTATTGGCAACGAATATTTTGGTTTCTCTGCATCTCTTCCCGAATTTCTTTTTTAAGACTTTTATCTCTTCTACGTGTGAGCTGTCTTGGCTTCACAGTAAATTTACATGTGTGTACTTTAGTTACAAAAGTCAAGGAAGATTCTGGATGCTGTTGTATTTTTTTTTTTTACCAAGTCCTTTCCGTCACCACTCTGACTTACTAAAGGATTGGTGGCAGAACCTCAGCTCAACCACTGAATGGCCCTTTTCTGGAATGCTTGACTCCTGAGTGGAGATGAGGACGAGCAAGGCGATTGCTCATTCCCTCATTGGTGCTGGGCCAGCAGCCATGCAGTTCTTAGGTAGTGGCCTTCTATACTGGTTTGTGTTATTTCTAGACCTAGTGTGGAGACCTGAACATAGTTCTTTAGGTTAGATGTGACTGGCATATGCTTAGTGATTTCTATTGATTACTTCATGATCTCTACATTCTTTAATGTAAGGTAATATTTACCTTTCACCTGTAGCCTTTTATACAAACTACATTCAAATGTCATGAATCCAAACCTCTCACTTTTGTTTTTCTTTCTTTCTTTTTTTTTTTTTTTTGGTTAGGAAAAGCTGCTAAGCAAGGTGTGCTGGAACAGCTGATTTTTAAATCCCAATTTCTGGCTTAGAGTATTTGAAAATTATTATACGTACATAAATAGATAGATTTAACCTTCAGAAACATGTTTCATACTGACAAGATGATTTTGAACTTTGGTTCTATCAGCTTTGTGTCATCTGAAATTTTGCCAAGTTTGCCAGTTTTAGGTGTCAAATTGATATGAAGTTGCTAGCATACTGCAAAATGACACAATTGAATGGACTTTTAAATCTGGCCTACCTCAAATATTTTCTTTAAAATGTAGATACACCATTGGCCATCTTTGGTCTTATATTCTACCTGTTTATTTTAAAATATTTTAAAGCTTTGATTTCTTAAAAGAGTTTGTTTCTGCCAGTTTTCTTCTTTATACTTCTTCATAGCTATATTTACTACTACCTACATGAGCACACTTCTGACTTTTTGGATGCGCAAATACTATAAATTTCAAAACTATGACTATACATTCTCAATGGCATTGGTTTGTGAAGGATAGGATCATAAAACACTGTTATTTAATCCTTCAAAAGTAAGTGCCATTTATTTTCACTCTAGACCTCTGCTGGGAGTTGGCTTCCAGAATTAGGTTTACCAAAAGCACAAGATGGTAATAGAAATTATCTCTCCTTCTTTTCTTCAGGGAGTATGTTTTTTTTTCTCTGCATCTCTTATTTAGCTAAATCACAGATCTGTGCATTTAAAAATTTCTCAAATCAAATGCTATGTGGATATATTTTCATATGAGTGGGCCCCTGTGGAGTAGCAGTGCCTGAGGAGGCTTCAGAATTATGGATGCTATGCAGGGTGGGGAGTGGGTACTGGGGAGTGGGTACTGGGCAGGTAGAGCTTTTGGACACCAAGATGTTCTGCCTCCCCCCAAATTCTAGAGAACCATGCATGGCACCGAAGCTGATGGCTCTGGACCTCATAGGGTGAATTTGCTAATGGAATGTCAGTTATCTGAAGATTTTCCACACCACAAAATGTTCTGGATTTTTGGTTAGGCTCTGAGAGTAGGAGAAATCTCAGCACTGACAAAGAACTTACCTTTAGTCTGGCAGGATGTATACCTGGGTCTGAATAAAGAGGTTATAAAAGCAATAAAGTGATGTTAACATACACCTGTATGTATGTTTGTGAGTGACAATACATACTCAATAAAGTTGGCATAAATATCTCTTAGACTGTTGATTTATAAAAAGAGAACCTACAAGTAAACTTTATTGCAGGAAATTAGGGGCTGAGGGAAAGTCAACATGTATTGCTTGCCTACTATTTACTACGCCTGATGTATTGCATTTCATTTATTTCCTTTGCAGAGGCATGAAAAGATAGGTGTTATTGCCACATTGCAGTTGAGGAAGCAGAGTGTATCAGAGTTCTTCAGAGAAACAGAAGTGAAATACACACACACACACACACACACACACACACACACACACACAATAAGTCCTTTTCTTGAAGCACATGGACTTCAAGTTCAGATAACAGGATCTGTGATAGGATTTCCTCCCACTCCATGCCACGTGCCCTACACACACACCTGCTCAAAAACCCAGAGGTGTGATGTGTTGATGCATTAACTACATGGGTTTTTAATGTAAGCAGGGGAAGGCAGAGCATGTGTTTTTTTTTTGTTTGAATGTACTTTTTGATGACAAAAGGAAATGAGGGCTTTTGAACAAGGCAGACTGTATATAATTAAGTGGGAAGTGGGAAAGCCTGCTTCTGAGAGCAGGTTTTGTTTTAAATAGGCTTGGCCTTATTTGGGGGCTCCAATTTCTTCTCTTTGCCTATCATCTCGAGCTTCATCTAGACTCACCTTCTCAATTGCAAAGAATTAACCTTGCTACCACACAACACACTCACTTGAATTGCTTTCCCCATAGCGACAGATTTTAACATAGCACTGCACACTGACATGACTGCTGCAGCTTCTGTGGCTGGCCCTCATCCTTCACACAGAGAGGAGTTTCTTTACCTGCCTTTGCACTCCTGGGCCTCTGGGTTGCTACTCTGGAAAGAAGAGAAATTTGTATCTTCCTGGTCTGGAGGCTCTGGAAAATCAAATAGGAGGAAACAAGGAATCAGGAATTAGAGTGGAATCCTGTTATAACATAGCTCACCATGGTATATGTTTAAACAGATCTCAGGTTAACTGCTTCCTAGAAACACACCCATGAGCAAAATGGCCAATACACTACTTTATGTTACATTAAAATCATAAAAGAAATCCTTTGATTTATTTTTATTAAGGACTGTAAAAATTATTTAAGATCATGATCAGTGAATAAAAATCAGGAAAAAAAAAACCCATGAAAATTTCTCATACACTCCTCACACAGAGGGAACCTTGGCACATATTTTAAAGTATAGATTTTAAGACTTTTCCCATTTATAATTGTAAACATTCACAAACTTCACAGAAATGGAATCATTGTATGCATAGAGTTCTGAAACTATTGTTTTGGTCATTGTTGATAAATGTCTACCTTAAAATGCATAAAATGTCATTTTTTGAAAAAGTGGCCCAGTATTGCCCAGTATACTATTGGGCACAGTTGCATAAATGTACTCTATTTTTTGAAACAGTACCCAATTGTTGGAGCATTTTAATTTTCTATGAATTTTTCTTTAATGTAAACAATCTTGTAACATGGTAAACATCATGTTAAAATATTCACCAAATACTTATCCATGTGTTCTATCTGGAGGAATTCATAGAATTCCTTATGTTTCAAAAATACCTGCTAGTTCTTGAAAAAATCAATTATTTATTGCTGCATAACAAACTATCCAAAGATTTAATGGACTAAAAATGACAGAAATTTTACTCATAGATGTGCAATTTGATTAGGGTTCAAATTGCCTCAGACTTGTCTCTATGTGGTGTCAGTTAAGTTCACCTGGGAATGACAGGTTTACTTTTAAAATTGCTTAATTACCCAGTTGGCTCTGATTTCAGCTGGGAACTCAGTGCCTTGTACCAGGGTCTTCAGTTCCTCTTCACATGAGCTTCTACATGGACCGCTTTGACTATTTGAGTAAGGTGGTTGAGTTCCCAAGTATGAGTGTCCTAAGAGAATAAGGCAGAAATAACATGACATTTTTATGACCTACTCTTGAAAATCAGAAAGGGTATCTCTCATTATACTCTTTTGGTTGAGGCTATCACAATGACCCATCCATGTTCAAAAGGAGGCATAGGCTTGACCTCTTGATGGGGAAAGTGGAAATGATTTAGAAGACTACATGGGATGGAAATATTGCTGCCACTATTGAAAAATACAGTCTGAAGTAAAGTGGAGTAAAAATAGAATGAAACAGGATTTAGAACTTAGAATTTTGAAATAGATCATGTACTTCTTTATTGATAGCCAATTTCTTCAGTTTTTATCATTCATACAGGAAAGGTAAAATTTGGGATATTTACACAGTGGTCGGTAAAATGATTGTGTTCTAAAACTGAAGATGGTTTTAAGGATTAAAGAGAATAAGAGGAGCAAGTTAAATCAAAATGCATTTGGGAAAGAAGGCCATCAAATGCCAATGAGACCAATTGCAGACGCCATTTCCAAAGACACAGGTACACCATTAACCTCGGGTTGTAGAATAAAGGTTTTATTAGTTGGTCAATGTGTGATATGTGAATGAATCAGAGGCCAGGAAGGTGAGGACATTCAAAGTAAAGGGAATGTTGAGGTTTATAGGTTTCAAAATGGTGAAACATAAAATGTTCCTTGCTCATGCCATTCAAGATACAAACAACCTCACATTATTATTCTACTTAAGTTTCAGGGAGGGATGCTAAAATGATCAGGAAATTATTTAAACAAAGATGTCCTTCAAAAGCTCCTGGGAAAGAGGTAGTGTTAGAGAAATCATGGAGAAAGTACAATGACTAATTCCTTCATGGAGGTGGCCATTTAGGAAATACAATCACATTCCAATTTTTTTTTTTTTTTCTGTAATGTCACAATGTAACTACTGGTATTCCATCTTCTCATGGGAATACCTCCTTATAAGCCAATTTCATCAAAATCGTATGACTGGAAGTTGGTCACTGTAAATGACTTTGCTATTAGGACAGTACCTCTGGCATTTTTCTTTTTTCCCCTCCCCACTGAAACACCCCAGAAAGCAGTGATAGATTCAAAGTGCTCATCAGAGTTCAGGACCATTTCTTCTTCTCTTAGTTTGAATTATATTTGAAAATCAAGGAAAGAGTTCTCAGAGTGACAAGAGTAGATTGTAATAAAACTCAAAGAGTGATCAGAAATGCTTTTTCCAAATGCAAACATATATTTTAAAAAAAAAAAGCAAAAAAAAAAAAAAAAACAAACCCAAAAGGTTATGCATTATTCTCTTGTGCCAATACACTCATATTGTGGCAAGAAAATTTTGGGAGTTTAGTTCAACACTGACAATTTAACTTTAATTAACTTCCCACATGCAAATATATAATGACATTTGCAAAAACAAAAGACCCCTTTGGAAATTAGATTTGAAGAGATTAATAAGCCTAAGAATCTAAATTTGAATTGCTCCATGGACAGCATGTGGAGTAGTAATTATCGCCATTATTTGCTAGGCAATGTTCAAATTAGATTTAGATTTAGTCTTACTATTTCTCTATCAGAGACAATTTGCACACTCCCCCTTTCAAAGACATTTTTGGTTAATACGACTATATGTAAGTGTGTGTGTATGTGTATGCATAAAATTGGCCAGAGATGCCACTAAATATCCTACAACACATAGGCAGCTCCGCACAACAAATATCCAGTCCAAAATGCCAAATGTGCTGAGTTGAAGAAACTTGGTTTTCGTTTAGTCATAGGGAATTCACGAGTCTAAGTGTTATGAAAGACCTTGTCTCATCTACTGCTGCCAAAGTACCGAAATCAGACTCCTTTATAATCTGGTTTGTTCATTTTCTTTTTAAATGTTTCTCTTTTCACACTTGAATAGGATCCTTTAACTTGGGGATCAGAGACACAAAAGAATTAATTGACCATAACTAGACTTACTAAAAGGGTGAACTATAAACAGATTTTCTGAATAATTTGCTGAGGCCTATCTATAGGCATGACTGTTGAACTACTGTTTTCCCTTATTAGAATCTGGTAACATCTTTGGATCATAGGGACCATTCCTTCATTAGGTCCTTAATAATCAGTTTTATATAGAGGAAAATGTCTCTATTAGTGTACAGAGGCTCATTAGGTTCCCTATACATTTATTATTTAATTTTTAAATGTGAAGTTTCTCTGCTTTACCTATTGCTGTTTTATTGATTGCTTTTTTCTTGTTCCTTCTTCTTCATCTCTCTGTGATTTCACATTCCTACATTGCCATATATCTGTACAAGCTACACTTTTCAGAGGGCCTAATGCTTAAGCCCTCCAATTGCTAGGGAAGAGCTTCCTGATCTTTGTGCTTCATTTTGAGCTGCTTTCAGTGTCTTTTCTTTTAAGGCTGCACTTTTTGTTGACGGTTTACTTAAAATTCTCAGTTGAGTATGAACAAAAACACTTGCTTGGCTACATGGATCTTGGGTTAATGATCTCAATAATATTTTTGCCTTTTAATTGATTTGCTTATTATAATCTATACTGTTCCAGAAAAAATTTGATGGCATTTACCAAGACACTTATCAGGACTTTCTGACTACTTTGGCTACACTGCCTGATAGCCACACTAACTACAATCCAGATAGAATTATAAATCAGCTTTTTTTTTTTTTTTTGATATTTGGGTATAGCAAATTCCTCAGTCTCAGAATCTAGGGAGGGATTCTTTGTCTTGCCCTTGAAAACTGAGGTGGAAAGAAAACACATCTGGCAGTGTCACTAGAAAGCCCATATCTCTAAAGATACCTTTTTCTCTGTGTTCTTTTCTTGTTCCGTAGTTGGAAGGTTTCCCTTTATCCCAGAAGGCAGGAGGAAAGGTATACTTAGCATGTCAAACCTATAGCTACTGGACCCCCCAAATGACTGTTATCCCCAAAGTAAAATTGTTTTTTATCTCTTCTAAATCTTTTAACTCTTCCTTGAATCAATAAATATGATGTAACAACAGAAGTATAGAAGTAATGGCTAAATTTCTGGGTCACAAAGAACCAGAAAGATCAATAATTACTGTGTGATGAAAATTTGAATGGTTAAAGTGGTAGGAAATTATGTATTCCTTCTATTTATCCATGGAGACCTAGACTTTAGAGATGGGCATTTGGCAAGACTCCCAGAACATTCACACCATTGCTCTGAGGAGAAGGGTTAACACTGTGGGCTACAGATCTTTTCTTGAGTTTAAAGGTCAGTGAGATGTTGTCTTGTGCAGCTGAGGAACCACCTCTGAAATCCCTCCTATAAGAATTTTCTCATTTACAAAATCTCCTTTATGCAAAACTTTCCTTTGGCTCTAATCAGAAATTTAATTTATTCAGAGATAAGGAAAGAAAAGGGAAGATCTTAACTTCTCTGATGTGAGGGATCTGAAGAAATTAGCAGTGAGAAAGATAAATATCAGAGCATCAGCACTACACACATTTCCTAATGGATAAGATCTTTGCTTTTGTTATTTTAATTTTCTCTGCATCAAATCAGATAACCTATGAGACTTCAATAATGATGATGCGAAGTTGCTAACTTTCTAGGTCTCATGAGAAAGGCCCAAAGTAATTTAAAAATTTTATTTGGGTCCAAAGAGAGAATAGACTTTCATTCATTCATTCATTTATTCATTTATGAAGGCCTGCTATGTAAATATATGTCATAGCAGGTTATGGGCATAAAAAGAACAAGAAAAAATATTGGGAATGCTTGATATTATAAGGAAAAAATGTAAATACATTGATAGAGCAGCAACTGGGCACAATAGGAAAAACTGATGATGAATGCTCCCACAGATTTACCTTAACCCACACGTGTGTGGCTAGGCATACCTGTAATCCCAGTGGCTCAGGAGGTTGAGGCAGAAGGCTGGCAAGTTCAAAGCCAGTCTCAACAACTTAGTGAGATACTTAGCAACATAGCAAGATCTTGTCTCTAAATAAAATATAAAAAGAACTGAGGATGTGGCTCAGTGGTCTAGTGCCCTTGAGTTTAATGCCTGGTACTTTCCCCTTCCCCCCTTGCCAAAAAAAAAAAAAAAAAAAGAATTATCTTAACCCTTTCTTAGGAAGACCTAACGATTTTCCACTAGGCACCACCTCTTAAAGATTCCATACTATTTCTCACTGCACATTGAAGACCAGACTTCTGACACATGAATTTTTTGGTGATAACCAAACCATATCCAAGTCTTAGTGGTATCCTCTTACCTGATTTTGGGTGCCAATAGGAGATCTGATCATGATCCACTTGAGTTGTCTTATCTGAGGAACCCTTCTCCCAACTGGTTCACAGATACTTCCAAAACTCTATGCTAGTCCCCTTCCCAGTGACTGAGTCGTACATGCACCTCAAAACAGTGAGTATGTCTTTTCAGATGACTTGCAAGTATGTATAATCAGCTGGCTTGATTTTGCAGGATTGGAATAAGGCACACAAATTTAGGACACCACCCCAGGGGGGACTAACAGATGTTCTCAGCACCTAGTCTGACCTTGTGAGATTAATAGAAGGCATATGCTTTTAAGAATCTCACTCTCCAAGAGGGAATAATAAGAACAAAGTGAGTGCATCTATAGGTCTGAGAGAGACTCAGTGTCCTGATCTGGGCTGACTGGTGAAGGTGTTGAAGGTGTTTCTCAAAGCCAAAAAAGACTGGAGGAGGTGACTGCTTATCCAAATGTAAAGACAGCAATCCAAGACTTCGAGGAACTTGAAGTATTAAGGAAACTTGAAATTACCAAAAGAACAAAATAATTTTCCAGTAATCAACCTTAAAGACATGGAGATTTGTGAGTTACTGACAAAGAGTTAATAATTGTTTTCAGGAAGCTTAGCATGCTACAAGAGAACACTGATATACAACTCAACAAAAATGGGAAAACAATATATCACCAATATGAAAAGTTCAACAGAGATAGAAGTCATTAAAAAACAAACAAACAAATAAGCAAAGAGATATTCTGGGTCTAATGAAATAAATTCTGGACCTTAATGAAATAACAGCAGACCAAGCTGAAGAATCTGTGAACTCAAAAATCATTTGAAATTACACAACTGAGGGGAAAAAAGAAAAGAAAGGAATAAAAAAAAGCATACAGTACTTATTGTTCACCATTGTAGAAGTCACACAAGGAGAAGTGAGAGAGAAAAAGGAGCAGAAAGTTTATTAAAGAAATAATGTCTGAAAACTTCCCGAATCATGCAAGAGATATGGACATCTAGATACATGAATCTCAGAGGTCTCTAAACTGGTTCAACCCAAAGAAGGCCTCATTGAGATGCATTATAATCAGATTGCCAAAATCAAAACAAAGATTTGAAACACCAAGAAAAAAAGAGAACTGTCACAAGCAATTCCCAGTAGCCTATCAATCAGTAGATTTCTCAGCTGAAAGCTTACAGACCAGAAGAGAATGAGGTGATATGCTTACAGTGCTAAAAGGAAAAGTACTAAACAAAAATACTTGGCAAAGCTGTCCTTAAGAAGTGAAGGAGGATGTCAGCAAGAGGGTTGACTGGATGTGCTTGTTAAATTTCCCTCCACATGAAAAACCACACTAAGGAGAAAGGCATTCCATTGGAGTGTTTGGGGCAGTGTCAGAGGAGTGCAGTGGGGATGTGGCACAACTGTTGCAGGGCATGGAAATACATGGCGTCCTTATAAAGAAGAGAACTAAGTACATTAATTCTTCTTTTTCTTAAGATCAGTCCTGAGCTAAGTGGGGCTTCACTCAGGGGGGAAAGGACAAGCATGAAGCCCTGGGCAGCCCCACTCACATCACAGTCTCTGAGGCATTTGCTGCTGGACAAAACTGTGGCCCATCCAGGCCCTGAACCTAATTTTGGGGAGTTTCCAGGTTACCGCACTGCCTCGGAGAAAGGGCCCATCCAATGTTGTACCCTGCCCCACCCAGACTCTTGCTGTATGGAGCCATCTTGAGATTCCACCACAGAGCCCTATGAACAGCTGGAAAGCTGCCTTGGGCAGCTTGACTGACCCAGAGGCTCTTTCTACCCACCATCTGCCCCAGCAATGCTGAGGTGGCTTTACCCACCCACTCTTGGCAGCAGAAAGCAACCAGGCAGTCCTGCTCATGAATCTATTGTCCCAGAAGCGGCTGGGTAATGCTGTTCATGCACCTTCAGCCCTGGGAAGCAGCCAGGCAACCAGCTTGGAGTGGTTTGATACACAGAGATCCAGGGAAGCAGATGAGCAACCTGCCTACCCACCCCAAAACTTGGGAAGCAGTTTAGCAAATCTTCTTGAGTGTCTTGGCTCACTGAACCCTGCCCATCCTCATATGGACAAGAAGCAGTTGAGCTGTCCTTTCTCAGAAGCTTGGTCTACTGAGGCACTGAAAAGTAGATTCTTGACCCTGCTCTGGTGCAGCCCAGACCATATAAAGCCTTCAGACCCTGATAGGCACTGCACCTTCTGCTGGGCACACTGTCACACCTACCTGGGCCCATCTTTAAGCAACCTGTGGAACCACAGCGGGGCACACCATATCTGGAGCTACGAGTGAACTTTCCCTGCCTAAGGAAGTTACATTCTAGTTGGCAGTGCAATTCAAAACCTCTTAGAACTTAGCCCACTGAGACATCCACAGATACTTCCAACATTGATGCCAGCTGAAAAGCTGCATTTATACTGACTAACCCACCCCAAACCAAAGCCAACACCGCATATTCAATCAACATGAGAGCACACTGCCAACACACAATCTTTTTCAATGAAAGTCACCCTATAAAATTGGTAGAGGCAGCTAACTCACCAAATGCACAAATACCAACATAGAGACAAAAAAAAGGATAAAAAAACAACAACAACAAAAAAAACCCAAGATAACATGACACTCCCAAAGGAACACAGTAACTACCTAATAACAGACCCCAAAGAAAAGGAAATTGATGAATTTCCTCACAAAGAATTCAAAAGAATGATTTTAAGGGAAAAAAAAAAAAGGGAGAGAAGATTCAAACGAAATATTAAGAAAATTTATAAGAGACTAACATGAACAATTATATGCCAAGAAATTGGATGACGTAGAAGAAATGGGTAACTCTCTAGAAATACACCTGCCAAAACCCAATCATGAAGACATAGAAAATATGAACAGACCAATAATAAATAAGGCGACTAAAATCAGAAATAAAAAATCTCCCAAGAAAGAAAAGCCTAGGACTCGATGGTTTCAATGTTGAATTCTACTGAGCAGTTAAAAGAATGAACACCGATCCTTATTAAACTCTTCTAAAAAAATTGAAGAGGAAGGAGCACTTCCAAACTCAGTAGGCCAGCCTTTTATTAGGCCAGACAAGCTCATGGCATGGAAAGAAAATTATAGGCTAGTATACCTAATGAACATAGATCTAAAAGTTTTCAGTAAAATATCAGCAAACCAAATTCAGCAGTACATTAAAAGGATCACACTGTTATCAAATGAGATTTTTTTTCTGGGATGCCAGGATGGTTCAAAATAGGCAAAGCTGCATCCGCCAAATCCAAAGGCTGAATGTTCTCTCTGGTAGGTGGATGCTAAAACACAATAAGGGTCGGGGGAGGGAAGAGTAGAAGTTCATTAGATTAGACAAAGAGGAATGAAGGGAAGGGAGGGAAATGGGAATAAGAAAGACAGTAGAATGAATCAGACGTCACTTTCCTATGCTAATATGTGACTACATGACCAGTGAAACTCCACATCATGTACAACCACAAGAATGGGAAATTATACTCTATGTACATATAGTATGTCAAAATACATTCTACTGTCATGTGTAACTAAACAGAACAAAGAAATTAAAAAAAAATTAAAAATAGTGAAAAAACAACATGGACGAAGCAATAAACATGGTATACCACATTAATAAAAGGAAGAATAAAAATCATTATCTCAAGAGATACAGATAAGGACTTTGGCAAAATTCAACAACTTATGCCAAAAATAAGTAGTCTTCAATTTCATTGCTCACACAAGACCAGGTTGCTATTTATCACATATCTCTTCTTTTTGCAATCTCTCCAGTCTTGTTTAAATAAGCTAAATGGCTTCTGAGATGGTGCCCCCAAGCCTTTTTCACTTCCAATTCATATCCCTTCCCAAAACTCAGTCCTTCCCAATGGAGTTCTTGACTCCTGAATCCTCTCTGCACCTCTAAATCCACTGTCGTGGTCATGGTGGGAGAAGTGGAGGAACAGGGTCTGTCTCTTATTCATTGCAACATTTTGGATTGGTTCCTTTTCAGTTCCTCTAGGAATCTCCCTTTTTAATTAAAAATCCTCCAGTTTACCTCTGACTTCTTCCATTTCTCAAATCTTTTAATTCATTATCCTGATTAACAAAACAAGAGGCCCTGAGGACTAGGTGGCAGCTAAGGCACATTTCTCCAAAAGGAGGTGTGTTGGAAAGAGATTGTAAGGAAGAGAGGCTGGGGAATATGCACAGCCAATGCCTTACCAAGGGTGAGAATAGGGTAGATTCTGTCCGAGTGCAGCAATGAAGGAACGACTTATCTCTATAAAACTGAAAAACAATAGCAAAACTACTAAACGTTGACTTACTTTTTATTATAACAACAAACCAGCAATTCTAGCATTGTCGGTGGTGAAATACCCACCCCCACCCTTTGTACACCGTAGCTCACAAATGCAGAGTTCTTGTTCTAGTCCCACGTTGATTTTATTTGTCTTTGTTACATTAAATGACTGCTCCTCTTAGATCCTGGATTTTTCTTCTGCCATGTTATTCTGAGTCTGCCGGGTTTCCTCTCTGAAGAGGAAATTGTACAGTAGCAGGCAGCTTTCAAACAACACAAAGTTTCCCTTTATAACGAGAGCAAGCACCACGATGACAATAACAGAGCAGTTGCTTGTGATGGGAAAGAAATGAAAGTGAGCCTTGCTGTTATCCACACCATCCAGGATCAATGACACTCTGCAGTAGCACCAACGAGTCGATTCACATATGCAAATGGGTTCTCCCCATTAGCTGCTGCTGAGTTCAATGACAATTGTTTGCCTTAACTATAATTGTACTCAATTCTCAGAAAGAGAATAATGACCTTTTTACAAACATTTTAGGTTGTTTTGCTGTTAAGAATGTTTGCAGAAAGAACATCCCCAATAGTCAATTTTTATGCAGCCGACACCGATCTAACTTGCATTGCTTAAGTGATTATGTATATGGAGGAGATAGGACATTCAATTATTTTTTCCCAACTTCTATACTGATTAACTTAAAAGATAAATATTGACTAAAGCAAGGACTTATTGTTTTGATGTTTTTATTTTCTGGAACAGATATCACATTGAAATCCACATCACTACTTCCATGAAGGCTTGTGAATTTCTTTTTGTTTCTATTTGTGATCTACTTTCCAATTAACGCTGTAACTACATTCAGTGTATGTCCACCACTGGCTCCATAGGGGTTAGAAAGCTGAGAATAACATATAGCACAGTTACTTTAGGAATCTTCTCCACCTACAAAGATGAAGTGGGATTGCAATATTTGGAAGGAGTTTGACTTTTCTGGGGAAGCTGAACTTGACCTGTGTGCTCTTCAGCTGGAGGACCCATACAACCTCAATTCCTATCCCAGATGTTGTTTTCATCAAGCATAACACAGACTTACCAGAAATAAAGAATAATAGCCTTTGAAGTCAACTGAAGGTTGTGTCTTCTCATTCTTGGTTAGATGCTTGTAACTCATTTTAATAAAAATCTTGGCCAGCTGTTTTTTTAGTTCCTAGTCAAATGTTCTTGATGATGAGAATAGTATTGCTTCCAGGTGCATCTTATTTAATGGTATAATAGTATGAAGCTCTATTTCTTAGACATTCTTCTTTAAGGTAGTTCCTCCCTTTGCTGACCTACATTGTTGTTTTTCACTTCCTCCTCATGGAATATTTTGTTGAGAACATTCTGTAGCACAGGCTTTGTATTTGTAAATTCTTTTAACTTTTGTTTATCATGGAAGGATTTTATTTCATCTTCAAATCTGAAGGTTAGTTTTGCTGGGTATAGGATTCTTGGTTGGCAACCATGTTCTTTCAGAGCTTGAAATACATTGCTCCAGGCCCTTCTAGCTTTTAGAGTCTGGGTTGAGAAGTTGGCTGCTATCCGTATTGGTCTCCCCCTATGTGTAATCTGATGCTTTTCTCTCACAGCCTTCAAAATCCTATCTTTATTTTGAATGTTAGGCATTTTCATTATAATGTGCTTTGGTGTAGATCTGTTGTGATTTTGTGCATTTGGTGTACTGTAAGCCTCTTGTATTTGATTTTCCATTTCATTCTTCAGGTTTGGGAAATTTTCTGATATTATTTCATTGAAAAGGTTGTTCATTCCTTTGGTTTGTATCTCTGTGCCTTCCTCAATCCCAATAATTCTTAAATTTGGTCTTTTCATGATGTCCCATAGTTTTTGGAGATTCTGTTCATGATTTCTTACCATCTTCTTTGTTTGGGCGACTTTATTTTCAAGATTAAATATTTTGACTTGCGTTTCAAGATGGCGGCCTAGAGGGTGGCTGCATTTCATGTTGCTCCAGGACTCAGGAGTCAAAAGAGGAGATATTGAGAGACTTGGGACCAACTCAAAGCAGCTGGGTGAGTCTCTCCCATTGGGGAGGCGTCCCGGATGGGGCGGTAGTCCTGGAATGCAGGCAACTTTGTGAAGTAGAGCTGCTCTGCGAGCGCCCCTCCTCCCGCTGGAGCAGTGAACTCGGACAACTGGGAGCATTGAAGAGGAGGCCGCTCAGCACAGCGCTGGGACTCGGAGCAACCACTGGGGCTCTGGCGGCTGCCCAGGGGAGGAGCAGCGAGGAGAGCTGTTTGGACTCAGAGTGACCACTTCTGAACACTCCTGCCCTGAGGAGGAGGAGGAGGAGTGTGGCCGCTTGGATTCGGAGTGACTACACCAGAGCTACAGGCGGTTGCCAGAGGAGAAGCGGCGCGGCGAGATGTTTGGACTCAGACCACCTCTGAAAACCTGGGCCTGCCCGGAGGAGTAGGAGGAGGAGGAGGAGGAGTGCGGCGGGTCGTTTGGACTTGCAGTGACTGCATTAGAGCTCCAGGCGGCTGCTTAGAGGAGGAGGCGAGTGGTGAGTTGTTTGGACTTAAAGCGACCGCTCCTGAACACAGGGGGGCTGCCTGGAGGAGGAGCGCGGTGGGTCGCTTGGTCTTGAGTGGCCGCACCAGAGGTCCGGACGGCTGCCCGGAGGAGGTGTGCAGCGGGTTACGTGGATTCAGAGCCACTCAGAGCGACCGCTCCTGAACACCCGGGGGGTTACCTGGAAGAGGAGGAGGAACGGGGCGGGTCACTTCGACTCGGAGTGATTGCCCAGGGCTACGGGCGGTTGGTGGGAGGAGGAGGCACATAGTGAGTTGCTCGGACTCCTAGTGACCGCACTGGAATACTGGGCAGCTGTCTGGAGGAAGAGGCATGCGGTGGATCTCTGGGATGCAGAACAATTGTACGGGGCCCCAGGTGGCTGCTCAGAGGAGGGGCCGCATAGCCAGGCGATTAGGTGCAGAACAGGGTCCCAGGATCTAGGAGGCTTCTTGGTGGAAGAGCCGCACAGAGACACGCTTAGGGTGGAGCGAAGGTTCCAGGCCTGCTGGCAGATTCTCTGAGGAGGGACAGCCTAAGGAGATTCATCTGTGAAGGGTGAGGCTCCCAGGCCCAGGAGGTAGGGCCGGGCCCCTGGGAACTTTAAAGAGGAAGGCAGCCCAGCCCAGGCGGTAGCTGTAAATTGAGGGGAACCTCTAGGAGGGGACCTGACCAGCGAGACCTCCCCACCGGGTGAGTCTTCCCTGCCGGGTGAGGTTTCCCCACAAGGACGGTAAAACCAGAGACACAGGCCCAAACAGGCCTTGCCTCAGCCCGCAGCCTAGTTCCCCTTTAGATGACCATTGGTCAACAAGTGGAGGCACCTCTGCCCACTAGCAGGGAATATACCCCACCTGAAGGCCACCACTCCTAGAGAGGCAGCTACTTTGTGGCGCACCACATTATCAACTTCCTCCAAGACTTCAGCCTACTGAAGGCTAAGAGGGGATATATAGAAATCTTCAGGGACATTGTAAGTTGGTGGAGGAAATCTGCAGTATCTCAGCGGTCCACTGATACCTGAACAATATGAGAAAACAAGGAAAGAAAATGCCGCAAACAAATCTAGATGTTACATCAATAAAACTCAATGACAGCATGGCAGAAGAAATGACAGAAAAGGAGTTCAGAATGTACATAATTAAAATGATCAGGGAAGCAAACGATGAGATGAAAGAGCAAATGCCCGCACTGAATGATGAGATGAAAGAGCAAATGCAGGCATTGAATGATTGCACCAATCGACAGTTAAAAGAGCAAATACAGGAAGCAAAAGATCATTTCAATAAAGAGTTAGAGATATTGAAAAAAAAACCAAACAGAAATCCTTGACATGAAGGAAACAATAAACCAAATTAAGAACTCCATAGAAAGCATATCCAGAAGGATAGAACACCTGGAAGACAGAACCTCAGACATTGAAGACAAAATATTTAACCTTGAAAACAAAGTTGAACAAACAGAGAAGATGGTAAGAAATCATGAACAGAATCTACAAGAACTATGGGATATCATGAAAAGGCCAAATTTAAGAATTATTGGGATTGAGGAAGGCCTAGAGAAACAAGCCAAAGGAATGAACAATTTATTCAATGAAATAATATCAGAAAATTTCCCAAATCTGCAGAATGAAATGGAAAATCAAGTTCAAGAGGCTTATAGGACTCCAAATACACAAAATTACAACAGACCCACACCAAGGCACATTATAATGAAAATATCTAACATACAAAATAAAGACAAAATTTTAAAGGCTGTGAGAGAAAAGAACCAAATTACATTCAGGGGGAAACCAATACGGATATCAGCAGATTTTTCAATCCAGACCCTAAAAGCTAGAAGGGCCTGGAACAACATTTTTCAAGCCCTGAAAGAAAATGGATGCCAACCAAGAATCTTATATCCAGCAAAACTTAACTTCAAATTTGACGATGAAATAAAATCCTTCCATGATAAACAAAAGCTAAAAGAATTTACAAAAAGAAAGCCAGCATTACAGAACATTCTCAGCAAAATATTCCATGAGGAAGAGATGAAAAACAAAGAAGCAAATCAGCAAAGGGAGGAATTATCCTAAAGGAATTGTCAAAAAAAGGAGGAACCAAGTTTTGTCAATTTAATAAATAAATAAAATTTAAAAATGAACCATATGACCGGGAAACCAAATCATATCTCAATGATAACCCTGAATGTTAATGGCCTGAATTTATCAATCAAAAGACATAGACTGGCAGATTGGATTAAAAAGAAGGATCCAACAATATGTTACCTGCAAGAGACTCACCTCATAGAAAAAGATACCCATAGACTAAAGGTGAAAGGATGGGGAAAAACATACCATGCACATGGACTCAGCTAAAAAGCTGGAGTATCCATCCTCATTTCAGATAATGTGGACTTCAAGCCAAAGTTAGTCAGAAGGGATAAAGAAGGTCATTTCATATTGCTTAAGGGAAGCATAAATCAGCAAGACATAACAATCATAAACATCTATGCCCCAAACAGTGGCTCATCCATGTATGTCAAACAAATCCTTCTCAATTTCAGAAACCAAATAGACCATAACACAATAATACTAGGTGATTTTAACACGCCTCTCTCACCACTGGACAGATCTTCCAGACAAAAATTGAACAAAGAAACCATAGATCTCAATAACACAATCAATAATTTAGACTTAACGGACATTTATAAATATACCATCCAACCAAGAGCGAATACACTTTCTTCTCAGCAGCACATGGATCCTTCTCTAAAACAGACCATATATTATGCCACAAAGCTAATGTTAGCAAATACAAGAAGATAGAGACACTACCTTGTATTCTATCATATCATAATGGATTGAAGTTAGAAATAAATGAAAGAGTAAAACACAGAAACTATTCCAACATCTGGAGATTAAACAATATGCTATTATATGATGAATGGATAACAGATGACATTAGGAAGGAAATTAAAAAATTCTTAGAGGTAAATGAGAACAAAGAAACATCATATCAAAATCTCTGGGACACTATGAAAGCAGTACTTAGAGGGAAATTTATTTCATGGAGCGCATTTAATAAAAGAAGTAAAACTCAACAAATAAATGACCTAACACTACGACTCAAAGCCCTAGAAAAAAGACAGACCAGCACCAAAAGTAGTAGAAGACAGGAAATAGTTAAACTCAGAGCTGAAATCAACGAAATTGAAACAAAAGAAACAATACAAAAAATTGACAAAATAAATAGTTGGTTCTTCGAAAAAATAATCAAAATTGATAAACCTTTAGCCACACTAACAAAGAGAAGACGAGAGAAAACCCAAATCACTAAAATTCGGAATGAACAAGGAAATATCACAACAGACAGGATTGAAATACAAAACATAATTAGAAGCTATTTTGAAAATCTATAATCCAACAAAATAGAAAATTTCGAAGACATCAACAGGTTTCTAGAGACATATGAATTGCCTAAACTGAACGAGGAGGACATAAACAATTTAAATAGACCAATTTCAAGTACTGAAATAGAAGAGGTCATCAAAAGCCTACCAACAAAGAAAAGTCTGGGACCAGATGGGTTCCCAGCCGAGTTCTACAAAACCTTTAAAGAAGAGCTCATTCCAATACTTCTCAAAGTATTCCATAAAATAGAAGAGGAGGGAACCCTCCCAAACTCATTCTATGAAGCCAATATCACACTGATACCTAAACCAGACAGAGTCATCAAGGAAAGAAAATTTCAGACCAATATCCTTAATGAACATTGACGCAAAAATTCTCAACAAAATTTTAGCAAATCGCATACAAAAACATATTAAAAAGATAGTGCACCATGATCAAGTGGGTTTCATCCCAGGGATGCAAGGTTGGTTCAACATCAGGAAATCAATAAATATCATTCACCATATCAATAGACTTAAAGTCAAGAATCACATGATTATTTCAATAGATGCAGAAAAAGCATTTGATAAAATACAGCACCCCTTCATGCTCAAAACACTAGAAAAAATAGGGATAGTGGGAACATTCCTTAACATTGTAAAGGCCATCTATGCTAAGCCCATGGCTAATATCATTCTAAATGGTGAAAAACTGAAAGCATTCCCCCTAAAAACTGGAACAAGGCAGTGATGCCCTCTTTCACCACTTCTATTCAACATCGTTCTTGAGACTCTAGCCAGAGCAATTAGACAAACCAACGAAATTAAAGGGATACGAATTGGAAAAGAAGAACTCAAACTATCCCTGTTCGCTGATGACATGATTATATATTTAGAGGAACCTGGAAATTCCACCAGAAAACTCTTAGAACTCATAAGTGAATTCAGTAAAGTAGCAGGTTACAAGATCAATGCTCATAAATCCAACGCATTTTTATACATAAGTGATGAATCTTCAGAAAGAGAAATTAGGAAAACTATCCCATTCACAATAGTCTCAAAAAAAATAAAATACTTGGGAATCAATCTCACAAAAGAGGTGAAAGACCTCTACGATGAGAACTATACAACACTAAAGAAAGAAATTAAAGAACACCTTAGAAGATGGAAAGATCTTCCATGTTCTTGGATAGGCAGAATTAATATTGTCAAAATGGCCATACTACCTAAAGTGGTATACAAACTCAATGCAATTCCAATTAAAATCCCAATGACATACCTTACAGAAATAGAGCAAGCAATTATGAAATTCTTCTGGAAGAATAAGAAACCCAGAATAGCTAAAGCAATCCTTAGCAGGAAGAGTGAAACAGGGGGTATTGCAATACCAGATCTTCAACTCTACTACAAAGCAATAGTAACAAAAACGACATGGTATTGGTACCAAAATAGAAAGGTAGATCAATGGTACGGAATAGAGGACACGGACACAAACCCAAATAAATACAATTTTCTCATACTAGACAAAGGTGTCAAAAATATGCAATGGAGAAAAGATAGCCTCTTCAACAAATGGTGCTGGGAGAATTGGAAATCCATATGCAACTGAATGAAACTAAACCCATATCTCTCACCATGCATGAAACTAAACTCCAACTGGATTAAGGACCTCGGAATCAGACCAGAGACCCTGCAGATTATAGAAGAAAATTAGGTCCAGATCTTCAACATGTCGGCTTAGGACCAGACTTCCTCAACAGGACTCCCATAGCACAAGAAATAAAAGCAAGAATCAATAACTGGGATAGATTCAAACTAAAAAGCTTCCTCTCAGCAAAGGAAACTATCAGCAATGCGAAGAAAGAGCCTACAGAGTGGGAGAATATCTTTGCCAATCATACTTCAGATAGAGCGCTAATCTCTAGAATCTATAAAGAACTCAAAAAACTCTAAGAATACAAATAATCCAGTTGACAAATGGGCTAAGGAAATGAATAGACACTTCACAGAAGAAGATCTACAAGCAATCAACAAACATATGGAAAAATGTTCAACATCTCTAGTAATAAGAGAAATGCAAATCAAAACCACTCTAAGATTCCATCTCACCCCAATTAGAATGGCGATTATCAAGAATACAAGCAACAACAGGTGTTGGCGAGGATGCGGGGAGAAAGGTACACTCATACATTGCTGGTGGGGCTGCAAATTAGTGCAGCCCCTCTGGAAAGCAGTGTGGAGATTCCTTAGAAAACTTGGAGTGGAACCACCATTTGACCCAGCTATCCCACTCCCTGGCCTATACCCAAAAGACTTAAAATCAGCATACTGTAGAGATACAGCCACATCAATGTTCATAGCTGCTCAATTCACAATAGCCAGACTGTGGAACCAACCTAGATGTCCTTCAATTGATGAATGGATAAAGAAACTGTGGTATATATATATACAATGGAATATTACTCAGCCATAAAGAATGAAAATTATGGCATTTGCAGGCAAATGGATGAAATTGGAGAATATCATGCTAAGTGAGATAAGCCAATCTCAAAAAGCCAAAGGACGAATGATATCGCTAATAAGTGGATGATGACATATAATGGGGGGAGGGTAGGGTTAGTGTTAGGGTTAGAGTTAGGGTTAGGGAGGGGGGCAAGTATGGAGGAAGGAAGGACTGTATAGAGGGAAAAGAGGGGTGGGAGGGGTGGGGGGAAGGGAAAAAAATAACAGAATGAATCAAACAACATTACTGTATGTAAATTTATGATTACACAAATGGTATGCCTTTACGCCATGTACAAACAGAGAAACAACATGTATCCCATTTGTTTACAATAAAAAAATTCATTATTAAATAAAAAAAAAAAGATTAACTATTTTGTCTTCATTGTCTGAGGTTCTGTCTTCCAAGTGGTCTAGTCTGTTGGTGATGCTTTCCATTGAGTTTTTTATTTGGTTTATTGTCTCCTTCATTTCAAGGATTTCCGTTTTTTTTGTTTTTTTTTTTTTGAGAATCTCTATCTCTTTGTTGAAATGATCTTTTGCTTCCTGCAGGTGCTCTTTCAGCTTTTTGGTGTTATCATTCATTGCCCGCATTTGCTCTCTTATCTCATCCTTTGCTTCGCGAATCATCTTAATCATGTATAATCTGAAGTCCTTTTCTGACATTTCTTCTACCATACTGTCATTGGATTCTATTACTATAGAATGTAGATTTGTTTGGATCATTTTCTTCCCTTGTTTTTTCATGTTGTTCATGTATCTTCCCCTCTAGCAGATCTGGTGTATTGCAGATTTCCCCCTATAGGCTTATAGTGGCCCTATAGGTTTCCAAAACCCTTTCTTTAAGGGGAGATCAATATTAGCAGTGCCCAATTGAGACACTATGCAATCTTAGACCAAATAGCCCCAATGGGGACAATAACAAAATTGTCTTAATAAACAGAATGAGTTCAAATATTATCTTCAGTGAAACAAACAGATTTGCAATAAGGTCTGCAGTTTCTAATGGAGGACAAAGAGGATGCAGAGGGATGTAGAATGTCACTGTTAATGGGATAAGAAAAGAACATACAGAAGTTCTAGATAATAGAAAGGGTGAGAGTGTAATCAAAAGAAATCGGATGTTAGCATGCAAAAAAGGGAGGAAGAGACTCTGAGGGAAGAGGTAAACAAAAGGAAAAGAGCAAGGAAAATAAAGACATAAAAACTTAAAATTTTTCAATAAGGAGAAAAAAGAAAATCTACAGTATAACAGTCATATAGTAATGAAACCTCCCAGTGTTCAGTAACCTGATGCATGAGAGGTACCTGACAATGAGCTTCAAGTCTCCAGCAGGCGTCTCAGGATGGGATTTGCCCCACCTAAAGATTGGAGCTATGGCTTCCAGGACTATCCAAGATGGCCGCTCTGGCTTCAAATGTGTTGGCAAATGGGGAGCTGCAGCTCAGGGTGTGGCCGTTGTCAGCAGGAGGTCCTGGAGGCGTGATGTGGTTGGTCAGGCAGGGGTCCTGGAGGTCGGGTGTGTTTGGTATGGTTGTGGGATCCTGGAGGCCAGTTGCAATCAGTTGGTCTGGGGTCCCGGTGATTGGGCACAGTCAGTTGGTCTGGGGGTCCTGGCGGCAGGGAGCAGTGAGTCCATGTGAGGGCCCCAGAGGCAGGGAGTGATCGGTTGGGCTGAGGGATCCTGGAGACGGGACTCAGTCAGTCCGGCCAGGGGTCCTACAGGGCCTGGCTGTTGTCTCAAAATGGCGGCAGCCATGTGTAATCAAACGTGAAGGTACTGTAACAGTGAACTTCCAGGCAACAGCAGGCAGCTGGTGCTCCACTTGCGTTCAGCTCTCAGTTTTCTGACTGTTGTAGGATGATCGGTAGGTGAACCTCGTGGGTTGGGTGATGGATAGGTGTAAGGCAGGCGATGGACAGGTGAGAGGCAGGCAAATGGTGGATGATAGGCACCTGACAGTGAGCAATCTGCACTCAAAAAATGTGTCGATATGCTGGCAGACTGCAGGTGATCACAGCAGACAAATGGGATAAACAGCAGGGGATCGATAAGCAGCAAAAACTGCCTTACCAAGAAACAGATATCCTCTGCTTGAAACCGGAGTTATGGAACAACAAGGAACGCAGCCTCCCTGTAGTCTGCCATCTTGGATCTCAACATTGTTCTTTAAATGAATTAAAATTTGTCCATTACTTGTCTTCTTGGGTAACAGAAGGAAAAAAAAAAAAAAAAAAAAAGGAAAGGAGATCAAACAGTTGTACTTCCTGTTTGCCAGAAGTAAAAGTTTAGAAGATTTTTGAAATCTCGATTATTCCATGCATATTTCTTATTCATTAGGTTATGAAGTGAAAATGGAAATTCTGGAGAAAGAAAAATTCAAATCTGGGTATCAGAGGGTTTTTGACATATAGGACTTCTGTGGGTCTTACCCTGGAAGCACTTAGCTTGTGTTTTTATATCTTTGTTCCCCCACCCTATTTTTAGGTTAGCAAGAGTTAAAAGATAACAGAATTATGAATGACAGCTGGCTAGTACAGGTAGTGGTTGTTATTGTTTTTGTGTATGCATGTGTCTGTATGTATGGGAATTGCGAAAAGGAAGAGAGAGACCCCAATCATTTTCTTCTTATGACTTGGGAGGGGAAAATTCTGCCGCACTCCTTCCCTCCTCTTACCCTGCCCACACAATTATATTGTACAGCTAGATCCATCTCTTGTCTCCCATTTTAAATACCCAACTGCTTCTCAAAACTAGAGGCTCTGGTGACATCTATTAATACCAGGGACATTTTGGTTGGGAAGGAATATCGTCTTCCAGAAGCTGTGGCTCTTTGTTGAGACTCAGCAGAATTCCTCCCATTATCCTGCCCCATGAGACAGAACTGAAGAGGACCCTTTAGGTTTAAGGAAAAGGGACAGAAATTGGCCTTTTATGGGATAACATGAGTGGCACCTGAGTTGGAGTCAGAGGCCTGAGAATCACATAGGACAGGTGCAAGTGTCTGAGGGTAAACTCCCTTGCTGTTTAAAATCCCAAGACCTTTAGGGAAATTTCAATTATAATCAACTTACTAAGGGTATGAACAAATGCTTTCCCCTCTCCAGGTCTCTGTCCGTTTGACAGTCAAATGAGTAGGTGAGATTGTGATGGAATGTAAAGTTCTTTTCAGCTCTTGCAGTCTGAGAATCTAAGCTTCATGTTGCATTAAAGAGTTCCAAAATCAGATTTGAGCTAAGGGTGGGGGAAGAGTGACTGTGTTGTTATTAAGACCTTTTGTAAAATCCTTTGAAAGCATTTACCCTGAACTTGAAAGTGATTTACTTTCTCAAATAGTAGCAAAGCTTTCTAACCAAAGGACTTCTCTTCAGTGTGTAAGGTGGAGGGAACAGTGTGTGACAGACTAAAGTGAATGCTTTATGTTTGGGTGGGTTTGAACATATCTAAGGTGACTATTACTTTGATAAAGTCTTTTAGGAGGAGTTGCATGGATGAAAGCACAAATTTGTATAGCATAAGCTTATAGAGTGTGTTTAACTGACTTAGATATTGCTACAGAAGCAAACTGTGTTCACTTAAAACAAAACCCACAGAAGCTACACAATTGAGCCCTGAGGATATTAAAACATTACTGGTGACCAAGAAGGGGAAACCACAGAATCATTGATCCTCTAGTTCAATGGGTTTCATTTTTATAATGAAATCCTTTATTGTTCTCTAATTCCCTGAGCCTAAACACATCATATAATTTCTCTCTTCACCACCATTATTAAGCAATAAACAGTTTTGGTTAATCAAATATTCTAGTCGGTGGGGACCTGTCATACACATCATGCATAGAATGCCAATTGAAAAGAACTTTTTAAAATGAAAAGACACACTGGTATCTTATATTCATTCTGCAAAATTTAGGTGCTATTAACAAGAGAAGAGAAAATAGATTTTAGGCACCAACAAAATCAATACACACACAGCACTCCAAGACAGACAAACAAAACCATGCAAAACCCCCAAACAAAATATGTCCATTATAAGAAGTTTGAAATAGATTATGTTAGTTGAGGAACTATTTTAGTAAATTAGATTTGAACACATGGCAAGGGTTTAAACCAAGGTAGAGGTAGTAGACAAGCAGAGGGGGAGAGTGATATGAAAGTTATTTAGGAAGTGAAATTCTTTGGATCCAGTTATATGGTAGAGAAGGCAGAGAGAGAAAGACAGAACAGAGAGGAGTTGGTATGTTTCTTAAGCACTGGTTTAGAAGACTGGGTGGATACTAGTGCCACTGAACCAAGGCAGAGGCTATGGCCAAGAAAGCTTGTTTTGGGGAAAAGATGACAACTCTTACCTTGACATGTTGCATTTGAGATGTATATGGGCATCCTTGGGTGAAAAGCCTAGTACACAGACGAATGTCCAGTTAAATTGATCCATAGCACATGACTGGTGGTGAAAGACACAGGAATGAATGGGATTTCCGAGGGATACAGTAGAATGGAAAATAGGACAGTATTCCTATGGATGCTCCATTAAAATGATAAAATAGATTAGAACAGAGTGTTATTCCAGGTGGAAAAGGAGGTTTCTTAGAATTAAAGGGAAAAGGCTTTTTTTTTTTTTTTTTTTTTTTGGAGGAAAGTAAGGAATAGTAGTGTAAATATCCTAGATAACTGAAGTAAATTAAAGAGCAATAAAGTAACTTTTACAGCAGAGCCCTTCTTTTCCGGTCCTCTTTTTTCTCTAAGGGGCAATTCCCCCATGTTCTCGTACCTATTCCCTCATCTCTTTCTTTGACCAATAGTAATGGCTGTTAGGTCATTTTTTCTGGATTGGCGCTTATGTATTAACAAATATGACCTCTGGAGCAGGATGAGATTTGGACTCTTCCTCCTTCCTCTTCTACCTAGAATGGTAAAACAGAAAGCAGGGTTCAGTGTGTCTGCCCTGTAGACTCAAACTTGTCCTTGGGTTGACTGGTCCTGAGGAGGTAGGGAGTTGATAAGATCCTTTGGTTCTCACATCTAAGCCACACTTTTCAATGTTAGCTTCATCATTTTTTCTTCCTTCTCTTCTGATGTGGAACTTTGTCAGATAGAAAAGCACTCTTTCTTGTGCTTCACCAAACCTTCCAAAAATAAATAGTAATCTTGGCAAGTATGATCTCCTTGTTATTCTGTGTGTGAACAGTTTTGGTCAGATTTTAGAGCACTGCAGAGTCAATAGGGAGAGAGGAGATAGAGAGGCTGTGAATAAATATATTCTTTTAGGAAACATGAATTCGAGGAGGAAGATGCTTGCTATAGGAGATATGTCATGGAAGAGCTTTTATTTTTTTTAAAATCAAGTCAAATGCTTGATTGTGTATTGGAAAATAAGCCATGGTAAAGAATTAGGAGAAAAGAAGAGGGAGTAAGGATGAATCAAAGTCTCTTGAGACTTTGGAGTTGAAATTTAGAACAAAGCTTGATAATTGATCATGGTTAGAGGGAGTAACAACACTTCCTGTGATAACAGGAGGAGCTAAGAAAAGGAAAGGGTTGGTTGAGGTTAGTTATCCATGGTCTTTTGGGAAGTTAATTGAGGAGAGAAAATGGTAAGTGTGGTTGAGAGAGAGTTCACATATCTTCATGAATCTCTGTCACAGAATAATGGAATGTAAACCTGGGGCACTGGAAAAGACTTTGGGGGTTGTTGAAGATTGGATTATTGAACCCAATTCTTCACTTCTCTTTGTGGTAGTGTATTTATACTATTTACTACATAAAATTACAATGCCTTTGCATTGTGGGTAAAATGTATATCCCACTGGAATTGAGCTTGTTCATGGGACTTGGTTTGGACATGGCATGCTAGTAGGTAAAACGTGAGCAGAGGACTTGTACGTGACTGCGTTTGACTTGATCGTAATGAAAAAGTCATCTGTGAGTAGCCACTTCTCCTTCAGACTGCGCTTCAGAATGAGCAAATTCAAAGCATAACTGAAGGATCCAAATGTGTGGATCCTAGTGAACGCCTTTTGAGAAAATGGACCATAGATCAAGTGTTCCAGCCTGTTCTCAGGCACCACTCAGAATATGTATAATTATTCTTCTGCTGGAAAGTTCTTCATATGTGTGAAGACTCGTTCTTATGTCTCCTTTTTTCAGATTAGGTATCATCAATTAGTACTTGAATTTTTTTCTCACTTTTCCCCAGGATAACTCTAATCTACTAGTATAGTTTTTAGATTTTCCTTTTCCATAGATTAATTTCTCTGGAAGCTACAATTACTTGGATTCACATAAGGATTGGGAGAATGTGTAAGATTGCATCACTTGGTAGTATGGACACAGTGGTCACTGTTGGCTTCCCAGAAATGGGAATGGACTTCTTTGTAACTGCTCTGAGAAGCAGGACCAGAAGGTAATTTGCTAGGAAACTGGGTCAGTCAAGGTCTAGTCAGGAGATGAACCGTTCCAAATATTTTAACAGAGATAATTTCATATAAACAACTGCTAGAGGGTATTGAAGAACGCATAAAGAGCAAGAACTTAAGTAGCACAGAAGGGAGAAATGGTGGAAATCAGCTACCAGCTCTTTGTAGAGAAAATAGTGGTTTCCAGAGTCCCAGCCTCAAAGTCACGAAGCTAACAGAGGGTAGATTTGAAGCTCAGATTCAACATCTCATATGTGACACCATGTCCCATCCGTTCTCGTGGTTATGTGACAATGTGTACGAATGTGGGGAAGGAATTGCTTTTCTATGCCAACCTTATGAACTCTGAGCTGCCCAGCTTTACACCTCTGGCACCTGATATACTCAGGCAAGTGTTTTTCTTCATAGAAACCTGTCTTTAATTTCGCATGTTTTACCCGCTTTCAGGAACAGAAACCGTCAACCAATCATCCAGCCACCAATGAGAAACAAGGGGAGCAAACACTACTGCTGTCTTTATTTTGCATACTGCATCATGGACTTCATTCCTCTGTTGCCTTCATTCCATTCTAGGAATCTGGCTTGTGTTGCTCTCACTCTCCAAAAGGCCTCCTGTATGGCACCGAGCACCTCTTGTTGTAGCTACTGGTCACTCTCAGGTTGTGTTCTTGTGTTGATTTCTCTGGGATATTGATATCATTGGGTGTTCTTTCCTTCTTGAAGCCTTTCTGGCCTTTAGTTTTATGGTTATGCAATATTATTTCCTTCCCATGTCTTTGTCCCTGAGCTTTCTTCTTTGTCTTTTCCTCTCTATTTCTATCTTTCATTTATTTCTTCCATCTTTTATCTGTTTTCACTAACATTTATTTCGTTTCATGAAACATTCTAGGCTTTGGAAAATTTACTTTCTCTAGGATCTCTTATAACCAAAGACATTACCTCCAGGGCTGAATCCTATATCATCCATTGTCTATTATCTATTTAAAAAATCTTTAACTATCATGGATAAACACCAATTCCTAAGTTTGCATACAAATTCTAATGCTCTTTGTCCAGTCATCTACTGAATAGTTGAACTTTCCATAGTTGCCCTGTATGTGATTCAACATATTAAAATTTTCTTTCTCCTCTCATTCTAAATTTTTATCTATAGGCTATTTCCTATGGTGAACAAAATTTATGTGAGGTTATTGTTTTGGACGAGACTTCTACACTTGGTCTTGGTAGACCAGACCAAAACAGAATGCAACCACTTGTGTGAAGTGCCACATGATCAAACTGAACTTTGAAGTAGTCTAGTTTTTGAAGGAACAGGAAATTGCAATCAATGTGATTCAGTCTAAGAAGGAAGTTATCCTTGGTTTAAGCCTTTAAAGAAATTAGCTTCAAAATAAATAGTCCACTGTTTGTTCTTTGTTTCTGTTTTCTTTAACCTATTTCTGCCTATAAAGGCAAACAGCTCTGTTCTGGAACACTTATTCTGTATTCTAGAATGAGATATTTCCTGATTATAGAATCGCAACAAAAAGGTAAGTAACTTTTAGTTTTTTTGTTACTTGTTATTTTTAGATATACATGACAGTAGAGTGTATTTTAACATGTTATGTATGCATGGAATATAACTTCCCATTCTTGTGGTTGTACATGATGTAGAGTTACACTGATTGTGTATTAGTATATGAACATAGGAATAGGAAAGTTATGTCCATTCATTCTACTGTCTTTCTTATTCCCATTCCTTCCCTTCATTCCCCTTTGTCTAATCCAATGAACTTCTGTTTTCCCTCCCCAACTTATTGTGTGTTAATATCTGAATGTCAGAGAGAACATTTGGTCTTTGGTTTTTGTGGATTGGCTTATTTCACTTAGCATGATAGTTTCTAGTTCCATTTACTTACTGGCAAATGCCATAATTTCACTTTTCTTTATGGATCAGTAATATTTCATTGTGTATATATGCCACATTTTCTTTATCCATTTATCTGTTAAAGGGCACCTAGGTTGGCTCCATAGTTTAGTTTTTGTGAATTGAGCTGCTGTACTCATTGATGTGACCACATCATGGTTGTATGCTGATTCTAAATCCTTTGGGTAAATACCAAAGAGTGGGATAACTGGGTCAAATGGTCCTGGTTCCTTTCAACTTTTCTGAGGAATTTTTATACTGCTTTCCAGAGTGGTTGCACAAATTTGCAGTCCTACCAGCAATATATGAGTGTAACTTTTCCCCCCATATCTTTGCCAACATTTATTGTTACTTGTATTGAAAGTAGGTCTTTAAAATAAGTTTGTTATATTGTTTGGTGCCTACTATTATTCTTTTCTAAAATTCCAATTATATTGTGTTCTGGAGGCACGTTTATCACCTTTCTTTCCTATCACCTTTCATCTACTTGAATCTCCTGGGGTAATAAGGAAAGTATAATATGTTCATTAAATAATCTTCCTATTCACAAATTGTCTAAGAAATACTTCATAAGTGGCTTTCATGGGCCTGATTGGCTCTACAGGTGCAGAGGTTTGCACACATCCCTGTCCTTTCTATCAATTAGAAAAAAAAATTCATTTTCCTTAGAAATACCTTTCTGTTCTCTTTCTGGGGACACCGAATTTCAAAATCCAAAACCAAAGTGAGTGTATGTGTGTTTGTTTAATGTGTGTTTCAGGTGGTGCAGGTTTGTTTTCTTTATTTTATGTAGCTTATTTTGTAACTTTGCCATTGGTTTGCAAAGCCAAAGTCAAACATTTTGTCTTAAAATGATTGGAAGGCATAACTCAACAAAAGGTAAACAACCAAATTAAATACTGGGCAAAGGATTTGGATAAACATTTCTGAAAAAAAGATACACTAATGGCTAATAAGTACATGAAAAAAATGACCAGCATCATTAGTCAGCAGGGAAATACAAATTAAAACCACAATGAGATACCACTGCATACCTACTAGAAGGGCTATGATTTAAAAAAAAAAAAAATGGAAAACAAGTGTTGGTGAGGACAGTGAGAAATCATGACCCTCTGCATCAATGGTGGGAATGTAGAATGGTGCAGTAGTTATAGAAAACAGTTCAGTTGTTCCTCAAAAATTAAAAACAGAATTTACATACCACTGAAGAATTCTACTTCTAAGTGTATATCCAAGAGAGTAAAACACAGGTCCAAACAGAAACATTTACATGACTGTTCATAGCAAAATTATTCACAACATTCAAAACTAACCTAATTCAGCAACAGATGAATGGATAAAAATATAATATATCCATACAATAGAATAGTGCTCAGTCATAAAGAGGTCCTATTACATGGCTGCACCTTGGAAAGATGCTAAGTAAGTGAAAACAGCCAGACACAAAATGTTACATATTGTAAAATTCCACTTGGAAGAAATGTCCAAAAAAGGAAAATCCACAGAAGCAGGAAGTAGACCAGAGGTTCTGAGGATTGAGAGGGAGGGATAATGGTTGTTTAACTCTTTAATTGATACAGGGTTTCTTTTTGGGGGAATAAAAATGTTTTGGAATTCATGGTGATGGTTATACCACCTAGTAAATGCATTAAATTCCATGGAACAGTACGTTTTAAAGTTTTTAATATTTTATTGTGTATATTTATGTATACAACATGAAGTTACAGTATACATACAGATAATAAAATGGATACTAAGGTGAAGCAAATTAACTTATCCATCATCTCACAAAATTATTTATTTTGTGTGGCAAGAGCAGCTAAAATCTATTCATTTAGCAAAAATCCAGAATGCAATAGAGTATTTTTGGCTATAATCCTCACCTTGTACATTAGACTTGTTCATCAACATATCTGCTAATTTGTATCATTTGACCTACATTCCATCTGCCAGGCCCCAACCACCATTTTGTCTATCTCTGTATACTTGACTTTTTTTTTGAAAGGTTCCCTAAAATGTACAATTTGATGAATTTGGCATGATGTGAATTTTAACTCAACAAAACAAAGATTGGAAAGGAACTAATTGAGATGGAGATAATTAGACATAGAAGGAGGGATAATATGAAGAACAGTAGAGTAAGTTGGGAATTTGACTCGCTGATAATAAGAACAGGGAGTAAAACTAAACTTCTGTAGCCATTCTGCTTTTGCAAAATCTTTTTGAAAAACTTTTATTAAAAATGAAAGTCCACAGGGAGGAAAAAGAATTTACTATGTATTGGAAAACATCAAACAGAAAGCTATTAAAAAGCTTTTTCTGACAATAATTAAATAAGCCACTATATCCTGATCACCATGATTGGTGTCACCAATGAGTCTTTCTTGTTAAGTGTTTTTCCCTCTTAATAATTTCATAATCTTATTCACAGATTCAAAAGTGAGAATTAAAGCAACACTGATTTATTTAAATAGGCAGCTCAAAGACATAGAACATATTCTAATCTAATTTTCCTGTCTAGAGGAGACCAAGGTATAAGTAGGGAAGGACATGATTAAAGTAAGAGTAAACATTTCAATGCTCTGGGCTGCCTTTCAAATCCTATTGCTTTCTATTTCTGTTCAGTCCATAGTGAATATAGGAATGTCCAAGAATAAATGGAAACTCCTGTCCCCACTGGATGTTTCAGTGTGACTATGGATCATGGTCTAAAGGATAGAGAACGTGTGTCTTCCTGTGTGCTCTCTCTAGGACTGAAAGGCCACTAGTAGAAAGTGGCAAGAGCTAAGTGACCCTCTGAATCTTAGATAATGTTGGGATGCAAGAGTGGAAACAAAATGACCATGGCCTGGCTTCAATAGTGCCAGGAAGGGTGAGACTGGAATTGACATGTAGCTGGTTTGCGTCAGGACTGCCACAAACAGCATGTAAATACAGGTTGGTAAGTATCTGAGGACTTGGGCCTCTACACAGTCCTGCCCTGTTCCTCACCAGCCAGAAACTAAAGAGTTAATGTGTGGCTTCTCAGGGTGCCTCCAGTTCCCTGAGCTAACACCTGGACAGAGCTATTTCTGATGGCCTTCTGCCTGTGCAGCACCATTTGCTAAGGATATTGAATATCACCTCAGAATAGAGCTCCCTAGGACTGCATCCTTAAGACCCTGATATTCCTTTCTAACCTCAGTTCCCGAATTAGGAAGCACATTTTCCTGGCATCCCAGCCAAGCCACCCTCATGTTTAGAGTTTCCAATTTAGATCTTTTATCTGATTAAAGGGTTTTTGTGATGTTTAAAATGGTTTTACAATTTTTACAGCAGCAAAACAAAATACAGAAATTTTATTGTTTCATGCTGAGTCACCAAAAATTTGTTTTTCCTCCTAAGGAGGCTGAGGAAGATTAGGAACTGGAGGGACATACTTTAAAATCTTTACTTTGCCTGTCTCCAGACAAAGATTCAGATAGTGTCTCTTACAGGCTTTTTTTTTTTTTTTTTTTTTTTTTAATTCTTTCACTTCTTTTTGATTCATGAATTCACATTTTGAATACCCCTCAGATATTAAAACTTTCAGATTGGAGGTATGACCTCAACGATGTCTCTTTGCAATTGTTTTATTTTTTAAAAATTACTGGGTTTGACACCATCAGCTAAAATACTGAGTGGAAAGATAAATAAACAGTAGTTAGAGTTTGTTATCATATTTCCTTTCTAGTTTGGTTTTGTTAATCACGATAAATTGTGGTTGGTCCATTTCTTGTCAAAAACACACATAGCTTCTGGGTGGTGGACGGAGTTAAGGGAAATTAAGCCCTTTGAAAGGGGCAGATGGTGGTGGTGGCTGGTTGAAAACTGGTAGGGACAGAATAGTTTAGTCCTGGCTTCCATCCAACTGATAGATCTTCAGATTGCTGGGAACCAAAACCTGGGGATGGCCTCCTCCCTGAGCCCAAATAGTCTTTGCTCAAGATTTTTTAAAACAGTGGAATAAAGGAAAGAAATATTCCTTTTATCTTTTCTTAGCTGAGAAGTATGTGGTAATTATTTTATGTTCTTAAAAATTTCAAGAGAATTAGCTTATTCTTCTAAAGAAGACTGAACAAAAGGGAAAATACTCTTAATGCCAAATGATTTCCATCTTCCTACAATCTAGAGAAGATTGACGTTGATACTCAGACTATGGCTGGAACTCCAAATGCTATCTTGGACTTTGAGAAAAAAGGGCTGGAGGGATAGTAGAGGTGTGTTGGTGTGGTCCCTGATCGCTTTATGGAGCTGCCAGTTCCAGCATTGCTTACCCTCTGGCTTTTAATGTGAATGAGAAGTAAATTATATTTTGCTTAACCACCTGTGTTTTAGATTCTTAGTTAAAAAAGCCAAACCAATTTTTTTCTTTCTTTGAAGAGATAGCTCTTCATTATGCTTTTCTGTTTCTCTATAGCATTACATCCTTTTCAATTCACTTAAAAAATACCACTGAATATCTACTGTATATCAGGTGTGGAACGAAGCACTGTCTATTCACTGGTTAACCAAAATTTCTACCATCCTAGGCATAGAATCTAGTGAAAAAGATAGATAGTAAAGTGTGAGAAATAATCATTTGTTTCCTGTTTTTACTACCTTTTTCCCTCTCTTGACTTCATTGAATTGCGACCTGTATATGTTCTTCATTTCATGTTTAAAGTCAGAGTAAGGGACCATATAACTTTATTATTTCCTGGAATGACTTTCAAAAGTCATTGGCACATATGACTTTCCAAAATGAGGACTCTTTGACTCTGTATATCTTTCTACATAAAATTTTAGAAAATCCTGTATGAAAAGCCAATTTTAACAACTAATATATTTTCAATTTGAGGATCGTCTTTCCAAGTGTAGTGAGGGGTGTATACATGTGTGTGTGCGCGGACATGTGTACACACATGCCTGAGTTCTGGTGATTGGGTTCCTTCTGTGATTTAACAGGTGCTGGGACTTGCTTTTGTCTTCACTCTGCCTCTGCTAAAAATCCATATTTGTTCCTTAATTGCTTTTTTTTATTGCCCTGAGCCATTTTATGGCTTTCCCAATTAGGTATTCTCTAACTTGCTTGTTGTGAGAAAGATAGTCCAAAGACTACTCTCTCACTCAAGGTGTCTGGGCCAGACTCTGGGGGAAACCGTGGGCCCTGTCCTCGTCATTGACTCTGTTAGCTGTGTGGGTCCTCAGATGTGGGAGACTCACAAAAGAGAGCTCAGCCTAACAAGTTGATTTCTTCCCTTGTGGGCTCTCATTGATGCTGTAACTGGGGTGGGTTTGGGTGCCTCTCCTATAACCTAACCCAGTCCTTTGTCTCACCTCTTTACAATAGCAGGATGCTGGAGGAAACAAACAGTATTTTGGCCATGAAAACAAAATGAGAAGAGTTTGGAGTTTATTTTAAAGACAGAAAATAATTTATTGATTTCAAAAAGTTTAGCCCCTGCTGAAACAATCTGAAAAGAACCAGTGGCACTGGGTCCATTAAATTCAAGAAATCATAAATTTCAGTTATTGGCACAAACATTAAGTATCTGATATGTAGAGCTACAGTCTGATAATATTGCTAAATTTGGGTTCATCACGACAAGATATTGAGAAATCCATGAATTTAGGACATAATAGGGCAATTGTGATATGTCACTTAATTGATGAAAAATCCATCCTCTTTGAATCATGTTATTAAAACAGCTAGCAAAGAAATAAGAGTCCAAAGTTTCAGGACAGATGAGTGGAAAGCTTGGGGACAAACACTGATTAGTCCTGTAGAATCCTTTTAAAAATGTCAACCTCTTCCCCTGGGGCCATGGGGGTTGTCAGTTCTTACAAACTGGAGTTGTGGGAGCAGCTTCAGGGGTGCAGGAGACTTGGCCATCCAAAATAGAAAATCTAGGTCTGCCTGCAACAAGCAGTTTTTTTTTTTTTTTTTTACACCCACCTTAATTCTCAGTCCTTAGAAGAGTCAATAAAAAAGAAACAATGGTTATGAAAAATACATTTTTTTGAGTCAGATTTATCTAGTAATGGTGGAGCTGGTTTGTAATGCCAAATGCTTGTTCTCTTTTATATTCCATACTTCTCATCTAATGTTAGGGTTAGATATTCTGCATGGATTTATTTTGCTTTCCATCATAGATACTCTCTCTCCCATTGTTCTTTCTCTTTATTATGGATCATATATGTTCCTGCTTCTTCACATGCCTATGCAGGCATGTCAGGTATTGTAAATTTACCTTGTTAGGTGATAAATATTTTTGGATTCCTGTACGTGTTATTGAATTTTGTTACAGTACACATAGCTATGCGAAAACAGTTTGCTCCTTTTGGGTATAGTGGGATCAGAACATCTTTTAGACTGGGGCTGTTTTTCCCCCACTATGGAGACACTATCCTGATTATGCTGCTTAATGCCTATCTATGATCAGGGTGAGGCTCTTTCACTCTGACCAGTGAGAATAAGTATGGTTTCCAGTCCTGTGTGAGTGCCATAGATTGTCTCATCTGTTCTGTTCTCGTCATTCTTTTCCTGGTTGCAGTTAGTTTATTTGGTATAGATTCAGCTGAACACTCGCAGAGGTCCCCCTGCAGATCTTCAGGCCTGTGTGTGCAGCTCTGCCTTCCCTGGTGCTCTATGAACACTGGCCATCTTAGCTTCCCTAGGCAACGAGTTCTATTGCCTCAACTCAGGGTCCTGCCTGGTGCCCAGGATCCCCCTGGAAAACTTTCCAGGCAATAAGGTATAATACAGGTGTGGCTCATCTTAATTTTTCCTTATCTTAGGGATCACTTTTCTGTACCACCTGATGTCTGATGACTAAAAGTCATATTTTGCCTATTTTTGTGGTAGTTGTTTCAAAGCTGTTTTAAAGTTGTTTCAAGTTTCCAGTTTCTTTACTCCACCTCGTCTAGAGTGGAGGTCCCATTGTTTCACGTATCATAGCAGGTAAAATCGCTCTGAATAGACATGCTATCCTCAACAGGGGCCTTGCCTCGGAGTCCTGGTATCTGGGAGAGATTAAAGAGGTAACACATTCTGGTGTAAACTCAGTTCTTGTTTAAATAGTGACACTGCTTCACTAGTTTCATCTTGTCATTGAGACACGGTCCCACACTGGATCCCTAAGTAGTTTTGTTCTCCGCTTCATTCGTTCATTTGTTTTCCCACTTACTACAAGTTAATTATCTTTCATGTGATCTTTTACACTACACTCAATTATTGGAGAATTGCAGGGAATAGGCGGACATAGTGACTTCCTTCTGGGAGCCTATGTTCCAGTTAGTGAGACCAGCACATGATCCACAGGGTTGATTGTGATGGGCACCAAGAAGGAAAGGCACAGGTGCCACCAGGAGAGCACGTAAGTGGGGGCCCAACCTCAACTGGAGAATCAGTCACCTCCCTGTGAAGGTGACCATAAATTGGCACTGACTAGGGATTTTAAGACAGGGTGTTTTTTTTTTGTTTTTTTTTTTTTTTTAACTAAAGGAGCTATTCTGTTCCAAATTTTTTTTTCTTGAGTATTTATCATAAAATCCAGTGTCTGAAAATAAAACACTTCTGACATATTACCCAAGACCTCAACTGCGGAGAAAGACAGTAAAATGGAACGTTTATCAGAACTTTACTGAATCATTAGGCATAGATGAGGAATTATTAACAGTATAACATTAATAGTTATTTATTTTAGATTGCGGAATTCTGGATGATGTTTCTTAAACTTCTCATTTTTCTCCGGATTTTAAGATGTGAATCTGCATTGTTTCTATGATCAGAAACAACAACAAAAACAACAAAAAATGAATGCAAGGGAGGAAGAGTAAAAGGAAAAAAAAATAATTTAGATGCTATTTAAAAAAAGTTAAATTTATTTTAATTAGTTATACATGAGAGTAGAATGCACTTTGATATATCATATATAATGGAGTATAATTTCTCATTCTTCTGGTTGTACATGATGTAGAATCTCACCAGTGGTATAGTTATATATGTACACAGGGTAATAATGTCTGATTTATTCTACTATCTTTCCTACCCCTTTAACCCCCCCCTCCCTTCACTCCCCGCTACCTGAAGTAACTCTATTCTTCTCTAGTGTCCCTGTCCTTCTTGTGAATTAGCATCCACATATCAGATAAAACATTCAGCATTTGTGTATATATTGCATTTTTAAAATCCATTCACTGTTGAAGGACATTTAGGTTGGTTCCATGGTTTAGTTATTGTGAGTTGAGCTGCTATAAACATTGATGTGGCTGTATCACTGTAATACACTGATTTTAAGTCCTTTGGGTATAAACTGGGAAGTGAGTGGGATAGCTGGGTCAAATGGTGGTTCCATTCCAAGTTTTCTGAGAAATCTCCACACTGCTTTCCATAGTGGTTGCACCAATTTGCAGTCCCACCAGCAATGCATGAGTGTACTTTTTTCCCACATCCTCACCAACACTTATCATTACAATCTTGATAATTGCCATTCTGACTGGGGTGAGATGAAATCTTAGAGTACTTTTGATTTGCATTTCTCTAATTACTAGAGATGTTGAACCTTTTCTCATATATTTATTGATTGCTTATATATCTTCTTCTGTGAAGTGTCTGCTCAATTCCTTAGCTTGTCTGGGCTATTTGTATTTCTGATATTAAGGTTTTTAAGTCTTTTTTCTAAATTCTGGAAATTAGTGCTGTTTTACTTAGCTTTTTTGCCACTGTGACTAAATGATCTGACCAGCACAATCATAGAGGAGGAAAGGTTTATTTGAAGGCTCATGGTTTCAGAGGTCTTAGTCCATAGAAGGCCAGCTCCATTCCTTGGGGCTTCAGGTGAAGCAGAACATCATGGTGGAAGAGCGTGGCAGAGGGAAGCAGCACATATCATCAGGAAGCAGAGAGACTCCACTCTCCAGATACAAAATATATACCCAAGAGTCACGCCCAAATTCCAATCTCCTCCAGTCACATCCTACCACTTAAGTTAATCCCACAGGGATTAATTCACTGATTGGGTTAAGACTCTTACAACCGAATTATTTCTCCTCTGAACTTTCCTGCATTGTCTCACGTGTGAGCTTTTGGGGGACACCTCACATCCAAACCATAACAAGTGCTCTATCTGAGGTGCATGTGGTAAAGATTTTCTCCCATTCTGTAGGCTGTCTCTTCATGTTATTGATTGTTTCTTTTGCTGAGAAGAAGCTTTTTATTTTCAATCCATCCCATTTATTGATTCGTGATTTTACTTCTTGTGCTTTAGGAGTCTTAAGGAAGTCAGATTCTAAGCCAACATGGTGAAGATTTGGGCCTACTTTTCCTTCTAGTAGTTGCAGGGTCTCTGGTCTAGTGCCATGCTTTTGATCCACTATGAGTTGAGTTTTGTGCAGGGTGAGAGATAGGGGTTTAATTTCATTTTGTTACATGTGGATTTCCAATTTTCCCAGCACCATTTTTTAATAGGATATCTTTTCTCCAGTGAATATTTTTGGTGACTTTGTCTAGTATGAGATAACTGTATTTATGTGGGTTTGTCTCTGTGTCTTCTCTTTTGTACCATTGGGCTACATGTTTGTTTTTGTAGCCCAATATATTGAGCTACAGGTATTGGTTTTCCAATACCATGCTGTTTTTGTTACTATGGCTCTGTATTATAGTTTAAGGTCTGCTATTGTGATGCCTCCTGTATTATTCTCCTTGCTAAGAATTGTTTTGACATTCTGAGTCTCTTATTTTTCCAAATGAATTTCACAATTGCTTTTTCTAGTTCTATGAAGAATGTCAGGATTTTAATTGGAATTGCATTAAATCTGTGTAATGCTTTTGGCGTGTGGCTATTTTGACAATATTAATTCTGCCTATCCAGGAGCATGGAAGGTCTTTCCATCTTCTAAGGTCTTCTTCAATTTCTTTCTTTAGTGTTCTGTAGTTTTCATTGTAGAGGTCTTTCACCTCTTTTGTTAGATTGATTCCCAAGTATTTTATTGTTTTTGGAGCTATTGTGAATGGGACATTTTCTTACTTTCTTTTTCAGTAGATTCATCACAGTTGCTCTTCTTTAATAAGTCCATCAGTGATGGTGTGTCATGTGGCAAAACATCAATGCTGTTTCCAAAGACACATTCTCAAGAATCGAATGGATCATTTTACCAAAGATTTGGGAAACAAATTCAAAACAGAATCTTGTCTTCAACTTCTGTAGAGTATAACACTTGTCCAGTGTTTTAAGACTGGTCTTGAAGAACATGGGCAGATGTGCATGGTAAGCTGTAGTGATCCTCTTGGAGGATACTTTTCTCTTCACAAGGGTGTAGTTTCTTGGCATGTGGAAATTGTGGCAGCTCTGGTCCTGGGAGAATTCTATGCCAATGTCAGAGGGAAGGCAAATGGGGAACATCTCTGTGTATGCTGCTATTTTTAAGCAAGACCATTTTCACGGAAACATGACTTTTCTAAATTTGGAGCTTTTAAACTATACACATTTCCTTAGTGCTCTGCATGCAGATGTCTCATGGGTCTAACTAGAGGATTAGGGAAACAATGTGAAGTTTGAACTATTTATTGTTTATGAAGGAAGTGATATCTTTCTTGGATCATTTTTACTTAGTTTTTCTTCACAGTTTTATGAAGATATAATTTATATATAAAAAGTATACATATTTAAGGCATAGATTGTGAGGAGCTTTGACACAAATGTATATCTATGAAACCTTTACTGTAATCAAGATAATAAGCACATCCATCACTTACAGAATTTGCATGCCTCTGTGTATGTGCGTGTGTGTGTGTGTGTGTGTGTGTGTGGGTGTGTGTGTTGGAGGTAAGAACACTAAGTATGAGATCTATTCTTAATGATTTTTTAAAATTTGCAATACAGTGTTAACTTTAGGCCCTATTTTGTACAGCAAATCTCTAGATATTATTCATTCATATAACCAAAGCTTTGTACTCCTCAAACAACAATTCCCAAATCACACCTTTCTGCCCCCATCCCTTGGTATCTCCATTCTCTTCTGTGCCTCTCAGAGTTTGGCCATTTTAAATACTTCATTAAGTGGAATCATGAAATATTTGTCTTTTTGTGGATGGTTTCTTATGAATGTCACTGTATTTCATAGAACCCAGCATTTGTAATTCATGGATGAGACTGGGCTAGAATCACTCAGCTTGGGAAGGGTTTTATAAGTTCACACTCATGAGTATGTGAGAGGAATTATTAGTAGTACATTGGGATAATTTTAGATTTTGGTGGCTGAAATGATATTTAGAGCCACATCCTGTAGCTCACCAGGATGCTGGAATGGGTAGAAATTTGGTCATCCCCCCCTAAGTCCTTAACAATTGTCATAGATTTAGAAAAGACTTTGATTCTCAAAGACAAGTTGAGAATCAAATCTATTATTTTAAGACATCTATTATTTTAAAACACATAATCCATATGATCTAAAATTGATGTAAATTTCACATACTACCCCAATTAATAATTTCAATAGTGTGCAATCCTATTCAACTTAGTACATTTACAATGTGTAAACCATTACCTCAACTCACTTTTAAACATTTCATCACCTCTGGGAGAAACCCTAATGTCCATTAAAACATTTACTCCTCATCCTGCCCTTTTCTTCCGCAAACTTCTTCTGGCAACCACTGAATTGATTTGTGTAATACAGATTTAGCTCTTTGGTAAACTTCATATATAAGTGAATATTTGGGTTATGGCTATTTTATTTAGCTACAAACCCCCTGCCAAAAAAATAATAACCCCCAAATTGTAAAGTTATAGAAGACAGTAGGGGGAAAAGCTCTGTGAAGTTTGGCTTGGGGAATGATCTTTTGGATTGACACCCAGCACAACAGGCAATAAAGGTAAGAACAGACAAATGGACAGCAAAGGAAATAAGTTAGAGTGAAGAGAAAACTTCAGAATGGGAGGAAATATTAGTAAGCTGTTACAATCAGACAAGGGGTTAAGTATTCGAATATGTGAAGAACTGAAAGAACTCAATGGCAAGAAAACAATTGATTCTGTTTAAAAAATAGGCAAATGACCTATGTAGTCATTTCTCCTAAAGAAGACACATGATTGTCCAACAGGTATATGGAAAATGCTTGGCATCACTAATCTTCAGGAACATGCAATTACAGCACAATGAGAGATCACCTTACACAGTTAGAATGACTAGGACACAGGAAGATAGTATCTGCCAAGAAGTAGAGAAAAAGGGAGCCTTTCACACTGTCAGTGAGAACATAAATTAGTATAGCTGTTATTGAAAATAGTACAGAGGATCTTCAAAAAACTTTAAAATAGAACTGCCATATATCCACCAATCAACTACTAAATATTGGCAAGAGAAAATGAAATTAGTATACAAAAGAGATATCCACACTTCCGTGCTCATTGCAGCATTATTCACAATAGCCAAGAATGGACAACCTAAGTGTCCATCAATGAGTGCATGAATAAAGAAAATGAGTACACACACACCAGTGGAATACTATAAAGCCATAAAAAGTACTGCCAACTATAACAACACAGATAAGCCAGGAGAGTATGGTGAATGTAATAACGCCAGGTACAAAAGACAAATCTGCATATACTCACTTGTGTTAGAATCTGTAAAGTTGATCTCATAGAAGTACAAAGTAGAGGGGTGGTTACCAGGGAACTGGAGTGGTGGGGGGTGTTCGTGTTGGAGAAGATCTTGGTCATAGAATAGAAATTTCAGAAGGAATGACTTCAAGATATCTACTTGTATAGCATGGGACTATAATTAATAATGATCTAGTGTGGGTTATTAAAATATAAGAATAGATGTTACATGTTCTCATCACAAAATGATAACTTTGTGAGGTGGCACATATGTGAATTAGCTACATTTAGCTATGCCAGAAGTATGTTTGAAAACATTGTTTTTAGTCACAGGTCTTTCCATTTGAGACCAAAAGACTTGACAAGAACAATGTAGAAGAGTTGTTCGTTCACGGAGTTGCTCATGGTTTCAGCAATTTAATCAATGGCTGACCAATTCCATTTGTGAGCAGAATATCATGGCAGAAGGGTGTGGTGGAGGGAAGCAGCTCAGGACATGGCAACCAGGAAGCAGAGAGAGAGAGAGAGAGAGAGTGGAGAGAGAGAGAGAGAGAGAGAGAGAGAGAGAGAGAGAGAGAGAGTGAGAGAGAGGGAGGAGAGAGAGAGCACTTTGCTCCCCAGGGATAAAATATAAACCACAAAGGCAAGCCCCCAGTGATCCTACTTCCTCCGCATCCATACCCTGCCTGCCTATGATTACCATCCAGTTAACCCATATCAGTGGGATCAGTCTTATTAGGTTAGAGCTCTCATAATCTAACCATCTCACCTTTAACATTCTTGCATTGTCTCACACATGAGCTTAAGGGGGACTCCTCATATCTAAACCATACATCATTTGTATAGATAAATACCTACAGTTTCATCTGTTGACTTAAAAAATAAACATTTGTGTCTTGTCAAAGTTTGTAGCATGTATTGGTATTTATTCATTTTTTTGATTGTATGGATACAATTCCATTTTGTTTGCACTCATCGTTTCTACTCACTGGCAATTTTGAACACTGCTACCATGAACACTGCTTTTGTTTGAATACTGCTTTCAGTTCCTCTGGGGTAAATAGCTAGGGATGGAATTGCTGGGTCACATGGTAATTCTTCACTCACCTTTTTGATGAAGGGCCAATGCTGTTATCTCCAGGAGTGGCTCCATTTACCTTCCCTACAGCAGAACCCACAGGACTTCAGCTATTGCTTTAGCCAGATGTTAGCATCTTCACTTATTAAATAGAGTGTTTGAACTTGAATCCCAAATAATTGTCACTGAACATATGGTAAACAAGAAGGTGAAAGAAAGACACAGTGTGAGGAAACCCTTTTGAACACGTTGACTTGACTGCATAGAACAGGGACACGTCCTTAGAGAATGTTCCCTCCTTCTGTACGTAAGGAAACAGGGCTGCTAGAGCAGGAATAAGTTAATGATAAAAAATAAAGTCACTTGCCCAGTTAGCTGGTTGGCAGAGTTAAGACTCAGTCTGATCTTGCAACTCTGAGCTAGTTGTTCTTTTCTTTATATTGTGCACTTAACTTCTCTTTGATGGGGCCCAATTCTCAGATGATGTTTTCCTTCTGCTCAGAAATCTTCTTAGGAAAGTGTTTGATATTATTGTGTGATTAAGTCATTCTTTATGCTTTTTTTTTCTGTGAACACTTAAGGAATGGAAATACTTTCCAGACAGTGTGTTGTGAAGGCACAAAGTCATGGAGCTGTCTTCCCAGCTACCAGTCTGGTACTAAAGATGGTCACGTTGACCAGTAGTTACATAAATAATAATTTTAGTGGACCAAGAGCTGTAAAGGAGGGGTAGTGGTGCTCTGATACTTTATAACAACATTTCAATGGTTAGGACATCAGAAAAAGACACTTAGACTTATAAAATCTAATGTGTTTTAATTCAAGAACCTGGAAGACTCTGTTATGCCTCAAAATTCTTTATGTATCTTTATGTCAGTATTTAAGGATTTGATGTGCCAGTTTCCATTTTTTTCTAACATACATCTGAATGAAAAATACCTGTTCTAAGTTTAAAAATTCACCTTGTGGAGATCCCTTAAAAGGATCTCGTCATGCCAGCCATTGTCCACTTACCCCACTGTGAACACAGAAGCTCTGGTGTTGATGACTTTTCTGTCATTTTGAATTCATGACACAGAGCTCAGAACATAGGTGTGGCATCCATACATGAGAAATGCAGGGGAAAGGGTAGTAATGGGACTGGAGAGAAGAAAGGGAAAAGATGCAGGTGATTGAGTAGAGGTGCTGTGACTGAGTAGGAGAGACCCAAGGAAAAAGGACGGGGAAAAAGTGAAAGGGGGGATACCTTTATTCCATGGTATGTCATTTCTTCCTTGATGTCCAAAAGGAGCATATGTTTTATTTTGAAGTTTTAAAAACCAATTCATCTTCTTTATGGGATGGAGAGTTGAGTTCCTCTTTGGGCATATGCATTCTTTGTGTGTCTTACATGTCCATAAAGGTACTTCATGGAAATAGTGAGGTATATTTTTCAACACTGTGAAAATTTGTGCCTTGTCTGAAAATATAAGCAGCTATTTTATTTGAGTCCACCAATGTATCTTGGAGACTTCACTGGCATTTATAGTCTTCAAGGAGGTGGGGGAAAGAGGTAAGAAAATGATTTTTGCATGCTAATTTTAGATTTAGAATACTTTGTGCCCATTAAGCGTTTTCATATGTGTGGAAAATTCCACTTTCCGTTAGTACCCACCAGTAAAGTTATGAGAACCTGAGACCCAAAGAGAAAAATGAGAACCTGAGACTCTCTTCCATCTACTGGAGAAGGGATCAGAAGAAAGAAAGTGGACTTGGCATGACACAATTCAAATTTAGTCTCTTTGTTTGTTTGCAAGGAGTGCTGTAGAAAGAACCACAGACCAGGTGGCTTACACATTGGAAATGAATTCTCTCACGGCTCTGGAGGCTGGAACTCTGAGATCAGGGTGTTGACAGAGCTGTATCCTTCTGAGGTCCTCAAGGAGGTGTTCCAGACCTTTCTCTTGGCTTGTAGATGGCTGTCTTCTCTCAGTGTCTTAAAATTGTTGTCTCCCATAAGCATCTACATCCAAGTCTTTCCTATAAGGACATTGGCCATACTGGACTAAGGCCCACCTTAATGTCCTCATTTTAACTTAATTACCTCTTTGATATTCCTATCTCCCAAAATATTCAAATTCTGAGGTACTTAGGGTTAGACTTCAACATACAAGTTTTGGGAGGACACACTTCATCTCATAACAATGTCCTACACATTGTTTCAGAAATGATAAGCTGGATTTTTTTTTTTTTTTTGAGGTTTTCAGAGTTGATCACTTGGCAATTATTCTGTTGAGGACATAGGGTAAACCTATGGTCAGGGTTTCTCATGTAGTGAATGCCATTATTCTGGAAAAGACTGATCCAGTGACAAGAAAAGAAAATCTAGGAGTCAGGTCAAGGATTAGAGAGAGAGAGAAAATCGTGGGCTTCAGGAAAGATGGGCCTGGACTTTGGGTTGTAGAGATGCCTAGCACATGTGGCAGGGGGACAAGGTGGAGATTGTGTTTTGGAGGCATGAGTTAGGCAAGGCGACACTCTACGAAACACCACTGAGGAAGACCTGGGGTCCGTGTCTCAGTGTATCACATACAGTATCAGGAATGAACAGGTGTAATGTAATTCCCTTTTCTTACACCTAAACTTTTAGTATTTTGTGAAAAAAATTTTAAGCTGAATCTCAGTGCTATTGTAAAGAATCAAAGGAGGATCTTTTCCATGCTGCAGCTTGGGTAACAGAGAGGCCAATACTTCTCCAATCCCAATACGCACAGTCCTGGTGTGGTCCTAGGGCTGTAGAAGCTTTAGGTTAGGGGTCACAGCTTGAAGGCTGATGAAGACCCAGAGCAGGAAGAGCAGAACAGACTCAGAAGCATTGAAGGGGGCGGGGATAGTATTTTGATCTGCAGTGTGAGGAACTAAGTAGTTGTAATTTTGGCATTAATACCAATGTGAACTCATCATATTGCCATTAGAAATAAACTTTTGTGTAATGTTCTCAGGAGCAATATTTTTTAAATCAGATAGGTTGGTTAATACTCCTTTATTTGCTTTTGTAAGTTTTGTGACTAGACTTTTGCAAGAGCTCAAAACAGTTGTCTTAAGTCATTTTAATTTCAAATCAAATCTCAGAGGCACTAAATAAAGTCAAACTTCCTTAATTCTTCCATAATTCTTATTCCTTTCTGGTCCAGGAACCCACCTAAGAACATGGGGGCATTTAGCTGTCAGGACTCATAAGTCTCCTTCAAATTGGAATAGTTCAACAGTCTTTTTGGTTCTCGCACATCCTGCATGCTTTTAAAGAACATAGATCTTTACTTTTAAAGGATGACTTCTAATTCAGGTCTGTCTGTGTTTCTCCATGACCGGACTCCAGAGTAGGATGGAATTTAGAAAAAGCAGCAAGGTGTTCTGTGTGATCACTGCCATCAGGCTGACTCTGCTTCTAGGCCTTCTCAGAGAAAGGGCCAATATGTGTGTGTGTGTGTGCATACACACATCCATACCAATGCCAATTTCCATTTTTATCGGAACATATTTGTTAAAAAGTCCACGAGATCCTAAAAGGCTTAAAACTCACTGTAACATTTGAAGGTTCCTTTTAGCCTCCTCTTCTCCATGATTGTCAAATCTCTTTCCATACAAGCTGGTTCCCATTATTCTCTGTTTTTTTTTTTTAACTTATCTGATATTCAATTAACTTAGTTACCCAATCTCCGTCATCTTTTCCCTCCATCCTTTCCATGTCCCACCATTTCACTGCTGCTTCTGCAGATGCCAACATCTTTGCCCCCACATGGGAACAAAGTTAATAAGAGAAGGGAAAGGACATAAAGAGCAAAAGGCCTGGTAAACTTCTTTATTTTTCAAGGCAGTTTGAGTTGGCTTTTCTGATACTTTGCAGCCTACAGCATGCTAACAGTTACAACCTGTAACATATTATTGCATTATTTGTTGGTAAATATGTCTGATTCACTGGTTATGAATGCCTGAAAAGATGGAAAATATTTGCATCATCTATCTCCAGCGATTGGTAACATGATAGGTGCTTGATAATTGCATTCGGTGTCAGTAACACAAAGATGGTTAATACATAATTGTCCTCCAGGAGCCAGTGTAAATAACACAACCAGATAATTTTTGCAATATATACAAATGGAGAGTGGTATGGGCACACAGGAAGAAAGGAGAAGTCTAAACGGACTTGCCAACATAAACAGAAATCAGAGGTATATTCAGGTAAATATGTATGCTATAAATGCATTTATTTTGTGTATAAAGTAATTAAGAGAAGCTTTTCTAATAGTCACATGTTCTGAGTGGTGGGTTGAATTGGAATCAGAAGCCGAGGGAATAGTTGCCAAAGTCCCTGAAAACGGTGATATTGGTCAAATGATGCACCTTCCAGTGGCAAAATCTGTTTTGGTGACATTTTTTCAAAAACTGCAGAAGAATACATTATTTTCCAGCCAGAAGAAGAACCAGGACTGATTCCATCTAAAAACCAAGCACAATAGTTATACGTACATCTCCATCGTCCTTTACAATAAAAAGTGGCTATAGCACCAAGAGCATAGGGGCTGGTGTCCACTTCACTCACCAGATGTCCTCAGTATTGAATGAAAACTCCTTCCCGGTTAAACTTCCATTCAGTCCTCTGCGCTCACTGAAGGGCAGACACTACATTCAGGATCCACATATATCTTTAGTATCTCTAAATGCCTCTGACCCTATGGTCACCTTGCCTGTTCCCATTTCAAGTTTTGAAATGTCCTTTCCCTGGATTTTCAAGATGCCCATCCTTGCCCTCTGTGCCTCTTTCTTTCTGATATTCACTTGATCCCCTACTTGTGGATTCATTTCTTAATTTGCCTGTCTAGGAAAATGACTAACTTCCCTTGAGGAAGCATTCTCTAGAAATCCTAAAACCAGGTATTAGACAGAAAGCAAGGAGGAGAAAAAGGCCCGATCCAGAGCCTATGGGCTATGGACCGAACTCTAGATTAGAGGTCTCTGATTTTTCAGCTCCAGGGTCTTTTGAGGAGAAAACAACCGAAAAGAAGCATGGAAGGGCAATGGTACATTTCTATAGAATTTTGAGATTCTGGGATGAAAGTTAGTAAAATTAGCTCACATTTATGTGCCTCTAGCAACAGCCTCACTTCACCTGGTCAAACTATGCAGCCAGACAAGAGAATCAGTTCACTCAAGTCACTCTTTCTGTCTTCATAACTTAAACAATATGGTACGAGGCAGTGATCAGGGCTAACAGCAACCATGAAAAGGATCACTTGAAATAAAATAGTAACTATGCAGATCTGCTGTGTAAGTGGCTTGATGCATGGTAAATTGCATTTGCAGTTGGCCAAATGGAAAGTGATATATGTTGGGCACAAGAATAATAAATACAGGGAGAGATCAATTGAACTGAACTAAAGTGGTACGGCTTTGAAAGACGACTTAGAGTTATGTCCTCCAAACTGGCTAAAAAAGGACTCAATTAAAAAGTAAATTGGAAAACTATAAAGTAATGACACAAATACAGGTTAAAGTTTATGGAAGTTATAAATGCTAAACAGTTTCCCTCTCCGATATCCTCAATTTCTGCCCACTCTGATTCTTCTCGTGCTTTCCATTTCTTTTATGAGTATTATTACTCAACGGGAGAACAATCAGTTTATATCAGAGCCATTCATTGTAAAATTTGTGTCAATAATTTTTATTGAAATAGGACAAAAAACAGAGGAGTTTGTGTCTACAAGCATGCATAATAGGAAAGAAAAGGCAAATTCATTATGCTATCAGGGTACGGGAGAAGTCTTGAACTAAAGGGGAAAAAAGAAAGAACTCTCCCTGTGGAAAGAAAGAATGTGCTTCATTTCACTATCTATTACGATTATGAAAGAACCAGAGCATTCCATGGCTTTGAACAGTCTTGTGAACAGAGCTTTGTGTCAGGGCCACGTTATGAGTTTCAGGCCCTGAGGCTGGGAATTCAGTAACTAACAGAAGTTGTGAGGGCTTTGGGGATGGAGCGTGGGGGTGAGGAGTGAGAACCTGGCTTGGCTTCTCTGGCCAGGGTGATGTAAGAAGCCCTTTAGGGGATTTTATTTTAAATGTAGGTTCTTCTTGTATCCTTATGGAATATGAACCTCCCAGACATGATAGGGAGTCAGATGCTAAATTAACTATCGTTTTGGTTTCAAGGCTTGAAAATTACAAACATGTAACTAACACCAGATCATAGAGTGGTCTGATTGGAGGAATGTTAAAAAGGGGTAAGAATGATGTGGAAGATGAAAAGGTCTCCATCTCTCTCTCCTCTTTCTTTCTTCTCCATTGCTCAAAAAGGATACCCTGCCAGCAGCTTGTAAGTTCTTCTAGAGAGGAATTGTTTCCTTGTTTTTCAGATCTCTAGCTTCCAGTATGCTGGGGGTACACTGTCATCTGGTAAGGGTGGATCATTCTTTATTGATTTGATTACCTCCAAAACTGATAATGATTAAATTCATAGCAATTGCGAGTTTGTTAAGCTGGTTAGAACCCATTTTAAATATCTATCGAAAGGGAATTAATAGGTAATAAATCAGAGTAATATTAAATAACAAATAATAATTGTGGCCAGAGATCATCACTGTGCATATATCCTTGAACGGAGCTGGAGGCAAAAGCAAAACAGAAGTCTTGGAGGATCAGTTCACGCTGTTCTGAAGTTTCCGGGTTGCTGCAGTGTTGCCGGGGCCCTGCCATCTATCCAAACAGCTTAGATGCAGGAGTTTTAGTTTTGGTGCACAAAGCTGGGGAGAGATAGAGCAATTCCATCAGAGGAGGCCTTTTGGTGAACTGTAGAGGAGATAACTGGCTCTCTTTTGTGAGACTTTTGGTCTTTTATGTCATGTGCAAATTAGCTAGCCCTGGCATGTTGATCTCAATAGAGGTAACCATTCACATAAAAATAAATGCCAATCTTACTTGGTCAGCAAAAACATGTTTACAAGTTAATTTCTTCATCTGTGCTGTACATTACTTGTTTACTACCAGACAATTTCTGTCACCTTTGTTTACTAGTGATCTGCTTTTGCTTTTCTGCTTGAAGTCCTCTTGGCTCTTACTAACAGCCTTGTCTTAACTTTTAACTTTTTAATTCTAATATCGAAAGTTAAACTGATGCCAACATTTTTTAATGGTAATTCTTTCCAACATCACAGGGATAAATGTATAACAGCAGCCATAGATTTATAGATCACTGGTTTGAAACTACTGACTACAGTGAAGCCCCACAATCTGCTTGTTCCTAGGTGTGCAAAGAATGGGTTTGCCCCAGATAAGAGCCAATAGCTGAGATCTGTTGATCTGTGTAGTAGCAGTATTATATTATTATTATTATTATTAGTAGTAGTAGTAGTAGTAGTAGTAGTAGTAGTGGTGTATGTGTATTTGGGCATTAGTTGATAACTTTAATAGAGAGCAATTTCACTACAATCTATATATTTGGTTTGCTCTGTATCTAACTTCTCTAGACTAACAAAAATAAATGATTACTAGGGAACTGGAAGATGGAGAAAAAGGAGAGATATTGGTGAAATGGTAAGAACTTTCTGGAGAGTCAGGTCTAGCCTGAACAATTATAGTTATAATAAAGCAATGTATACCTGAAATTTGTTAAGGAAACAGATCTCAAATGTTCTTACCACATACACATCAATGGTAATCTTGTGGATTGATGCATATGTTAAATTAGCTTGATTTTGGTAATAATTTTACAATGTGTGCATAGAGAAATCACTATGTATACCTAAGTACAGTTGGCCCCGCATATCTTCTGGGTTCTGTCGCATTCTTGATTCAATCAACTGTGGATAAAAATAACTGGAAAGAAATTGTATCTGTATGGAAATATAGCTAACAGTCTTGTCATTATTCCCCAAACAATGCAGCATAACACTCTTTTCAATTGTATTCAGCAAGATAAGTAATCTAGAGATGATTTAGAGAGGATGTGTGTATGTTAGATGCAAATACCTGCCATTTTTTCTATAAGGGATTGATCATCCAGATTTGGGTATCTGCTGGGAGTAGGGTGTTCCTGGAAACAATCTCCCACAGGTACTAAGAGCTTGACTAAATACAAACTTTTATTTGTCAATCATACACTACCTCATTTTTTTTTTTTTTTTTTTTTAGGAAAAGTATGATTCATGGAATTGAATTGCAGCAGCCTCATTTACAACACGTGGTATGTGCTGTCACATTCTCATGATTGGCCTACTTCTTTCATTTACTTTCCCACTGGCTCCTGTAGTCTTTTAAATTTGCTACCCCCTAATTCAAAATAGCATTCTGGTCTCTTGCCTGGATTTGAAGGACCCCCTCTGTGAGCTCTTTCCTGCAGCCCCCAGCCCTTTAGTAATGAGCATAACTTTTGATAGCGATGGGCCCTTGAAGGCAGTGCAGATTCAGATTCAGCAGCAATTACCACATGTGGTTCTATGAATCAGTCACTGCAGTTTCTCAAGAAGAACTAAATCTTACCTCATGTTCTTAAGACCCGATGTTTATTTTGAACTTCTGTGACTACTGCCAACATATGTTCAAGCCCCCAAAGTTCCCTTAAAGCTTGTTCTTATAGTGAAAATTTATGGCTAGAACTGGAAAAGAGCAGATCTTCAAAATCGTGAATCTAACTACTGAGGATGAATAAAGCTGATGAAGAGACTTTTCCATGGACACCACAGACGTCCTTCTCCAGGACTCCTGTTAGTAGGAATAGGCGAGAGCCACTTCTGCTGATGAAGAGAAGTAGGTACTGAGGCAGTCTGGGGCCAGGGAGCTACTCTGTGACATGAAAGATGGTTGCACAGAGATGGTCTTTAGGATAGGGAAGTGGCATACAGAATTCGAGGTGATAAAATGTGCTACATTGTACATCTGCTTTTGAGCATCCCCATGCTTCCTTTCTTCCCTGAAGGAATGAGATCTTACATTTTACAATTAAACAGCTCCCTCACCCCCACCAAATCCAAATGGCCTGTTAAGTATTAGGGCAAGAACTTTTTGTCCAAGGAAAATGTGACAGGAGGTGGGTGGAATGTTGCATGGGGAGGTTAGGAGGGCAGGGAGAAGGAAGCAATGATTGAGAACACAGCGTACACATAGATGGGAGATTGGGAGAGGAAATACTGAAGACAGAGAGATTTTCTAAAGATGCAAAATTAATAATGTCACTTCCTGGCTTGAAGATCTCATGTCTGTCCTGTCCAACAAAAATATTATCGTCAAATGCAAGTCACATATGTAATTTTGAATTTTGGGGTAGCCACATTAGAAAAGAAAAGTGAAATTAATTTAAGAATATGTTATATTTTTTCAAGTTTAGAGAAAATATTATTTCAATATAATCAATGTAAAATTGTTAATGTACAAGTTTGCATATTTTTTCACATGGAAATTTTAAATGAAATATTTTATATTTGGAGCCTTTCTCAATTTGTATTAACTACATTTAAAGTGCATGATGAGCGCATGGGGTTAGTGGCTACTCTATTGACTGAACAGACCCTTCAGAGTTGTCCTGAGGGGACGGGATCTTTAGAGCTCCTGGACAGTCTTTAGATGTGGCTGCCTACTGAGAATCAGTGGGACCCTGGGTGAGTTGGCTTTCTCCATCTGACAGCAGTTTTCTGGGCAGGGTAACTGAACTGTTCAATCCTGAAAGGGGCTCCTGGGAGTGCATTATAATACCTACTATACCCCCAATCATCTAGTGTATCTCCTTTTTCTCTGGTTGCTCAGTTTTTGCAGACTTTTTTCAGGTTTGTCTTCCTTCTCCAAAATTCCTAACATTCAAGTATGCCTGTTCAATCCTAGGGACTCTTATATTCTCCATGTTTCTACTTCTTTGGTCTGTATTTCCTGAAAGATGACATATATTCCCCTGGTGAAATTGAGGTTGACTTTAGATGGTACATAGGCAAACTTTTTTTTTCTTTCAATAGTTATATATTTATTTCATAGTATGTTAAGCTATAATATAAGAACATATTAAATAGGAAATTCACAGAAATGTAGTGCTTTGGAAGAGATTAAAGTTGGTAGGTAAGCTAAAATTTTAATTGATTTCTAGAAAAAAGTACTAAATTGTAGGTAGGTGTGCTTCAACAGATATGAACAAATACTGTGACTCAATTTGGAACCACGATCTTGGGTGACTGCATTCTTTCCCTGGCTTAAACCACTGACATACTGACAGCTCCATTTATATCTTCAGCTTAAACCTCTCCTTGGAGTTCAACTCTTATACCTGACTGACTCTTGACAGTTCCTCTTAGATTCCTCATGACCTTCCTAAATTTACTGTGCTCACAACTGAACTCAAGTTCCTTCCACCTAAGTCCTTCCTCGTGCATTCTTAGCTACTACCTGTGTTGCTCAAGCCAGAAACTGGGAAACCTTCCCTGACTTTCCCACTTCTTTAACCTTGTACATATCCTGCCTAAGAATTCCTTTTCATTCTATTTGCTGATATTTAATTGAGCCTTTCCTCTTCTATCTCCGTTGCTAGCACACCAGTTCAGGGCCATGAGACTTTCTCTCCTGTGCTATGTCAATACTGCCCCTAAATATCTCCCATCTTCTCTCTCCAGCCCATCATTTACCTGGCAACTGCTAGGGTTTGGTTATGGTTTCAATGTATCCCCCAGAGGTGATGATATCTTTAAAAGGTGGAATCTCATGAGAGGTGCTTCAGGAGGGAGCGCATAAGAGCAAATTGTTGTAAGAGTGATTCTGAGCCCTAAATCACCCTCTGGCTTCCTGTTTGTCAATATGATCTCTTGTTCCAGCACCTAGATCTGCTATGATGTCATCTACCAGAGGCCAAATTGATGCAGATGCCCAATCTTGGACTTTCATCCTCCAAACTGTGAGTTAAATAAATTTCTTTCTTTATAAAGTTAGCCTTCCTCAGGTATTTTGTTAGAGAAACAAAAACAGCCTAATACAATAGCCAAAGCATTTTTAAAAACTTCAAATCTGACAATATAGTTATTTTATTATTCATCAAGTGAACTTCCCATTCACCTCAACTAAAATCCAAGTTGTTTAATAGGATCTTCAAGTCCACATTCACTTACTCCAGTTTCATCTTTCTTTTTTTATCCTTTTTGACCACTGATCTCCAATGAAATTGTTCTCTTTTCTGTTTGAAACTATTCTAGCTCTTTTTGAACTCACCTCTGCACCTGTTATTTCTTTCTTTCAATACTGCTTTCCTGGCTCTTTGGATGACTGGCTCCTTCTCATACTTTAAGCATTGCTATAAATGTTACTCTTACTGTCTTTGAACAGCCTATTCTAGTTCTGGTACTTATAGATTTATTTATTTGCTTATTGTTTATAAATTGATCAATCAATCTATAATTATAACAATATTTTGGTGAATAAATGAGTAAATGGAATGATTATATTTATTTCAATATTCTTTAATGCTTCTCAGAAAACTTTCAGTTCTCTTTAATGGAGGTCTTGGAATTTATTTGTGAGGGGGGACAGGGTTTTGTATTCTGTGTGACCTTGGAGGCTATCTCCTTTCCCTTCCTGATGGCTGTGTTATGAGCTATCAGGAGGCCTGTGCTGCCTCAACAGAAGGACAGCAAAATCCCTGTCTGATACAGATGTTGATTTTCAAGATCTCCTGACTGAACGTTAGGTTAAATAGCTTTTTAGGTCATTTGCTTGGAATTTTTAGCTAAAAATACAAATCACATCATATACAAATAATAACTTTTTCTCAGCTTTGTAGTGATAATGCATCTTATTTTTATTGGTACTTTAAAATTTTTAGTATTTATAGTTAACAGTAACAATAAGCATTATCTCTTATTTGAATGGAAAAGCTTTTGTTTTATTGTTAAATGGGACATTGATTGATAGAGGTAGTCTTTGCTTCACCAGGAATGACTTCTTCTTTTCCTACTCTATTAAAAAAAATTTTCAGTAGGTTATCTTTCAGTGATAGAAAGCAGCCTTATTTTATTTTTTAAAATGCTTATTTTAGCTCATAAATCCAATGCATTTTTATACGTAAGTGATGAATCTTCAGAAAGAGAAATTAGGAAAACTACCCCATTCACAATAGCATAGAAAAAAAATAAAATACTCGGGAATCAACTCACAAAAGAGTGAAAGACCTCTACAATGAGAACTGCAGAACAACTAAAGAAAGAAATTAAAAGAAAACCTTGGAAAAATGGAAGAGATCTCCCATGTTCATGGATAGGAAGAATTAATATTGTCAAAATGGCCATACTACCAAAAGTGCTATACAGATTCAATGCCATTCCAATTAATATCCCAATGATGTACCTTACAGAAATAGAGCAAGCAATTATGAAATTCATCTGGAAGAATAAGAAACCCAGAATAGCTAAAGCAATCCTCAGTATAAAGAGCAAAAATGCTTATTTTAAAAAAATTTACAAATAAAATGATAAAAATTTATTGTGTGCATCATGATATTCTAAAGCATATATACATTGCCAAATGACTAAATCTATATAATTAAAATCTTTATTGCCCTCGCATAGATATCATGTTTTGTGCTGAGAAAATGTAAGATCTATGATTAGCATTTTTTCAAGAATATATTTCAATTAACTATAACTACCATGTTATACCTGCCATGTCTTCAGCTTAGTCCTCTTATCAAACCAGAATTTTCTTCCCTTTGACCAATATGTCCTCCAAACTCCCACCTACACACTAGCCATTATTAACCACCATTCTATTCTGATGAGATCAATGTTTTTGTATTCCTAACCTATAAATAAGGTACAGTATTTGTCTTTCCATGTCCTGATTATTTCACTAAACATAATGTCCTCCAGGCCCATCCATGTTGTTACTAACAAGGGAATTTCTTTCTTCTTTTTATCCCTAATAGTATTTTGTTGTGTACGTGCATTGCATTTTCTTTATCCATGCCTCTACTGGTAGACCCTTATGTGGATTTTATGTCTTGGTTATTGTGGATAACACTGCAAAGAACAGCATGTAGTTATCTCTTTGATATACTGATTTCATTGCTTTTGGATATTGTTAGGGTTTGAATCTGGCTCTTGAAGGCTCTATTCTCCTCAGTGGATTAATCCATTGATAGATTCATAATTTGATGGCATTATTGGGAGGTGGTGGAAACTGTAGGAGGTGGGACCTGGTTGAAAGAAGTGGGGTCACTAGGAGCATGCTCTGGAAGGGTATATTTTGCCTCTGGTCTCTTCCTTGCACACTCCCTGCTTCCTGGCTGCCCTAAGGCAAATAATTTTCCTCCATCAAACTCTTCTGCCAAGATGTACTGCCTTCCCCAAGGGCGAGAAACAATGGAGTCAGCTGATCATGGACTTAAACCTCTGAAACTGTGAGTCAAAATTAATCTTTTCTCCTTTAAGTTATTTTTTTCAGATATTTTGTCACAGTGATGGAAAGTTAAGATAGATATATACCATACCAATAATGTTCAAGTGTTCCCTTTTCTCCATATCCTTGCCGACACTTGTATCTTTCATCTTTTTGATAATATCCATTCTAACAGGTGGGAGGTTATACCTCATTGTGGTTTTAATTTGCATTTCCATAAAGATTGTTGATGTTGAACATTTTTGTATACCTGTTGTCCTTTTGTATATCTTTTTGATAAATATCTACTCAGTTTCTTTGCCCATTTTTCAGATAGGATCATTTGTTTTCTTGCTATTGATTTGTTTGAGTTACTTGTATATTTTGGATATTAATCTTTATCAAATTAATATTTTTCAATATTGTCTCCAATTCTGCAGGTTACCTTTTCACTCCATTTATTGTTTCCCTTGCTGTGTAGAAGTGTTTTGGTTTGATGCAATCCTGTTTGTCTGTTTCTGCTTTTGTTGCCTGTGCTTAGGGAGTCTTATCCAAAATATCATCCCGCAGACCAATGTAGAAATTCTCTGCTATGTTTTCTTCTAGTAGATTTATAGTTTGGGATCATTTTTAGTTCTTTAATAAATGTAAGTTGATTTTTGTATATGGTGTGAGATAAGGGTCTAATTTCATTCTTCGGCATATGGCTATTCAGTTTTCCCAACACCATTTATTGAAAAGATTGTTCTTCCCCATTATGTATTTTTGGTATCTTTATAAAAAATTGGTTGTCTGTAAAGACATGGATTTATTTCTGGGCTTTCTAGTCTATTCCATTGGCCTTGTTTCTATGCCAGCACCTTGATGTTTTGCTTTGTAGTGTATTTTGAAGTCAGATAGTTTAATTCCTCTAACTTTGTCCTTTTTTCTCAAGATTGCTTTGACTATTTTAGGTCTTAAGTGGTTTCTTACAAATTTTGGGATATTCTTCTCTGTTTCTGTGAGAAATGTCATTAGAATTTTGATAGGAAAGCCTGTCTCTTGTCCTTGCAACTTCTTTCTTTTGTTCCCATTTTATAGGTGAGTACATTTCTTGCCCTTGCTTCTATTATCTATATCCTGCTATGCTTACCTCTTTTCATGATTCCTCAAACCATCCCACATGCACTTAATTTTTATCTTCTTCATCATATGACCTCCTCAAGTTGCCAGTGCTTCTTTTATAGTGTGGCTGATCAATCTGCAGGCCCATTTATTTTCCTTCCTGCAAATAGTATATAGAGTTATCTTTAGGTCCCTAAACCCTTAACTCAAAGAATTAAAAGTCCCTGTACTCGCAAAAGTAAAGTGAGTAGTCCCAATGAGTAGTCCCTTAGGTCAGCTCCAGCACCATATTAATCTTTGTTTTGGGGGTGTCAAAGCCTGGGGCAGGACTGGGACTACCCATGTTTCTCAAGTCCTTTGGAAGCTTGGAAGGCTCTGACTCTAATAAATCCTGTAGCTTTAGAATCATAAAAATTAATGTTATTCTTGACACAATATAAGCACTGGGATATACAGTATGTTTTAAAGAGGTGATATGAGGGGTTTCAATGTTCATAAGCCTTGAAATCCATGAAGCAAAATGAAGAAATGTCTCCAAAACTGACAGAGGAAAAATATACCCTGCCCATAGGCATCAGTAGCCGAGCTATTGAGCAACTCTGGGAGAAGGTTCTTACCTGTAAACCTTGTGAATTACTCTGTTTTTGACAAGCATACTATAATTTCTGTTGGGTTTTATTATCGTGTCAAAAATTTCTCCATGAATTGAATGAATAGGCTACTTTCAGAGCCACAAAGTCTTATTTTAGGACAACTGGTAGCAGTAGAAAAGAAATGTAAACTTCCTTACTCTATCTTGTCACCTCTCCCCTAAACTCTAGAGGCATCTCCAACTGCCTCCTGGGTAATTCTCACAGAATTTTCCCATACCTACTTTATTCTCAGCATTTATTTTTCACTGAACTAACCTTGCTTCCCTTGCCCTATTGCTTGTTTGGTTGTGGCAGAAAGTGTTATTTATTTCCCACAATGCACTGTCTCCTTCTAAAATATTAATGGAATCTCTATGAACCGGGAAAATAGTCTCTCAAAACAATTTCCAGGTTTCCAACCTCCGCGTTTATTCTGTCCAGTAAGATGTAAGTGACAGTGTTATGTGACAAATGCTGGAAACCCTCTTTAAATGGCAGTCGTTGGGAGCACTCTTTCTTCTTCATCTGTTTCTTTCTTCCTGACCACTGGAATGAGGAGATGGCAGATAGAGCTACAGCTGGTGCAGCAGCTTGGACCCTGTGGTGACCTTCCATCTGGAAGATCAACAAGACAAAAGGAGCTTTGGTCCCAGACCCCTGGAACATTGCATCATCCCTGGATTACCTAGTTTTGCACTTCTCCTCAGAGAAAGAGATGTCTGTGTTGCAATCTGTTACTTTGTTTTCTGTTGTTTCTATTAATGTTTCTCAGCCATTCTTCTTTGTTGTTGTCTTATTTTGTTTGAGATTGGCTCTTGTTATGTTACCCAGGCTGGTCTTGAACTCTTGAGCTGAAGACATCCTCCTGGCTCAGCTTCCAGAGTAGCTGGGACTACTAGTGTGTGTCACTGTGCACAGCTTAGCACTATCCTTCTTGCCAACGTAGACAGGAAACTCACAGTCATCCTGTTAACTAATTGCTCACTGGAGACTAGGAGTTCTAAAGCAGAGATATGACCATAATCCTCTTTCATTTTTAATGTAACCATTATCTCTTATCAAGACCATAGCAACACAATAGAACTTTCTCTTGAGAGTTCACTTTACTTCCACGCTCTTTTCATCTTATTTCCCCTTCAATATTTCCTAATAAATGAGCATTATCATGTTGCTCCTTTGTATTCATATCTCTGTTATTCTCAAGTAGAAAGGAAGGTTCTCAGAAAGTCATTCAAGACATTTTGTCAAATCGCCCCAAAGATTGCTCCATAATTTCCCGCTGGCCACCCTCCATCCACTATAACTACTGAAAATACCTTATCTAACCCCAGTTACACTTCCTTCTTTCTTCTATCTCCCTGATTGTGCTTATGCATTTCCCATGGGCAGGAATAATTTTCCTCTTTTCTCTCTGAAACACACCTCTGCATTATTGAAAATCCAGCTAATGTATTGTAGTAATAATAGGCAACATCTTAAAGTGCGTGCCAGGGCCCAGGTACTGTACTACCAAGCTGATCCAGTAGGTCTACAGTGAGGCTGGATATTCGGCAGTTCTAACAAGCTCACAGATGCTGCTGCTGCTGCTGTGTGACCCACACTTTGAGTACCACAAAGCTAGTGCACCTTTTCTCTCTCTGTCTTGTAAATTCTTCTAGACTCACATATTGATACAGGCACCACCTCATCCAATAATCACTAGACTTCTTTCTGCCGAGTGAGAAAAAAGAGTGATGCTCAGGTCTGTATTCTCAGGTTGTAGTTCCTTACCTGGAACTGAGTGAGCATTCAATGAATTCTTGCCATCTGATTACTGACTGTTCATTATGCAATGGCAGCTTAGGCTGAAGAAATGTGCAAGGAATAGTGAGATGCACTTCAACTCATAAGCTGACATCTTTGGAACCTCTTCTGTGTTCTGAAGAAATTATAGAAAGATATAGTCCCTGCCCACAGGGACCTACAGAGAAGCTAGGAAGACAGACTGACATCTAGATTACTAAACCACAGAGTGAGGTATGATGCATGGCAAAAAATGATCATCAGCAGTAAGCAGTCTAAAGGGGGGACCATTTTGTTCTTCATGAGTATTTGGGGAATGTGTTGATGGCCATGTGAAATGAACTGGAGGAAACAGTAGACATTCAGTAGGAGATCATAAGGAGATCTGTTTCAGATAAAGAGAACAGAACAATCACATATCTTTTTAGGGCCAACATTCAACTCACTGCAGTTCACATTTTGCAGTAGAGGAAACTAAATCTATGAAGAGTTCCTTCATTGGTCTGAGACCACATAGGTCATAAGAAGATAGCCCATGACTATGAACTATATCTCTCTGCTTCAGAGCCTATATTCTTTTCAGCAAATTTATCACAGTGTTGCTTAAATATAAACATATCATCAAGTTCCAGTTGGCAGAGGATACCCTATTTAGGTCAGAGAACTAAAATTCACTGCAACAACACATGCCTTACAGAAGGGTTATAGGAGTCCTGAGAAAGTAGAGGTTAGACTCCCAAATATCACCTTATGTGAAAAGTTATATGTTATATATCCTGTCATATGATACTCTCAAACAGAAATATATGGATGTGAATCAGTAAGCCTTGGGAAATGGAAAAATAAAATGGAAAACATAGGCAGATAATTTCTATAGATTTTCTTAGTGTTTTATGTGTATCATATGGAACTATTCATAGTTGAAGCTGCATTCAATATATAATAAACAATTATGGTATGTCTTGGTGATAGTCACTTTAGCCATGACAGGAGAAAGAAAATAAGGTAGATAATGCAATGGAGTAGTTTTTTTTTTTTTAACCTGGGATTGAACTCAGGGGCACTCAACCACTGAGCCACATCCCTAGCCCTATTTTGTATTTTATTTAGAGACACTAAATAAAGCTTGGGGCTCACTAAGTTGCTGAGGCTGGCTTTGAATTCACAATCCTCCTGCCTCAGTCTCTCAAGCTGCTGGGGTTATAGGCACACGCCACTATGCCCTGCTAGATTCTTAATACTTATAAGGATATTCTGAGACACTGGGGAGCCATTTTTCTAAAATTATTACCTAATAAAATTGCTTTGATCAAACTTATTTACAGCAAAAAATGTACAGAGTAACAGGTAAATTGCAAATGGAGCTGGCGTGTGGGATAGATGGTGGTGGGACAGGCTCATTCACCCATGGATTGATGAATTTTTGTATTTAACCAGCACAAGATCCTAAAATGTGCCACAACACAATGCCAGGTATGACACGCTATGGACTTTCAGGTTTACTGCCAAATAATCAGGATGTAATTTGCAAAAACTTGTTCCCTACTGTAGCTTTGAGGTTCCTGAACTGTGTAGACTTTGAACAAGAATGACTAACATTGAGCTCCATCTTGATGACTCAGTCTTTACGAGGAAGGGAAACCATAAGAAATTTACAACAGGTTGACATTTGCACCATCCTCTATTTCAACTGTTGTAGTAAACCACAATTATATGGCATAAAACTCAAGGTAAGGGGAGCAAATTTTCTATAAGCTAGGAATCCTACACAAAGAGACAGATGCAATGAGGTTTTAATATTTTTCACATTTTATTTCAACTAATTTTATGAACACAACCTAAGCAATTTTATTTTATTTTCTAAGTGTTTTGTTCACATTTTCATCCTGGAGAATGATAGGAAAGAGAGACCCTAAGGATCAAAGCTTGGCACAGGACAGAAATTGCTGTGGATGAAAGGGCTGGTGGGCATGAGGCCGGACTGAGTTTATCAGATTTCTTAGAACAAGAGCAAGCTCCCTCCAGAGATTATCCCAGTATAAAAGGATCTATTCCATGCTAAACAGATACTTAGAAAATGGCTAGCATAGGGATTTGGCTCAGCCAAAGTGAATAAATATGCTTGTTCTCCAAGGCTGTCTCTGGGTGGGCTCAGATCCTGCATTCATTTTCTTCCTCCCAAACACGCTGCACAGGAGTGAGTGCTGAATGTAGCTTTACTTTCCACTCTCTCATGCACATCTTTTGGTTTGCTTATCTTGTCTGTTAGACTGTACAGAGATCCCCAGAATATTGAAAATGTGCTTGGCATTTACAAGTTGGTTGAATTGAACAATTAATTGTTTATTCTCAATACCCAGCATGGGTCTCATGCAAAGAAGGTACACAGTAAGTGTTTGCTTAAAGTAATCACCAGATCAACCAGAAAGATATAGTTAAGGGAGAATCATAATACCTAGAGGAAGTCATTTAGAAAAAAAATTGATAATGGATGATGATAGGAGAAGCTGTGAGCACTGTGATGACCGGGGAACATATGGAATCTAGGTTGTCCACTTATTCAGCACCGTAAAGTAACATTTTCTAGGGGAGGGACATCAAATGAAGGAGAAGACGACTCAGGTGGCAAGGAGTGAAAGTCTCTATTTTATTGGAAATATATAGGAACAACCTTGCCTAGGGAGTAGGTTGATCTCTCCCTGAAAGTCTCAGCAAAAGTAATCTGAAAAGACTTGTACATGATGGAAATATATGAAAAAGGGCATGTATTCTGAACTTTGAGTCTGTTAAAAAGAATGAGAATAATGTTTACTCATTTCCTTTCTTTTCTTCCCAGCCCCAATCCCAGGCAGCTCAGGACACAGAGGTGGGGCTTGCTAATGAAAACTGTAGCATAGCCTGGTTCTGGATTGTGGATACCAATTCCATGATGCTATGGGGGTGGGGCTGCTGGACCAGTGAGTGGATGAGCTCTGGACCTCCTGTGGTGTCTTTACCTCCTGTCCCTGTGATTCAGGCTGTCAGCTGAACAGCTGCTTCTTTCGTTGTCAAGGTGATTTTCTTGGGGGACAATATCGAATGAATAGTGATGAATGAACTGGAGAAGATGCTTAAACTGAGCTTCCTGTGTAAGTCTTCCCACTGCCCGCCATCTCTGTCAGTTTGCTAATATTTTCAGAATGTGAGCAAATAATACTGAGGCTGTGTTTGCAATTGTTATAAGAAGCCTTAGCTCCAAATGAGTATCTTCCTTATGCCAAGGAACTCTTGGAAATCTGTATAATTATACGTCTTCCATTACTTAAATACATTTGCAAAAAGTTCTACTTTAGGTTGGACTTCAGAGTGTCTGAAAATCATATTCATATTTGGACCTCAAGACTGATTTAGTGGACTTAAATTGATCACCGTTGGTTTACTATCATCTGGCAATGGCAATCTACTTTTCATTTGGGGAACCGGCTCTTCCCCACTTCAAGTCATTCCTCTAAAGGCTCCTCCTTCATCTCCAGACTGGCCAACAGAGAATTTCCTTCCACAGGCAGCAGTGATTCAGGTATGGTATTCAAGTATGCTGCATCCACAGCAAAGATCATACAAAATACCCAATCTGTGATGTAGTCCTGGTCTATTAATCAGAAAGGAGAATTGGACTCTGGATGAGAAAAGCAGGAAGAATCAATTCAGAAATTGTTTGAGGATATTTGAGAAGAACTTATCAATGTAAGACCTAGAACACTCTCTGACCTGCTCTGCCTATGGAAGGATTTGATCCAAGCTAAATAGAGCAAATCCCTAGAATACTGGCAGACACCTTTCACAATCTTACTCTTAATCCCTTAAATCAATGACTGATAAGGACATTCTGATAAAATGGAATACTCTTGCTCACCCCTTAGGAAAAAGTCAATTGCCTCTTAGGTTACCAAGGAGGCTATGGCAATAGGATCCAGTTTATAAACAGGATTGGAAAGAAATGCACAGTTTGATTTTTTTATTTGCTATCGTTGCTACTATGTTAAGAGTTGCTTCTTGGCAGAGAGAAAGGAGGATAAAGAAAGCCTAAGGTTTGTTTCTCTAGAAATCATAGAGGAAACAAAGGAAAGCTGTTTTCATAGACTACAGTGGGTTTGCCAGCAATTATGGTTTGTAAAAAATAAATAATGCATTCTGTTTCCAAAAGTCCCTGACAAACTATGATAGGAAAAAAAAAAATCAAGTCTTTTCCTTTGGTTTTAGGGTGGTGAGTTTCATGACGGAAATAAAGTGAGTCTGTGTTCTCTAAGTAATTTATTAGTGCATCTTGGCACGGCAGCACTAATGGGCTTGCTGCCAGGTATTCCGAGCTGCAGTTTGTCATGTCTGACTCTTTAGTTCTTTCAAGCAATTGAAGAAATGGCCTTCTGCAGGCTGTCAGTGACAGATTCTAGCTCACTCACATAGATAAAGCTCAATTAGCTCCTGGAAAAAGCATCTTTTAAAAATGCAATGAGCTGCACCATGAAAGATAGGTAGACAACAGCACCTGAAACAAAATAAAATGTTACTGTTGAGGAAAGGACGTGTCCACAATGAGCAAGTGCACAGTTGTCTTTTGGGACAGTTCCCTCCACTGAAAACAAAGGGTTGATCACTTTTAATTAGGTCACATGTTAGGAGAGAAGTATGAAAAGATCAGCCATCTTGAAGAGTTCGCATATCATTCATTCATTCATTCATTCACTGATGACTAAGGCCCATACACTATGACTTGCAAGGAATCCTACCTTAGAATGGAGGTATCAAAGTCACTTCTCACTGGTTAAATGTAGCCTCCAAGCAGGGTGTTTAATTCACATAACATTTAAATGTTGAGGTACATTTTAATAATCAGGGCATTTTACACACATATACACAAATCAGGATTTGGCATCTCTTAAAATATTGAAATACCTGGAAAACTGGATGTATATTAATCATAAAACCTGACTTTTGCTAAATTTGACAGTACCCTGAAGGTAAGGAGTAGCTCTCCCCATTCACTAGGAAACCCAGAGGCTTGTTTCTCTCATTTCTTTACCAGCTTCGTCTTTATCTGGGCAGGAGCCTAGTTTGGGTTTGCAAAACTGTGATGGCCAGCATGATTCGAAGTCCCCCTGCATCAAAAGCACTTAAGATTCTTAATAAAAATGGAGAATCCTAGGTCGCTGCTCTAAACCGAAGAATAAAAATGGATGGCTAAAAAAGCCCAATGATTCTTAACCCAAATTAAAGTTGTTGGAACTACTGGGCTCAAAGACCATAGAATTATAGCCTTTAAAAACAGATATAAATCTTAATGTCATAAATAGACTCTTGTTAGGATACTCCACAGAAATATATTTTTCTCCTAATTACTTTACCTTCCTCTTAATGGCTACTTTCCCCCTTGAAAACGTCAGCTAACCAAAATTGCTCTACTGAGAAAAACTTAAATGACTTACTGTCTGTCACTGACTTAGGCCAAAATTTCAATTTGGAGATAAAATCCACTACATTTTATGAACTAATTTGTTCTCGGTGCAAGTGGTTGAACTTGATAGCTATATTTGTTTCTGGCAAGGCTAAATCATAATTACAGGAAATAGTCTAGAGTTAGAATTCAATTGGCACAAAGCCTAAATGAATTAATAAAAACTCTCTATTCCTCCCTTGCCTCCCCCCAGGCACTCTTCCCTACTTCTGACAGACAGTCCTCAGCTAGGAAGAGTCTGTGCAATCTCTTATGATAACGACATAGAATCCTTACATTTGGACAGTGTTTCGAGTTTACAAAGGACTTGCAGTTACGTCATCCCCTATGATTCTCTCTGCTACCCTGAGAAATGGGGACAGATGAGGAAATGAAGCCTGAGTTCCTACTGCAGATGGTGGGAGAATGAAAAGCAGATCACTAGACTTTGCAAACTTACATCTGCTTTTGTTCCATTACATTAATCCCCAAATTTATGATACAAGATTTGTCACCTATTAAAAATACCCTTGTAGGTTTATCCCAAGTAGGTGCCACATCTTGTAGAAATAAAGCGCTAAGGATCATTAACAGAATATTTTCAAGAATTATCCAAAGAGCCCGAACAATAGCTCAGCCCAGACAATAGCTCTTGTTGACTGACAGATGATGACAAACCACCACTGTGTTCTCAGGGGTGTGGCACAGTTCACTTTATTGGTTTTAATGTAACCCCTTTCTGTGCAGTTTTATAAAAACTAATCCCATTTCCTTATTTTCTCTGTGTAGGCAAATAAAGAAAATCTTACAAATTCTCTGAGAACTCTTCGTTCAACTTCCTCCACTGTTCTCCCCTCAGCACTCCAGAGACACATCACTGTGCCATGCCTGAGATGTTTTGAATCCCCTGAAGTTCTCAGTGGTCTGACTCTTATCTTTGTTTTTGGGAATGTCCTCATTTTTAAAAAATATGTGTATTTTGAGAACCTAGTGCTTGAATTAATGGTTGAGATCAGGAAAGAAGTAACCAAATTAAAAATTTGAATGATATTATGCTGAAACCTTAACTCGAAAACTGCCTAAATTGCTGACCACATGGGCTGTAAACATGGGCCAGATCATCCCATCAATGCTGTTTCCCAAACAACCCTTTCCCCTGTCCACCTGTCTGAGTTTTGACTGAGGTCTCAACATTTAAAAGCAAATGCTCTTTATAGTTTGGAGTCAGGAAGTCCTGAACAATGTCTGAACTGCCAGTCAGACATCTGTGACTTTTAGTAAATTAAGAAAACTTAATTTTCATCATTTTGTGAAGTGATTTTATGCGAACTGATAGCACACATGGTAAGCATCAGAAACATACCTGGCTCATTTTCAATACAAGAGCTATTGTTCTTATTATCCTATGAGTGTTAACATTAGGTTATTCATGTCTGTTAACACCCTAACAAAATTAAATTTATTATTTCCTTAAGAAAGGAAGAAGGGTGACTAGAACATTGATGGGAAAGCTAAATGGGTTGTAAGGGAGGTAGGTGAAGTCCAGATCCCTGTGAGAGGGTTAGCCATGACACTGCTGAATGAGTGGGCTCCAGCATAGGCAGGGACCTCAAAGGTAGGAGAGGGAGCAGTAGAGGGAAGGGGTGGCCCTTCACCCATGCAGTGTGATGACATGGTAGAAGTGACCTGGATTGTGTAGTGAGACTAATCTGGTCCTAAAACCTAATGTCAGCATGGCTCCCTGAAGATACTGTTACCCTGGTTGTGATGTTTAGATTTTGAATTTCAGAGTTGTTGAGAGAATTAGATGTAATAAATGCAAAGCACCTATTACCCAGTGATTAACTGATTTGTGGTAACTTTAAAAACAGTTCTGATTTTTCTGCAGCTTTTGTTCCGAGAGCTGAAAAGATATACTTAGGATTACCAGTGTCCTCTGAATTTCTGCCTCTAATTCCAAGGGTCACTGTGGATGCCATTGCTTTAAATGGAGGCTTACCTGCCACTGACCCAGTAAAACAGAGGGCAGGTAAAGAGTTTGACCCAGGCTTTGGGAAACATGAAGATATGTTAATGTATACCAGGATAACTAGCATATGTTATGTGTTAACTAGTGCCAAGAAATAATCTGATGAATTTATATACCTTTTTTTGTTTGCCCTTCATAACAATCCTAATCCTAATCCTAAAGGAGAAAACTGAGACACAGAGAGGTTTCATAAATTGTTCAAGGTCACACAGGTTCTAAGTGGCAGATGTCATATTCAAAGCCAGATTGCCTGACTCCGGATTCTGCTCTCTAAACTCTTTTTTGGTAAGAAACGCATTTTAACCAAAGAAAACTATACTTTGCTTTGTTAGGACTCTAGCTGAATTGCTGGAGTCAGCAAACTTTTTGCCAGGGAAAGCTGTTCTGCGGATGTCAAGAGGAAAATGAGGTTATAGATCTCTTCCTGTCTGGGATGTATATTTATTGTACAGTAGGATGTAATTTAAATTATTCACATTTTATATTTTATGGAAATTTTAGCTTCTGTAAATCTGAGTTAGATTTCAGTTAGAGTTATGTGTAATAAAATTCTTATAAAATCCATTTAAAAGATTAATGATAGATGTATTGTAGAAAATTAATTCCGGGTATTTTATTTTCTCAAGTTTCCTGGATCTTCCAGTTTCATTTGCAGAGCCTCTCTGGATGACAGAATCTTCTCTCTATGTTCCTAGTTAAAGGCAAGAGTAAGATAGCTTCCTTGCTGTCCTGTGGATGCAGAACCTTCTCTTAGAAAAAAGCTAGTTCTTCTAAAGAATTGCATAAGAAGTTCTCAGATTTGCATCAGACATCTTGGAATGAATCTAGTCTCCACCACTTATTAACTGGGTAAATCAATGGAAATCACAATCTACCTCTGAGATTGTTTTGACTGCTAGGAAATGAGGACAATACATTACTATCTCACAAGTGGTCATTGTAATTAAGTAAATATCAGTTAAATGGGAGTGAAAAGGGTGGGTCTTGATTTGGGGCTTGAAATACAAGCAGGTTCATGAAAGAAATGAACAAAACTAGTTAGGAGTATTGTGGAATCATATTATTATTTGAAGCAGCTAACACAGAGAGTTTGCTAACTAGGACAATTTCCACCATTTTATTCCACCGGAATGTTCCTCTAAAAGGGAATATTCAACTTTTCACTTATTTCATCTCCATTAGCATTGGTTGGATTCTTCCTCTGCACAAGGTGCCATGCGAGGTGCTAAAGTGCCACAGATGACCAAGACTCAGACTACCCTGAAGGTTCCCCATGAAAACTGGGCATAAGAGCAGCCTTTTCAGTTGAGGAACTAGCTGTCTCTGGTTGTGATAAATGGAATCCTGTTGATTTAAATACACAAATACATCTTTCCTTAGCGCACAACTCTTACTGTGACATAGGTCTCCCAGCAGTGTGTAATTACTCTTAAAAAGCTATTTCGGTTGCTGATCATGTGTAGGTGAGTTGTAAAAGTTTCAGGGGAAGCACGGCAGGGTGAGCAGGGTTGAGAGGGATAGGTGAAGAGGTAGTCTGGTGCTGAGGCTGGCACTTGGGCTTTGGACTCAGGCCTGGGTTCAAATCCTGACTCTGCCCTTCAGTAAGGATATGTCATTGTGCAAGTTATTTTCCTTCATTGAGGTAATTTTTAATTTGTATAATGGTGACACAATGTCTAGCTTGCAGGATTGTGAAAATTAAAAGAGGCAACATGTTTGGAAATTAGTTTTCTCTCATTTTATAAAATAAGCAATCCATATGTTATTAAACAGAATTTCCTATGTCAATCAACTCCCCAGTATAGCCTTTGAAAACCTGGTCATCAAAATCTTAGGGAAAATTTCATATCTGCTTAGTTTTCTCTGTCCAGTTAGGTCAAAAGTGATCCCTTCTGGATCTCAGGGTATCTCTTTTCCATCCATACTCACCTCTCTGTCCATCCTTTGGCATAATGATGGCACATGGTATGTAATAGACAATGTGCAATGGATGCAGCAGAACTATGCATAAAGGAAATATAGACTATTACATTCAAGCTGCTACCTTCTCTCCCCTAATTCATTTGCACTTTTTATTTTATTCTGGGGAGCAAGGGGTCTGTTCCTTCAGCTAAAGCTGTGCCTCTTTCCTTGTGCTCACTCGCCCTTCTCAAGGACTATCTCCATTTATTAGCTCTCTATTTATTCCCCCTCCACCATCTTCCCTTTATCTTTAACCTCTTAATGCACGTTACAGTGCGAAGGACAATCTCACGCACAGGAGGTGCTCAGTAAATGCTTGCCCAATCAGGGAAAACAATTCTTTGGTTTAGAGGAGGATTTGTCAAACAATTCTTTTAAATGGCTTGTTCCTTTGGTAGGATGTTTTTCACATTTCCAGCTGCAAAATCCTTTGCTCAAACACAGTCTTAAGCGTAGACTCTGCAATGTGAAAGATCAGTGGCTCTATCCAGGTAGGTATAGCCAGGAGGAGTGAGAACCAGGAGCTTTGCATGCTCACTACCTGCGTTTCCCCTTTATAGATGGAATTTTTTTTTGCAGTACATTTGGCACACCATGGGCACATTAGAAGTGTGATTTTTTACATTTCATACTACTTATAAAAAGTATCAAACACAACTTCTGAGGCTCACATCACTTGTCATTTAGATAGCTTGAATATCACAGTCATATTCTCATTTCCCAAGTCGTTCACACTGTGGACATTCACTGACACGAGTGGATAGGTTTTCTATTTTGGTCAGCCTTCATAAGAAGTGCAACAATCAAACACGAAGTGCTGTCTGAACCTTCTCCTACTTGAGGAGGGTTGGCAGGGCAACAAGATGGAACTGTGCTCATCAGATCTCAGGTTATAAGCAAAGAGTGATAAACACATTGTCATAGAGGAGAGAGAAGAGTCGCTTCCATTAATCCCATGTCTGCATTTGATGAAGGAACACGAAGTACTCTGCACACATTGTTTCCTCAACACTGAAAGACGTTTTATTAAGCCACAAGCCTCATCAAACCTAGTTTTCTTTGCTTCCCTATTAAAACACCAGAGGCTGCGTGGAATGAATTTGGATGAATGTCATTTGCTGGTTGCTAGGTTTCCCCACCTCTTGCTACAGTCTCTCATTTGTTCACTTGCTTTTTGTTTCTGCTGCATTACCTTCTTGGGATGCTTGATGAATATTTGTAAATTTGTGTCAAATTTACAAGAGCCTGGGTTACCTCTATGGCTTTCTAACAATAGAAACCAACAGAAATCTAAATCCTCTTCCAGAAAGCTAAGAGAACATGTCGGCAGGACACTAGTAGTCTTTCTTCCACTCCTCCTATTGAAGGTAGAATGGCTGTAGTATATCAAAAGAAAATTTATTAAAAGCAAATCAACCTCTTCTGATGCCCATAATAGCTCTTCCAAAATTTACCAGTTTCTTCCAGCCTCCAGCCCTCACTTAATCTTGTTTCAGCCAAAAAACTTGTTCCTTCTTCAAAAATGACAGAAGAAAAGCAGCAAGAACAAATGTCTGAAAGTTCTAGGCCCACTCACTCCATGTTTGTTTGTATTTATTTTTCTACTTTTTCTTGCAAGAGAAAGTTTTCACTCTTCTATCATCCAGATTCTCTCTCTGTCTGCATCCTGGATCTGGATCTTCATTCATCAATATTTCTTGACAAATTCATTTTTCAGTCTCTCTCTCTCTCTCTCTCTCTCTCTCTCTCTCTCTCTCTCCCCACCCCTCTCTCTCTCTCTCTCACACACACACACACACACACTCACACTAACTGTGCAGCTCCAAAGCACCAGCCCATCTTTGATCTTTGTTCACTGTCAGATTTACTGAAATAACTTCTACCTGTAGTGCCTCCACTTTCTCTCTCCTCTAGACTTGGCTGCCAATGCCCCGCCTCAAGATTTAAAAACCTTCTCTGCCTATCAAGGTCCTTTCTTTCTTTAGCCCCAAACTAACACAATCTCCATAGTATTTGGCACTTTTAATCACTCTCCTTCCTCTTGCCTGAAATATTTTTTTCCACTAAATATTTCCCAGTCACACTGGCCAGGAACTGAAAAGGAAACTGTTGGCATGCCCCAGCAGGGAAGCTAAGGAGAGTTAGTGAAGGACTATTGTAAAGGTGCCAGCAGGGTTAAGAGAAGGTTGCACGGGGGTGGGGGGGTGGGGGGGGTGGGGGGGTGGGGGGGGTGGGGGGGTGGAGCTCTTTGGGGCCGCCATGTCCCAGAATGATTGCCCACCCTCCACCACATGAAGACCTGAAGAGGAGGAAGTAGACTCTAGTACAAGTTAAGCTCTGACCCAGGTGACGCTCTTTGATGGAGGAACTCAGCTAACCAGGCCTACCTGGCCAGAAGAGATCGGGGAGTACATACTCCAACCTCACTCCCAGCTGCCTCAGACCTTCATCCTGACTGCTGCCGTGGCTGAACTTAGAAGCCATAAGGAAGGCAGCCATTTGTTTGATGGAGTCCCTGAAGACAAATCTCCTTAGGGTACGAGCAGACCAGAGCAAGGGAGGATAACTGAGTGGGAGTATTGAAAATATCCACTAACATGAATGCATATCTACAAAGTGAGAATATAAAGAATAATAATATAAAGAATATCTTCCTGCGTTTATCTTATCCCATAGTAAAAGTTGTCTCCTTATCTGGGTTCCCTATCTCACTTTACCTCTGGCCCCCTAGACTTTCTTGAGTTTTTGCTGGTTCATTGGTCCATGTAATTTATGTTTTACTTGGCATTCTGTGTTCTTAATGGAAGAGTCCATTGAGGGATCCAGTCTGAGAACCTGCTGGAAATAGAAACTCCTCATATCAGAATACTTTACAGAATCCTTTTTTCTTGGTTTCTTAGGGTGGCAGAAGGGAACTTTTAACCTGCTCTTTACTACCTCTTTATTCTCTCAGACAGGGGATGTCATTGGTCTTTATAAGACAAAGAGAGAAATTTTGTTAACCTCAGATTTTAAAATGATGCATATGCTTTGTGAGGTTCTCACCATGAGCAAGAGAAATGTCCCTTTGTTCTCAGACTCGATCTACTGTCTTGGGCTCCAGTTCTGCAATTTTCCTTTCTCATGGGCATCTTTGTGTGGTTAGCCTTCAACCTCAAAGTGTTCTAAGTAAAGCCCTCCTGTCTATTCAGTTTTGCTTCTCCACCTCCCCCGTATTCTCTACTTTGTTGAGGGGTATTGCTGTCCAGCCAGTCACTAAGCAAGACATCTTGTTAGTATTGGGACTCCTCCTTTCCCAGGGTGCATCTCAAGAGTAGGTTGCCATGTGAAAGGAACAGCACAGCCCTTGTTCTTTTTTCTGCTTGGGTTGGTACAGTCTTATTGCCTGTAGCCTTCATGGAGACTGCTGGGCTTCTCAGAAGCCAAGTTAGGCCCTGTGAACTCTAAGGATCCACCTGCCCCCCACCCCCTTTTATGCTTGTGATAGATACTGGCATGGCCTATATATTTGACCCACACTCTATTTCCTGACATGTGCAAAGGAGCATAGTTATCTAAGAGAAAAATCTGGGTATGAACATCAACAGGATTGTTAAGTTCCTGTGTTCATTCTGTTGTTATGTTTTCTTTATGAATTGCAGATAACTAATTTTTAGTTTTCTTTCAGTTTTGTTTCTGACAATTTAGGTATCTCATGCTGTGAAATGTACCATACTTCACCTGTGCAACCTGATTTGTCTATTTGCCCTAATTGATAACCCTGCTATTTTAGCATTTTAAGTTTAGAGCTTCCTTTAATTAATTCTTTTCTCTTAACCCCATCTGTTTTAGTCAACTTTTTTTTTTTTTTTTTCTGTTGTAACCAAAAAACTTGACAAAAACAAATTGGAGGAGGAGAAGTTTATTTTGAAGTTCATGGTTTCAGAGGTTTTAGTCCATACATGGCCAACTCCATTCTTTGGGACCTGAGGTGAGACAGAACATCATAGCAGAAGGGTGTGGTAGAAAAAAGTGTCTCAGGACAGGGCACAGAGGTGGGGGAGACCCACATGTTACCTGCCTCTACAGTCACCACCCAGATAATCCCTGTTAGGGGATTAATGCACTGATTAGATCAATGCTCTCATAACTCAATCATTTTACCGCTAAACCTTCTTGCATTGTCTCACATCTAAACCTTTGGGGGCCACCTCATATCTAAACCATAACATCATCTCTCATCCAGTCATCAGTTCCTGTCAATTTTTCCCCCTAAATAGCTCTCAAATTATGCATCCTTTTCACTTCTGTTTTATTTCTCATGTATCTGGATTTCTATAAGACTCCTAACTGAATTCCCTAAAGATCTCCACCAAACCTCAAATGGTATATAGCACATCCAAAGTGATCTTTCCAACATGTAAATCTAATCATATCAGAGGTCTGTTTAAACTGCTGGGGCAGATGCTTTTCATGAGGTGGTGTCTCTTTCTCCTTAACTGTCTTCTAATGTTGCACCTGCCCATTCTCCTGGCTAAAGTTATGGAATATCTTGGTCCATTCATGTGGCCTCCACACTCACTGGAATTCCTGGGTTGCCTGTAGTTTTTCCATAGGCTGGTGTTTTCAGGCTTTATTTACTCTTCAAATCTTACCTTGACATTGACCCATTGTGTCCCATCCTCCTATATATAAGACATCTTTAATGACCCATAAAATTATATAGTATCCTCATCCTCTAGGACAATGGGACATAATGGGTTCAGCTGCAAAAATTAAAGCCAATTTGATTAAAGCTACACTTCTTTTGTGTAGGAGCCATACACAGCAAAGAGAGTCAACAACATTTTCCTCCTTTATGGAGGGAGCCTCTCCTTGAAGCAGGATGTATTTCTCTCTTCAACTACGGAAGAGTTACTAGGTTTATCATTAGCAACTCATTTCTCTTCAAAGCAAGTGAATCTGTATTATCTTTTATTTAGCTTTCCCACAAAGGCAGAATGAGTCAGGGGAAACTCCTAAAAGGTTTAAGAGAACACTTTCCCTCAACCAGCTCTTAGCCCAGCTGCTTCCATTCTCTGTCTAGAAGAAGCTGAGGACAATCTTTCAAAGTCTGTAAATACTGTGAATAATTTCCTTTTTCTTCTGAATCTCCTTCAATTGCTACTTCGCAGCCACACTTCCTTGTTTCACCTTTCTGACTCAATTTCATCCTCGGTTCAAATACCTCCTGTCAAAATACTCTAGCTTACATCTCTTTCTCTTTGATTTTAGCTAATCGATGTCTTGTTTCACTCCCAGAGAACAACTTCAGGTGGTAGGCAGGTGACAGGAATACTGGGGTTGGCTTTGTAGAAGAAGGCACAAAACCCAGAGTACTGTGTGTGCACGTGTGAGGAAACAGACATTGAAGTGAATTTACAATATTTTGGCTGACAGGGAGCAGAAAAGCTAACCATACAATGATAACAACAAGAAACAAAGAAAGAACAGAAAAGAGAAAAGAGGTGGGGAAGAACGGCAGCAATCTTGTTATGGTTTAGTTGTGAAGTGCCCCCCAAAATTTCACGTGTGAGACAATGAAAGAAGACTTAGAGGTAAAACATTGGTTATAAGAATCTTAACCTAATCAGCATGTTAATTCCTTAATAGGGAATTAACACTGTAGGCAGGTAGGACATGGCCGAAGGAGGTGGGCATTGGGGGTATACACTTGGTGTTTATAGTTTGTCCCTGGTGAGCAGAGCTCTGCTTCCTGATTGTTATGTCCTGAGCTGCTTTCCTTCTTCATGCCTGTCTGCCATGATGTTGTGCCTTACTATGGGTCCAGAGCACTGGAGTCAGCCATCTATGGACTGAGCCCTCTGAAACTGTGAGCTCCAAATAAACGTTTCCTCTTCTGAAAATTGTTCTTGTCAGGTCTTTTGGTCACAGTAGGGAAAAACTGACTAAAACAAACCTTGAGTAAAGTTAATAGATAGAAAAATTTGAAATGCTTTAGTATGTGCTTCTAAAACAACTAAGCAAGTCTGTGAATTTGGATAAAGGTGCCTGAGTCTCCTCCTAGCCATGTTAGTTTTGTATGTGTTAGGCCGCTTGCTTCTATTTGTAGACCCAAATTGTGAATCTGACCACTTCTTAAAATATCATATTACTTGAGGTTTAAAAAAAAACTCACAAAAATTTTACTTTTGAATTCTAAGCCGGGGTGAAATTTAATCACAGAGTTATAAACCTTGCAAGCAAGGGTTTATCTGGAATTGCCAACATAACCCCAAGTTCAGCAATGCAAATGACACTGCTATAATATAAGAAATAAGAAAGCTTTCAGTATGTTGTCTAAGAACTTGAGCACATTGAAAGTGATTTATGAGCAAGCAGACTAAGCATTTAAATGCCTTTCCTAGCAATGGTATATTTTTCAGTACAACAAGCGCTCTCATATACGATTCTACATTCCACGACAGCACCGCTTCTGACAATATAAGCCCTTTCTGATAGGGTAGCATTTCCAATTCAAGATTAAAATCTTGGAAACTTGTCAACAGAAAAGGATGATAATATGAGTGAAACTGCAGCTATCAGAGAAAAATGCCTTGCAAGTAATTTCTGTAATGGTCAACGTCTAGTAATTTTCTCTTCCCCTTCACTCTTAAGTAAAGGGGTTGGCCTGAAGGTCATTTTAATATTTTGGATAAGTACAGTTACAAACCAGAAATTCATGAACACAAGAAAAAGAGAGTTATTTAATACCACAAAATCAACTTTTTACATTGCCTTTCTTATTTCCATTTCTAATGCAGACTATAGGGAATGTTTTTCTTTTGATGAATGGTGGTTTAAGCAGTGAGTTGACAATAAATCCTTGAACTTCGTGAGGCACTAAAAATTAGAGGATCAGAGAGTCTTAAGTTTTCTTGGGTTTATTTCCATAATTTTTTCTGTGCTACTTTATTTAATCTTCCACTACTCCAGAGACTAGGACTGAATGACCTATGAGGTCTTTTTCACTTTTTTTCTTATAATTCTCCTTTTCTGTTTAGGATGTGGATGATCTCTAATTTCTGGTGTGACCTTGGCTATATTGTAGGTGAACTGGGGTGATTCTTAGTTTTACCAGCTACATGGGATGGAGTATTAAATGGCATTTGTGGGCCAAAGAGTATATCTGACAAAGTTGAAACCATTAGCACATTTTTATTACTGTGATCTTTCTAAAATAGTCTATTCCCATCATATACTATAGTCACCAATGTGAAGTTTTAAATTCCAATTTCTTATTTTTTCTTTGATTAATCCTATCTTTGTCTCTTTAATGTTCTTTCCCCCTGAGTGCACAGCATTTTCTGTTATCACTGATCTGAATATTTCAAATCACATATATGTATGTGTGCATACACATTTGCATTTATTGAATGGTCAGTCCAGTATTGTTCAATGCAGAGTTTTTAACCATCTCCTTCTCCCTGCCAGCCAGGCTCTCTGCCCATACTCTGGGGTACGCCATTGCAAAAAGCCATGTGCTTGTTTCAAGGAACTCCCAGTCTCATGGAAGAGCTAGACATCATGTCAGTCTGCCATCGCACTTCAGAGTGATAATCCTAGGAGAGGGATAAACAGAGTAGAAGGGAGGCTCATAAAAGGACCATTGAACTCAGTCTCTGGGGTAAGAAAGTCTTCCTAGGGCAACACTTTACAAAGCATGTTCCCTGCACGGCAGCATGCTCGCCACATGGGAACTTATTAAAAATGCAAATTCTGAGGACCCGTCCCAGACCTACTAAATCAAAAACTCTAGGGATGAGTCTTCCATCTGTTTCGTAACAAGCCCTCTGGGTGATTCTGATACATGCTCAAGTTTGAAAACCATTGTCCCAGAAAAAGTAACAACTTTGTAAGAAAAAGATGCTCTATTTGCCATCAGACTCATTTACATAATTGATACCTCTTGATAATTAAGTCATCTGTTAAGATCTCCCATTGTTTTATTTGTCTCTAAACTGTAAAAAAAAAAAAAAAAGGAAAAACAAAAAAGAAAAATAAAAAAAAGAGTTTCCACTTTTAACAATTGTTACTTATGCTTTGACTATCCAGAACAAATTTAAATGGCTTAAAGGTAAAATTCAGGCAAATAACTAATTACTCTAGAGTCATACAATACAAAATAACATCATTAGGAATAAGAACAAGAACAACAACTGTTTCTTTAGAAAACTAAATAGACTGAATTGACCAAATTGCTCAATCCTGCTTAATGTTCCTATAGATCTTGTTTGGTGTGCAAACATAAGGACATCTGTGTCCTAGCACCCAATAATTTGGAGTATTCTCCTGAGACATTTCTGGGAGATGATGGGCTGATCATTTCCATATTTAGCGCTTTCCTCTTACCAGTCCTTCTTCTCCATGGGAATAAAGGCAAACAGAAGAAAAGGAAACACAGTAAACAATTTGAACAGGACTGATTAGATGAACTTCTTAATTATACATAATGAACATCTGAAAGGTTTTACTTTTTGAAAAGAATATATGCATGTTTCTATGTATAAGACCCAACTATGTAAAATTATTGGTGAATTATTTTATAAAGAATTAAAAAAATTTTTTTAGTTGTAGGTGGGCACAATACCTTTTTTAAATTTTTATGTGGTGCTGAGGATTGAACCCAGTGCCTCACATGTGCTAGGCTCTACCACTGAGTCACAACACCAGCCCCTATAAATAATGCTTTGAAAATTAAATATGTATCTTCAAATGAAACTCCAGAGATATTCATTACATAGAGGTACTATGAGAATTAAAAAAAATTGTAAACATCCTGCTTTGTTATTTCATGTCTTATTTAATAATGTTGTTAATCTAATCTACTATTATAACAATTCAGATATGTCATGCTACAGATTATTCCTTGAGATATAATGAAGTAGCTTAGAGGATCACTAAATCTTATACCTTAGACTTTTCAAATATATCTTGTCATTATTAAAAACATACTCTCAGACACGTGATAGTATTAAGGATATTCTTCATCTGTCCTCCTCACCCTTGTTTGTTTTAAGCTCCAGTGATCTTTTGGGATTTTGTAATACTTATCAACTTGACTCTCAGTTTTTTTGTTTTAGCCTCCCATTCTATTCCAACCGTGTTATTATTAGATTCATTCATTTCTATAACATGCATGTCACAATTAAAATGCTGAAGTGGTCTTTTCTGGGAGAAAGCCTTTAGTAATCAGGTCTTTGTTGACTTTTCATTTTCATTTTCTTACATTCCCAATTTATCTCTTTTTTTAAAAATAGTTTTTTAGTTGTAGATAGGCACCTTTATTTATTTATTTTTATGTGGTGTTGAGGATCCAATCCGGTGCCTCACACATGCTAGGCAAGTGCTGTACCACAATCCCAGCTCTCCCAATTTACCTCTTAAAGCTGGATAAAATTATTTGCAGTTTTTTTTCCCTACTATTTTCTTGGTTTTGTGAGTCTGAGGCTACTGTTTCCTTTACTTGAAATGTCTTCTTCACCCTGGAATACCTGGACAACTTGTCATCCAACACTCCACACCAGTAAATTTCTTCAGTAAACTGAACCTTATATTTGTCTCATTACGATGGTACAAATAATTTGTGGATATACACACAAGGCATATAAATAAAACACATGGACAGGGTATACATTCATATACTATCTTCAAGATGCTGCTGTTGCTGTGTACACAAGATTTAACTGTATTGTGATTATTTATGTCTTAAAAAGTAATTTGAAGCCCATATGGCAAAACATTCAGATTATATAACTCAGGTGGAGGGTATAAGCATCCTGGTTCTCTTTTCTTTGTATTAAAAAAAATTTTTTTTTAATTTCTTGACTTAAAATACACTGAAAAATATGGTAGCTTACAGTTAGATCATGGAATAGATATCCGAGTGAGGTTGTAGAACTTTTTTTTTTTTTTTTTTTTTTGGGAGATTACAAAATCCAACTAGCACAGAAAAGTTTAAGGTTGTAAGTTAAGGGTTCCACCACTGTCTCTTTGTGTCCACTACTGGAGCAGCTCAATGATAAGGAAATCCATTATCTTTCATGGTAGTCCATCTGAAATTCAGGCTCTGTATCACTTCTACGTTTTGGAAGGCACTGAAATAGCTCCGGGCTCTTCTGTCCTCTGAATATGATTCTACTGATGTGTCTTCATGCCCCTGAATGCTCTTTTTGGAACAAACTCTGTTTTCTCTCTTAGTGTATAGTGCCCCCAAATGAACACAGTCTGTAGAGAGAAGAGCAGAAATGTCACTCACTCAGATTCAATACTGTATTTGGTTTGACGTAGTCTCATGTTACATTGACACTTCTGAAAGTGAAATCACAGAAATGGATCATGAGAAAGTTGCTACTGCCAGCTCTGGTTTCCTCCATTCTGCCCTATACAGTTGAATCACTAGCCCTTGTCATAGTAATGGCTTTCAGAAGAGGTTGGGAAAAGATGCTAATTCAATTAAAACATTTGGTTGAATTTACTGTGACTCATTCATTAATTTCTTTTGGATCTGAATTTTCCATTGCCCCAAGTATGCACAATTTTAGTATCTTTCAGATTGGCCCCCTCCCCATCTTGTTTCCAAGGGTGTCATGAGAGAACTTGCCAAAAGCTTTCCTGAAATCTAGATTCCCTATTTCTACTCTATTTCTCTGATCTCCCAGTGTAGTAACTTTGTCAGTAGGAAATGAGGTTAGTCTGACAGGACTATTCTTAGTGGGCTCACGCTGAGTTTACCACTTCCTTTTCTAAGTACTCACAAGTCATTGTTTAGAAAAATTGTTCTAGAATCTTGCCCCAGATCGATGTCAAGCTCAGTGCTCTGTAGTTCACGAATATACGTTCTTTCTCTTTTTATAAATCCAAACGACACTTGCCTGTATCCAATTTTCCAGGGAGTCTTTTCCACTGCGGGGTTCCTTAAGTTCAATGACAGCAATTCAGCCATATCCACAGGTTCTGAGTGCGCTGAATTGCACTTCTCAGCCAGGAGAATGGGATTCATTTGGAGCAGCACCTTTTAATCTCCTCTCCTATTTAAGAATTCATCTATCAACTATTTGAATTGATCCTCCCAAACTGTAGTTGAGGTCCTGTTTGGTTTGATGATCAGTATCAAAGTGAATCAAACCAAGCAAACAAACTATTATTGAAAGTTTGGAAGCATGTGTGGTGCTATGCTAGGTGCTTAAATAATACAATAAAATAAATCTGATAGTGAACTTGGAAGAAATGAAACTTGTAATACCCTAACCCACATAGTTCAATTTGGGAGCAAAGCTGAACTTCAAAGAATCCAATCCTTACCAGCAATAGGAATATAAAAATAACTCAAGTTTTCTACGTATATTTCTTGAATAAGATCAAGTGCACCCAGAGATTCTAGAAATACTCCTTAAAATTCCTTTCATTCCACTCTACTCCCCTTATTTTATAAATGATCCCACTCCAATCTCTTCAACATCCCTGAAAAATCTCCTTTAGCCCTCCAGAAGTGTCTCTCTATACTTCTCTTTCATGATTTCTCGTTTCTCCTCGTGAAAGCCTGTGAACTGGTCTGCCAGCAATTCTCCTCTGGGAGGGAGAGGGCAAGGAAGAGATCCAAGGGGGCCAAGCCTGAGTTCCCACTAGCAGCGTAAAGGGAATGTTGGGTATACTCACAGGTTCATAAATTATTCTGCCATATGTATACATAAAAATATCAAAAATAAGGCACTGGATAATAGAAAAGTTGATTCTATGGCAGTAATTTGTAGATAACTGAAAAATCAGCCCAGAGTTAAGAAGTCAAGGCTTTTTTTTTTTTTTTTTTTTTTTTGGCATGGAGGTAAAATTTAATCAGGATTTTGAACTGTCAGAGAAGTGGCAGGTTCTATTTTAAAATCTTCTAAGTGTTGCAATATAGCTAGGTTATCTACTGACTGTTTCAATGACTAAAGATCATTGGCAAATTCCAAGATTAGGCTTAGGTTAAGATAACCTTGCATTTGTCATAAAATCAATATTTGATTTCAAATATTGGTGTGCCAAGAGATAAAGGAAGGGGTAATGAAGTAGTGCTAAGTCAGCCATTTAGGTTGCCAGGACCGTTGGGAGAGTAACAGGTAAGAGCAGAAAGCAGGACAGCAGGATTAGATGCTGATACAGAAAAACAACGTGTAGGTTCTTGAGGTCTTTCCTACGTACATTCTCCAGGTTAGGGGGTTCCAATTATTGAACACCTACTTTGTGCTTTAAATGCTGCAAAGCACTTCGGACACCTTACTGCAATAAAATCTCCACAATCCTGAAGTGAAGAGTAGATAGGTAGTATAACTGTCATTTCACTGTGAGCATAACCAAGCTCATGGAACTGATGTCATTTGCTCTAGTCACACCACTGCTGCATGGCAGAATGAGGATCTAAACTCAGATGACTCTGATTTCAAAACTCTTACCTTTCTATTGCAGGATACTGTCTAGATTAAAATAAATCAGGACTCAAAAACACTTCTCTTTTTGTCTTTATGAAATGTCTTCTAACCAAAGACAAGGCAAAAGTCTATGCCCTCTTTCAAATAGATTGCCACATTCTGCTCATTTTATTAAACCTACTTTTCCTCTCTCTGTTAAAGAAAAGTGAGATATAATTGTTTCAGTAAACTAATGTCACTTTATTACTGTGCACAGATGAAATGCATTTTCAGATAGACATTCTATTTGGGAGTTAATAATATCAGGAAAGTGAAATCTGCAAAGATAACTTTTTGCTGTCTGATTACTTACTGCATCAGAACAATGCTCTGTGGATGCCTGGCCCTTAGCTGATCTGAGTTTTCTAGTTATTAATGCAACAGGTGTTACAAAATGAGATCTGTGAACCAAGGGCCAATATGAATACAGAGAATAAAATGGGAAGCGATGAATAGCTCATGACAAGACATGGTATATGGGGCTACACTGTCCCTGAAGTGACAGGCCCATATTGCTGAGCAAAGGCTCTTCTAAAATGCCCTGGCCATTAATCCAATCAGAGACCTGAACTCTAAATTAAAAGCAGGGAAAGGATAGCAGAGAGACAAAACCTATAGCACAAAAGTCCTGAGAGAGAAAACTGCAGGAGAAACAAGCTGCTTTTTATGTTTGTTTCTATTTGCTTCCATTTCTTTACAGGGTTTGGGATGCCTGGTTGGACTGACTGAAGTTAAAAATGCAAATGTGTAAGTGGGATCAGACTTTGGGAGGGCAACTGACTGCAGATAACTGGCAATAGATGCCAAGGTATTTGTGTAGAAATAAAAGCTGTTTGAGGATGTGTGTGCAATGGTTTCTTGTAATTTGTTTTTCTCCTGTTCAGGTATCTAAAAAAAGTACAGCAACACCTTGACTCAAAGCCAAGCAGGACTATACATAAATGATTTCTTCACTTTTACCTTTGCACCCTTTCTCCATCTTTTTCTTTGGTCAGTGAGATATCCCACAGTTCCTCTTCATGTACTGTCTTGTTGCTGTGGCAAACTAAATAAGCACTGTCCCTGTTGATTTGTATCATATGGGCTTTAACAGCATAGTCTCAACATTCAGTTCCCGGGTAAATGGACACAGAAGTCAGGAAACATGGAGTTTGGATCTACCTCTGTGTTAACTGGGAAACCTTGAGCATAGAGCAGATGTCTAGTAGCACTGGTTCTGAGTCAAGGCAGTCTTAGATGGATGCTTTCTAGCTGTGCGATGTTACACAAATCCTCTGAGATCTCTGAGTTCTGTTTTCTCCTTTGTAAATTTGGGCAATAACAATACCAATTTCATAAGAAGTTGATTGGACCAAATAAGATATGGGGAATATGATGTTAATATTCTTTGTCAATTTGACTATGGTATCCAGTGATTTGGCAAAACACAAGTCTAGATGTCCCTTTTAGACATGTAGACTTTGAGTAAAGTAGATTATTCTCCACAATGTGGGTGGGCTTCTTCGAATCAGGTGAAGACCTCAACAATGAAGACTGAGGCTTCCCTAAGAAAAAATAATTCTGTCTCAAGATTACAACACAGAAACCCTGCTTTAATTTCCATCCTGAAGATTTTAGACTCACGACAACAAAGTTAAATTTTAACTGAATTTTTAGTCTGCCAACTGGCTCTGTGGATTTTGGATTTACTAATTCCTTATAATCCCATTCCTTAAAAATCTCTTTTCTCGGCATCTGTCTCTGGATCTCTCACTGCTGATGTGCTCTACATATACGTATCCTACCAATTCTATTTTTCTGGAGAATTTTGACTAACACAGGAAATAAAGCACTTGGCTGGTGTTCTTCTTCCTGTTTTATGGACCTTCATTACTTGAGCCACTGTTATTAAACTTTCTGGGTCCCAGATTCCTCATTTATACCATGAGGGGGTTGAGTCAGTAAGCTCTAGGGCAATACCTAACTCTAACACCCTCATACTCAGAAATCTTAATGTAGAGTCCTGCATCATAAAAACTATCCTTATGGGGAAGAAAAAAGAATTAAAGTGCCTAAATCATTCTCTATTAATTTTTTTCTGACTTAATTGCAACCTATTCATGCTTTACGGCTGGTTTTAAGTTGTAAGGTGTGATTAAAAGTACTTACAATGTGTTCTTGATAAATTGAATATTAAGAGAAATTTTGTAATATCCCCAAAGATTTTCACACTCAAAGAGAACTGTGCTCTTCTGCTTGTTACATATCATAGGCTGGGGACTGTTGGCCCAGTGGGACAATTCAGACAAGGAAGAGGTTGGGGAGGAAGTCTCTTTCTCTGGGAACCTCAGTGCACTCATAGATTTCACAGGGGAAAAGAGTAATGGGAGATTGGAATTATGAAGGTAAAAGCAGAGTCTTACTTTCTGACTTTGTTTTATTTATTTATTTTAAAACAAAGCAGCACTTTTGTTTTTTGGAAATGATGCAAATCTTCATTAGGAGACATCTTATCTTTATCAGCACACTCCCCTCCCCTGTTGAGGATCTAATGTCTTAGTGTCTTCCTTTTTTGCTTTATTTTTGTTAATAGAATTTGTTACTTTTTTCTTTTTTAAATTTGTTCTAATTGGTTATACATGACAGTAGAATGCATTTTGACACATTGTACACAAATGGAGCACAATTTCTTCTTCCTCTGGCTAAACATGGTGCAGTCACACCTGTAGTACACTCATACATGTATACAGGATAATAATGTCTGTCTCATTCCACTGTCCTTCCCATCTCCATACCCTCTCCACTTCTCTCACTCCCCTCTGCACAATCCAAAGTCCCTTCATTTGCCCCCCCTCCATTATGGATCAGCATCTGCTTATCAGAGAAAACATTCAGCATTTGGTGTTTGGGGTTTGGTTTATTCCACTTAGCATGATATTCTCCAGCTCCATCCATTTATCTGCAAATGCCATAATTTCATTCTTCTTTAAGGCTGAATAATATTCCATTGTGTATATGTACCACATTTTCTTTATCCTTTCATCTGTTCACAATAGGTTAGCTATTGTGAGTTGAGCTACTATAAACATTCATGTGGCTGTGTCACTGTGGTATGCTGATTTTAAGTCATTTGAGGAGTGGAATAATGGGTCAAGTGGTGGTTCCATTCCAAGTTTTCTGAGAAATCTTCATATCACTTTCCATAGTGGTTGTACCAACTTGCAGTCCCACCAGCAATGTATGACTGTACCTTTTTCCCCACATCCTCACTGACACTTGTTGTTGCTTGCATTCTTGGTAATTGCCATTCTGACTGAAGTAAGATGAAATCTTAGAGTAGTTTTGATTTGCATTTCTCTAATCACTTTTCATGTTTGTTGATTGATTATATTTCTTTTATGAAGTATCTGTTCAGTTCCTTAGCCCATTTATTGATTGAGTTATTTGTATTTTTGGTGTTAAGTTTTTTAAGTTCTTTATATATCCTGGAGATTAATGATCTATCTGAGGTTCATGTGGTAAAGATTTTCTCCCACTCTGTAGGCTCTCTCTTCACAGTGTTGTTTCCTTTGCCAAGAAGAAGCCTTTTAGTTTGAGTCCATCCTTGTTACTTTCTGATATTTATTTTTCACTTGTTATTTCGATGAGAATAGAAGGCCTGTAAGAGCAGAAATTTTGTCTGCTGTCTTCAGTATTGTACTGAGAATGTGTAATTGTATTGAGTATATGTAGGTACTCAATAAATATTTGTTGAATATATAAAGAGCTGGGAACAAATTTCTTGTGTTCCACCACTCTGATAATACCCATTGTTTTGCACTGAGGGTAACCTCCATGAGGGTGCATTTTTTTTTTCTTTATAAGGCAGAATCCTGGTGTAAGATATGGCATATCTTGTTCATCCTCCATTGGTAGGGATTTAAGAAATTCCCAATTGGAAGTCTCTAGGAGATGGTGAATGGCTTTATTTCCAGAACCATGCTATGGCTGTGATAAAGTTGCCCCTGTGGTATCTTCTTGTGGTACAGTACAACAAACTTAATAATCATACCTGAGATGACTGGACAGTCATGGGATTTGTAATTAGATGACTCAGGCTTTGATCACACGGTAGGCAGATCTTCTTTCGGGTAACCTATTGCTTCAAAACTTAACAGCATGAAACAGTAATTTATTAACTCTTACAGTTTCTGAGACTCAAGAGTCTTGGATGTCCTTGGTTGTGTGGTTTGGACTCCAGGCTTCTCCTGGGGTTGAGTCAAGCTGTGGCCTGTGATGGGAGTCATCTGTGGGTGCTGGAGGATCCACAGGTGTATTCATGTGGCTGTTGCAGGAGGCTTCAGTTTTTCACCTGGAGCCGTTTCGTTTCCACTGGCGGGAGTGACAAGAGATGTCCCTTGCTGTGGTACATTGCATACAGCATGTGAATGAAGGAAATGAGGTGTTAGGAGGTGCTGTAGTTTGCATGTTCAGTGTCCTTGAAAGACCTATGCATTAAAGGCATGGTCCTCAAGGTGGCGCTGTTGGGAGGTGGTGGAACCTTGTGGGCTGGGACTTGTAGGCAGTCCTTAGGTCATTGTGGGCATGCCCTCCAACGGGTTCAGCGATCCCAGCACCTTCCTCTTCCTCTTCCTTTAGGGCCATGAGGCCATTGCCATTTGGCACCCCTATTAGAGGTCTGAAAGCAATGATCCCTGCTCCCATCATGAACTTCAGCTATAAAACCATCCAAAATAACTTCTTTTCTCTTTCTAAATTAATTATCAGGAATTTTGTTAGAAGGACAGAAAGCTAATAAAGGGCCATCTTTGAGGCTGCCTGGCATAGAAACAGAACCCATCCATTGATTTTTTTTTTAGGAAATATTGACATTTTCTATGTCTGGTGTCTCATCCCCCAATCTGGGTACTTGTGCTCTCCTCATATTTTAAAACTTTTACTTTTAAAATATACCAAATAGATTATTTCAAATTCTGTGTCTGATAATGCCAGTAATTGAAGATTTTGCTTACCTGAATTTGTGGTTGTTATTGTGTCTTCTGACTGTCATGCAGTTGTCTTGATCCCATGTTTTGTTTTACTTTATTTTTCTTAGAACTTTGTGTATAGAAATTCTTCAAGGACAGATTTGGGGTATATTCTTGCATAGAGGATTTGCATTTGCTTCTGTCAGATGCTTTTAGCCCAAAAGCACTTTGAACAGAATTCTTGGCTTATAATTTTTTCATATCACTCAGGCAATGCAAATTTAGGCTGAACAATTATAAGAAGATTACCTTGTGTTTATAAATCATATGAGGAATTTTCCTATCTCAATCAGTATCAGATTTGAAATCAACAATTGCCCTTGTACTCTCTTGAATTGGGTTTATTTCCAGTTTACCCTTACACTAAGGTCAGTGCATTTAGGGTTGCTGCTTCATGCAGAGGGGTCTCCTATTACACTGCCTGCCTCATCGGGGCTGGGCTTCTGCCTTCCCCCATGCTCTCTGCTGCTGAGAACTGAAGTACATCCCTACCTGCAGCCTCTGTGCTCAGTGTGCTGCTTTCCTGCCTCATTCCTCTTTTTGCCTACTGTTTGGCCTTTCAGAGTAACTTGCTAGTTCATGAGTACATTAAAAGTAAATCCATATACTTAAAAAAATATTTTATAGCCTTTGTAATTATTTTCATTTGGAAAGACAGGTCAAGGAATCTCCTCCTCCATATAGTTAGATGAGCTTCCTCCTCCTCCTCACTTTCCAAGTTCTGTTAGAGTTTACATATATATATTGGAGTTTATATATATCCCTATATCCCAGAATCAGAATATAATCACAATCTGCATGTTGCCCTTTGACTTCTGGAAGGTTTTGTTTCCAAACTACATGCAAAGAGCATTCTCTTACTTTCTGGCTTTCTCAGTAATACGAGAAAAAGGACATATAATTTTTGAGGGACTTAGTGAAATTCCTGCAGCAGAATCTGCTGGCCTTGGAGAAATTTGGCTCCTTTCTTTAAGTGCATGTTCTGAAGTTTTGAAATTTTCAGAATAGATGATAATCTGCTGGGAATATAAACTGTTGTTCTTTACAAACACAGAAGGACGGGTTCATGATGATAGAAGATCTTTTGAACCTATGATTTCTTGTTCTCTCTTGATATTGTACTTTCTCTTTTGTGGTTCCATCTTTCACATTACATATCCAATTTTAAATTCTGTTGTCTAATTGATTTAATGATTAAGAAAATGTTCCTGATATTCAGCCTAAATTTTTCTTCCTAATTTATTCCCATTACTCCTGGTTAAATCTTGAATAACTAAGATTGATGAGACACTGAGAACTAATTAATTGATCGCTAAAGCATCATGGTATTAACCAACCCTGTAGTGAATTCCCTTAGTTTTAGAAACACTTTTAACAGTAAACTGCATTGTAAGGCCATTTGTTGTTATTTCTAGGTGTTTTCTACCAATGAGTATAAGTTTAGTATTTTCCCCAAAGATGTCACCTGTGTGCATAAACTCATAAAAGGCTCAATTTTTTACGTAGACGTTTTCACTTGCTCATCTGTAATAGAGTTTATTGCTTTTGCAGAAAAGACTTTCAAACCTAAGTGACCCTCAGGGAACCGCTTCTGGATGATTCTTTACAGAAACCCTTTGAACATCAAATGGCTCTCACCGAAAATGCTGCCCACTCCAGGGTCCAAAGCTTTTCCCCTCATATCTTTCTCTGAACTCTTCTTATACCTGCAGAGCACCACCAAGTACAGCCCTGTATGGTTTCCCTTGGTGCATTTTGTAGCCTCACTGTTGTGAAAGTTCCTTGAATGTGAGAGAATCTGCCAACATCCTCCATTTTGTGAGGATCGTGCTGGAAAATGCAATAATATATGCTTGGTGAAGGACAGTGTGACCTTGATATCCAGAATAGGTATTGCAACTTGAGTTCTGAAATCAGGGAAGGTTCTTCAGAGGAAGCAGAGTTTGATCTGAATCAAAGTGGTTGAGGAGGGTTTAGGCAAGTGGAGAAATGAAGACAGGCTTTTTAAACAGAGGATGGACAAAAAGTCACGGAGGCAGGAGCTGTTTAGGAAATGGGTGGTGGGATACGGGGTGTGTAGGTGAGGCAGGTGGGGGTCAAGTCACAGAGTGGCTGGTGTGTCAGCATAAGAACTTAGACTTGAACTTGACTGAGACTGGGAGTTCACAGTTGGGGAGGGGCTCATAAAAATTGGTTGTTAATGATGTTTATGAGATTTTTATAATGAAATTTTAAACTCTTGTTTAGAAACTGAATGGAAGAAAAACAAATGGCTCTTTTGTTTACCATACCTCTCTCCCACCCTGTGAGAGTTGCTGCAAGATTCCACATTACAAAGCAGAAAAAAAAAAGTCACTGTCCCCTAGACCTTGTCCCACCCCTTTTCAGACATACTTTAAAGTTTCTATTTATGAGAGATGCTCTCATGGGAACTTTTATTTTTCCCTGGTTAAAAATGCAACATGGTCTGGGAAAAACAAAACCTTGTCTATTTGACAGTTCTGGTGCGTTCAATTCTTAGATACTTAGCTGACCTGGAGGGGTTGTTAGGCACTGCTTTTCGCATTTGTATGATAGGCTGGTGATGCACATCGCCTGCTATAAGGAAATGGACAGGATGAAAAGGGTAGGATTTGATTTTGGAATCTGAATATTAATTTTTAGAGGTAGGATGGAAGTGAGATATATTTTTATTAATTTATCAATTTCTTCTATCCTTTTTCGTATTAACCTTTAGAAGAATACCTTTGGAAAAAAATTGTACGGTACTGAATGTCTTTTTAGTAACCTTCTAGAATTTTAAGCACTCTATCTTCATTCTGATGAGATCTGGGAAATGTTGCCTTGTAAGTGCCTTATCTTGGTATTGTATTAAAACATGACTGTGGCATTTATAAAATTACCTCAGAGCAGTGCCCAAAGGATTCTTTATATTTTTTTGCCTTTCCCTGCTAATGAGCAGCCTGTGGGAAGTGAGTAGGGTCAAGGTTATTCAGTAATGTTTTGTGCATAGTTTTTGTTGGCCAATGTGGGATTTACCTTGATATGCTCAGAATTTATTGGTTGGTAACTATATTAATGAAAGAAAATAATTTTTTTCCCTTCTGGGACCTCTGTTAGAATCACTGTGCATTCCTCTATGTGCTGTTAATTTCCTTTCAGATTAGAAGATCACAACTCTGCACCTCCTTTCCTTTCATCTCTACCTGTCTGCTTACTCTGGCATGCTGGAGAGGAAAGAAAAAAAGGTTTTGAAGGAAAGAAAGGCAGAAGATGAGAGATCAGGGAGGCTGAAGAGAGGAGACCAGAAGGCAGCCATAGGAGGAAGGAGGGAGAAGAAGAAATTAATGTGAAATTTAAAAAATGAGAGGAGAAGGGAAAGGGGAAAATGCAAAAAGAGGCTCACTTTCCTATCTTTTTACATTTCAATCTACTAGACACATACTCATAGGGTAATGCCTTGGGAGGGTAGAGGAATGAAAGTCGACTTATCGGTTACTAAGCAAGAAAATTTAAACTAACTCATGGCCTCCGAAAGAGCTTGAGACAGCAGCTGTAAAGAAAAGTAATAGGACTAAAGTACATTGGACATGTGGTTGTAACTTTCATTTGTATGAAGGTAAAACATACTCATGATTTATGTCCTTTTTGATTAATATCCTGAGATGTACATGTGTACACACATAGGCATATTTTATTTACAACTTTGTTTTGGCAGTCATCTGGCATCTAAACCACCTTGTGAAATATTGCATAAGGTCAAAGAAACAATTCTAAAGTTGGTAATAATAGAAATTAAAAGGTAAAGGAAATGGAGGAAGGCAGTTTACCACAGAGATATCAAATTTTATTTTAATTTTTCTGCCTGAAGTTTTATACAATAGATAAATCTTTCCCGACAGCATAGGCTAAGAAATATATCATATCAACTTGCAAGTTATTAACTGAGTTTTTTTCGAGACAGATATCACCTCAGTAACTGCTCCAAATGCATTTACTTTATTTTAAAGGTTGTTCTTTCCATTATTAATGTCATACTGAATCACAGAGCCATTTACGATGAAATGTGCTACTCTAAAAATCCTGTAAATGCATCTGCAATGGTTGCTGATATGTTTCAACTCATCCTAAAATATACTGTAAATTTTTGGAAGATGTTTTCATCTTACTGTATATACTCCACAGACTGTTAGAATCCAATTTATTAACTCTCTGAAACTCAAAAGGTATGCTAAATAAAGTGATACCAATATTTGTCAGGATTGGCTCAAATTATGTGTTTTATGAGATAACACTACAATTCCAGACTCTGAATGTCTTACATAAATAATGATTTCTGGTATGGGTAGTGTAGACTCGTTTAATGAGCTTGAGAAGGAATTTTTTTTTTTTTTTTGCTCATTAAAACCAGAAACTATCTCTCCAACAGTATTTGTAGTATTCCCAGTGAAATTGGGAAATTTTACATAAAGAAAGAAAAAAGAAGGCTTCAAGCAACTTCATTAAATAGCTTTAAAGTTATCCTGCTGTAAAGATGTATAGAGAATTGATGGAGGAAATCTCAAGTAGGATTCCAGAGACCTGAGTCTGTGCTCATTTTTGTTGTTATTGTTTTTCTCTTATTGTCTGGATGCCTTAAGAGTACTCAATTAATTCTCAATCAACTGAGATTCAGTTGTTTCAAGTATAAAACAAGGAAGCTGAATTTGCTGTAGGGTTTTCAGTCTAGATTAGTCATCTTTCTAGATCAAAGAGGGTTTTCCTAGGCTCTCAGAGGGTGGGTAGATGGTCATTTTGTGAGTCAAGTGTGTCTCTCTGATGTAAAGGTCATTAAGCAAAACAAAGTAGATGGGGTTTATCCTGACTCTTGGCGTAGATTCGAGAGCCATGAAATGCAAGATGACTGATTTTGGTGTTCTTCTAGATTTCCTGGTTAACAAGTGAATTCATGCTTCTCATTTGGCACATAAGCCAGCTGAGTCCTAAAAGATTGAGTAGCCTGGAAGTCTCAGCATCAAGTAAATGCTGATAGGTCTTGAAACCCAGCCTCGATTTCCCTCTCCTGTTCCCATTTCAAAGCTTGCTCTCAGGAAAGGACATCATACATTCAGTTTAGGCGCAGATATAAATGACTGATGAGGTTTCGAGTATTTTTTTTCCTATGGGACATAATAATAAAATTTGACTAGTAGCAGCAACAAACCAAGAAAAGTCTGGTCTTCAGAGGGTGCCTGGCACTTCTTTTTCTTTTTCATTCTTTCAAGATGGTCCCATGTAGTTTCACTATTCTCACCATTTCCCCCTCCCCTTACTGTTTAAATAAAAACAGATCGGACTCAAGCATTACCCAAAAACTTTGCATGCCTTGGTCTTCACTTCTTTCAGGAGAAGAGGATAAAACTTCATTTATTTAACACAATTTTATTGATGATTTATTACCTCTGAATACTGTGTGGACTTTGAAGCTTGTGCAATAAGCCAGACTCAGGTTCCTGAACTGTTAAGTTTGTATTCCAGTGATAGGTATCACCTCTCCTCTCCCCTTCCCTTCCCTTCCCTTCCCTTCCCTTCCCTTCCCTTCCCTTCCCTTCTCTCTCTCTCTCTCTCTCTCTCTCTCTCTCTCTCTCTCTCTCTCTCTCTCTCTCTCTCTCTCTCTCTCTCTCTCTCTCTCTCTTTCTCCCTCTTGGACTAGTAGAGAAGGAATTAGCCTTGAGATAAAGGACAAGAGCTCCTGGGTGGGACTTAGCCATCTTGTTTTTCCCACATGCTTTTCTCAGAGATAGAAATTCCTTTAGGAGGGGTTCAGTGTTGTCTGTAAAACTCAAATAATAATAGAACTCTGATTTTCATTTTTCTTGGTATGCATGGGCATCAAAAATTTGATTTAATCAACTGATTCTTCCTGATTTTTTTAGCAATTTACATTGGACCCAAACAGGAGCACAAAAGTGGGTCTCTTAGGAATTTCAAGGTTCCAAAGGGATATATAAATATTCTCTGTGCAAAGGAAGACACAAAGCAGACTGTATCTAGGATATTTTCAAAACCTGCTATGCACAATCTTTTACTGCAATATTTTGGTTCTGCTTCAAACAATTTCTTCTACCTTGTGTAATTATGGCACTGAATAAATGTTCGACATTAAAACAGTTAGTGCTTTTCAGCTTCAGGATGGCTGTGTTTCAGAAATGAAGGAAGCATGTGCCTCCTGGATGAAAGGTATAGTATAAATGCAACTTATTACCATTTTAGGCAGAATTCCCAGGCCAGCATTTAGCAATTAAAAAAGCAAAGCTAAACAAGCCCAGGAAATCAACATTCCCTTTTTTTTCAGCCTAAGATGCTCAGTTATCACGGGCAAATCACTAGAAGGCCTCCCTGTCCTTTGTTGGCCCTTCATATCCTCTACAGCAGCACAGGCAGGAAGCAAGAGAATTATTTTTTCATTTCTGATCATCAGTGGAGAGTCTAAATGAAGAGGTACAAATGGCTCTTTTAAGAATTTGTCAAAGCAAAATTCACATTAAAAAAGATTTACTGACTTTCCCCTATCAATAGAAGAATCTCTCTTGATATTTTTAGGCCTTTATCTTCTCTTCAAAAGCACTCTGTCCTGGGCTTAGGTTTGTAAGGTGCATGGTTGAGGGGGAGATTATCTTCATAGGAAAATGGAGATTTAGAAGGATGTACTTCTGGGAGAGCATGGTTTAACAAAATAGATATTTCCCTAACTCAGAGAAAAGGAACTCAACATTTAAAAACCTTATACACTAGTGATTCCTGAATGAGTGATAGATAAAAAATACTTTTCTCCTGTTTGGATTCAGGACTTTTCATGAGACTAAATCTTTCTCCCAAATGTCATTACCTTTAAATATTCAGTATTGATTTCTGACTATTTTTTCTCCCAAGTTCAAGGTTATGTACTTTTCGACTGGCTTGTAAGGCATCCATACTTACAAGGAAATGTGAGATCTCCTTTCCAGGGACTGCTATAATCTTCTTTCTGATATTGTCTGTATAATGAGTCTGAGAACTCTAACCTTAAGACCAAATCACTTACCATTAGTGGCTTGTATTTGGGTAAATCACAACAGAGATAACAAGAATTTTTATAATCAAACCAAGGGCATTAGTTACAAGTATATGAATCTAAATTTGGCTTCACATATTTTATATATACATTTTCTCATGAATAGGCAACAACAGAATGGAAATATGTTAAAATGAATCTAAAATTAACTTTCATATGGTGATTTTTATTATCTTGACATTTTTGTTCTTTTTCCTTTTTAAATGTGAACTGGGTTTCAGTTCTTGTTCTAGTCTCAATCTCAGGTGCTTCATTTGGTGCTTTTTCTAGAGAGCAGCAACTCATTAGTCCACATGCTGAAGGATATGTTGGAGTATTACATTCCCAGAGAAAGGTACACACAAATAAATATTCAGTTACAGCTATTATTTCAATGTTAATACTTGTGTTTTTCTCAAAGTCTTAATGATAAGCAGATTGAGCAAGCAGGCAATGGAGGACACATCATTCACCAAAGCAATGGCTTGGGGTAGGAGGACAAAATTATGTCCTAGTCCTGATTTTTAAAACCATTTTGTGTGACACTATAGTGAGGGATAGATGATGTGATGTAGTTGACAAAAAAAGTGCATTGAACTTTATAGCACAAAGAGGGGGTCTTTTTTTTTGGTATTGGGAATTGAACTCAAGGGTGCTTAACCACTGAGTCACATCCCCAGCCCATTTTTCCATTTTGATATTTTGTTTACAGACAGGGTTTTACTAACTTGCTCAGGGCCTTACTAAGTTACTGAGGCTGGCTTTGAACTCACAATCTACTACCTCAGCCTCCTGAGCTGCTGAGATTAGAGTCATGCACTACGGTGCCCAGAAAGAGGGTCTTAATGCACATAAATTTTAAAAAAATAATGTGGGAGGTCAGAAGATCCCAGGATGGAATGCAGAATATGACAAAAGAATCTAACTGCAACAAAATGTACAAAACAACATCTCTAAAGAGGTGAGGAACGAGTTGACTTAGGTAACTTTGGAAATGATTAGAATCTGTAAGAATAAAACAAATATAAGTATGTGGATCACTACTGAGTGCTCTAACAGATATATATATATATATATATATATATTTTTTTTTTTTTTTACCACAGAGGTACAGTAATAAATTTGGAAATTTTATACAAACACAATTGGAAATGAATAATTGAGTAAATGATTACAAATGTTGAGAGCCAGGTTTCTCAGATTTGAAGCCAGAGTTTGAGGTAAACAAGACAGGAGGCTAGAGTGATCTATGTGCTAATGGTTTAACGTTGTAAACATCAGTATGAACTTGTGTTTAGCTTAATATAAATGCAAGTGGTTACACACAGAAGTAGTTATACACATACAGGTGAGTTACTATGTAAAGGTACATATTTCCTTGTTTTATTCTATAGACTGAATGTTTGTCTTCCCTCTTTCAAATTTGTACTTTAAAACCCTAATCTCCAATGTGATGATATCTGGGAGGTAATTAGGTCATGAGAGCTAAACCCTTCAAATGGGGTTAGTGTCTTTTAAAGATGAGACACAAGAGTGTGGGTTCTCTTTTGTCCCCTGCCATTTGAGGATATGAAAAGGCAGCTGTCTACAAGCCAGGACGTGGACCCTCACCAGAAGCTACCTGTGTTGGCATCCTCATCTCTGATTTCCATCTACCACAATTGTGAGAAATATATGTTGTTTAAGCTACCCAGTGTATGGTAGTTTGTTAGAGCAATCTGAGAAGCCTAAGACTTTCTGTCAGTTAAGAGGTCTTAAAAGCAATGCTGCCCCCATAGCCATGAACATACCTAGAGCCCAGTTCTAGATGATTTCTAATACTGTTGTTCAGTAAAACTAACCAGAGGTCCTTAGATAAATGACTGCTTCTATGACTGCATCAGGAATACAAGATGAGTCTCCAGCAATTTGTGGTGGCAGAAACCATGAAAATACTCAAAACAAAAACAAAAACAAAAACTCATGAGGATGTGGATATATTAAAAGAATACAGGAGCCAACTGAAAAACTCCCAAAAGCCAAAACTGAAACAATTGGAGTGACAAAACAAAGTAGCATTGGATTAGGCAAAGAATAAAGTGTCTATTTATGAGCCCACACTTACATAAAAAGATCTGGAAACTATCATGCTAAGTGAAATAAGCCAATCCCAAAAAACCAAAGATCAAATGTTCTCTCTGTTATGTGGATGCTAACACACAATGAGATGGCGGGGGATTGGGGAGCAGAAACAGAAGTTCATTGGAATAGACAAAGGGGAATGAAAGAAAGGGAGTGCGGATGGGAATAGGAAAGACAGTAAAATGAATCAGACATAACTTTCCTATGTTCATATATGAATACACAACCAGTGGAACTCCACACCATGTAGAACCACAAGAATGGAATCCTAAATAGAATAAGTTATACTCCATGTATGTGTAATGTGTCAAAATATACTGTCATATGTATCTAAAAGAACAAATAAAGACAAAAATATGATTGAATGAATAAGTACATGGGTCAGAATAGAAAAATATGCCATATAAAATGATAGACTATGAATAATTTAATTATGTAGACTCTGCCCCAAAGAGTAAGAGCATCTCTGCCACTCTTTGAATATAAGCAGCACATAGTGACTTCCTTCCAAAGATAGGGTGGTGGAAGGTAATTTATAGTGAAGAAAGCTCACAAACACTATTCCAGCCAAGTGATCAAGCTTAGCATCAGAGTTGAGAACTTATTGATAGTACGTGTACTTTATGTGGTATGATAAAAATTTCACTTTACCTCTCTACTTTTCCTCCAAACCCATAAGTTCCATATATCATGCTAATGAGAAAAAAATATTATTGGAACTCCAATTAGGGGGACTTCTACAAAAACCCTTCTCAACCCCTCAAGTCATTGAAACAAGGAAAGTCTCAGAAACTGCCATAGCCCAGAGGAGACTTAGGGAGACATGACCACCAATTGAGATGTGGTGTCTTAGATGGGATTTTGGAACCAGAAAATGGAATTAGGTAAAAATAAGGAAACCTAAATATAATATGAACTTTAGTTAATATTTCAATATTGGTTTATTAATTTTGGATTAACAAACATATCATGCTAATGTAAAATGTTAGTAAGAGAAAAAACTGGGTGTGGTACTCTCAGGAACTTTCCATACTTTCTACAATTTTTTTCTATAAATATAACACTGTTTAAAATTGAAAGTTCATTTTAAAAATGTCTAGCTGGCATTATCCCTATCAGTGAAATGAAACTCAAAACCACAATAATATATCATATCACCCCAATTAGAATGTATATTATCAAAACAACCAAAAAAAAATGTTGGTAAGGATGCAGAGAAAGGGAAAACTTTCATACACTGTTGGTGGGAGAGTAACTAGTATGTAAATGACATAGGGATTCCACAGAAAACAAAAAATAGAGCTGCCATGTGGTCTAGCAATCTGGGTATATGTCCAAAGGAATTGGAATCAGTATGTCCAATGGTCATCTGTACTCATGCTATTCATAATAGCCAAGATATGGAATCAACCTACGTGTCCATTGGCTGTTGAATGGATAAAGGAAAAAATATACACACAATAGATTATGATTTAACTATAAAAAGAATGAAGTTCTATCATTTGCAGCAACATGGGTGGAACTGGAGGATATTATACTAAGTGAAATAAGCCAGGCACAAAAAGATGAATTCTGCATGTTCTCATTTACTAGTGGAAGCTAAAGTTGATTTCAAAGAAGTAGAGAGTATAACAGTGGTTATGAGAGATTGGGAAAGGGGTAGGGAAGAGGAGGGTGGAGATAGGATGGTTAACATGACAGGAGGAAAAGTTTCTAAGGTTCTATAGCACAGAGGTATAACTATGGCTGACAATAATTTATTGAATATTTCAAAATAGTGAAGAGAAGTTTGAATGTTCCCAATGCAAAGAAATGATGTTTGAGATGATATGTATGCTAGTTACCCTGATCTGATCATCACACATTGTATACATGTAACAAAACGCCATACTGTATCCTATATATGTGTACAATTATGTGTTCATCAAAATATATTAAAAATTAATAAAAAATAGAAGTATAGGGCATGACATAACCTAGAGGAATATAGTTACTGTAACATCACCATTCTTTTTTTTTCCTTATTTTTTCTGTTAAGTAGAAACTCACAAAACAGTTTTAGAAGCTCTCCATAATTTGGTTATAAATTTGTTGCACTCACTTTTTCTATATTATTTTTCTCTCCCTAAACTGTAATACATTATTAAGATTCTAGTCAAATTGTTTCTTTACTTCATATTTGATTCATTGCTTGGAATGCTTACACTCTTCTCTGTTTTCAAAATCCCATCTACTCTGTATATGATATTCTGGTAATCCAACTTCCACAGAAAATCGATCAATCAATCAAACAAACAAAAACTAATCCCTGAATTGTTGCGTTTTCCCATGTCTGTGATATAAATGCACTGACCATGGCTAATTTTGCATTACCAATGGTTTAACAACTAGCTAGAAAAATTCCTGTATGTTTAAGAAGCTGCTCTCACAGAAGTAAATATGTCATATCCTTTCAGACAGCTTCAGCTCCTTCTATCTCCTAGGCACTTTTGAAGAAAGTTCACTGGAAAGTATTTATTGACAGGAAGTAGTCATACGAATCTAGAAGAGTGAGTCTGAACATTGACTTTGCTGCTCTTAGCCATGTGCCTTTGAGAAAATTTTTTATGACACTCAATTTTATCATCTATAAAATAGGAGTTAGACCAGCCCTATTTATCTTCTATAGCTGATTGTGAGGATGAAATGACATGACTTGAAAATATTTTGAGGGCAATGCTATATAAATATAGGGTTTTATCATTATTATCTGCTATAAACAAATTACATGTGTTCCAAGTTTAACAAAAGGACATCTTTCACTTGTTCAACAAGTATGTGATATTTTCCTTCCACCTGTTGGATTCTGTTGTAGGCATTGTTGTCTCCTCTGAGATAAATTGACTTTATGGAACAACATTAACCTAAGGTTAGGGTAAAGGTGAATGGTTCTTGGGGGCAGTTGTCCAATGATCCTAAAGTTAGAATTCCAGAGAAAATCACAAGACACCACAGTGTATTTGAGCAGAAGGTAGAGGTAGAATGCCTATCATTTGGAGAATTGGAGTCATAAAAGCCCAAGAGAGCTAGCTGTTCCTGCACCAGGCTGGATCTTTATGATTACTGTGATGAACCATGGGGACACAGGGACTGATCTGATGGATTTCACACCATGTGTCTTTTGTTAGTTGTTGGGTCTTGGTCTAGCTACTTTATGTTTTCGACCTCCATTTTATGATCTCTTCAAAATAATAATGATCTGTTATAATGTTTTTATAAATGACAAAATATAAAAGTGTTTGGAGTTGTCTGATGCAAAACAAGTCCTTAATATAATTCCTGAAAGTTTTGTATGAATTGCATGTTGTTTGAGTTTCAATTCCCAAAGTCAGAATCATTTTGAATGTCCCTGATTACTTTTAATCCTTAGAAAAGCCAGTAGGTTAAAAGGATATTCCTTTCTCTGGGTATTTGTTTAAAGTAAGATTATCCTTCTCTGGACCCTGGTGCTTTATATATACTGAACCTGTTTCCTAACTGATTCCCTGACTTCAGGCAAATCACTTCAGCTCTCAGTGTAATAGCTACTCTGCACTTAAAGGTGGTATAGTGCTAATTAGCTAGTGGAATTGCAAAGTCACGATTCACTCTAATGTAAAAATTGCAATACCCAGGAAAGTGCTTCACCCGAGATAGTTCTACATACACCACATATGCACAGTGCTTCTGAGCAAGGACTTCTATCAAAAATAAAGTAGGAACTTTATTTATTGATGTTTTATAAACACGAAGCTGTCTTCATTTTCAGAGACTCTGAATCCATAGTGTTGGGTAGCCCGTTTATTAAAGAGGTCAATGAATGTTAATTTAACAAGAACCTAATATTAATCATATGGAGACTTAATATTCACATGAAATGGGGATGAATTATGCAGAAAGATTTTGTACCTGTTCCCTTTCCCTTTCATCTGTGTTTTAACCAGAAATCTTTGTGAATTACACATTCCCTACGGCTGAATTGACTTGTAATTGCCCTTTTTCTTCTCCAAGTTAAAATTTTTATGGTGGAAAATACCTTTCTCATCTGTATTTCTCCTTCTGTTAAGATTTCTGCTTTAAATTGCAATGGAGCAGAAAAAGAATATATGTTTTCCATTTTTGTTGTAAAAAGTATGTAAAAGAAGATTTTTGATATATAGATACTGGCTCTTATAAATAATAGATAAGAAGTTAGAATATTATGATGCACTAGAAATTTGGAATGATTAGAAATGCAAATTTGTTTGGTTCCATTGATTTTGCAATGGTAGAAAGTAGAAAAGATCAGATCTCTGACAATATAAACTTCACAAACTTCTCCATCCTAGTTTCAATGTTAATGATTTTTAGGTTATTTTGGTGATGCAGTAAGGGAAGAAATTGGGATATGACAGTCAAAGATATTGTAATATTGGGAAGATTCTCCTAAAATTATATCAACTCTTTTTTCCCTGATCCTGATACTCTTGAGACGAGGCTGAGTAGTTTTAATTGGGGTCACGGGTAATACATTATGAGGTCAATTAAACCTCCAGACATTGTGCATCCAGCCGACCTGTGATCTTCCCTGGGTTATGTAAGATTACTTAGGGGCTAGAGCTAAAGGAGAAATGGCTAGCATTAGTCTCAAATTCACTCTGAAGTGTGACAGGAGTTACTGAAGTAGATATCAATTTGAAATTCCTTTGGGAAACTTTCACTCATGACATTTTGCACATTCAATGTGCAACTGCATTCCTATGATGGTATCATCTCCACAAAATCACTGTAGGCTTGTGCTCTAGGAAATGAACATATTATTCATAAATGCTCATATAAACACATGTATTATTAGAATTGCAAGTCACATTTTGACCTGTATACGTATGATAGTGACTTTAGAGATCCTCTATTGGGAATCCCCTTAAACAATGAGGAAGTTGAGCTCCCAAGAGGGAACACAATGGACATCAAAATTCCAAGAGAATATTTGAAGGCATGGCTGGTGCCCCAGCACAGTTCTCTTTCTGCTGTGACACAGTGTGTATGTAAACAAGTGGTGAGAGGTATAGCAAAGTCTTGTAACACAAAACTACTTGGAAACTAGAAATTTCCAATCCATCTACTATGAAACAAAACCCAGTAATTTCAGTTTGAACTTGAGCCTTACTGTTTTGTTTTTAGTACATTTCCATGCTGAACACATGTATTCCATAAACATTGGATAACAAACACCTAAAATACCAAATGATCTTGATTATTTCCTTTCATAACTGATTAAAAAAATGGGCTTAATAAATGCCCTCATTGCATTTACTTTGTGAAAGACTTTCTAACTTTTATAGCTCTCCCACTAAGTTTTGCCTGTATATAGTGTAGAATAAACCTAGGTTAATAAATTGAAGCAAAGAAATGCAGGCATTTATTGAAAACATGAATTTTTTTTTTTCATTTCATCACAGAAGTTTGTGGAGCTGCTCTGGGTATGACTGCATTTCCATATATTTAAAGGAAAAAGGAAAGAAGATACATTCTAACAAATATCTATTAAGTGCCAGTCATTATATAGCCATTATTTAATCCTCAGTCTACCCTTATACCCTAAGAATATAGTCTCTATTTTCAGGTGAGAAAATTGAGGCTTAGATTAAATGACAAAAGGGTGTATAGTTAGGGTTGGAACTAAATTTTAATTGCAAAGCTGATGCTTTCTCTGCAATATAGTCAATTCATAATATAGTAAAAAAAAAAGCTTCATAATATGCTTTTCCTATAGCTATTTTCAACTGTCTGAGTGCCTGAGTGAAGCATGAGAAGAAGAAAAAGAAAGCAGGATAAAATCCCCTGCAGGTAAGTTTTTCAATATAAATGGTGCTTGCTGTTCTTTGTTTGCTTGGCTTCACAGTGTATCCCAATGTTGAGCAACTCTTTTCCTCTCAAGACATATGGAAAGAGTTTTATGTTTTAAACAATTAGACTTGACAGAGCTATTGTTTCTTTCTTATTTAATATTCCCCAATTCTGAAGCCCAGCCAAAATGTGTAATCTGTCTCCAAATTTAATTCATATTTCTTCTACATATCACTTAGTTGTCAGAAGACAGCAACTTAATGCCATTTGTTGCTGCAGCTTAGGAGCATCTGGATTATGTCACTTGCCAGCTGACCTGCTTTGCTTAGAGGAATAAGGTTCTCTAATGATCTTTTGAAGGCTTGTACCATTGATGATTTTGTTTTACTAATCCTAGGTTGTTCTGCAAATGTCATGAGAAGACAAATTTCTAGATATTAATTTGCTTCTGCTCAAAGGAGGAAGGCAATTATACATATGAAAGGAGTTAGGATGAAGGATGTTATAGAAGAGAAATTTCCAAAGTCACAGTTGTTGGTGTGTAACTTGCTGCTTTTCAAACTTCAAGGAAAATTAAAACAAGGGCTATGGAGTAAGAAAAGAAATACATGTCAAGTTTCAATTCAGTAATTCATTCTAATTAGATTCAAAACTTATTTGTGTGTCTTTGGTAAAAAGTAGACACTGTCCCAGGTGCTGAAACAATCTAGCTTTCTTTAAGGATTTTTGTAGTCAAGCAGAACAGGGCTAATAGCGTAGGTAATTTTGAGAAAGTCACTTTACCTTCCTGATCCTTGGTTTTCTCATCTGTTGGAGGAGATCTTTTTCAACCATTTACATTTGGTAAAACTCCTTATGGGAAGGCAGTGTGTTGTAAGTGAAAGAACACTTGCTTTAAGATTGGTGATGCATGTTACCATTCTGGCTTTGCTACTGTTTCAATTCTGGCTCTGATGTTTGATCTGGGTATGTCACTCAGCTTTTCTGAGTCTCATCTGAGAGGTCAAGCAACTGATTTTGAAACTTCCTTGTTAGGGTATATTTCATGAGATTGAATATAATCTCCCTTGTGCATGTTCATACTTTGTGTAGTATAACAATCAAATCACATTTTTGTTTTTCTTGTTGTTGAATCTGATTGTTGCTCTTTACTCAAAAGTGAGTACACTGGTATGGTTTGAAAACAGTTACCACATACAACTGCTGTCTATGGAACAAAGCATGGTTCTATGACCACAAGAAGAGTGTTTATACAAGTCAACATTTTCAAAAATGAAAAACTCTTCAAGGAACAGAAAAGTCTCTGGAAATATTTCAACTGAAGTGTGATTTATTTGTCAACTTTCAGGAAAAAAGCATTTCATTTAACTGACTCTTTTTTGAGGTCTGTAAATTCGCTATTCACTAAATATTTTTGTTTTCCTCTTTGTGATTTCCTTTCAATATGAAAATTCCCCACTTCACGGATATTAGGCTTTGCCATGTATCTTGCCTTAGCCAATAAAATATGAGGAGAAATAAGATGTGCAATTTCTGAATGGAGGCTTTAAGAGAACAAAAGGAACAACTATGTTGTTCCTTTTCTCTGTCAAAGGACCAGCAATGTTCCAGAGAACAGAGGGTCAGGTGGGGTAGGTAATAGTCTGGTGTGAAATATTGTGGAGCTATCTTGGGATAACATATCGTGTGAGCAAGAAATAGTTCTCTGTTTTTAAAATCTGCTAAGAATTGATTTTGTAGTTGCATCATAATCTAGTCTACTCTGATTATACTGTGCTTACTAGTGAGAAAATACAATGGTGAACAAATCATATCTAGTTTCAGGTCCTTTAGGGACATCTCAGTAAAGCAAGATGTTATAGTGATAGATGATGCATGTTGTAGTAGAGAGAGTATGCAATTCATGCATATGCTAAAGGAAGAGAACCCAACCTTGGGATCAGAGAAAACCTTTTCAATAATCTGCATTTATGCTGACAGTTCATAAATTAATAGGAGTGAGCCTGGTCAGGGATCAAGAAGAGGAGTAAAGTATTGCAAGTAAAATAAAATCATATACCGAGGCACAGAGGTGAGAAAGGTCTGGGAGAGCTGGGGAACACATCATTGAGTACAGATACAAGACAGAGTAAAGGGGGAATGGGTGGGATAACACTAGTAATAGTAATATTGAGCATTCATTAGCTCTGTGCTAAGTGCTTTCCATACTTTTCCTCAAGATCATTATCACTACTTTATAGATGAGGAAATGGAGCCATAGAGAGGTTTAATAACTTGCCTGTAGCCAAACATCAAGAATGTGATTTTTATCTGAAGGGTAATAGGAAGTCACTGAATAGTGTTACATAGAGGAGCCTGAGGATCAGATTCACATTTTGGAGAAATTAGTTTGGCTCTCATTCCCAACTCATATTCCAGCCCTGATCTGAGTGAGTGTGGGCCTCAAAGTCTGCTGCTCAGTCATCCAACCATTGATTAAAGTGATTGCAGGCAGGAAGACGACAGGTAGAGGACCACTGGAGGGGTAATATTCTGAAGGCGATGGGGACATATGAGGAAAAGTATAATGTGAGTCTCAAGACTATTAAGATTTGGATAACAGTTTTAATAATAACATAAGCATAATAAAATGATCCCCAAATGAACTGTTGTACCTAATTCAAATAATGGATATGATATTACATCAATATTTTGAACATTTCAATTTACTTTTGACTATAATATAGATAACAAAGCAAGTAAATTAAAGGCAAAGCCAAAAATCTTTGAGGCAAATTTAATGGTCCATGTATTCTTCCTTCCTTGTTTACTGAGGCTGAATAATAGTGATTATAATTTGTTTTTCTTTGTCAGAAATAGATATATGGACCAAGAGGGGAAAGAGTTTCACTTAAATGACAGTGACATCTCTGACAATTGTTTTCTGTGAGTTGTTTGGTGTCCATCTGAAGCCTTTGGAGACCTGGACCTGACTGAAAAGGTCCCTAAGTCAAGATGCCAGGGACTGTGATTAATATGAATGCTACTCAGGTTGTTGTAGGACCTTTTGCTTCAACAGAATTCAAAAAAGAATTGCAGGTAATTTTGACATTTATAGTTGACTTCCTATGTAACCTCCTGCAAACATTGTCCCCAGAACCCCAATTCTTTCTCTCCCCAACCCTCCTTTTTCCATTTCTCTCTTCCCTGTATTTTCTCTCTTCTTCTCCTTCCTTTCTTGTTCCCTTGACTAGTCTATTTTTCCTCTTTTAAAACAGCCAGTGTCTGCAGAAAATAACATGCTAGAAATGAGCCGACTGCCAATATGCATAAGAAGATTTATTGCGACAGAGAAAGGATGTTATGAGACATTGCACATATTAATCTTTCCGTTTTGGTCTATAAAGACCCGGGTTTGGCTACTTTTATTTATATGCTTTTAAAGAAAAGCAGTTAGGTCAGAACAGGAGATTTGGGGGATGATAGACAGAGATTTACAGCTCAAGTGTCCAGGAATACAGGCTGGCTGAGCAATTGTGGCTTCTCCTTAACAGTCACCGGCAGACTGCATCCTTTGAGGTACTGCTCTGAGAGGCTGGCTTGGCAGAGGTTTTCCGTGCCACTCTTCCCAAATTGCCCGGCCAGTGAAGTTGTCAGAAAAGATCAGTGTAGGTTTAGGAATGGTTTTTTGAAGTTTTCCTGAAATAACCAATAATGAGTTGCCGGCTTAGATAGCTCTTTTTATAGATCGTGCAGCAGCTGGATCAAAATCTAATGAAGATGTTTGCATCTGACAATGGCAGGCCTGCACATTTCCCTCCTATTTCTTGAGTGCGCAAATGCATTTCATTTGGGAACATGAAAGGCATATTTAGTGACAACTGATGGTTCTTTGTTTTTTAATTCCCAATAATGTCTTCAGTAAGTGCTTTTGTTAACATTTCTGCATTATACAATAGGTGACACAGGAAGATAATCGGTGTGCTGAAAGCAATTAAAGAGTTTATATCCAACTTGTTCTGCCTATTAAATGGATCCATTCGGCATGGAAGCACATTAGCATCTTTACAGTGGAATGATTGTGGAAATAGGTTATTCACGGGGCTTATGCATCTTGCTCCTGCTGCAATAAGACATATCTCCAAGATTGGAGAAAAGGAATGAGCCATTTTTCTCCCCTTGGAACTGTAAACAGAAGTAAAACTATTAATAGATGCTGTAGCTAATCCCAGGAAGCTGCAACTGCGAGATTAAATAATGTCGCGAAGAGAAAGTTGGAATGAAGGGAGGGGAGGGAGGAAGGAGGGAAAAGGGAGGGAGGCGAGTTCCCTGATCACTGAACTGCATCAGACAAGGACAAACTGAAGGACTTTGGCTGATCATAGGATTGACAATTGGTATAAATGAGAGATTCCTGTTTTCAGCAAAGTAAATATCACTCTATTTCCTGAGTACTGTTCTAATGGGAAGATTTGTGTTTTATTTTTAAAGTAGTAATGAAGCTGATTTTAAATGGGATTTGGATGCTATGGAGATGCAGCTGAGCCTGAAGGAGACACATAATCATTGTGAACCAAAAATTATGTTTTCTGATAAAAGAAACAGAACTGGGAGGCCTTTGGTTGAGTGCACAATATGAGACTGGAACCCTATTTTTATTGCTGCATAGAATGAGTTATAACAAGAGGGATTGGGATGTAATTAAATCTTGTACATGGCATATTAGAAATGATTAGATGTCCCCAAGTTTTATTCCTACTAATACTCTTGGACTTTGGCTGATCCTCTATTCAATGCTGACTGTGAAGCATTGTGAGTCAGCTGCTCTGCTAAGGATCATCACATCTTTACAGAAACTGTGAGGTTGTATCATTGATACCACTGAGTGCTGTTCAAAATGTGGTCCATGAACACCATCATTATTACTTGGAAACTTAGAAATACAAATTCTCTTGCTTCACAGCAAAATGAATAAATCAGAATCTCCCAGGGTGGGTCCCAGGAAGGTATTCTAATGTGTCCTAGGACTACAGATAATTTTTATGGCCACTAAGGTCTGAGAAACAATATTGTTATAGATAAGTCTCAAGCGCAGTGTTTGAGTATTACGTTGAGATCACACAAATTCAGAGAAATAGAGTGGAATTTGATTTAGGATTTCCTACTATGTCTCAAGCTGAACTCTTTCTTAGGTGTTTTATATCTGGTTACCCCCTTGTAGAATCAGGAGCTTAGTCTCTGAAAATGGTCTTTGGTTAGGGATTGTGGTCTAGGATGCTTAGAATCTGTGACTATGGGAGCTGTCACTCCTATGCTGGAATATAAATTCTATCGTGTCAGCCAGTGTGATGGAGGCTAGATTGGGCCCCTTTCTGGTGTTCAAAGAGACAAGGAAAACATTGATAGGACAGAAAATGAAGGGATGTGGCATCTGTTTATCTCTCAACATTCTTATCACTATTAAGTGGGAAAGTAAAGATCCTGCTATTTTATAGAAGTAAATCTCATTTATTTATGATTACAGATCACTAAAATCAGAGGTGTCTTACTTAGGTCAAAGAATTCTTTGGATGCATAAGAATATAGACTGGCACCTAGGGGAACAGGATTATTGATGCCTGGCCCGATTGACTGCCATTCTCTGTGCTTGAATAAAGATTAGCTCCGGCCTGTGCAACTCAGAAGGAGCTGGATGCTCTTAGGGTATAACTGCTCTTCCTGGCACCATTTTGCCTGCACTTCACCCTTTTCCCTCTCTTACTTGACAGCATTTGGGAGTCATGACCCATAACTTGAAATATGCTATTTATTCAATAAAGGCAAGCTTTCAAAACAAAACTGATACTGTCATTTGATAGTTGATATCTTGAATAAAGGGTTTCGAAGACAGATTATGTTAGATGAAAAATCCTTGGAATTTTAGAGACAGAGTTTTCAACTTTGGGTCTGCCATTTGCTAGTTAGTATGTTCTTGGCCCTCTCTGAATCACAGCTTCTTTCTGGGAATAGGGAGGGTGTTTCACGTCTCCTAGACGGAATGGGTGCATTGAACATAAGGTGACCATACATTTGGTTTGTGAGGGACCATCCAGATTTATATCTATGTCTTGATGCAATTATGTATAGAATTTCTTTTCATTCTGAAAGTGTTATGTTTTGGATGATAAATTATATAGTCACACTAATTGAGTAAGATAATATATGTAATATTCATGTTCTCCATGCCCTATTATTGTAAATATTACACCTGGCAGCCAGTTATACATCCTTACCAAGCCAGATTTAGTTTTTTCCATGGAAAATGAATGCCCAGACACTCAGGGCTGTGGCTATATCTGCTAGAGTGTTAAATAAACTGTCTTCCTTGTGCTATCCTTTGGCCTGGGCCACCTCTTCTTATAACAGTAATAGTAAAACCCACTGGTCACTTCTGCAGAATTGGTGTTACTGTCATCTGGGGAGTATTGTATTCCATCTATTGTATTACACTTATTGTACTCTCTTTTGTATTCTGCTATAGGTCTCTGAAGGGGCCATTGGAACAGTGTTTGGGACTTCTAGAAGAAAATTTATAATACATTAAGGAATGATTACATTCATTGAGTGTACACATTTTGTGCCAGGTACTCATCCTCTCTGAATTCAAGGGGTCCTTCTTAGCCCTATCTTACAAATGAGGAGCCCCAGACTTAGAGAAGTTAAGAAACATTTTAAGATTAGAGAAGTCAAGAGTCAAAATTGTAGTTTTCTTCCTCCGAGGTATATGCTGTTTCCACAACAATGCTCAAATGCCATTAATGATGAACAATTCAATACCATATTCAATAACATATGAATAAAGCCAATCAATTTAATGCCATTCTTGGCTTCCTATCTTTGACAAGTGGAGTAGAATTTTTTTGTCTTGAGGAAGGAAGATATTTCTAAAACCAACCTGACACTTCTTTGAACTTCATGTTTCTTTGCCACATGCCCATCATAGACTCAGCTTTTTATAATTCATTGAACATCCCGGATATTAATTGCTTCCATCCTGTAGCCTCTGTCAAACATCTCAAAATTAGAATTATTAAAAAGCAGAATGTCTGATTTGGGTCTGGTGTGGGTGGAGTAGGAAGAGGAGAAAGAGGAAGAAAGGCAGGAATGACTGTCAGATCAGATCCCTTTCTGCTTAAAGGGAAGGAGATTATTTAGGAGAAACCTGTTTCTTCCCTCTTCTCCAACAATTTTTGGTTAATTCTGACCTGCATTAGGTAGATAAAGATAAATGTGAATTTTAAATTATATTTAATCTTCATTAAAGTAATTATCTCTCTTAATGAAGAATTTGCTGGGTTGTGGTTGTGCAATGGAGTATAAAATCCTAAGTGAATAAAATCAATTTCATTTTCAGGCTAGCTTTTCTGTCCATTAATAAACAAGACATAGAAAATATATTTGCTCAGAGTCATGCAGGCTGCTCATAGCTCACAAAAAGCCAATACCACTTACAAAAGCAGGACAGTTGGTTCTCCATTTCTCACCCTTCATTTTTCAATCTAAAGGGGAGCTTTCACCCTAAGGAAGTTCTGTGAGTTTCCATACTGGGGCTGTCTTACTAAGCCCAGCAGTGAGACCACTGTGGATGATTCTCACACCCAAATGGCTGTTCTCATGAAATGGTGTTTGTGTTGTGCAGTGTATTTCATCTAAGTGCTCTGGTTTATTAATCATATAAGTATGAATTAGACACTGGCATGCTTATGTTTCCTAATGTATGAAAATTGCTTATTTATTTCCGTGCTGTTACAATGGAAAGAAACAGACTGGTTCTAAATAGCAGTGTACTGTAGTGTGAAGCAATTAAGTGAGTTATGCATGCCCTTCAGGAGGAGGATAATGGGAAATTGGTGCCAGCTAGTCCTCACTGCTGCTGATGAAAATAGAAAAGAACATGTTATGGAGGAACATGGACTTGTTCATATTTCAATGCAAAATTGGAAGTCTGTTATTGTACCTAAACCTTAAGATTTGGTCCTGTGAACTTGCTGATTTGCTTCCTTATACTTTTTGCAAAAAACACAAAAGAGCTAAAAAGAAGGCCATACATGGGCAGGTAAGAATTGGTGAGCTTGATGACAAACTTTCCTTCTTTTTCTTTTATACCTCTGGAACTTAAAAATAACAGAGGCAAACCACCCTCAAACCTGAATGTGCACATGCCACCACCCCTGCTGGTTGAGGCAGCTGTAGTTCTGTGTAAAGAGCAGCTACACATTTTCTTCCACGGTGCATGGACTTCTATGCATTGAGTTAGTGACTTGCACTTTAGTTGTTATTAAATTACATCATGCTTTTGATGTACTGGGTTTTGTTCCAAATACTTTTTTTGATTATTTTTTATTTTTATAGACTGCATTTTGATTCATTGTACACAGTGGGGTACAAATTTTCATTTCTATGGTTATGCACAATATAGATTCATACCATTCATGTAATCATGCATGCACATAGGGTAATGGTGTCTGTCTCATTTTTTTAAAAAACTAACAATGTACGAGGTAGTTTCCTTACTTTTCTGATTTGTGTATAAAGAAACTAAGGCACAGAGAGAGTAACTTGTCCAAATTTACACAGCTGGTGAGTGTCAGAGCTGGTCCTTAACCTGGGCAGGCTGGCTCTGGAGCTCATGCACCTGACTGTCATGCCTCTTTGATTCTTTCAGTGTGACCAGGGTCACATCAAGGGACCCCTCAATACTCTTATTCTTTGTCTGTAAAGTGAGGGAGGTAATATTCCTGAGATCCAGTTTACCATGTTAGATATGATCTCATTCACCTCTTATAAATATCTGTAAGGTTGGAAAGTTCTATTTTGCATAAGAGGAAATTGGCTCAGTTATTTTGAAGCTCTAAGGTTAACAAGAAGTATAAGAGATGAAGCAAGGTTTCAGATGTAGTTTGCCTACACTAAACCCTACACCTCTTCTATTTTATCATGGCTATAAGAGCCCTGAGGGGGATGTGCAAAACAGTAGATGTGAAGTGCCTAACATTTCCTGCACATTATACACTCAATACAAGTAAACTTGGTCAGGCCTGGCAAATTTCATGGAAATGCTTGTTGTTATTGTTAGTGCTCCCGTCTGAAGATAGCAGAGGTAAGAGTTCTTAATGGCAGAACATGTCCTCCAGGATGCTGATCTAGCAATAGTCAATAGTGATGTTTACTACACTTCTCTCTAAGGAGCTTTAGTTCAGAGAGTTACAAAATAGAAAAGACTAGCATAAATATCTTAATTATAAATGAAAGGTAACATTCCCCTAATTTCTCTCCTAAAGATGTGGTTTCTGTTGTCACCAAGGAGCTCAGTAGGCAAATTGACTTTTTAAAATCTAGATTGAGAAAATAACATAGAATTATTTAAAGGATAGTGTAAAAAATGCCATATACTTTCCAAGATGAGTACATTTTGAGAAATATTTATTTCAGATTATTCTTCTTTAATTATTTTTGTTTTGTTTTATTTTGTAGTACTGGGGATTAAACCTAGGGTTTGTACAAGCTAGGCAAGCACTGTACCATTACACTGTATCCCCAGCCCTTCTTATATTTTCATTTTGACATAGCGTCTCTGTTTCCAGGCTGGGTCTCAAACTTTAGCATTTTCCTACTGCAGCTTCCCGAGTCACTGAGATTACAGGTGTTTTCCGCCATGCCCAACCATGTTTCAGATTACTTTTTTAAAGAAACAAATCATTACAAACATATCAGAATCTCCCATATAAATCAAGTTACCTTCCCTCCATCTAATCACCATCAGAAATGTTGTGAATATCAAATTTATGTATTTTACTTTTTACTGAATACATATATATTCACACACAATAAAGGGTATTCTAATTTTTAAGTATTTACATAAATAGTAAGGTACTTCAACATATTTTTCATAATCAATCTCTTGTTAGTGATATTTAACCATGTCAATACACACATCTCTAGTTCTTTTCTATATTGTATTTTATCCTCTGGATATGCACAAATTTATTAAAAACCCTGTTTTTGAACATTGAAGTATTTTATAGTTTTTGTTATACTAAATACAATATTAATTTTCAGCTTCCATTGTTAGGATTATGTAACTTGACCTGTGGGGATCCATTTCTCTTTCTCTTGGTGATATCTTTCCTTAACTCCCAGCCTGTTTCTTTGCTCTGGGCCTACTGCTTTTCTGCTCTCTTGGATTTCTCTACGCTGTTATCTTTCCTTCCTTTCTGGTTGGCCTGGTTAAAGAAACATAAGAAGAGTTAAACAAAAAGTCTTCATTACACTTGTTAAAAAGGTAAGACCATTCAAGGGGGGTTTACTACCATGGCAGTTTTGTAGTAGGAGATCAGGCTCAGCTCTGAATACAATGAGAAAAAGTGGGAATTTATAGCCAAAGATCAGGGTTGAGGTCAGTGGATAGAAAATTAGTAAGAGGAAACATGAGGGGTAAGGGGGGTTATGGCTAAACAGACTTCATAGGGTTTTTGCTGAAGGTCGGCCAGAGTGATCACCCATAATCTGGGGGATGGTGCAGAATGAGGAACCTGATCTGATATCAAGAGTGTTCAAAGCAAGGATGGGGGATCCTGGCTAAACTGACTTGGCAGAATTCTTGCTAGAATGGAACGATGTAGAGGCAAATGGGTAAGTTAAAAGTCAGGGCCTGGTTGAGAAGGCATTCAGAGGAGCTCGACGAGAGCGACGAGAGCTTGATCAAGGAGAGAATCCTAGTCAGTCCCAGATGTCCTCCTTGTATGAACGTTGGTTGAGCATAGCATCACTCCCAACCTTTCAATCTCCTTGGCATGACATGGTAGCAGCTTGGCACACCATTTTCCAGAATTCTGTGTCTCATATAATTTTGGGTTACAGTCAACCAAAGAGAGGTAAGTAACTCATGGCATTTACATGCAGATGCCAGGGAGGGCAACCCTGAGCATTGTCCTAGGGGTGCTGCAGGTCACTGAGAGGGACTTTGTCTGTAGTTCACTTCCTGGGGTTTTGCATTGCTGTGTGGTCTTCTCATTCCCCTCATTAAGGCCTGTTGTATTTGATATATCCATGGTGGTCTCAGTTCTACCTTGTTTTGCTTGATTACATCCTCCGGTAGTTAACTTCATACACACACGATTGGAAACACTTTTGCTTCGGAACCTATAAGTAACCATGTGCTGTCTTTAAGGTTTCATTTTATGTGTGCTCCTGTGTTTATTGCTATTTTAAAGCAGTCTGATTCTTTGATCTTGATTTTTTAACATGAGATCTGGCCCTGTCTCATAACAGAAGCTTACTAAAATTTGCCTTGAATCCTTGGTTTCTTAACATCAAGGTGTTTCTTATGAGCCCCTCCCCTCAAGCACGATGCTGGCCAATCAGTGGGCCTATTCATTTTGGAAACTTTTTCCTTTCATTTCTGGCAAATTTTCTATTTTCCTTTAGTTTTGATAACATCTTCCTTTCCCTTTGTTCTCTTTTTCTATCATCTCTGTTAGGTAGATATTAAAGGTTGTTTAGATTTGTTCATTTTTCAATTTAAATTTTTTGTTTTTTATTTTGAGAGTTATATTTTATTTTTGAAAAGAATTAGTTTCATTTTAATTCCATTTTTAATTTTCAAAATGAATTTTTTGAAAACGAGAATTTTTATTCTCATTTTCTATAGTCTTTGCTCCTTCCTTCCTGCCCCCTTTTCCATTCTTCATTCGTATTCTGTTTGTGAATTTCCCAGGTTACTGTCTTTAAATTTTAATTTAATTAATTGACAAAACTTATATACGTTTATAACATAAGACATTATGTTTTGAAATATGCGTGCATTGTAGAATAGCTACATCGAGCCAATTAACATACTGTTCAAAACCTTATCATTTATTTGTGGTGAGAATACTTATATATATATAATATATATATAATAGTAGAATTATATATATAATATATAATAGTAGAATATATAATATAATAGTATATATAATATATATAATAGTATATATTATTATATACATATATAATATATATAATAGTAGAATTTTATATATTTTTATATATATAATATATTTTATATATATAAAATATATATATATAAATTATATATATATATATAAAATAGTAGAATTCCTGGATTGTATGGCAGCTCTACTTTTAATTTTTTGAGAAGCTTCCAACTGTTCCCTTTTAGAGAAAAGGAACTTTTCACTTGTTACTTTTCACCTTTTGATAACAGCCATTCTGGTAGGTCTCAGGTATAACCTCATAGTGGTTTTAGTTTGCATTTCCTTGGGAATTAGTGATGTTGAGCATTTTTTCATATACATGTTGACCATTTGGGTCTTCTTTTGAGGAACGTCTATTCAGATCCTTTGCCTGTTTTTAAATGGGTTTATTTATTTATTTATTTTTGCTATTGAGTTTCTTGCATGTTTTGGAGATTAACATACTGTATTTTGAATGACTTCATACACACAACATATAATTATTTTGACATTTTTATTGGGGGCATATAGATTGGCCTTGCATTTTTATCCAATTTGATGATCTTTGTCTGAAATAGGGAGTTAAGGTTATTTACATTTGATGTAAATATAAAAATGGCTGAATTTAATCTACTGTTGGATATTTACTTTCTCTGTCAGCTACTTCCATTTCCATTTTTCTTTTTTTGCCTTTTTGGTTTAATTGAATACAATTTATTATTTTATTTTATCTTTTGGGCTTGTTAGCTATAATTCTTTTTCTTCTACTATAGAAGTTTTTGGTGTTTATAGTATACATCTTAAACTTTTCACAGCCTACCTTGAAGTGCTCTACCACTTCATCTGTAGTATAAGCACCTGAAACTTATTTACTTTATTATGTTATTAAAATATCCAAATAAAAATTGAAAAATAACATTTAAAATTAAATTAAAGATATACCTAGGTCCCCAAGTAAGATGGATAGTACACTGCACTAGAAATGGAATAGAAACTCACAGTGATGAGCAGGTTGAAACCAGGGACCTGCTGGGTTCCAGTCCATAAGCGGTCAGAAATAACTATATTCTGATCCCTGCAAAGTAACAGGCAACAACAAAACACTTTTCATGACAGGGAATAAAGATAGAATCACTGACTAAATTCCGTGCTACAACAGACCTCCCCGCTAAAGAAGAGGCTTAATAAAAGTTCCAAGTGCTTTCAGGACAGAATGTGATTGAAAACCACTGTGCTAAAAATAAAATCAAACAAAACCACACAAAACCACACACACACACACACACACACACACACACACACTCACACACACAAAGTAAATGCATACACTGACAGAGTTCTGACCCAGTAGCCGCACTTTCTTTAAGACCAAAATAAAAAAGGTATAGGAGCTGTCACTGACACTGGATACCTGGAAAACCAGGTGGATGCAAATGCCCACTTGTTAGATAAGTGACGGGTACAGAGTTAATAGTAGAAAAAAGTAGAAAAATCCACTTGGAGCTTATAGAAATACAGCCACAACCTGAGAAGAAGGAAGATAAATTCAGCCCCAGTCAAATCAAATGGAAATAATGGTGAAATCTCAGAATAACTTTAACATAAACTATGTTTAGGGTCTTCAAATAAAGGAAAGAATTCAATATGTAAAAATTACAAAATTTATGACTGAAAAAGGCAAATATAAATCAAGAATAGATAGAATGAAAGTTAAATCATTACATATTCCAATAATAGTTGGACATTTTTATTTGGGAGCACTACAAGAAGCTCAAAGCATAAGCAGTTAATATGTAGTTTCCTCTCCTTTTCTCCCCAAGACATTGATAAATAGTTTTCTTCATATTACATAGCATAAAAAGACCAAAAAAGTCATCAAAAATGGGTAGAACCCTCCTTACTTTGTTCCTGAAGCTCCCATTTGTGTCATAGATATGTTTAGTCCTTTCCTTAACTCCATATAAATATGCCTTTTGGTAAAAATATTTGAGAAGGAGAAAGTTAGTTATTGGTTTGGGAATGACCTGATATGTAAAATGATTGGTAGTGTTTCTGTTTTTAATACTTGTATTTTAATTCAAAAGTGAACTGGAAAAATAATTATATGACAGAGACCTGCCATTCTATCTGTGTAGGCTAGGCTGTTATGTAGAATGAGAAAAAGAATTCAAGTCCTCTTGGGGTGTTCTAGTCCTCTCTATAGAATGATCACCTTACATATTAGGATCCCTGGTACACTCTTTGCTTTTGTCTACTAATATGGCCTCTAGCAACTATGGAAAATTTTCTTTTTAACTCAGATGAAACAATTTTTGTCTTCTTCCATAATGTGTAGCACTGTAATATGTCTATTTTTCCCCCTCAGATAATCTGGAGATGGTGGAAAAGAAACACCTCATTTATTATTCTTTTTCCCAGCAAACTCTTACGTCCTCATTAAAGCCCACAAACATGACAACACCTGCATCTTACCACCTGCTTCTGCTTGTGTGAAACAAGTAAATTCCTCTCAGAGGTGACATTGCCATTACTACAAGGTACAGAAAGTTATAAGGGATTCTTGATCTGGTTTATTCTGGAACGGCGTTTGTTTGCATTGGAAAAATTTAGCCCACGTTCCTTGAATTTCTAATAATTTAAAGAAAAAGCTTAAATAAAAGAGGACAGTACAATCTTCATTAAAGCACAGAGTCTGGTGATTAATTAGTGATTTTTCTGAGATGATCTCATTACTTAGCTGTTTTCTGTTTCAGAAATTTCCAAGAGCCTAGATTCTGGAGCCTGTCTACTTGAGCTCGAATGGCTATTTCAACTTATTAGTCTCGTGGCCTTGAGCAATTTATTGAACTCATCTGCACCTTGCTTTTATAACATCTGTAAAATGGGGTTGAATATTGTAGTTACTTCCTATGGATGTGGTGTATATTGAATAAATGAATATACGCAAAATACTTAGCAGTACCTAGAGCATAGTTAACACAGTAAAATATTTTTGAAAAAATCTTTTAAAATTGCCTACTATGTTCCAGGTTTTATTCTAGGCATTAAGATCCATTGGTGATCATGATAGAAAGTCCTTTTTTTTAAAATTAGTAACAGTTGTATTTTTTTTTTATAACTTATTTATCTATTTTTAATTTTTCAGACTGCATTTTGATTCATTATACACAAATGGGGTACAATTTTCCTTTCTATGGTTGTGCACGATGTAGATTCATACCATTTGCATAATTATACATATACATAGGGTAATGATGTTTGTTTCATTCCACCATCTTTCATACCCCTACCCCTCCTCCCTCTCATTTCCCTCTACGCAATCTAAATTTCCTCCATTCTTCTCTTATCCCCCACCCCCATCCCCCATTATATATCATCATCCACTTATCAGGGAAAACATTCAGACTTTGGCTTTTTGGGTTTGCCTTATTTCACTTAGCATGATATTCTCCAATTCCATCCATTTATCAGCAAATGCCATAATATTCTTCTTCTTTATGGTTGAATAATATTCCATTGTGTATATATACCACAGATCTTTTTTTTCCCTTTCTTTTTTTTCCTATGCTACTTCAGTTTTTAAGGTGCCCTAGATCCAAAGTGAATCTGATGTTCAAATCAAAGGTCTGTTTCTAGAAAGCAGTTCACAGTAAATTCAGGAAGACACAAGAGCTTCTATTTTATTTATACCTGTCCCCTCCTTTAACCAGACCATAAAATTTTAAAGTGGATTTATTGTATAATGTACAAAGTGCCTTTTTAGGTGAAAAATCCCTGTGTGACAAACACCAAGTAAATCAGTAAGCTTACTTTCTATTTGACCTTAAGTTAGGTCCTTCTCTCATTTCTGAGCTTTCAGTGACAGTTCTTGAGGAGGCATCCTAACCAGTTTGCACTGTCTTTCAGGTGAAGTGCTGGATATTTACCAGAAAATTGGACTCACCAAAGGCTCCTTGGAAAAATGAAGCCAGCCTGGACTAAGCTCTGCCTGGGGGCACTGTATTTGCTCCTGTGGAGCTTCATGGAAGGAAACATCCTGGACATGGTTCTTGGAGAGGATGGGGAGGATGAAAGTGAAGAAGGCACTCCATCATTGCACAGGGGACGGATCGAAGAAACAGTCAAAAAAATAAAAAAAAAAGAAAAAGAAAAAAATGAAATACCTGAGTTAATTTGAACTTAGGGGCTTCTGCTTTCATTTTGCCCAACATATAACAGTGCTCCCTGTCCTACAGCCCACACCCGTGTTGGCATCAACTCCACCTTCAGTTAGAAGCAGTCTTCTTGGCAGGTTCTGCTACTTAGGCAAGACTTTTTGCAAAAAAGCACAGCTGAAAGCCTGAGTTTGGGAGCCACACTACTGGTTTCTTTATCCATTTATCTATTGAGGGGCATCCAGGTTTTTTCCACAATCTAGCTATTGTGAATTGAGCTGCTATAAACATTGACGTGGCTGTGTTACTGTAGTATGCTGATTTCAAGTCCTTTGGATAACTGGGTCAAAAGGTGGGTCCATTCAAGTTTTCTGAGGATTCTCTACACTGCTTTCCAGAGTTGCTGCACCAATTTGCAACTCCACCAGCAATGTATTGTGTGCCTTTTTCCCCCACATCCACGCCAACACCTATTATTGTTCGTGTTCTTGATCATAGCCATTCTAATTAGAGTAAGATAAAATCTTAGAGTTCTTCTAATTTGCATTTCTCTAATTACTAGAGATGTTGAACACTTTTTCATATATTTATTAATCGCTTATCTGTCTTTTTCTGTAAAGTGTCTGTCCAGTTCCTTGGCCCATTTATTGATTGGGTTCTTTGTATTTTTTGTGTAAAGTTTTGTAAGTTCTTTATACATTTTGGAGATTAGTGCTGTATCTGAAGTGTGTGGAAAAGATTTTTCTCCCACTCTGTTGGCTCTCTTTTCACATTCTTGATTGTATCCTTTGCTGAGAAAAAGCTTTTTAGTTTGAGTCCATCCCATTTATTGATTCTTGCTTTGATTTCTTGTGCTTTGGGAGTCTTGTTAAGGAAGTCTGATCCTAAGCCAATATGATGAAGATTCGGGCCTACTTTTTCTTCTATTTGGTGCAGGGTCTCTGGTCCAATTCCTAGGTCCTTGATCCATTTTGAGTTGAGTTTTATGCAGGGTGAGAGATAGGGGTTTAATTTCATTTTACTTCATATGGATTTCCAGTTTTCCCAGCACCATTTGTTGAACAGGGTATCTTTTCTTCATTGTATGCTTTTGGCTCCTTCGTCTAGTATGAGGTAACTGAATGTATGTGGGTTTGTCTCTGTGTCTTCTATTCTGTATCATTGGTCTGCCAGTCTATTGGTATTGGTGCCAACACCATGCCATTTTTGTTACTATTGCTCTATAGTATAGTGTAAGACATGGTATTGTGATACCTCCTGGTTTACTCTTTCTGCTCAAGATTGCTTTGGCTATTTGAGATCTCTTATTCTTCCATATGAATTCCATAATTGCTTTATTTCTATGAGGAATGTCATTGAGATTTTAATTGGAATTGCATTGAATCTGTATAGTGCCTTTTGTAGAATGATCATTTTGACAATATTAATTCTGCCTAACCAAGAACATGGGAGATCTTGATAGAAAATTCTTTGCTATCAAAGAGCTTCCATTTGGTGGGGAAATCATGGTAAATAAGTAAAACAAATAATTAAGATAATTTCAACTAGTAATAAGTGCCATGAAGAAAATAAAATAATATTCGTAATTCCTAATACTGGAATTGAAATTGCTATCTGAACATTTATTTTATTGTTGAGCAAAATTTATGAGACTTTCTTCTTAAATTGTATCATAAATTTTCAGAACTGCACATAGTTTGACCTTGGGTCACATAAGAATTTGGATAATGTCTTTAGAACTTAATCCTAATTCTGTGTGTGTGTGTGTGGGGGTGGTCTTTATCTTTTTTTACAATCTTCTACTATTTCAATGGACCACAGTCCCTGCAAAGATTCTCCTTTGTTGACTCTGATCATTCTTAGTTTACCAATTTACATATAAGGGTTACTTTCTTCCAGATTCACCATTGCGATGGATTTAGTCTAAATGAGGGGTGAATCAATATTATTTTGTTTATCTTATGCATTGTTTTGTATTCTACATATATTTTATTTTGTATTATACATATATGTCAAAAATGATTAGTCTCTATGTAAAAAGAATGGAAATGAAATTACTTAAGAAATCTATTAAGTATATAAAATCTGTAAGTAAAAAATAATGGGATAATTTATCTTGCCTCTTGTGCATTAGGCTGATCTCATTAGGTTTCATTATGTATACTTATAAGATCCCAAATGACAATATTTCTGAATCCACATTAATTGACTGAAAAGGACACAAAATGATGACAACATATTGTATCAGAACTGCAGTAAACAGTAAGGATATTCATTTAAACTAAAGGCCCCCTCACAGGAAAGGATCTGGAGAGGCCAGTTAATAAGATCCTGTTGTCTTCTCTTGAAAGACCATATGGGATACTCTGTTCCTTTCAGATTCAGAACAACTAACATGAGCATGGAATGCCTCATGAGCAGAGAACTTCAAATGGAGTCTTAAATAGGGTTCTTAGACTATGCTGGGCATGTAAGTACTTCATTTCTGTAGTTAGACCCAGTGTCAGCGTTCTCTGGGGGTTTCACTGAAACTAGGTGCAAACCATCCGTCATGCTGATAGGCTAGTTCAAACAGTCCCCAAACAACACCATTGAAAAATACATTTCTTGTCTTGGCCAAATGTCAGTACCATGCAGGTAAATTTCTGATTTCAGAAAAATAGCTCAAGCCAATTCCAGGTCTGCTGGAATTAACCCTCTTAGGACATTTATTTTAATGATGAGTTAAATCTCTAATCCCTTCAACGTTTCCACAGTTGCCTCTATATTCAGTATAGAAACAATTACTATAGATTTCTGAGTAAGGTATGATATAGAATATTGATGAAGTTCTGTTCTGAGAAATGTGGATAGTAGAAATGCAGAGTGTTGAGTCTTAACCAATCTGTAATACCCTTAAAGAGAATATTAAGAGATTTGGAAAGACTTAAGAGGAAAATTACTGATCTCTAGGTACCATTGAAGGTTCATTACAACAAGTTATCAGAGAAGTTGATTTTATTTTCTGCTGTTTAAATAACAAAAAATTTTCTGTACTTTTAGTTACAAGGTGATTTGCAAAACATCTCATTGTATCTTTGTGGACAAGATGAAGGAATATGATAAGACAAATGGAATTTATACCTAGTGGAAAAATTATACCCATATTGTTCTTCCAACAAGGGACAAATCTAGAAGAGATAGCTAATATAAGCTGAAGATGTAAAGAGGTGGTAATAAGCTATAAAGTTGACCCAAAATGATAAAAATTAAATATAAGGATGTCTATCTTTCATTGAATAATAGCTAATATTTAACAAATACTTATTAGGTGCTAGACACTCTGTTAGACCTTTCCAAGTGTTTTAATCAACTTTTTCATTGTTGTGACCAAAACACCTGACAAGAATAGTTTTGGAGGGGCAAAAGTTTATTTGCCAATCACCATTTGAGAGGTCTCAGGTCATAGATGGCTGATTCCATTTCTCAGGGCCTGAGGTAAGGCTGGCCATCATGCTGGAAGAGGCTGGTGAAGGAAAGCATCTCAAAACATCACACCAGGAATCAGAAAGAGAGAGAACTATTGTCAACAAAGACAAAATATAAACCAAGAGCATGCCCCCAACTACCCACCTCCAGCCATACCCTAGCTGACTACAGTTACCACCCAGTTAATCCCTATCAGCAGATTAATATATACTGATTAGATTAAGGCACTCTTAACCCAGTAATTTCACCTCTAAACTTCCTTGCGTTGTCTCACACATGATCTTTTGGGGGTACACCTCATATCTACTCCATAGCACCAAGTATTATCTTATTGTGTCCCCACAACCAAAGAGGTTGGTGGTTTTATTGACTCCAGAGTTTCCATGTGCTCATGAAGTCTCAGGGAGTTTAAATAACTTGCTTGAGCTTACACAACTTTTATTTGTGAAGACAGGTTTCGGTCTCAGGCAATTTGATTACAAATCTCAGGTGTCTTAACAATTTCAAGGAAGGTTTGGGAAAACTTGACTTCATTATCTTAGCAAAATATTTTAAATATACAACATGCTTAATGTAAGCCCTATGAGAACTTCTGCAGCCACAGGAAAGCAGGTTGCGTTAACTTTCCTCTCTCTTTCCCCCACTTCTTTCATCATTGTTTTAAGTGTAGGTAATAAAGTCTGCCTCTGATAATGTTATTCCTTTTGCTGAAAATCTTTGACAACTCCCTCTGGCCTACTACATTCTTCTTCTCATCTTACCTTTCTAGCCTCACCTCTCATGACCCTCCCACACTATGCACGAGTCACTTTAGGCCATTTCTGCTTGTACACACATCCTGGATGTCTCGCTTTCTCTGCAAATAAAACTATTGAAATATTGTCCTTCTTTAAAGGCCCAGATAAAATGCTGCCTCCTTCAGGGATAGCTGAGAGGCTGGGAGAATTATATAATAAGAGTGAAAATTATGTTCATGATTATTGTGCATTAATTATTCATGTGCCACAAGACACCATATGCTGATTTTTTAGTTCAACCACCCACTGAGCACCAGTCCTGCTTCCTTTTCAGAGAAATTGAACTCACTTATTCTGGTCTTTTGTATAAAACTGGATGAAACACCAGCAGAGTCTGCTAAGGTTATTGCAAGAAAGTGGGCTATTACAAGAAAGTGACCCATGAACAGTCACTGTGGTTGGAATGTGTCTAGACACAGCTGCTGTGATAAAGCTTCCCTGGAGTACCAAGCCAATGGGATGGGCCAGGCTGTATGATCCTGTGTGATTTCTTAAGGGATTCAGAAGTGGGTTAGAATGAGCTTAAAACCTGGTCATAGTTTTTAACAGTCTATTCCTAAAAACTCTCCATAACTTTTTCCCCCAAGAAATGTCTTATTATCTTAAAACAATATTATAATTATTGAAATAAAGTGATATTAATATTTCAATGCTATAAACAAAGAGACTCAGAAAAGATTAAAAATTTTAATCTACACCATGAAGGTAAGCAGTGGCTTAGCTGACATTGAAATCTGACATGTGTGACAGAATCCAATGGCCTTGTTCTTTCTATCACCACCCACAATTAAGAAAGGGGCTCCTAATTACTTTTCCCTGTGCTCATTAAAAAGCCATGATCAAATATGCTTCATGTTGTGAAGGTCAGAATATATTTGCAAAAAGATATTTTTAGCTTTTTGAATTAAACCATACTTTTTTGAGTAAGTTTGTAGAGAGAAAATTGTGTGCAAATGCATAAATTGTGACACTTGATGGATTATAAAGTAAAAATGTATATGGAAGTTACTTTGAAAATGCAATCCATGTTATTGAATAATATGTGGCAACCATATGCAATAAGTAGAGATGAGATGAGAACATCATTCTGTTACACTTACATTAACTCTAATCACATTTTGTAGCTGATGCTCTTATGAGGCCTGCCAACTAACATTTTAGGTAAATGAAGAGTTAGGATATATAGCCTTCGGAAAGCAGGCACCTCGCCTGTCAAATAGGTAATTACGGAGGCTATGACTCCATTAGGAAAATGGTAGCCAATCAATGCAAACCCTAAGAGCTCAGATTCTTTGTAATTGATTGAGAGATTCAGTGACTTCAGTGCAATTGAGTTTCAAATGTAAGGAGCCAATATTTGGCCAGATGGCTGCCATGAATTCCAGAGGGAGTTTATGAATTTAATGAGAGCAATGGCTATACAATTTAAGTCACATGTTCTGATATTGAATGAAATATGCAGATCAATATTGAAACTGCAAACTGGGATATCCAAATGTTCATTTGCTATATCCTAATACTGATATTTATTTTAGCAGGTATGCAATTGCTTATTATATGAGATCTGGAGAAACTTTTTAATGCAAATCAAAATTGTTGTTTAGAACCTTAATCTACTTTTTATTTCTTCTGAGACGATCCATTACATCGTTTAGGATAATTTAGAGATTCTATTTCAGAAGTGACCAGTTTTTGCAATAAGAGACATTTAGTTTTATTCATTTACCTAATTGTTTCTGCAAGACTAATGTGACTAAGATACAGAATTGAGGATAATTCATGAGTAAATTAGACTTGGTTTTGAATTGTGTCATAGAAGGGTTTTAAAGTCCAAAAAGTAGGAGAGAAATATTTTTTCAATGATTATAATACAAGGTTGAAAGAGATAGGTATCAAGAGAGACACGGAGAAAGCAGTAATTCTGGTTATTATTTGGGTTTTGTATTGTGGGTAATTGAACAGATACTAATAAGAGTTGAGACTCACTTTTGGTAAAAGGTAATTTGAACCAAAATTCTGAATAACAATAACAAAAACAGTTGGACAACATTAAAGAAAGCATATACAGCATATACTATTTAACGATGGGATAAATTTTGAGAAATGCACTGTTTGGAAATTTTGTCACGGCAGGAACATCATAAAATGTATGTATGCAAATCTAGATATTACCAACTACACACCTGGGTTACATGGCATATGCCACTGTATGTGTGGTCTGTTGACTGAAACATTATCACATGGCACATGATTATGTATTTGAACGTACAGAAGAAACTGAAAAGATTCCGAAGGATTATGGACCCATGATCCGGCAAAGATATCTGGAGCGGTGAACCCAGTAGTCAGGTTGTTTGCGTTTTCCAATTATTGGTCAAAATGTTGAGTATTAATTTTGACAGTCTTATGGAACAAAGAAAACAAAACAAAACAAAAAGTTAACAATTGAGGGTCTGTCAGAGTAGGGTTGATGGTATTTACTGTTCTTTGGGTTTGGAACCTGAGCGGTTAATCTTCAAGATGGAAACCAGTGAGCCCTGTTTTGGGCCATTTGGGAGACCCAGAAAAGCTTAGTCCTATGAACAGAGGGAGGTGATTGCTGGTGTCTCAAACAACTTGACTCAAACAATTAAAAAACAAACAGAGAAACAACATGTATCCCATTTGTTTACAATAAAAAAAAAAAAAAACAATTAAAAAAAAACAATTAAAAAAAAGTTTCTGGAAGAAGATAATACATTTGACGATTTAAAATTATTTCTAACTTTCTTTTTCTTTCTTTTCTTCTTCCTCTTCTCCTCCTCCTCCCCCTCCTTCTCCTCCCCCTCTTCTTCCTCCTTCTTTTCCCCTGTGCTTCTGGGAATTGAACTAGGGCCTCGTACATGCTAGGCAAACACTGTACCACTGAGCCATTTCTCCAACTTCTGAAAGTATTTCTAAATATTCCACCCCCATACACTTCATAAAAATTGACCTGGCATACAGAGAGAAAAGCTGATGTAAATGAGAGTGTGCAGGATTATCAAAAGCTTTAAAATAACTAAGCAGGCTTAGTATATAGAAGACAATCAAAGGCAAGCTTGAAAATTTCGAGAACTGAAAGTGATTTCAAAAAGGACAGCAATTGTGTAAAGCAAAGAAAACTTCTAAAATTAAAAAAATTTAAAAAAAATTTGAATCATGATATTTACTTTAAAATTATTTAGCAGTGTATTTCCATTTCATGTACTTAAATATGTGCTATATTTCACCATAAAAATAAAAGATACATAAAAGCTAACACTTTTAAAATCAGAACACAAAGAATATGTTAAATCCTTTAGCTTATTGGACTCAACTTTTGTAGCAATCTTATGAGCCAGATGATATTATTTCCCCAAATGAATTGGAAAACAAGATAGCTTAAAAAGAGTTTAAGGTGACAAGTGGGAAAGAGTATGACAAGGTTACAAACCTAGATCTGTATGACCTCACCTTGAGCCCTTATCTATGCTGGTGAAGGTTTGTGGAGTCCCTGCAAGGAGGAATCATGTCTGAAGGTCATGATCGGACATTGTGGTGGCTGAAAGTGACACTGTGGTGGCTGAAGTTTGTTTCAGTCATGGATGCTCACAGTTCTTGAAGAGACTGTGGTCCTACATGTCATTATTACACCCAAACAAGAGGCTTCCAGGGACACATTGGCACCTCCAAAATGACAATTTATTAGGCTTACCCACAGACCTCTCTCTTCAGATCCCATACCTGGAGGTATAGGAGACATTTCGGTCACTGGGTTCCCACAAATGAAAAGTCTATTCCTCTTTTCTTTTTTGACTTTAAGGAGAAACTGTCCATACTTAATTCACCCATGGTTATTTTATTTCAGGAGCTTGGTTGCTTTTCTTCTACCATTTTCTAGCTTTGTAGTCTGGGTCTTTTGTAGTGTGGTCTTTTCTTTCCCCCAAAGCTACTCTCTCCCATCTGCTTATGCAAATTTCTCATTTCCCATCCTCCATCAGAACTTGGAACTCTAAGGAATGTTGGGAGAAATTCACTTGGCTAAGCTGTAGAAATAAACCCTTTCATACTTTTCTTCAGGGGGATTGATACCTATTTACCTTACAATTTTTTAAAGCTAATGACATCCAAATGATTTTTCCAGAAAACAAAGATTTTTTCAGAGGTCATTTGCTGGTTCCATTTCTCAATACATAAGTGGTTGGCATTTTAAGTTTTCACCTTTTCTGGTTTAAAAAAAAAAAAAAGCTTCCCTCATTAGGCACACTGCCACACATCATAAACAATGGGACTGTCTTCTAACCCAAATAAGTTTCATGGACAGCTGTTTGTGTCTTCCAATGAGTTAGTATTCAGTCAAACAAAATAAAACCACACCGTCCAGGCCATGGCAATCAGCTACCTACTGTGGTAGGCACACATATCTGATCCTCTCCAGCCGTGCACATCACATTACACAAATGACATTAAAAATGAAGTGAGAATATTTAGGGGGATGGAGGCTGGAATCCACATTAGGAGGAATAATTCAAGGAATTGGTTATATTTACAGTGGAGGACTGAGGATGAAAAGAGCAGGATGGCTCTCTGGACCATGATAGGAGCTGCCAGGTGGTAGGTGGAGGCAGACTGTGGCTCAGTGTGATGAGGTTTTACCTAATGTACAAAAGGAGCTGTTTCAGGAGAGGAACAGACTGCTGTAGAAGTTATAAGTTTGGTTAGTAAACGTATTAAAACACTGGGTCATAGCCACCTCTGGAAGGTTAGAGATGGAGTTCTTGCAATATGGATAGAACCATTTTTGTTCTTGACATTTTTGTGTACTGGTCTCAGATGTCAGCAGCTATTGTTTCCAAACTTTAGTCCATTAAGGCACACGTTTTAGACCATGCCCCCACTTTTGTACATGTAGGAACTGCTACTTCAACTTTTTTGTTTCTTACCATTAGAAAAAATGGGAATGATAATAAAATTTTGGACAAACCATATATAATGCTACATCACTGATCTAGGAAGGAAATCTAAGACTGAACTGATATGCTACGTTTATAGGAAGCATAAAACTCCAGGTTCAGGAAAGAACGTGGAGATTTTTGTATTTGTGTTTTTCCTTGTCTTTGTTAGACACGTGTCTCCATTTTTTTGTTCATTCTCTTATTAAATTGAAGAGTCTCCTTGATATGCCATGTGAAATTTATAAGAAGTCGCTTGGCAGTTGAATCAATAATTGAAGTAGCACAGATTAATCCAGATTTGATCAAGAATTTGTTCTCTGTGTGTGTTGTGTTGGGAAAGAAAGAAAAGATGCTTGGAGGCATTGTTTTCTGAAAACTTGTATTGAAGAAAAAGGCTTTCACTTACTGGAGTAAGTCTTTTAATAACATAAAAGCAGAAAGAGCTCCAAGCCCTCTGATTTCTGCTTTTCTGACCTATTTGGTGTTGAAAGTTAGAAAGGCTTGGCTTTTCTAATCAGTTTTATCTCAATAATCTCTGACTTCAGAGACAGTAGTAACAGAACTAACTGGGCAGAAAAAAATTCCCCTGAGAGCCATTTCAATTTGTAAACCTTTGGTAAGCAGTTTAACATGAGGATCTTCAACCCTAGAGGAATCATATCAGGGCTTAATAAACCTCAGCCAAAAAGAGAGACTTTTAGATCTGAAGATTTTATTTGAAGGCAAAAGTAAAGACAGTGGGGAAAAGTAGACCTTTGGTTTCAATTATAGAACAAAAGCCATTGATGGCTTTATTTTTAAACTTCACCAGAGCTTATAAGAATAATAATTCATCTTAGGTTTTAGGATTTTATTTTTTAACGTTTCCCTGTGCCCGAAGACCTGAGCTCCCGGCCATCATACACCCAAGTGGTTGGATTTACAAAACAGAAGAGTAATTTCTTTTTTTAGGATATCAAAAAAAAAAAAAAAAAAAAAAAGTCAGTTATGAAAATGTGAATTTATATTATTCCAAACTTATGCTTCTCCTGATGGAAAGATCCATATTTTACATGTACGAAACACAAAGTTTTCAAATAAATGTTTTGATGCTTTAAATATTTCTTGAGTCTGCTTACTAAGCTTTCGTTTTTACCCTCTGAAATTCCTACCATTTATAATCCAGCTCCAAATATTACAAGCTCTGGATTGACTGCTTTGCTCTCAGGCTCGGATAGTATGTTCTTTTTATTTTTTTAACTTGTATGTGCATTAATACAAGCAATTTAGAATCTTGGCAAAGATTCTTTCTTAAAATTTTTCCCCAGAAGCAAGGTATGAGAGGAGAGGATGATGGGAAGGAGAGTTAGGCTCAATCCAAGGGAAAGAGAGAGCTTTAAAAAAAACCCCAAATTGCTACTTTGTTGCATTTTTTAGATTAATCGGGATTGTTCAAGTTTTTGTTGTTCAGAGTCATTTTATCCAGGTCTGTGACTGTATCGTTGTCCTAATTTTCAGCCAGTCTTCTGTTGTGATCCTCTATTTTATAAACGATTTATTGTTTTGCAGGCTACAGGAGTGATTAGATTGAGGGGTGTGTTTTTTAAGGCTCATTTGTACAGATGAGGTGAGTCAAAGTGACAGGAATATATGGAGAACAATATGACAAATGGTTCTGTGTTTTAAGCAATGGATGGTTCTTTACAAAAGAAGTTTACTATGCTAGTGAATTTATAGCCGGCATCAAAAAGACTAGTCAGGCCCATCTAATCACTTTAATGATTTCAGAATGTCTTGTATTTTGGAATCATTGCTAGTATAGGTGGAATAGTTCTGAGACTGCTACTGAGTTCCCATGACATGCCAACCAACATGCTAAGCATTTTACCTGAGTTGTATCATTTTTAATCCTTGGCAATCACACATGGTGGGTTCTATTATTATTTTTATTTTATAGACAGGGTCACTAAGGCTTGTAGAGGCCAAGTTGTTTACTATCACAGGATAAGTGCTCATTCAACTGGTAGGCTGAGTGTCCAGGACTGAATGCTGGGCAGTGAACTTCAGACCTTGTGCATTTCCTACCTCTGCTCTGCTGCCTATTGGTCAATTATTTTGTTGACTCATGAATGGACAAAGGGAAGGTTATATCTATCTATCTATCTATCTATCTATCTATCTATCTATCTATCTATCTATCTATCTATCTATCTCTTTATAAAGAAGTACATATGTGTTTATGTATGTATACAGTATTTATATACATGCATAGATAATGGTGTAAGTTTTTTTCATGATATTTCCTGTCAAATCTCATGAATTCTTTTGGAGCATGTTTTTTATTCCTCCAATTTTCTGGTTGCACTTTTTAGTGAAACTAGACAAATAAATGTTGTCTATATCTCCCTTTTGGCAAGTGCATTTTATAAGCTGAGTTTAGAGCCAAAAAAGGGAATGCACTTTATCATCCCTATTTACCCTTTTAATTCCCCTATCAGCTACTTCTGGCAGAGACCAAGATGAAGTCTGCATGAGAGGCAAACAAACAATCAAAAACCTAACTGTCAATTTTGAGTTCACTCATCAACATGACCTGGGATTAGGTTGTGTGTTGGCTCCTGGTTTGGGGTCCATGTGTGTGTGCATATTTGTCACAACGCAAACATTTTGAGTATTTTCTTGGTTCTAGGCACATTCAAGGAGCATATAATATGCTGTATTCTTTTATTCAAACAGTTCACTTATAGGTATACAATTGGTTCATTTTTTGGAATTGTGTTGCATAACATAAACTCAAAAAATGACCATTTCTCTTATATCCAAATACTTACCCTTAACCTTCAATTGAAATAATTCCTTTCTAAAGGATTTTGTCTAAGATGATCCCACCTTTCCCACTTCTGACTTCTTAAAATTTTGATTGTTTTTGGCTTGAATTTCTGTCTTTCTTTATATTTATTTAACTCCTCTTCTGTCCCTTTCCCCATACCTTTTTACTGCCCTTTCTTCCTCTTTTTTCTTTTTATGGGTAACTGATTTATTCTTGAAGAATCAGCTTGGCAGTTGCTTTGCTGGAGGGCCTTCTATCATCTAGCTCCTACCAGAGAGGGCTGGTGGATGCCACTGTCTAGACCTCATGGTATCTGGGCAAATATTCTGGGCACATCTCTGTCATAGCTGTTCCTGTGCCATTTGAGCAATCTGTCCAAATGTCTAGATTCCCCTCTGGATTCTGAGCTTGATCCGTGTACCACTCTTTTTTTCTAACCCTTCAGGCATCATTACACAGCAGAGTGTCAGACACATGGTAGGTGTTGTTAAGTGATTATAGAATTACTAATTAATTGAAGACTCAACTCTCTGCCCTCATCATCCCTTCTCTTCAGAAATTCTTCCTTTGCTGACCTCCTATGGCAGGTACAAATTGTACCACTTATTTAGGTATTAATCATTTATTGCTCTGAGAGTCCCCTTATATTATTGCTATTTAAATCTTATCTTGCTGTTTAATACCTTCTCTATGTTCTCAGCTAGATTTTGAACTCCTTGGAGGTAAGAGAAAGATTTTACAATTTTGGGTGTCCTCAGGGTACTTCAAATACTGCTTTGTATTTATTACCTCCTTATAATATTGGCTTAAGAATTGCTGAACACTTTAAAGAGTAGTGAACAAGAGCTCCCCCAAAGAACAGACTCCACCACTATTGCTTTTTTCACTCTCCATTTCCTCAAACATTAGGGACATTGTGTAATAGAAGGGACTTCAGAGAAGCCCTTTTATTTCTTAAAGGAATCACAAGAAACTCTCAGGGAATGAGGATTGGAGTTTTTTGTTTTCTGATAGAAAGATAAAATACAGTATCTGTAAACATCTTCATTTTGGTCTCAGTCTTCTTATCTGTACTCTTGGTATGTTAGTCGTCTTTCTGTCACTGTGACAAAATACCTGAGATAATCAGCTTATAAGGTAGAAAGATTTGTTTTGGCTTACAGTTTCAGAGGTTTCAGGTCGTGGTTACTAGGCCCCTTCACTTTGGAACTGTGGTGAGGCAGAAAGAATATCATTGTGGGGAGTGTGTGGCAGAGCAGAACTGCTTACCTCATGGTTACTGGAAGGGTGAGAAACAGGGAGACAGAGAGAGAGAAAGAGAGAGAGAGAGAGAGAGAGAGAGAGAGAGAGAGAGAGAGAGAGAGAGAGAGAGAGAGAGAGAGAGATATGGAGGAGGGGAGGAGGGGAGGCAGGGGGAGAGATGTGTAGCAAGATAAAGGAGCTGGGGTCTCAATATCCCCTTCAAGGACATGCCTCCAGTGACCACTTTATTCCTCTCTCTCCCACTAGTGCTATGAGCTGATGATCAAGGCTTCAACATGTGGGTCTTTGTAGGATAGTTCATTTCAAAAGTATAGAGGGGGGCAATAGATAAATAGGATTTTGGTGAATGATCAATGAGATCATGCATGGAAGGCCTAGAACATGTTGAGTCATCAGCAAAGGTTAGCTGTTATTCTTGTGAGCTTCACTATGCACAATCATTTGAAGGAGTTTTGGAAGAAAAAAGTCCCTTGGAGCTAATTCACTGGTTTATCCGTTCTATTTAGGAATAATAAAATGCTCACATAATGTTATTCCTATGCTCAGGTACTCTTCTGGGTGCTTAAATATCAATCCATTTGAACTTTAAACAACCCAGTTAGATGCAGTCCATGGTCATCATCATTTCAGAGATGATGCCAGTTAGGCACACGCATTGTCCAGCCATATATCTAATAAGTGGCAAAGCAGAGTCTAAACCCATGCTCCTTGGTTACAGAATCTTTGCACTTAAACATTAAAAAATAAAGGGCTTCTTCTAGAAACCTCTATTCCACATCTAATCTGTTCTGGGTACTGAGGTTAGAGAGACAAATTAGTATAGTCTCTGCCTTAATGCTTTCATAGTTTTGGGTGGGAGACAGACAAGTTAGCAAGCAATTATTGATTAATGTCATAGGGGCTGCAATTAGGGTAATCTTTACATCCCAGTTTATCTGAGATAATCTTAGGTGATGGCTGTCAACCAGCATAGTTATTATTAGTGTTTTGACATTTCACAGGTGTTGGTTTGGATGATAAATTATGGTCTCCATTAGTTCTATTAAGGGGATGTAGGTGTTCTTCAAGTTCAAAACAGGGACACCTGACTTCCTTGGATAGGGCTTTACCTGACTGTCTTATAGGATCAGCAGTAGTTGCCAGATTGAAGGGTATTTGCAACAGAAGGCAAGGGTATAGGAGTGTGAGAGTTCTGGAGATGTTCAGAATAGAACAAGTAGAATGGGGAGACTAGGGTGAACCATTGATTCTGAAGCCCGACTGTGCATTAGAGTCCCCTGAGGAGCTTTCAAACATCCCCACACCCAGGATGCACCATGTAAATCAGACGCTGGAGCTGATCTCTAAAACTCACCAGATGATTTCAATATGGTCTGAGACTCTCAGAGTAGTGAGTCTCTGAGAGGTGAAAGAGGTGATAGGAGGGTAGGAGAGGGGAACTTGGCAAGGATCAGCTCATGGAGGAAGATGGTCACAACCGAAGGTGCTGCCAAGCATCACTGCATGAAGTTTCAGGTTTTCTGCAGAGCCACAGTCTGGTTGGGGTAGGTTTGTGAAGCCCTTTCACTAATAGTTCTTTCCTGTTTGGGCAGCAACAAGAGTCAATGGCAAACTGTGGGTTTTAACTTATACCTTCTATTCACAACTCTCTAAAAATGAGTTTTATGGCCTTAATTCAGCTTGTAGAAGCTCTGTCTGTGACCCAGAAAACCTTTGAGTTGTGCTGAGGTTACCAAGAATTATTAGACGTGTGAGGCAGGCCATGCTCTTTTATAATAAGGAAGGGCATGAAAATATCTCAGAACAGTTCTTTCTATGAAAAAAAAATCCTCACAGTAAATTATATCAAACAACAAAACAACAAAAACTCTCCATAGATTTCTGTGAAGGAAATTGAAGTTTATTTAGCTTTTTCTATCTGTTGATTGATTTTTAATCTAGCCAGTGGTTTAGAAGGTAGAACCTGCTAATTATCAAGACTGATTTAATATTTCAAGTGAATTTCAAAGGGTGAATAAAATGACCACACTTTACATTGCAGAAGGACTACCTACCCTGAAGTCACTTTATAGACAGTATGCAGCTTCCCTGCAGTGAGATGTTGACGCCATGCTCTTTGGGATGGCGCTGGAGACAATGAGGAAATGAATGGGTTTAACTGAGTAAGCAGGATTCACTGAGCCAGAGAAAGAGGAACCACACTTTGGCTTTGTACTTGAGAGGCTCAGGTCAAGGTCTCTGGCTATGCCCTTCTTCATGGTGCAGTGTGTCCTCTTTCAGAAGAGTCCTCATGGTCTTTTAGAGTCCCACCCCCACCCCAAATTCTAGACAATGATTTGGATATTTGTGACCCTGAAATTCCCAGCCCGAACATCTAGCCAGCTTCCAGGGTTCACATAGGCCTCTTCCCTAGGGTCTTCCTGTTGGGGAGAAGAATAATGATGTCTGTGGGCACATCAGTGGGCCTGATAGTCTTGGTGTAGCTGTTTGTGGGAATGAGAGTGGGGGAAAGCATTTGAATATAAGTGATCCACATGCATTGATTAATAATCTAATTGGAGCATACTACATGTGCCAGGTCTTTCATAGGGTAGGACAGAGTGGGGATGGGAAGAAATGAAAAAACTGACTATTTTCATGAGAACTTGTACAGGCCCAGAACTCCAAGGCATCTCCAGATTATAAATTTGAATTTGATCTAGTATTTTAGGTCCCTATAAAGATACTTTTGTCTAGGTTAGAGGATAGAATCCATCTTTAAAAATTGAGTTAGTTCTTTTATAATTTTTAAGTTTGTAGGGATATGAGTTTCGATTTGGAGTGTTGATCTGGGCCTTTCAAAAGTTAGGAGTAAACCTTGATCTAGGCCACACAAATAGTAGTATATGGAGAAACTCAAGTCACCTGGGAGAAGGGTGAGACCACATGCCTGTTTGTTTCCGATTACCTTGTCCAATATTCTATATGACACTGCATTAGACAAGTTATCAACTATTGTCCCAGCACTGGATGCAGGTGTATAAAGTGCTGTGTCAACATTTGTGAGTAGGTGAGACCAGCAAGGGCAGAACCAGCAGGAGGGGTCCACATTTGTATCTTTTTGTATTGGCTGAGGGGTGTGACCAAAATGGAGTACTTCCCTGTACATCAGGCATGTAGTAGCCACTTTGCTTCGGTTTTCTTTTTATTCTTTGCAAGGTAGTTATTCCAGTGTTAAATATGTAGAAATTTCTGTTCAGGAAGTTCAACAACTTTCCCAGGGTTCCGTAACAGAAGGATTTACTTACTGGTCCCTATTTAGGATTCAGCTTCCAAAAGTCATGCTATTCTCTCCCATAAGAGTAGTAGATATCCTTCAAGGCAAAATTAAAAGCAAAGACATCAACAAGTTGAGTTTGGCTTTTTGAGATGACTTCTATATTTTCTCCCACCTCAATCCCCACCCAGCTGTCTCTCTGCCTCTTTCCTCCCCCACCCCATCTAATAATCACTCTAATTATTAACTTTGTAAATGAACCTCTAAATAAGCTATTTAAGTTTATTCCTATTAGATGGGACAACAGATTAGAAATCCAGTGCCACCTGGGGTGGGAACGTGTTAGATTTCCATGCTAATGCCTCATGCATGTTTTATGCCTTAGATTAGCAGCTAATGTGGTCATTGATCATCTCATGTCATATGAGCTACAAACCCGCTGCTTGAGTTAATTCTTTAAAAAGCTTGTTTCCAAATCAGTATTCAAAGTCCAGATCAAGGTTTCTGGTTTGGAAAAGAGGTCATATTTGCTTTTTTGTGGGGGGTCAAAAACATATTTCTAACTATTTGTCTTCTTTGTAGATAATAAACAGGATGTAATATATCATTGGAGTTAGTTAGGTTTGAGAAATTGCCAAAGCAAAAGTACTTCTGAAAATGTAGTCCTAGAAGCACTTTTATATCCTACATAGTTTCTTTCTATGCTACTTACAAGAAAAAAGTTAAAAGTTATCATTTGAAAGACTATTCAATTTATATTTGAATTACCTAAGCATTTTATCCTATTAAATAGGAAATCGAGGATGTTTTTACTTCAGGTTGTACAGCTTTCCCATTAGTGAGGTCTAGTTCAAATTCTGGTTTGTTCATTCAGTAACAGTGACCTTCAACAAAATTCTTATCTCTGAGTCTTTTTTTTTTTTTTTTTTTTAGTTGGAAGCATGAGGCTCATGATAGTGCTTACTTACCTCATAGAGTGGTTATGAGGGTCAACTTAGTCAATGAATATAAAACATTTACTAGTGTCTGAAACTTAATATTCACATAAACAGTTATAATTATTTGATTCCTCTTCTAGGTAGACAGTTCTCTTGGCAAAAATATGACAAATGAAACTTACTGGTGAGATGAGATGGTTGTAGCTCACCTTTATCTTTCTGATTATGGGTAGAAACTATCCATAGTTCAGCAGGAAAGTGGCAGTGTGTTGGTAAAAAATTATGTGTACTCCTCAAGAAGGAAGGACCCTCTTGGTCTTTAGCATTTGATCTGTGACCTCCAGCTAAGTCAGGGATGGAGGAAAAAGTAGAGGACACCAAATAGCACCAACTCCTAGTGGAACCATATCAACAGTGGACAGGGACATTACTCCTGCAGCCCAGGAAGAAGGTGAGTTCAAGTTGTGAGTCACATCGTTGGTCTTGGAGAGGTGTAGTTTGTCTCTCTGCAACCACTTTTAAGGGAAATAGCTGGAAGTTTGCGGATGCCAGCTCTTCTTTACTTCCTTGATGTCCATCCTGACATCCATTCTCCTTTGTTTATACATATATCTCAGAAAATATTAACGTTAATGCATTCCTAAGGGAAATAGGTAGGGTTAGCACTTTTCTAGATTTCTGGAGAAATTTTCTAGGAGCAATCATGGGGAGCCAGGGCTGCTCTGCTGCTGGCAGAATGCAAGCATGCTGAGCTCTGGTCTTGGCTTGCAACTCTCTTCCCCTTGAGCTCTATCACAAGAGCCTGGGGAGCATTACGCAGCCATGTGAGTCTCTGAATGATTCTCTGGCTGCCAATAACCTCCTGAGTTTCAAACTGAAGAACAGAAGTTTTGGTGATCAGGGAATATTTGTTTCAGCAAGAAAGTCCCTGAAGTACAGTGGAACCAGCCATGACTAGTGAGAGAGTTGAGCCGTCTGGGTTAGGCAGTTAGGGCTGAAAGTGTTGCTGGGCAGTTTCTTGTATAACCTTGTTTTTTGTTTGTTTGATGGTTGAGGGGATTGGTTGAAACTGTTGTCACCAAATCTACAAACCTATGGCTCTTTCCCTTTGTTAACTAACACCTGTGGTTAACCAGGTCCATTTTATTTCTATATCCAAGTAACTTTAAACATATAAATGTCTATATGTTTGTGAGTTAGGCTCCCCTTTGGTCAGGAGAGATCAGATATATGATTTCATAATTAATAAAGAACAATTTTGTTTAGATATTTTGTCCCCCCTGTTGAATGTACAATTAAGATCTTTGTTAACAAATCAAAACACTTTTCATATTTAGAAATGCCACCCACGCTCTTAGTGCAATGCTGAGAATGTGGTAAGTGATTAGCACTTTGAGAAACACACAGGTTGGACTTCAATTGATTGAGAAAATCACAGAGTATTAAGCTTAAGAAAGAAGAAACATTTTGAGACTCAAGATGGGAATGGGTTACCAGGTCACAGAGTTTAAGAAAATGCTCTAGATATGTTGGACTGTGGATGGAACTGGAGATTGTTAAATTAGGTGAAATAAGCCGGCAAAGTACAGAAAGACAAGTACTGCATTATCTTCACTCGTCTGTGGTGCTTACAAGAGGCTAGGGAGAGTCGGAGGAAGGGAGAGATGAGGAAAGGTTGATCAATGGATACTAAGTTATAGTTAGGTAGGAGACTAAAGTTCTGGGGTGCTATTACATGGTGGAATTACTATTGAGGACAATAATATACTGTTTAATCTAGAAAAGCTGGAAGAATTTTGAATGTTTTCCCCTTAAATGATTAATATTTGAGGAGGTAGAGATATTTAACATCATTTAAACATTACACAGTGTATAGATGTATTGAAACAGTACATGGTACCCCATTAATATCCATAATTTTTATGTTTTTAATGTATTAATTTAAATTTAAATTAAAATTATAGAAAAAATGTGGCTACAATTATTAATTAAAAATATAGGGACTTGCTTTGTATATTCAAGGATGGAATATAGTCTGCAAGAATTTATAGAGTATAGGCTGTTGAGACTGCAGGATATGAATTCTGAGATTGCTCTTACTAGCTATGGGATCCTGAACAAGTAGCTTAATTTACTCTTTGTAAAACGGACATAATAATAATAATGATATCTGCTTCAGAGAGGTGTTGATGGATAGAAAAAAGTAGCTCACATGAAGGACCTGGCTCAGAGGAAGCACTTAATGAGGTGGAATATAATTATTATCAGTTGGGAGCCTGATACACATTTCACTAAAATATCTCAACTTGTATATTCTTCTTAGGCTACTGATTTAAAAAAAAAATCTTGTGCCAAATATGGAGAATATGTTGTCTGGGGTGATGGTGTCTGAGTGGCCTAATAATGGATGCTCACTCTCCAGGCAGTCTCCAGATCTGGTGTTGATGCTCTCTCATTTCCCTTACTATGATGTTCCATGTCCTGGTAAGTTTGCTGAGCCTAGACACTGCTTTAGTGACATTGCTAAGGATGTGAGATTGGTTATACTTTCCCCTCTCTTATGAAGTCTTGCAAATGAGCACAGTAGCAGCCTTATCAAATCTGTGGATAATACAGCTCTCAGAGGGAGCAGCTAGGACATTAGCCTGGATGATCAAGCAAGGATTCAGGGCTCACGAAGAAATGAAAAGATACAATTTGCTGAAGACAAATATGTGATCCATAATTTATATTAAAATTTAAAAAAAATTCAAGCACTGTCTTGGAAAGAATTGACTTAGTAATCTAGAAAATTTTCTCGACTTCAGTTCAGGATGAGGCAGTAATATGGCCTGGTGGTGACTGTATTCTCACTTGTCTGTTGCCATGCATGCAGGATTGGGCTTGAACTTCTGTGGCCCCTGATCTAAAATGACATTCACTGACATGGAAAGACTAAGCAACTAGCAAGGCTCACTCATTAGGGAAGTGGCTTACCAGTAAACACTGTCTTGAAGGTCCAGCCTGGAAACTGAACTTCACATTTTATCTTCATTATGTCATTTAATGAAAGCAGGCTATAATGAACACATCCATATCCTCATTACAGTATGCATTTCATGGACTTGTTGATTGCTTACAAAGCCAAAAAAGTAATGTTTCCATCAGAAATGCGAAGGTTCTCTGGTTCAACAGAGACAAGGACAGGGTAGGGTAGATTCCCAGTACCATGTTTAATGGTCAGCTCATATCTGAAATATTGTTCCCTAGTTTTGGTGTCACAAGTTCAAATGGCTGTTGACAAACACATGGAGTTAAGAGAGAGCAATCAGATTGTGATCAGGTTGAGGACTATGTCATAGGGAAAAAAGTCAAAAGAACTGGAAAGTGTTTAGTTTGAAAAGGGAGATTTGGAGGAAATGTGGTTGCTCTTTTCATATACTTGGATGTATGTCATGGATAGAGGCATCTGATTTATTCTGAGCTACTCCAAGGGATTGATCCAAGGCCAAGAGGCATAAATATCAGTTATACAGATTCAACATGAGGAAATACTTCCTGAACTGGAAATGTTCAAAAATATCATGGGTGGCCTGGACAGAAAATGAAAGTTCCCTCTTCTGAACTGCTTGCACAGAGGCTGCCTCACCACAGGTCCTGCAAGGCTGTCAAGTGTCATGGCCATGCACACAGAGTCTGCTGCTACAGTGTCTGGATGCTCTTCTGGGCTCTGTGCCTGCCACTCACTAGCTGGGAGCTCATGGAGAACTTACAGCACTGTGCCTCAGCACCTATCTCATAAATCCTCATGGATGCTCCTGGTTGTAAAGTAATGAATAGTGAGAACTCAGCCAGTGTCAGTATTTCTTATGATTGTTACCTAGGAATGCTGTAGAGACCATTTCTGTACTGAGTACAAGGTTTTGCTAGAGCTCCTTTCATTCTGAGACTATTGCTTCAATTACTTATAATGATACTATCAAACTCTTAATTTTATGAGTGGACCATTGAGCTTATGAATCGTTATATATCTCCAAACAGTGTCAAAATGACATATTTTACTTCACTGCTATAAATACAACCCAAGTACGAATGGAGACATACAGGTAAGAGAAAAGACTTGGGCTTATATTTAATGGGGCTGATACAGTGATAGCTGTTCTGAAAACACTGGCTTAAGTGTTGATTTTGGCAAATTCTATTGCCCATTCCATCTATGAGTTATAGTATACATAAACACATAAGGTGTTTTATGTTAATTCTTGAGAGTGGGTTTTTAAATTTCATGTGAGTAAACCAGGCATATTGTTAACAATATAATTTGAGCTAAATTGAGCTCCTTGTAAATTGTGAATGGTTTATTATTATTCACTGAAATACATTTACCCTGCTAGTGCAATATTGCAGCTTTTTTATTATGTTAATAGTTTAACAGCCAAAGTTAAATGCTATTAATAAAATGGTACGAATAGTGGATCTCATTTGTAGCATTCTACAGTTTTCTTCAATGTTTTATTAGTAAAGTTGAAAAATGTGATGTGACACAAAATAATACAAAAAAAAGCAATACAAAGTACTCAAAAGAAAGTTGGAAAACCTAAATTGCTCTCAACTAAGGCCAAATAAGGGAGTGATACAGTGCCCATTCTATGCCAGCTGGTTGAAAAGCAACATTGTATTGACAGCTTCATTCCTTTAGATGATATTTCTTTATCATACTGTGTCTATACAGGAAAAACTAAGCAGAGAGTTTATATCTGTCAATTAAGACCAAGAAGAAAAAGGAATACAAATAACATTTACCTTCCCTCATTTTCTCCTAAAGAGAATGATTTCTAGCAAATAGATAATGACTACTAGTTTTCTACATTATTTTCCTTATATAGACAGAGATGATATATGCTAGAAACGTGGGAATTTTCAGTTTCCAAATTTGACTTGGCTGCTCTTGAACACTGAGCACATTCCCATTAAAAACTAATTAACATTAGTCTAGTTCTGTTCTTCGGTCTAAAGACATAATGTTTATAACATACAGATATTTACAGAGTAGAGGAAGTTTAACCTCATGACAGTTAAATGCAAGCTATTAGGAAATTTCCTCCTCAGCATACTTCAGTCAGTGGTATGCTTAAATCTCTGAGAACACAAACATTCTCCCGCTGCCCTGGTGCACAAAGGAGGACCACGCATCTTGCTCTATTCAGCCCTAGTCAGAGAGTATTGGGTCACATTATGGCAAAACCATTTTATGAAAGATGTAGACAACCAGAGAGGGTTACCCAGAATGGGAAGGAAATGCACAACTATGTTAATGAGTAATGATGGAGAACCTGACAATGGAGATGCGATCAGGGGAAAATAGCTCTCCTTAGACATGTCCAAGGCTCTCATGAAGGAGATGGGATGGGTTCATTTTGTATGACTTTCCCATCATTGTTAGCAAGAATGTGTGTAGATACCACTAAATATACTATTATGAGGAAAACACAAGAGTTCTATAATATAATATGCCACCCTTCCAGTGACAAACTCCCTTTTTAGGGTTCTTTTATCAAAATCTGACTCTCCATTAGTTTTATGGATTGTTATATGAGAGAATGTTTTAAAGTCTGCTAATATATTTGGGTTTGTTTATTTGCTAAAGGTTTTGGCAAGTTTAAGCATGTATTTTGAAATGCTGTGTATACTGTTTTAGACTGTGACTTTTCTTGTGATTGACTCATTTGTCCTTTTAAAAAAAATCTCTAGTAATGCTTCTTGCCTTCACATATACTTTGTCTAATATTGGTGTACCTGTATTACCTTTATTTTAGTTAGTATTTTCATGACCCGTTTTCCCATACTTTTACTTTCAACCTTTCTCTGTTCTCTTATTTTTGCTGGATCTCTTTTAATCATAATGTTTAAAAAAATACCATATGATAATCTTGGTTTTATTTTTAGTATGTAATTTATTTTTGTTTAATGTAATTACCAATATAGTTGGCTTTAAAGTGGTTACCCTAGAGATTACTGAAAGAATTCTTGATTTATTATAGCATAATATCTTATTACTTTTTCAATTCTCTGATAATTCTGGAACCCTAAAATCCTCTAATTCCATTGATCTTTCTACCTTTTTAATGCATTTTAATCTTACTTATATTTTAAATTAAACAAATTAATACTACCATTATTTTATGTTGAATATTAATTTATATTGATGTGCATATTTAAATTTTCCATTCTGTTAATTGCTTTTCACTTCCATGTTTCTAGTTGAGATCATTTTTTTCTACCTGAGAAACTGCTTTTAGTGTTTTTTGTGTTTCAGGTATACTAGTGATGAATTCTCTCTGTTTTTGTTTCTTTGATAATGTATTTGTGTTAACATCAATTTTGAAAAATGATTTTGCTGGGCACGGTGCTTCAGGTTGGTAGTAATTTTCTTTCAGTATTATAAAGATGTTGATTTCCCTTTTGGCTTACATCATTTCTTTTGAGAAGTTAGTTTGCAGACTTATTGTTGCTGCTTTGAAGAGCACAAAGGTTTCTGTTTTGTTTTTTCCTTTTCTCTGTCTGTAAAATCTGATTCTGTGTTTTAACAATTTAACTATGATGTGATTAGATGCATTTTTTAAAAAAATCAGCTTAGTCTCTTAAATTTCTTGAATCTGTGGGTTAGGTCTTTGATCAGTTTTAGGACATTTGGTCATGATCTGTTCATATATTACTTTATTCCTGCGTTCTAACTCTCCTCTTCTTCTTGGACTCCCATGATGCCATTTATGATTTTTTTCATTCTTTTGTCTCTCAGTTTCAGTAACATATTTTCTATTAACCTTTCAGTCCATACTTCTTGTCTTCTATTTGATCCAGGATGCTGTTACAGTCTTTGAATTTTTAATTTCATGGATCATATTTTCAGTTCAAGAATGTCCATTTGAATACTTAAAAATGTGTAATTCTCTTTTGAAATTATTTGTCCTTTTTATTAAGTCCACTCATTATTCTAACTATTTCTAGAGCAAATTAATCATAGTTATTTTAAAGTCCTTTCCTGATGCCTTCTTTATCTTGGTTGTCTGTGGGTCTGTTTGTTCCTTGTTTGTTTTTATTTCTCTGCTCTATTATTTTTCACACGACCCTCTTTTCATATGCCCAATACTTTTTGATTGCATTTTGGACACTGCAAAAAAAATCTGCAGAAGCTTCAGATGGCCTTACTTTCTTCTACCAGGGATGATTTAGGCTGTCTCTTGCTAGGCAGGGGAGGATATTTGGAGGCACAGATCACCTTAGTGCAATCAGCAACTGAGCTATGTTGAAACTGGGTTGTGGTTTTGCAAGATTCATTCCATCTCTGGTCGTGTTCAGTTTCATATTGATTTAAAACTTGATGGGTCTTTGTCTCTTCAAAAACAACTACACACCACACAAATTCCTCTTCTGCTTTTCAAAGACCTCCAACTTAACCCTTTAGGCTCAAGTCACGTATAGCTTCATAATTTGACAAATGTATTAAGAGGGAAACTGGAAGAATATTTGAGGTGTTTACATCTCCAATTTTGCCATTCTAGACCATTCAACCACCTCCGCTGGTTTCTCTGTCTCCCTGCAATGGCTGCTGGCTAGGGAAAGATCTGGAGTCTGAACCTATAGGCCATGCTCAGAATTAGTAAATGCTACCAAGGAAGAGGCAGTTTCAGACCTTCAGCTCATTTCTGAAGGATTTCTGATCCTAGACATTTTATTTCCCCCATTTGCTGTTGCTTTTATGTTTTGTGGTTTAATGTCATGTTGTAATTTATCTGGTTTTCCTACTTGTCCTCCTTGGAGCATTTGCCTGTAGTAAATTACTTCATACCAAAAAACAGAACTATATATCACTATTTTGTAAAAGCAAAACAAGGACACATTTTCCTCTGCATCAAATACGTAAGATTATAAACTGAGTTTAGAGTTTTTGCTTAATTCAGATTAACCTTAGACGGAACTATAACCTTGGCTATAACACTGAGTATAATTATTTTCTTCTTTTTTATTTCATGATTTTTCTTGGTATCCCATAACATTCCAAACGTAGAATCTATTTTGTTGTTGTTGTTGTTGTTCTTCTAGAGATCCCCATTGTTTGTCTGAATAGTGGTACTAGGACTCTTCTATCTTGCATCCGGTCACCTATAAACTTACCTGACTTTTGTTTATTCTTTTAAGATCCTCCTAGGGAATGGGCTAATAACTTACAAATTATAACCAAAGAGTTGGTGACATCACTTGGTTATGTCAAAATCACATTTCTATTTTAATAGGATTTACCCACAGCTTTTGCCATAAAGTAATTGTAATGTGTTAGGGTTTTCTCACCTTAGAATAGGAAGGATGGGTGAGAAATATGCAAAGACATCTTCCTTTTCACCAGTCATGTAATGCAAACACTAGAAAACTGATGTCATTTTATTTATTAAGTAATTCAATTAACAAGCATTTATTAGGCCCCTAATGTTTGTAAACCATTTTTAAATTTACCAGAGGACATACAGATATGAGTAAGACAGATTCCTTCTATTAAAAACATTACAATTCAGTTAAAGAGATAAAACAGGCACATGACTAACAGTGGTACAAGCCTTCATGGGATAAGGACCAAACAGCAAGAAGAAAAAATTAAGTAGTATAGGCTTGTAGAGAAAGGGATCTTCTGTCAATCAAACAGATTACAGATTCCTTCACAGAGAAAGTAGCTTTTCAGTTGGGTTTTATTTCTGGTGAGGATGCATAAAAAGGGATAGAAGGGCTTTCCATATAGAGAGAACATCATGAACAGATGGGAGAAAGGTGAGAGGTACAGGGAAACTCTGGCATGGTGTGTGTTTGCATTAGGAGATTGGAAGAGCAGTGATCTTTAAGCGACTTCTCCTGGAGTACTGAGAATGAACCCTTGATTACCTGCAGAGCAGTTTGACCTTGACTACTGTTGAAGGTCAACTAGGCGCTGTGCCAGGAACTGAGGATGCACTAGTACTTCATATTTTCATGTTCATTCTGTAGTAAGATTCTACTATTTTATATATTCTAAGGTGAAAAGAGGAAAGTGTCAATGGAATGTGAACAAAGTGTTATTCCACCAAACAGGTCCTCTTCCCATGGGGTTTTCCTATTTCCAGATCACAGAAATCATAATTTTTTTCAGCATTATGCAAGTATTTATAGCATCTGTCAGATTTCATCTGTGCTCCCAGCCAAAATGAATAATTAAGATGAAAATATTCACTTAGTATATCTCAGCTTTCATTGATTTGTCCATTATTTATTAATGTTCTCTCTTCCTCCCACCATCTCTTCATGCTTCCCTTTCTCTTCTTTCCTTCTCTCCACTACTATTCACTGAGTGATGCCATGTGCCAGATCCTGTGATGAAGTCTGAGGTTTCAGTAGTGTATTAGGCTTCTTTCCAAGTGCCAACACTTGATAGTCCCTCTTGTCTGAACTCCTTTTTTTTCTTGTCTCCTTACAACATAAAACCCAGAATTCTTCATAGAAACATTCGTTAGAACCCCAAACTGAAAGCAACCCAAAGATCCCTTCCAGGTAAATAGAAAAACAAATTGTGGTGTATTCATACAATGGAATACTACTCTGCAATAAAAAGAACACATTAGTGATATACATAGCATGGTTGAGTCTTAACATAATCGTGCTGAGTTGAAGAAGCCATAAAAATAATTTTATGTGTATAAAACTTTTAGAAATGCAATCTAACATATAACAGAGAACAGCCTGGAGAGGAGGCATGCAGGGAGGATGGGTAGGAGGAGACTTGCAGATAGGCAGGAAAAAAACCTTTAAGGGTGATTAATATGTTCACTATCTTGAGTGTGGTGGTGTTTTAATTGGAAAAAAAAAATATATATACACACACACACACACACACACATATATATCAACACTAATAAGATTGCAAAATACATGTAAATATAAAAAAACTGCTAAAAATAAAAAATAAAGTCTCCTATGCAATTGTTTAATTGTTTCCTCTAATAGACTCTAAGTGACTTTGTGAGAAAGAACAGAATTTTCTCATTCTCTGTTTAGTAGCTGGAATATTTAACATTATTCAGTAAATAACTCATTAAGTGAGCAAAGCAGGAGCTAAGATATAGTGCCATTGGATTATGTCATATTTTGACCTTCTTTGAAACTATTAAAATGCTGATCAGATCCTCATGCTTTTCATTAATCATATTTTTCCCCTGTTGTAAAGGCAGCTGTAGTATGAATGTCCTTGAAGAATTTTTTTTTTTTTTTAAGAAAGACATCTCCATTCCTAACCTAAAATCAGCCCAAACTGAACTACTAATTCTAATAGGAATTTATGTTAGAAATGAAAGCCACGAAAGGTTAGTAAACATGGAGAGACAGCTAAACATCTTGCTTGTAATATTTAGAGATAAGTTTGCCTCTAAAGGAATCCCACAGTGTGTAATCCCATCTGGATATGTGAATTAATGTTATAGTGAAGTTATTAACTTCTGTTTTGCCAAATGTTTGTGAACGCGAGTGATGGCCATCACATCGGTGAGGAGACTGACTTCGTTCTCCTAGGTTTATGAGAATAGCCTCTGAACAGTAATGGGAGGCGAAACTGGGAACAGAATCTCTGGACTTCCCTTCAGTTGCATCTGTAGTGTCATCATTTTAAAATTCTGTTTTATTTATTTGTTTTTGGCTTAGGGGTCATTAGTCATTCAGAAGTCTCCTCTACAAAAACTGCAACTCTGAGCCATTTGCAAAATTATGAGGGAGTTAAACCTGGAGTCTGTCTTGGAAACTAGTCTATCATTTTCTTCCTCGTATCTGCAATAGCAACACCACCGTGCATTAAAATGGTAAAAACATATATTACGACAATCTCATAAACAGCCTTCTATATAAATGTAAACACAGAAGCCGAATTGCCTCAAATGTCGCAGCTCTTACTCTTTAACAGTGCTTTATATTCTCCATCCTTATTCATTTCACTGACTCCCTACTGCAAGACTCTGCCTGCCAGCTTCCTTTGCCTTAAAATAGTTGTTGGAGCAGCTGCGAATGTTCTCGATGACAATTGCTTTTGTGATTTACTCAAAATCCTGACAATTTTTAGGTCTGGAAGAATAAAAAGCCTAAGATCTCTGGGGATATCACTGTGCAAGATCATATTTAATCTTCTTGTACTATCTTCCCTTAGTACTTTTCTGTTTCAGTACACTGCACAGGAGTTGTGAAAGACACCCTCTGCCATCTCTCCCCTTCTGACAGGTATTATCTTGTAGCTCTGTTTTTATTTCATTTGGTGTCCAATAACATCTCAAAATTTTCTTTGACTGTGTTCACTAGGATAATAGATATTCCCTCAGCTTGCAGAGTATAATTTAGTCTCTTGTATTCATGTTCTAAGCTATCTGTTGAATATATGAGGATTTAAAAAAAAAAAAGTGGTCATTAATACTGGCCCATTTTTGGCTGATAGTAGGAAACTGAGTAAATTAAGAGGGAATAGTTGTTCTTGGATCTTGAGAGCTAAATTCTTTATATATTTAGAGGGTCTTTTCTAAATCACAGAGTTCATCATTGTGGTCTTGTAATATCTTAAAAAGAAAAAATACTATTGCCTAAGTTTTAGAAGTCAACTCTTTTCCACAGGATAATCAGCAAAGAAAAAAGGCTGTTATAACTTGGTGGAAAGCCCACAAATACATACAGATATAAGCTATTTTACATTCATGTAAAAATGAAATGGGTCTAAGTAAGTCATGTTACTTCCTGTTTACGTGGTAATAAATATTTCTTATATTTTTAAAATGGTTTATGTAGATTCCTTATGAGTTATTAGACTTGCAAAACTTTTGGAATATTTCTCAATTAACTCTTATAGAAACATAATTAACACTAAGTATAGTTGCCCTAAAAAAGCTGGAAGAAATAATATCTACAATTTGTTCTGAATGAGTTAGGAATTTCATTATGTTTTCACCTTTATCCCCTTATCAAATTTGTACTATGGGTGAAACTCATTTTACAGACAAGAAAGCTTAAGAGAGTTATGAAACTTTTCCAAGTACTCATGCCTAGTGATTAGAAATCACTAGGCTGAACCTGAGTCTGTAAGCACCAAAGCTTTTATTCATTCTAGCCATATCACGCCCAAGATGTGCTGAAACATCCTTCTGGATGCTGTGGAAGGAGGAAGTGGTGGGTTCAGATCTCCATGTTGGATGTCTGCAAGGAAGCAAATCATGAAATATTAGAACTGGTTTAGTAGTGAGTGTAATTATGGAATTGGGGTGGAGGAGGCATTATCAAATTATTGTTGTGTTTTTCAAGTTTAATGGTAAGCAAAAATAACATGGACATTGTCTTACTTCATTAGGCTGCCATAACAAAGGATCATAAACAGGTGGCTTATAAATAACAAATTTATGTCTGATGGTTCTAGAGGCTGGTAAGTCTAAAATTAAGGCACAGGCAGATTCAGTGTCTGGTGAGGACTCCTGCTTTCTGGATCACCAGTGGTGCTGTGGTGCTGATTTTTTGTTTGTTTGTTTTGCATAACCTCAACATGGAAGAGGGGTAAAGAGTTCTGGGGTCTCTTTATAAGGCATTAATCTCATTCATGGGAACCTTCCCTAAAGTTCCCATCTCCTAATACCATCATTTGTGGGCTATGGATTACAACATAATTTATTTTGGTGGTGGGACACAAATATTCAGTCTGTAAGGGGTATCTTTGTAAAAAAGTTTATTCAATATCATGGTTTGGTTTTTGCTCCTTTGTTTCTGTCCTGCTGAATGGAACATGGATGTTGGCCACAGTTGTAGCTTGGATCATGAGATGGAGGGAGACTCACAAGCATGGTGGCGTGAAAGACTGTAAGGGGTCTGAGTCCCTGAGAAGTTTGTGAAACAGCTACCCTGAATTCCTGGATTGCCTTCCTTGTAAGTTTTACAGAGCATTCTGAAAATAGATTATGGGAAGATGGGGATCTGATCTAGTCTGAGAGTCAGGACAGGCTTTTCCAGAAGTGACATTTAGCATATATTTGAAGTTTAGGTGGGTGATGTGTTGAGGATGAGGTAGAACAGGGAGATGAAGGGGAAATGGAGGATTTCAATCTAGAAGGAAGATTACTGTGAAGAAATGATGCGTGTGAAAATGATTTGCAAAGTAATGTTGCTCTAACTGCAAGGCATTCTTATTATGAAGTCTGCTTCTCAGCACATGCTTCAAGGCCTGCTAGCAATTAATTATCTACCCAAGCATCACCACTTTCATCTCCCATTATTCCCCGCCACAGATTTCAGACTAGGCTCATCAATTTGTAGTTGCCTTCATGCATTCTTCTCTGCCAACTCATGCAATTTTCCAAAAGATCCTTTAAGCTCTACTTCCTTCACAGAGAATTTTCTGATAATAGTCCTTCTCCATTCACTTCCATTTGTGTTTCCCATGCATTCTTAGGCTGCATGACTTTCCCTGAATTATTATTCTGCTTTCTCTACTTCTCATGTGGGTTCTAAGAGTAAAGACCATTAGTTGCAGTTTCTTTTCTATCCTGGAATGCCTAACTTACACGTCTACCTCAATACATTTTGTTGACTGAATGGCTTGAGCCAGGTTGAAAGTCTATCCAGTTCTATCTTCCCCATAGATGTTGCCTGTTTGGTGACGAGATTCTTTGAGGACCAAATATAATCATTTCTCATCTTGAAAACTCTAATATTAAGGGTGGCCCTGACAAATTCATCAGGGGAATAAAGTTTTGCTCATCACTTCAGCTGCTTTGAAGGTCTTTGGGTAAATGATGGTAGATGGATTGGGGCTATGATGGCCAAATGCAATATTAAATCTACTTTCTGTCTCTCTCTGGTCTGCCTGGTGAACTTTGATGTATTGAATTTTATATTTCAGAACCAATTTTCTTTTGATAAATTCATGCTCCAGGATGTACAGGATGGACCATTGCATTAAGGACATTCAGATAAATGATCAGGTATGTAGGCAGAATGTGTCACCAATGATGTGGGTGGCTTCTCCTGAGATCTTTGATCCTTTGACTCTTCTTAATGTTGGCATTGCTGACTATGAAAATAGATGCAGAAAGTTTGCCATTTTTAGGGACTTTTGCCTCATCTTCATTGAACCACTGCACTGAGTATTTCCCTAAAACTGCAATCCTAACTCTTATAAGTAAAATCTCAGCAATTCAGAGCCAGGACAAGATAGGAGAGTTCCATGGTAATCAAGAGCAATGATTTAGAATATTATTCATATATATAATGTACATATATAAAACGTTTGTATATTTTTATATATTATGTGCATATTTAAACCTTTTTAAAGACAATTCCTCTTGATTTTTTTCCTTTTACTTCCTTGCCTTTTTACTTAGAAAATATGCAATATATTTCCATTTTTATTTGTTCAATTAATGTCTTTTGAATATCTATTAGGTACTAAGTACTAAGAATAAAAGTAGAGAAAGTAAATTGTCTCTGACCTCAAGGAACTTACTGTCCAGAAAGGGATTGGCAAGCTATTTCTGTAAAGAGACAGAATAGTAAATATTTCAATGTTTTGGGTCATGAATTCTCTGTCATAACTACTCTGCCATTGAGAGCAAAAGCAGCTATGAATCCTAGACTCTGTTGTATCTGTCTGTCAAATACCTACTCATCAATAAGACTCCCAAACACTATATGCAACCTTTCTAAGCATGACAAATAGAAAAAGCCACTCCCTCTACTGTTCCCAGCTGTGTTCTTTGTAGCACTTTCTCAGGGCACCCTTTACATTTGCCTACAGGTTTGTTTTCCATTTGTGAAAGGTGGTCCAAGCTGTCCTTTGCAATGGTGTCTGTGAAGGCATGCCTCATGGACTGTTCTGGATGTTAAACCGTCCACTGGATCAGACCAGAGGAGTGGTATGAAGGCCGGAGGTGCAAGTACAATCAAGACAAATGCTGGGCAGGCATGTGATTCCACAGGTAGAGTTGGTCAGGCCATTTGGACTTGATTCTCTACAGACTGAAGTCTACCTACCCAAGGGCTTTCCAAAGGGGAATGCAGTGGTCAGGTGCATGTTAATGGGCAGGTTAACATTCAGAAAGATCACTCCAGCAGCCTGGTGAAGTGGGTTAAAGCTGGAGGCAGGGAGTGCAGAAGGGTGGATGCCAGCCTGTCAGGAGGATGGTCAAGGAAGTCAGAGTGGTGATTTTGGTGCAGAGGTCTTGTCTGTCACCAACGTGGACGGTCAAACTGCAAAACAGAACACTGGCTGCCCTGGGCCCTGAATAAATCAGAAGTTGTTCTAGTCTCCTGTAGTAGTTCTTGAATTTGTGTCTCTAAAAGAGCCATTTACCCTATTTTGAGTTTATATCCTCAGTTGCAATATAAGAAAGGAAACTTCAGGGGTTCAAGACTATTTCATAGCTCTGAACAGCTACAAAATAATTTCTTGAGTCCCAATTACTATTTTTCATATGACAGTCTGTCTCCATCCCACTACCCTTATTTTGTATGATTTGGTCAATCTTAATCCAATCCTAACAGTTTTTAGAGAGCACAATTTAGGACTTAATTTTATGAAAGTTATGTTGAAAAACTTTGAGGATACCTTGTAATTTGTGTTTGTTCTCCCACATCTGCATACCATATTGATTCTTCCTGTGAAATATTTCATGAATTTACCTTCTCCTCCTACAATTCCACATCCACCTTCTGAAATTATTAGTTATTAATCTGGATTTTATGGCCCTTTATTATGGTCACAACCCATCTTTCCAAACTTATCCTCCTTTCTTGCATTTGTATCATTTTTGTTTACATTTTATGTAGGAGTCTCTTTTCCTTTATAAGGTAGCAATATCTTCAGTTCTATATGTTACTTTGTTTTTCTTGAAGCATTTATTGAAATGCTTATAATTATTAGGTGTGCAATTAAGACTTTCATGGGTAGGCATCATGTATGACGACAGGACCAAGGTCCTAATTAGAATAAATTATACTCCATGTATATATAATATGTCAAAATACACTCTACTGTCACATATATTTAAAAATAACAAATAAAAAATTCATGGGTGGAATAAGGAATCAAGTTTCCTGCTACACAGATGCTATAAGCAGTGTATTATCTTTTTTGTGCCAAACAACCATGATTTTCATAGAAATGAACATCATCAGCTCTTCTCTTCCACTGTGGTCTGATTCTGATAACCCAGAAACAACTGAAAAAAGACTTCTAAAAGAAAGAAAGAAAGAAGAGTCCACAATCTCTGCATTCTAAATATTGAAAGGGATTTACCTGTGGGGTCCACAGGTAAAAATTTGCATCTTGGTTTATGTGAAGGATGGAAAGCCCAAGCATCTGAGTGGGGCTGCTGACACAGCGGGGATTCAAGAAGCAGTGCAGGGAGCCAGAGCTGGGGCTCAGGGCCAGGATGAAGAAATTAATAATCCACTTATTATTCAGAACAGCAAATGGCTTCAGGCTATTGGCAAGAGGTTTAGCAATTATCTGATTAACTGCTAATGTTACACCAAGAAAGCTCTTCAAGACTGTACTTTTTTTTTTTTTTTTTTTTTTTTTTGTTAAGTGACACAGAATGGTAAGAAGCTGCTATTTTGTGTAAAAAGCTGAGAGCTGCAGGTAGGTGGGCCATACTGAGACCCTGGTGGGCAGTCACTCTTTCAAAGTTGGAAGCAAATGGCCCTTTTTTGCTGCTGTTATAACTCTTCCTGGAAATATCAGCTTCTCTATAGCACCATAACTCAAATTTAATATGAGAGCTGAAGTTGTTTTGCTTTTCATGTTGAGCTCTTGCTTGGAACTGGAGGGCCAGGTATCTGTCTTTTCAATGGGAACTTAGAAAACAACCGTGCATCTCTCTTTTAGTGATGCACAAGTCAAGCAGGACCAGAAATTTGTACTTTAGATACAAAGTTCACCATCCTCTGCTGTCTTAGTCTAGTTACTCTTAAGAAATTTCCCTCATTTTAAAACCAAATACCACCATTGTACCTACAAGTATTTTAAAAAAATTTTCTACCTCCATTCCTGCCTTTCTTGAGTACAGTGATCTCTTTGATCAAAAGATTTGCAAAGCCTATGCTGTCCTAAGAGAAGAACTTGATTAAGATTCAACAAGACTAGACTGTGCGGGCGGATATACCTTTTTCAACATTTAAAAATGAACTCAGCTTTCAATTATATAAAAATGAATGTAAAAGTACTTATGTCTAACTGGCAGCGATAACTTGAATCATAATCACAATTGAGCCCCCTCCCCCTTAGTTTATGTTCCTGATGATTCAGGAATCTGCAGGATGTCTCTGTAATAATGCTGAAAAGCAATTTCCTATTTCTATCGATAATATCCTAGAGTATTCTCAGCAAACTCTACCTTTCATGTCCCAGCTATAAATTCCTCCCACTCTTCCTTCCAATCTGTGGAGGAAAATTGACTTCTCAAATGCAAACATTTGATGTAATTTTTCAGTGGGATAATCATTGAAGCCAGTATCAGGCAAAGGTTAACCAAGAGGATGTTCACATAAAAAACCTTTCACTTTGTCACAGTTCATGAAACAGAGGTATTCTGAAAGCAAAGACATTTTGGAGCTGAAAAGGCACTTAAATGAGAAATCGAGTCCTGTATAGAAGTATTACAATGGCTTTATTTCCAAAATTGGTTAATGGAAAGTCTTTTATGAGGATATCAATTATACCATGGCTAAAAAGTCAATTATGTAGTAATTGGAGAATAAAATAATGGATTTACTTTAGGTAAATTCAAAGTCATGTTTGAAATGTAGCTCTTCATTATTGCATCCTTGATGTATGAAATTAATTTAACCTATATAATGGTATTCATTAAATGTAAAGGTTTAGTGATAAATTTCTTAGACAAATTTTATAGTATGAAAACAGGGGGTTGAATTTTTAAACTTTTAAAAACATAGGTAACCCCACCTTGTAACCCACTTCTCCTTATCATTTGCTTAAAATGAATGTGATTGTTAACTTTTGAATTTATATTTTCTTAAATGCACGAAGGGTGAAAACTGGATCCTACCTTTGTTGTTATTCAAAGCTTGCTTCAGTCTTAGTGGGTCTTCACGGAGAACAATGACAAGTGAGGGTTAGCTAGGAACTTGGACTGTTCCATGCACATAATTCCTGTATGTTCTAATACCCATAATGCCTCTTGTTCTGACACCCCTTTCCCTTTTCTGTATAAACATGTGTTTGTTACAGAGGCAGCAGCTCAGGAAGGGCTTTGTCTGGCAACCCTTCAGAGGGAAGACAGCTCCGCTGGTCTCTGAGGAGGTGTCTCCAGGTAACCTGGAAGTGGTAGGACGTGGTAGGAAGGACTCTCTCAAGGGCTTCTGTGATAATCTAGTAACAGTGGAGCTCATCCTCCTCTGAGAAATAGTTACCTTGTGTCTCACTCCCAGCACTTCTTTTGTGTCAATTATGAAATCTAGAACCTAGAACTCATTAAAGCTATCTATTCATTGATTATCCTTAAAGTTAAAATAAGCTTCCAGATTTGGAGTTATGATCCCAAATGTTCTATCACTTTCAATTATCAATTCATAAAACAAATAATTATTGAATGTCTGCCTAATATTTTTTAAACACTGGTATCCAGGAAAATTTAAAAATTAACTCCTTTATGTAAAAATGGAAATGTCAACCTTTTGAAATCTTCTCTATTATAGGTATCTTATATTATGTACTGACATTAAAAAGAAATGGAATAGAAAAAAAAAATCATACCAAATATTTTGCATGTTAACTGGGTTAACAGTATCCCACATCGAAGCCACAACTCCAGTTACATATTGCAGCCAGTGTCATATTTAGCCCTTCTAGGTTGTATGTACCCTCATGCCAGAGACTTCATTGATTGTTATCACTGCGAGCTTTACAATCCTGGGAAAGCATTTTGCACATGGTAGGAAGCATATAATGCTTATTGAATTGGATGAGAAGATTTTTACAAATCTTCTATTGGATTTTAGTTCCCTTCAGTATGTCAATTTGTGAGCCTACGTGTCAATCTCCTGTCCAGTGTAACTGTTAAAGAAACAGAGGCAATGGGAAATCTCCATGCTCTGAGAATGTGAGCTGGGGCCAGTGGGACAGGATTCATGGTGTGGAATAACTGAAGATGCATACATGTCAGCTTGTGAGTAAATAGAGAAGACAGTGAAACCCCAAATGGAAATTTCCTGCTTTCTGAGAAATGATCTTTGATTACTTTTACATCTGATAATTGCATCCATGTTGAATTATTATCTTGGTTATAAAGATGAAAGTTTAGGCTATGAAGTAGATCAGTGGTAGAGTATTTGCCTAGCATACATGGAACCCTGGGTTTGAGCCCCCACATTACTGAAAAGTTGTCATAGAGAATCTGGATTGTTGATAAAATTCCATTGTTGATAGAAAAGCTGTTGTTGATTTTGTGAGCCAATATTTGATGATTTATTAATTTTATAATTGATGATTTATTAATAGAATAGTTTTATTCAATAAAAATTCAATATATACTTAAAATTTTAGTGTCTAAGTACTATTTATCAAACTGAGATATGAGTTCAAGATAAAATACTCAAAAATAATTGCTATAATAATCATAAATATACTTGAATAATAAGAGTGTCCAGTTACTAGAGAAAATGTATTGCACATTGACTTGATTGGTTTGAAAGTGGGGTGTCTTAAAATATCTTTATATTCATTTAATATTTAAGCTAATAATAACTGAAAATCGACTTTGTGCCAGGCACTGTTTTAAATGCTGAAGACAAACCAGTGGGAAAAAAAAAAAGTTCAAATTGTCTTGACCCTATGTCATGAGTTGGAGATTTCTTACTCCTATACTCTCTAGTCATTGGTTGAGACTGTCTCAAGGGCATGTGTGTTTCCAAGCTCTGAGCTTTCTATGCTTGCAGGCCAAGTGGGTTCCAATGGCTTGAGGGCTGTCCTCCAAAGAAATAGTAGGTATTGATTGTTGGAAGCAGAAATTTAGCAAACAGGAAGGACAGGTGCACAGAAAATGTATAGAAAGAATCCAAGGCAATCTGAGTAGAGCACCCTGTGATACCATTTCCTTTCCTTCCTTTATAGCATCCAGTTTATCAGAAAATTCTGTTTTTCCCAACCCTTAATATGTATCTACATATATTCCTTTCTCTCTCTCTCTTTCTATCTATATTCTCTCCACCTTTGTCTATTTTCTTTAATGCCATTTTCTTTGGTTCATTATGTTTTTCCTGAAGTTTCCTAACTGATTTTCCTTCTGCCATGCTTGATCACATCAATTCATTCTAGAGTTAAAGAAGGATGTTCTCAAACTATGTATCATGTTATGTTAATCCTTGGCTTACTACAATTCAAATTTCTCATGAAGCTTTTCAGGATCTATGTCTGTCTGTCCATCTGTCTCTCTCCCATTTTTTCCCCCTGTCTCTTTTACCTATACCATCTTACCCACTCACTGTTTTCTCTACAAAGTTTTAGTTGAAGTTCTTGGAATATCCCAAGCTGCTTTTTCTCCGACTCTCTGTCTGAAGGCTTCTTCTCATCCCTGCCATCACAGATATACCCTATCTGCCACTCTTCCAATGATGCCACTATAGCTTCCATCACTCTCATTAATCTCAATTTATGGCATGTTTTCTTTTCAGCATTTTCACAACTTGTAATTATTTTTATTTATTAGTATGTTCCCTCTGTAAACTTCACCAGGGCAGCGACTGTGGGGAAAAGCATGCTTATTTTAGGACCTGGCATACAGTAGGCATTTGATGAATAATTCTTGGATGAGTGTGCTAATGTTGAGGTGGATTGGATTCTGGCTCTTGTTCCCTTGTGCTCAGCCTAGTTAAATAGGAAGATCCACTTCCTATTAGACATTCCTGCTGTGCATTCCTCTTTTCTGAAATAGACTGAGCCTGAGGTATAAATCCTGATGCCTTTTGGAGGTGCAAAACACTAAATCTACCAGCTACCATGACCTTTGCATAACTGACCATGAAATGAAATGGCTGTGAATGTTTGAGGATTTTGATTCATTTCACTTTTGTGCTGAGCATATAATTATTACTCAATAGACAGTGTTTGGAATTGTTATAATAAAAAAAAACCAATGATGTGTTTTTATATGTGCTTCTGAATATTAATAATTTTATTATGTTTGTTGCTATGCAAATGATTTAAGTCCTGGGAATTTTAAAGTACAAATCACTACCCTTGTAATCTAAGCTCATACATGGATACTTAGTTCTTTGGAGACCAAATCACCCTTCCCTCAAATTCATCTTGATACATTTCTATAAATAGTTGCCTAACAATGGAAATCATCAAAATATTTTAAACTATGATGAACTAAAATAATTAGAAATGTTCCATTTATTCTTTAAAAAGCAACACACTTTAAACTTTGCGAAACTTTCAAGTCTCATCTCTAGTGATGAATGAATTGTATCTATTCTCTTACATGAAATATATATTTACCAGTGGCTGAAATATAGATCATTTTTAAAGTATGATTTTATTTTAAATATCTAGAGGAAACATTGATCCCACATTTTTCATTTTCTGCTCATGGAGCTGATTGATTTCTAAATTACTTTGCGACGATGATCCAATTTAAGGTTTAAAATCCCACAATGACAAGATTTTCAGGTTATGAGGAAATTTTAATGCTCAGTGCCCAAGTCACTTTTTATTATTAAACTAGACACTTGGGGAGGCCATCAGCTCTTTTCACTGCCAGAAAACCATTGGTGCATTGCAGCTGCACTCAATCTAACTGTGATCTGACCTCACATGAAATTTCAAGAATCCTGGCTTTTGATATGGAAGCAATATGTTTGTTTATGACTCTGTGAGCAAGGCACAGGCCCAGAGGCCCTGTTCACTCTTATTTTGAACTGATCGAGGCTTGAGCAGCATTAACACCTATAAGAAGCTGACATCTAAGAAAAATACCCCAAATTCCACTGAGCAAGCAGGTTTTTTTTGGTTAAAAACCTTTACTGAGGTATAATTTACATATCATAAAATTTATTCATTTTAAGCGTAAAATTCAATGATTTTTTTTTTTGAAATCTATTATGTTGTGCTAAAATCCAGTTTTAGAACATTCCCTCACATCTCTAGGGTCCATCACACCAGTTTAACTTTAATTCCCACCTCCAGGCCAGGCAACTGCTAATTTACTGTCTATAAATGTAGTATTTCTGGATACTTAATATAAATGGAATCACACAATATGATCTTTTGTGACTAGCATCTTTCTCACTAATAATTTTGAGACTTATTCATACTATAGCATGTATTGGTGCTTTGTTTAATTTTTATTGCTGGATAGCTTTCCATTGCATAGATATTCTATCCTTTGTGTATCCATTCACATGTTAATGAATAATTGGGTTGTTGCCAATTTTTGGCTACTGTGAATAATGCTGCTATGAACATTCATGTGTTCTGTGCAGGCAAAAGTTTTCATTTTCTTGGGTGGAGTCCTAGCAGTGGGATTATTAGGTTGCATGTAAGTCCTGTGGAAACAGAACTTTTTAGAAACTAAAAAACAAACAAAAAAAAAGTCATGAGTGTATGAGTTCATGGCTTGGTGAGCTGAGGCTTTACAAAAATAAATATAAGAAAACAACTCTTCTTTTTTGCAGTACTAGGGATTGAACCCAGGGACTCTCTACCACTGAGTTACATTCCTCAGTCCTTTTTATTTTTTGAGACAGGGTCTTACTAAGTTGCTGAGGCTGGCCTTGAATTTTTGATCCTCCTGCCCTAGCCTCCTAAATCACTGGGATTATAGGCATGTAACACCATGTCTGGCTGGGGAAACAACTCTTAAAGAAGTTTACCATCCATAAAAAAGTAAAATAGCTTAAATCATTACACTTCTAGAAATCATTAGACTATGAAAGAAAGTAAGAATATAGGGAAGATATGAAAGAATTTTAAAGAAGAGCTTTCTTCAACTTGTGGGTGTGGGGAGTATATTCTGAGATGTGTCTAGAAATGGTTTTAAGGAATGGTTTTAAGGTTTTCAGACATCAAAAATATAAGAAAGAGAAAGGAAAATACAGAAAACACTGGGCCACGCAGGAGCAGCCTAGTGTACAAAATATTCAAATGGCACTTTTTGGTCTCCTTTCCGGTTGAGATGCCAAAGACCTGGAGCATTATAGTAGGGGACAAGTCACCAGTATTCTACATTGAGTTGTCATGGTCTTATGCAGAATGCACAAAGAAACTGTGAAAGCAGTTCTGCCAGGGACCAGCTATAAAGAGAAGAATCTGAACTTGAAAGAGAAACAAAATAGTTGAATGAGGAATTTTCTCCATTGTAATTGTCTTTGAGCTTTCCATTTATCACCTCCATTTGTCAGGAGAAAAAGGAATAATCTTTTCATCTTACGTAAGCTAGACAGTTCTGACTTTCACTTTTAACTCTAAGGGGGCCATATGGTTTCCTTGATGTGTTTCCTGGAGTTTCAGTATGAAGAAGCAGAGCAGAAATAAAGCAGGTTGCCTTCTGGACTGGTGCTGTCTCTGCGTGAATAATCTATTGAAGTTTCTTGGGCTTTGTGGGCGAGTGATTGACCAAGGGTTATTTTACTAAGGATCCTACCCTAGAAGTTGCCTGGAGGAGCCAAAAACCATGGTAGACTGGCTGGCTGGGATGAACTGCCTGAATGGCAGAGGCTGAGGGCTGGTTGTAAGTAGGAGGTGGAGCAAGAGCAAGAGTATTGCTCATGTCTGGCCACAGGCACTCAGTGGAACCTTCTTTCTCAAGCCAGCAAGAGAAAGAACAAACCCACCTTCCTCTGTTGCTTTCAAAGTGAGCAATCACAGCCCTGAGTTCTTTTCCTTGAATCCCTCACCTTCTCAGTCAGCCTCGGTGGAGTCAGAGCCCATGGATAGTTTTCCATGGGAGAATGTGGAGCTAAAAGAGAGAGCAGAAGATGTCCACATAGTTCTTGGTTCACTGCAGTCAGCTGAGGGCTCAGCTGGAAGCTCAATTGACATGGAGGGAGGAGAGAGACTTTTAGTTGAAAAAAGGGGCTGGATGGAAGATGATCAGCATCAATGGGAGACTTTTCATTATTAAAATAAAACTGTTGTTGAGACTGAAGGAAACTAGAGGATCATTTATCACCCATGAATAACTAAGTTAGCTATGGGACTCACTTGAGATTTCACATAAGAGTAGAGAAAACCATTGGGAGCATATTTAATGGTGGAGTGGTACAAAGAAAGAATATGTTCTCTGCTTGCACCCCATGTCCTGCCACTTCCAGGTCACTCCATATAATGGTTTAGGTTTTTATGGGTGTTACTGTGAGTTGTACTAACAAAGGTAAGTTAGACTCAAACCTTGAAATAACTTATCAGCCATATGACTCCATGGACAGAGAGGAGACACATAATAATAGTTACACATTAAGAAGAATAACCAGCAGGTTGTCTGTAGGGTTCTTTTTTTTTTTTTTTTTTTTTTTTTTTTGAGAAGAGAGAATTCAAAATCCTAAAATTCTCAATGCTATGTACCAGTCCCAAACACAAGATGAAATTGTGGTGGTGGCAATCAAAAGTGAAACTGATTTCTTTTAAAAGAGGTACTTATAAGAAAACTATGCCTTTCAAAGTAAGCAGAAAGTTGCATGACCATTTTTTTTTTTTTTTTTCCCTAATTGTATTTAGTGACTTAGGTTCCCTGGAGAATCCCTAGTGGCTTGAAAGGATTAATGTTCCATCCTGAACACCTCAACACCAGGGAACTTTAAAATGGGTGGTGAGGAGGAGAGAATTTATTCACTGAGTTCCCATAGGACTGTGAGTAGACTAAGTAAGTAGAAAATCCAAGAAGGGGAGAGAGATGGGAACATATCACCTCACTGCCAAAAATTTTAACAAAACAGCATGTTCCTGAACATTACTCCCCTGAAAACCGAGAGAAAATGAGAATTGTAAATGTCAGTGAAGTGTTACGTTGCAGAGTTAGTAGAAAAATATATTTGCAACCCTAAATGTAGTTCAATAGAGCTTCAGGGAGAAGCTGGAATTTTCTAAGAGGTTTTGATTTGCAATCAGTGTGCTGGGGCTATTATTAGGACAGGTTGATGTAGTACACGGTACACGAGAGGGAGAGGGGTAGCCCAGTTTCCCAATTAGACACCATTTATACTTTCACTTTTTAAGGAGTTTCAAGGCCTAGCCAGAACTCATTCTACTTTCTGGGAGGGACACTTAGATGCTCTGCATGACTAGGCATACATAATCTGTATGTCTCTTGTCTTCCAGGATTTAATTTCACAAGTCTGCACATCTGGAACATAGCTCTTTCTCCTTGGGGTTCCAGCATGATGCCAATAGTAGCAGTTACTTTTCATTGAGCACATGACCAAATGTGATATATATCATCTCATTTAGTTCCAGTAGAATCCAGTAAGAAGGATGTTTTATGGGTGAAAAGTCAGATTTTGAGAGATATTGTGGGACTTGCTTAAGGGCCATGAATTAGTGATGGATTAGGATTAAAAATAGATCTGTATTACTCCAAAACCTGCTCTGTCCACACTGAGTCACAGAAGCAAAACCACGAGGACTTCAGGGAACCAAGAGTGATTCCCATTGCTGGGGTTAGTCATTACCTCCCTGTGCTCATCCCCAAAGGCTTTATGTGGTGGAGAGTGAGCCCTCCTATTTGTATAAGCTTTTTATAGGCATTTTCATGGAATGGTCTACATGTGACCTATTCGCATCTTATCTCCAAGGGTTTCCAGAACACATATTAATATGTCAATTCTCTTCCCTTCTTTTTCTAAAATGCTTATCTTTAATTCCCAGAGAATTGTGTTGTTCATTCAAGAGCTGAAGTTGCTTTGCTGTTGTGTTTTCATTTCAGGGATGTTTAATCCCCATATAGGGAGGTTCAGTTTACCCTCTTTTGAGTCCCTCACTTACAAATAGATTTCTACCTCTTTTACCTGAAATCCTTTGTTTCTGTTTCTTGTGCTTTTTCTTGACTACCTCCTATGCTGAATTTGTCAAAGTCCTTCCCTTTGCTCTTCCTTTACTTCAATTTCATAAAATATTTTCTCATATCTTCATTTTTTTCTTTCTGGAATCCGATACTCCCTCTTCTGCTGACAGGAGCTATCTTATTTCTTTTCTTTTTCTTTTCTGCTTCTTTGGCTTTAATAATCCTTCAGGTCTGGAATTAAATTGTTACTACTAAAATTAAATTCCTACTAAGTATGGGGCATTGAACAAGATACCTAACATCTATAACCAAAGTTGCTACATGAATAAAATAAAAATATATACTCCATAATGTCACTGAGAATAATAAAACACACATTGTATATAATATTTCCTGTTTATAGTATATTTTCCTCTTTTATTCTTCCTTATGACTTCTTTTTCTCATTTTTACCTTACAGTTTTGATCTACTGTTTAAATGTCTTCTTCCATATTTCTTTTCTCCAGAAATAGTTGACCCTTATTATGATTGAAGAAATGGCAGCACGTTTTGCATTGCTGCTTTTGACCTGGACTTTTTATTATGTTCTGTTGTTTTTTCATAATTTAAAAGTTGATTCATCTAGTATTTATTAATTTTAAAATGTGTCAGGGCCTGGGATATAACATTGAGCAAACAGGAAAAAATCCCCCACCCTCTTGAAGATTTTGTTCTATTGGATAGACGGAAGAAAGAGGGACAATACAAAAAAAGTTTAAGATATGTAGAATGGATCTTTTGGGTTTGTGAGCACAGTGGGTGCTATTAGAGTGGCATGCTCTGAGAGGACAGGAAGTTTTGTCACCTCCAGCCCCCATACCTTTCTGGGCTGTACCTCTTTCACTCGGTTGTTCCTGAGTTAAACCCATCTGCAAAAAAGTGAATCTAGACAAAGGCTTTATACTCTTCAAAAAAATTAAAACAAATCACAGTTACAAATGCAAAGTTATAAAACTCCTAGAAGATAACAGAAAATTTAGATGACTTTGGGTTTGGCAATGACCTATCTTGATACATCATTATCACCCAAGGTCATTAGGGTTCACTTTTGGTGTTGTACTATGGACTTTGACTGATGATGATGTATCAAACTAGGCTCATTGATTACAGCAAATCCCTACTCTGGTGTGAGGCATTAACAGTGGGGGAAGCTGTGAGTATAAGGGGGCAGAAAGTAAGTAGTAACTCTGTCCTTTCACTCAGTTTTACTATGAATCCAATAGTGCTGTAAAAAATAAAGTCTGTTCAAAAATGTATGATGAGTATTTTCTGCATTTCTTCTAAACTCAACTATGTTCTGACCTGTTGGCATGAGTGGCTACAGAGTGTCACACTGTATCCTTTTTGTTGTCAGTAACAATGATGGTCAAATTCTTTTCTTCTTGGCAAGAGTTATTCTCAACTTAGTGATATTGTAAAATGTATTTAGGTTTTCACCATGACTCTATGAGGAATATCTGGAGTCATGTGGAATATCTGGTGGGATTTTTTGTGTGTGTTAGGGAAAGGGAAAACCTGGTTTCAAACAAGTTGAGTAACTGGATGCAGGTTACATAGATTGTGAGGTTTGAATTAGATATTTGATTTTCTTGTCTTCATCTTAGGCTTTTTCTCTAAGACTATACAGTAAGAAAGCATTTTGAAAATTAATCCTTTAAATTCTATAGAATATGTTATAATTTATAAATAGTGTTTTTGTTGCAGCACACATTTGAAATGTTGAAAAACTGCCTTCACAGGAGCTAGTTAATAGTAGTACCAGAGGGCAATATGAGCCCTCTTATTTCTATGCAGAAGTATGTGTCTTTTTAGGTCACATCTAATATGTATATTGTTCTTTAAAAGTCATCAACATTTCTTGTTTTCTGGGAACTGAAATTCTAAGAGTACTGAAAATAGAGAAAGCACAGCAAGGAAATGTAGGTAAAGAGTGTATTTCCAAATAACTCTCCATAAAAGCACAGATTAAAAATTTAAAAACAAAACGTTGAGCAATTGCTGACAATGAAGAGTATTTTATGCAACAAGCAAATGTAGTGACAATTTAAAAAGTTTCCCAACTCTTAAAGCAATAGCATAATATAATATCAATTAGATCAAACCAGAAACAATTTCCTTAGCAATACCTGCAAAGGATTTTCGTGTGTGTGTGTGTAGGGCAGAATTGACAGTTATAGCAGAATATCTTTCTTCTGTAAAAGAACTTTAGTGGGCAATTGGACCCCTGATTGACGTTTGAATTTCCCAGCCTTCTTTGTAGGTATATGTGACCATGTGAGTAAAGTCTGGTAGCAAGGTGCTATTGGGAGTGAAATGTGGGTGTAAATTACCTGTTGTTCTAGAAAAAGAAAGAAATGGACTCTCTTTCCAGACTAAAATGAATGTGTGATAATGGGAGCTGGAGCAGCCAGTTTGGACCACAAAATGGAGCCAAGTATTGAGGCTGACTGAGCAAAAGAACAGGATTCCACTAACCTACTTTTTATGTGTCGGAGAAATAAACTGTCTTCCTTCAGCTTACTCTCTTTTTTGGTCTCTCTGTTATAGCAGCTGACGAATAACAGAAATTAATGTCAAAATTACATTATACACAACCTATATTTATCTATTATTACTCTGAAACTAACTATGATAGCCATGTGTAATGTTCTTTCAAGTCTATTTTCTCATTTTTTGATGTCTTAATAAACGCTATAGTCAGTAGGGCCTTATGTAGATCATCATTTGGATTGAGAATGCTCTAATCAAAAGACAGTGAGTGAGATACAGAGGTGGGGTGGGACACAAGAACCTCAGATAACAATAGAGGAAAAAATTCGGTTCCTCAGGTGAGCATATCACCTGCCAGTGCTGCACAGAGCATGGAAAAGACCTGTTTTATCTCAGTGATCCAAGTGGAACACCTCCATGAATTTTCTCATTTAATTAATTCCTTGCTCTATTATGCACACAGCTTCAATTTAAATAACATTTCTAAGATTTGATTTCCTTATCTTTAAAATGGAGATAAATACTTTTTTAAAGTTCCCTCAAGCATTTCTTGGGCTATATTTTATGCTCCACTAATATTAGTGTCTTGTCATGAGCATATAAAAATCCAGTCCCCAATGATAATACCAAAAAAAAAAAAAAAAAAAAAAAAAAAAAGGAAAAAGGGAGCAATATTATTTTTTCTATTAAAGAACAGAATCAGTTTATAGGGGAAAATGCCAGAAAGAGAAATGCTTGCTGCTAATGCACAAGCACAGTCGCTTACATTTTGGAGCTAGAACCTTGAGCCAGGCATACTGACTAAGATAGCCTTAATTTAGGCTGCCAGCCCAATGAAAGGGAAGGAGGCACACTGTGGAAAAGCTTTTCCATTTAACCTGCATCTATTTTGGTTGTGTTAGTTAAAACCGAAAGAAGTTAAGTATTTAAGCTGAGAGCCTATTGATTTAAACAGTACCATTCTCATATGTTCTTTTTCTTCCTACTGCTTTCTCATTATTCTTCCCTTTTTATTTGCTCTTCAGACCTCTGTTACTTAATGAGTTCACATATTCATCGAATTCTCCACCAGGATGCTTATTTCCTGATCCAGGAAGTTCATTAACATGTGCAAATAATAAAGACTTGGGGTAGAAATAACTAAAGCAATAGATTGGCCCCTCATCACAGTTTCTGTCTTTGTTGTTTCCTGACCTATGCATTATTTTTGGTTTTAGAGAAAGTTAAAAAAGTTGTTTGGAAAGAGGAAAGTAGGAAAACTTGAATATACTACAATTTTTTTTTTTTTTTTTAATAAGCATACTTCCCATACTTTGAGATTTCATGCATCAGAACAATTTGAGAAGGAATTTAGGGACTGGCAAATACTTATCAATCCTTTCCTTTCCCTGAATGACTATAAGAACTATGATGAGACTGCAGAATAAACCTGCATTATCTTAAAATAGAGTCATTTGGGGTTGACTAAAAGTAGAGAACCAGGCACAGTGGTGCACACCTGTAATTCCAACAGCTCCAGAGGCTGAGGAAGGAGGATCGTGAATTCAAAGCCAGCCTTAGCAATGATGAGGTGCTAAGCAACTCAGTGAGACCCTTTCTCTAAATACAATACAAAATAGGGCTGGGGATATGGGTCAGTGGTCACATGCCTCTGAGTTCAATCCCTGGTCCCCCACCTCCATCCGCCCCCCCCCCAAAAAAAAAGCAGAGAAAAGAGACTATGAGAGCATTACTTACCCTAACTGACCAAAAAGTGAGAAAGGATACAATTGCATCAACCAAAAAGGATAATTCTTTAAGTTGAATGAATTTATCTGTATGAAAAACTCCGCATGGGTCTTATTATCATTATTTGGTTAATTTTAGTCAGGGACTGTAAAATATCCCCATCACCTATGACCAGATTATAAACGAACATTATTGTTTGCCAGAGTACATCAGGCCTTTCCTTGAGAACTTCTGGTGCCTGCTCTTTTATTGAACTCTTCCACCTAGTGGCTCAGAATTGAGTAGAATTGTGCTTTTTTCCGAGGCCACATGCTTCTTGATCTTCAATTGTTGGCACATTCTGCTCTCTCACTTTCCAGGCTCCTTGCCTGTCCTTGGGATGTTAATAATGACATTGAACACCATCATGCTTCCATTCAAGTGATCCATCAGTTTAACCTTCCATCTCCTAGGAACCTTTCTTGAGATACAGCCCCTCTGAGTCAGGGTTTAAAGTCAGTTTTTACAAATCACTGTGATGGGTTACTTGCTAAGGTGGGGGAACCTTGACAGCTGTGACAGAATGCTTCTGTGGATAAAATGCAGTGGGGGAAGTGGCTGCAACCATTCTTTTAAATAGAATCAATGTTTGTCGGCTACCGCACCACCTTGTATCAACATTACTTTGGTGGCTAGAACTAAGTTAGCCTATGATAAATACCCCTCCTAGGACTTCTCCCCTTCCACAAGTATCTTGAAAGTAACATAAGAATGGTGATCCCAATGAACTATTTTAACCAACAGCAGACAGTTCCAGACTTGTTTTCTGTTTATGCTTAGGGATGACTTAGCTGAAATGTCTTGTTGGGGAGTTATAATAAACAAAATGTAGGAAAATAGCTTAAAATTCTGTTGCTCAACAAGATAAGATTACAAGCTTGTAGCTATCAAGTGAGTTCTATATTTACTTTATATTATGTCTTTTTTTTTTTTAAAACCACAAATGGCATTGCACCATATTTCCCCAGCTCCTTTTTTTGTCATTGTTGTTTTTTTGGTATCAGGGATTAAACCCAGGGCCATTTAACCAGTGAGCCACATCCCCAGCCCTTTTTTTGTATTTTATTTAGAGACAGGGTCTCACCAAGTTGCTTAGTGCCTTGCTATTGCTGAGGCTGGCTTTGAACTCCAGTTTCTCCTGCCTCAACCTCCCAAGCTGCTGGGATTACAGGTGTGGGCCACCACACCTGGCTATATTCCCTTTATATTCACTGTTCCTCTTGTGATATTAACCATGTGTAGTCTGTGAAGACAGAACATTGGGGGCTTGGCTAACTTCCATTACAACAATTCTGTTTCAGTCAGCTATTTTGCTGTTGTGACTACATGATCTGACCAGCACAATTATAGAGAAGGAAATGTTTATTTGAGGGCTCACTGTTTCAGAGGTTTTAATCCATAGAAGGCCAGCTCCATTCCTCCGGGCTCAAGATGTTGCAGAACATCACGGCAGTAGAGCATGGCAGAGGGAAGCATCTTGCAAAATCAGGAAGGAGGGAGAGAGGGGAGAGGGGAGAGAGGGAGAAAGTCTACTCTCCAGATACAAAATATATACCCCATAGCCACACCTCAATTCCCACCTCCACCAGCCACACCCTATCTGCCTCCAGTTACCATTCAGTTAATCCCATCAGGGATTAATTCACTGATTAGGTTAAGATTCTAAAAACCTAATAATTTCTCCTTTGAACTTTCTTACATCGTCTCACACATGATCTTTTGGAGGACACCTCACATTCCAAACCATAACAAGTTCTAATAATCAACACAGAAGATCATGGCAGAGAAACACAGCAAGACAAATCTCAGGATATGTTCAGAAACACTAGGGAAGAGTTTTATTGTCACACCTGGAAAAATCAGAGGAAAATTAATTCAGAAATTAGTTCTCCAAAAGGTTCCCTTAGAAAAGGTGGTAAAAATCATGACCTGGGAAATTTAAAAAAAATTTCCCTCATGTGCCCAACTTTCTCCAGCGCTTGCTTGCTGTCTCATACCTAATGGTATGAAAGTAATTAACAGTTCTGATTTCAAAGAAAGTTCTTCAGACATTGTTCATACCTAGGTATTGGCCTAAAAGATTAAAGAAATATTACTTAAGGAGGAGATAAAAGCCAAAAGCTTTTATATAAATTTAGTTAATAATTATGTATTGAGAGACACGTGTACTGGTTATTTTCATGACTCACGGAGAAACAAACATGCAGAAAACATGCTACCTCTCCTCTCAATGGAACATCAATTCTTTAGAGTTATAACATTTTGCTTTATCACTCAATTGACACAATTTATTACATAAAGTACCTATATTCTCCTAGAATTTATGTGAGTGACTTAGCTTGGGTTTCCTTGAAAGGAGAGCTTAGAACAGAAGATTTTTTTTCTGCAGGTATTCATTTGGAAAGCAATCGTAAAGAGCAAGAGTGCCTGGAATAGGGGACAAGGAGCAATACAGTCTACAGATGGCCACGGTTACAGTCCCCAAGCATGGGATCCAGTAGAAGGAGGGTAGAGGTAAGCAGTGCTGCATTTATAGCCTAATATTTAATAACCCAATTAACTGAAGGAAAAAGTCATTACTCTAAAGCTACAGTAAAGAATATTGACAATACATGGTAGAGGACAAAATTGATATAGACCAGGAGTTTTCAATCAGAGTGGATTTGCACACTCTGCAGGTGATGCCTCAAGACATCTGGAGACTTTTTTTTTTTTTTTTTTCTTTTTGTCACAGTGGCAGGAGTGGGTTGGGTGGGGAGATATGCTATGGCATACTGGCATCTGGTGGGTTGAGGCTAAGGATGCTGTGAACATCTTATAGTGCACACAACTGGCCCCAGGAGAATGACATATCTGACACAAGATGTCAACTATGCTGTAGTGCACAAACCTTTCACAAACTGGGAATATAGTTAAAATTCAGATTCTCATCAGTAGGGCTGGGGTAGAGCATGGCATTCTGCTTTTATTCTAACAAGTTCCTAGCTGATGCTGCTGCTGCTAAGTCCCTGTGCCACCCTTTGAGTAATGCTATAGTTTTATTCTTGAATGTTTCTCAAAGGTCCTTTTGTTGAAGGTTTGGTCCTAGATTGTGGTGCTATTGGGAGGTGGTAGAACCTTTAGGAGGTGAGGACTTCTGGAAGGAAGTTAGGCCATTGAAAGGGAGGAAATATTGGAACCCACACTGATCTTGCCTCTTTCTCTTTTGCTTTCTGGCCCCTGGGAAAAAGACATAATTGGGCAAAGAAACCATGAACTAAGACCTCCAAAACTGTGAGCCCAAACAAACCTATCCTCTTTTTAAATTTGATTATCTCAGGTATTTTGCTATAGTTACAGAAAGCTGACCATAAAAGAAACATTGCTATAGAGAGTAAATATTGTAAAAGATTGAAAAAGTGAGAGATTAATGACAAGGAGAGGAACTTTTCTTAAAGGAAAGTCCAAAAAAAAGGAAAAGTTCATGGTGACTGAGATTCATCAACGGGCAGGAAAGAGTGGCATGAGTGACAATTTGTCAGCCCAATACCAACCTTTAGGGAGAAGAAAAGGGTATGTGGTGTAAAACTTGGATTGCAATCCTTAACATGGCTCTGTGCCTCAGTTATAAAAAGAATACCTCAGAGCAAGATGATAAGGAGGTTAAAGTGAAATGAAATCATGTGTATAAATTATATCCTTTTGTGATGGTTTAGATGTGAGGTGTCCCCCAAAAGCTCATGTGTGAGACAATGCAGGAAGGTTTAGAGGAGAAATGATTAGGTCATATCCTTAGCCTAATCAGTGCTTTAATCCCCTGATAGGGATTAACTGAGTGGTAACTGAAGTGGTAGGCTGTGATTAGGGAGGTGTGACTTTGGGGTATATATTTTGTATCTGGAAAGTGCAGACTCTCTTTCTACTTCCTGATCACCATGTGAGTTGCTTCCCTCTGCCACACTCTTCCGCCATGATGGCTAACCTCACCTCAAGCCCTGAGGAATGAAGCCAGCCTTCTATGGACCAAGACCTCTGAAACCATGAGCCCTCAAATAAACCTTTGCTTATTTACAATTGTGCTGGGCAGGTCCTTTAGTCACAGTAGCAAAAAAGCTGACTAAAACACCTTTCATGTGTAATTTATAGCCAGACTAGCCCAGGTTTGAACCTCAGTAGTGCTTCTTGCTGTGTGATGTAAATCAGTGCTTTACTAGTTTTTTTTTTTTTCTTTTTAAATCAGTGAGGAATTTAGTAAATATTGTTTCCCATATGGAACATGGGATGGTGTTTTACAAAACTGCAGCTTATAGTATTTATTTATTTATTACTACTTGTCACTGTTTAAATGCTTTTCGTGTTTTCTGGCCATTTTGAATTTTCCCCAAACTACTAGACTTAGGTCATTTTTGACCCCTCCTGTCCTTTACAGATGAATTATCGAGGTTAAATAACTTGCCCTAGGTCATGCATTACTTAATGGCACAGCTGAGGTTCAAATGCAGGCTCTGGCCACAGAGCCTCTGCATTTAGCAACGATACTGCTAGTTTTTATTTTATTATTATTTTTATCTCTCCTTATTTCTGGCTTTTGCAAGACACTGCAAGACTTTTGCTGTGTCACCTGGTTTGCTCAAGAAACTTTGGGGTTTTCATACTTTTGGGTTACCATATAGTACTCAGAAAAGGAGCTTTATAACTGGTTTGGCATTTTTAGTTTCTCTATGTGTGGGTAAAGGGCATCTCTCTGGACTCATCTAGATCAATTGCTTTTTACTTTTTCAGGATCCCCTCTTAGGAACATTTTTGATTCATTGGAGAAAACCACCTAAGATGAAAACCTCTTTTACCTTAGACCATTTCAAACTGCATATGCCTCTAACCTCTACTTCCCTCAAAAGGGGAGCCCATGGGCCAATTATGCATGGGCAGAATGTGACATTGCTGATTCCCCATTTTTAATATTCTCTTAGGAGGATGTGGGTAGGACAATAACATGCCAGCAATTAAAAAAAAAAAAAAAAAACTGTCATGAAATCTGTTGTGACATATTTTATTCAATCCCTGTAACTGGGTAAAATGAAATGACAACACGGGACAGAAACACATCAGCCCACGAGTTGCTTTATTTCTGTTGCTTTGTCTCTCACGCTGAGTTGAATGCTCCTCCCATGGAGCCTGTGATGTCTGCCTGGTGGAAGATCTCTGGCACTCCAAAGCAAATACTCTCCACCAGCCTCCCATTCCTAAATAAGAGGAAAATTACAGCCCTCCTTTCCTGGGAGGTGTCAGTCACAGAGGCAAAGGAACCTTTGGAAATGGGTTGGAGTATGTCAGTCAGTCAGAGTCAACTCTGGCATTGAACAAACGGTGCATTCCTGCACGCAGTGCCAGCAGGCAGCTTCTGGCTACAAACTCTTTTGCAGGGATAAAAGCCTTCCTAGTGGAGTTCTAGCAATTCTAAATATTTCATGCTTGCACGCGAACAGAAAGTTGCCACGGGAAGGCTGACTTAAAGATGTATTATCAGCTTGGTAGTTTACAAGTTAAAGTTTCTCATTACCTCGTCTTTCTGTACTCCATTCCCTCCTAAGTCAGAAACTCCACTTTACAAGCATTTTGTAGAAATTATTTTTTCCATCTTAGGTATCATTCCTCTTGAAATTTGTCAGCTTTGCCTTGTGAGTTCTGCTGAAGAAGTCTCACCCTTTAACAGGGAAGCAGCAGAAGTGCTTTATCTTATGATGTGGTTATAGGTATTTTGTAGAAATCAAGTTATGTTACAGGGATGTTTTTATGCAGTTATCCCAAAACTAAATAACTTAAAAAATAATTAGTATTTATTATCTCTCTGTGGATAGGAATTTGGGCAGAGTACAATAGGGATATCTCTGTTCAATGGCATCTGGCCTCAGATGGAATATTTGAAGACTGGGGGTTGGAGTCATCTGAAGACTTATTTCCTCACATGTCTAGCAGTCGAGGCTGACTTTTGGCTGGGAGCCCAGCTGGGCTGAACATGTGGCTCTGGCTTCCTCGTAACAGGATGGCTAGAATCCAAAGGCAAGTATACTGAGAGAGAGATTGATTTTTATAAACTGTGAAAGTCATACAAGATCACTTCTGCACATTCTTTTGACTAATGCAATTATAAAGTTCTGCTCAAGTTCAAGGGGACCTCTCTATAAAGCCATGTCAACAATACATTTTAGGAAGAACATGTTGGGGTGGGACATATGTTGGTATGGTCATCTTTGAAGAATACAACTGGTTTCTCAAATGCAGTTGAAAAAAAGCTTAGAATAGTGGGTACATTGGGAGTGATGTCTGTGCTTTGTTGTTGTAACAAATGAAATGGTAGAAACTCCTCAGTCGTTACAGCCTGTCATATCTATGTAGTACTTTGAAATATCTCAGTTGCTTTTATATTTAATATCAGTATCATTTGAGGTCGTATTAAGTCAGGAATTCTCCCCACACCTCTTCATCTTTGAACAAAGATGCTGATGGCTCAGAGATATATAGCTATCTTAAATCATCTGGGTATTTAATGGCAGATTTTAATTATTGGATGAAGGATTCTTTTTATGTCAATTGGATTGGTTCTTTAATTATGCTTTAAGAATATTTTACATCTTATTTTTTGTCTACTTAGAATATTGAGAGGTATATTAACTCTTTATATAACTTTTGATTTGTCAATTTTAATTATAATTTGGACATTTATCTCTATCTATCTATCTATCTATCTATCTATCTATCTATCTATCTATCTATCTATCTATCTGTCTATCTATCTATCTATCTGTTTTAGTCAGCTATTTTGCTGCAGTGACTAAAAGGATTTGACCAGCACAATTGTAGAGGAGAAAAGTTTTATTTGGGGGCTCACAGTTTCAGAGGTCTTAGTCTTAGTCCATAGAAGACTGTCTCCATTCCTCGGATTCAAAGGTGAGGCTAAATAAACATCATGGGAGAAGAGTGTGGCAGAAAGAAGCAGCTTACATCACTGTGATGAGGAAGCAGAGAGAGACTCCACTCTCCAGATACAAAATACCTACCCCAAAGCCATGCCAAATTCCCACCTCTTCCAGCCACAACCTACCCCTTCAATTAATCCCATCAGGGATTAATTCACTGATTGGGTTAAGACTCTTACAACCCAATCATTTCTCCTCTGAACCTTCTTGCATTGTCTCACATGTGAGCTCTTGGGGGATACCTCACATCCAAACCATAACTTTATCTATCTATCATCTATCTATCTATCTATCTATCTATCTATCTATCTATCTATCTATCTATCATCTATCATTTATATTGTTAGGTGTGTACAGATTTAAAATGTTGTATCAATTTGATGAACTTTTTCTTATTTTTAACTTGCTGTTCCACATCTCATGCGATAGTGACTTCGTAGGTCTAGAGGTTCAGAGTAAATTGCTAGAGACACACTCCCTATAGCCAGTTCTTTACCATTTCCTAGAGGCTCTGTTTTGTTGTGCATCTGACCACTCAACACAACATTCCCTGTTAGCATTCCCATTCCCATTACCTCTCTGACTCATAGGTGATTTTTATAGACTGCAAACTCCCTGCTTCCACCTTTGTCCACTTAAGACCATCAGCCAGATGTGCCAGCCCTGTCTCAGGTTGTGATGTTCCCCAGGGTCAGGCAAGGCCTTTCCTCTGGGCTTACACTTTGGCTTTGTGTCTTCTTGAATGTTGTTTCACCAGACATCCACATGACTCACTCCCTTCCTTCCTTCCTTCAAATGGCATCTTTTCATGATGTCTTTCTTACTTCTGTATTTATAACGAAAACTCCTAATCTGACTCTCCCTGTCTTCTCTGCCTGCTTTAGCATTCTCCAAATTAGTTATCACCATTGCCTAATGCCTTTATAGTTCATTACTTTGGCTATTGTCTTTTTCTCCTCAGTGGAATATAATCACAAAGGCCAAGTTTGCTGTATCTAGTTCTTATGTTATTAGAACATTGCCTGGTATGTAGTAATTGTATGTATACTCATTGTTCGAGGAAATGAAATAATAATTTTCTAATTATCAAAACTACTTTTTGCCATTAGAGACTGATGACTTTGCAATATTGTATTGTCCTGCAGTAGTTGTTCTATCCACTTATTTTCCAGCTTCTGTGCTGATGTGCTTTAGGGATAATCCTTTTAAAGCCTACTGCTGGCATTGTATTCTTATATAATCTGAAAGTTTCTGCCTTTTTATCAGTGAGATTAATTTACTTTTACTATAGTTATTGACATTTGCATTTTTTAATACATTCTATCAATCTTTTATGTTGTTTCTTTACTTTCCCCATTCTTGCTTATTGTAAAAACATGTTATTTTGATTTTTTCTTTTTGCTTTGCATTTTTAGACATTGTATTTATTTCTATAGTGAAGCCTTATTTGTCTGTTACATTTTAATAGTCATACTCGTATAACATATTAAATGTTGTTTCTTAGTCTTTGGTTTGTCTTTTCATTTTCTTAACACTGTTACTTGAAATGCAGTTTATAATTTTTTAATTTTAATATTAGTATTTTGTGTTCTAGTTAAAAGAATTTTACTATTCATTGATTTGTTTGCCCATTCTCTCTTCATTTTCATAGCTTCTCATTAAGTCTTAAAAATAGGTGCTGGGGAGATAGCTCAGTTGGTAAAGTGTTTGCCTTACAAGCATAGGGCCCTGGGTTTGATCCCCAGCACTGCAAAAAAAAAAAAAAAAAAAAAAAAAAAAAAAAAGTCTTAAAAATAGGCAGTGTATTTATTCTTATTTTTCAAGATTACCTTACTTAAACCTAGGTCCTTAGCATTTCCAAATAAATGCTGGGATTTTCTTGCAAAGTTCTACAAAAATGTATGCTGTGATTCTGAAGTGAAATGAAGTTGAGTATATAGATCAATTTGGGATAATTGGTAAAATGTCTGGATATTGCTGTGAAGTTGTATGTTATATGACATTAACAATTTAATCAGTACACTTTGAATGAAGGATGTTACCCTCTATCATGTGGGTGGGGCTCATCAAATCAGGCCTTAAGGAAAAGACTGACCTTCCCTGAAGAAAAGAATGTTCTGCCAGCACACAGTCTTTTAACTCTGACTGCAACATCAACTCTGCCCTGGGTTTCCAGCCTGCTAGCCTATTCTACAGGTTTTAGAATGTTTAGTTTCCACAACCACATGAACCAATTCCTTAAAATCAATCAATCAATCAGTTTTCTGTCAACCTCTGTCTGGAGAGCCTTGACTAAATATACTTGGTGATAATATCATTAATATAACTTTTCTCAACTGCCTTTGAGAAAACAGATCATATTCTCCAAAGAATATCACACCAACATATGTCCATCCTACATGGTATTTTTCTATAATCCTGGATCCAATTTATTAATATTTTGGTGACGATTTCTATATTTGTATTCATGAGGTTATTGTTTTGTAATTTTCTGTTCTTCTAATATTTTGTTAGGTTTTAATATCAGAGTTAGGCCGGCTTCATAAAGTGAGTTGGAGAGTGCTTTTCCCTATTGTATTACCTGAAAGGGTTTGTGTATATTAGTAGTTCTTAATGTATTTGGTAGTACTCACTAGGAAAGTCATCTTGGCATGGAAGTTCTTTGTGGAAATATTTAAATTCTTTTTATTAAAAGAATTAGGTATAATGACTCTTCAGATTGTTTATTTGTTCCTATGTCAATTTTGGTACGTTGAATTTTACAAAGAAATGTTTTCATTTTATCTAAGTTCTCACATGTACGGACATAAAATTGCTCATATTCCCCTATTTTCATTTTAATGACTATGGGATCTATGTTTTTAATCTTTAATCATTCCTTATATTGATAATTTGTGTTTTCTTCTTTTTTCCCCGTTGGTTTTTTTGGGGATGTCAACTATCAGTCTTTTTTGTTTTCCCCAGAGAATCAATGTGTGTGATTCTGCTAATATCTAATATCTTTATTATTTCTTTTATTCCACATTTTTTTTGTGTCAAAAGTTGTTCTTTTTTAATCTTTGCTTCTAGAGAGTATACATTTAGATAATTGATTTTATTTTTTTCTTTTTAAATTATTTATTTTGATTCATTCTAAACAAATGGGGTACAACTTGTTTCTCTGGTTGTACATGAAGTAGAGTCATACCATTTGTGTAATCATACATGTACATAGGGTGATGATGTTTGTTTCATTCTATTATTTTACTAATGAGCATTTAAAGGCATAAATTTTCCTCAGGTGAACATATTTTCTGATTTGCTTGGTAATTTCTTTCTTCACCTATTATATTTAGAAGGGTACTGCTTAATTTCTAAATATTTGGGAATTTTCTAGATATTTGTTTTTGGTTTATAATTTAACTCATGGTTATAAAAATATTCTGGGTGATTTTAATTCTTCGAAAAATTTCTGAGACTTGCTTTAGGGTTCATCTATGCTTTGGGTGAACATTTGTTGTTGTCTTGAATAGGTTATGTATTTTCTACTTTTTTGGGTAAAACGTTTTATAAATCTAATTTAGGTCTGGTTGATCAAGAGTGTTTAGATATTTTACATTCTTCTGATTTCCATTTTTTTCAGTCACTAAAAGAGGAGCCTGTTAAATCTGTAACTGTGATTATGAGTCACTCTGTTCCTCCCTTTAGTTCTGTCAATTTTCCTAGCGTGGTTTCCCTGTTGGTGTTTTACCCTTGTAAAATATGGTTTGCTGTTTTTTTTTTTTTTTTTTTTTTTTGCCTCCTTAGTGAATTTCAAACCTATCAACAACCCATTGTTAATTGTTGCCACATAATATAAGTTTGTTATGAAATTATTCCATAGTAAGTTTCCAAATTTTCTATTAACTCAAGGAATTAAATTCTTTAACAGTACAAAAATTAAGTGACTAGAGGTATATTTCATGCTCATGTCATGATCCAACATATGTTGCCAATAAAAGGACTCACACCCACACAATCTTTCAGGACATCACCTTCTTTGCAAAAGTTGCTATTACATGCCATTCTCTTCTGGGGTGGATCCTGTAAAGCATGTCTCTGCCTTTTGCCTCAATTTAATTGATTTTTAACTCAGTTACCCAGCCATTCCCAATTGAAAGAGAAAACTGGGAAATGTAGACTTGCTGTGTTACTGGAAGAAGAAGGAAATGCATTTTACAAAAATAAAATTTAGCTCAGTGGTTGCATAATGTATTGAATTTCTGCTCACATAAAATACCATATCTTCTATTACCTTGGAAGAAATTAATTATTCTTGCCTTTTTCTTATTATGACTCTAGCTTTGAGTCTTAGTTAAAATATTCATCACAGTTCTTCTTACATTAGAGAAAAGTAGGGATTCATTTCTCTTTCTCTCTAGATGAGGAGTCTCTTGAGGTAAGGGAATTATGTGTTATTGATCCTTGTATCCCTACAGGTGCCCAGCACAGGATTTCACATGTGGTTCATAGGTAATCAGTACACATTTGTTGACCAAAGTGAGTGAGGACTATAATTCAGAGTTGTTGAGAAATTTTGAGACTTTCCATTTTAATCATTCAATCTCTCCATTTTATTGTTCTGGAAACCAAGGATCAGAGAAATTACATGCCATATTCTTGCATAGATATCTAGTTAAATGTTTGAACTGGAGTTAGAACCCAGGTGTTATGACTGAGAGTTGGAGTTGTTTTTTGGTAACTTTTTCCATCATGATTATTGTTTTCCAATAGAGTTAAAACATATAAAATGACACTTTCAAAAACATTAAAAATTTTGTTGATGACACCTCTGTCAGCAGCTACTGCAGCATTTTTAGGTTAATGTTCATTAACATCAATTGTGTCTCCAAAGTATGTTTCACTGTAGCTTTTCCGAAGATCATTTTCATTTTGGTACACTGGCAAATGAGAAAGATAAATGCCAATAAGTGTCAGAATGTTGTCATCCTGGAAGCAAATGAGCATAAATTGTGCGTATCAGATATAACCAATTCTTATATCTACACTGGAGAAAAACGTATTATTACAAATTATTACAATTATTTCTTTATCTGGTTATTGAAGTTAGAGCTGGGTCTGACATTCTTTTCAAGGCAATGCTTAGTGGAGGAAAATTCCTGAAACAATTTAGCCACTTCACATTTCCTTATTCACTTAATGATTAACTTTGCCAGCCAGTCTGTACCACAGGATGTCCAGGTATTTGGTCAAAGATCATTCAGGATATGTCTAGGAGGGTGTCTCTGGATAAGATTACTATTTGAATGGCACATGGAGTAAAGCAGATTCTGCTCCCTGAGAAGGTGGGCTCCATCCAATCAGTTGAAGATCTAAATAGATTAAAAATTTTGACCCTCTCAGAAGTAATAGGGAACTCCTCCTGCCTAACTGCCTGGAGCTCAGATACTGTTTTTCCCCTGCCTTTGGACTCAAACTACAAAGTTTTCTTAAGTCTTTGGACTTGGGAAACAACTAGATTGTTGGCTCCTATGGATATATCACTTGCCAATTGAGAACTGGGACTTGTCAATATCCATAATCAAATGATATATAATTCCTTATAATATACAAAATGTTTCAAAATAGTTTTGGAACATTAAAGATTTTGTTGAAGACAATGTAATCGGAGCAACTATGGCTGTTTTTAGGTTAATATTCATTAATGCTATTTGTGTCTCTGAAGTATATTTATATCTCTCTCTCACACACACACACACACACACACACACACACACACACAATTGGTTTTGCTTCTCTGGGCAATGCTTACTAACATTCTACCCATCAAACAATGTCATAAGAGGGGGAGCAGATACAGGTTTGCCTGGATAATGTAGAGTTAACCTCTCTAGATAAATACGTGAAGAGAAATTATGATTGGTGTGTTTCCAAAATTAGAAACGCACACTTAGCAATTATATTTTTATTTATAATTTTTAAGTAACTCCTCTGATTAACCACTGCTGTTCTCAAGATGAGCTAGGATTCTGCAATAACATTAGAAGAATGACACTTGGTCAAAAGTTCAAGTGACACGCCACAAGTATAAGCCACACAATCCGGATCTCTTCAATTAAGTATGTTAAACATCAGGTGGGAGGCTATTTCTTTTCACAGAAATACAAGAAAGCTCTTCGGATGATAAAATTATTTGCTAAACAGTCTATCAAAAATATAAAATTTACCCATAAGGCCCTAATAGCTCATGTTTTATTCTTCCCTGTGTCATATTCAGGGAGTGGTTGATAAATATCTCCTCTACAGTAAGATTACTGGACTGTTCTCATGTATGAGGCCCTGGAGCTCTACTGTCACTCAGGGAGAGCAAATCCCCCCCATCACTGAGAAGAAGTGAGCCTGTTCAGGCTGCCTCTGTGTTTGTTTTTTCTGCCTCTAGATGATTGTGACTTGGATTAACACTGACATTATTTTCTTAGCATAGGTAGATCTTGCCTTAATGAAAATCTATTGATTAGTACCCTGAAGATGTGGCTGGAATTTTCTTCAAAGGCTTGTTCAGCCCCAGGCTTATTATGTTACAGAAAGTGGAGAACTTAGGGGGCTGTTTTGAAGGTCAAGGCTCATTTGATTTCGGTACATTTCTATCTTTGACAGAAAACGGAATCTTAATAAAAGAAAACTCCCTCCCACCAACCATTACTTAGGAAGCTGTCCCTTAGGAAATTTCCTGCTATAAAATACATGCTTCTCAAGTTACTTGCTACTTTCTGAGATGGACATTCTTGTCTACCTTCTTGAACTTTCCTGAGACTCAGACACAGTAACATTTCTTTTGTCAGTCTTCTTGGAAATCTCATTTGCATCAAACAAAACATATAATTATTGGTAAATGGCTTATTTCACACTTAAACATATAATTATAATCCTGAATGTCAAAATGAAATATTCAATCCAACCCAAACTTATTGTTCAGATAATGTATGTGTACATAGAGGCAAATATCTTTGCCTTGGGAATATCAAGTTGAATAAGACTAATTTCTTATCTCAAAAAGTTGTTTAAAAAGTAGTTTAACAGTTGGATATTAGTAATGTATTTAAGTATCAGTGGAATAGTTGGATTAGAATACCCTCTGCAAGATAAGAATTGTAAAATATGGAAACAATGTATTTATGTATGTGTGTGGGCGTGTGCATATCTATAGTATCCATACTCATCAAACCATTTGAAGGCAGGAGATAATGATCAAAAGCTGGCAAAAAAGCAGATGATGCTACTCTGAAAGATGAAGAGCAACAGGTAAGATCTGCTATTTTGAAATTCTTTGCTTGAGATCATGCCCAAACTTACCTGAGGGCCTGAAGACAGAAAGCCATTGTCTTTCTGGCTTGGGATATAAGAAAACAATTTTGGGATGGAAAAATAGCCATAAAGTTAGGGGAAAGTTATGGAAGGAAGATGCTCAGAGTAGCTGACTCTAAATCTGTGTATAAAATCCACTAAAATCCTTAGTGACATGCTATCGAACAGGCTCATTTGTGCTATTAAACAGGCTAACATGCTTGGTGGAAATTCTGTGGGGTACAGCAAAAACCAAAGCAAATGAACAAACAAAAAAATATGGAAGTTAAAGGATTCATTCAGAAATGTCAAATGATGGCCTTTGCAAGGAAATAGAGTTTGGAGTTTGAATTCACCCAAATTCTCTGATTCAGGGAAAAAAATCACTCAGCATGGTACCATTGCATTATTTAGTTTGTACAACTTATTACTTATAATATTCAATATATAAAAATTAATTTGAAGAAACAAATACTGTGACCTGTATCCAACCAAAATAAAAAGCAGTTGGTAGAGAACTTTAAAGCACCAATTACCAATGTTTTAGGACATTAGGGAAGATACAGGTAGAATGAATAAAATGAAGAATAATTTTAGCAGAAAAATCTATACTAAATAAAAAGGAAAGTGTAGCAGCTAAATATACAATAATTCAAATAAAAACTCACTGTCATATTGAAGTTGGCAGAAAAAGAGTAAGTATTCTTACAGATAGATTAATAAAAATTATCAATAAAGAACAAGGATAAAAGGACTGAAGAAAACGTACAGTGCTTTAGAGACCATGTGAGCAGTATTAAGTAGTTTAACATACATGTAATTGAAGTCCCAGATGGAGAGAAGAAGGAATGGGGTAGAATAAAATGAAGTCTAAGTTTCAGGGCAGAGGTGCTGAGTCTGTCTTATTCACAATTGTACCCTCACTTGGGATAGTGGAAACATTGTGCAAGTATGCATTTGCAGATTATTAACATTTTGATAAATACATAAATGTGTATATAGTCTTAGGATCGGAGCAAATACATTGTATAACTATTAAATTCATGAAATTATGGTGAATAAATAGCAGTGTATGCAGAGATGCTGGCAAATTGAGGTGGTGAGTGAAGTCTAGTAATGTCTGACTCTTTAGAGCATAAAAGGAAAATACTGGGTGTTATGGAGAGTCCTTTTAGTTATTTTCATGCTTTCAAATAATTGAATCCTCTACTTTTCTCTGGGTTTTCCAGTGACTAGTTTTATTTTTCCTTTTATATTCTATTTCTAAACCCTGAGCTGGGTGCCAAAATAGAAGTGTACCATTAATTATTGAGTAGCATTAGCTATCTGGCCAATAGATTGACGTTCAAATTGCCTTGTCTTGACATACTTGGGTCAAGGACTTATACAACAAAATGAGTTAAATATAGATAGGGACATCACTTGAGGACAGAGACTAATAGGAAAAGGGAACAAATTTAATGTTTCACTGTGCCCATCACAAAGTTTTGGGATCATTATAGTAATTCCTCAGATTGGTTCCAGTCCTCTATATATGCCCAAATCTGCAGATGTTCCACTCTTGTGCATAATATTGTGTAATATATGCAATTCTTCCATTTTTCTTTAAATCATGTCTAGATTATAAAACCTGATATGATGTAAATGCTATGTAGAGAGTTGTTATACTGTATTATTTAGGGAATAATGAAAAGAAAAAAAAAGGAATCTGTACCTGGTCAGCACACTCCCAATATTTTTCTCCAATAGTTTTGTTGAACATATGGTTGAATCTGCAGATGTGGAATTCACAGATATGGAGGGCTGATTGTCCTTCGGTTGACTTAAAGAGTTATTGTTTTAAGCTCTGGACATTTCAAAGAACTTGTGTCTAAGCACTGGAAAGGTATAATTCAGAGCGTTTTGGTGCTTCCAGCTCTTAGTGAAATCAAAGCTGGAAAGTAATTACATCTCATTAGGAATACCTGTCTTTTTAATGGTGTTTAGATGAAGATAGGTAAGCCAGGAGTTCTCAAGGGAGGACACATATTTGCAAGAAAGAACTAACAATAAAAATTTGTAAAGGGAAGAGATTTTTCTTTCTTCTTTTTTTTGGGGTAAAATTATATCTGTACTATAGTCCTTTTCAGGATTTCAAAGACTCACTGTAATAAAAGTTAAAACAAGCTCAAACATTTTTGGTGCTTTTGGAGTACAGGAAAAGAAATGGGGGAGAAAAAAATTTCACCTATGGTAGAGTGAAAATAATTCTTGACTTATTATAGCCAAGTGACCCCAGGACACATACCTAGTTTTCTCTAATCAGTTGTATGATGTTGGGTAATCATATCCACTAACCTGAACTTAAGTTCTTCATGGATAACATAGACTTTCTTTAGGTTCCTTCCAGTTTATGAAAGAAACAAAAATAAAAGTTAATTATTCTCAGTTATTCTCCAAACAGAATCATATAATATTCTTATATGATCATATAATTATATAATTACTCTAAGGACTGCTTCTACTATTATGTGCCCATTAATACCACTATTATTATGTTTAAGCAAAAGCATCCATGACCAAAGTTTAAGCTTTTTACTTAATTTTGTGATTATCAGCAAATCGAATATTTGAGGGAAAAAGTACAAGCAAGTCTAGTAGAGAAAGCCTAAGGACTTTGAGGAGATAACAGAGAACCTCCTTTCCCACCAATTCTACTGCTATGGTGTTTCTGTGAAGATATGACTGTTTATTTATTCATTCAATGAACATTCATTGAGCACCAACTACGTACTAGGCATTGTTTTAGGTGCTGGAAATACAGCAGAAATTCGTGCCATAATGATGATTACTTGACATATATTCCCTTTTGTTTAATATTATTATTTGATATGCACTCTTTATGAAGAGAGATAAATTCCAATGTTAACACTGACTGGGAAAAAATATTCTCTACTGTGTTAAAAAATATTCTGCTTGGGAAATAAAATGGCAGCAGGCAGATCTGCCTATGAGGAACCTGAGAGGATAGACTTGTACAAGCACTGAATCTCATTTTGTGCCTTTAGGTAAAAAAGCCAACACATTCAAAGCCAAATCCATCCAAAGTCACCCATTTTTATATGAAGCCATCGAGCACAGACACACTGTCATATGTTACAATGTTCCCTGCCAAAAAATTAATTGGCTCAGGCTGACTTTGAATCCATCCCACAGTTTCACAGTACTTGCTGAAAGGTTTGTCTACCTCAAGAAAACTTTTATGAATCCAGTTCCAAGTTTCAAATTTTTACAAAAACCTGAAACCAAGCAAGATTTTCTTAGCTTCCTGTTTGGTGCGGAGGCACTGCAAGCTCTAATTATGAGGCCTCAAGGGAACACAGGGGAGACAGAAACAGAAAGAAAAATCTCTGAAACAGGTAATTAAGGAGGAAAACCACATCAGGAAAACAAATGGGAATCAAAGCTTAATTTGAAACTGTGAAATTATTAATAATATATCGGCACCAAAAATGTTTATGTGGGATATAGCATTTACCAGAAATGAATAACCCAGGTACTATTTTACAGATACTATTTATTTATTTACAGGTTCTCTTTTACTGTCCAAAGTAATTTTCAGAATGAATACCAAACCCACACAGAGGGTGATCCATAAATAGAAAACACAAATCTCTACTACTCGCAACCCTGTAAACTTTTACATCTTTTTCCTTTTATTTACTGACATTCAAAGATGAGTTAGCAAAAGAAAAAAAGAAAAGTCAATTGGAAGTGGCATTTGAGTCATATATAGGGCATACCATAAAGTTGTGATTTAAATGATCAAATTAATTTGCCTTTGGGTGACTTAATCAACAAAATCAGTCCCAATATTTGGTTTCAGTCTTTTTGTTCAAAGTAGTGCCAGATAATCAAATTACGTGGTTATATTATATTTTCCTCACTTACCTTTAGTTTTAGGTCAACATCTACCAAGTGAGTCAACATGGATTGCTTTTGTACTTGTCTCTGATTTTGTAAGGTTTTTAAATTTGAAGACAAATGGTTTTGAGGAAAAACTTATTTAAGAGGAACTCATTTCCTAAAGGTGTTTTTTTAGAAACCAAAGTTCCTTTGAGTTTATCATTGAAGTAGAAACATCTGTGAATATGCTGTTGTTTCAGTAATGAAGTAGGTTTTAAGCACCTACTATGTGTCCATGTTAGGGGGTATATAAACTTAAGGATTTTCTCAACGCCACGTGGAAACAATGCTGGATGCCAAATTACGTTGAGCATTCATGTGGTTTAAGCAAAAGTCAGGGAAAGAAGGGGCAGTATAATAGGATGGGAGCAATTCATCTGCATTATCAAGGATACTTAGGGTTTCAGAAGTGATTAAAATGCAAGCAAACAAGCAAACAAGCATGACTGAAGGGAGGAATTGAGGAGGACATTATCATTGGTAAGAACATATTTACTGAAGTTCTTTTTGTCTGCTTAAGAAATGTCTGTGTTGCTCAGCAGAGTACACTGTTGTATTTGGTGAAATAGGAGGAGCCATTGAAGGTTTGATTGCAAAGCAAAAAAAAAAAAAAATATATATATATATATATATATATTTGGTTTGTCTTTGTTGAGTTCATCTTTTAATAATCATTTCTGATTTTTGATGACCTAGGCCAATGCATGACAGTCAGAAGGATAAAGAATTTCATGAAAGAGAAATGGAATAGGCAGTAGAGAACCCTATCAAGTCTCAATGCCTTAAGCTGCTTCTAGCAGTTAGTAGCTGTGTGGCCTTAGCTTTGCTTTACTGCTTATATGAAAAAATTGACATAATGGGTAAACCTCACAGTGTTTTCAAATGAGGAAATTATTAATTAATAATTGATCATGCATGTAGAGCCTGATATGTTGTTTGTAGAATATGATCCTATCTTAGCTGTTGTATTATGATAATTATCTCATCATCTTGAATCAAATAACTGGCTTTCAGCTATTATAGCTACCTGACCTTGAGCAAGTCATTTAACCTCTGAAACTTACCTATCTCATAAGTAAAATAGGGATGAATGGTAGGAATAGTACCTACCTCAAGGTAGAGTCAAAGAATTAGTGTATGTGACAGCACATTGTAAATGATAAATCACTATGCCAATATATATTTTTCACTGCTATTGACTTATTGACCTTGGCATCTGCAGCCCTCTCTAAATGGATTAAATTATTAAGGATAAATGCAACAAGAATAAGTCTGGAAGTATACCAAAGTTTAATAGAGTTGGAATAAAATTGCAATGTTAATGATACAAAAATGATAAGTCTATACTAGTATTACAGATATTATCTAGTTACAAATGTTTGCCTCCCATTCAATCATGAAATTCTTGAGGACAAACACCATTCTTCAATTTTGTTTTCTAAAGACCAGTCTAAGACTTTGCATATAATAGATGCTTTATTGTCATTAATTAGATGAAATGGAAAGAGTAAAAATAATTCATATTTGTGGTACACATTAATAGATATTTTGTTAGTATGCTCTTGTCCTTGGTATCACAATAAATGAGTTTAGATATATGTAAGGAATCTTTCACTAGCTACTGGAGGCTCTTAGAAGATGGTACTCATTAAACAAGTTGGCCCATATTATTTGTTTTTATCCATTGTAGATAACCTCATTGCAGGTGATAGATTCACATGAAAAGGTGGGTCCCAGTTAAAAATTTTGTCAGAATATTAATATTATGTGGTTATGATTATATATATTGCAGTTAAACATAATAATTTTCATAATTTTGAAGTTAATTATTTTTTCCTACAGAAAATCTGGAGACCCATGTATAATCAAAAGAAGTCAGCAGTGTTATTTTTAGTAATTCTAGACACTTTCTTCCTACTTTAAAAAAATATGTCATTTTTACCACTTCAAGGACATTAATATTTTAACAGAAGCAAAAGTCTTCATTCAAAGGGATAAATATGAACTTCTTCTCCTTATTAGATTTTTTTTTTGCTTGTAAATAATTCTATTCTGAATAATGTAGTTACTTGAAAACACTTAAATCTCATCTTGAAAATGAGGCTTATTGTTTACTCACATCAATGCTGGAAATAAGTGCTGCTAGATTTGTTACTATTATATTACTTGGTTTTTATTTTCCATGTATAATAATAAAAGTAATAATAATGTAAATGTTCACGTAGTACTTACTATGTGTGTGCCTTTCTCCACAATCACTTACACATTTATGCTTCATGCAAACCTATCACACAGATACTTTTCACATCCCATTTTTTAGCAGAGGGAACGAGGCTCAGGACGGACAACAGCTTGACCAGCTTGACTGAGATTATACAAGATGTAATGAGCTGGGATGAGAACCTAGATGGTGCTGCTCTGGAATCTACTCTTCCTCCTTATGGGAATAGGACGTTTCAGAATCCCAAATCAAGACTTATGAATTGGCATGTGTTAATTTTTAGGTGAAAAAGGGAAACGTATTTGCAATTAGGACTATGTCCTCAAATTTACTAAGCAGAGATAAGCAATACTTCCTCATTTTTTAAAGATTTTTTTGGGGTTAAAATTTCAACTGCAGGCTGGTGTGTAGCTCAGTGGAACAGTGCTTGCCTAGCATGTACCAGGACCTGGCTCTTTCCCCACCATTGAAAAAAAATTTTTTTTCAGTTAAAATTGAGTTACTAAATTTGGTTCATCCGAGATGACACACCTTAAGGTCAGGTTTTCATTATTGTTAAACTATCTGCAGGAAAACCTTAGGGGCTTGAAACGAATATCTAATATTTATATTTTCTAGTATCCAGTATGGTATTTTTTTCTTTTGCCTGAAAATAACTTTCTGTCCTCAATATAAAATGAAAAATGTTGAATGATAATCTGTAGCTTCTAATAAGAGTATGAATTGACAGTATGAGCATTTGAGACAGTTAACGCAGAAAATGGAGTAGGCTCCATTTACATTGAATATAAATGGACAACTAATGCTCAGTGGAAGTACAACTTGTTCTTCAAACAAAATTAACCTTCTAAGGGGCAGTGTTTGGTTCTCTCCCTTCAAGCATGCAGAAGCTGGGCTTGATGGGAGGGAAAATGTGCAACATTTCTGAGTTGTTCCCCTCCCTGAATGCTATGCTCAACTTTCTTTGCCAGCTCATTTCATGGTTTTCCACCAAGCTCCTATCTTAGTTGAAGCTTCTATGACAGAAATACTGTAGAACGGATGATGTAAGCAGCAGAGATTTATTTATTGCATAATTTTGGAGACTGAGAAGTCTGAAGTTGAAATTGTCCATTTATGCGGTATAGTATACACTAGACCCTTAGTCATTCAAGTTTAAAGGTTGTGTTTTGTTCAAAATGTTTAGTATGAAATAAACATTTTTAATGATGAAATGCATTAAAAAGGTAGATTAGTACTATTAAGGATATAGCAATGGTCAAATTCAAGTTCTATTTCTTTTTAGACTTCTTTTACTTCACAAATAACTTACTCTTTATCAGACATTTTAGAACATAATATAACCTGCTTATCTTGGTTCTGTGATGCTTGTAAAATTTAAGCATATATTACTAAATACAAATATTTTTACATTAAGTGTATCTAACAAATGACAAATGACCTTAGATGATAAAAGTGAAATACTCCATTTTCCATTTACTCTTGTCCCATTTAGACATTAAATAGAATCTTTCAAAAAAAAAGACATATGTGTTATGCCTTTATTACTTGAATTTTGTGAGTATATATGTAAATAAGTATTTGTAAAATACGTACATATGCAATTTTAAAATAATGGGTTATAGAAGTCACTAATTGAGTAAACAGTAATATGTTAATTTTTTTTCATTTGAATGCACAGGATTTACAATCAGGCAGCTATGAACTTGAATTTAAGTCTGTGGCTTATTGGTTGTTATTCTGTACATCTTCAATATCCCTTCCATGTAATGTAGGATTGATAATATGTATCCTGCAGAATTCTGCCTAGAATTGAATGAGATATTATACTTACAGTGCTTAACATAGTTCCTGCCATCTAGCAGATGGTCAGGAAATGGTGTTTTTGTGGTTATTGTTGTAGGATAAGAGCAAACAATTTCATAGTTTTATTTTCTTCACTGATTTCATTTTCTTCATTTGTGAGATGGTAATCATACTCTATCTAAATGTTGGTTATGAAGTTCAAATGGGATAATAGCTCTGAGAATACATTTTTAAATATGAAGTATTATTACACAAAATACAATAACAGTTGTGTTGACTTTCATTTTGAAGAGGTAGAGGGCTAGTTAGAGACAATATACTCTCTGAAAATACCATTAAACTATTGTTCTATAAGTTACAAAACAACCTCTAAATTTCCTGCCTTGCTTCATTTTCACTTTCTAATATTAGTTACCAGGACTCCTTCAGTTTCTTTCATTTCTCACTGTGTGGGAGACCTAATCAGTGTTGAAGCAGGCTTACCAATTAATCAAAGGAAGCACTTGTCTCTTTTTCTAGCTGTGTACAAAACATTAAGCTTTGTTTTATCAGTTTAAACAGATTTGCTCCATGACTGCATCTTCAGAACTGCCAATAAGTGCATTTAGACTTTCCTTTTAGACTTTTGTCTAAGTGAAGTTTTATTTCTTCCTGTTAAGCATTCTTTCCAAATCTGCATGTGTCACTTTTTGTAACATTTCTAACATTTCATTCAAACTTGGTTTGGTCCTTTTATTTATTCTTTTTGTTCTAATTGGTTATACATGGCAGTAGAATGTGTTTTGACACATCATACATATATGGAGTATAACTTCTTATTCTTCTGGTTGTATATGATGTAGAATCACACCAGTTATGTAATAATATATGCACATGGGGTAATAATATCTGATTCATTCTACTATAATTCCTACCCCCATACCATCTCCCCTTCTTTCATTCCTCTCTGTTTAATTCAAAGTACCTCTATTCTTCCCAACCCTGCCTCTTCGTCCTGCTTATTATGAATTAGCATCTGCATATCAGAGAAAACATTCCACCTTTATTTTTTGGGGATCGGCTTATTTTGCTTAGCATGATATTCTCCAGCTCCATCCACTTACTGGCAAAAGCCATAATTTTTTTCTTCTTTAAGGCTGGCTAATATTCCATTGTGCATATGTGCCACAGTTTCTTTATCCATTCGTCTCTTGAAGGGTACCTAGGTTGGTTCCACAGTTCAGTTATTGTGAGTTTAGCTGCTATAAACATTGACATGTCTGTGTCACTGTACTATGCTAGTTTGGTCTTTTTTAAATGCTTTTCAAATTCATTCTCCTTTCTGGCTTGGTAGTTATGAGGTCATACTAAGCCTGAGCATTTCAACTTGACGCAGTTCTACCCTAAAAACTGCAACCCTAGTTATTTTCAAGAACTGTTATTTTTTTCTAAGTTTAATAGCACAATTTAGTGTCCTTCAAAGGTTTATGAAAACATTGTTTAGCAAAGAGCCAACAGGTGTTACATTTGTACTTGTTTCTAAGGGTGAAAATCCCTAGAAACTGGAAGATAGCTTTAAAATCATCAATGACTATTATTTCTTAATAGTACCCTTCCAGTAGCCTTGTATACAATGACATTGTTTATATTTTTATAGTTTAAATTTTTAAGCTGACACATAACTTTTTTACATATTTATGGTATGCAGCATGATATTTTGATACCAATATATGTGGCATAGTGTTCAAGACAGGGTAAGTGTATCTATTTCCTCACACAGTCAGCATTTTTTGTAGTAAGAACATTGGAAATCCTTTCTGACTCTTTTGAAATGCACAATACATTGTCCTTACTTACAGCCACCCAACTATGCATGGAACACTGAGACTTACTTTTCCTAACTCTATAAACTAAATGGTTACTTAGTAGCCATTGATCGACTGTTCCCTATCCTTCCTTTTCTCAGTGATAGTTTTTATTAATCAGTTCCCAAATTCATCCTCTTCCCATACATTTATAAATCAGGGAAAATGTCAATGAGATCTAGATTTGGCTTCTTTGATTATTACAAAATACTGCTCTTTGGATTACCAGGCTGGTTTTTATGCCCTCACTGTTCCTCCCAATTCTCCACTGGTCAAATTTTCATGTCTTCCAAAACACCAAAGAAGAAAATGTGGATGATTCCCAAATGTGAATTTCAAGTTGTTTAGCAAAAAAATCCAGGTAAAAACCTCTTGCTCTTGTGGAGGGCATAGTTAAGAGTGTGGACTTCATCATTAGATAAAAGTAAGTTTAACCAATAAAAAATATGGGAAAAAAAAAGTAAATTTAAAATTTAGTTTTAGATTTTAGAAGCTGGAAGATATTTGAATTGTTTAACGTCTCTTCTTCTCATTATTACTTTCTGTAAAATAAGAAATATTGTGACTATTTTATGTTGTATGATTATTATGAGATTAAATAAGACAATATAAATTCTCATTATTCCTCTGATCACTGTTTGCTTATTAAAAAGACAAAAGAAAACAGTAAAATGGGATTTATGTACATTCTTGAGTAATTCTAAAATCCTGCATTCTCAAAGTTGCATTTAAATAAGTTAGAAATGCTTTTTACTTCAAGTGACAGGAATCCCAACTGTTCTGGCTGATATAAACAGGGGTTTAGTTATATATTTTTTTTCACAATGGTCCAGAGGTAGACAGTTGTTGGTATTGTTTTAGAAGCTCAATGATATCATAGTTAATGCTCCTGAAAATCTCTTATACATTTGTTCATGGTTGCAAGAAAGTTGCTGTAGCCTCAAGTATTACATAGATGCAAAAATCTATAATATTAGCTGGACAAATCCAGTGATATAAACAGGAGAAAATATCATGATTAAGTGATTTTTTTCATCAATATTTTTATGTGATGCATGAGTATAATAATAAGCAATCTAAGTATACTGAAAACATTTTAAAATACATAGAATCATCTCAATAGTTATAGGAAAAGTGTTTAGCAAAACTTAACTTTCAGCTACCCAGAATATGAAAGGGAACTTCCTCATTCAGATAATGCCTCTACTTCATGTACAACCAGAGAAACAAGTTGTACCCCATTTGTTTACAATTAAAAAAAAAGACATTCACACAGACCTGATAGCTACTGAATGGTAAAACATTAAAAAATACTTCTCATTGAGAATAAGGCAAAAATGTTCCTTCTCAAAATTTTCATTAAAATTATATTGGAATGCATAGCCAATGCAATGATGGAAGAAAAAAAAGGCATGAGATTGGAAAGGAAGAAAGAAACTGTTTCTCTTTATAGTCGAAGAATTGTTTATGTAGAAAGTCCTGTGAAATTTAAAAAAAAAAAAGCCTGCTAGAAGTGAGAACCGAAGTTGCTAAGATCTCAAGATACAAAGATATGTAAAATCAATTGTATTTCTATATAGTAGCCATGAAAAGTTGGAAAAACAACACCATTTACAAGAAGAGTAGTAAGTGTTAAAATACTCTGATAAATTTGACAGAATATATACTTATCCAAGAGAAACTGAAAGATACATACACACAAAGAGTGTAACATACAAATATTTATCAGAGTTTTTTTTTTTTAATTTACAACAGTTCCAATTTAGAAAACAAAACAAAAACAAAAACAACCAATGTTCATCAGCAGGTGACTGGGTAAACAATTGTGTTATATCTAAATGGTGAAATGCTATCTGGCAGTCAAAATGAACTACCTGGCAGTCAAAATGAACTACTAATACTAAATAATATGGATGGATCTCACAGACTTTATGCACCACAGAGCCCACACAGCATGGAGTTATGTTCATAAGAAGCAGATCCGTCATTGTTTGGGATGAGAAGTATTGAATGTAAATGGTATAGGAGAACTTTTGGGGATGGTGGAAACAATCTATATTTTTTATTATAGATATATTTATGAAACTTCATTAAAGAATTTACTTTAAAACGTGTTTTTCTATGTAAATTATACTTAAATAAGATTGATTTATAAAAAAAAGAAATGTTAACATTTTTAGTTTCAGTTATTCATAGAAAATATTCTAGGTATAAAGTGCAGTGGTACTGCTACCTCACTGAGTAGAAATGGCACAACTGTCCTCAGAAGGCAGGGAGTTAATACTGGTGCCTACATGCTAATCAGAACCTGTTGAGACTCTTAAGGGAACAAAACGTTGGGATGTGAAATTCTAAAGTGAATGAAAATATGTCCAATTTACAATCAAATAAAAATGCTGTGGGCATAAAGCCAAAGAATATTCTTAGATTGGACTTTGTTTAGCATTCTAAATTTAACCAGCTGGAGTTCTTTAAGTACATTCTTATTCAACATTTTGAAGTGAAGTATTTGCTTTTTATTTTAAAAGCTGCATATCCTCAGAAAGACATAAAAATTTACAATTTTCTTTGTAATAAAGAGTATGATGGTTTATTGCAGGTTTAATACATAGCACAAATTACAAACTGCCCCTCCCTATGTTGGGATAGATTTGTGGCAAGGATGATGAAAAGTCAGAATATAAACTGAACTGGATTTAGGAAGGTGAAATGCAGCCTTCTTCTTGTGGATAGAAATGCACGTGGCTTGCCTCAGCAGAACAACAAAAAGAGCTGTATGGTATATGACCAATTTAATTGTCAATAGCGAAGAGATATATATGATATGGGAAGTTTTCTAATAGTATATCATTCTATAATACATCTTATTACATTTATTAAGATTGTAAGCTTCTTTTATAACTTTTTAGTCCATTTTTCAAAAATAAACTTTTTTCCTCAAATAAAATATTTATATTTTGTGGTGTTGGTTATCAAATTTAGGGCCTTATACATACTAAGTAATGTCTCTACCACTGAGCTACACCCCTAGCTCCTAAAAGGTATACTTATAAAACATGAACTTCCCTATTTACAGGCCTGACAGTCTTTCTATTGGGTTCATTTGTTCATAGACAATCCATGCCAATGAAAATTCTTTCTATACTAGCACTTGACACAACAATTAAAGCAGAATATTGAACTAGTTTTAACAAATTTGGGAAAGCAGTTCATTTTTTTAATCAGGAGATGTTGTTTCCTTTAGGGAATTGAAAATCATGTCCAAGATACTAATTTCCTCATAAAGAGATTTGGAGGGATTCTTTTTCCCGTAGAGCCAATATTACAATTAATTCATCCAAAGAAGAGATTTCTCATGTTGAGCCAAACTTGAAGCACCAGAGTATGATGTCATGAATTTTAAAAAGGAGCCCACTCTGCCAGATACTTGAGGCTCCAGAGCACACACTCAGTGCTTCAGAATTAGGTTGACTGGTGACATGATTTGTCAAGTAGTCTTTCTGTTTAATAAACATCTCTTGATGCTGAAACCTTATTATTTTTTCTCTTTAAAATTTTGGGGACAATATTATATGGAATCCTCACTTTTGAAAGCATCTGAACTTTTTGAAAAGCTCCCTACATATGATTCAAAAAAGTTCTGAGAAATATAAGTCCAGTTGAAAACTAGAAAATACTGAAGACTTAATTGATTTATATGCATATCAGTGCACTAACATGGAACTGATATTTGTTCTATAGTTCTGATCAATTCAGCTAGACTAATTATTAATCTGGGTATGGCTCTGTAATGTAGGACCTTCTTCATGGAGAACCATAAAGCACCAGAACATCCTATATGACTGTCTAAAGTGAAGTGCTAACCCAAGCATCCCAATCAGGTCTAGTAACTGATGAGAAATGAGGGCAATGGCTTTCCTACTTGCTATATTGAGTACTCTTCTCTGTGTTTCCTACATAGAAGTTGAAATATGATGCTGACTTACGATTTGCCACCTGAAGACACTGAGCGACATAGTATCTAGGGCAAAGTTAGTATGCAAGTAATATTAAGTAGGAAAAGGAAAAGTAATTTATTTCTAAAACAATAGTGAATAGTATTAATAGGGAGCTTGTGAGTTGAAGAGTCATGTCACAAGACAAAAACAGTCCATGTTTGTTCAGAAATTCTCAGGAATGTTAAATTATGTGTACCAAAGTGAGAAATACATATTGCTCTTATAGATAGTTCTCAAAACACATTCTATGGAATTGTGAAGCATCAAACAGAGCTTCCAGCTAAATGGAGATTTGTGAGGTCATATGTAGTGTACTTATTTATGGGTGGTGTGTATTGGCTTGTTTTGAAGTTGCTGAGTAATATGCCACAGGGATGACAGAAGGCAACCCTTCAGGGATACATTTGAATTTCAAAGTCACTTACTGACTTTTCAAGAAATTTTGTGGGAGAAAGAAACTGTCATTTGGCACCAAATATGTGAAATTACTGGTCTGGTTACATTATATAGTTGGTCTTAGGTAACTGACAAAAAGGATGATGTATAGATGTTTAATGAGAATGTTGCATTTGGAATATTAAAATTAATCTACACTTTTAGTGAGACAGGTTATGACTGGAAGAAGTCATTTTTTGTCAACTATATGTTTTAAACAGTCATTTCATTTAAGATATGGTGATAATTAAGTGTGGAGCCCTTTGGTTTGGAGAGCAAGTATAAGGCTATGATACTATGAACCTTTTATAGGTTTTGTAATTATTTGGGCCTTTGGGCATTGTTGTGGAAAGATGGTTGCCCAAATGTTAAGAACATTGACAGAATTCTAAGAATTTCTCAGTCAGTGTTGTGTAGGTAGACTGAACATCTATGTGGGTGAAATAATGAAGCAGTGCATCCCTGGGTCCTCTATCTAGGTGTGTGTAGGGGGTTTCCACAGTGTTAAAAATAATGTCTTTGGTTAAAATGACTTCCACAAAGGTTTGGAGAAGGGCACTTTTTATATCACATTTAATCAAGAAAATAATCTAAGAGTCAAAGTGGTATAAAAGCTCCCCATAACTAATATACTTCATAGAATAGAACATTAGGAAAAGAAATAGATGGAACATTAGAAGAACACATAAGTAAGAGTTGTTCTGAGGAACAGAGTATGGCATTTTACAAAGATTTTTAAAAGCATAGAGGACTTCCCTAAATTATCTACAATTAAGAATAGACTTTACATTATGCTAACATTATATGAAGTGTTGAGGATTTGATACCTAATATCTGTAGGTAAATTAATTTGATACAGAGTGAATGAGAATTCTTTGGATTTAGTATTAAATGACTAAATTATTAAAGTATTAAAGTATATATGTACATGTGCATGCATGCATGGACACATGCATTATTCACTTTGCTATGATAACACATAGTATCAAAATTTCAGTGACTTAAAATAGCAAATATTTGTCTTTTGTGTTGTTTTGTTCTTAAGTGTTCAGATTGGCTGCATATCTATCTTTGTTCATTTCTGTTCTTTATGTCTTCTTCTTCTTGAACATAGGATGACAGACCCATCTCTATCTGTCCAAAACTTACACTGTTCTCATGGCTTAGGAATTCAAGAGACCCCCAAACTGTGCAAGCTCCTATAGAACTTCTATTTGGATGTGGCATGCATCATGTATGACCATATTCCACCCCAAAGAAAGTTGCATGGCCTGGCCTGAAAATAAGGTAGAGAAGTGTCCTATCCCCTCTGGAGTGTAGCAACTCACATGAAACAGGTCTCACCTTTTCACAGGGTATTAACCATTAGCAGGAGAGTTGAAGAATTACAGCACAATCTATTACAGTTACATCTGCTGTGTGTATGTTCATCAAAATGGACTTGGAATTTTTGTTAATTTAGTGATTGATTTATTTTTCTATGCATGTGCCTTTATTTATACAGCTTTATTAAGATAAGATTGATAAATATTACTTTCATAATATTCAATGTGATTTTATGTAACTATATTTTGTGAAATGATTGCTAAAATCAAGCTAATTAACATATCCATCACCTCACGTACTTTTCTTTTTTTTGGTGTAAACACTTAAGAAATACTCCCCTTAGCAAGTTTTAATTATGCAGTGTATCGTCATTAACTGCATTCATCATGGTGGGCTCTAGATATCCAGAATTTATTCATCTGATAACCAAAAGTTTGTGTCTTTTGACCAACCTCTCCCATTTCCCCCACCCTGCAGCTCCATCATTCTAGTTGCTATTTTTTGCTATTTTTTTTATCAGTGCATATTAACTATAGAGAGTAGTGGGTTTCAGTTTGACATATTCATACATGCATATAACATGTTGATCATTTCCATGGTTACCCTCCACTCCCTCCTCCCCTTGACCCCCTTCTGCTTCTTCAATAGTCTCTGTTCTACATTCACGTCATTTCTCCTGATCAGTTTCCTCTTATAAATCCTCCAATTAAGAACCTGTCAGAAATGTAGATATCTATACTGGTCATCACTATAAATTCTTATGTTTGGACTAAGTGTGTCAGATCCCTTATGCCAGGCTACATAGATATCTAAAAAAATAATTAAAGTTATTTTTAATAAACTGATACCCAGTTGAAATTTCATACTACTGCTCAAAATTTGTTTTAAAACAATCACAGTGTGTTTCAGAATTTATTCATATAAAGTCTAGAAATTGTATACAAATAAATTTGTATAGGCCTAATTTTATTCTACTAACTCATTAAATTTACCTCATTGTTGAAACCACTACACAGCATCTCCAGGAAGACTGCTCTTTTGAGTTTCTATGTCGAGGAACACAATTTCATTCTTATAAAATGTTTATTTTTCTTGGATTAGTGAGATGATGTTTGGTGACCATATTAGTCCTTTCATGACTTGGTAGTGTTAGTCTCCTTATGTATCGTTGGACTTTTTCTGACCCTCTCTGAGTAACATGGAAATGTATTCATGGAACTAATGACAGGAAGGCAGAGGGAAGGAGCAGAGTTAAGTGGAAATAATTTTGTATAAAAGCAAGGTGATGTATAAATCAAGGTGATGACTTCTATATGGACCATAAAAAGATTCATAAACTGTTTTTTGTGATGGCAAAGTGTGAAGATAAAAACATAGAATATTGACCTATTGTTTTATATGTGTCACATGACTTACATTTGAAAACATTAGGTTAAAACTCTAAGAATGTAAACCAAAAAAAAAAAAAAACAGAAAACACAACAATTTAAATAGATATATGAGGTGACATTTTTCCTGCAGATCTGAAATTTCATAGGATATCTTTTCCTGTTAATCTGAATAAGTTCTTTAGTGTTTTTGTGTGTGTGTGTGTGTAGTAGGCTCACTATACATGCATTATCTGTTTTTTTAATCTTTGAAAAAATTCTTTGTTTTGCCTTCACTTTTGAAAGATATTTTTGCCAGTGTAGAATTTTATTTGGTTAGTATTTTTTATTGGCTTCAATAGTTTCATTGTCTTTTGGCTTCAATAGTTTCAGACAAGAAATCAGCTATCATTCCAGTTGTTGCTGTCCAGTACAGGTTGTGTCATTTTCCTCTCTAGCTTTAAGTTTTCCTCTTTGATCTTCAGTAGCATCTTGGCTAATTGTGCCTAGGTGTTTATATTTTTTAGACTTATCTTTCATGCTTGTTGTTCATGGCATTTTTGGTGTGTGGTTTTAATTTTTTAGAAATTTGAATAATTCTAAGTTATTACCTCTAAATATTTTTTTTTCTGCTTCATTATTTTTCTCCTCTTCTTCAGGACTAAAACTATACATATGTGTACATTTTTGGGTATTATCTTCCTACACCCAGATGAAGATAAATCACCCTTTATCATTTTGTTTTTCAATTTGCATAATTTTTGCTATCATATCCTCAGATTCACTAATGGTTTCTTCTAAAATTTCCAGTTTTCTCTGAAGCCATGTAATTATTTCCTTTATGTATAATATTTTTCATTTATAGCATTTCCATTTGATTTTGATCTTAGGGTCTTAGTTTTCCTATCCCTAAAATGAAATGAAATTAGAGTACTGTTTTTAACTTTCTTAACTCAACTTTTATTTCAGGTGTTTTGTGTAGGGGACATTATGGGGACAGGTCTAGCTTATTATCTAGCTCTTCTCTGAAAGGGGAGGATAAATTTTTCCTGGTTGTTAATCAAAGTTTGGACAACAAAAGAGAGCTTCTCTGGGTAAGCTGATAGAGGGACAAACTCTAAATTTAAACCACTTATTTTTTTAATGTAAATTGCGAATAGAATTAGTTGGCCAAGGAAACGACAAAGTGAAGAAAAATTTTGAGCATAGTATCAGGTTGATGAGCTTATTGTGGATACTTTGTAAAGTAGATAATTGAACTTTATAAAGTATCTTATGTAGACAGCTGTCTGCATTTCAAAGAGTGGACCAAAAATATCATATATGAGTTTTTAATACTTCAGTGGCTTAAAACTTAGTATGTATGTATAGACATAACTGGATACATTAATTATGTACTCCAAACCCACTAAAATGCATAAACAGAACTGAAATAATCATGTTTGTTCTTGTTGCCATTTATTTCTTGACTGAATTGAATGATAAGTTTAGTCAATATCTTCAGTTGCTTAATAGATTTGGGGTTAATCAGTCTCTAGGTTGGCCTCTAATGAACCCTTCCTCCTGGTCTTACAACCTTGTGTAATCTCCTGTTTTTGAGTGTGGGCTAAATTTAATGACTTACTTCTAATGAGTACAGCCATTAGAAGTAAGTACAGAGGTGATGGGATGTCACCTCTGATGATAGGTGATAAGAAGATCACGGTTTTCTCATGGGTGCTCTTTCTTGCTCTTCTTGGGTACTGGTAGAAGCCAATTTCCCCATGGTGAGGCAATCCTGTATAGAGAGCTGTATGAGTGAATTCAGAAACAAATTATCTGAGGCCTTCCTGTAGCCACGAGAGTGAAATTTGATGTGAATCATCTTTGGCCTGAATATTCCCACTTAGTGAGATCAGGAATAGATTCTCTTCAAGCTGAGCCTTGAGATGACTGTCACCCCAACCAATACCTGATGGTAACCTCTGTGATAGACCTGGATCCCAGGCCATCTACTTTGGCCACTTCCAGATTGCTGACCAGTAGGAAGAGTGAGATAATAAGTGTTGCTTGCTGTTAAATTTTAGAATAATTATTATAACAATAGATGAATATTACAGTTTTTAATAACAAAGTCTGTTTCTTTCCATTTACGTATGTATGCCATCAAGTGATTTGTGCAATGACTGAAAATTATTGTCACACTTCACAGTAAAAAAAATGAAGTTTGAAGTCTTGTTCAAGATTTCAAAGTTATAGTAAATGAACCAAAATGTAAATTTATGCCTTCTGATTATAACATAACCTTTTCAATTATGAACATGTTTCAGTTCACTAAAACCTGGCAAAACAAGGGGAGGGAACAGCAATGAAACTACTTAACATTGCTGAAAATATATTAGTGGATTGTGATTTGCTATCCTCAGAATCTAGTGATTATTGTGTTACAAGATCAAATAGTGGACTGTGTATATTAAGCAGTTAGACTCTGACCTGAGATGTTTTAGTCATACATGGTAATATAACTTAGAGTCATATTCCTAGATTGCTTGGGAAATAAGAAAGCCTCTTGATTTTGTTAAATTAGCTCTTTCTTTTCCATTGTAACAAATTATGTGACCCCATTTTAAGTGACTTCAGTTTGTCTTATAAGTACTAAAAGAGCCGTCTGCATGAAGGTGACATTTTGTGCTGTCTCTGTGGGTTCCCCTGGCCATTGACATCCATCGTAATGTCCCCAGTGCTTTTCATCTCCTCATTCTAATTGCTATACTTTTGGATGCTGGCCCTGATTGGGACAGGCAGTTGAAATGGCTAGTACGGGGTGATTGACATGCCTGTATAAATACCTATTCTCTTAAGCCCACATCATGTCACAGGCTGTCAGAACTAGTCTACTGCCAGGGTCTTTTCATAATCATAATTAAAGTATGATGCTCACTCATCAATTATAAGTTCATAAATTAGGCTTTATTTAGAAAAAAACCCCTTACTCTTAGGACTCTACATGTAGGAGTTGAACATTCTTCTCCTCTTTTTCTGCTTTTGAAGAGATGGGATTTAAGTTCATCGTTTCCAGACAAAATTAGTATTTGAATTAATCATATTCGAGTAGCTGTAAAACCTACTAAAATGCCAAGGAATTTGCTCCATCCTCAGTGAAGACCATTGATGGATGGGCAGCTGTTAGAGAAAGGAGAAGGCTTATGAGACTGATAAGAATTTTACTGGGTGTAGGGCATGAACAAGAGAAAAGTATGGCAGAAAATTCATGAACAATTCTAAAATAATTCTCAGGATATATCATGATTATTCGATTTCAAGAAGTCAGTTATGAAAGGGAAGGACCAATTTTAAATGGAAGATAGCCATATGCAAGTAAAATTAATTATAAGATAGCTTAATTTTAATATTATCTAATCAAAGAGAAATATCTCCAAAGTCCTGTGGTTGCATTTCAATTTTACTCCTCCTTGTTCTCTTTTCCACTCCTCCTCCTTTTATTCTGCAGCCTTAATTAACTTGAATGTCGGTTTCCTTCTTGGTAATGTTGGCAGTGTCCCTGACCAGGATAAGATTATGATGTGATACATGTCATAGAATCATAGAAAGGGCTCATAAAGTAAAAGTTGTTATAGATTACTTTTGAGAATACCAGTCTTGTTTCAGAACCCCTATTCTAGCTATTGATTTGGCCTCATACAAATATAAAAAAGATTATGTGGTAGAATTCAATGGATTTCCCCCAAAATTAAAAACAAAACTACATGTGATCTAGAAATGCCACTTCTGTATATATATCAAAAGGAACTGAAATCAGGATTTTGAAGAGATTTTAGCATTGCCCTGTTCATTACAGCATTATTTAGCAGAGTCAGGATATGGAAACTATATAAATGTTTGTTAATCAATGAATGATAAAAAAATGTGGCATACACATATGATGGAATATAACTCAGCCTTAAAAAAGGGATACCAATATTAGTGGAAAAACCTACAAGGTATTATGATAAGTGAAATTCACCAGTGACAGAGGGACAAATGCATATATAAAGTGTCTAAAATAGTCAAACTTATAGAAACAGAAGGTAGAATGGCTGTTTCCAGGGGCTGGTGGGGAAGGGGAAATGAGGATGTGCTGTTCAATAAGTACAGACTCAGTTACACAAAATGAGCAAGATCTAGAGATCTGCTGTACAGTACTATGCCTGTGGTTAACATTACTATATCATGCACTGAAAAATTTGTTAAGAGGATAGAGCTCTTGTCGCAGTTTTATCTAACAAAATTCTATTTATTCTATTATAATAGTTATTATTTTAAGATTTAGCTCCAAAATGAGTCTGCGCATAATCCCCAAACTATGCATATGTGTATATCTAATGTTTCTAAGAAAAATTTTCATAAAATCAAATTTCAGATTTAAAGCAATCTTTTTTTTTTTTTTAAAGCAGGAATGAACTTTTTAAAATTATCTCGTTCTTTTTGGTTTCTTTTTTTTATTTTTTAATTTTTTACAGACTACATTTTGATTCATTGTACACAAATGGGGTACATCATTTCATTTTTATGGTTGTGCACGATGTAGATTCATGCCATTCGTGTACTCATACATGTACATAGGGTAATGATGTCTGTCTTATTCTACCATTTTTCATACCCTCCTCATTCTCATTTCCCTCTATGTAATCTAAAGTTCGTCCATTCTTCTCTCACCTGACCCCTAACCCCATTTTATATTATCATCCACTTATCAGGGAAAATATTCAGTCTTTGGTTTTGGGGGACTGGCTTATTTCACTTAGCATGATATTCTCCTATTCCATCCATTTGTTTGCAAATGCCATAATATTATTATTCTTTATGACTGAATAATATTCCATTGTGTCCCAATCAGAATCTTCCTTATAGTTGGGTAAAATTGTTTTCAAATTCATACCCCTTTCTGAAATCAGATTTTTAATGAAATTTTTTTTCAGTAAATGATTTTTAGATTACAACTATATAATAATTATGTAGGGTTTATAAACTAATGCAATTAGCATTTATTAAGCACTCATTCAACTGAAAAAATAATTTTTCAGATCAATCACAAAGATTATCACCAAAGGTACTATTTTGTAAGCACTGACTGAATAACTTATTTTTAAATAATCATGAACCTGTGTAAGACGTATGTTATTGTCATCATTTAAGAGATGAAGAATCTGAGAGAGTTTTATCAACTTGCCTAAGGTCACATATCTTGCCAGAAGAATGGCTGAAAGGTTTTCCTTCAAAATCTATGCGTTTTCCACTCTCCTTTACTGCCCTGCTGGAGATCATTTCCTAGGACTGACACACTCTGTTTTAGGAGGGATAGAGTTCCTGAGAGAAGGATTTGAGAACACATGATTCATAGAAGGAGTGCTCAAGGAAAAAGGAAAGCAGGATAGGGCAGGGGAGAAGCTAAGTTATAATACCTTTGGGCTGAACTCAGAAACAGTACTGCAATGTGGGTTGCACCCTGCAGTGACATCTGTGTGTATTGCTCGGGTTGGTCAGTTGAAAAGGACTCACTGGAGGAGAGTGGTAAAGACCAATCAATCCAGTTGTTGGGGACTAAGAGGTTTTCCCTGATGCAGAACAGTGCTCTAAGTGGGACAGTCTCAGGCAAACCAGGGTGGTCATCCCTCCACAGGATTGCCTACTTGGCGCTAAGGGAAATTTCCCAGAGAAGGAGGAAGTCATGTACATTAGCATCCAACACTCCCAGCACTTGGGGATAAATTCATGGTCTGATCAAGAGGATCTATCCCGGCCATGAATGAGGACGACTGTACTTCCCCTCCTTCACTCACTGGCATAGAGAAATCAGGTAGGCAAGCAGGCTTCGAGGCAGGAAACCGTTGTACTGTAAAATGGGAGTACATGGACTTTTTGTAGTCAACTCATGAGCTTTGAGTAAACTGGCCTTTAAGGCCAGAGGATAAGAATTGATTTAGACAGATTTCAGACCTTGAAGCACCTGGCAACTAACAGTTATGGAAGAGAGTCCTTTTCCCTGAATAAAGTGAACATGTCGTGGTGTGAAATGGAATGACATTCTCCCATCAGGGGCTTCCCCACTCATTCTTTGAGGTAGGTCATGCGACTGTGAGGAGATGCTGCTTTGGAGCTGGAAGATGAAATTGAGAAGAACTCCTCGTGGCTTACAATTTTTTATGTAAATAAAATGGATACTTGTTTTCTCTGATATGAGTTTCCAACACTTCTGTCTATGGTTTTTTGGGGGGAGGTTATATTTATAAAATAACGCTGCTGGACAGAGAAAACCTATGGTAGAGTTTAATAAGTATTAAATAATACTCATTCTGATCATAATAAACTTACACTTATTAAGCGTTTTAAATCAGAGTCAGAAATCCAAGACACTGTATACTGAAATGATGCAGATAATTATTTGGAGTTATTTCACAATAGAATTGAAATATTAAGTCCCCATGAATCATAGTCCAAAAGGTATGAGTACAAAGTAATTTTTTTCAAAATTTCAAAGAAAATTATATTTGATTGAAAATTATTCTCTAGACTCACATTACCATAGTTACTATGCTAGATAATAAAAGGCTTAAATTACAGTTTGAAACATGTAAGTTGGGAAAATGGCAACATTTGCAGGAGGAAGGACTTCATACTTGCTTGTGTTCATCTTCCCTGCACTTTATGAGTTTGCCTGCAGAGATTCAACCTGGTCGGGGGTGGGAAGGATTTCAGAGTAAGTTTGATCATATCTCTCCTACCTCCCCAGAGTTCCCTCTCTGAAGTCTTTGGCAGTTGCTGCCATCAGTTTCTGGGTGGTACACGTGTGGAGGTGATTTTCTTGTCCACAGAAGGCCTGTTGCCAGTGAGTCTGTGATTTTCTCACATGAGCTCTGATCTTGACTTGAGAGACCTTTCTCTTCAAGGAGGAGGAGGAGGAAAAGATAGCATTGAAGTGTCAGTTTGCTGACTCACTCAACAGTCTTTCTGATCCTGTTCACATTTGGAACAGCAGAAACCTGTTAGTGTTATGTTAGAAAACAGCACTGCCCAAAATGTGTAGTTGATCTACCCCTGGGTTCCCGTCAAAATTATTTGGGTACCACTATTTGATCCTCCAAACACATCACCATGCATAGGAACATATTAAACCCTTTATTTAACCCTGGATCATCTTAACATGTTTAACAACCAATTTTTTTTTTTTTTTTTTAAATACCCTGAAGCTCTAATTAACCTGTGATGGGAAACTTGCATCCCCTGGAAAGATGTTTTCAGAAATGTTAGGTGAAAGAGTCTTTGCAAAAAGGACAAATAGTTAGTGGGGCCTTTTTGACTACCTTCTGCTTTTCTCATGCACTTATTGATCCCCTCTGATCCCTGTTACTCTGCCCTTGTTGCATCTCCATCCTTTTGAATAAAGAAAATTATGTTGGAAAAAAAATCACATCCTTTTCAGAAATATATTGTGGTAGTGTTTTCAGATACAAATAAGAGGTCATCTATTTTACCTGTATCTGAGACTGTGTCTATACATCTTCCTTTGCTTTTCACAAGAGAAAAATCTGAGGTACCAAGAGGGATAGTGGAAAAGGAAGAAAAACCATATTTAACAGTTTTCTTTCCTGTAGATACCTAAACATTTAAACAATATGTACGTGTATGTATAACATCAAACACTATCAGAGATGAAGTAGTATATTTAAACATTTGAACATCAAAATCTATTAAATGAAGACTGTGATGGAGAAATACCCAAAACATTCAATAAAGCTTTTCAACCTGAATATAGGGTTACCATGACAACAAAAACTAAAAAAAAAATTCCTCTCCTTCATATAAAGTTGCTGAAAAAATGCCCATGGTGGAAGCAGCACGGAGTACTCAAATTTATAACTACTGAACAGAGGTACAAAGAATCTCCAAAACATTTGATGAAGCTTCAGGGTGAACATTTTAATATCTTCCTTTAAAAACTAATAAAAAGACTCAAGTCATTTCCACACTACTTCATTTCTTCTTTCATCTAAACCATTTTGAGGATTTCATGCTATTTTAAAAATCATTTTCTATGAAAGAAAACTGTCGATTATATTGGCCTAATGAGGAATATTAATAACATTGATCTTAAAATAGGTTTGGAGAATACCACGCATGGCCTGGAAAGATTTCCTGCACAAATACAGCCACAGCTGTCAAAGTGATGCTGACTCAGCGCTGTGTGCGTGACTTACGCTCCCTGTGTGTTCTTGGGGAAGCCTTGAAATATGCATAGACACATTCTGCTAGAGGAAATAGAAACAAGGCACTCGATTATCTTATTTTCAGCCTTGAAGGGATTTTGTAGAAGGCCCACAAGTACATGGACATGGATGCATACATGTTTTCATGCTGTGCACGAACCTGCATATGTATGTGTATAAATTATACATATGTGTGTGTGTATGCTTGTGAATATAGTTTGTTTTATATGTCAACACAAAGAAATGATTTCACTGGAATGGTGGACTTATTAGTACTTCAGATTTCCTTTCAATGACATGTTCTGTGAAGAAAATTAAGATTACAGATGTACCTATACTTAGCATAGTTTCTCCTACCTTTTCAATCTACAGGAAAAAGGTAAGATTTAGAAATGAAAAACTGCAACATAATGTTCTTACTAGATAAGCTTCAGGGTCAGATCATCTAAATGGTCTGCATAGCACACATCAAGGAAGAATGTGCCAGATCTTGAATATCATTTCTTATTTTCTGAAGGTAATTTATGACTATAGTGTGAGCAGGTGTTTTTCAAGTTAACATACAGTGCTGTTGGACTGATTTTGTTTATGTGGTAGTTTGCTTGCTTATATTTTCCCCAGTTCAAGCCTGCTTTGCAATGAATAGTTCATAAAAGTGAGGAAAATGTTATTTCCTTGCAACCTATTTTTATCGGAAGGAAGGTAGTCATCCTATAGTTTCCCCCTGCAGTTGGCACCAAATTGCATGTACATAACAGCACACGAGGGTATTTTCTTTCAAATAGATTGGTCTGTGGGGTAGGTAGGTCAGGCACAGTTTTCTAAAAAATATACATGTAATAACTCATTAATATCCCTTAGGCACTGCTTTTTGGGCGAATACCTATCGCTTTTTAGAGTTAAGTGCCATTTCATCCTCCCCACTATGCTAATTATTCTTTTCTGCAAAGCACTCTAATTTGGCTTACATGGATGATCTAAGTAGTGGTTTTCAACCTGTAGATTAGAAGACTAGCAACATCATCATTATCTGGAAACTTAAGAAATGTGAATTCTCAGGCTGTGCACCAGATTTACCGTACCAGAAACTGCAAATGTGCTCAGAATCTGTGTTTCAGTAATCCTTGCTGATCACTTTGATATCTCCTGAAGTTTGACAATTGCTCATTTACAGGAGAGCATTTAAGATGCTAATGTTGATGACACTGTCAGTGACAATGACAAGTAGGAAGGAGAAGAGGAGAGCAACTTAGAGCATTAGAATCAAAGGAGAATGTGGGGATCATTTATGGCATCCCCCTTTTTTTCAAACTTGAACCCCAGAAAGATTAAGTGGCTTGCTCAAGATTCGAAGCACGGCAAGAAAAAGAAGTATTAATTGCAAATCCTAAGATGAGTAAAAGTTGAATGTTAAGTGAGAAATATGAACGCCTCTATATTTGTGATGTATGTGTCTTTGACAATGCAGCCCTTTCACGGGTACTGCTGAGTTCAGCTTCCCCGTGGGCACGCCTTTGACTCACTGAGATTTTATTCCTAGGAAGATATTTTGGAGGGGGCTCTGTGTGACAATGTTGTTTTGGAAAACTCAAGAGCAATCATTGTTACCCAAATAAGCATATTCTAAGGTCCATACAGCCAAGGGTAATGTTCTACTGTCACATAGAACTTAACAGTTCTAAGACTCAACCACAATACAGTGGTATAAAAGTAGTATCCGAACTTCTGGAATATAAACTTCTGTTGCAGCAGTTCTCAAAACTGAATCACTAGGAAGTTTTAAAACATCCAGATCAATTAAACTGGGTTTTCTGGAAGTAGGACCCACATATCAGTGTTTGTAAAAACTCTCCAAATGGTGTAAAGGTACAGCTACACTGGAGACCTAGAGTTCTATGGCCTTGACATTCAAAGCATGGTCTTGGCAACAGTAGTGTCACCTGGGAGCTTTCAAAAGGCACATTCTCAGATACCAACCCTAGTAATCAGATTCTACATTTTGACAAGTTGATTTGTATGTACATTAAACTTGGAGAAGTACTAGTTTCCTATTTGAACTTAAACCCTTCAGTGATACAGATACAGATAGTTTTTAAAAATACTGAAAGGAAAAGTAGAAAATAAAAATTATCCAGAATCTCACCATTGTTAATTATTTACATTCATGCACAAACATGCACACAAGCGCACATAATTTATATTGCACATATACTCTGTATTTTATATACATTGTTTAAATGACTGCACCGTCATGCCTTGCTCTTGTTATTCTGCTCAACATTATATTGGGAATTTTTTTATGATGGACTAAATAACTCTTGCAGAAAGTCCTACAATTGTTTATTACCTTTATGTATTAAAATTTATCAATCAGGATTTGATGTTTTGTTTTTAATAATTTATTCAAAATTTTTAATATTAAATTGTATTTTAAAAATCTCAGTTATATCTGATCTGAGTGGAACCTAAGAAGGACTGGTGTAAGCTTCTTGCTTAAATTAACTAAAAATACACTGAGGGAAAGTCTTAGGATAAAGCAAGACAAAATAACCTCTATGCACAAATAATAGTCATGAAGAAAAAATTTTCATTTGTTTTGTGTTGTTCTTTCAAAGAATTTTCACATTTCCAAAAATTCTTTAAAATAAATTCATGCATTAAATTTGTTTTTGAAACCACTCTTACACTTCAGTGGAGTGAAAATAAAGGTAAAGGGTTAATAATAAAGCACTGTGGTAAAGGAGAGGTTTTATAAAATCAAACTGTCTATTTTTATGGGCTGTTGCATTTTATGGGCTTATCATATGCAGCCAAGGAATTATGAAATGAAGGAAACCTGAATTACTCTTTAGACTGGCTGTCACTGCTTCATTGTGCCAAGCAGAATGTGGCTTCTTGGACAGTGTCAAATAGAGACAGTACTGGTCAACATAAAAGGGGACAGAAGGTCATAGGATTTGGGGATTTGTAAGGATCAGTAAGTAAGTCCTGGTTTGCTAAGTTCAGTGTGGTTTATTGCCTGTTGTCATGAAGTAATTTTAACAGCATTCTCTTCCACTCTCAAAAATGTCCCAATTGGAAGATGGATGGTACTATACAGAAAGCACCAAACCCTACTCTAGCATATGATAGAGGAGTGTTGACTGTTATTCTCTGAAACTACAGCAATAACAAATGACATTTTTAATGGTTCTCCATTATCCTCTAGCTCCAGTCCAAGGTCCTTTATCATGGTGTACAAAGCCCTCTGCATGATATGGGTTCTGGTTACTCTTCCATCTCTCTTCTCTCTGTCTCTCTGCCTCTACTTCTTGCTCTGGTTCATCTCTCATTTTATGTCATATGATCACACATACTGAGATAGTTCTAAGTGCTGTTTTCCAAATATTTCCAGCTATCTCCTTTTTGGGGTACATGCCTACAATCTTCTGGTGATGCCAGTTGGTTCCACTGAGCAGCAAGGCTTATTAGTAATCATATTTTCTTTTTGAACTTGGTGCCAGAGGTTTGAAATAATAATTGCATCTGGGAGGTCATACTTTTACATTCTAATATTTTCTGTATGTTGGTCTTATTTTCATTTTCTCATTTTCCTTAAATTTTAGTGGTCTTTGTGGATTATTTTTCAAACCATTATGTTACCATAAATCTTTTTAAAGGTGAGGCAGAAATAGATATGTAAATGTCAAGCATGGTGCTGAGTACTGAAGATTCAAGGATCAATAAGACCAGGATGCTACCCAGAGAGACTTTATGGCTAAGAGAGTCAGATCAGTAATCAATAGTTATCCCAAGTTGTATTGAGTATTATGAAGGTACTTCGTTTTCTTCATTTCTCTGATTTTCATGGAAATAGAATTTCTTCAAATATGATTTCTCTTTTTCTTCCTTTTTATTCATTCTGCCTCTGGAGAGTAAACAACTTATATAATTGATACATTTGGGAAGAAAAAAGTTGGTTATGCTTAGCAGCAGTGTAAACCAGCACTGTTTTCTCTAGATGGATGAAACCTCTCTAATTCTAGGATCAAGTAGTGGGAACATTGCTAATCATTCATACTAATCTCTATTCTCCAACATAACCTTGATCAAGAATAAGTCTTGGTCTTCTGACCTCCCATTTGTCATGCCTCAGTTTCATTTCTCAGTTTGTTCAGAATCTGAGCAAAGAAGAGATATGCTATTGGGGGACCCTTGGAGACTCCAGCATGTGGTCCACTGACCAGAACAATGAGGATTAAAAATAAAGACTTCAAATTAGGGGAGCAAACTTGCACTGTAGAAAGGCTTTTGGGTTAGGCAGGTCACTATGACCTTGACAGTTTATGGAAGCTTATATCAGGCCAGAGAGAGTTTTATAGTTGTGTTGTTTGCTTTTAACTGCTATAGCCTGTGCAAGTGGCTTTAAACCAGTCACCTGGTTGTTTGACCTTGGTGACCGACTGTAAGTAAGCAGTTATTGTAAAAGTACTTGGCTAGGCAGATGTGTGAAGGGACCGCATGAGTGCTGTGTAAGTGAACAGAACCTTGCTGAGGGAGAATGGCTCTTAGAGACCTTCAGGGATAGGTATGTTGTGGGTAGAAACTCAATTACAGAATGTAGGTCTGATTTCTGTTCATGAAACAGGCAAAGCATAGGCTACCTGTCCTTAGCAAGGGAGAGTTTCAGAGTGAAGCTATAGCTGGGTGGAGGCAAAAACATTTTTATAGAAAATGTGATTCTTCAACTGTTTTGACTGAGCTAACAGAAAAATATTTGCTATTTTAAAACTCGTATCTTCCTGACTTCTTTGGGGACATCTGAATTCTAAGAGGCTTCAAGATGTAAATTGTTCATGCAAGGTCTAGGGAAGCAGGACCTTGATGGACTTCCCCAAATTCCATTCTGTATCCAGGAGAAAAAGATAGGGACAGTGCTTAGACGTAGGTGGCTTTCATATCTCAAGAGGCACATTCTGTTTGGGGTCTCAAGTTGGGTCTGGCTTGGTTAATTACCTAGATCAGAGGAATCTTCCTTAGAAGGCCCATTTGGAAGTAAGGAAAACCACAGTGCTAATAGGCACTGGCCAAGCCTGAGCACATGGGCGCCTGGTGCTACATCTCCAGAAAGAACCCACATTCAATTTGGAGATGTGAAGGATGAAAATTGAGGTTTTTAATATAATTCTTGAGAAAAACAATTGATAAGACGTAGTGAGTAAGGCTGCCACAATTGTAGATTTTTAAATTTTATAAGATAAAGCTTCTCTCTGAGAGGTGATAGAATGGGCAGATAGACTCCTCTGCTCACTATTATTAATGAAATCTCATCTCAAAAAGAGAGATTTCTGAAGTGAAGTTCACAGGCTAAGGATGCTGAAAAACTGGCCTTGACTGACTCACTACCTGGTGAAGCTAAAGCGAAGCAAGATTTCTTCCATCTGTCTTCTTTCTTTTAGATACTATTGAGTTTCTGCTCTGGTCTTTGCTAAAAATTACTGAATTCTTAGAACATAATTTTAAAATTGTTTGGGGGAATAGGAATCACTGGGATTTCTAAGTGTGGTGGGTATCAAGTCTGTAAAACAATAACTTCTGTGTTCTATTAATTCCATGGACCTTGTAAAGAAGAGACTCTGGGAGTTAAATTAAATCAGTGTCTCCAGAAACCCATGGCCATTCCCATAAGTGTCTAAACCAAGCAGTTGAAAGAATCTGTTTCTCTTCAGATGCTGAAAAACCCTGGCTCAAATGAGCAGAATGAGAGATTGGAAGGTGTCATTTGAAGATGTTAATTCAAGAATTTTGTATTTTAAATTTTAACTCACAATAGCAAGATAATCTAATTTGAGGTTTTAATTTCCTTGAAACTTAGCATCTTTAAAATGTAGATTGCAAGAGGATTTAAAATTTTAACTATGATCTCTCACTGGGAGTTTGATAATGGAAGAGAGCTTAATTCAAATTTGGGGATCTTTGTGTTGTTTGCACTTTGTTATGCATTATATCTTAATGTTGTCATTTGAACTATTTGCAGATTATCTGACATGCAATGAGGATAATATAGTTGGACAAAATTAGAGATAGTAATCCAATAGGGACTGAATTTTCAACCCTATATGTAAAGTTGCATTGGAGCTAATTTAATTAATGATGTGGCTGAGAGCCTTCTTGAAAAAAATATGAGCTCTTCACCCATTGATTATGAGAAAATACCCAAACTTGCTGAGGTTGGGCTTGGAGAGTTTCATGAAGGCAATAGAAACATGGCTACCTCCTCTTTGGAGATAAACATACTCCTGGTTCTCTGTAGGTTTAGTACTTAAGTCCAAATAAGTTAAGAGGACAAAAGTAGGTAATTTTAGAGGGACACATTTCTCATTTCTCTGCTTTCCATGTGGGGAGATTTTAAAGCCCACTTTTGGTCTCTCAGTATACTTCACATCTGCCTTTATTCCTGTGGAGGTGGAGTTACTTATTTGACTAGTTATTCTGGGAAGGATAGCGTGGGCATGCTCAGAGAAGCCCAGTTCTTCTTCTTGGGAATGGGCCACCCACTGCCAGTCATTTACCTTTGCTTCTGTGGATTTGACTTGTGGATTTCTTCAGAAGCCTTTCTGGGAACAGGGATACTACTTATTTAAATACCCTGATTATCTGTAGATCAGATGGTGCTATTATAGATCTCTTTATAAGATGAATTATCAAATTATATTATTTTTATGTAAATAGAACCTCAATTCTAGTTGTTAGTTAAGACTTCGTAGTGGATTTATTTTGTTTGGAATTACTAAAAGGTGCTATAAATCAGTGGCTACAAAAGCATCATGTTTGCAAAGGCTGTTCTCTAAGTTGGAAGTCTGGCTTGCTCTTCCTGGAGTCGAAGCAATTGAACAACTGAGGAGAGATCCACATTACTATTACATATAGAGTATAATAAAAAGCATGCTGTGAGTTTATTTTAAAATTGAGTCTATGACTGCAGTCAGATTACTCACTAAGGATTTTAACATACTTGAAAATTCATTCTCTAGAGAGAGTCTTTTGTATTTCCCTTGAAGATTCAACATATTTCTTTGAATATCTGAGTAATATTGTTTTGCATTCTTTCATTTTCATTGTCTTTGCTTATCAAAGGTCTTTGCTCATTAGCCTTTACATTAGTGTTCTTCCTTTGTATGTGGTTAAATTTTTCCAATTCATTTTTTGTATGCTTACTTCCTCCTTGGACTTGGTAAGAGCTTGAAGGTAGAACTAAATCTCTGAGTCGATTTGGTTGTGCTTAACAGTATTATAAGGAATTAAGTGTTTCCTGTGAATTTAAAATTGAAATAAGTAAGACGTAAGAGAGGCAGCAACAGCAACATTATAACAAAAATAAGCTTCAATGTTCCTTACTTTTGCACTCTGATCAGAAATATCTCAGTCTTCCAGAGCCTAAAGCTGAGCAGGGCATTTCCACTTCCTTTGCAAGTAGCAGGTAACCTTTTTCAATTTCATAAGAAATAGTCAGTGAGCTGCCTCAGCTACTTTTGACAGTATCAATGAGGGAGGGTTAAAATTACGAACAAAAGTTTGAAACTGGAGTCCCATGTTTTAACAATATGTACATCTTTTGTTTTCTTATAAAACATCTCCCTTGAGAACTGTATCAGATACAGGTTCCTGTGAGTCTCCTATTATTCATTTCCCTCCTTTTGTTCAGACTAGGAGAGACTGGACCCCTGAAAGTTTGAGATGGGATTTTTACCATTTCCAATCAGTTTTATTAAAGTGCTGCAGTTAATCCTTAGGTGGATCCTTCCTGCACTTTTTATAGGGTGGAAGTGTGCCATTTTTCCAACAGAGGGCACTGTGTGTTTGCTGAACAACAAAAACTCACCAAGTTCAAGATCTGGAAAACTGTCCTCTGCAGTGTTGAAAGGACAGACACTAGGAAGCATTTCTTTCTTTCCCTTCTGATTCTATAGCTTTGACTATAGTTATAATTTTTTAGTGAAAATTATAAAAATATCTTCTTTCAGGTATCCCTGACCTACAAGGAAGAAATTGAGAAAATAAAGGCAAAAAAGTAAAGGAACAAATACTAGTCGCCCTGACCACACTAATTAAAAAATGAATCCCTTGCTGTTTCCACCCTGTCTTGGTGCCTTTAGGTAGATTTTTGGCCTTGGGAAAAGGGAAAGATCCGTGCTGAAATGGTTGTGTCAATGCAGGGATTCCATTTGCACCTTTTTTTGGTGTTCTTTGGGTGCTTTTGGTTTCCTGACAGAAAAGTAGCTTGGTGTGATTTGTAAATTGATAAACAGTTTGACACATATAGTTTTAAAGTTTGGTTGCTTAAAAAATGCTCAAATTGTCTAGCTGAGTCCTGAGACTACCTTCTTGACTAGGCATCTTTATAAAAATTATTGTTGATTGATATAACAAAACTAATACTTATTAAATGTTTGTATGGAATTACAGCCTTACGTGACTTATCCCATTTAATTTATAAGACATCTTTAAGAGGTGGACATTATTCATATTGTTTTATAGAGGAAGAAGCAGAGTCGGAGAGGTCAAGCGATCTCTTTAAATCAACCAGCTAGCAAGTGACAGAACTAAGCGTTGAACTTGAGCTGTCTTATGTTAAAGAATATGTTCCTTCAAAATCTCCCAGCTTCTCACATATTTACTGACCCTCAGCTAAGAGATTGGCTCTGGAAATTCTTGAATCATCAAGTTGGAATCATGGAAAATGGTGATTCAGCATACTGAAAACATAGAGATATATAGAGAAACAGGGTGGTCAATGTAGGATTTTCTTCTCGTCTAATTTAAAATTTTTTCTTTGCTCTTAGGAAATGGTTCTTTCTTGTAACTTATTTTCTGCTGTGCCTCGATGGAAAGGCCAGACAGGTCATAAATAAATACATAAATAAATAAAATAAAAAGAAGATTTTAACATAATGAGGCACTGCAAATTGATCCTTGTCCCTGTTTATATAGTTGATTGAGTCAGTAGAATTATAAATCTTAACCCATGTATGTCTGATTCCAATCTCAAAGATAATTTTTAAAAAATCTTGTTTCCTCTATAGATAAAGAAGTAATGAAAGGTAAAGGAAATGGAAGCAATTGCCTGAAGGACAACTTCTGAAGGAATATTATCTAGACTGCTTAGAAGAAATAATCTTCCAAAGAGGAAGCAGTAGAACCACTGACAATTTATTGACCATCTGTGAGTCAGGCACAGAGAAGAGGGGCTCAAGCTTCAGAAAAAACTGGACAAAGCTTCACTCAGACATCCTCATCAGACTAGACCACCAGACAGACTGTACTAGCTTCTCCATTATCTTAATTTCTTTTCCCCCAACACAGCAGCCTGCTTTTTGAAGAGTATTCTTATTGTCACAGACAGTTTCTTGTCTTTTTCCTTTCCATTTTTTTTTTCCATAATGCATAAACACAGAGGTCTGGGCAGTCAGAGGTGGAAGCCAAATACAAGTGTTTTCAAAAAGATCTCTGAAATAAACACTGAAGTGCTGTATCTCATAACCCTACACAAAACTGACAGTAGCCAGCTGTTGTCTGAACTAAACATGATTCTAAAGAGCCGAGAGCCACAAGGCAAAAAGGGAGAAAGTGAAAATAACTCCTCTCCTACTGAACCATAGATGACAGATCAGCCAAAAAGGACCCTGGAGGAAACAAAAGTCAATGAGGCAAAAGTCCTTGCAAATGACCCCTGCCTGCTCTCTTTTACTACTCCAGAAATAATCCACCCAAATGGTCTTTTATTGGATGCAGCATCTGAAGGCTGTCTCTTCCATTACAAATCTGTATATTTGCTCCAAATCTTGCAATGTTTGTTATTTCATAACACCAGTTTCCCAAGATTTTCCCAAGATTTTGGGCTTTTTCTTTTTTTCTTTTTTTTTTTATTAAAATTCATAAATTTACATAGGGCAATGTTGTTTGATTCATTCTGTTATTTTTTTTTCCCTTTCCCCCCACCCCTCCTACCCCTCTTTTCCCTCTATACAGTCCTTCCTTCCTCCATTCTTACCACCCTCCTTATCCCTAACCCTAAACCTAACCCTAACCCTAACGCTAACCCCTCCTACCCTCCATTATATGTCCTCATCCGCTTATCAGCGAAATCATTCGTCCTTTAGTTTTTTGAGATTGGCTTATCTCACTTAGCATGATATCCTCCAATTTCATCCATTTGCTTGCAAATGGCATAATTTTATCATTATTCATGGCGGAGTAATATTCCATTGTATATATATGCCACAGTTTCTTTATCCATTCATCAACTGAAGGGCATCTAGGTTGGTTCCACAATCTGGCTATGGTGAATTGAGCAGCTATGAACATTGATGTGGCTGTATCTCTGTTTCTTATGGCTTTTCTCCCCCTCCTATTTTCTGTATTTCTATATTTCCCACCTTCTAGTTCCCCCATAATATGGAAAGCAAAGACTTTAGTCTTCTTGTCCTCACTTTCATGGACTCTGTGAACAGTAAAATTTCCCTAAGCACTTAAGGATTTTCTAGGCATCATGAGAATACCCTTCCTATTGCTAGACATTTACTATTGTTTCAAATATGATTCCTGGTTGGCAGGTGTTTTGGTTTAGGTGTTTGGTTTAGGTGTCCCCAAAAGCCCATGTGTGAGGCAATGCAGGAAAGTTCAGAAGTGAAATAATTGGGTTATGAGATCCTTAACCTAATCAGTGTATTAATACCCTTGGATGAATTAACTGGGTGGTAACTGTAGGCAGATAGGGTGTGATTGGGGGAGATGGGTCATTGAGAATGTGCCTTTGGGGTTTATATATTGTCCCTGATCTGCAGTACAGAGTTTTCCCTCCACTTTCTGGTGCCATATTCTGAGCTGTTTTCCTCCAACATGCCCTTCTGACCTGATGTTCTGCCTCATCTTGGGCCCAGAGCAATGGTCTTTGCTGTCTATGGACTGAGACCTCTGAAACTATAGCCCCAAATAAACTTTCTTTTTCTGAAATTGTTCTTGTCAGGTCTTTTGGTAATAGCAATGAAAAAAGCTGACTAAAAGAGTAGGAGAGAAAAGTCTGGAAAACTTAAATCAAGTCCAAGTTAAACAAAAGCTAGTTTTGAGGCTCTGCTTGATCTTAGTTGTACTAGGAGTAGAATTGTGTTGTAAGCAGCCATTTTATTTATCAAAACACCTGAGGTTTATTCTGCAGGGGTGTGTGTAAAGGTACATCTGGGGGGCAGTGTGAGAAAGGGTTTGAAGGCTAAAGTGCCATGCATGATGAATTCCAGTGAGGAGGAGATACAGGCTTATTAGGCCTTGCCATGGAAAGAAGAGGATATATCATTGAAGAATGAGTCTACAACATGACTGGGGTTTAGTGAATAATTGGACTCTTGGGCATGATACTGTGGTCACTCTGACCAGGGATTGTTCAGATGATGTTATCCGATAAGAACTTTTGTCTTGGTTACTATTTTTTGTTCTAGTCTATTCTCTGGTGTTTAAATCTTCAAAGCAAGTTCATACAAGCACTTCTTCAATGCAAGTTCATACATGCACTGGCCCTGTAGGAGTAGTGCTTTGAGGAATAGAGACAGTAGCCAAGTTTAAGTAGCAGTGGAAAGAGGAAAACAGGCACAGATACAGGGATAAAGACATAGCACCAAAAAATCATCGAGTGCAGAAATTTATACAGAGAAATGACAAGAACAGTTAAGCCCAGGCTCACTCTAAATCCACAGATTTTCAAGGAGAGTATGGACAACCTAGTGCATAGAATAGAATGGATTCACTTTAGTTATGAAGGGTGAAAAAGACCTCTAAGCATTGTATCTAATTATCTAATTATATTTATTTGATCTTTTGAGTTGATTTCAATTGGGTTTTGTATGATGATTTTTTTAAGTTTAACAGAGAGCTATTTTAAATTTGGTGTATTTTTTCTGCTGACGTTTGATTCAAATGAAGTTGTGAATTAAATGATTTTCAATTTGATTATCATTCAGTTTTCAGACACTTCAGCTTTGTTTTGCATGTTTGCTGAGAAATACAGAGGACTTTTTGGTCAGGAAGCTACAATTACGTTTACTTTTATGTTCTTTCTGAAAAAAAAAAACACAAGTTGTCAATAGTAATGTATTGAAGATTTATAAAATTCCATCTTTCCCTCTCATTAATTTTTTTCTAGAATATTTATTATTTTCATAACACCAAGTATATATCTTTTGCTCTTACTATGAAAAGCAATATTAATAAAAAAAGGTTTGTTACTTCTCATCACCAGTTAGGATGAAAACACAAATGATTTAAGCAGGCAAAAGATAAACCATTTTGTGGGGCTCACCACATGGTCCTGCTACGGTGCTCCGAAAAAGATTTAAATAATACAGCAACAAAAAGTTACAATGGGCTAAGTATCCCTTTTTGTTTATTTAATGAATCTAAACCCTTCTTTCATCTCCATATCCTCTGTATACTCCTTTTCCTTTTTTTTTTTTTTTTCAGCTATGACTGTAGAATCTGTCATTGACCAGTCTCGTGGTGGCTTTCATTTGAATATATGCAACCCATTGGTAAAGGAGGTTGTTTTGACTTTTTAATTTTTCTTCATTTATTTTATATTAGAGTCTTTTCTTGCTTCAGTTTTATTTGCTTGATATTTTTTGAGGAGGGGAATTCCCTTTCAGGTTTGAATCTACCTGGAGTTTCCTTTTTACCATTTGTTGACTCTGTCATTAAATGTTTCTGGTTTCCATTTCTGCTTTGGGTTGGCAGAGAAATCAGACAGTGCTGACTGCTTCCTTCTACTTTGTATAGTATCTGGGTAGCCTGTTCCTGGCATGTCCACAGGAATAGTTTCAGTATTTTCTTTTAGGTGTTCTTTTTTTGAGTGGAAGTGCCAAGGTAAAGATTCTTCTTTAGTTGACTGAGGTCTATTTGTTTCCTACTCATGATGTTTCTCACTGATGTGTGGTTCCTCTTGCCTTCTGTGGAAAGAACTGCCTATCTGGTGTGCAGCTTTGCTATTATTAGAAAACTCTGACTCCTGCATCTGATGCTGGTCTCTTGTCTAGAACAGAGGTTGCCTGTGCAGTACTGGCAGTGATTCCTCCTCTCACTGTGGGCAGGCTTGCCTTGTGCAGACAAATCGAGTTTCGTCTCTGTTCTTTCTCTGCATTGCATTTTGGTACCTGTTCATTCAGAGTAAGCAAAGAGGCAGAATTCCCTTGATTTTAAAATGACATATGTCACCAACTTGAGTGACTGAGTGGTTGTATGGTGCTGGGATTATGTATTGGAAACAGAGGCAAAAGAAGCAGGTACAGAGATTTAATCTCTCTACTCTTTGAAGATCTAGTTTTTTCTTTTACAGATGTAGAATAACATATCTATGGATTATCTTTACCTTCCAAATACTTTTAATTAGGGTTTTTGTTTGTTAGGACACTACTCTGCCACTCTGGCATCATAAGAATGTACAAGATCTAAACTGTGGATCCCTATTCTGAAGAATAATCCTGTCCTTTTCATGGACGTAACCATGAGACTTCTGAAACATAGAAAATAAGTTTTTAAGATCGTGTTCTCTGGAGGCTGGCAGGTAGAGAGTGATTCTGTCCCTGTTTCACCAGGACAAAAACTCTTCATTCCAAAGTGTAGATTTGATCTCTGGCAGGAGAGCCTAGCTCATGGGATTCTTTGAGTTGGCTTGTGGTTAGATTAGATTCAACATGCGCTGTTTAGATTTGAAGTTCATGGGCCATTTGCTGCTAGTTCCCTCTCCCCTTGAACCCAAAGAAGACTTATTTAAAATTTAATGACATTTTTGTTAAGTCTCAGCACAGAAATGGTATCAAACACATATTCAAGAAAATTTTTTCTATATGCTGGACTGTCACCTATAGGATAATCTAATTTTCGGAGTTAAAAGTGTATTTTTCTGTGAATATGTCACTCTCAACAGGTGCCCTGTGTGAGTTGTCACCCACAATAGTACACTTCTTACCATAAATAGTAGACTTTCTTAGCTAAAATGTCTGGATGATTAAAAACATTGTGTTCACCATATTGGTAGATTGGCTATAAAAGAGTTCTATTCAAAATTACTTTCAAAAATAAAACTATTTTTAAAAACTAAAACTCACATATCAACATCAAAGAGAGTTTCCAGTCAGGAACGTTATTCTTGGGAACACAATGGTTGAACTGGGCTGGGCTGGACTAATGATGTGTGTGGCAGAACAGGGAAAGTGAATCTACCCAGATCCCTGAGTCCTGCAATTGTGGCTTGCTGAATGAGTGCCTTCTCTCAGTCCTGAAGCTGCAGCGAAATATGGAGCAGCACTGGCTATGGCTATATCATCCAACCCCATTGTGCCACTGCAGGGGCCCTCAGTCCTTCCTCTGCATCAGTCCAGCTGTCAGGAAGGACCCCAGAACCTTCCATTACCCAGCTGCACTGAAGAACCTGGGGAGACATGTCCAGAATTTCTGGACAGACTCTCCAGCATAAGAATTCCAGGGAGCAAAAAAGAGAGAGCTTCTCTTCCCAACCTGAAGACTACATTTGCAGGCATGACTGCTCATCAGCACCTTCAGAGATGAAGGGAAGCATCCCAAAGCCACTGTCAGAGAATGAAGTCCTGCAGCTTTTTGAAGTAATGATGGAGGAAAGCACATGAAGATAAAAAGGTACCATTGTGGTAAAAGAATTTCAGTATCAAAAAAGAAATGGTGTTGCAGTACTTTAATACTGTTTCCAAGGAAGGAAGTCTTAAATGTAGGCAAGAGATTTCACCTTAGAAATTCATCTATGAACTGAAAATTGGGTCTGAAGATGAGATACTTCTATCATATCATATCTATCATATCCCTCCCAGTGTGTAACTGGCAATACATTGGGTATCCAGCTTCAGGTATTTCATGAGAGTAACAAAATGGATCAATACAACCAAACAACTCTGAACACATCAACTACAATTGAGATGAGATAGGTCAATTTTTGGAGAAGCATAAACAAACACAAGAACAGGAACATTAGATGGTCCAATTACCACTAAGGAAATTAAGTTCCTAATTTGAAAATCTCCAAATAGACATTCAGGTACAGATGTCACTGGGAGAATTCTGTCACACATTTAAAGAAGATCTAGTACCAATTCCAAACATGTAAATCCCAGTATATAATGCACTTTATTGGCAAGCCCAGTAAGTTTTATGGTTGTATGGATTGATGTAGAAAAATCATATAACAAAATTCAACACCTATGGATAAAAATTTTCAGAGAAATAGGAACTGAGAGTGTTATGGGTTAAATTATGTTCCCAAATATTTGGTTAGGTTCTACTCGAACATCTAGGAATAAAGTCTTTTTAAAAAATGTGGCATCATTATGTTGTAATTATCCAAGATAGTGTCATAAGGGATTATGGCAAGTTGTTCTTTCACTTGATTCACTGTGATTTGCATCCTTATGTGATTATCTTCCATCCATTCCATTAATTCTCTTTAGTGAAACATCTGAATTCCCATCCCTTTTTAGTTTGGGTATTCCTACAGGTATTTTGTTGTGGTTCCCACCATTCCACTTAACATGAGAAAGAGAAACCACTCTTATGTGAACCCATAGCTGTGTAGCTTCAGTAAAATACAGAATGCTGCTTCAGTTCATCTCTACCCACATCTCCCTCAGTTACTGATGTCATATTGTAACAATGTGTGCACTGTGTGTGGAATCAAGGCTGAAGTGGTCTCTGAGGGCCTGTGTGCCTCAGCATGGTGAAACAACTTTTTAGGCATCCCCTAGGCCAGGGGAATATCCAATAATCTCTTTTCAAGGGAATATTCTCTTCTATATCCTGGAGCCCTCAGTGTGTACTGTCTTTAAACTTCCTGAGATGCCTGTAAGCCATCTCTCCCATTGTGTTTGGGCAAAGTCCTTACCATCTCTTTGGTTGCTGTAATCTCTTTAACAAGCATATTTTCCTTATCCACAGCTTTACAAGCACTTTGGTCAAACTGCCAAGTTTTGGAATTCGTTAGCTCTGTTTTCTGCTCCCTGTTCTCATAGTAAACCAGGCTAAAAGCTGCTGGCAATATCCATGCTAGTGACTGTGTTGTCTTGAAATTTCCTCTACCAGATTAATTAATCCATCTCTTCAAAATTCAGCCTCAAAGAGAGTCTCAGGACACAGTTAAAATGTAATCAAATTCTTTTAAAACATAATCAAATTCTTTGCCACAACATAATGTGAGTGGCCTCCAGTCCAATTTCACACAAAGTCCTCATTTCCTTCTGAAACCTCATGAACATGATCTGCATTCCTGTTGTCATTCTTGTTAGAGCTCCTACCAGAATCACCCATTAAGCTCTGCTTACAACATTCTAAAGCTTTCCCAGTGTGCATCTCTAAGCCATTAAAAATTCTTTCTGCAAACTAACTCCGAATGTTTCTTATCCACATGGTCAGATTAGGCACAACAATGACCACTTCTTCAGTTAGCTTTTTGTCATTGTAACCAAGCCCCCAAATAAGAACAACCTAGAGGATGAAAAGTTTATCCAGGCTTCATGATTTCAGAGGTGTTTGTCTATAGGTAGCGAACTCCATTGCTCTGGGCCCATGGTGAGGTAGCACATTAAGGAGAAATGACCCAGCAGAGGAAAGCTGTTTCCCTGGTGGCAGAAAGGAAACAGGGAGAGGGGAGGGGTAATAGAAAAAAGATCCCTTACTGGATATGACCCCAGTGACCCACCTCCTCCAGCCATGTCCCACCTGCCTATAGTTAGTCCACTGAATGTAGAAAGGTCTGATTAGTTTAAGTTTATAGCTCTCACAATCCAATCATTTTATCTTTAAATGTTTCTGCACTAACACAAGAGCTACTTGGGGGCACCTCATGTCCAAACTATAACAGACTCTAAGCCTATCTACTCAGGACACTGAGGTAGGAGGATCATACATTTGAGCCCAGCCTGAGCAACTTATCAAGAACTTCCTTTTGAAATAAAAAGACTGGGGATATACTTCAGTGGTAGAGCAGTTGCCTAAGATGTATGTAGACCCTGGGTTCAATCACTGGTGTGTCTCAAAAAAAACCCAAAGAAAACAAAACAAAAACGAAAAAAACGAAAGAAGAAAAAATAAAACAGGGTGCGTGAGGGCTTGAGGAAATGAGTTCAATTCTTCCGCCTCTTCCATCATGTGAGGCTACATTAGCAAAGTGATTTGACCTGAATTTCTGTTAATAAATTACCACAGTCTAAGGTATTTTGTTATAGCAGCATGAAGGGACCCAGTCATCTGGAAATGCTTCCATTTCTTCCCTCTGTGGGAAGGACACTACGGCTGGTTTTAGGATTCTTGGCTTCCACATTTTGTCCTTTATCACTTTGAATATACCAACCCACTGCATTTTTCCTTTCAGAGTTTCTAGAAGAAGTCCAATGAGGACCTTATTCTGAAAGTGAAAAAGGTTCTGGATGTTCAAAAGGGAGATCTTGGGATTATGCACACGTATGACTGAGCCATTTCTTGTGCTGACTGCACAGGAATCGTTGTGAAGGAATTTCAAACATAGAATATGTAGGAGGGCAGTTCTGATTGTCTCTAAGTACAAGAAACTCTTGGTGGTGACCTGTTGGACTCCTAGGTAGTTAATGCATTTGGTTGTTGGCAGTTGGTGGTTGTGGTCTTTGGATATTGGGTTTTTGATTTGGGTATTTTGTTTCATTGGTTTTGTTTTGGCTTTTTGTTTATGTTTGTTTTTCTTATTTTTATTTTAGCTAGCACTCTTAGTTGGTGTTCCTGCTTAGGATGTGTAGCAAGATAAGTCATAGTAGTGTAGTGTTGTGGTGGCCCAGCTCCTGTGATAAGAAGGCCTTCTCAGACCATTATGAGACCTGAGGACCATTGTGAATGGGGGTTCGGACAGGTGAAACTAGCCTGTCATATCTTTTCTGGGTCAGAATTGGCAGTGAAAGGTAGAGTAGAACTTCCCAATGATGATGACCTTGGAACACCAATTTCAAGTTATTGAAACCATCAAATATCTATATCATGTTGATGGAACACACAGATTGGGGACAGCTATAGAGACTAGTGGCATGTAGGAGGAGCAGGCCCAAGGAATGTTCAGGCAGACTATGTGTGCCATGGGCTACTATGAGGAGAACATTGTGCATCAAGACCTGAAGGCAGATGATGTCATGGTTGATACCACATCAATATCATTGATTTTGATCTAAGCATTAGTTTCAGGTTTGGGCAGAAGCTGAACAGGTTCTGGGGCACTCTCCCATACCTTGCCCCTGAAATCATTCTACTGTAAGATTATGAGGGACCCATGGTGGACATCTGGAGCTTGAGTGTCTTTCTGTATTTTATGTTGACAGGGAGACACCCATTTATGGGAACCACTGCTAGGGAGCTGTGGTAGTGGATCATGCATGGAAGGACCACAGTTCCCACCATGTTCCCACCCAAGCACAAAGGCTCATCCACAAAATATTGACCATGGACACCACATAGTGGCGCATGGTAGAGCAAATCCTTTGGCACACATGGCTGAGGCAGGATGAGGAGGATTCATTCTGTCATTATAATCAGTCACTCCTCAAATACTCAGACCCTGAAATAATGACAATCCTGTTTGACACTGGTTATGATCTGTACATACCTGTTATCTCTAGTCAAAGAAATGGGCAGGTGCATCACATGGCACCCTGATATTCCAGCATAGATAAGTCAGGGCAAGCTGCATGTTTCAGGTGAAGCATATGCGTCAGAGGGTTGGGCCTTGTCCACAATCCCATGAATCCTTCCAATTTCTTTGTCCTCCCAAAGAGGAGTGGAAGTGAGCCTACCCATCACACCTTCCCCTTGCCCTGTGAGCATCAGCAGCCTGAGAAGGCCAAGAGTCAGGGCAGAAGAGCGTCAGAAGTACCACCCTGCCTGCCATTTATCTCTACTTCCTGCATGCCAGGATCTTGTTCTCAGATAAGCCATTTTATAAGTCAATTATTAGAAAACATAGTTAACTATCTTGACCCCCTAAGTTGCTAACTTCTTATATACCTATCACTAGTTCTTCCTCTGAACACCATTTGAGAATGTATAAACCAAGTGAATATGGCCAAAGACATCACATAGTCTACCATTTATTTTCCCCCTTTATGCCTTTCTCCTAGTTCCCATAAAATCTCGAGAATGTCTGTGCCCACAGACTAATTATCCTGGGCTTCCCTTTTTCAGCAGTCTGGAAATTTTGCAACCTCTCATGTGTTTGTTTCTTTCTCTTCTAAACTCCATGTATTCTTTTTTTGACAGCTCTTCTATCCTCAAGTAAGTTTTAAGAGGCAATTTTAAAAACAATGCATATTCTTAAAATGTTTTTAGTAGTTTGCACATAATAGAGGGATTCATAAGTATACATGCGTGGAATAAAATTTGCTCCATTTCAGTTCCAAATTCTTCCTCTCTTACCTTCTTCTCCTCCTCATGTTCCCCTTATTTACTCTATTGATGTTCCTTCTCTTTATTATTTATTTTAATTGGTGCTTTACAGTTAAACCTAAAGGTAGAATTCACTATATTATCTTCTAATGTCCCTAATAAATTTTATTTATCTTTATTTATTTTTTGTTATAGTTTTGCTTCCTGAAAGTTTTTTTTTAATGTTTTCTGACTTATTTTTGAAAACATAAAATTCTTTACCAACTGGAAAGATACAATCTCTCATCTCTCCAAATAACATTGATTATAGTTTTTCTATCTTGTTATTATTATAAATATTTCTTCCAATTTTTTGTCCTATTTGGCTGTTGTAGTCATTGTCTTCAATATGAGAAGTTTTAGTCAAATATTTGGTCCTTGTCTATTAAGTAGTTGATAGAGCACTCAATGTGTATGGAAAAGGTTTATTGGGGTGGTCTCACTGTAGGCTAACAGGGTTTATGTTATTGTAGGAAACCTGAATGTCAGTACCTATAGGTCTTTTATCTAAACTGTTTAGTTCCTCCAGTCACTTTTAATGGTGCTAGGGACACTATATAAGCCCATTGAATGGCACAGCTGGCCATTTAACTACTCTTTAAACAGACGTTTAATTTAGCAACCTCACCCCATTTCGGGAGTTCACCTGCCTTTCTTTCCAATACGATGGGCCACAAATTCCCATGCTTCCAATGTCATGAACCTGCTTGCTGATGTTTAGGTTTTTAACTTTCTCTGCTTGTTATCATCTTCCCAGTTTTGTTGACATCTGTCTCTGATTAAAATAATTTCCCTTAAATTTTCCAGTTTTCTTTGTTCTAGTTTGCTGATCCTTTCTAGGTTCCTTTCAGTGGGTCTTTGGATGGAGGAGAGAAGAGCTACAAACACATGTGTTGTGTGTTCTGGCTATCTCATTCAACTGCAAGTCCTGACAAGCTGTCTATATTATAGATACATCTTTGAAATGTGTGCTTCCCCTTGTATTTGTATGGATTTAAAAAATGAGTCTATAGTCTTGCAGCACAGGTTTTAGTGATTACTTTGCATGTCTCTAGAATGCAACGTAAACATGATTTTAGAAATTGGCTTCAGATATAGGAGTTGCAGAATTTCTCACTTAGCTCACTCCAGGTAGGAAATTTTTGCTACCTTAATAGAAATAAGGACATAACTTCTGTTCCCTTACTAGGCTAAAAATTCAAATGGAATAGATATGTTAAAGAGCGAGATCAAAAAATCTTCATACCTGACCTCCACCCCTCAATTTCAGGATTTTCTAATTCAAACCATACTTGAGCTTAGAAAACTGTTAAAATTATCTAACAGAATCTCTGCGACTACAATGTGGAGACTGGAGACTGGGGATCAAAGAGAAGGATTACAGAATGTAGCTCAGGAAGGGACCCTAAATGAGCCACCCCTCTGCTGGAAAACCTGGCTGGTCCGGGGGTCTTCCTGGAAACAGTGCCCTGGGTGATTTCCCATTTCTTCTTCATTCTCCCACAGCATACACCTTCATCAGCACACTCGCCACATTCACAAATGCTCATTGATTCCTATGTGTGAAGCTGCTGTTGATTGGTTGACAAGTTGACTGTGGCATCTGCCTTCACTAGTCTGTCTGCTCTTTGAGATCATGGTCAATGTTCAATTCATTTTGTATCCTGAATGCCAAAAGCATTGGTTGAGCTATATAGTATATTTATTAAATGTTGTGGAATGAATGGAAAAATACCCTGTAATTTATTTAATTCTGTGCCCACTTCAACTGCAACAAGCCAGTAGGACATCTGAGGTATGAAAAATAATGATCAGTCATCATTATGAAACTTATGGAGTGGAGTGTCTTGCTAGGAGACAATATTTACAGATTCCTCTCCCAATATCAGAGTTTCATTCCAGTTGTCAGATATGACAATTGACTAAGACAACCACAATCCTATTGTTCCATGTTTTTATCAGATCAGTTTCTTGATAATGTGAATAACAATGCATTGTGGTTTTTTTTTTTTTTTTTTTTTTTTTTTTTTTTTTTTTTTTTTTGGTTTGGATTGAACTCTGGGGCACTTGACCACTGAGCCAAATCCCCAGTACTATTTTGTATTTTATTTAGAGACAGGGTCTCACTGAGTTGCTTAGCACCTCACTTTTGCTGAGGCTGGCTTTGAACTTGCTATCCTCTTGCCTCAGCCTTCCAAGCCACTGGAATTACAGACATGAGACACTATGCCCAGCTGTATTATGATTTTAATGTGAGGAAACTTTGAGACCTTAATGGTTTGTGATCCTTCTTTCCTTTATCTGAAATCACTTTAACTTATTGTTGGGAAATACAATATGAAATTCTGAGTCTGAGGAGCTAGAGGCAAGATTCAGTTCTGTTGTTTACTAACTAAATGATTTTTGAGCAAATGGTTAATTACACTGAATGGTGTTTCCCCTGCCTCCCAGTGGTTCAGACAACACAGTGTTATTGTGAAGATTCAATGGGAAGGCATAACTGAACTAAAAATGTGATAAATTTTGATTAATGTGATAATATATCACACATGCATATATGTACTAGGAATTGCCAAGAGATAATCCACAGTGTTTAAATTTTGAAAATATTTTTGAGTCCCAATTTTGACTAAGAATTGGAAGACTTCCCTTTGAGGAATGCCTGTTTCTAGAGGAAACTGTGGCAGGCAGGCAGGTTGTTCTTTAATGACTTCTAGGTGTGGAGACAGAAGTCATTACAGAAATATTCATAGGTAGCCTAATAAGCTGCAAAAATTGCATATCTCCTAGAAGAGACAGGTTGAGCATAGGGAAGGGGCAGAGTCTTAGATGTTTAATATTTGTGAATGAAAATAGTGAATTCCATAATCCACATTCACCGTTAATACCTTAGGGCAGGATTTAGCTAAGCAGATTAATAATAAAGTTGAATGTGGCAATGGAAGCTTTGTACCTTATTGTTAAGGAAATTTGTTTAAAAATCTTGACTATTCTTGGCCAGACTAGTGCAAAGGTACGTGTTCTTATGAACAGGAAATTCAATTTTATTTGATTTTTTCAATTAAAATAGTACCATATCATTACATTATAAAATACAAAATACTCAAATGACAAAAAAAAAAAATAGAATAAAATGTGAAATTATTCTTCTCTTCTTTTCCCCATTCTACTTCTCAGAGTTAACCAATATGAATATTTTTAATATTCCAAACTCTTCTCTGTGGATCAAGCATGTGCAAGTCTTTATGTCTTATTTCTTGGAGACATCTTCCTCTCTTTTTTTTTTTTTTTAAAGTACAAGAAACTCAGGTTGTCAAGTTACAGATTCACAGCATTCTAAATGTTATCTTGCCACTTAACTTTGGGACCTTTAGCATATTTCTTAAATTTTGTAATCTCTCAGTTTATTCATTCGTGAAAACAAAGTTAAAAACACTGTATAAAGTTGTTATGAGGAGAAAAGAACATAAGATTCACAGGGCACTGAAATGAATAAATTAAATGAAATATACATCATGTAACTACCAGGATAGTTAAAACAACATATATTAGTTCCCATCTCTCTTGTCTTACTCCTCACTTTCTCTTTGTCTTTATAAATCTTTGCTCCTCCATAATTATGGTTGTATTCAGAATGAATCACTGACTCTTGGCAAGATCTTGGGACTATTGTGTTAAAGACTATCATGGCAGATAGTCTTCCCTCTCCTTATCATGGAGAGGGAAGGTCCTGTCTCTAAACTCATAGAACAGTGTACTCAGGCAAATGTAAATAGATCACTTCAATATTTATCTCTCTCTGTCTCCCTTCCTCTCTCCCTCTTGCCCTCTCCTCTTTCCTTCTTGTTGGGAAAAGTCATCTAAATGAGATTAAGTGGAGGTGCTGGTAGAGTATGGGGCTGTGAACAGAGTAGAGTCTACTTGCAAAACTTCCTTTTTATTTTCTGAAGAGTCTGAGATGCCTGCCCAATTCCTATATGAATCTGAAGTATGACCTTTATCGTCCAAATCCTCTAATTTTTCAGATGAAAAATAAATTTTGGAATGTTCATTTCTGAGTCAGATGGTCATCAAAATGTAGGGCATTCGGCCCGATTGGAAAGTATCACAGTGATTTTCAACTTGAATATTCCCCCTCTTGAAAACTGCTTCAGTACTTGCTGGATCTGCAGGTGTTCATGGTCTCGGGGGCTGCAGTCCAGATTCTAGGAGAGAGGAGAGTAGCTAGCCACCTCTCCAGTGGTTTATCAAAGACACCTCAATTTTATTCTGGCATTTAATCTGCCACAGAAGCCGTTTATTGCTTCATCTTCCTGAGTAACGTGGACACTGTCACTTAATTAACTCACCATTTGACTGCATGCTTAAAACTGTCAGGTGGGAAGTAAATTTAGTGCTGTCTTATGATTAATAAAATGCTAAAGTCTCATTTTGTGAGAGTCATGTAGCTGGCACCTGTGCAAAAGTGACCAGGTTTCTTGGTTGTTATTTGGCTTATAATTATGTGGATAGACAGAAAAATATCTGCATTTGTTTGTTCTTTTTAATATATTTGTTTGTAAACCACACCAATATATATGTGTATCAGGAGTAGATGTGACTGCTTAAACTGATAGAAACATTTCATATTTGAACAAATTAAATGAATCATCAAGTCCTTTAATAGGTATACTTTGTTGAATAGAAATATTCCAGGGTCCTAGAATTAATAATTGCTTACTTTTTGAGTGATTATTCATGGTAGGAGCTGACCTAGGGTCATTTACATATGTTTTTCCAACCACACAATAATTCTGAGAAGTAGCATCCTCCTCCTCATGTTTACAGATGAAAAAGCACTGAGATGTGAGTTGTTTGCACAAGATCATTTACCTTAAAATTGACACAGTTGAGCTTTAAATACAGTTCTATCTCTAAATTCAATGCTTCCATTTATCCCAATGGAAGAATTGCTTCAATTAAACTCACAATGGTTTTTGTAGCAGTTATGCTTGGACACTTTGGCCATTGTGTTTCTTTTTTTCCTCCTGCTTTATAACCTCTCCCACCTCAAAGAGATCTGTGTTAGGGACCATCAAGATCATTTCTGTTTTTGATGATTTGCTAAAAAGACCCTCAGAATTCAGCATCTCTTTCTACTTATGGGTAGGATTCATTATAATGAAAGAATACAAAGCAAGTTATGGAAGGATATTGGCCCATCGGCAAAGTATGGTGGAAACCAGGTGAGAGCTTCCAAGAATCCTCCAGCTGGCAGATGCACTTAATTCTTGTGACAATGTGTGAAGTATTGTCTACCAGTGAAGCACACTAAAGATGCAGCATCCAATATTTTGGCAGAGGGTGGGGGTTGGGAGGTGCTGTTCATAAAGGCACACTCTGACTACCATATTCCAAAATGTCAGATTCCCAGAAGGAAAGCAATCACATTGTTTGCACTTATGATTTAGGCACAGTGAGATGCTTTTATCATTTAAAGTAAGTTTTATGTCAGTGGAGAGAACTGTTTATCAGTCACGTTCCCAGATGCTAGCCAATAGCCATGTTTGCAAGCAGGCAATTTCTAAAGACAGCAATCTCAGGGCCTCTATGTTAAATCTTATTTGCAGATGTTTCAGATGATCTCATTCAATGACCCCAAGCCAAAATATTTTTTGTTTGCAATTCTTCCTTTCTTTTTATGATACTGGGGGTTGAATTCAGAGCTTCACGCATACTAAGAACACACTCTACCACTAGGTTATACCCCCAACCCCCATTTGCAATTCTTAAAATTAAATCAGAAAAGGAATAAGGTTCATGTCTTGGAGTGTGAAATGATGTATGTTGGAAATATGTAAAAACATTCATTATGGATTTCCTTCCCTCCCTACTTTTGTTTCCTCCCTTCTTCCCTTCTTCTGTCTCCCACAAAGTATTTGACACCTATCTTGCTAGGAAGTGGTATAGCACAGAGAGTAAGATCAGAGGCTGTGAATCCAGATTGGGTAGAAATCCTAATTCTGCCACTCATGGGTAACATGACCTCAGGCAGGTTTCTGGGATCCTCCCTGTGAGTTTCTGCCTTCTGAAAACCCTACCGTGGACTTCCCTACTGAAGGTCACGCTGACTCCACCCTCTCTGTACTTCCTCTCTGAATACAAATTGGGATTCTTCTGAGGCAGGGCTGAGGACATTTTAGTGGTTACCAACAATAGATTAGACCAGTTTGAAATTTCCATACAATGTGAGAATTCTGGATATGAAAAAAAAGGACAAGAATTGGGAAATTTGGTTATATTCATATGTGGCAAAACTGACCAAAGAAACCACTTACAAATACTTATATGTATTTAACACAGTTGAGCTCCCTAGACTGGACCTAAGAGAATGATCAACACCAGAGTTATGTTACTGTGATTTGACCTCCTAAATTTCTAATTGATGGCTTGCTCTACTTTCTTTCCATTTTTTCTCTTTTTATTGATATGTCTATAAACTATATGATATTTTTCATTTCAAATCATGCTTACACAGAAACACTGGGAATGATTTATACTGATTGCATCAGTCACAATAATGGATGGGGCATTATTTGTGGGGTAGGAGAGGGTAAAAGCTAGTCCTGCTGTTTTTTACATTGACAATATTTTTGTTTCTGTAAAATACAATTTTTTTCCATTTCGTTCTGAATAAGAAATATCTTCCTAAGCTAATTTTATATAACATATAATTATGAAGCCAAAATTTATTGGTTTTCTTTTTCCCTCTGTATGTCTGTCTCTCTTTCACTATTTCCCCTACTTCCCCAATTTTTGAGAGGTACAGGGCACATCTGTTATTTTGAATCTAGAGTTAATCCCAAGCATTCAATCTCATGTAGTACCATTCAGGCCCCAGCATAAGACTTCTCCCCGTTTTCTTCCCATCTTTGGTCCTATGTCTTTGAAATAAAAAGTGATGGACTCTAAATGTAGTAAATGTCTGTGTGTCAGGCTACTCCAGACCCCCAGATGGACCCCCCTTCAGAGTGGGAAGGGTTTGAGCAATAGGAGCGCTTTCATCATTAAATGAAGAAAAAAAAAAAAAAATCAATGGATGTGTCAAGTCTCCCTCTGCCAGTAAGAATGCAAAATATCTTGCATAATGCAATAACGTTCCCAGAAACAATGACTATCCATTTTCCTGCTTATCTTCTTGTTCTGAAGCATGTTTTCAGAGATTCTTATAAATTAATGCAGTGTGGACAACACTGTATATGGAAGCTGAGGATCATTATCATAGGTCTGAATCTCACTGTCTGATACAAGTGACTATTAGGATTAATTACAAATAAGGAACATTAAAATTTACTTCTTTGATTGTACTAGCCACATTTCAGGTGCTCCATAACTGTGTGTGGTGAGCAGTTCTGGCACTAGATAACATAGACTCAGAACATTCCATCTTTGCAGTAAGTTCTGTTGTTCATATCTGTGTAGATGAAACATACAATATTTCAATTATTTATCAGTCCTGAATGCTGGCAACTATATGGACACTGAATATTAGAATTATGAATAGTTGTAATTACATATCTAATTTTAATTGGCAAGTTATGAATAGTTAGACAAGTGTTGGGTGGGTCTCCAAATAGACTTTTCCCTGAGTCCTGCAGGTTGCAGCAGAGATGGATGAGGTACGTGTGCTTTCCTCAGAGGACTTCTGTATTACCAGTATTGATTTCTGTGGACCTTTCCCTGGCGAAACTATTTTGAAATCTTTGGTTGTATATAAACCAGATTCACAATGGTGGATGGAAGCATTTGGTAATCACTTGGAACTATATAATATTATATCATAATCTCACTCAATACATACAGCTAGTTATATGGATAAATTTTCATGAAATATAACTCAGTGCCCAAGTAATCATAGCCTGTTTTAGTTGGGTAGCAGTTCAGATAGTGCCTTGTGGGCCTATAATAATCTTGTGTGCTAATAATCTGATTCCTTAAAATGGCAGAGTAGAGGTGACAAACTCCTTCTGGTGGATTTTGATCTTAGTAACAATGGATAGTTCATGAAATTTAGAAAAGAACAAAAGGATGATTCAATTCTCTCTTCTACACGTGCGCGCAGGCACGTGCGCGCTCGCGCGCGCGCGCGCGCACACACACGCACACTGAATTTTACCTTTTTCTGAAACAGAAGAAAAGATCCATGGCTTTAGGTATGGCAGACTGACAATGTAGTGGTTATTGCTCTGTCTGTCCCATGATCTTTTGCCTGCTTTAAATGTGTGTGGTAAAGACTGCTTGCTGTTTACCATAAAAAGAAAGAAAGAAAGAAAAAAAAAAAAAACCTTGGCATGTGATCTTTGCGAAAGTTAGTTTAGAGGAAATGGTATTAACACCAGAAAGTGTGAGTCCTTATATCAAATAATAAACCTTTATTCATCCATTAAGACCACATGGACTAAGGAAATAGGAAAAGCATTTTCTGTTGCTGTTGATGTTGTTATTGTTGGAGCCCAAATGTGTTATTGTTAGGTCCATTACATAACATATTTAAGGATACAGGTAGTACATTATTGTTTTTTTAGGATCTTTCCCTTAAAGTCTAATTTTGACCTGGGCATTTAAAAGTGAAAGAGAAGAAATAAAACTCTCTTGTATTTTGGCAAAAAGATGTCTAGTTAAATAATCACATCTCTTTCAGAGAAAACTGTGGAAGGAACTGGAAGCTGGGAAAGGTGGTCACAATTTTAGGGAAGTTGCATTATACTGTTTACGTTTACTCAGACTTTTGGTCTTGTTTATGGAACATTTCCACACAAGGCTCATTGATTCTCAGATTGCTGAATCACAAAGCAGCAGCTTCTATTAGACGCACAGTTACTTAACTTACTACTGATTACCTCATGAGTGCATAATTTCTCAGTCACAGTCTCTGACCTATAGTTCTTGCTCTTGAGGTCATCTCCAACAATGCAGAAAAACTTTCCCCATGACTCGTTCATCTGTATGGCAATACTTTGATGTCATTTTTCCCTGTTTATCATCTCTCTGTCACTTAGAAGAACAGCATTTTTAACAGAGAAAAAAATATTTGGTCCAAATCAGCAGTGGATCTGTATTTTCCTAATACTTAGAATGGGAATAAATAGAAACAGACCTATTGCTGGATTTTTTTTCGGTGGTGGGTTAGGGATGAGATAGGAAACTACTAACAAAGTACTTCTTAAGTACCTAAAAGTCATAGCAATAATGACAACATTGTAGACTCTGATTAACTCAAGAGGGCATTGCTTTTGTAAAGCTATGATTCATCTACTTCTTGTTCAGACATGATTACGTGATGACAATGATTTTGAGTTGTATCCATTGTGATACAAATTTTGAGTCTATGGCTTCATTAATTACAAGCCTCTGTGCATGTCAGATTGTCTGGCATTGTACTTATTTGCATAAATCAAAACACACCCTCAGAAGGTTTGCTTGCATTTTCTCTGATGTGGCATAAAGGTCATTCATTATCCCTATGGAAAGGAAAAATACAGATGGTACTGCATTGGCCACCCTGGAGTGGCTGAGGCCCTGTCTGGGGGAAGCTGGAAAGTTTTTGTATCTGAAGACTTAGCCCTCAATGGTAAAGGGGGTTGAGAATTTCAAACTCATCTGCTTGTATGGGAAAGTAAGTGTTATGGGAAAAGTCAGCTTTGAAATCAGAGGAAAGTCAGTTTCAATCTTGACTCTGTCATCCAAGGTGTATGGATTTGAGGAGTTCATGGCACATGTTAGGCATCAAATGATGGTGGTTGTTGCAACAGTCATTGTTAATTTTAGGATTAGCATTTAAATCCTGGCATCATCTCTTTATCTCCTTTTCCATAGCATGCTTGTGAGACCTTGTGACTTAATCTTTTTAACCTTCCATTTCCTTACTGTAAGGTAATCATGCTCACCCAAGAAGAGGAAAGTAAATGAATTCAAATTTGGAACCTAGTAGATGACAGTGGCTGTATGGTATGTACTAAGTTCAACTGTGTACTTGTGATCACTATTAGTATTTTTTTTTCTGTCCTGTACAAGTTAGCATTTATCCCATAAACTCTTTGATGTACATTTGTAAATGTTCCCAAGTTGTTTAGTCACAAATCAACATAATGATGTTTCTGTTTAGCCAGAAAGGACATTCTTGATGACACAGGATTGCAAGAATTCTTTAAATAATTCTGGAAACTTTTTACGATTTTTTAGAATTCCTTTGGAGTTGTTAAATTTAAGCTCAGCTGTGAAATACAAGAAGAGCTAAACAGGTTAACCCTACAAAATCCATAGATAAAAAATAGCACACAAAAGCAAAGTGTTTCATTGATATCAATTATTCATTGACTCTTGAAAGTAATAATAATAAACATCCTCGAGGCTGCTGTGCAATATGAGATCAGGGCTAGGGCAATTGCAAAATAAAGGCACAATAAATATAATTGATATTCACTGATGCTATGTTACTAACTGAACAGCCTGCATAACTGAGCAGAAAAATGCCTTTTAAAGAGGACTAAAATTATCTCCTTGGATTCTAAAAAGTGTGTTTCTCCCCATGGAAATTTGCTGTGAACCAAAATAGCACATACTAATAGTTATCATTTATGGAGGGCCCACTACGTAATGATGCTTTTTATTTCTATTCCCAGTATCAACCTTGCAAGGCAGATTTCATTATCCCTATGTTCCTGATGAGGAAATTGAGCTTAAGCAGGGTCAAATAATTGTCCAAGGAAATTTTTATTCACCCCTGGGAATAATTGTTGTATTTTGAATGCCTTAGGTGTCCCTCTGACACATTCCCTTGCCACTCTGCCCACATTAATACCTCCTCTGGAAAACCGAGTCATACAAATTATACTCAAGTACTGTGTGTTTATCTTCACAGGTCTAGAAAAGAATGAGTATAAATTCCTGTGTGTGGACCTGTTGACTATGATGGGTTGTTCTTGCTATTGCTGTTTTCAATAAACTTTTAAGTCAGATACTGCTAGGTATTGAAAATGAAAAAAAAAAAAAAAAAAAATCGAGCACATTTCCTAACCTTCAAGGACTCCTAGTCCAGTGTAAGGGTGACAAATAGCTTGTTCAAATACCATTCTTCCCCTTCCTAGTTCTGGTACTAGATGTTACAAGGATGAACATGTAACAATTCTTTCTCAAAAGTGATTCTAGGCAATTTCTAAACATTAATTACCATGAACACACAATAGAAACAAAATTCACCTACCACTCCTGTTTTAGAGGACAAAGGTAATTGGACATTTAAAATACTCCGTGACAGTCTTAATAGAGTTGTAAGTAATTATATCCAGGGTATTACCAATTTCCATGGATACAAAAGGAGAATATTTTTGCTTCTGATTCTGGAGGGTGGAAGAGAACAGACAGAAAGCTCCACACAGAGATTCTTTGTTTTTGCATTGATGGAGATCGAATCAAGGGTCTCACAACTGAGCTACTGCCCTAGTCCTCAGATTTTTAATTTTAAGGAATAGGTAGAAGTGTAACAAGGGATATAATTATGATTTAGATAGAGGTCAAAGAATGGGGGAGTTTTATGTGTCATCCTGGGAAATTCAGAATGTACTATGCAGGTAAAGGATTTTAAGGTTCTGGAGGATTTTACCAAAAAAATGACTCAAGCAGGAAAGCATTTTATAAAAGAGGGGAAGTCCATGGGGGCATGTGGCTTGGAGAATGGAGAGAGGGCCTGATGAGAACAGTAGTGGCGGTAATATAGACCAGAGTCCTGATCAGGAAACAACTTCTGAGTTGTTTTTAGATACAGAGCTGATAAACACTAGCAACTGGACAGAGCAAGGGACAGTATGAAAAAGAAGTAATAACTAGGGTGACTTCCCGATTTCTGAACTGGGAGACTGAGTTAATGGTAAGAAGAAGAGGGAATTGTAGGGGTGAGATGTAATGATTTCACTGAGGACAAACCACAAAGACATGGATTTATATTACTACACAGGAATATTTGGATTTTTTTTTTTTGTTTTTGAAGCCTAATACCTATATTTAAAGCATATTTTTTAAATATTTTCAAGAGATATTAAAAAATGAATTCTGGTGATAATGCTAAGTAAGTGTTGTATACCAGTCATCTTTACTATTGATATGCTTTATTTGTGGGGAAATGTTAGAATCAATATAGGGGCGTGAAGTTCATCAATCTAATCTTAAGAATGGAGCCCCCTTAGTGGAAATGATTGTTAGGTTCAATTGTATTCCTCCACATGGATACCAGTGATGGGCTTTCATTTCAATTGTGGTTTAGAGCTACTTTAGCTTTTTGAATACCCATGATTCCAACTGGTCAGCTCCAATAAACTTTTCTTCCTGGAGAATTCATGCACCCTGAATCTATTGAGAACAGTTTATATAAATACAGAAATTGTTGTTTATCTTATTTTTATTGACAAACATTAACTACTCAACTAGAAGTGAAGAGGCTTATTAAAAGTGAAAATATTATGGAATTGATGCCCTGATTTATCATGTGCTGATTGCAGATGTTCCAGGTTACTTGCAGAATGCTCCATTATATGGAATACTATGTATAAAGGGGCCATGAACACAACACTGCTTTTGAATTATGTGGTAGTAATATTAGGGGATTTTTCTTACATTCAAGAACTACTTGGTTTCCTCAAATTGTGTCTGAATCCTTTTACCTCTTATGATGGTAAAACTGTGTGTGTTTACATATGTGTATAAGAGGACTTAGAGTTTTTTTTTTTTTTTTTTTTTTTCCATATAAGTTCCTCGCAAGTCTTTTTATTGTAGTTATGGTTACATAAAACAAAACAAAACAAAATCTATTTAGTTATAAGATTTGCAAAATATGTAAGGGTCTGCTTATAAAGACAAGGATAACCCTCAGGCAAAATATTCTTAATTTGGTAAAGAACAAAGGGCTTTATTTATTTATTTATTTTTTTACTGATTACACTGTCTTTAATCAGGTATGCTGGAGTCACCCTACTCCTAGTGACAGTGTGTCTTTGTTTCTCTATTTTTTTTTTCTTTATTGTAAACAAATGGGATACATGTTGTTTCTCTGTACATGGCGCAAAGGCATACCATTTGTGTAATCATAAATTTACATAGAGCAATGTTGTTTGATTCATTCTGTTATTTTTTCCCTTCCCCCCACCCCTCCCACCCCTCTTTACCCTCTATACAGTAGTTCCTTCCTCCATACTTGCCCCCCTCCCTAACCCTAACTCTAACCCTTCCCTCCCCCCATTATGTGTCATCCTCCACTTATCAGCGATATCATTCGTCCTTTGGCTTTTTGAGATCGGCCTATCTCACTTAGCATGATATTCTCCAATTTCATCCATTTGCCTGCAAATGTCATAATTTTATCATTCTTTATGGCTGAGTAATATTCCATTGTATATATATACCACAGTTTCTTTATCCACTCATCAATTGAAGGGCATCTAGGTTGGTTCCACAGTCTGGCTATTGTGAATTGAGCAGCTATGAACATTGATGTGGCTGTATCTCTGTAGTATGCAGATTTTAAGTCCTTTGGGTATAGGCCAAGGAGTGGGATAGCTGGGTCAAATGGTGGTTCCATTCCAAGTTTTCTAAGGAATCTCCACACTGCTTTCCAGAGTGGCTGCACTAATTTGCAGCCCCACCAGCAGTGTATGAGTGTACCTTTCTCCCCACATCCTCGCCAACACCTGTTGTTGCTCGTATTCTTGATAATCTCCATTCTAATTGGGGTGAGATGGAATCTTAGGGTGGTTTTGATTTGCATTTCTCTTATTACTAGAGATGTTGAACATTTTTCCATATGTTTGTTGAGTGCTTGTAGATCTTCTTCTGTGAAGTGTCTATTCATTTCCTTAGCCCATTTGTTGACTGGATTATTTGAATTCTTGGAGTAGAGTTTTTTGAGTTCTTCATAGATTCTGGAGATTAGTGCTCTATCTGAAGTATGATTGGCAAAGATATTCTCCCACTCTGTAGGCTCTTTCTTCGCATTGCTGATAGTTTCCTTTGCTGAGAGAAAGCTTTTTAGTTTGAATCTATCCCAGTGGTTGATTCTAGCTTTTATTTCTTGTGCTATGGGAGTCCTGTTAAGGAAGTCTGATCCTAGACCAACAGGTGAAGATTTGGACCTACTTTTTCTTCTATAATCTGCAGGGTCTCTGGTTTGATTCCGAGGTCCTTAATCCATTTTGAGTTTAGTTTCGTGCATGGTGAGAGATATGGGTTTAGTTTCATTCTGTTGCATATGGATTTCCAATTCTCCCAGCACCATTTGTTGAAGAGGCTATCTTTTCTCCATTGCATATTTTTGATTGCCTAGTTTTTGAATAATACTCTTCTACTACCTTAGATTGTCTGAATAAGTATTGTTTTATTTAAAATTTTTTTTTATTTTCATAGTCTAACCTCAAAGAACTTTGGATCCAGTTGCTGGAATAAGAAAAATACTGTTAAATGTTAAAACAATATAAAAAGTTTATATCTAGTCTTCCTCTAGTGCTGACTCTACAGATGTGGACACATCATTTATTCTCCTACTTTTATCATCTTTAAACATGATTTATGACTATGTGATTTAAAAGATTCCTTATAACCCTAATAAAAACCACAATTCTTTGGCCCTGTTACCAGCAAAAGAGAGAAGTATAACTTTAGAAATGGAAGCCATCACTATGTCTATACCCACCTAACCACTGATCAGAACTACCTGTTTTCACTAAAAAAGAAAATGGTCTGAGTTGACAGTGCAACATGTAGAATTCCAAGCAGAGGGTGTCTCCTCAGCTCAGGGCTTTGACTACTCTCCTCACTCTCCCTGCTCTGTGATTCTCCTGTGGGACTCATGAGTATAACATTTGCTCGCTGTTCTACTCTTTTAGGCAGAGGGTGCTTCTGAGCAAATCTTCAAGTCCACTGTGACCCTTAATCAACTCACTTTGTCATGGGAAGGGAATGTCTTGGAGCCATATTTCACTAAATATGAAAGTTCTAGAAGAAATAGAGGGATGGGATTTTTGCCTTTTGTTTAGAATATGTGACTAGATTCTCAAGCAGGTCTGTTGTTAGGTCATCCACCATTGATATGTGTAGTGAAAAGAGATTTAATGGATTGAGGTAGTATGAGAATAAGAATGAGTGAACGAATAGGAATTTACAAATTCAGCTTTCGTGTTGCCTACAGTATGCTACAGTTTTTCAGTTGGGTTTGTTTTCTTTTTTGTTGTTGTTATTTTTTAAATTCTTAAATTATTTCCTTAGAAATATTTTATGATAAATGATAAATAGAACCAAAATCATGATCCAAAATTTCGAGTTGTTGCAAAAATATCTCCCAAATTAGTTATTTTCATATTTATCTCCGATGTCTTCTCTGGAGAAGAGCTTCAGCTATTGTTTTCTTCTCTGCCTTACTATTACAGTGGGTGAAAGTCAATTCATACTCTGATGTGTGACTATTTATGGCAGATTATAAGGACCTGTTATGAATAGAATATTCTTTATCAGCATTAAGTGCATATCTTTGCAGAATTCTATATTTGTGTTTAAACTACCTTTATAAATCCAGTGTGCATTTTCCATGGATTAAAAAAGATAAGCTCTTATATGTAGTAATCCTTGCTAAGGTTTTAGATAAGTTTTCTTTATTGTTTGCTCTTGTTCTCTGTCTCAGAAATAACAAAAGCGTATTGCTTTATTCTCTCAAATTCTATCATATTTTTTGCAGTTAGTAGAAAAGACAGTATTCCTGTGTCTTAAATAGCATTGTAATCTACCTAGTTATATGATTTTACATGGCCAATCCACTTTATAATGTCAAAACACTTTTATTTCTGCTCGGGAGATTTTCTACCTTGTTCTTATTAATATTGCACCTGTTTCGGTAAGTGTAGAATCACTGACAGGGTGCCAAATAGAATTCAGAGAGATAGTGTTCATAAATATAATGAATTTGGGTTGGATTAATTGAGAATTCTGAATTATTTTAAAGATTTGACCTGGACTTCAGGTAACTTTTGCACTATTTATAATAAAATGCTCTATGAAGCAATTAAAAAATAATCATAAAATTGTAGACAAGCAAATGCTTTTCATTTCTTTCATTTTATAATTTTAAAATTTCCTAATTATTAAATTAAATAATTTTTTCTTATAAAATTTTGCAGTATTGAGAAAGCAAGAATAAATAATCATGTATAATTCCACCAAGGAAAAATGGCCACTCTTAAGTGTTTATACTTGTTCTGGCTTTTTTCTCTCCTGGGATTGAACCCAGATCCTTACATATGCTAGGCAAATGCTCTACCACTGAGTTACATACTTAGTCCTTTAATTTGTTTTAAAGTTGCATTTAAAAACAAGAATGATCATATACTTCATGGCATTTTATCATTCTATATTGTTAAATATTTTATACATTTTCAAAAATCTAAAATAATATATAACATTTATTTTCTTTATGGTTGGATAGTTAAATAAGTTTTTAAATTTTTGATGATTATAAATAATTTAGAAATGAATATTGTCATACCTAATGAAAATAATACTTACTGAGCCAGTATTAAAGTTCATACACTAGTCTTTATTCCAATAATTTCATTAACTCCTGCTGATTGTCCCATCATGCAGATATTATTGTTCCCATTTAAAAAAGGAAAGGACTGAGACTGAGAGATATTCTATAACTCATTGACCATAGTACAGTTTTAAGAGTCTGATTTAACCCTGTGCTGACACCAAAGTCCCTGTTGTAAGTTATTACACACTATTGACTCTTTATGTATAGGAATGATCATCTCTAAGGACAAATTTCTGTAAATACAAATTCTGATTAAAGAACATACCCATTTAGATGGTTTTCTAAATTTGAGGTATAGTATCAGTTTACAGTCCTAACTAGCAGGCTTAAAACAAAAATATTTTAAAAAGTAGTTTGATTTTGATAGAATAATTTTCATTTTTTCTTACTAAGCAAGGCATGGAAAAATACATAGAAGAGCTTGGTAACCTGAAAAATGTTACTATGAATAGTAATAATAGTTATAATGGTGGTGCTGGTGATACTATTACAATAAGCCACATCTATAGTGTTTCTGAGCCTTTTTTGTGCCAGGGTTTCTGTAATGTACTTTACCTATGTGAACTTACTCAGTAACAGGAATTACTATCTATGTTCCATAGATAAGATTTATAGAAGGTAAAAGATTATTTAGATCATAGAGTTATAAAGCAATGGAGCAAAAAATGGAGTATCAAATCTCCTAGCTATATATGTATCACCAAAAAAGACATTTCTTGGACTCATGTGCATTTTTATTGCTGTACTGTGGATTATAGTAACTGTTAGAGTACCACATCTGATAGTTACACACCCATCTTCTTGTATTCTAAGTTTTTTTGAGGGTAGGAACAGATTTTTTTTTAATCAATATTCATTTCTCCTCAGAGTTCTCCTTGTGGAACCTCTAACACACTCACTCCACCCTTTGTCTCAAGATACTACAAGGTGCTCATAATGCAATAGTGAATGAAGTTAATGGTATCTAGATCTAATATGTTAATTATTTGTTTCATATTTGTTCATTTTCAAATTTTTTCCCTAAAATTCCAAAATCTTTGTATATTATCTCTTCCCCCAAACTCTTCCAAGAAAATCTTTTTATTGCTTTGATGTCAGAATCTAGTGATTTATCCTGTAGAGAAAATTGTCTTGATTGCCTGGGGTCTAGTCCCTTATCAACTTTCGTCAATGATTCCCTTTGAATTATTTTCTCTCTACAGTAGCTCAACCAACTCATTGGGGTCAATCTGTTTTCTGCCTTATAAGACTTGGAAAGGCCTATCTTTGAATCTTGCTTTATCTTCTCATTTCTAAGTTGGGAAAGTTGAATCAAGGCTAATCTTTATGATCCATACTCTTGCAACTCTTAAAACTTCCAATATCAGAGTTTCTGTTCCCATTATTTTGCAACTTTAGCAATATCCTTCCAATTTGTATTCTTAGGCTTAGCATGAGGTTCTGGTCTTAGGAGTCTTAAGCAAAGGGTGTTATCTATATGTGTCTTTTTTCAATGTTTATCCTGAAATTTAGAAAAACAGAATTTGAATGCTAAAGATTCCCAGAGCTTTTTCACAAACACACATCTGGGTATGATAAGAGAGTATCATGCAGACTGAAAAAAGATCAATCTGTTTTAGGAGAAAATCACTTTGTTGTGTGGTTAAGTTATCAGTTTTCTATGTGTTATTCAGTTCTAGGAAACTATAATTAAGAAGCAAGTACATTCTAACATGTTGAATTTTTTGGACTTCCAAGGGTCCTGGATCCAGAATATGTAGGATTAAAAGTAGATTAGGTACTTTTATAGCTTATACAATAAAAACATTATCCAAAAATTTATATCAAGTTGTATTGATGTTTAAGGCAAATTTTCAGAGACAGTCTTTATACTTATATATTTTACAATTGAAAAAAGGTAATGCTGACAGAATGAAGAAGAGGCATCTAAGTAGAGAGGGAGAGAGATGGTTACTAGGTGGAAAATTCTGTTGAATTGTGTGTGTAAGAAATATTTAATCTTCTAGAACTGTAATTGCATTAAACACAAATGTCATTTATTACTCATAATAAATCTGGGAAGTGGATTCAATGATTCCCATTTTATGAGTGAGGAAATATGTTCAGAAAGGTTAAACAGCTTGCCCAAATGCCTGTAGATCATTTTTGCTGGAACGTGGATTTAATACAAGTTTATCTGACTCCAGAGTCTATGTTCCTCGCTACTCAGTTTTATTATTCATCAACAGAAACTGTTTCTCAAAGTAGGGTCCAGGACTTTCTGGTGGACTGCCAAGTTCTCTAATGGTCTATAATAGGATTATAAAATAATGTCCTTTTTGACTTTTTATAACATCCAAAAGTTAATATTTCATACATATGGTCTTTATGAATTGCTAATTTCTATAATATACAAAGTTACTATTACTTATAAAACAAAGCACATCTATTTCTATAGAATGCTGGGGATTCTAATCAATTATGAAGAGTAATTGTTCAAACATACATTTTATCAATGATAGATACAGAATTTGGACCAAGGTGCTTGACTATTTAGGTTCTCCTGGTCTTAATTCTGACTCTTGGAGAACTAATTAGTAACATAAAAGTAACAAGAGAATTTGGTCAAGTGACCAAGTCTTCTTAATTAACTTCTTGGAAATGAGAGAAAAGTAAATACTGAGAACAGCTGCAGAATTTACTAATATCATTAGCAAATACCTCTACAAAATCACAACAAAGACAAACCAAACCAAGAAAAATGGAGAAAAAGTGTGTGTGTGTGTGTGTGTGTGTGTGTGTGTGTGTGTGTTTAACAGTTCCAAAAATGAATTTGCTTCAAGAAAGATAGGTAGCTATTTAAGAAATAATTTTAATTATTCTTCCAAATAAGCCCAAAGAAGAAGGAAATGGTAGGTTACTTAAATTAATCAGCATTGTTTATATTCTTTACCAAAGTAATGCTGAGGTCAAGTTTGATAAGAATTTTATAAGCGGCTGTCAGCCTATTGTATAATTCAGAAATTTATAGGTGAAATAAATTCTTAATAGCTATTCTGGGAATCTAACTTTGCTTTTATAAAACTAAAATTCAGACTAACCTTTTTTAATAAAAAATAATTTGAAAAATGAACTTCACTAGTAAAACATATTTGTATATTGCAGTTTGCATGTGGGAATTATCTATCTATCTATCTATCTATCTATCCATCCATCCATCTTCTGAGCACGTATGAGACCAAATGATTACATGCATTAATTTCATACATATGGAATTCTATAATATTTAGCACCTACTATGTGCTTGACATATGCTAGAGTGAATAGATTTAAAGATGATTAAGATATGATTCTTGTACATGTTACATTGTGATTACCCTTAGAATATAAATGGAGATATTTTGGGAATAAAGTTGTAAAAGTAAATGACTGAAGCAGGGAGGCGAAACCATCTTTATTCATTTGTTATTCAGTAACTATGTGTTTAGTGCCCTACTATATTCCAGGGGCCACTTTAGGTACTGAGGATATTGTGGGAAATAAAATGGACTAAATTCTTAATCTCATGGGATTAACACAGTACAGGAAGACAGATAATATATAACTTGAAATGCACCAAAAAATTGTAGAGTTTTATGAGCATAAAATGGGTGAGGTGACAAAGAGTGTCGTGGGCAGCTGTATTGGTGGTCATCTTCAGAGATGTTTTTGAGAGGGAATATCAGAGAAGTTAAGCTAACCAATAAACATTTGAAAACAGTGAGTTTCAGTATGAGAGGATGGTCAGTTTAACAGACTTATTTGAAAATTGGCTGTGTATTCTGGGATCATAAAGAAGACTATTATGGCTGAGGTACAGTGAGTAAGAGGGACAGAGACAGTAGGTGAGACTGGAGAAATGTCAGGAACACATTACCAAGGCCAGGAAAGGGAATTTGAATTTAATTCTAAGTGCCCATGCAAACTATTGGAGGAATTTAATCAGGCATGTTCTAATTTATGCTCTAATAAGATCAATCTGACTGCTATATGGAAAATGGACTTGGGGGGGTGTTTCAGGGTAGAAGCAATTATTATGGACATTAAGTGAAAGAGCGATAAAATAATCCATGGCTAGACAAGGTAGACACATAGTTCACTAGCTCCCTTTTTAAGTAGTTAGGGAAAACTCTGTAGAAGAGATAGAAGTTCAGATTTCTTTCTTTTTTTTTTTTTTTTGTTAAGAAAGTGTTAGTACTGAAAATTGTGTGTAGCATACCTTAGAAACAACAAAAATTATCCATGCATGTGCCATCAAGGAATTTATAGAACAGTGAGAATTGAATATCATTTGAACAAGTATTTGATTACAGAAGAGGAAGTCTGAAAGTGAAGAGAATTTTCCCTCATATGGGCAATCAAAGGAATGGCTTTGTTATTGCTTAAATGATGGAAGAGTTCGGAGTGAGGAGAGTAGCGAAATAACACCTGCTCTCAGAGTGGAACAAGGATCTTTGGAGGGCCTTGAATGACTTCTCATGTAGAGGAGGAATTGGGAAAAGGAGATAGGAGTTGCAGACTCCTGATTTGGGACCTTGACATAGAGTCTGGGTTCTGATGTAGAATAGTATCTAGGCAACATGATCAGGCATCTCCATTTTGGGAAATGTACTCTGCCCACTCCCTCTGTGTGTAGGCTACTTAGAGAAGGGCTTCTCTGCTATTAATAGAGCATAGTGACAATCTTTGGAGGGGAAAGTTAATCGTAGTTTGTTTAACTGATGCCTACAGTCCTTTGAATCTGTGGCCATGATGGTAAAGTGAGAGGGCTAAAATGTAACGAGTACTAAAAACTGGTTATGTGCTAATGCCATATGCTTTTGCATTTTTGAAAACTTCATTAAAATTTACTCATTAAAATGTATTTAGCAACTTTATTTATCATTTGTAATATGTGTTTTTTAGAGAAAGAAAAACATGGATGAAATATTGTTAGAAAAATCATATTTTTTAGGTGTATGAAGGTGACAATGCAGGGTGGCATAAAAATGCATCATCCTTTCATACATTTTCAAAGTATTTACAGGTAATTGTAATCCTCAAAATAACCCATGATGAGGGGAGAAAATCATCTCCATTCTAGAGCTGAGAATGAACTCAAGAAAGTTTGTCTCCTGGTAAATTTGTGGTTGGCAGAAGAATAGATTTCTTGGCTCTTGTTCTATTTCCAAAATATATTACAGTTGCCTATAACAGCCATTACAAATTGTGGACAATATATCACATGGTTCCTTGAAATATAGTAAATTGCATTTATGATTTTTACTATTGTGTGCTGTTTTGGCAATGAGCAAAGCTTTTAAGGGTATTTGATAAATACAATGATATTTCTGTCCCTCTGATAGTTTCTCCTAAACTATAATTCACAAATTTTTGCATTTTTCAAGGAACGTGTTTCATTCTGTAGTTAAAATCAGTTATTATTTTTTGTCTCTTCTTGTAAAAGAATTGTATTAAACTCAATGGAAGAATCTCATGCAGGTCTTTTAAGAACGTCTCTAAAGCAGCATTCTCAGCACTGTTCTCGCTAAGGACACAGAAAGCATTTAGGATCTAAAACTTCATGTACTTTCTAAGGCAGAAACTCTTAATTTCCTGATATTCTACACTTCTGAAATGACAAGTTGCTTTCAGTGAAGCTCACAGCATAAGAGAAATTTCTAACCATTTCTAATCCTCCACCCCCAACCACTGTCCAATTTCAAAGCGTAATAATCTGAACTTCACTTTGCTTCACATCTTCAAGGCTTCCTATGTTTGCATCAGAAATTCAAAGACACCCTATTTTAAAGAAGTTGGACTGTCAATATTTTCAGCATGAGTTTTCTTTATTGTAACAGACCATGGTTATGGATGGCAGTTGTAAAAAGCCTGTGCTATTTTCTCTGTGTGTGTATTTGAAATACAGCATGAATCATCACCATTCAGTGAGTTTTAGAGAATGAAAATGGTATTTCAAGCTAATAAAGAAGGTAGCATGGCATTTCAGGAACTGAGATCCACATGTACCAGGGCACAGAGTAACAAAAGGGTCAGGCATGTTGCATGAAACCGTGAAAATGAACCAGAATGTTTATCACTATTCTACCCAAGATCCAAGACACATTCGTCTTTGTCACTTCAAAAATCTTAAACAATTTTTAAGATTTGTCATTTCAAAAATCTTAAACAATTTTCATTATTGGTAATGAAAAAAATCAGTTCGATTTATGAAGTAATTAATGTGTTTTCCGTTAAAAGATAATAAAGTGTAACCTGTATTTGATATCATTTGTTCAAAGTTACTACCACCAGAAATATGGTCTGTCCAAAAGGGTCACCAAATACATTTTTCTTGTCTAAATGTATTAATTTTTTCAACAAATATTTATGAAATAAGACATCAACACATGTCTATGTATTATGTGATAAACAGTTCTTGCTCTCATTGAGGTTCCATTGAGATGTGTAGACAACTAACAAATGATTGTAGTTATGAGGAAAATACAGAATTTTTTAGAAAGGGAAACTCAAGTCAAATGCTCTGGTCTGTTGGTCTTGACCTGTAAACTACATCATACAAGGTGGTAAGAATATACTTATGTGAAGAGATAGAGGAAGAACATTCCAGAGTGGGAATGTATTGTTTTGCTTAGATTTTTTGTAGTTAAAAGGAAATAAAAATGACTTATTAATATTTCGCCCCATTCTTTCCTCATTTGATTTGCAACTTCTAATATTTTAAAATTCAAAATGCGAGACTAAATCCATTAAGTCCTTTTGAAAATGTTCTTTAAGAGCAAACAAACAAACAATGCACAGATGATCTCTAGGATTAGGGAGAACAGCAAATGAAAGATTATACTTCCAAGTACAAATCAGATACCTACCCGGGGAACAGGTAGGCTTCACACTAAGCTGCATTTGGTCTAATTTAGAGAGCTGCCTTTGCTTCTGGGTTCTTTATGATGCAGAACAAGAATCTCTGTTTATTAGATTGTATAATGGATTGGCCATAGGCACAGTTTTGCCTCCTAAACCAGCAGTGTGAGAAGCTTGCCCCAAACTGATTTCCCATATAATCAGAGTTAGTTTTCATTTCCCCATATGCTCCTTGTTAAAGTTTTCCTCTTTTCTTTACAGTGTGGCTTCTCCTGAGACTTTTAAATTCCCTCCTTCTCTTCCTTTCTGACTCTACTGCTATGCAGTCATCTTTTCCTGACTTTACCCCCAAAGTTTTCACAGTCTTGTATCTCCAGAGAGTAACAGCCCAAGATGCTCTATGGAAGGAATATGCTTCCAAATTTCACAGAAAACCAGGGGAAAATGTGCTCACTCTAGGCATCTATGTGGGAGGATATAACCACGCTGCTGCTCTGTTTTGCCTTCATGTTCAAATTGCTTAAAATAGTCACCACCAGGTAGAACACAATTTTCAAAAGGTTCAACTTGACTTTATAAATGTGGAAATGCAAGAGAAAAAAAATATGGTGGGATTCCTTTAAAATCAGACTCTTAGAATTGCAGACTACAGCAAAAGTAATGAGAACCTACTAAAATCTTTGAGTTTTCTTTTTCTTTCTCTCTTTTTTTTTTTTTTGTACCAGGGATTGAATCCAGGGGCTCTTACCCACTGAACTACTGAGCCACATCCCTAGCCCTGTTTTGTATTTTATTGAGACATACGGTCTCACTGAGTTGCTTAATGCCTCGGTTTTGCTGAGGCTGGCTTTGAACTTGCGATCCTCCTGCCTCAGCCTCTCAAGCTGCTGGGTGTACAGGAGTGCACCACCATGTCCAGCTATCACTGAGGTTTTTATCTACCTTCTTTGTTGCTATTTTCTTCATAAACTCTTTTTTTGTTGCTTATTTTGTTATTTTAAAAGGACAGAATATGGGCAGTGAATTTGTTTTTGTTTTTGTTTCCATTATCAGTTATAAGAGAAAGCCAACTCATACTCTAGGACTGAGAACAGTCTGCCAGGCCCTCTGAAGTGTGGACCCTTAGAGGAACAGAGGCCTTCTCTCCCCTGTCCAGATGCTCTTTTGTGCCCTTTCACCTAAGAAGTTGCAGTAGTCAGCACTGGGAAGGGCAGAACTCTAGGGCCTGCTGCTAGTGGCTTCCCCTCTACCTGTGCTTTGCCTCTCCCCTGTGGTGATGAGCACAGCAGGAGCTGCAAGTGGTGCTGACAACTGCTGGGACTGGGTGATTGAAATAACAGCCAGTGGGTTAAGACAGATGAATGGGCTTTTCTAGTATTTTAAGTACCAGGGACTGGTGACCAAAAAGGTAGGATTAAACTACTTTGGAACATTTAGGACATGAGTCCTCTCTGGAACTGGTTTTTTTCTTTTTTTTTTCTTTATTATAAGAACAACGAATCTTTTGTCAAATATTCAATTCTAAAAAAACTCACCATGATGCTTTTGTAGGAGCGTCATTCCTCTACATTAAGAGATAACAGAACTTGATAATCACATGGGTGGCATTTTGAAATTTGATAGTCTCACATAGATTGTGGAGACATTTTCTTTCCTCGGGAGACTTGAGTATGATAGTGGGCTTTGGGGTCGTGATTTAGGGATGTAGTTATTTGAAAATTCAATTAATTATGAAAAACATTTATCAATTTTTTATTTTTACAAGATATGATCAACTATGATAGCTAGTATAAGGTAAGAATATTTTTATGTAGTCAACAGAATCCTATCACTCAAGGTATCAAGTTCCTTACGCAAAGAAATTTAGCTTCCTTTTAAAACAAAAAGAAATGTATTCTCTAAAACAGGTTAACTTTATTATAAAACCCTGCATTGAAAAGCATTTTTCTTTTCTCATACTAGCATAATATATCATGATGTTCATTAAATAATATTTACAAGTGTGCTGTATATTAAGTTATGTGAATCATTTAGCTAAACTTGAACTCACACTAATTAAGAAATTTCTGCTTTGAATATTCACATATATATATTTTTCACCAACTAAGGTGGTAGTTGGTGGAAATCACATTTTGCTACAAGTAAAAAAGTATTGTGAATACATTTTTCAACATGCTTTTTCAAGTTGAAATATGTTAGTTGAGGCATGTTAGTTTCTGCTTCTTATTATTAATTAAATACAGCAATCACACTTTTCATCAATGGTTCTCAACTTTGACTCTAAATCAGAATCACATAGGGAGCTTTGGAAAATCCATATGCCCATGACCAAGGTATTACCTTCAATGTAGGTATCATAATGTCTGTATTTTAAAAGTGAATTTTAATGTTGACACCTGTTATGGTTTGGATATGAGGTGTCCCCCCAAAACTCACAGATGAGACAATACAAGAAGGTTTGGAGGAGAAATGATTGGGCCATAATCTTAACCTAATCAATGAATCAATTCCCTGATGGTATTAACTGAGTGGTAGCTGGTGGTAGGTAGGGTGTGGCTGGAGGAAGTGGTTCATTAGGGGGCGTGGCTAAGGGACATATATTTTGTATTTGGAGAGTGGAGTCTCTCTAATTCCTGATCATCATGTGAGCCACGTCCCTCTACAACACTCTTCTGCCATGATGATCAACCTCACCTTGAGCCCTGAGGAATGGAGCCTGCTGTCTATGGATTGAGACCTCTGAAACTGTGAGCCCTTAAATAAATTTTTCCTCCTCTACAATTGTTCTGGTCAGATCTTCTAATCACATCAGTGAAAAAACTGACTAAAACAACACCTGAGTACTTGAAGTTGAATATTTTCTCTACTGGAATAAAATGATTTTAATCTCATTAATTTTCTGACATTTACTTTGTGATTTTGGGAAAATCTCTTAACCCTATTTCCTAAGATGAACTTTATTTCTGTTTATCTCTCATAATCACTATTTTGATTAGCTGAAATGACTATCTAAAGAGATTTCAAAAATGATACATTCATGGAATACAATAATAACTATTTTCTGCTTAATTAGATTTACTGTAAATACTGAAAGATATCCTGAGAATTTTTTTTTGTTTTAAATTTGACAAAATCATATCTGTCCTTGACTATATAGGTCAAGAAAATTGTACCTCCTCTCGTAAATTTGCCTCTTCACTCTTGCCACTAAGTCTTCAATTTCAAGTAAGATTGCAAGGAAGAGTAGATATAACTAATTTTCCTGGTTTGGAAACATCTACAACCAGCTGATCTGTGAACCTTTGGGATAATATTTCAAAGAGGCATTACAGAAAAAGCAATATACAATGGGGAGAATTCGGCACAGATAAAGAGAAGGAGGGGAAAAAAAAGAAACAGGAGAGAGTAGAAGTAAAAACTGAATAAATATTTGTAGGAAGCATAATAAGGATAATATCCCTGCTTTTGTGGAAGGCAAATTAAACTGAGGTAGGACAAGATAGCAAGAAGAATGGAATTTGGGCAAAAGAAATATCAGTTTGAATTCTGGGCTCAGGAATCTACTCACTGCATGAACTTGGGCAGGTTATTAATCACTCTGCATTGTTATTTCCTCACATATAAATGATGACCTAGCATGGCCCCACACCCATGGTTAGCATTCTGAAAATATAAGCCAATATTTTTGTACCTAGAGTTAAATAAGGATGCAATTGTCAGGCAAGGAGGTCTTTGGTTATTAGATAGTGGTAAACAAGGTCTTGGATAGATATGCATTCTCTATATAATTGAGAATGCACTGATGAATTATAAGTGAAAATTGTCTCTTCTAAGAGTAGTGTGTTAGCTTTATGTTGCTGTGATCAAAATACCTGAGAATGACTTAGAGGAGGAAAAGTTTGTTTTGGCTCATGGGTTCAGGGGTTTAGTCCATGGTGGGCTGACTCCATTTCTCTGGGTACAAGGTGAGGCAGAATGTCATGGTGGAGGGGCATGGTGGGGAAGACTGCTCCATTCATGGCATCCAGGAAGCACAGAGAAAAGGGTTGGGGGCTGTAGGGAAGATGTATCCTTCCAGGGCACAGCCCCAGTGACCCACCTTTTCCAGTAACACACCACATGCCAATAGTTACCACCCAGTTAGTCCATTCGAACTAGGACAGATTAAGTCATAGCTTTTATAATCCCATCATTTTACCTCTAAATAGTCCTGCATTAACAGGAGATTTGGGGGAACACCTCATATTAAGACCATAACAAGTTAGATATATCAAACCACTAGAAATTATAATATTGACCAATCATAATTACATGTTTTTATTCAATTTGAGTGTATGGTGATTATAAAATTACAATTACTTTAAAGATTCAGAGAAACTTAGAGATTATCACTCTCTGGCACTCATTTATTTAAAAAAATTTTTTTCTTTTTAATTATACATGACAGTAGAGTCTATTCTGACATAGTTATATAAACACAGAGTATATCTTATTCTAATTAGTATCCCAGTCTTCTGAATGTGCATGTTGTTGAGATTCACTGTAGTGTATTCATATATGTATATGGGAAAGTATGTCTGATTCATTTCACTGTCTTTCCTATTCCTATCCTCCATCCCTTCCCTTTATTTGCCTTTGTCTAATTCATTTAACTTCTATTCTCCATCTCCGCTTATGTGTTAGCATACATAATCCAAGAGAACATATGACTTTTGGTTTTTTGAGATCGGCTTAATACACTTAGTACCATAGTCTCCAACTCCATCCATTTACTAATATATGTCATAAAGTCATTCTTTATGACTGAATAATATTCCATTATATATAAGTACCAAAATTTATTTATCCATTAATCTCTTGGAGGGTACCTGGGTTGGATTCATAGCTTAGCTATCATGAATATATAACTACTGAGCTGTTATAAACATTGTTATGGCTGCATCATTGTAGTATGCTTATTTTAACTCCTTTGGATGTATAATGAGGAGTGGTATAATTCGGTCAAATTGTGGTTCCATTCCTAGTTTTTTTAGGCATCTCCTTATTGCCTTCTGGCACTCATTTAGCCACAGTCATTGTCATATAATAAATTTGAGCAATAAAGTATGACCATCTATTTGATATTCCAGGAGATCTTTGTGGGTCTTGGTGCAAGAGATGGATCTGGTTGAAGTTGTAGTCTTGGTGAAAATTTTTATGTATTTAGAAGGACTCGTATGGTGAACTAGGGCAGCTGTGCTTAAATATTGCAGAAAAGGATTTAGTAGATCACAGAATCACCAATCCTGGAGAGAAAGTTCAGTAAAAATGGATATTGGAGAAATTGCAGACATTCATCGTAAGGATTATAATTTTCAAGGTCAGAGGTATATTACTCCCCCTCCCACCAGGGTTTACTATCTTAGGTGTGTTCAGGAAAGATACTTTGTCTCTGGCATGCTCAGGGACATCTCCGAAGTTTTGCTTCTCTTCTGATTGCAGACTAGCATGACTCCTCTCAAGTAATCCTCTCCTTCCTGTTGGTTTCTAGGATCGATGCTCTTGTCTGTGTTTAGGTTTTGTGTCCTCTAAGTGAAAGCCTTATCCATTTGTGCTCCTTTCTGCTAGAGAAACCACAAAGAAGTACTCTCTTGGATGTTTAATAATTTTGAACCCAGATCTTTACATTTCCTGTTTTCTTTCTCTGGTTTTTGATAAAGGCTTTCAGCAGAAGAATTCAGACCACAGAACACTCAGAGCACACTGTCATCATCTGAAGCTCTGCTCCTTTTTGATGTGGACTCACGTACTCAAACTGAACTCCCTTTTGTTTTAACGTAATTTCCCTCTAGGAACGTTTTTGTTCTCTTTCTCAGGAAGCAAAAATAAACAAAAATCCTTGCTGAAGGCTTTCCTCCAGAAAATCTTTTATATTTTAGATTCTTAGACATTTTATTTTAGATTCTTAGGCATTTAGATTCTAAGATGATCGGAAATCTAACCATTTCTAATTAATAGTTAATTATTAGCTAATTCTAATTAATAGTGAATGTTTGACAGTTTTAAATTGAAGGAGGTCTTTGCACAATGACACACTCTCACAATAACTGTACGTCAAAAAAGAGGTTTGACAAATCCCTTTATAAAAACATTTTCCAAAATTGAAAACGTTACCCCAACTAAGTTCTCATGGATCCCTAGGTGAGAGAGAAGAGGAGACTGCTTCTGAAGGTGAAAGCATAAATTAAATCTGTGAATTATGAACACAGTGGAAGGTCTGCATGTTTATAAAAGTTCTCACATGTCAGTAACCTTAGCAGAGAAATTTGAATAACAAGCATTTTACTTCCATACAGCAGTTTCTGCACTGTGATTTTAAAAACTCTAGTTTGCTGTTAGTCACTTTATTGATAAATGCAATTCAACTTTCCCTCAGTGAGAAAGTAAGGCATTAGATGTCTGGGACACACAGAGCAATGAGCATGTCTCCAAATTTTAATGGGAACAATGCCATTTTTCCTGGAATCATTAATTTCTTATCTTGAGAATGCATGCCTGCTAACTAGCTCATTTGTATTTCATTCAAATCCATCAGTTTGAGATGCGGCTGCACTCCATTCTAACAGATGAAAAACATGGGTTCTTTATTGAGAAGAAAAACACGTCTCTTTAGTGTTAGATCATGTCATGTCACTGTGGAGTAGATTTCACATTCACTGCTTCAACTTTTGTAAGGCGAATGTTCAAAGCACAGTTTGTTTAGAAATCATTTAGATGGTTATGAACCCATAAAAAGCAGTGAGCTTGTTTGTGTTTTAATCACTGAACGTTCACATTAAAGCTGGGCTGTGGTGGGTGGTGTATTTTTCACAGCATCCTCAATTTGTCTCCAAAATGGATTGGGCCAGAGGGCCCTACTTTACCAGACTGTCTTATTGCTTTAGAGATGCGCTAGTTAGTAAAATTAATGAAATGAGCATTAGGTTTTGTTTGCCTTTCCTTGAGATATTTGTCTAGGATGGTGAGTGGTGTTTTCTTGCTCTGATTTTGTATATGGTGTACATTTAGAGCTCCAAGAAAGAGTGATTCTTTCTCTCCAGCCTTGTCCCCCTTGGTTGTCATCTATTTTCATCACCTCATTCACCAATGGGGAAAATGATCCTGAGAGATCTAGGAAGACTTGTCATGGTCACATGACCAAGTCAGGTTAGAGCTAGATTTATGACTAGCTTTTCTGGCTCCCAATTGAGGGCCACTTTATCTACAACTCTAAATTAACTGATTTACTTCATCCCCATTGTAAATTAAGTAATAGTTAACATACCTTGTGTAAAATTGCACAAGAATACTCACTATTCATGTAATATGAGGCAAATTTTGTAAGGCGACAAAAGCCCAATCTTTAGATGGGCAAGAATTTTGAAAAAAATTAACCAATAATTTCAAATTAGGACTCTTTTGAATGCTACCATGTATTCAAAAAAGCAGCCATCCCTGAAAGTATATACATGTTCATAATGGTTACTTATGCAAAATATTGCCTCTGGACAACAGTAGCTATGATTTCAATTAATCGAAGTCTAGATTTATGGTTCAGAATTCTGATACCTAATGGGAACTTGGCATGTCTTTGTACTAAAGCTGCCAGCTCAGGTGAGAGTCCAAGGCTTCTCTTTTCTGGAATTCTGCTGCCAGTGATACGTCTTAATCATTTTTATTTTTAAATCCAGAAGCCCACCACTTGACTCAAAGATCCTACTTTGTGGATACTTTGCCTATTTGGAAAGAGAACATATGCCCATTCCATCTATAGCACTGCCAGCTCCATGGATCTTTTGGAGTCAATGCAAAAGGACATTTTCTAAAGAAGAAAACATCCTCCATCACACACTTTGCAGTCTTAATATATTATTTGAGCAGCATCTTCAATGGTACTACTTTCTGCATTTTTCTTCATGATATGACATAGCTGTACAATTTCTCCACCTACTCAGCCATCATAGTCTCTTCCCCCAACACTTGTAGGTAACAATGAGACAGTGTGAAGGACAGCTACAATTTTAGTTCTCTTTTTAATTTAGGAAGATATGTCCATACTGACATGGCAAGATCTGTGAAAGGGTGGGTGGAAGAGTGGGCTTATAATAGTCAAAGTCAAGTTATTTTTCAAGTGATATTTATGTTTATGCCAACCTTTCATCTTCTTTTCACTTATTATATTTGCTTTCTATGCATGGAATTTTATTTTCAATATTCAGACTTTTTTTTTTTAACATTAGGAGGTTTATTTTCTATATTTTAATAGAGATTGACGTAGTCAAGTCCACCCTGGGCAGTAGTTGTTATTTCAAGGTATAAAATTCTTATTCCTGATGAGAGAGAAGCTACCATTCCTCACTTTTTTTTGCTTGTTGGTTTCAAGTTTTCTAAGTGGGCAATTGATATTATGTCTGTAAAATGAGAAAACTGTATTACATAAGTAATGGATGATGTAAAAATAGAGTGAGATGGTGCACATAAAATGCTCTTACTATGCTTACTAATATATAGGAAGCATTCAATAAATATTAGCTCTAGTGGTATTAATAGTAATAATAATCTCTTTTGCAATTATAAGCGCACTGAGGTAATTAATTAAGTGTAATGTTGATCTCAATGTTAAGATTAACATTAAATTACTCTGTGTGTGACCAGGAAGTAAAAATAAATTTCTAGACAATATTTTGAATACTGCTATGATATTTTATTCTCTATAATTTCAAATGCTGTTCCAGAATTTATGTGATAAAACCATGTCTTTTTTGACAAAGGATTTAAAAAGCTTATTTATAAAAACAAAATAATAGATTAGATATCAGAAATCAGGACCAAGAAATAAGAAAGAACAATATTATACAACAGAAAAGGACAACGTTACTCTGTTGAGTTTCAGATTGGACTAGTACTTGACTAAGCATGGACAAGAGGACCCTTTAGTTTTGGTGTTATTCATGAAAGGCCTCAACTTCCTAATAAGGTACATATAAAGCCCCAGAAACCCCTTACCAGGCTATCATCTTCATCATAAAACTCTGGTTCTAGGTCTTTTTTTTTTTCTGATCTCTTCTGTCTTCAGTATTCTAATTATTTAATTAACTTTTGCAAATCCTGCAATTATCTCAGAATAGCAAAATTAAATTTCTTTGTATTTCTGTTTGTGCCATAGGCAAATCATTAAAATTTTAAATATAAGCATTTTAGATATACCATCATTTTGTAACTCAGCTTTAATCATTTTTTCTTTCCTTAATATACTTTGAATTTTCAAAATTGGAAGTGTTCCATGTTTTGTTTTGACCTTGGAGAGTGCCTAGCAAGGAATCTAGGTGGTATAGTTCTAAACAGGTAGCTCTAGCCGGTCTGAGTGGAGGGCTATGCAAAATGGAAGAGAGGGACCCAAAAACCAGAGGAACTGTGGCCCACTGAGATTGCTGCAGAAACAAATACTTTGATTGATGTTAGAGTTATAAAATCTTTGATAGAAGCTAGTAGTAAATATTGCATTTAAAAAGTTATTGAAGATTCTTTCCCTGGAGTTTAAAGTCATTAAACTAGAAATTTAACCTTCTGTCACATGTGCCTCATCCAGATATACTGCAAAGAGACAAATACATAAGAGAAAAGTGTAAAAATATCAAAATGATGGATTTGCAATTGAGATGTATGAATAACTTGATTTATTTCCATTTGCAACATAGACAAACAACCCATTACCTGCCTTGAGTGTGACTGGATAGAATGCATAAATAGCAGTAAAATTTATGTTAATTTTAGTATATGTAAATTATTTTTATTAATACATTGCACTGAATGTGAAATGTGTGCTCAACCACTACAGACCTTTAATAAAATAAGAGCAACAGGAAACCCATCGTTTATATGATGGGCATAAAAATACAAATTAAAAATCAAACAGTAGGGGAAACAGAATGTTGTGAGCTTTTGAAAATGAATATATTTATTCAAATATATTTGTCCTTTAGCACTGATAAATTTTGTATATGCATCAAAGAACAGAAAGAGAAATATTCCTATTTTTTTGATTTGGGTTAATGTAGTCATATGCAATACTTGAGCAAATAAATTTATTCCTAGAAATGACATTCAAATTTGAATCTAGTATATTGATATGAAGTTACAAAAAGAGATGTTGCTTAAAATTTGAATGTTCTTTTGATTTCATTGTAGTCCTAATCTTGAGTAAATTCATAATAACAATGCAGAAGAAAAACTGATTCATAAAGCCTAATTTTAAAAAGAGATATTTCAAGGACTTTTCTATTTAAAAATAGATTATATGTGCACACATAGAATTTTCAAGAATGCAAAACATTATTACATTATTATAGTCATTGTACTGTACAATAGATCTCTTAAATATTTTTCTCCCTTCCCCAACTCTGAGTAAACACCATTCTTCTCTCTGTTTCTATGAGTTCCATTATTTTTAGAGTCCACATGTAAGGGATTATATGATATTTGTCTTTCTGTGACTGGTTTACTTTAATAAAATGTCATTCAATTTCATTCACCTTGTTGCAAATGACAAGATTTCCTTTTTTGAGGATGCATAGAGTTCCATTGTGTATATATACCTTATTTTCTTTCCATTCCTCCTTTGATGGACACTTAGGTTGACATTATGTTTTGGTTACTGTGAATAGTGCTGCAATGAGCGTGGAAAGCAGGTGTTTCATTGACATACTGGTGTCCTTACCTCTGGATATATACCCACTAAGGAGACTGATAGATCATTTGATAGTTCTAGTTTTAATTTTTTGAGGAAACTCCACCTTGTTTTTCATAGGCTACACAAATTTACATTCCCACCCACAATGTTCCAGGGCCCCCTTTTCTTCACATTCTTACCTACATTTATCTTTCATCTGTTTTACAATAGCCATTCTAACAGCAAATGACATTTCTCAATTTCTCTATAGAAATAAACTTCTTTCCTAAGCAGTCTATCAATGTTAACTCTAATTTCTTTAAGAGTTCTAAAAGGTTGATTCCATTATTGTTGTCATGTTTCAGGTGATGAGGTGATAAAGAGGTTGAGTAGTATGTCTAAAATTACACTCTGGGCAGAGGAAGGGTCAAACCATCTGGATCTAGAACCCACATCTTAATTGTTGTGCAATGGGTCAAAGAATGAGGTTTGAATTTTACTATGGTTTCATATTAGAATAAAACTCAGCTGGCAAGGAACTGAATGCAGTTCACCTAAGAACACTGTATAAAATGAGGCATCCCCTTGATATAGCAAATTATTTCTTAGAAAATTTGCCTTTGCCTCCTTCTGAAATAATCTTTACCTCACTCTTCAAAGCTAGTTCTTTTGTCTTCCTTCAGTTATCAGTGTAAACACTCTTTCTGCAGAGTGAATTTTTCTTTTGATGTTATTGATTTTATTACTTTGATTTTTGATTTTTTTTTTTTTTTGGTAGAATGCCTTGCAACCTGTAATGGACTTAATTTTTTTTATCTCACTAGTATTTAAGTTCTATGAGGATATAACCCTTGGGACTCATCAATACATCACTACTTCCTAGAAGAATCTTCTTTCATAACAAATTCTCAATAAATATTTGTTGAATCAATGAATGCATGAAGGAAAGGATTAGAAAAAGGTAGGGGAGAAAGAACAGTATTCAGCATATATGTTCATAAGGTACTATATGTCATAGCACTATTTGAACAAGAAAAAAGTAGAGAAAAGAAAAGTAGTCCTCCAGTTTATAAGGTGAATTCTGCTTCACCAGAACTATAAAAATAATGGAAAGACAAAACACTATAAAATGCTTAACTTCAATTTTCTAAACAACTGCTTGAATTTCACTTCCCTAAAATGAGTGCAATGGATAAAACTTTGATTTGCTTCTAATATAATTTCATCTCTTGGACTGAGGATTTGGCTCAGTGGTACAGTGCTTTTCTAGCATACAGCAGGTCCATGTTCACAGGACTGTGAAAAATATTTTAAAAGTCACATGACCTGGATTTGAATCTCGACTCTGTAACTTAGAGTGGTGTACATTCTGATCTCGGATTTTCAAAATAGAAAAAAATAATTGCACCCATTCTAACTGGATTTTATGTCAATTGTACAAAATAATGCTTTTTTTTTCCCCTCAGTAGATATCCTGACATGTAATAGTGATATAAAAATCAACCATCAGTCTTCAAAACTCAGAATCAGAAAACAGGTGAGTAATATGAATGGCAGACATCTTGGGAAAATGTGACAAAACCATTTATTATTCTCTTGTGGATATATCTGCAACATGCATCATAGATTTTTGGGAGAGTCAATAAACATGTCAAAATCAGCATATTTTCATGGCAAGAATTACAAAAATATGTTTCCTATTTTCACCACCTTTTTTTTTTTTTTGTCTTCTTTCATCTTGACAGATGGACCCACTCGACACATGCCTGTTGGCTTAACTTGGAGCCAGTTGTTTATCCATGTCCGAATTTTTGTATTCTTTTGTCACATTGCAGTTTTCTGCTCCATTCTCTAATTGGCTTGCACTTTGACTTTTATGATTCCAAGTGCTGAATTTTCATAATCTATTTCAATGTGTGAAGTGACTCAGCATCAATCTACTTGGTTTCTATCAATTTTCAGATGTTGGGACTGTCATGTTCCCTTTCCCTTACCCCTGATCTGCATTTCTGCTTCTTGGCCAACTGACTTAATTTTTTAGTTGTAAATCAGCTCTCTCTGACCTTGTCCCTGGAATTATAGAGCTCTGAGCTCTCCACCCAGCATTCTCAGCCTGATTTGGCTTTGCCTGAACTTTAACTCTCATCGCTATGATCTGGCATTAGCATTCTTGCATGATTCAGATTATGACAGGAATCCAAGATACCTAAGACCTTGAACTTGAAAACAACAACTTGAGTGGCAAGAAAACAAAGGCAAAAAAAAAAGAGGTCTTTTTCTATAGTTAATTTTAGATCTTTAATTTCTTTAGTTACTTTGCCTTGGGTAGGACCTGTATTATTATAAACATAGTATTCCTTGCCCATATTTTGTTCACTAACAATGAAGTACATTTTTTCCATCCTCCTTTTACTCAAGCATTTAGAAATAAGAGTATTTTCTTTCTAAATTAAACTAAAATATTAATTTTTAATGGATCAGGGTAGAAGTTTACAATCTTACTGGAACATTTAGGAGTCCACTTAGTAATGGAAGAAATTTAAGGCCAAATTCAAGTAATTAAAACAATAGAAGAATTCTTAAATTCTTGGATTAGACATTACAGAAGTAGGTTTTTGTATTAGTTATCTATAGTTGTATAACAAATTATGTCCAAACTTTGCAGTTTAAAATAATAAACTTTTCTTTCTTTTTTTTTTTTTTTCTAATTTTACAGTTTGTTGGTCAGTAATTAAGAAATGGTTTTGCATGTGGTTCTGGGACAGGGTTTCTCATGAGTTTGTAGTCAAGATGTTGGCCAGGACAATATTTATATGACTGTGTGGTGGGGCTTGGGAATCTCCTTCCAAGATCGCTTCTGACACAGTGGTTGGCAGGACCCCCAGTTCTTCCCTGGGTCTTAGCAGAAGGTCTCAGTTTTAAGTCATAAGGACTTTTCCATAGGCTGCTTGAGTGTCCTCATAGAATGGCAGCTGGCTTCCCCAAGAATGTGTGGAAACAGAAAGAGAGAGAGGGAGGGAGGGAGAGAAGAAGAGACAGTGGACAGGGGAGAGAGAGAGAATGAGGAAAGAAATGCAAGACATTTATTTTATGGAAATTAAACGCTATCTCTTTTACCACATTGTAATCATTAGAAATGAGTCACTAGATTCAGTCAAGGGGAGGAGGATTAAGTTCTATTTACTAAGAGAAGAAGTACAAAAATCTTGTGGTTTAAATATTCCACAGTTGGTCTTCAGAGCTGGTTTGATTGACCATATCAATGTTGTCTTCTCAGACCAATTTCTGCTTTCAGGCTCTGAATTTGGCAGACTGAGCATAAGGGGTGGTTTTCTATGTGGTATCAAAATTGTTACCACAATTCTAACATTTCTGAAGAAGGAACCATATTATTAGTTTTCTGAGAGGCCCAAGTCTCTGTCCTTTGCAAAGATTAGTAGCTGACCATTCTTCATTTCTCATTTGTTTCTACTTGCTCACATGATCTTTTATAAATCTGGGAGATTCTAATTATTGACTTTGGGCTGGATTATCTGCTCCAGTCAATATGGCAGAGGAGATGAGATCATTCTGATTGAATTAGAATTTCTGGGGTCTGACCTGAAACCGGACTAGGACAATCCCTGTCTCTTCCATCCATATCTCTACTCAAATTATGTGACTACTCAATTATAGGGGGAAATTTTAATAGGTACTGGTGAGGCAAAAAATTAGAGCTTTTTGTCCATTTCATAAAAACATCAGATTCTGAGCTGACAAGAATAGAATGAATTCTCATAAGATATGCTGATATAACTAGAAGAAATACAAACAACAATGAAAAATCACATAGCAAATTTACTGAGGTAAACATAACACATAAACTAAATGTGACTTATCAATTAATTTTTTTTATCAAGGCCACATTAACAAGCTTTGCCTTTGGGAGGACTGTAGAAAGCCATATCTGAATGATTTTATATATTTTAATGGGAGGACTGTTTTTCATATTGCAAGGAATCACCCTAAACTTAAAAAAATTCAAGTCCTAGTCTTCTTCCTTACCAAGCTTATATTACATGATTATTTAGCTAAGAGAATGGAAACTTAAAAATTTGTCTGTATTGCATTATATTTTTTAATCAATACATAAATAAATTGGAACTCTAGCATACATGTCAGGTTTCTGAACTGATCCAATGAAACTTTGTATGATTTTACATTTTCTTAGTGCATTGTAAATATCTGAACCTAAACTGTCAAAGTCTGGCCTGGGAAAAATTTGACTATAGAATACCATACCTATTGATATTATTTCTGTGATAATTAAGTGGTAACCTTTAAAAATTTTAAAATTAATGCAATTATATTAACAAAAATCTAAACGTCCTAACTGAAATTTATTCCCCACATATATCCAGGTGGTGGTAAACAAAAATATAGTTTCAATTTTTTTAACTATTTAGCATGTGTTGAAGAAAACTATCTTTGTTGTATTTCAAGAAATCTATAAATTTTTCTTTCTTTTTAAAGGAGTTGTATCCATAATTTTTCATGACTTATGGAAACTATAGGTTTTTTTTTTTTTTTTTTTTTTTCATTTTTTCCTTCCTTACCACCTGAGAATGGAAATAAGTAGTTTGACACCATGGAAAAAATTGAAGTTTCCATGACAACATATCATAGTTGAAATATTATGTGATTTCTGCTTTCTAATGAATAATACATTATCTGATGTAGTCAATCATGTTATATATAAAATTCTATTCTGTTTGGATTAAGGATTAATACTAAGGGGTAAATACATTTATATCTTGATGAAATAAATGGAATCTACTTTTGGTTATTCTACCAATGTCATATGATTTTGAGAGAGGAGGACTTGGATTGTGAAGTTTGTACAAGAATTGACTGACATGTTCCTAATGTGAACTATTCCTCATGTTCATATTTTAAGTCTAACAGAACTGTGGAAACATGTTATTAATTACTATTTTTACTCCACACCCTCCGCAAACTATAGTGCCTAAATGTAGTCCAACTATGTTTTAAAATACTTCTTATAAATGTGCATTGTACCAGGAATAGCAAAGACCATATATTGTATGTAAATAAGTGTATATGAAGAAATATGTTGTTATATCTATTTGCAGGAGGTTTTCTAAGGCTAAATACCCACAAATTCTAGATCACTGCAACAAATACACAAGTATTTTAAGATTCCTGCTTAATATAAGTCCTTTACTTTCAAGAGCCTTAGTTCCTGTTGTAAGTCCTTGCCAATGGAGGTGACAGAGAGAATTGTAATTTATTGAATTAAATAAATAAAATTAATCTAAGCGCAAAATTATTCTTAGCTAAATCTTGGTCTGCCTACATTCACCTATTGCCTACATTCACCTTTCACCTACTTCACCTTGGTCTATGTAGACAGCAGAAAGTTGTAAATCTAAGATCATGCATACAGAAAAATTAAAAAGGACTGAACCTTTCTCTTGCACGCAGTATTATTCAGTACATTGAATAAATGCTATTATCAACAATAAAGGAGGGAACTAACTGAAAAGAATTTAAGAAAGATCAATAAAAATGAGAACATATAAAGAATTTTCTTAAAAAGCAAGTGTAAAGCAGTTGAAAAGACAGTTTCATGTATGAGGGGGAAACCATTCTGCCAAAGATAGGAAGAATCAAGATCTACAAAGTGCTTGCACTTTGTGAATGTACTTATTGAGATTTTTTTCCTTTGTATTCCATCACTATCAAACACTTCAGTATTGGAAAGAAAGAATCAAACTTAACTAGAACAGCTGCTGTTTGTGGTGTATACATTTACTGTGTGCTAGGTGTTGGACGTGGTGTCCATAGCCTTATTGTATTAAATTCTTACTATGACTCACTGGAATACATACTCTTTTGGCCCCTACCTTTTAAAATAGCATATTCAAATTTAGAGAGATTATTATTTGCCTAAAATAAAAGCCAGTAGGTATTGGTTCTGGGGTCTGGACTCAAGATTATGTGATTTTAGAGTTAGAAGTCTTATCTCAGACCCTGTGTCCATTTGGGCCTAATACTTTTTAAAAGTTTTAGATTAAAGTAAAAAGGCCATGAAGAAAACCTGTTACAGGTGCCTCCTTCATCAGGCAGTTTCATTGAGTATGGGCAGCAAGCACCAAAGCAGCAGGACTAAGATAAGAGCTCTCCCTCTTCCTCTATTAGATCAGATAATCACTTTCTTTATCCATTGCAGTGAAGTCATATTATAAATGCCTTTGGCTACAGTAGAGAAGAAACAATTGTTTGAATCTCAATATTATCACTGAATCGGAATTTAGATGTCTTTCTTCCTGTGGGCTTTTGTGTTCAATGCAGAATGGCTTAGATTATGCATTATTTCATAACCTGGTTTTATCACATAGAGATGAATGATCTTCTTTGAAAGATTTTTTCCACAAATGGAAACTTCTCAACAAAAACACGACCACATAGTATGAACAAAATAACTAAAATAACATTATCTAAAAGGTTATTGTCATTGGTTGTTTTATAATTTATTTTGTAGAACAAGTGCAGAGAACCTAGGAATTAGTGTTTCTTACCAGGGCGTGATTGCTGTTTCTAGTTTGTACAGAGACAAATTTGATATTTTTTATATGTAACATTAAATAGGATTTTTTTTTCCTCTTAAGCATAACTTTAAAATTTTTATCAATTCTAGACTTCATAACAAATATTGAATACATCTGGTTCTTCAACAGATGACTCATAATTGTTGGCCCAGCATAATCTATATTTTTAATTCCGCTTAGACGGAACAGATGCTTTTTGTAATGAGTGCTCATGGCCAGGAATAGATTCAATGAACTTTGAGGAAATTACCTCTGACTTCTGTACTGTTTGCATCATCTAGATGTCACTGATAAATTCTTCACAGAGGGAAATAATGATAGCATTTTAGGATGATTTCTTATGACCTAGGAGTTCCTGTGATTCTTCAGTATAACTGGAGTTTATTTCAAGCATAAATAAATATGAAGATATGATTAGTTTAGAGAAAATTGAAGCCAAAATGATATTTAGTTTTTGGATCTAATGGTCAAAAATCTGAGCAAGAGGGTTACAGAAGTCCTAGGATTTATTACTAATTAAAGTACTCATGCTTATTCCAGTAAAATAATAGGAGGGAGATCTTGTCACTGATCACTCTACTACAACAAAATCTCTATAGTATGCAAAAAATAAAGGATGATTTCATAGCTTTGGGTGACCTTTTATAAAAAAGATAGCTCCAATAATAATTTAGATATCCTCCAGAAGTTTCCTCTGTAGAAGTATAATATATATCTCTTAAATTTTTACACCATAATACTATAAAAGGAAATATTTTATTTATATATACCCTACTTAAAACTAGATTGCAAGATTCTAGAACATGTAAAATAGTACTATACAAATTAGCACTGAGAAATCAAGATTCTCTTTTTCTCTTGAATTTGAAATGGAATTTTTTTTAAGCAAGTTGGATTACAGTATAACTCAGACATTAGGAATTTTATGTAGATTTATAGACTCCATAGTCATTGTGACTCTTTTAGACATTTCTGTAATTACTCTTAGAAAATTCTAAGAAACTTAAATTCAGCATGATAGAGTGGAAAGGTCATAGATTTAACTATATAAAATAAATTTATTTTGACTCAACTGAGCAGCTGAGGTTCCTTGGCTATTTATATAACTACTCTGAACACTAGTTTTACAGTTGTAAAATGGGACTAATAAATTCCAATTTGTTAAGTGATTGGGAGAAAAAAATGAAATGCTATGGGTAAAATACTTAAGCTCCTGGTAACATGGAACAATTATTTGCTTTCCTTACCTTTCCTTATTTATATAATGCCATTAGGAAATTTCTGGTATTAGTATATCATGATTATGTTTATGTACAACTAAAAAAATAGACACATTAGAAAGGGACACCTATACCTTTCATAAGTATAGTGGTGGTCGCAGAAAAACTACCTTGCCTCAGAATAAGGGACAAGAGAAGACTTATACTGCCAAGGGTAGGATTAGCCTTGAACTGGCCCCAGCAATGCAAACATTGGACTTGGAAGGAGTACCTGAACAATGGTTCAGAGAAAGAATCAGAGAAATCACTGATGGTGCCATTTTTTACTCTCAGTAAGAAGACATGACCTTTGTTGATGGGCTGAGTTCATCCTTGAGCACCTAGTGGACCTATTCTATTGAAGGCGAAAGTAATCATTAGTGAATGATGAATGGCTAATCCGTTTAATGGATGGCTCAAGACATCATGACTGGCAAATATAACATGGTACTAGTGCAGAGTGGGGCTACATATTCTACAAGTAGGAGTACTACTAATAGAGAACCCAAAGCTATGATGTAGATTTTGGAAATAGGTCATGAAAGGCATTACATCTTCTATATTTTTGTTGGGGATCACTCTCTCTGAGGGAAACCAGATGCCATTTTTAGGAAGACACTCAAGTGGCCCCATGAAGAGATCCATGTGGTGAGAGAACATGCTCTTCTGCCCACAGCCATGTAAGTGAACCATTTTGGCAGTAAATCTTCCAACTCCAGTTAAACCTGCAGATGACTGCAGAGGTGGTCACCATCTTAACCTCAACTTCCTAACAGAGTCTAACACCAGAGCACACAAATCAACCATCCTTTTTTTCTAACCCACAGAGATAGTGTTAGACAATAATTCTTTGTTATTGTTCCGAGCTCTTATGTTTTTGGGTGATTTGTTACATAGTAATAGATAACAATAAAACCATAAAAAAGAAGAAAGAAAAAAAGAAACACCACAAGCTGTATGCTTGCTAATATTTATATGTTTTAAATGAAAATATTTTCACACAGATTTTACTCTAACATATTATTTGAGGGAATCTCGATATTGGTAATTGCTGATGCCTTTCCTCAAAATGGCTCTAGTACCATAGGATAAGCACCAGATTCTTGTAAATAATCTTCTAGATAAGTCAGATAAGTTTTATTCCTTGCCATTTGAAAATGCAGAAGGGCTACAACTTGTTCATAGATATGTTCAAGGAAGGCATCTTTGTTTCTTCGAACTTCTACATTTTTCCCCCATACGTATTTCATTTCTATCATTTATTTCCTATTCTTCTGGCTTAGTTCCTGCCTATAAAAATTCTAGTTTCTATTTTCTTTTTGGTATATATATATTTTTAACTGACCCTAGTGTGAGCTTAATAAAGCCTTCATAAATATTTTCTGAACTAAAATGATTTTTTTACACATTCCAATGGATCTGAAGAATTATTTGAAAATATTTCCTTGAAAAATATTGAAAAATAAAATGAACACTTCTATAGATTATGCCAAAATGAACTGATAACTGATTTTAAGATGGCAAGGTTCAGGTACGCCTGTCACTCCATATTTGGTAATATGAATTCCAAACTACTATTTTATTTAGTAATTAACTAAAATTAAAAAAAAATATTTTGAGAACAAGCTTCAGCTCAAAGCACATTTATAGGAGTCTTTTCCCACTGGGATTATTCTTTCCATTGGGATTATTCTTTCCATTGGGATTATTCTTTTTTGTGATAAAAATTTGAATGTCTTTGAGAGGGTTCACCTCAGTCCTCATGTTAGTTTAGAGTTCTGACTTTATGTCCAAGGCATACCAACCTAAAGATTTTTCTAATGAAGATGGAATTTAAATCTTAGGAACAAGACAATTTTAGAATTTTGTAATATTTTTTCTGCCAGGGTTCTTATAGGGTAGGTGATGAAGAAACTGAAAACGGGAGAGGGGAACAGAAAGACAAGAATAGCCAGAGATGGGGGGTGTCCCAAAGTTACCCACACATATACAAGGTAAAGTGGTAACCCTGAGATAATTGAACAAAATATCTATCTTCTAGATCAAGGTGTAGCTTAATCTGAATAAATAATCTGAGTCATGTTTACTGTTCTTTTTTTTTTTTTTTAAACAACTCCGGTGATAAAGAATTTATATTCCTCTCTTATGGACAGTAACAAGAGGATTTAAGATTTAATATAGAAATATTTTTATCCTAACTATTTCTGTCTTTAATGTTTTTCTATGTCTTTTCTAGAAGCAGATTAGAGATGGCTTAGCTTTCTTTATGAACTCTTATAGTCTTCAAATATGAGGATCAAGAAAATTCTTACATGTCCAGACAGCCTGAGGATCTCAAAGAGATCTTTTAATTAGCCTGGAATTCACCCATTTTAGCAAAAGGAAGGGGATGGAGTTATATTATGCATTTGAAAAATTCTGACAGAAATTTTATTGTTCATTAAGATGAGTTAGCCCAGCCTAAAGAAGATGTCGAGCCAGTTTCATTTTAGCTAAAAGGATATTCAATGTTGAGATGATACTTACGTTAATTATAATGATTAAAAGGCCCATGTGGCAGAAAGCTATAAAGAGAGAAGTGAACTATCTTTGATAATAAAGTAAGAAAGTTAGTTAATTATTCATTTAATATGTATAATTATCAAATGTAAAGCATAAAAAGTGGACTTGAATAGGGTCCCAATGAGGGGTGGTGGGAAAGAATTTTGAGGAACATGGTGGGAATTGAGCTCGAATACAGAGAGACAAAAGATTATGAAGTCTTGAAAGTTTGGGGTAAAGTATTTTTGTTAGTTGAATTAAAGAGCATTGAGGTTCATGATCGTAAAGTTCCTAGTGATTCTGTAATTCAGAAATTAGATAGAGGAAGAATTCTGAGAAGGAAGAGAGTCTAGAAAAACTATGGGAAAATTGAACAGTTGATGGGTAGGAGTATGGTAGAATCCAAGGGCATCCACAATACACATTGGAAGGATGCACAAGATGGTGCTCATTTGTGGAGAAATCATAACATTGTTCTGTGTTAGTTCCTATTGTATTCTAAGTGACAAAACCTTCAATGTTTGGGAAGTTAGGGAGAAATTATTCCAATAAGAGTTGCTGTTGATGGAAATTTAGTTCCTGTGACTAAGTCAATGAGAGTAATGGTGGCCTTAGTGGCTAAAGTCTTACATGAAGCCCAGAAAGTTGAAATCAGGGACCCTGATTGCAAGCTAGCTCCTTGAGTTTTACAGTATATGGAGGAAGGTGACATTACAGCACACCTGCTCCTTGTTGAATCTCTGAGGGAACATGTTGAGAACAGGTAGTGAGTGCTCTCCATGTGTTTGTTAATAGAATGAATACTTGCTTTAAAGAGGAATTAAGAAGGCAGTCACATTTCTCACAGATGCTTACTCTCTTCTTTGAAGTTGTACACTATAGCTATATTTAACTCTTTGTAGTTCCAGACTACCATGAAGACTCCTCCGAGGCGAGACTTCTTAGGATCATCCTGGCCAAGATTCTTCTTTGTGTTTTCTTGGCTCAGTGTACTTCATCTTCATAACCCTGAATATGTAGTTTTGTTGAGCAGACTATGAGCTTTGAGATCACAGACTGTGCCTTTCCCATCCATTACTTATATCATGGTACTTGGCACAGAGTAGGTGTATTCAGTAAATATTCATTGAACAAGAGAATGAACAAATGAATTAAAGGAGACTCAAGCACCTTCTGACACTATTCATAATAGAATTTCATAGAATTTCACCTTTAACCATGAAACCAAAACATATTTTGCAGATAGAATTTCTCTGTGAGTTTAATTTTGCAGGCAGTCTTATGCTTACTGAACATGAGAAAGATTTCTACTGATTTCATGTAAATTATAGAGGCATATATCTGGTTATTTGACAGATGGATCAGAGCATCGAATATCTCAAATAGCTCTATTCAAAGTGCTCTGCTCCTAAGTTAAGCAACTAAAATACAAGGATTTGTGGGTCTTAATATCAGATTTAGCACCAAGCCTGATAGTGAGTTTAGTCACATTATTTTAATGTTCTATAGCCATGGCTACATTAAGAAAATCATATTTTCTTTTTGTAAGCTGCCCCAAAGCCTTTTTAGAAAGAAGGATATAAATAAATGTAATACAACTACAACATTAAAGTTATTCTCTAGAGGTAGTTTGGGGAATTGTGTTACAATCTAACCATCCAAGTAATAAAATCTTGCCTCAGAAGACTTATGGGGAAAAAAATCCTGATAGATCCATGAGTTATCCAGGTTTTATTGGAGAATATTTTCTTCTTGGGTAGATCCTAGTTGGGTTATGACTCCAACTTTTGATAGTTTTCTATTACTTGAAAACTCCTTCTTCCTCTCTGCCATTCACACGGTTACAATGACAGTAGCCGGACTCACCCTGGCTTTGAGCAACCAGGAGGGCTAATGATTTGGAATTGATCCTGAGATTACAGTGTCCAAGTCATTTTAATGTGTGCTGACTTTGGAATAGAGATGTACGGCAGGTGATTGTTGGTGGTTGTGGTTTTCCTTCTGCAATTGAAGAAATGGAGAAAGTTGGCCTTAATGGAGGAAGAATGAAACAGAAACAAATGGACAGAGGAAAGAGGCAGAGAGACAGGAACTCACTGGGCTATCTATAAGTCACAGGGAGTTTGATTCACATTTTCCCTGAAATCTGCATTCCTACAATATTATGTGTCCCAACTCAAGGGCATTTCTGTTATTTGTAACCATTCTTATCTAACTGGTCACAGAGACACAGCCAATACTACCTGTCATGGTGTAGGCAGAGTCAAGAATGGTAAGGAGTGTTGCAACCTGACCACTACCACCAGAATCCTGTAACAACTTCCCTCCTCTTCAAAATCTGCTCTCTGGGAAGAAGCAGTAATTCATTCACAATAAGTACACATGACTGATACAATCTCAGAACCCAGTACATGCATTTTAATTTTTAAGGAGTTAAAAATTTAAGATAAAAAGATGACATTCTAGGAAAAGGTAGGAATTGGATTTGATCCCCTCTGTCTATTGTTCCCTTCTAAACTTCCTTTTTATTTTGTCTTTTCTTTTTCCTTTCAAAGAGTTAGTAGAGATTTCTGGGTCTCTAAACTGAAGGCACTAAGTATCATGCAATTTTCTCTGTACAGAACAAACTTGTAAATCTTGGATCCCTCATTGACCAGGTAGCATCAGTCCATTTCTCCATGTCTACAAGTTTCAGTCATGCAGTGATACACAGTGTTGAAGATAGAAACTTGAGAATCAAGCCAGATATGTTATATGACATTTTGCAAGTTATAGTTCTGAGTCTCAGTGCTCTCAGTAAAATGAAAACAATTTTAACAACATTTAGGGATATCATGAAATTCATTGAGATATAGCATATTGCACAGTAAATGATAGTGCTATGTAACAGTATAGTTTATCTTAGCAATTTTATCACCTGTTCCTCTCTGTTCATTTTCAATTTCTAATTTGAGATCAGACGACTTCATTTTTTTTTGTTTTGTTTTTAGTTCAAACATTATGAGTTACATACATCTTTTTCTTCTTCCAGGAACTCTACATCCCCTACTTCTACCCACACAGATCAGAGATGGAACTGAAAATAATCATGAAGTCTAACCTGATCACTGTTTCTCAGGTGAGGAACATAGGGGTAAGGCTGAAAGTGTGGCTAAATGCACACAGCTGCTAGTGCATGGTCTTCTTTAAGTAGCAGGAAGCTCCAAGGTAAATATTGCCCATCTTACTGGATTTCTTAAAAACCCCTCAGCCTGGGGCTTCTTCTGCTTTTGTCCTAAGGCACTTCTGAAGGCAAAGAACAGTGAAAGCATACCTTGAGGGGTGAAATGTTATCACAACCACTTTTTTGAAGTCATGCTTTATCTTTAAAATTTATGCACATTTTGCCTTTTGTGCCCCCAGAGTATATAGTCATGTCTGTTTTAATATGAAAGATAAGTTTCAAGTTTCATACTATTGTATAAAATTGTTCTTGGCGAAGTGCTAAAGTTATCCTATGATTTCTATTCTCCCAGTGTACCACTAGGTATTTGTATTTCTCCGAATTGAAAAATGAAGCATTTGGATGTCACTTTTTAATATGATGCTTATTTCTTCCACTGCCCTCCACATGTTCAGAGGGAGATGAGAAAGCCTGACTGTGATAGTAGCTTACCTTTTAGGAGTGACAGCAGTCAAAATGACTGTTATAAACAGATTGCAAAATAGAAGTACCACATACACAGCAATGCTTGTGCTGTAATCTCACATGTCTTGACTCTGGAGCTTTGGAAATATTGGACTAAAGAAGTTATTTCCTGGTCCTAATGTATCTATCTATTTTAATAACTTTAATATTTATATTTAATATTTATCTATATATATTTTCTATATATTGTAGAAGTGGAAACTGAATTCATAGTTTTTGAGTCATGGGCTGACTATGTAGGCCGTTTAAAAGAAAGTGAGTATTTTTTCTTTAACCAGACAGAAATAAGAATAACTTTACTTACATATTCAGTAAATTGTAGAGTACTGCTGGTTAGGTCTTATAGACTTGTATGCATGGATTCTTCATTATGTAGAGAGCTAATGTATTTAGCAGAACATTTTTTTAAAGTGCACATCAACCACAAGGATGAAGCACAGTCATGAAATAAGCTTCTCAAGTCCTGGAAACCATAAATTCCCAATGCTATAAGTTAATCTTCTGGAAATTCTCCAAATAGCAACCCTGAGTTCCCTTGAGTGAAATGCTCTTATTTTCTCCCTATGTGCATTTAACTCTATTCTTTATTGAATGAAAAAAGGATTTAGAAAACAGACTTGGTTTATTGCTTCTAATAAAAGAATTGTAATCTGAATACTCAAGGATGTAATCAGATCATAGCATTTCAATTGTTACTAATATGGACATAAAATAAATAAGTTGCATGCTAAAAAAGCTCACCATGCAAGCGCATCTTGTTCTTGTGTCCCATCCATCTTGGCTTGCCATTTCCAGCCTGTCAGCATTTCTTTCTCAGCTCTTGAGTTGCCCCTAGTGATTTTTCACACATCCTTCGCTGCTGTCTTGTTAACTTCTGGTTTAATATATAGAGATAGGAAGAATCATCGTACCCCATTTATGCATCTTTAGTTTTTGGACTTTCAATTTGTCACCTGACCACTCTGCCTGTTCCTTTCTAGCCTTGCTCATTAAATCAGGTACTAATGCATGAAAGTGGATGTTTCTCATGTTGATGTTTCCAAACAATTGGTCTTTAAACTCTTTGAACCTTGCAAGGTGAAGTTCGTCCCTGGCGATAGTCTCTAATAGAAAAATGAACCAAGAGCTATTTTTCTTTTAGCTTCTTAAGTAAAGTTTGAAATCATAGAAAATAAGAATTTCCTTTTAAAGTTCTAAAAATAGATGTCAAGAACCAATTTAATTGGTACTTCAATTATTTTTGATGGGGCAAGTGATCTTTTTCTCCTAGCTTTGGAAGGTTTGTATTTATCTTAAGTAGTTTATTTAAAAAAAAAAAATGTGATAGTTCTGCATGTTAGATCATCAAAATTAAAACCAATATTAAGCTAAATAATCAGATTTACAATAGCACAATTTTAACAAAATGGAAACATTTACTCAGTAAATATATGAACAATGTTATAAAGAAAGATTTTTTTAAAACAAAGATTAAGCTCAAAAGTGGTCAGCATTCACTGATGGATATTACTATTGTTCAGTGAGAAATTATATTAGATAATCTAATTTCATATTAGCATATAAAGAAATCAATATTTTAGAAAAATACACATTTTATTTTTACACTGAATTCTGGAATGATTTTCTCTTCCATTTTGTCATGCTTGTGATCACTACAGGGGGAGCCCTTTGACAGCAGAGCTGAATTATAGCTGGAGTTTTTGACCCCTGGTAGCAAATGAGGTGCACCCTGGAATTTACTGAATCATCATCAGTGTTTTCCTTGTCAGAATATTGCAAAAAATATCTTCATTTCCTTTATTTTAGTCTAAAAATTCACACGATTGCAATAATGCCTCTAATATATCACATCATTGAGATCTTGTTCTTTCAAGCAGTCTCTGTAATGTTTTTGTTGAAAAAGATTTATGTTTCTTTTGGAATTATATCCAGTAATAAGAACAACCCATATTTGCTAAAAGCCTATGGGTATAACTTTTTTTCTAACTGAAGTATTTAATTTAGTTTAATAAATAATTGATTTCCCCTCCTCATTTTAGGATTACTTTGGAGTTTTCCTGATTTGAAAGAATAGCTGTTTTGGCATTATGTAGTTAAAGTCACTGCTAATATTGAGTACACTTATGAGCTATGGTCGTATGAACAATAGGCTAATGAGCATCCCATAAACACGGGTATGTCTTAAATTTCACAGTGTCAACTCTTCTGAAGTCATTCAAGTTACTACTCTCTCAAACTGGAAGAAGACTGAGATGGATTATTGAAGCTATTTCACTCCTTTTCTGAAGTATTCAATAGCATGCATGTAATAGATATTCAGTTGGAGAGAAATGCTAATTATCCCACAAATGGTTATTCTTCTAAATTCTCCAGTTTTTCACATATTCAAATTCCCTACTCTTGCCCCCAAACACCTTTGCTCAATAACCATAATCTTTGATCAGTATTATATGATCCATTAATGATTAGATTAGCCTAGTGATTATATTGTTTAGATCAGTTTATATATATATATATATATATATATATATATATATATATATATATAAAAAGATAAGTGCATTGAATGGTAGTGTAATTGACATTCCGTACAGCAAATAATACAAATAAACAAAACCAATGTAGAGCAAAAGGGATTTTTCTAGTAGCAGGGAAAAATACAAAGATTGTGTCAAATAGTACTGAAAGATCAAAGAAAGAGAATAGAGATATTGTAGCTAGGTAGAGAAGTGAACATAGGAGAAGAGCATTAGAGGACCATTCATCTCTGGGTCTTTTTATGTGGTACTGTGAACTTGGGCATAGCTCTGATCCCAGTGACTTGGCCAACTGATGGAGGGGAGAACCAATGAGAAAATGCACTGAATGGTAATGAGCTTGATATTGTAGTTGGAAATCCCCTCACATGTTATCAAATGGATAGCTCAGCTGCCATGCCTGGGAACATATTTTAGTTTTAATAAAAGCGCCAATTGTCCTTTTTTTGAGTCACTTTCTATACTTGCTGTATAAAAAAAAAAACTGTATTGACAAGGTACTCTTGATATTAGTGCTGTGAATACTACTCATTTTTAATAAAATTGAAACATACATTTTTCTTTTGATTTATTCATGTAGATAAAATTCATTGAATTATTTTAGGTTTGGGGCTTCTGAATGTTGTACATTTCATTTGAAAAATATGAATCATATACTGACTTATAAATGTGAATTTCAGTGTTTAACATCACTGAAAGAAAATTTGAAACTGTGAGTGAAGAACTTGTTTCATGTTTAAGTCATTATCCTTTATTTTTAAATTGCCTCATGCTTAGTTATACACCCTCTACATTATGGGATTTTTGTTGATTTTGATTTTTGCATTTTAAAAGTTTTTTTTGTATGGTATTTACTATGTGCCAAGCACTGTATTAATTTATTCTGTGCACTATCTTACTTAATTATCAGAATAATCTCATAAAGTAAGATACATTTTTCCATATTTGACTAGTGAGAAAATAAATTCAAAGAGATTAAAGATAATACCTAAATTTACACATTAAATAAATGACAGAGTCAGAAGTTGAAACCAGGTCTGTCAAACTCAGAAAAGCCTTTATTCTTAATTTCTGTGTTTTATTACTCCCATCATACAGAATGGAATTGCTAATCTCAAAGATGTGAATTTAAGGACAATTTTGAAAATTTTTTCATTGTTTTTGCAAAAGCAACCACAGCAATGGAAACCTATGAGACACCAGACTGCATCTTTTTTAACATGCTGGGATGAGTTAGTAGAAGGAAATTTTAATAAATTTAACACAAAAAACACTTCTGCATTCATTTTTTCATTCATTCATCCTTCAACAGATTTATTCAATGTTTACTGTGCAGACACTTTAACTATTTTTACAGTTCTCTCTGGTGCAGAAGAAACAAATAATACAATTGAATTGTGTATTTTTATGAATAACAAAAAAAGGCTTTATTCAAGTGTGGATAGCTCTGGGGCTGTTTGCTGCACCTTCACTCTTTGTCCAAAGTGTCTACTTACCACTTTTTGGATGTGTCAGTTTTGATTACTTTGCTAAATTGAAGGGTCAATGTAGGGTAAGTAAATGACTAATTCATTGAAGTAATTCATTAATGAGTTGTTATAGAAAGAATAATTTAGATAAAAAATGTGGCACCTGTCAAACATAGATTGAACCCAAATAGCACCACAAAACAGGCAATTAATAGTAACATGACTTAAGCTTTATGCTAGGGAGTTAGACAGTTAGGGAAAGAATTCACATTATTTACAGAGGCAAATAGCATGTTATCAAATAAAAATACTTAATTTCTTTTTATAAAATTCAAAGAAACTTAAAAGTGCCTGAAATGTCAAATAAATTAACAAAATTCTTGACCAATAACAACAACAAAAATCAAGTGTATATTTTTTGAGTACCTACTATCTGGTAGCCCTGTAGTACTCAATGGAGTTGTGGAATCTTTAAGGGTTTCATGAATTTGAGTAAGAAATAGCATAAGCTACTTATTTGAGTTCAAATCCTTGTCTGTATTTATATTTACTGTTCCATTTGTCTTTCAAAAGTACTGTAATAAATATTTAATCCATTTAGTCCTTTTTTGAATAAGAAGATAGAGTAGATGAGAGGATTTGTTGAATATTAGCTTTTGGGAAGTGATTGAATAAATAAAGGATTTGGAGGTGGAAAACCAAGAAGCATTTATTTTATTTAAATTGCCTTTTTAAAAGACAATTTAATGGAATAATTAATTTCATACTTGTCAGCCACAGGATCCGTGTCAGATAGGGATAGATTCTTATTAAGAAAGGCAGGCATTTGCAGCTTGTACACCATGGCTGGAGGATTTGATTTGGAAACTATTCAGACAAAAGAGTTCTTGTTAGATTCTCCTAGGATTGACCCTGAGTCTTAGGGCTAATTTGAAGAGAGTGTGTCTGACTTCTTTAACACTGAGTGGTTTCCATTTTGGAAATTGTGACTGAGTGTGACTAAGTCTCCTGGCCAAATTGGTTTAAACTCTGAATGCTCCAATCCTTGAATATTTCTATTGGGATGCAAGGAGACCAGTTCTAAGGTCAGTGAGATTACAGGAAATATCTATGAACCAGAATACAGCACACCAAGACATCTGCTCTGTGTATCACTACTGTAAGTGTGTGCACCAATGCCAAGTTGGAATTAGAATGAGGGGCAACCACTCTTGAAATATTTTGAGCGAAATAGTGCTGGTACATTGGCATTCATCCCTGGTAACAGCTGTTCTCCCAAAAAGGCACTGTTCCAAATCACAGACTTCAGAGGAGAAGTAGTATGCCTATTTTTCCCCCTGAAGTATAACTATATCTTATCATTTCTCTAGACCACAATCTACCCAATATGAAACTAAAATGGTTCATCATAAATATTGTAGATGAGTAATTGATGTAAATTGGTTGGCTATTTCAGACTGCTCTTCTGACAAGTTTTCTAATATCAATAAAATATTCATGGTCCCAATGCTTTCCTTTTTCCTTAAACCTCATTCAATCATATTTTCCATAAATTAGGGGTGATAACTCTTGGGGTTCAATTGCCTGTGAGTAGTTAGGAGCATCCTGTGGATCAGAAACGACCTGGTTTTATCACAGTTCAACACTGACTTTATGTTTTTTCATCTAAATGTCAGAATTTTAGTCCTGACTGGCAGTTGAGGAATTGTCAACTTTCCTGCTCATTTTCAATCCCTATAATAGCCCTGCAATTACACAGCAGGTAGGTTGGTATTTTTCTTTCAGATGGTAGTCTCCTCTGAAGGAAAGGTGTCATTTCCCCAAGAGCTAAACACAGGAGCTTAGGATGTAATACTTTAAATATACAAATATTTTCTTCATGTGCTTTTTTTTTTTCCCCCTCTGGAGAATTACCTGAAGAGAAATAGCAATTTCAGGGAAAAAAAATCAGGAAAAAAAAAATTAAAGATGTAGCATTTCAGTTGCTTTTACTTCAAATTAAGTAAGTGAAATAGAAACTTTGTGTTTGGAGCTTGACAGGAAATTGAGGTGGGAAAAAAAAGAAGAAGAAAACAGAAGCATCCTGAGTAAAGAGAAAAAAAGGGAAAATAAAGATATGAACTCCACCTGTATTTTATTAGCACACTTACTACCTTGGAACGTGCAAGATGCATTAAACAGTTAATGCAAATTGGAAATATTAAAACTAGAAATAGTTTTAGAGATCATTTGGCCCAATAGCCTCATCTTACAGAGAGGAAATAAAGAGTATAAATGAAGTAGAGAAATGGAAGAGGTGGTAAAAGAAAGAAAGGAAAAGAAAGAGAAGCAGAGAATCTGAAAGATTATATTCCAATTTGATTTTCTGGAACTTTTCTTTTTTCTTCAATTCTAAACCTCTCTATATAAAATTATAAGGGATGGTAGAGAAAAGAAGTTTATATTCATTTTGTATAATTGTTAATCTGTTTTTTTTCCCCTGCCAGTACATAACATTTTGGTTTCCAGCTGTTTATTATCCAAATCATTTCCTGCACTAGATAAAGTGCTACCAGCAGGACTCTAAGATGTTTTATGCTAATGAGGGGGAAAAATCTTGGACAAGTTGCAAAGCATAGATTTTTTGAGTGACATGGCAAAATAATCAGAATATAAATGAAAAGAAAACTTGGGTAATAGCCATTACATCTAATATGCCAAAATAACTGATTGACATTTTAATTAGATGAGAAAATATAATTATATTTTTAATTCTGAAAGGACCCCTTGCAAGAAAGATGGACATTAAATTACAAAAAAAAAAAAAAAAAAACTTGCAATAACACAAAGGAGTAACAAAGAATATTAAGATGCACTCAATTTTCAGTGTTCATGACATGAGTTATTAATTCCATGGATCATGAAGCAAAACTTTTTGAAAGTTAACTTGCATTTACCCTTTTGACAACAGTTTGCATTATAGTGATTGAATTTTATTAAGAGAATTGTTTGCTATAGCTATTTGTCTTAGTTTTGGCAGTTCTGGCATAAATATTTAATTTAATTTATGTTCCAAATTTAAAAAAATACCTCTATAAAAACTAAGTGACTGAACCATACCTATCTGACCACTTTTTAAAAATGAGGCTTATATATTGTTGCATACAACATATAGCACATCAATTTGAAAAGAGATTTTATACAATTTAAAGACGCTAACAATTTCCAAGTTCTGTGTTGAAGAGATGCTAGTAAAAATTAAATATAAGACAGAGAGCAATTTGAATTGAAAGTCATAACTTCCCCAGGCTAATCATTTTGCTTTTTAAATTTCTCTTTTTTTGAGGTACTTCTGATTAATACTGTACATTTTAAAAAACATAGATGCTAACCTGAAAAGAATCAAGTAGAAAAATAAGACATAGAATGCATCATGCAGGAGAATCCAGGCAGTGAGTCATACAAACACCTAAGGGATCTGATTGTAAGATAGTTCTGTAGATTTATCTTCAAGTACTGATGTGACTATCTTTACTTACATATCTTATAAATGATGGAAGTGTTCTGGCAGATTCTATCTTCCCAGGATGGCCACAAAAATAAATCCCGTCTCACATACTCTTATGAAATGTGATCTTGTGCTCTCCCATGAAGAGGTGGAGACAAATTATCCCTTGTTTGAATCTAGGTTAATCTTTGTGACTCACTTGTTAAGTATAGAATATGGTGAAAGAAAAGTCACAATGTGACAGAAAGCCACTGTGTGACTTCTGCAGCTATGTGAGAAGAAAACTTGCAATGTCTTCCTATTCTCTGGGAACACTTAATCTTGAGATGGTCACTCTTGGGGATCTCTCTCTCTTAGAACCTAGCTAGGAAGCCAGGCCAGGTGGAGAGACTATGTCTAGATCTTCTCATCAGCATGAGTCTGGACTGTAAGTCATTCTATTCTCAATGGCAGACATGAGTGAAAAAGAACTCAGATCAGCACTGGCATATCCTGTAGACCAAATCTGCCTAATGCCTGTCTTTGTTAACATCCACGAGGTAAAATTAAATTTTATATTTTAATACATTACAAAAAAGATGAATATGTAATATAAACTATAAGTGCCCTTAAAGCCTAAAATATTTACTATCTGGTTCTTTAAAGAGAAAAATTAAACACCTGTTCCAGTTGATCCCACCCGTAAATATCATGGAGCAGACACAAGTCATCACTGGTCTTTCCTGAACAAGTGGCTGTATCTTAAAATATGATAATATAATGGTGTTGCTCTACTTCAGAAAGTTTGAAGTGACTTTTTATGTATCAGTGGGTAACCAGAGGAGGCATTAAGCCACTTATTTTTTTTTTTCTTAAAAAGAGAACTGTATGCACAGCTTCTATAATACAAATTGCCCATGACAGAGAATGCCCAAGTTATATGGTTGGCTTGATTTTGTTATCATGGGTTTGGATTATCATTTAGTAGTTGAACTTGTATTTTCAGAAGATCTGCTCAGCATTAACTATTTAGTGAAAACTAAATTTTTTATTCTGCATTGAGAATCTTAAATGTTTAAATGGATAGTAACAAGAAAGCTCTCATAACAGGTTACCTTATTAAAAATAATTGAGAATTACATGAGGCAGTAAAGTTTAACTCATTGACTGTATTAGTTGCATTGCTATATAAACACAGATATGGTGCATATGCCATGGGGACTTTTTTCTCTGAATTTTCTTCATGTTCAATGTTGTGTATGTTTGAACTTTCCAGGAAGTATTAGAGTAGATCAAAACCACCTTTACAATAAGAATACATGGGCCTTACCCACATTTGGATAGACCTCTCTTGAGGGTAATAATATATCTTAAACCTTTATATTTTATAAGAAAATGCCAACTTTTCTACTCTATACATCAAAATCCAAACTATATTGGTATTACTTAGTCAATACCACCTCATGGTAACATCGCAGGAACTCCTAAGTTATTAATTGACAATCAGTTGTGCATTGCCCAAAAGGCAAAATTTTATTTTAATCATTTATCTTTTCTTTTTTAGAACAATTTTATGTAAACACAATAAATCCAAATTTTATATAGAATCATCCTTTTCTCAATGTATGTAGTTGGAGTATGCTATGTGTTCCATTTCTCTATTTACAATCTTCCTTTCCAAATGAGCAAACACAGATCTATTTTATTCTTTTTGATGGTTACATAATTTTTCAATGTGTAATTGTGTTATGTGTTTTCCATGAAGAATTTTTAAAGTAACTTTGCCTACAGCCTGATATAGTGATAGGAGGGTCGAATGTTCCCTGAATCCTGCAGGAGGATGTGATTGGGTTGTTCGAATATTTCCACAGGTAGCAGGGAAGTGAAACCTGTTAGGTTGAAGATTGAATGGAAAGATACTGGCCCTGACTGATTAGCTGGGTGGAGAGTCTTTCCCACTTTGAGGGGAGTTAACCTGAGGAGAGTAGGGAGACTCACAGTTAGGCTTATGGGCCTTTTGAGGTTAAATTATCAAGGTAGCATTTAACATCTTAGGTCTTAAAATAAAACCATTAACTATATTTGTGACTTAATTCAATATGTGATTAAATTGATCATCAAAGAATTTAAATTTTCCAAGCAATTCTACATATTTTGAGTTTTAGAGGTCACATAATTGCCTCCAGTGTTACTTCTGGAGGATAAGAAAAGGGTCTTAGCAAAAGACACGTGTGGAAATGCGAGCATTTCTTCAACTGGAACAGATGAGCTGAAGTAATGTGGGGAATAAATTGCTGAGTGGTAATGAGCAAGAGGTAGGATCCTTTACAGAGCTACAAGTAAAGGAAGAATTTTTGCAAGTTTAAAATCAAAGCTCCAGGAAGCTGTAGAGGTGTTTTCCTGCCACACACACAATGTAAATTGATCCATCCATTGACAAGTCTAGAGAAGATGGAAGGAGGAAGAGAAATCAGTCAATAGGAATACAGACACACACATCTCATTGATGAGTGTCATGGTTTAGATGTGGTGTCCCTCCAAAGCTGTGAGACAACGCAAGAAGGTTTGGAGGAGGAATGATTAGGTTATATTCTTAACCTAATCTGTGAATCAATCCCCTGTTAGGGATCAACTGAGTACTAATTGAAGTGGTAGGTTGTGGCTGGAGGAGGTGGGAATTCGGGCATGGATTTGGGGTATATATTTGTATCTGGCAAGTGGAAACTCTTTTCTGCCTCCTAATCATTATGTGAGCTACTTCCCTCTGCCACACTCTTCCTCCATGATGTTCAACCTCATCTTGAGCCCTGTGGAATAGTGTCTGCTGTCTATGGATTGAGAACTCTGAATCAATGAGTTCCTAAATGAACTTTTCCTCCACTATAATAGTTCTGATGGGTCTTTTAGTTATAGAGGCAAAAAAGCTGACTAAAACAAAGACTTATAAGGGGATATTTCAAATTTCCAGCAGAAATGTATCATCAAAATTCTATAACCTGTGTGTTCACTGCTGGCAAATCTCATTTGGACAAGAAAGATTGTGAGATTTAGAGTAAAGGGCAGTGATTGGACTTCTTTGAGTCTTGTGAAATGCAGAACCTTGTCATGAGGGGCGAATGAAACAGATTTGTACACAGTGATAAGAAGCTGGTTAACAGAAATCCCATACATGGAGACATAGACAATGGGATCCAATGACAAAGTGACACTGATACTTAAATTTTAAATTTGCAAAAACTGTTCTGTACTAAATGTAGAAGTCATTACTATCATACTTTTGTAAAAAAGTCTCTAAAAACAATGAGTTGACTTAATGATAATAAGCCATCAAAAATGTATATATATAAAAAACTCTTCAAATGCTCATTTTGAAATGTAAAATTACACCCAAGAAAATTCAAAACAAACTTTAGGGTACTTCGCATCATAAATTCCTTCAGCCTAGATCAATGACTCCATTCCATCACTGCTTATTTTCTGTTTAAATTGGATTTGGCTAAAGAGAAAATTTTAAAATCAGATCAAAGTATCCTGACTTATTTTGGAATGACTTCACACATATTTTAGTAAGAATTAAATTGTCTACAGGCATTTCTCAGTTCTTCTCATTTTCTGTAGGTACAGGAGCAGCAGTGGCTACCTGGCTGTCACATGTGAACTTTGTTAAAGTTATATAGAATATTTCTGAGTCTTAGATTGTTTCTAATGTAACCAGAAAAGAATTCAAGGTAGGGCTTACATTTTATGGCTCAACTTCAAGAGACATTCTAAATAACATGGGTTCTCAAGGCTCTATTTCAAGTTGTTTATCTCTATCCATCAAAAAGAGATGGATTAAAAGTAAAAAGTGAAGATTTCAATAGTGAAAATACACATTCTAAGAAACAGCTTCACATTATCTTTGTACAATGAGTTACTATCCCTAGAAAGTTTTCATTGTTTCATACAGAACTGCAAAAGAACATAAAGGCTGAAGAAGGTAAAGAATGAAATGTAAAGATTGGACATATTTGGTGTCCCCTGCTGAGCCAAGGAAGAGAACTAGCCTGATAAGTGCCAGACACCACAGTTGCTTGAACTAAGCCTTTTTATGGTCATTAACTTTTTTTAATAAAAAAGTCAATAACTCTTTCCTATATTTCCTGTATTTCTATTGGTTTGGACAGGCTAATTTCCATAACAAACAATCACAATAATATTGGTGGTTTAATAGTAAAACATGCTCTCATATCACAGTCAATATGTATCAGTGAGGGTTCGGTAGTGGCACCCAGAATAAGCAAGTTCTGTTCATTAGTCATGCAGAATATAGCTTTCTTCTATTTTGTGGCTTTACTTCCCCCTAAGATCGTGAAATCCTCCATGGGACAACTGACTACCAAGTGAAGGAAGTGTGAAAAAGAATGAAGAATCACATAGGAGTCTTTAAAAACAATGACCAGAATGATGCCTGGTTTATCTACCTTCCACCATCAGTTCATTGACTATTTCGGTCACAGAGTCATATTCTTCCAAATACCTGCAAAGGAGGTTGGGAAATGTAGTCAACCAGTCTTCCCAAAATGGAAACAACTCTGATTTTTTTTTTTTTTCAATAAAGAGGACTGAACCCAGGAACGCTTTACCACTGAGCTAAGTCCCCAGTTCTTTTTATTTATTTATTTTTTTAATTTTGAGTCAGGGTATCCCTAAGTTACCCAAGCTGGCCTCAAATTTGCCATCCTTCTGCCTCAACCTCCCCAGTCCCTGGGATTACAGTTGTGCACCACTGCACTTTGTAAAGTGACTCTGGTTCTGGTGAACTCATTGCCTTATCTCTGCTGTAGCATAATTAAGCCAATTTTATAAACTGAAAAAATTGAACCTTGGAGAAGTTAAATATAAAACTGATTTCTCTGTTGAAAGTCAATATAATTTCATTACATCAGAAATTTCTTTAGAAAAATGTGAAGAAGATACATTTTCAAACTAAGTAACTTTAATGAAACTTTAGAGGTTGTCTTGACAGCAGCAAAAAAAGGGGGATATTTTATCTCTTAGTGGACAATTCTAGATAAGTAAGGTACAGCTCAAGTCTAAAGACTGAAATATGTATGATATGTACATATCTTGAATTATATATATCTTTATCTGGCATTCATTATTTCCCCTAAATCATTGCATGGCTTTTTGGAGACATTATGAATTAGATTATCAAGGTGCTCGGCCAGCTTTCTCATAGTGTTTCCGTTTATGTAGCAATTGGATGGATATATTATCACCATACTTTCTTCCTAATGTCTCATGATAACTCAGGCTAGGTTATGGTTTTTATACTGGTATGAAATTCAGCTATTATAAATCTGAGCCATTCACTCAGTAACCTTAATACGTAGGCAAAGATGCTGAGTGATTGCTTGTGTAATGATCTACTGCATTCATTCTCTGTGATCCATTTATTTCACTCCTAAAACCAAACTCTTAGAAAGAAAGGACAGGAATCATTTGACAATAACTGATGGAGAATTTCAATTCTGTGTTTTTCTGTGACCAGAGATTGTATAAAATATAAAATGAGTGAGGTGTGGTAGCACATGCCTGTAATTCCAGTGGCATGGGAGGCTGAGGCAGGAAGATGGCAAGTTCAAAGCCAGTCTCAGCAAAAGCAAGGCACTAAACAAATTATTGAGACCCTGTCTCTAAAGCAAGGCACTAAACAACTCATTGAGACCCTGTCTCTAAATAAAATACAAAATAGGGCTAGGGATATAACTCAGTGGTCAAGTGCCCCTGAGTTCAATTCCCAGTACCCTACCCCCAAATATATATATAAAATAAGGGATTATTAAAAATAAATCAAACATCTTAATCTAGAAAACCTTTTTTTCCTTTACATTTCAACATATGAACAATATATTCAGACTTCTATAATCTGTTCAAAAGTTATTTTGGTAAAGTGGAAAGTACTGTGAAGTTGCTTTAAGAAGTCTGAGTTTGGGTTCTGGCTTTGCAAGCATTGTTGGCTACAGATTTTGATGTGTTAATTAGTTAATTCATTCAATCAGGTGAAACACTTCATGCATTAATTCATCCAGCGCATGTCTACTAAGTTCCTACGAAGTATCAGGCACTGTCAAGTACTGCCAGTGTATAAAAAATGTAAAAACTGAAGAAAAGAGTGTTCTGTTTTAATAAATACTTGAAGCTCTACAAACACAAAATACATCAGAGTTGAGCTATGTATATTTAAAAAGACAAATGTTGAGTAATGTTGAGTAACAGTTAAGAATGCAGTACAGAAATAAGAAAAGGCATGATAAAAATTTTTGTACAATTATTCTGAACATAGGATGGGGACACGCTAAGCTGTTATACTTAAGGTGAAGGCCATAAAGACCTATTCTTAAAATGAGGAAATTAGAACAGGGAAGGGCATATGACCAGATTGTGTGTATCCACCTGTTATTCTGGAGTCTGTGTGTCTTTAGACAGCCCAAAGTTGTAGCAGGGGAAGGCCTGAAAGGATGGGAAAAGTGTTCAGAATGATATACACCAACTTCCAGAGAATGTCTCCTGGTAATTTAGGCTAGTTTGGAAGGATAATGAGTTAGAATTTAGTTTTATCTTATAAAAGATAACTGAATCAAATACAGCAAAATTTTACCAACTATTTAATATCAGTGGAGAGGACATCCATGTGGTTTAGACTCTTGTGGCACTTCTATGCATATTGGAAATTTTTCTTAAGTTGAATAAAGTTCTGGTAAAGATTTAACATACAAAGGACTAATATATCAACCTCTTCACTATCTTATGCTAGCTTACAAAATAACTCAGAAGCATATCTTTGCTCTTAGCTGGCTGAAAGTTCATGAAGCATCAGGAAAATGAGGACATAATTTAAAGTGTGTGCATATAAATGAATGATACATTTTGAAATAGCATGTAATCCTGACAATCAAATGGAGACTCCTAGTATTAGGTTGCTCCAAATGTCAAGTGCACTTTTCTTAATATCTAGTGCTCCCTTCTTTTGTCCTGTGCTCTTCCTTTCTTCCTTCAGACTATCTCATATTTGTTTTCTCTCCTAATTTCTTGCCTAGACTTACTATCCTTATCACTTTACTTATTTATAACTGTTCTGGCCCTCATCTTTACTCTTCAAAATCCTGAAGGTCTGTTGACTATTTCTTATTTCAATACTGGGTCTTATTCTTTACCTAATTCCAGTGGTAATGACAAAATACAGAAGAATGTGCTATGAGGGCAGAAGAGGTCAAGATTTCCACTGAGAGAGGTGATACATTTTTGTCTCTTTAATCCATGAAACATTCAGACACTTTTCTTGTCAGTTCATTTTTCTTATATTCCAAATCAGAGTGAAACTGTGTTATTTCTCTTCCACGCTTCAGGATGAAATTGGGGGGTTGGAGAAATGTGATCTAAGTAACTTTGTGTATCAGGTGTATTCAGTGCTAAACCATAAATCTCCATCTGGGCACTTGCCTAGCATGTGTGAGTCTCAGGGTTTGATCCCCAACACTCTCAAAACAAAAGCTAATAGAAGCAAAAGTTAAGGTAGGGAAAGAATTTCTTAGGGAGCTCTCTCACAAGTGTACCACCACATTTTTTCTTTTGTAATAATTTTTTTGAAGAATGAAAGATCATGCTTGTTGTAATTGTCTAAAGATACAGTGGCAATGATATCTTAGAATTTTAAATATCCTTTTTTTTCAGCCCTTAATCAAATATAGAGAATATTTAGTTGCTTAGATACTTTTTTACATCTTGTCCTTATTTCCTCACCATGGAAGAGATTGGGGATAGAAATAGAAGATGTGCAGAAAATAAGATTCAAGGGAATGTAAGATGACCTCTCCTTAATGGGGAGCATTTTAATAAAGTGAAAGAAGCATGGTGAGGAGAGGCAGAAAACTTGGGCTCAGGTCTCCTCTCCAATGGTGCATGATTGCACAGGTTGCCTGTCCTTCTTTGTCTTGGTTTCCTTAGATCCACACACTGAAGTATTTAGTATTCCCCATCTCTTGGGATGCAGTAGGAATTAAGTAAGAAAATGCATGCAAAGCAGCCATCATGGTAGTAGTTACTCCATATTGGTGTGCTACCCTCTGGTTCAAAGTTCTCAATTTAGCACATGAACTACTTTGGGGAGTTTTAAATTTTTAAAAATTTCATTACTACAGACTTGCTTTTAGATTGTATATTAGATTGTCTTCAGGGGCATCAATTTATACAGGCCCTGATTGTTTTGATACTTATATATTCATTTTTGCCACATATTGTAGTGATTAACCACTAGGAAGTTACATGGATTTCTGATTTAAAAAGTCACAAGAAATAAACCATAAGTTATGTGGTGTTAGAGTGGTAAGATATCCTAGACATCCTCTATCCAAACAACTCAGCTTAACGGCAAAGAAACTGAGGCCTAAAAATAATAAGACATATTCAAGGGAGCAAAGCTGGTTAGTAAAGAGCTGGAGGATGAACTCTGTCCTGATCTTGGTCATGCTTGCCACCATGCCAGGGTACTGATGTGAAATAGGAGTTTAAGCACCATGTAATTCTGCAGCTTATCCATGAGGGGATGAATTATTGTTGTATCACCAAGGTCTAGCATGGCAAATGACATATTATAGACATTCAGTGAATTTAGGCTAAATGAGTGATTTCTGCTTGATGATATAGGTGACTCTCATATATCTTCACAGGATAGAATACTTTGTCATGCTAATTATAAATATGAATATAGATTTTGGGAGATACTATCTCCAGTTCCACTCCATGGACAATTTCATCTCTGGCTTTCATTCCCAGAGTTGTCTTTTTTCTCAAGATTTAGATGAAATCAGGTTAAACCCCTCCTACCAATTCCATGGCTTAGAAAGGTCCAAAGTCCTCTTCAATATATCTGAAAATTCTAGGAGACATTTTCATGGCTACCTCAATCTCTTGATTCTTAAATTCTACTTATACATTCCTTACTCTTCATCAATCCTGATGCAAAATTCTATATTTGCACCATAATCCGATGTACAACTTTATTCACACACACACAAAGAAAACATAAATGAAATAGCCTTTTTAAGTATCTGGAAAGTAAAAAATATAACCCATTTCTTTAATGCAAATAATGTTTAAATTTTTTGGTATCTTTATGCTATTAAGTCTTTCAGTCATTGCACACAACACAATTTCACTGGCCCTCATACCCAATCTGTGTAGCCATTTTCTAGCTTGATGAAACAGTCACTCTGGCTTCTCTATTATCTTTCTACTTCAATTTCAGAATCCAAAATATAGATAGTTCTCCTGTATCATAAATGCAGATTTATTCCTTCATTTGACCTCTTGAGTAATCTACCACCCAAATCTGGGAAAACTGAATGAGTCGCGGTTGTGTAGCTTATTCCAAACCAACTCTTAGACTTCCCCTCTCTCAGCTTTGTGAATGGAGGGACTTCTCTGGACTTTCTTTGTGTCTTTGTCACTCCTATTTCTTCTGCCCCTTGGTGAAGGAGTGTCTCATCTGATTGATGTCTGAAAAAATAAAATGAAAGCAGTTGGTTCATCTTCTTTCTCCTACATTTGAAGTCCAGGTGGACTGTGTGGGTACTCACTTCACGGTGTGAATGGGGAAAGGTTACGGTTTAGGTCTCAACACATGCATTCAGGATCCATCCCAGGAACATAAAATTCTATGATTGAAGAAATTTAGTTCTTGCAATCTGAAAGTTAAGCCTCCTCCACTTATCTCTAAACCCATTTCTCTTTTTTGTTCCATTCTTTAATTTCTGTTTGACTTTACAATTGCCTTTATTTCCAACTTATATTTTTAAACTGAAGTTGGGTGTAGATGTGTAAAAAGTGCCTTGATTATTTTAAAAGTAAAAATTTAAATGTATCTGAATAAAAAATTAAACACTTTCAAAGAAAGCACTCAACATCCATAGAACTGTGTTATATGAAAGTGAAATGAAATTCTCTTTTACTCACTTCCATTGAAAGGGGTCTAGGAAGAAGTCACCTTTTGTGTTAATCTTAGGCATAAATATTATGTTCAAGCTATAAATAGTCTACATAATGTTTGAAAAACATACATTAGATTATCTTTTACTACTTAATATTCATCAGAACAAATAGCCAGTTATCTCTTTTTTTTTCTGCACCACTGAAAAGAATGTCAATTGACTATTCTATCCAGGCAGAGGACTTCTGGTCATTTTTATCCATTCTTTGAGAATTTTAGCAACTGGTTCACTGTATTACTTACCAATTTATTTCCTGTCAAAAATCTTGAACATTTCAATATCCACAGAGAAAATGCTTCCAATAAACTGGTCTCTGGATTAGAGTACCTCGTTTCCAGTGATTTTATTTTATTTTATTTTATTTTTTTGCATTCCACTTCAGCTATATTTAGTTCTCTAGGGCTTATCAATTTCCTTAGAAGTTCCTAAAGAAGAATATTCTGGACTGGGAAACAAGAATCATCTGTGACAACACTACTAACAGGTTGTGGAATCTAGATAGAGTCACTCTACTGCTTTGCCTTAGTTTTCTCAGCCATCAAATGGGGCTTGAAATGTATTTATCTTTCTCCTTTACACAGTTTGGCTCTTTGTAATAACAAGAAGAAAATATTCTGAGAAACTAAAAGAAGAAAAACACCAAGATAAAGATTGAATTGTACATTCTCTGGGGATCTCGGAGGAAAGCAATTCATTTCTCACTTCCTTTACCCCAGCTCTGCTTCCCTGTGATTGTGCAATTCTGCACCACAATCTGATATCCAAGAAGTAAACGTGTATAGTAGCTATTTATCCTGCAACTCTCAAAAGCAAGAGTAAAGCAGAATCCCACCTCAGTGAGTTCGGGAAAAAAGACCTATGTGGAAAAATTGGAGGAGGAACAGAACTATTTGAAGGATATTAATATCAAAGACTTAATTTGGTCGTTTTGCAGAGTTGAGTTAATGGATTAAACTTGTGGCCGTTTTATGTAGTTTTGTCAGAAAGTGATGTGTCAGAATTTTACATCTGAGATACTTACTCTTTTAAGCTGACTGGAAGCATCAATCATAGGTAAAAATTTTCCTGCTGATAGTTCTCTTTTCTCTCGTTATCAAAAAAGAGGAATTTATATGTGATTTTTCAACAGAAATAGGAGTAGAAGAAAGTCAGTTCATTTCAAAGACACTTTAAAGTGCCTGAATTTCTATTTAACTTTGAAAACAAACTTAAACTGATATTCTGAATTCTATTAACAATCATGGCTGCACAAGCCCCCATTATCATTCCTTACACCTTGTCTTGGTGGTCTATGAAACCTTCCAAAGTATTATATTACGGTGATTTGGGGGCCCAGTTCTGCAGATTCTGAGAGACAGAAAGGAAGTTAACATTATACAGACTGACTAGGTGCTCAGCACTATTCTAATGTGGTTCTTTGCATTCATCGTTTATCTCATATATAATCCTCATGGTAACCGTTTGAGATAGGTGTTACATCTCCCATTTAACAAATGAGGTTACTGAAGCTCAAAGAAATTAAATGACTTGCCCAAGGTTATTCAGCTAATAAATAGCAGATTCAGGAATCAAGCTCAAATCTTTTTCCTTCAGAGTCTGAACTCTTAGACATAATCTATTCACAGTAAGAACTTTCTGAAAATTATGAAGTGAATCCAGCTTAAATTTATATCTAAATTTAGAGGTCATTAGTTTTAAGAATTCAGTTGAAAGACACAAACAGAAAGAGAGAAAAAAATCTATCCAAATTAGTGTGATATAAAAATGACTTAAAGTGAGATCACAAGAGGTTTTTTTTTTTTTTTTGGTCTCAGCTGTCTCACTATCTAGCTCTGTGACCTGATCCACCACTTGGGACCTCAGGTTTCTCATCTGTAAAATGAAGATGTTGAACTTAATGATCTTTACACCCTTTCCAGCATAAAAATGTTCTGTGTTTCTGAGTGAGAAGTAGCCAAAGTGCACTTTCCTTTTTTCAAAGTCATATTACTAACGAAATTGAAGCAGGGGAAAGCAGGGAACACTCAGGAACAGGAACAAAATCACATGCTATACATTTATGCTCTATTATGTCTTTGTGTACCTAATCTCATTGAATTCCCTCAACAAACCTTTTGCAGTATTATTAACCCCATTGTACTGAAATAAAAAGACTCAGAGAAGTGAATCAGTTCACCCAACTTTACTAAAACATAATATCTAAGAAGTCTATTTAGACAGAAAAATAATTATCACTCTGTAAAACAAATAAGGTATTTTAAAAGCTTCCGTTTGCTTGCACGTTTGTGCGCTAGGCATATTTGGTCATATACATTTTAGTAAATATGAGCCATTATCTCTCTCTCTCTCTCTCTCTCTCTCTCTCTCTCTATATATATATATATATATATCTTTATTGTGAAGATATATATATATCTTTATTGTGAAGTTTGCACATGAATAGAGCCTATTCATGCTATAATCATGCAATTAAGAAGTGAACTTTTGATCCAGCATATTTTTCATTATTTATGAATGCTCCAAACTTAGTTTTCTAACTAGTGAACTAAATTTATTATTTTGAATATTTATTCAAAATATATACCTTAATTAACCCACTCACCTAAAGGTAACATGGAGGAAAGAAACTATTATATTTTATAATTTATGTATATATTCTTGCTGGAATCAAGGAGAATAACGTCAGATAGAGGTTGGAGAAGGAAGGAAGATAGTTTCAGACCTTGCAGGGCACTGACTGAGCTTTTTTATCTTCTCCTTCAGGAAATCAAGAAGTACGTAAGGGTTGCATGATCCAGATTGCAATCCAAAAAATCATTTGAGCTGCCGTAAGGGGAATGGATTGTTGTGGTGCCAGAGAGAGCAGATGAACTAGTTATGATGGTATTGTGGTAAACCAGGAAAGAGAAAAAGTGGATTATACTAGGATGGTAGCTATGGAGATGGAATGAGATGGATTGGTTTGACAAATACCTAGGAGATGAAACTGACAGGACTTGCATACTGATGGGAGTCAGGAAAGATGTGAGGAATAATAACTCCTTGGTTGCTCTGGCATACAACTGGATGGTCGAGCTTGAAATGGCCTGGGTTGGGGGAATAATGGTGGTGGGGGACAGATACTGCAATAACACTTTGCCCTAGAATTTCTTCTAAAGAATGTTTTCTGATAGGTCCTCTTATTAATGCTCCTATCTCCTTTGAACACAAAATTCCCAGAAAGAGAATAAGTATAATAAACATAATGATGTATATTTCAGAGAAAAAGTTCTTTGATAACATTATTCTCTATTTCAGACTAGCATTTGTTCTTTCCCCTTAAAAGCTCACAGAATGTGAAATCTCATTTATTGTGGCTAACTAACAGCTGGCATTTTTGAGGAATGAGAGAAATTCAGGTGACTTTGGCTTGATTAGGAGATTTCTTTGATCAAAGTAATTGTTCAAAGGGAGAAAGTTAAGTATTTCAGTGTCATATGTATTTTAAGATTGGGGATTTGCTCTTCAGCCTCCAAATGGCCTACAGGACATGTCCTCAGCAGGCCTCTTCTCCATCAGGAGTGTGTTTAGATGGCATATTCATCTAGCATTTTTTGCAGTGGGCCTTCAATGTATGAACACACTAGTGATATCCAAAATGAGAAGAAATCTTGTATGGATCATTTTATATATTGTGAAATTACTGACTATTGGGCATTCATTCATTTCTAGAATTGTCCTGTAATGTCTCTCAGCAATTTTCATTTGAAATTGAACTTCAAGGGGTTGAGCAAAACTTCCTATTGGGAACATCCCCAAACTCATTTCACATGCTGTGAGTGCATCACCAGGACCATGGCCACTGACTAAGCTCTGCTATATGTGAGGTTTATACTGTGTGCCTTTCAAGTGTTATCCCATTTACTCCCCCACAAGACTGCTGTGAGGCAGATACTGTTGTTCTAGCCATTAGGCACAAGAGGCAACATACCATTGATTATAGATAATTCAATCATTATTTTTGCATGTCGTTACAGCTATACATTTTTGGTACATTGAAACATCTATACAAGAGAGAAATAAAGAACATAATGAAGAAAGAGTAAAGACAGAAGTTTTCTCTATTATTTTAGTTATGTGAAAGTGCCTTTTCTTATAAATATAGCCAAGCTTCATGACTCTTGCTATATCTGGTCATCATTATTCTCTTCATGATGACTTAGATAAGATTTCTGTTTTACTCTTCTGTAGATATTGGAAAAACATACCACATGAGTAAGAAGAGAAAAACAAAGAACCGAAACCAGCCTTCTGGGTGATCCATTCAAATAAATTCACAGAGGAATCCATTTAACTATAAAAGTTAACCCATGCAGTTACTCTTCTGGGGCCTGAAGAAAATGTTTCAAATTTCCCCCAAATCCAATACTTCCTTTTATTCTAGTGTTCTTCCCAAAGCCAGGAGATCCTCTGGATCATATCTTGTCTCCTTTCAGAGCTCCACTCCTCTGGTTTTTGAGTCATAGTCAAATACTCAGTTAACACTGGTGCTCTGCCCACACCACATTCCAATTGTTCAACCGCCTGTGAGGCAGAGCACAGGAATGGAGTTTTCAAGCTGAAATTAAATGTGAAACATGGATAATAAGAAAGAACAAGAAAATATTAAGTAGAAAGAATAGGGGTGGGATACTGAAGGTATGGGAAGACTATCCAGATTTAGATTTGGTCTACTTTTCTACTTTGTAGTGTTTTGAATCACCAACTATCTTGTATTTAATGTATATCCTTTGCTTCATTTTAGGAATTAGGTTTTATGTATTCTTCAAAAATAGCACAGATATGCTAAAGTAGTAAATATGGTGTATAGCCCACAAATCTGCATTTTAAACAAAATCTTCCAAGTAACTCAGGTAGCACTGAAGTTTGAGAACTAGCTGTCTAAAGGTGTCATTTTGTCTGTTATGTATTTTCCTTGAGGGAAAACAGTCATGGCGTGAAAATACAAGGGATTTAACTTAAGTACAAGAAAATATGCTTGTCTGGAAGAGTAGTCACAGGGCGTGTAAATTCCCAGCAATTTTCATTTGAGGGCTCACTTCCTTCTCATTTCTAGTTAGGATGAAAAAATTTATGAAAAAAAATGAAAAAGAAAGGAAGAAAGGGACCAGTCTTTTTGCTGTTCTAGTTGTTAATCTGAAGCATATTCTGCCTTCTGGAACTTAAAAATTTACAAATAGATCAGAAAATGGGGGTGGTAAAGAAGGTTGGATATGAAAGCACTTTCATAAAGCTCCTGCAGATTTTAAATGTTGGAAGGTCACTTGCTCAGGTACACACTTTATTTTTATCTCTTCCCCAGAATATTTAGATCTGACTGTTGTGCCTGCCGGCATCTTTCTCAGTGCCACCGTGGGCTGCCTTGAAAGCAAGATGCTTATGTAAAGAAGACAAGTGTGGGAAGGCAAGCATCAGCTTAACAGACCAAGGAGCTCAGCAATTCCACCCACCACTTCCTTCCCAGAGCAAACTCCCCAGAGATGCACTTCTAGAGAGATGTCTGGTGCTTTACAATGCTTCCCCAGCCCTTTCTGATGCGATGACTTCCTCCTGATAGCTTAATTTTATTAGATCATAGGAGCACAGTCCGTAATGTGAAAACACTTAAAGGGAAAGAGAAACTTTCAAAGCAGCTGTTTAATGTAGGGTGTTTTTTTTTTTTTTTTTTTTTTAAAAAAAAGAACCCATGGGGTGGGGGTGAGAAAACTAAATCTAAAAACTTACAAAATAAAAGCTATTTAGGCAGGCTAGCTTTGCCTTTTCCTCTATAAGTAAAATATTCATGAATTCTTCCACTATGGTACTGTATGCTAGATGCAATCAAAAACTCTTATTCAGAGCAGAAATCATCGAACAGTGTACTGTTATCTTACAATGCTTCACAGAAAATCCATGAAATCTGCATTGCAAGACACTGTCTCTTCCTGTAGCAACATTGCTTCACACGTTTCCAGCGGAGGAAGCCATGATCTTCACTTTCTATGATGCTATCAGAACAAGATGCCTGGAGCAGGTAGCTGGCTGGTGTAAGAGCTATGGAGCTTAAGAAACCCTGAGAGTAAGAGAAAACACTGAAAAGGGACAAATACTCACTTTCAGGGCCTAACCAACATTAAACTCAGGAAAATATTTGGTGAATAGGACAGCAGATGCACCTCTTCATGAGGCAGAAAGATAGCTCCAAAGAAATGCTACTTCAAAGATAGTTTTGTTGCATGTTTGACCACCAAAAACATGTCCTTATTCATGTGTCCATCCATCTAACCATCTGTCTGACTGTGCCTCCATTGATCCATGCATTCACTTAGTGTTTTGGAATATCTACCATATTCCATGAACCATGAACCAGAAACACAAGAATGGATGACTTAGTCTCGTATCCCATCCCAGGAGATCTCTGTCACATTTAAATAGAGACAAATTGACATATATCTGGTTAAAAATAGTAGATTGAAGACATATTTATCTCAGGCTGACCTCATGGAAAGATAAACAGAATAAGAGAGAATGAACGGTAAATTTAAGTGACCTCAGAAAGTCAACTAATGAAATGACAAAAGGAGGTTGTAAGAAATTACTCATTTTATAGGAAGGGATCCTTGAGGGCCTTAGGTGAAGCTTCAATCCTACATAACTGTTGAAAGTCTGTTTAAGAAGCAGGAATAACAATAACAATAATAATAATAATAATAATAATAATAATAACAATAATAAGAAGCATCCCCCAGCCAGGGTATAGTGTCTCTCCTCTAGATAGAATAAACAAGAGCTTTATTCATTGGTAAGTGATACCAGAGGAACTTTACTGTTGAAATATATAAGGAACAATGAACGGTAGGATTTCTGTCCCTAAAACATGAGAAATTGTTACAAAATTGTGTATGGAAGATTGAGGCCTCCCTTTGTGCCGTTACCTCTCTCAGTTCTCTGGACACTATTGCTACAAAGGTACATTCCAGTCAGATCTTGGAAGAATGTTATCTACTGCATCTAATAACCCATCCTCTAATTAAAAAAAGAAGAAAGAAAGAAAGCAAACACTATTTCAGTCACTTCAATGTGTAATAAAATCATCGCCCAACCAGCCTTTCCCAAACACATAAGCCCTCATTTGGCTATTAATTTCTGTACTCTACTTTATATGTGAGGAAAACAGAGACCTGTAGAAATTTGAGAAAATTCTCTCATATGAAAAAGAGCAAAATAAGACAAAACAACAATACTAGAAAAATTTGTTGGAGAAAACAGATCCTATGTGGGAGAAAAAGTTGCTAACACAAAGCCATTCCTTAGCAAAACAGATCTAATAGACTACCGTTTTCTGAGCAGTTGGGTCGGGGAAGCACAGTGCAATATTATTAAATGGATGTGGTGGACAAGCATAAAGACTATAGTGAATGTTGATAATGTGACCAGTTTTGAAAAGGTGGATTAAAATGTCTTTTAGTTACTCTTCATAGAACCATGTTCCTCCAGTTTCTTCCATTATATGTATAGCATTCCATGAAAACACACATTTTACACCAATACCCTAGAAAACACAGTTTTAAAATAAAGAGGAAAAAATAGGAAAATGTGCCCCCTCTTACATTCAGAACCATCCATAAAACCTCTCATGTTTTACTGAGTCTCTGTTTTCTGGCCAATGGTTCACTAAATAAATGAATGAATAAATAAGCAAAGAAGAACCAGAAGGGCAGCTGTCAGATGGAATTAAAATAATTAACTTTAAGATAAAAGAGACATGGAGATACAGAGATGAGGAATACATAATCAGCATTGAATTTCAAAAATAAAACAAGTTGAGGCCTTTTTGACCTCTTATCATCACTCAACATCATTTTTTAATTTATAATCATTACAGGTTAAGAACAAGTCGAAGAAATGAAAGCAGAAAGGCATTCACGATCTTATTTCCAACACAACAGAAATGTTATTGACAATAACAACAGTTTAATTTAAAGACTGGTTATTTATGATGTTAATAAATTTAACAAATTTGCAATTCATATCAGTACCATTCAGGTTAGGCATTGTTATTCCATAACTGTAAAATGTGTCATTGGTCTTAATAGACTGTGTCTATTACAGGATACATTATTTAATTTATAAGATGCACATTTTTTGAGCACTTACTAAGAGCTATGTTTCTAGGTTATAAAGATACACATGCCTAAAACAAGGTATTTATTCATCATTGAAGACAAATAGTAGAATATTTTACCATTAAGGGAGTATGTGTAGAGGTAGATGAAGGGAAAGAATTTGACTGTGCCTCTGTGCCTGGTAGCAAAGGAAAACAAAATATGTCCAACTACTTTTCAGTTGCAGGCACAGCATTATGCTATTCAGTTATCCAGACTATCTTGAGAATGATTTCCCTTTTGGGTGCCAAGCGAAGTTAAGCTCTATCTGTTCAATGACGGGAGTGGGTGGAGCTTTGGTACACTAAGATATGTAAACATACTGAAACTATGCTTTGATATTTATTTAATTCAGCTTTGCAAAAATAGTACATTCACTTAACAAACATTCATAAGCACTTAGCAAGTGCCCAACTCTCTTCTAAAGCTAACTCTTCTCATATTCTAACAGGAAAAATAAGATAAACAAAGCCACAAAGGAACTGGTACTATGTCAGGTGTATGCTGATGAAAAGACAAGCCAAGGGATTTTCTAGAGAGTTGGGAGGAAAATAAAGTAGAGTGGGCCCCTACCCAGATGTTTTGCATTTTCAACCTGATTGACTAAGTTGCTGGCTTACTGGTTTTCCTCCAACCTTTCTGTGTTCCTGGACAACATGATTACCCTCTGCTCGCCTCTACAGGGTACTTCATAGCAGTGTGGCAGATTCGTTTTTTAAAATGATCTCCCAAGGAATCTAAGGTTTCTGGAGATGCCTTCGTAGAAGTACCCTTGGGTAATGGCCAAGGCATCATAATTGGTTGCCATACCTTGTGTAGTGATTCGTTAAGGTGTGAATATGAGTGTTCCCCTAAAGTTTCTGTGTTAATGCAAAAATGTTTGATCGTGAAATAATTGGATTATGAGAACCATAACCTAACCAGTCCATCCTCCTTCAGTGGAAAGGTGAGTAGTAACTGCAAGCAGGTGGGGTGTGGCTGGAGGAGGTGGATTACTAGGGAGTGCCCTGGAAGGGTGCATCTTACCCACAGCGCATGCCCCTTCTCTCTCCCTCTCTCCTTGCTGCCTTGAGAGGACAGCTTCTCTTTGCCACTCTCTTCCCCCATGGTGTGCTGCCTCATCTTGAGTCCCCCAAAACAGAATTAGCTGTCTATGGACTGAGACCTCTGATATTGTGAACCAAAATAAATTTTCTTCCTCTAAATTGTTCTTTTCAAGTATTTTGGTCACCTGATTGGAAACCTAAAACAGGGCTGTTATGAAAAATACTTGATCCTGATTTCTCCCAGTAAAGTCTGCTGCAGCTGCCCCATTCATCTAGGACAGCCCTGGAACATTTGATTCCCTAAGTCCCTAGAACTTCACATATTTTCCCTATCAATGCAGCATCTCTGAACTCTAAGTCAAAGACATACGCCTATGTAACTTACGTTTCCTCAAGGTAAAAATGTAAATTTATATTTTTAATGTGCTGTTACATTCATGTTGGTTTCAGGGTCTCCAAAAGTAAATGTAAGCCCTTCAGGAGTGGGAGGGACAGTGTATTCTTTTTTTTTTTTTTTTTTTTTTTTTTTTTTAATTATCTCCATTCCTCTTATACCTGGCTTGTACTTTGAGTGCAGTAGATTCTCAAACCACATTGCTGTTTCCACTCAAAGAAGTCTGCATATGCATTTAACAAAACCTTACTGAGTATGCACTGCAATACCCTCTATTGTTCAGTTGCTTTGGAGCTAGCAGGAAGTGGACAAATTGGTTGGTTCCCTTGAAATGTCTACAATCTATTTATGGAGAGAAAAACAAACTACATGTGTGTAGTTATAGAATGTCTGTAGGCAGCCCATGAACAGTATACCTGTTAGCAAAATTCAGCATGAGCTTAGGTGCAGGGATATTAAGACAAAAATTAATTTGTGAGTCTTGAGTTAAGACTTAATGAAAACAAGCATTTGAATTAAGGAGGCTATTCCCAGTGTGGAAATGTCATAAACAAAGATGTAACTTCTGGAAAGAACTAAACGTGTGAGATACAGAATGCATAAGAACCTGGCTAAGTCAAGCAGTTCTCTGAGTGGGGAGAAACAAGGTCAGAAAGATTAATTTGGACAACTTAATAGCAGGCTTGGAACCCCCAAAGAAGAGTATAGTTTTATTGTAATTAACAGGAGCAGCTATCTATTTTTGCACGGGAGACTCATTTAAACAAATCAGAACATGAAAACATTTTAGAAAGCATTCACAGTGACTGATTGGTCACCTGTACTTCAGTATAAAAAATAGCAATATGCTCTTAGATATGCAATCAAGATGCCACTATGACCAACCTGGAAACTTAAGCCCTGCTAATATAGACTTAACTACCTATTTCATACGTGGAGTAAGCCAGTCTAGTCCCTCCCATGTCCTATTCCCCATTGATTTCTGCTCAAACAGGACTTTCTTTATGTGAAGCTCTTCCTTAAGTTTGTGGAGATGAAGAGCTTCAGGTAACAGGCACACAAACCACTTAACAATGAATGTTAGCCTCATTTTTGTCTTAAAATATCTTGTTTAATATCCTCTTTGTTTTTCCTCCTTCTGCTACACTTTGTGCTCTCTCAGAAACAAAAATCAAGCAGAAATAAAAAATAAGCACTTCCATTTTATGAACAGAAGTATGAAATCTTTTCTATCCTCCAGAATTTTGGACCATCCTGCAACAGGTGGGGCTGTTTAGCCAGGAGAGATGGAAAATAATTGGGTAGGTCTATGCCTCATTCTTTCACTGACCTTGCAGATATTTCAGGTTTTCCTACTAAGTTTGCAATAGCTGGCAAATACAAGGAAGAGAGGGCCTGTCTGTCCCACAAGTTAATCCCTGGAAAGCTTTGTGTGAAGCCAGATTTATAGCAATTAGAAGCACATCACACGTTCAGCTCTAGAAGCCTCCAGGTAAAAGCAGATTCTATATTTCATGGTTTTGTTGTCACAACCTTCTCTTTATCTATTTCCCCATATACAAACTTTGGTTAATTTATAAGGGCAGCACTTGCCCATGTTTTTATTTTGAATGTAACATTAATACACTAAAAACCCTTTTTGGTATCTTAATGAAGTGGATGATTCAAACAAATTATCTCTATTTCAGAATCACAAATTTTGCCTCATTGTTCAGGAAATTTCTAAACTATTATCTCTGGACAGTCTACAGTACTTCCTTTCAATAACAGAATATCTTTGTAGAGGGCTTTTGTGTGCTTCCAGAGCAATTCTTTGTGGCTCTTCGATTTCAGTTACACAATTTGTGTGCTGATTTTCTCTCTCTCTCTCTCTGATTTGTGGAACTCAGCATTCTAAAAAAGACAGATGTTGGCAAAGGGTTTGAGACTGGTCTATAATATCTGGACTGTGGCTGGGCTGACTCCCTCTGGAAGGAAGGAAGTGGGGGGAAAGGGTAGAATTCTTCTCTTCCTCTGACTAAGGGGTGGGTCCTAATGTTCATTGCTGCTGATGCAGAACTCAGCTTAAATGATATAGGACGTGAGGGGGCGGCAGCAAGTACAAAACAGTGAAATAAATTACCATATATATCAAGTTCTGGTGGGTAAGATAGAAGTGATGTGTGTAATGAATCAAAGCTGGAAGCAGTTCTGGTGCGTGGCGATAGTGAGGGAGACAGAGTTCTCCGGGCTCAGCCTCAGCTTCAGAGGGCTCTGCATGAGGAATATGTGAGTAAGCAGAAACCACTCACTGTAATGTGACAAGGGAGGACATTTGTGAGGGCACAGGAGACCTTTCGTTATTGTAGTGGGGATCTGTTATTTCGCCAGCCCAGCACTCTGGCTTTTCTGTGGGGAACTTCTCCACCCCTGCAGCGGGAGCCTTTCATGCACTCAATTAACAACCTCCCCTCCCCTGCCAAGGCACAAACATGTGACTTGGGCTGGACCACAGTCTCCCTGCCTCCCCTGATCTGAATTTTGAATAGTGATACACCATGTTAAAATGATTGTCCGCAGCTGCCCGGTCCTGGCAGCAGAGCCTGGGAAAGATGATACGTTTGTTTCTGCTCCCTGGAGTTAACCTGGTTCCTCCCTATCTTTTGGACACGGCCGTTTGGTTCTTTTTTTTTATTATGTAAACCACCCTACTTAAATACTTAAAAGATATTTTATCTTCTGTTCAACTTAGTCAGGGTCTATTCCTTTTACTTTCAATAAAATATTCCAGTTGTTGAAATTTTCAGAATCTTGGGACTCTAAGCATCTTGGTGGTATGTGGATCTCTCAGACTGACTCTGCTTAAAGGTTGTCTTCCTGAGTCTCCCGCGGTCAGATTGGAACAGAGATATGGTAAAATAGAAAGAGTAACTTAGGGTTATAGTTAGAATTAGGGTATTGTTCTGACGGTGTATAAACAAAAAATGAAAACAGCCTCCTGTGGATGTCATGGACCTTTCTGAGGCTAGTTATGTAAACTATGATCCTGGAGGCTCAAGACTCTTCAGTTAGAAACTACAGATGGACAGAATGCTGCTCAGAAAGCCCTGCTTTCCCATCTGCCACAGATTCATTCATTGTTCCTTCATCCCGGAAGTGAAGTTAACTCAGATGACACTGGAAAATACCTGGCACAGGGTTTGGTACATTGAAGCTACCCAATTAACTGTTGATCCTGTTCTTCCCTCTTTTTTGAACTTTCAATCTTCCTTCAAAGATTCTAATGAGGCTGACAGATTAAACAATGTATTGAAATGACATAAATTTGTTTCAGGTGTTTTTTTCAATAGAACTACTTTCCCCCTGGGATGATGCAGTGTATCTAGACACAGGTTTGTATGTTTTTTTTTTTCTTAAAAGTTTTAATTATTTTAGTTTGAATATCCATATATATTTTCACATATATATTCCTATGTATGTTCATATACATTCTTATGTATATATGAATATACCCTAATGGCAACCAAATTCCTGCTCCTACATTTTCATATATAATCAGTTATATTATCATAAACTATAAAACAAATTATAAACATCCATCTCAAGTGAAAAATAACTATATCAAATTTATATCCATTGAAATATTTTCACATATATATTCATATTTGTATTCCTATAAGTGGATAAAAATGTTCAATCCCTAAACTAACCCTAACTATTTTTCTACATTAGTCCTACACCTACCAATACATCTTAGCAAAACCTCTATACATATAAACCATAACATTTTACATGAATGTACCTATGTATTGGAGAATATAAATTCATAAATTCACATAAAAATCCATAGATATTTTATATATATATACTAATTTCCATAGACATAACCCAAATTTCACACATAACAGTATTGCTGACCTTAGAAATATCCTTAGATAAAAGTATATAGATATAAATTTTGATATATAATATTAGTTCTATATTCATATTTATATTCATATTATTGATATATATATTCCAAAGGTAACCCATCCTCTAAACCAAAGCCACAACTCAGAAACAAACCTAACCCTACCCATAATCATGAGTTTTTTAAACAAAAATTATAAATATTGGGATGTGTGTCTTCTTTTGGAAAACTTTCCTTAGTGGGAAATATTTTGCTGGCAGCAGCCCTAATAAAATTCTTAAGAAACTCAATGGTTTAAAGATGATGAAAATGCAGCATGTTATACAAATTCCATAGCCCAGGCTTGACCGAATAGTGGGTACAAATTGTATCCCATTAACATTTCTTCATTTCATTAACTCCCAGACTCCACTTGCTAATGAACAATTAATCCCCTATTGATATCTTTTCCAGGGCCCAGTGAGGGCTATGCCTGGGGCCTGCCACTCTCTTGCATCTGGAGGGCAGTGCTACTGATGGATTGTGGTCACCATCACATTTTGCCACTGCTTAGTCTTAACATGAGGATATCTGCCCTACCTTTCCCGTCCATCACTCATCCCAGGTGGAAATCATGCTTTGTATCCCAAGGCAATCCTGATTGTCACCAGAATTGCTGCATCTTCATTTTATACTGTCTTCTTTTTCTTGGAGGCTCAAAACTAGTCTGTTATTCTGAACTGAGAATGTGAGTATGGATGAACAGAGCCTGGACCCTTGTTTGCATTATTCTAATGTTCACATGCATGGATCATTTGCACAACTCTTTCATACTTTTCCAGAAAAATATAAATAACATAAGTTTATTATTTATGTTATATGTTACATAAACTACATATATATTTATGTACGATACATTATATATAAATTTATCACTTATTGAGTTTATATACTTGTGTGTATCACGCAAGCAGATGCTCAGGAGGTTGATTTCATCCAAGTCCGCATTCCAGACGTATCTAATAAGTCTCAAACCTGGATCAACTAACTATCATGTTAGTATCCAAATCAGAGGATATTGTCTGAGTGTCTGATCTATATTGCACTCAACCATGATTTGATTGAAATTCTATAATATAATGAAAGAGGACTATTTTAACTATAGTACTTTAGAGAGTAAGGTAGGTATTAATAACTTATTTATCTTTCGCAGAAAGATTGTGCTAATATTACAAATCATAATCTTTAGGTACTGAGAAGAGAACTTAGAAGAAAGATTATTTATTATATTACCCCCAAAATTCTTAAGAATAACAAAAGGTACCACAATTGTTGTTGTTGTTATGGTTAACTTCTGGGCAACATAATTCATGTAATTGGGTACTTGAATAAAAAGTGCTTGCTTTTTTTTTTTTTTTTTAAAAAGGTAAAACTTGTTTTTTGCTACTATTTTGAGGTTGGTTGTTAATGACAATTTTTATCATTTCACATTTTTCTTAGATTAGTATAAGGCAAACATCTGATCATTTTTTTAATCTCGGGAAATCTTACTGAAATAGTCTATGAAAATATTGTAATTTCATTAAGATTTTTCAGTGAAGCAAATGATCCTGGCTGGGAGGATGTTTATTTTTAATTTTGTTTCCAAGGTTGGGAAAGGAAGTTTTGACAAATAGAGCTGGTCATTTTGCATTCCAGTATGCTTTCATCTTGCTTCCTTTCTCTATTCATTTAGTCTTGGTTCTGAAAATTCTGAATTATTTTAGAAGTGTGCTGCAAGTTACTGCATTTCATTCAGTGCCCCCCTTTTCTCTTAGTAATCTTGAAATCAGGTTAATGTGACATAGATACTTTTTAAGAAAAGAAATAGAGAATATTAATGTGACATAGATACTTTTTAAGAAAAGAAATAGAGAATAGCGTGTAGTTGTTGTCTATCTGACATCCTATTGCAATGAAGAGAACAGTGATTTTGAAATCTGACAGTAATGAATTCAGTCCTGTATCTGACCTTACTTGTTGTATGACACCCACCAAGCGTTTCAGTTTCCTTAGATGTAAAATGGTAAAATGTCTACCTTCCTCCAAAACTTACTAGAAAAACTAAAAAGTCTGGACACATCACCCCTCTAATGTAGAAAATGAAATATTTTATTCTGCTTTCATCTTGGGGCCGCACAAACTTTTCCAAGACACCCAACAGCCATTGGGGAAATTATTTCTTCCCACGATTGAAAAGCTATCTGTCGGGCTGGGGAGATAGCTCAGCTGATAGAGTGCTTACCTCACAAGCACAGGGACCTGAGTTCGAAACCCAGTACCGCAAAAAAAAAAGAAAAAAAAAAAAGCTATCTGTCATCCAAATGTGGAATACATGGTCCGCTCACAGAAGCTCTGATAGGAGGTGGGACATAAAGGCCTTATATTTCTATAAATTGAGCTGTTGTCCAGTTTATGGATACTTCTAAGGCTCATAATTCTTGAAATCAATTTTGATAATTAGGATCTAAGCATCCCTTTTTCTCAAGCACTTGATCTGTTACTGAATACTCATAGCTAGTTACTGGATCTATATAATTGCGATGATTATTTTAAGTTATCAGAGTATGCTAATCATATGTGTTTATGAGTGCTGTGCCTTCAAGGATATATTTTCAAATGCAATATTTGATATATTTATCTTTGTTCCATAGAGAACATTATCAAATTTCATTTGCTAAAATAAAAGTGTTCAGAAACTTTATTCATAAGAATGTATATTGCAAATTTATTTAAAAATAAGATCATTAAAAAATTAATATCCAATAATGGGGGATATTTAATGTAAGTTATTCTACATTTTTATGACAGAATATTATTAGATTTTTAAAAATTGTGCATATGTTGTAAGGACACATACAAATTAAAAATGAGAGACTTAATTCTCTCTGTTCAAAATAAGAGCTTTCTCTCCACTTTTTTTTAGAATATTTATTTTAGGAAACTTGTAATTACTAGTACTTTCTCATCTCCTTGAAATGCATATAAATTTTTTTGAAAATAGATAGGCCTTTTTTTCAGTTTTATGACCTAGGAATATATTTTTATTATTAGTGCTTTATAACTATACATAATAGTGGGATTCATCTTTCCATATTTGTACATACACACGACATGGTTCGATCAATCTCCGTCCCTAGTATCTTGCTTTTCCCTTCCCTCCTCCTCTCTTGTTTGCTCTGCTAATCTCCCTTCTATTATCGTCATTTTAATCATTGTTATTTTAATTACTTTATAATTATATACACATATGATTCATTGTGGTATATCCATACATAGACATAGCAGAAGTTGGTGATTTTATTCCCCAGGCCCTCTGTCTCTCCTTCCTCCTTTTATCCCCTCCTGCTGCTCTGTTGGTCTTCCTCCTATTTTTAGGAGATCTCCTCCCTATCCCACTTTTTTTGTTTTAATATTCCATTTCTCTCTTTCTAGATTCCCTATATGAGAGAGAACATTAGACTTTTAACTTTATGAGTCTGGCTTATTTTACTTATTGTGATGTTCTCCTATTCCATCCCTTGTGTATACATTCCATATTTTCTTTATCTATTCAATTGTTGTCAAACACATAGGCTGTTTCCATAAGTTGACTATTGTGAATTGTCCAGCTCTAAACATTGGTATGAATATATCACTATAGTATGCTGATTTTAAGTCTTTTAGTTAAATACTGAGTAGTGGGATAGTTGGGTCATGTGCTGGGTTCCATAGGGATGTCTTTTTCGAGGACTGAGGAACCATTTTTTGAAATGTAAACATCGACAGAGATACACCCCTACCTGCTAGTTTCTGGGAAATGATAAGCATCTGATTTTGTAAAAGCTTTGTTCTAAATTGCAAAAATACCTCCTGTTATGAAGATATGAAAGACTTTTTTTCTGAATAAAGTTTATTAAGACAAGGTGGTTGGCCCAACTGCTAAGTAAGTCTAGGATGAACTCCGTGTCAAAAGGTGATGTCAAATTTTCTTACTTGAAGAAGGGTTATTATTTCTCTTGAAACCATGTATGTATGGTTTGTATCTGCTTGGCTATATAAGAGTGAGGTTCTTTCTGTCTTTCTAATCACTTTGCAGACTGCTTGTGATATACATTACATTCTGGTTTAATGCTTATTCAAAAATATAATAGTTTTCTTTCTCTTTTACCTTTGTGCAGGGTTTTTCTAGATGAGAAGACGATTTTGTCTTTAGTTATATTTCCCCCATAATATTAAAATGTTACTATTTTGGTAATAATAAAATGTTATCATACATGGATATTATGTATGAATAGGAAGTTAAAAAAAACTTTATAAAATTCTATCTACGTATGTTCTTTGATATATAGCACACACACTTTAAACATTTATATGAAAAGACTAGAAAGACATCCATACAACAATGTTGGTGGTATTATGATTTTTATTTTTGTCTATTTATCTTTTTAATTGTATTCAATATTTTTTAAGATTGCATATATTACTTCTAAAGCTAGAAAGTTATTTTTAAAAGAAAATAACTTAAGCCTTTTCAATGATATTCTAGAACTTGAGTGTACTCATCAAATTAGTGAGGATAAACTGCAATTCTTTTTCACCTCCAAACATCATGCATGTTTCATAGTTATATATTCATGAGTTGTAGAGGAACTGAGGAAAACACATCATGGGTGAGAAACATCAGAAAGCCAGGGAGCTGCTGTCTTATCCCTCTCCTTTGACTTGTAGAAAAGACAACTTCCATTCACTTTGGTAAAGGAGAGAAGAAAACAAAAAAAGATTATAAGAAAGTAGTTGGAAAATGTATGTAATTTTTGGCTCTTAACTGTCATGTTACTTTCGCCTTCTGTGCAGTTTCTCTTCGGGAGTGACCACATCTCAATTTAAAGTGATGGATGATTAAAAACACAGGGCTAATATGACTGGGCCAATGATAGCAATGAGCTAAAAGCAGAAAAAAGAACATGGATTCTGGCACAAGAGAAAATCCAGTAGCAATTCTCCACAGGCAGCAAATAATTTGTTTGAGTGCATAATTAATAGATTTGTCAGAAAGTACTTAGATTGTGAAATATTGCACATAGCCCTCTTTCCAGATGGATTAAGATGAATGGGTCCTCCAGCAGCGTATGAAACCTCATTGCTCAGCGGCTAGAGAATTGCTGCATCTAGAGTTGTTTGAGTCTCTGCCTCTTTGCACTCTCCTTTCTCTCTCCCTAGCTGCAGGGGGAAAAATGAATAGAATGCTTCTAATTCCAATATTGAATGGTGTCCTTTACCTAAAGGGCATCCAAGCAGACAAAATTAAATCAGATGCTCAATGGGGAAACTTTCCACTAAGCAGGAATTTAAAACAGGGAAATGTATTAACATGTTGAAAAATGGTTAAATTAAGCCGATCTGTGGATCAGAGGTGTGACTTTTCAGCAACAAGCCACAGATATATTTCATGTGCAATTGCCTGCACTTTGAGAAGTGACACATGCCTTCTTTACCCTTGGAAATAGCCATGTAATGCATACCTGGGGGACTCTGATAGAAATTGGCTGGTTTAAAACAGTATGATGAGAACCCAGAGTCTATTTCTTTTTAGAATATAGTCTATATGAAAAAAATTACCTATCAATGATTCCTACTTGAAAATTATTGTTAAAGATGAGAATTATGATGAGTGGCAGAAGATGACTTTGATTCCAAGGCAGTGGCTTCCATTATTTTAGGTGACCAAAAGAGTTGAAATAAGAATAAATAAAATTAGTTCATCTCTTAAATTTTTATTTATGGTAAGGCTTATGCTATGTTTGGGGGGAAATGAGAGATAATTTTTTTTTTTGCCTTGTTTCATTTTTGCTTTTTACTAAAGTGGAGAGATTAGCCGGAGACATGGCTCAGCATCTCATCAGGGGTCAGATGCAGTGTACTCATATTATTATTAAAATGTCCTTCCTCCCAAGCAAATATTTAGCAGAGCCATGGAGGTCAAAGCTATATGTAGTTTCAAGAGTAGGTAGTTTATAAAGCTGATGGTCATTAGTGGCTATACAGAATACTTTCCAGAGTAAACAATTGTGAATGGCACTAGTAAGCACTTCAGAAGTTGTTATTTTAATCTTCCAGTTGAAAACACTGGCCTTTCCCCAATAAAATTTAAGCCATGAAATCTAACTGGGGCTGAGAGTCAAAATATATTGATTATTTAAATATTTATTGAGGATTTCATTGTCCTGAATCAAAGTCACTTTAGATATTTATTAAAATTGTAGATTTCTAGGGCCTATCATCTTATCAGTCATTCAGAATCTCTGGGTGGTAGCTTAGGAATCAGCTCTTACCATGGCTGGAAGTGCTTCCACATACTAAAACCCTGGATTCTGCTTACAGGTTGGGACCTGTTCCATCACTTCAATCCTCCCTATGCTGCTGCATTAGAACTTGACCCAGTAAGTTTCTCATACAAGGGAAAGGAGGGGAACTGCAAAATAGTTTTTGAATTTGGACAGATTTAAAATCAAATAGTTTGCTGCTTTAATTTTCATTCATTTATTCATTTGTTTATTCTTTCCTAGTTCAACAAATACTTATTGAGAATCTGTTCTGTATGATATATCTGTAAGTTCTGGGAATATGAAAGAAATACATGTACCTTCTGCTCTAAAACCCATGCAGGTGAAGTCCTGCAACTCTTATAAAGAACATTTAGCTCTCAAATCTGATCAGATTTCTGGCTCAGGATTCCTGTTCTCTATATTTTAGAAATTTCTCTAGACTCTGATGGAGTGATTGGACCTGAGCTTCCCTATAGTTTTTTACTTCCGTTTTGTTTTCTTCTTCTTTTACTCAGAAGCTTAGAGGTTGGGGAGTGAGGAATTGATAGGAAGGCAGAGAAGAAATTATATGTTATCAGAAAACTCAATAAATGAAACTAAAGCCTCTGTTCAGTGTAAGAAAAAAATACAGAAATTTTACTTTATGATAAACTATTCAGTATCATCATTCCTATTCTCCCCTTCTTTGTTGATCAGAATCAGATGGAACTCTGATTTTATTTGAATAAGTATAACCATGGTGCTCAAATCCTGAGTGTAGTCAAATAAATTAACTTGATACAAAGATCTTGTGATAGATACAATGAAAATATTCTAGAAAGAGAAAAAGTGGGGGCATTGGATGACCTTTTTAAGTCACTTTGAGAGAAAAATTAAATGGCAAATGAATTCTAATTCTTATCTCTCTCAATATATCACAGCAAACTATATGGAAATATATTCCCATAGTAAGCTAGAAGGAATAACTTAATGATTTAAAACATCAGGTTTTCAATGATTAGAAACCATAGAACAGTCAGTTTGAATCTCAAAATGTTTTAGCTTTATCTTCCCTCCTTCCAAAACATGTCAATAGAATATCTAATTCAGATTCTGGTGTGTGTGTGTGTGTGTGACCACATATGAAATTTTTAAGGGAAGTGATAACTCTAAAGAACAAACCCCAAGGATTTTTGGAAAAGTACAAGTTTCACAAAACAATTTGCTTCTAGAAACAATTGGTCTCAAGACTTCCTTTCTAAGAAGAGCAGTAAAGCTCTTAACAAAATTGGGGAAATTTATAGCTTATTTTCTTCCATTTTAGGAAAGCAAACTTAGAATTCTTTGCCTAATGTTATACTACCCATTTTAAATCAACCCCAAGGAACCTGAGAATATGCAATCAGTCTGAAGTGTTTGCTTGCTGCCTAAGCCCATTGCACATGATAAAATTGTATTTGCTCAGTCTAGGAAAAGAGATGCTGAGGATGACAGTTCCTCTTGAAGTGTCAAGAAAGACCTTGAAAAAAATCAATAACTCTCCAGTGGTATATTAAATGCCTATGGAGTAAATGTAATTTTTTTATATGACTATTGTAAAAAGTTTCTAAAATATGACTAATCTAGGTGTAAATTATGTCAAATCAGCATGACAGGGTGTTAGAGTAGGCATGGATGCATAACTACACAGTCTGCAGATCAGAAATTCATTTTTTCCTTTGACATGTTAAGTTGGTGTTTTAGAATAAAAGTTTTATCATTTAAAAAAATCAAAATCTTTTGATCCTAGAGCCTAGTATCATGGGGAACATTTATAAAAGTCCTTCTTATAACTCCAGGCAAATAAGAATTAGTTAAAACTAGGCAGGGGGCATTGATCTGATTTTAGTGAACCAAACTGAATTATATATTCTAATAATCTTTAGAAAGGAAAAGAAAAGAAGTGCATTTAACTTGGACATTTGCATCCTTTTGGAGAAGTTTTACTCCTCAGGGACATAAATTTCAGTAAGAACCCACTCTGCCCTCCTGATTCTGAAGGTAATCTGTCTCAGCAACATGTTAGTACTTTGCACAGTACTTTGCAGCTCTCACAATGGGATTGAAAGGAATCCAAAATATATTTCTGTTAACTTATCAAAGAAGTGAAACTCTCAAGCCACACCAACTTCAGTATGATGGCAGCTTAGTTTCAGAAGAAATGTTCAGAGGAGAACCCTAAAAATATTTTCCTTTTAAGTAAAATTTTTTTCTGATATTAAAGGTAAAATATTCTAAGAAAAATTAGAAAAGTTTAGTTAGATCTAAAAAAAAGTATAAAATGTAAGCATAAAAAGTATAAAAGTCTAAAACATACAAAGCATAAGTCTGAAAACAACCACTAATAACATTTTTGGTTTACTTTCTTTCACCAAAGAAAATCTTTCCATTTATTTAAAATAAAACTTTGCTTTCCTTTATGCTTAAAATAATTATTTTTAAATTTTGAATTGCATGTAAGTGCAAAAGATTAGGCAGAGTAACAACAAAACAATGTATTCACAACTTTAATTTACCAAAGGTTACATGTTATAATATTTATTACTAATAGTTTTTAATAAAAAAGTTTCAAATATAATTGACCCCCCTATTGTATACCATCCCATTGCTCATTCTGAGATGTAACCACTTCCTAGAGGGTTATATGTTTAATTTCTCCACACATCCATGTATTTATGAGCAAACAACATAAAATTATAATTCATTTTTAACTTATAAATGATATATTGTGCATGTTTCTGCATCTTTTATTACTCAACATTGTTTTCTATATTTATCTGTTAATCAGTTTAACATAATCCACTCATTTTAACTGACCTAAAATAGTCTACTGTATAAATTAAAAATTGCATATTCAACATTTATCCATTCCCACACTGAATACTTCAATTGTTTACTTTTTTATTCTTTAAAAATTAGAGTTAATAGAGTTAATAAATAACTATAACTATACAACTACATACTTTTTAACGATGTGTAGTAGTTGGTTCATCCTGACAAACTCATATGGGCATGGAAATCAATTTGGAAAATGTGGAGGGAAAAATGGGAGGGGGATCATGAACTAAAATCAATTTCCTTTACTTTTTTAATATTATAAAGAATGCCTTAATGAATATTATACAAATGTGAACACAGTGACTATTTTCAATTTTACTTAGTAATTTCAAATTATTCTATATATCAGTCATAAAATATATACTTATCCCTACTATGCAAGACAGGAAGCAGTTCTCTACATCCTTGATAGCAAGTGGTGTTTTCAGATTTTATTTATATATTTTTTGCTAGATGTAGTGATTCTCAGTGTTTTAACTTTTACACATCTTGTATTACTAGTGAAGTATCTCTTTATATATATAGTGATTTTCTATTCTTTTAATTTTCCTCTTCAACATTCTATGATTTTTATATTGATTTAAATGTACATATGAATCAATTAATTTTAAATTTTACACATTTCCCTCACATTACCTGATTAATATATCTTGAATTTCTTGTCTTAATTCTGAGGTAAAGACCTACATTGTAACATATTTATTAGCTCAGCACATCATTTATGAATTAGACTATCATTGTATCTTTGTAAGGCAATAAAATTCTTAATAAATACAGATTCAATTACTGGATACCTAGCATTTTTGTTGTCTTAAACAGATTGTTAGTTCAGTTCCAAATTCTGTAATACATTTAGCATATGAAAGTGTTTATTTTTAATTTATATGGATTTTTATCCTTCATCTTAATTTTTTTATTGGTAATTTCTAATTTATAACAGTGACATCAAAAAACCTAAGAGTTCTGTAAGAGTTGGGACCACAGCCTAGTTGTGCTAGGGTAACAGGATGGATTGCTGAGAGATCAAAGAAAATACCTGGTGACCACATGTGTTATGGTTTAGATATGAGGTGTTCCCCAAAAGCTCATGTGTGACAAAATGCAAGAAAGTTTAGAGGTAAAATGTTTTGGATATGAAAGTCTTAATGTAATCAGTGCATTGATCCCCTAATAGGGATTAACTGGGTGATAACTGGAGGTGATAACTGGAGGCAGGTAGTATGTGACTGGAGGAAGTGGGTCATTTGGGATTGTGCCTTTGGGGTATATATTTTGTCCCTGGAAAGGAGAGCTCTCCATCTCTCTTACAGCATCCTGGGGCCATGTTCCCAGCTTCTTTCTTCCATCCTACACTTCCCCCATGATGTTCTGCCTCACCTCAGGCCTTGAGAAAGGAAATTGGCCAACTATGGACTGAGGCCTCTGAAACCATAAGCTCCCAAATAAACTTTTCCTCCTAAAATCTTTCTTGTCAGGTCTTTTAGTCATAGCAATGAAAAGGCTGACCTAAAAGATCATGTGAGACATAAGGTATATTGAAAATGATTTAGAGAAGGTCTCATGGCAACAGGCTAGGGAGCGAGCACTTCCATCCTTCACAGTACTTCACCAAACAGAGTATCTCTTATGTTGGTGTTTTCAGTGGTGGTTGGCTGAATGAGTGGCATTTATCCTCTCTACAGTGCCCTCATGTCCATGCCAGTTATCACAGTAAGGATTTTTAATGTAGGTTACAGTAACAATGACATCATTAACTTACTTAGTTTGCTTTGTTCCTTGTATGACCAGTATTCCAAGGAGCAATTGTCCTGGTGTGTGTGTGTGTGTGTGTGTGTTATTAGAAAATAATTCCTAAAAATAACACTAGTTTGCCCTATTTGCAGTATGCTTGAGAAAGAGAGTCAAGGTCCTTCTAGATAGTATTTAAGTGGGCATCACAGTCTGGTCCTGCTCCTTTTGTTCCCTTAACTTGACTAGGTTCGAGGGAAGGGAAAGTGGCATTCAGGGACGTGGTGCTTTACTGTTTTCCATTTCTTTAAGGATGATCCACTAAGAGTTATTCCTTATTATTGTTAAGAGTCTTTGTCGCATAATTCATGTTCGGTTTTTAGGAATGATTCTTGTATTCTTGAAAATGAGGCTGATGGCTGTCCATAGCCACCTTTCTTAAAGCATTTATTACACTGTATCATATTTATCTGTTTATATCTGTCACTTCTGTTTAGCCTACAAGTTTCTCTTGGGAAAAGAAGTAAGTATTAAAGATTCGTGGTATTGTTAGATTTCAAGGCTTTGCTCATCTTTTAATGAGGTAAAAGTTTATCCATAAGTATATTAGATCAAGCTTATCATTTTACAATTTACTAAGTAACTTAGCAAGATCCTTTCTCTAAATAAAACGTAAAAAGGACTGGAGATGTGGATCCATGGTTCTGTGCCTCTGGGTTCAATCTTTAGTACCCCCCCCCAAAAAAAAAGAAAAAAATAAATGGAGGAGAATAACATGGAATAAATATTATGGTTTTGAAATGAGAAGGCAATACTATATTTCTTCTCACAAAGCTTGTCTAATCAAGTAGAAAATTGGGAGGAATTTCTCACAAGATATAAATCTCACCAAATAAGCTTTAGGACAGAAATAGAGCAGATTACTAGAACTGACCAATGAAGGAAAACTGCAGCATCCATGAATCTTCCTGAATATTCTCAAACAAGTAGACAAGAGAGAGTTCTATAGAGGAGATGAGAGAAAGATCCGTAATGAGGAGAATAAAATTCAAAATGCACCTCTGTAGGCCCAGGTGACAGATATTCATTCGTCTGCTGCTGAGGGGTTGCAAATTAATTACTATTACATGTTTTGCTATCTTTAGTTTGCTTCATAATGCAGATTCCTTCCATTAGTAGTGATAATGTGTGAGTCTTACATTAATTTCACTCTATTGAATAAAGGATTGACAACATTATCAATAACAATGCTCCTTTTACAAATGTTTTCCTACTTAATATTATATATGACAAATTCCTTAATATCTATGACTAAATGTGAACTGAGAGCCAGGTGGGAGAGCCTGTAACCTATAATATTGTTTGTCCTACAGTGACATTCTGGTGATTTTTCTTCAACTTTTTTTTTCTGTAGTGATAAAACAGAATACATAAAATTCATTGTCTTAACCAGTCTTAAGTATAAGTTCAGGGATGTTATATACAATCACATTGTTGCACGATTATTTCCAGGGCTTTCTTTGTCTTGTGTGTTAATCAGATATTTCACTGCTGTGACTTAAAAAAAAAAAAAAAAAAAAAACCTAACAAGAACAATTTTAGAGGAGGAAATATTTATTTTGGGGCTCACAGTTTCAGAGGTCTCAGTTCGTACCCAGCTCCATTTCTCTGGATGAGGACATTATGGCAGAAGAGTGTGGTGGAGAGAAGTAACTCACATGATGATCAGACAGAAGAGAGAGAGTCTTCACTCACCAGATACAAAATACATGCCCCAAAGGCACACCTCCAATGACCTACTGCCTCCAGTCACAACCTATCTGTCTATAGTTAACACTCAATTCCATCAAGGGATTAATTCATGATTGGGTAAAGGCTCTTATAACCCAATTATTTCACCTCTGAATGTTCATGCATTGTCTCACACATGAGCTTTTGATAGGCATCTAATGTCTCAACATCACATCTTGGAAAAAGTGCAACTCTGTACCCGTTAAATAATAATCCCATTCATTTATCCTCCTTAGCTCTGACAACTACCATTCTAGTTTCTATCATTGGGATTTTGGCTACTCTAAGTACTTTATATACATGGAATAATGCAGTATTTATCATTTTGTGATTGACTTATTTCACTTAGCACATTTCCTCAAGTTTCATTCATGTATTGCATACATCAGAATATTCTTCCTTTTAACCAACAAATAATATTCCATTGTGTGTATCTGCCACATTTTGTTTATTCATCTGTGCTTCTATGTTTTGGTGATTTCAAATACCTCTACTAAGAACATATGGTGTACAAATATCTCTGGTTTTGGAGGCGGGGAATTGACATAAGGCTTATTTTTTAAATTTTTAAATTTTTATTGGTTCTTCTTAGTTACACAAGACAGGATCCATTTTGATAAAATTGTACAAGCATGGAATATATCTTATTATAATAAGAACCCCATTCGTGTGGGTGGGCATGATGTGGGATTCACTTAGGTATTTTCATATGTGTACATAGGAAAATTATGTTACATTTATTCTGTCTTTTTATTATGTTACATTATGTTACATTTATGTAATATAAATTATGTTACATTTTACTGTCTTTCCTATTCCTGTCCTTAATTCCTTCCATTTTTTTCCCTTTGTCTAATCTACTGAACACCCCCGCCTCCCGCCGTTGTTGTGGTTTAGCTTCCACATATCAGCAAAACCATTTGACTTTTGTTTTGGGGGACTGGTTTATTTCACTTAGCATGATAGTCTCAAGGTCTATCCATTTACTAGTAAACGTTATAAAGTCATTCTTCTTTATGGCTAAGTAGAAGTTCATTCTCTATCTATCTATCTGTCTATCTATCTATCTATCTATCTATATCTCATGTTTTTATCCATTCATCTGTTGTTAGGCATCTAATTTGGTTCCATAGCTTAGCTCTTGTGAATTGTGCTGCTATGAACATTGATGTGGCTGTGCCAGTGTAGTATGCTGATTTTATATCATTTGGATATATACTGAGGAGTGGGAAAACTAAGTTCTATGGTGGTTCCATTCCTAGTATTTTTGAGGAATCTCCATATTGCTTTCTAGAGTGGTTGCACCAATTTGCAGTCCTACCAATAATGTATGAGCATCCCCTTTTCTCTATATCCTCACCAACGTTTGTTGTTACTTATTTTCTTGATAGTTGCCATTCTGACTGGAGTGGGATGAAATCTGTGTAGTTTTAATTAATATTTCTCTAATTGCTAGGGATGTTGAACATTTTTTCATATATTTGTGGACCATATTTCTCCTTTTGAAAAGTGTCTGTTCAGTTCCTTTGCCCATTTATTGATTAGGCTATTTGGTTTTTCCATGTTAAGTTTTTTTGTGCTCTTTGTATATCCTGAAAGTTAACACCCTATCTGAGGTGGGGGTGGCAAAGATTTTTTCCCATTCTGTAGGCTCTCTCTTCAAGCTCTTGCTTATTTCCTTTGCTATGCAGAAGTTTTTTTTTTTTTTAAATTTTGATGCCATCCCATTTATTGATTATTGATTTTACTTTTTGTACTTTAGGAGTCTTGAAGTGTTGGGCCTATATTTTTTCTAGTATGTACAGGGTTACTGGTCAAATTCCTAGGTCTTTGATCCTCTTAGAGTTGATTTTGTCAGGGTGAGAGATAGGGATTAACTTTTATTCTATTACATATGGATTTCCATTTTTCCATGAACAATTTATTTTCTCCAGTGTCTTTCAGGCGTATTTGTCTAGGATGAGGTAACTGTATTTATGTGAATTTTTCTCTGTCTTGTATTCTGTCACATTGAGCTTGCCTATTTTGGTGCCAATACTATGCTATTTTTGTTACTATAGCTCAATAGCTCAATAGTACAATTTAAGTTCTGGTATTATGATACCTCCTGCTTAATTTTTCTCACTAAGTATTGCTTTAGCTATTCTGGGCCTCTTATTTTTCCAAATGAATTTTATGACAGCTTTTACTATTTCTATGAAGAACGTCATTGGAATTTTGATGGAAATTGCTCTAACAACTGGATACTAAATAACTCAGTATTGAATGAGAAATGAATAGCAAAAGAAATTGGGGGAGAAATAAATACTTAGAAGTAAATGAGAATAGTGATAAGACATATTAAAATCTCTGGGATACTAGATCTTAGAGGAAAGTTCATAGAATTGAACTCATTCACTAAAAGAATAGAAAGATACCAAATAAATAATCTAACATTACATCTCATGACTCTAGAAAAAGAACAAATCAACACTCAAATCAATAGAAGACAGGATATAATCGAAATCAGAGCCAAACACAATGAAATTTGGATTAAAAAAACCTCAAAAAAATCGGTGAAACAAAAAGTTGATTCTTTGAAAGAATAAGCAAAATTGATAATTTCTTAGCCAGCTAAGTAAAATAAAGCAAAAACTCAAACTGTTGAAATTTGTGATAAAGTTGGAAATATCGCCATAGATACTACTGAAATACGGAAGATAATCAATGGAAATATAACCATAGATACTACTGAAATACAGAAGATAATCAAAAGTACTCTGAAAATTTACATTCCAATAAGCTAGAAATCTTGACTATAACGACAAATTCCTAGAGACATTTGACCTACTCAAATTGAACCATGAGGATATAGGTTAAACAGAGCAATTTCAAGTCATAAAGTTGAAGAAGCCATCAAAAGCCTACCAACAAAGAAATGGCCAGAAGAATTCTTAGCTGACTTCTATCAGACCTTTAAAGAAGAACTAACACCAATCTTCCTCAAATTATTACGCAAAATAGAAAAGGAGGGAACCCTTCCAAACTCATTCTATGAAGCTAATATCACTCTGATACCAAAACCAGACAGAGACACATAAGAAAAGAAATCTTTAGATCAATATCCTTGATGAACATAGAGGCAAAAATTCCTGAAAAATATACTGGCAGATCTGTTTAAATGGGTATGTCTTAATTTCTTGTTCACTTTGGATGCACAGTTTTATTTTATATAGGATTCTTGGTTGATAGTTTTTTTGCTTGGTTTTTGCACTTGGAGCATATTTACTCAGTGTTTTTTGACTTCTAAAATTTCTGAAGAGAAATCTTCTGATAACCCTACTGAGCATGCCTCGTATGCAATGAGTCAGTTCTTTTCTTGTTTTCAAAATTCCCTTGTCTTTGTCTTTTTGCAGTTTGATTATAATGTGTCTTGGTGTGGGTCTTTGTTTTCCTATTACTTACTTTTTGAGTTCCTTTATTTTCCTATTACTTAGTTTTTTGAGTTCCTTGGATATAAAACATTTGGAAGTTGTTAGTGATTATTCCTATATCTCTCTGCCCCTATTTCTCTTCTTCTGGAATTCCTACAATACAAATGTGGGTCAGTTTGATGGTGTCCTGAAAGTCCTTTAGGTTCTGTTTACTTTTCTTCAATCTTTTTTTGTTCTCCAGATCTGTTAACTTCCATTGTTCTATGTTTAGGTTTGCTGATTCTTCTGCCTGCTTGAATCTGCCTTAGAATCCCTTTAGTGGACATTTTTAAATTCAGTCATTATAATTTCTAGCTCTAGAATTTCTTTTTGGTTGGTTTTTTAAAGGTCTTTCTATCTCTTTGTTCATTTTTTTTTTTTTTTTTACTTTGTTTCCTTAACTTTCTCCCTTTCTTTCTTTAGTTATTTAAATAGTTTATTTGCCAGACGTGGTGGCACGAGCCTGTAATCTTCAACTGAGGCAAGAGGATTCCAAATTGGAGGTTACCTTTGGCAACTTAGCAAGACCGTGTATCAAAATAAAAATCTTTTAAACAGGGGGCTGAGATGTAGCTCAGTGGTAAAATCTTCCTGGAGTCAATCCCCGCTAGAGGAGGAGAAAAAACACTAACAATCAAACAAATATCTTAGATATCATAGATCTGCCATCAGGTCTTTTTTAGGGACAACATCTGTTGACTTGTGTCTTCCCTTTGAATGGACTGTATTTTTCTGTTTCTTTATATGCCTGTGATTTTGTTGTTGAAAGATGCATATTTGAACTTAATAATATGCTAGTCTGGAAATAAAATGACTCCTATGAAAGACAGAGAATTTTGTTTTTTAATTGTTGTAGGTAGTATGTGTTAAGGATCAATGTGAGGTGCAAACTTAATATCTCCCAGGGCTTTTCTGAGCCTGAGTCTTGGAATGACTTGGAAAGAAAGTCATGGAATGAATTTCTAATTTGCCCTGTATATGTGAATATTTTTGGATGTTCTATTCTTCAAGGTTTGGCTTCTAAAAGGGGAAAAAGATAAAAATAAAAGTCAGGGTACAGTGAAGCCAACTGGCCATAAGTTCTCATAAAGTCACATCATCCTGAGGGGAAGGGCCTGCAACAATGGAGGGAGGTGCTAGTGTAATGACTAGCACCTGTCTTTCTGCAAACTCCATGATCAGAAGCAGCAGTCAAAAATCAGAGCACAGATCCCTGGTACTTAGGGCATAGGGCCCTTTTGTCCGGTCTCTGCAGACTAGTATGTGCTATAGTATGTGCAGCCTACTTCTTCAGAAATCCATATGTAGCTTTCTGTCTTGATAAGAAATGAAGTATTAGTGGGTACCACTATAGTGAAAACTGAGAAAAGAATTGATTGAATGGCATCTTACTATTGAAACCTCCCCCGCTGGAAGTTGCAACCCTGTAATAGAATTCCAAGTTCCAAAATGGTTGCATCAGACAGATTCTATTGTGCAGTTATTCCCTAGTTGGATAGATAGCTCTCTGGTACTTTTTTACCCCATCATCTTTCCAGATGCTGTTTGTTTTATTGATTTTTTTAATTCACATTTTTAATGTTGTGCTTTTGTGTCCATCTTGGTTCAAGATTGTGTTATCTTCCTCCTAGAGAACTGTTCTTTATGAAACATCTCTCCTTTCTCCTGCTAATATCTTTTGCCTTAACTCCTGTTAACTGTTATCCATTCATGTACTTTCAATTTCTATTTGACATTATACCTAAGGTGGATATTTTGATTTTTGTATTCAAGGCAAATTTAGTTTTATCCACACAGGTATATCATTTTTCTGCACACACATTAATTATTTAATCCCATGCCTTTATTGGGGTCTAATTTTCCCTTTCATAGTATATTTTATTTTATCTACTTATCTATTTAATACTTATTGTTTGTCCTACATAGTTATACATGACAGCAGAATGCATTTTGGGTCATTGTACACAGATGTAATACAACTTTTCATTTCTGTGGTTGTACACGATGTAGAGTCATACCATTCATGCAATCATACACGTACAAAGGGTAATATTTGTCTCATTCCACTATCTTTTCTTCCCCCACATTTTCCCCTCCCCTCATTTCCCTCTACACAATCCATCCTTCCTTCATTCTTCCCTTACCACCTCCCTCCCCCTGTTATGTATCAGCATCCACTTATCAGAGAAAACATTTGGTCTTTAACTTTTTAGGATTAGCTTATTTCACTGAGCATGGTATTTTCCAACTCCATCTATTTACCTGCAGATGCTATAATTTTAATCTTCTTTATGGCTATTCCATTGTGTATATATACCACAGTTTATTCATTCATCAATTGAAGGGAATCTAGGTTGGTTCCACAATCTAGCTATTATGAATTGAGCTGCTATAAATATTGATGTGGCTGTGTGACTGTAGTATGCTGATTTTAAGTCCTTTGGATATAGGCCAAGGAGTGGAATAGCTGGGTCAAATGGTGGTCAAGTTTTCTGAGGAATCTCCATACTGCTTTCCAGAGTGGGGCTGGGGAGATAGCTCAATTGGTAGAGTGCTTGCCCTGCAAGCACAAGGCCCTGGGTTCAATCCCCAGTACCACAAAACAAAACGAAACGAAAGAATAACAGCAGCAACAACAACAACAACAACAACAACAAAACAGAGTGGCTACACCATTTTGCATCCCTACTAGCAATGTATGGAGCGTACCTTTTCCCCACATCCTCGCCAACACCTTTTGTTACTTGTATTCTTGATGATCGCCATTCTAATCGGAGTAAGATGAAATCTTAGGGTAGTTTTGATTTGAATTTCTCTAATTACTAGAGGTGTTGAACACTTTTTCATATATTTGTTGATTGCTTGTATATCTTCTGTGAAGTGTCTGCTCAGTTCCTTAGCCTGAATATTGATTGGGTTATTTGTATTTTTGATGTTAAGTTTTTTTGAGTTCTTTATACATTCTAGAGATTAGTGCTCTATGTAAAGTGTGTGTGGTAAAGATTTTCTCCCACTCTGTAGGCTCTCCACATTATTGATTGTTTCCTTTGCTGAGAAAAAGCTTTGTAGTTTGAATTTGTCCCATTTATTGATTCTTGCTTTTATTTCTTGCACTTCAGGAGTTTTGTTAAGGAAGTCTGGTCCTAAGCTGACATGATGAAGATTTGGGCCTACTTTTTCTTCTATTTGGTGCAGGGTCTGTGGTCTAATTCCTAGGTCCTTGATCCATTTTGAGTTGAGTTTTGTGCAGAGTGAGAGGGGTTTAATTTCATTTTGCTGCATATGGATTTCCCATTTGTTAAAGAGGCTATCTTTTCTCCATTGTATATTTTTGGTACCTTTTCTAGTATGAGATAACTGTATTTATGTGGGTTTGACTCTGTGTCTTCTGTTCTGTACCATTGGTCTACTTGTCTATTTTGGTGCCAATACCATGCCATTTTTGTTACCATTGCTCTGTAGTATAGTTTAAGTTCTGATATTGTGATATCTCCTGCTTTACTCTTCCTGCTAAGAAGTGCTTTGGCTCTTCTGGGTCTCTTATTCTTCCAAATGAATTTCATGATTGCTTTCTCTATTTCTATGAGGTACATCTTGGGATTTTAATTGGATAGCACATTTGGTAGTATGGCCATTTTGACAACATTAATTCTGCCTATCCAAGAACATGGGAGATCTTTCTATCTTCTAAGGTTTTCTTTAATTTCTTTCTTTAGTGTTTCATAGTTTTCATTGTAGAGGTCTTTCATCTCTTTTGTTAGATTGATTCCCAGTAAAGCTACTATCAGTGATTAAAAGTTTTTCCCTGTAATTATTATTTTTTGAAAAATTTTTTTATAATTAGCTGGGAATAGACTTTGGTTTCTTTTTCTTGGGTTTTAGTTCTTTGAAAATATGAGTCCACTGTCTTGTGGCTCAATACTATAACCTGAGATATCTTTAGTCTGTAATTGTCCTTCCAATGTAGGATATATGATATGTATATATTTATATACATAGACACACAATAATATATATGTAATGTATGTACATGTATATATACACATTATATATATTATATAACATATAGGATACCCCAAATGTATATCTTATATATGTAATATAATATATAGTATATAGTTAATATATGATATGTACATGTACATATATCCAGAAATATATATGTACAGAAATGACTCAATTTTTACCAATTATTCTAGGGACTTTAGCTCAAAATAATTTTCTGTATTATTTCAAAATAATTCTCTTTCATCAATTCTTATTGTATTTGCTATTTCTAGTTTTTCTGTTTTCTTTTTGGTATTGACATTTAGAGTTAGAACTTTCTCATTAAACACTTAATGCCCATTAATCTTCATTATGTATCTTTACTTTATATTCTTGACCTGTATTCTGGATAATTTGGTCATATCAGTCCAATATCCCCAAAGTTGACTCTAATATTGTATTTAACCCTTTTATATTTCATATTTCTACCCATTATTTTTATCATTTATTTCATTATTGCTCTTAGACCTTTTAAAGCCTTTTAATAACTTTAAAGATACCACTTTTGTGGTCTCATGTTGTTATTATTTCTTGTACATTGAGCACCTCTTTCATTTCTTACATTTGCTGATTCTCTTTTATGGATTTGTTTGTTTTGTAACTTTTCACTGTGGATTCCCTCAGTTTCTAGTGGGATTTTTTTTTCTGCAGGTTTCGTGCACAAGTGAGCAATGTAAGAATACCACATGTCTGTTTGTTATTCCCTCTGTTGAGACTCCAGGTAAATCTTTGGTTTTAGACCAGAATTTCTAAATCTTTTAGGAACTATATATTTATAGTCCTCATATTCTTTACTTTCCCCTACCTACCCTTAGAATACAATGGTTAGTAAGTTTCTTTTCTCTTTCTATGGAACTTATTTCAGCTTTTTTTATTTCCTAAAAAATAAATAAGTCCAAGTTTTATGGAGAAGCCTGTCGTATTCCCTTGATTTGAAGACCTGCATAGTGTATCTGTGCTCACCATTCCTTGGTGAGTATGAAAGACCTAGCCTTATATTTCTAAGTTCTACCTCCAGAATACTGTTCTTCTGAATCTTAACAACAGCTAAAAGTTAATTATTTGGACTTTGAATTTACCTTTTATTTTAACATCTGTGGATTTCCTTTATCCCCTTTCATTAAAATTTAATTTTGAGTTAAATTATTTTTTCTTTGTTTTTCATATATTTTTAACCCAGCCTTTCTAGGTATTTGTAGCAGAGGAAGTATAATTTACATCACTTATTCCTCCATTTTACTGGAATTTCTCTGCAATTTTTCCCATGGTTGAAATTACATTTTATGTATGCAACTCAAAGCCTTTGAATTCTATTTAATATTAGAACATTAACATTTTTCTGTGTCAAACCATGACTAAAACTTAAATGATTTACTCAATATTTTCTTACTTGGATGTATCATATATTATTTAACCATTTTACTATGTTTTGACATTTAAATTTTTGTGCTATACTTCTATAAGTTGTGGCATAGTGAAATTTTTTTGTCCCCTGCCTTACTTTTTTGTTTGCTTTTAGGCTATTTCCTGAGGTTATACCTAGGAGAGAAAACTCTAAGCATTTTACAGCAATTTTTAAAGCACTATTAATGGAATGGTGCAGGCATGTGTTTATATGAGTATATTTAAATGGAACATTTTAGAATCACTAAAATTTAAATAACCTGAAGAGGGTAGACTAGATATCTTCCTACAGATAATAGCCCAGAAGATGTAATTAGCTTTAAACTATCATTTCCCAACAGGTGGTTATTTCTGCCTTGAATACCTCGAGTGACAGTCATTATACGACCTTTCTTGGCAGCTCCTTCTACTACTTAATTTTTTAATATTACTGTTATAAAGATTTTCATAATATTTAATATAAATTACCTCAAGCTTTAATTTGAGCTATTAATATGTTTTTGTGGCCTCTCACCCACACTCCTAATAATTAAGAGCTATTTGGTATCTATGTAAAAAAGTATAGCTCATAGACCCCCCCAAAAAATGTTCAAATTTCTTCACGTAAAGAAATGAAAGCTTTAAGAAGTAAAATAAAAAATGTAGCCCAGAAGTAGTATCAGAGAACCTCAAAGAGAAATAAATTATCTAGCTACCCAGCTACAGGCCAAAGCTGGCCAAAGATCAATAATAGTTACAAAACATTAAGTCTTCTGCCTTTAGGGAAGCAACTAAAATCTCTACCAGCAATTAAATAGCCCAAAGCAAGAATGTGAACCAATTGATCAAAGTTATGGGAGGTAGATTTTTGGCTTACTGTAAGAAGAACTTTCTAAAGTTGGAGCTATCCAGGCACAAAATGAGGTGGTGAATTCCTTAACATTGAAGGTTCTTCTGCAGAATTCGAATTGTTGCTTATCAGCACATTCTAGAGGAGATACATCATTGGCCTTCGAATATTTTTAAGAATGATTTATAAAATGAAAAATCTTATGATGAAGACTCATGGCAAAGAGACCAACTTTTGCTGTAAAGGCACAAATCCCATTTGTGAAGGCTCAGCCCACGTTGTCTAAATACTTCCCAAAGTCCGCCACTTCAAATACTATCACAGTGAGAATTATGGTATCAACATACAAATTTTGAGAGAACATAAACATTCAGTCAGTAGCAATTGCACACATTGTTTTGGATTAGATTTTTCAAGCTAGAAAATATATTTAAGAAGTATTTTATGCTGATAAACACAGCACTATATGAATACGTAATCTGTATCTTTCTATCTAGATATATACATACACCTCATTCTGGGTTTTAGTCATAATTTATTTAAAAATTAGCTCTTGATCTTCTCATACTATTTTGCCTCAACTAATTTCAAGAAATTTCTCCAACATCCTGGCCTGTTAGTTCAGTGAATTTCACTCCACAATGATCTTTTGACATCATTCCTTCTTCAGACACTCATCCTACTTTCATCCCATAGATCAATGGTTTTCAAAGTGTGTGTATCTTTAGCATCGTCCTAGAAATTAATCCTTTATAGAAGTCTAAATTCTATAATTTAGAATTAAATTCTAAATGAGAATCCATTGAATCAGAAACTTTGGATATGGAGTCCAGAAATTCACATTTAGTAGGTTTTCTAGGTGATTCTGATAAAAAAGTTTTGATATAAAGTACTAAAGATCTTATTATTTAAAATGGCCAGATAATCTCAATTTCATGTAGACCACTGTATAACTACAACTCCCATCTGTCCTGATGCCTACCTCCAAATTCTAGTCCCTAGTCCCAAGTTCTTTGATCCTTCTTCCATTTCACCATCCCTCACCTGCATGCTGTTGCTCCTACTACCTTTCCTAGTTTAAATTCCATGATTGAACGTGGTAAATACTCCCACATATACATCTTCAGTCTGTAAGTTCTATCTTACTTTGTTTCCTGTCATAACCTCTCTTGCCAAAACCAGCATCATTGTTTTAAATATAGTTGTTTAACTTTTCTGAAGTGATACCCTTACACATTGAATGGGGTTAGAGAATAATTCATAGTCCCAATGGATTTTTCTCTCTCATTCATGGAGCCTCTAGAGGATCCTTAATGCTGCCTGGCAATCATATCCCTCATCTTTAATCCATTGATTTTCCTGTTCTCCTACACAAATTTATTTGGTCTTCTTGCTCTTCAAACAAAAAATACCTTGTGTAATTTGTTAGGGCTCTGTAACAAAGAAGCGCAGACTGGGTAGTCTGACTAATAGAATGCTATTTTCTCACAATTCTGGATGCTAGAAGCCTGATAAGAAGGTGCAGACAGTATTGATTTCATCTGAGATGCCTCCTCTTGGCTTGCAGATGGCTGTCTTTTCCCTGTGTCTTCACATGATCACTCCTCTGTGTGTGTCTATCACTTAATATTCACATAAGGGCATCAGTTACATTGGATTTGGGCCCATTCTAATGACCTCACTTTAATTTATTTACTTCAAAGACTCTCTCTTCAAATACAGTCTCATTCAGAAGTACTAGGGCTCAGGATTTCAATGTATGGGTCTTGGAGAAGTATCATTTAGTTCATAATACCTCCCTATTTTCCTTAACTGATGGTCTTGCTTCCCTTTACAATGAGAAAAATGTAAGTAACCAGAGGACTTCAGGTAATCACCTTGAACCTTTTTCTTTATGTGCCTTCCAGTATATTACCCTTTCTTGTTTTCCTGTCTTTTCTACTGGAAGCTCCTTATTGATCTCCTTTGTTGGTTCTTCCTTTTCTCCCAGTATTTTTAATGTGGACTTCCCAAAGACTCATCTATTAGCTCTCTTCCCTTCTGTCTGTGCACTCTTTATTAGCCTATCTAATTTCTAGTTAAGTAATATATATGATATGAATCCCACATTTATGTATTGTTTTAGCACATTTCAGAAGTTATAAGAAAGTACATAAACTGGGTGGCTTATAAACAAAAGAAATGTATATTGCACATTTCAGGACAATAAAGATTCTAAGGTCAAGGCTTTGACTGATTTCATGTCTTGGTGGGCCTGCTCTCTAGGTAGCAGATGGCACATTCCAGCTGTCTTCACATAGTAGAAAAGGCAAGGTTGTTCTCTGGGGCATCTTTAATAAGGGCGCTGATCCTGTTGATGAAGACTCTGTCCTCATGAACTAAGCAACTGGTTTCCTTAGCTCTTACTAATGTATTTTCAGATGTGAATAGGTATATAAATTGATGTTTCTGTGGAGAGACCAGTGCTGGGAAGTTCTAATTTCCCATGTTATTGATGTGATGTCTGTCCTCCTAAAATCAAGACTGTTCAAGATAAACTCTGAACAGTTTTTAAGTGTACATTAGCTAGAGTCACCATGCTTCTAGTTTTGACCAAGGTAGCCTTGATGTTTTCCTCAGTTTGACAGAACTTGACATAAGTTTCTTCCAGCCCTCAGGCCCCTAACCTGCCTCTCATCCCAGGCCTTAGGGTGTCTTGATGGCTTAAACACAGAGGTCCCTCTCATCCTTTTCTTACAGAAGTTACTTTGGAAAAACAGCAATTATAAAATATTTCTTTGTCCTTTTGAGACAGAAATGTTTTTTAAAAATCTCTTGGTAATTTACAACCTAGTACTCTCCTAAGGAACAGGAGCCATCTCCCTGAAATGTAATTATCTAGTAATATGTAATTCCCTTCTCCCAGTATTTTGGGGATGATCAACAGCTTAACTTCACTGGGCAGGCTACTGGCTCCAAGTAGTAAAATTACCATTTCCTTTGGTATTGCGAGTTAACAAATAGAAAGAACTTATGATCTTCTGCCATAGCTCTTAAAATATTTCCTATCCTTCGGATTAGCAGAGTCAGAATGAATTCTGGTCTCTTTTCCCTATTGCAGTAGCCCTGAATAAAGTCTTATTTAACTTGGAATTTTGTAATGTATTTATTTTATTGTATTTTTTTCTCTGAGTATTCAAGGAATCTTAAATAGTGCCCCTATCTGTTTAGGTGCTCAATGCATAGCTTAAAAAAAAGAGTTGGGAGCACTAAATTGCTGATGTTAGACTACCCAGAGCATTTTTTCCCTCTGTTATGACATCATCAAATGTTCAATATGGTAGTTATTTACTATTTAGTCAGCCTCAAAGCAAAACCAGAATAAACGTGTATCATGAACAATATATTGTTTTTCTTGAAAGCCTCTGAGATTTGGGGGTTATTTGTTTTATAGCATAACCTAGCATATTCCAACTGTATTTCTCCTTAAAATTGCCCTTCACTAGAGGAAATTCTGGAAAATTGAAATCACAAATTGTTAACAACTTTTCTTAAAATTTCAGTGAATTTAAGTATTTAAATAAAATCTTTCCAGTGAGTAGAGAGAAAAAGTATATATATATATATACTTTATAACTGAAATTATAATATACTGGTTCCTACAAATTTAATGTGAAGTTTGATTAATAATAAATACTGGACAAAGTAAATATTATTTTTCTGAAAGGATTATATCAAAACCTTGTATCAAGAATGATAATTTGCTTGGTTTCATTTTTGTGTTTAACCCTTTTAATTTCAGATTCTGAATAAATAGGCTGCTCTTTCTAATGAGAAAGAAGTGTTTCTACATTTCTCTGGTAATTTTAGATTTTTTTATTAGTTTTTATTATGACTAAATTGAGACTATTTAAAGAGGACATTCCAAATAGCTCTTATCAAGAAGTTTCTCCTCTCCTCATTTCAGCTGAAGGTTTCCAATTTCTCCTGCTGAAAGTCTGTGACCAGTCGCCCTTGTGGATTTATGGGTCTTTCAGAAGCAATGGGCAAAAACCAGGATGAGATAATCTTTATCTTAGTTCTCAAAGTCATTCCCTTTACCACTGTTTCTCTTCTCTTTTCCCAAATGTTTCTGTATAACTTGCACCCTATCTCTCTTTGCTTCACCCTTCCTTGTAAGATAAGTTCTGATGCTAAAGTTGAAATATAACATTATTCATAAGGTGATACGCACAAATAGTTGGGTTTAAAAAATAACAGAAATAATTTGGGACAGAGAAGGAATTCCATATTACCCAGCTTAAAAAGAGGAAAATGAAGTGAACTCAGAAAAACAATGGGCGAAAAAGGGAGAGGAAGAAAGAGGGGAAGCACGTGAGCAAGAAAAATGAGTGAGAATAGATATCGCCATTGGACGTAAGAATAAGAAAAGTTTAGAAGGCCAAGAAGGGGAACTATCTAACTAGGCATTTGGAACCTGAGGTAAGGGAGAAAGGACTTTCTGAGAAGGGCTTGAATGATGTCACAGACTGATGTTTTGTACCATGTAGTTCCTTACCTGATGCAGTTAACTATATGGTTGTGAGTTTACTTGACATATTTAATTTCCTCACTTATTAGGGACTGATGTTTTTAGTACCTTCAACCATTTGGGAAAAATACAAAAAGGATTTATGTGTCAAACAAGAGCATTGAATAGAATAATCAGATATTTCATCAGAGAAGAGACCCAGAGGGTGGTAAGAGACCATTGCTAGGTCCTCTGGCATCTTGTGAGCACTACAGTGTTTATAACTCCAGGATGTTGTAAGGACTAAGGAGAATAGCAAATGTGAATGTGTGAAGGCACAGGGCCTAGTGCATAGGAAGAACTCAGTGTCACCTCACAAGGATGCCTACCATGTTGTTAAGCCATGGAAACAGTGTGGGGGCCAGTAATAACTATATCATATGTGTCAAGTAACAAGTCAGTCTGCTGTAGGACCTTCAATTGTACCTGGGGCATTTAGGAAAAAACTACTTTACAGTGCAGCAACTGGAAACTGACATTTAGTGATGTCTTCCACATGTAAGTTGGCATTTTAGTCTTCAGTTATATCAGTCTATATTATCCCCAATCTGTACTATATAAAAATATATTGCATCTATAGAATTATACCCTGAGCTTCAGAAGATTTCAGTAACTTGCTCAAGATCTTCTCCAGTAAATTTCTAGTTGAACTGTGATTTAAGTTCTGGCCTGTTTCCAAAGTTCAAACTGTTTTTCATTACATCATGCTTCCATTTTATGTGAAAGTATGAAAACAGTGACAAATTTGTTAAAAAGGAAAAATCATATTCCATCTATTTACTCTAATGAGTAACTATGAGAATCACATTTCCTTCTAGAAGTTAATATCTAATATACCTTTATAGCCTTTCTCAAATTACAGAAGTTTGGCATCAAGTGTAGAGTAGGAATAGCCCCTGTCTTAGCATAAAAATACTTCTTTCAGATCAATATGTATTTTTATGGAGACGGATTTTTTTAATTCTCAAATTTTGCTACCCATCTTCTATCACTTGTAAGAAGTGCTTTTTCAGTAGATTATAGTATACCTTGAACATTTCCACAGGGTTTTTGGAAAAAACATAGACAAAAACATTTAAAAAACAGATTTTTTTTTTTTTTTGCCTGTAAGGGACATATGCCGATAGATGCACTATTTGAGCTTCCTATACCCAGCTCCTAATTTACTCCCAACAAAGTATGAAAGGCAGGGCTTCACCACATTTTAGACCTGGTAGTTCATGAGTGCTTTAAATACATACTTTCAGAAATTACTAGATCTGAAAGAGATATTAGGGAGGTTATTTTATAGCCAAAATAATGAAAAGATACTCAGATAATCTTTCTTGTCCAATGTCAGGCAGTTAAAGAACAAAATGAAGTGTGTTGTACTCATATATAAATTTGTAAAATTTTCTTATTAAAAATTAAAATACAAAGAAGATATCCTTTCTGAATTGTTTTTCTGGAGATGTACAGATTTAGGAACCTAAATGCATACAATTCCCCATATAGTAATTTGTTTAATTCTGACATGGTTAATTATTGCTACTGTATTTCTGTTCCTCTGAGGGAGAGGGCAAAGGATTCAATGACTGGGTGAACAAAAACTTACTCTCAAATGGTAATGTGTTCATGGGGCTCATGACAGGCTTTCTTCTCAAGAGGATGCCTGAATCAGTCCTTGATTGGCCAAACTCCATTGGAATGCAATCAAATATTCAAGTCAGTGTGTATAGAAATCTGAATTCACAAACACAAGGAAGAGAACAGACTAGATGATGTTATCCTCTAGTGAATTTAAAATGACACATGATATTTAGATACTTACTCCAGTTTTTAGAAATATCAATTGGAATTTGATTAGAAATTCCAGGGGAAGCAGATGAAGGCGGTCAGAACCCTCAGATTCCAATTGGGTATATTTGGAACGCTGGGCGAGTCACTTTACCTAATGAGGACCTCAGCTTTCTCCATTTTTTAAAATTAACCTGGGGCATGAAGCATGGCCCTTAGGTTGGAAAGGAGAGAAAATGAGCTCAAAAAAGAAAAAAAAAAAAAAAAAAAAAAAGAAGAAGAACTTATTTACTATATAACTAAAACTTCAAGAATAATGTGTTTTTAAAGTATTGACTTTCAATGAAATAGAACATAGGAGGTCTTTCTGGGTTGGGCACTGCAATCAGGAAGGTGTTTCCAGCAACTTCAGGTTCAATTCTGCCCTCTCAGTGACCCTAATGAATGAAGCTGCCTCTAACTAGAGACTTTTCCTAAAAAATCCCTGTATTCAGTCTTTTTGACTCTCTTTTGTCTGCCTTGAGTCATATACTCTTTCTCTACATTACATTGAACAGTTGAGTTATTGTGATCAGAATGAGTGACTGAGTAAAACAAAGTAATTGACCAGCAAGATTTACTACTGTTACCAATGATAGGGCCTATTGTTCCAGATTTAAATGGAGGAATTATGGCATTTTTTTTATGTAAATCAGGAACCCAAAGAGGATAAAAGATGCTGAGAAAGCAACCCAATATACGTCCATCACAAATACTTGTTGTTTTTTAAATTTTTAATTCTTCAATTTTATTGTCAATGGACCCACCACAATGGGAGATGTTTTAAAGAAATCCACTGAGACATACTGCAAGTAGAGTCACTCTGTCTAAAGCTGAAATGGGTGCTGGAGAGTTTTCTGTTGAGCTGGTTCTCCTTTCTCCCCCATAGTAGCATGATAGGGTAACTCTTATAGGACTTACAACAGGAGAATTTGAAAGTCACCAAACCAGGTGTGCTCTTAGGAGACTCCCAAATCAATCATTCTATTATTGCTATCTCTTCTTTGTGGGTCATAAGCTTCCCATGGGAAAGTATCCAGTCTTTGTCCTTTAGCTTTCATATGACTTTGTCCATTGATTTGAGTGTACACTCATGAAAATACTAGTTTTGATGTAGATACACATAGTTCCCCAAAATATCAATCATTAAACATTTTTTCTTCCCGTTAAATCACCCTCTCTGGAACTCAAAAAAAAAAAAAAAAAAAAAAAAAAAAGCTGTCAGATAGAGGGAATCGGCACACTCCACTGCTACCTTAATAGACACCACACAATACTCTTTGCTGTGGAGGGAAGTGCTATTTACCCGGCTGCTCTATATAGGTTTTTTTTTTTTTTTTTTTAAACAAATGGTAAAGACATTAAAATCTCTCTGCCTGGATGCTCCACTCCATTTTAACACAATATGGAGTGAAGACTGGGGAGAGTTTTAGTTAGATCTGGCCCTTGAGATAGTAATAAAAGTCAGCTGCCTAAGCATTAAAATATCCCGGTGAAGCTCTCCTTGCAAATCTCCACCAAACTTGTACTATGATTTCCTCATCCCATTCCACAACTCAACTTTAATGGTGTAGTTGTTACTGATAATGCCTATTTTATAATGATGCTGGTGGTCTTGAATTTTTTTCTAAATCTTTTGGGATATTTTAATGTTTAACCAGCATGAACAACTTGTTCTTCAACATTCTAGCAAGTGAGGCTCTCCTTTAGTTCTGTATCAGCTACAGGCTATAAACATTTCACACTGCAGTGCATTCTGAAAAAAGAAAGAGAAGTACATTCAGATAACTCCCATCATAATATTAACTTTTTGTTTTCCAGAATTCCATAGACATGCACTCACATTGATATATTATTATGCAATCACAGTACAACCTAAACAATCATGTTTCGTTCTATCATGTCTAAAGATAGTCCAACTTACAAAGAAAATGAATTTGATTTATTTATATAATCAGTACTTTTACCTAAACCGTATTCTCGAAAAGCAGAATGATGGAATATCTATATGAAACCATATACCTAAAGTGCTAGACCTGTGTGGTACCAGTTATAGAATTATGAGAAGAAAAGCAATAAATGTCCTTGAAGAGCTCATAGTCCAGTGGAGGACAAAAACATGGAGTTGTATTTTTGTACATCTTTTCTTAGTCTTCTATATTGCTGTAACTGACTTGAGCTTTCTAATTAGTTTATCACTGAGAAAAGTCTGAAGAAATATGTTTCCGTGTAAGGTATTAATTGGAAAGATGTTAAGATCATGATGTCTACCCTGGAAATTCCCCAAGGACTATTATTTTTAGAATTCTATTGCATGTACAACTTAGTTTCTCTTTTGCAATTGAAATATTTTCTGCTCACAGTTACTGAGAAACATGCAATAGATATTTCTCTTTTCTCTTTAGCCATCTGGAAACTGAGAATCAAATTTAACTTAATAGCTACTCAGCAGAAACTTAACTCTTTCTTCATAATTTGTTACAATTATTCTACTTTGGTTTATTTTCTATTTCTGGATTTTGTTTTTATTGAGTGCTAAATGAGTGTTATGATCCACCTTAAATATTTTGGGAATAAGATTTATCTATAAAGAAATTCACAAGTATTATGTTGTATCTTTATCATTTGATAATCACTTAAACACTTGGGTGAGGCATGTTCTACTTTGTGTGAATTCCTTTTTTTTGAAAAGATATGAAGCAGTCACATTTTAAAGAAATTAAAGTTGGGAAGTCAGTGTTTAGGACAAGAGATTTACACTTGAATATACCTCAGGGAGACAGCTTGTGAGAAACAGAAAGCAGTTCTCAATAAATATAACACAATTAAATTTTCATCTTGAATTATATAGCTCTTTCTTTGTTCAAATATCATGGAGAGAAGATGATTTATATTAGTTACCGGTGGTGCCTATATATGTATCATTAAATATTTGCATAATATTCAACAGATAAAGAGCTTAGGCATTAAGGAACAGCTTTATTTTCACCCCAGAACATTTACTTTTTAAACTGGTCTTTCCTTTCTCTTCTTTTTCTCTGTTCTGGTTATTCATTGTTCTATAATAAACTGCTCAGTAACACAAGTCCAGATTCAAAAGCAGGGATATTAGAGTTTACCTTTCAGTTGGAAAGTATTAAAATTTGTGTTCATCCTTATTCTCTCAGATTCCTCTTTCCCAGTCTCCTACATTCTTCTCCATTTTTCTGTTACCCAACTTAGTGACTTAGTATTTCATTTATTTTGTTCATTATTTTCCTGGTTAGAAATTTGAGAATGCTTTTGGTTGGCCAGCTGACACTTCTACATTATTTCCAGAAATCTCCCCACTCACAGCCAGGAGTTCATGAGGCAACTTTATATTCCTTGCCATCATTTGTGCCATGTCGCCAAAATTTTCACCACTACATAATCATAACTTTTTTTTTTCCTTTTGGTTTCCAATAATATTTTCCTCATTGTACTTTTAGCTTTCACTAGCAAACTCCTTGAAATCCTTCCAGTTTCTGCCTGCTACCTAGTCCCAAGGTTAAGGCTATATATTTCAGGCTTTCTTTCTGATAAACGTGCACTTCCAAGTACCATTCTATTTCCATTCCATTTCTATTTCTATTCCATTTATTTATGGCCATGCAATAACTCCAACACTTAGTAGATTAAAACAATTTTATTTTGCTCACAATTTTGTGGATCAGAAATTGTAGAAGGAGTTGGCTAAGAGATCACCTCATACCCCGAGTGTCAGCTTCCAAGATGACTTCTTCGTTCATAACCTTTGTGCCAAGAGGATGCCTGGCAGTTGATGCTGGCAGTTGATGCTGAGCAGCTCTTGCAGTGGACCATAGCATTCACATGTGTGGTTTGTAATTCAGCATGGAGTGTGGGAGCATCCAAAGATCAAGTGTGTTTATTTCCTGGGGCCAATACAACAAATTTCCAAAAACCAAGTAGTTCAAAAGCAGGAATTAATTTCCTCACAGTTTTGGAGGCTGAAAGTCTGAAACCAAGTTGCTGGCAGGACTAGGCTCCTTCTGTAGACTCTAGGGAAGGATCCTTTTCTGTCCCTTCCTGACTCTGGTAGCTCCTGGCTATCTCTGGCATTCCTTGGCTTGTGATGGCATCACTACAATTGCTCCCTATCTTCATATGCGTGCTTCCCTTTGAATGTGTCTTCAGATCTCGAATTCCCTCTCTCCATATAGAGATACCAGTTATTGAATTTATGGCCCTTCTCTAATTGAGAATAACCCCATGCTAACTTGGCTCTTGATTATAATTGCAAAGACCCTATTTCTAAATAATGTCACATTCACAGGTGGGGTAGAGTTTAAGACTTTAACTTATTTTGGGGAAGCATAGTTCTATGCAAAACTAAGCATTTCAAAAGATGTGGGCTAAAGCTGTAAACTTTTAAAAAATATAACTGACTACCCTTGAAGGCCTAGAATGTCCTTTCTGCCACATTCTGTTAATCAAGGAATTTACTAATTCCAGTTCAAACTCAAGAGGAGGCAACTAGACTCACATCTCTATAGTAGGAATGTTAAGGATTTGTCACTAACTTTAACCTACCATGTCCCCTTTTCCTTTTTTCTTGTTCTTTTTCTTTCACTATACTTTTTTCTTTTTCTCTCAAGTATATTTTAATTCTCTAAGTTAAATTATCTGCTATGCAACTCAACTAAATGACTGATATATAAGAACATTTAAAAATAACTTTTAAATCTTCTTAAAGTGGTTTCTATGGTTTTCAATCAGAACTTTTCTTGCCAGTCTGTGAGGTATATTTGTGTGGGGACATGTGTGGAACGGGGTCAGAAAGACTTGTGTGGTAAGAGTGTTAAAATGAATAATCTGTGATGGATGCTCTCGTGGATCCCTGTGATTGATGAAATGCCTTCTCACCAAATACCAAGCACAACTCCTCTTGCTTTTCCTAACAGTTTATCTGCTGCTTCCTCAGAATAGCCTAGAAATCAAGTATAAATTGAATAGTTTTTAGAGCTTCCATTTAAGAGATCATGGAACAGATTTACAGAGAAGGAAAGGAACTTGTTCTATCTTTGAAAAAAAGGCCATTGGGAAGGACTCAGGATACTGCATCCATTTGTCTTGTGATGCTGCTGATATATGCTACTGTCTTGAGGCTTTAAAATATTGACTGTGTGGTTCTTCCATTTTTGTACTTGGTTGCCATGTTAGGATTACTTTCTAATCAGAAGCTCCAAAAACATTCAGATATGGGCATTTTGAATAAAAAGCAAACTGTCTTCCTATGTGTTATTCATTTTCAGCATAACTGTGTGAATGTTGAATTACTTTTCAACAATAATGATGGTGTTTTCCCAATGAAATGCCCTTTATCTGGCCTTTCTCTACTTGGCTTCTCCCTGAGGGAGGGGTATACTTCCATTCACTGACTTAACATTGACCATCTGACTTGCCTTGACCATGTAAACTGAATGAAGGGGATTGTGGTCACTTCTATGCAAAACATTCAGGAACCATCCCAAGGTTCTATGATTACTCTGCCAGAGCCTGGCATGTCCCCAGTAGTTTCTCATCTTTGATCTGCATCCTGGAAGAATGCTGCTTCACAATGACAACATAATGGGAGCCAGTGTGAAACCACTGACACTTTCATGTTTTGTGGCTGCTGCATAATTCAAAATCATAGATATATTGAGAATAAAGACTTTTTGTGGAAATGGTAGCTGTGCTTTTGCAAAGGAGCTACATTGCTCCATTTCAATAGGGCACTGGAAAAATTTCCATGGTTACACAGAACTTGATATATTCATCCAGATAGCATCATTCAATGACTAAAATTATTGGATCTTCAGTTGTTTTGATTTCCACTTTCTATTTATGTGACATTGGGAAAATTCCTAGACTCTTTAAATTCTGTCACCTCATCTAGAACATTGCCTCATGGGATTACTGAGAGAATTCAATGAACAAAAAGCAGGGGTTCTCAAAGGGGATGATTTCACAAATAGGGGACCTATGACAGTATCAGGAGGCCTTTCTTATTGCTGTTCCTAATGTCTGTAAAGTAGAAGGTAGGGATACCTCAGAAAACATCCTACAATGCATGAGGAAATCCTCACAATAAAGAATTTTCTAGCCCCAACTGTCAAGAGTGCTAAAATTAAGAAAACCCTGAGCTAGAGCAAGGTGCTTGCTTAACACAATTCCTGGCACACAGTAAAAGACAAGACAGTGTTTGTCACATGTAGTAATATTGAGTGAACTGAAATAACAGCCTGGAAATATTTTGCAATTATTAGTGTATAAACCAATCCAAATTTTGCAAGTTTGCTAATTAAGATTTGTGTTGGATTATAAATCTACTTCTAGAAAAATCACTGCTCTTTGGAATGGTTTGGCAATGGCATTCTATAAATCCCACAGTGCTTATATCAGTAGTTAAACTGAAGAGACTAGAAATTCCCTAAAGTTTCATAGGCTTTTTTTTTAATGATATGCTTCAATTTATGGTAATTATTGTCAGCATACAATGTACTTGAGACAGGGTTTATAAAATCATATGCATTTAAAATGTTACATAAATATGTAATGCATAAAAGTAACCTGCCTGAATAATAAATATATTTATCCAAAGAGTAAATAAAACAGCTCATAAGAAGCTGTTCCAATTATTCAGGTAAACACTACCTTCTATGCTTGACTTTCTGTCATTATTTTGAGACATGGGAATGAAATCAGAAATACTGTCTTGCAATAAAATTTGGAAATGACATCATCGAAAGCATCCCAAAAATCTCATATAAAAGTGTCACTGTCCTAACTCCTTTTGTTGGTGTTCAAGGGCACTCCAAAATTACTTCATCTACTCTCTCAAATAAGAAACCCTACTGTAGCTGCTAATAAAGGCCAGGAATGAATTGTATGGAAAGTTGTTGGTCTTAGTGGAAAAGACTGGAAGATACTTGGCTGCTAGTACTACTGACTAACCATCTTGGGAAGGGTGATCTAGAAACATCCCTTTTCTAGGCATTATTATAATCACTTCAAATTTAGGTACATAGAGGTAGATCTCTGTGTTTCTCTCATGACTCCATATACCATGTTTTACACATGTATCTATTAAGTTCCATAGGTACATAGCTCTGCTAAATAGACTGTTAAAATGAACTGATTTGCTGATTTCCCCTATGTTTATTATTTTGCTTTTAGGCTATTTTTTTTTTTAATTTAAAAATCTAGGAGAAAGTTAGTCTTAAGAACTGAAGAATATGAACTGTCTAGTAGAGTATCCCCTTAGATATTTTAAACAGCTAATAATAATGACAGCAACAACAATAGATATCAATTTCTGGTGACGTCATATGCCACCCTCTGTGCTATATTTTACATACATTATCTCAGTTCATTGTAACAATAACCCTGAGATGAAAACATTAGTACCCATTTTGCACGTGGGTGAATTAAGACTTAGTGAACATTAAATGTTACGTCATATGTATGATTTTTAAGAATGCTGTTAGCTGAAGCATGGTCTTGACCTCCACACCTCACAGTTAAAATACCATTAGTTGACACCTTTCACTGAATTGTAGCAATGTGTTCCTTAGTGATAGTACACTTACATTTTCTGAATATGTGATTCACTTTTGCTTCTCCATGGGGACAGTTCTTGATCTTTTGCATTTTTTCACTGCATCTCTACACTTGCATTGCTACTGTGAAGTCCTTGTCACCCTTTCTTGAGGGTCAGTTGAATGGCAGCGAAGGGGCGATCATAGGCCAATCCAGAGGTGCTATGGCAGGATAAAACCCTTACTTATAGATAAATAAAATGAGCAGTGTTCTTAGTTTGTTTCTGCAATCTACCACAGGAATATTGTGTGAATTTATGCAATCAAGATAAAATAGGAAAACCTAGCTATTCACCCATCATGTCTCCCATGTCTTTGGAAATTCTCATCCTGTAGATGGAAGAAGGAAGTGGTTTAGTGACTATCTATATGGAAGAGACGATGGTAGCCTCCAGGAGACATGGCTTATTTCAAGTGCCATGGTTTTAAGCCTTGTTCAAGAAGATGAATTTCCTATGCCAACATCAGCTTGTCTTTCTTGGAGATAAAAGTAGTAGTTCACTGTTATTAGTCATTTATCACTTAATATTTCTAATAACATCCTTGAAAGCAACTGAAGTAGATCCTAGGATATTTCTACTTACTTTATACACTACTTACCCTGTGCCCTTTTTAATGAATTATGTTATTCAATTCATGTAACAGCCCTCTGACTTAAGTACCTATGTCATCACCACCTTAGGGATGAGAAGATTGAGGCTTAGAGAGTTTCATAGTTTTCCCAGTATTTCATAGCTAAGAGCCAGGCAATTCAAGGATGGAGCCCCATCAGTGTGACTACAGCATTCATGTTCTTTACCATTATGTATCACTGAACTGGGCAAAAGGAAATCAGATTCAACCACCACTCAAATTCTTCCATCACAGATTTTTAAAAGGCATGCTGAGAAGAAATTTGTTGCTCAAACTTCTATATAATTGTTGTGGTTCAAATCTGAGCAACTTATCAAAGTTACTCATAAATGTGGGATTAATGAGCATGATTTCTGCTATTCCATATAGAAATCTCTATGACTCTCATGGCATTAAACCCTTTTTATTTTAAGTTAAATACATTATACTTATCTGCAATGATCGCCCTGTTGCCCTGGGTCTGAAAGTCAAGCTCTAATCTGACTTTCATTTTTATGAGTTGTAGCCATTGTATAGTTAAATAGGACAGTCCCTATCGGACTAATAAAAGATGAGTCAAGTTTTCTAGGCCGACTTGGAGCTAGATCAGACTGTCATCCTGACACAGCTCAATTTAGATAGTGTCAGAACTCTATTTGTGTATACATTGCTCTTACCTAGTTTCTTAAACTGCACAGGAAAGAATTATGTTATTTTAAAAAAAAGTAAAAGAAGATATGAAGCAAAGATTGTACTGAACTCTGATGGGACAAAATGGAAACAATTCACTCCAGTAGTTTGGAAGATTAAACTTTATAATTCATATAATATGATTATAAATTTATAATCCCTTTCTATTATTGAATTTATAACCATTATTAGATTTTTTTATCTTAAGATATTTGCACATATTGTGTTCTACAATTAACATAAAGTGTCCTTTTGTTGTTTAACTTAGCAAAGTCCTTTGAAATAAGTTTTCTAAGTTTGCCAATTTTATTCTTCAAAGGTGGGAAAATGTCTGTTGATATTAGTAAATTCTAATGTGACTTCCATTGTTATGAAAGAATGAGAATTTATCAACTTAGTAAATCAATTTGTAAGCTTGGAGAAATTTCTTTTTGCCTTGCTCCATTTCACTTAAAACTTTCCTCGTTTTTGCTACTTGCTTTTTCTCCCATCATCCCTGATAATATCAGAATGTCCCTGGTATTTATATAGACTTAGGAGAAGAGAAAGAAAGTGGAGTGGGAAGATGTGGGAAATGGCTACTTCCTAGGACTTTACCCTAAAATCCAACTTACAAACATTTCCTGAGCATTAAAAGCATTATGAAGGCATTATGAAGGCCATCTATTTTTCACAATTCATTTATGATTTAAAGTAGTCTTTAGCAAAAATTTTAAGTAGTGAAAGCATGTCTTTGAGATTCCCAGCCTTTTCCCTTTGGGCCCTACATCTATTACCCATCTTCCTTCACTACACCACCCCCATGTACCCTGATGAGCTCTTAAGATTTAACCAAAGTCTAACTTTTTGTTAATAGGGGACTCACTTTTGGAAATTATGTCACTATTTATTCTTTTCAACAATGAACAAATAAACAGATTCTGAATACCAGGATTGGGATGTGAATTCTAGCAGAGTGGGAAAGAATTTATAGTAGGGGTTGAGTAAGGAGAGAAGGCTAGAATAAGGTCCTGCTTAATTGAACAAGTAAGTTATGTGATATGCTCTGTGACATAGCACAAAGCATATGTGTGCACATATTGTCAAAGAATTAGTTGTTTAGTTTTAAAAAATCTGACCAATCCCTGAGAGTTTAACAAAAATCTATGATGAACCAGAGTAAATTAAAACCACTCTTAATTTTTTGGTACAAATACCAGCAGGGACCTAGATTTAGAAAGGAGGGTGTTGATCAAATAGTGGATTGACCAAGTTCACAAACAGTCCCTGCAGGACATATAGGCACATAAGCTGAGTTATCTTGAATGTCCTTAGGTGATCACTATGCAAATCACCTAGGCAACCCTCTTCTCTTTAGGTCCCTTATCTCCAAGAATTTTTATGATTATGCTTTAGTGTCCAGTGAAGAACTGTTCGAAAGCTATAGAATATCCTGGTCATGTAATCCTGAATGACAGCTATGGTTTTCATTGTTGATTAATGAATTGATAATTTTGCATATTATTCTCTGTAAGCTTGGTTAATGTGGACTATTCTCTCCTCTCCAGATCTGATAAATTTCTTAGTCTATATAACTGAAGGGCAGACCTTGGACTGGGATGAATTCAGTAAAGAAAATGTCCTCTCATAGTCTCTTGGAAGTCTGCCTGCCTGCTTCTCTGGGGACACTGTCACTTTGCTGTGTTGCTTAGTTTTGAAATTCCACATTTATAATTAGAAGAGAGAACTCAACACATTAAAAAAAAAAAAAAAAAAACCACATGTTTTGTTGCAGGGCATTTGCCTCCTTCTAGGTAAATGTGAAAGATTTTTTTTTGTCCTTTCTCTTCTCATTTTTCTTCTAAGTTTTAGTGAATCTTGCATCTAGAGTTAACAGAGGTTAAGAAATGTTTATACCAAATACATTGAAAACTGTGAGAAGGTATTTGCAGGGCTCAGTAGATAATGGGGAGTGTAGGAGGAGAAAGACAAGTCTCATCATCATATTTTATAAACTAGATCTTTTCTGTGTAGTTAAAAGATGTGAAATGTGTACTGTTGCTGCTCATGCTGATGTCAAAGAGGGCAAAGACAACTTAAGTACTTGGTTAATTTGTATGTATCTGTGATGCAGAGAACAAATAAACGTAACTTCATGAATATATAATGTTGCTGATGGCGGCTGAAATTATTTCTGGTCATCATCATGGCTTTTATCCAAGGTCAATGCTGCCTGTTTGTGGTAAAATTGTTCAACGGTTTTATTATCCTGCTTGAATCATGTCAAAGCAGCCAGTTGGTTTCTGAATCACTTATTCTGGATTCTGTTCGTTTCTGGGATTTGGAAGGACTGACTTGGAAACATCATGTTTGGGCCTTCTCCTGTTTCTGGATGGGAACCTCTGTCACATTCTGAGCTGCAGAGGCTTGATTTGCAAAGGAAAAAAGGAGGCATATTGGAGGATGTTGGTGAGATATCTCAGGAAACTGATCAGGGTTTTATAAAAAAAAATACAATGAAGTGGTATGATAGCTCACAGAAATAACAGAATACTAGCAGAAACTAATGGCACAATTATAGTAATATAAATAGAATATAAATAACCTGGCCCATTTTTATCTTTTAAAGGTGATTGTTTTCCTCACTTTAAATGCAAACCAATATGGCCTACAGAAAATTTAGAAATATTTTCATTCACCATTTTTTCGATACATAGAATTATTTTTTCCTATGGATTTTTATATCCACACTTAGAATTAGTACTTAAAGGAAGAAAAAAATGTATACTTCCAAGGTAAGCACTCCTAATTTCATGATGATTATCATTAACTTGTCCCTTTTTGGAACAATTTATTGTTTATAAACACTCACATATTTCTAGAAGGGAAAGATAACATTATGCACTCCAGATTTGAATGAAGAAACTAAGATTAATGAAGTAGCTAATGATCAACACCAAAATCTCACTGCTGTAATACTAGTGGTCAACATAGGTATTTGACTCTGTAGAATAACACAGAGAACATAGGTTAAAAAAAAAAAAAAGAAAAAACTTCACATTTGGGTCATAATATTCTCATGATAATATACTCCATAGTATTAATTCAGGAACACTAAAAATATATAAGCTTAAGTGAGAAAAGCATAGACTCATTCATTATACTCTACTGAAATGTTAAAATGAATTAGCTAACAGCCAGTAGAACATATGGTGGAGGAATAAAAGCAGAAAGGACTATCCAAAATCCATATTATATTCATTAACTCATTTATTAACTCATTTAATGACTACTTAAGATCTATTTGCCAGTTACTGTATTAGGTCTCAAGTTACCATCATAAACAACATGATTCCAACTCTCATGGAGAATTTAGTCTAGTGGGGAAGATTGACATTAATTAGAAATGAAGTTATAAACTGTCATAGAAGCTAGGAAAGAAAATCACTAAAAAGCTATGAAAGTAGAGCATAGAAGCACCTTGTTTAATCAGAGCTGTGGTAATGGTTTCTCTAAATTCTCTGTGGGGAAGATCATATGATATATAAACTGGATATGAACTGAAATTTGCAAGGTGAGGGGAGTTAGGTGGGTCTCATGCATCCCTGGCAGAGGGAAAAGCATATATATAAATATATATATATATATATATATATATATATATATATTTATTTCCTGAATTAGTGGGAAACATGCAACTTTGAAGAACTGAAAGAAAAGCAGTACTTGGGGAGCACATATCAGGCAACAGAACATTTATTATTGTTGTTCTTTTTTTTGTCAAAGGAGAAAGAGCAAAAGCTATGGAAGATTTTTGTTAATTATACTATATCTTTTGAAATGTAGCCTAAGAACAGCAGAAAACTGCTGAATGCGTTAAATTAGAGGCATAAATTGATCAAGAATGTGCTCTTCTATAGACCCTTCTGAAGGTTTAGTTCTAAGAGTAATTTATACCACACTACCCCTCCTGTATATAGCAATGACAAATCAGAATAGCCCTTATATCTTCTAAAAAATTGAATTAGTATTTAAAACCTTCTTAAGAAAAACACAGGCCCAGATGTCTTCACTGGCAATTCCATCAAAAATTTAATTAAGAACAAGTACTCATCTTACAAAAAAAAAAACCAAAAACCAAACAACAACAACAACAAAAACTTTCATAACAAAGAGGAAGAAAAAACAGCCCAACTCGTTTTGTGAAGTCAGTATAATTCTGACACCAATGCCAGATAGGGTCATTACAAGAAAAGTATAGACAGTACTCCTCAGGATGATAGGTGTAAAATGTTTAACAAAATATAAGCAAATCAAATGCATCAATATATAAAAATTGAATGCATTATTTCAACAGAAGTTTATCCAAATAATGCTAATTTGTTTTATTATTTTCAATACAATCAATCTAATAAATCAGTCTAACAGGTAAAAAGAGAAAAAGGTCACATTACTATCTCAATTCAGAAAGCATTAGGCAAAATTTAACATCCATTCATAATAAAACCCATCAAATCTGAGGAAAAGGAGAATTTCCTCAACCTGATAAAAGTATCTATGAAAGCCTACAACTTGAATCATTTGTATTCATTAATGACATCATTTTACAATAAAGAGACAGAAAATCTAATGCTGTTCACAGGTCTTCTATTCACTAGTGTGGATTTCTATGAATCACTGAAACTCCCGAAAGCCCTTTTATTCATATATAAAATGGAAACACTAACAATGTTTACCTCAAACAGTTTTTGAAAGACTCAAGTAACTTAAGTACATGAAGGTGATTTGAATATTACAAAGTGCTATTAAGCTTGATTTGATGAACCTAGATAATTAAAATTCTTTAAATTTCTCCGACCAGTAACCTGAAAACCCTAGAATATAACTTCCCCTTAGCTGTGTATTATCTCAAAATATTTTCTATTAATGGTGATCTGAAAGGCAATTTAAACATTTTTTAATCCTTTTCTTATCCAGGGTCTCCTTGTGAGTTTTGACTTGTTGGCTTTTCCATCATAGTTGAATGGAGTTCTGAACATGAAGGTCATTTACATAATAGGGTCACTTCCTCAAGCCCTCATGGAGGATCTAAAAAAAGGAAATTGATGATAACAGATTAAATTATTTGTCAGTTTATCAGTAGATTTTCATTTTTTAGACTTCCCCTAACCCTCACAACAAGGGCAACTATGGCCATGTTCCAGTGCTTTCTTCTGTAAAGTAAGTCATGTTCTTATGCTCAGTGTATCAGCATAAGATACTAATAAGGTCTGGGTGATCTTAATGCTTTCTAATAGTCCTCATTCCTTGTACCAAACTAATTTCAAAACTCCAAAGTATTCTTGGTGCTTGATAAAATTTTATATTAGAGGAAATTGTAAAGTATATGGTATTTATGCTGCAATTAGCAAGGTCATTATTTTTTGAAAGTATTTCTATTATTGATAACATATAAATTTTAATTAGATTTCCCCCCTTAGGGCTCAGGTATTTCTTATTCAGATGTCAAAATGGAAGAAATTATAATTCCATAACAATAATGAAACTCATTCTTTCTTCACACAGTACAAAGAAATTCACAAATCTTATGTTAATTCACTGATTGTCAAAGCCCTACATTGTAATTTAGATGTATTTCTCTTTTTCTATTATAATTTTGTCTCCATCAGCAAAGGAGGACCTGGATCTGTGACTGAAGCAGTGAAACAGACTTTTCAGCAGGGTCCTACATTTCAGAGAAAAGTTACTGGTTGGATAAACTGTGGGCATTTGGAAAAATCATAGGCTTTTGGATTTCAAGGACTTCAGAAATAATTTCTTTCAAATTTCTGATTGTAGAGATAAAAGAATGATATTCACCTAGAAGTAAGTATCTTAGTCAGTAGCTTAATTTCAGACCTCAGAAGAATTTACCTTGTTAGGGGTCAAGTTAGAAATTAGGGGTGTGATTCAGAAATATGGTTATATGGAGCAAAAATGATTAGATCCAGATCAGTGGGCCTCAACCATAACCTGGAAACGGGAGACCATCTCTGAGGTAGGATTTTAGCATCACTGGAGAAGGGTGGATCACAGCAGGCTGGGCTTGGGAAGTGACTACAAAATTCCATGGCAAGACTGACCTCCGGTGAGTCAGACCTTGGGACTTGAGATCTCGCTTTGCTCTGCTGAAGGCACAGTCCCACATATAGAACTGACACTGAAACCTTAGTGTCCCTAGGGGGAAGATAATTAAAATTTTCCACATTATTAACAATAAAATGAAAGTCAGAAACTCTAAGGTTTCTAAATTTGAAATTGAGGGCATGTACCCGGAATAAAAAATTATACATATATTTAAACTTGAAATATTGTAATTACAACATGAATGATTCCTTGAGTTATGTTTGAGTCCAAAAAACTAACAGACACTGTCGGTGGGTAATTCCATTCTAAGAGGATTCTGATATAAATCTTGCTAAACTAGTAGGAACATCTGTTACCTTGAGGTTCGTTAAATTCTCTGGTCCTTATTTTTTTCTTTTTTTAATATGCAACAATTTTTTAAATTGATCTTTTAATTTTTGCAGACTGCATTTTGATTCATTGTACACAGATGGGGTACATCATTTCATTTCTATGGTTGTGCACGATGTAGATTCATACCATTTGTGTGATCATACATGTACATAGAGTAATGATGTCTGTCTCATTCCACCATTTTTCATACCCCCCTCCCTCTCATTTCCCTCTACATAATCTAAAGTTCCCCATTCTTCTCTCACTCCTCACCCTCCCACACCCATTATATATCATTCTCCACTTATCAGGGAAAACATTTGGCCTTTGGTTTTTTGGGATTGGCTTATTTCACTTAGCATGTTATTCTCCAATTGCATCCATTTATTTGCAAATGCCAAGTACAATGCAGAGAATTAGTTTAGTTAGTGACAGATTTTCCTCTACCATATGAAAATTTGTAAAAATAAATAACCTGACCAATTTCTAGGATATTTGCTTTTTAATATATAACTCTCTGTGTAAAGTTTCTTGTAACCCCATTCACCACCAAATGCCAAGTACTTAATACCATTCATTTTTCACTAAGATGGGTTCTCAAAATTTCAATACAAAATGCTTTTAAAATTTCTTTTATATGATGATTAAGAGTTTTCATTAAGTTATTATAAGGTAATTAATTAAAATAAGTGAATGAATTGTGCACACCTTTTCTCCTATCCATGACAAGGAAATAGTTATTTCTTTTTGAGGCTTAGTGGCATTTCTTTTAGTTGTAATTTGGTTTTGTTGTTTTCTTTTTTTTTTAAGATAGATAGTCCTAGTTTCTTATTCATTCCCCATGAAAATCAGCTTCACTTGATGTGTATGCTTTTAGTAACAATGCAATTCAAATGTTTTGCATAAAACCATTTTATTTTTTATTTATTGTTTTCAATTTCTGCTCCAAAATACTAATACAAAGGTATCATCTTTCAAATGTTTTAGTTTTAGTAATAGAAAAAAATATAAGAAAAGGAACAAGCTAATTTTTAAATGAGAATTTGCTGTTACTTGCAGTGTAGAAAGTTTTATTTCCTAAGGATCAGAAAAGTAGATCTATGGAATTTCCTATTTACAAATAAAAGAGTATAAATATGGGTTGTTTCAAGTGTTACCATTAGCTATATGATTTTGGAAAAATTACTCAAAGTCTCTAGGCTATTTCTTTAACTAACACAATGTGAAAAATATTGGCTATCAAAATGGATTGTTTAGTGATCTAATATACACAGAGTACCTGAAATCTGGTGAACACTCAATAACAAATTATGTTATTTCTTTTGGGGAGGCGTTACTGGAGATGGAGCTCAGGCACTTGAACACTTAGCCACATCCCCAGCCCTATTTTGTATTTTATTTAGAGACAGGGTCCCACTGAGTTGCTTAGTACCTCACTTTTGCTGAGGCTGACTTTGAACCCACAATCCCGCCTCAGCCTCCTAAACCACTGGGATTATAGGAGTGCACCACTGCACCCAGCTGATGTTATTTCTTTAGAAGATTTCCCTGTGACTTTTTAAGAAAGTGAAGACAAAACGATTCTTAGCAATTGAGAAGAATGTAGTAAAAATAAGTTGATGCAAGAATTATTTCTATTGTACCTCAGTATTTTAATTACACCTGTTTTTTTTTCCAGAAGCTACAGAAAAAGACAACTGAATTAATGTAAACATAATTCATCCTTATATAAACGGAGTAGTTTAAAAGATGTTTAGTTGGCATGAATTGCCTTACTCTAAAAAAATGGATGCATAAAGTAGAGGCAATTATCCAAATTGAAGTACATTTATCATTTTATGGCATATTTTAAAAAGCTAATTTGACATATCTATAGAGGGAAAGACATTGAATTTACTTAGGTATTGAGTATAGGAGAGAGAATTTGTTTAGAAATTGGCAAACTTGAATTCTGTTCCCATCTTTAGCCAAACTCTGCATTCTTATGTTTATTCAAAGGCCTGCTGTGTTCATGGCACATGATGAGTCTATCAAAAGACTTTACCATCTAATGTAGAGCCTGGCACAGAATATGTTCTCATTCAACGTTTGATAAATAATTTCATGAAGAAGGTAGTATAGAAACCAAAGGGAAGTATGTTTTTTTATAAGGTACTAGAAAAAGTCAGAGGATAAAAAGAAAATCTTGCTATTATAATCAAGGAGCCTCAGTAAGGATGTAATATTTGAGGGGGGGCATTCTAGTCTGAATAGGATTTAAATAGGAGAATGTGGAAGAGGGATAATTGGGTTCAAAAAGAGATCTCCTTTGATTCACCTAAAAAGCCATTGTGTACTCAATGGGCAGAGTAATATAGATCCTTGCTATTTCCAGGAGGAAGGACCTGGCCAGTTGTTTAGTTCTTCTGTTATTACTTCTGGAGCAATGTAGCCCCAAAGGGAGAATCAGAGTGTCTGGTTATTTCCATTTGAACTTATAGTTCAAATCTTCACACTATATCCTAACCTTTTATCTGCCACAAAGTTCTTTTCTTTCCAGATTTCTTTGTCCACGCTACTATCACCCTCTATCTATTTGATTGCGAGAGCCTCATTAGTTAACCGGTATTCCAAACTTCACTTTGCCCCACCTTCCCAAGCTTATTAGTAACCTGGAAATTGGAACAATTCTTTTGAAATTTAAATTAGAGCATACCATTCAATTGCTCAATCCTCTAATAGATAAGGAATTTTCCTATTCTTCATATAATTATTACTTGTGTAATTTCAGATAGTAATTTTCAGAATCTTACAAGATGTTCAGGATCTAGCTCCCTATTATCTCTCTGCCTTTATTCTCTGAAATTCTTGTCCTTGCTCACTTTGCTCCAATTCACTCCATATTGGTTGAACATTCCAAGAACACTTCTTCCTTTATCACTGCTGTTTTTATGTCTTTAATGTTCTTCTCTCTGGTGGCTCACTCTCTCACCTTCTACAGATGGTTTCTTAAAGGTCACAGAATTAGTAAAGCTTCTATTCAGATTCTGCAACCACTTTGCCTTTCCTCTTCTGCTCTACTTTCCATTCTTTATTCTGTGGCTAACTCAGATTATGGAAACACAACTAGAAATGAATTCAGTGCCACAGGATTTGCTGAGGAAAGACTCTCAGGGTCAAGGTGTCTGAAAAGACCCATTCCATTTTCCCATTGAGGGTTACAACTGGACCAGAGGGAACCATGCTCCAATGGATGAAACATATTCCTCCATGCTTCCATTATATAACAGCATTTCTATTTTCTCCTGATGAGTCAAGATAATTCCCCTTCCCACTACTATAACTCTGCTTGTACTTGCTTGTTTACAGGGACAAGGAACTAAAACCAACTAGCTTAAAGTTTAGTGGAACTCTTACTGTACCCCTTATGAAAACATCCTCTTTCTGTAAACCAGAACCTCACTGACACACACAGTCAAATGCTCTACGTTTCCTTGGACTTTACCACCATCTCACTCTTTTGATGAGTGCTTGACACAATATAACAGGGCTCAAGTAACTTTTGAAAGAATGAATAAACAGTGCCTAGATGTTGATTGAATGTGTTTATTTCCCAGCTGACTTGCTTTCCCATTCTTTTGAGGAAATAAGTCCTTTGTATTTCAATCAACTTCCCAGCTTGCCTTGGGTTATGTAACCCTGGTCTCTCAAGTGCTTGATTATTGTCACATGGTTAGTGCTGAGCATCTTCTCTGCTGCTCCTATTTACCCAGACATTCATCTCACCTTCATTATCCATCTAGGTCCTGAGCCTGACACACACAATGATCACAGAGTGGTCATTTCCGTCAATTGTCAAGACCCACTTCCAATGTGAGCTCCGCTAACAAAGTAGAGAAACTTGCAGACTTTCTCAGGGATCATCAGGGCCTAGTTCAATTTGGGAATATGTTCCAGGGGAGTGTTGAATACTTGCCCACTACTAGGCACACGGTATCGGGTGCATTTTATTTTGGGAGGAGGTCACAGTCACCAACTGTCCCTTCCAGTTCTGTATCATAAGTTCTGTATTTCCAGTGGTAATGCACTGAGAGGCAGCCTTTTAAGACCTGTCACCTAAAGGATCTTATATCCGTATGTGGATTTATGATTACACAAATAGTATGCCTTTGCGCCATGTACAAACAGAGAGGCAACATGTATCCCATTTGTTTACAATAAAATAAAAAAAAAAAAAAAAAAAAAAAAAAAACAACTGATCAATCCTATCAGTCAAGACCGGTCATTATTTCTGAGTAACTTTCTTTAAGCTCTCCCTTTATAATTTTATTAAATTCATGCCAGTCAGTGTATCTTGCAGTGGACCTTCTCAGGAAAGATGAGGTTATCATTGGCATTTGGTTGTTTTTGTCAGTCTCCGGGAGGGAATAGCTGAGTAGAAATGACACTTTATAGTGGTAATGGCACGGGAGCATCAGTGTGTAGTTTGCCTCCAAAGATTCCTAATGATGTCAAATTTAGCTGAGCTTTTAACTACTCTGAATGTGCTCAACTGTATTTGACAAGGCAGCAAAAAGAGGCATTATTAAAGAAATAATGAAAAGATAAATACAGGGGCCAAGAAGAGTGGCCTTTAGATGAGAACTTTCTTTCCTTTCTTTCCATAAAAGAAAAGCAGAAAATTGCTTTTTTGACCAGAGGCATACTCAAGGGTCATTCTCAGCCACTGAAATCACAATACAATTTATTTAAGTATGAGGAAACATCGCAAATCAGACATCTCATGCTCAATTCTATTAAGAATTCATGCCTCACTCATTGCCTCTGACTTACATATTTTAACTAAATATAACATCTGGCTTTTATATACTTTACTTACAAAGAATTTCTGACTTCTGGATATTTTTAACTTCTCACTGGGCTTCAAATGCAACCCTTTAGATTCATGCTGAAACCAGTCTTACTGTTAAACAACTTGTTTTCCTTCTTGTTCATTGTGTATCCACTGTAGACCCAAAATCCAAAATCCATAGTAAGATTAGAAACAAATGTGGTAGATTCTTCATTCTTTCCCTGGACTCTCCCTGCATCAGTGTTAACCTCAACCAAAATATTTTATCACAAATGGGTTATCAATCTTTCTACCTTTCTTTCTTCCTATGGTTGGTTGGTACTGTTATACAGTCACAGGACTGGAGTTTTCTCTGATATTGTCTCTGGGAACGTTAGGATATGATACACTTGGCTGCATGGACCTCATTTTTCTCATTAATTATAAAGAAAGGTACCTACCTTCAGAAAACATTATGAGCATTCACCAAGAACGTTTGCGAATACCTATGAAACTGTAGGTTCTCAGAAGGTGTTGTTTTTTCTTTCACCGCCAGCCACACCTTTCTTTCTTCAATGAACAAGTTGATTTATTAGAATCTGGCAATTTAATTTAATACATGACTATTCAAAGGGCCAGGTATAATGTTAATTTATAATGTAAAGAATATTGACTTACTCACTGAAGATTTCTATTCTGGATGAGTCACATACTATTTAATTTCACTTCTGAACACAATGCTTCTTTTTCTCTGGCTTGGCCTATGCTAGGAGGGGCACTGACCTTGCTCAGAGGCAGATGGGGAAGCAGGCTAGTTTATGATCTCTACTGAAATAATGTACAGGAAATAGAAGACTGACAAATATTTTAAAATAGAAATTTTAGTTGGTTCTTTTCCCAGGAATATTCACATATATATATGTCCTTTGATTTGGGTCCATTCTGAAAATTGGTGATTCTTTTTGTATTTTTTTCAGAAAACTGTTCTTAAAGCTTAATGTAGAGTTTTCTCTTTTACCATTCCTACTTTGTGTTTTCTCAAATTAGAGGACAATCTAGTTCAATAACTCTTGTTGAAAAATTATGCAAATTTCAGCAATGTCCTCTGATACTTTGCCTCTGATGTGTAATATTATTATTATTAATTGTTTATAGAGATTTAGAGTTAGAAGCAAAGCTTTAGAAATCCTACTTTATAGGGAGAAAATCTGCTATGGGTTCCCCTCTTATACTGTAAGAGTTCTGTTCCTGTTTCTATTCTTCAAAAAATCCTACTCTTACACTCAAAAAGATAGTACTTTATACATAACATATATGATAGAAGTCTAATCACAAAAATCTTAACTTACCAAAAAAAAAAAAAAAAACAACAAAAAACAAAACAAACAAAAAAAAGAAACTGACTCATGGTGAGAAACTATGTTGTTTTTTGGATATTGTGTTCAGCTCTCTGTATTTGTGGGCACTACAGATTCCATCAACCATGGCTTGAAAATATTTGTAAAATAATAAAACTGAGCAGGACAAGAAAAAAAAAATGTTGTCTGTACTGAACATGTGTAGAGTTTTATTCTTTTCTTTATCCCTAAACAATACAGTATAATATCAACTTACATGGCATTTACATTGTGTTAAGTATTATAAGTAATCTAAAGATAATTCAAAGTACACAGGAGATATGTGCTTGTTATATGCAAATACTATGCCCTTTTATACAAGGGACTTAAGGGATTTTGGTATCTTCAAAGTCCTGGAACTAATCTGTGGGTATTGATGTAGGACTTATAAATTAATCATTATAGGGCCAGTAATAACATGTACCAGTATGGAGCCTTGTGTGTGGTTAACCTACTAAATATGAAAGTAGTAGGCAAATTTGTAAGTACTATAAAAATAGTTAAGGTCTTAAAATTTGTTCTAAGTGACAATTGTGTCTCATGAATGAATAGCCTGATCTTTAAATGTAAAATTTAAAATTCAATCAGAAGGATTTTCCTTTAAAATGAATATGGAGACTGGCAGAAATGCTTGATGGTGAGTGTGACGAACGTTGATGAAATTCACTAAAGCTATAACGTGAAATCTGTTACCGCATATGATCACCTAATAAATACTTACTAGATACCTACTGTGTATAAGGCATTAGACTAGGCAGTGGGAATAAAAATGGCTAGTTTTGTCCCTGTTTTCAAGATACATTGTGAAAAAGATATGCAAATAAAGAGCAGAGTTCTTTATTGTTGGTAGGTGCTGAGATAGAAAAGATAGACACAATTCAAAAGATTGAAGAAGGAAATTCACTTTGGCTGATTCCCATTAACTACAGGTTTGCATGAAAAAAGTAATTCAGGTAAATTAATGCCAGTTTTTAAATATTGTGAAGTTTTGAGAATGTGGGTAAAGAGATCCTATTGTATGAGATAACCCCTAATAGACAAGATGGTATTTAAATTTTGGAAAATTTTAGGGATAATACCATGCAGATGAAATTTTAGGCTTTTGATATTTTGTGGCTTCAAATTGGTCAAGTTGATGGAATGCAAAAGTTTTTGATTTGAGTTTCAATAAATACTTTGGGATGGTGGATAATGTGTGTATTTGAGTTGAAGAGCAATTTTGTGGATAGAGGGTTTGTGCCTTAAACAGTCCCAGAAGGTTTCTATCTAAAAAATGGTTAAGAATTTTTGATGTGGAGAAACTGGTCACCTATTGGTTTTACAATTGGAAGTATAAGTATTCAATTATCAAGCTTTAACAACAAATGTAGAGTGCGGAGTACATGGAGTGGTAGTAATTGATAAATCTTTTAATGAGTCAAAGTTTGTGCTATTTTCATGTTGTTTTCTCTAAATTCTCAAAGATAACAGAATTTAGTTATTTTAATTTTAATGCTTTTACTTTTATTCCTTTGGCCAAAAATCATACAGAAATTTCTAGCTCGATTTATGGTCTAGCAGGTAGGGGGACTTGTATCCATTCTCCCTCCACTGATGGTTCAATACTTTATAAAAATAATTTTCCGTATTTCTCACTTTGAGAATCGGTTCATTGTTTTATAGTAATAAGTTAATTTCAATATGAAAATTGACTTATTATTAGATGTTCTATGTTTATTATTTTTTCTCTGTTCTTTTTTATAATTTGACTTAGGTCATTTATATTTTGTACTTTAATAGTACATTATGTTATCTTGTAGTTTTTGCCAAACCTCTATATAAAGTTAAGGGACAGAATATTTATTATTGCATTAATGTGCGTGCTTATAATTAAATTAAAAGCTAACCATAGGACATCAGGCAATTAGAGGATAAAGCTATTAATGTATTGAGAAACATTATTGAAAATATGGTCTATTTGAATTTGTTAAAACAACACAAATTCAGGTTTCAATAATTCCCTATTATTTTGGTTCATTATTTTAAAATGCCAGTAATGTTAGTTAAGTCATTGAAACTATAAGTTGAAGCAAATAGTGATTTCACTCTGCTTCTGTGACCAAAATTGAGCTTATGTTATTAAAAAAAAAAGCAAAATATTAAAAAAAAAAAACCTTGCTGAATGGATTTCCCTTCTTTTTAGATTGAGTTTGCATCTGATGACATGGGCAGTCTAAGTGGATGCCAATAGGGAATAGCAAAACAGTACAGGTTTTAAAATTCCCATCCTATTGTTCACTGGCTATGTGGTGTTTAGGAATCTACTTTATTTCACCAATCAGATTCTTCATGTATAAAAAAAGACTTGGACTGCTATGATTATTAACAATGCACATGAAATGCTCTAGTGTTTTATACACACTGGCAATTGGTAATATTACTAATTATAATGTAGATAGAAACAATTCTACAAATTGAAAAGAGTAGAAGGGCATCTACAGGCAAGAGTAATGCAAAATCAGTCATTTTTCTCTGGATTTGATTTTATCACCTATGAAATGAAATTATTAGAGTTGTAATATCCTATTGCACTAATTTCTCTACGTTCAGAAAAAGCAACTATGTATGAGTCTATATCAGCATAAATCTTTTCACTTTGGCATAACTAAAAATGGAGTAAACCTGATCAGAGGCTTGAAACATATTATTTATATGGATTAAATGTTCCCAGAAACCATTATTATCTAACCAAATATGCTTTATAAAATAAGGTAGAGATGACAACTCAGTTTTCTACCATAGCCTATAGAATAATACTCTTTTTTCCTAGCACCACTTTTTAAACTATGTTTTCAGCGCTTAGGGTTTTCATGCCTTGCATGAGAATGTTCTCCTGAAAAGTACTATTGTTACAGTATAAAATCACAAAAGAGAAACAAGTCTTACTTATAATTAACTGTTCAGTATCAGATCTCTTTGGCTTTGACTTATCCCTTACTCTGAGTCCTAGACAGCACAGCACTCCTGATACTTCACTTGGTGAGGTTCCCTCAGAGACATGGCTGGAGCCCTCTTGTTTCAATGTAGAGGTGGCTGAGTAGCAAACACCCAATCAACTTGGAAACACATCATATTTCTTGAGAGACTTTCAGCTGGACAGAAATCTTTAAAGAAGTACAGCTCCAGATTTCAATTAATGTGACTGTCAGAAACACAGCTTTATAATTAATGATTATTTTGGTAACCAGTTTGACTATTGAATATATGAATACAAGGTACAAGAAGATAACATTTCCTGAGCAAGAGGATTCTGCCACAGAAAAAGTTTCTTTCTTTCTTTTCATAATTTTAACTTATTTTCATATATTTATAACTGTACTTCATTTCAAAATAGATAGTAATTTCTGTATTAAATGAATGACATAAATAGAAATAATTACAAGAAAATTCATGAACTAGTAAATATAGAATGGATCTCTTTCATGAAGGATATTTCTGGAAAAATAAGAAATAAGTTAACAAGAATATATCATTTTGGTCTGTACTATTCTTGATTTTAAATGAATATTTCAATAGGGAAGGATTTTCATTTGAGCAAGGAGTTAATTAATGTGTTTGCTACACTTATCAAAAAAAATTGAACTGTATTGCCTTATTTCAAATGATTCCTTATGACATATGTTCAGAGTTTTGAGATAAGAGCTACAAGGTTGATAATGAAAATCAGCAGAATCTGGGTCAAACTCATGAAGTAACTATCTCTGATTCCTCCCTCTCTTCTTCCCTCCCTCCCTCCCTCCCTCCCTTCTTTCCTTCCTTCCTTCCTTCCTTCCTTCCTTCCTTCCTTCCTTCCTTCCTTCCTTCCTTCCTTCCTTCCTTGCATATTTCCTGGAGGTATTAAAGTTTCTTTCAATGTAGATCAATTGCTCCCTAGGCCTTCAGAATAGTTGTCTTCCAGGAACATTGATATTCTGATCCTGTGGTTTCTTTGATTTGTCACTGCTATATGAATCCCTCACCCTCACCCCAGAATCTCATGTCTCCTACTTTTGTGGTTTCTTGTTTTGATTTGATGATTTGTATCCCAGATAGTTTTATAGAATACAGTTCTTTGAAACTATAAACATTGAATTTACCTGGACATTGTTGCCATTTTGACTAAGGTCAGAATTCTGGGTTCCATAACATTTCCTTATCATCTTAATGATAGTTCCCCATTGATTTTTAACTTCCGGAGTTGTAGTTGAAAGACAGTGGAATGATTCTGACTTAAGTTTCCTATGTACATATATGAATACACCATGGTGAATCTCTCATGTACAACCACCAGACTGGGATACTAATCAGAGTAAGATATACCATGTTTTTGTATAAGTATGTCAAATTATACTTTACTGTCATGTATAACCAAAAAGAACAACAACAAAAAAGAAGAATAGCATTCTAATTTTTTAAGTAGTGAAAATTTTTTCCTTGAAATTTTGACTAAATGGTGTTTTTTTTTTTTTTAAGTTTTTAAAATTTATTTACTTTTTAAATTTGGAGACAGTACCTCACTAAGTTAAAAACAGTCTGGCTAAGTTGAGTTGCTGAGACTAGCTTCAAACTTCAGAGTTCCCTGCCTTTGCCTCCTGAGTTGCTAGGATTTTAAGTGTGCACCACCATGCCCAGCCAACTATCTGGTGTTCTAAAATTTCCATATAATGCTTCTTAGTCTAAGCATATTATGATTTTTGTTCCGTTTGTTATCCTCAGTAAGACTTTAGAATCTAGAAACATATGTGTTTTAGTTTTAGGACAGCCTCATATTATTTCCTTTATTTTCATTCTGAGACATTTCTTTCAAGACTGTTAGACTGATGGTGTTTCTACTGGATGGATATTCTTTTATTTATCTCCTGTTTTTCTCTTTGCATCTTCTTTGATGTCTTTAAAATTTTCTGCAGCTACACTGGGATCACCCAAATAATCCAAGATAATCTTGTTTTAAGGTTAGCTAATTATTAACCTTAAATTCATCTCCAATATCCCCTCATAATACTACCCAGATTAGGCTCTGGCCCGCAGGCAGCTCCAGGGACCAGGACAGGGCAGCCAGGGACTTTCCCAAGCAGCCTGGCTCACTCCGGCAGGAGGAGCCTTTCAAGGCTAGCTCCTCAGAGCAGACTGCCCAGTGAGAGCCTTTCTACACAGAGCCAGCCACAAGTCCCTGAGCCAAGGGAGAGCTCCGACGTGCAGGCAGCTCCAGGGACCAGGACAGGGCAGCCAGGGACTTCCCCAAGCAGCCCATCTCCCTCTGGTGGGAGGTGCCTTTCAAGGCTAGCTTCTCAGAGCAGACTGCCAAGTGAGAACCTTTCTACACAGAGCCAACCACAAGTCCCCGAGCCAACAGAGAGCTCCGACCCGCAGGCAGACTCTGGGACCAGGGAACAGCCAGAGACTTCTCCAGGCGGCCCTGCCCGCTTCAGCCACAGGCCCTTTCCATGGGGCAATCCAAGATGGCGGACTAGAGGGTGACTGCATCTCCAGTCACTCCAGAAACCAGGATTCAAGAAGGGGAAGCACTGAGAGACTCGGACTAAAATAGAGCCACGGGGTGAGCCTCCCCCACCCAGTGAAGCTTGGCCTGGGTGGCAGGCCCGGATAGGGGCGGATTATTAGACCAGGGCAGGGCAGCTAGAGTCTTCCCCAGGTAGCCCTGCTCATTGCAGCGGTGGGCTCCTCCCACAAGGCCAGCTTCTCAGAGCAGTCACCCCAGTGAGAACCTATCCGCACAAGGCCAGCTCCAAGCCCTGGAATCAGTAGTGGGCTAGGGGCAACTCTGTTCAGAAGCACTGCATTTTCAAGTTCTTCTAAGACTTCAGGCTACTGAAGGCTGGGAGGTGATACACTGGAAATCTACAGGGTCACTATAAGCCAATAGGGGAAATCTGCAATATCTCAGAGTCCCATTGACATCTGAGCAATATGAGAAAACAAGGGAAGAAAATGTCCCAAACAAACCTAGATACAATATCAATAAAATCCAATGACAGCACAGCAGAAGAAATGTCAGAAAGGGAGTTCAAAATGTACATAATTAAAACAATCAGGAAAGCAAATGAGGAGATGAAAGAGCAAATGCAGGCATTGAAGGAGGAGATGAAAGAGCAAATGCAAGCATTAAATGATCACACCAAAAAACAGTTAAAAGAGCAAATACAGGAAGCAAGAGATCATTTCAATAAAGAGTTAGAGATACTGAAGAAAAAACAAGGAGAAATCCTTGAAATGAAGGAAACAATAAACCAAGTTAAAAACTCCATAGAAAGCATAGCCAATAGGATAGAACACCTGGAAGACAGAACCTGAGACATTGAAGAAAAAATATTTTATCTTGAAAACAAAGTTGACCAAAAAGAGAACATGGTAAGAAAACATGAACAGAATGTACAAGAATTATGGGATATCAAGAAAAGGCCAAATTTATGAATTATTGGGATTGAGGAAGGCTTAGAGAAACAAACCAAAGGAATGAACAATCTATTCAATGAAATAATATCAGAAAATTTCCCAAAACTGAAGAATGAAATGGAAAACCAAGTACAAGAGGCTTATAGGACTCCAAATACACAGAATTACAACAGACCCACACCAAGGAACATTATAATGAAAATACCTAACATACAAAATAAAGACAGAATTTTAAAGGCTGCAAGAGAAAAGAATCAAATTACATTCAGGGGGAAACCAATAAGAATATCAGCAGATTTTTCAATCCAGACCATAAAAACTAGGAGGGCCTGGAACAACATTTACCAAGCCCTGAAAGAAAATGGATGCCAACCAAGAATCTTATACCCAGCAAAACTTACTTTCAGATTTGACGATAAAATAAGATCCTTCCATGATAAACAAAAGCTAAAGGAATTTACAAAAAGAAAGCCGGCATTACAGAACATTCTCAGCAAAATATTCCATGAGGAAGAGATGAAAAACAACAATGCAAATCAGCAATGGGAGGAACTAGCCTAAAGGAATAGCCAAATAAAGGAGAAATCAAATCATGTCAACAAACAAAAGTGAGTCAAATGACAGGGAATACAAATCATATCACAATAATAACCCTGAATCAAAAGACATAAACTGGCAGATTGGATTAAAAAGAAAAGTCCAACAATATGCTGCCTGCAAGAGACTCATCTCATAGACAGAGATACCCACAGACTAAAGGTGAAAGGATGGGAAAAAAAAATACCATGCACATGGACACAGCCAAAAAGCTGGAGTATTCATCCTCATTTCAGATAATGTGGACTTCAAGCCAAAAGTAGTCAGAAGGGATAAAGAAGGACCTTACATACTGCTTAAGGGAAGCATAAATCAGCAAGACATAACAATCATAAATATCTATGCCCCGAACATTGTCTCATCCATGTACATCAAACAAATCCTTCTCAATTCCAGAAATCAAATAGACCACAACACAATAATACTAGGCAATTTTAACACACATCTCTCACCACTGGATAGATCTTCCAAACAAAAATTGAAGAAATTGGAGAATATCATGCTAAGTGAGATAAGCCAATCTCAAAAAGCCAAAGGACGAATGATATCGCTAATAAGTGGAGGATGACACATAATGGGGGGGAGGGAAGGGTTAGTGTTAGGGTTAGAGTTAGGGTTAGGGAGGGGGGCAAGTATGGAGGAAGGAAGTACTGTATAGAGGGTAAAGAGGGGTGGGAGGGGTGGGGGGAAGGGAAAAAATAACAGAATGAATCAAACAACATTACTCTATGTAAATTATTTAAAGGCATACAAATGGTATGCCTTTATGCCATGTACAAACAGAGAAACAACATGTATCCCATTTGTTTACAATAAAAAAAAAAAGAAACCATAGATCTCAATAACACAATCAACAATTTGCACTTAACAGACATATATAGAATATACCATCCAACAAAGAACGAATACATTTTCTTCTCAGCAGCACATGGATCCTTCTCTAAAATAGACCATGTTTTATGCCACAAAGCTACTGTTAGCAAATACAAGAAGATAGAGATACTACCTTGTACTCTATCAGATCATAATGGATTGAAATGAGAAATAAATGACAGAATAAAAAACAGAAACTTCTCCAATACCTGGAGATTAAATAATACACTATTATATCATGAATGGATAACAGAAGACATCAGGAGGGAAATTAAAAATTTCTTAGAAGTAAACGAGAACATAGACGCATCATTATCAAAATCTCTGGGACACTATGAAAGCAGTACTTAGAGGAAGATTTATTTCATGGGGTGCATTCAACAAAAGAAGTAGAAATCAACAAATAAACGACTTAACACTACACCTCAAAGCCCTAGAAACAGAAGAGCAGACCAACACAAAAAGTAGTAGAAGATAGGAAATAGTTAAAATCAGAGCCAAAATCAATGAAATTGAAACAAAAGAAACAATCAGAAATAAATTAAATAAATAATATAAATTAATAAAATTAACAAAATAAAGAGTTGGTTCTTTGAAAAAATAAACAAAATTGATAAGCCCTTAGCCACAGAAACAAAGAGAAAGAGGGAGAAAACTCAAATTACTAAAATTTGGAATGAACAAGGAAATATCACAATAGACACAAGTGAAATACAAAACATAATTAGAAGCTATTTTGAAAATCTATACTCCAACAAAACAGAAAACTTCGAAGTCAACGACAAGTTTCTAGAGACATATGAATTACCTAAACTGAACGAGGAGGACATACACAACTTAAATAAATCAATTTCAAGCAATGAAATAGAAGAGATCATCAAAAGCCTACCAACAAAGAAAAGTCTGGGACCAGAGGGGTTCTCAGCCAAGTTCTACAAAACCTTTAAAGAAGAGCTCATTCCAATACTCCTCAAAGTATTCCATGAAATAGAAGAGGAAGGAACCCTCCCAAACTCATTCTATGAAGCCAATATCACCCTGATACCTAAACCAGACAGAGATACATCGAGGAAAGAAAGTTTCAGACCAATATCCTTAATGAACATTGACACAACAATTCTCAACAAAATTTTAGCAAATCACATACAAAAATATATTAAAAAGATAGTGCACCACGATTAAGTGGGTTTTATCCCACGGATGCAAGGTTGGTTCAACATCCGGAAATCAATAAATGTCATTCACCATATCAACAGACTTAAAGTTAAGAATCACATGATTATTTCAATAGATGCAAAAAAAGCATTTGATAAAATACAGCATCCCCTCATGCTCAAAACACTAGAAAAAAACTGGGATATTTGGAACATTCCTTAACATTGTAAAGGCCATCTACGCTAAGCCCATGGCCAATATCATTCTAAATGGTGAAAACTGAAAGCATTCCCCCTAAAAACTGGAACAAGGCAGGGATGCCCTCTTTCACCCACTTCTATTCACATCGTTCTTGAGACTCTATCCAGAGCAATTAGACAGACCAAAGAAATTAAAGGGATACGAATTAGAAAAGAGGAACTCAAACTATCCCTGTTCGCTGATGACATGATTATATATTTAGAGGAACCCAGAAATTCCACCCAAAAACTTTTAGAACTCATGAATGAATTCAGTAAAGTAGCAGGTTACAAGATCAATGCTCATAAATCCAATGCATTTTTATACATAAGTGATGAATCTTCAGAAAGAGAAGTTAGGAGAACTACCCCATTCACAATAGCCTCAAAAAAAAAAAAAACTTGGGAATCAATCTCACAAAAGAGGTGAAAGACTTCTACAATGAGAACTACAGAACACTAAAGAAAGAAATTAAAGAAAACCTTAGAAGATGGAAAGATCTCCCATGTTCTTGGATAGGCAGAATTAATATTGTCAAAATGGCCATACTACCAAAAGTGCTATACAGATTCAATGCAATTCCAATTAAAAGCCCAATGATGTACCTTACAGAAATAGAGCAAGCAATTATGAAATTCATCTGGAAGAATAAAAAACCCAGAATAGCTAAAGCAATCCTCAGTAGAAAGAGTGAAGCAGGGGGTATGGCAATACCAGATCTTCAACTCTATTACAAAGCAATAGTAACAAAAATGGCATGGTATTGGTACCAAAATAGACAGGTAGATCAATGGTACAGAATACAGGACACGGACACAAACCCAAATAAATACAATTGTCTCATACTAGACAAAAATATGCAATGGAGAAAAGATAGCTTCTTCAACAAATGGTGCTGGGAGAATTGGAAATCCATATGCAACAGAATGAAATTAAATCCCTATCTCTCACCCTGCACAAAACTCAACTCAAAATGGATCAAGGACATCGGAATCAGACCAGAGACCCTGCAGATCATAGAAGAAAAAGTAGGTCCAGATCTTCAACATGTCGGCTTAGAATCAGAGTTCCTCAACAGGACTCCCATAGCACAAGAAATAAAAGCAAGAATCAATAACTGGGATAGAGTCAAACTAAAAAGCTTTCTCTCAGCAAAGGAAACTATCAGCAATGCGAAGAAAGCGCCTACAGAGTGGGAGAATATCTTTGCCAATCATACTTCAGATAGAGCACTAATCTCCAGAATCTATAAAGAACTCAAAAAACTCTACACCAAGAATGCAAATAACCCAATCGACAAATGGGCTAAGGAAATGAACAGACACTTCACAGAAGAAGATCTACAAGCACTCAACAAACATATGGAAAAATGTTCAACATCTCTAGTAATAAGAGAAATGCAAATCAAAACCACCCTAAGATTCCATCTCACCCCAATTAGAATGGCGATTATCCAGAATACAAGCAACAACAGGTGTTGGCAAGGATGTAGGGAGAAAGGTACACTCGTACATTGCTGGTGGGGCTGCAAATTAGTGCAGCCACTCTGGAAAGCAGTATGGAGATTCCTCAGAAAGCTTGGAATGGAACCACCATTTGACCCAGCTATCCCACTCCTTGGTCTATACCCAAAGGACTTAAAATCAGCATACTACAGAGATACAGCCACATCAATGCTCATAGCTGCTCAATTCACCATAGCCAGATCGTGGAATCAACGTAGATGCCCTTCAGTTGATGAATGGATAAAGAAACTGTGGCATATATATACAATGGAATATTACTCTGCCATGAAGAATGATAAAATTATGGCATTTGCAGGCAAATGGATGAAATTCGAGAATATCATGTTAAGTGAGATAAGCCAATCTCAAAAAACTAAAGGATGAATGATCTTGCTGATAAGCGGATGAGGACACATAAGGAGGGTGGGAGGTGTTAGTGTTAGGGTTAGGGTTAGGTTTAGGGTTAGGGATAAGGAGGATGGTAAGAATGGAGGAAGAAAGGACTGTATAGAGGGAAAAGAGGGGTGGGAGGGGTGGGGGGGAAGGGGAAAAAATAACAGTATGAATCAAACAACATTACCCTATGTAAATTTATGAGAATGATAAAATTATGTCATTTGCAGGCAAATGGATGAAATTGGAGAATATCATGTTAAGTGAGATAAGCCAATCTCAAAAAACCAAAGGACGAATGACCTTGCTGACAAGTGGATGATGACACCTAATGGGGGGTGGGAGGTGTTAGTGTTAGGGTTAGGGAGGGGGTAAGAATGGAGGAAGGAAGGACTGTATAGAGGGAAAAGAGGGGTGGGAGGGTTGGGGGGAAGGAAAAATAACAATGAATCAAACAACATTACTCTATGTAAACTTATGATTACACAAATGGTATGCCTTTACTCCATGTACAAACAGAGAAACAACATGTAATCCCATTTGTTTACAATAAAAAATAAATAAATAAATAAAGATAGATAGATAAATAAATAAAACATGACCAAAAACAAAAAAACAAAACAAAAAAAAAAGAAATAGTAGTGTAATTCCATAAGGGATGTGTAATGGAAGAGAAGCAGAAAGGGAAATGTTTGGAGCAAGATCATTGGCAAACTTTGACAAAATCCAAAGAGCTTAGACTTCACTTGCCAGTTTACTCAGGACAAATTAAATCTTTTGTGCAGGGAGCCAATATGATCTCAGTCGTGCTTTAAAAAGACCATCCAATTCTTTGGATGGATTGGAGCACTGCACCAGGGCTGCATTCATGAACACAACATGGGATTCCTTCCTGTAAGAATAAGGATGTACGAAGGGCATCCATAAAGTCACCAAGGTACCCAAATTGAGCACTGGATGGTACTAGGAAAATGTTCTCATACATGTATGATTACACGAATAGTGTGAATCTGTATCATGTACAACCATAGAAACAAAAAGTTATACTCCATTTGTATACAATGAATCAAAATGTGGTCTATAAAAATTAAAAATAAATAAATAAGAATGTCCTCAGACATGAAGTCCTGCATTTCAAACAATACTACATACTTTACAGGTAAAAGGAAGCCTATGAAAAATTGTACAGTTCCCTTTAAGTATCAATGAAAGGCTTTGGTTAGGAAGATTTGGTTTATGTTTGGTATTTGAACTAAAATAACAGCAGGAATCAAAGAAATAACAGGGGTCAAATAAATAGTCAGAAAATATAATAGGAAAGAAAAATTATGTGGAATTTTTATATTAATTTTTTCCTAAGTAGTTTCAAATTTTGCACTAGTAGGTATTACTCTAGTCAAAAAAAAAAAAAAAAAAAAAAAAAAACCAAAAGCATAGGAAAAATGGAAGTGAGGAATGAGACTAAGTCATTTTAAAAAAATATAAAACAACTGACAAGTGTTGAATTCAATTTTGAAATAGATTTGTATTCCTGGACTTGGTAAAAAATAGGCCAAAAAGACATTTTGACATGTTTTAGTTTGGAGATTGGCCAGAATCCATAGGTTACTTACTCTCCACAGCTCTTGCCTGATGAGGTGTATAGCTTAGCCTTGATTCATAGATGAAGCATGGTTTTAGACATCAAGTTTTTTCCAGACTACACCCTTGACTGGCAAGGTAAGCTAGGCCTGATCAATGTACTTACTTGAATTGAATAAATTTAGATTTCAAATTTTAAATTTATTAACAGAATTATAACTGAAAGTCATCAAAAGTTATTGGAATAGATGAGTATTATAAGCATTATGGGATTTCATATCTTTGTATTAATTATGAACAAAGGTTAACAAATTGAGGTAAAGGCATTGAAATTATTATAATTTAGTAGAATTTATGTCTTTCTAGAAATATTCTATAATTTTTAGTATAAAATATTGTAGTAAATGTGAAAAACTTCAGAGCTGAGTGTACTAAACAGATGTATACCCAAAACACACGTGTGAAACTGCCAACAATGTTCAGATTTTGTTCCATTGGACTCAATGCCACTTTATCCCATTATGGATTATAGATTAAAATAGTGATTTTTACTGAAAATATCCTTGAAAGTGACTGAATAAAAATATCACTGTAATCAATACTTCTCACAAATTTTGAGTTGGGTCCAATGCTACCTTCAGCATTTTCTCAGTTTTTTATTGAGTTTTGAAAATCCATAAACAGCTTTTCAAGCACATATAGTTTACTGAGAGTTTGTCATGAAAAAAAGTACTCTCTTTCACCCCCAAAGTAAGTTTGTCCACTTTCAATAAATACTCAGGAGAGATTACTTGCTCTGTGTGTGCTACATAAACTCAAATTACATGTACAAATAGAACAAAAGCTGTTATCACTTCTAACTTTTAAATGACAGACACAGACATTCTGTTGTTTTATAACATAGTTTAAATTGATCTTTGAATTCACGGTGGGCTTGATTCCTTTAGTCTGATGTGGCAGCACACAAAAGAAACAGATGAAAGATCTTTAGTTCATCATTAAAAACAAACTCTTTTGCTCTGTAATGTTAATTTAATATTTTAGATTGAAGTTTATTTTTTAGGTTCTCTCAGGGACACTCAGCTCAGGCAGAAACTCCTATAACATGGAAGGGAAATAATATCTTTTGTCTTCTATATTTAACTCTGAAACTACTGTAGGAAAAATAAAAAGTCAATAGAATAAGCTTTTAAAACCCACAGTTTACCTTGAAACTTTTCTTCTACCACAAAAAAAGTAAAAAAATTATGCACTGATAAATATAGTCATGATCTAGACTAGACATGAGCTTTCATTTAGATATTGTTAATTATGAATGAAGAAAATGTAAATTTGTTGAAATTGAGACATAATTGTTAAAATCTACTCTAAGTGCTGCTCTTGATATGGAAATCATTAAAGCCTGAAGCAAAACACTTGCAGTTTTAATATCTGGTATTTAAAATAATAAATTTTTAAAAATAATGATAAAGATAATAATAACTAAGATAATTATAATAACAACGTGCTTCTCAAAGTCGGTGTCCCAGAATGTAATCTCAAAACATCTAAAAATTGAGGGACTCTTTGCTAAACAAAGATTACATTTAATAGAATTAATCAAGTACAGTGTACAATGTTGTACATTACATTGACCCAGGAATTTTGTGTGTGTGTGTGTGTGTGTGTGTGTGTGTGTGTGTGTGGTTTAGAATTGCTAAGGGCCAAAGATCTTTCAGCATTAGAAATCTTCATTCTTCATTTCACATCCCACACTGCCTAATGTGAGATACTGTCCATGATAACTGCATGTAGCATAAGCATTGTACAAACAAATGTGGAAAAAATTTATTTCTATTTTTGTTTTTACGGTTGAAAGGATACATGTGCATTTCCCCTTTTTTATAAACATATCAGTAACATATAATTTCATTAACAAAAGCACACTAAATAGATAAAAAATTCCTTAATTGTAATTATCAAATATACATAAAAAAAGTAGAAGTCAAAATGATTTATAAATGTTTATCCATTTGCAGGCATAAGTTCTGCCAGATGCAAAGAATATACAACATGTATCTATATAAATTGTATTTGTTTATCCCCAACATGTCAAAAAATGCTATTAATAAGTATATTTTCAGTCTGTTGGGAATTTTCTATAAACTATATCATCTTTATTTCTATGTGTAAATAATTCTACTTTATTCTGTTACCGACGTGGTTCAATAATCTTACCATTTACAGCAGAAAGAGAAAAGAAAGGACAGGGAACAATTTCTTTAATGAAAAATTCAAAAAAAGCTAATTCTTAGGCTTATTTTTCAGTCTTTTTCCCCTTAAATTATGTCTTAGAAATAGAGATAAATAAGAGTATATAATGAAAATAAAATAAGCCTGATTATTCCAGTTGAGTCTTAACATTTCAGTGCCCGTGTTGTTGAAAGAAAAGTTTGTTTTGGTTTCAATATAAAACAGTAAACAGAAATATAAAAACACTTAAAATGAGTCTTCTTGAGTTTCCAAACATATAATTGAGTTTTCTTGCAGTATCAAGTAAGAAAGGTAGAAAAGAAATTCAACACTGTTATAAACTCTTGAAAAATGTGGTTAATAACAAAAGTGCTAACCTTCTTTTCAGCTATGCAATAAAAGCTTATGTGGTAACATAACTGAAGTAAAATCAGAGAGAAAACTTCTCGTTATATTTTTTAGAATGCCAAATATTTGTGATGTGTTGCTCATATAGAAAAAAGTACTTTTTTTCATGGAGAAGTACCATTTAGTTTTAGCTATCTAATTTTATTTTGGACCCAAAGTTTCATATTTGTTTTGATAAACAGATATTCTAAGGGGACAATTTACAAAGAATTAAAGATGTAAAGAAATGGCTCTGGAGAGACCTTCCACTGTGTATGTGAAATCATGTCTGAAAGGTTTTTTTTTCTTAGTGACAACATGATCTACAGGTTTTACTAGGTGGATAAAATATATACAACTTAAAGATATATTCATTTCTGAAAGTAAAGCACTTAAAGCTGTATTGTAGTCAGAAGTAAAAAAAATTAAAATTGTGTTTGATTTTTGCAATCGACTTTATGGCTTCTTAGAAGTAGTCATTTGCAATGAATGATTATTTTTAGAAGAAAAATTTTAATTTATTTAGCTTATATTTTAATCCTCTATGTACACATAGGACCTGGTTGAACCAATTTCATTTTAGGTCAAGTCCATTTGTTTTAAATGTCTTTTTAAAAAAATTATTTCATGATTAATGAATACTTGAAAGTACTTTTCATAGGGTTGGTTTGGGTTTACAAATACAGATATATGTATATATATATTTTTCTCTCACACCTTTCTTTTGAATCAGGCCTCCAAGCAATGTGAATTGAAATACTTTTTTAGTTTGATTTAATAAAAGAGTGAGTTAATTTTTTTAATACAAGTTTAAAAAGAATAGGACGTTCAAAAAGAATTCTTGCCATTAAGATACTAGTAAAGTTACTTTCTATTTGGAATCTTGAGATACAATTTCTATTATTTTATTATTTAGCATAAGTTTATAGGGCTTATTACATATGCTGCCTATTTTGAAAAGTAACAAAACAGCACAACAGTTTGAAGTTGCTATTACTTTTAAAACACTTATTATTCCCAAGGTTAGGTAAGGGATTACTGGTTTTCTCCCTAATCTGTTTTACCCCTTTCGAGATAAGAAATGTTTTGACTCCTTTTTAAAAACTTTCTATCCTGTGCCCAGGCTGTTTCTCCTCTTCCCACCCCTCCTTCCAAGCCTGCTTTGGAATAGGACTGAGCAACCTTAGGGGTCAAAGATGGGCATTAATGGGCCCTGTTTTACCAGTGAGTATTGTTACTGTGCTTTAAGTCTCAGGCTTAGGTTCAGACTCAAGAATCAAGGCTTCTTTTCCCCTTCTGACCTTCTAGGTTAAGGAGCCCTGACCACCTTTGTTTTGAGAGGTAGACACAGAACCCTTGAGCCTTTGTAACATTCTACAGTCCAGTTTTTATTCAAACACCTTGTATTGGCTGTGAGCATGCTGGGGGAGTCTTGGGATATATTCAAGTAATCACAAAGCAATGAACTGTTTCCCATTAGGTGGTTTTCCTTCACATTTTCAGCATCTTTAGGATTCAGGCACCAAAAGCCCACCAGAAGAAACTCTTAAGAAAACTGATAAATTAAGGGTTCCTTCTCCGCAGAGTCTTTGAACCAGAGCTCATTTTTGAAGTGTACGGTGTTAGAGAAAGAGTCTTCAGTACTCTTTCTGCTCCTGATTCATTCAAATGACTTACAATCCACATAAAACATACAAATTAGTAATTAATAAGTATCTTTTTTATTGGCTTGATACTGCAAAGAATATATGGCCACTTAAAACATCTTAGACATCAAATAATACAAGGCAATAATTCAGGAAAACTTAAAAATCAGGGAGATCCACTAGAAGAAGTTCCATGAATTCAAAGATTTTTTTTTATTTAAGATTTAAAAGGTAAACAAATTTTTTCAATGGAAACAAATTATAGCATGAATTTAAGAGAGTTTTTGTCCCATACATATTTATGTGTATATGTATATATATTAATAGCAAAAACACAATGGTTTATATAGGCATACATATTTTTATTACATGTAATTTTGTTCATACTTCATTCTTTTAGAAATGTGTTTCATAGCTTAGCTGAAAAAATAAGTATAATGGGTGATTTCTCCAACTGTGAACAAACATTTAGGACTCAAGTCATATTATTTTATAACAATAAAAAGTGCTGGTAGGACTTCTATGTTTTAGATATTTCCCTCAGTAACGCTTCATAGAGTACATATTTTGGAGGAGATTTTGTTTTTTACACACAGTAGAGAAGAGCATTGATCCTTTTCCTGGTTTTTGTGATATATTTTGAATGAAAGGCTAGAAGTGGTAAGGTCAAGATGTAAACACATTGTTTTCTAATGTGAAATTTTAGCAGGAATTAAGAAGAAGAATCTAGCGGTGAAATTCAGAACTGAAAAAGTCCTACAAGTTAGTGCAAAGAAAAGCCAAACACGAACTCATGTGAAGGACATTGTAAAAGTGGAGGAGCTAATCATATTTTACCTGAGATAGCAGGTCATCCCTGCATGACTTGGATGCATTTTTTAGATAGATGTGACCTTATTTGAAAGGAATGTCCTCTTACACAGCATGACTTCAAGACACATACTTCAGCTTATCTCTCAGGATAAAATTTTCACCTGTGAATTTAAAGCCATTCTTTTTCCAAGGATGTTGTAGGAATCAGTGGCATTCTGATGTGTAATTTTTTGTTGGCAAAGTAAGTGATTAAGGCAACAGAACTATAAAGTGGTAGACGTTATGTTCTTAATACACAATCACCAGCACCTTCAACTTTTATATTTTGGTTTCCTAAATAATAGTCTCTTGAACTGGCCCTAAGTCTATGGTATCTGAAGAAAAGAAGAACAGAGATTTCTATTTCCATTTGTTCATGTAACAAATGGCACGCTTGTTTCCAGGAGAATGGAAATTGAGATACTTGGGTACAATTTTGGTGTTTCTATGTAAACTTACACAATGCATCTTATTTTTTGAGTCAATTTTCTCTCCACTTTAAAGGAAAGATTTGGCTATCTAACTATATATTTAGTCTATTGTTATTATTTACATGACTGAAAATATTAATAAATTTGTTTTCTTTTTTCTCTGAAAGCTATGTTGAATCAAAGCATATTTATTGACAAGCTGTCCCTCTTTTGATTCTCTGCTGTAATCAGTTACTTAAGTATAAAGCGTAGCTCCATTAAAAATGGATTTGTTTATGTCTGATGGAAGAAACAACTGAATAAATTAGAATAAAAAGGAAATAAAATATAAAAATAATAAAGCCAGCAATAAAATAAATAAAATATATCTTATAATACTGTTATATGGGGAAAGAAATTTTGGCTCTAATTTTCTAGCAGCCAAAGAAATAAGGAAACACAATAGTCTAAGAAATTTATTGAATAAGAAAGTATGAATTGTCCAGAAGAGAAAACTTTTCTCAAAGGAAACAATATTCAGTGTGGTACATAACATCCTCAATATCTCAAAATTTTATAAAGCTGAATCTTATAGTATTTTCAGTAGCTTGAGAGGGAACATCAAAACACATATCAATGTGACATTATGCCACAGAACTAGGCAGTATTCCTGAACATTGGCTTTAACATTTGGATTATGTTTTCTTGTGCATTGTTGGGTGTTTGGCAGCATCCCTACTCTTTACTCAGTAACTGCCAGTGGTGACCATCCCCATAGCCCTAGCTGTGATAACCAAACATGTCTCCAGACCCTGGGAAATGTCCTAGGGATAGAAGAGCATGCATCATGGAGAACCACTGAGTGGCCTTGATTAACCAATTTCTAATTACTCAATTACAATTAAAAATAATCATACAGTAAAGAAATAAACCAGTCTTGAGCTTTTCTGAAGTTCAAGAAATGCTTTTCTGAGGAAGTAAGACCTCAATGGAGACTTGGAGAATAAGGAGTGTTTGGTTACATAAAATATAGGATAAGGAGAATACCAGATAGAAATATATGTGTACTGGTCACAAAGTGGGAAGGCAAGTATGGTGTGCCATGAAATCAATGCCAGCAAATAAGATGACCAAAGGAGATTTCTTTTATTGTTCCACCAACATGTATTGACCCAGTAATCTCCTCATGTTCTAGGAAGAGACAGTTTAAATTCTTTGCCCTGGAGCTTATAATCTGGTAAAGGAGCAGAAATAACAAAAAGAACTGGGTAATAATTAAAGCTATATATTGAGGTATTTCTAAGTGCAATGGCATAATAGAGCAGAAAAAGATCAAGATGGGTTGGGGTGAGTAGGAAGTGTTATAGGGAAATTCCTCCTTGAAAGGCTGATTTGACTGTGGATAGTGGAATAAGGGTTCTTGGAAAGAAGGAAACTGTATAAAAATAGTGGAACAAATTTGCAACCTGATCAAAGATACAGCTAATTCCAAAGTATTTCAGTAGGGACTGAGGAAGTTTTGGGTTCCCAAAGCCAGTCTAACCTATTTCATAACCTGGAGAGTGTAGCCTGGGTTGCTTCATCATCTTAGATTAGGAACCTCTTAAAACTAGCAGGAAGGTTTGCAGTGAATGAAGGGAAAATGAACCTCAAAAGAGGTGTTATGACACAAGGCTGGGGCAGTAATAGGATCCCTATAGCTATCTTGGTGATTTTGATAGGCTAGTGGGCAGAATGAATCTAAAAACAGTTTGTTTTTAATTTTCTGTAAAATATGAATGCTGAAATAGTCTAAAAAGTTTAGGGTCCTGAGCAATTGCCCAAATTCCTTTTCTCCTACAGTTGGCTTGATATGAACACGGAGTGGTATCTTAGGTACTAGTCATGATCAAGTTGACTCTTTTTTCCATACTAGGCCTAATTTCAATTTTTTGAAGTATAAATGAGGCAAATTTTTAAATTAAGAAGAATCTTAAAACCAGTCAAAGGCTTTTCAAATAATGTTTTATCCATTGTGTAAATGTTTACTATGCAGTGTTCAGAAATTGACAAATTTATTTTAGCTCTAGCCTTTGCGTTCAAAGTGGGAGATTTGGAACTATTACATTTTTGGGAAACCCAAAAAATTTTGCTGCTATAAAGAAAAGAAGTGATGCTGGCCCTTTCTGTAACCTCTGCTGTGGTGGAAATGATTGGCAGTGATGACATCCAAACAAGGTCATTATCTCATATGAGAAGTTCAATCAGCAAGCTGCTCTTATCTTTCAGTAATTACTTCAACCACAAGTTGGTAGAAATTCTTAACAGTGTATTCTCACAAAAATTTTGCTAGTCTTGCATTGTCCATTTATTTTAAGTTATACTATATATATGTATATTTCAATGAAAATGCACACAGATTTTATGTAACTTGAGAATAATTGAGTCATAAACTATTTCTATTTCTTTTTTCCCAAAGAAGAGAAATAATTGTTGCATATATTGTGATAATTAAAGGCCAGCCCTCTTGACAGGAATTTGACCAAAGATCTCTTTGACAGGAATGGGTGATGGAAATATTGGGCAGCAGGGAATTGAGTTTAAAGTGACTGATGGGCAAAAGGAAGATGTGGATGTTTTCTGACTGAAATGATGAATACAAAGTTATAACCTGGAAGATGTTCATGAAGAGAAAGATATGGGGACAAGCCAATCTGTTAGTAGGCACTTGAAGTAATAATATTCTTTGTGTGCCAGGATTACTGGAAGCATTGGAAAGAGGAGTAGAAAGGTGTTTGAATTTCTGCCTCAACGCAAATGTTTCTATAATCTAGGTTTCCTGGTCTGATTCTTAAATTTCACTTTGGTTTAAACAGGGGTTTTAGATACTATATTAATCAGAGTTCTCCAGAGAAATCAAATCAATAGGAGAGAGATGTGTAGAGGATTTATTATGAGAAATTGGCTGACATGCCAATTTGGAGGTTGCAAAACTCCAACCTCTGTTATCTGCAAGCTAGACATTCAAGGAAGCTAGCAGTGTAATGCTGTATAAGCCCAAAGACCTGAACCAGGGTAGCTCATGGTGTAATTCCCAGCTGGCAGCAGCTGATGAAATATGATGAGATGTTTCTGTCCCTGTTGAAGCAGTGGGGCAGTCAAGAAAAGGGGCAAGTATCTCCTTTTGTTGTGTTCAGACCCTGTTTGAATTGGCTGATACTCAAGCACAGCGGGGAGGACAATCTCCTGCGTGCACTGACCCAAATGCTTATTTCATGTGGAATCATCCTCACAGACACACCTAGAAATAATGTTTAATTTGGGAACTCCTTGACCCACTCAAATTGACTCCTTAAATTATCTATCACAGATGCAATATCGTTATATGCATCTTTCCTTCAAACTTCAAACTCACCATATTTTAATCAGAATTAATAATATTAAGTGCCCCCTGTCTTTGGATGTAAGCAATAGAAACCAATTTTGGTTGGCTTAGATAGGAAAAGAAAATTCAAAGTGTTTGTTGAATTGGCAAGTCTGAGGAAGTAGAATGCTAGAACAGTTCTGGGACTCTCAGGAATGGAAAGAGGCAGGTCAGCCTTCTAGCATACTTCTATTCCACCCATTCAATAGAAAGAACCTTCTTTCTATATAATGGATTCCTAAATTCAGGAAGTGAGACTCTTACTAGCCCAGTGGAGTCCATACACTTTATAATATAGTCACATTGCTACAACCTAAGCCCTATCTAAAGTCCAAACCCTGTTCAGAGGGGAAGAAAATTCTGAGAATGGGATGCATTTTGAACTATGAGGTTGAGGACGGGTAGCGAGTGGGAGGAAAATATCATAGTGGTATCTTCCAGGAATGCAGCACATTTAGGCCGAAGGTAGCAACACAGAAAAGAGAACACAGCTGCGTCAGCATATGCCGGCTATCTATTAAGATTTCCCCAAAGCTATCTTGTTGCATTCTTAAACATCACATGGAGAACTTGTAAATACAGGCTGTATTCTTGGTGGCACTGTGCCCCACTAAAAGCTGAGCATTCATTACCAAGGAAGATGGGTAGGAATGGGTAGAAAAGAAACTGCTACAAACAATTAACAGTTTCTGCTACACTTGGGGAAGTAAAGTAAATAAAGTAGATTTATATGTATATGTAAATTTATAATACTAAATGATACACACATCAATATCTGATATTTCCTGGAACCCAGGGAACCAAAAAATAAATAAATAAAAAGTAACTTTATGATTTGTAATTAAATTGGTATTTACTGATATGTTTTATGCAAATTAAAATAATAGTGGTAGAGTCAACTCTAAGGAAAATGCTTTATTCAATATATCCCAGAACAGACTCATGGTGCACATTAGCACATTAAAAATCATAGAGAGGTGCTACATTAAACTTACTTACTTAATGTTAGCTGGGATATTTTAAATTTACTGGTTCATGGAACCCAAATTCTCTTTTGTAAATTCCTATCATTATCTATTTATATTTTGGAAAACATTGAGCTAGCAAAGCAAAACTAGAAATCAGATATAATGAACAAATTATTAAATTCATAAATTAAAAACCACATAGTTTAAAAACCCTATGCAGTTGCTACATTTTTGTGTTTAATTTTATAAATAATATTTGTCTAAATAGCCTATTATTGAATATACGAAACATTATAAAGCAGAAATTAACTTAGTAACTTTTCTGCGAGTCAAACAAAATACTTAAGGCTGAGTGACTTATAAAAAGAGGTTTAATTTTCTCTTTAATGTTCTGGAGGTTCAAGGGCATGGTGCCAGTAAGGACATGGGTCAGGTGAAGATCCTCTTGGCTAAATCACGTGGAGATGCCATCATAGCAAGCTAAAGAGAAACCAGGGAAGGATCAGTCTTCTTCTCTTCTTTGATAATAACTCCCTTGCAAGAAATAATCAGAGCTCTATAAGAATTGCATCAATTCCTTCCAAGGACAGCAGCTTCAATGACCTAATTACTTCCCACTGGGCTCCCCTTCTTAAAGGCTCCACACTCACATCCCAGTACTGTTACTCTAAAGACCAAGTTCCTAACACACAAATCTTGAGGTATACATTCAGACCATATCCAAACCCCAGAATAATAGTTTCATAACAAATTCAAATTTTACTTCAAAATAATTTGCAACTTATCACTTAAGAATTATTTTATCCAAATTATTTCAAAAATAAAGTTTTTAAATACATTTATTTAAAACAAGTTAGAATGTTTGACATGGTTTTATATGACCTGTATGAATTACCTGAAAAAATAGATGTAGATGTTTATAGAGACAGCTCTCAGATGAAGAAACTTCTCTGTCATGAACCATCCTTGCTGCAAATCATTTGCCTTTAGTGGTCTTTCATCAATTTAAATGTAAAAGTTTCATTGAAGAAGTTGTCCTTTAATTTTCTTTAACAAGATGGAGGGTCATTAAGCTTAATAGGTTTTAAATATCCCTGTGCCTCACACCTTTGCAACTGACAAAGAAAACTGGCTTAGTGGTCTGAAAATTCTGAAGGCAGTATTATATTAAATGTATGTTCTATAATTGCTTGTGACAAATTATCCTATTGATAGAGAAATATATACCCAAGTTCCCTGTGGATATTACTTCTTTGAACATCAGAAATGATTCTAAGTAAACATCTTCAAAGACTTTTTTGAAATGAGTTAGCCATGTCTTTAGTTTGTAAATTACACAATATGTACTATTTTCAATCAAGCAGTGACCACTAGAAATCAAAGAATTTGTATATGAGAAGGATAATTTTCAAAGCACACTGCTTGAAAAATCACCTAGAAATTGCTTTATTTTATCTTCTCTGGACACAGGGCTTTTAAGAAATGTGATGTTACTGAAATTATATTTCAGTTTTTAAAATCAGCTTTTCATTTGCTTTAACTCTTTGTAGCAGCCATAGACATTGAGACCTGATGAAAGCTTTTATATTCCCAAATGAAATATCATATAAATAAGTCTGCAATTTAAATATATTTTTAGTTAAGTAAACATTTTTAAAAATATTTTTGCTATTATTCCTATTCCCAGAAAATTATTTGTATGACTAGACAGAAATCAGTGGGTCTGTGTGGTCTTCATCTCTTTATTGAAAGAAGGGGTTTTCCTTGGCTCAGTACATATAACTTCAGAAGTATAACCAAATCTTCCTTGATGACACTAAATTTTGTAACATTTCAAAGACATCACTAAGCATGGTGGAAGAGGAATCATCCCTGCTCGAAGTCGTGTCTAATATTTGCATTTTGAGTTAGTGACTAACTGGTGACTGACCTTGAGTTTTGGATTATATTACCAACTGGTGGTCACCTGTTTGATTCTCCTTATAAAATCAGATTATTTTTTCCTGAGGTCTTTCCAGATTCAAATTTATCTAGAATTAAATACTAAAATTCAAGGCTGTGGATTTTAAAAAAATCAAAGATTTAAAAAATTGTCACATAGAGTGTGGCATGGTGACTCATTCCTGTAATTCCAGTGGCTCAGGAGGATAGCGAGTTCAAATCTAGCCTGAGCAAAAGCAAGATGCTAGGCAATTTAGTGAGACTCTGTCTCTAAATAAGATACAAAATAGGGTTGGGGATGTGGCTCCGTGGTCAGGTGCCCCCTGAGTTCAATCCCCAATACAAAAAAAAAAAAAAAAAAAAAAAAAATTGTCACTTAGTCTTGGATATACTTTAAAACCTTTTCTAAATATTCAATGTTAATTGATTTTCTTGTGGTTTGATTTTCATCTGTAAGCAAAATACCATCAACAATGTGTGGTGCATGTTTGCATAATTGAGGATTCTGCATTTGTTAATTTGAGTATTGGTTGTATTGTGACTTGTTTGTTATACATTATGTTAATACTGAGTTAACAAGAGTACAGATTCAATTCAAAGGGACTGTACATACATGTGGTTGTAAAAGAAATAAAATGTATCCTTAGTGTGCCTTCTTAGTCACCTTTCATGTGTTTGCCATCCATTTAAGAAGTCTGATTTCCTTTATCAAAGTTATTTCTCAATAAAACATCAGCTGTAAATGACTGACAACAGTTTATTTCTTGAAATTAAAAAGATGAATTTATAATAGATTTTTGGAGAATAGCCAATGTGTGGGAATGACATATTTTAGGCAGCATAATCCATGTGGACATAATTTCTGTGAATATCAGAAAAGATTCTAAGTATCTTCAAAGTGATATTTTGAAATGAGATAGCTATGTCTCTAGTTTATAAATGACACAATATATACTACTTTCAAATAGTGACCGCTTTTATGATTAAACAAATTGAATATTGCTTATGACATGTGTACTTGTAAAAACGTAGGAGGTAAGCACAAAATGACATCCACAGTCCCTGTCTTCACCAAGTCAGGAAACTTACATCTAGAGAGGATGAAGGACACTGAACCAAGTCATCATCACAAGCATGATGATTTCTGTTGTTGTGCCCAGCAGCTCAAGACCCCACAAAGTCCACCAGAGACCATGATCAATGCAAGCAACAAAGAGTTATTTATTAGCAAGCTCGAGCCTGGTCCTCTGCGCACTCGGTAACCAGTGACGCTAAGAGGCCCTGAGCCTTTGTTCAGCAGGCTTTTATAATGAAAGGCAAACAGTTTTACAGTGTTCTTTTTAATTGGTTAACATTTGAACAGTTAAACATTAGTCCTCCTCTGGTTGGGTCCTACCAATCTATTTGATTCTCATTGGGTCCCACCAGAACTGAATGGTCCTAGAGGAAGAAGGGAGGAGGGAAGGGGTGAACTATGCAGGAGATGAGTCGGAGTTAGGCCCCCCTGTCCTTGATAGTTAAGGTTTCTAGGCAGCTGCACATTTCTCAGACAAATATTTCTTAACAACCTTGATAAGCACGGGGGCCCAGCAGTCCTGCTTGCGCTGTATTGGCTTTTGAGGGTGCAGTCGCAACTGCCTGCATCCTGGTGATTAAGACAGTTAGCTGCACAGATATCACCCTGTTCTCAACACTGTCAGGTCTCTGGCTTCTGTGATAATCTGATATGGGACACATACGCTAGTACTGAACTTACCTGCTCCTGTTCCTGGTACATAGTGTTCTGTGTAACAAGAGAAGTTACGAGGCTTATATTTCTCTTTAATTAATTTTAAAAAATTCTAAAGATTTCTACTAAGTGAAATACTAATAATTTGACTATTCTGAATTAACAATGTTCCTATTTTGGATTGTTTTTTAGTAGCTATGCATGGGGAGATACACACACACACACACACACACACACACACACACACATACATATATATATGATGTAATTATTAACAGCATAATTAAGGCTTGTATATGCTACTGCTGTTACAAAATGTTGCTTTATGAAATATTATAATAGTGTTTTTATAATTATTTCTTTTAGGGCACATATAATATCTTGTGAAATGCTACAGTCTACTTGATAGCAACTCTGTTTTGTTAAATACTTACACTATTTCAAATAATATTGCCTTGCACAGAATATCATCATGGATATAGCTTTATTTTTCTATTGAATTATTTCACAGGAATACAATTAGAGTGTTATGGGGTATAAACACTTTAATATCTCTTGGTTTTTGAATTCTTCATTGCTTTCTAAGAAAGTTTTACCAATTTCCTCTTCCATTGTGAACAAGATGTATTTATCTTATTTTAAATAAGTTATTGTTTTTATTCAATAAGCATTTAGTGAATATTTAGTTTGTACAAAGTTTGGAATTGTACAAATGAGTGAGATTTGAAGCTAATCATTTGGGATTGTCTGAAGGGACAATATAAAGGCTTTTTGGAACCATAAAAGTATCTTAGTGGGCATGGGGTAGGAATAATTTGTGTTTTGGAAAAAATATTTCACAAACTATCACAATGAAGCATTGAGACATGATGTCTTTAATCTGGTTCCACACATCTTCGACCTCTGTGCAGCATCCTGGTCCTCCACCCAGCCCATTCCTCTTCTCCCTGAGGACTGCTTCCAATACCATCAGATTTTCAAAGTGCTCTGCCTGTTTATTGATGTCCTGTCCAAGAAATTCAACAGGTAAACAAATCTCCTGGCACAAACAACAATAACAAGGTAGCAAAGCTATAGTTCAGCTAGAAGATTGCTTTAAAATAGTCTGGTGGTATTGAGGCCTAGTCTTTTCATCTGCATTTGAAGGAGAATCACCAAGTAAACAGAACATCTTTCATATCAATAGCTATGGTGGGCCGATCTATATACCAATGTTGTACTAACTTAAACCCTTTTCACATTGTTCATTTTTCAGAGCTTTATCTATGCTAACTCCCTTAATCCTCCCAATTTATAGGGCAGTTAGTTGTTGCTAGCTCCTTTTTCTAGATAAGGAAATGGAGGCTCAGAGAACTTAAGTGATCTTTTTAATATTATGCAGCTTATACTGTGAATCTGGGATCCAGACCCAGAACTGGCTGATTCTGAAAATTATTTTCACTGGATGACACTATATGATTTTTTTTCTTTGAATTTAGGAATTTGCACATCTATAGATTGAATTGTTCTTTTTTTCTACTTCTCATTTATTCTCCCTCTTCTTGGGGAAATAAGCAATATTTAAGTTATTGAACATCAGTAATATTTCATGTTCTAAATAAATACCTTATTTAATCCTTATAATTACTGTGAGTAGTAAATACTTTTGTCATGATGATCATATAGTGGATGATTGGAAACTTTAAAGAAGCATAGAAACATGCTAAGACCTCTCAGAAACTTTGGGAAAACTGGGGAAAGTTAGGATTGAAGCATGAATTCAATAGGTGTTCAACCTGACTACTACAGATCAAATAATGGTACTGAACCAATTCTGATCAATAGATTTGGGGATTCAACCTTGAATATATCGTTGGCTCTAGTTCAGGGTTGAATTGGAGTCCCTGACTCAGTCTGTAAGCAACAATAAAATGTTGCTGATGTAAATCTGAAAAATAACCATTGCTAATTAACTCAGGCTTCCACCTTTGACTGCAATAGGTTGAGCCTTCAAACTTACAGTGAATAAATGAGAGTCACTGATGATTGTAGGAGATAAATTTTCAAACTGAATAATGCATAGTATAATGCTGTTTACCTAGGATGAGATTTTAAAGTTTCATTCCTATAGTTACATTTATCCTAAGTGAAAGTTGAATAATGATATCTAATTTGGAGGCAATTAATACTGAAATAAAAGATAGCTCCCAATAATTAAAAATGTTATGTTGAATGTTTCTAACTTATCCCTATGTTCCCTATGTTTTAAATAAAGAGATTCAACCTTTTTTGGAAGTTAATTTCTCTATACCTCTCTCTCTCTCTCTCTCTCTCTATATATATATATATATATATATATATTTAACTTGAGATTTCTACTTGTAAGGTCAAATTTAATGAAGACATAAGAAAGAGTTATAAGCCAATGAATGTAAGAACTATAAAGATTCTTCTATGTGGGAGTTAGGATAAGGTCTTATATTATTATTTATATTAAACTGTATTAACTATATATACTAATGGGCTTTAATGTGATCTTTCCATCCATCCATGCAGTGTACATTGGATATATCCAACCACCAACAGGTAAACTTTGAATAAATAATCTAAAGATATTTTTTGTAGGGTATTTAAGTTTTATCTTGTCCAGTATGTCTTAACATCTTCACCATATCTTGCTCCTAGTGACAGGAAAGCTTGTCCTACCTTCTTCCATTTTCACATGGTTCACTAAAAGCCACTCCCTGCCAGATACATGGAGCCTGGTTACATCCTTTTTGTTTAAAGGAAACTTAAATTTTTTCTGTTTGGAGAGAATTAGAAGATACAATATATTAGACTCATAATTAATATCAAAGTAGAAATGTAATTGATTTCTAAATACAAAAAGGCAAGAACTACTGTCCACTGGTTTAAATGTTTTATACTAGGGAAACACTTTAGTCCTACTACAATTTTCTTAATGGGTATAAAGTGCAAGCTCCTGAACCACAGGCATCACAACAGATACAGATAAGATAAGAAACTGTTCCTTTCCTCTGTGATCTTATATTCTAGAGGACTTGACAGGAACAAATAAATGATGGATCAAGAGGAACAGTTTAATTGCCACTTGGGACCATGAACAACATGCTGTGTGAGGACAGAATTTATGTCAGTTATTTATACTGCTCTGATTAGTGACAGCAGAGCAGCCTTTGAACCATGTCTTAAAGGCATAGAATATCGTGAGGCTCAAGTTGGCAGGATTGCAGGGGGCAGGGTTAGAGAACTGACAGTAGGAAAAGGAATACTTCAGGGGTAACAGGTGCATGAGTAAAAGTGTATAAGAGGAAAGCGCATAGGTTTGGAGGGGAAAGACTTATAGTTGAATGACAATGGAAGTGGAGCCAGTGCTGGGCTGAGGGAGGAGAAGCTTAAAGACATCCAGCCATTCTCCCTGCCTTCCAACCATATGGCAAATCTGAACATCTGCTGTATTTAGGCCGGTGTGCTAGACACTGGGGTTACATGGAATTAGGAAGGCTCCGACCTCAAGAAGTTCACTACTCTGGCCTAGAGGAAGAAACAGATATGTTGCTGAATAATTAAAATAAAGTATGGTTGATGTTTTATAGAAGATGGAAGAGTGAGTTTGCAACTATGGCCTCAGAGTAAACGTTTTGAGTTATAGGAAATGAGTAGTTTTTTTCCATAAGGAGAGAGAGGAGAAAAAATAGTCATTGCTTAAATTCTGCTATATGACAAGCACTGGATTTCAGTTTTATTTTTATATAAGATAACATCTCATTAATCTTTGGAGTAGTATTTTGATCTCCATTTTATAGGTGAAAAACTGCAGCCTGAGAGGTGATTTTCTTAAGATCACATAGGCAGCATTGTAAGAGCTAAACCACAAGTCCAAAACTTAAAAATTAAGAGGCTCATATTATCACCAGTATGGTACCCTGAAAAAGGGAATATGGTTTTTCCCATTGTTTAACCTTATCAGGAGGAAGACAAGAATAAGAAGGAGTCCCAGCTGTGATGTGAATAGAGCTTATCTAACTCATGTCACTAGCTCCAGTGGCCCAGCATTGCAGTCTTGCTCCAAATGGAAGAAACATTTCATGATCTGGACTGTTTCAATCTTCTCTTCAACAGCAATATCCACCTGTTATATTTTCCTCTTTCTCAAAGACTCTTTCTCTGCCAGTATAGTCATGTAACTGACAGTTTTAAAAAGGCTGATATGTAAACAAATTAGTATAAATTTCCCAAACGACTGTCTTTACCATATCAAAATCATTTCCCTAGCATAGCAATTTCCTAAGAAAAAATAATAATGTCAGTTTCAGATATAAATTTCTATTAGTTATAATAAGAAAGCAAAAAAATAAAGTCAATTTTATTAATATTTATTGCATAGCTTTTATGGTTTAGATATTAGGTGTCCCCCAAAAACTCATGTATAAGACAATGCAAGAAAGTTTAGAGGTGAAATAATTGGGTTATGAGAGTTTTAACCTAATCAGTGCATTAATCCCTGGATAGGGATTAACTGGGTGGTAATTGTAGGCAGGTAAGGTGTGACTGGAGAAGGTGGGCTCCTGGGGGCATGCCTTTGGGGTATATATGTTGTTGGTGAGCAGAGCTCTCTCTTTCTCTCTGCTTCCTGGTGTCATGTCCTGTGATGCTTTTCTCTGTCATACCCTTCAGCCATGCAGTTCTGCCCTCACCTTGGGCCCCAAAAAATGGAGCTGGCATCTATTGACTGAGACCTCGGAAACCATGAGCCCCAAAATGGAATTTTCCTCTTCTAATCGTTGGGTCTTTTGGTCATAGCAGTGAAAAAGCTGACTAAAATAATAGCCAATATAGTGTGGTTTCAATATAAAATCAACACTAAAATTGTTATTGTGTTATTTGTTCATTCTAGCATTTTTTCTAATTATTTGAAATTGGGTGTACAGTTTATTTATATAGCACATATCAGTTTGGAGTGGACACATTTCTAGTGGCTGCTGTATTGGACAGTGCAGCCTGCAGGAGACACAGAGTGAGTTGTTTTAACTGTGAAATATCAGGTACTGCAGCAAACTAGTGCAAATGATACTTTTTATCTGGAGCTTCTTTCTTCACAGCAAATAAGTAGGTTCCGATTTTCAACCTTAGCTGAACTTTAGAATTACTTGAGGAGCTTAAAAGTTTGGTATCACTGAATTTCTGGTTCAGTTGGCCTGAAGTTGGGTTAAAAATCTAATGTTTTTAAAAACATCCCAGAGTATTTTATGCAACATGGTTGAAAATTGTCCAGTTAAATAGGAATAATTGTTACCTTTGCTTTGACTAGTCTCAGGAACAGTCAGGACAAAGGAAGGAGTAGCAGGCACTTGCTCACTCTCAACCTTAGTAAGAAGTAAGCCACAAGAGCTTTCCTTGGAAATATCTATGACTGTTAGTGCCCATACTTCCTTTGGTTTAAAGATATTGATTATAGGGATTATATAGTTCAGTGAACCTGTACTAATCAACCTTCTCCTGATATGGATGTTTTTGCTAAAGTCAAAGTAGAATAGACTCAAATCTTTCAAAGGATTGTCTTGTAAGCTTCTGGTGAGTTACTGAACTAAAAGGCCCTTAGACGATTTTAAAAATCAAAAATTTGGAAGTATATAGACTTTTGTCAGAACTGAATTCTTTAACTTCGTGGAAAAAATTAATATTTTAGACCTTTGCATTTCATGTGAAACCATTAAGACCTCCAAATTTGCATTTCTCATTTTGCATGATCTGTGGTTTGGCACAGGTATATATGGTATGCACACATGTGTATACAGGTTTCAGCCTGGCTTATGTTTGGGTTGATGAGGAGCAGCAGAAAGGCTGGTGTGTCTAATCTACCCTGTGTGTATAGAACTGATTTTCTATTAGCCACAACAGTGCTTAAAAAAATGCATGAATGTCTTCCACTTCATTCCTAGTTAATGTTGCATTTGTATCTAATGTTATAGATGCCATTGTAAATTACCCTTAAATTAAGAACTGCAATCTCCTAATAATAGGATCAAGTTAATAACTAGGGTTTAAAAGGACAACACCAAGCCTTCCTAATGCTGAAGGAAATACAATCCAAATGAGTAGACCAATGTGACTAAGTCTTCATTAATATAGTAAAATTATTAGCACTTGGTTACCCAGAGAATATCTAACACTGCCATGAAATTGCTTCTTTTATGATTATTACAATAGTGATTTATTCTCTTTTACCTCCTAACTAATCTCTTTAGAGAGTACTTTCTTCTAATACCTATAGAGAAACCTTAGGTTCGTGACAATGATATTTACTACTCTCAATGTTAGAATATTCTCCATTTTGTATCCACTTACAACATTCATAAAACAGCTGCCAAAATGCTGAAATCAGCTCTGAGATAGTAAACTAATGGTGTCCTTCAAAATTAGGAGATTTGAGAATCTAAGATATGGAAAGCTATAATTACTCCAGTTCTCACACTGTTATCTGTATCTTTAGCATTGCGACACATGGTGAGTCATGAAATGAAACACCAATGCCCATATAAGCTCTCCTTTAAATGACCCTATTATGCCAAACATAAACCAGGCTGAAACCTCTGTACGTGTGTGCACACCATATATACCTGTGCCATGCACACTCACCCACTCAAAACTGGAATTGGAAAATACTTTAAAGAGAACTTATGAATTAAGAAATGTTACAACCTATGAATATCATTTTAATGATGAAGTATAACTATAGTCTCTAATTCCATTTCTATATCCTAATGACATTTGCTAATAATGGTCATATCCTCAAATTGTGAAATTAAAAAATCAAAACTTAGAACAAATAACGAACTTGCCTAAACTCACAGAGAACCAAATGTAGAAATATGCTCTGACAAATAATCTATAGTCTATCATATAAAGATATAGCCAATCAGATAGGAACAATTTAATATAGGAAGAAACCAGCCAGTTGCATTGAGTCTATCCCCAGGGTTCTATTGAAATCAGATGAATCAGAGCATTATGGCTGCTAATTTTGTGCTCATTGAAATTGTATGCAAATAAGCTGAGTTTGAAAATTTAGGTGGAGAAAATCTAAATTCAACCTGTCTTTAGATATTTAACATACAACCTGGTTGGCATATTTCAAAATGGGCTTCCATTAGATTAACTGAACAAATCTTACTGAGAACATCATGATCCCTCTTATTTAGAGACACTCCAGTCATTTTCTGTTTTTGTTTTGATGACTCAGTAGGAAGGTTGATGTAAAGAATTTACAAAATTTCTGTTCCTTTTTTATTTCTTTTAAATCTGTAGGTGTATGTCTGAGGCCATCAAAGGTAAAACACAACTTCAATTTTTTTTTTGTTTTATTTTTGGTTTGGTCAAATACTTATTACTCATATTTTTTGGCATAGACTTTATCAAGGCTCTTTTGATTTATCTTCTCTGGCAACTGTAAATCATGGCGCTATAATCATTAGGAAGATTTTGTTTTTACTGATTGAGATGAATATCTATTTGAGGATGCAGCAGTGCACAATGGAACACATTCTTGTCAGCAAGAATAATGGAAGATTTCTTTACAAATTATTTCATGGGAGAAAAGCTATTGAGTTTAGCTTTACTAAGAATATAAGACATTGAAGCAGGTCTTAATGAAGTATGCCTAAGGCACATAGGATACTTAAAAAAATGTAAGTATATATCATTTAATCATTAAATATTCAATCCTAGTTAAATCACTCATGCAGAATTCCTATTTATTTCAAATTGTCTGAAATAGTACATACCATTAAATTGACCTATATCTGCAGGTACATTTTTTTTGGCCACTCATGATAGCTGATGACAGTAATACAAAACAAATTTAGAGATTTCTAGGCAAGACACATGCAAATCTCAATGGAAATATCTACAAGTGTTCTTGAGGTAAATATGCAATAAATATTTCATTTTTACCAATATTGTTATCAATTTCAACTTATTTTAAGGGAAAGACCTTTGATGTGTATTAATTTTAGTGAGTATGTTTTCAATTTTTTAAACTATCAGTGTTCTGGAAATAAATTGATATCTTGGTTTCCATATCTAGTTTAGAGCTTAACGTCATTGGAATATGAACAAGACAGAAAACAGTGATTCCAAGGGGTAAATAACATGTGGTTTTTGATCATCCATTTTGAACTAAGATTATAATTTTGTAAAATTATTGTTTAAATTTAGCTGAAGGAACTGACACCCATCTAAAGAAAGAAACACATGTAAAATTTCCCAACTATATATAGTGTAACAGTACCAACATTTGCCAAGAATCAGTATGGTGGTTAACAGGCACACAAAAAGACCACCAAAGTTGAAATTTGAAAATGTAGTTTTATTTTTGACCCATCCATCTTAAACCAGCATTTACTGGGCAAATACTTTTTACAAAGTACTATGTCCTCATAGGTAATAATTCATAGGTGATAATTATGGAAATAACTTGTGAATGTATATGTAACACATAAGAGAGTACATCTACCACCCCCATCAAAGTTTGGAGTAGGTGTACTTTCTATATGTCCTACATGGTACACATAAAAGTCAGCGGAGTTTAGGTTATGCTACCTACAATAACAAACAAACCCCAAATCTTTGAGCTTTCACTCATTCTACATATTTGTCACTGGTCCGCTGAGAAACCTACTTTCCACTGACTGTTACTTCAGTACCCAGGTTTCTAGATCAGCCACCTTAGAAAGGTATCAGTTATTATGGGAAGAAAAAGGAAGAGCATAGTAAACTGCATCCAGCCTTTTACAAATTATATACAGAAGTGATCTACAACACCTTCACTCCATATTATTGGTCAAAATAAGTAACACAGTCATGAAATAATCATAATAGGGCAGGATGTATAATCTATCATGTGCTTGGGAGAAGAGACAGAAGTATTTTTCACAATATTAATTACCATCACATCATTTTCCCTCTTGTATAAGACTCATCATCATTCAAAGTAAGTAATCGAATTTTTAAAAATATTTAGTTGTCAATGGGCTTTTATTTTTCACTTATTTGTATGTGGTGCTGAGAATCAAACTCAGTGCCTCACACATGCTAGGCAAGCACTCTACCACTGAGTTACAACCTAAGCCCCAAGTAATTGGGTTTTTAAAAATAGATATTCCATGATGCTCATGTTCCTTTTTGTATCTCCAACACCTATCACAATACTTGGCATGTTCACTGTTGAATGAGTGAAATTATCTGTTCAATTGCAATTCATGATAATTAGAGTTTTAGAGTCTAGAGTCAGCTAGGCAATTTAGGAAACCCTCAGGTCTCTGGATTAAAATCTCAAGACAAAAGGACAAAAAAACTTAACACCACCAATAACCACGAACAGTTCCCACATACATATATTACCACAAGAGTTAGTTCAGAAAAAAAAAAAAAAAAAAATCAACTAAAAATCTGAGGGTAGATAAACCCGAGTTTACCCTCAGAAAAATGATTGGAGAATCTCTACCCATCTTTCATGAAAGGAGAGCTTATTTTTCTGGCTTGTCTAATCTTAGTACACCAATCACATATAAACAGACTCATCCAAGAGACATTTTCATCAATTACAGAGCGCTCTAACAACATTCTATCTCAGAAAGCTTCAGAGATTTCTCAAGTATGATTTCTTTCCCCTTTTCATCTTGAGATGAAATACAAATCAGTACAGCCCATATCAACACTGTTACTTGGCATAAAACCATTTGCTATCTCAACCTTATCCTATAAGAGAATTCCATTATTTGTGTGACTTTTGGTATTACTTTATCATTTTTCAAACTTCAGCACTTTAAGGCAGTAGTTGGGTTATATTTTAGTACTATAGAATGCTTCAATATTTAAAAAGTCTTTTAAGAAACTGACACATTTATCTGAGATAAAGTTAAACATGCTAATAAAAAGTCAAGCTCTGATTTGAGTTATAATTATATTAACATAACTTGTTATTTGATCAGAAACTCTGATTAGAAGTTGTAAATGTCATCAATTTTTTCCAAAGAATTAAATTAATGTTTGGAAGACAAATGATTTTCTAATTAGGATTGACAATAGTTGTAGAAGTCACCTAGGTAGTTTTCTTCCAGAGCCACCAAGCAACTATGATTGGCAGAATATTAAACTATGGATAGTTCTGAGATTCTTTAAACAATGCTAGGGCTCAAACATTGATTGGATTTTTTGTATATTTTAACCTCTTTCACATCCCTTTAAGGAGACTAACACATGTATTTTATATTTGCAAGAGTAACTGTCATGAAAAACTAATTAGAACATATAAAAAAAGAGTAATGCTCTCATTTTCAGTTTTCTTTGTACATGAAGCATAGGCTTTTCATAAGTCCCAAAATTACTGCTTATCAAGATAATACAGGTTCAGTGTTAATAGATGCATGTTTGCTTTTTGCTACACTTAGGCTATCTTTAATGAATCATAGTGTTGCCTCATTTAACCCCCACTTAAAAGCACAAGATGTCAAAATAGTTAAGAGTATACTGAATGTGAAGAGTTGCTTCAATGAATATATTCTAAACTAACCAGCCTTTTTTTGTGCAATTGACCTGTGTTGGTTTTTTTTTTTTTTTTTTTTTTTTTTAATTTTGATTCATTGTACACATTTGGAGTACAACTATTGTTTCTCTGATTGTACACGAAGTAGAGTCATACTTTATGTAATCATACATGTACATAGGGTAATGATGTTTGTCTCATTCTATTATCTTTCCTACCCCCACCCCCTCCCCACCCCTCATTTCCATCTACACGATCTATCCTTCTTCCATTCTTTCCTTACCCTTCCTCACTTTATGTACCATCATCCACTTATCAGAGAAATTATTCGACCTTTGGTTTTTTGGGATTGCCTTATTTCACTTAGCATGATATTCTTCAATTCCATCCATTTACCAGCAAATGTCATAATTTTATTATTCTTTATGGATGAATAATATTCCATTGTGTATATATACCACAGTTTCTTTATCCATTCATCTATTGAAGGGCATTTAGATTGGTTCAACAATCTAGCTATTGTGAATGGAGCTGCTATAAACATTGATGTGGCTGTGTCATTGTAGTATGCTGATTTAGAGTCCTTTGGGTATAGTCCAGGGAGTGGGATAGCTGGGTCACATGGTGGTTCCATTCCAAGTTTTCTAAGGAATCTCCACACTGCTTTCCAAAGTGGCTGCACCAATTTGCAACCCCACCAGCAATGTATGAGTATACCTTTTTCCCCACATCCTCACCAACACCTATTGTTGCTTGTATTCTTGATAATAGACATTCTAATTGGGATGAGATGAAATCTTAGGGTAGTTTTGATTTGCATTTCTCTTTTTACTAGAGATGTTGAACATTTTTTCATATATCTGTTGATTGCTTGTAGATCTTACTCTGAATCAAGGACCTAGGAATTAGACCTGAGACCTGCACCTAATAGAAGAAAAAGTAGGTCCAAATCTCCATCATGTCAGCTTAGGACCAGACTTAACAGGACCCCCAAACAGGACCCCCAAAACACAAGAAATAAAAGCAGGAATCAATAATTGGGATGGATTCAAACTAAAAAGTTTTTTCTCAGCAAAGGAAACGATCAACAATATGAAGAGAGAGCCTACAGAGTGGGAGCAAATCTTTGCCACACACACTTCAGATAGAGCATTAATCTCCAGAATCTATAAAGAACTTAAAAACTTTACACCAAGAATACAAATAATCCAATCAATAAATGGGCTATGGAAATGAGCAGGTTTATAGTTGCCCAATTATTTCCTTTTAAATCTGGATTAAATTTTTATTCTATACTACTGATAAGCAATGGCATCTGATTAATGTGAATCAAATATAATGGTTAGTAATCATTAGAAAATGTTTAAAACCATTGCTTTCATCTCTCTTGGGGTGGAAAAAAGAGAAGGTTAATAACTAGACTAACTCATCTGTATACTTAAAAATAAATAAAAAGCAATTCTTCCTTCATTTTGAAACTTTAAATGCAAGGTCAAGACCTTTATAATTTGTTACGTCCGAGTAACTGACAGTTTATAAGTCACTTAGAATGACTGTTCTCTGTAGTACCCAAGATATATTATACATCACAGCATTATTCAAAGGATAAATAAATATTTGACTATTAGTCTTGGTGTAGTCTTTTTATATGAAGAAATTTCTGGGTCTTTGAAAAAATGTGATCACTTGCCTATATCTTATCTTGGCATTGGAGAACAGCAAAACAGAAATCTAGTCCTTAACTTTGATTTGTTTGTTCATATAGTATTTATTCAGGGTCTGCAGTGATGATGTTTACATGGCAGTTGAGTGCATGGACTCTGGGGTAACAGATCAAGTAGAACATCTCCAGTGTGAGAGCTCAGGCCCATGACTCGAATTCTGTAAGCTTCAACTACCCAACTTACAAAACAGATATTATAATGGGACCTAGTTGGGGTGGCTTTGAGAAATGAATGAGCAAATATGTTCAAAGCCCTTACCAAAGACTTGTGGCAAAAGGAAAATTCTGAAAAAATATAATCAGTTATTGTTTTAGTGTGGAGAAGACATTGGAGGCTTAGTACAAATGTGAGGAAGAAATGATACATGTCAGTAGCTTGTGTTAAGATCTGTGTGGAAATAGAATACATAGCATGATAATTCCTGCCCCTTGGAAATTGTGCAGTGAGCAATGCAATAGAGGAGTGAGAAAGGGAAAGAGGGGAGAAGAGAGAGAATAGAAGAGAGGAGAGGGAGGGAGGGAGAAGCTATGTGAATTTTCAAAAGGAGAACCAGGCACAGTGCACATCTGGGTGAGACATCAGGGAGAATTTCTTGAAGGAGGTGACTCCAATGAAAATAGGGAGTCACCATATTTGTGGAGATAAAAAAGTATGTGTGGAGATAAAACTCTGAGAGAATAAAAAATATTTTCCCCAGATTTCTGTCCTCAGTTATGTATAGTTCCAACATGATATTTGGGATGAGAAAATACCATTTCTTTCTAAGAATTGACAATAGTTGCTCATCTAAATGAATATTAGTAGTAATTGCAGAGGTCCTTCCAGAGTTGGTTAGGACTGCTTTGGACTTTAGTTAGAAAAACTAAAATCAGAATTTAAATTTTTTCTTTCAATTTTTCTAGCTCGTCAAATAATTTTAGGAAATTTTTGGTCTGCATTGTATATTTATATAGATACATATGTATGTGTGTGTATATTGGAAGAGTACACTAACTATATTCATATTTACTAAGGTCTTTATCATATTTAAATATCTTTATTTTCTTTCCACTTAGCTGGGCTTTTAGGACACAAATCCTTCCTTGAGTCACAGACAGGAAATGAGCAGCATTTAAGCATGCAACCCATGCTGTGATTAATCTACAACTAATTTAAGCATGTAACCTATACTGTGAGTAATCCACATCAGACTTAATTATTAGAACTTTCTAAAAATCAGCTATGTACTTGAGGTAATCATTGGTGCCTTACCTTATGTTTCCATTGGGACACACAATGGCACTTGGAACAACAATTCATTGAGCACATTTTCTACTTTGGCCTCAGTGCCAAATGGATTATTTCAAAGCTCTTCACAGTGACTCCGTGAGTAGGTAGTAGTATCCTTCCTCATTGCTGGAGATAAGAAAGCTTACTCTAAGTAGCTTGTACACATTTCATTCTGAATTTAATTATTGTGTCTCCCAAGTTGTGACTTTGGGAAAAATTACATGTATATGCAAACATGTATACATTTGCATAGAATAGATAAGGTTTTCTTTCTTTACATTCCATTACAATCTCTTTGCCTGCTTGTTAAGACATCAAAGAGAAAATCTTTCTCATCTTGTAGTGATTTAAGAATCTAACTGTTTTTAGTATATTTTTTGCCTGTGTTCAAATTGAAATGCACTGAGAAGGATTTGGAAATAAATAGAAACTCCCTTTTCGTTGTTGAAGTACTGAAGCTACCTGTACTTGATTGTGACTTAGCCAAATAAGTGTAATCAACTAAACAGTTGAACCATTGAGACAGTTATTTAAATTTATTCAATAATTATGCAATGTTTTATATTCAGGTATTGATCAATTCCCTGGCTGTTCTATTCCCTTGAGGGACAATAGGGTATGACAGAAAGTGTACGTTTTCAACAAGTCATTATCTGCCTTGAACTTCTGGTAGTTATATTAATTTCAGCAAATTATTAACTTTTGATGTTTCAGTTTTCTCATCTTCTAAGATGGGTAAAAATAAATATATATATGGTACAGGGTTATTCTAAATTAAAGCTGATCATGCATATAAAGTATTTAGCAATATACCTGGTAAAAAATTATGTACTTAAAATTAGAAAATATTTCCTTTTTTAAACCTCAAACTTTCTATTCCACGCTATATATCATGTGGATAATAATATCTACTTTCCAGGATTTTTTTGCAATTACTAAACATACAGAATAGATGCAGAGAGTCAAGCACATGGTAGATTCTCAGTGAATATTGGGCCTCACTCCTCCCATTAACTTACATTAAAACCCCTTCCAATTATCTTTATTTTCTTTCCCTTATTGGTGTGTGCATCTCTTTATTCTCTACCACAATATACTTGGCTTGTATGCAACTTGAGGTTTCCAAGTTTTAACTTTAATAGTAAAGGAAGAGAAAAGCCCACACACAATGCAATCTCAAAAGGAAAAGAATAAGCCACTTTTCAGGCCAAGAGATGATGAACTCAAAATGTAAGTTCCTTTTCAATATTTCAAGAAAACACTTTACATACAGTTCTGGGAATGTAGCCAAAAATGAGAAAGCTAAGAGTTCTATCCAACAGATATTATGAGAGGGTAAGAGGAGCCACAGATATTCAATTGTTTCTATAATAAAAGTACAATATCTCATACCTTTCTATACACATCTTTGTTTTAGAGGGAAAGGCAAGGAGTGGAGGTGAGGGAATAAATCTATAAAGCTTATTTGAAAAGTGTCTCCTTTTCTCTTACTTCTATTTTATGGTGAAGATTTAAGCTAAAATGCAAGGAGAGCCCCAACACAGAGATTTATTCTTCAGACGTTCTCTGGAAGCAGATCCAATAATGTACGTCCATTCATTCAATACTTTTAAAAATGCCTACCATGTGCCAGGCAGTGTGATAAGCACTGAGGAAACTTTCATCAAACTCCCTTGAATGTCCCCGTCTGCCTGTGTCTGTGCCTGTTGCTCTTCCTTTTTCCCTATTAGAGTGAAAGAACTCTTCCAGCTCTACTAATGACCAACTCCTTCTCTTAGTGTATTCCATCCTCTCTTCTATTCAAAGACTTCCCTTTTATGATTGTCTCATTCCCCTTTGCATCAATTTTTCTTCCCTTTTGTAAACATGCTTATTATCCCTTTTGAAAGTAAAATCCCATTTACAAACTATATCCCTTTGACCTCACATCCCTCTCCACTGAAGCCCTATATCTCTAAATCTCCATAATGGCAAAATACCTTGAAAAAGTTGTCTGTATTCTATTTCTTCTGATTCATTTTTTTCCAAACTCTCCTGAATCTGTTCCATTCAAGCATTTATCCCCGGTATTCTGCACACCTTCTCATCATATCGAGGTTATGAGCCACAGTATGAAATCCAGAACTCTTCTCTGTCCTCAGATTATTTCATTGATCCCTTGGTATCCTGGACACTATGTTCTCCTGGTTTTCCTCCTACATTGAAAATGAATCCCTCTCAGTCTCCTCTGCTTTCCTCTTCATCTTCGCTAATCACTAAGGGCTGGAGTGTCCTGGAAATCGATCCTCAGTTCTTACTTTGTTTTCCTTTTTTAAGAGAATTCATTCAGTCCGATAATCTTAAATGCCATTACATTCTAACAACTTCCAATCATGGTCCTCTCACCTCAGAACTCTTTCCTGAACTTCACACTTGTATAGTCATCTGCTTGTCATTTCCACAGCTGAAATTTCACCCATCTCAAACTTAACTCCTCAGTTTTACCTCCCAAACTTACTTCTTTGCAAGTGACAGGCTCTTTAACAGTGCTCTCTTGACCCATTCTCTATACGATAGAGAAATTAAGGGCCCTGCAGTAGCTCCGTGGTACTCTACCGTCCCTCCAGTCCCATCGCTTCCTTCTCTCCTTTGTTCACCCTGCTGTAGCCACAGTGATGGATTGCCATTCTGTGAATTCACCAACAGACCCCAGGCTCTCAGTGGCCCCCACACATTCTGTGTCCTGAACCTAGACCTCTCTTCCCCTAGTAACTAACTGTCATAGGTCCAAATATCAGGAAACTAGTCGCCATCCCAACAGCTTCTCATTGCTGTAGCCCCAAGTGCTCTGTTTATCCCCTCATATGTGCTTCTTAATATCACCACCTGCCATTTTTGCTCTCCAGTTTTTGTCTGTTCCCATGCTAGCATATCAGCTGTATCCCAGTGCCCAGAACAATGGCTGGGTGCCTGGTAGGTGCTTAGTAAATATTTCTGAATGCTGAGGAATACAGATGTCATTCCTGCCCTCACAGAATTTACTCTTGCAGTGATACCTAAAGACAAGTGAATAGACAAGCAAATAAAATAGTTTACAATTTTTGAGGGGTACTTTTAAACCAGCATATGGGGAAACGAGATAGAAATTGACAGGGAAACATAATTTTGATTAGTGGATTGGGGAGGTTTTCCAAGGAGGTGACATTCCCTGTTGAAAAGGAGTTAGCCACTCCCATGTTAAGGAGAGAGCACTGTTTCCTGAAGGTGCTGACAAACTTAGCAATTACACATATTCAGTCAACAAACTTATCGTAGCACATGTGCATACAGCTTTCAGTAAAAATGTACCTAGCAGTAGAAGAGTAAAGAATAAGTTTTCATGCAGTCAGTCAGTGGATAGTACAAGGAAAATTCTGTCTGGATATCAGAGGATTGAATGCCTACAGGAGAAATTCCATCTTGGCATGCATAACAGTCATGAATCCTGTCTCATCTCAAGGTGCTTGCTGCCAGTCCACGTTTTGCAACTGTTTGAAATTGGGACTTTACCTGAGATTTATGTAAGGAATAGAATTAGAAATCCTTTGTTTCCACTATGTGGTTTCCAATCTTAACTGGTATCACTATAGCAATAGAAATTCATTAAAGGTATTTTTTAAATAATATTTTTGGTTGTAGATGGACACAATACCTTTATTATATTTATTTTTATGTGGTGTTAAGGACTGAACCCAGTGCCTCACACATGCTAGGCAAGCGTTCTACCACTGAGCTACAATCCCAGCCCCCCATTAAAGGCATTTTTAAGATTAGGAATCGGTTAACTGAAAAGAACCAAGACCAATGTCATTATTAATAATAGACACCATTTATTGAACACCTAGTATGAATCTAGTATCCTACTAAGAGTTTTGATTATAGTACCTCATTAAGGTATTATACTAAATATGTGAGAGAATTTGTTTACCATGCTTGGCGAAGTGCATAGCATTATTAAATGCTTATAAGAGCATAGTTTTTAATAATATACTATCACTATCATTTCTGACTTATCAGCTCCATATTACAAATGAGAAAACTGATGTTCAGAGTGATTATAGAAGCTCCTATAAGTCCATACATTTTGGAGTGATAGACTGGGATTAAAAAATCAGATTGGCCTGATTTTCAGAATATGTTCTTGTACTTCCTCGGATAATAACTTTGTTTCTCTCGTCTCTTTCTTCCTTACCTGATGGTTTAATGGAATAGACATGGCATGAACTAGACCAAGCTCCCTGTCCAGAAATTGGCTAACTGCCCAGCTTCCTTGAGTCCATCAAGGGTCACATTTTTCTGTTCATTCTGTCCTGCCTTCCATTGTGGTTGCTTCTATCATTGTCCCACAGCCGTTTCTTGTCCCTGTGTCCACACTTCAACCTTCTTTGCACATTTCAGAACTTATTGTTCAGCCTCGCTCATGAGAGCTCATCTCTTTCCTTTCACGGGCAGCGATTTTCCAGCTGGCACCACTGTCTTGTGGCGACTCGTCTCCCTCTTGGTCTTGGTGCGCCAGTGCCAATTTCTGCTGGCAGCTCTTTGGGTGATCATTTGATGCCAGCCCATTCTGATGCATGTGGGGCCTGAGTGAGTGGCCCTGAACTATTCCCAGCTGCCTCCTCTACTCTTGGGGCTTGCCAAAGTTTTCTTTAGACCAGCCAAGTCTCTAATCTTCAGAAAATTACTCTATGACTACAGATGGATCTTTATCCCTCATGGACTTTGAACTTTCTGAACCACCACCAAGCAGAATCATGTGAAGAAATTAGGCAGTTAAATGCCTATGAAGCATCTAGTTGGTGTTTCAGAGTTGAAATTGTAGTTATAAAAGGCAAATATGAATGTTGATGGAATATATATACTTTAGTAGGGTTTTACTTTTGTGACTAATCCCTGAAAAGCTTTTCTTACTTTATCCCTGTACTAATATGAAGGGACAAAGGTGCATCCCAGGTTCTATTAACATTGAAAGAATCAGTAGTGTATTTGGCCAATACTGAGTTTTTCCCAATCTATTTTACCTCACGGTATGGGTGCTAGAAGCCAGCAGATACGACTGTTTTGTATTCAGAAAGACTTAGGACCCAAGTCCTGCCACCATCATAAGCTGTGCTAACTGGAGAACCTCTGTAAACTCCTCTGTCCAGGGTTTTTCATGCATTAGAAGAAGAGGAATTCCTACTTTGTAATATTGACATAGGGATTAACTGAGGCATTAAATATGTAGTGGGTATGAAACTAGACTAGTAAATCCAGGGGTGGAAGAAAACAAGCTTTCTTTATTAAAAAAACAAAAAACAAACAAAAAAAACCTGATGATTTCTGACTGAAATCTCTTCTATTGGGCTAATGAAGACACAAAAATCAAAACTCAATTTAATTTGTACCTGAAGTTTTATGCCCACTGTTTCTGAAGACCTACACCCACAATTTGCTAGATCTTAGACAGAGAGGGAGAAGTCAGGTCTGAGGCCCAGAGTTCACTTTGACGGTCTGGGATTCTGCTGCATCTGTATGCATGGTCCCAAGGCTTTCTCATTCACTCTTCCTTGTCAAACTTAAGGAAGGAATCTTTGATGCAGTTTCTCGGTGTCTTTTTCTCCAAACATTTTCACTGAAAACCAGAAGATAAGTTTTTTCTGCTCTTGGTATTTATAAAATATTTTTTCTTTTTTTGTTTCTTACTCAAGTTAAATAAAATATTTTGTTAATAAATATATGGGGAGAATCCTGCTCCTACTAAATATTTTGTCCATGGGTACAAATACCCTTTTTTCCTTTTTTTTTTTTTTTTTTTTTTTTTTTTTAAGGAGCATGCTATATTATTTCCTGTATAGGTGTGAAATTCTGAAAACAAATCTCTGTTCCCCAAATTCCTGTAAAGGGAGGAAACAAACTGAGTCTTCAAGTTTCAGTGAAGGTTGGGAGGAGTGGGACTTAAAGGGATGAGAACACCTAAATAATACTTAAATTATTATTCTGCGTCAAGTGCTTAAGCAATTGGAGTGATTACTGACATTTAAAATTTGTTTTCTACAGTTGTTCTTTTCCTCATGGGAATTGAATATTTTCAACATCTCCCTTCCAGAATGTCTTTTGGCACTGGACAGTCATGTCAAGATGGTTGGTTAGGGTTAGAAGAAAAATCTGTGACTATGGAACCAAGCAAACTTAATTGGATGAAGGTGAGAGAGGAGTGGACAGGGATCAGATACATTTAGGTCTCCTGAGTAGCATGGAGTCCAGTCCCCAATAATACACATTATCTCAGAAACTTCCAGAAGCAGCATTACTTTCCAAGAGAAAAGAAACTGCCCATATAATCATCTGCTAGTTTCTCTTTGCCTATTGTGCCTTATTAATTTAGGAAGACATGCTAATGAGGATGCCATTTACTCTGTGGGCAGCCTGAAGATAAAATGGTCAAAGGATAAGAAGGCAATGTCCAGAAAAATCTAGATGTTGTAAGAGTAAGACTGTTATATATTTCTGAAGAAAGCAACAATGGCCTAGGCCTTCAGAGCACAGAAACAAGTTGTCACCCAGGTGCACAGTACCAACTCACTTCTGGGTGGCAATTTAATAACACTGTTGCATGCAGTATCTCATTTTTCTCTTATAGTTTCACAACATTCATCTAACAGTTTTTAAGTGGTTCTTAAAATTTATAATTTTTTGAAAATATAAATTGAACCTCAAATTCACTTATTTGAGATCAAATAACTGAGAAATAGTACAGACCTAAAAATGCAACAAACAAACAAATCAACCAAGACAAAACAAAAACCAAACTCCTTGCTTCTTCTGTAATACTTCAGTCTCCTGAAATGCTTACAAAGAACCCCTCTACTGATTTTTGTTATGAAAACTTAACGTTGGCAGGAACGTTATGTGAAATATTGCCTGCTCGAAATTACTCCTTTATGGGACTTCTGGATTCCTGTTTTGAGGCACGCGTGATTGATCTAAGGAATTCTAGAAATTCAGATAAAAAGCCTTCTTTGATTCTTTAAGGGGTTTGATATTTGTATCACTTTAAATGTTCGCACACAGCTATTTTTACAATCGGATCTTTCCCCATGTGTAGCCTAATATTATAACCTTTTTACAATTCATTATGTATCTTGCACTTCACATAATACTTTTAAGTGAGTATCAGAAAGCACAATGAATACAAAGATATGATTTTCAAAATAAGCCTTATCCCAAGTAAGGGTGATTACTGGATTCTGTCTTTCTTATCCAACTTCCTTTTACTAAGCTCCTCAAAGATCCTTTAGAAATCTCATATTTCTCATTTAATTCTCATTAATTACTTGACCACAAACGTAGGCAGCTAAGACAATCTGATAGTCCAACATTTAAAAATCAGACACTGAATATGGTATGCTAGGATAACCACAGATGTATACTTTTTTAATTCTAAAGGATGCCACAGTAAAGCAGTAGGTAAAATAATGTCTCCTTTCTAGAGTATATAAAAGACTGACTAGCAATCTCTTGATCAGGTTCCTTCTTAATCTTTGGAGGACAGTAGCAAGTAAACACATTGCCTTGCAAATTTCTCACCTACTCTATCTAGCAGATCATCTTTAAAACGAACTTAGAAAATTTATTTTGCTCTTCTATGATGACCTCCCTATAAATCATAAGAAGTGATAAGTGAAGTGATAAAGTCATTCTGTTAATGAAAGATACCCGAAGGCTGCTATCAGCAAATATCTGGAATGAACTAGACTTGTTATTGTCTGGCTATACACTCATATCTTTACTTTCCTACAATTCAGAGCCTGTCTTCAACCTTTGAACATTAAAGTTCTTTGTTGAAGTGTCTTACTCTTTCTCTTTTTTTTTTTTGTTTTTTGTTTTTTATTTTATTTTATTTTATTGTAAACAAATAGGATACATGTTGTTTCTCTGTACATGGAGTCAAGGCATACCATTTGTGTAATCATAAATTTACATAGGATAATGTTGTTTGATTCATTGTTATTTTTTTCCTTCCCTCCCATCCCTCCCATCCCTCTTTTCCCTTTATACAGTCCTTCTTTCCTCCATTCTTGCCACCCTCCTTAACCCTAAACCAAAACCTAACCCAAACCCTAACACTAACCCCTCCCCCCCATTAAGTGTCATCATCCACTTATCAGTGAGATCATTCATCCTTTGGTTTTTTTGAGATTGGCTTATCTCACTTAGCATGATATTCTAGCATTTGCCTTCAAATGCCATAATTTTATCATTCTTTATGGCTGAGTAATATTCCATTGTATATATATGCCACAGATTCTTTATCCATTCATCAATGTAAGGACATCTAGGTTGGTTACACAATCAGGCTATGGTGAATTGAGCAGCAATGAACATTGATTTGGCTGTATCTCTGTAGTACGCTGATTTTAAGTCTTTTGGGTATAGGCCAAGGAGTGGGATAGCTGGGTCAAATGGTGGCTCCATTCCAAGCATTCTGAAGAATCTCCATACTGCTTTCCAGAGTGGCTGCACTAATTTGCAACCCCACCAGCAATGTATGAGTGTACCTTTTTCCCCACATCCTCGCCCACACCTATTGTTGCTTGTTTTCTTGATAATCGCCATTCTAATTGGGGTGAGATGGAATCTTAGGGTAGTTTTGATTTGCATTTCTCTTATTACTAGAGATGTTGAACATTTTTTCATATATCTGTTGATTGCTTGTACATCTTCTTCTGTGTAGTGTCTGTTCATTTCCTTAGCCCGTTTGTTGATTGGATTATTTGTATTCTTGGTGTAGAGTTTTTTGAGTTCTTTATAGATTCTGGAAATTAGCGCTCTATCTGAAGTATGAGTGCCAAAGATATTCTCCCACTCTGTAGGCTCTCTCTTCACATTACTGATAGTTTCCTTTGCTGAGAGAAAGCTTTTAGTTTGAATCTAACTTTAGTTGTTGATTCTTGCTTTTATTTCTTGTGCTATGGGAGTCCTGCTAAGGAAGTCTGATCCTAAGCCGACATGTTGAAGATTTGGACCTACTTTTTCTTCTATAAGATGTAGGGTCTCTGGTCTGATTCCGAGGTCCTTGATCCATTTTGAGTTGAGTTTTGTGCAGGGTGAGAGGTAGGGGTTTAGTTTCACTCTGTTGCATATGGTTTTCTAGTTTTCCCAGCACTATTTGTTGAAGAGGCTATCTTTTCTCCATTGCATATTTTTGGCCCCTTTGTCTAGTATGAGAAAATTGTATTTATTTGGGTTTGTGTCCATGTCCTCTATTCTGTACCATTGACCTACCTGTCTATTTTGGTGCCAATACCATGCTGTTTTTGTTACTATTGCTTTGTAGTATAGTTGAAGTTCTGGTATTGCGATATCCCCTGCTTTGCTCTTTCTGCTAAGGATTGCTTTAGCTATTCTGGGTTTCTTATTCTTCTAGATGAATTTCATACTTGCTTGCTCTATTTCTGTAATGTACATCATTGGGCTTTTAATTGGAATTGCATTGAATCTGTATAGCACTTTTGGTAGTATGGCCATTTTGACAATATTAATTCTTCCTATCCAAGAACATGGGAGATCTTTCCATCTTCTAAGGTTTTCTTTAATTTCTTTCTTTAGTGTTCTGTAGTTCTCATTGTAGAGGTCTTTCACCTCTTTTGTGAGATTGATTCCCAAGTTTTTTTTTTTTTTTTTGAGGCTATTGTGAATGGGGTAGTTCTCCTAACTTCTCTTTCTGAAGATTCATCACTTATGTATAAAAATGCATTGGATTTATGAGCATTGATCTTGTAACCTGCTACTTTACTGAATTCACTCATGAGTTCTAAAAGTTTTCAGGTGGAATTTCTGGGTTCCTCTAAATATATAATCATGTCATCAGCAAACAGGGATAGTTTGAGTTCCTCTTTTCCAATTCGTATCCCTTTAATTTCTTTGGTCTGTCTAATTGCTCTGGATAGAGTCTCAAGAACGATGTTGAATAGAAGTGGTGAAAGAGGGCATCCCTGCCTTGTTCCAGTTTTTAGGGGCAATGCTTTCAGTTTTTCACCATTTAGAATGATATTGGCCATGGGCTTAGTGTAGATGGCCTTTACAATGTTAAGGAATGTTCCCACTATCCCAATTTTTTCTAGTGTTTTGAGCATGAAGGGGTGCTGGATTTTATCAAATGCTTTTTCTGCATCTATTGAAATAATCATGTGATTCTTAACTTTAAGTCTATTGATATGGTGAATGACATTTATTGATTTCCGGATGTTGAACCAACCTTGCATCCGTGGGATAAAACCCACTTGATCGTGGTGCACTATCTTTTTAATATATTTTTGTATGCGATTTGCTAAAATTTTGTTGAAAATTGTTGCGTCGATGTTCATTAAGGATATTGGTCTGAAATTTTCTTTCCTCGATGTGTCTCTGTCTGGTTTAGGTATCAGGGTGACATTGGCTTCATAGAATGTGTTTGGGAGGGTTCCCTCCTCTTCTAGTTCTTGGAATACATTGAGGAGTATTGGAATGAGCTCTTCTTTAAAGGTTTTGTAGAACTCGGCTGAGAACCCATCTGGTCCTGGACTTTTCTTTGTTGGTAGGCTTTTGATGACCTCTTCTATTTCATTGCTTGAAATTGATTTATTTAAGTTGTGTATGTCCTCCTCGTTCAGTTTAGGTAATTCATATATCTGTAGAAACTTGTTGATGTCTTCGAGGTTTTCTGTTTTGTTGGAGTATGAATTTTCAAAATAGCTTCTAATTATGTTTTGTATTTCACTCATGTCTGTAGTGATATTTCCTTGTTCATTCCGAATTTTAGTAATTTGAGTTTTTTCCCTCTTTCTCTTTGTTAGTGTGGCTAAGGGTTTATCAATTTTGTTTATTTTTTCAAAGAAGCAGCTCTTTATTTTGTTAATTTCTCCGATTGTTTCTTTTGTTTCAATTTCATTGATTTCAGCTCTGATTTTAACTATTTTCTGTCTTCTACTAATTTTGGTGTTGGTCTGCTCTTCTTTTTCTAGGGCTTCGAGCTGTAGTGTTAAGTCGCTTATTTGTTGATTTTTACTTCTTTTGTTGAATGTGCCCCATGAAATAAATCTTCCTCAAGGTACTGCTTTCATAGTATCCCAGAGATTTTGATATGATATGTCTTTGTTCTCGCTTACTTCTAAGAATTTTTTTTTATTTCCCTCCTGATGTCTTCTGTTATCCATTCATGATATAATAGTGTATTATTTAATCTCCGGATATTGGAGAAGTTTCTGTTTTTTATTCTGTCATTTATTTCTAATTTCAATCCATTATGATCTGATAGAGTACAAGGTAGTATCTCTATCTTCTTGTATTTGCTAACAGTAGTTTTGTGGCATAAAATATGGTCTATTTTAGAGAAGGATCCATGTGCTGCTGAGAAGAAAGTGTATTCGTTCTTTGTTGGATGGTATATTCTATATATGTCCGGTAAGTCTAAATTGTTGATTGTGTTATTGAGATCTATGGTTTCTTTATTCAATTTTTGTTTGGAAGATCTATCCAGTGGTGAGAGATGTGTGTTAAAATTGCCTAGTATTATTGTGTTGTGGTCTATTTGATTTCTGGAATTGAGAAGGATTTGTTTGACGTACATGGATGAGACAATGTTCAGGGCATAGATATTTATGATTGTTATGTCTTGCTGATTTATGCTTCCCTTAAGCAGTATGTAATGTCCTTCTTTATCCCTTCTGACTAGTTTTGGCTTGAAGTCCACATTATCTGAAATGAGGATGGATACTCCAGCTTTTTTGCTGTGTCCTAGGGCATGGTATTTTTTTTTCCTATCCTTTCACCTTTAGTCTATGGGTATCTCTGTCTATGAAATGAGTCTCCTGCAGGCAGCAAATTGTTGGATCTTTCTTTTTAATCCAATCTGCCAGTTTATGTCTTTTGATTGATGATTTCAGGCCATTAACATTCAGGGTTATTATTGTGATATGATTTGTATTCCCTGTCATTTGACTCACTTTTGTTTTTTGACATGATTTGATTTCTCCTTTATTTGGCTATTCCTTTAGGCTAGTTCCTCCCATTGCTGATTTGCATTGTTGTTTTTCATCTCTTCCTCATGGAATATTTTGCTGAGAATGTTCTGTAATGCCGGCTTTCTTTTTGTAAATTCTTTTAGCTGTTGTTTATCATGGAAGGATTTTATTTCATCATTGAATCTGAAAGTAAGTTTTGCTGGGTATAAGATGCTTGGTTGGCATCCATTTTCTTTCAGGGCTTGGTAAATGTTGTTCCAAGCCCTTCTGGCTCTTAGGGTCTGGATTGAAAAATCTGCTGATATTCTTATTGGTTTACCCCTGAATGTAATTTGATTCTTTTCTCTTGCAGCCTTTAAAATTCTGTCTTTATTTTGTATGTTAGATATTTTCATAATAATGTACCTTGGTGTGGGTCTGTTGTAATTTTGTATATTTGGAGTCCTATAAGCCTCTTGAACTTGATTTTCCATTTCATTCTTCAGATTTGGGAAATTTTCTGATATTATTTCATTGAATAGATTGTTCATTCCTTTGGTTTGTTTCTCTAAGCCTTCCTCAATCCCAATAATTCTTAAATTTGGCCTTTTCATGATATCCCATAATTCTTGTAGATTCTGTTCATGATTTCTTACCATCTTCTCTTTTTGGTCAACTTTGTTTTCAAGATTAAATATTTTTTCTTCAATGTCTGAGGTTCTGTCTTCCAGGTGTTCTATCCTGTTGTTTATGCTTTCTATGGAGTTTTTAACTTTGTTTATTGTTTCCTTCATTTCAAGGATTTCTGTTTTTTTTTTTTTTTTCAGTATCTCTCTTTATTGAAATGATCTCCTGCTTCCCACATTTTCTCTTTTAACTGTTGATTGGTGTGATCATTCAATGCCTGCATTTGCTCTTTCATCTCCTCATTTGCTTCCCTGATTGTTTTAATTATGTGCATTCTGAATTCCCTTTCTGACATTTCTTCTGTGCTGTCATTGGGTTTTATTGCTATACCATCTAGGCTTATTTGGGACATTTTCTCCCTTGTTTTCTCATATTGGTCAGATATCAGTGGGACTCTGAGATAGTGCAGATTTCCTCATTGGGTTATAGTATCCCTGTAGATTTCCAGTATATCACCTCCCAGCCTTCAGTAGCCTGAAGTCTTGGAGGAACTTGATAATGCAGTGCTTCTGAAGAAAGCTAACCCTAGCCCGCTAATGGTTCCAGGGCTGGGGGCTGGCTCTGTGGGGAAAAGCTCTTACTGGGCGGGTCTGCTCCCTAGAGCTGGCTGTAGATCCTGCCTGCAGCAGGAGGGAGCAGGGCTGCTTGGGGAAGTCTCTGACTGCCCTGCCCTGGTCCCAGAAGCCGCCTGCGGTCCGGGCCAGTCACTGGGTCCGGGGCTTGGAGTTTGCTCTTTGTGGAAAAGCTTTCACTGGGCGGTCTGCTCCAAGAAGCTGGCTGTGGATCGAGTCTGCTGCCAGAGGGAGCAGGGCTGCTTGGGGAAGACTCTAGCTGCCCTGCCCTGCTCTGAGAAGCTGCCCTATCTGGGTCTGCCGCCTGGGCCGAGCTTCACCTGGTGGGAGAGACTCACCCCATGGCTCTATGTTAGTCTGAGTCTCTCAATGCCTCCCCTTCTTGAATCCTGGGTTCTGGAGCGATGGGAGATGCAGTCACCCTCTAGTCTGCCATCTTGGATCCCTTCTTGTCTTACTCTTTCTGAAAAAAAATAGACCTTCCCTTCCTTCTCTTCCTAATCACCTGAAGCTGGTAGCTTAGGTTACCATAAATGCCCTAGGATCCTGCTTCTGATTCTGACTACTTGATTGGCAACCAGGTCACCTGCCCTATGGGAGAAGCATTGAGGACTTTGGAGTACAGACCAGCCTTAAAGTCAAATGAAGTGAGAGGTCAAAATGCTTCACATTCTGTTTCTGTAACTTTTGGACAAATACATAATAGAAATTCACATATAGGAGGATTTCTAAATGCAGAAAGACAAGACAGCACTAGCTAGGATATCATTCATATCAAAGCATTCCCTAAAACAGAACTGTAAGCAAAATGGGATTGTATTAAATGAATACACCACTTTTCTTCATTTAAATTGCTTGCCCTGTAAGTCTTCTCAATCTTCCATCAAGAGAAATGGGCCTTGTTTTGATTTAACTTAATAGTATTTTTTCCTATTTTTGCTGGTTTCTCTGGTTCAATTGGAACTGTAATTTAATTGCTTATACTGAAGAATGTTTGAGATTATACATTACTACACTCTTTCTCAGTGTAGTTAATAGCTATTCATTACCAGTGAGTCCCCACAAAAAGATCAGATTTATATCTGAGGTTGAGATACTGGCAGGAGATGCAGAAAGCTAAGCTAACTCATAGCCTGTAGTGACAGAAGTGGTTCCATGAGAGGGGCTACAAAATGGAGACATTTATTAGGTACCTGTTAGGAGCATGTTTTGTAACAGAAACAGTAAATACAATGAAAAGGGTATGTTGATGTGTTTATGCAATATAACACCATATTAGCAAGGAGTCAGGGTATTTGTTATTATAATTGATAAAACCCTGCAAGTCAATTCATAGAACCATAATTTTTATTTGTTCTAAAGAAGCATGATTTCCTATCGTACATTGGAAAGTGTTTTTACTTTTCAGCTAAAAAACAAACAAACAAAAAATGGCTGAACTGTCTTATGAATTTAATCTCTACTGTTATGAAAATTTTGAACCAGAAAGTGCCTTTGAGAGGCTGTCTTTCTTAAGAGGTTACTTTTCTTGCCTGGTAGTTTTACCAAACCCTTAAGGAATGCCTTCATTATACAACATGCTATTATTTTTTTTAGCTCACATGTAATTTATTTGCCAACCCATTATCCCTAGAAGGTGCTGCATCAATCTGTTTGTTGTTATTGGATCTAGATAGTGTTTCCCACTAGAATTACACACTTACAATTAACCCCTTGTATAGGCTGAGGGTGACTTGTGTCCAAATAATCTTGGTTTCTTATTCAAATTGAGTCCCAGAGCATAAACATTTTAAGTTTAATAATCATACCAGAATTTTTTAGTATAAATTTGGATATAAACCAGCTAGAACTACTTGCGTATGACCCTAAAGGTTCATAATATTATAAATTATAATTTGTAACATCACTAGTCACATATATAGAACTGGATTTAGGGACTGTGTTCTTTGTGAATGAGGAAGACAATGTGGAGAAACCTAACTCTGGAGAAGACTTGCTGTATTGCATTTTTTGCGGGGTGGGGAGAGGATTACATGCTTTCCTAATGCTTGAGAAATTCTCAGAAATCTCATGAACTTCAAGAATCTGCTATTTTTGTATTCTGAACATAAAATTTCTTTAAAATTATATTTTGATTTTTTATTGACTTTCTTCCTAATAATCTGCATGATCTCAACAAACACTGAAGCATACATGTAGCATAGTTATCTGCACAAATAGAAAGGCAACACAAACTATGTGGAATCACACACCTTTTGCAGTTTGCTAACAGTATTTTATTATTCTCATTTGATTTCCAGTCCATCATGATATCCCATCTTTTTGTCTTTCTTGCAACTTCCTAATTATCTCCAAGTGAAGAAGTTTATATCATTATATTTTTACATTTTATTATGTGCTTATTAGGTTCATCTCATCTTGTTATTTCTTGCCCCTTGTGTCTAATCTTTCTTTTTCCTTTTATATTATAATATTGCTCTTTTCTTCTTGACTCTGGTAACAGTTCTAATTTAGTATGTCCTGTGATTTAAAAACTTTTACCTCTTCATACAGGTCATTTTTAACTGCTTAAAATAGGATACTTTTATTTTCACTTCCATCACTTTTCCAGTAACTTAATATTTTACAAGCATTTGGTACTTAAGGTTTCTAGCTCTTCTCTATGTCATATCCTATGGAATATGCTTTCATATTAACAAGGCACAAAATATGTTAATTCCTCAAGGTAGAATAAAATTGTTAAACTGGGTCCAGCATATTTCACTCAGTTATTGTTTAATATACATCTAGAGAAATGAATTTAAAAAATTTAAGTTGCTCAAATTTACCTGTGTATGAAATATGTGGCTCCTGTACTAATGCAGTCCTTTAATTAGATTAAAAAAAACTGGGGCATGTGCATAATACTTCTATTAATCCCCTCAAGAATAATTACCATTTGACCCAGCTATCCCACTCCTTGGTTTATACCCAAAGGAATTAAAATCAGCATACTACAGTGACACAATCACATCAATGTTCATAGTAGCTCAATTCACAATAGCTAGATTGTGGAACCAACCCAGATGACTTTCAATTGATGAATGGATAAAGAAACTGTGGTATATATATACAATGGAATATTACTCAGCCATAAAGGATGATAAAATTATGACATTTGCAGGCAAATGGATGAAATTGGAGAATATCATGCTAAGTGAGATAAGCCAAGCCCCAAAAAACCAAAGGCCAAATGTTTTCTCTGATACATAATGGGGGAGGGTGGTAGGGGTGGCAGGGGACAGGCAAGAGAAGAGTGGAGGAACTTTCCAAGGTATAGAGGAAAAAGGGTGCAGTATCGAAAGATAGTAGACTGAAACAGACATCATTACCCTATGTACATGTATGATTACACAAGTGGTGTGAATCTACATTGCGTACAATAATAGAAATGAAAAGTTGTACTCCATTTGTGTACAATGAATCAAAATGCAGTCTGTAAAAATAATTAAAAAAAAAAAAGGACTATGGACGTGGCTCAGCGGTTAAGCACTCAAGGTTTCAGTCCCCAGTGCAAAAAAAATTAACAAAATAAAAAGTAAATCATTAAATTTCAACTTTGTAATTAAAAAAAAAAAAAAAGGAAGCACTGCCTGGTGGCTTCTCAGCACCAGACTCACAAAATGGAAAGACGATTCTCCTCAGTGAGGTGAGTAACAAAGGAAACTCACTGAAACAATACTGGACTGAAATAAAGCAAAATGCATAGAGCTACAGAAAGTTGATAACTTGAGTATAAGAAATAATACCTTAGAGACGCCCAGCATCTGCTGCCAGAAGTGGAGTGGGGAGTGCAGACAAGAGATGCATGGCCAGTGATAAAGAAATTTAAAAATAAAGAAAAATTGACCTAAGAAAACCTGCAATTTACCGAGAAGTCCGATTTTAATTGACACAGAGTTGGTAGAGTAAGCATCTCAGTAAAATCAAATCCAAAGCAGGCCACTGGGGTGAAATCATTCTGGGGGTAGCAAGCTCTCTCTGAGTGTGGAGCCAAAAGCACCTCCATTCCCTTTGGGCAATTCTCTACCACTGAACACACTGGCAGGTGAGCTCCCAGGAGCAGAGAGCTGTCCCTGTGCAGCTCACACAGCTCACACAGCATTGACCCCTGAGGGGGCACTGGGAACTCATAAAGGAAGTTACTAGTAACCAACAAAAAAATTCCCAGAGCACACCTGAACCAGAGAGAGTAAAACAGGCACAAAGAACATTTTGCCTGGATCCTTCAGCCTCTGGAATCCAAGGGAGAAAAATCTTAGGGCAGAACCTCATGCCAGCTAGGCAAACACATCTGCACTACAGGGGAAATACTGGGATTACACAATTCCTCCGCAATGCCCAGTATATTCCACCCCATGCTGGGAGATTGGAAGCTGAGAGCTACTATAATTGGCTGACATCTAGGCAAAGAGCACAAGGACAGTGGTCAAAAATATAGTCAGCAATAAATATAAATATGAAAATCTATCCCTGCCAACAGATTTGACCACCATAGTGGAAACAAGTCCTCTATCTCTTATTAAGATTTTTTTCTTTTTTACGTTTCTTTTGGTTTTCTCATATCTTTTCCCCTCCATAGTCCCACAATTTTTACTCCTTTTAAATGTTAACATTTTTTTTCAAACATTATTTTATCATATTGTTCTTCACTTTTTTCACTATGCATGATTTTGTGTGTGTGAGTACACACATGCTTTCACTGCATGGATAGATTTGAATATATATATATATATATTCATATAACTAACACATTGATAGCTCTCTCCTACATGTGTTCATTATTTAACCTAGATTAGCTTAGGTGGGGTACAATTATGCAAGGAAGGGTTTGTGTCATTTTGCTCTCACATTTGCTGGTTCTTTTATACCTAGGCTCTGGGTCCTCCTATCTCCCCTTCGTTACTCTCTTCCCACAATAACAACCAAAATTTTCTATTCCCTCCTCTTATCTTTCAATTTTTATTACTTTCAGTTAACTTATTATTCCTTTTTCTTTATAGCTGACACCTGCACCTTATCTCCTGCCTCTCCTCTGATCACATGTTCAAACACTTAGAACTTTTTCTTATCTTCCTACTCTATTTTGTCTACTTGAGAAACTGTAATCCCACTAAATAGTATAAATTATATACACTATAATTCTTACCCCACTCAAGTTGTGATTGTTAATATAGTGGACAACAAAGTAGACACCTGTTGTCAAATGCAGATTGTGTTCACAGTTTTTTTATTTGGTGTTACTGTTGATGACCCCACCATTCCTATATATATGACAATTAGTGTTATAGATGTCAAAAAAGACACTGAGCATTTATATTAAGGCTGTACATCTGTTGCTGACATTAGTGCCATTCCTAGTGTCCCCTCCAAGAGGGGTTTGAAAGAGTTTGAAACTTCAAGATTACAGAGGCAAGATCCTGCCACTGAGAAATGCTCACATTTCAACCAAGCAACAGTGAATATTAACCCACACACAATCTAACTCCACCTGAGCCCTGACATTACTCCAACACAAGGAACTGAGGAGACAAAAACTCCAAACCAATAAAGATCCAAAGAGAAACAAACAACAAAGAACCTCAGGTTCCATTCCTTGACACCAATTCTTATATCAAAAACAGAGAAGTCCCAAACAAATCAGGTAATTATACACAAGAGGACATGAATAAAAAAGAGAAAGGGGAATCCACCTCAATTGATACACAAATCCAAGACCTCTGAAAATATAAGGAAATAGGTAAATAAATCTTTCCCCCAGATTTACAATCCCCCAACAAAGGATCCGACTGATATAGATATGGATGAAATTCCAGAGAAAGATTATAAAAAAATTGATTATTAAAATGATCAATGACATAAAATATCTAAGGGATAAGTTAAAAGAGCAAATTCAGGAGATGAAAGAGTACTTCAATAAAGAAATAGAAGCAGTTAAAAGAAATCAATCAGAATTCCTAGAAATAACAGACACAGTTAACCAAATTAAAAATTCATCATCAACAGATTAGATTGTGTAGAAAATAGAACTTCAGACCTTGAAGACAGGGTGCATGAACTTGAATACCCAATAGGCAATAAAGGAAAGAAACAGTAGAATAGGATCAGAATATATAAGAACTCTGAGACCATATCAAAAGACCAAACCTGAGAATCATTGGGATAGGAGAGAACATGGAGATACAAGCTGAAGGCAATAAGAATATTTTCAATAAGATAGTAACAGAAAATTTTCCCCATGATAAAAATGAGAGGCATCCACATACAGGAGTTACACAGGACCCCAAAGAGACAAGAGCAGAAAAGAAGCTCACTAAGACACATTGTAATCAAAATGCCTAACATAGAAAATAAGAAAAGAATATTAAGAACTGCAAGAGAAAACATCAAGTTACATTTAAAGACAAACCAACCAAGCTTACTTCTGACTCCTCAACTCAGACCCTGAAATCAAGGAGGGACTGAAATGAGATATTCCAACCTCTAAAAGAAAACAATCACCAGTCAAGATTTCTCTCCCTATCTTTCAAATTCAATGAAAAAATAAAAATTTCCATGAAAAGAATAAACTAAAAGAATTCATCACCACTAAACCAGCACTATAAAGGATACTCAAAGATAGTGTACACACAGAGTAACTCGAAATAAAATCCCAAACCTCCCAAATAGAGAAAGATCAATAGAAGAGGAATACACTAAATGAGAATCAAGACTTTATTAAATATAGCAAAAAGTCAAAATGGCAGGAAATCAGCAAAATATATCCATACTAACACTGAATATTTTATGATTGTTATTAATATCTAACATTTATTGGTCATTTGTTATATATTAGACTTCTCTTAAAATGAATATTCATAGTTCTGAAACAACTCTAGCATGAGTAGATTTTTCTTTACATTTTAAAATGAGAACAATGGGGTATACAGTGTATAACAAACTTGCTGAAACTCACACAAACACTCAAGCTGTCTAATAAAATCTTGAGAATTGGAATCAGAAGTGGAGTTTTACCAGTTTTTGTATACCCTGTATTACCTGGAACACTTGCTGGCCCTAAGATGTCACTTCAAGATTATGACCCGGAAATGTGCTGTGTGAGTGGATTCATGATGGGTAAGTGAATATTTTATAGGTTGATAGAGTGGGCAAAGACTTCCAGGCAGAAGTAATCACAGAATCCAAGCAAATGAAAACTATCTAAGGCTTTGTTCCACTGATGTAGATATATAGTAGATACATGCTTGTTATATATGGGAAAGGAAATACTTATGTACAAAAACTGTAATAAGAAAAATATGATAAATACATACAAATTGCTTACATTTGAAAAGACACAGAGAAGAGTTTTAATCTCTTCTGATTTTTGGACAATATCCATTAAATTTAGACTATTTGGACTACATTGTATATTTGGGGTAGAATCAGAATTGTGTTCAGATTTTAATGATCATGATGATTGTGTACTGTGACAGCTGATTAGCTGAAGGGACTTGGACATGGGGACTAGAGTTTTGGAACAAATTCAGTGGCATTATTATGAGACCTTTGCTATTACATTACTCAATTTCTAAACCAACAGTAGATTATTGTAAAAGTCTCAGCCAGTAAGGGCTTGGACTATTATAAATGCACAGACCAGGATTTATTTGGGTGATGAAGGAATAAATGATAATCTAAATTGTAGAAAACACATTAATTTTAGTACTATGCTGCAGTGAGTCTGTATGATTACAGTGGGAAAAAGCCAAAACTAATAGCTGTTGATCAAATTGTCTACTTTTACTACTGGACTAATTAGCATGGTGATCAATATTAATGCTGATTTTAACATTTGAAATAACTTGGTTCTGGTTTTGAAGGCTAGTATGTTTGGAACATTACTAATTATAGGGGCCCAAATAATTTTTTGTTATTAGGACCTTTGTAAATCAAGTAGAATATTTCTGGGTAATAAGGTTCAAATAGAGGTCAAAGTCATGGTATGTTAAAATGCTTTGAAGGGCATTTGACAATATTGATAATTGATGCACAAGAAATGTGCTATGTATCCCTTAGACCATCATATAATGAATATAATAATTACATTTATCATCCTAACAACAGAGTAAATATGAAATATCTTACTGTGCACTTGATAGAGAAAATTACTTTAATTCAAAATATTTGATAAAGATAATAGAATTAAAAAGCAGTTATTAAAACATGATGACTTTAATATTCTGAAGTAAAAATTTAATTTAAATTTAATTGTTTAAAATACAATTTGGAGAAATATTTTCCCAGTATTCAAACACACATGCACATTGATTGTTCATATTCAAGAGGGTGAATTGACTTGTCTGAATTTATAAGTTCCTCAGTGAAAAACAGTAAAATAAATTAACTTGGTTATATGGAGCTTTGATCAAATCTTAAAAGTGATTCCTATATTTCCATAGTTAGAACATCATGGGAATTCTTAAAGGATGCCAAAACTAATAACCATTCTAGTAACTCATGAGACAAGAGCAAAACATGAATTTTTTTTCTCCTTGAATCCTGTATTGCCATGGCACTGAGGATTGATTTCCTCAATATCTCCTGAAGGGGAGACAGACTACATATACTTCAGGCTTTAGAGATGGGATAAAAGACTGTGTGGCAGTGGGTATTTTGGAAATGAGGGAGAGTTTAAAATGGTCAGTTTGAGGGCAGTATAAAGTCACAGTGAGTGATTATGAGAAGTTCAGTTCAATGTGCATGGAAGTCTCTCATGTAAATGTACTGGGGTTGGGAGAATTTTTACAGACATGCTTCAGCATCTGATACTCAAATTACAACCTACACTACTTAAGCTCATACATTTTATTAAACATTTGGCCCTAATAAGGTAATAAAATCATACCCCATTTGGGGATTTGTTTTCTTAATTTACTAAGTGACATCCTAGCAGATTACAAGAGTTCATGTTGCTCTTTTCCTCTGGAAGGAAAGTCTAAAACAACCAAGAGTCTAAAATGTCTTAATCTGGAGTCAAAAATGAATAAATAGGATAATCCTGGTTTTCCTTCTGTCTGTTGTTCTTGCTTTTAATTTATCCAAGCATTTCATTCATCACTTGCACTTCTTTTCTTTCCCCTTGTCCCAAATCTTTACTAAAAGTGGCTTTCCAGAATGAATCTAATATTAGTGACTTAAAGTCTATATGAACACAAATTAGGTACACTGTGGAAAACTTAGGTATCCTGTTGAAATCTATCCAAATAAACTAAAAATAATGTCTGTATGTTTATACATTAAATGTCAATAGTCAATCAAGCCCTTGTGTTTTCTTCCAAGGCATCTTTGCATTTTAATACTTCATTATTCCTGGTGAATGAGAAATTTAGTCCTTTCTGAAAACAAATTTGTCCATCATTAATCAAAGCAGTTCTGCATCAGGGAATAGATGTGTCAATGTTTGGGATACTTTGGGACCTTCTATGTATCTCTTCATTTGGATGAACATTTGTATCCTTGTAATACCCTTTATAATAAACTGGTAATACTAAGTTAAAAAAAAATCCAGCATATGCTTTCTGTTTCACATAAAATCAGACCAAATGTTGAGGTGTTTTGTCTTTTTTAAAAAGCCAAATTGTTTCTTCTACCTACATAGAGAGTATAAATCTTTGTTGCCCACTGTCTTCTTCCTTCATAAACCACAGGGGAGCATATGAAACTCTCATCTCTTATTATAGTCTATCAAAGGCTTCAAGACAGGCATGTACAGACTTAAACTGTGGTGGGAAGGGTATTGATATTGATTCCCAGGGAGTGGATGAAATTTGCTGCATAAATGGTCTGTTTGGGTTAGACTCTGGTCATCTCATTATATGTTATAAATTAAAAACTTGGTTCTTGTAGAATAGACAGAACTATATTAATTTACTTCACAGAACCATGTGACCAGAGTCACAAAACTTTATACCCAGCTTTCATAGCAAATACACATTTTTTAATTCTATTTTATCATTAATTATTTTTGGAAGGATTGCCCTGAGGTCTTCATGGAAGTTTTACATTTGCTTCCCCTATGTGACTTGTTTAATGGTCATCTCTGCCTTCTGTGCACCTTAGTTTAGTTTTCTTTAGTGTAAATATCATTAATAAAGGAGACATTGGAGGCTTAACCAAATGAAAAGTTGAGTTCTGAGTAGTTTATGGAGACTTGGTGTTGAAGGTGATGAATGGTATTTCATTCCTTCTTAAGCTCTGACTATTCACCCTTTGAATGACTCTTTGTGCTTTAACGCTTTCTAGGAGTCCTTACACTAAAGTATTGCCATTTGAGATAATATGAACCTTCTTTCCTGGTTTCCTCTCTCTTCCAGTCTGACAGAACTAAATACAAAGATGTTCTTTATGTAATATATAAATTTTTTCCAAATTCCAGTTTCCCCTGGACAAAAATGTCTTTGTAAATTTTCAGCAGTAAATTCAAGAATCAGAAAATACTATGTCTTTAGGAAACTGGCTCATGTTATTCAAAGGTATTGGATGTGTTACATGCTTCCATTTGTGTCATTGTTATATATAATTTATATCTTAAATATTTAAAATTCTACAATAGAGTATTACATGATTTCCACAAAGGCACAATTTTTCTTTTAGAGGACAAAACTAGAGTCATTATATTTATCCATATATTTATCACTCATAGTGCTTTTTAATTGCTTCTTATGGATCTACTAGTGCAATTATGTTGGCATCACATTCTGTCACCTTTTGTTTAGGTAAAAATTCTTTTCATCACCTCATTTAAAGAAAAATTAGACTGGATATAGGATTACAGGTTTACAGCAATATGTGTCTAGCACATGATACCATAATCTTCTGTTCCATACAGTTTCTGACAGATGTCAGCTATCATTGATATTATGTATTCTTTTTCCTTTGGCTGTCTTCAAGAATTTCTCTTTATTTTTGGTTCTCTTTTGTATTATCTTTCTTGGGGTTCATTGAGCTTCCTTGGTATGTAGTTTTTGTGTTTCTCCCAAGTTATACATTTTTATACATTTTCTTTAAAAATATACTTTCTGGGGCTCGGGAGATAGCTCAGCTGGTAGAGTGCTTGCCTCGCAAGCACAAGGCCCTGCTTTCGATCCCCAGTACCGCAAAATAAATAAATAAATAAATAAATAAATAAACAAACAAATAAATAAATAAATAAAAATATACTTTCTGTCTCATTTGCCTTCTACATCTGTTTCTGGGATTCCAATTATACATACCTTTTTCAGTTTGATGTTGCCCTACAGGTCAGTACTGGTTCTCTTTACCAATTTTTCTCTTTGTTTTTCAGATTCAATGATTTATATTTGTATGTCTTCAAGTACACTGAACTTTTCTTCTGTGATCTCCAGTATCCTTTTAATCTAATCCAGAAAAATTTTCTTTTTCAAGTGTGATCCTTTAAAGAATTAGAGTTACATTTCTTTGCCTAGAACCTAGGCATATTTTTGTACTTTTTTTGGGGGGTGGTTACCAGAAATTGAGCCCAAGGGTGCTTAGCCACTGAGTCACATCCCTAGCCCTTTTTATTATTATTTTTTTAATGTTTGAGATATGGTCTTGCTATATTGCTTAGGGCTTGACTAAGTTGACGAGGTTGGCTTTGAATTTGCTATCCTCCTGCCTCAGTTTCCCAAGCCACTGGGATTACAGGTGTGCTCTGCAGTTCCCAGCTTTTATACTATAATTCTTACAAAAAGAATAGGGAGACAATAGTACACAAAAGAAATCAACAGCATTTTAGACCTTGAGAAGGGACTGCCCCCAAAATGGACCTACCTACTTTTTATAATAGCTTGTTTAAATTCCTTATCTGGTAATTCCGAAATATGGATTGTTTTGATATTTGTTTGTGTTAATTTCTTTTTTGTTTTTTGTTTTTGGCTTGACAGTGGTACTTTTCTGTCTTTTATTTTCTGATAATTTGTTGCACGCTGAACATAGTTAATACATTGTAGAGAATCATACTATCTTCTAAAACTTATAGTTTTCATTGTAGCATGTATATGATTACTGGGATCTCATAGAGGCATGCATGGTTTAACCCTTTGTAGGATGAGTGGATTTCTGTCTGATCTTATTCTTACTTGCCCTAATCTTAGAGCAAGTCTTTGGTCCTTTAATAAAATATTTATTCCTGAAGTACAACTCTGTTTTTTTATCAGTGGAAACTTTAAGATATTTCCCAAGCCTCTCTAACTTGATAATATTCAAATTTCAAACAAATTCCTCTGTGAAGGACAGCAACTGTACTTTATGTCCAGATTCTCCTAGGTTCCTTGAATTTCCTTTCATATACAGTTCAGTGGTTTTCAAGTATTTGAAGATATTTCTATGTATATTTAGACTCTCCCCACCTGGTTGAAATCTTTCTAGTATTTGATCATCTTCATTGCTAGCTCCTCCTCAGAACTTTGACTCCTTGAGTTAGTAAGACTGTTTTCTGTTTATGTTCCAGGGACCTCTTATGTGGTTGAGTGCTTTCAGGAAAAAGAGCCAAATTAGCATAGCCCTCACCCTGTGTAATTTTCTTCTTAGGAAAGTTGAATTACCTATATTTTCTCCCTGCTTTTGTTTGCTCCCCAAGGCCTTTAAAGAGTTGTTTAAGTTTTAATATTCTTTCCAGAGTTTATAAGTGCTATTTCTTAGTAGATTTAACACCAACTACATTGAATTTAGAACCAGAGTCCCAAGACAAGAAGTTTTAATTATCTTGGCTAAGTAAAAGTCAAAGCCTAGGCCTATTCATGCCTGCATTCCCCATAGCACCTGAAACTGGTTTAATGTGCTAATGGCATCATTGAATGTTGGCTGATTGACAATTAATTAAATCTATGCAATTGAGCAATAGCAGAGAAAGTGACACCACAAAGCATACTAATATCATCATAAATTCATGATCAGCTTTGAGAAGATCCAAAACATTGCCTGATAATTCCACTACTCTTCTGGTTTTGACTCATTACCTTGCTTCTATAATGGCTACCTCAAATTTTCCCATGTTTCTAAGAGCTCTGGCAACCTCACTTTATCAAGGTCACTGACCCCATCACTACTATTAGATGACTATGCTTCTTGCTATATAATGAATAATTAGGCCACTAGAAAGAAATTCTTTCAACATTTTACCACCAAGTCTACTACCTACCTAAATCTGCATTCAGCCCATAAAGTCATTGGAATACTGATTGAAACATAATAAACACTAAACCATATTAGTCATCATCATCATCATCATCTCATCAGCATTATTATAATTGTTGGTGTTTTTATTATTGTATAGATTACTGATCTCTATATTATTATATACAAAGTTTCCTCAATCTCTTCATTTGCTCTTCCAAGTGAAGGAGTTGGGGAAAATAATCTCTCTTGTGTTCTCAGAAATCTTATAATATACCCTCTGTACTTAGTAATTGTACTTATTAATTACTTTCCTTATTAATTGGATTGTTAAATAGACTTTTGTCCTTATGATCCATGTATATATGTGTATGTGTGATGGTTAATTTGAATTTTCAACTTGATTGGACTAACAGATGTGGATGATTAAGAGGCTTCTGGGTGTGTCAACAGGGGCATGTCCAGGAATGATTGAAGTGTGGGACAGTGAACTGAAGTGGAGACCCTCCCTAAGTGTGAGTGGCACTGCCTAATAGGATGGTGGCTAGGATGGAATAAAAGTTGGAAGAACAAGGAAGCAGATGCAGATTCAAGCTCCACTCTTCTTGAATGGGTTCTTGATTGCTTCTTTGATCCTTTGAGGATATCAGACTCTCTTCTTCACTCTTCCAAAGAGGACTCTGCCAGTGATTCTCCAGGTAGTTTCCAGAGGGCTAGGTCTCAGACGAGGATAGCACTCTTGATCTTTCTTGTTCTGGGGCTTCTGCATCTTGGACTGTGCAGTTACTGGTTCTTCCAGTTCTCCAGCTGCAGACAGCTATTGAGGAGTATCCAGCTTCTGGCTGTGTAAGCCAATCTAATAAATCTCCTTTTTATAATTATATCTCCTGTTGATTCTCTTCCTCTAGAGTACCCTGACTAATATAGTATGTATGGATCATTTGTTCTTTCTTTGAACAAAGTTTATTGAATTTATCTAAAAATTCCTTTCTCCTAAGAGGACAAGTGCCAGGAAGTAACATTGGCCAAATTATAGTTGTATTGTATGCATGTACAAATATGCAACAACACTTTTCATCATTATGTATGATAATGCACCAATAAAAATATGGAAAAATAAAAATCCCTTTCTTCTCTCTGTAAATCTCTCCAAATTTTACTCTTTCTCTTCATTGTTTCCCAAGGAAATTTCTGAATCTATACTTAGAGCATGTGTTTTCTCATAGCCTACTCCCTCCCCAACCCAATCTGCTTACCCAACTAAATCAAAACAGCTCTCCTTATACTGACACATAACCTAAATTAACCATAGCCAATAAATGTTTTGTAGTTGTAGTATATATAAGAGATATATTGTGTTTAAAAGATTAATGGTACCCAAAAGGCACACTCAAGCTCTCAGTGTTGATACTACATGTCACACAGTAGTCTGATACAACCTAGCCCAGGAATTTCCAAACCTGGCCCAGATGTCGGAGAGACAAGGTCCTCTCAGCACAAACCCAACTGTCATGAGTCCTACAACGAAGCCTTCCCTTGGTTTTCCCTTGGTTTCCAAGACATCAAACTCTGGTTCTCTTATGCTTATTTTTAAATGAATTTTGTTTACTTTCCTATCACACTCGTTCTGTTCAGGTCTGTCAACATACATTAATGTCCTCCAGGAGCTTTTCTCACTTGTAACCTGCTGTTTAGGTAATCACAGTATAGGCTTTGCCTGTCTGTGTCATAATGCCCACCCTGCAACTTCAACTTCTTTCAACAACACATATCCACACATATCCACACACATGTGTGTGTATGTATGTACATATAAATATATATACATAAATATATATATATATATAAAAATATATATATTTAACTCAGACTTCAACTCTGAGTCCTTGATATGGTTTTCCAGCTGTAGAGTCAACATCTCCATTTAGTGGTTTCAAAAGAAGCGCAAACTTGACGCGCCCCAAACCTTTGATCTCATAAGTTCTTCCCCCAAATAATTTTCCAATTACTTCTGTTAAATATATGCCCTAAATGGCTTCCAAGTCTATGAAGTTCTTTCTGTCACTACCATTGCCACCTTGGTAATCAGCACCGTTCCATCTCTTGTGATAACTACTGCAGTAGGTAAGTGTTCCACTTAACTCTGTTCCCACACTTCTCCCCCTCCCCCAATACCACATGTGCTATAGCCAGCATGAATAAAAATGCACATATGATTAAGATATCCACTTGATGAAAACCCTTTAATAATGCCCCACCTTTCTAAAGATGATCAAAGAGCCCAGGCTTGTAAGAATCCAGGTGGTCTAGCCTCTGCACACCTTTCCTGTCCCAGATCCTTCAACCATATTGACTTTCAATTTCTCAGGCATACTGTTAACTGTCAAAACTTATTTTCTCCATTCATAATACATAATAACATATTTAAGTATATAATGACTGTGTTGACTGGCACTATGCTTGGAATACCAGTATCTAATAGCTCAAATTTTGTAAACAAGAGGTCTCAGTGCAACATATATTCAGCAAAATTTATCTTTCAGTTTTCAACATAAGAGTCACTTCCCCAAGTAAGCTATCATTGATGCTTCTTGCTTTAGGATTAGTCCTTTTATTATGCGCTGTCCTAAAATACTTCCTTTCAACTTATAATTACATATGTAAAGGTAATTATTTGATTAACATCTGTCTATATAACTAGGCTAAATACTACATTACAGCATGATCCATATCTGGTTTTGTTCACATATTTATACCCAGAGTCTAGCACAGTCCCTGTTACAAATATGCTCAGTCATATAAAATGAATGAAATCAAAGAATACATTAAATAAATAAAAGAATAAGATTATTTAATCAATTAAAGCATAAAAATAATATTTCACATTTGTTGGATGCCTACTATGTGCCAGGCATTGTGCTAAGTGTTAAACATGCACTATTTCACTTAAGTCTTTTGATTATATCAGGCTAGTACTTTGTCAAGGCCATTTGTCATGTTAGGATAACAAGGTTTATTTACATTAAATAACTTGCCCAAGATCAGCTAGTTAGTAAGAGCTGAGACTCAAATATAAGTTTTTCATATATAAAGCTATCAATCTTATTATCTAATCTCCATATCTATGGGGATTTTTATCTATGTTATGTTTCAGGCAACTCCAACTCACAAACATGCTATCTTTTCTTTTATCATTTATATAGTGTTCACAATTTCATGGGGGTACAGGATGGATGTGTGCAATGAATCAGCCTTTGGAAGCTCTATCCTGATCAATGTAGTGAAACGATCTTCATTTGTCAAAATAAAAATGATAGGTACTGTCAGAATAAAAGCAACCAGGTCTGATTATAGTCTTTACCTCAGTGATGCACATTTTAGAGTCTACAGGATTCCCCTGAAATTATAGCTCTCCATGTTTCAGTGTTTCTGTCTAATATGTTCTTTGTCTTTACATCAGCAGCATGTTCTACATAAGACAGTTTCTATATTGATAGAACTTGCCCAGTGTGTCTCAAGAGAATTTTTTCACCATTAAATAGGCAATATATATATAAATCTCAGATCACAAGATAAGGTTGTCAAGAAATGTCACTTTCTTTGAGTCTTCAATGACAAGACAATTTTTTTTCTTTTTTCTTTCTTTCTTTTTTCCTTCCTTCCCTCCCTCCCTCCCTCCCTCCCTCCCTCCCTCCCTCCCTCCCTCCCTCCCTTCCTTCCTTCCTTCCTTCCTTCCTTCCTTCCTTCCTTCCTTCCTTCCTTCCTTCCTTCCTTCCTATGTTTTAATCTAATGGCAAAATATTTAATACTAGTCAATCTAGGATAAATTCATTCATTTCATAAAACATATTCAGTCAATTCAAAATTTTCCCTCCTCAAACTTATTATTTGTAGTACTGGACATTGAACACAAAGGTGCTCTACCACCGAGTCACAACCCCAGTCCTTTTTATATTTTATTTTGAGACAGGTTCTCACTAAACTGCAGAGACCGACCTCAAACTTGTGATCCTCCTGCCTCAACCTCCTGAGTAGCTGGGATTACAGGTGTGTGCCACTATACCTGGCTCTCTTCTGATTTCCCTCCCTTATATCCTTAAGATATAAACATACATATCTTCAGGTGACATGTGAAATCTATACTCTTGAGGGCCTTAAGAAGCATCAACATATCAATGTAAGTAATGTACAGTGGTATATAGTGATTCTTATCTATTCCATCTTGATATTCTCTAACATTATTTTACTTAGTGGTGGGCTGCTGAATATTTCCATCTGCTGGGAGCTCCATGTTTGCAAATAGTCTATGGGCCTGTAACAGGCAATCACAGGCACCTTATGATGAAAAGTTCTCTCCAACTTAAGCTCTCTTCCTCACCACTTCCAAAACACTCTAGGGGTGGGGGCAAAGAAAAATTGGTTTTCCTCAAATATCCTTCTGGGCTACTAAACGCTATCTGAAATTGTCTGAGGATCTCTGTGTTGACACATGAGATAATAATTTTTATCCTATATCTCTTATAGATTGAATTTTGTTCCTCACGAGGTTTAAGTCCCAGACTTTGATACCCGTAAATGTCATCTTATTTGAAAATACGGTCTTTTCATACAGAGAATAGGCCCTTATCCAATATGACTGAATGACTGGTATCTTTATAAGAGATGACATAAGGACAGAGACACAGGAGATGGCAGCCATGAGATAACAGAGGCAGATGCTGCAGCCATGTATCTACAAAGCCAAGGATTGTTATCCACCTGTAGCTGCTAGGAATAGGCAAGGAGGAATTTCGCCCAGGGTCTCAGAGAGAGCTCAGACCTGCTGACACCTTAGATTTGAACCTCTTACCTGTGACTGTGATACGAGTTACCTGGTGTTGGTACTTGTTATAGCAGCCCTCGGAAAGTACTGTAGGTCTCCATGACATGCTGGCAGGTGACCGCTTATCAAGACATTACAATCCCAGGAATTCACTCAGGATAAGGTGCAGAAGTTACTTGTGTTTTCTAAACCCATTTAGATATCTCATGACACACTTCAACCTGGGAAGCATCCCAGGGAAGAAGGGAAAGAAAGTTATGGTACAAGCTCCTTTTGTGGGGCATACAATAAGATCTAATTCTCTTCCCTTTCACTCTATTTAAATTTCAATTTAAGGTCTTCCTTTAGTATAGATCCATGGAAAAATATATTATTAGACAAATAACATGGTCTCATCCTTAAAGCAAAGGGGACAGTAAAGAACCACGTCCTCAACGTGTTAAGGGCACAATGGGAGCAAGTCTGGGCTGGAAAGTTTAGATACACATTACCTTGGAGGATCCATTCCAAGCTTTCTGAGGAATCTCCACACTGCTTTCCAGAGTGGCTGCACTAATTTGCAACCCCACCAGCAATGTATGAGTGTACCTTTTTCCCCACATTCTCGCCAACACCTATTGTTGCTTGTGTTCTTGATGATCGCCATTCTAATTGGGGTGAGATGGAATCTTAGGAAGACAATGGCTTTTTCTTATGCACACTGGAAACTAGGACAAGGTAGTTTTATCTATGAAAAGCTACTTTCTTGCACGTACACTAGAACAGTTGCTTCTTGGGATGCTGGTCAAACTAAACAAGCTAATGCTGACGACATCACTGCTTCTGCAGCCTAAGCTACAAAACCCCTCTCTTAGTGAGGACAGGTGTGGAACTGAGGGCACTGTGGAAAGGATACATGTCAATCATCTGGCCGACTGACACTGGCCAAAACACTGTGAGGGAGAGGAGGCTCGATTTGGCAAAGCACAGTGAGGGACAGAAGGGAGGTTCTGACAGACTTGCCACCACTGAAGTCTTCTTGGAGCAGTCGCTAATCTCTTGTTAGCTTTCCCCAATAAAACACTTGTCTCCTGTCCTATCTCTGGCACTCTCTCTGGCCTGTCTGCAATATACCATATTGCTCTAGTACAACTAGACTTTGGATGAGACACCTATTTTTCTATATCTATTGATTTTGTATAGACTTTATTTCTTAAATGTCAGGATTCTGGTTTGGTCATTGAAAACTAAGTTCCCTCAAAAATTTGTCTGTCATATACTTTAAAATTGTACCTTGAATCTCACAAGTGTGAGAATTTACGTTTTCATTTGTGTCTTCCTACTTAGTCATCTCTTTCCCAGGGGCATGGACTCTCATGGGAAGACAGAGTAACTGAAATTACAATAAAAACAATCATTAATTTTGCAAAACATTTCGTCATCATTTGCAACATTGACTTGCAAGTTTTTTGGAACCATCATACTTGGGATGATTTGTCTTACTGATGGTGTCCATGGTTGCAGCAGTCCTCTTCCTTCTGGCTGTCAGAACTGAACCTATTCCTACATCCAGTATTCTCTGAGCAGTGGCATTGTACTTGGGGCAGTAGTAAAATGTTATGCGAAATTAGTTGTTTCACTCTCTACCTTACAAAAAAAACTGAGAAATTTAAAGAAAAGCCTGAATTTAGAATAAAATTTTAGTTTGGTTTTACATTTCACAAGGGGGTTTTGTGCTTGTTGGTTCTATTTAGGCTTTAAACTGATATTAGACCTGGGATCAAGGATTACCTGGTTCTTGATAGTGACCCATTTTCTACAGGGCCCTAAAAGAAAGATACGCATGTGTGAGTGAGTGAAATCAACACAAGTGAATATGACTTCTGTAAGCTTTGACCTCAAAACCCAAGTGGAATGCTAATGAGCTAGGATGAACCATGTGGAGGAGTCTCTGTATTATTCTTTGACATTTGCATCAGACTTTCTGTTGGTATCTCAGCACAGATACAGCTCTCTTCTATACTTTTTTTTCTTTTCTCTGTTTTACAAAGCATGAATTCACAGATTCTGTTTTTCAGATGTCTTGCCAGGTTAGCTTTTATCAAGGAGAATACAACCAGTTCAGGACACCTACCCTGAGCATTTTGTGTGTGGGTTGTCAAGGAAGCTTCAACTCCAGCTTTCTTAACTACCCCTGGAGGAAGGTTTTCTTTAAAAATATACAGACATATGTGATAGGGCTCTGATCTTAATTAATTTGTTGTTAACTTGTGTCTGTCACATTCATGTCTGGGTCTCATTGTCTTTTCTATAAAATGAAACAATCTATATGATTGACTTAAAGTTTAGTGAAATTATTCTTTAAACTCTCCCAAAGGTTCTTTTATAACAAGAAAAAAACACTTGGTACAGACATCTGAATATTGTAATAGGCAGACTCCATTCTTCAGAGTGCTCAGACACTGATTAGAAGCTGCAAAATTCATGGAAATTAAATCTTGTGAATCTTTGGAAAATGGCTGAGGTCTACAGTGACTTGCAGGTCTTGATCAAAGATGAATGCTTTTAGCATAAAAGAGGAACCATGAGTCCCCATAGATATTCCTCCACATCAACACAGACATATTCTCATGTCGTCTTCTCACGATGCTGTAAGTGATCACTGTTAGTTCTAGCATGTAAATAACAAAACGAGAAGCAACTTTCCCGAGTTCGAACTTCTGTGAGTTAACAAAGTACATTTAAATTTGAATTTTCTAATTCTAAACTCAACTTTGTATCATACTCCAACTGATTTGCCTATTATTGACATCTCTACATCCCAAAATAAATAAATAAATAAATAAATAAATAAATAAATAAATAAATAAATATGAAAAGCAAAGACAAAGAAAATAAAAGGCCCCCTCTCTCTTGTCACCTGCAGGATCTGTCCTGTTGTTAAGCATTACTGACTTGATTCTACATTTAAACTGCCTCTCTTCTCAGACACTGTGTTTCTTTATTCACAAAATGGGGATTATTACTGCTGGCTTCTAAATACTTCACAAGAATAGTTTTAGGTTTAATTAGAAAATGAGCAATAGTTTTAGAATCTCAGTGCATCCTTGGTTATTAATGTCCTGAACTATTTTCAGCCAATTAATAAGACAATCTACTTTTTCTTTTTCCATGTGAATCTTCAATCATATTTTTAATTCATACCAATCCCTTCTCAGAAACCCTATACAGACTCTTTTCTTTCCCTTGTGTGAACATACTCTTTGGAAGAGAAGTGAACTCAATCATTTCTACCTTTATTTGTATTTCTCAGTAAGCTAGATCCTTCAGAATAATTTCTGTTTCATGTAAATCTTTGATTGCTAAATATGCCCATTAAAGGAATTTAGATATTAATGTGGAAACACAGAGAAGTAAATGGTTTTCTTTATTCTCTAGAAATTAAGATATATTTCTATAAAGAGTCATCTGTTTCTTTTTATTTCCCCATTTACTGTATCACATGTGAATAAAGTAATATTCAATGACAAACAAAAATATTTTACATCCATGTTTCACCCCAATTTTAATTGCCAAATCAAAAAGAGATAGTAGAATATTATCTTTATACTTAAATCAGGTTAAGCTCATTTTTCTGTAGGTCCACAACTAAGACTGCAGTGAACACATAAAGAATCTACAGTAACAGCTGTCTGTTTTGTTTATCTTGTACATTTTACCCCACTTCTTATGGTGACAGACCCCACCCTTCTTTTGGGGATGGGTAGCTCAGGTTAAGCCAACTTGAAGATCACAGTTCTGACTTCTATGACTGGCTCAGAAAATAAACATGTGATCAAGGTAGACCAATCAAAATACTTCCTCACACCATTACACACACACACACACACACACACACACACACACACACACACAAAATACACACACATTTATGTATGTACATATAGGCATTTTATTTTATTTTATGGTGAGCACTTACAAGGTTATGACTCCAGATTTGCCAACAGCCATGGTCACGTCAGTGTGGAGAAGCCTGAGGATAAGCATTTACTGACAGAGGAAGGTGAGGGTGATAGGGATTAAGACCATGGGTGTTGGGTTATTTAGTTCCTACTGTTTTTCTCTTATCAGACTGCGATAATATCATTCCAATAAATAACCCTTCCTTCCTCTTTTTACATAATTCAAGTTTATTATCTGTCATTTACAGCCAAGGATGCATTTAACACTGTGGTATAACATTGTAGAATAAAATAATACTGTGAATTACAAGCAGGGGTAGATAAGGAAGTGAGCAAATGTAGTTTAAAATGGGGAGAAAAAGGAGCCACAGGAAAAAAACGAAGATAAGTAGGTAATAAAATTTTGCTTATTGCAAATTTGTTTTTAGATGTATATTACATGCTTGAAAACGTAAAATGCTAAGGCAATCATGACAAAAAAAGAATTATCATATCTGGAAAGAATAGTTCTCTTCTGGTACTTATGAATATTATCTAATTTCAACTTCAGCCTTATGAAAAAGTTATTGTTGCTTCCATTTTACACTGAAAATAAATTCTTAATAAGTATAAGGAGAATATGTGTTTTGTCCAAGATCACATGGCCAAGATGTGATCCATATAGATATGGAACAAGAACCCCATTGAAGGTATATATGACAAACCTAAGATTTTTTCAGCATACCACACAAACTACATGGAAATAATAGGAAGTTGAACAATAAGGGACCTAAATGAAATTATTCTGAACGTAATTTCAGCCATGCCTGTGAAATCTGAAAATATTAAACATGTAGAGTAGATTTAAAAATCATCTGACCTTCTCGCCTGTTGATTTTCCACAAACACTGACACAGGCTTACCTCAGGTCTTATAACCATTTGTTAGGGGTGGGTTCATGCATCAATGACCTCTCAAGGTTTCTGCCAATCTCTGTGTTCTTCTGATTTCACAGCATGAGAATGCCTTATGTCTTCCATACACAGCAATGCCAGTGAAACTGCAAGAAGGGATACTTTAAAAATGAACCTTTTAAATTTCATTCTTGGGTATTTGTATGAGCAGAATGCAAATGGTGTCAGCTCCATTATCTTCTGCACAAAATGTTCTATTCTCAAGGCCAAATCAGGGGTAGGAAATATGGAACTGTGCCCCAAGTATCTCAAGGGCAGCTGGCCACTTCTATTTCTAGATCCCAAACACCTGCATTTCTCAAAAGCTGGTGCCGTTTCAAGAAGAGACGTTTGGAAGTCATCAATACACTGCTTACTTACTGTGGATTTGAGAACCTTGAAATGTCAAGTTTTAGCTCGAGGCCAAGTTGAATTTGTGAGCCCTCATACTGATGGGTGATGAGATCATTTACATTGGATTATACCTCTGGTGTGTGAGCAATTTAGTAAATGATGAATACAGTGGGGATTACTGCAGTACATCTGCTGGACACTTTTATAAAATAGCTCTCTCATCTCACCTCCTAGGTGTGCAATCTTCAATCAGGAAACATATTCGAAGCAGGAAATCAGTTCTCTAGGGCTGTATCATCTGCTCCTATCTCTTTTACAGAGTGTAATTTTGTCCACAGACACATAGCAAAGCAGACAACCATAGGACAATGATTCATGGCCAGATAATAATGCGGTCTGAAAAACACCATCAAAGTATGGCAGACCTATGGCTGACTATTGTTCAGAAATTGTGATTAACATTTTGCAAAAGGAAAAGAAACACATACACACAAACACACAAAACTTGATTATTTTTTTCACATGAAGAAGTCATGCCCTGAGCTAAATTTGCTTGGAATTCCTTCAACTATAATATGAACATGTCTCTGGTCTTTACTGGGCTTTCAAACCAATTGTGTTGACAGGCAATTTTAATTTGATAAGTATTCTAAAAAAAGTTAAATAAGAATAAATAAATAGCAGAATTATTTAATTTGGTCATGAAAACTATCCAGTTTGCTCCTGAAGATGCTTCATTTAAGGTGACCCTTGGATTAGTCAGGTGAATATTAAGTGTGGTCAGATTGAATGTTTTAAAAGAGAAATGATATGTATAGGGTTAGAGTTGATGTAGAACCAGGAGAGTAAGGACAACCACAGGGAACATTCATCCAGGCCATGGTCATATTGATTCCTACCTGTTTACCTTTGCTTGGTGTACAACTGGATTATTCGAATGGCTTCTATTGGGTGCTTATTCATTCATTAATTTCTCTATGTGTTCTGTGTTGAGTGTTTCATACATGTTTAGCCCTATGACAGTAGTCCTAGGAATTGAAAGCTAGATTTTGTCTGAATCCTTCGTACTTTAAAGTGAATGGTTATGTCAACTAGGATTTGTGTTTTGATGCTAATAACCAAGATGTGATGACTTATAAACAGGATTATAAACAGTCTTATAAACAGGATTTATTCTCTTTGGGAGAAGTCTAGGTTTAGCCTGCTGTGGAGAAATAAAAGTTGTCTGCATCTCTCTGTACCCTTGTCGAAACCTGAGCCTCCTGAGTCACAGACATCTGTGTGATATGCACAGTGACTTCATTTCCCCGGGAATATTTACTCCTTACTTTGGGACTGAGTTCTATAGCCATTTGTCTCCCTGACTGCTTTGATTTGAGAAAGCCAAGTGCTTATAGTCTGGACCAGGTCCTTCAGTTCAGACCACGGTGTCAAGAAAATGAGCAATATCTCACCAAGTGTTTCCATTTTAGAAGAGGTGAAACCAGACCTCAGAGATACCTTTTTATCTTAGAAGTTGTAAAAGATACCCAATAGTTTATCAAGCCCCTAAATGAATGTATTTATTTATATTCCAAAAGGTCCAAGAGAGAATTCAGGAGCTTTTCTCTTCCATCTCAAGAGGTTCCTTATCCCATCAGCAAAAACTCTTCCCTCTCTTTGGGTGGGGTAAGGATTACTGTCTGTCTTCTAAGAATCAGTGAAGAAAAATCTATTGTCCTTTCTTCACTTGTGGATTGCCCAGCTGCTAACATAGGACACTTTGACCTGGCTTTCACCAAGTGACACCAGGGGCAAGGTCTGAGGCAAGATAAGTGGGGCGGTGGACAAGGACTCTGAGATAATTCATAAGAACTCATTCTCTAATCCAGAGTTCCTTGTGTCCATATGCAGGATAAAAATCAATAAATATGAATATTAAAAACTCAGTATCAGTTTGGAACTAGGATGTTAGTATTGGGGGGCCATTAATTTCATCATTTTTCTATCTTGCCTTAGCTTGTGAATCCTACTCCGAGAGTCACAATATGGCTTTTTGGACTTCAGTTCTCACTGAGCTCCAGGCAAGAAGTAGGAGAAAAAAACAGAGGGACAAAAGGAGATGTTTGGAAGTCCCTCTCTGATTTAATTCATTGTCCCCATCTGCAAAGGGGGTTGCTGAATAAAGCATTATTTTCATTTGAACAAAATGGAGATCCAGAAGGTTACAATGGATAACATTAGTCTCCCCTGCAAACATATACTTCAAGAAAGTCAAAAATTGATGGAAAAACAGCATTGCTTAGATATTTATTTTTCTAGGAGTTTTAAGGCCCAGGCTGGTAGTGACTTGATTAAGGATTTAGATAATTTGTAACAATGCATACTGCCATTCCAAGTGACTCCCTCTACAAGGATTTTCCTGCTTCATCTGGAAACCCTGGTATTTTCAAGCCTTTGATAGTTTAGCAGTAAAAGCAATATTCCTACAAGATTATCTGTTAGTAGACTGTGTGCATATAATTCATACATTATAGTAAATTTAAACATTCAGAAATTAGTAGTTATTTCTGGGTTGTCACTGTTTTGAACAGTTTCATTCCTCACATAGTTTCTCCTGGATCACTTACCATTACAATCTTGAAAAATATGTTAAGAAAGACAAAAACATCTTTGAAGCATGAGTCTGGTCAGATTGTACATGAAATTAGAAAGTCCACTTGCTAGGATTTTTGAACTGTGTTCATCAATGATGTCATTTGATAAGCATTTCATTGGGACCTATTTTTTGTCAGGGATGTTTTAGACTCCTACTTCAGAGAACACACCTTGTACCTAGGGTCAATGAGGACGAAGGAAATGTATACTGTGTTTTTCAAACAGGTAGGATTATTTATTGATTTAAGTCCCAAACTATCTCTGGAACAAATTGTCTTACTAAATTGAATAAAATCCCCCAAAGTGAGTTCTTGTTTAAAATACACATCCATAGCCATGTACCCTTAATATTGTACTTTTGTTTCTATTCCAACATTTAAATTAGTATTCTGGTAACCTGTTCATCTAATAACCGTGCTAGGTATTTAAAAGTGAACAATATGGCAACTTAACTTGGTTGTGGGTGACAAAGATTATTACTAAGAGTCCATTCTTCATTCTACTAAAATCATAATTACTGGCCTACATAAAAAAATCAATATTAAGTGGTTCAAAAAGAAAAGCATAAGGAGTTGAAAATATTAACAAAGGAAGCCATAAAAGTTGAGAAGTATGTGTGTATTACATCGAAAATCTTTGTGCTGTCTGCCAAGGTTGAACAATCCTAACTGATCTTAATCTGGAAATCAAATTGCTTCCCATTTCTACTCATTGTGCAGAAGTGTTGTATTTGGCATGGTTTGTGGTCTCAGTAAAGTCTTTAGAACCAAATAAAAGTCACCTCAGACAATGATCTATTATCTTTGTCTCTTCGAGATCCTATTTTGGGTCTTTGCTTAAGGTTGCACAGTCTGAAGGTTAGTCAGATATTTTTATGACAAAAATAATATGATTTTGAGCTCTTCTGCAAGGGTGACAGGAAAGCAAATTAGAAATTTGGCTTCATCATTAGCTTGCCCAGACCTCTCTTGCCTTGTGACCTCAGTAAAGGCATTCAAGTTTCTGTCTTCACCTTTCCTCCTTAGAATGAGTGAATAACAAAGGCTCACAAGGTTGTTAAAAGGAATATATCACCTTACTTTTGATAAGCGATAAACCTTTAAAAGGCTTAATAAAAGCAAGGCAGGAGAAGTGAGTTGACTGACTTTTACAGTTGCTCTGGGATACAAGTTCATTACTCCCAGTGATACATTTGAGCTACTAGAAAATATCTTTCAAATGATTCTTTCTGAAGAGCCTGAACCTTTAGAAATAGGCCAGTTTTATACATATTCTTTTAGTGCAAAAGCATTTTGAATAATTAATAATTTTACTTCCCCTTTCTGCAAAAATTTGAATTTGATAATGAAGATCAGTCTTCTTACTTGCTGTTTTGTGGGCAGAGGAGTTCTTAGACTGAAGCAAATTCCCTCAGCTCCAATTTTGCTTTCCTTGGCACAGCTGCTCATGTTCAGGGAGAAATAGTTTGGAAAGATTGGACAAATTGCCTTTCTTCCTTTGTGTGGAGAATGGTAAGGTGGAAAAAAATCAAACAAAAACATAGATGATATTGCCAAAGGAATTTTTGTTAAAAGAAAAAGAAGGTGGTGAATTTGCCTCACTGCATTAGTTAACTTTTGTATTGACCGAGTTCAGTAATTTCCCAAACCTTTATCTTATGTATTATATAGCAACCCTTTTCTCTCAAACTTCCTAAAATAATTTGAAAGTTTTTACACTGGTGGAAATTAAGGTTGAGGAAAAAAGAGTCAAATTTGAATTCATTGTTTATATACATAACAAATTTAACTTTCAAGAATGTCCTTTACACTTATAGGTACTTCTTGGCTCAAAATAAATTCATTGAAATGTTTTGCAAGATAATAATGATATAATTTGACAAGCCAAGGGTTTCCATTTGATGCCTCAGGCTTTCTGAGTTAATGCAAAATGGTCCCCTAAAGCCATTAATTTTGTCTCCATTCCTAGGGCCTTTTGAAGATCTTTTGTCAGCAACCCTGGAATGAAGAAACTCATTTGCCTCTTTCAAGGCTCTTGGGGCTAACAATCTGTTTAAGGAGGTGTCTCTAAGTAACAATTCTCACATCATAATATTACAATCATGCATTAGAGGACGATTTCTCTAATGATGGATTACTCAAAATGTGGTACTAGCCAGGAAATCAGCAAGGGAGATCATAAAATTTTATTTAACCTTTTGTTAATTTAAGGGTTCCAACACTCTCTAATTTATTTATTATGTATGAGAAGGAGGAAGTGACAATAAGCCCAAAAGTTATGAGACATGCATGCATGCTATTTTATTCTCTGTGTTCAGAAAATATACATCACCAATGGGGCAAGGAGAAATATAAAAACCCCAGTAAAATATATTTGTATGACTCACAACAGCAAAAGTATTGAATGGAAACCAATGTTGAATATATCTGACGTACAAAAGAAAAAAATGCCTTATAGTCTGCGGATATGAAGAACAACTCAACAAATACTATTTCTAGTCTTTTATGAAAGGGTTTTATTATAACATCATGGTGCTTCATCTATATAATAAGAGATAAAATTACTTCTTAATTCCAGAATGATTCATAGCTACTATCTCACTAGTCACTCATAAACACCATTATGGGCCCATCATGGAATGATGATCATCCATCCCTCCCTGTTGAAGGAAAGGATCACATTGTTACACTTCCATTATGGTTGATTATGCATATGTGATATTCCGTGTGAAGATTTTGGCAGAGTACCTGGCACACTGCAGTAATCCGTCAATAAGTGTTAGCTATTATTTTTTGCTAATTGCTATTTACTGTTATGTCAAATATGAATTGTAATTGTTAATAGTAATATCACATTTATTGGACTAAAGACAGTAGTCACTTCCAATTAAAAAGGGTTCTTTTATAGTATCTTTTTGTACACTTTAAATGGAGACTTATGATATCCAGTTATATAAAAATTTCAATATTAAATGTTATTCATGCCTCAATTACTGGACTTTATCTAAAGGACTATGTTTTAATCTGAATTATCAGATGAATTATCTTGACATTTTCACTCAGCTTTGCAAATATATACATTCTTTGTGTCCTTTTTAAGATGCTCTTACAGTTTTTGAGCTTGAAATATGACCCAGTTAGTGTCATATCAGGCACAAAAGTGACTGTTCAGAGATGGTATTTTTGAAGTCTGGTATGCATTTCTAAATTGGTTCTTACCCTTTAGGAAATGTGAAAATTAGTGAATGCAGAAACCAAAGGTTTTTTTTTTTTTTTTTTTTTTTTTGTTGTTGTTGTTTTTGTTTGTTTGTTTTTGGTACTAGGGTTTGAAACTGAGTTACATCCCAGACCCCCCTTTTATTAATTTAGTCTTAAATTTTGAAACAGGTTCTCTTTAAATTGCTTAGGGCCTCACTCACTAGTTCTTGAGGCTAGCTTTGAATTTGTGATTCTCTGGCCTCAGCCTCCCAAGTTGCTGGGATTCATAGGTGTACACCACTATGCCAGCTCATAACTCAGTTATTTAAATGTATTTAGAAATCTTTCATTAAAATCACAGAGATGAATTCTCATGGGACTAACATTTGTAGTTCATCTGCAAATTCTGTTTTGTAACTTTTACAGTTTGTAATCTCCTTTCTTTTTAAAAAAATTGCTTCTTTTTACACAAGCAGCAATATTTATTCATGTGTTTTCCAAGTGATAACTCAAGTAGAAATAAATTGGGCATTTAAGCCAATGTGAACAGTGAGCCAGAGTTTGAAAATTTGGCATATTTTAGAGTACATTCAAGGAGGGAAGGAATATAAGAAAACCTTCTCAATGTGAGTTTAAATATTCATGATTTGCTTATTAGGACATTTTTAAAATTGTCTCTTTGAGCATCAAGCTCTTAATATGCAGAACAGAAAGAGCACAGTATTGAAAAACAAGTCTATTGTCATGAAATTTGCTTAAAATATCCCAAAGTGAAAGTTTAGGTGCTTTCAGCATGCATGTATATGTATGTGTGTATATATATATATGTGTGTATATATATATATATATATATATATAGAGAGAGAGAGAGAGAGAGAGAGAGAGAGAGAGTGAGAGAGAGAGAGAGAGAGAGAAGCTTTACTCAAACTGTGATATGAAAAAATTAATTACATTTTGAGAGCTAATCTTTATAAGTCAATAAAAATGGAACAGAGAAATGTCATGCAAGTTGAGTAACAATGCATAAAGAGACTTAGGTGGTAATCTGATTTACTTTATTAACGTACATAACTGTAGAGGTTAGCCAACAGTGGGGGAAGAAAGTGGGTAAGAAAGTAAAGTCACACCTTAGTGACTCCCATCTAAATTTAGGCAAGGGATTTTCAATATTTCTGTTCCATTAATACAGACATTGTTAATGTGGGGTATATGTTAACTCAGGCTAACACCAGGAGAAAGCAGCTAGACATAAATGACAGGATGTCAAAGCCCTAAGTATTCAAATGCAGCCAGCTGTGCTGAATCATGTTGAAGTACCTCTGAGCTAAAGGGAGACCCTCGAATGTGTGGGGCAGATGATTATCTCTGAAGAACCCACAAAAAACGCAATGAAAGGAAGAAGAGTTCATTTTAAATACTTGACCAGCTCAGAGATTCAGATGCTTGATCTTCACAAACATCCAGTGTCAGTTTTCTGTCCTTCTTCCCACTCTCTCACTGCCTTGTTTTAATACTAGAGATAAAAAGTAAAACAAAACTCTGGTTAGGATGGAGAGTGGTTGGGAATAAAGGAAAATAAAACACATTTTCCTGACTATCTGCTTCCTATTCACAGCAGAAATAAGTAATCTGAAGTTTTACTTATGACCTGATAGTGAGCATTTCAATTACAGAAGCGAGAGAAAACTAAAAGCCACTAAATTTTTTATCATCTTAGAGTAGTCACGGAAGTCAGGTTGCTAGCTGAATTTTTTGTTTTTTTTAGGACCAAAGAAAGAATATTCTATAAATAAATTTAAAGAGGCAGTAGAAGGGAAAATAAAGTTGCTTTCAATTTGATATAATGCACATATGGCTGATGGAACTTTATTGAAAGGAAACGTGGTAATGAAGGGAGCTAGGAACCATATTCATAAGCTACATGTCAGGTCTCATGGAGAACTGAAATAACACTTTAAATTATGTAACAGCTTACTGGGGCAACTGACATTTTCAGTAGACTGCTATTATCATGATTCAACTTCCTTTTGTCTAGGTTTCTGTCTATGTTTGGTGCACTGTTACTACTGCCTGCTTCTCTGTACTCTCTGCTTTTCCATAGATGACTTCTGCTTATTTATAGTTTGGACTCTTTATCTTGCTGTGTCTTTTAAATTCTAGTAATCTTTCTATCTCTCTCTCATTTTTAAATTTTCTTTGTGCCAACTCTTTTAGAGGGTATATGCTATGGTTTGGACCTAGAAAGTCCCCCAAAAGCTTGTTGTTTGGAAGCTTGGTCCCCAGTATAGCAATGTTCAGAGGTGAGCATTTGAGGTGATTGAATCATGAGGGCTCTGAGCTCATCAATGGATTAATCCACTGAGGGATTCATATATGATGGCATTATTGGGAGGTGATAGAAACTATAGGTCAGCAATAGAAAGCTGACTAACACAACATGAATTCTCTTGTTTATCTGTACAAAAGCATTCTTTTTGAGCAGAGTTCTTAAGACACAGTACTTCATAGACTATTGCTAATTCTACAGAACTACACTGTCCAATATGACAGCCACTAGCCACATGTGGATATTGAGCAGTTAAAATGTGGTCAGTCAGAAATAAGATGTGCAGAATGAAAGAAAAAAAAAGAAAAGAAAGAAAGAAAAGCCAGGGATGGTGGCATGTGCTTGTGACTACAACACATTCCTCAGGAGGTTGAGGCAGGAGGATCACTTGAGCCCAGAATTTTTATACCATAATGTAATAAGACCCTTTCTCAAAAATTTTACCATATTTTCAATTATGAAGGTTTTTCCTGGAGTAAGGTCAACCTGGGTTTGTATACTGTTTCTGCTATTTACTGGCCTATGATGTTAGGAAAGTTGCTTAATCTTTTTACTACTATGAAGTAGTAGGAGGAAAGTTGAACATGTTAGCACACAGTTGTACTCAACGTATTACCTCAATCTAAATTCAACTCTAAATTTTGTGTTCATTTAAAGAAATAGTTAAATGAAATTATTATATAAAAAGGATAAACTTTTTAAATGAAAGTAGCAAATTTTTAAATATATACATTTATACTTAGTGATATGGCATTCATTATTGTATTAAAAGATGTTCTCTGAAATTCCTATTCAATATTTTAAAACTAGTTTGTATCATAAGAACTTATATACAAAAGAAAGTCAACTGATTTTAAAATGTGCAATAACTTGAATATGCAAATTCAAGAAATCTTTCATATTATATGCCTTAATTAGTAAATGACCCCATATCTTCAGAAAATGAAAATGTCTTCATGAAAATTTAAGCCATATTGAAAAGGTGCAAAATTTTCCAAACCAGTTTGTCTGATCCATATGAATGACTGTCTAAACATCACCAGTTTTCTGTTAAAATGCCATTTATTAGGATTTGCTTTATTTCCATGGATGGCACTATAATTGTACTAGTGACATTGAAAAGGTCAGTCAAGTGATTCCCCCCCAGCCCCCCATTTTCTCTCCAATTGAATTTTAACCAGTTGCTGGGTTCTGTAGTTGCTACCTCAGTAATATCCACTACAGTTTTTAGCTGTTAGTTCAAACTTCATTGTTCCTCATCTGGAATATGGCAATATTTTCATATATCTGTCTTCAGCTTTCTTTCATACCCATTGTCATAGTTTGGTTACTATACAAAATACTATAACTGGGCAATGTATAAACAATAGAAATTTATTCCTGACAGAGATTAGAAAATCCAAGATCAAGTCACTGGCAAATTCAGCTTCTGGCCAGTACCTTGTTCCTATACCATATTTCCCATATTTTTCCTCACATGTTGGAAGGAATAAAGAGCTCCCTTGGGCCTATTTTACAGAACGCTAATCTCTTTCATGAGGGCAGAGCTAATCACCTCATCATATTCATGACCTAATCACCTCCCAAATGTTATCACCATTTAGGTTTTTAATATATGAAATGAATTAACATTCAAACAATGAGTTGAATATACACAATATATGAATTGACTATACATTCAAACCATAACACCTACCTCCAAATATATTTTGCACTGAAGAAACACTGATATCACTAAAACCCAAAGCTAATGAAGTGAATCATAATCCTCTCTTTCATATATACTTCCTCAAAGTTTGTCATTTTCTACAAGATTAAGTCCAAATTTCTTAGCCTGTCAGAGTCCAGCATGTGATGACTCTTGCCCATGATTTCCAACCTTGTCTCCCTCCATAATCTGACACGCACGGTCTGCTTTGTTCTAGTGGTTCCATTTAATTGAGCCAGTTTCTGAGTCTCCCACCTCTTTCTCCTGCTTTGTGCTCCTCTGTTCTAACATTTTTTCTAAGCGTTGAATTTCTCATCTTTTAACTTCCTTCAGTTTTTAACCCACCAAACCAAGTTCTATATGCATTGAATAACACATTTTTCATGTGCATCTGTATAATAAAGCATGACAATGAATAAAAGTTTGATAAAATTTTTAAATGAATAAATGAATGAATATTGGAGTGGCTACAGGTACTTAAAATTTATTTCTCTAGGAAGTAAGTCCAGAATAGTATGCTCTTTTTGAATACTTACAGGAATCAGCCAAAGCAGATATCTGAGACTATTAATTAATTTTCTTGAACTTTGTAAAACACATCTAAATTATAGTAGTTTGGAATGTCTTACTTCTTAGACAATACAGTTTTAAAAAATCATTGTAAAGTTGTTTCAGAGATTTATATTGTGATACTAATGGGGAGGTTATATTTGCTATTCTCCTCTAAACCCTGTGATAGGAAAATGCTAGAAAAGAAAAATGTGTGTACTTGGCATTTTCTAGATAAGAGAAAATTCTTTTAAAATGCTTGCATAATGAATTTATCACTGTCTAGATGGTTCTCAAATGATTAAAAGAATAATAGAAGGAATCCTTTTGTAACAGAAGCCAAGGTTTAATAAAGGTCTGGGTGGTCTAAAAGGTCTTTCTAGATTGTGATAACAAGCTGCAAGAACAATCTGAGAATCTGGTTGCTGCCTTTGTTCCAACTTGATCAAATTGGAAACTAAGTCTTAAACACAAATCTTGTCATCCTAGGAAGCTACAGGAATTCACAATGATTGATTGCTCTGTTGAACTCAAGACATTGTGCTTGGATCTCTTCAAAACACCATCCCACAGATCAAGTGATTGACACATTGCTTACTACTTTATGTGTGAAAACATTATAGTCTATTTTTCTTCTTGTCCCAATGAACCAAATTTAGTATTTATTAAACCAAAGTCCTTAAAGAAGAAGCTACCGAAAAGTATATTATATGGGACATGTAGATAAAAAAGAAGAATTGGTATTTGTTGATATCTCTTATAAATTACTCATCTTGATCAGAAATTAGGATGCATGGTGTGTGCGTTTTCCATCATGATGGAAATGACACTAGGCAAGCCTGGGACCAAGCCTAGGACTCACCATGACCTGAGTCATAATGTTTCTTCTGCTGTATCTTATGCAATATATGGTTCAAGAACAACAACAACAAAAAGTAAGCCAGTGGAGTACATCAGGTCTAAGAACATAATCTGAATAAGCAAACATATTCTAGTGGTCCTGATACAGAGTTAATCTCACCCTTCTTCATTTACGTTAGTGCTTCTACACAGGAGAGAAACCAAAAAAACCAACTTGTTAGAAGTAGGAATCTCTGTTATAGCTCAACTGCTTTGGCTGTTTTAGAAAATCCAAGTTTAGCAAAATAAGGTCAGTGAGTTATAAATCAGCACATACAGCTGATGATGATGATAAGTTTAAGTAACTTCTTTATTCAAACGAGTATATTCCAAATATAATTGTTCCTTAGATTCTCATAAGCTTCAATTTCCTTATCCTCATGTAAAATCAGCTAAACAATATGTTAAGAAACTTCATTTTTAATTGAAGTCAAAGAGTAGCCTACGTTCTACTTCTGTAACACCTAGCCTAAAGGGGGTCATTTACTCTCGTTTCTTCTGCTGAAACATTTGGAAAGTTAAAGAATCCCCAAAACTCTTGAAATTCTTGATATGGGGAGAAAACTTGCATTGCATTTCACATTCAGCCTAACCCAACCATGTAGTGTGATGGGAGTGTAGGGTTTGAGTTTACCTACATGTCTGGAGCATCTCCAGGAGATCCAAGAGGCTGTGTGTTGGAAGACTAAGTTGCCCTCCTCATCCCCACCCAGCAAATTAACCCCAAAGGATTAAGCAAGACTTTTCTAGCCTATACAGAACATGAGACCAATCTTTCTTGTATAGATCTGAAACTCTTTTAGGTAATTGACTTTTGAGGCCAATAAAGTTCCCACTTTTGCACTGTGGAAAATTAATTTCATGTTCTGCATACCAAAGCTACCTGACTTCAATAACTATTTCATGTCATGGTTTGACAAGTAGTAGCCTAGACCCTGATGTCCTTTTTATGGTAGGGTTAACAGAAGGTTTTTCTGAGAGGACCTCAGCCTGATAGATTGGTAATCCAGCTGGCTTTCTTTAAGTCTCTCAGACTCCCATTCCTGTGAAATTGTTACTTAACCAAAAGTATTTCCTCTCTTATGAACACTGAAGTAAGACTTAATTTGAAATCAATCTGATATCGTATAACCAACTACTTTGATTAACCATGGCTATTATTTGAGACTTAGAGTTTATTCCATTGCTGGAATAATGTACATTTTTCAAAGGATAATAAAAATAAAGCTTCCACATACCTGGGGTTTAAATGAGAACCACTTGATTTTTAGTTGCAGGAAATATTTCAACATAACTTAGGACTATTTAAAAGAAGAAATGCCTCCCATTTGAGGGACATCCAAGAATTAACTCTTAAAAGTTTGTGTAAGTAGTCTCCTGATTTTTTAAAACCTTCCCCCACTTCTTTTGCTTTTTCATAACTTTGCAACATTGCAAAAGCCTAATCTTTGCCTGCCACCCCCTTGTTTTTTTTTCCTTTCACACAAAAATAAGATCTTTATCTCTATATTAGAAATAGTGAGATACCCATCTCTCTTGGCTTGGCTCTTTCATCTTTCTGGAGGAAAAGCAACCACCCAATTATACACAACCATAAATTAACTTGACAAGCGGCACACTGGAACTGCCACCTAGTCCGAGCTGCTTAAATTGTCCCTGAGTTTGGAGTGTCTTCTTTGGGAAGGAGCATTACATGCCCCAGTGGAAACTGTTTTATTTTTGTTTTCAGACTTCCCAACAATGCACTCTGTGTAGCAGGTTCAGCAGTTACATACTTCCCTTCCTCAGCAGACTTATTATGCAAAAGACGCCTCCTGTGCTCCTTCCTATAAACAGACCCCAGAAGGGAGGGCGAGTTCACCAGTGGCCCATTCATCATCCACAGCAGAAGAGCTTGGGTTCTCAGATCATAGAGCTGACGAACTTCACAGTCTCATATCTCAGAGTGGCCCCACCCCTCCTCCCAAGTCTCTGTGACTATTATTCTGAACTCTACTGTGATATCCACAGAGGTCATTTGGGGAATATAACCTGTAAATTAAGTGATAACCTATTATAGCTGGGGGAAAGTAAAAACATGATTGCTTTAGATGATGCCTCTAGTTGGGCTATGCTTATTTTTTACCTGCTCTTGTAATTAAAAGAAAGTGCAGCATGCAATGTATTTACATTTGCTTTATATAAAGAATTCAATTCAAAATGTCATATACATAATGATATAGATTTTTAAATAAACCAAAGTGGACTTTTATGCTACGCTACTGTCAGAAATGCCAGTTTTGTGCCTGCTTTCAACTCCTCTCACTCCAGCATCTTTCTTGATGTTCATTCTAATAGCTAAAGAGGCCTACATGGAGAGAAGCCATTGTGTGATGCCTTGAAGGATTTATTTGTTTCTCCCTTCCCTCTCCTCTTCTTCATTCCTATGCTTAATTGCTAATACTTCCTTCTTATTTTATAGACCGATTTGTTAGCATTGCTGCTTCCTTTCATCCTTGTCCCTGCTGCCTAGTTTTAAATTCTGCTACCTGTTTTTGAAATTTACTATACTCTGTAGTCATCATGGTGCAAATAAAATGTCAAAGTTGTTAGCAAACATTCAAAGTGGTTAAGTTCTATAAAATAGAGGTGTATGGTCTATGGCAATCATCCCATCCCAACATCACTTGATTATGAGATAGCTTAGAAATGACTATTAGACTAGTTGGAAACACTGTGTCAATATGAATGTGTTTCACCTAAAAAAAAATAAACTTTGATGACCCTGAGCACACTTGGTTCATTCCTTCCTGATGCTGAAAAATGTTGAGTAACCCTTAGCTGTCTCCTATTCCTAAATTAAAATATTCTGTTATGTCAAACTATCCCAAATTATCTCCTATGACTCATTTCCCTTCCAGTCTCTCTCTCTCTCTCTCTTTTTTTTTTTCTTTCCTAAATATTCGTATGTGGAGGAAACAGTTTATTTCTTGGTAGGTTATAACTTCCAGGATTACTAAAGTGTACTAGTATCAAACTCTTGATTATTCTTCAACTTTGGGTCCAAAAATTAACAGATATGCACCCACTGAAGTTCGAACTGCAGCTGTCACTCAATTACTCAATTAATATTTCTTTGGAGAAAAATTATGCCTTAAAGCAAAATGAAACAACAAATAACCTTCTTAGCTTGGCTGTGCAGCTTCCCAGAGGCAGGTCAGAACCGCCCAGTGAGGGGCCTCTGCAGGCAGCAGCCTAGTGGGAAGCATACACCTACAGCTTAGGTGAGGACTTCTTATCTCCTGATACCTCCTGTTCTCTTCACTCTCAATCCCTCATCGAGACAGGAAAACAACTAATACCATTCCATTAAACTTGATTAATATTCAATTACTTTTTTTGGAAACATTTTCACTAAAATGTTAACCCTCTGAACATAGGTGTTTTCATTTTTAGTTTCTAGTATCTCATTTTGGACTATAGGCTACCCCACCTCATCAAAATAATGCCAAGTATTAGCAAACAGATTTATTTTTTTCCTCACTCAAGAAAAATGGAGAGGGCTCCTTGAAATTGGTAAATAGCTGACTGGGCTGAAAGGTCTGATTTCTTGGTTGTAGGGCTTCCTGGGTGGTGATGAATTAGAGGAGTTGATGCATGGTCTCTCCCATTTGACATCTTCAGAAACTTTGAAGTATGGTTGTAGTGGGGGTTGAGGTCATTAGAGAAAAAGAGCAGAAATAGTTGAGCTGGGGAAGCTGGAAAACTGACCCCAAGCATCATTTAAAGGAAGTGTCCATCTTCAATCCCTTGCTAAATATTCATTAATAAAAATCAGTAGTAACGAAAGTCATAGTCTTGCCTCTTTATTTGTCTTGGCCAATTCAGGCCCTATCCCTCATTGCTTCCTTTTATAAAATCTTATCCCTTATCATCTTGGAATTTCTCCCTGAGTGAAAACAATATATAGTAACTGTAGTTCTATATCTGTATCCATTCTCCATGATTTCTACCTGTGGCAAAATGCTTTCAATGATGATAAGCTGAATTATAACATTGACTAATCATAACAATGTCATTTAAGGCAATAATTATTATTTTAGTTACTCTTTATGAAACCTTATTATAGACCAGGTATTCTACTAAGTAGTTAATATATATTATTTTTTTCTTGTAAGTAATTATATGAATTAAATATTATATAAAGTCATTTAGTTCAGTATTGAGCAGATAGTAATGTTAAAAAAGTTAGTTCTTAAGTTATCATTATAATCATTATAAAGTGAAAAATTATATTTATTGTTGTTTACTAAATTGGAATTTACACCATTCTTATGCAGAAGGGATTATAATTATTCCACTTTAGACATGAAGATATAGCAGTACCTGTCAGAGAAGTGAGTTAAAACTTGAATCAACACATTCTCACCTCAGACTCTGAGTCTGTTTTCACAAATGTAATAGTTAAAATTATATGCTTATAATTTTCTAAAGCCCTTGTTTTTACACAATGTTTAAATATAATCTTTACATATGCTCTTTCCTTTCTACTTCCAGAAGTAAAGCTTCTGCAAAAGATTAAATGCTCTTGAGACATCTACTAATTTTTTTAAATTTATTTCCATAGTGATTAAGCTCAGTTAAGTCAGAGCTCACTTTGTACTGGCATTGGAAGAACTGTTCCTACCGAATGTTCTTCAGTATAAAGTTTATTGTCATGCTTTCCTCTTTCCCTTTGCCCAGTTAGCTCCTTTGCCTTCTTTTCTCTCTCCAAGAAAGAAAAACTGTAAAAGGAATGAAGGCAAATTCTCTCCAGAAAGCAATTAGAGCAGAAAAAAGAAGTTCAAGCCCAGGAGTGTTTTCGTGGCAAAGACAGTTGACATGTGGGGAGCAGGTTATAAAAGACTAATAAGATGGCCCAGAAAAGAGAGGAGGCCACAGGAACAAGCTGGGGTGGGTGAGGAGGTCCATTAGGGCAGAGGAGGGGGAGTCTCTGAGGAGTCATCATGGGGGGCAGGTGAATTGCTAAGGGCTGCTTGGTTCTGTATTCCTTTAAATGTTTTCAGAAGTCATCAGAAGAGAGTATAATTCTGTGTGAGTTATATTTCTTTAAATATGGCACAGCTTAAACAGGAAAGGATTCATGCTGAATATGTATGTAAGTTTTGGGAGGTATCATAAGTTTAAAGTATTATCTACATAAAACCAAAAACATGATATATTTTATATCATGGATGAAAATCAGTTAGAAATATTCTAAATCAAATGTCTTGTTTTGCAAAGCTCTATGTAAATCAGTGATATCTTGATGCTTATAATGTAGAGGGGAATGGTTATATGATAGAGGGGAGTGGTTGTATGATAGAGGGTCCTTCTATACAATAAGATTTTGGTGTAGATTGAAAGAACACACACACACACACACACACACACACACCCATAAACCAGGCACTGTGTGTGTTAGGTACTATACATGGTATAAAGTACCTAACACAGAGCCTGGCATATGGCACTGTGTTATAAAATCTTTTATAAAATCTTATCCCTTATTATCTTGGAATTTCTCCAAATAGATATTAACTTCTATGTTTTATTGTTATATAAATGCATAGTAGGCATGCAATAGTATATATTTGGGACTCAGTGAGGAGACAGGCTCTTGGAACATTATATTTTAGTAATATTTAACTAATACTCAATTTCCCATTGGTTGTAAGGTCTTCTGAATTTCTGTCCTCTGCACACACAGCTCTTGCTGTCCAGGATCAAAACATGAATTTATGTGTATTTAAAATCTTAGAATTTATAGAACACTTCCCCAAATTTTTTCAAGAAACAAAGTGTCATAAACTGCATTCTAGGGATTTTTTTACCTTGAGACTGGTTCTGTGAAAAAAAAAAAATATACAATGTAGGTTTAGAGATGCTTATCTTCTCATTGATCACTTCAAGAAACACCTGAGAAAAGTTACCATCTGAGAAACTTTAGGCAGATATGCAGGTCTTCCCCAGCTCTTGGTTGTCTCTAGCTGGGGAAAACATGGGTATGAGTACAGGGTTCTGCTCAGGGTTCACTGGCTGGAGCCCTGCAATACTCATCACACTCCACATGATTTGGTTTTCATTATGCACTGCCCCAAGCAGAATTCTAGTCAACTGATTGTATATGGACTGACTTCACCATTTGGTTACCCAGTACATTCTGGTTACCCAGTACATTTTTTCTAAGATGTTATAGGAGATCTTCAGGGATCCTTAGGTTTGTTCCTGGGGACCTATGGAGAAATCAGCCTTTTTAAGAATCTACTTATAATCACTGGTAGAAATTTTTCATGGATCTTAGAATAAATGGCCTTCTCATATATCTATTATTAGGAGTTATAATGGAAAGTATGGTTTGAACATTGCAATTTAGTCGAAGTTTTAAACAACAAGCATTAATAATCTTTTTAAAATATTACCTAGCAGCAGGAACCACCTAGAGTATATTCATGTTTATTTAAAATAATTTGTTAGATAATATCTCACATGGCATAATCACTTTGTGAATGGTTAGAATAACCAATAATTTTATTAACCTCCTTGATAAGTAAATACTTACCTATTGGAGGAAATTAAACTTATATATATTTGATTTTCCTGAGAAAAATATTCAGTGAATTTAATCTTACATAAGAAAAAATTTCTTTATTAAAATATATTTGATCAATAATGTTTCAACCAAGTTTATTTAAATTGTAAGTATCAAAACTCTTTCAAAGCAGTTTAAGAAAGAGTCCTGTTAATGAGCAGAAAAAAAGAATAAAAAAAGACAATGAATCAAGGAAACATTTTTAGAAAGAAAGAAAAAAAGGGAAAGAAAAGAGAGTCCTGAGACAGGAACACAGAAGGCCCTGAGGTATTATCACAAGGACTAGAAATCATCAGCATCTCAGATATTGTTCTCTCTCTACCCTTAAAAAAAGTTCTTCTTTCTCTCTTGTTTTTCTCTTGGTCTACTAGTCTCCAGGCTTAGTTTACAGATGCACTCAGTAACTTTCCAGTTTATTTACATTTCTTAATTCAGTAAAAGTGCTTAGAGCGATCCTACGTTATCCTCATTCTAAAACTTCAAGAATGAAAACTAGCTGCTCCAGCATGGCCAAGTGTCCACCCTGTCGTCCCGCCCCACCCCCCGAGCAGTACATCCATGCCATTGCCCAGCCCTTAGAGTACTGTTCCCTGGGGAGTCTCCACAAATGCAGGCTGTCTAACTGTATTTTATATGGCACCCCATGAAACATGATAAACACTGCAATGGAAATATCCCTTTGGGTTGTCAGAGGGAAGCCCTGCAGCTGAGGATAAAGGCATAGGATCCTATAGAGCCCCTCATTGCAATAAGAAAAAGGGACAGAAAAAGACCCCAATCTTTGTATGCTGTGACAATGGAAAACATGCAAAAAAAATCAAAGAAGCAAAGACTCTGTTGTAATCTTAGGAAGCATGGGTCAACATTAAGTGTGCTTGAACAATTTTAAAAGTAATCTTGCTCCTGTCCTGATAACTGAGTTGGATATTTTGCATTTATAAGAAAGACATCATAAATCATAGCCCATTAGAGGTGGAAGGGGATTTAAAAATATTCTAGTCTATTTCCCTCATTTGACAAAAGAGGGAAGTAAGACTCAATTAGATAGAGGACATGGCCATGTGCACACAGCTCATTAGTTGCAAACCCAGACTTAAGGGCTGGTTCTCTTGAATCCTGGAGAACGAGTGGACTGCTGCCTTTGGAACATTGGCCCAGAAATCTGGTATTACATTGCTTGGTTAGCTTTTTGGACATAATCCAGACCTGGTTATAAACAAGAATTGCTCTTTAATTAGAGTATTCTGATTTAAGCTTGTTGCCCTTCAAACAGTCTGCCTTTCACAGTTGCCTGGCAATCTCTTGGTAAGAAACACATTTCCCTTCACATTCCCTGGATTTGATATTGCCATGTGTAACAAATTGACTAGTGGGTCCCCCTCCTCAAATTCATATCTGTCTAAAACCTGCAAATATAATCTTATTTGGAAACAGGGTTTTATAAATGTTATCAAGTTAATATGAAATTATACTGGATAAGATTGGGTTTTAAATTCAAAATAACTGATGTCCATATAAAAAGAAGGAGTTTGGATAAAGACACACAGAAAAAACACTATGTGACCACAGAGACAGAGACTGATTTGTCTGCAAGCCAGGAAACAAATGCCAAGGATTGAGGACAACCAGAAGAAACTAGGAGAAAGGCATGGAATGGAGTATATTCTCCTTTAGATTCCCTAGAAGGAAAAAATCCTGCTGGCACCTTTGTTTCAGGTTTCTATTCTTTAGGACGATGAAAGAATAGATTCACATTATTTTAAGCCACCTTTTTGGTGATTTGTTACAGCAGCTCTATGAAACTAAGAAACCAGATATATGTATAATATTCCCATAGACTAATATTTGGAATTTGTATGCAAAATAAACAACAGGAGAGTAGAACAACAAATGTGATGTGTGCAAGGCAGCCCTCTAGGTTTTATTAATCAAGAGTCTTAAAGCTGACATGAGATGTGCTTTATCCTTTTTCAGCACTTGGTTAAAATGACAGGAAATATTGTGGAAACTTTACTGGACCAAAATGATTACCAAGTGTCTCCAGTAGAAAACTAAGCATTGTCTAGGGCATCTTTCCACATTATTTCCTCCTTTCATTTTATAACTCTGTGAGTTGTAGAAAATTGATACTAATGCAAATGATTCTTGTCCACAGAAATGCAAATACATTATATCCAGGGAGTAGATGTCCAGTTTTTCATCTTATTTGCAAATTCATTCTGCATTTCTGATGGCCTATCTATGTGTGGTTCTTTGAATCCTCTGTTGAAATAGTTGTAACATCTTACTGGTTCCCTTATTAATTAATGAGTTAAATAAAATCTTTGATTTATGCTCATTTCATATGTGCATAAGAGTCATGACTTTATTCTTTGTAAAAATCCATCCTTTAATGAGAATTTAGCCTGAATTCACCATGTAATTCTTAATTTTAATAACCTCCCTCACAACTTAAGGGAAAGAATCATAAGGGCAAAATTTCCATTTCTTTCTACCATACGTTGAAGCCCTTCTAAATTTCTAAAAGCATTTTTTACAAGATTTTTACTTCCCGACTACTTTCACAATTAGTATCCATTATGGATGACAAAAAGAAAAGAAAAAATCTTCAGAGAGGTGCTCTGTAATATTAGTCAAAACACTGCCCTTGGTCTCTGAGCAGTGGCAATCCACAGAACAAAGTTCAAAGTTTTTCTTTGCTTCCCATCAATACCTTGGCTAAAAGCCAGTTTCCAAGACCTAACATAACCCTAAAATAAGTTGACAACAGGAGATTAAATCTAATTTTCAAAGCTTCTCCAATGATGTGAAACAGCTTTGAAAGGATAATTGATATTGCCGTTTAAACTCTCAAAAGCTGGAGATGAGGATCACACTAGCAGGAAAAGTGATGTAGCCATGAAGTTGTATCTGTGTGACAATCTCATGTCCAACTGGGACAAGAGAAACAGGAGTATTCAGAGGGCCTGGGGTTGGGTAGGCAGTGCACCAGATGTGTCCTGGGAAGAATGGGTCTATTTTGCAGAACATAAGGAGAAGTAATGACCCATTAAAATTCCTGGTTACTACTCTAACACAAGAGGGGACTGGGAAAGAGGCATAGTACATTTCCTTGCATCCTGGGCTACCCCAGAGTTTTGCATTTTTTATAGGTTCTTCACATGCTGAGCTGCAGTATCAAGAGTCTGGCTTGGAAATTGCCTCAATTATTAGGCCCTGGCTATATTTGGTGCTTAAGTTTCTTTTTATTCTCCTTCTGTAATTCGTCTTCTTTCAGTATAACAGACCCACAGCATAATGACTTAGCATGGCTAATATCCCACCCTTGTATAGTCATTTTTCTAACATGATTGAGTTTATTTTCACTTCTTATATCTTTCAGTCCCTGCTGATTTCGTTACTCAGTTCAAAGTACCCTGTTTCTTCGCTGACATGAGGGCCTGGGATATTTGCTGCTCCTCTGGAGACTCCTGCCTGCTCACATATCCTCAGCTAGCGCCATCTTTGTCTTTCACAGCTCCTCAGGTGGCTGAAATTTTCACAGCTTGTTAGGTGGCTCTGGCTGTCACAGTCTGTGGCCCTGAATGACTGCTAGGGGAACAGCATTCTCACTTCCTCCCAAAGCCAAGCTTCACAGTGGAAATGTGTGAGCTGTGCCAATAGCATCCCAAAAATCCTGCAGTTGTGGCAGATGCAAGCTAACTCAGCATGGAGATGAGATTTCTTCCAGATTGGGAATTGATGTCCCAAACAGAAAGTGAATTCTACTGACTTCTTTCTTAGTAAGTTGTCATGACAAGTGGAAATCAGACCAACAGCACAAAAATGGTTGGCAAAATAAACAGTAAACAGCATTATATAGAATATTGGTCCCTACGTATCTTTTTTCTTTTAATAGTGGCTAATATGAACAAGATAGTGAAATGTATTTAATAGAGTTTTCCCTGGACATAGCACTATTTTCAGGAGCCAGGGAAAAGTAGCGTTTTATCAGGAAGAAGGTAATAAGCAGGAATTGAATGTTTTCATTTGGATCCTAAGTGGTGCCTGAGGTAAAATTGCACAATGTTAAAGCAACAATAATTGGTTCCTCCTGGCTTTCTCCATTGAAGGAAATTGAAATTCAATTGACTTTCAATGGAATAGGCATGGAGTTCCAATTGTCATTGCTCTGACTTTGTGCCTCTCTATCCCAAGAACAGTATGGGAGCCAAAAAAAAAAAAAAAGAAAAGGTGCTGAAATAGCTGGAAAAATAGTGCAATTAATTTAGTAAATATTAGAGAGGAATGAGCATTCCAAATCTATGAATAAATGTTAATGTACTTCAGAGTTCATAACTGATTTGTTGATAATGGCAATGGTAATTTGGAAATGGTTGGAAGAGGAGTGCAAGTCTTATCATATAGTTATTATTGATGGTAAAGCAAAGTTTAATAAAAAGCTTAAATTATGACAATCATCTAGGTTTAGAGGCAAAATGAGAAACTATATTCAGTTCTATATTTGTTTTGTGGATTCATATAATTTCAAGAACTATTTCTGGGATTCCCAAGTGCCAGCATAGTTACAGTAACTAATATTTATTTTTGATACCAGGACATATTTTGTTTGGGTAATTGCTTTAATTCTTTACAAAAGCTCAGTAGGGCTAGTACTAGCCCATTAAAAAAAAAATTTTTAATTTTCCTAAGTAGTTATACATGACAGTAAAATGCATTTTGACACATACATAAATGGAGTATAACTTCTCATTCTTCTGGTTGTACATGATGCAGAATAACACCAGTTGAGTAGTTATATATGCACACAGAATAATGCCTGATTCATTTTACTATCCATCCTACCCCCATGTCTCCTGCCATCCCTTCCCTCCCCTCTGCCTAATTGAAGTACCTCTATTCTTCTCTAGCCCTCTTTTGTGGATTAGCATCTGCATATTAGAGAAAACATTCAGCCTTTGGTTTTTTGGGATTGGCTTATTTTGCTTAGTGTGATATTCTTGAGTTCCATCCATTTACCAGCAATTGCCATAATTTTATTCTTCTTTAAGGCTGAATAATACTCCATTGTGTATATACCACATTTTATTTATCTATTTATCTGTTGAAGGGCATCTAGTTTGGTACCATACTAGATGGTGTGGTGAGTTAAGTTGTTACAAACATTGATGTGACTGTATCTCTATAATAACACTGATTTTAAGTCCTTTGGGTATAAACTGAGCGGGGGATAGCTGGTCAATAGGTGGTTCCATTACAAGTTTTCTGAGGTATCTCCATATTGCTTTCCATCATGGTTGCACCAATTTGCAGTCCCACCAGCAATGTATGAGTGTACCTTTTTCCCAACATCCTTACCAACATTTATTGTTGCTTGTATTTTTGATATTTGCCATTCTGACTGGAGTGAGATGAGTCTTTGAGTGGAAGAAATGTCATAGAAGACATTCAGAATGTTTAGTTAAACTGATCTATGATGTAAAGGGGGATATAAGGAATGAAATCAGAGATAAATCTCAGGAGGTGAAAGATCACTTCAATAAAGAGATAGAAATTCTGAAAATAAATCAGAAAGAAATTAATGAAATAAAAGAATCAATAAACCAAATTAAAAATTCAATGGAAAGTATCACAAATTAGATCATGTGGAAGACAGAACCTGAGGCAGTGAAAATATATAATCTTGAAAATAAAGTGGACCATGCAAAGAAGATGTTAAGAAACCATGAACAGAACTACCTAGAATTATGGGATAATATAAAAAGACCAAATGTAAGAATTATTGGGATAGAAGAAGGCATAGAGATACAAACCAAAGGAATGAACAATCTATTCAATGAAATAATACCAGAAAATTTCCCAAACTCAAAGAATAAAATGGAAAATCAAATACAATAGGCTTATAGGACACCAGATGTACAAAGTTACAACTGATCTACACCAAGGTACAGTTTAATGAAAATGCCTAGAATACAGAGTAAGGATAGAATTTTAAAGACTGCAAGAGAGAATTATCAATTACAAATAGGGAGAAAACAATTCAGATCTCAGCTGATTTCTCAACCCAGATTCTCAATGCTAGAAGGTCCTGGAATAATATGTATCAAACTCTGAAAGAAAATGGATGCCAAACAAGAATTTTATATTCAGCAAAATTAAGCTTCAGACTTGAAGGTGAAATAAAACTTTCTATGATAAACAAAAGTTAAAACAATTCACAACTAGAAAACCTGCACTACAGAGCATTCTCAACAAAATATTCCATGAGTATGAAGTGAGAAAAAGAAAAGAGTGAAAACCAGCAAATGGAGCAACCACACTAAAGAAATGTCAATCAAGGAAGAAATTAAGTCAAATTAAAAACCAGAAATTAACCAAAATGACTGGAAATACAAACCATATCTCAATAATAACCTTGAATGTTAATGACCTAAACTCAGCAATCAAAAGACATATGAGGACCTATTTTATAGATGAGTCTTAGAAAAACCTTTTTCAAGGTCCTATAGCTGTAAAACGGTTGAGCTGGTCTGCAGCCCATCTTTTCCCACTCTAATTTTCAGCAAACTGTATACATATTGTAGTGTTTGTCTGGTAGAAAACTTACAATTAGGTCTAGTTTGACAATTTCTGCTTTTTAATTGAAGTGTTTGGAACATTTAATGTAATTATTGATATGGTTGAATTTAAATTTTCTGCCATCTTACCTGTATTTTATTTTTCCCATTTTTTCTTTGTATCTATTTTCTTTTTTTTTAGACTTACATATCACTATTTTAGAATTCAACTTATCTCTCTTTTATATTTTTAAGTAGCACTTAAAATAAACACATTTAATTTATCATAGCCTACCTTCAATCTTTCCATTCCTCTCTTTTGTACTCATTATGCATTTTATTACTTCTAAGTTATAACCCACAACATAACATTGTTGATGTTTTTCCTTTCAACTGTTAATTACCTTAAAAGAAAGTTTATCTTGGCACAGTGGCTTATGCCTGTAATCCCAGCTACTCTGGAGGTTGGGACAAAAGCATCACAAGTTCCTGTCTCAAAATAAAAATATAAAAAAAAGGACTGGGGATGTAGCTCAGTTCCAAGTCTCACAATGATTGAATGAATAAATGTATGAATGAATGAATAAAAGGTAGTTAGTTTAAAATAAGGAAGGTTTCCATAGGGATGTCTGTGTGCATGCATGCATGTACATGTATGCCAAACTTACACTAATCTGTTACTTCTCTGAGGATCACTATTTTGTTTTAGTGAGAAAATAAGACGACAGTCTGGGGGATGATGTGTTCTTTGCTAATAAATTAGTCATTGTAACTTTTAAAAATAGATGTATTACCTTTCTATTTCATAATTAGTTATCACAAATTTAGCAGCCTAACACAGTATGTATTTCATACATATCACTTCCATTCTTTTCATCTTTTTGCCTGCATTGAACTATCAATCTTATATCTTTTTTTGTGTGTTTGAAGTACTGATATTGTACCTAAATGCCCTTCAACAGATGAATGAATATAGAAATCATGGTATATATACACAATGGAATATTATTCATGAATAAAGAAGAATAATATTATGGCATTTGCAGATAAATGACTGGAATTGGAGAATATCATGCTCAGTGAAATAATCCAATCCCAAAAACCCAAAGGCCAAATGTTTTCCCCAATAAGTGGATGATGATATAAAATGGGAGTTGGGGGTTGGGGTTGAGAGAAGAATGGAAGAACTTTAGATTACATAGAGGGAAATGAGAGGGAGGGGGAGTATGAAAAATGGTGGAATGAGACAGACATCATTACCCTATGCACATATATGATTACACGAATGGTATGAATGTACATTGTGCACAACCATAGAAATGAAATGATGTACCCCATTTGTGTACAATGAATCAAAATGCAGTCTGCAAAAAATTAAAAAAAAAATAAATCATATGAGCATTTTTAAAAATGTAGGTTTTCTGGTTATAATTAAGATTTTGTTTGTCTCTAAAAGTACCCCTTTTTCTTCATTTTGAAGGATATGTTCATTGGAGGTAGAGCTGTGTTATATTTTTTTTTCTCCGAGGATATAAAAAATGCCATCGCTTTGGTCTTTTATCTTGTGTAACTTCAGAAAAGCAATCTTCTTTTCCTTACTCTTTCGTGTACGAGGTGTCCTATTTCTCTGTTTACTTTTAAGAGTTTCTCTTTTCTTCTAACTTCCTCAATTGTTAGTATATGCCTCAATGTGATTTTCTTTGTGTTTAGCCTTTTTAGTGTTTGATGAGCCTCTCACATTTGTGGGTCACTGTTTTCATCAAATGTGGGAAAATCTCATAGTTGTTTCTTTCATTACTTCTGTCTGTACTTGGGGAATTCCTGTTACATGTATGTTAGACTTCTTGATATTGTCCAACATGTATCTAAAGCTATGTCTACAATTTTCACTTTTTTGTTTCCCTCTGCTTCATGTGAGTGGATTCTATAGAATGTCTTAAACTTTATTAATCCTTTATTCTTCAGTGCCTATTCCATTGTTCTATCTATACACTAACTTTTCACTATATGTATTTTTATCTTCTTAATTCTTTCTTCTTTTTTTAATTAATTTATTTTTTATTGTAAACAAATGGGATACATGTTGTTTCTCTGTACATGGAGTAAAGGCATACCATTTGTGTAATCATACCTTCACATAGGGTAATATTGTTTGATTCATTCTGTTATTTTTTCCCTTCTTTCTGCTTTTAATCTTTCATTTATCTTCTTGTATTTTGATGTAAATTTAAAACTAAGTTTTAAATCTTCTCAGGTCTCTACTGAATGACTGTGTTGATAGATTGCATGTACTAGTCACAAAATCAGTCATTTCTCTAAGGAACACTAACTTATCACTGGGAAAAAAATGAAGAGTTTGCATTCTAGATGTAAGCTTTTAAGATACAGAGATGCATTTGTTTTTTATTTATGCATAATAAATTTTCTAAAATTTAACAGTTTTAAACAAGATAAACTTATCATTCTCTGTGAGTTAGGAATCTGAGCAGGCCTTAGCTCAATCTTTTGCTTAGGCTCACATGCTTCAGTGAATATGTCAGTTAAGCTGTATTGTCATCTGGAGGCTCCAACAGGGAAGAAGATACTCCCAAGCTCATTCATGTTGTTTATGGAATTATATTTCTGAAGGCCTCAAGTTTCTTCTGCTTGCTTATTGTTTTCATGTTCTAAAGAGTGCTATAATTCCTTGCTATGTAGATTTCTCCCTTATACCTTACTACTTTATCAAGCCAGCAAAAAAGAATCCTCAATCTGTTAGTCTGGAGCCTGATACAGCATGATCATCCTCATGACTGGAGCATGATCATCCCTGTGACTAGGCCACGTTTGCCATATAACATAATCTAATCAAATCAGTGACATTCAGTCACCTTTGCCATATTCCATAGATGAGAAATAAATCACAGATTCCATTCACACTAATGTGAAGGTGATTACACAAAGGTATATTCATCAGAAGTGGAAATCTTTGAGGACTTTGTCCACTAAATGAGAGTTCAATTTTAGAAAGCAAAACATGTCATACTAATCCTTATTACTCAAATTCAGGAATAAAATTTATACTTTATCTAACATGTCTTACATTTATTCTCCTACCTCCTATGTCCAAAACCCTTATCAATAACAACATAATTTTTAGTAGTCTTTATATCAAATATTGATACAACTTTCTCAGAATGGCAATACCAGCAATATTGTATTTGAGAATAGTTTTATATTTCTTGTCCATCGTTTTATTTGTATACTATGCCACTAGGTATATTTGGTAAATCACTCTCTTAAGCTCCTCAAAATACTTTCTTCAAGTAAGTATAAAATTCACCATTTTTGTTTACTTTTATCGTAGAATCTATTTTACATTTTATTTTTTAAATACATAAGCATTGTATATATATGATGTCAAATCTTTAAAACAAAGTGCATAAAAAGAGTAAGTCTTGATCCTACTCCTTGCCCATCCACTATTAGGAATTACCTCTTTTCACTCAGCTATCCAATTCCTGCCAGCCCTTGTCAACAGTGAATTGCTTTCTGTGTTTATGGATTTATCTACTCTGGGCATTTCATGTAAGTAGAATTTTTAAACATGTGGCCTATTGTTTCTGACTTTTTTCCTTTTGCATATTATGCATCCATGTTGTAGCATGGTTTAGTGCTACATTCACTTTTTATGACTGAATGTTTACTATATGACTATTATATATTTTACTTTTCCATTTATCAGTTGATGAAATTTTGGTTTTCTTCCAGTGTTTTATGAATAATGTTCTGAGTATTTGTGCATAAACATTTGCCTAGGCATATGTTTCCATTTCTCTTGCATAAATACCTAGGAGTAGAACTCCTAGGGCAAGTATTAACTCCAAATTTAAACTTTTGAAGACACGCCAGACTGCTTTTCAATGTGGTTACATTATTTTATATATCCTGCAGAATCAGAGTGTTCTGATTCCTGTACATCATTTTTAATACTTGTTATTATCTGTATTTTATTATAGTCATCCTAGTAGTTAACAAGTTTGTTGTTTACCATTTTGGTTTTTGTTTACATTTCCTTTATGGCTAGCAATGGTGAGCATTTATTTGTGTGCTTATTAGCCAGATGTATATCTTTTAAAAACATGTCTATTCAAACTATTGGCTTATTCTTGAACTCTTTCTTTTACCCAGTTCATGATAACATTTTTTTTTTAAATCTCATGTTTATTTTCCCTTATTTATAAAAAAAAGAGAATATGTGTTTGTGTGTGTCTTCTTTTCTTTATAGACAAACAGTAATTTGTGACATGTAGTATAACCACTTTGCTTTGTTCACTTTATACTTATACAATTATTAGTAATTGTTACATATTGCATGTAGAGATACTTTTTATCCCTTTTTAAAGCAGAGTACTACTTTACATACTTTACTGGGGGCATGCCATTCTTTATTTTATGGATATTATTTCAGGATGTGTTCTCTGTTTTAAAAATTTTTTAATGGTTCTGGGGATTGAACCCAGAGTTTTATGCATGCTTGGCAAGTGCTCTACCACTGAGCTATCTCTCCAGCCAAGTTGCCCATTTTGAACATTTGTTTTATTTCCAATTTGTGTGTCGTTTCAAATACTAATTCATAGAATATGCTTGCATATACAACTGCATATTTTTAAAATATCTCTACAATAGAGTCCTAAAAGCAGTATTTATGGATCAAATTTTAAATAAATATAGACTCTTTGTAGTTTTTCTAAATCTCTTGCCATAAGGGTTGCAACATTTTAAATTTCCACTATCAAGGTATGAGAATTCTGATGTTTCTCCCCAAAATTATGTTGTAAATATTTGGATTTTAAAAATCCAACAGTATAGAAATAGCACATCAATGTGCTCTTAATTAGCATTTTATTATGTTTAAGTTATTCACAATTAATTTTCTATGATTTTTTTCATATTTCTGTCTCATTTTTCTTTTGGTTTGAGACACAGATTTTTTTAAACAAAATAATAAAATGGAATATATCATACATTAAAGAATATTCTATACTGTTTATATATGTAAGCTCTGCCATGTAGAGCTTTTCCATGTCTACTAATTATTCTGAGGAGACAGATGCATGAAAAAAAATTCTTATCCTTTCTCTTTACAAAGATTGGCATCTGTGGCACACACCTATAACCCCAGCAACTCAGGAGGCTGAGTAATGAAGATCACAAGTTCAAGTCCAGTCTATGCAATTTAGTGAAGCCCTAAGGAATTTAGTGAGAACCTGTCTCAAAATTTAAACAAATAATAAATAAAAAGGGCAAAAGGGTTGGGGAGGCTGCTCAGTGGTAAAATGCTCTGGGTTCAATCCCTAGAACTAAAATAAATTCCAAAATATTGACATCTGTGCCTTAAAAACAAAGTGTTTGACCCCTTTCTTAAGTTCCTAGATTTAACAAAGGACTTGCATTGGCTAAATGAAAGTTTCAGTTTGCTCCTCTGAGTTATACATTTATAGCCTTTTAAATTCACATTTCCTTTATCTAGTTCTACCTATCTTCAAGGTTCTTTTGTGGATAAAAGTTTCATTAACATCTCAAAAGAACAAATAGTATCACCTAGGAAGTCCTTTTCTCTAGAATATTACTAACCTCCTCCAAAAATAAGGAATTTCTAAAAGTATAACTTAGAGTTTTGTCACTAAAATATCACAAAAGTTTTGATTGCTCATTATTTCTCTTGCTTGAATCCATCTAAGTAATATATGCAGACAATGCCTATAAACTTTGCTAATGCCTATTGCAAATTCTTCCTGAAACTTAATGAAATGATGAGAATGATTTTTATTAACAATATTTTATTAATAATCATAAAACTATTTATAAAAAAATGATTGCAGTTTTAATTATTCCTATAGTATCATTTCTTGCAGAGAGCTTTGCTTGTTTTTTTCATGATTTCAACTAAATGTATGCGAATATTAGAGTTATTTTCAAAAGACTAACCTCAGGAAGGGAATGTTCTAGTAAGAAAAAGGCTAACAACAACAACAATAACAAAAATCCCTAAAATCTCAATGGTTTATTACTAGATTTCTTGCTTTCACAAGAAATCTATCTAGTACAAGTTCTGTTGCCCTTCTTTATCTTGCAATATACATCTGGAATATGTATCTTCAATGTCAGCTTGATATGGGTAGATAAAGATAAAAGGGGCACAAAGGCCCTTAAATCCTTTGTCCTTAAAGTGAAACATCAGTTCAACACATGTAGCCTGCAAGAGAGACCAGGAAACAAGAGAAGTGCATGGTGCCTCTCTGGTGTGTCCATTGTGATGAATCTGGGAAAAAAAAAGCCTTTTTGTACTAAAGGATAGAAATCTGAGAATTGTGCTGTGGTTATTTCATAACAAACAGATTTGGAACATTTGGAGAAGAAAAGAAAGAAGGAAATGATTGGAGAAGGAGAAAGAGCCACACCAACATGGCAAAGGCCAGTTCCCATGAAGTCACATGTGTTACCTTATTGTCACTGTGACCAAATTACTTGACATAAAAAATTTAAAGGAGGAAAGATTTATTTTGGTTTATATTTCATAGATTTCAATCTATGATTAGCTGACTCCATTGATTCGGACCTGAAGTGAGGCAGGACATTAGGGTGGAGGAAAGTAGTAGAGGAAAACTGCTAGGTTCGTGGCATCCAGGAGGTGGGGTGCAGCAGCAGGACTAGGAGGGAGGAAGGGTTAGAGACAAGATATAGTCCCCAATGGCATGCCATTCAGGACCCATTCTTTCAGTGTGGTCCCACCTCCCAAGGCCTCTGCCGCCTCTCAATAGTCGATTTCAGCTATCAATTAATTATTCTACTGATGAGATCAGAGTCATCATAATCCAATCACTTCCCGAAAGCCCCAGCTTGGTGAGCAAGCACTTAACACATGAGTCTTTGGGGTACACTTCATACTCAAACAATTGTATTACATAACAAATAATAATCCTTAGAATGGGGATTGAGAGATACATTTCTAGGAGCACTTGTTCCTGGCATGCATTTTAAAGCTGTTTCCCTTTTGACTATAATTACTTTTTAATGTGGTAAGAGCAATTAACATGTGGTTTACTCTCTTAAAATTTATAATACTATATTATATAGTATTATATATAGTATTATATAGTATTAAAATTTATAATACTATATTATATAGTATTGTTAACATCTGTAGGCCAGATGTTATACAGCAGATCTCTAGAACTTAGTCATATTGCATAACTGAAATTTTATACCTGTTGATTAGCATCTCTTTACTTCCTCTTTTCCTCAGCCTCAACCATTCTCTGCTTCTATGTGTTTGATTATTAATATTCCTCATATATGTGGCATTATGCATTTCATTCTCAAGTTTTTGATAATTATTCTTCATTATTCATTAAGGGATGATGCAACAGAACCCTGTGCTCTTGGTGAATAATTACTTATGGGAACATGAAAAATGAGACTCTTCTAGGTAGAGCATGAAGTAGGGGAGAGAGTAGATTCTCAGTTATTGAGAAATGTTAGGAAAGATAAAGCCAAGCTCTCAGCAGAAGTCAGAGTAAGAGATTTCAGGAGATCCTAGGCCAGCCTCTCCTTCACTCCCAGCCAACCCAGATAGAAATGTCTCTTGAATGGGCACTGGGACTCCTACCTTTTAGGAAACAATGTGGTTTGAAGCATTTAAAGGATAAAAAAACTACCACCCCAAATAAAGACAAGAAACACTAAAAAAAAAAAAAAATAAAAAAAAAATAAAAATAAAAAAACTATACAATTGGAAGATTCATGATTTTTGTCTTAAATGAGTAATAGCCCATTTTCTGACTTGTTAGTAGAAATTACACTTAATAAAAATTATACTTAGTAAAAGTTATTCTAAAATTTATAAAAGTTAATCTCATTTAAGGCTAATACAATAGATATTAGCCTCCCTATTTTATAGATTATATACCTGGGACTCTGAGAGTTTAAATAACTTATTTATACACATACACACAACATACACATAGGGTATATACACATATATAGCATATAGTATACATGTATAATGTATGATATACAAGTTTACTATAGAGTATTAAGTATATATACACATATATTAAATACTTGTAGTGAGGGATAGAGGTAGGTTTCAAATCACAGTGAATGCTTTAAAGTGTGTCCTCTTCTTGTTTCAAATTAGATGCTGATTTTCAGAGTTTTTCCAGTAAGTTAAGTCAAAACTTACTGGAACTTGTATTCCTAAGCAATGAACATCCAAGGCACAATGCTTGTTTTGTTTAAGAAATGCAAGCAAACATTGCTTGTATAAGTCAGCTTTTTATCACTGAGAACAATATACTTGACAAGAAAAACTTAGAGGAGAAAAATCTTATTTTGGCTCACAGTTTTAGAGGACTAGTCCATGGTCAGTTGACTCCATTCCTCTTGGCCTAAGATGAGGCTCAACATCATGGTGGAAGAGAATAGAAGAAGAAAGCAGCTTAGAAGATGGCAACCAGGAAGCAGAGAGAGAGAGAGAGAGAGAGAGAGAGAGAGAGAGAGAGAGAGAGAGAGAGAGAGAGAGAGAGAGATTGATTCCAGGAATAAAAGAAAAACTTCAAAGGCAAGTCCCATGACCTACTTCCTCCAGGTATACCCTACCTGCCTACAGTTACCACCCAGTTAATTCATATAAGTGGATTGATTCATTGATTATGTTACAGCTTTCACAATCTAATCATTTCACTTCTGAACATTCTCGTATTGTCTCACACATAAGCTTTAGGGGGACACCTCATATCTAAATCACACTACTACTACACTATCTAAAGTGTTGATAAGATTATTTTTAGATTTATTGAGAATCTATATGGTGGTTTGAGATAGTATTTTCTTTTTTAAGTAAGGTATAATTACAGCTAAAGAGCTTCCAGATTCCTAGTGCATTGAATGAACTAGTTGTTCAAAGGGAGGAATTAAATGTTGTATTGAAATAAAACATTGAATTGGTGAAACTAGGATAACTTAGAATATAAATGCCAAAGCTTATGAGCCATATTATCCTAATTCTTTACATATAGAATTCTTGCTCAGTAAAAGCTTATCTATGGAGAAATCCTTTTACAAATTGCTTGATTCCTGCCAGCTATAGTGGAATAAGCAATCTATTTCTGCCTAAATGAACTGCTACCTAGAGGAAACACTTAGGTAAGATTGCAAACGGTCTTTTTAAATTTTGAAAAACAAAAATCAAAGAGGCTTGATTTTCAAGTTGGCTCTTGAGTCCTAACCTGTTTATTAAGATTTTCATATCTGAAACATAGGCGGAACACAGTAACAAATGTATTTCATGTAGGGCAATTAGACAAAACCAAAAAACACTAAATATTTAGTGTTTAGTTAGAAAATAGAAGTTCACGTGTTGTCTTAATATTTGTTGGACTCAATTATGCCTTAATGTGCAAGCATTTGTGTGTTTTGTTTATTGATTGCCTCATATTGAGTGCTAGTCTCCTCTTAAGGTAAGAATGCTTCTAAAAAGACATTTTAAGATTACCTATCAAGGTCTACTTTCAGAAATCGTGATTGGGTTTATTCTGCTTTATTACCTCATTACCAAAACTTGCATTTCTAAACTCCATTATAGTTTTCCATAACTATACATAATTGTGATTGGCTGACAGATCTGGCTCCATGAGAATGTTATAGGCCAGACTCTAAAGGAAATGACTAAACAGACTCCATTTTGCTCTGAGACTCCATGTTATGCAGGAAATAAGCTTCTCCCATGGGAACACCCCGTCTCTGTATCCATCATCAGTTACTTAGTGTGACATATTTAACAATACAAAATGACAATTCCTATGTAAAGAAAAATTGCTCTTTTGATTCCTATTGCTCCTAAACAATGTACCATGTGAACAGTGATTGTGTGGATGTTAGTAACCATTCTTTAGTTTGTACCTAGGTAAGGGTCATTTTGATCCACTTCTCCCTCTGTTGATGATCTCATGATGTTAGTTTGTAATTTCAAATCATAGCAACAGACACTTATGATTGATGTGATTTTTGGTATAAGAACCCGTACAACTCTATGGTCGGGGCTGTTTTCCCAATAGCCATTTTTTGGGGCATTGTGTGAGACAGTCAGCCGGCTGGCTTCTAAAGACTCTCAAATTTGGACTTCTCAGTGGTGATCGGTCTGTTCTTAAGTTGTGCCCCATAACAATAATAGTTTAGACATTAGGTGTCCCCCAAAAGTTCATATGTGAAATAATGAAAAAAGTTTAGAGGTGAGGCAATTGGGTTAGGAGAGGTCTGACTTAATCAGTGCATTAATCCCTTCATAAGGTTTCACTGGGCTCCAACTCTTGGCAGGTAGGTGACTGGAGGAGTGGATCATTGAGGGACATGCCTTTGGGGTATAGATTTTATTCTTGTTTTAGCAGAGCTCTCTCTGCATCCTGGTGCCATGTCATGAGTTGCTTTCCTCTGCCATACCCTTCCACCATGATGTTCTGCCTTGTCTCAGGTCCAGAGCAACAGTCAGTCATCTATAAACTGAGACCTTTGAAACTATGAGCCCCAAAATAAACTTTCCTTCTCTAATTGTTCCTGTCAGGTATTTTGGTTACAGCAGTAAAAAAAAAAAAAAAAAGAAAAGAAAAGCTTACTAGAACACTATATGTTCAGTTTTTTAATGTATTCTGAAATAATTCAATTCCAAAAACAAATAGTTGTTTTACACTTCCATTGAATCATGCTCTCCCACATACAGGGAAAGGGGCTGTTGTAGTTATAGAAGCTGTAGAATGCTCTCCTAAGTTATGTAAACTTGTTATATAACTACCTGTTTTATTTTCCTGAGCTGAAATAAAAGTTATATGGAAGCAATATTAAGTGTGTTGCTAAGTGTTAGTTAAAAAAAAATGTCAATTGAAAAAAGTAAAGGTAGGACTGAGCAATCAATTTATATCTGGTTCTGAGCACGTTACAAATGCCAAGAGATTTCAAAGCGTTGAAAATGAATCACTGCAGCATTCACGACTGAGCAGCAACAGGGAATGATATAAAATAAGTTCCCAGCGTGGGGTTTTCTGTAGGCTTCTCTCTTTGCTGTGCAATCAGTCTTGTGCGGTATTGCATGCTTTCCATTGCTGCATCCATCATTTTTCTGGCAGCTGCACTGGGGAAACTGGACAAAGTGCAGGAGGAAAGGAGTCTAGTCCAATTGCTCAGTGACACTGGCATAGGGTTTTCTCCTTAGAATTTGAGGTTGGGGTTTCCGTCTGATTTACAGATATATTTTTAGGTGTAGGAACCTGTGGAAAATTCAGATTGTTGATGAGAATCAGAGGACAAAACTTGAACTCCTCCAGAGATCTTGGACAGTTGGAGATCTCATTCCCACAGTGTTTCTGTGATCTATGAATGCAGATAGACTCGTTCTTGATTCTTAGGTGTACTATATAGTTTGTAAGCTTTCTATTTTTTATAAGGGGCTTTGTACCATTTTAAGCAAAAAGAAATTGGTATAACTTTTGGAATATGTTTCCTAATACATCTCAAAATTAGGAAACACTTTATTAAATAACTGAAGTTTTATTTTAGTACTGTTTCATTAGCTAGAATCACAAAGTGGGAGGATTATGAAAGAGTAAAGCAAATTTTTTTCAAAAAATAAATTTTTAAGAACCTTGGAGTTAGCATATTGGTAATCCTCTCAAAGGATAGAAATTGTAGAGCCAATTTATATAGCATCTACCATGTGCAAAGTTTTGTGCTCCATGTTTTTAAGAATACAAAATCTTGTCCTTTTTCATAAGTGTAAAATTTCTAGCATACATAAGAAAGGTTATCTGATGATTCAACTGAAAATATAGCAAAGACTACCTAAAGGATGCAGAAGAAATGAATTCCTGTAGATCTTTGAAAGGAGAATATGAAATAGGGAATATTTCATGGAAATCATGAACACAGGTGTTTGACAATTAGCACAGAACAAAGGAATAGGTATTCCAGAGGGGGCAATTCTTCTGGAATGAAACAGCATGGGCCAACTATTGTACGGGGTCCTTATTTTAACCATGCTTGTGTGAGTATATTATAGGGAATAGAGGAAGACAAGTCCATGTAATTGAGATTTTTTTCATTATTTGAAAAAGTGTCATAAAAATCATAAGATTTTTTTCTAAAATCTTTCTGAAAATATGTGTTTCTCTACCTAAGAAACAGTCAGGGTTCCTCACATATCTAAACTAGTGAAGCTTAGCATATAATGTAAGACTAAAGGGAGCCCAGACTTTGAGTCTTTTTTCAAATCCTACAGGAAACATTTGCTTATGTTTATTTTGCATGTAAGCAATTGATGTGTTCATTAATTTTGATGTATTGTAATCATTCAGTTTTGCAGACTTTATATTCACCTGGGATAACAGAGTTATAGACTGAATGTTTGTGTCCCCCACCTTCAAATTTATATGCTAAAATCCTAATACTTAATCACATAGTATTTGGAGATGGGCCCTTTAGGGAGGTATTTAGAATTAGATTAGATTAGATCCTGAGGATATGTACCTCATGATGGGATTAGTGGCTATTATGGTTTGGATACCGGCCATTCCCCAAAAGCTCCTGTGTTAATGCAGGGATATTCAGAGGAGAAATAATTAGATTATAGAAATTCAGAACCAGTTCATCCTAGTTTAAATGGACTAACTATGTGGTAACTGTAGGCATGTTGGGACATGGCTGGAGGAGGTGGTCACTGAGGTGTGCCTTGGAAGTGTTGTTCTTATACCCTGTCACCCCTTCTCTCTGCTGGAATTCAGAATTCAGACATGGGTTAATTTCAATTGGGTTAATTTTAATTCAGATATTTCCAGAAAGAGTTTTTATTCTGAATTTCAGAGAGACTCAGAAATAATATGAGCGATAAAACAAAATACTATGACATAATAATATTCCACAAAAAATTGCCCTTGGAGTTTTTTAAAGTATTCTATTTATGAACTAATGTTGAGGCATTTAGGTTATTATATTTCTATAGATTTTGGCCTGTGGCATAAGATTAGATATTTAACAAGAAATAAATACTGTGTAAGTAATCTTTAAAGTATTATTTAGTGTTTTGATTTCCTCAAGATCTAATTACTACTGAGAAAGATTCATAGGATACATATAAGCAACAGTTAGAAGTAAAAGAAGTTATTAAGGAAATGCACTATTTTAGCAATATTCTGGTTGGTTGGGCATATATATTGTTCTGGCTTATTTCTAATGGCATTAGTTTAAGAAAAATATGCACATGTAGAGTGAAATGGGAATTGAGCAGTTTTACAGACAATTTACGTCAAATTGATATTTTTGTTTGGACAATATAGACAATTGCTTATATTTTGAACTTCATTCTGGAGCAGAAGTTCCTAAATAATGTCTCTAGGATATCTTTTGCATAAAAAATTCATTACAACATAAAAGTTACTTTTAAAAATCCCATGGTTGAATGTTTCAGATCACGGGTTGCATAGCTATAGTTTTTTTTTTTTTTTTTTCCTTTTCCGTAAGACTTTTAAGATATTTTAATATATGCACACACTTTGGTGCTCTAGGCAGGAGTCAGTACATATAGAAGCAATAGTGGGTTTTGATAGCATTTGGAAGGTATTATGATCTGGAGGCCCAAGAGTGTCTAACTTGCCTAGTATTAATCCTATTTTCTTTCTGTGAAGTTCCCCAGAGGAAGCAGTATACAGGAGCAATCATAATAACAGATAGGAACTCAAAGTACCATTTTAGTATTAATAATGTGAGTGCCTCATACTCCAGTGAAATCTGTTTAATATGCTAATAAGACATGCAGGAGTAAATGTTCTTTGTTCCTTTATGCAAGCTCACCAATGTGATTCCCTTTGTTCAAAGACCAATATGGCCAGCTGAGCCAGGTTGCCAGTCAGTTTACCATATATTTAAATTATAATAGGAAGTTGAAGATAGGATATGGTGAATCCCTTTAAGTGAACATAATTTCTCTCTTACTCCATAAAGGATATACAAGAATGAAAAGAAGAAAAACCAGGCAGCTAGACTGCAGTTCTCATCCAAATACATGGTAAGAGGTGTCAAAAGAAAAAGGCACAAATTGAAAAAGATGGCTGGTTCAAAGAAGAGGTCCTGGTCAGTGAGCCTGCTCTGTAGCACTAGAGCCAGTTCAAGCGGACAGTGCCACAGGTACATGCTGCAAGGCATCACGAACCTCACCTAGAGAAAAAAATCGGATAAAAACACTAAGAATAAGGGCTGGGGAGATAGCTCAGTTGGTAGAGTGCTTGCCTTGAAGCACAAGGCCCTGGGTTCAATCCCCAGCACCACAAGAAAAAACAAATAAAAAAAATCCACTATGGATAGTTTTGTTGAATCTGTTCAATCAGAATAATAAAATCTTATTTTTGAGGAGGAGAAGAGATAAAAGGGAGCATCCCTCAGCTGTACAGGAACATAATTTGCAGAATTTATTGACGCAGTGTCTTTTATTTTTTTTTCAAGGAGAATCTCATAAGGATTAGTTTTAAGTGAAAGTACTTTTGAAAATGGTATATTACTCTGTACACATACACCTTAAAGGCATTGCCCAGAATAAATGTGAGTGGTGAAATGTAAGTTATCTTTGCTTTTAGCATTTTGAACAATAAAATACTTAACTATGGGATTTCTGTGACCATAGATTTCAAGAGAATTCCACATAGAGATGGAAGTGTAATGGTTTAATCTTGCCTCTATTACCTTTGATGTGGGGCATAGGGAATATTCATGGAGTGGGACATAAGGAGGAACTCTTAAACCCAGAAGAGCATCAAACAGCAACTACAGTCATGAAGTCAGTGGTAGTTTGACATGAATAGGAGAGGACACAAGTTTCATGGTTTCACCCCGATGGCTTTGTATGTTACCTTCAGTCTAGGAATCTTTTATCAGAGGACAGTTACTTATGTTTATAGTCGGCCAACATCTATAGTTTTGCAATCAACTTAAGGTTCTCTTTGACCATTCCTATTAGGGTAAAGAAAAACTGGACTTTTAAAGCCCTCTTCACTTCTTTTGTTATTTATTTACTATTTTTACTTTGAAAGGAATATATCAGTACAATTTTCCAGTTACTTAACTTTCTTGAAGAATTGAAAACTAACTACAGTGAGCATACTAGTTGTTTTTTATGCACCAAAAGGCAAGATCACCTTGTGGGTATTTTGTTTGCATACTTTTCTATTTCCTTGGAGTTCCAGATAACCTTCCATCAGCATATTCCTTGAAATGAGCTTGAAGTATTTGTTCTATATTTTATATTGAACTTGGGCTCCTGTCTTTTGCAGGCAAATGACTTGTTAACATATTGTTTTTGAAGCACAATTTGCATTTCTGTGAACCAGGGATTAGGTATTGTGTGTAGATTAGGAATAATTTATGTCTAATTAATAATTGATGTTTTTCCCTATTTCTGACTGAGATTTTGTTCTGCATAATATGAGAAGAGCAGAGTACTCTCATGTGAAGACAAGAGGAGTTTTTCAAGAGCAAATAACACTAAAACATTGAAATCAGCTGTAGTGGGGCTTTTAACCACTTCACTGCTAAATAACAAGTTTTTTTTTTTTTTTTCTTTCACTCTTCTTGTCTTCTCAAATTAGAGAATGTGTGCACATGATAATGGCCTATGTCTTCAAAAGTCAAAATCTTGGTGACCTCAAATATTTAGAGGACACTGATCAACTTAAAAGGACACCCCCATGCAATCAGAATAGAAACTATAAAGCTCACATACTAATACTAATTTTTGTTAGGGGAAGTCCCTCAGGTACTCACTTAAAGCAGAATTAATCTGCATACAATTTTTAAAATAGCTTTCTCAAATTCCCAAGGAATTATGGATTTATTGTAATAAATTCAAATAATACAAAAGTATTTACAGTAAAAACTCTCTCTGTTGCCTCCCCCACTCCCATTCAACTTCCCAGCAGTGATAAATATTAATTATTTCCAGTTCTCTTAAAATTCAGTTGCTTGACTTTTTTTTAATCGCTCAGACTGAAATTTCCAGATTAGAAGAGCTAAGAAAGATAAAAGGAAGAAATTAGAAGCCTCAATAGTCTATAAGAATAGAAAAAAAATTAGATGTCCAAATGAACACACTATCAACAATATTTTAATGATTTGGCTATGAGGTGTTCCCCCAAAGCTCCTGTGTTAATGCAGAACTAGTCAGAGGTGGACTAATTAAATTGTGAGAGCTGGAACCTGATCAGTCCATCCTGGTTTGAACACACTGACTGGGTGCTAACTGTATTATAGGCAGGTAGGGTGTGGCTAGAGTGGTGGGTCACTAGGGATATGCCCTGGAAGGGTTCATCTTTCCTATGGCCCCTCCCCTCTTTCTCTCTTTTTCTCTCTTTCTGCTTCCTGGCTGTCATGAGTGGAGTTACACAGCTCCATTACTCTCTTCCACCATGATGTTCTCTCTTACCTTGTGCCCAGAGGAATGCAGTTGGCTGTTATGAACTGAGATGCATGAAACAGTGAGCCCCAAATAAACTTGCCAACTTCTAAGTTACTCTTGTCAGGTATTTTGTTAACGGTGATCAAAAACTGACTAAAACACAAATTACCACAGTTACAAATACTACAAAATCATGATGATCCAAGGCATTTAGTGTATACCAGATTTCAAGCAGTATTTTTAAATGAAATATTGCATGAATGTGTCAGTAAAAGAAAAGTCATGTGACAGCATTTTTTAAATTTGGGGGTTTAGAGCTAGTGCTATATGCAATATATTTATAAAGCACAGATTATCTTATTTTTTAAAAAACGGCTCTTGTTACTGTTATAATAAATTAATCCAGCCTCAGATTTTCTTCCTTAGTTTTATTAACTTCACCCCAAAATCCATATTCAGAGTGAACTGAAGTAGTATCTCATCCCAAAATGTTAAATTGCCATATAGAAAAATATATTAATAATTATTGCCATCTCTGTACATTCACTTCTTTCAATCTTTCACTCTTTTGTTCTTAAACCTAGTAAAAACAGCCATTTAGTGACATTCTGGTCACCTTCCAATGTCAATTCTAAAATGTAAAATGAGCATAAAAGAGATTTGTTTCTTGACTCCTCATGAATGAGTTTTGTGCAATGCTAAGAAGGACAGCCAACAAATCAGCATTTCCTGAGGGATTCAGCTACATAGTAATATGGTTTCTTGAGAAGGAGTATCTGAGTCAGGGAGGCTTAGAAGTATTTTTCAGAAGCTTCTATAGATAGATTCTGGGCATTTCATAAAAATGCCTAATATTGGAAGACTGCACTTGAATGGAAGCATTTTGTTATGTGAAGTATTTTAACTAAAGGGGTCCTTAGGGATGAGCAACCTTGGACTTGTTATTATTGAAGGAAAAAGACTGTGAATTTAATTAAATGTGAATTAAGGGAGGACTGTATTAAAATCTATCCCCCTTCCAACTCAAACCCTTGAAATGTTTGGTATAATCATAGAGTATATACATGCTATGACTCTCAAAGTAAGAGATCCACACACAAATAGTTGTTGATATAGGATATAAACATCATCCTTGAAAAAAGAGTGTATTACTAATGAGCCTCCCCAAAGAAATCCCACACTTATTATCTATCATTCTCCATTTTCCCCCATACTCTGCCCTGACCCTAGATTTAAGATTCACTAATATCTCTCCTCTTTCTCTCTCTCCTCTCTCCTCTCTCTCTTTTGATTTGCCTATTTGGGACATTTCATATCATTTCTGAACTATTTTTGCAGCTCCTTTGGAGGTTTAACATTGTCTCAGAAGAAAAAAAAAAGTGCCATATTCACTTTTCTCTTTTTTGATATCTATTTTTGTGAATAATTGTTCTTATATATAGCATAGAACCTGAAATATATTACATAACTAATGTGAAAATAGAAGATGCAGAGTTACAACAATATCTAGCTGCTTCAGATATAAAATACTAAATCTTCTGACTCAGGAGATTGCAGTTGAGACAGCATACTGCATTGACACATATTAAACAGGCCATATCTTATTCATCTCTACATCTGCTTCTGTATGTAGCATAATTTCTGGGATATATTTGGTAATTAATAACTGCTTATGGAAGAAATAACAGGATATATGAAAATCAATACATATGTATATACACACATAGATAAATGAATCATTTCAGTTCACATAAGTATAAAATACTAGTTTAATTGAATGAAATTTCAAAATCAGTTCATTTAATTTTTTAAGAAAATTATTTCAGCATCATCCATCTTTTATATTATTTATAATCAGAACATTTTAAATTTGTAACCCTGGCTCTGCCATTTAGTCTCTTGATCAAATGATCTAATCTTATAGGTAAGCCTCAGTCAGTTAACATAAAAATGACAGTGATAATATATTTTCTTGACACCTCATGTCATTGTTGTGCAAATCTTGAGTAATGAGGTACTTTTTAAAGGCTCATATGAGGAATTATTATAATATATGAAGGGCTGTAACTTCGGAGGTTTTTTTGCATGATGGTATAAAATATTTCAAACATTGTTAATACATTCCATGTGAATCTGCTCGGAGTACCTAGCAGTAATAAATAGTTGAGTTTGCTTGAGTAATGTAAAACCCTTCTCAGACTTATCTAGCTGGCCCAGATGGGTCCTAAAGAAGATTCTTTCCATAGAAGAGTTCTCATTTGCACATGTGAGTTCCCATTGATGTCAAAGCAAATATCAACCAAGAAAAGCAGCTCTTAAACTTTCTAACTGCTTAGATGTCTGGTAAAGGGATTCACAGGAAAGCAGAATAAAATATAAAAATAGGTCTCACAGTGTCTTAGAAACAAATGGACAGAGAAAAATGGTCTCCATAAGGAATCTGAATGAAAGGTAAAGTGGATATTAAAGAACAGGTCATTTTAACTCATAATTGATCTCTAAAATATATGTAGAATGTGAATTTCTTGCATAATTTGAATCATATAACAAAGCAACACACCCAGTATTAAGGTTATTAAGGTTTCTCTGAATGAAATGATAAGGCAGATACCAAAGAAGATGACTTAGGACTACAAACCTCTTCTTGTGAAAATGGCACAACAATAAAAGGACCAAAAATTATTGCTAGTCTAACGTAGTTTCAGTGTACCTCGAATGAGAATCTGAATGACACAACAAGAGGAAAGACTAAAAGGAAGTGATATTTTCAGTATTGTATGAGAGTCTTGTATAACATTTTCAAACCATGTACTCAAACTTGTAAACCTCTGGTCCATTTGAGAACTGTTATTTTTCTCATTGAGCAAGTCAGTACTGGTTAGAAATTATATATTTACAAGTTCACACTTTTTTTTTTTTTTTTTTGCAAAGGGGAGAGGGATTATAGGTTCTTATTTAATTGTGTATAATAGGGAATTCTAAATCCCTATGAAAATAAAACTATGAGGCTATTAGGCATCATGAGATTCAGAGAAAGATAAATATATTTCTACTAGAGAAGATTTCTGTACCTATACACTTCTGTACTTACATAGAAGTGGCTTGGAGAAGGCAGCCTCTCGTTAGATATTTGTTTAGGGGTAAGTTTAGGAATCTTATCTTAAAACTATATTTGCATCGTTATCACATTTTTATTTAGGTTGGATGTTTATTTTGGCTGTCTTTGAGTATGTAATTTAGATATTGAAGTCAAACTCATCACCACAGAGAGAGTCATTGGTGTTTGCAATACAAAAAGTGTGGAAGAAATAGCAACTGAAAATATTAAAGATAACTGTATATGACAGTGTATAAGGAACTGATAAATAACTGAATAAAAATTTTTGAACTAATAAAGAACTCAGAAAGGAAAAATATGTGTATGTAGGCTAGAGCAATCTGGGAGGCTTAATAAATGTGTTAAGTAGGGCTTCAATCAGGAATTGAAACTTAGGTTAACTTGAAAGAAGATAAAAGCAGGACAGCTTCATAGGCACAACTTCTGGAGAAATATTATTTTAAGAGAAAAAATCCCCCAGACAACCAAATAATAGAAAATATACTATCTGTCTTGATTTGAGTCTTTGAATTTCAGAGATATACATCTGTGGTGCTTGACTATTGCTCTAATTGCATGCAGGGTAGACCTTTTGAAGTTTTAAAGTTTTAATATGCATGTATGGGTATGTGTGCTTGTGTGTGTGTGTGTGTGTGTGTGTGTGTGTGCATGCACGCGCATAGCATGTATAGTTCTGTGCAGAAATGACAGCTTTTATGCTATGTGTGAGATTCAATCCTGCAGATTGCTAGTGACTTATTGGAACATTCTTTGAGCCATGGCCTAGTTCAGTAAGAGAAACATATATAGATGTGTTATTAATTTCTCCCCTGAGGACAGATGGAGACAGTGGGCAATATTCCTATGTATTCCCAAACCCACATGGAATGTAATGAGCATGGCACTTTAAAATGAGATATTGGATTCAAAATGCTAACTCTGTCAGTCACTGTTACCTGCATGATCCTAGATAAGTTGTTCAATCATTTTCTACCAATGATTCTGCATCAGTGAAATGAAGTTACTATTTACATTATTGAAATCTTATAAGAATTAAATGATATCACAAGTACTGAGCCTTGAGTAAAGCTTTGACTTTACTCTCTTTAGCACCTGAAATGCAGCAGGAATTCAATATGTATTAATTTTCTTTCTAATTTTGCCAAATATTATACAGAGGCTCTTAAGGAGAATATGGAACTCTATATTCCAAACAGTGACTTTTGCAAATAGTATAAATATCAGGGCAAATTCTCATTTTTTCACATAAGCATCACAGGAAGTAGTTACTATTGGCTCCCACAGCTGTCCTCTTGCATTTGTCAGAAATCAATCACTGGGTTGGTATAACACTTGTCTGACTACAATATTTTTTATGATCTATAGAAACATAAGGATCAATTTTAGGCTGGTCCATTTACTGTAAGTCTAATGCAATATTGCAAAAACATCACAGCTTGTTTTTATTTTGACATATTCCATATTTCATGCTTTTCTCCACCTTGCTGAAGTTCTAAAATTCATCAAATATTATCAATTTTCTCTCTTTAAGAACTGTTTAGTTTTTATATAAGTGAGGCATTCCCTCTTCTCATAATTTAATGATCAGCCTTGAGCAACATACTTAGTACTCACTTGATTTTCCTGTCCGTAATATGGTATCCATATTTGCCCACCATGGCATCAGACTTGTAAAAGATTAATGGTCTAATAAATCTTCAAAATATGATGGGCTGCTCCTTTGTCATTGACACTATTCTCCTTAGAGATCTTACAATTTTATTTCACTAGACTGAGTTCAGTGCCTATTAGTGACAAAAGAGCCAGTCAATTAAAAATTTAAAAAGTAAACAAACATCAAAATAAAATCCTGCCGTGTCTGGAATACTGTGTTCATACCATGATTAAAACTAAGCAAACCAATTTGTTTTCATTTTTAGTTTGTATTTCTGTAAGTGAAATACAAATATATCATTGTTTTGGTTCCTTGAAACTTGATATTCTAACAACAGTACTATAAACTTTCTAACCTTGGTGAGTCTTTTGAATATTCTTTAAATTTAGCCCCTGTTTTCTGTAGGAGCTAAATGAATACTCAGTAACTGTGACTTTCCAAACTGAAAAGCCTAAATAAGCCAGGATGTAATCAGGCTAGCCAGGAGAATGGAGAGACTATGGACTGGTTTGACCATAAAAATATCCTGCTTCTTATATAAGATGAGATAGATCACACTCCTAGCTAGCATTACTTGTGTGTGTATGTATGTATGTGTGTGTGTGTGTGTGTGTGTGTGTGTGTGTGTGTGTGTATGAGGCAGCTTGGTGGTGGTGAGTTGAGGCAGCTCCAGGTAGGACTAGGCACCCAGGCCTCTGCCTCTGGCACCAGCACCCACATGCCTAAGAAAGCTGGTGTGAAGGACAAAGATAAAAGCCAGAGCAAGGAACCAGAGAGACTACTGCATCCCTTAGACCCTGTGATAGTTGATCCTAAAGGTCCTGTCACTGCAGTCATTCTTGACAATCCCAGCTGCAAGCCAAATGTTGTAACAGATTTCACAAATGCAGTTGCAAATGTAGGGACTGCAATGCCTCCATCAGAGGTAGAGACGACCACCCCAGGGGCATCTTTTCAAGGTCTTAGAACTCAGGAGTGATGTGGCTTTGGGTAAGGATGGTATATCTCAAGAAAAGATGGTAAAACTGGAGCCCTCTACAACTGCAGAAAAATCTTGGAGAAACTTAAAAAGGAATCCAAAGTAAATAAATGCATGCAATAAATTAAAAAGTACATATTTGAAGAACTTTTGAATTTCTGACAATGAAGAGATTGCTGAATAGAAAAATACATTTAAATGTACAAAAGAACATGGGGAGAAATGATATGTGAATCAAACTCAAAAACATTGAAATTTTAGAAGTACTGTGCATTGAACACAGTTTCTAAAATCCCTGACTCCCAAATGGCCTGAAATTTGTTACTCTGATTTTTTTCTGATTTTTTTTTTTTTTTTTTTTTTTTTTTTTTTTTGGTGCGGGGGATTGAACCCAGGGTCTTGTGCTTGTAAGGCAGGCACTCTACCAACTGAGCTTCTCCCCAGCCCTGTTACTCTCATTTTTGTGGCATTAGAACCTAATAGAGCTGGAAAGGATATTCAGGATAACCTAGTTGTATCCTCACACTCTGCAATGAGGTTTCTGATATCCAGAAGTTAGGAGTCTTCTTGAAGATCACATGATGTGAGATGGCAACAGAATCCAGATCCTCTGATGAATGAATGCAGTTATCCTAACCCTGAGTTAAAATGACAATATCTCCATGTCGTTTCTGGAATGCTGGGCATTGTCCTCCAATTCACTTTTAAAGTAACAGGAAAACCTGCCATGCTTCTTTTGTATTCTTACCATATATTCTAAGATGCTTATATGAATGTAAAAATGTTTCTTTACCTCTTTTAAAAACTATAGAACCATTTGTAAAAAAAAAGGCAAGAATAACCAAGACTTGTAACTTAAATTATTTTTGAGATGTCACTGAATTTTCTTCCTTGTCAGTAGTAACTTGGATTTTTTAAACCCATTAGTTCTTACAAATCTCCAAGTATCCTTAAAAGAATAAAGAGAACTGGAAACTATTTTTAGCATTTGTAAAAATCTATCAGAAATCACACCTATGTTAAAGCTAAAAACGATAATAAATACATCATTACACAAAGAAAAAGGGAGGAGAAATTTCGCCTAGTTGCTTAAGTGCATATTTCTGGAAGAAAAGCAAAGGGTAAGAGGTATTGTGCTAGAAAAAAAAAAAAAAAAAAAAAAAAAATTACTACTTAGTAGATGTGAAAAAGGATATTTCCTTCTGGTGAAATGAAATGGCCTTACTGTTTATCTCCTGGAGTCAGATTGAGGGACAGGGTTACTGAGAAGTTAGCCTTTTCTGAAAGATCTACAGACACCAGAAGAACGGACTGTAGAGAACGTAAGTCTTCAAGGGTTGGAGGTTAAGTTTTGGAAGTCTTATAATTGGTAATGAACTCAAATGAAAAAACCCTTGACAACGTCAACTATGATGAGCAGGGGTAGCACATTCAGTGAAAAACTCACCCATTTAGAACGTCAACTACTGAATCTGCATCCTGTTAGTTATTTTTCCTGGTATAACTGGGTGCCAAAAATTGCTGGCAAGACATGGTGATCAGGGAAAGAGATCTACCTTGTTTAACATAATGCTATCTCTCAGGTGTAACTCATTCAAAATGGAGTGAAATGTTAATAAAATTCCCATGTTTGACTTTAAGAGTCATCAAAGATTAAAACTTGTTACTCTGGTTTTGTGAAGGTAATTTTATGCCTATGAAGGCTAGTATGCCATTTTCTAGAAGGTAGAAGAACCATGAACCCCATGCTTTTGCATTCTTTCTGATGCCTCAGTGCTAGTTTTATGATGACTGATGCTCAATAAATTCTTAGTAATTGACAAATTTGATCTTCATTCTGTTTAAACCAAGCATCAGTTTTCCTCTTCATTGATTCAGACATTTATTTCTTGGTGCCTGGCATCTCCTTTAGATATTCCATGTGACTTTTCTTGGGAACAAAGGGATATTTGTAAAGATAAGTTCTACAGTTTTGTGTATGGATTTTGTGGGAGCTAGAAAAGTTAACATGGGGCCATAATACTTCAATATTTGAATGGAATGGTATACATCTGTTAAGGTTTAGATTTTTAGTGCCCCACAAAGGCCCATATGTTATAGCTTATTTGCCAACCCATGTGCTGTTGGAAAGTGGTAAATTGGTAATAAACTCAAATAGAAAGCATCTGGACCTGAGGTGGGGCCTAGAAGAAGGAAGTTAGGTCTCAAAGGGCATTCCCTTGAAGTGGGTCCGGGGGCCCAGGCGCCTTCCTTTCTCTCTTTGCTACCCAGCTATTCATAAGGTGAAGAACTTTGTTATACCACACTCTCTGCAATGATGTTGTGCCTCACCACAGGCCCCAAATCAATGAAACCAGCCAACCATGGACCAAAACTTCTGGAACTGGGAGTCAGTATAAATTTTTCCTTCTGGTAAATTGTTTAAGTATTTTATCAGTGGTGGAATGATAACATGGCCCCAGCTCATAAAATATTGCTTCTTTATTTTAAATATAAAGGAAACTGATGCTGAGATTAGGAGATTTGTGGCAGTTGGCCCAAAGGCTTCGAATATTTTGGTGTTTCATTTTGGTAGCAGTATCTCCTTTGGGAATTCTATCTGTAGTTCTGGGATGATTTCACAAGAACATAATTAGTCAAAATTTAAAGTTAGCACTCCTGTGCTCTGACTGTAAATGGAAGAGATCATCTGTACCCTTTAATCAGTGGCAATCACTGGTTGGAAACATTACACCAAAAGTGGTTTGAAGCAGGCTTTGGAGGTCTGGTTATTCTTTAAACCAATAGTACGGTTTTGTAAATGGGCCTCCCACTGAATCAAATATTGGGCCTTGCAGTATGAGCAGAGCCTCTTTCAATTTCCTCTAGTGCTGCCAACTATTTAGTCTGAGGCTGTTTACACTTTCTTGGATATAAATGATTTTATCTCCATTGCTGACAATGTTGAATTCAATGTCATTCTTTTTGATACAGTATTTGCTGAAGAAATTGTATTGATTCACAGAGTCTCTCGTCTGTAATTCCCCTAACATCTCAAGGCCTTTTAGGTTAACCAGTTTCTTTCAAACACCCTTCAAGACAAAACATATTGGTTTTCAAAATCTCAGCAGTCTCTGGCAATATGGGAATAGCGTTGGCCTTAGTAATTAATAATTTATATTTAGAGAGCTATCTTTACAAATTCAAGTTCCAGCAGCATTTAATGTTTCATACCACCAGAGTTCTGCTTTTTTTTGTGATGTTTTTTTCTTCAGATGTATAGGTGAAAGCAATGATTTATTTGTGTGAGGTAAAGAAGAAGCAAGGGAAATTAACTCCCTCCACCCACTCCCCCTTTAGACAATCAATAATTCCTTTTCTCATCCAGACTTTAATCATTGCCTGCCTGGATTACTGCAGACTTCCTCTTGGTCTTCCTATCTGTGACCTCTCTCCTCACCAGAGAGTTCAAAGACTTTGGTTAAATTCATCTTCCTCTCCCTGAAACCATATTGCTAGTCTTCAAGTGTGTCTCTTGCCTTCAGAGTTAAGTTTGAATTTCTTGATTGTGGCCAACCTAGTAGAAACCAGTTTAATTTCATCTTACACTAAAGTCAGAGTTCTTTTTAGTTCATCCATTTTCTTTAAGTTGTTAAAAGTCCTTTAAGAGAGTTTTCTAGGTTGTTTGTTGAAGGTAAGAAGTGACTTCTTAATCATATTCTGTAAATAAAATGTGAATCTTAGGTGTGAGTTTAGCCCAGAAACTGTATAATATCTTTTTGGTTTGTACATAGTGTTCTTAGTAATGCAAGTAACTCCTGGTATACATCTTATTGGTGTTGAGATCCTCTTTCATATTTATCATTTAATTGACATCACTCACCTGGTTATGACAGCTGGTTGTCTATCATACATTCATCAAGGCTGTATTGTTTTGACTTTAAACACCTACCCCCCCTATTTTGTGCTGTTTGGGGACTATTTTGCATAAAACCGCTTTGCTCAAAGATGAGGAGCAGGGGTTATAAGTGGCTAGAAAGATTAATTAGGAAGATTAAGAATAAAATAAAGGGCAGAAGTGATGAGTCATATGCTGAAGGCACAGAATGTCCCCTTGGGTAATGGATGATCAACCAGAATCTTGTGGATGACCCCAGGCTTGTTCTGTGCTATATGACCTATACCCAATGCTCTTTATCTTAATTTTTGGTGGATGCAAATACCTTTTTTGTATTATGTATTCAGTTCATTTATTTAAAAAATATGGAGTGAAAACACCATGCTCTTTGACTTATTTTGAGAACTGGGAATAGGGCCATGAAGCCCATGTCTGAGGATACTTTCCAGGGGAATTGAAATGGAGAATATAAACACATAAACTACTATACATACATGATGATAAATACAAAGAAGAAAACTAGTATACATACATGTATTAAATATAAGGAAGAAAATAAAGGAGGTTGGGGCATGACAGAGTGGCAGGAGAGAGCTCCTTCTTTGAACATGTCAACAGAGGAGGCCTCTGTAAATAGGAGAAATTGAAACTGAGACCTGAGTGATAAATGAAGTTATGAAGAGTTAGAGGTAAAGTATTTCAGACAGAAGAAAAAGTGAAAAAGCTTCCTGTTTAAAGGACAGGAAAAAAAAAATGCCTGCATGGCTGGAGTAGGTTCCTGACGAGGGCTTAGGAGAATAAAGGTGAAGAGCCAGGAGGAGGAACTCATCTTGTGACCATGGATAGAAGTCTGGAACTTACTTTATATGCAACTGCAGAAGGTTAAACAAGATTCTGATGTTTGGTTTGCTTTTTAAGGAATGACTCTGACAGATTGTGGTAAGTGAATTATAGGAGAGCAAGAGTACAAGCAGTTTTGGCATTTTATAGTCTATTTCTAAATGCTGAGCCCATCCTAGACTCTTGTTCTTTTTACTTTTCGTTAATGGTACTGGAGACGAACCCAGGAATGCGTTACTACTGTAACAAAGGCTACACCCCAAACCTTTCTTACTTTCTATTTTTGAGACAAGGTCTATGAAGTTACTTAGGGCCTCACAAAATTGTTAAGCTGAACTCAAATTTTCCATCTCCTACCTCAACCTCCCAAACCACTGGGATTACAGGTGTATACCACCATGCCCGTGTTTATCCTAGACTTTTAAACTCACTTTCCTCTAAACAGTAAAAATCCATTAATTCCTCTGACTCCAAATATTTTCAGGATATTCTTCAGGTCCTCACCATGTGAACAGAAGTGGTTTTCAAAATTTTTTCATGAATGTTTGCTAATTAATGGCAACAAGGTAGCTGGGGAGAACTTGAAGTTTTTTGCTTTTAGCGGTTTCATTTGTGTATGCTTTGCTTCTGCTTATGGTTTAGGTTTAGAGGACAATGTGATTAAAATATGTTTGAAAAACATTGGTGTGCTGGATCTCGTCGATGGCATTATCTCTGGGTACCTATTTAACCTCATCTTTTGTGGCCACTCCCTGGCACCTCCATCACTCCTTTATTTACAAACTGCCAGTGGTGCTACTTATTTAGCTTCCTTCTTTACACTGTCATGCTGCTAAGCTTTGTACATTCTACTGCAACTGGTTGGAGCCGCTTCTAATTGACAACTGCCTTTTCAGTCATGAAAACCTGGTGAAAACCTTTTTATTGGTGGTATCAAAATTTGTTTGTTCTAACCACTTAACACTTTGCAAGAATCATTATAGTAGAATTTATTTATTGCTTTCTAACCAGTATTTTTTTTTTTTTTTTTAAGTATCAGGGATTGAACCCAGGGGAGCTTAACCACTGAGCTGCACATCCCCAGCCCTTTTTATTTTTTTTAATTTGACACAGGGTCATGCTAAGTTGCTTAGGGTCTCACTGAGTTGCTAAAGCTGGCTTTGAACTTGTGGTCCTGCCTCAACTTCCCAAGCTGATGGGAATACAGGCATGCACTACCACTCCCAGCTAACCCAGGGTTTTATTGTTTAATATTTGTTTCTCAATTTTATTAATTTTCCAAGGGTAGGAGCTATGTCTTTTCACTTCATTATCTCTAGTTTCTGTAACAGTGTCTAATACATAGTGGCTCCAAAATGTTATTGAATGAAATAATCATTTAATGTACAAGTGAATAGAAGTTCTGATCATTTAAGCATGTTTCTACCCACATCTTTATTTTATGCCACTTAACTAACAGTATTTGGTATCATTGGAATACCTCCTTTTATCCCCAGAACTCTACAAGGAGAAAAATTAGAAATGCATTCAGGTTGAACTTTGCAAAAACTTTTGATAGAACTACAAATAGTCAAAATTTGAAGGATTGGATTTGTACTGGCAGTCCTGCCTAAAGGACTTGATCCCAGTCTAAATGGACATATTAAGATAAGTAAATAAAAGGGAGCTGGGATTTGCCTTTTAATTGTGTCTTTAGTACTTATCATTGTACCTACTGCATCTTTTAAGCTTGATAAATATTCATTGAATAATATACTTAACCGAGGAAGTGTTAAGACTTGTACACTGAATACTACAAAAACTTATTTAGATAAAGAATTACATAAATACAAAGATTATTTCTTGATCATGAATTAGAAAAACTAATATTGCTAAAATAAAAATAATTCCCCAAATGATATGTTTCAATACAATATCATAAAATGTGGCATATCCATACAACATAATTTTATTTAGCCTTAAAAATGAATGAAATGCTGATTCAGGCTACAATATGGATGAACCATTAAATAATGAATTACTTAATGAAAACTTTATGCTAATTTCATGAAAGAAAGAATCTAGACCCATATAATTCTATTAATATAAAATATTCAGAATAGGCAAATCCTTAGAGACAAAAAGGGATTTAATGATTTCCAGGGGCTCATGGACAGGTAGAATGGGGAGTTAGTGTGGAATCAGTACGGCATGTTGTTCTGTAATAGAATAATGGAAATATTCTTGAATTAAATCATGATGATGATGGTTGTATAACATTGTAAATATACTAAAAACTGTCATATTCTATAATTTTAAATGGTTAAAATAATAATATGTTATATGAATTCTACCTCAATTATAAAATAAGCCAAATTAAAAATATTAATGTAATAAATAAAAGCCACTAATTCATTGATTAGTTTATGTGTTCAATTAGAAATTGAGTAGCTTGTTCTAAATACTGCATTAAGTCACCAATAGATTTATAGAAGGATAGATGATAGATGAATGGAAATAAAGATGGAAATGTTGATGAATGAATTAATGAATCAGTTACCCACTTGAAATTACTGGGTTAAGGTAATAGTATCTTAATCCATTTTCTGTTACTATAATCAAATGCTTGAGACCAGGCATTTATAATTGATAGAGAACAGTTTGTTTGGTTTATGATTCTGGAGGCTGGGAAGACCTAGAACTTGGTAGTGGTATCTGTACAACATCTGGTCAGGGCTTTCTTGCTGCATCATAACATGGTGTCATATGTTGAGACAGGAAGCATGGGAGCTCAGATCACTGCTTTTCCTGTAAAGCCACTAGTGCCATCATGGAAGCCCCACCTTCATGACCTTACCTAATCCTAATTATCTTCTGAGGGCCCACCTCCAGATATTAGCCTATGAATTGCAGGATTAAGTTTCCAACATTTAAAATTTCAGGGGACGTATTAAAATCATAGTGTAGAACTTTACTCACAATCTGTTATATCTGGTTCTTTTCCTTACTCCATTTGATCTTTCCTAATTCATTAATTTATGATCTGACTAATACAAAGATTTCAATCTGAGATTTTTTTAAAATTTTTATTTTTACAGACTGCATTTTGATTCATTGTACACAAATGGGGTACATCATTTCATTTCTATGGTTGCACATGATGTAGATTCATACCATTCATGTAATCACACATGTACATAGGGTAATGATGTCTGTCTCATTCCACCCTTTTTCATACCCCCTCCTTCTCATTTCTCCCTTCGTAATCTAAAGTTCCTCCATTCTTGAGACCTTTATCTTTAAATGCTTGTGTGTATTTATACAAATCATATTTTAAAGATTCCATTTCACTCTGATCTATATCATCTCGATATTCCACACAGGTGAGATTGCACTGCTCACTTTTTCCCCCCTAATTGAATCCAAAGTATTTACTCATGGGGCAATTTCTTAAATTCTCTTGACCTGTCATTATTATATAAGATTATAAGATATGTGTTTATTATTTTCAATTGTAGGAAAGATTTCAACATATAAGAAAAAAATCAAAATTCCATGGCTCAGGGTGTGTGAGTGTGTGTGTGTGTGGTGTGTGTGTGTGTGTGTGTGTGTGTGTGTGTGTTTTACTGGGTCTTGGATCGAGAGTCACTCTACCACCAAGTCCACCCCCAGATCTTTATTTTCCTCTTATTCTTTCTTTTTTTCTGTTTTAGAGACAGGATCTGATGAAGTTGCCAAGACTGGTCTCAAATTTAGCCTTTCAAATCTCCGGGATTACAGTCAGTGTCCCCATTCCCCCAGTGGCATTATCAGTATATCACTGCATTTGGGTTTTGGTGAACTAGATATTCCAAAAGAAGATGTGTCTAAAATTGGTGAATCTGTGGATAGAAGAGTGGGAATGAAAGTTTTGGGGAATTTTTTAAAGTTTGTTTTGAAATTGTCGTAGAATTATTTAGATTGAATTTAACTGACCCAGTGTTTTCATTTATGAGAGGAAAAAAAAAAAAAAGGGAACCAAAACTTCAAATAAAACATAATGGGGCTGATGGGACTGAGTTGTACACTTTTTGGAGGACCATGAACTCTTTCAGTTACTACAGTGTTGTTGAGTTCATTGAAGCTGACAGGTAATAATGAAGTTTGAGCACAGGGGTGGTGACTTCCCTGGTGATTGGCAGACCCTGACTGGTTTGCAGGCCTGTGGGGCTCAGAGAAAGGAGCAGGCCAGTCTGACTTAAGCCCTCTCAAAGAAATTCTTCCTAACTATGATTGGGCAGATCTGCCCTGACCATGTCAAAAGCTCCTTTGCATACTTACAAGGTTTTCATATGCTACTAAAGCTGGTCAGCATTATACTAGGAGGATATTTATGAAGTTTTCCACTATTATCAGCTATTTTCTTATTTTAACATAAAAGTTTTGGCACCATTTTCATTAAGTTCTCATTGTGTTATATATGATATTCTTTTTTAAATATTATTTGACAAACATTTTGAGAACACACTATGAAGGCACATTTTAGGAATATGAAGATGAATGTTCAAGATCCCTTCACTCAAGGGGTTTTAAATTTAGTTGAGGCAATAAGCCATTATAACAATAACTAATACAAAGCAATATATTTTGATAGCTGTTTAATGTCAAGGACTCAGTCCTAAGTAGGGTGGGACTCATAGAAGTGCTAGGAAGAGAAGCATCAATAGGAAACAGAAGTACCTGTATTTCTAGTCAAGATAAAAATGGTAGGATTTGCAGAAAAATATCAATTTGGCATTATAGAGAAAAGGAAAAAAATATTTCTGCTTTTCCCTTTGGAAACTATGACTTTTTTCAAAGTTAATATTAAAATAAGCCCAACCCCCAAAAAGCATTTTTCTGAGGATTATTCATACTCTATTTCTGGAAGAATAGAAGGTGAGGGTCTATTCTTGGAAGAAGTAACAGAGGGAATATAGCCCTTCCAGTCACAGGTTAGGAGTGTAAACAAAAGTACAAATAAAGAATGAAACAGCATACATTATTTTAAAAGCTTCGTGAATATCCTGGGTCATCATTTTTTTTCATGCAATTTCAAAACCTAATTAATTTTTTTATTTCAAAAGCATCCCGTATTTATGAAATCTCCAAGGGACAATGAAGAAGGTAATTAAGTCAATATGACAAATTTCCATTAAACAATTATATGAGGGATTAATGGGATGACATACTGAGATGCTGCTACATTTGTAGGAGACACAGACACAGTGCAGCAAGGACAAGGGTCTTACATTTCATGAGATTGGAGACAAAAAGCAGAGTCTCACTTTGGTGGCTATCATGTTTGTTTCACTGACTTTTAGTCCTAACATTGCTCATTCTTTCCTTTGTTTTAAGAAAATATTTGCAAAGGTGTTTCAATACCTACAAACTCTTAGAAATGATATTTGTAGAAGTCACTACAAAGAGCTGGGTTAGATACCGATTTTATGAATTATTTTTCCCCACTATAGGGCTTGGCCTCTAGGTTCTTCTTTCTTCCCATCTGGCAATGGAATTCTTGTGTAGCTTTAGATAAATCACAGACACTTAATTTATTTTTCTACTAGTCCATAGTTATAGTACTGTGAGAAACTTACAGCCATGTAGAAAAACTTAATGTACTGAAAGCACATTGATATATTTGGATTAAAGGTCCAATGTATAGAAAGATAAAAAGAATCATGTATGTAACTTTAATTAGATGACTCAAAAACTAAGACACTGGAATATTAAAATACCATTTGGAGTTGTATGTGTATTTGTTTCTAGAGTATTATTTATCACGTTTATTTTTTCATCTTGTGAACAGTATTATAAAAACAATACTGAAGTGTGAGTCGTTACTGGGGGAAAATTAATTTACCATATCATCATAGGAATTTTCTTTGTTGTTACAGGTAGTAGTGTCAATAAAGACTTTCAGAGGATTTGATATTGAGGTGGGTCTATGTGTTAGCCAGCTTTCAATTACTATAACAAATACAAGAAATAACTCATAAAGAGAAAAGACTTATTTTGGCTTGTATTTTTAGAGGTTTCTTTCCATGGTCATTTGACCTTGTTGCTTTTAAGCCTGTGCAAGGCAGTATCTCATTACACAGAATGCATGGAAAAACACAGATGCTCACCTCATGGCTGGGAGGCAAATGTGAGAGAGATTTGTGTTCTACTCTCCCTTTCAAAGACATGTCCCCAATAACCAGAAGACCTCCTACTGGGCCCCATCTCTTAAGGGCTCCCAACTGCACCAAGTCTGGGACTAAACCATTAACATGTGAACCTTTGAGGGACAGTTAAGATTTCAACTATAGAAGTCTAGGAGGATGAATGGCACGGAAATCTAGGTAAAATACAAAACATGTGTGAAGACCCAGGTATATAACAGTTTCTTCAACATTTGAGGAATAGAGAGAATTTCAAAGTCTTTCAAATATGTAAAACTTGGAAGAGATTTGCTTGGAAATACAAAGTAGATGGATCAGTATTGAGAGTCTTGCATCTGTTGCTAATATATTGGGAGTTTATGTTACAGGAAATAATGACACACAAGAAAAGTAGGTAGGGACATGATTAGGTATTTATTTGAGAATCTTAAGAATAGTGCCACTGAACTATGTGGATTGACATGCTTGCTCAGGAAATAAATTAGGAGGTTGGTAATTGTCTTTTGAATTAAAGTAGAGCAAATTTAAATAAAAGAGAATCAAAAATATCGACAAGTATCCAGAATAGATTACTTTGGGTGACATTTTGATTTCCCGTATGGTCCAACTATGTTGTTTGCTGATATTCTGTCAAAATTAACTCTTTCTCTAAGTTATCTCATGCATTTGTTACGATAACAGAGAGTTATCTCAGTATCAACTCCTCTATAAGTCTTTATTGATATTCTTACCTATAAAAACAAAGAAAATCTTTATAATGATATGGTGAAGAAATTTTCCCTGGGAATGACTCACACTTCAGTAGTGTTTTTATAATGACACTGTTAGCATTTTTCATTTTTCATGAGGGTGAAAAGGTGGAAAGTTTGAGAATGTAATGAAAAGAGTACTCAGATCATTGCTGCAATTTTTCATCCAATTCTCTCATCTCTAAATAACAATGTTAATAAAAGCAGCTCACACCTATTACCAATAGAATATCAACAAACAACATAGTTGGATCAGATGCAAAATCAACTACAAATAAATATGGGAAACCAGTTGTGACTACTATACTTTCCTAATTCTCTTCCTACTTTTCACACCTCGGTCATTCTCTAATTTTGCTAAAGAAATGGAGGAAGGAGAAAAGGAAGGAAATAGAAAAAGACAAAACTTTTTAGTAGAGTAAAAGCCAGTTCAACTTTCACCTTTTCTGATAACTTCTGTGATTTAAAATGACTTATCCTAATGAAGCAAAGCATTTCTTTGTTATTCCCAGAGTTAAAAGGGTGATTAACTTAATTTTCTCTTAATACAAAAGGTGGGAGAGGGCTGGGGAGATAAAATATTATCCTTATTCTCTTTTTTGCCTCACTTTTACTGTACTCTACATGTCTAGTAGGTGTCTTTTATCTCTAGTCTCAATATTCATGAAAGCATTGTTTTCTGTTTTTCAATTTAATTTTTTAAAAAATATTTTGGTTAAAACCCTATGATATAGAGAAGGGAGGATAAAAGTGACACAGAGAATCTGACTGATGTCACATAGCAACTTAGAAAGATGTGAAAGGAGTATTCAGCCCTGTGGACCCTGAGGTCCCATGGCTTTTAAACAATGAGACTTGTGCTAAAGAGGTATTGTGTACCTGGAAGTGGATAAGTCCATTTAATCCTTCTGCTCTTTGGTCAACTTGAAGGACAGGGAGCCAGAGGACAAGTTGAACTTCTAGTCTTTTTGTAAGTGACGACTAAATCGTGGAGTCATTTCAATGCATTTTGTTATGAAGGTGTTGGGAGCATGCAGTACCTCTGTCTAAGCTTTCCTACCCAAAACCACCAATAGCAATGTAAAGTGATATTAATCACCTTGATCTACCAGAAGGTAGATGAATGACCATTTGTATGGTACTTTTTTGCTTTTAATTTTGAAATCTATGAGAATTTGAATTCTTATAATCTATTTATACAACTTAAGTGTGCAAAATTTCACAGGACTTTGAATAAAATGGGAGCTCCAGCGAGATGGGTGTATTTGTTCTGCAGTTTCACGTATCCTCTGGGAAAATCAAGATGGTGGTACATAAACTCCAGTTTGAAAATAATGATATTGTTCCACTGCATTGCCAGTCAGAAGCAGAACGTTAGACCAAATGGATCTGGAAAACACTATCTAGCCACTGCTGTGTTGACCTGCCCACGTTAATCTGCATATACAATTAGATATTTCTGGGAGGCAAACTATGATTTCATCCACTTTAAATCAAGTTTCAAAGAGCAAATAAAATTGTATTACTCTTTATTTAGACATCAGGGAACAAAATAAACAAGAAAGGAAAAGGAGTCCCAAAGAAAGCAGAAGATGAAACAAAATAAGAAAAACATAACATTTCAGTGGTTGCCTGCTGTCTGAAGAAAATTGAATACACTCGTTAGTTCTGTATCACAACAAACCTTCTATCATCATTCCCTTCAGGAACTTGTTGAGTCAGTCAGAGCCTGTTTAGTGAGCACTTCAGTTTATGAACTATCTTAAAACATGGCATTGAATGGTATGTTTATAAGTGGATCCTAACTTCAAGCACTCAAGATCCAATTCTGTTGACTGAGTATCTAATAGAAGTCATGAGAATGCAGGCCAACATGGTTCCATATTGCACTGGACCTGACTTTGAGTCCACTGGGACTTAGCATTCAGTCACATCAAAATTTCAGAACTGTACCAAATTTCACATTTGTGATTTCGGTATCATAAAAAATAGAATATTCCCAAAGTAAAGAAATTATAAGTACCATAGTTGCTGGTGACTACTTTGTCTTTTTAACCTAAGATACCTAGATAAGCAAAAGCATGATTGAAGTGTGCATAGAGAAGGATAGAAGGCCACTTTTGTATTAGAATGGGATAGATCTTTTCTTGAATTTTCAAGAGTATGTGTGGTGGTGGCTCCCTTTTAGAGTTCTCCATTTGATGGCAAACAATTGACAAGTGTTAAGTTCACGTATGTCCATATTTGGGAATAATAGTCAGCCTCACTAAATTGCCTAGGCTGGCCTGGAACTTGCAATCCTCCTGCCCCTCAGCCTTCTGAATAGCTGGAATTATAGGTGGGCAACATGATACCTGGTTCTCATTGCCTTTTTTTAACATTCTGTGAGTAGAAAATGTTTCTACATTTTAAACTATTATAAATCAAAATTTTTGTGATGCAAAAATTATATAAAATTCAAAGTTTATCATCATACTGTTTTTTGCATTATTTGTTGTTTTATAATTTTTATGATTTGATTTTGCCTGAACTTTGTATAGTATTCTGTATAGTTTTCAGTACACAGCAATTTTCCTAATATTCTGCATAGCAAAAATAATGCGAAACCAACTACATAAAGATTTGGATAGGAACATCATTGACTTGGGAAATATGCAACTTTAAGACTTTTCCCTCATTAATAGATTAAACCCTTCATATGATTAATCAATTGTCTTGAGGAGGTCTGATATTAGAGCGAATTTGGCTAGGTCTCTGCTAGGTCATTTTCTCTTGCCATGTGATGCATTGTACTGTCTCAGGATTCCACCAACGATAAGGCAATCCTAGATGTGGTCTCTCAACTTTGTTTTTCTTTTTTAAAGATGTAAGCTTTTAAAGAGAAATTAAGATTGCAAAAAGAAAAACATTTGTTCTTTAATCTCAATTCATTCTTCATGGCTAAGTTTTTTCTTTCTTTTTTTTTTTTTTGCAAGTTGCATTTTTTGTCTATTTTTTTAAATGGTTCTTTTTAGTTATACATAACATTAGGGCTCATTTCAACATAATTATAAAAGCAGGGGATATAATTTGCTCTAATTCAGTCCCTAGTACTTTGCCTTTCCCTCCTCTTCTCCTTACCCTGTTCCTTTCACTCTACTGATCTTTCTGCTATTTACTTGTTTATTTCTAGTGTCTTATGGATATACATGATGGTGAGATTCACTGTGGTATTTTCATATATGTACAAAAGAAAGTTAAGTCAGATTCATTTCACTATCTTTCTCTATCCCATCCCTCTTCCTGTCCCTTCATTTCCCTTCATCTGCTTCACTGATCTTCTATTTTTTTATGATGCCCTTGCCTCTTAATTTGGATTATCTTCCACATGTCAGAGAAAAGGTGGAAACTTTTTTTTTTATGGGATTGGCTTATTTTACATAGCTCTGACAATCTCCAATTCTATCCATTTATCAACAAATGCCATAAAGTCATTCTTCTTTATAGTTGAGTAGTACTTCATTTTATGTATATACCACTTTTTATCTTTATCCATTCATCTGTTGAAGGGCACTGTATTGGTTAATGTGAATTGCCAACTTGATGGGATTAAGAGATGGGATGATTAAGAGGCTTCTGGGCGTGTCAATGAGGGCCTGTCTAGGAATGACTGGAATGTGGGATAGGAACTGAAGTGGAGCCCTTCCCTAAGTGTGGGCAGCACTGCCCAGCAGGATGGAATAAAAGCTGGAAGAACAAAGAAGCAGATGCAGATGCAAGCTTGGCTCTTCTTGAATGGGTTCTTGATTGCTGCTTCAATCATCTGAGGATATTGGGCTCTCACTTCTTCAGTCTTCCAAAGCAGACTCTGCCAGTGATTCTCCAGGTAGCGTCCAGAAGCCTTGGTCTTGGACTAGGGTAGCACTGTTGATCTTTCTTATTCTCGGGCTTCTGCGTCTTGTACCATGCTGCTTCTGGTTCTTCCAGCTCTCCAACTGCAGATGGTCATTGTGGACTATTCAGCTTCTTGTCATGTAAGCCAATCTAACAAATCTCCTTTATATAATCATACTGTTGATGATTCTGTTCCTCTAGAGAACCCTGACTAATACAGGCACCTAGGTTGGCTTCATAACTTGGATATTGTGAATTGTGCTGCTATAAACATTGATATGGCTGTGTCATTGTAGTATGTTGATTTAAAATCTTTTGGATGTATACTGAGGAGTGATAGCTGAGTCATATAATATTTTCTTCCCTAGTTTTTTGAGGAATCTCCAGACTGCTTTCCAGAGTGTTTGCACTAAATTTTCAGTCCCACTAACAATGTTTCAGTAGACCTTTTCCCCCACATCCTCGCCAACATTTATTGTTGCTTGTATTCATGAAAATTGTCATTCTGACTGGAGTGAGATGAAATCTTAATGTACTTTTAATTTGTATTTTCCTGATTGCTGGAGATGTTGAACATTTTTTCATTATTTGTTGACCATTTGTATTTCTTTTGACAAGAGTCTGTTTATTTTCATTGCCCATTTATTGATTGTTTTTTTTTTTTTTTTTTTTTTTGGTGTTAAGTGTTTTGAGTTCTTTGGGTAACTTGGATATTAATGCTGTAGCTGAGGAACAGGTGGCAAAGATTTTCTTCCATTGTATATGCTCTCTCTTCACGTTCTTCTTTTCCTGTGAAGAAGCTTTGTAATTTGATACAATCCCATTCATTGATTTTTTTTTTTTAATTTACCTCTCACAATTTAAGAGTCTTGTTAAAGAAGTCAGTTCATGAACCAACATGTTGGAGCATTGGGCAGACATCTTCTAGCAGTTGCAGAATTTCTGGTATAGTTCCTATGTTTTTGATCCACTTTGACTTGGCTTTCATGCAGGGATGGAGATGGGGTTAAATTTCATTCTACAACATAAAAATTTTTCAGTTTCCCAGCACAATTTGTTTAAAAGGCCATATTTTCTCCACTGTATGTTTTTGTCTAACATGAGATAACTGTATTGATGTAGGTTTTTCTTTGTGTCTTCTATTCCATTGATCTTCACGCCTGTTTTGGTGCCAATACCATGATGTTTTTGTTACTATAGCATGATAGTATAATTGAGGACCAGTATTGTGATGCCTCCTGCTCTATTTTTATTGCTAAGGATTGCTTTGGCCATTCTGGGTCTCTTATTTTTACAAATGAATTTCATGACAGCTTTCTATTTCTATGAAGAACATAATTGGAATTTTGATGAGAACTGCATTGAATCTGTATAGCACTTTCAGTAGTATTATGGTCATTTTAACAATATTAATTCTGCCTGTCCAAGAACAGAGAGGTTTTTCCAAGTGCTAAGTTCTTCAATTTCTTTCTTTAGTTGTCTAGTTTTCATTATAGAGGTCATTCACCCCTTCTGTTAGATTAATTCCTAAGTATTGTATTTTTTGAGGCTATTGTGAATGGAATAGTTTTCTTATTTGTTTTTCCAGTGGATTTATCATTGGATTATAGAAACTGGATTGAATTATGAGTGTGGGCCTTATATCTTATTACTTTGCTGAATTCATTTATGAACTCTACAAGTCTTCTGGTGGAGATTTTTGGGTTTTCTAATTGTAGAATCTCATCATCAGCAAAGAGCTCTTTTCCAATTTACATCTCTTTAATTTTCTTCTCTTGCCTGATTACTCTGGCTAAGGCTTAAAGGACTATGTTGAATAGAAGTGGTGAAAGTGGGTGTTGGAGTATATATATATATGTGTATATATATATATATATACATATATATGTACATATACATATATATGTATATATATATATGTTTTTTTTTCAAGCCATTATGGCAGGGAAGCTGCTCTTTTTGGAACTCCTGGGTGAAATCCCTCAGTTGGAGAATGGATCATGCTGGCCCCTGTCTCAGCTCATAGCCTTAGGATCAACCAACCTTCCGGAGATGGGCATAGCCTGCCAAATATCAAATAACCTGTTTACTGCAAAACCCCTGCCAAACTAAGAAGCAAGCAACCAAACAAGACTCCTCCCACACTGAAACCTTATTCCTACTGATCCCTTTTGATCTATACCACTATAAAAAAAAGCAAACGTGGACTTTTTCTTTGTTAGAAGCCAGACCCCTCTGGTTGGCTCAAACGAACATGCCCCACTTTAAAAAATACTTGCCTTTTTGTCTTTATTTTCTGATATATTACTTTTATAGTTTTTAACTTGCAGTCAGTCCATCCCTCCAATGGGTACCCATTCTCTTGTCCACATGAGATGTGAGAAAGAAATGGGCATCCTTTACTTATTTTAGAGGAAATGCTTTGGTTTTTTTCCATGCAGTATAATGTTGGCCTTGGGTTTGTCATGTATTGCCTTTACAATATTGAGGTAAGTTCCTTCTAGCCCCAGTTTTTCTAGTGTTTTAAATATGAATGGGTGCTATACTTCTGCATCTATTGAGAAATTCATGTGATTTTTGTCCTTATGTTATTTTTGTGGTGAATTACATTTATTGATATCTATAATGTTGAACCAACCTTGCATCACTGAGAGAAAACCGAGTTGATAATAGCGCAATGTCTTTTTAAAGTGGTTTTGTTTGTGGTATGCCAATACTTTATCAAGAATCTTTACATCTAGGTTTATCAAGGATATTGAGCTGATGTTTTATATCCTTGATGTGTCTTTGTTTGATTTTGGTAGCAGGGTAATAATGGTTTCACAGAATGAGTTTGGTAGTGCTCCCTCATTTTCTATTTCATGGAGTAATTTGAAGATGATTTGTATTAATTCATCTTTAAAGTTTGGTAGAACTCTTCTGAGACTGTTGACTCCTGGGCTTTTCCTTATTGGAAGGCTTTTTATAGCTGTTTCAATTTCATTATTTGAAATTGATTTGTTTAAGTTTTCTATATCATCCTGGTTCAATTTGGTAGATCATATGTCTCTAGGAATTTGTCAATATCTTAAAGAATTTTTAGTTTATTAGATATAAATTTTCAAAATGGTTTCTGATGACCCTCTGTATTTCAGTAGTGTCTGTGGTGATATTTCCTTTTTTTTAATCTCAGATTTTATTAATTTGAGTTTGTCCATCTTTGGTTATTTTGGCTAAGAGTTTATCATTTTGTTTATCCTTTCAGAAAACCAACCCTGTGTTTTTGATCATTTGTATTTTTTAAATTCTCAATTCCATTGCTTTTGGCTTTTATTTTAATTATTTCCTATCTTCTACTGACTTAGGCATTGAATTTTTCTTCTTTTTATAGGGTCTTGAGATGTAATGTTATTATTTATTTGGTATTTTTATATTTTTTTAATGTGTGGACTCAATGCTATGAATTTTTATCTTACAATTTCCCTCATGCTGTCTCAGATTTTTTTATGTGTGTCATTATTCTCATTTTATTCTAAAATTTTTTGTTTCCCCCTTGATTTCTTCTGCTATCCTTTCATCATTCAAAAGTATATTATCTCAAGGTTTTAGAGTGGTTTTGGTTTATCTTATAATTAGTTTCTAATTTCATTCCATTGTGATCTGATGGAGCTCAAGGTATTATATCTATTTTTGTATTGGCTGATATTTGCTTTGTTACCTTAAATATAGTCTAGTTTACATAATGTTCCATGTGCTGTTGAGAAGAAAGTGAATTCAGTCATTGATGGATGGAATATTCCACAGATATCTGTTAGGTCCATATTATTAATTATATTTTTTAGTTCTATAGAATCTTTAGTTTATGTTTGGATGATCTATCCAATGGTGAAAGAAGAATGTTAAAGTCACCCACTATTGTATTGTGGTCTATTTTATTCTTAATATTGAGAAGTGTTTATTGATGTACATAGGTGCTCCATTGTTTGGGAATAAATATTTTTGATCATTATATCTCACTGATTGATAATTCCCTTAAGAAGTATGGAATAACATTCTTTGTCTCTTTTGATTAATCTTGGCTTGAAGTCCACTTTACTAATATGAGAATAGCTACCCCTGCTTGTTTACAAGTTCCATGTGAATGGTAAGGTTTTTCACCCATCCATGCATTTTCAACTTGTGGATGTCTTTGCCTGTTAGATGAGTCTCTTGCAAACAACATTTTTTTGGGAGTATTGTTTTTTAATCCAATCTTTCAACCTCTGTCTTTTGATTGAAGTGTTTAGACTTTACATTCAATGTTATTTTTGAGAGATTATTTTTATTTATTGCCATTTTGATTTATTTCTAATATTGGAAACAGGTTTAATCTTCCTTTAATTGACTGTTTTAGTTTAATTTCCCCCGTGTGTTGGGTTTCATTTTTATATTTTTCATTTCTTATTCATAAAGTACTTTATTGAATATATTTTGTAATACAGGCTGTTGAGTTGTGAATTTTGTGTATCATATAAGGTTTGCATTTCATCTTCAATTCTGAAACTTAATTTTCCAGGATATAGTAGCCTTGTTTGGCAACCAATATTTTTCAGAGCTTGGTATATCAATTTATATCAAAACAGAAAGGAGAAATAGATGAATGGTGGGTATTTCTCTAAGTCTTCGAGGCTTTTAGAGTCTAGTTTGAGAAATCAATTGAAAACCAGATATTTTACCTCTAAATGTTACAAGTCACTTTTCTTTTGCAGATTTTAAAATTCTATCCTTATTCTGTATGTTTAGAATTTTCATTATAATGTGTCTTAGAGTGAATCTATTGTGATTTTTGTATATTTGAATTCGTATATGCCTGCTTTATTTGAATTTTCATCTCATTTTTAAGGCTTGGAAATTTTTTGCTATTTCATTGTAAAGATTGTGTATTCCTTTAGATTGTATTTCAGTGAATTCTTCTATCCCAGTGAATTTTAAATATGGTCTTTTAATGTTATCTAAGATTTCTAGAATATTTTGTTCATTGTATCTTAACATCTTTCCTTTATGGTCAACCTTATTTGCAAGATTATATACTTTGTCTTTGAAGTCTGAAAATCTATCCTCAAAGTGGTCTAAACTGTTGGTGATGCTTTCCCTTGAATTTTTAATTTAATTTATTGAATCTTTTATCAAGAATTTTCATTGGTCATTTTTCAGAATCCCCCTCTCTTTATTCAAGAGATATTGCACTTCCTATAGTTTCTCTCTGATTTCACTTTTTATATCTTCTTTTAACTCATAGAACAGTTTAACTGTGAACTTTTCAATTTTCTTTTCTGACAATGAACTCAGTTGTTGAAGCACTATGGATTCTTTGGGATTTTTTCCCCTTGCTTTTTCATATTGTTTATATATCTTCCCATCTATTGATATAGTTTTCACTTCTCTTTTCAAGTAAAGGGATACTTTTTGAACTTCTTTCTCTTAAGAGTCCTGGGTTGGGTCAATATACAGATAATGATATTTTAAGTCAGTGTGTGACCTCTGCTGAGCCCAACATCATCACAACGTTAAGAAATGCCATTGAATCCTATTTTCTATTATCACTCCAGAGCCAAGTCTCATTCTAGAAAACCTTATAAGAAACAAAACTTGTTACTATTATACTCCATGGTTACTTAAATCCAAGTACAAACTTGAAATAAAGTTTTGGAATACATGAAAAAGTTAGTTGTTGAATATTGTAAACTTACTATAGCCTTAAATGAGAGCAAAAAAGGGGCAGGAAGAAAGATTGACCAAAAAAAAAAAAAAAAAAAAAAAAAAAAAAAAAAAAAAAAAAAAAAAAAGGAAGGAAAGGAGAGAGAGCAAGGTGTAAAGAAAAAAAAGAGAGAGAAGTTGTAAAATAACAATTTATATCAAAACATAAAGGAGAAATAGATGAATGGTGGGTATTTGATGTGGTAGCACATAATGTAAGAGGATGAATGAGGGTAAGAGAAGCTAGTGTAGACTAGAGCTACTAAAAGAAAGATAGGAAATTTGATTCCAGTTAATATTATAAACTATTAGATGAAATAAATTCAAAATGGTTGAAGATAAAATGTTGGTTATTGGGGTAACTACTACTACTAGTTTCAAGTTAAAGGATTAATTATATGATCAAAGTCAACATTACAGTCGTTTGTAGTAAACCTTGTTAAGGTGAATAAAATTCTTGTATCTTGGTTTGCTTCATTTGGGTTTGGACATTTTGTGTATGTCCATCAGTCTTTGGCTGTGGTCTCTCCAGAGTTGCAGGGACACAAAGGCCAGTTCTCTAGTTGCTAGAAACCTCCTACCAGCAGCTTCTAGTTTGTCAGCTCAGGGACCTGCAGCTGACAGCTTGAAGGGTGTAGTGTTATGGCTTGGCTGCTTCTCTAGTATGTAGGAGTTAAAGATGCAGGTTCTGGAGTGTCCCAGTTATTGCTGTGAGTCACTATGTATCTGTTCCCCTTTACAGGATGATTTGCATTGTGGTGAATGTCCTGGTGGCTGATTGTGAGTACAGGAGCTTTCGTTGTTGGTTTTTCATTGGTGTGATGTGATTCAGAAGTACTCCCCCAGCTGTCTTAGCTTCCTGGTGTTCTGTAGTGAAGGACTCAGTTGGTTCATCTGGACTCTAGTTTCTATTGCTCCACATTGTGAATATTCAGTGTTGATTCAAACAATGCCCTATCACTTGCCAATTGTGATCATAGGTTAGACTGGACACCAGTTAAGCTTGGGAGCAGTTAAGTCTTCCTGTAGCCTTGGCTCTGGCAATATTTTTTTTTGCCTTAATTGAGCTCCCTTTAGCTTAAGTTTACTGAAGTGTTCAGGCAACTTATCCTAGTATCTGTCTACAGCTGCCACCCTGCAGGAACCAGGTCTCCATGTCACTGAATATTCAGGCAGCTTCCCTCTAGTGGGGCCTGTGATTTCAGAGTCCATCCCTAGATAGACTTCCCATGGTTTGCCCCTTTGCCCCCAATGTCAGTGGTGAATCCACTTTCCGCTGTTCGAGGTCAAATCTGTCTCATTGCTGTCTCTGTCTGAGTTGAGTGGATGCTGCATATAGTTTTCTGCCCTTGCCTGGGTCATGGAGGCTGATCAGGGTTAGGCTTAGTTTCCTACACAGTTCCCCTGTCATCTGTTACACTTGTTCACAGTGAGGGGGAGGGAGAGGGATTTTCAGGTATTTGGGGTGAATAGTGGTCTTCTAAAAAGTTATTTCTGACCAGATTCTAAAGAGGTCCCACTTCAGGAGACTTCCCTATGGTTTGATTTGCAGCTGTCTGGGTGTGGGAAGATACCATGTCAATTTAAAGGGGTAACTGGCTAAGGTCTCCACACTATGGTTGTGGACCCCTGGCTTACTTTTCATGATTTGGTTTTAAGCTATTTGCTCTGTTTTAAGGACTTTGCTGTTCCCATCATGCTTTAAATTTTGTCTCTTTCCAAATGTTTTCAAGTGGGTGAGCTTAAGGGGGTTTTTTGCTCTTTTTCTCGGTTGCCCCTCCTCCCTTTCCATACTGGGATTTGGGTTGGAGTGAAGGATCTCTGAGCCTATTTTCTACTCTGATAGCCTATCTTCAAATCTCTCCAAGTCTCAGACTTTGTAATATTGAGTCTTGAGCATTCTATTTTGTTACCCACCTCTCAATACTGCTTTTCCAATGTTGCCTCCTTTCTGTGTCTTGAGGAGATTGGGACTAGTTGTCTACCTCACTCTCATCATCTTCTTGCTCTATCTAAATACAGTTTTGTTGGAACTGAGCCACAACCATGTATTCATAAATTGTCTGTGACTGCCTTTGCTACTACAGTGTTAAGTGGTTGCACTAGAGACCTTATGGTTCACAAAACCTAAATACTTACTTTTAGACATTTTCAGAAAAAGTTTGCTTACCCCTGAAATGTATGAACCAGAGAGTAAAAGATGGGGAATATAAAGTCTTCAAATTGTGAGAACTTTAGACTGAAATCTAAAGATCCTTTAGTTGCAGAAACGACTTTATAATTGGAATGTAACAATGATCTTCTGAAGAGATCCAATCCTCTCCCAGGCTTTCAAAGGACCTTGTCAGTAAGAGCACAGTGCTGTATTCTCTGATGTGGCTGAAAATTCTACCTTGACAGGTGTTTTTCCTCCCTGCTTCCCATGCTATATAGTTACTGCATTATTTGTCTTCTTTGCATCCAAATACAGATGTGAGGTACAAAAATATAAAGTCTATCAATCTGTGGTTTTCTTGAGAGGTGGGAGCAAAAAGTACATGGGAAACCTCAATTTAGCATCCACAGCTGTTTTTATCAAAAATCATGCCCTAGGCATCAAATTTGACAGTTGTTGTGTCTGAGGTTGCTATTTTTATCTGTGCACATGCAGCAAGACTATGTCAGTGATAAGGCATACAAGGAGTTATGACATTACAGGATGTGCTTGAAAATATGTTTGGTTTAATGACCCTTGGTAACATTGTCAGAATTGGATAAACTAAAGACAAGATAATACTGGATAATACTGTGACCAGAGGATAGTCCCTTTACCAGTTGTTTTAGTTAATTTAGTAGGATTATCACCAAAGGAAGGAAAGCAATTCATCAAAATGACTATTTTGTACTATGTATGTCAAAGTGTTTTTGTACTTTTAATTAATCATATTATCTATTCAACTTTTCCTTAAGTACAACTGTGGGATTAGAGACGGGGAAATGGCTACAAAAGGTAAATATAAGCTTGTGGTATAAGTAGAGCTCTTGCTACAACATGAGGAACACTTAGAGATTTTCTTACCTGGAAGAGATGGTTTCAGCCTCAGGGAAAATCATGATTGCTGTCAGGGCTGGAAGAAGCTAGGTATAGTTGGAAAGTAATGAGAGAGTTTAATTAATGGAAACTAGTTTGTGAAGAGAACTAAGGGAAAAAAAAATGGATGAAATTTGTGAGTCTGATAATAGAAGTCCTGGAAAGTCATCAGAGGAATTCAAACGTTTGAAATTTTAATAGAATATAATTCTAGACATCTGAGCAAAAGCGAGATCTGATAAAAGCAGTGCTTTAAGTGAGCAGCATGTGCATCGAGCATTAAACATGGTGAGGGAAAGCCAGGCCTTTGAAATTGCTAGCATTTTGGACTCACATATGCTTGTGTTGTCCATAATAAATGTGTTATTTTAGCACATGAATCACAAGAAAAGAGTTTTAAGCCCATAACTAAGTGATTTTAAAAGCCCATATTATTTTCCCACCATATTTTTCCAAGTCTTATCTCCTAAATGTCAGCAACCCCAGGGCAAGTCTGGATGCTCGCCAAGTCCTTCCACACCTATCCTTGGTCTTTCCTCTGCCTCCTTCTTCACACATCAGTAAGCACAGTTGTGACTAAACTTCTCTCTACTCCTCTCTCATATGAGAATCTTAGAGAATGTGTTAGTCTCACTTCTGTTTTGAATTGTGATCCAGGTGGCTTTAAAAAGAGCCCATAACAAGACCCTGGGATCCTGAGGTAGACAAGGTAGAATGAGATGGATTAGTCAAGTGAAAATTCAGTTAAATTGAAATTTCAGAGGAACCTGCAAGAAGGCTTTCAGAGAAATGGGACATCAAAAGTGAAGCAAAATGCAAGCTTGATATGAAAAAAAAATATGTCTGGGAAGGCTCATTTTTTCTGACTCAAGAGGGAACTCTCCAAATTGAGAGATTCCCTCTGTGATATTACTAGGTCTAGAGTCACAAGGAGGGATGAGAGATGCCATTTTTGGATTTATCCATTTGATGATAACAGATAAAATTTAGATGATGATTTTGCTATGATCATGATTTTTTTAAATTTTTATATTTTCTGTTCAGTTGTGATGGACATAATACTTTTATTTATTTATTTATATGTGGTACTGAGGATTGAATCCAGTGTCTCACATGTACTAGGCAAGTGCTCTACCACTGAGCTACAGCCCCAACCCTGTAATCATGATTTTTATGAGGTAGTTGATAAAGGGGAAAGCATTTCAAGGCAACCACAATAGAAAATAGAGATACCATAAAAGGAAAAGCAGCAAGAGAAGAGAATGAAAAAGAGTAGTCAAAAAACAAGAGAGAATGTCAAGTATGGTGTTAATTGATTGACTCGATAATAGATCAATTGATAAACATGGACATAGAAACAGTTTTTATAGTTGTAAAAGTACAGAACAAAACACTTTGGACAAGAACAGGATAGAGTGAACCGGGGCAACTGGGAGCGTCGTAGAGGAGGCCGCTCAGCACAGCACTGGGACTCGGAGCAACCACTGGGGCTCCGGTGGCTGCCCAGGGGAGGAGCGGTGAGGAGAGCGGTGCGGACTCAAAACACCAGGGCCTGCCCTGAGGAGGGGGAGGAGGAGCGTGGCTGCTTCGATTCAGAGTGACTGCACCAGAGCTATAGGTGGTTGACAGAGGAGGAGTGGCGCGGCGAGCTGTTTGGACTCAGACCACTTCTGAACACCGGGGCCTGCCCTGTGTTCAGGAGGAGGAGGAGGAGTGTGGCGGGTCGTTTGGACTCGCAGTGACTGCATTAGAGCTCCAGGCGGCTGCTCAGAGGAGGAGGCGAGTGGTGAGTTGTTTGGACTTAAAGCGACCGCTCCTGAACACAGGGGGGCTGCCTGGAGGAGGAGCACGGTGAGTCGCTTGGTCTCGAGTGGCCACACCAGAGGTCCGGGCGGTTGCCTAGAGGAGGTGTGCAGCGGGTCACGTGGATTCAGAGCCACTCAGAGCGACTGCTCCTGAACACCCGGGGGGTTACCTGGAGGAGGAGGAGGAAAGGGGAGGGTCACTTCGACTCAGAGTGATTGCCCAGGGCTACGGGTGGTTGGTGGGAGGAGGAGGCACACAGTGAGGTACTCGGACTCTTAGTGACCGCACCGGAATACTGGGCGGCTGTCTGGAGGAAAAGGCATGCGGCGGGTCTCTGGGACGCAGAGCGATTGTACGGGGCCCCAGGTGGCTGCTCAGAGGAGGGGCCGCATAGCCAGGCGATTTGGTGCAGAGCAGGGTCCCAGGATCTAGGAGGCTTCTTGGTGGAAGAGCCGCACAGAGACAGGCTTAGGGCGGAGCGAAGGTTCCAGGACTGGGGGCAGATTCTCTGAGGAGGGGCAGCCTAAGGAGATTCATCTGCGAAGGGTGAGGCTCCCAGGCCCAGGAGGTAGGGCCGGGCCCCTGGGAACTTTATAGAGGAAGGCAGCCCAGCCCAGGCGGAAGCTGTAAATTGAGGGGAACCTCTAGGAGGGGAACTGACCAGCGAGACTTCCCCACTGGGTGAGTCTTCCCTGGTGGGTGAGGTTTCCCCACAAGGACGGTAAAACCAGAGACTCAGGCCCAAACAGGCCTTGCCTCAGTCCACAGCCTAGTTCCCCTTTGGATGACCATTGGTCAACAAGTGGAAGCACCTCTGCCCACTAGCAGGGGATATACCCCACCTGAAGGCCACCACTCCTAGAGAGGCAGCTTCTTTGTGGCGCACCACATTATCAACTTCCTCCAAGACTTCAGCCTACTGAAGACTAAGAGGGGATATATATAGAAATCTTCAAGGACATTGTAAGTCAATAGTGGAAATCTGCAATATCTCAACGGTCCACTGAAACCTGAACAATATGAGAAAACAAGGAAAGAAAATGCCGCAAACAAATCTAGATGTTACATCAATAAAACCCAATGAGAGCATGACAGAAGAAATGACAGAAAAGGAGTTCAGAATGTACATAATTAAAATGATCAGGGAAGCAAAAAATGAGATGAAACAGCAAATGCACATACTGAATGATGAGATGAAAGAGCAAATGAACGCACTGAATGAGGAGATGAAAGAGCAAATGCAGGCATTGAATGATCGCACTAATCGACAGTTGAAAGAGCAAATACAGGAAGCAAAAGATCATTTCAATAAAGAGTTAGAGATATTGAAAAAAAACCAAACAGAAATTCTTGACATGAAGGAAACAATAAACCAAATTAAGAACTCCATAGAAAGCATATCCAGTAGGATAGAACACCTGGAAGACAGAACCTCAGACATTGAAGACAAAATATTTAACCTTGAAAACAAAGTTGAACAAACAGAGAAGATGGTAAGAAATCATGAACAGAATCTACAAGAACTATGGGATATCATGAAAAGGCCAAATTTAAGAATTATTGGGATTGAGGAAGGCCTAGAGAAACAAACCAAAGGAATGAACAATCTATTCAATGAAATAATATCAGAAAATTTCCCAAATCTGAAGAATGAAATGGAAAATCAAGTCTAAGAGGCTTATAGGACTCCAAATACACAAAATTACAACAGACCCACACCAAGGCACATTATAATGAAAATACCTAACATACAAAATAAAGACAGAATTTTAAAGGCTGTGAGAGAAAAGAACCAAATTACATTCAGGGGGAACCAATACGGATATCAGCAGATTTTTCAATCCAGACCCTAAAAGCTAGAAGGGCCTGGAACAACATTTTTCAAGCCCTGAAAGAAAATGGATGCCAACCAAGAATCTTATACCCAGCAAAACTTACCTTCAAATTTGACGATGAAATAAAATCCTTCCAAGATACACAAAAGCTAAAAGAAGTTACAAAAAGAAAGCCAGCATTACAGAACATTCTCAGCAAAATATTCCATGAGGAAGAGATGAAAAACAAAGAAGCAAATCAGCAAAGGGAGGAATTATCCTAAAGGAATTGTTAAATAAAGGAGGAACCAAGTTGTGTCAAATTAATAAATAAATAAAATTTAAAAATGAACCACTTGATGGGAAACCAAATCATATCTCAATAATAACCCTGAATGTTAATGGCCTGAATTCATCAATCAAAAGACATAGACTGGCAGATTGGATTAAAAAGAAGGATCCAACAATATGTTACCTACAAGAGACTCACCTCAGAGAAAAAGATACCCATAGACTAAAGGGGAAAGGATGGGGAAAAACATACCATGCACATGGACTCAGCAAAAAAGCTGGAGTATCCATCTTCATTTCAGATAATGTAGACTTCAAGCCAAAATTAGTCAGAAGGGATAAAGAAGGTCATTTCATACTGCTTAAGGGAAGCATAAATCAGCAAAATATAACAATCATAAACATCTATGCCCCAAACAGTGGCTCATCCATGTATGTCAAACAAATCCTTCTCAATTTCAGAAACCAAACAGACCATAACACAATAATACTAGGTGATTTAACACGCCTCTCTCACCACTGGACAGATCTTCCAGACAAATTTGAACAAAGAAACCATAGATCTCAATAACACAATCAATAATTTAGACTTAACAGATATTTATAGAATATACCATCCAACCAAGAGCGAATACACTTTCTTCTCAGCAGCACATGGATCCTTCTCTAAAATAGACCATATATTATGCCACAAAGCTAATGTTAGCAAATACAAGAAGATACACTACCTTGTATTCTATGAGATCATAATGGATTGAAGTTAGAAATAAATGAAAGAGTAAAACACAGAAACTATTCCAACATCTGGAGATTAAACAATATGCTCTTATATGATGAATGGATAACAGAAGATATTAGGAAGGAAATTAAAAAATTCTTAGAGGGAAATGAGAACAAAGAAACATCATATCAAAATCTCTGGGACACTATGAAAGCAGTACTTAGAGGGAAATTTATTTCATGGAGCGCATTTAATAAAAGAAGTAAAACTCAACAAATAAATGACCTAACACTACAGCTCAAAGCCCTAGAAATAGAAGAACAGACCAGCACCAAAAGTAGTAGAAGACAGGAATTATTTAAACTCAGAGCTGAAATCAATGAAATAGAAACAAAAGAAACAATACAAAAAATTGCAAAATAAATAGTTGGTTCTTCGAAAAAATAAACAAAATTGATAAACCTTTAGCCACACTAACAAAGAGAAGACGAGAGAAAACCCAAATCACTAAAATTCGGAATGAACAAGGAAATATCACAACAGACAGGATTGAAATACAAAACATAATTAGAAGCTATTTTGAAAACCTATACTCCAACAAAATAGAAAATTTCGAAGACATCAACAGGTTTCCAGAGACATATGAATTGCCTAAACTGAACGAGGAGGACATACACAATTTAAATAGACCAATTTCAAGTACTGACATAGAAGAAGTCATCAAAAGCCTACCAACAAAGAAAAGTCCGGGACCAGATGGGTTCTCAGCCGAGTTCTACAAAACCTTTAAAGAAGAGCTCATTCCAATACTTCTCAAAGTATTCCATAAAATAGAAGAGGAGGGAACCCTCCCAAACTCATTCTATGAAGCCAATATCACACTGATACCTAAACCAGACAGAGACTAATCAAGGAAAGAAAATTTCAGACCAATATCCTTAATGAACATCGACAAAAAAATTCTCAACAAAATTTTAGCAAATCGCATACAAAAACATATTAAAAAGATAGTGCACCATGATCAAGTGGGTTTCATCCCAGGGATGCAAGGTTGGTTCAACATCCGGAAATCAATAAATGTCATTCACCATATCAATAGACTTACAGTCAAGAATCACATGATTATTTCAATAGATGCAGAAAAAGCATTTGATAAAATACAGCTCCCCTTCATGCTCAAAACACTAGAAAAAATAGGGATAGTGGGTACATTCCTTAACATTGTAAAGGCCATCTATGCTAAGCCCATGGCTAATATCATTCTAAATGGTGAAAAACTGAAAGCATTCCCCCTAAAAACTGGAACAAGGCAGGGATGCCCTCTTTCACCACTTCTATTCAACATCGTTCTTGAGATTCTAGCCAGAGGAATTAGACAAACCAAAGAAATTAAAGGGATACGAATTGGAAAAGAAGAACTCAAACTATCCCTGTTCGCTGATGACATGATTATATATTTAGAGGAACCTGGAAATTCCACCAGAAAACTCTTAGAACTCATAAGTGAATTCAGTAAAGTAGCAGGTTACAAGATCAATGCTCATAAATCCAACGCATTTTTATACATAAGTGATGAATCTTCAGAAAGAGAAATTAGGAGAACTACCCCATTCACAATAGCCTCGAAAAAAATAAAATACTTGGGAATCAATCTCACAAAAGAGGTGAAAGACCTCTACAATGAGAACTACAGAACACTAAAGAAAGAAATTAAAGAAAACCTTAGAAGATGGAAAGATCTTCCATGTTCTTGGATAGGCAGAATTAATATTGTCAAAATGGCCATACTACCTAAAGTGCTATACAAATTCAATGCAATTTGAATTAAAATCCCAATAACGTACTTTACAGAAATAGAGCAAGCAATTATGAAATTCATCTGTAAGAATAAGAAACCAAGAATAGCTAAAGCAATCCTTAGCAGGGAGAGTGAAACAGGGGGTATTGCAATACCCGATCTTCAACTCTACTACAAAGCAATAGTAACAAAAACGGCATGGTATTGGTACCAAAATAGAAAGGTAGATCAATGGTACAGAATAGAGGACACGGACACAAACCCAAATAAATACAATTTTCTCATACTAGACAAAGGGGCCAAAAATAGGCAATGGAGAAAAGATAGTCTCTTCAACAAATGGTGCTGGGAGAATTGGAAATCCATATGCAACAGAATGAAACTAAACCCATATCTCTCACCATGCACTAAACTAAACTCAAAATGGATTAAGGACCTCAGAATCAGACCAGAGACCCTGCAGATTATAGAAGAAAAAGTAGGTCCAAATCTTCAACATGTCGGCTTAGGACCAGACTTCCTTAACAGGACTCCCATAGCACAAGAAATAAAAGTAAGAATCAATAACTGGGATAGATTCAAACTAAAAAGCTTTCTCTCAGCAAAGGAAACTATCAGCAATGCGAAGAAAGAGCCTACAGAGTGGGAGAATATCTTTGCCAATCATACTTCAGATAGAGCGCTAATCTCCAGAATCTATACAGAACTCAAAAAACTCTACTCTAAGAATACAAATAATCCAGTCGACAAATGGGCTAAGGAAATGAATAGACACTTCACAGAAGAAGATCTACAAGCAATCAACAAACATATGGAAAAATGTTCAACATCTCTAGTAATAAGAGAAATGCAAATCAGAACCACCCTAAGATTCCATCTCACCCCAATTAGAATGGTGATTATCAAGAATACAAGCAACAACAGGTGTTGGCGAGGATGTGGGGAGAAAGGTACACTCATACATTGCTGGTGGGGCTGCAAATTAGTGCAGCCACTCTGGAATGCAGTGTGGAGATTCCTTAGAAAACTTGGAATGGAACCACCATTTGACCCAGCTATCCCACTCCTTGGCCTATACCCAAAGGACTTAAAATCAGCATACTATAGAGATACAGCCACATCAATGTTCATAGCTGCTCAATTCACATTAGCCAGACTGTGGAACCAACCTAGATGTCCTTCAATTGATGAATGGATAAAGAAACTGTGGTATATATATTCAATGGAATATTACTCAGCCATAAAGAATGATAAAATTATGGCATTTGCAGGCAAATGGATGAAATTGGAGAATATCATCCTTAGTGAGATAAGCCAATCTCAAAAAGCCAAAGGACGAATGATATCGCTAATAAGTGGATGATGACATATAATGTGGGGAGGGTAGGTTTAGTGTTAGGGTTAGAGTTAGGGTTAGGGAGGGGGGCAAGTATGGAGGAAGGAAGGACTGTATAGAGGGAAAAAAGGGGTGGGAGGGATGGGGGGAAGGGAAAAAATAACAATGAATCAAACAACATTATGTAAATTTATGATTACATAAATTGTATGCCTTTACACCATGTACAGAGAAACAACATGTATCCCATTTGTTTACAATAAAAAAAATACATTATTAAAAAAAAAAAAGAACCAAGCACTTTGGCTCAAAGTCGGCATTTGTGGCTTCCTTATTGACATTTTTCACTTTTTTCTAATAGTGAACACATTACTATGATGATGAGGGCTTTCATTTGTTTAAATGCATGCCAAGGAGAAAACAGTAACAGCCCAAATTAATGTGTCTCTATCAAATTTAAGTAGGTTTAAATTTATTTTGTAGATTTTAGCATGTACAATAACCTCATCAGAGGTGTTATTGTCAATGTTGTACAAATGAAGGCATTGACATAGGAAATGAGATAAGAAATGTAAATATGAGGTGAACATGTTCCAAAGCTCAAGAAAAGGAGAGAGGACAATAAAGGGATGATACAAACTAGGGATGTTTTCAAAACATTCTTATAAAACCGGAAGTTCCTTGCATCGATGGTGCTATTGAATCATCCTCCAGGTATTTCTATTCACAAAGTAACTTATATGAACATCTGAGGTTTTTTTCCTCTGAAGCAGAGTAAGCCAACCTTTCATTTTTCTAACAGCTCTGTAAAGTATGCCTGTGTCCTTGTTTACTTGCTGTGGTTCAATCTCTTGGCCTAGTTCATGACTTTATTGCTTAGAGTTTTGCTTTTGACATTTTTTTTTTCATTTAGTTTTCTTAAGTGCTCCAAGATATCTGTATGCAGTACATATCAGAAAGCTAAATTGCTGTCTTTGTCTTTTATGTTTTTCACTTCTTAGAACAAAAGGCTTATTTTATGGTCAAATCAATTATAAATCCTCAAATATGAAATTGTAATCTCATTGACATAAACTTAAAAGATAATATGAAAATATTCACTGATTTTCTTCCAGCTGCTCAGAGGGCAAAATTTAGATTTGAACTGTAATAAACATTTTTTTTTGTAAGTATATGCTAACCATAGTTTTCATTAGTTTAAGAATGTGGTTTGAAATTGACCTCTACAGAAGTGTGTTTTTTACTTTATGGAATTGGGTTGTTTTTGCCTTTGTTCACTTTGTCAGAGGTATTATTTGTGCATTACAAATATTCATTTTCTTTTACTTGTGTTTGCATGTACTTGTATAATTTTCACTCAAGAAAAATTTCAAAATTACAAAGTATAGCTTTACATATACATCATAAAATGTAAGCATTGAAATGAGTTTCGGAAAGAAGTTGCTGCAATGCTTATTTTACCAATGAGGCTAGGGAAACACAGCAGCAGGTATTGTGTGTTCATATAGCCAATAGTTAACTGGGATTCAACAACAGCTTCTAGTTTACAGCCAATCTCTCCACAAAAATACAATTCTAACCATCTTATTTGTTATTCACACTCCATAGAGATATTTAGAAATGCCGATTTTTTTTCCAAGATTTTATCATTCTGCTGATTTCTTTGGTATGGAAGGCATTTTCTCTCATTCTTGGAGCTCAGAATCTGTTCTTTTAGTTTGCCTTCCCCTTTACTTTGATTCGTGATTTTGTATATGTCAAGTTGTCAGTATTTTGGTATGGTATGGCTTATAACTTTTGACCTTGGCTATTTTGAGATATTTTATAATTGGTTGTATATAATATGTATTATTCAAAATAGAAAAATTGAGAACACTGCTCTTGTTATAAAAAACAAATTTATGAATACATAAAATAATTTGATTGAGGACTTTTTCCTTCTCTGGTTGCTTTCACATTAATTAAAATAAATAATACTTCCTCTTTTTCAAATCCTACTGGCTCTCTACTATCTAATCAAATGTTAAATTATTAACAAATTATGTATTTATTTAATTATATGATTCATGACAATTATGTTGGAATAAAACACTTTTTTCTCAATACAATGAAATATGTTTTATGTTCTGTTGATAGTTTAGTTAACTTTTAGTAGAAAAGAACTTCCCCTCTGAAAATGGTAAATTAAATAATTTATATATAACTTCAAGCTGAAGTAAACTTTAGAATGCTAGGATCTTGTAATAAAAATTTAAATGTAATGTAAACAACAGCCAATACTAAATAAATAATTAAAATTGAAAATATAGAAATTAGGTTCAGAAGGTGATAGCAATCAGAGACATCAGCTTTTCCAGGATTGTTTTTGCTTTGGTGGACTTCACAGATGAAAGATGAAGTGAGCTTATAGACTGGCCTCTTAATTCTAAAGGAACCAACAACTGAGGGCAGGGTGATATTTGTGGGGCATGATAAATTACTTCCTAGTTTTCCTTTGATTCTTGCAGTAAGAATGAACCATAAATAAACTAGACCTTGAACACTTGGCAGACCAGTCTAATGTCTTTGGCTAGTGAAGAAAATTTCAGTGTGTGAATTTTATCAAGATGATCTGGGAGTGATTGTGACCTAAGTGGCTTGCAAAACAATAAAGAGCATCATTGCTGGCATCATCTTTGTTTCCAGGTTATTTCTGTATTTTCTCAAATATAATATCCAGTTTAAAATGAAGATAAGCAGAATGTGAACAGATTATTCCCCATGATTAAGAACTAGGAGAAATAATACAAAGAGATGCACAAGAGCATTAGATGCTATAATCATCAGACATAGTCTGTGAGATAACATTTGAAGAGATAAATGGCAAGCTTGAAACTTATGGCACATACTAAAATATTAAAAATGATCTAGTAAAGTTGAAATAAAACAATAGAAATTCAAGAATTGGAAAATACAACAAATAAAATGTAGAACTCAATAGCTGAGTATAATAACTGAATGAAGAATTAATGAGAATATACAACAGGAGAAAGGAAAAGCTAGAAGGAAGTTTAGAAAGATGAAAAGCACATCAACTATAGGAGCATGGGGCATAAAGAAGTAAGATCCAATAGGAATAGCTAGAGTCTCAAAAGGAGAGGAAAAAAGCAATATTGAAGAAGAAATATTGAAAGAGATAAGGAATAAGAATTTTCCAGAATGAATGAAAAGCACCTAACCAGTAAAACTCTAGCATAAAAATAGATAATTTATATCCAAGCTATGACACTAAAACTATAGAATCTCAGCTATCTTGCAAGAACTCAATGGGGGAAAGAGTGAGATTTAAGTTTTAAAACAAGACTTAGATTAGCGGCTGACTTCCGAAAAGAAACAATGAACTCCAGTGAGCATGGAACCTCAAAGTGTTGAAAGAAAAGAAAACCCTAAGCAGAATTTTGCATACAGTTAAAATACATTTCAGAAATAATGTTGAAATAAATATATTTTTATATAAATCCATTCAGGAAGAGTTTCCCCCAGCAAACATATACTAAAGGGAGCTTTTAATGCAGAATGAAAAATTTCCTAAATGAAATATTAAAGGTCCAGGAACAAATAAAGAATGTTTTACGCTCTATTTTGGTTCCTTATTCACATATTCTAATTCATAAACTTAGTTTAAATATTAACAAATTTATCTTGATACACTGATGTTTTATTTAGTAATGGTAAAGAATATGCTCTGTTCTAGGAGCTCCAGTGTTGCAGTTGGTTAGCATGCAGGACTTACACAGAGTGTGCCCTATTCTATAACTAAAAATGTGCTCTATTCTCTATATCTGAATAGAATGTTTCAAAAAATATAAACTGTTTTTCTTATGACTCAATAAATGCATTTACACTTTATAAAACAAAGATGAATTCTATAAAACCTTCATTAAATACTGTAAAATAGAGATTTCAGAATTCACTTTTACTTTGCTAAGATATGTATTTTCTTTAAAAATTTCTTGAAATCCATCTGGATGACCAAAATATGAAGTTTGATTTCATGAAATTTACTCTCATTATTTTAGTCCTTAAAGGTTAGCATAAACAGCATAGGCATTTTTATAGTGATAATAAGTACAAATATTATTCAAAAGTACTTTTCATTTTTAGGCAACCTAGGGAGAAGATTCTAAGACAACCTAATTTATATCAATCTGAGCAACTAAATAAATCAGGTGATTCTGAAGCCCCTATTTTTACATATGCTAATATAAAAAATTAAAGTGTTTTCTATTGAGTAAATATAAAAAGTACTGACAGTCATGTTTTCTTATTTAAAAAATTGCATAATTTTTGGTAGATATATTTTTAAAATGAATTGGGTAAAAGTACCTCAAGTGAAAATCCATTTGATACATTAGGTTGAACAATACATTAAGGATGAAATATAATGTACTAGAAGCTGTTTATTTTGTTGACAGTTTCAATAGACACACATGCACAGAATATTTGGGATATGCTTAGATTAAAAATTATTCTTTGTCTAAAATTCAGTTTTTCCTGGCCACCCTGTCTTTTACCTGGTAATATTATTCTATAGTTTCATGAAATCCATGGAACTGATTTGATAAAGGTAACCTTTAACAATCAGTCTCTAGACAACAGCACCAAATTTTACTGAAGTAAAATTGCATTTACTCGCAACTTTTATATTTCTGCAGAGGCATCAGAACATTTCAGATGCATCTACTGACTCTGATTTCATTTGTCTAAGTAGATAAATCTTTGGTATTGAACTTGTTTCCATCAGCATGACAGTACTTCTCCCTGATTTAATTTGCAGTCCCCCTCCCAATCCTAAGGAAAATGAATGTTTAAACAGGAAAAGTATGAAGGAAATTCAGGTCATTTTATTTTAATAAGGTCTTCCAGAACAAAGCTTAGCAAAAATACTCCCCTAACCTGCCTGTTTTCTGTTCCTGATTCATCCATTTGACTTGACTCCTGGAGACTTTGAAATATTAAAAAAAGAAATGATATTCTATCTGAGAACAGAGTAGCAGCATTATTTTATTTGTCTCATCTTTTCTAGACTAATCCTAAAACATTTTGTTATTGCTTTTGTTCACACTCATAAAATAACTTACTAAAATCTTATATAGACCCTAAAAGGATTAATAAATGATAGGATAACAACCCAATTAATTGGTCATGACAATTTACCTCAAATTAGTGCTATTAAGAACACCTAAAAAAGAAAATCTGTATCATTTGACACTTTGTGGTTTAATTGAATTGAACACAGAATTAAGAACCAAAGATTGCAAGCTTTGGTTGTAGGTTACTACAGTACATAGCTGAAACTCCTGTCAAAATAGTTGTTAGCATTTAGGCAAATTGTCATGGGTATACCATACTAAGGCTGAGGAAGAAGTTGGTGATATTCATTTTGTTGTTGGATACTAACACGACCATGTTGAACAATACCATCTCGGTACTTTGAATTTATTTTTCATCTCTTCATGAAACATACACTATTAGGAATCATTCCCAATAATTTTACGAAAGAGGAAGTGAGACTGCAAAACTAAGTATCTCAGCCATTCTGGTACCTTTGTGAGTATCTGTAGTAAGTCATCTTCTAACTGAAAAATCTAAGGAATTATTCATAGTAACAAACTGGATACAGCTACTATTTGTACTGGTACTGGTACTATTTGTACTGTTCTGGCTTCTGTTTAGGTCTTTGCTATACATTTTTCAATGTTAGGTTTATAATTCTCTGTATAGTCATGCAGAATTTAGGAAAATATGCATTCAAGCAAATAACACAACTAATGGCTAATAAATGTTCCCAAACTAAGGCCCTGATTAAAGACTACTCCTAATTTGCATATGAATTTGTTGTATGTAAATGAAAATTCCTAAGGCATTTGAAGATTGTCCTTTTAAGTAGGTTAACCATTCCTTCATGTTTTTCTTAACATTGCCTAAATCACACTGTCTTCTTTGATACAAAAGTTATATTTATAGAGCAGTGGAGCAGCATCCCAGGGCTCTAGAGCTGCTTAGTGAGATCTTGAGTTTTCAAGAGATTCTCTTACTCTTTTGAGGTTTTTGTTATCTCATCTGAAAAAATGAAAACATTCCTAAAGTAAGTGTTTCTAAATGTTTTTAAGACATGGTGAGTTTTGTTTGAATACAATGTTGGGAAAAAACACCAACATAGAAAATGGACCAAAGACAAGTGTTTTCACGGAAGAGGGCATTGGGAAATCTTGACCTTGAGGCAGAGCCCCTCTATACATATACCCGTGTGTGTGCATGCACATATACAAACATATACACACCCTTAAACTATCAAAGAAAAGTTGTACTAAACAGAATTAAGTAGTAAAAAAAAAAAAAAAAGATTTTATTAAGACTATTTCAGTAGGGATCAAAACCTTGGTGGCAGAGGAGAGTGATTAAACTCATTTGCCCCGAAAAAAATGAATAAATAAAAAGGCTGTAGAAATTTTAAGCACTGGGGCAAGTTAGTGGTACTGTACTATGTGAGTGTACTTGGTAACTGATTTTTATGAACATCAGACTGGGTTATAGAAGATTTCTATCTCAAAATGGCAAGAAATACTCTGAGAAAAAAAGAGATCAGAGGCCTATAGTTAGGAAGATGTGTCTAAAGTGTAATCAACCTCAGGGGATGTTAAGGCCATGTTGGTCAACACACACACACACACACTGCACAGCCTGGTTGTTCTCAAAGAGTTCTTCCACTGCTAATGCCTAGTATTTTCCTCATCTCCATTATCATAAATTCCAGTTTATGAGTTATAATTAATGAGTTTGTGTGCCACCTGTACTTAGACTGCCTGTAATTCCATATACAGTTACAGTGATTCATTTTACATGTATTATATAAAACTTATGAACACCCTTATTTAAATGTTTGTAATTGATTATTCTTTTAATTAAATTGTCTAGATGATATAAATAAAGTATCACTAACTGTTTGTTACTGATATGACTTCTTCATATTTTTATCATACCTGCCTTGTGATGCCTGGATGCCTTTATATTACTTCAATGTTTCAGAAAAATTTAAATTCTAAGCAGAGTAAGATTCCAAATGTATGATTCCCATGTCAATTATAATTTAGTCTCCTGGCACGTCTGGTTGTAGCATTTTCTATTATTGTATAGACTCTTATATTTATGCCTTAATATATATTTGCCTTACAGCCCAGTTATGATTCCTATGAGAACTATAACTTTACATTCCATGATGCTTGTTTTAAAATTCTCAGTCATAAAATCACATTAATATGTTTTCCATTGCTGTTTCTTCCCTTTGTTTTAAAGAATATGTAATGGTTATGTGTTCATCTTTTCCCCCTGAATATCAAAATGTGTGCCAGAATGTGATTTGTGCTATATTTGAAATTCTCACCTTCATAAGTAAATACATGTGATTAATCCTGAGTGACATGAGGGCCAACCTGCAAAAATAATTTTACATAGGTCACACATAGGGCAAAGAGTTTCATTCACTTAGAAAATCTGTTGTCAAAGCAAATATTTAGAGAGTGAGAAAAATAAAGTCCCTCGCGTCTGAGTGCGGCCATGTGGGTGAAATATTGTAAATGATCAAAACCAAAGCAAGTGGCAAGAGAAACATTGGGGAGGTCTGACTTCCCGAACTTCAATGTTTTTATCTAACCCTGGAGACCTTGTTGAAATGCAACTTCTGATTCAGTGGTTCTGGGGGGTCCTGAGACCTTGCCTTTGTAAAAAGTCTGGGCAAAGGCTCTCAAATTTACTGCAGTGCCCACTGCAGTAAATACTCTGTGGTGCATTACAACTGGCCTGCTAAACTCAGTTATTTTGTGTACTTAGTCTGGCTATAGGAGTTTGGTATCACTGGCATGAGTTTTAGGTTATTTATCTACATTCTGCCTCTACTTCGGTCCATGTGGCATGCATGAGTGGGTATGCTCTTTCTCTCTTTCTCTGTCATAGTTGTACCTGCTGTTTCATTTAAGAACAGACATTCCTGCCTCAAAAGATGTATCTGATCCCGACCTTCCTACCCAACCCTCAGGGACCACGTCTATTTTACATAGTGTGTCCCATACCTAGCCCTGTGAGCACTGACCAAGGTGGGGCCTCCACAGCTCCTTCAGCTGTATTAAAGTGTAAATAGGCTTTAGGTTAACTGTAAGCTCTCTTCTCTCAGAAAATTTACTTTATAAGATTTGTAAATCATTTCTCTGGTCCTTTGAAAAGTAAATCTTCTACAACCCAGGAATGTCCTCCTCAAGGATCTAAGACTTGTCCTTTAGAAAGATTATCATCAAGAAAATACCCTTGCCCTTAACTCCTGCTTCTAAGGGGAACTCAGGATCCTAACTTGATAAGTGACAATTAGCAAATGCAGATGGCCTTTCAAATTGAAAGGCACATCCCACACTTCTAGGGACATTTCTCAATGCTGTCCATTCCACTTCTTATTTTACCCTCTCTTTTGTATAATATGGGTGGTGAAAGGAGGGGAATCAAGGCACAAAAAACACAAGGCAAAAGTGGTAGGTGGGAAGTAAAAAAGGAGTTCTAATATATGGAATGTTAAATTTTGTTAATAAACAAAATCTGTAAATGCTGAAAATGTTTCTTTCAATGGTATCAAAATCCTCAAGGTTGACATAGTTGATATTCGGATTTATTCTACATTTGATGAATTTAGAAAACGTGATAATTTTATATGAAAGATCTCCAGGGATATTCTTATTTGTGAATGAAAAGGGAATACTCTGAGGAATCATAACATCTTCAGTATTTCATTCCAAGGCTTTGTCTGACCCTGTGGTATAGATTTAAGTTTTCAATTCCATCTTAAATATTTTTTCATGTCAATAATAATGATAGTGATAATTTAGATATAATTTTGATGTGTTTAATATATGCTAGACCTGTATTGTCCAAGTGTGGCAGTAGCAGATACACATGGATTTTGAACACTGAAAATGTGGCTAGTCCAAATGGAAATGTGTTAAAGTGTAAAAGATCCTCTTGATATTTGAAGAGTAATACAAAAAAAGAATAAAGGATATTTTAATAATTTCAATATTGCACATTGAACTTATGTTTGGATATAATCAATTACATAAAATATAAAAATGAATTTACCTATTTCTTTTTACTTTTAATGTGGCTATTAGAAAATTTTAAATTACATATATGACCTATGCATTTCTAAAGTTGAAACCAATGATTAAATCTATGATTAGCATAATGATTCTTATATGTAAGCACTTAAAATAATCTTTTTCAATGTTAGAATTATGTATTGGATGATGTAGTGAAACTATATTTCCCTGATTATTGGCTTTTCTTCAATCTGACATGAATTTATTTTATTCTGTTAAAATAAAATAAATGAATTATTATAAATTCCACTTATGAATTTATTTATCTCTCCTCTTGCCCTGTCTCTCTCACTCTCTCACTCTCTCTTTCTCTTTCTTTCTCTCTGCCTATCTGTACATCCACCCATTCCATTGGGTACCAATGTGGAGTGACATTGGGGGAAGGGTACTCTAATGAAAGAAATATTTTATTATTGACAGTGCTTAAATTAACAGCATAGGGTGATTACAAAGAGAAGACATACTTTTGGTTGATTTTATTGATGTTTCCAAATTCTTTGCAGAGTACTCCTTTAATATCTGTCTGTATCCAGAGTTAAACATTCTAAGAATCTGTTCTTCATGCCCTGTATTCATATCATAATTCATGTTTCTATTTTCACACATGCTTAGAAACTGTAACCAGACATTAATGATTACTTCTTGGTGGTATTATTTGAGGATTAATTTTAAATTTCTTGTATGTACTTTCATTATAGTCTTTAATGAAGATTTATCTCATATTTTATATGAAATAAAATCATAATTCTTTAATAAAGAAGATCATATACCATATTTTCAGGTGTCACACATGGACATTGGTGGCATGCTTTCTCCAATTGATGATCAGTTAAAAACATTAGCTTTATTTTAATCTATTACAGTGTACTGCTCTGTGTTCATAGTTTATTAGCACAAAGAGACACATATCAGAGGCAGAACAAAATTTTACTCCCCATATATTTTGATTGTGCATTCCCCTATTCAATAGTCTAAAAGTATGTTCATAAAAATTTTATCTGTTTGTATATAACCTCTAAAGTTGAATGTACATATCATGCATAAAGACTAACCACTAAAGTCTGGGCAGCAAATTTTAAAAAATGTTTCTCTCTATTAAATTATTTCTAAGTTTCTACTATGGGTTATGTTTTAAAATGTGAACTCCATATTAATACAGAAATATGTATGCACATTTGTGTGTATATGCATACATATGTGTATATATAACACACACATATACATGGTTATGTGTACACATTAGGGTACTTTTTAATGTGTCTATGTATCTAGTCTAGACTTTGGAGCACTAATACATTTTTTAGTGATGGAGTACATTATCAAAACATTTTAAAGACTAGAATTTGAATTATAAATGCTAAAATCATTGTATCAAAAAATCTTTCCCTTCAGTAAATCTCTATATTTTAAACTCAATTATTGGTCAGATTTCCTTTTTACCTTGTTACTTATATCAGTAAATTGCTTATATATTTATAAAATAAAAAGATTCATTCACCATTCAGATTCAAGTTGGAGTCCAACACAATGTTTCTATGTCTATGTCAAACCCAGGTATCTGTTCTGTTGCTTTGAGATGGCATATTACTGAAAATTCCATTTTTGCATCCTAATGGGTGTCTAGAGATATTATTTTCAACATTTGTCCTCTTGGTCTCCAAAATATAAACAAAATGGCATTCTTAGATTCCAGATCTAGAAGACCATGTGAAGTCTATTTTGTCTTGTTTCAGATTTTTCATTTTGAGACTGCCTGGGTTCATGTTTTGGTTTTTATTGGAACTGCTCTCTCTGGAGATTTGGTTTGGATATACAAGAATCCTTTTGTCTGGATTCCAGTCAGGATTTGCCAACATTATCCCTTTTAAATCATAATGAATTAGGCCCTGTTAGAATTTCACACCTTAGAAATGGACAGATTTATTTCCTCTCAAATTTTAGCCTCAATTATTTGAAAGCACAGCATTACTGAGATGGAACCATAATTGTTCTAATAATAACTATTATAATAAAGTGATAATAATTTGTTACCCTGCCTAATAAATCTCTCAGAAAAAACATGTGAGAATATTTCTTTATGGATTTCCTGTTATAATTCTATAATAAAGTATTTGAACTTGAACAGAAACTTATCAAATAGAACTACTTAAAAACAGTAAAAACTCAAGTAAGAACCTCTTTCCTTTGAAGAGAGTTCAAAGTCCTTATGAAGGTGATATGTGATGGAGCTAATTGTTGGATGTGATTCTCTTGCTTCACTGCCTGGCTACTAAGGCCTTTGAAGTCTCCTCCAATCCAAGAAACAAAATATCTAACACATTTTCATTAATTGAATTAGGAAACCCACATTTACGTTTTCTTTTATTAAAAAAATAATAGTCTCCTCTCAGAGAAGGTAAAATGGCTTTATCTTCTACAAGAAACAGTTCTAACTGTATGTACTCAGTATAACTTTTGGAACTTTCTTTTGACATTCTTTTCCAAATGATTTTATATAAGAACATCCTCTCAAAATGCATAAATAAGAGAGTCATTAGGATTTTATGTAAATTAAGAAAGTTCTAAATTTTCAGAGTTCACCAAAAGTCTACAAAGTTTATAGCATTGCTTATATAATTCTAAGATAGGAAAATAATGCCCACAAAAAAGTAGTTCATTAGATCCAATGACATAAGCTATTTCTCAATTTATGTTTATACAAATAACACCAGTTCAACTGAAATGAATGACCTTAGAATGTTAGCAACAATCACCAGGCATTTGAAATGAAGGGAAGGGAGGAGGGATGAGAAAAGGAAAAATAGTGGAATGAATCTGACATAACTTTCCTATGTACATATATGAATATAGCACAGTGAAACTCATTATTTGTATATCCACAAGAAATTAATTAAAAAAAAAACTATAGGTAAATTGCAGAAAGATCCATAAAAGGAAAGGAGGAGGGAATGAGGAAGGTAGGGGAAGGAGACATAAGGGGGTTTGATTTAGGACAAGATATATTCCATGCTTACATAATTATGTCAAAATGGATTCTTCTGTCATGTATAACCAAAAATGTCCAATAAAAAATGAAAAGTACTTGTGTTCTGATTGCTCAAATAAACTAATTCTTAGAGTAGTTAAGTAGGTATCATAAGAGGTATAGTGTGATAATATTCCTGTGGTCAGGAACATGAACTGGTGTCTGTCTTTGGATCAGAGATACTATCAATTTGATAGAATAGTAAAGTGGTATTAGATGTGAGCTTAAAATATAACCCTGTAACTTCCTTTAAACAAATGACTTACCTTTACACAATTTTCTTACCTTTTCTAAGAATTTTTCTAAAAGAGTTGCCGTGAGCATTACTTCATCTGGTGGAGTGGATTATTTTTCTGTAAATTCCCTTGTTCTCCCTGTGCCCCTTGATGTTGCTACCCATTGGAATGAGTCTGGACTGTGGAATGTGGGCAGTAGTGGCATTGTGTTTTTTCTGAGCAAAGACTGTTAGTGACTTAGATTTTATCACTCACTTTCTGGCATTCTGTCTACCTTAGGAAAAACCTGCCAAGGTAACTTTTGGTTCCTATAGAACAAGTGCACCATAGAAGAGGCTTGAACCCAAACTTCATGCTTGAACCTAGAACACAGACTAAATTCAACAAATAGTAGTTGTGATAGGAGTGGTGGTTGGAGAAGTAAGTAAGAGTTAGAAGACATGGCAACTGGAGCTTTCCTCTAAAGGGCATACCCATGAGTCCAGACTTAACTCCTTTATTTGTACTTACTTCCTATCTCTGGTAAGTGGCTTCCACTCGTAATTCTATAAATCAGAGTTAATGTTTATTGTTCTAAGTCGGTGAGTTTGAGTACTATATTATGCATTATTCCAACAGTAACTGACAGATGCAATTTCAAAATGTGTATGTAATATTTAAAACAGTCTCTGGTACACAGTAAGAGCTCAATATACTATTTTAATTAATATTTTCCTTTGCCTGGTTTAGAGTAATAAATGAAACTTAAAATCAGAAAATGACCAATTCTTTCATTAGTTTACTGATGAGAATGATTTGCAGAATATTTTTAACCTTATTTTTATTCCATGTAGTCAATATGTAAATTTTGCTTTCGGGCAAACTTAAGCCTGCTTGTTATCTGTATGACCTTTTGCTTTCTGTCATTCAACTAGTATTTATAGACCTTTTATTATTTTGCTTTGCCTTTTGCACTTTTATCTTTTATATAAAAGAGATTAAAAAGTTAAACATTTTGCACCATTGTGAGGAGATTGACTATAAACTAAATAAAGAATTTAACCTAGAACTTGGCACATAAAGAATTGAATTTATAGTAGTTGCTATTTTTGTTAGGCAAATTATTATTTTTATTATTATTATTGTTATTATTAGTGTGTATGTGTGAGCCAGTTGATATGGCTCCTATAAAGATATGTCATTTTCCACCTACTAGCAAGGTAAATTTGTCCCTCATTTTTGTTGTCAGATTTAATTTGAAACTAGTTATCAAAGAAATAATTTGATAACATTTTTATTCACTATATTTTCTTGAAAAGAAGATGACAAAAATTTGATGATTTTATTTTCATAAAAAATTATTAAAATTTAACCAATTCCAGAAGAACTTGAATTTTGGCATCCTAAGACTTGGGCTTCAGTTTTCTGATTTTTGTCTTGGATTTGGTCCATTTGGTCCATCATACACTTAGATTTTTTCAACTGAATCTCCATATGACAAGTCATGTATTCATCTCTGCATAGTTTGAAACTAGAGTTGATTATTCACAAAAATGAAATCTCCAGGGACAGAATCACCCTAGTTTAATTCACACAAGACAAGTGGTAGCAGAGGTTAGATATATACTTAGAAAACTGCCTCCTCTTCTTGGGCACACAGGAGGACTCAAGATTCCTGAGCAATTGTGTTGGTCCCACGTGGATGGTTTCTGACCAGTGTCATTTAGGGGTGAGTGATAAATGCTGTTGCCAAGACTGGTTCATGGAATTTTCCATGCAAGTTTCCATGCTCAGTCTTAACACATCAGTCAGGGAGATGAAGGGGATACAGGAGATGATACTAGGGAGGGCCTGGATCTGGCAAAGCCAGGGTGACTGGAGACTCAGTCACTGCTTAAAGAAGAATCACCTAAGAGTTTACCAACTTGTACTATCTCTGAAATGACAAAGAAATCAACTTTTATAGTTTTAGACACTGAGATTTTTTTTTGTCATGAAAAGGTGATGGTTGGGTCAAGATGTAAAAATTATATTATAATTGGAGATTTATTTTTCTTCTCTTTCTTCTCCAAAAAGGATGTCCCCGTGAGTCTGAACCTAACTACTTTATCTGTACAATTTCCTAGTTCCTATGACAAATACTCAAGATTTGCAGTATCCTTAAAGTACCCATCTCTACCCTCACTTCTGTTCCCATAATAAAGATTTAGGAAAGAACTAGGAGGATCACTGCTCCAAATTTCAAGTATGTAGGTAACAGAAATATATCAAGTTCTATTTTTAAAGATCTGCCTGTCCTTGAATAAATGTGCTTCCTACATTTTAAAAATATTGCGTTCATCTTTTTAGTATCAATATTTTTCTGTTGTCCATAATAATATTTTATAAAATGGATTATTAAAAATCTATGCAAAATTTGCCTGAAGGCAAACTCCTAATTCAAGAATAATTAAAGTGACAGTTTAAGAGCAGATTGTGTGAGCCAGAGATGTACAGTGGGTTTATTGTCACTCCCATCTCTGTGCTTTGCAAAAAGAAAGTGATTCAACTTAATTTTTCATCAAGTAGCATCTTCCCAGGAGGCATTATGGAAGAATGCAGCTTGAAAGCATATATCAACTTTAAGAAAATGATGGCATTCAGAGCATATGGTATTCAGAGTTGTGTATTTGCAAAAAAGAATGGGCAGAGCTCATTTTAACTGCTAGTTTGACATAATTCGAAAATATCATATTGCCTGTGCTAATTGAAATACAATATTAGTTAAATAAACTAAGTGTCCTTTTCCTATGAGCAAGAGCTTTTAAAAATTAATTTCTTGAAGATTAAAACTTTATCTCTGTTTACAATTTGATGACTAGACTGATAAGGCTTTCTTTAAAAAATAGACTTCTATTTATGCCCTTATATAGTTTAGTTCTTCTGAAATGTTATTTCAATTACATACCCTAAGAAAAGATTTTAAATTTCACCATAGAAATTTATGTCCATATTTAATTGTTAACCTAAACATTCCAATATGACCGTCTTCATGATGATGGTCAGCTCTGATGATGGACAGCTCTGTTACTTAATAATGAGTTTCATTCAATCCATTTTCTTTATATATCCAGAGACTGGGCTTTAATTGTGCCATCACTGAAAAGTCATGCCTCTCCTCCAGCTCAGATGAATTGTCATGCTGTCATATTTGCATGTATTGTTAAATCAGGTGGGTGAGCTTCATAACGATAATAAAAACTAACATCTGTGAGTGCCCACTCTGTCAACCACTGTACTAATTGTTTTATTCAAGTTCACTCATGGAATTCCAGCTATGAGGTCGATAAAATTATTATCCCCATTTTACACATGAGGAAACTGAAGCAAAAAGAGAATAGATACATTTTCCAAGGTTCTATAGTGGGTAACTCTGAAAGTCAAATATATATATATATATATATATATATATATATATATATATATGCAGTGCAGAAAATGTAAAATTTTCTGGGGAAGCATATCTAATTCAAATTAAAACCAATTTAGTTTTTTTTTTTTAAGCATTGCCTTGTAATAAATTTGAGGAAATTTCCAATTAATTTTCCACGTTAATATTACAGTTTTATCCTTACATTCTTTTGAACCTGGCTCTAAATATACCAATTAGTTTGACAGTTTTTAAATATCTTGACCAATAAAACATGTAAGTAAATGTGAATATCAAAGTAATAGGTACTAGGGACAGGAATTAATTTTCCATTTCCATTTGCCTCACTCTTCTACATTATCATACATCAGTACCTAGGTGAGCTTATCTGGAGGGAGAAGACAGACCTAGACAATTACTTAACAAAAAAATTGCTACTAAAATAGAAATAAGCTAGAAGAATATGTGGAGGCTACATATAATTAGGCGGGTTTAATAGTAAATTCAACTATGTGCTTTAAACCTACAATTTTCTTGTCTTTGAAATATCTCCATGATTACTCTTTTTAGACAGCTTAAAGAATAGAAGGAACAAAATTAAAAATGTAGACTTTTGTGGATTTTTTTAAATTGAAAAAGTGTGCCCTCAGTAGGAGAAATGGAGGTTTATTTAGAATTTTAGAAAATACTGATTTTCTAAATAGCATTGGGGATGGAGGGGAATTAGAGAGTATGCCACCAGGTGAGTTGAATTTAGAAGTTATCACTTAAAAATTAGAATATACTAAAATCTATTACTCTAGATAAAGCATATTAGAAAAGGATTCAGGTAGGTATAAACAACTTTGTTCTCAGAAGAATCTAAGCAGAGAACTTTGATTTCACAGATAGTCATGGGCAAGAAACCCTATTTTCTGTATAGATTTTTTTCAGTTTTATAACTTAGATTCCTCTAACAGATGGCAAAGGGGCATTCCTGTGATGTATGAGGAATAATTAACTGTGTTTTCCTCCCTTGTAGGAGACTGAGGATTGGACAACAGTAATGGTAGGGTATAGGCTCTATCTTCCTCTGTGATTTTTCTCTTGTGCCTGATATTTCATATTATCTTTCCAATGCTGATGACAATCTTAAAAGAGAGATCTTATTAATTACATTTTTCACATGAGCTAGCATAGGAAGAAACTAAGTAATTTACTAAATATCACACGTAGCAAGTGGAGTTTTATACAGATCAGCCTCTAAATTCCAACCCCCTCTCTATCCCCCAAAAACTTGGATGACACTTTCATCATCCCACTTAGGGAAATATTTGGCACAAGACTACTACTAAATAAAACCCTAGCAGATTATCTACATTAACATATAATGTATTTTCAGGAAGTTATTTAGGCAAGCCCTCAAAATGGATTTGGTGAATCACTTTTAATTGGGGCTTAGAACAAAAAAAAAAAAAAAATGGTAATAACTTAATGCAATCCAATCCCTGGAAACATCACCAGAATCACTATAATGCAAATGTAGGACATATCATTAATTTGATAAGAACAGGCAGCATCCCTATTCAAGTTGAATAATATATAGAATTTACTTTAACTTAATCATGTGTTCTAGTGACTTGTGGGTACATACACATAGCCATTATACAATATGAACTTGGCTTGTTCAGAGTCTATTAATTTCAGTGCATGGAGCCTTTTTATTTTAAGAGGCCCCACTAATTCCCCTTAACCAGCTATTTCTGGAAAAGTGTTTATCCTTCTGGAAAAGCATTAAACTTCTTGCATGACTAATCTACAACATATTTGCACATTCCTGCCTTTGAAATCCAAAATGGTACCATTACCATTGTTTACCTTTTAGGCATGTGAAAAGAATCAGAAATGTAAATTGTGCATGGTAGTAATAATTTATGCCTTTTGGCTACTAGAATTCCATAACAGGTCTGAAAAGGACCTAGTTTGGTTTTATTGAATGACCTTGTGTTACCTAGGTTAGTAAGCCATAAACAGGTAGGTAAAGAACAATCAAGGACATTAAGCCTGTACATCAATAAAAATCCAAGAGTTAAAAAACAAACTGTGGGGAACCTGATCTAAACAGGCAAGTATTTGGGAATGAGAACTGGAATGTCCAACCTTCGACAGCTGTAGAGAATTATAATCCCTTGAGGAAATGATTACTTAAGGTCCAGGGGACCCTAACTGAATAGATCAACAGAGAAGTGGAATCCTGTTTGTCAAGACACCCTGCCCTGAAAACTGTAGTTAATTTTAACCTTCAAGGTGCACTACAGTTTCCAGGAAAATGTCATCATCTTTTGCAACCACATTACTGGAACCTTCCCTTATCACTAAAGCTGGGTCACAACTGCCCAATAACCCTGTCAACCAGAGTATGGAGACCCTCACAAAGATTTCCGGGGCCATCCACAGGGTAATAAACCAATTAAGAGGGACAGGGAAATTGAAGAAAGAAAAGAAGAACTCAGTTTCCCTAAAAACTCTGTCCCTGTGAGCACCACTCCACTCTCTCTTGGAGGCAGTCCACATAGTCCCCATGCTGTAGGTTACCCTGGCCTCTCACTCTGTAGAACTTTTGCTGACTACTTTGGGTTTCACTAGAATTCTTTTCGGTGGAGTCACAAGAACTGGCACCGAAGGACCGTGGCAACTGGCCTGACTCAACAGGGGCAGGCTCCCAGCCCTGCAACGCTGGGACAATTTGCTTTGCTTCTCAGAGTTTTGATTCTTTTGTTTGTGAACTAAAGACCATTTCTTCATGATGTCACCTTCCAGCTTTAACTTAAGATGATTCATGGAATTTATACCCAAGTGTACATCATACTTAACTCTTGATATTTTGGAGAAGTCAACCAGTACTGTAAAATTGAGGAATTGTGTTTTTCCTCAAACATAAATGGTATTTGTGACTTTTTAGCATGGCAATACTATGGATAATAGTTCAAAGTTTTCTAAAACATCGGTACAACAATCCCATGAGAAGATGGAATAGTCTCTTAGAAATGTTCTTAACCAGAGCATAGTTTTAAATTCATGATAGTGAACATTAAGTCCAGGTTCTATGGGTTCAAATATTTAAGAAAAAGACTATAAAATTAAAAATAGAAAATTCAGTGGAAGGACTACCGGCAGGTAAAGCTTCAGTTTCATTAACTTCAAGAAAAATACGCTTCTGCTCCTATTAATATTTATTTGGGATGGATTGAGAGGTCATGCTAGAGTTAATAGGGAAAAAATTATTGGCTAAAGACTTCTAATTCCGTCTCTGGTACCATGTTCTTCAAAAGATGCTCATAATTCAGAAAAGAAAACAGTAACTCAAATTTGTATAAATAACGCAAGGAAGATGCTGGACAGTCCTTAGTAAAAAGATCCATTTAAGATCTTTTGTTATTACTCTAGTTTTCAAAGCAGGTTATGCAGATTTAGTTACAATCCTGTGAATCATATACTTCCACTTTTCCTCCTCTATCTCAAGAATGGTTGAAGGAACCCTCTGCTTTAATGAGGGAAATTCCTCCAATCTGAAAAGGCTCTGCTTTGAGCCTCTATTTAGGCAAAACACAGGGAGAAAGTATGCAGGAGGAAATGCACTTAGGTGAGGGAAAATAAGCAATATACTTCTACTTAAGATTTAATTGATTTATGCACGTTCTCCTAGGTGTGCTGGTCTTATCCTGTGAAGATGTATGACCAAGCTAAACACATATAATCATGTGGGAGGGTCAGCAGGCCATTGTTGTGTAATAATGTATTTTCCAGCAGGATGTTTTCCTGACTGTTTCTTGTGAGTCCCTTTGTAACAGCTGTGTGCAGCCTTTGAACAGGTCATCTGACAAAAGCTTTACATTCTGTCGTCTACCTATATTTTGTAAAACTGGAACAGGTTCACAACAATTATAACATTTTTACTCATCAGCTAGTCAAAGAATAAGATCATAATGCTTAGCATTAGGGTATAACTAATGAGATTCACAAACCTTTGGACTGCTATAGAAATAAAATTTGGTTCAATTTTTTGGGCATTTATTTAGCAGTATTTATTCAGAACTTCATACAGTTAATACCCTGTAGCTTAGTACAACAATTCCAGAAGTTTGTCCTAAGAGATTTACTGACAAATATTTTATACATATAGATGTTTCTTGAACATTTTTATGATTATGAAGATATTGTAAATATCCCAAATCTCTGGCAATTTGGGATTGAGTAAATGAAATTTAGTTATTTTAGTTATGTAATATAAAAGACTACAGGGAAATTAAAAAATAATTATTTTGGAGTTTATCATTTAATGATAAAATTTTAGGTTTTTATGCCATTTTGATAACTAAACTGCTTAGTTGTGTTTTATTTTTTTAATTTTTAAAAATTTGTTCTAATTAGTTATACATGACAGTAGAATGCATCTTGACACATCATATATAAATGGAATGTAATTTCTCATTCATCTGGTTGTACATGGTGTAGAGTTACAGTCATGTAATCACGTATGCACATAGGGTAATAATGTCTGATTCATTCTACTATCATTACTAATCCCAAACACCTTCCCCTCCCTTTACTACCCTCTGTCTAATACAGTATACTTCTATTCATCCCCCTCACATTGTAAATTAAAATCCACATATCAAGAAAACTTTCAGTCTTTGGTTCTTTGAAATTGGCTTATTTAACTTAGCATAATATTCTCTAGTTCCATCCATTCACCAGAAAATGCCATCATTTCATTCTTCCTCAAGGCTGAGTAATATTCCATTGTATATATATGCCACAATTTCTTTATCCTTTCATCTGTTGAAGGACACATATATTGGTTCCATAGCTTAGCTATTGTGAATTGAGCTGCAATAAACATTGATGTGGCTATGTCACTGTGATATGCTGTTTTAAGTCCTGTGGGTATAAACTGAGGAATGAGATAACTGGATCAAATCGTGGTTCCAAGGTTTGTGAGGAATCTCCATACTGCTTTCCATAGTGGTTGCACTAATTTGCAGTCCCACCAACCAGATATGAATGTATCATTTTTCACACATCCTAGCCAACATTTATTGTTGGTTGTGTTCTTGATAATTGCCATACTGAATAGAGTGAGATAGAATTTCAGTGCAATTTTGTATTGCATTTCTCTAATTGCTAAAGATGGTGAACAATTTTTCATATGTTTGTCGATCAATTGGAATATTTCTGTGAAGTGTCTGTTTAGTATCTTAGACCATTTATTGATTGGGAATTTTTTTTTTTTGGTGTTAAATTTTTTGAGTTCATATTTTAAAATTCATTTTTATTGTAAGCAAATGGGATACATCTTGTTTCTCTTTTTGTACATGAAGTAGAGGCATACAATTTGTGTAATCATACATTTACCTAGGATAATAGTTTTTGATTCACTGTTATTTATTTTTCTTTCCCCCACCCCTCCCACCCCTCTTATCCCTCTATAGAGTCCCTTCTTCCTCCATTCTTGCCCCCTTCCCACCCCGTATATGTGTCATCACCTGCTTATCAGTAAGATCATCTGTCCTTTGGTTTTTTGAGATTGCCTTATCTCACTTAGCATGATATTCTCCAACTGCATCCATTTGCCTGCAAATGCCATCATTTTATTCCTCTTTATGGCTGAGTAATATTCCATTGTATATATATATATATATATATATATATATACCACAGTTTCTTTATCCATTCATCAATTGAGGGGCATCTAGGTTGGTTCCATAATCTGGCTATTGTGAATTGAGCAGCAATGAACATTGTAGTGGCTGTATCTCTGTAGTATGCTGATTTTAAGACTTTTGGTATAGGCTGAGGAGTGGGATAGCTGGGTCAAATGGTGGTTCCATTCCAAGTTTTCTAAGGAATCTCCACACTGCTTTCCAGAGTGGCTGCACTAATTTGCATCCCCACCAGCAATGTATGAGTGTACCTTTATCCCCACATCCTCGCCAACACCTATTGTTGCTAGTATTCTTGATAATCACCATTCTAATTGGGGTGAGATGGAATCTTAGGGTAATTTTGATTTGCATTTCTCTTATTACTAATGATGGTGAACATTTTTTCATATGTTTGTTGATTGCTTGTAGATATTCTTCTGTGAAGTGTCTGTTCATATCCTTAGCCCATTTGTTGATGGGGTTATTTGTATTCTTTGTGTAGAATTTTTTGAGTTCTTTATAGATTCTGGAAATTAGTGCTCTATCTGAAGTATGAGTGGCAAAGATTTTCTCCCACTCTGTAGGCTCTCTCTTCGCATTGCTGATAGTCACCTTTGCTGAGAAAAGGCTATTTAGTTTGAATCTATCCCAGTTATTGATTCTTGCTTTTATTTCTTGTGCAATGGAAATCCTGTTAAGGAAGTCTGATCCTAAGGCAACAAGTTGAAGATTTGGACCTACTTTTTTTTCTATAAGATGTAGGGTCTCTGGTCTGATTCCAATGTCCTCGATCCATTGTGAGTTGATTCTTGTACAGGGTGAGAGATAGGGGTTTAGTTTCATTCTGTTGCACATGGTTTTCCAGTTTTCCCAGCACCATTTGTTGAAGAGGCTATCTTTTCTCCATTGCATATTGTTGGCACCTTTGTCTAGTATGAGAAAATTGTATTTATTTGGGTTTGTGTCCATGTCCTCTACTCTGTACCATTGATCTACCCGTCTATTTTGGTGCCAATACCATGCCGTTTTCGTTACTATTGCTTTGTAGTATAGTTGAAGCTCTGGTATTGCGATACCCCCTGCTTTGCTCTTCCTGGGTTTCTTATTCTTCCAGATGAATCATGATTGCTTGCTCTATTTCTGTAAGGTACATCATTGGGATTTTAATTGGAATTGCATTGAATCTGTATAGCACTTTTGGTAGTATGGCCATTTTGACAATATTAGTTATGCCTATCCAAGAACATGGGAGATCTTTCTATCTTCTTAGGTTTTCTTTAATTTCTTTCTTTAGTATTCTGTAGTTCTCATTGTAGAGGTCTTTCACCTCTTTTGTGAGATTGATTCCCAAGTATTTTATTTTTTTTGAAGCTATTGTGAATGGAGTATTTTTCCTAACTTCTCTTTCTGAAGATTCATCACTTATGTATAAAAATACATTGGATTTATTAGCATTAGTCTTATATCCTGCTACTTTACTGAATTCACTTATGAGTTCTAAAAGTTTTCTGGTGGAATTTTCTGGTTACTCTAAATATATAATCATATCATCAGCAAATAGGGATAGTTGAGTTCTTCTTTTCCTATTTGTATCCCTTTAATTTCCTTGGTCTGTCTAACTGCTCTGGATAGAGTTTCAAGGACCATGTTGAATAGAAGTGGTGAAAGAGGGCATCCCTGCCTTGTTCCAGTTTTTAGGGGCAATGCTTTCAGTTTTTCACCATTTAGAATGGTATTGGCCATGGGCTTACAATGTTAAGGAATGTTCCCACTATCCCTATTTTTTCTAGTGTTGTAGGCATGAATGGATGCTGTATTTTATCAAATTATTTTTCTGCATCTATTGAAATAATCATGTGATCCTTGACTTTAAGTCTGTTGATATGGTGAATTACACTTATTGATTTCCAGATGTTGAACCAAACTTGCATCCCTGGGATAAAACCCACTTGATCGTGGTGCACTATCTTTTTAATATATTTTTGTATGCGATTTGTTAAGATTTTGTGAGAATTTTTGCATCAATGTTCATTAAGGATATTGGTCTGAAATTTTCTTTCTCGATGTGTCTCTGTCTGGTTTAGGTATCAGGGTGATATTGGCATCATAGAATGAGTTTGGGATGGTTCCCTTCTCTTCTATTTTATGAAATACTTTGAGAAGTATTAGAATGAGCTCTTCTTTAAAGGTTTTGTAGAACGTGGCTGAGAACCCATCTGGTCCCAGACTTTTCTTTGTTTGTAGGCTTATGATGACTTCTTCTATTTCATTATTTGAAATTGATCTATTTAAATTGTGTATGTCTTCCTGGTTCAGTTTAGGTAATTCATATATCTCTAGAAACCTGTTGACATCTTCGATATTTTCTATTTTGTTGGAGTATAGATTCTAATTATGTTTTGTATTTCAATCGTGTCTGTTGTGATATTTCCTTGTTCATTCCAAATTTTAGTAATTTGGGCTTTCTTTCTTCTTCTCTTGTTAGTATGGCTAAGGGTTTATCAATTTTGTTTGCTTTTTCAAAGAACCAACTATTATTTTGTCAATTTTTTGTATTGTTTCTTTTGTTTCAATTTCATTGATTTCAGCTCTGATTTTAACTATTTCCTGTCTTCTACTACTTTTGGTGTTGCTCTGTTATTCTTTTTCTAGGGCTTTGAGCCATAGTGTTAGCTCATTCATTTGTTGACTTTTTTCTTCTTTTATCAAATGCACTCCATGAAATAAATTTTCCTCTAAGAACTGCTTTCATAGTGTCCAAGAGATTTTGATATGTTGTTTCTTTGTTCTCATTTACCTCTAAGAATTTTTTAATTTCCTTTCTGATATCTTCTGTTATCCATTCATCATGCAATAGTGTATTATTTAATCTCCAGGTGTTGGAGTATTTTCGTTTTTTACTCTGTTGTTTATTTCTAATTTCAATCCATTATGATCTGATAGAATACAAGGTATTATCTCTATCTTCTTGTATTTGCTAACAGTAGCTTTGTGGCATAATATATGGTCTATTTTAGAGAAGGATCCATGTGCTGCTGAGAAGAAAGTGTATTCGCTCTTTGTTGGATGGTATAGTCTATAAATGTCCATTAAGTCTAAATTATTGATTGTGTTATTGAGATCTATAGTTTCTTTGTTCAATTCTTGTTTGGAGGATCTGTCCAGTGGTGAGAGAGGCATGTTAAAATCACGTAGTTTTATTGTGTTGTGGTCTATTTGATTTCTGGAATTGAGAAGGATTTGTTTGATGTATATGGATGAGCCACTGTTTGGGGCATAGATATTTATGATTGTTATGTCTTGCTGATTTATGCTTCCCTTAAACAGTATGAAATGTCCTTCTTTATCCCTTCTGACTAACTTTGGCTTGAAGTCCACATTATCTGAAATGAGGATGGATATTCCAGTTTTTTTGCTGTGTCCATGTGCATTGGATGTTTTTCCCCATCCTTTCACCTTTAGTCTGTGGGAATCTCTTTCTATGAGATGAGTCTCGTGCAGGCAGCAAATTGTTGGATCTTTCTTTTTAATCCAATCTGCCAGTCTATGTCTTTTGATTGATGAGTTCAGGCCATTAACATTCAGGGTTATTATTGTGATATGATTTGTATTCCCAGTCATTTCGCTCTTTTTTTTTTTTTTTTTGACACGACTTGATTTCTCCTTTATTTGGTTGTTCCTTTAGGGTAGTTCCTCCCTTTGCTGATTTACATCATTGTTTTTCATCTCTTCCTCATGGAATATTTTGCTGAGAATGTTCTGTAATGCCAGCTTTCTTTTTGTAAATTCTTTTAGCTGTTGTTTATTATGGAAGGCATTTATTTCATCATCAAATCTGAAAGTACGTTTTACTGGGTATAAGATTCTTGGTTGGCATCCATTTTCTTTCAGAGCTTGGTAAATGTTGTTCCAGGCCCTTCTAGCTCTTAGGGTCTGGATTGAAAAATCTGCTGATATTCTTATTGGTTTCCCCTTGAATGTAATTTGATTCTTTTCTCTCGCAGCCTTTAAAATTCTGTGTTTATTTTGTATGTTAGGTATGTTCATTATAATGTGCCTTGGTGTGGGTTGTTGTAATTTTGTGTATTTGGAGTCCTATAAGCCTCTTGTACTTGATTTTCCATTTCATTCTTCAGATTTGGAAATTTTCTTATATTATTTCATTGAATAGATTGTTCATTCCTTTGGTTTGTTTCTCTGTGCCTTCCTCAATCCCGATAATTCTTAAATTTGGCCTTTTTATGATATCCTATAGTTCTTGTAGATTCTGTTCATGTTTTCTTACCGTCTTCTCTGGTGAACTTTGTTTTCAAGATTAAATATTTTGTCTTTGATATCTGAGGTTCTGTGTTCCAGGTGTTCTATACTATTGATTATGCTTTCTGTGGAGTTTTTAATTCGGTTTATTGTTACCTTCATTTCAAGGATTTCTGTTTGTTTTTTTTCAATATCTCTAACTCTTTATCGAAATGATCTTTTGCTTCCTTTATTTGCTCTTTTAACTGTCGATTGGTGTGATCATTCAATGCCTGCATTTGTCTTTCATCTCCTCGTTTGCTTCCCTGATTGTTTCCCTTTCTGACATTTCTTCTGCCATGCTATCATTGGATTTTATTTCTGTACCATCTAGGTTTGTTTGGGACATTTTCTTCCCTTGTTTTCTCATATTGTTCAGGTATCTACCCCTCTAGTAGTGAAACTCTGCCATATTGCAGATTTCCTCTATTGACTAATATTGTCTCTGTAGATTTCCAATAACTCACCTCTTAGCCTTCAGTAGCCTGAAGTCTTGGAGGAACTTGATAATGTGGTGCTCCACTAGGAAGTGGCCTTCTTCAGGTGGGGTATATTCCCTAGTGGCTCTGAGTTGGTCCCGAGTCTCTCAATACCTCCTCTTCTTGGCTCCTGGGTCTTGTCAAAGGTCCTATAGCCTCCTGTAGGTGTCTCAGGAAGGGAGTTGCCCTTCCAATGATGATGGCCATGCCCTCAGGAGTAATTCAAAATGCCTGCACCAGCCTATAAAGAAGCCTCTGGCTAACTCCATAATGGCGACAAATCTTGGTGTGGTGGTCAGGCTGGGTTGTTCAGTGATGGCCTCTGTCTTTGGCCTGGTGGTTGGGAGGGTTAGCTACCTACGGCCCAGCTCCACAAGACAGGCGGGTTGGGTGCTTGCCTGCTACCTCCACGATGTAGGTGGCCTGGCTCACCCGCCATCTCGCTCTGCAACTGCCTGAGTTCTTTATATATCCTAGAGACTAATGCTCTCTCTGAGATGCATATGGTAGAGATTTTCTCCCATACTGACTTCATATTATTATTTCTTTAGTTGTGAAGAAGCTTTTTAGTTTGATTCCATCCCATTTATTGATTCTTGATTTTACTTCTTGTGTGTTAAGGAAGTCAGTTCCTAAGCTGAAATGGTGAAGATTTGGGCCTACTTTTTCTTCTGTTAGGCAGGATTTTCTGTTCTAGGGCCTAAGTCTTTAATCCACTTCGAGTTGATATTTTGCAGAGTAAGAGATAGGGGTTCAATTTCACTTTACTGCCTATGGATTTATAGTTTTTTCCAGCACTATTTGTTGAAGAGGCTATCATTTCTCTACTGTATGCTTTGGGCACCCTTGTCTAGTATGAGATAATTGTATTTATGTGGGTTTATCTCTTTGTCTTCTATTCTGTATCATTGGTCTATGTGTCTGTTTTGGTGCCTATAGCTCTGTAGTATAATTTGAGTTCAGGAATTGTGATGCCTCCTGCTTCACTTTTCTTGGCTATTCTGGGTCTCTTATTTATCCAAATGAATTTCACAATTGCTTTTTGTATTTCTATGAAGAATGTCATTATGATTTTAATAGGATAATAGGAATTGCATTAAATCCGTATATCGCTTTTGGTAATATGGCCATTAGACAATATAAATTCTGTCTGTCCCAGAGCATGGGAGATCTTTCCATCTTCTAAGGTCTTCTTCAATTTCTTTCTTTAGTGCTCTGTAGTTTTCACTGTAGAGTTATTTCACCTCTTTTGTTAGATTGAGTCCCAAATATTTTATTTTATTTTTTTGAGGCTATGGTGAATGGGGTAGTTTTCCTAATTTCTCTTTCAGTGGACTGATCACTGATGTATAGGAATGCATTTGATTTATGGGTATTAATTTTATATTCTGCTACATTGTTGAATTTGTTTATGAGTTCCAGAAATTTTCTGGTGGCATTTTTGGGATCTTCTAAATATAGCCTCATGTCATTGGCAAATAGGAATAGTTTAAGCTCTTCCTTTCCTATTCATATCCTTTTAATTTCTTTCTTCTTTCTAATTGCTTTGGATAAAGTTTCAAGGACAATGTGACTAAAAGTGGTGAAAGAGGGTGTCCTTGTCTTGTACCAGTTCTTAAAGGGAGTGCTTTTAGTTTTTCTCCATTTAAAATGATGCTGACCTTGAGTTTAGCATAGATAGCTTTTACAATGTTGAGGTATGTTCCTTCTATCTCTACTTTTTCTAGTGTTTTAAACATTATGGGGTGCTGTGTGTGGTCAAATACTTTCTCTGCCTCTATTGAGATGATCATGTGATTCTTGGCTTAAAGTCTACTGATATATAATGAATTGCATTTATTGATTTCTATAGGTTGAACCAACCTCGTATCCCTGGGATGATCCTCACTTGATTGTGGTGACCTATCTTTTTAATATGTTTTTGAGTGCCATTTGCCAGAATTTTTTTGAGAATTTTTACATCCAGTGTTCATCAGGGATATTGATCTTTTCTCTCCTTGATGTGTCTTTGTTTGGTTTTGTTATCAGAGTGATACTAGCTCCATAGAATGAGTTTGGAAGGGTTTCCTCCTTTTCTATTTCATGGTAAAATTTGAGAAGTAATGGTGTTAATTATTCTTTGAAGGTCTTGTAGAACTCTGCTGAGAATCTTTCTTGTCCTGAGCTTTTCTTAGTTGGTGGGCCTTTGATGGTGTCTCCTATTTCATTGCTTGAGATTGATTTGTTCAAATTGTATATGTCCTCCTGATTCTGTATGGGTATATCATATGTCTTTAGAAATTTGTCAGTGCCCTCAAGATTTTCTGTTGTTGGAGTATAATTTTTCAAAATAGTTTCTAATTATCTTCGGTGTTTCAGTAGTGTCTGTTGTGACATTTCCTTTTTCATCATGAATGTTAATAATTTGATTCGTCTCTTTATTTTCCTTTGTTATTGTGGTTAGTGGTTTATCAATTGTATTTATTTTTTCAAAGAATCAACTTTTTGTTTTGCCAATTTTTTGAATTGTTTCTTTTGTTTTAATATTATTGATTTGAGCTCTGATTTTAATTATTTTCTGTCTTCTGCTGCTTTTGTTGTTAATTTGTTCTTCTTTATCTAGGGCTTTGAGATGTAATGTTAGGCCATTTATTTGTTGACTTTCTATTCTTTTAATTAATGAGCTCAATGCAATGAAGTTTCCTCTTAGCACTGCCTTCACAGTGTCCCAGAGATTTTGATATGTTGTATCACTGTTCTCATTTACCTCTATTTTTTAATTTCCTTTTTGATTTTTTTCTGCTATTATTCATCATTCAGTAGCATATTATTTAATCTTGAGGTATTAGCGTAGCTTCTACTTTTTACTCTATCATTGACTTCTAATTTCATTCCATTATGATCTGATAGAATACAGGGTATTATCTCAATATTTTTATATTTTCTAAGAGTTGCTTTGTGGCATGAGATATTCTATGTTGGAGGATGATCTGTGTGCTGCTAAGAAGAAAGAGTATTTGCTCATTGATGGATGAAATAGTCTATATATGTCTGTTATGTCTAAATTATTGATTATTATTTAGTTCTATAATTTATTTGTACAGTTTTTGTTTGGAAGAACTATTCAGTAGTGAGTAAGGTGTGTTAAAGTCACCCAGTATTATTGTCTTGTTGTCTATTTGATTCCTGAAATTGAGAAGGATTTGTTTGATGTAAATAGATGCTCTATTGTTTGGGGAATAAATATTTATGATTGTTATGTCTTGTTGATGTATAATTCCCTTAAGCAGTATGAAATGTCCATTTTCATCCTTCTGATTAACTTTGGCTTGAAGTCCACTTTATCTGATACAAGGATAGAAACCTCTGCCTGTTTACATGATCCATGCAAATGATATTCTTTTTCCCTTCCTTTCGTCTTCAGTCTGTGGATGTCTTCACCTATGAGGTGAGTCTCTTGGAGACAGCATATTGTTGGGTCTTATTTTTTAATCCAATCTGCCAGTCTATGTCTTTTGATTGATGTGTTAGACCATTAATGTTCAAGGTTATTATTGAGATATGATTTGTGTTCCTGATCATTTTGGTTTATTTCTAGCTTTTGATTTGAATTAGTTTATCCTTTGATTGGCTATTCCTTTAGGGTACTTCCTCCCTTTACTGGTTTTACTTTTTTAAAAATTTCATCTTCATGAAATATTTTGTTCAGAATATTCTGTAGTGCAGGCATTCTAGTTGCAAATACTTCTAACTTCTCTTTATCCTGGAAGGCTTTTATTTTATCTTCAAATCTGAAGCTTGCTATTGCTTGATATAGGGTTCTTGGTTGGCATCTACTTTGGTTGGCATCAGAGGTTGGTATATATTACTCCAGGACCTCCTAGTTTTGAGGGTCTGGGTTGAGAAATCAGTTGAGATCTGAATTGGTTTCTCTCTATATGTAATCTGATGTTTTTCTCACACAGTCTTTAAATTTTATCCTTATTCTGTATGCTAGGCATTTTCATTATAACGTGTCTCAATGTGGGCCTATAGTAATTTTGTACATTTGGGGTCCTGTAAACCTCTCATATTTAATTTTCCATTTTATTCTTTAGAGTTGAAAAATTTTCTGATATTATTTCATTGAAAAGATTGCACATTCCTTTGGTTTGAATCTCTGCTCCTCCTATTCCGAGAAATCTTAAATTTGGTGTTTTCATGTTATTCCATAATTCCTGGAAGTTCTGTTCATGGATATTTTAACATTTTTCTCTCATGAGCAACTCTGTTTTCAAGAGTTTATATTTTATCTTCATTGCCTGAAGTTCTGCCTTCCCAGTGGTGCAATCTGTTGGTGATTCTTTCAATTGAATTTTCAATTTGGTTATTATTTTCTTCATTTCAAAGATTTCTGCTTGTTCTTTCTTTGCAGAATCTCTGCCCCTTTATTGAAGTGATCTTTCATTTCCTGTATTTTCTCTCTGATTTCATTCCGTATACCATGTTTTACTTTGCAGATCAGTTTAACTATGTACATTCTCAACTCCTTTTCTCCCAATTCTTCCATTGTGGTGTGGATGGATTCTGTGTCTTAGTTTGCTTGGGGGTGTTTTTTACCCTTACATTTCCATGTTGTTTGTGTGTCTACCCTTCTAACATATGAGCCTGAGAAAATATAGTTTCTACATTGTGAATTTATAATGTCCCTGAGGATTTCCAGTACCTCACCATTTAGGGAGAGACCAATAATAACAACCAATGCAAATAATTTATAGCACTAAACCTAATAGTTCCTAGTATGACATCTACAATGTTATCACAAAAAACAAATTATGTGATCAGTCATTTAATAAAAATAAAACAGCAAGTTTGCAAAAGGGTTTACGATTTCAAATGGTGAACACGGAGAGAACTGAAATGACAAAGGATGTGATGATTTTAAGAGGAGGAAAGAAGACAGAAGTAAAAGATTAAAGAGTGAGAGTGAGAATGATAGAGATTGAGTGTTAACAGAAGAAAAGAGAATCAAGGGAACAGGTAGGAGAAATATATATACATATATATAGTAATTAAAAAATATTAAAAATAAAAGAATACAAAACAAAACTAAAATATACTAATTAAACTTCCTAGATCCCTAAAAACTAATCCATGAAAAATAACTGCCTTCAAACAAAACAAATATTAAAATGTATAAATGTTTATGTACCATCAAGGTTACAATTAAAGAAAGAAATGGAATTTTAAAAAAAGAAAAAAATATTGATGAAAAGTTAAAGAATTCTTTCTGATGGAGTTCAAAAAATTGTCAGTTTCTTTTCTCAGGAGTTTCATTTGGGGTGTTCTGGAGTGTGATGCTCCACCCTCTGGATTGTGTAGTGAGAGAGGTTGAAATTCGTGGAGGCAGTGTTTAGGCTTAGGTGGGCTCCATGCTCTTTGCTGAATGCCAAATTGTCTCAAAATTTGAAATTGGCACACCTCCAGTGCCAAGTACATGTTGGTCCACCCTGGAAGACTTTACCACAGGGATCTCCCCCTGGGTTTTACTCATATTGTGGGGGAGCCGCTTATTAGACTCCTTTCATCACCCACAGACCCCAACTTTCCTTGTCTTGGGTTCAGTCTACAAATATTCTCTCTTTCCCTTGCCCTTACAAGTTTCTAGTCAGATGCGTCTCTCCCAACCCATCCTGCAAGCAGTTAGTTTGGAGCAGTTTGGATAGAGCTGGGTGGGTTTCCGCAACCAGTGGTCCCCTGTGTAAACCTCTCTCCACGTTTGATTTTCTCCTGGTCACTTAAGCACACTTTATGTCATGCAGTGTGTGTTTACTGAGCCTTTATTTTGGGTCAAACTCAGTTTTGCCAGGAATTAGCCCCCTCAGCTGCAGGCCCCCATGCCACAGCTACAAAATTGGTCTTTCCGTTGTCTTCCACATACCACCTGGAGAGATGGCATCTTCTTTCCCTGCATATGGATGTGGTGCAGTGATTCTTTCAGGTTTTTTGGGCAATGTCCTTGGTTTCTAAATGCTCTGCACCCAGACATACCTTGGGCCTCGTCCAAATGTAGGTTCTTTTAATTCCTTATCGCTCTATACAGTCATGGAAGGACTTCTCTAGTTGATGCTATGGCAGCAACTGTGCCACTGGGGATTTTTTCTTATTTCATTATATCCAATATCCTGAGTCTCTTGTCTGCTTTGAATGTCCAATTTTAAATTCCAGTGAAGTCCTCACCCTCTTTTTTAAAAAATTTAAAAATTTTGTTGTTCACCCACCTTGAAGAGAAGCTGTCTGTCTTTTTTCCTGATTTCATTCCATGGAGCAGTCAGGAACTTGATCTCCTCTAGTCTGCCAACTTGGATGATCTCCTTTTTCTGTGCCTTTCTACACTTCTAATTTACTTAAGATAAACATTTATTACATCATTTAACAAGAAAGTAAGTTTTTAAGAACAGAATTGATTAAAGTTACTCTTATTTGCAGTACTAAAAATCTAACCCAGGGCCTTACACATACCAGATAAGAACTATATCACTGAGCAACACCCTTAGCCCAGTTATTCTTGATTCTGCTAGTTTTCTATGTTCTTGAAATTGCTTTAGACAACTGGACATGCATTTAAGTCACATTTTAAAATAGTCACACACACAAAAATATTTCACGTATCAAATTATGTATATATATTATACATACACCCTCTCTTATATACTCACACACACACACACACACAGACACACACACACTCACACACATATCTTCATGCATACACTGACACAATAGCCCCATCATTTATACTTGGCTTCCACAACCATTTTAGTAGTAATACAAATGTATTTCATAATGAATTTGTTTGCATTTTATTATAATCAGTGTTGGGGATGTTTTAATGATTTTTTTAGATCATTTATATGTCTGGATGAAGATTTGACAAAATTCTTAATTTTATTTTTCTTTATTTTGACCCATTTTTTTTATTCCTTATCAGTTTTGTTTTTATTATTGAGCTCTAAAATGCTAATATATTATGTATACAAGTGTTTTATATATGTATTATGAACATATTCTTCCCATCTGTAATTTGCTACTTCATATTCTTCACAGTAACTTCTGTTGAGCAGAAGTGTTTTACTTGAATGAAGTCTAATTGTTGCTTATTTCTTTTATGAATTGTGTATTTTTTTTGGTACTAAGAAATCATAACCTCCAGTGATACAAAGGTATTCTTATGTGTTATTTTTCCTCAAGAAGTTTTATGGTTTTCATATATTTCGTGCCCATGAATTAAGTTGTAGGAAGGAGGGGGAAGGGTAAGGGGAATTTTTTTTCATATGGTTATCTAGTGTTTTTAGCATGAAATGTTTAATAAATTTCCCTTTTTTATTGAATTATTTTGGAATATTTTTCAAAAAATGACCATATAAGAAGTGATTTATTCCAAAATTATTCTGTTCTATTCTATTGCTTAACTTTTCTTTATGCTTATTCCACAGCATTTTGATTACTGAAACATTATATTAAGTCTATATATCAGGTGGTATAAGTTATCCAACATCTTTCTTTAATAGTTTTACCTGTTCTAGGCCTAATACATTGCATATACATTTTAGGATATTTTTATTCACTTATTTGCAAATTTTTTGGAATTTTGACAGAATATGTACTGAACTACAGATCACTTTTTATAGATTTAACACCTTAAAATTTGACTCTTCGAATCCATAAACATAGTGTAAAGGTCAATTTATTTAAGTATTTACTTTCTATGGATTTTTTTTTATATTTATAGGATTATTATACATCTTCATTAAAAATTTCATAGATGTTTTCTTCTTTGTATTATTATAAAATGAATTGTTTAGTTTTTATTTCAACTTTTGTTGATAACATAGAGACATGTAATAGATATTTTACACTAACTTTATTCTGGGATGGTTAAATTCACATATTTTCCAGAATCTTTAGCATTTTCTACATATTTAATCATACTTTCTAAAAAGCAAAAAATTTTATTCTTCTTTTTCTATCTCTATGTTTTTATGTCTTGTTCATACATTATTACATTGACTAGAACAATGTAGCATAAAAGTAGTATAATGGTTAATTTGAATTGTCAACTTGATTGGATTAAGAGATACCAATGATTATGAGACTTCTGAGTGTGTCAATGAGTGCATGTCTAGGAATGATTTGAACATGAACTGAAGTGGAGAGCCTCCCTAAGCATGGGCAGCACTGCCCAATAGGATGGATTAAAAGTTGGAAGAACAAGGAAGCAGATGTACATGCAATCTAAGCTCTTCTTGAATGGGTTCTCAATTGTTACTTTGATCGTCTGAGGTCAGACTCTAGCTTCTTCACTTTTCCAAAGTGGATTTTGCCAGTGATTCTCCAGGTAGTTACCAGAAGCCTTAGTCTCAGACTAGGGTAGCACTGTTGATCTTTCTTATTCTGGGGCTTCTGCATCTTGTACTGCACAGCAGCTGGTTCTTCCAACTCTCCAGCTGCAGGACTATCCAGGATTGTGGATATCCAGTTTCTGGTCATGTAAACCAATCTAATAAATCCCCTTTTCATAATCATACTTCCTGTTGTTTCTGTTCCTCTAGAGAACCCTGACTAATACAAGTAGGGAGAGTAAAAATGCTTGCCTATTCCTGATCCTGGGTAATAAGTATTGGACTTTTAAAAATTAAGAACAATGTTACCTATAAGTATTTTTTAGAGGTGTTCATTTTTCAATCAACTTTTTATTTCTAGTTTTCTAAAGTTTTTATCAAGAGCAGGTGTTAACTGATATTTTTTCCTTCTTTTGAAAGGATATTATGGTTTTCTTTCACAACTATTAACATAATCATTTATAGATTTTTATAGTGGTTAACCTGAATAAACTGTGATTTATTCTTTTTATAAATTATTGGATTTGATATATTAATGCTTTGTGAAGAATTTTTGTGTTGCTGTCTGTGAGGAATATTTAGTTGTGTTTGTGAGTGTGTGTGTTATCTTTGTTTTTAAATTAGGGTAATATGTGTTTATAAAAGGATTTGAAAAATTTTTCCCTCTACTTTATGAAAGAGTGTTTTAGTCAGCTTTTTTGTTTCTGTGACCAAAAAGATCTAATGAGAACAATTTTAGAGAAGGAAAAGTTTATTTTCAGCTCATTATTTCAGAGATATCAGTTCATAGATGGCACCTCTATTCCTGTGGGCCCATGGTATTGAAGAGTGTGGTGGAAGAGACAGGCTCAAGGTGTGGCCACCAGTAAGAAGAGGGAGAGACTTCTCCTCTAAGGACAAGATCTATACCCCAAAGTTACAATCCAATGATCTACTCCTCCATTCAAATCCTTCATGCTTATAACTGTCCCTTAGTTAATCCCTATCTGATGATTAATGCACAGGTTAGTTTAAAATTCCCATAACCCAATCATTCTACATCTAAACTTTTTTGCATTGTATCACACATAAGCTTTATCTAGACCATAACAAAGAGCTTATATAAGAATGACATCATTTCTTCCTTAAACTTTTGATATAACTCTTCATTGAAAATATCTTTTTGTACAATTGTCTTTATGCAAAGTTTTTAATTATCAATTGAATGTCTTTTCCAAATATTAGTGTATTTAGATTTTTTGCAGTCTAGGCACTTTGTGACATTTTTGGTCTGCTATTAATACTAGAACTTTAGCTTTCTTACTGTTGTCATGGTTTATCAGGTTCTGCGCCTTTACTTGCTTCTTACCTGCATTTTTATATTTAGGGTGCATTTATTGTAGATATTGTATAGTTGGGTCTTGCTTTTTATCCAGTCTTCCAATATCTGTCTTTTAATTGGAGTTTTCAATCTACTTATTTTCAATCTAATAATTTGTGTAGTTTGTTTTTACTTTGCCATTTTACTATTTAATTTATATTTATTTATTTCTTACTTTTCCCCTTTTCCTTTAATCTCTTTCTCTCTCCCCCACTGGCCCCAGTACTGGAGATTGAACCCAGAAGTGCTTTACCAACTGAGCTACATCTCTAGTTCTTTTTATTTTTTTTATTTTGAGAAACGATCCTGCTTGAGAAATTTGCTGAGGGCTCCCTAAATTGTGGAACTTGGCCTTGAACTTTTAATCCTCCTGCCTCAGCCCCACCATTCACTAGGATTAAAGGCATGTACCACTGCACTCAGCATAATTAAGCATTTCTATTGAATCGCATATCTTATTTGGCTCTTAGTATACCAACTTTTTCATTTTTAAAAAATAATGCTTATTTTAGGAGATTTTGTGATTTTAAAACTTATTGTAGTCTACTTTGAAATAGTACAGTACTCTTCAAGAATAATGTAAAAGTTATGCAACAGTCATTTTCTTTCACTCCTTACTTTCATCTGTGTTGTTAATGTCACACATTTTGCTTCCATATGTTTTTTCAAGCCCCACAATGAATTTTTACTATTTTGGTTAAATAGTCATTTTCTTCACTTAGATTTTTTAATTTTATATTTGCTAAAATAGGTCTTCCAAACATATATTTGACATGTTCCTTTCTTGTAAAATCATGAGACCAAAAGTATAAGTGAGATAAGTTGAGAATTTTTTAAAGTAATAATGACTGTATATATCCTGGCTGCCACCTGAATGACCACATTCTGAAGGCCATTCTGTTCAGATGTGTTAAAATGTGAAATAATACAAACATAAATTCCTGTATACCTATCACCTTGTTAAAAATACAACATTTTTCAATACTATTGCAGCTTCTGAGTATACCTCTTAGATCACATCTCCTACCTTTCACTCAAGAGAAAATCACTAGTTCGATTTTATGTTTATCATTTGGTTGTATCTTCCAACAGTTTTAATAAATATGTGATCATAGATATATTGGTCTGGTTCTTGAAGAGTTGTACTCATTTAACTGTATCATACGTATCCTATGAGTTGACTTTTTAAAATTTAATGTTATGTGAAATTCATTCAAGCTAATCTCTATATTCCTACATATTTCACTTTTCTGTAGTATCCCACTGAATGACTATGCCCCAATTTATCCCCTATTGCATTGGTGAGCATTTGGAAACTATGTTTTGTTTATTACAAATTGTTTTACTGTAAATACTTTGGTTGCTTTCTAGAACACATACAAGACTTTTTATAATATATATCTATGGGTGGGGTTGCTAGTTTAGATAACAAATTTGCCTCCTCTGACTGCCAAAAAAAAATCTGCTGTTCAGTTTTCTTTTTTCTTTCCCCGCTGGAATATCGCTACCATCAGATAGAGCCTCAGACCCTGGGAAAGAGACCTGGAATTGTAGCAAGTGAAAGAAGATATGAGGTACAATTTGGATAGTAGACATGCTTTATTCAGAGGTGGCAGAAGCCCCTAGCCAGTCTCCAGCTTTCAGTTCCAGCTTGCAGTCCACCATAGGCATTTCTTACATTCAGGCCAGATAAATAAGCCATATCGTCAATAATTTACATAGTGTGCTCATGCTCATGAGAAAATGTTTATGACCTTAAGTACATATGCTGAATCAGAGTGTTCGTGACCTTGTTTACATAATAAAAACATAGCCCCATTGGAAGACTTGCCAAAGGAACCTAACTATAGCCATCTTGGTCTGGCCTAACATCTACCTTGATTGATTTATGGCGCAGGCAAAATATTTATGTTCAGGAAGCTTCAAGAAGAAGATGAAAAGGAAAAGATTCTTTCTAGCTGACAACTTTTTAAAAAAAAATCATCTTTGGGGAATCAAAGCCAGAAAGAGAATTAGACAATATAGATCATGCATAATTGTCCCTGTTGGCACAGGTATGAAGTGGGACTGTGCTTGGAGACTCAGATCTCAGACTGCAGCATAGTTGAAATCACAGAACATGCTGTGCAGTCACTACTAGATTTTGGGAGATAGAAATTCAGTCAGAAGAGATCACTTTGTTTTAAGGAAATTTAGTCTCTTTAATAAAAGCTGGATTGGCTCCCTTTGGATATTTTCCTGAACTCTAGTTTCCAACTTCCTAATCCCTTTCCTTCTTAACAGACTTCAAAGTTTACTATTCCTTTGGTCTAATATATTATCACAGCACAGACTTCTGCCTTTTACCTCTCTTGTCTTCATGATTGCTTCATGCCTCCTGATTGCTCCTCTGTCTTAGAAACAGTGTTCACTTCTACCACATGTTGGCGTCATTGATTTTGTAGTTGCATTGACTTTAAATTTGCTCAGAAGAGTCTATTCTATCAGAACATGTACATGAAGAACCTAAACTAGTTGTAAATTGGTTTTTCCCCAACATGAGAAATGTCCTATACTGCCTTACCATGGGTCTGTGACTGGGGCTCTAGGAAGGAGAGAAGCTGTGTCTGTAAGCCCTGGGATGCACCAACATTTTCCTTTGAGTGGCTTTTCTCCCTAGTAGTTCCATTTTTAAAGATCAGGATGATTTTCAAATTGACTTGTCCTCCCATGTCCTGCCATGATTTTAATCCCTCCAATGGTATAAATTCCTCCTGCTGGGAGTTCTTTCCTTTTCCCTCTTTCTTTCTGTTCTGGGAAGAATCATTCCCGTTCCCCTAAAATTCACATGTTAAGTTCCAAACTTTCAATAAGGCCATATTTGGGGATGAGGATTTGAGGAGGCAATTGAGTGAGGTCATAAAGATTGGGTTCTAGTATGATAGGATTGGTGGCCTTATAGGAAGATAAAGATAGAATGGTCTATCTGCGCCCACCCCTCTCTCCACACATTGCAAGGAAAAGCTAGGTGAGGATGTAGCCAGTAGGTGACCTTCTACAGGCCAGGAAGAGAGAAAAGAATCAGCTGGAAACTTGTTCTTGAACTTAGTGTCTAGAACTGTGAGAAAAAAAATTTCTGATGCTTAATCCACCCAGTGTAATATATTTAGCTATGGTACTCAAAGTTGACTAATACAACCCTCTTGTTTGTCATCTTCTGCATTGAGCTGGAGTATTTCTGTCTCCTATCTCATTTAAACAAGTGACCTTGACTATGCAACATTATGATGAGGGATCCTGGGACAAGACTGTAATAAGTGGTCCTGGTCTGTCCTTTTGCAATCACACTTAAACTATATGGTTACAGAGAAACCAACAGCTCCACCATCATGCTGGTGTAAAGGATATGCTTACCCAAGAATGCTAACTCCCAGTGGGGACATGAACAGCACATGCCAGGACTTTGCTGGGTACATTTTCTCCTGAACTTGCAGTAGTTGGTCCTGCTGAGGTTCCTGCTCTTACCTGCCCTGAGTCTGCAGTCTTCATTGCTGTGTGCAGTACCCACTTCTAGGTTTATACATTTCCCCACTGCTAACAACTTTATTGTTGCTTTGTTTCCTCTTCCTAAGGCTGCTCCTATTGCTGCTTTCCCTCTCTTCCTAAGGCCGAGCAAATTGAGAGTTTATAATTGGAAGAAACTTTGAGATTATTAAGTCTAATCTTCCATTTGATTCAGTGATCCCTCTAGAGTACTGCTGTCAAATGATAATTTTTGTCTTGCATCTTCGGTTTCAGTGCTAGAGTACTATTTCAATAAGTAACCCATGTACCTTTATATTTAGCATATTTGCACTAATATTACTCCAGAAAACTTTCTCCAGAAAAATTTCTCAACCTAAGACTGTGTTCATGGACTAGGTGCACTTTACATTTTGATGCTACTAAAAAATACTACATGTATGTACACACATCACTAATGATTTGGTATCCCAAAGCATCCTGATTCCATATTTCTAAGTCAATATTGAAGTCTACCACTGGCTGCTACAGAATTGGGCATCTTCCTTTGGTGCACACTTAGGTTGGGCTGGGTATATCTCTAATCCTCCTCTTATGGTCTTAGAGATAAATATTTTCTTTTCCCCAAATGGGAAAATAGTCTTCCATGCCTTTGAAATTTCCCCATTTGAAGGCAAGAGGCACAACTGATGCCAACCCGCAAGGGTTGTTGCTGCTTCTCACGGTCATGAACAAAGTTCTTTATAAAATTTAAGCAAAGTTTCCTGGCCAGTCGTAAGGTCTTTTTAGGCTATGGCTTCTTACCTTTGTGACCCAGTCACATTCAGCATATTTTTACAGCCTGTGTTGTTTGAAACAGCATTATTACACTAGATATTAGAAGGAGAGGATGGTGGAGGCAGTGGTCTTTATAACAACTTGGACATCACTCCCTTATTTGTTTCACTGATCTGCACCAAGATTGAAACATTTTTGCATTCTTGAGTCTATCATTCTTTCCCTTGTCTAGCTGTTACTGGAGACCACTCTTAAGATATTGAAGAAATCCACTGAACAATCACTATGGAAAATACACTTCAATAGAATAAGTTGACAGCTCTACCTCTGATTTTTGATCCAATAAACCACAGAACCCAGTGGGAGGCAGTGACTTCAACTGTCTACATCCTGCCGACATACATTCTTTTTATCTTCTGCTCTCTGTTATCTGCTGCCGTCATATACTTTTCTGTCATGTCTTTAACCGACAGGCTCTCAGGCTAGGGCCAATATCTCCTTCCATAGGATTTATGGTTTGGATCTTTAACCATGCACCACCTCCCCACCCACCCACACCATGCCTGGTCCCCAAAACTCATGTGTTAGGTGTTGCAGGAATTTTCAGAAATGAAATGATTAGGTTATGAGAGCTACGATGTCATCTGTGGGTTAATCCATTTGATGAATTAATAATTTGAAAGGACCACTGGGTGGTACCTGTAGTGAGGCGGGGTGTGACTGGAGGAGGCAGGTTATTGGTGGTGTGGCCTGGACTATATTGTGGCCCCTTTCCCTCACTCTCTGCTTTCTGATTGCCATAAATTGAGCAGCCTTCCTTTCCCGCACCCTTTGGATATGATGTTCTGCTTCATCTCTGACTCAGAACAATGGAGTAGTCAACCATGGATGGAACCTCTGATACCATGAGCCTAGAACAAACATTTCTCCTCTCCCTTGTTCTTGTTGGGTCACAGTGATAGAAAGCTAACATAACAGAATATAGGTAGGCCCTGTTGGTGACATGAGCAGGAGAGTGAGGCATGCATGCCTCTAATTCTTTTGCAAAGAAATTAAGAAACACAGAATAGAACAGTGTTCAAAATTGCTCATACATTTAACCTTTCTCTTCATTCTATTGTGTGCTTATAAATTTTTATCTGATATTATCTGCCCTCAGACTAAAGTACTTTTTATGACATTTCCATAATTCAAAGGTCCTGGTGGTGAATTCTCTTGTCTCTTATATATCCAAAAATATCTTTGTTTTGTCTTTATTATTGAAGGATACTTTTATAGAAAGTAGAATTCCGGGTGACTGTTTTTCAGTACTTTACAATTTTCATTCACTTGCTATCTAACTCACATTGTTTTTGGTAAGAAGTCAGTTACAATATCTTTTCGTTTCCTTATATGTAAAATTACTTTTTATTTGGTTAATTCAAATATTTTTGTCTTAGCTTTAACTTTCAACAATTTGTCTAGAACAATCCTAGAAGTGGTTTTATATGCATTTATCCTGCTTGATTTTTAAAAATAGATCTATAGGTTGATATCCTTTCATTAAATTTGAAAACTTTCTAGCATTTATTCCCCCATCTTTTTTTCTAGCCCAGTCTTTTCCCTCTATTTTCAGAGTTACACTTAAATGTACATCAGACTACTTTATATATCACAAAGATCACAGAGGCTTTGTTCTGTTTTTGTTACTGCTCATCTGTTTAATCTTTTTTCTTTCTGTGTTTTAGTTCACTTAATTTTCATGCAAGTCCTCAGATTTGCTGTTCTTCAATCTGCTAGAAATGCATTAAAGGAATATCAGATATGATAATTTTTATATTTAGAATTCTATTCAGTTCTTTACAATTTTATCTTTTTTCCATATATTAATTGGTGCATTATAATTGTAAATAATGATGGCTTTTGTTGTTGCATATTTGAACATGTACCCAATATAACAATAAAATTTGGTCAATATCATTCCCCAATATTTCTCCAATCCTCCTTCTTCTCCCTTATAATTTTATCTTGATATATACCATCTGTGTACTAATAACAATCACCAATTCTTTTACAGTTCTGAAAGTATTTATAATAGTTCTTTTTTGTTCTTCTAAGCCTCAAACCAGTGTCATCTCTTGATCTGTTTCTCTTTACTATTTTTTTCCTTCCTGGTAGTGTCCCATTTTTCTGTTTCTTTACCATGTTTTAAAAGAACACATTGGAAATTATGAATGCCACAATGTTACAAATGTAGATTTTCTTGTTTTCCTTTAAAGAACATGGAGTTTTAGTCTAGAGAGTATTTATTTGTGTATTCAACTCATGCTTTATGGAGTTTTTTTTTTTAGACTTTTTTGAGAGAGGCCTAATGGAGTACTTACTCAAGGATTACTGTAGGTCTTTTCTTATACTGTGGTCTTTCTAGAATCTTAGCTAAATGCCCGAGATTTTTAGCACTATTGTTTGGTCTTAATTCTAACATCTACTAGCTCTAAACATTCCCCAGAGTCATATTTCAACTCAATTTTCCAGCAGCTGCTCTCTGCTAAGCCTCATTGAGTAAATATATGGCTTAATATAGGCCAAACTCAAGGTTACTTCTAGGTAGATTTGTACTAGGTAGATTACTACTTAGTTATTTCATCTCTAGTATCTTGACATGTAACTTTCAGTGATTTCAACATCCCCATATTCTGACCTGAATTTCCTCTGCCTAGTGGGATTTTTCTGGTTGTTTTCTAGTTCCCTGTGCTGCTATTTAGAAAGTACCCCAAAGAGTGTAGAGGTAATTTCACTGCTGTTTCTCTTCCCTCAAGGAGCATACCCCTGTATGGTGTGGTCCAACATCTGAGGATGGTTGCTGTACATATTTTATTCACTGCATAGTAGCTTAGAGTCAGATGTGAACTCAATATCTCTTATTCTATCACACTACATCTTCAAATCTGATTTTGAATCCAAACTATACAGGGTTTTAGCGTGGTAATCTTGAATGAGTTGCTCCAATTCTCTGACTTCACCATCTCTTAAGTAAGGTATTTATTCTCAATTAACAGTCATGTAATACAGGCCTGCCATAGCAGTTTATTGGTAGTTATGTCCATTCCATATTTCCCCATTTCTTTATTTCTTCATAAGAGCACTATGCTTGATCCAAATAACTAAACAGTTGAGTTTTCTCTGAATCTTTAAGTACAGGGACATGAAAAAAAGAAGAGGAGACTCTGTGAAGATCTGTATATTCTAATTGATCAGGCACTTAAAATATTTAGTTTTACATGTGATTCTGAGCACTAATTTTGAGGTATTCTTGTCATTCATAGCATTCTTCTATGTGTACAGAGGGTTATTATCTTCTTCCAGCTTTCAGAATAGCACCATGCCCTAGGAGTAAAGGAAGATTTTGCCTAAGTATGGTTCTTTGAGAACACTTTATAAAGAGGTGAGGAATTATTCAGTGGGGCAGAGGAATGGTTTTTAAAACTTTAATAACCCTTATCTCAACTCTACAAGCTTTGACAATTGTCTTATTTTAAAGTACTTTTTTAATTTTAAGAACTTTTCTGAATAAATAACATATTTAGAAATGTGCTATATTTGGACTACATTAATGCAGAGGAGAAATACTTTACAAAGGATTTATGGTGTAATTTTTAGTGACGTACAGTTATAACACAGCAACAGCCATTGCAAATACATTCACTTTAAGTTGCCCCATTGATTATAAATAGCTTGCTGAAAATGCTCAGCAATTATATTGAAATGTGACATCTTTTTTGAACAGCAAAAAGAGGATATAGTTCTTGTTGATGTTAAAATTGTTCTGTTCTGTAAATACATTGTTCTTGCTATACATAAATTGCTACATGCCATACATAGTGGAAAAACATAAAGGGAAAATTATTATCCATTTTTTAGAATAGGACTTGAGAAGAATAAGTCCAAAGTTTGTTTTTAATATAGCAACAACTGGAGTTTGCTTTTCCAGCAACTCTAATGACTACCCCAAAATGTGTGTGTTGCTAACCTATTAATCCACCCTCCATAGCACCTACACATTCATCCATCTTTTCATTAGTATTAATTTAGTAAGAAATGTTTATTAAGCTGAATTATCTGAGGAAGAGGGAGTAGCTTGTGTATAGTGGCTAACATATAAATTGATATCTTTTCATTTTAAGTGGCATTGTCTCATTCTGACATTAATAGTACCTTAAACTTTTGAACAGAGAGAGTTAAATGTGGAGATTTACCTACTCCTAGTTGCTGAACCCAGTTTAACCTTGTAAGATCCATTCCCACAGAAAGAGGACTGCAAGCAATTTTATGGGCTTAGGTGTGGCATCTATTCACCATCAGAGCCTTGACCTAGTTGTCACTTTCGAATCTTACTGGGCCCTTCAGTCAACATGGCAGGCTCTCTACGTCAATTTTCAATTATCATTCCGTTTTCCCTCTTCAGAACCATCAAACCCAGCATTATTTAATGGAATCTTTTTGTCTTGCAGTTCCTCCTGTCCCTCTCTCTTCTCAGTAATGTGATGGATTTTCTTTGTACCCTTAGCATTGACTCAGATTAGTCTCAAGACAGCCTGGTACCCTGAAAACTGCAGCACATGCTACCGATATTCAGGTATGACTCTCGAATATTGGACACTAGATCCTTAAAATAGCATCTTATTTTATTTTGTGGATTCATATCAGTGAAAATGTTTAGTGAACCTTATTTTCTGAAGTTTAGCTTTTAAAGAAAGTATGGTTCTATTGAATCTATTTCCTCAAACCACACCTGGCTTTCCCCGGCACTTGCTGATTGTGATATCTCCCCAAATGAGTAATCCCCTCTTCTCTTCAGTACATATCCTAGAAACTCATGGTATATGCACTAATTTTAGAAATGATCCCATTAAATATCAATTTTAGGCAGATAAAGCACAATTTATTACAGCCTTTTGAGTACTATACCCTGGACTGCCTGTAAAAAATATCTAAACTCCAAAAGACAGTGAGTCCTTAGCCTTTAAATGATTTAGTTGTTTCTTTAATGTATATTCTTCTTCTTGTTGTGGTACAAGTTTCTTTAAATTTAAACTTACCTGAGATATTGAACTGTGAACTCAAATACAAGTTAGAATGTCCTTAGAGCAGCAATGATGAGAGACAAAGTCCAAATGGTTATTTTATGGAAAATTGAAAACATCCTAAAGTACTCATTGAGTTCTTAAAATTATTTTATGTGAAAATAGAGCATCAGATTAGAAACAAAGTAAAATACTAATAAGCTATCAGCAGATGAAGAAGCTGGATCAGAAAATACAAAGCATTTTAGAAGATACTTAAATCAAAACTTCTGCAATTTGATAATACATATTAATAATGATAAGACTGAATCACAAAGAAATTTTGAATTATGTCCTTAGTAGAGGAAATTGTAGAAATGTTAGTACATTTGAAAATGGTTTCTGTTCACAAGTGACTAAAATATCAAGTGATATTATTTAAAGTATTAAGAATAATTGGAAAATGCACTGTATTTTTAGGGCTCAGTGTTTTGAATGTAATGCTCTAAACTCCTCAGCTTTCCATTCAAGATTTTAGTGTGGTAAATAAGTCACAATTTAGTGGGAATATAATCGGTATAGACTTACAGTTAATGGACTTAGGGGTTCTGATTCAATTCTTTTGTCAGTTGGGTAGTTTCTGGCAAGGTATTTAACCTGAGCCTCAACTTCCTTATTGGTAAAATGAGAGTAATAATAATCACTTTACGGTAATGCTCTGAGGATTAAACACTTTAAGTGCCAAGTATAATACCTGATATATGACTGCTGAGTAAATAATTGTGATCATAAAAGGTGGTAAAAATTTTAAAAGGTTATAATTATTCTTAAGGTAGTTTCACACATCAGGGGACTTGTTACATGAATATTAAAACAAGTTTTATATAAACACACCAAGATATCTCCCATCCGGTCAAATAATGCCACATTTCACATACTGGAAGTTCTCCAGTGCAGCAGAAGTCTAGACATTCTACAGAAAAGATGAGGTGGCCCAGGACCAGCAAGAGGCTTGCTTGAGATCACAGAGATTACAGCAAGTTTGTGTCTTCACATCAAATATCTACTCTGCCTTCAGTTCTTGGAGGTTCATTTTAGCACTTTAAACATCTTGCTGGGCAGTACTGTCTAGTGTTCATGTGTCATTTGAAATTAGAACATAGGTGGGCTCCTAATTTGCCTGAATGTGGCTCAGATGGAAGCAGTCCATGGGGGTATAGAAGAAAAATAATTTGTCATTGCATTTAAACATCAAACATGAGCTAAAATCTCCCCTCTACTCCCACCCCACTACCCTGGCCACCTCTGGTATTATTATTAGATTTAGATTTTTTGGTTTTAATTTTTTGAAGATATTAAGTATTTATTTATCTTTATGGTACTTGGGATTGAATCAGGGCTTCCTGCATGCGAAGCAAGCACTCTACTCCTAAGCTATATACCCAGACTTTTAAAATTTTTTTTCATTATTTTGAGACAGGGCCTTGCGATCCTCCTGTCTCAGCCTCCTAAATTGTGGGAATTACAGCCATGAATCACTGTGCCCAGTTCAGCTATCATTTCTTGTCAAAATAAATCAAACTTTGTCATCCTCATTTTTTTCTAATGAACTTGCAATACTTTCACCTCGACTGACATCTCAGAGTCATCTTTTCTCTTGTGTAGTTTCTCATTCTCTACATTGGCTTTATTAAGCTTGTGGATTGGCTTTGAAAACCTCTTTCATTTCTACTTCTTTTTCCAATCTTAGTTGGGTACCATTCCAGGTACTACATATGTACTAATGAGATTGGTGCCAAAATCTTCCTTTTTAAATTTTATTTGTTCTTTTTAGTTATACATAACAATAGAGTATATTTTGACATATTTATACAAACATGGAGTACATCTTATTCTAATTAGGATTCCAGACTTGTGGTTGTACATGATATGGAGATTCACTGTGGTGTATGCATATATGTACACAGGAAAGTTGTGCCAAAATTTTCTAACTGGTACCCTGTCCACATTTCTCTTCTTTTCTATTATGTTGCACAAATTTTCAAACTAATCAGACAGTCATCTCTTTTTGTCATCACCTTATTTAGAGTACTTTGCAGAATCCTCTGGGTCCATCACACATCCATTCTTGCTTCTGATTTCTTTTGTTTCACTTTATTTTCTTCTCTAATTTCTTAAGTCAAAGGCTTAGTTATTTTATCTTTTACGTTTTTTCTTTTTTGTATCAAAGATGTTTCTAAGAGTATTTGTTGTGCTTATGAAAAAGGACTGTGCTATTTCAATGAAAGAATAACTTTACCACCCTCTGGTACATGGAAAATGCTAGGTAAAGACACATGTATGAAACATGAATCAAAGAATGCTAGTTGCTCAATACATCAGAGTCCAGGGTATTTTTATTTTGTGGTAAAAAGATCACATGAGATCTACACTTTAAACAAATTTGTAAGCGCATGCTACTCTATTTCTAACTATGAGTACAATGTTGTACATATGATCCCTAGAGCTTTTCATCTTGCATGACTGAAACTCTACACCCATGTAACAAGCAACTCCCCACTTAATCCTCCCTTCTGCCAAAAGCAACTGCCATTTACTTTCTGAGTTTGACTACTTCAGAAAGCTCATTTTTGCAGTCATGCAGTATTTTTTTGTTGGTGACTGGCCTATTTCTCTTAGCACAATGGTGTAGCATATATAACATTTTGTTTTTGATGGTCAAATACTATTCCACAGTATGCTTTGTTGTTTCTTAACCTATTCATCCATTCATTGGTGGTTGTATATTGAGCCATCTCTTGGCTAGTGAGAATATTTTGCAATAAATATGGAAGGACAAATACCTTGAGATCCTGATTTCAATTCTTTTGGGTAAATTCTCAGATTTGCTGTACCATTTGGTAGATCCATTTTTAATTTTTTTGAGGCACCTCCATCCTCTTCCATAGCAGTTGCGCTATCTTACATTCCTATTAACAATTCACAGGGTTCCAATTTTAAAAATCCTTGCCAACACTTGTTCTTTTCTACTTTTTAAAAAAATTTTTACTTTTTGGTTAATGAACATTCTAAAAGAAATGTGGTGGTACATTGAGATATTAATTTGCAATTCCCTTGTGATTTTGATGTTGAGTCTATTTACTAATTGGTCATTTGTGTGTCTTCTTAGGGAAGAAGGATGCTCAGATCCTATGCCCATTTTCTAACTGGGTTACTTGTTTGCTTATTTTTGCTTTTGAGTTGTGTGAGTTTTAAAACTCAGTATTCAATATATTAGTGCATTGTTAGTTACATGACTTGCAAATATTTTCTCCCACGTGTAGGTTGACTATTCAGCAAGAAAACTATTTCCTGCACACAAGTTTATGCAGTCCTTCTTGTCTATTCTTGCTTTTGGTGTCATAGACAAGAAATCTTATCAAACCAACATTATACAGCATTTTCTGTGTTTTGTCTAGGAGATTTTTTAGTCCACTGGAGTTGATTGAGGAGTTTGGTATAAGGTTTCAGATTTACATTTTTGTATATGGATAGTTTTTCTAACATTTGTTGAAGCAACTATCCATTCCCCATTTCAGAGTCTTGGTACCCTTGTTGAAGATTATTTGTATATGCCTGGGTTTACTTTTGAGCTTTCCATTTGTTCCATTGATTCCTTATCTGTCATTATGACTAGGATTCTGTTTCATTTACTGTAGATTTATTAAGATGTTTTGAAATCAGAGAACATGAATGTTCCAGTTTTGTTCTTTCTCAAGATTGCTTTATTATTCATGGTCCTATGTAGTTCCATATGAATTTTAAATGCTTTTTTTTCCTTTCTTCAAAAATGGTAAATGGATTTTGATAGAAATATATTCAATCTGCACAACACTTTGGATAGTATGGGAATTTTGGAATTGTAGGAATCTTAAGCGTTCCAATCTATAAACATGAGACGTTTTCCCATTTACTTGTGTCTGCTTTAGTTCCTTTTAGTAATGTTTTGCAGTTTTTGGTTCAGTCTTATGTAACGTTGGTTAAGTTTTTCCAAAGTGTTTAATTATTCTTGATGCTATTGTAAACGGGATTATTAACTTAATTTCCTTTTCATATTTTACTAGTGAACAGAAACATGATCTCCATATGCTAAATTTATATCCTGCAACTTTATTGAATCTATTTATTAATTTTAATAGCTTTTTTTTGTATATGTGTGTAGAATCTTTGGGGCCTTCTTCATTTAAGATCTTGTATTCATAAACAGTAGCAATTTTATTTCTTCCATTCCAATTTTTATGTCTTTCTTTTTTCTAGTCTAATTGCTCTGGTCAGTACATACAGTACTACATTGAATAATACTGGTGAGAAAGAGCTTGAAGTTTTACAGAGCATGAAGTTTGCCATAAGCACTTATTCATGAATTTTATTGTGTTGAGGTGATTTACTTCTATTTCTAGTTTGGGGAATGTTTTCATCATGAAAAGGTGTTAAATTTGTCAAAAACTTTCCTGCTTCTGTCGAAATGATATGTAATTTTGGTGTTTTGATCTGTTAATGTTGAATCAGCCTGGCATCTCAGGGATAAATTCTTCTTTATCATGATGTCTGAACCTTTTAATGTACAGTTGAATTTGGCTTTTTGACAATTTTTTGTATCTATATTCATCAGGAATATGGTATTCATTTTTTTAGTATCCTTTTTTCTGAATTTAATATCAGGGTAATGTTGGCCCATAAAATGAGTTTGAAAGTGTTGTCTACTCTTCAATTATTTCAAGGAATTTGAGTAGAATTGGTATTAATTCTAGGTTTGCTGGAGTTTACCAATGAAACAATGTGGTTCAGGGAATTTCTTTGTTGAAAGACCTCTGATTACCCATTAAATCTCCTTACTAGTTAACAGGTCTATTCTGATTTTCTGTTTCTTTATGAGTTTGTCTTGGTAAATGTTTGTTTCCAGGAATTTCTTTCTTTATTTCTTTCAGATAATGTGAAGTTTTGGTGTATGATTATTTATAGTCTCTTATAATCCTTTCAATTTCTGTTACATCTCTTATGATGTCTCCTTTTTGATTTCTGGCTTTGAGACTTCTCTTTTGTTTTATTTAAAGTTCTGTTAGTTGTCAAAATATCAATTTTAGTTTTATATTTTCCCCCTAAGATTTTTCTATTCTGTATTTTGTTTATTCTTCTCCAATTTTATTATTTATTTCCTTCTACTAAATATGGGCTTGGTTTGTTCTTTTATTTCTAGATCCTGGAAGAGCTTTTACTTAAAATCTATCTTGCTTTTTAATTTAAGTGTTTGTATAAATTTTTTTTTTTTTTTGTACCAGGGATTGAACTCAGGGGCACTTAACCACTGAGCTAAATCCCCACCCCTTTTTATTTATGTATTTATTTTTAAGACAGAATCTTGCTAAGTTAGTAAGAGACTTGCTAGGTTGCTGACCCTGGCTTTGACCTTGTATTCCTCCTGCCTCAGCCTCCTGAGCCATTGGAATTATAGGCATGCACCATCACTCCCAGTTTATAAAAACTTCTTTTGTTTTAAGTAAAAGGTTAATTTTATTGTATTTTTTTCTGGTAAATGTTCTTGCATGATTTCTTTGAAATTTTCTGGTTTTTTAAAAAATTCTTTTATTTTTACAGACTGCATTTTGATTCATTGTACACAAATTGGGTATGTCTCTTCATTTCAATGGTTGTGCATGATGTAGATTCATACATTCATGTAATCATACATGTACATAGGGTAATGATGTCTGTCTCATTCCACCGTTTTTCATACCTCCCTCCCTCTTATTTCCCTCTACGTAATCTAAAGTTCCTCCATTCTTCTCTCACTCTCCACTCTCCCACCCCCATTATATATCATCATTCACTTATCAGGGAAAACATTTGGCCTTTGGTTTTTTGGGATTGGCTTATTTCACTTAGCATGATATTCTCAAATTCCATCTATTTATCTGCAAATACCATAATGTTATTCTTCTTTAAGATTGAATAATATACTGCTTTTGAAGCATCACATACATCTCAATAATATTTTGTGCTTCTATTTTCAGTAGTTTCAAGATCTTATCCTTTTGATTACTTTGACCTATCCGTTGTTCTACAATGTTGTTTACTTTCTACAGTGAATTTTCCAGTTTTTTCCTTCCATTAATTTTTAGTTTCATTCAATTGTTTTTATAATTGGTATGGTGTGAATTTACTCTCATTAAATTTGATATGGTTTTATTTATGGCCTAACATGTGAATTATCTTGAAGAATGTTCTCTGTGTGCTTGAGAACAGTGTGCATTATTCTGCTGTTGGGTTGAATATTCTGTGTATATCTGTTAGGTTCATCTGGTGTAGAGTGTTGTGTGAGTCCTCTATTTTCTTACTGATTTTCTGCATGGATATTTTATCCATTATTCAAAGTGGGGAATTGAAAGGCTCTACTACTATTATGTTGCTTTTTTATTTCTCCCTTCAGTTTCATTAATGCTTGCTTCATATATTTGGGGGCTTTGATATTTGAAGTATTTGCATTAGTAATTATTATTTCCTTCTGGTGACTTGATACTTTTAGCATTATATAGTATTTTATTTTCTTAGAAAATTAACTTAACGACTGTTTTCTGATATAGAAAGAATGTTTTGAACTCATTTCTGTTTTTTACTCCTAACCATGTATCTCTTTAAATTGGGTCATGTTTTATTTATTTTTCATAATCCCATTCTACCAAGCTTGGTCTTTTTATCAGGGCATTTAATCCATTTACAGTTATTTGAAGAGAATCTTTCATCATTTTGCTATTTATTTTCTACATGTTATTGCTTTTCTTGTCCATCTCCTTTTCATTTTATTAATCTTTTTATAGTGACAAGATTTAACTCTTCTTGCACACACACTCCCTGTATATCTTCTAAGGTCATTTTTTTATGGTTATCATGGGGTATATATGTAAAATATCATATACCAATATTTTAAAAACTTTAACTGCATACAAATATAGTTTTATTTCTCTCACGTGCAATTATTTTACTGATGTTACATATTATATATTTATATTTCATGTATTTTTTTTATTTTGCAGTTCTGAGGATCAAGCCCTGGTTCTCATACATGCAAGGCAAGTGTTCAAATACTGAGCTACAACCTCAGTTCTGTCATTTAAACTTTATATCAGAATTAATAGTGATTTATACACCACTGTTAAGTTTTACAGTTTCGTATTTTTCTATGCATTTACCTGTTCTCATAAATTTTATATTTTCAGGTGTTTTTGTGTTGATGCTCATAATCTTTTTAGTTCACCTTGAAGGACTCCTTTTGACATTTCTAAGGCAAGAATTGTGGTAAAGAAACCCCTCTGGTCTTTTTTCCCCTCCTCTGTTCTTGATTATTTGAAAAACTCTCTTTTATTTTTGAGGAATAGTTTAGTTAGATATTTATTTTTGATTGGCAGTTTCCCTCCTGCACTTTAAAGACATCATTCTACTCCTTTCTGATGTACAATGTTCTTTCTCTGAAATTCAGTCTTAAGAAAGTTTCTTTGTATGTCATGTGCCACATTTCTCTTGCACCTTTCATGAATCTTTCCTTTGATCCGTAACAATCTGATTACAATGTGTTGCTGTGGATTTTGTTGACTTCCTGCTAGTCAGAATCCATTGGACATTTTGTGTCTGAATATCCATTTCCTTTCCTAGGCTTTAAGAATTTTCAGCTATTATTCTTTAAATATACTTTCTATGCCTTTCTCTCTCTCTCTCTTCCTCTGGTATCCTCATATATTTCTTTTGCTTGACAATGCCCTACAGGGTCTTTTGGCTTTCTTCACTCTTTTTCACTTTTCTTCTTTTTTTTATCTAACTGTAAATTTCAAATGTAATGACCTGCCTTTCAGTTTGCTGAGTCTTCTTTCTATCTGCTCAAGTTTGCTGTTGAAGCTTACTAATAATGTTTTAGTTTAGTTGATATATTCTCCACTTCTACAATGTCTATTTGATTCTTTTCATACTATCTGTATCCTGGTTTATATTTTTGTCTTGTTTATACATGATTTTGTTGAGTTTGCAGACCATTTTTATGATGGCTGTTTTGACTTCTTGGTGAGTTAGTTTAAATACCTCCATTTCTTAAAGGGGAGTTTCTGAGGTTTATATTTGGTCCTTTCATTAGTCCAGGTTTCCTGACTTCTGTGTGTGTCTCATAACTTTGAATTGGTATCCATGTTTCTGAAAAACAACTCTATTTCAATTTTTATGGCCTTGGTTTATATAAAGGAAGACCCCCAACCTGGTATGAGTTTCTGGGGACTTCTAAATCCTTTTTTCTTTGTTTTTATTGTTGTGAGGGTAGATTGTACAAGTCTGGGACTGTGCATGCAACTTCTCAATTAGAGGAGATCGCTGGTTTCTTTTCCAGGTACTCATAAACATTTGTTGTCTGTGGTGTCTGATTACAGTACTGCAAATTCTCTAGTTCTATAGCAGAAAGACACCCTGTCTTTCTTTTCTTGGCTGCCACCAAGCATCTAAAATATGCCTGCTTTGCAACAACTTCCCAGGAAGGCAAAATATACACCAATCTCTTGACCATCTCTGAAAACCCAGAATGTCAGATGCATACTCTATAACTCATTCTTTATCCCAAAGATTCTTACGATTTTTCCCTGAACTATCCTCCATTATTCTTTATTCTCCCATGGCCACTGATCTTCCAAACTGTTCTGGTTCCCTCACTGCTCCACTTTTTTATTTCCCACTTAGGAGAAATAACTAGTTGAAATTTACTCTGCAGTCCCTTACTTTGAGGGAGAGGCTGAGATAGATACGTGAAATTGTGCTTACTGATTTCAATTTAACTATTCTCAGCTTTGTGTTTTTCTGTAAAACTGTACTTTATTAACTGGATTCTGGAATTCTTGTGAAGGCATTTTGGCTGCATATCATTGTTAAATTAGTACTTCTTTGGAGGAACCAGGGATGGAATTGCTTTTTGTACCATCTAACTGATGACATGCTCCCACCCCCTTTTCACTTTATTTCTCAGTATGCAATGTATTTAGAGCATCACATTTCCTTCTAATCAGTACTTTCACTTGGACCTACAGATTTATGGAAAGAAGTATTTTCAGTTTCCTTAATTTATACTTACTATTTTAAAAAAATTATCTTTGATTAAAAGTCATATAAGATCTATAACTTGATTTTAGTGGTCATTCAAATTTAGCCATTGGTTATTTATAGTTTCTTTTTAAATAAAGTTATGATCACAGAAATACCCTATAAAACTTCCATTTTTAGAATGGATTAAGGTTATTCTTGTGGAAAAGTTTGTGATCAGTTTTGTAAACACTCCAGACATATGGGAAAACCTGTAGTTTCTAATGATTGTAAAGGTACTTCTATACCCCAATGATATCAAATATACTGATCATATTTACTTTCATATGCCATTTATTTTCCTACAATTCTCACCATTTAAGAGGTATATTTTTAAAGATCACAAAGTATTTTAAGTTTTTACCATATTATTAGATATATATATTAGTCTTAATTTATGTATCTAGCTAGATTGCTTGGTTCATATGGATATATGACTTGACATATCTTCCTCACTAACTTGTGGTTTTACTTGTTTCATGTAGTTCCTTTTAATTCCATCTAGTATTTTTAACCACATTTCAGATCTCTCGCTCTCTTTCTCATTTAAATTCATTTAAATATTTCTTTTAATTTTCACCTATTTATTTTACTTTCAGAATTTCTATTTTTTAATTTTTTAAAAAATGTATTAATAGATAAGACTATAATTTCCATTATAAATTATCTCCCCATTGAATATTCCTTATTATTGGGACATATCTATCATATCATATGTATTATATCCCTGTTGCATTTTGATTATTTCCCAGTTTTTATTTATAGTATTTTATTAAAGATACTGATTTTTGTTTTTATTTATCATTATTATTTTTATTTTTTGAAGGACTGGGGATTGACACCATGGATACTCTACTACTCAGCTACATTCCCAGATCTTTTTGTTTTTTTTTATTTTGAGACAAGGTCTTGCTAAATTTCCCAGACTTACCTGGAATTGAAATCCTCCTGCTTCAGCCTCCCAAATCTATGGAGTTACAGACTTATACCCATTCCCAGTAACTAATATTTTAAAGGGAAATTATCTTGTTAAAATGAATATGAATAGCCACCTGGAAAGAAAAAAAAAAGGGATGCAAAAATGCTTTCAGATGTTGTTTGTAAAGAGAAAAGTATAGCCAAAATGTTTAAGGAACTGGATAGGTTATGTATTGTGCATAGGAGCTTCTATTCTTTTGAAAGTAGTGGGTGTTTCTTCCCCCCTGCTCATATATGAGTTGCTTCCCAGAATCTCTGCTGATCATTCAACATATGGAGTGCACAAAGTGCGGGGGCTGGTGTTAGGACTGCTCCCTGGGCATGAACCTGGTGAATTCTACAGCTATTGAAGTAAATTCTCTCTACATTATTTTTACTTGAAAGAGGTTTGATTCTTTAAAGATATTCATCTCCCCTGCAGCAATTAAGAATTATATATCCTATACACCTCTCTGAAATTTCAATGAGAAAATCAAGAGGAAATATCTAGCAATGTGCATTTACCCAATGATCCTAATGATCTTTCACCTTTATTACTTTCCTTCCAACCTATTTCTTTTCCTATTACTGTCTGGCAACACTCCCAGCTCCATGGAGCATACCTCACTAGAATCAGAACATAGATTTTTAGTATGAGCCTTGGGCAGCAAAATGAAGTGGAGAGCTGGAAATTTCCAAACGAATTCACTCCATATTTGTAGCAAAACAAGTCTGAAAAATAATGCTTTGAAAATAGATTTTAATGCAATGGATACCTTTAGCATATTTTGCTGAATAGTTTAGCATATTTTGGTTCCTTTAGTAGTTTTATTTGGACATTTAGGGAATACATGTATAATAATAAGAGTTAAAGGCCTATCTTCTGTTTCCCAAACCCAGTTATACATCACAGTCTCATAGGCAGGTTTGCTTTAAATGCAGATATCGAGACTGTACTCCAGAGTCTGACTTATATAATATGATACCCATGAATCTGCAATTTGAATTTCTTCTTGGGTGACTGATCCATAGAAAGTTTGAGGAACTGTTGAACAAAATGTGAAACTCAACTTCCTGTGTCTAAGATTTTATATATAAGACCCATACACTGAAAATTTTTTGACTATTTTGGATGAACTGTCCAACTATTGTAAATAGTTTAATTCCATTTAAGTGAATAATTGTGCAATCCAAGCACCAAGTTTAAAGCCATTGTGGAAGTTTATTACAAGTTTTTCAATCAGTTGTCCATATAGACAAGTGAAAAAAAACTTTGTTTTGTTTAATTATTCTTAGCAGATTTGATATGATCAACTTGTTCAGTTAATACATTCAGAGCAAAGAGAAAGGCATTTTAATATCAAGAATGTAAAAAATTAAAAGCTACACTCAAGAGAAATATTAAGTCACTTTTTACTCTATAACAATATAATCATTCAAAAGAGCAGAAGCACATAACTATAACTCTGATTCAGATACTACTGGCCCCAGAGCAATACTGTTCAGTACATCCCTACTGCCTTTAACAAATGAGGTCTTGCAAATGCATGAAATGAGCTGTCTTACGGTCTTGAATGATATTTTTAGTGCTTAATATATAAGGAAGCAACTTTAGAGCTTATTATCCTTATCATTCACATCTTCAAACCAGGATACTTATAATTCCGTCTGGGTACTTAACAGATATGTTAATTTAAAAAAATGAGTACTACAAATATATGTTAATCTGTAACTTTTTAATAGTGAAATTATTCCTTTGAAGAATATGAAGTACCTGGATAATACATTGGCATGTAAATACACATGGGTTGCTTGAAATATATTGTATATTATGAAGAAGGCACCTACCTGTCTGAAAGTACTAATGGCCCACTTCAGTCTTAAGTACCCTCATGTCATGTCACTCATTTACTATGGCTCTACTGAGTAGTAGGTTTCTAGAAATAGAAAGTATAGATACTTCTAGACAAGTATTTGTTTAACCTGATGTTCAGTGAGAATTCTAATGATCCTCATAATGTCATAGAGACCTTGTAGGAAATAACTCAACCCAATAACTAAATGATTTACCTGGTCTCAGAGACCCCACATTAGATCAATTGCTTAGATTATATATCTTTAGTCTATACTTTGGTTCTTCATTCCTTCAATAAAACAGAGAAGATTGTTATCAAATAACAAAGAAGGAACTCTTATCTCGAAAGGTTCTTTACTGGGAGAGATTAAAAAAATTCCCAGTTCTCAAAAGGAAACAGAATATTTACAAAATGATAAATAGCAAAGAAAGATTATAAAGAAAAGCACCAAAAGAATGAAAAATTAGTGTGAAGAAAGGTGAGTGGGTTTGGGAAAGTTTGATAGAAGATGTTGGCCTTTTTTGGGGGTCTTTAATAGCAAAATGACTTAGATAAATGTGAAAGAAGAAAAAGGGGAGGAAAATCTATGGGAAGTTAACAGCATAAACACAAACATGGTTCTTGATGTATTTAGACACAAATAACAGCATCTGTAGCAATTACAGAAACCAAAACTACACTGAGATTTTATCTCATTCCAGTCAGAATGGCAACTGTCAAGAATACAAGCAACATCCAGGTGTGGAGGTACACACCTGTAATCCCAGCAGCTGGGGAGGCTGACGAAGGAGGACCACTGGTTAAAGCCAGCCTCAGCAAAAGCAAGACACTAAGCAACTCAGTGAGACCCTGTCTCTAAATAAAATACAAAATAGGGCTGGGGATGTGGCTCAGTTGTTGAGTACCCCTATATGTTCAATCCCTAGTACATGCCCCCCGCCAAATAAAGAATACAAGCAACAATAAATGTTGGCTAGGATATAGGGAAAAGATACACTCATACATTGTTGGTGGGATTTCAAATTGGTGCAACCACTCTGGAAAGCAGCATGGAGAGTCCTCAGAAAAATTAGGAATGAAACCACCATTTGAACTTAGTTATCACACTCCTCTGCATATATCCAAATGAATTAAAATCAGCATACTATAATGACATAGCCAAATCAATGTTTAGAGCAGCTCAATTCACAATAGCTAAGGCATGGAACCAACCCAGGTGCCTTTCAACAGATGAATACATAAAGAAATTGTGGTATATGTAAACAATGGAATATTACTCAGTCATAAAGAAGAATGATGCTATGACATTTAGTAGTAAATGAGTGGATTTGGAGACTATCATGCTAAGTGAAATAAACCAATCAATCCAAAACGTCAAAGATTTAATGTTTTCATTGTATATGGAAACTAAACCACAATAAGAGGTGGGGGGAAGAAAAGTTCAGCACATTAGACAAAGAGAAATGAAGGGAAGGGAGGGGGAATAGAAATAGGAAACACAGGGAAATGAGTCTGACATAATTTTTCTTTGTACACATATGAAAAAAATAAAAAAACCCAAGTGAATCCCACCATCATGTATAGCCACAAGAATGGGGTCCTGCTTAGAATAAGATATAAATACGAATGTATGACTTTATAGAAATCGATTCTACTGTCATGGATAACTAAAAAGAATCACTAAAAATTAAAAATGAGAGGTCATGTTGGTGCTCCCAATGCCAGTTCTAGCTAAACCAAGAGTTCACATCATGTAGTTAAGGATCCAGATGTTGAGTGAAGAGGTCTCCAGATTATTTAAGAGCCCAGGTATTTGTGTTGTTTCAAGTCATTTGAGTTATTCTACCTGCAGACCCAGATGTTGCCCAGCAGAGAAGTACCACCTGCTGTGCTGAGCCCAACTTCCTGTCCCACAAAATCCCTGAAGTGATAAATGGTTGTTGTCTTATACTATTAGTTTGTGAAGGTTTTTAGTGTGACAAGTCATTAAATTAATGAGTCACAATCGATTAACATGTTGCAAAATGAATCTAGTTGGGATCTAAAAATCAAACTAAAACTCAAAATGTTATAAAAAGATAATCATTTGGAAAACTAAAATTCTTAAGTCAGAAAAGTGAGAAACAAGATTAGTAAAAAAAAAAAGATAAAGACCAGAAAATAAGCAAAAATATATGACTAGATAATTGACAGAACAAATTGAAAATGCTAAACTTATGAAAAAGTGCTAAAGTCTCATCATTAGGGGATTGTAAATTAAGTCTATTAAAGTTAACGTTTTAAACCACTGAGATAGCTAAAACTATCTAAATTAACTATTATAGAGATGATACAGAGTAAAAGATGTTGTAATGGTGGACACTCATACCTGGCTTGTCTCTTGCTGGGCATGCGGATGTCAACCATTGCCTCTGTGCAGTTAGATGTGGCAATGTCACTAGTGTGGCCATTGAATGGGCAATGTGAATACATGTGAATTCTGTTACAGCACTGTCATTGCATCTTGGGTAGCTCTTCTTTACCCCTGCCACCGTGGCTGTGGATGAGGCTTCCTAGATGACCATGGAGATGGCAAGGCAAAACCCAAAGAAGTGCGAGTTGTGTCATAAAGAACTGTTGACCTGGAGAACTGCTCAAACTCATTTCTGATTTCCTGTGAATGAAAAGTCAAGGTTGTGTTAGCTCCTGACATTTGGGGGTTTTTACTTGCCACAACATAACTGAGTCCATTTGGACTCATATTGCTATTTTCATACATTGCTGAAAAAAAAGGTAAAAATTGTTGAATTGTTTTGGAAGGCAATCTAACAGTACCTACTAAAATAAGATATATAAACCCCTTGACCTACCAAATTCACTGTTTGGAATTTATCCTATGGAAATAAAAGTACCAATTAGTTAAGACATTATAAGGATACTTATTATAGCATTACTTTTTAATGACCAATAAAAGAAAATGTCCCTGAATCGGGGACTGTTTTAATAACTATGGAATGTTACACAGCCTTTAGAAAATTAAAGAATTTAAGTCTGTAACCCTTAAAGAATGAATTAGAATTCTTCAAGATAACTGGATGAGATTTATGCCAGGCATAAGTATATATATATACTGTAATCTAATTTTTAAAAACCCTGATAAAATGTTCGGCTTATTTATACATATATCTCTATAGGGTTATGTAAGTTTAATAAAACTGGTAAAAGACATTAGGTTTGTGCTTACCTGGGTAGTAAGGAAGGAGGAAAGAGTATTGATATAGAAAAAGAGTACAAGTTCATATTGTTCACACACACACACACACACACACACACACATACATATTTGAAAACATGGAAAACACCTCTCTACATGCATGAAAAGGAGGAAGTGATGATGGAGAAGACTATCCAAAGATCATAACAGGTGCATGGTTTCACAGTCATGAATGTTTCATAGTACTCACCATGGAACACAATTTTTTCTGGCCTCAATCTACACAAAGTTCTTAAGAACATGAATTATAAGTTTTACAGGGATCCTGGAGGAAGAGATATTTTAATCTTCAGGGATTTCCCCCACATGATGTCTCTAGAATTTCTATTTAATATCAATTTAATGTCAATGACTTATTTAATGCCTATATATTTAATAAAGTTTTACTATCCTATTTAATACAAATTTTAGACTTCATATCTTAAAAGATATTTTTGCTTCTTATGCACTTCATAAAAATCTGAAAAATGTTTATTTTCAATTTGCATACTATTCCATTTTAACTTTTTAAAGTTATTTCTAAAATTCTTTGTATTTTACATTTCAAAAACAATATTTACCAAATCTTCTTTAGTTAAGCAGCAAATAATCCCTTCATCTCCATTTTAGAGGAAAGCTGAGAGATTTTCCAAGCCAGCATTCTGTATCTCTGATAATATTCTGACAAAATATCATCCTGGGACATCTGAAGAATGCATTGCCATATTTTCTAGACATGCCAACATAGATTATTTTCCATGTCTCTTTGATTTTCAAGTAGTCTCTTATTTATTCATTTTGTTATGTCCCTTTCTTAAATTCACACATTGAAGCAAGAAATTGGTTTTAATTTTCATAGATTTACATAGCTTTACTGTCTTATGACCCAGGTGAACCATTTGGGTTTGATGAGACCTCTCTTTGATGAATTAATTATTTTAAACTTTCCAGAATAGAAATTACTGTGGGTTTAGAGTTATTATAGAATAATAAATATAGAATTATAATGCTCTTGTAATAACAGACAACTAAAATTACACATGGGTCAGTATTATTAATTCTTCATGATTAAAAAAAGGTACCTGTTCTTAAAATGTTTAATAGTATTTTTAAAAAATATTTTTTTGCAGTGCTGGGGATTGAACCCAGGGACTCATATATGCTGGGTATGTGCTCTACCTCTTAGCTACATCCCTAGCTCTCAATGTTTTTTTAAGCTGACCATGTAATGCCAAGGATTTTCATAAATTCAGAAATTCTAAGAAAGAGCTGTAAAACAGATTCCTAAGAAGTACTCTGCCCATTGTTCCTTGACTGAGTGTTAGTTTCATAAAACTGATGCTCAGGGGATTTGAATAACAATACGTTCCTTGAAATACAGAATGTCAGCTCATAAGATAGTATTTTTTTTTAACTCCCTGGCTTATGACTTCATACAGAAGCTATAGATTACTGAAGATGATTACTGTAGCTTCTGTATGAAACAGCATACAGGAATATGTATGTATGTATATAGAACATAGTAGGCACTCAAAATTTTTTTCAAGGAAGCAAAATGCAAATTTAGAAAAACTTGGAGAAAATTACTGTGGTGATGAATTTAGAGTGGTGCTTAAATAGGACTCTCTTCTGTTGATGTTACCGTGTTCTGACTTTGGAAGTTAGGTGGGGTGGAATATTTGGAAAGGGATCTTAAGATAACTTGAAGAAGTATCACATTTTCCAAATTGGGTATCCAGTAAAACACAGTTTTTAATTTAGTAAAATATACATTACATCAGATTAATCATCAAATATTTTAAGTGTGCCCTATGTGGCATTAATTGCATTCATATTGTGCCACCATTACTACTACAATTTTCTCATTATCCCAAACTAAAATCATACCCATGAAACATCTACCAGTTTCCCTTCCTCCCAGCCCCTGGTAAGCACTACTGTACTTTCTGTCTTTACGAGTTTGAATAATCTAGCTACCTCACAGAAGTGGAAACGTGATATTTGTCCTTACGTGCCTGGCTTATTTCACTTGGTAAAACTGTTTCTAAACCTAGACACAGAATTCACTTTAGATAATTTTTGCCAACTGCAGAGTAGCGCTTCATTTTGGTCAACAGAACCCCTTAGCTCCTTCTTAGAGCTTTCCATCAGGCCTAAGTTAAGTAGGGACATAACCGGAACTTCTTTATTGCAGTTTGTGATAAATGCCTAGTTCCTGCCTGACTTGCAGCACAGTAATGAGTCATATCCTGAGGGTGATATTTGGCTGTTGATATTACTGGAACAAGACATTCTGGGTATGTTTGTCATGTCAAGAAATTGTTTACTGTTTTTAAGAATGGAAACTTTGTAAGACCTACTGACCTTCTGGAGTATATCCCAGTAAGAAAAAGTGGCTCACATTTCTCGGTAGCTAATATTAATGTAAATTTAATTACTTGGTATGCCTGTGGTATAATTTTTCTTCCCTGTAAAGGTAGGTCAGCACATTAGAAAGGTTAAGAATCTCATTCTAATTGGAGCCACAAAATATCGTTAATTAAATCCCCACAGGAGTCCCTCCGGATTGAACTACATATATTGAACTCATAGACGATTAAACAGTGTAATCCTTTTACTTCTCTAAAGGAGGATAGCATATTTTTTTCAATTATAATCTTTAAAATGCACACTTACATCCATTTTCTAGCTGACTATGTGATTTGTAATATTTTTTCTTTCACAGGAAAATATTCTTTCAAATACATATTTCATTACTAATACTAATATTATTAACAGACAATACAATGCCTTTCACCCCAAACCACGAAGCCCTGTGGTTAGAGTCTCATTTTCTGTCTTTCCTTTGGACAAAATCATAACCAGGTTATCTTTACATCTTTCAAGCCCCTTTACAGTGAATTCTTGTGTAGACTATAGTAAAAGGATTTCAGAGTCCCATCAGAGAAATTAACTGGTCCAATCCTGTTCCTTATAGCAAAATTGTGCTCATAATGCACTATATCCAACTTCCCAAGTGTCCTTTGAAACATTTTTACTGTAGGTAAATTCAGAGTATAATTTTACCTTTCTTTATAGCTCCATTTACCCTCTGGTGATCCATATGAAGTTCAGGCAATTCTATGTAGTTCTTTTAAAGTTTATGGGGTTTTCCCAGGGAAGAGTTACATGTATCAATAACTGTTGCCAGCTGAATTTTTTATTGTAAACTGTAAGAGTGTTTTCTTTAGAACTCCCCTAGTATTGTTGCCCACCCATACAAACTTACTTGAAAAGACCAATAAGGCTGTTGAGACCCTTTGAACTGATCATACTCCTCTCAATGAGTTCAGAACCAACTGAGATCCAAATACCAGCTTACATTTTTTTTAATGGAAAATCTGAATTGTGGAAGGTGGCTTGGATGTTCTAAAACAACCAGAATTGCCCTTCTGTTTCTCCCCATTCTTGAATCTTTCCATTGCTGAGCACAGAAACCTTGCTCTGAAATTCTAAACCCAACTTAGTAATTCTTCAAGGTCAGAAGGCAGACCATAGGTATTCAGAGTACTAGATAGGTTGAGAAAGAAAAGAGTAGGCCCTTTGGATCAATTCACACATTAACCCTGCCCCAATGGGCAGTATGGTAGGCAAGTAGTCTACCACTAAGCTACACACTCAGCCCCCAAAGAGTAGTATAGGACAGTGGATTCCAGACTCACAGCTTCTCATCAGTCATATAAAGGGTTAGGCCAGGGTTGATTACAAAAGTAGTTAGCTACAGAGAGGTAGAAGTTAGCACTTGCTATTTGATGTGCCAACCACAATTCAGAAATGGAGAATGGAGGGTACTTTTTAAAGAGAGGCCATCAATAAACTTAGAAAATCTTGTTCGTTTAGTGTCTTATTGCTTCTCCTCTCCCCAACACCATTTACTTTGTGCTATGAAATAGCTCTAGTGAACTTGAATTTTCTCTGCATGTTCCAAGAGTGTGTCCTGTCATTCTTTGCTGAATTGGTTTTCACTTGCCTTTTAAGACCCAATTCAAGGATCAGTTCCTGCATTTGGGCTTCTTTGACGTCACCAGATAGACAGGCCTCCCTCATTTCATGTCTTCATGGTACCTTATGTTTACCTAACTAGAATTACTAAAGTGTTGCGTGTAGGGGTGGAAAGTTATGATACTTTTTTTCTCACCTCTCCTAAGGGTTAACAACAACAGTATTGTAACAAAAATAGTTAGCAGGAGAAAAGTATAACAAATGTAATAACAGAGTTTTACTAGATAAGATACCATTCAGAATGAAGATCCAAAGACCAAGGGAAAAATGGTCTATTTGTATGCTTAGGTTTAATGAAGAATGGATAGCTATGTAGAAATGTGACTGTACAAAATGGGGTGTGGTCTAATGTGATAGATCAAAGGCAGCAAACCCAGGAAAGCCCACCTGTTCAGATTCTTTGTGGTCTCACTGTATGGCATGCCTTCTTCTTCCTAGTAGGGCAGGACCTCTTCTGGAATGAGGGGTTTATGGCCTACAATTAGACAAGTTAGGTGGGAGAATTTCTTTATGTCCAGCTTTTACACAGAAAGGCGGGGAAATGTTAGAGTAATATTTTTAGGTTCTATGGCTTGCTTTGGGGGAAAGGGGTTCTAATCTCTATTTTGCCTTAAGGATAAGAAATTCTGTTCTCTATGATTTGCTTTGGGGAGAGTGAGAGGTGAAAAACAAGAAGACAGAAATATCTTGCTTCAGAGTCTGTTTCTGAGGCCTTCCAAATTCCTTTACTTCAATGTACTCAGAATGCCAAAGCACTGCACTTTGGGTATCATTTTCTGAATCCCAGTATCTGCAGTTATTTTTAATATATCTGTTTCCCTAATAGGTTATGAAAACTTAGAAAATATCTGGCATATAATATGTTTATAAATGGATAAACTAATGAGTAAATGAATGAAATTTAGAAAGAAAAAGACAAGGTTTCTAATACAAGTTATTGCATTAACTATGTTATATCCATTCCTTCTATTAATGAATAAAGAAACCACTTGATAACTTTCACAGTTATTTGTCTTGCTCACAAAATAATTTATTCAAACCATTCCCCAAATCATTGCTGAGTACCTATTTTGTGTGTGTGTGTGTGTATTGTCCTAGATATCAGGTACCAGTTAAGGAGGCAAGGATGGTCCTTATTCATAGGAACTTACATAATAGAAATGAAGAATACTAAGAAAATCAAAATATTTCTATCAGGATATTGGTATAATATTTGCAGTAAGCACCAAATTGAAGGTAGAACACTACATGCTAAAACATGTTACAGTCTAGAGTTGGGAGCCTCCCTGTGGTTCAGTGTAGCAAATATATGCAGATTCTCGGGGAGTTAAATCATGACAGTTAGCATTTAATGAGCACTCACTGTGTGCCAGACAGTGATCTCAGTACCTGAAAGTTAACTCCTATAGTGCTTACAACTATCTCATCTCACAGAAAACACAGATATAAGACTAGAAGTAAAAGAAGGTCACTTTGTGCCCTGTTGATTTTTTAGTCTGTGAGAGTGGGAAATCTTGTGAGAGTTTGAGCATTATCAAATTTGTGGATTAGAAAGACTGGTAACTGCCATAAAGAAAACGCACCAGACGGCAGAGAGCAGGACCTTAGGAATTTAGGGGAGATGATGTCAGACTTGGTAGTAGTCATTTTTAATAAAGTAGTATTAGAGTTGGTATTAGAGTTGTAAATGATCAGAGCACAGTCAGGGAGGAATGCCAGCTTAGATGATTCATTGAATATGGGGTCTGAAGAATCAAGAGCAGCATAATACCTAACGTGACAGTGTTGGGAAACAAATGTCCCGTTCGTTAGAGAACACATTCGGTAGGGAATATGGAAAATGAGGAGGTTTCCATTGGGTATGTTTTTTAGATGTGTTGAGTTTGAAGTGCCGGTGGACAAGTGTGGGTATCCAATTTGAATTTATCTACACAGATCTGGAGTTTCAGGTGAGAAAATAGCATGACCACTGTTAGGAAGGGACTGTCATGAGAACAGAGAAGATACCCCTATTCTGGGATGGCAGATGGTCAGAGAAGGCACTCCAGAGAATATGATCACAAATGATGTGCAGAGCATCTTTTAGCAGCAATTTTTCAAAGTAAAAATGAAACACTTTAACTTTCTCAAAATTCTTATGATATCGTGATAGGCATTCTTCAAACGCGGAACAAGTATTGACATCTGTTGGTCGGCACAAATGACCTTGAAATACTACAATGCTCTAGATGCCCTCTAAAATATATATAAGAAAAATCAATATATGCTTGGCATAGTTTAACATTAAATGTATTCCAGTATTCTTGAGACTAAAATCTTATTTCTAGCAGATATAAGAACAGTGATTCAAAACATTTGTCTAATAGTAATTCTAATAGTTGATATTTATTGAGTACTCACTATATGTCTGCTACTTATATAAATTCTTTACATGCATTAACTCATGGAATTCTCACAGCTATCTACTTTCACAGACCAGAAAGGTGAGGGATTTAAAAATTGTGTGGCTTGTTAGGGAACCACATAAGAACCTGGGCAGTTGACTATATAACCTGCACTCTTATTGGTACTCTTGGGGAGTACCCTGTCCTGTCTCCCCAAATAAAAAGCCAATAGCATTCTCAGCTATGAAAAACTATAGTAAGAGTCAAATTTGAAGGCATCAATTTTTAAACAATTCAGTATTCAAAAGAAAAGAAAATGGAATTTTTTTCAGTGCTTCACTCAGCACATGTAAAATAACTATAATTCTACTAGTCCCTGGTCTATTATAGTTAGAGTCTGGGGATCACACAGAAAGCTAAGCTTTTGGCATGTTCATTCTTAACTAGGATATTATTTACCAAAAGAGCTACAGAAAATGTAAAGATACTTAAAATCTGATTTTTCTGCTAAATTCTAATGCTGCATGTTTTGGTTTGGATGTGAAATGTCCCCCAAAAAGCTCATGTGTAACACAATGCAAGAAGGTTCAGAGGAGAAATGATTGGGTTGTGAGAGTCTTAACAGAGTCAGTGAATTAATCTCCTGATAGGGATTAACTGAGTGGTAACTGAAGTGGTAGGGTGTGATTGAAGGAGGTAGGAATTGGGGCATGACTTTGGGTGTATATTTGTATCTGGTAGGTGGACTTTTTCTCTGCTTCCTGATCAACACATAAGCTGCTTCCCTTTCTCATACTCTTCCACCATGTTGCTTCTGTCTCACCTGGAGTCCTGAGAAATGGAACCAACCGTCCATGGATTGATACCTCGCAACCTGAGCCTTCAAATAAACTCTTCCTCCTCTACCGTTGTGCTGGTCAGGTGATTTAGTCACAACAGCGAAAAAGCTAACTAAAACACCACATCAGGAAATTAGATATATAAGCACAAAAAGATGAATAGAAAGAAAGGCTTCTTATACAACAAACATCCAGTGAACAACAAATGCATCCATACAAATATATTGCTTGATCAAACACATTTTCTTCTTTCTCTTGTGCCAAATAGCCTCACAAGAGAAGAAAGACACAAGAGTGTCTGGAGTTACCTTGTTAGAGGATTATGTGACTCAAGAACAGAGTGCAAACACAATACTTCCTTTTCCTCTCATCTAAATCTACAAGAGACAACTAATTTTTCATACATATCCACATCTATCTTTCTATCCATCTTCCTTTCTCTAACTTTCCTAAGTTTACTTTATGAGCAAATTCTTACTTCCTGTTTTTTCTTTCACATTCTTTGTGCTGAGAAGTAAAAAAACTGATACACATCATTGCTTTTTAAACACAGAAGCGATGCTCCAAATAGATACTGCTATATCAAGTGAAATCAATGGTTTGTTTCAAAATGAAATAAGATAGTAACCAAAGCTATGAATGTCTGCCACCCTCATGAGTCCTTACTAGTCCTCTTTAGACTCTCTACCAACACCTTCCTCTACTTTCTCATCCTCTTTTAATTAAAACTGTACCCTATAAGCAGCAGTGCTCTGGAGAAATAAACTACCAGGTTTTTCGTTTAAGTTTATAGGTTTTTCCATTTTGTTTCATTACTGGTTGCAAGTGTGTTATTTTTTTTCTGCAGAAAATGTGCCAAGTTCAAGGTCCACTATGAGCTAAATAAGCTTTTACATGTTGGCCATGGGACACCCCCTTCACTCCTACCACTGCCTTTAACAGCATTGTTTTCATGGGAGAAAATTTGAGTTCCACACAATCAATTTCAAATGATCTGGTGAATCATCACCTGCTTGTTGATTAGGAACTTGATTTTAGGAGTCTGACAGTCCCTGATGGTCCTGGATCTGTAATGGATGCTCTGTGTATTTGAATGAGAAACCTCTACCTTAGTTCAGAGAATACATTTTCTCTTTCCTCCCTCAGCATATCATCCCTAAGTCTGTTATCCAAACAGGAGCCTGCAGAACCTTTGAATATGACTTTCGCACCAGCAATGTGGAATTGGATACATAAATTTGATTTCTAGCCCTTTTGTAGGTAAATATTTTATATGAGCAATCTTAATTTTGCCTCTTAATTCACTTTGATCTCTGAGAGCTTGTTTGGCATTTCAGAGTCATATATATATATATATATATATCACATAATTTTTATATTCATGCACATATGTGTGTATATATATGTATATATGTATATTATGCATACATACCCATTATATTTTTGTCTCTATTGTGTTTAGTACTTTTCATTCCAGAACATACTCAGATATTTCTAAATTATTCAATAAGTCATCTTGGGAAGAGTCACAAATAGATTTTAATTCCATTATTTATTAGCCCATATGTGAGTGTGCTAATAAAACAGAATAAATTGATCCACTTGTACTAAAGCAGATATTTAAAATAGTTGTCCTGGAACAGTGAATTCAGTAGGGAAGCAACAAAAGAAACAAGAGGAGCTGAAAGAAAGATGCTTAGTAGTAATCCACATGGGGGGTGATGTAGATTAGAGGAGTAGGGAATTGTTGAAAATGATGAAAGTGGATTGTAAGTGGATTCTGAAGGTAAAGCTGCCAGGATACAAGGTGCAACAGGAAAATCAAGGAAGAGTCAGAGGTTTTTGCATAACTGACTAGAAAAATAAAGCTGCTGAAAGTTCTCATGAAGAATAATTGAGCTGAAATTGAGCACTAAGAAGGGATTGTTTCACATATTTGGAGAACCTAAGGGCCTACCAAGTGTTGAAATATAAATTAGATATATGGTGCTGATACTTCAGCATCAACAAGCTGAAGTATTGGAGATATGGCACAAGATTCTTTGGCTATGTGGAATGTACGCTTTCTAGAACACCTTCAAGAACTGAGACAGTGACTGGCCACTGGGCACCATATCCAGAACAGAAGAGAGTGATGTCAGTTTAGTTTTGATTTGCATTCCTCTAATTGCTGGAGATGTTAAACATTTTTTCGTATATTTGTTGATTGATTGTATTGTGTGAATTGTCTGTTCATTCCTTAGCACATATATTGATTGGATTACTTTTTTTTTTTTTTTTTTTGGTGTTTTTTGAGTTCTTTATATATCCTGGAGGTTAATTCTCTATCTGAGGTGCATGTGGTAAAGATTTTTTTCTCTTTGCTGTGAAGGAGCTTTCTAGTTTAGTTCCATCCCATTTATTGATTCTTGATTTTACTTCTTGTGCTTTGGGGGTCTTGTTATGGAAGTCTGGTTCTAAGTCAACATGATGAATATTTGGGCCTATTTTTTCTTCTGTTAAGCACAGGCTCTCTGTTCTAGTGCATAAGTCTTTGATCTTGAGTTGATTTTTGTGCAGGGTAAGAGAGTTTTAATTTCATTTTGCTGCATATAGATTTCCAGTTTTCCCAGCACCATTTGTTAAAGAGGCAATATTTTCTCCAATGTATGTTTTTGGCACTTTTGTCTAGTATGAGAAAATAGTATTTATGTGGTTTTATCTCTGCATCTTCTGTTTTGTACCATTGGTCTACATGTCTGTTTTGGTGCCAATACCATGCTGTTTTTGTTACTATAGCTCCGTAGTATAGTTTAAGGTCTGGTATTGTGATGCCTCCTGCTTCAGTTTTCTTGCTAAGGATTGCTTTGGCTATCCTGGGTCTCTTATTTTTCCAAATGAATTTCATGATTGCTTTTTCTATTTTTATGAAGAATGTCATTGTGATTTTCATAGGAATTTCATTAAATCTTTATAACAGTTTTGGTAGTATGGCCATTTCAACAATGTTATTTCTGCCTATCCCAGAGCATTGCAGAACTTTCTGTCTTCTAAGGTCTTCTATAATTTCTTTCTTGAGTGTTCTGTAGTTTTCATCATAGAGGTCTTTCACTTCTTTTGTTAGAGTGAGTCCCACATATTTCTTTTTTTGAGGCTATTGTGAATGGGGTAGTTTTCCTAATTTCTCTTTCAGTGAATTGATCACTGATGTTTAGGAATACATTTAATTTATGGGTGTTAATATTATATCCTGCTACTTTGCTGAATTCATTTATTAGTTCTAGAAGGTTCTGGTGGAGTTTTTTGGATCTTTTAAATATATGTATCAGCAAGTAGGGAGTTTGAGTTCTTCTTTTTCTATTTGTATCCCTTTAATTTCTTTCTTCTATTTGCTCTGTCTAGAGGTTCAAGAACTATGTTGAATAGAATAAAAGTGGTGAAAGAAGGCATCCTTATTTTGTTTCAGTTTTCAGGGGGAATGCTTTCCTCTTTTCTCAATTTAGAATGATGTTGACTTTGGGTTTAGCACAGATAACTTTTACAATGTTGAGGTATGTTCCTACCATCCCTAGTGTTTCTAGTGTTTTAAACATGATGGGCTACTGTATTTTGTGAAATACTTTCTCTGCATCTATTGAGATGATCATATGATTCTTTTCTTTAAGTCTATTGATGTGATGAATTATGTTTATTGATTTTTATATGTTTGTAAATTGAACCAACCTTGCATCCCTGGTATGAACCCCACTTGATCATGGTGCACTATTTTTTCAATATTTTTGCGTGCGATTTGCCAGAATTTTATTGAGAATATTTGCATTTGTATTCACCGGATATTGGTCTGAAGTTTTCTTTCCTTGATGTGTCTTTGTTTGGTTTTGCTATCATGGTGATACTAGCTTCATAGAATGAGTTTGGAAGGATTTCCTCCTTTTCTATTTCATGGTATAATTTTCAAAGAACCAACTTTTTGTTTTGTCAATTTTTTGAATTGTTTCTTTTGTTTCAGTTTCATTAATTTCAGCTCCGATTTTAATTATTTCCTGTCTTCTACTGTTTGGGGTGTTGATTTGTTCTTCTTTTTCTAGGGCTTTGGGATGTAATGTTAGGTCATTTATTTGTTGACTTTCTATTTTTTTAATGAATGAACTTAATGCAATGAAGTTTTCTTTTAGCACTGCCTTTATAGTGTCCCAGAGATTTTATATCACTGTCCTCATTTACCTCTAACTCTTTTTTTATTTAATCCCTGATATCCTCTGTTATTCATTCATCATTCAATAGTGTATTATTTAGTCTTCAGGTTTTAGAGTAGCTTCTACATTTTATTCTATCATTGATTTCTAATTTCATTCTATTATGATCTGATAGGATGCAGGATATTATCTCTAATTTTTGTATTTTCTAAGATGACTTTATGGCACGCGATATGGTCTATTTTAGAGAAGGGTCCATGTGTTGCTAAGAAGAAAGTGTAGTTGCTCATTGATGGATGAAATACTCTATATATGTCTGTTAAGTCTAAATTATTGATTGTATTATTTAGTTCTATAATTTCTTTGCTTAGTTTTTGTTTGGAAGAATTATCTGGTACTGAGTGAGGTGTGTTAAAGTCACCCAGTATTATTGTGTTGTGGTTTACTTGATTCTTGATGTTGAGAAGTTTTTTCTTGATGTATGTAGATGCTTGATGTATGTATTTTGCTTGACATAAGATCATTAGTTCATGTCATATTCTTTAAAAGAGCTTGATATTCATTATTCCAGAATCTCCCAGCTTTGAGGGTCTGGTTTGAGAAAACAGCTGAGATCCAAATTGGTCTTCCCTATATGTACTCTGATAATTTTCACTCACAGCCTTTAATATCTATCCTTATTCTACATGCTAGGCATTTTTATTATAATGTGCCTTGATGTGGGTCTCTTTTAATTTTGCACATTTGGGGTCCTGTAAGCCTCTTATATTTGATTTTCCATTTTATTCTTTAGATTTGGGAAATTTTCTGACATTGTTTCATTGAAAAGATTGTACACTCCTTTGGTTTATATCTCCACTCCTTCCTCTATCCTGATAAATCTTAAATTTGGTCTTTTCATGTTCCCATAATTCTCAGAAGTTCTGTTCATGGCTTCTTAAAATCTTCCTTTGATGGTCATCAACTCTATTTTCAAGATTATATTGTTTTTTCTTCATTGCCTGAGTTTCTATCTTCCAAGTGTCTTTTGGTGATGTTTTCTATTGAATTTTTAATTTGCTTTATTGTTTCCTTCATTTCAAGAAGTTCTGTTTGGATTTTTTTCAGAATCTCTATCTTTTTGTTGAAATGATTTTTTTGCTATCTGTATTTGCTCTCTTACCTCATCCTTTACTTCATCAATCGGTTTAAATAAGTACATTCTAAACTCTTTCTGTGACAGTTCTTCACTGTGATGTTGATGGATTCTGTTATTGGAGTATCTTGGTTTGCTTGGGGCAATTTGTTCCCTTGCTTTTTCATATTGTTTGTGCATCTACCCATGTAACAGTATGGATTTGAGGCAGAAGAGTTTCTACCCTGTGACCTTACAGTATCCCTAAAGGTTTCTAGTGCCTCACTGTTTAGGGGGAGACAAATAATAACAGAAACTAATGCAAACAATTTACAGCATTAAACCAAATAATCCTTACTATGGCATTTACAATGTTAATTATCACAATAAATGGTGATGATATGATCAGTTATTGACTATATTAAAAACAGTAAGTTTGCAAAAGGGTTTACATTTCAAATGGTGGGCAGGGAGAAACTAAAGTGACATAGGATGTGATGATTATGAGGGAGGATGAAAGAAGACAGAAGTAAAAATTAAAGGAAGAGTGAAAGAGAACAATAGATATTGGCTATTAGCAGAAGAAAAGAGAATTAAGGGAAACAGGAGGAAGAAAAAATATGTATACAAAGCAAAAATTTAAATAAAAAATTAAAAAGAAAAACAAAAGAATACAAAACAAACATCCTAGGTTACAAAAAAAAAAAAAGAAAAAACTAATCCATGTAAAATAACTGGCTTTAGTAATGCTAGAGAGGAGAAGAAAAAAATAGGAAACTGTATAAATATCTATTTACCATTAAAGTCACAATCAAACACTGAAAAAGAATAAAAAAGAAAAAAGATTATGAAAAATTAAATAATTCTTTCTGTTGAAGTTCAAAATATTCTCAATTTCTCTCACAGCAGTTTTAGGTGGGGTCTTCTGGAGTGTAATGCTCCACCCTCTGGATGGATGGAGTGAAAGAGGTAATCCAGTGGGCGGAGTTTCTGGAGGCAGGATATAGGCTTAGGTGGACTCCAGGGTCTTAGCTGAATGGTAATTGGCTTGGAGATTTTAAATCAGTGCACCTCCAGAGCCTAGTACTTGCTGGTCCATGCTGGAGAACTTTACCCCAGGGCTCCTCTGGGTTCCACTTGTATGGTGAGGGTGTCAATTCTTAGTCCCCTATGTCACCTGCAGATCTCACTTTTCCTGGTTTTGGGTTCAGTCACCAAACAATTTCTCCCACCCCTGCATTTCTGATTTCCTGACAGATGCATCTCTTCCAGCCCATACTTCAAGCAGTTGGATTGGAGGGGACGGGGTAGAGTCAGGTGGGTTTCTGCAACCAGTTGTCCCCTGTGTAAACCTCTCTCCATGTTTGATTTTCTCCTGGTTACTTAAGCACACTCTGTCATGTAATGTGTGTTTGCTGGACCTGTATTTCAGGCCAAAGTTGAGTTTGCCAGGAATCAGTCTCCTCAGTTACCAGCCTCTGTGCTGCAGTTGCAAAATGGTTCCTTTCTTTGTCCTCTGCATGCTTTGTGGAGAGATGGTAGCTTCTTTCCCCACACACAGATACCGTTGTCCTTCAGGTTTGTTGGGCAATGTCCCTGGTTTCTAAATGCTTCATACCCAGACATGCATTGGGCCTCCCAAAAATGTGGGTTCCTCTAATTCCCTTCCTTATCCCTCTACTATGCTCACAGAGGGACCTCTCTGGCTGGAGCTTCCCATCCAGCTGTGGTAGCAGTTAGTTGCTGGGAATTTTTTCCTTATTATATCCAACCTCCTGTGTCCATGGTCTGCTTTGAATGTTCAGTTTTAGGATCCCTCTTTTTTAATTTTGTTCACTCATCTTGGGGAGAAGTTGCCTGTCTTGCTTTCTTGGTTTCATGACCCAGAGCAAGCAGGAATGTGACCACCTCTATTCTGTCATCTTGGATACCCCTATTCTTAGTTCTTGCAAAAATCTCACACTCTAGCTGCCACTAAACTGTCCATTTTGCAGACGGGGCAACTGAAACTTAAGTTAAATGAGTTGGCCAAAGTCACACAAAGTGGCAAATTGAAGATCAAAGTCTGTTGATATTGCAAGCCAGTTTTAACAATTACAATGAAGTATCTCATAAAATGGAAGTTTTCTGACCTTTCTTCAGTGAAGGACTCTGCCATCCTTTTTGCAAAGCATTTTACAATCATATTGAACATATTAGCATACCCAACCCATAATCTCCTTTTCTGGTGTGGTATCACGGATTCACCAAATAGTACCATTTTCAGAAGGTTGCCCTTTCTCTCTACATTCACCCTGTCTCTCATTCTCCATCCAACATAAACACATTTGAGAAATGTTTTGTTTCCTGACCCAATGCTTTGGAACTGAATTATATTTCCCTTAAATTCACACATTGAAGATGTGTGGTGGCATTTGGAGGTGAGGACTTTGGAAGAAGATTAGATTTAGATGATGTCACGAGGATGAGTCTCTCATGATGGAATTAGTGCCCATATAAGATGACAACAGAAAGCTTTCATTTTTTCTCTGCTATGCGAGGACACATCAAGAAGGAAGCCATCTGTAAACTCTCACTACAGCTCAATCATACTGGCATCCTATCTTCTCAGAATTCTAGCCTCCAGAACTGAGAGAGAAATTTCTGTTACTTAAGCTGTCCAGTCTCTATACTTTGCTATGACAATCTTAGTTGTCTAGTAAACCCAGAAAATTACATGGGATCCTCTCAGTTCTCATCTGGGTCCTATGATATATCTTGAATATAACTGCTTACACAGAAAGAGCACTTTGAAGTTTACAAAGTACTTTCCAAGCCTTTTTCTAGCTTATTTGATTATGACAATAACCTCATGCAGTATCTGTGATTCATGGATCATGGATGTCTTAGTAGAAAAAGAAAATACCTGTCCCTGGTCTCATCCTTGGTACTTGGTGGAGATAGATGACAATCAAATTCAACTCTACTGATTTCAAACTTCTCAGTCCTACTATAACCACTTGACCAAGGCATCTGTCTGTCCACCTGTCCCTGAAGCAATGACTTGGGAGAGAGCTAACAATTACAAAGATTAACAACACAGCTGCTGGAACCAGACACTTGTTTTTAATTCTGTCTCTAATAGTTTTTGTCTCTGCAACTTCAGAAAATTTTTAAAGTTTGTGTCTCAGTTTTCCTCTTTAGAAAATGTGGTAATAACAGTAGATGTGCATGATGTTTAATTGAGTTAATTCACATAGAACACTTTAAATAGCACTTAGTATATAGCAAGCACTTTATAAACTCTAGGAATAATTAATAATACATTTCCTTAGTGTGTTTCTAAGAGTGTATGTCTTTGAGTGTTTAATATTAAAAAGCACGAAAGCACACAATGATTTTTCTTCTCATCTTTTGTTTTGTTCCACACTGATAGTTACATATGGTATTTATCATCATCTATTTTTATTATAGCTCCAAAGATTAATTCTCCATAATTTCTCGTCTGTCCAGAATGAGAGATATTAGTAATCAATTATGGTCTCCTCTAATCATCCTCATTATGGACTGCTTGGCAAAAAGCAACTAATCTCTCTCTCAACCTTTGCCCTCTTTCTCTCTCTAGATACATTTTTCTATTGCTTAACATTTAATCATCATAAAATAAATCCTTCTCTCATTAAAAAACAAATTTATCTCCTCTAGAGATCATTATTTACTATTAGTAGCTTTCTACTAATGAAGCCAATACTTTCATGGCTTGCTTTTACCTGTCCATTCTATTCTGTAGAAGGTTCACATAAATATGGAAATTGTTTGCTTTCATTCTCATTTTTCAATTGAACAATGTATTTTGTTTGTGTTGTCAGCAGCAGGCTGCAGTTAGAATCTTTCTAATTTTGAAATCAATCTTTTTATACTATTTTTACCCCAATCATTTTCTAAGAGTGTCATGTTAGAAAATCTTGACAAGATGGAACATAGCAGTGTCCTATTTGTAGCTTTAATAGGTGTGGCTCAATGGAATTTTATTTTAGCAATACCTTGTCATATTAGAATATAAAAAATGTGTGACTCAGAATGTGCTGTTAATAACTTTAACACAGCACCTCAGTATGTAGCTTCTGTATGAGTATAAATATTACAAGGGTAGTAGTTAAAGGTACAATCTGGAATGAGCTTGTCTGCATTCGTATCTGACCTTTACATGATGTAGCTCTGGGACTTCTAACTTCCCTGGAATTCCCTTGACTTAACTGATAGTCATAAGACTGTTGGGAAGGTTAAGTATGCATGTGTTACCCCTCAGGATATTTTAGAGTATGCTAAGAAACAACCTAAAAGGTTTGTGCTTAGCACCACAAAGGTTTATTTCTAATTTGCACAAAGTCATCTGTGGATTGGGGTAGGTCTCCAGGGCCAATGGCCTCTGTGTAGCTGCTCCAGACTGCTTGGATCCTGTGACTTGGCCATCTGGACAAGAGGCCCCTTCTTTGTGCAGCAGGGGAAGAGAGAGGCTGGAGATCTGGCATGGGGTTTTCCCTGCCACAGCCCAGGAGTGACATACATCCCTACATGAGCCTCTGGCTAATTGAAAGAAGCTCCATAATAAGGAGGCTGAGTTCTGATCATCACAGGCTCTGCCTCAGGATATAATGCACTTAGGCCAAAATGGCCACTTAGACCAAAACTGGCCACAAAGTAAGAACCCAATTCACATAGCCTATTATCCATAGCAGAGCAGAATATGGTGCTAAGGAGTCAAGAACCAGGCTGTGGTCAAAGGCTGTTGTTAGATTGCTATAAAAGAGGTCTGAAAAATGAATCTGCATGTTTAGAGCAAGTATCACAGAAAATCCTGCAGGCCTGCCCTGTTTTAAATTAAATTTACCTTTCCCAACTCTGCTACCTAAAAACCTTATGTCATTAGACCAGATTTTTAACCTCTCCATAATTCAGTTATCTCATCTTCAAGATGGAGATGACTGTAGTTCCTTCTTCAGAGGGCGAATATAAATGGCTAATAGATGTAATGTTTTAGGTCACAGGTAGTAAGAACTCATTTCATTTTACCTGCTATTACTCTATGACATACAACTTTGGATATGCTTCTGACCATATTAGTTCTCATTTTCAGACTCTATATCTTAAAGTTACAACTGATATTTTTTCTAAGAACACTTTCACACATGCTTATGAACCAATGAGTAATTATTTGTCTACAGTATAAAGACCCTAGGAAGTAGGAACTGTTCCTTACTTAGTTGGATCTAGTCTCATGAAATTCCCAGGTACACTCCTTCTACTTCAACCTGAGCAATTCTCTGATTCTCAGGATTAAACCTGACTTAAATATTTTGATAGCTCTAGTTCTCATCCTATGGAACTCTATATCAAGTTGCCCTGGTTTCCATTTCATCCCTATTTACTATATTCCAAAATTCCAGTCCCACCTTTTTCTAAATGTCACTCCGGTAGGTTACCCTTTCTTATCATTCAGAAAAAGTCCATTCCCAACTCCAGGGGCTAGATCCTTCCTCCCTCTTAGAGTCCCTTTCACCAGTCTGGAAGCTGAATCTCAGTCCAGTGGCCAGGGACTGCTCCTCACTGATGGTCATCATTATGCCAGAAATTGTTGCCTATGAGTATAGACATCTGAGGATTGCTTTTTGAATTCCTTAAAGGTATGCTCAACCTGTTGGTTGAGAGATTCTGATATTTCAACAACCTATTGGTGACCTGGTCTATGGTGACAGTTGCATGTCCATTAGATTTACCACACAAATTCACCAATGTTAATTAAGGATATTTTCCAGGGTTGGGGTCTAACCTTTAACTATCCTGGTTATCTCTGATAAGACATCCATGATGTACTAAACCTCAAGAATTCACACATGCGATATTTGTTAGAATATCGTTGGCATAATAAATGCGTTGCTCCATTCCTCACTCCTTAATGTGATATGTTGATGCCCAGTGAGTAGTATGAAGCCTCCAGAGATGACTTGAAGACATAACTATTTTTAAGGAAGACTTCCAGAGATAGCACACATAAAGAACATTCAGATTCTAAATAAAATATGGCTTGGTTCAAACCCTGGATTCATTACCACCTATATAAGCCATCTTAGAGTAACATTTTAATTCCTTTGTTTTTCTATTTCCTTGTTCATAAAATAGTAGTGTCAATATGAATAAGCTATTATACTTGTGAAAATGAAATCAGACTCTGTTAATTGTCCACACTTAGATAACTATGAAACTTTGAAGAACTTTCTCAACCTCAATTGCATCATTTGCCAGTGAGGGAAAAGAACAGTGCCTACCACATAGGATTATTGTGAGGATTAATAACATAATATGTATATATGCTTAGAAATGTGCTTCATACAGATGAGGCATTTGGAATGTTAGTTATCTAAGTTTCTTCATTCCTTTTCTAGAGCCATGTTATACAGGACACAGGCTCTGGCCCAGAGCTACCAGTGGGTTGCAATGAAAAGAGTCCAGGAAAATAGTCATTCAGGAAACTTGTTATTTCAGGATAATGAGGGTAGTTTAAGTTGTAACAACAAAATCCTATGGTTCTATAGCTAATAAAGTCAAGTCGCTTTCTAAATTCTTAAAAAGCTTAGGTATTGAACCATCTGTGCTCTGCCTGGACAGCCTGGAGTAAGTGACCACTCAACCTCAATATGCTCACATTTATTTGAAGGGTTCAGTTGAATTGATTTCTGAACTTCATATAGCTCTAAAATTTACTGAACTTGCTGGTCACTCAAGGCTTGTCACTGTCATACATTTTAAGAAATTATTTTAAAACCATAGTTTTGAAAATGTTTAAAAATAGGAAAGATTATCCTAGATCTTTGCAAATTAAATATTTGTATGCTTAAAAACATGGTAGGTAGGATAAAATTATAGGTCTTTTTATTACTATATCATTATCTCAATTTCTATCATGAAGAGGTATTCATGAATTTCACATTTTAGCCTTTCCTATTCTTTTCTGTTTTCATTAATTTTCTCTTTTATAAGCTCCCTTTTACCTTCATGAACTTCTTTTCACCTTTTCCTTCTCTGTACCTAAAACAGATGCTCTAATCTTCAAGCATAAAGCTATATTGCTTGATGAGGGTGGAAAAGAAAAGGAGAAAACAGCAGGAATCCTGACTTGCCTCACTGTGTTATTAGAAAATTTTGAAGCATTATTTGGGTTGCCTCCTGAAAAAATGGTCCAGGTCAAGTATTATTAACTTTCTGCTTTTCTTTATGAAATTGCAATTCAATTAGACTCTTAGAAAAGGACTCTCGGCTTGTTGTTTTTGTTTTTGCCATTGAAAGTTTTTCAAAACCTACACAAAATCCCTGAAAATCTAAATGGGACAGAGCTAAATTACATATTTTAAAGCCCAGTACTACAATTATGCTAATGTAATTAAGCTTCATGAATATAGTATGCAAATCAAATTGTCAAGAACTATACCAAATAGAATTGTTCTTGAAGATAAAGTGGATTTGGTCTGGAATTCCTACAAGGATCACTCTTTCATAAATTCTTAAACAGAATATCATTATTCAGTGGTAAAATAACTTCAAGCACATTATCATCAATATTTGGCTAATTTATTTTCTTCTTGAAAATGACATGTTTGATGTAAAGAGCAGAAAAATTATATCTATTGCAATGGAAAAGTTTAAAGATCAATATCAGGATAGGGTTTAGGTGTTCTATCTTAAGCATAAACAGGTTTTTCTCCAATTAAAATAGACCATTACATATGTTTTCCAAATCATCTTAGAGATATTTCATGGGGTGTTGATTTTCGCTCCAATTAACATAAATAACAGAAAAGTTGGTCTAATCCATCATAGTGACTTGGAATCCCTCAGCTGTTATTTTGAATAAAGGTTATTTGAAGGACTAAATGAGGAAGAGGGTGAGACAGCAACCTCAGTCTTGTTTCTCTGCTTTAGACTTTTCTGTTTTCCACTACCCAGCACTTGGGTCTAGTTGATTGCCTGACCCTCTTGTGCTGCTCACCTGTTTCACCCTCCTGTCTAAGCCTCCAGAAATCTCACCCACAACAGAATAGTGGGGGAAATAAATATGGACAAAAAGGATTGAATTGTTTGTTTGTCATCTTTTATATTTAATGATCACATGTAAAGTTAGCATTTTCTCATTTCAGAAAAACAAGAAACAGAAAACTGAAGCAAAGGGAGAAAAAACACTATAATCCCATCATAAAGAAATTATCTTTGATAACATTGTAGTATTCTGTAAAAAATTTTTACCTTTTTAAATGTAATACATATATTTCTGCTTATACAATTTCTTTATCTTATTTTAAATGAAAATAACACCCTATACATTTTATATTATTCAACGTCATTTTTAATATCAGCATACTATTCTACCATGTGTGTAGCTTGATTTATGCAAATATTCCCCAACCTTGGAGGGAGGGTATGATATGGTACTTATGAATCTGGACTTCAGATTTTCATACAGTAAAGACTAAAGTAGGCAAGATAGAAATCGATCTGTCACTTAAATTTTTTTCTTCTATTTATCAAAGTCAAACATTCTTTGAGATAACTTCATTCAAAAATTTTAAAAGTAAAGATGGTTCTTTAGGCAGACCAAAAATTGTATAATAGGTACAACCTATGCTTTCTATGACTATTTAACAAAATTATTATTTATTATTATATAAAAAAATTACAGATTTGACTTTGAGAAAAACAATTAAACTTATTGTTGATAATATTATTTTCTCAATGAAAAATGGTGATTGATGGCAGTGGGTGGTGTTTGAAGTAGTTTATGTACATTAGTTTAATTAAATGAATGAGCATGCTGGCACTGAACTCATTTCTGCCTGATGGTCATTTGGGATGCATACCTTGGCACCAGTCTCCCAAACTTCAGTTTTGCAATGAGATCACTTGCAGACTGAGTCACAATCAGCTAGGGGTCTGTAACCCCACTAATGACAGCCTGACTTTTGTGTGAGAAGATAAGTTCTCAAAAAGTAGTTCCTTTGTGATAAAACATCTTTTTAATGTAGCTTCCCAGAAACCTTCTTTCTATGGGTTCTATTAACACTTTCACTTTAATTTACTCTAGGCAAGTTGTGAATAATAATCATAGGAGTTTCCTTTCCAAATAGACTTTGAATAATACTAAGAGTTTTAAATTTTACCAGTGTCATTACAGGCAGAGCCTGCAGATGAGGATGTGGAAGGCAGGTAACATTAGCCATTCTCTATTTCTTCCTCTGCATGAGCTATCTGGCCATTTTTCCTCCTGAGTTCTTGTCTTACATAGCCAACTGCCTGCTGCCCATTTACTTTGGGTTGACAATCTGAAACTTAAAAGTCAGTTACTACAAACTGAAATGTATCATCATGTCACCTAAACCAACTCTTGATTGCTATCCTCTATTTTGGTCGGTGGTTTCAAAATCTTGTCAATCATCTCAGTCAGAAAGCTGGGAATCACAGGGCTTCTTCCTACTCTCTCACTCCTATTCTTCCTCAGTTGGAAAGTCCTGAAATTTCCATCCTCTCCATGTTCCTCAAGTCTCCCCTCTCTCTCAATGCTCTATTTCAGACTTGCCTCATCACTTGATTACACTATTTTAACAAGTTCTTAACTAGTTTCCATACTTTTCTTCAGTAAATCCCCACTGACTTTCTGAAAAACAAATCTCATTTTTCTGGATAGAGACCTTTCAATCCTGTTTACCATCTGTGCCAGATTTCCCAGAGTATGCTCTTCTAACCACCTGCTTAATAGCCACCTGGGTATAGGGCAAGAACATGCAGTTTACTGTACCAAAGCCCTCGGAATCAGCATCTGGTAGGGGCAGAGCTTGGGGATCTGGATCATAAACAAGCTCTCAAGCTTATGAATCACTGATCTGCCTACAAAATAAAATCAAGTTCTTGCTCAGGTCTGGCATATGCTTTCTTTTCTGCCTTAGTAAGAATGAACTCCTTTCAGCTGCTCTACAGGCTGGCTCACAGATGCTTGCCTTTGCTCAATATTTCTTCAGTGAGGCATGGTGACCTTCACTAACCTTGAAATTTAGGATGTGGTCCTCAGGTTAGAAGCTTCCCCATCACTTGTCAGAAAGAGGGTCTCAGACCCTAGCCCATGTATATAACAGGAATCTTCATATTGACAAGATTCCCAGGCTATCCAAATACACAATTCTAGTTAAGAAGCTCTACTTTGAGAAAATTTGCCTGGCCTCTCCACTTGGATAAAGTTGGGCTTTCTGCAGAGCACTCTGAGTATGATCCATGTACTCATCTATCTCTTCCACTAAACTGTGGGTTTCTGGAGGGCAAGAAAGGATTCTTATCCACCCTGTCTTTTCAGTCCCTTGTATTGTTCCTGGCACATGAAGAGGTTCAACAAATGTTTGTTTATTTAAACTGAACTAACCTACAGGTCAACCTGGAACTAAAAAGCTGCATCCCTGGTGAAATTTCCTCTTGCACAGATTGGATGCACTTTCAATTTTAGATGCTCTTGCTTTTGGCTGAGCTGTTGCTGTTTTTACCTCCTCTTTCTAAATTCACAGATGGTCTTGAGCATTTACTCATAGAAAGTGGATTGCTGCCCAATGTGGATTGCTGTGGGCCAGGCAGCTGGGCTTCCCTGCTGGTCACCAGCCAGGTTCTGCTGATTGAGGCTTCCTTCAGGGACTTGCATACTCATTTTTCCTTCCAGGAGGAGCCTCATTTGAGTTCAGGTATGTGTATGTGTGTGGTAGAGTAGGGACAGGTAACTTCTTGATTATTAGGACATTGTTTATCACCATACATGTCTATGTTACTGTAAGTTGTTCATGCTGTTTTCAACACAAAACTCTTTAGCATGAAACCTCCATGATTTCATTACAAATAGCTTTCTAGTTATTCTCCATCCTCTCCCTCATGTACCTTTAGACTGCAAACTGCATAAAGACACTGTATTTGTTTTGCTCACCATTATATCCCCTAACATCTAGCACAATGCCTAGCATATATGTTGAATGAATGAATAAGTGAGTGGTAATGTTGGGTATTTTCTCAGGTACTTTTTCTAAAATATTCTTTATATATTGTATTTATCTACAATAAGCATAATCTTTGCAGTGTACAGTTATTCAGAAGAATCTGATTCTGATATTTTAACTAGAGTTTTCATAATGCTTTTTTAATATGAAATGCTTTCCTGATTTTTTCTAAAATATTCAGTCATTGATTTAACATAGTTTGAACCCCTAAAGAACTATGACTATTCAGATGATATGTTATAAAGGACTATGGACTGGATTTGTCTCATGTGTATTATGGGGGAGGGGAGAGGAAATGAGAGATAGACAAAGACAGAGAGGTTATTTGGTTTGAAGCCTGATATTTAAATGCTTTGGGCTGGGGTATGTGCTCAGTATACTGCTATGGACTCAACATTCCTGATTTCTTACATACAGCCTCCTTTTCTCAGTATCATTTTTACTCTCAACATCTTTAGGGTTAAGTTTACAACCCATGAAAGAGGAAAACATATTGACTTTGAGTTTAGACTACCTGTAGTTCAACACCATTTTTCTGTTTTCTAGTTTTAAGGTCTTGGGTAAATCACTGACTTTCTTTTGTTTGTTTGTTTACATGTCAATCATAATGTACTTACCTAACAGAGTTTTAAGAAATTAATGTGTTTATCTTATTATCAGCCACAATCAACATCTTGAAATTCCCCAGTTCCTGGCCTGCTCTTATTCCTTTACTTTTGTCAAAGTTGCATGTGTCTTCCTGAAAGGTTTCTACTACCTTATTCATGAAGCCTTCAAACATCCCAGGAGCCAGAGTTTATCAATCCTGTATCTGTCATCCCAAAGCATGCTGGCTACTTTTCATCTTAGAAATAGTCATGTTCTCTTCCTAACTACATGTATGGTATATGTTGTCTCCTCTGCTATAGGGTAGGTTCCTGGGCTCTTCCTATCTATTCACTTACATATATAATTAAAAGACTGACAGAAAGCACAGTCTGAAGTCTGGAGTTTCCAGCTAGTTTCCTCAAAGATGTGTGAGCACGAAATAAATGAAAAGGCTGACACCTAACCAATATTTTTTGTATGCACTTGTATATTCATTCGTTTTTAGCTTCATATTTTCATCCTAGATGGCTACTAGCTACCAAATAAGCCACATTTGAGAAATTTGGCATCACAAATCCTCTCCAACCATTCAATTTCAGAGGAACCCATAACTGATGCTGGAGAAAAAAACAGCTGTTAAAGTCAAAGCTTTAACTCAAAAACCATAATTTTTTTTTTTTTTTTTTTTGATGGAGAGTTTAAAATGCAGAAGGTAACTTAACCATCAGGGCATTTTGGCTGCAGTTCATGACAAATAAACCTGTTACAGATAATTTATGTTGAAGCTGTTCATGTTGCATGGAAGAGGGTTCAATTTGCGAAGCACATACTTCTTTATTACCAGATGATTCATTGAAAATCACAATTTGCGATGATATGCCTAGTGGAAGGGTTCTTGGTCATAAAAACATCATGGAAGAAAATTCAACGATGAATATTATTTATGCCAAAGACATACATTTGTATTAGTTACACACATCCCAATGCATGTGCATTAAAATTATGACAGAACTGACAATTCAAGTAAGACCCGAGGAAGGGCATGTGCCAGCATTTCTGATAAGCTGTACAAGATAGTTTTTGATACAAAAAAATGAGTTTAGCAGTCCATATACAAAAGGTACTTTTAATAATAACAAGGTTATACTATTTTAGAAACTACTAGTAACAACAGGAATAAAAGAAAAAGAGGTAAGAGGAAAAGTGAAGACATTTTTTAAAATGACCTCTGTGCCGTCTCCAACTTCCTGAGTAATTTCCCTGTAGCCTCACATTCTAGAGAGCAAATCAACTCATTCAAGTCCTGTGAATACCATTGTCTACCCTAGAGAAACACCAATGTGAAAAAAAATCATACATGTTACTAATTGAGCTTATTTTGCAATTAGATAGCTTATTGGAAAGGTCCTCTACAAATACGAATCTTTCTTTTTTAAACTCTGACAACAAATATTTTATTTTGATGTGCTGTATGTTCACCTTGCTAATTTTCCTCTCTTATTCTGGCTTCAAGTTCTTTGCCAATGTGAACAAAACTAGACCTGACATGACCTGTCCTAACAGGCTCAAACAAACGCAAGTGGGACAGGAGATGGAGGTTTTAGGGGAAGATAAATACAGCCTGTTTATTTTATAAGACATATCTTTTTATTAATATGTAACTTTGTTTCCTGTAGATACAATCTGAAGTTCTGCCAATGTAGGAAATATTGCAACTTTACAGTAGGTTAATTGAACATGTTGGGGTTATATAACAATTGCTAGTAATTCATGACATATGTAATTATGTAAACAGTAATAAAAATGAATCAGAAATTGTAATTTATAATATTTTCTTCTTCTGTGTAAGTTTAAAGCTTACCAGTGTCATCTCATTTGGTCCTCAAAACAATCCTATAAAACAGACTTTATGTTTTATATTTTTGGTTAACATTTTGGTGTATAAAATTCAAGCCTTTTTTGTTACTTAAGTATCATGTTACAAGAAAAGATTTTGTATTCTGTGATAGGCTTCAAAAGAAAAAAATATCAGTAAAAAATGGAAATTTTTGCGCTGGAATTCACATATATGATATATACTTTTAGCATTATTTTAATTTTTTATATGGAAAACTGATGTTTTGAAAGAAATTTTCCATCAGTCTGGTTGAGATTTTAGCTAGTTTCCCTCGATTTTGGAACCTGAACTTCTAACCTGTATATGTTTGCCTCTCCAACTAAATCACATACATTTAATTGTAGATATTTATTTGGAGAACTAGAAAGTTATTTTTCAAAAATTCTTAACATGTATTTAAAGTTTAGTACCTATCTACTCAGAACAAGGTAAAATTGCTCTACCCATCTTAAGGAATGCTTCTCTTTGGAAAAACATTTTCTTAACAGGCTATTCTCCCATCATGAGTGATGTTGTTTAAGGAAATGGGAACATTCCATTTGATGAAGCAAGTCTAGTTTTTCCTTTGTGATTTGTCTGAATTGGAGGGGGAGGAGATTGACATAGAAGACTTTAAATTTTTAAAGAACTAATGTGATATTCATTCATCTAGTGGTATTCCTTGAGTGTTTCCTGTTTCCTACACACTGAGCTAGATTTAAGCAATTAAAGTGGGAACAAAGAGGACAGGCCTGGAGTCACATTCTAGTCACCATCAAATCCTAATGGGAATAGTTCAAAATTGACTAAGAACTGTTTCCAGCTCATTTTGAAAAAGATCCTGGTATAACTTAAAAAAAAATTATAAAAACTACAAACTGTCATTAATTAATTTTTTTTTTTTTTTTTTTTTTTTTTTGGTGGGGGCTAGGTACTAAAAGTCTTCAAGGATATCTTTCTCTAAAAGATAAAATGAATTTTTAAATTCCCTGAGCATTTTCTCTTCATTTGTGCCAATGAAGTAACTAAGACACTCTACTAACCTAATTATTAATTTGGTAACACTCTCCAAAGAGAAACCAGCCTTTCCTGTTTTAATTCCAAATAGGAAGGCCACCCGAGCTTCATTCTTCTTTTGCTATCTTTTAAGGTTCCACTTTGAAAACAAAACAAGAGGCACATTCTGAGAAACTCATCAGTGTGAGCTCAGCCTGTCCTGATGATAATTTGGAAGTTGATGTTATTTTTTTGGGTCAGATTAAGACCTGGCATTTTACCCAGCCAAATCCTCTGTTTAATTATAGAGGTGAGATAATTGTCAGGGGAGTAGTTCAGTTAATAATTATAGAAATCCCAATTTAGCAAGAAAAACAGGGTAGAACAAAAGCTGATTTCAGCCAAACTGATTGTCAAAATGTGGAGGTTTGAAAATTACTTATTCATTGGAATAAAATCAAGTCACATAACATCAGTGGCAAAGCTACTCTTGGAAGTTCCTCTTCCGGTCTCTCCTTTTATATAAGGGCTGGGTTTGATTTGTAGAGTAGCTGTAAAGGCAAACTACAGATGAGAATGGAACTATAATGTTTTCTTTAAAAGTTGTGTTTGGAATAAAGGTGGGTCATATGTTCTGATAAAGAAACAAATAGTAACCATTATGTTACAACAGCTCAAATATACAGAGTTAATTCACACTAAGGGGGGAGGGTGCTAGGGAAGAATAGAGTAGCTTTAGATTAGGTAGAGGAGAGCGATGGGAGGGAGGGGTATGGGAATAGGAAGGAGAATAGAATGAAACAGACGTTATTACCTCATGTACATATACGACTGCATGACTGATGTAATTCTACAACATGTACAATCAGTAAAAGGAGAAATTGTATCCTGTTTATATATGACATATAAAAGTACACAAATACATCTACTGTCATGCATAACTAATTAGAACAATTAAACTTTTTTAAAAAAAAATCACAAAGAGTAATTTAAACCTCTTCTGAGCAGACTCTAGACATCTGAAGGGAGGGATAGGCAAGTTTTCACAAAGCTATTTGATAATTTTTGTTCTTTTTTGTTCCCCATCAGATGAAACAGGCAATGAAGGCATGGCTTTGTTTGAGAAATGCAGAGCACTCACTAATTTATAGTATAATTAGTTGTTATCATTAGAATTGTTATTAATATCACCAATATAACATGCAATTTATTTTATAAAAACTTTGTGCTCTGAATCAGTAAATTCTTTGCAGAATTGGCCCAGTTTTTTTTTTTTTTTTTTTCCAGGTTTCTTGTTTTCATTTCAATAGTTAAAACTCTTAAGCTGTTTGCAATTATACTACATGACAATGCATTTGTTAAGCTACAGTAAACCTAAATTTTGTATCTAGATCAATGGTTGCTAAACATACAGCTTTAAAAAATGACAAAAAACTGTGTTTAAATAGGAACATGCCAAATTTGTATTTATAATACTTTAAAGAAATGTGTTACTACTTTCTTACACAAATTAAAAGTCTTTTTTGGAGAGAGTGTTGGGGGGTACTGGGGATTGAACTCAGGAGAACTCTACCACTGAGCCATATCCCTAGCCTATTTTGTACTTTATTTAGAGATAGGGTCTCACTGATTTACTTAGCGCCTTACTTTTTGCTGAAATTGGCTTTGAATTCACAACCCTCCTGCCTCAGCCTCCCAAGCCACTGGGATTACAGTTGTGCACCATTGCACCTGACTAAAAGTCTTGTTTTAATTGAGAAGATTTACATGTTTTATCTATTTTTAGGACCCAATTAATTGTAGAAACTTTTCCAGCATTTTTCCAGTCAGGGAAGATACTATATTGCTTTAAATTTTTGTTCCTCTATTTGAATATTTTCTTTAAAAGTCATGTGATAACTCGAGTTATAAGAATTATGTAACTGTCTATAGGGCAGACAGAGAAGGGTCCATTTTAAAAAGTTGTTAGTGCTGAAATCAGAGAAAGAGAGAGGTTAAATCTTTTCCTGAAATTGGATATGGAATATTTGGAGATGGAGGAACCAAGGAAATAATGTAGCTTTGCCCAGTTTGATTTTATGGGTATTTTTTCCCCTTTCTGAAATATAAATCTCTCCTTATCATTCCTCCTCAAAATTCTATAAGGGCTTCACAGTTCATTAAGATTATTAAGAATGGTGGTAACATGACTTCGAAGCTGTTTTGAGGAGTCCTATGTAACTGGCATGCACTCACTTCTCTCTGCATCACTAAAATAACATTTCAGTTCTAGCAGATACTTTTCCTTCTTTCATTTTCAACTGCTTGGTTCTTGTTGCTCAAATGCTCCCATCCACCTCCATGGGAAGCTGATTCCTAGATACCCTTCAAAGCAGAGCTTGTCTCACTTCTCATACTTTCTTATAGTCTTTTCTGAATTCTTATCCCCCTCTTTCATATCAATTTGCACAAGAAAATAAACTAACCACTAGTGTCCTTGTTGAGAACTTCAGATCCAATACTAAGTTGCTATTCAGCTTGCCCATGGGCTTCTCCAAAGCAATTGCCAGTGACCAGAGTATAGAGTTTATGATATAGACATCAACTGCTATGTTTGAATATGTTGTTGCACAAACACTCATGTACTAGAAGTTTGGTCCCCAGTATTATGGTTCTAAGAGGTGGTGGTATCTTTAAGAGGTAGGACCTAGAAGGAGGTAACTAGGTCATTGGGGGCTCCCAATCCTTTATGAGTAGATCCATGCTTTCTTATGGGAGCGGACCAAGTCTCCTATCATTGGATTTGTTCTTGCAAGAGGGAGTTGTTATAAAGTAAGGCCATCCCCCTTCTACATATGGTCATTTCTGCTTCTCTGCCACATTGTGTCACAGTCCAGGGTGGGTGGGTCTCACCAGGATGCCAGCACATGATGTTTAGATCTTCCAACCACCAGAATCATAAGCCAAATAAACCTCTTACTTACAAAAAAAAAAAAAAAAAAAAATTGCTTAATATCCAAAATACATAAGGAACCCATAAAACTCAGGAACAAAAAAACAACTTGATGAAAAGGTGAGCAAAGGATCTGAAAGATTCTTTTCCAAAAAAGGCACAAAATGGATAACAGTGCACACCATAGTGCTCAGCATCACTAATCATCAGGAAAATGCAAATTAAAAACAAAATTACTGTATCTGTGTGGATGGTTATTATAAAAAAAGCAGCAACTCAACCCATCATAGAACTGTTGGAGTTGGTAATTTTTAAAACAAGGCTAATTATTCCCTCTTATCACCAACTTCTTATTTTGAAAATACTTGAAACTATAGGAAAATTGAACAAATAGCACAAAGAATATCCATACAGCCTTCAATTGTCCATGTTGTCAACGTTTTGCCATAGTTCTTTCATCTTATTCTTTGGCAGTATGTGTGTATTTATCCATATATAAATTTTATTTTTGCTGAATCATTTGGAAATGCATTCATTACACACTTCATAACATCTTTCACCTACATACTTCAGTGTGAATTGCCTAAGAACAACCTGAAAGGAGGATGCCTTTCAACATTAAGGTGTGGAGGAGGTACAAGAAAAGCAGCAAGAAGTATACATTCAAGTCCTATAGAAATGAAAGAGACTCAGAATGGAAGGAATACAAAGAAAATCCAAGGAAACTTTCTGGAAGTTTCCTACAGGAATCTATATTAAAGTTGACCAACTATCATACACAAAGAACAACTGACATGGAATTCACAATTCTATGATATATCCCAGTGAAGGCAATTAGACTTTAACAATAATCAAAAAGACTTCAAGACCCCTGGCAAAAAATGACTAAGTCCATTACAAAGTAAATCATCTCTGGATTTCTCAACAGCAATATCCAGAGCAAAACAACATCAGAGTAACATTTGTTGTCAATCAAGGAAATAGTGACTCAAAGACTTTGAAGTTATATTTCAAATATCAAGACTATGAATAAAATATAATTTTAAATATATGTGAACTTGAGATTGGTATAATTTTATATGCTACTTTATTTTACTTTTTTTTTCCCCATGGAGGAAATTTTTAGGGCCTTAGATAGGAAGGCAAAACACTAATATTTGTTGATTATTCCTTATGGGCTGTATGCACATAACAATTTTGAGTTATATCTGATTACTTTTATTTAGAATGGAGAAACTGCTGCTTCTAGAAATTTTTTGACCAATATAATTTAATATGTGCCAAAGCCAGAATTCAAACCATACTTTCTTCACTGTAAACTTTGATCTTTCTTGTATGTTATGCTCACTGTGAATTCTCCATATTTGTTGCCTGCTCGAAAGATGCAACTATAGTTTTATGTTGTTATTGTTGTTTTTAATTAACAGAGAAATGATCCTCCTTACTCCTCTAATACTTTTATCTCTAACGTGTAGAGCTATTCATAATTCTGTTCAAGTGACAAGTAGTTCTACTACTTTTGCAATAGCTTGAGCTCAAAACACTATAAAGATCATTCTGATTTAATTAAAGGCTTGAAAACAATCAGTTTGAGAATATGATGGTTTTACATGCTCAAATTTCCTCCCACAAAACCAATCATATCTGATAATAAAGACAAGAACTGAAAAATCCTAAAACTTAGCTTTCTTGCATCTGTTTTTGAATACACGTAGGACAAGGAACTCTTTTAATATAAGTACTGTCCCCAAGAGGAAATTAGTAGAGCATATTAGATTACAAATTTTAATAAACTGGTATTAGCATTATCACTTTTGAGCAGAGGACAGAGAGATCCTTTGGTGCTATTCCTGAGACTCTGTAGTGTCTTATCAGCTTCAGTGACAAGCCAGTCTGTAATGTCTACTGCCCATGCTAATTAGTTTATAGCCTACCAGCCATGTGTCTACACAGAAGACAACAGAGCTATTCAAAAATGCTCCTCTTTCTCATAAAAGTCAAATATAAGCAATTCTCATTCAGTGTAGTTGCTAATGCAGGGAAATGTAATGTTGTCTGGCTTCCAGAAGACAAGGGAAATATATTACCTAATTAAATCCCACACATTGTTTGAAGGTCTGTATAAATCTTGGTGTCTATCTTCACAGTTTCCACAATACAGCCTTACCTTACTAATCAAATGAATGGGGGAAAATATGCCTGAGAAGTAGAATTGGAATGCCTTCAAAATGTTCCAGGCAGTTGCAGTCTCTGCACCAGTAGTGACACAACCCTGCGTGGTCCATATATATTTTTAGCTGAAATGCCATTTCCATTACCAAACCAATTTTTTCTTAGCAGTTTATTACTAGGACATTTTAATTCTCACCATCCTGAAACTCAACAGAAATTGTCAGGACAAATGTACTTTGAAAAACAACAGATCTCTCTGGCTCATACAAGATCTTAAATACAACAATTCCTAGATCTTTTACCAAATCATGCTCCTGGAACAAAGCACAGGATTTAAGATGATTTTGGTAATACATGTAATCCTTTAATCTGATTTATGCTACTCATTGCATCACTTTTCCTTTGATTTTGGCAAAATGTCAAAATCGCCTTGTTGGGATAGGGTAATGTGAAGGGATTGTGATGCCAACTTTTTATTTTTGCTTTAAGAATGAAAGAAGGTGAGCTATGGCAGGTGCCCAGAACAGACTCTAGCAGTTCATAGGCAACTCATTCACATAAGCTTCCCATCTTTATTATAAAAAAAAAAAAACGAAATACCATTGCTTGGTTGTTGTTTTCTTAAGTAAAAGACAGTACAATGAATTCATTTCAAAGGAATCCAAATTTACCTTTCAGCATCTGGTAAAGACACTGTCACAATTTAGTTAAACTAGAAAAAAATATAGAAGTAATTTGAGAAGGAGTTGCAAATCCTAATGGACTAGACATTAACTTTTATCTATTCCTTTAATGAAATTACTGATTTTATTTATTAACAAATAATAACATTATTAAAATTACTCATTTTGGTTTGGATTCTCTAAAATAACTGGCAGTTTTTAATGAATGGTTAACAACAGCCATCATATGTAAAAACAAATGCAATAGAAAAGAGCCATAACCTTTTAGGATGTAATTTTCAAGACTACTTCAGAGAATTTGGATTAGCTCTTCCACCTCATGGTGGTACAGTCCTACTTGGTATAGTGGCAAAGTAATGGCCTCCTGCCTGATCCTGGTGTATGTACTTTCAGGGATCTGGCCTATAAGCAGTAAAGAACATAGACTCCAGGGAACATAGATTCTGATCAGTATTCCCATCCTGATTAATTTACAGGATAATTAGACCCACTGTTGTTTTCTTACTAAGTATAGTAAGAATCTCAGACCAGAAGAAAAGTAAGGACAAAATTACCATCTAGAATTTGCAACTACTACTTAATTTTACCCTACATGGCAAAAGGCACATTTATTGATTTTTTTTTCTTTTAGTGGAAAATCAGGAAATTTAATAATCTGCAAAAATGACCTCAGTGCAGAATTAACCAGAGTTGACTCTATTTTCAGACCCCCAAAAGAACACAGAACAAATAGTTTGCTTTGTCTATGTCTGTCACTTCATAAATTGAAAAATTCAAATGAGCCATGGAATGTGAACTCAATATCTTTATTTGCCTCAGTGTATTTGTCTATTTTAAACCAAAAGATTGCAGCTTAAAACATTCTAGCTATTAGCAATTATTAACTTCTGATTAGATAGAAGTTATTTTTAATTGGGTAGACAGCTAATAAGAATGTAATAGGGATTGTCTTTATTCTGCATAGTCAAGAAGATAATGAAATAGGTCCCTAAAAGGTAAAAGTAAATAGATTGATGAAATAAGTCTTTTACCTGCACACTACTGAGCAAGTGATATAATCAATGACTTAACTTCAGGTTGAGTGGTAATGTTGATAGCCTACAGGTACAGCCACAGATGAATAGTATAAATTTTGAAGAGTTCAAAAAAGTGAACTAGAACACCTTTCAAGGCTTCTACAGAACAGATGAATCTTTCACAGTTGTGGAAGAAGGATCAAATAAAGGTGAGACTATATCAAATAACTTGAATAGGGTTTGGGGAGAAAACAGAAGATTTAGTTTCATAAATACACTTAATTCAAAAAATTGTCTTTAATATCCTCTTAAAACCACTGCGCTATGTAATGCAAACTGTACTATGTCTTTTTTTCCCAAAGAAAATAATAGCCTACTTTGTTATATTCCAGTTTTCTGTAGAGATTTCTATGTAACATTATGTGAAATGTGTTAACAGACAATTTCATATTTATCTAGAGCCTACAAATAGAGTTCATGAAATTATAGTGATGGGGAATTTTATCTTCTCCTTTTTTAGGAGTTTAGATTTGCTGTAAGAAGTTCTTAAAAGAGCATTCAGACATTTGGATATTCACTCCTCCTGGATCTGATTCATTTTAGCACACAGACCAACTCTGGTACCTGAGTATATATACTGTACATTCTCCTGGCCTTCTGTTTGCCTGTTTTCCTTTGTTTGGTCTGTGAATATTTTAGTGAGTGTTCTCTTTAAAAGTAATCCTGGTCTTCATTGTTGCTTTGCCATGTTTGAGGAAATGACTAGAAGAATTTCATGCTGCCTTGTTCATCAGTGTGAATCAGAAAAAAGATTAAAAACAATACCTGGAGCGCAGTTCTCAACTTGGGTTTCTGTCTGTTGAATTTTAATTCCATGGTAAGATGCTTGTTCAGACAGAAGGTAAATAAATAAATAAGGGCATAAATTCCACTGATTTCAGCAGGCTATGTCATTGGGGATGCATCATTTTTAAGCCAAAATATCATCAGTGTTTTACATGATTGCGTTAGAGACTCCAGCCCCTGTGATTCCTCTTCCAAGACCAGCACCACCTGTTTACCGCACCAGGACTCTGAGCACTAATAGGGGAAGCAAACAGAGGCATTGGTGAGCAGTCTGAGCAGACAACTGGAAAGGATAAGACAGGCACAGTTTGTCCTCTCAGGCCTTTCAAAGATTTTACACAGTACCACTGGCTTCTTCTTCTTCTTCTTTTTTTTTTTTTCCCCCTACGGGGAAAAAAAAAAAAAAAAAAAAAACCAGGAAATTTTAGGATTAAGATGTAGAGCAGGAATGTGGAAATTTATGTAGCCTTTGATCTGCACATATTCAAGTGTGGAGGAATTTGGGTAGTGACAGCATTTACTCCTCACCTGGCTGGGGAGGAGAGGAGTATAGCACTAGCACCTGTCAAGGAAGTTACAGGTGCATGCAATTATTGGGGTTGGAGGTATTAAAGAGAAATCATTATGCATATTTCCAATCTAACTCATTGATAACCTCAGGTTTTTGGACTCTTGCTGGGTCAATTTCCTGAGCTGTAAACATAGCCACCTGGCTTTTAAGAGTTAAGGCACTGGCTGTAATCTCCTTGACTGGCTCCAGGCACAAGGAGAGCAAAGAAGAGTGTGGTTTTCTTAGAAGAACATTTTGTAATTTTTACTACAAATGTTTATTTTTTTTTTACAAAAAAGTACTGTGACATGTTTACGGTCTTTAGTTTGTGCTATCAAAATTTTGTTGATATATTCAAGATTTATTTATTCAAACAGTTGACAAATATTTACTGTTTCAGATGCGACAGATAGAATTATACATAAAAAATGACCCCTTTTCTCATGGAGCGTACAGTCTGGAGAAATGGTTGAATCTGTACACCAAAGATGCATGTGTGATAAGAATCATGGGGGTGTTTTGGGATGAGGCAACTGGAGACAGAATTCAATTTGGTTGTGAGGAAAGTATGAGAGACATGTCTCCTAAAAGAGCTGGCCTTTAAAATAAAGATTAAAGGATGAGTTGGTCATATGAAAAGTGATAAAAATCATTTCAAGAATAGACAATACCATGTACAAAGTCCCCCAGATAAAGAAGAACTTGTCACATAGGAGACAATGAAAATAAGGCAACCTGAGGGAACAGGAGGTTGGTTTAACAGAGGGTAGAAGATGAGTACAGAGGCCAGTTTGTTCAGGCCTCTACAGACCTTGTAAGAGCTGGGCTTGATTCTAAGATAATGGTTAACTGCCGAGAGATTTAAACACGTAAGTTCTAAGCCAGTTTGATGCATTATCAGATCTGAGCACTTCCTGGGTATTCATCATTATGCTAGTGGTTGGGGTACAAGGTAAATGTGAGATGATCCCTGTCTTTCAAGGGGCTTCCCTGCCTTTCAAGGGGGTTCCCTATCCTTGACAGGGAAACAAAAATATTGCACTACAATAAAAGGATGTATGCCTTTAGGTTTGAATACAGTCATAAACCAAATAGTAAAGAAGCTCTGAGGGCCTTTAAGTCTGTCTTTTGAGTGGGAAAGGTGTGTGTACTGAGCAATAATATTTAACCCAAGTCTGGAAGAACATATAGAAGTTAGGCGAATGCTCCAAGGATCAGGATTGCCTTGCAAAAAAAGGGAAAGGCATGCACAGAGAGGAGAATTGCCTAGAGATTACATAGCTGGGAGAAGGGGGTGGGGAGGAGTAAGACAGGAAATATGGCTGGACAAACTTATGTCGCATATCTTGGTTCTGTTAAGAAATGAGGGATGTTAAGGGGTTAACATATTGTATCATCTTCTATATTTTTGTGAATATTCCACAAAGAATTCTAAACTTTGCCTTTGTAGAGAGAAAGAGCATTAACTGGGCCAGTTCTCAAGTAATACAAGTTACTATCTTAACCATTTCTGTCACTTTTCATAAATCTACAAGATTTTATACCTATTCAACAAAATGTTAATTTATGTTTCAGGAAAAAGAACAGAGGAATATATATCTTAAGGTGCTTTTTCATTTTGGATCTGAGTTCTGCACCAACCTAAAAAATGGAATAAATTTTCAAGATAGACATCTAATACTCAACAGAGAGGGAGAAAAAGGTCCCTATTTATCATGTTCTTGCAATAGCAGCTGAGTGATATATTGTGATTACAACTTTTTTTTTTTTAATTGGCAGGCTTCTGGGATGCAGTGGGAATTGGTGACAAGATGATGGATCAGTTTCTCCATATTGGCTGGTTGATCCAACAAACCTAAAGCACATATTGACATTTGTCATTCAGCATTGGAGCCCTACAGACTACTCTGCTGATTAGTCAAACACTTTACCTTTCTTTAATTAATGTTTTAAGAGCAGAGCTCCACAGAGATACTCAAGGGAGCAAAATTTTGCAATATAATAGGAAAAAAGGGGGTTATATTGTATCAGTTGAATAAGAAGGAGTGAACATGGGGGACAAGGAAGAAATCAATGACAATGTTTGAACAGCTTAACCCTGTTGGCCCTTGCATGTTAATAGATTATTTATGCATCACTTTGCAGCGTGAAGAAATTAGTATGATTAGCATTTTCTGTTTATTGACTGCTCATCACAAATTGGAAAAAAAATTGTTTACATGTATTTTTGTTTATTACCTTGAAAAATCATTGACAAGGAAGGGCAGGACCAGAATTCACACTCACATAAACTCAAAGGATTTTGGCCTAAAGAAAAAAAAGTATAAATGAATAGAAATATATTTCTCACTGTGTTGTAAAGAAAAGGGAAACTATTTTATTTCCAGGGAAAAGCCTTTTAAAATAGGTGGTTAGGAAGGAGCTTTGAAGTTTGACATGAGCCTAATCTCATTCTTTAGTTAATAGCCAAGGATTTTCAAAGAGTCCTTATGATGTTCCCAGAAATTGTTCACCCCTTCTGTGCCTCCTCCCACCCTGATCATTTTGAAGTTTCCTTCACCATACAGTTTCAATTATGCCATGTTTTAGAAGAGAGCTGTGAGCTAATCTCACAATAAAGATAGTGAAACAGAGATGCTTAGAGAGAAATCCAAAAAGTGCTTACATTTCTGCTCGCAAGTACCTTAAAAATTCATAGACAAATAAATGCCAAGTATTACACAGGTAAAATAAATGTTGGGGTCTAGTCTTAAAATAACAATTCCAGGAAGATCCCTACTGTATTTAGCAACCATAGGAGCCAGCATCAAATGTAGGATTCCAGACTGCAGGTGAATTTCTAATTGTCTGATGTTGGTTCTTGGTAAACTGAAGAAAATGTAGATTTTTGAGAAATATTTTAATTCTATGCTCAGGTTCCTGTATTTCCAGTTAGCAACTGTAGGCAAGACAATTGAAGTACCCTAAGATGTTGTAAGGTCGAAAAACAAAAAATCAACCTGACTTTTTACCTACCTATCACCTATTTGCTATGGTTTAAATGTGTTCCACAAAATTTGATCTTCAAGAGGTGATTAAGTCATGAGAACTTTCTCAGGAGTGGCATTAATGTTGTGCATTTGTTATTGCGAATAGGTATGCTATTTAAATTACTTTAGCCATATCTTGTGCTCTCACTGTCCCTCTCTCTGGCACACACACACATACAACACACACAACACTCTTTCACCTTTCTCCTTTCCACCTTGCGATAATATAGCAGAAAGATCCTCACCATATTATCAGTCCATCAATCCTCATTTTGCAGCCTCTAGAACTATAAGAATACATTTCTGTTCTTTATAAGTCAGTCTATGGTATTCTGTTACAGCATATGAAATGGACTAAAACACCATTTATCCATCTTTACATCTATCAACCATCCATCCATTCATCTACATAGAAATAGTCCTTCCTCTTCCCTTCCTACCTTCCTGTAACCCTGGTCCTCCTATTATCCCACTGATGGTTTTAATCAAACTAGAAGAGTAGTGTAGAATCAGAACACTTTCTTTTTTTGTTAATTAAGATAATAAGAATGAATTTAAATGTTTAAAATCTATAATTCTTTAAGATTAAAAAGGAAAGTACCAAAACAAAAATGCTACAAAAACAACTTGGAATTAAAAGTCAATATGAACAAAGGTATACACACAGATATCATTTTTTCAAATATCATGAAAAGAGCTTTAAAATCAATTGTATATGTGAATGTAATTTTTATTTTATTCAATAAATAGACACATGTATTTTAAAAACTCAAGTAAACTACTAAGTTTATAATAAAATCATCAAAATAATACCATTTTCAAGGGCAGGTACTTTCAACTTTTGATGTTCCAATTATTTATACCCATATTATTAAATATTAAATAATAAGGCTATTTCTTGATTTTTCTTTTTAACCATTATCTATTTTCTACTAAATAAATCACCAAGATTTTACTGTACCTCTGTACCCTTATATACCTCCCCTTTCCTTATTCTACAAAACCAAATGTATTGCCATTTTTGGCTAAATCAATATTTAGTGTTTGCTTTATAATTATGGGAATCTTATACAGAGGCACTACATTGTGTACTTGATTCTGTATTTTTTCTTATACAGCATTTTGTTTTCTCTGAAGTTAACTATTATCTGTGTGTACACATTATATTAAATGACTTTTTTTGATATGGTACTTTGAAAACAATCTTGCTAGCTTAGAGACTATGTGGAAATGTAGCTTACAGTTAATTTCAGATTTCACAGTGGTGGCATCACGTTCAGTCTTGGGGCAATATGAGAGCATTCTCAATCCTGACCAAGTCCTTATTTCTTGTTATGGGAAATTGGTGAGGTTCTTTTTTTACAGTGTTAATACAGAAACCTATGGAACATCATCTTCAGCATGGTTCTCAAGTGATTCACCTTCTCAAACCAGATGACCACCCTTGAGTCTCTACTCATAGAAATCCTAGAACTTCCACTGACAATTCACTGGTTGAATGAAGCCTATTTCTTTTTGTTGTCTCCATTGTTATTTAGATTGGACTATGAGACAGTAGGTTTCTGTGGCAATTTAGAGACAGGGAAAAGGCAATCCAGGTATTCGGGGAAGTCAAGGGCCTTGGCCACATTTGATGCAGATAGAGTCAAAGGTCATTTCAATGAAAGCCAGTGTTTATTACCCAGACATCAGGATCTCTCCTCTGTTCCTTATTATTTATGTGCAACTAATCACCTGGAAGCTTCTCTCTGTGGTAGGTAAACTGGACCTACTGAATCAGACCTACTGAAGTTTAAGAAGCACTGTTCTGGGTAGATGGGTTATTGATGGTAAACTTGGTAAAGAACTAAAGCTTTACGTATTTTATCAAAATTGATAAAGTGATCAAAACTTGTTAAGAGAAGAAAAAGAAAAGATAGTAAAGCAAAACAAAATTCTCAGATATGAGAAAAATTGATGAGTATTATACTAGGATAATTTTGAAATGGGAAGCAATTCTTTGTGACTGAAGTCAGAATGCAGTTTAGGATAAGTCTTAAAGGTGTAATCAGGGGAAAATGATGGTTTCCTTTGAGGCTATTCTTCTTGGCCTGTGGACAGTAGCCTTCTTGCCATGTCCTCCTAAGTCCTTTCCTCTGTACAGCTGCAACCCTGGTGTTCTCTTATTAAAAGACGCCAATCGTATTGGAATAGGGCCCCACCTAAGACCCAGGTTAACCTTAGTTATCTCTTTAAAGATCTTTCTCCAAATATGGTTACATTTTGAAGTATGGAAGCTAGGATTCTCTGGGAATTTAGTCCTATAATAATCCCATTTCACAAAATTTTACATGGATGAGCCAAATGCTAATGGCCAAGATAACAACCCTGAGAGACAACAGTCATAAAATACCAGGAACTCTTCCAAAGACTTCATTTATATTAACTTATTTAATCCCCACACAAACCTGTGAAGTAGGATTTATTTTTTTCAAGTCTCAATTTGACAGTTATTAACAATAGTTTATTTACCTGCCTAAGATCTCCAGTTGAAAAATAAGGGAACCAAGTGTTCAAATTCACACAGCCTGACCTCCTACTCATCCTCTAGTTCCTGATCTTATCCACCCTCCTCTATGCTGAAGAAAGCGATTGTGCCTTTTTGACCAACAGTTTTGCTATAAATGTTCACATTGTGCAGGTCAAGATGCTCTTTCAAAGTAGCATTGGCTACTGGATCTTACTTCACCTGAGCAGAGGGGTTGTTTTCAAGTGACCTTCAAGGTCAACTTAATTGAGGAGCATGCTTTGTGTAAAATATTTTACACCATGCTAAGTAAATTCACTTAGGAGTGGCATTAGGAAAGATCAAGTTTTTCTTTTTTTTTCTGTTTTCTTCATTAAAGAAAATGAAGTGTGTGCATCAGAACATAAACTCAGAAGCAGATCAAGGATGAGCGCATTTAGAACAGAAGTAACTAGTTACTTCCTTACTCCTGCAACTCCATTTGGTCGGTGAGTTCAATAATATTTCTTAAAACCACAAATAGTTCAGCCAGGCGAGATGTTAAGGTATGTGTCTTGGGAGAAAAGATCTGAGAGAATTAATTTGTTGTTTAGAGGTAAAGATCTGTTCCTGTAGGTTAGCTGTTCTATTTTGGTCTGGCAGGGAGAAGTGATTAACACTTCTTTCTGTTCTAGCAGGCCATGGAGTAAGACTCAGAAAATAAACAGAAGGAAGTATTAGGCTTCTCACAGAGAGAAATCAAAAGCAAATGGATGCTAATCACAGTCCAGTAAAGACAATCCAGGCATTATTTTGGATCAAACGAGCAAAAGGTAACTTCACTGAATTATCTGCCATATTTCTAAAGAAAGATCTTGAGGCAATGGTAAAAGTACTGTGAACATTTTATAATATATATGTATAATAAATTACATATATTAAGTATAAATATGTATCTAAATGTATGAATCTATTTATTTGCACAACTTAATAAAAGAAGCAGCTTATAAAGGGAAATGTGAAATTTCCTTTTCACTCCCTCCTGTAGTCCCACACTTCTCCACAGAAGACTCTACGATCACTAATTTCATTTACAATTTTCCACTTATTTTTTCTATGCGTTTACATAAGAGCACACGTACCTTCTTTGTAAAACACTAAGAAGGCCATAGGTTATGTGTTGTTCCATAACTATCTTACTGTACTTGAACATTTCCCATAGATTTCTCAGAATCCTGTTTCCTGTATTCCTTAATGTGGGTTGACCAGGCTGTATTTAACATTCCCCCATGACTGAATATTAGGACATGTCTTATCCAAGGCTTCCTTGTTACCTTCCTGTTCCCAGTTCATATAGTACTGTGGGCTCAAGCTATAACTGCCACTTCTGAGCAAGTTATTTTGGGAAATATATTTAACTTGGTTTTGTCATCTACTAGAATGTTGTTGCCGCCCGCAGCAACAATTCCGTGGTAATTTATTGGAGGTGGACTGGGACTGAACTACTTCTATTACTTTATCTGGGCTACTTCCTTGCTTGATTGCTTGTTCGCTAGTTTATAGAGGAAGAGAGGTTTTGCTTGGAGGAAGAGAGACTTTGCTTAATTTTAGAGGTGCTACTCTTTCAGAGGAACTATTTCTTAGTGGTCTACTGCTTCTTCTTATCGGTGGGTCTTGCATCCTGCGTCCTAAAGGTACGTGCTAGAGGTGTGTGCCATCAGAGGTGCTTCTTAGTGGTGCATCCCGCGTACTGTGTCCTTCATTCTGCGATCTGTGACCTAGAGGTGTGTCTTAGTCCCAAATTCTGGGATCTCCTCCCAGGCAAAGAGAATGTCTTATATACCCTAAGGCAGCCAATCAGCTTAGGATTAAGTAGCACGGCTGGAACATGCACCATGGTACCAATTAAGAATGAGGAACATCTGTTGACCACTAGCGCAGAGGAGACATTAACTAATCAGGCAAAAGTAGATCACTAATTATGTGCCACCTCTTGGCTCAATGCCAGCTGCCATCCTAGGGCTCTTTGCAGAATGTGCCTGTTATTACTGAATATTATGGGTGATGTGGGGGTAACATGGTGCAGTAGTAGCACACTTTTGATTGATACTGGGATATGATAGGTTGATATTGGGATATGATAGATTCATATCCCAATTTGTTCCTTGATAGTTATGTGATCTTGAGTGAGTTATTTAATCTCTTTGTAACTTGGTTTTCTAATTTGAAAAAGAGGTCTAAAAAATACCTCTCTTATAGGGGTTTTAAAAACATATATGTATATAATTGCATAGTACTCAGTAAATCATTTTTAAAGCATTATCTCTTAGTGTTGTTATTATTAATTTGTCAAGATATCTGACATCCTAATCCATACTGGATACTTTCAAACTTAAAAATTTTTAACAGGATAACATGTAGAAAACTATTTTTATTTAGTATTTTTTTGATTCCTAATATAGTAGGAACTTTTTATACATACTGGTCATCTGCAGTTGTTTTTTATGAATTGTTTGTTAATATTTTTATCTCTTTTTGTTGTTTTACTTATTATTGTATGTAAGAGTTTTAAAATGTAGACATTAAAATTTTCTGAGTCATATTTCAGCTAACGTCTTCCATTTCTTATCTTATTATTTAATTTACTTCTTATTTTCGTTTTCATTCAAAAGTCTTCAATTTTATATAAACAAATCTGTTATTTTTTTATTGCTATGGAAGATAGAACTTTCTTAGAAAGGCCTTCTATACTCACATAAGAATGCATTTTATTTGAATACTATCTTGTTTTTGTTATTAATTTTTTTTTATAGTGCTGGGGATCGAACCCAGGGCTTTGTGCTTGCAAGGCAAGCACTCTACCAACTGAGCTATCTCCCCAGCCCCTAAAATGTTTTTTAATCCATATGGAATGTAGTTTTATTTATATAATGAAACTGGGTTATAACTTTCATTTTCCCACAAAATGATTAGTTTTCAATAGTTCATTTATTGAATGGCTAGTTTTATTTATTTTAATATTTTAATTTGTATATATACACACACATTTCTGGACTTGCTTCTTCTCTATTAAATCATTTGTCTGTCCTTATCACAATACCACATTGTTCCAATGTCAGTGATTTTTGAAATTCTTTTAAGAGAGTAAGTCTCTTCCACTCCAATTCTTCATTTGGTATTTGCCATCTTGACATTAGAAGTAGACTGATTTCCTAACTCTAATATCAAACACCCCTATAATAAAGTACTAGGACTCCAGTTTGATAATCTTGCACTATTTTGTGCTGTTGTTGTTACAGAAGATTAGGATCTAACTTACAAAATCTTTCAATAAACTAGCCATCTCCTGCCTCTTTAGTATCACTGGAGAGGTTTCAGAAAATGAAGGCCTGCCAGGTGCTGTGGCGCATGCCTGTAATCCCAGAGGCTTGAGAGGCTGAAATAGGAGTATTGTGAGTTCAAAGCCAGCCTCAGTAATGGTGAGGTGCTAAGCAACTCAGTGAGACCCTGTCTCCAAATAAAATACAAAATAGGGCTGGGGATGTGGTTCAGTGGTAAAGTGCCCCTGAGTTCAATCCCTGGTACCAAAAAAAAAAAAAAAAAAAAAAAAGGAAATGAAGGATAACTAGAGGTTGAATTAACTGGTTATTTTATGAAACAATAAAACAGATTTGCTGAACCTTCATTAGCAAACAGGTACTCTTATTATTTAATCTTCCTACCCCTGGTTTTCTAGTAGAGAAATGGATAATTAGAAGTCAGGTAGCTTGCCCTAGATCTCACAGCTTCACAAGCCCTAGAATCCTTGATTCAAATTCAGAACTTATGAGTCAAAGTTTTAAAATGTGATTATTGTATGTTAATTAATTTTTCCATTCATCGGTAGCACCATGATTCCAGCTAAAACCTCTTTTCTAAGGACACATGAGCCCTATTATACAAACCAGGCTGAAATCGATGCTGGGAAAGTTTTGTAGTTGTCAGATAATGACTGCTTTTCTAATTTCACAATACAAGTGGACATATAGGGCAGGAGTTAGTCCTATGAAGGACGAGAGAATATTTTAGATTTTCTGGAGCATATTTTCTTTGTGCAACAAATTAACTCTGTCATTATAGAATGAAAGCAGCCATAAGCCATACATAATTGTGTATGGGGTGGGGGTGGGGACACTATGTTACAGTATATTACCATAAGATTTTATTTTTAAAATGAGATAGCAGGCCAGAGTTGTCTTATTCACACTAGTTCGTGTACTTTCAGTACAGGAGACATACAGTGGCTTTTGGCATGCCTACATCTTTTCCTCTTATGATTTCTAGTTTAATCCAGTGATTAAAACCAATCAACATTTGTTGACCATATACTTTGTACTTTGTTGAACTAAAAACTTATATAGAAAACATAGTCCCTCCTCACAAGAAACTCATATTTATCTTTTGTATCCTTTCCACAGTAAACTTGCATGCATTGTTTTGATGCAAGTTTTTTTTTTTTTCAGTTGCACTGTTTTGGTCTTTTATTAGTAGTCATGCTTATTAGATAACAGTTGTAGCTTTCATTTTTTGCTTATAATAATTTCTCTGTACTCTTCTTAAATATTGAATTATCACTAGACAAATACACACATATTTGTATCAAATGAAGAAAATAGCACATTTTAATGAAGACAAAGTAATTAGCTGCAGAGATTACTTACTTTTGCTCAAGTTTTAATTGTGCCTTATAAATGATGATAAAAAGGCTGAGTTCTTTCTATACACAGATTCATCTACAATTCAACCTGGTGGTTTGCTATTATCAAAGTCTTTTAAAAAGTCTTGGTTAATACATATGTATGATCTCTCCAAGGGCAATTTTATTTGATTCATCCTGCAGCCAGCTCCTACTGCATATGTAACTTCATATGTTTCAGAGTATAATGAGATGGTGTGGTCCACTGGGTTGAGCAATTACTGTGGGTTTCAAGAACTTGCCAATTTTTTCTGAGATTCCAGGAAAACTCTTCCTGGGTCTGGGAATAGGTGACAGTCTGTCATTCTCAAGTATTGAAGAGATTGGAATTCCATAGTGATACTCTACCATGTAGGTAGGGCCTGGCACAAAGCCTTACAGAATTGTGGAGGCAGTCCATCCAGAAAGCCTTTTATAGGTCATTTCTTTCCATGAGTCCCTGAAACTATTTCCAAAAGCTAAGACAAATAAAAAGTTATCCATTTTCACTTAGTATTTCTGCTCCTTTGCTTTTTTTTTTTGCATTAGTCTTTTTGATTAAGAAAAATAAATGAAAAAACCACAAAACTTTATTTTTCCTGAAAATTTCTGTCTTACAGAATTCGTTACAAAATATGTCAGCCCAACTCCTTCCATAGTCTCATAAATTGAGAGGGTTTCAGGAATGTGAGGAATTTGCATCACTGACCAATGTCAAATTGAAAAATTGAGGGTTTTTTGTGGGGATTTATGGAATGGTTCTGTGTATGGTTATTCACATGTGATCCTTAAATTGCTCAAGACAGAAGGAGTTAAAGTGGTGAAGAGGAAAGACAACCAACAGGAAGCTGGGTGTGTTTTAGGCATCCCAAAGCTAGCTCAGAGTACATGTTGAACTGATGTAATTTGTTATCATTAGTTATTGATTTTCAATTGCATTTATCATTAATAAATTCTCACATAGTTATTCTTTATTCAAAAGATATTAATAAAAATCATTAATATTGCTAAAATCCATACTATAGTGTTTTGCTATAAAAATAATGTAAGTACATTTCATCCCTGTAGAATTTTAAAGTCTGGTGAAAGAGATGGACACAGAAACATGATTTAGTAAATGAGAAAAAAAAAGTTAATTATAGGAGTTTACACAGTATTCTAAAATAAGGACATGTTTAATCTTGCAGAGAAGTGGAAAGTGGGAAATAGAAAAGGATTTCAAGGAATGGTCACTTTTAAATTGAGAACAAAAGTTGTATAGAAAATAACCAGTTGATGGGTAAAGGAAGAAATATCTTTTCAGTGAAAGTAATTGTGTATGTTGAGAGAATTTCGTTACTTGCAGGAAAGCAAATATTTCAACTTGACAAAACAAAGAGTGGGGTTTGTACTAGCAAAGAGGACAACATAAAGGTTCCTGAGGTCAAACAAGAGACTTTGGTGTCATCCTCAGGAACAGTGGATGTTTCAACCAAGGGGACTCTACTGTAAGACAGCTATTCTATCATCTTACAAGTGAGAACATGGAGGTTTAGAGATGATGGAGGTTTACAAAATTAGGAGAGGATTCTGTTCTGCTATTTGGAATCATGATTATGCCTGAAACTCTGCTTTTTTGCTTTTGAGACAACTTTGGAAAAGTAGAACAAAAGTAAACTGAAGTTGTTCTCTTTATTTGGTAAACATACATGTCCTAAGAATTGGATGAATGAAAACTAAGTACTGAGGGGATCTTTTCTATCATAACCCCTTTGCAACTCCTCTGGGGTTCCTAGTCCAAAAATGTTGCAGGCAAAAGGAGAAGTTCAACCCCCCTTGCATATAACCCATTCGCCCCAGCCCAAGATTTAGTTCAGCCATTATAAAGAAGGTATAAGAGAATTTTGCATAGTATGTCATCTTCTTTTTTTAAATGAAAAATCTGTTGTACCGCAAATATTATTATATCAGTAAGTAATCAATACAAAGTTGTTAATAAAATATCTTACATTCCTTTGGACATTTTTAGTAGTGAGTCTTCAAAAATCTGTGTATACTTTTATACATATGGCAGCATACTCTGTCTTCCACATTTTTAGAATGTATTTTTGGGACATTTTGTTTCTCTTTTATTCTGGAGGAAGATTAAAAAATGTAAAAATGTCTAAGTTTTTATGAAGTTTTCTGGTGAATTTTAAAAGAATCCAATCAAGTGAACTCTACTATAAATACTGACTCTTTCTGACTTTATTTACAGGAAAGAAAAATAAATCAAAGAAGAAGACAGATGAGTGCCTGTAGATTTTCTGTTTCTGTACTAGCTGTTTTATTTTAACTATCTCATTTAAGGAACGATTACTTTGCCCTTTGAGAGGTAGTCACAAAAAAAGACATTATTAAGTCCTTTCTTAAAGGAGCACATCTTGGAGTAACTTAGTAGTGGCAACAATAGGCTCCTAACCTTCTGCAAAGAAAACAAAGAAAGCAAAAGTGATGGATATTTACTGGCACACAGTAACCACTCCTGAGGCTTACAGCAGATGTTCTTTAAACTCACAGCAACTGCAGGACTCACCAAAGGATCTGGAGTTCTTGGTACTCCATCAAGGATAATTCAAGAGGGAAAGGCCAAAGGCAATGGTACATACATGGGCACCTAGACACTGCAAAAATAGAGCATGTTACATGTTACCACGTGAAAGATCAAATGAGCATGGTTAGACTCAGCTCCGTACTCATGAAGATCCCAAAAAAGTATATTAAAAACACAATAATTAATTTATTATAATTTAAAGAATTTTACTATTCATCTATCAGGGGACCTATATGATTAATCTGTAAAATTTTTATAGATTAAAATTATGTTTATTAAGAAAACAAATGTAATTTTTCTTAAACTCAAAGTGAGAAAAATACAGACACCTTTCTTACTTTCTATTCCTGAGGTGTTATTTTATAGATAAGTTGTCCCTTTGGTGACTTTTAACATCTCTTTGTCTTTGGTGCTCTATAGGTTCAAAAAGATATGTCTTCATGTATTTTCATTTGTTTCTGCTAATTACCTCACAATGTAGCACCAACCATCTGTATTACTTTCTAATACTTTTTTGGCATTTCCAAGCATATTTTAGTCAAAACTGTATCACCCACGTTCTCTAATACTGAATTATTGGGTGTGTGTTTATTTTTCTTAGCATATTTCTGGCTCAGATAAACAAATTTCTTTGTCAACCTCTCCTTTTTTCTCATGGATCTTTCTAGTCCATATTTCAATTATGGTGAAGTGTTCCATAGTTCCTGGCCTTTTGAAGCAAGCACTGTTCTCACATGTCATCTAGTTTAGGCTCAAGGTCATTTCTGTTGTTCTGGGCACAACCTTAAAACCTAAGCTTCTTGCATGCTGGGATTGACAAGCTCCCCTAGGGCATCTATAACTTAAGCATCAGTCTGCCATTCTGATTCCTGTCACTCTTCTGAATTCTGGCCTCTGGAGACTCCCCCTACTTCCTAGTGAGATCAGTTATACATTTAAAGGCGATTTTTTATGTTTTGGCAAACATTTCCACATGTTTTGTGTTAGAGTTTTTTGAGACTCTAAAACATTGCCAGAAACAAACTCAGAAAGAAGGAATTGAAGGCTTTTGATGACCTTCTGTTCTGGAATCTGCGTCGCATCCTTTGTAAGTATTACTTGTAGATATTTTCTGACCATCTCAGATTTTGGAACTAGTTCTAGTATTTGTCTTTTTAATATCTCAGTTTATACAAATTTCATAGATCACATCATCCCATGGTAAGAATATTTGACACTAGCAAGATTTGGTTTTTCACAAGTTACCTAGTTAACCAAAGTTAACCAGCTAGCAAAATAAAGTCTAGTGGCAGAAGTCCAAGAATTTGAATGTTTTAGCCTTAAGGTAATTATTTCCTTAGAGAAGATGGGGAAGAATTTTAATGTTTCTACTTGTCTGCATATATAATCATTCTATTTTAATATTAATTTTTATAGGTTAATATTTATTAATAGTGAGAATATTGATGAGGAAGAGAAAGGGAAGAGGAAGATGGTGAGAGATAGCAAGGGCTTCATGCAGTGAGAGTTTTGGTGTTCATTTGTCTTATCTCTTTCCAATTAATAAACATAGCCTGCAGTAAGAGTCTCAAGCATATGACAGATTCAGTATGTTTTCCCTCTGTGTGTTATTTTATTTTATTTTACTTTTTTTGCTGCTGTGACCAAAATACCTGACACGAGAAACTTAGAGGAGAAAAAAAAATATTTTGGTCTCCTGGTTTCAGATATATAAGTCCATGGATGACTGATTCCATTGCTATGGGCATGAGGTGAGGCAGCACATCATGGTAGAAGGAGAAAAGCTTCTCAGCTCATGACAGTCAGGAAGCAGAGGTAGAGGGGCCCTGAGGATCCAGGGACAAGATAAAATCCCTGAGAGCATATGCCCAATCATCTCCTTCTTGCAGTCATACCCCACTGACCTATAGGTAACCCTCAGTAGTTCATTTAAATTAAATAATCCATCAAATGGATTAATCCACTGATCATGTTACAGCTCTCACAATCTAATCATTTTACCTTCCAAAACATAACTGTAATAACTAAAAGAAGAACTTTTCAGGAGAATTCAAACCATAACACTTTGTCAGTTAGTACTTTTTTATTATTAAGATAACATCAACAAGTAAAAATACTTCAAGTGCACATAAAAAAATGAATACAGGAGCACACATACCATACATATGCATATATGTATCAAGATCAGGATTAGGTTAAAACATTGTACAAATCAATGGACACAATTCATGTTCATAAAACCTATACAACTGCATATGATGAACTGTCTATAGAAGAAAATAATGTTATGTTTCTTATTCACACCTCTTCAGGTACATGAAAATTTCACAATTTTTTCTCCCATTTTTATTCCATCGTTCCTTCCCCAGAAGTATCCTGGACTGAGTTTTTGCCCAGCTATTGTCAAACTCAAGCCTACACATTGAAGTCTTAGAGACTCAGTCACCACCATTGGGGAACTGGTCAAATACTACCATGATAGGGTGCTATAGTTGAAGCTTGGAACACATATCCTGGAATATAGAAGACATGCCTGGCCCACTGTTGCAGTTGTGGCCACCGTTCTCTCAACCACAACTGCTGGTTCTCCATGGCATGTTCATGCTCACAGACAAATGCACATTGCTGTATGTGCTTAGTTCTGGGTGTAATATGCATCTTCTGGGTGGACGGACTCTCCTATCACTATTAATTGACACATACCCTGGAAATTCTTTGTCATTGTTTTGTTTGTGGAACTCTGCTTTTGTTGCCACTGTTGCTAATTTAACATTTGCACAGTTTAATTGCTATTTCATTTATTTTTTTCTGAAGAAAGTATCAGGGCACAATAATATTTCCACCCACTATCCAGAAGAGAAGCAGGAAGAGACCCCTCTTTTAGTGTTATTTTGGCTAGTGCCATCTCTTACCTCTATTAGAGTGGTATCCATAAATATTATTTTCCTTTAGCCTTCATGTATGCAGTCACCAATTTTGAAGCACTCTTATAATTCTAGAAGCACTTGCATGAGAGGAAAAGTCTTGTTTCTGCCACATGTTGAGTTAGAATTAGATGTCCTCACAGTTCTCACAATGAACATCTACCTCAAGATAGAATTTCCTTTAGCATCTCATTGCATCTGAGACACTATCACTACAAATGAAAAAATGAACCTTTTTCTCTTTTTCTCCATGATAATAAATGCAAATTGATCAACTTACTCCAAAGCCCTGAAAAAGTAGTAAAAAACAGTCTTTTATTCAAAGCATTAGCTATCCACTGGCATTATAGTTTCAGAGGGAGATCATACAGATTATCTCCCATAAAAACAGAGAAAAATCCCTTCCCTAGTGACTTGTAGACAGAATTTCTTGGCAAAGATTTGACTGGGAAAGAAGAAAAAGACTGGAAGAAGAGAGGAAATAAACAAAGTTACCTCACTAAATACTCTGTGGAGGAACAGTGTTATAGAAGTTAACTACCTGTTCATATCTCTTTACCAGATAGAACCCCTAAGTGAAAGAAAAGAAAGAAATGATCAGTGCCAATATCGTTATCAAATGTACCCGTGGGGATAAATAGTATTTGCTTATTATGAAGGGTTTTTATTCACAGGATGACCTTAGCAAGATGTCCTAATTACTTTCAATAAATCAATTTATAATCTGGGTATGGGTCCTTCGAGAATGTCATTTAAATATGTAACTTTCTGAGTATAAAATGGAGATATTTGTATAATTTAAATGCACTCCATTTTAGGATAAATCCCATAAACCTCAACAAGAGAGTTCCCCTGTTATTCTGTGCCAGAAATCATGTGTCAGGTATTGAAAAGGCGGACCTGGGAACTACCACGGATGTCCCTAGATCTCTTCCTGCTTCATCTATTGTAGATTGCTCACATCCTTGAATTTATTACTAAAGCTCCTATTTGGTAAATTCATTGATCCATGTGAGCCTGATTTGACAATTTAGATATTTCTGTATGCTAACTAGCTTACTTAGGAATATAAAGAATCAAAACAAAGGAAATTTTAGATAGATGATAGATGGGGGCATGGGAGGAGGGAAGGAGGGAGGGAGGGGGAGAGAGAGAGAGAGAGAGAGAGAGAGAAAGTTTTTCCCTTTAACTAAAAAGATGTCATGATTACCAAAGCATTATGAGAATGACATGTTTTCTTTTATACATTCATATATTCTGCTTTATTGTTTCATTATTACATATACTAAATGGTGCAGAATTCCAAGAGTGTTTGATAAGGATAAAAGAAATCAAAATTTGTAAGTCTTATTAAAATTGGCTATCAACCATGACATTTTTTTAAGGATGAAAATCAAATGTCATAACATTAATCTTCAGTTTTTAAAAAAGGTAGAATGTCAAATAAATACTTTGGCAAAGATATTTTGACTTAATTTGAAATGCTGTTCCAGTAGAATCTAGGCCCCATAACAGTAAATGATGATACATGATCTTGAGTGATTAAAAAGACTATTTTGGCACTTTGATTAAGTTTTACGAGATAATTCTGGGAAAGTATTTAAAGTGAGAAAGCTAGAGAAATTAAAACACCCATGCAACCCTTTAAGACCTTCACGATGTGACCTAAAAACGATCACTCTGAATTCCATTCTAGGCACAGGTTCAACACCTGTATAAATTTTGAGGAAAGGAGGGAATGCATAGTACTTCAAACCAATGACTTTGGAGTTGAGCATTCTTGAATTCAAATCTGGACCTTACCAACTGGGTACTACTGAAATAAAAAAAAATATTAGCTTCTTTTCACAGAGTTTTCTGCTCTCTGAAAGTTCAGATAATAAAGCCACCCTTTAAAAAAAATGAAATAATCTATAAAACTATTCCAGTTTGCCTCCAAGTTAGTAAAAAATTAAAGGCAATCAAAAATACTTGATCTTAATCCACTGAAAACTCTTCACAGTAATTGGGAACTTTTAACTATGAAACAACAATAAAAGTGTATTGATGGGTCAGACAGAAGCATCCACCTCTTCCAATGACCACCTCTGAGTCTCAGAATGGTACCTTTTCTGGTCATAGTTTTCTTTTTCAAGATAGACAAGTCTTGCTGTGGTGGTAATGCTTGTGACCCCATCCTGTGCAATGGGGAACTGGTGTGCCATTGGGCACCCCTGTGCAGAGTAGGCTGAGTACTAGATTACAATGTGAATGGTGCCCCCAGAGTTAGGTACTACACAATCTGTAGAACATTGCATGTAGCCTTTGTCGTTAGTACCCCAACAAACCTATTTGTTTCAGGGAAAACTGAGACAGAGTCATGTCTCAAGACATTTTGTAAACAAGCCTGACTTTCAGGATTACAGTGCAACCCTGTGATGAAGGCTATGTTCTAGTACTTTCCCCTCTATTCCTGCCTTGAGACAAGAACCTCTCTGATCTACTTCTATTGTTATTCCAAAAACTGGGCTCTCAAGTAATTTATTTATTTTCTGCCCTAACACCTACTCAATAGATATGGAAACCTATTTGTTTTCACTTTAAATTTTGAGAATGAAGCATTTAGTCACACTAGAACTTAGAACTACAATTTTGCTTTCCATATCCGTTTACCAGAAATAGCTGCTAGTTAGGTTTTCATACCATAATCTGTACAGTCAGTGAAAAAATCCTGATATTTGTGTCTGACATGCAGCATCTGCTGTTGTTATATTATTTTGATTATGAATAGTCAACGATGTAAGACAGAAATTGGATACACGAGGGCAAAGCTAGAGGATATAAGTAAGAATGGGTGTAGTGGTATACCTGAGGAAATGAAATATTCTTTGAGGAGGCTGACTGGGAGTCTCCAGGGGATTAGGGTGGGTATTTGAGCAAACTGAGCCAGGTTTGGAAGTCAGTACCCATTGAACATTGACTATCCTGAGCCTTAAAGGAAATCCTCTAGCACATGTTGGAAACATTGAAAAGAAAAAAATAGAATCCCCAAATCTCTTAAGAAACTTGAATGGAATAAATATACTTGGATTCCCCTTTTCTACATCAACTCTTCTAATAGCTTGTGAGTTATAAGTGTAGTGGGACATGAAAATTTTTCTGATGCAATAAATTAATTATGAAGGTATATGATTGATACAAATGGAAGCTTTTCTAATTAGACAATGATGAGAATTGCATGAAGGATAATGCATGACAAGAGTACCATTTTAAGGTTGTATTTCTGTTGAGGGATTTAAGCAATTCATGCTTGTTATTTATAAGATATTAAAAAGCCCCAAGGTAGAAATACAGCTGTACATTCATACATTTCTCTTGAATTATCATGTATAGTGTTTTGTGGAAATTTTAAGGTAGATAATATGTATTATGTTGGACTATAATAGTTAGATAATATAATTACCTAGTTAGCTGTAATAAATGCTTTTTTTCAAAATAAGATGAAGTACAGGTTATGCAGGTAAAAAGAGATAGTAAATGACTGTGTAATCTATTCTTACAGAGCACATTGATCTCACTGAAATCATAGAATAAAATAACTTTAAATTTCAAAAAACAGGGAACTCTGAATGTAAAACTCTTATGTTTTGCACAGTTTTGCTTGCAGAATACTTTCAAGTTATTAAAATCTTTATATTTATAATGCTTTGTGAAATGCCTATGATAGAGTAATGTCTCACAGTTAAGATCAACTTATCTCCAGATAAGATTATTTTTTTACTTCAGAAAATAGAACAGTTATCCTAGTGAGAAATGGCAGCCCAAGCCCTGAGCTCCACACACTAGTTCATACAGTAAAGAAGTGAGTTTCAGCTAGATTTCAGGATTAGCCCAAAGATGATTGTGAATATTACACATGACCAGAGATCAGAGGGCCTATACACTAATCCTCCCTGTACTTTGCTGAAGAATGAGAGTACTATGCTGTGAAGGAAGGGGCCAGCTCAGCACTCTGACTTATCAGCCCAATATTAGACAATCACATCAGTTCAGACCCATGCAGTGTTTGCAAAGGGGGGAAATAGCTTCCCTCACATTCCCTCACAGTCAAGAACAGAATAGGCATCACCACGGCAACATACCAGTCATAGCAGATTGCAGGAGTGGCTACCACAGGGTATCTGTCTATCTACAGGCATCCTTGGACACTGTGACCTCACAAGGTCCATCTCAGGTCCATTATTCTAATAATTTAAACTTCCTTTCCTCTTTAATACTGTCCCAAGTACACTTGCCTTTCCAGTTTATTTCCACCTGCTTTCTTCATTTTCTTAGATGCATTTTGATTTCCATCTCTACTTTCTTCGGGAAATCAATAGCTTGTTAAAGAAAACATTGGTACCTCAGAGGGCACGCCTAATGGTTCTGCTTAAGAAATGCTTGTGCTGAGTTGGTCTATAAACTATACCTAGGCTCTCCTCTTCCTTTCAGAAAGGGCCAAGAATCCAAATGAAAGATGCAATGAAAAATACTTTGGTGGCAAAGAACAGGAGAGGAAAGAGAAAATGAGTAGTGTTTAAAGAATCTGCAAGAGGGAGGATCGTGGGGGGGTATGTGATCAAATATGCTATTTACATGTTTGAATATGCCACTATGAAACTCACTATTCTGTATAATTCAAATGCCCTAATGAAAATAGTTCAGAAAAAAGTAGATTTTTTTAGACAATTAAAGAAGCTAGTTGTTACTATTGTCTTCTTTTTGAGATAAATTACTGAAACATCTTAAAATATTATGACTCAATAAGTGAATAAAGAACTCTAAAAAGAGGACTATTATCAGATGAAGTTGCTAGACCAGCCTTTGAAAGCCAGCTATGGCTTCTTTGGAGCCAGCTGTGTTTCAAGGGAGATGTTTCAGAAATTGGTATATTAAATTAGATGTATTGAAAATAATAGTACTATAATTTTGTCTTATTATTAATAAAATTATCAGTGGAAAACAGTCTGATGGGCAGAAGTGTCTTTCTTCTCAGAGATAACTCTTAGAATATTGTCCCAGACATTGTCCCCTGGCAAAAGAACAAACTAGATAAATAACAGATATTCTGATCAACTTTGTGAATTCTTATTTTTTACTTAGTAGAGCTTGAATGCTCTTCTGTATCTGAAGTATGGTTCTACAAAATGATTGTTCATTGCTAGGACCTCACCTGTGCTGTGCCAACAGTTGTGTACCTGCTTGTATGTGATTGCAGAAAGAGGACAATAAAGGTAGGGATGAAATGAGGGGAGGAGGATGGATTCCAGAGAGAGTAAGAAGAAGACACAGGACAGGAAGGAGGTGGAGTACAGAAGCAAACAGAAAAAATAGGAGGCAAACCCTATGGATGTGGGGGTTGGGTCTCAGTTCACTAGTTCTTCTGATGCAATCCACCTCCAATTTGTTATAGGATTTTAGAGTGTTCATTGTCTACTTGAACCTCTCAGTATATAGATCAAGATGCTCACAAATTAGAAAATTCTCTGTCTTTGGAAAGAAAGAGATTGCTGTTCAGTTGCTGTTAGCTTTCCGTCTTGGGGTATATCCCTGGCCACTTTGATCTTTTGTTTCCTCTCTGCAGATTGCAGATAAATTAATTTATTTTGTAGGTTATCTGCAAGTTTTCATTTAATTAGGTAGTATATGTAGTCTTTAGAGACTAAAAAGTCCTGGGTAAGCAATCAGTTAATATTCAATAAGCTCTATGAAATTTTCATTTTCATAGATCACAAAAGGTCTATTGGCAGTTTTATAAGGTTCAGTTTTTCTTTTTATTTTCTTTTAATGAGCTGGGGAACCATAGGCAAGCATTTTTTACACTACCATTTCTTTCAGTTTTTAAAATTAATTTGTATTTATTATTTTTTAGTTGTTGATGTCCCTTTATTTTATTCATTTATTTATATGAGGTGCTGAGAATTGAACCCAGTGCCTCACACATGTGAGGTAAGTACTCTACCACTGGGCCACAACCCCAGCCCCTAAACTACCATTCCAGTCCTGCTCAGACCCTTTTTCTTCTCTACTGTCTATGAGAAAGACCTTATTCTGCATTTCCCATCCACCATGTAAATGATTGCTTTCTGTGTTAGTCAGTTTTCATTGCTGTGACCCAAATAGCTGATAAGAATAATTTAGAGGAAGAAAAGTTTATTTTGGGCTCATGATTTCAGAAGTTCAGTCCATAGGTGTCCAACTCCATTGCTCTGGGCCTGAGGTAAGGCAGAACATCATGGCTGAAGAATGTGACTGAGACTTCTCAGCTCATGGCAGCCAGAAAGCAGAGCAAAAGACCACGAGAAATCAAGGGCACACTCTCAGGGACCTACTCTCTCTAGAATGTCCCACCTGCCTACAGTAACCACCAAGTAATCCAAATTATTAATCCATCAAATGGATTATTCTACAGATGAAGTTACAGTTCTCATAATGTGATTATTTCACCTTTGAACATTCCTAACATGAGCTTTTGTGGGGATACCTCACATCTAAACCATAATACCTTCTAATCATTCTGGGACCCACCTATGAGTATTTCCTTCCATTGTCAGGTGATTAGGCTTCTCAATGATCTCTGGGTTCTGGGCAACCTTTGCTGAACCCATTATATCACAATATTCACAATTGAAGGTTACAACTTTTTTTTTTAAACCTTATTTTTTTGTGAATTTAATTTCACTTCAACTCAATTGAAACTCTCATGGGTTAGTAGTACTGTGCTCTCTGGGAACAAATTGTCTACCCCTTTCTTTCTTCTGATGATAACCAGTAACTGACCAGTATTTAAATGGAGCTTGCACTTAATCCATAGCCCACATCTTGTAGTTTCTTTTCACTCAGCATGCTGTTCTTATGCATTTGCATATGCCTGTTCCTTTGTTCACCTCACCTTTTCTTTTTCTATCTACTTAGCAAACTCCTACTCCTCCTGCAAAATTCAGCTCACATGTTCTGTCCTCTTACATTTTCTCTAAATTTTCCAGGCAGATGTACCCACATTACCCATGCTTCCATTTTACCTGCTATGTGCATCATCTTAGTAATTGCCCCTCTATATTTGGGTCTTTGTCCTATTAAATTGTGAACTGCTGTACTGTAGAGCAGAAACAATATCTTTACACTGGAGTATTCCCAATTATTGGCACAATAATTGAAACATAATAGTCACCTTCCAAATATTTCATAAACAAATTATTTAGGTGAACAAACCAACTTCTTAAAGGGTCCAAGGACAGAATATCTGGTCCTTTTTTTTTTTTTTTTTTTTTCCTTTTAGCATTAGCTACCTTTACTACCTTCTCTCCCTTCTTTTCTTTCTCCCACTATTCCATTCTTTTCAATTCAGGGTTAAAAATAAATTCCAATTCCTTCCACCCAGTCCCCATAAGAAGCTTATGAGGATTTTGAAGATGCTGATTTGCATAGGTACACAGAGTGAAAAAATAATCACACATATAAATGAATAGACTCCTTGGCATCTTTCAACTGTCTGCTATATTATCTCCCTTAATAAGATGCCTTAGAGTCTGCACATTTTCCTGATAAGAATAACTGCTGTCATATTTTTTGTTTCAATTTGTACATTTTAAAGGCATTTGCTATTAGCACTAATTAGATGTATAAGAACCTTTCTGAGCAAAGTAGATAGTCACAGCTAATTCATAAAGAATTAATGATAGCAACTAAATTGCCTTGTAGATTTGCACTTTGGGTAGGGTCAAATTGCCAAATAATGTAAAACTGCTTAAAATAAATTTATTATTTAATACATGTCATGGTTTTATTAAATTCATAACAATTTTGAAATTTTCATAATACTGTTCCAAATGAGTATTTGTGTAAAAATCACTTTAAAGTAAATAAGCTAATAATATAACACCAGTAGAGGGAATAATAACATTATCCATTTATAGAAGTCTTATTATAATTACAATTATAATTTTTTGGTTTCTTCCATTTGTCATATACACAGTTCAACCCAGGTTCCTTCACTGCAGATGTCAGTCATTAGAGAAAATAACATTTTTGAGTCATTAAGGTATTGACATAACTGAAGCAATGATTTGTGAAATGATTTCCTAGTAACCTTGAAATGTTGCATGTGTTTATATATATTTATGTGTTTCTCAAAAATTGTGCAGTTTTCCCTCAAAGTGGTTTATACAGAGAGAGACTGTGTTCAATTATTTTAACTCTTATTGTATAGAAGTTGGAGTTTAATTTATTTATAAGGAACATCTGAGATGTGACTTTATAACAAGAGGACCATCCAAAGACAAGGTGCCAAATAAACAAAATTTAAAGAGAAATGGAGTTATTTTGAACAGGATTTAAGGATGCCTCTACAAATATTGCATCTACACTGTAGATGACTTCTTGTTTTAGAGAATAAAAACATTTCAGTAAAGAAAATTCAAAGCCCCTTTTGCATATGGATACTACTTTTATGCTGATGTATAAAACCAGGGAAAGAAATGAAATGGAAGTGTGTTCATACACTGTACCTACCATAAGCCAAATTTTATGCTGGTACTAACACATGTACATACCTCAAAATTGAGTGACTATTGGGATAAAAAGAGGGATACCTATGAGTATTTGTATTTCTTTCTTAATTTTTACAATTTTAGTAATAAAAGCTCCAACTCTTCTGGCTGAAAATTTCTTAAGACATGACTTTGGGTTCAGAGCATCCCACAGATAGAAGGAAATTAAAAAAAAAAAAAAATTTCTGAAAGGCAATGTGCTGGGCCCAAGGATCAGGTTTTCTAGGTTATCTCTTGTATTAAGACACAGGGAAGTTTCTGAAACACAACGAATAATTAATAATTGTTGAGTGAGAGAATAAATGAATAGGTCACTTTGCAAGATTTGATTTCTTCTTTTGTTTGTTATATCAACTTCTTGTTTCCTTGCCCTCTTTTGGTACCTCCTCTCACAATTTTGGTTCCCTCCTGACAATCAGCAGAGCAACTTTCAAAACTTATTTCCTATATATTAGGCTTTGCTCTACAAACTGGTTTCTCAGCCCATCTAGCTGTTGTCTGGTCTCCTGACTTTTATATCACGACTTTCCCTTCATAAGACCAGAGATTTTTAAGTCTCAAGCGTGTCATTGTAAAATGTTCTTCTCTACATGTCCTCTGTCCATCCTCAAAGAAACTAACTTGAAGATGTGGATGGGCATGATAAATCCAAAGGCTGAATAATTTCTCTGATAAGTGGATGATGATACATAATGGATGGAGAGGTGGTAAGGCAAGAATGGAGGCAGGATGGATTGTGCAGAGGAAAATAAGGGGTGGGGAGGGGGTGTGGTGAAGGAAAGATAATGGAATGAGACAAACATCATTACCCTATGTACATGTATGATTACACAAATGATGTGACTCTTAATTCATGTACAAGCAGAGAAATGAAAGTTGTACCCCATTTGTGTACAATGAATCAAAAAATAATGAAAGAATTTTTAAAAATAATTGAGTTCCAATCATTTGAAGTTTGTTTCATTTCAGTTTTTAGTATTTCCATAGTTTATTCCAATAGGAATAATGAATGTAGGTTTCTTCAGCTTGAGTGTATAGTAGTAGTAGAGTTAGGAGGAAAGATGAAGTTAGATAATCATTTATCTTCCTAATGTATAAGTGGTCTGAGGAAAGACATGTCCTTGCTGAAAATCTTTACTCTAAGGTCACACATCCTTATGTCATGTCACTACCTGTACCTGTTGCTCTTAGCATAATAACTCCATTCTCTTTCTTTTAAAAATTCAGTAAATGTTAACTCCCTCTTTAATTAATGGAGATTTTTCACTTGGGAATATAATTTTTTCCATTTAAAACTAGCAATGCCATTTGTCTTTAAATTTTACTAATACTATCTCAAATTTGAAGAGACTACCTAAATTTATTAGGCAAAATTTTCATGGAGAGAGGAAACTGCCTGATTAGCCATGCACAAAATAGACAAGCAGGGAATTAACTGGAAAAGAAGTGAATGCATTATTCATTTTTAGGCTGCATATTATCTTAAGACACTCACTATTCTTTTAAAAGTAGACCCTGGAAACTATCTTAGAGAAAAGTAGGGTTAAAACTGACTTTCCGTGAAATCTAGTACTATAATTTACTTAGCAGAAGTGAATCTAATGCATTATGTACTATTATCAGTTAACACATTGGTAAGCTGTTGATCAGCTATTCCATAAAATGAGTGCTTTATCTGCTACTCAAATATGTAATATTCCAAAATTTCAGAAAATCTCATAATACTTCAACTACATTTCCACTGGAAAACAATGATCTGGAACAAAGTAGCACATCCTCCAGGTTGCCATAATTTGTACCATTCCCTTAGTGCACTCCCAGTATTGGAGTGAAGTGATGGTTAACAAGTATCAATTAGAATATTGTTAGAGAACAGTGATATATTTAATACCCTCATGTATCTGTGAAAAGTGAGGGTAGGCTGTCAGTTGTCTTTGTATCTTCAGAAGTGAGAACTTCTGTGATCTCCTCTGCTTCTGTCTACGGGCTTTGATTGTCAGTAGTGGACTCTGTGATTTCTGCTCCTCCACGCCTTTGAACAGATGTGCAAGATTATAATTTGCTATATTTTAAAAAGATTGTAATTGGGATTCGTACAATATATTCTGAGGATTCTCACTAGTGTATATTTATACTTGGAGGAGTTACAGGGAAATAAAACATCAAATATCAGAATTTGGGATTGGTTCAATGTTTTGAAGGCTATAATTGAAATCATTGCATTACTAGTGGAAAAATGAGATTCTGGTCATCAGTGCATGCAATAGGAAAAAAAACCCAAGTATCTAATTATCTTTTGTGGTTGCCAGAACCAAGTGCTTATGAAAGAAAGGCTGTGAAAGGCCACTTTCTCTTTTTTGCAATGGGGTGGAATGATGGGGTGAATACCTTCTGACTATACTGTAAAACTTGCATGAAGGCCTCAGGTTCATGGCAGTAGAGAGGTAATTAAACTGCCATATAAATGACCTCTAATTTCATCTACTTTTAGAGAGTGTTGAGATTTTTGAAAACTGAATCTCAAGCTGGACACTTCAAGTGGCTAAATTACAATGCAAGTTGAACTCATAGTCTTTTCCACTCTTCTCAGAAATTTAGAGCATTTATTAGAAAAGAATAGAATTTTGAGAATTGGATCACATTTGGGTAGATTTTAAAGAATATAAGGACCTCAAAATCTCAATCCCACTGTATTTTCTTTGATACCAAATGTAGATTCTCACTCCATCAATTAGGAGTTGAACCAATTTTTGCCTCTAAATTCCTTCGATCTCAGTTATCACTACAGAAGAATGCTGATTTTCTGGAAGATCCACTACCACCTTTCATTGACTTCATACTCCTTATAGCAGGGAAATGTACATATACATATATATGTGTGTGTGTATAAGTTTCTGCTAATTCTTCTAGATATATATTATATAAATATGTATATGTCTGTACAAATATATACATGTACATCTATACACGTTAATTTGTATTTGTATGATATATATGTATATATATATAATGTAAAGTATATGTGTATATACATGGGGGAGGCATAAACCTTGGCAATATACAGGGATGTATTACAAACCATTATTAAACCATGGATAGAAGAAAATAATCTGGTTTTAATTTAATAGTAGTATATTCAACAAAGATTCTTGACTCAGTGCATTAATTTGACAGCCAATAGTGACTTTAATATTTTGCTCGACAGGTTTTCGAAAACATGGAACCAATAGTGTTTAATAAAATGAAATTGATTTTGGAGGATTACTTTGGTTTACTGTAGAGAAAGGAACATAAAGGTTTAGGAAAAAGAGTGTTAAAATTAATATCTTGTGGGAAGTCAGCTTGTCCACTCTAACTATGTCCCCCAGGAGGACGCGAGAACTCTCCTTGCTTAGAGCATGGAGGAACTCACAGCACTTTTGTAACTAGTATAATAGTTCCAATCTTCAAGACAGTCATGATAGTGTGAAACAGGCATTGCAATGATGCATTGATTTAAAGGGAGACAATATGATCATAGATTGGCTGAGGACACATAGCAGCAATTAAATCTCCAGAAACAAGAGAACATTATTATCCACATGGACAGCAATAGCAAAGCAGTAGAATGCTCTGGTTCAGATATATCCTTTGTTGGCAAATTAAACATGATGTTCTTAGGACTAATAGACTTTACAAAGCTATTATAGACTTACTTTATTTATATAAACAAACAAATAATGAAAAATCTCTAGAACCTAAATGAATTATAACTTTGTTCTAATTTATCTAAACTGAGACAACCCCAGAACTTAAATCCATTGAGTGAAAGGGAAAATGAATTCCCTTTTGGTAGAATATCATAATATTTCCAAAGTAACTGTTATAAATATTCAAGCTAAATTCCTCTAGAGGATCCTGTGCCAATTAAAGAAGCCTCCACACTTGAGGAAAGGAATATAACCAGATACTGGCTCTGATCTAACCAGATTGACTTCAAATGCCACTGAAGTTCATCTTTCAAAGTTAGGGCTTAGGCACATAAAGTTAAAAATGTAGTTTCTGGTGCCTCCTGTAATCCCAGTGACTCGGCAAGCTGAGACAGGAGGATTGAGAATTCAAAACCAGCCTTAGCAAAAAGCAAGGCACTAAACAACTCAGTAAGACTTTGTCTCTAAATAAAATACAAAATAGGGCTGGGAAGTGTCTCAGTTGTGGAGTGCCGCTGAGTTCAATTCCTGGAACCCACCCCCCTCCAAAAGGTGGTTTCTCCTGGATCCATATCACATTGGGCAATAGATTTATCTTGGTATTTCTCTATCTGCTACAAGAATCGTTAGAAAATACATACTCAACAATTAGCAGAATGCCTGCCAGGCTACCTAAGGTCTATTATGATAAATAGTGCCAGGAGGAAATCCCTTAGAACTGTGTTTTCTTAGTAAAAGCATAATTTAAAAGTTTTTTGTATTTCCTGGTGGAATTTAAGATATTAGTATGATCTTCAAAGATAGTAATTTCTATTACATCTGTATTTAGTGCTCCTGTTTGACCTATGCAATAGAATGACCTTGGAGGAAAACTATTGGTTATTGTCAAAGTAATTAGGTGGTGACTACAGTTATAGTTCCTGTTCTAGATGAAGTCCCTTTACTGCATTACAAAAACTCAGCCCAGGAATGTGGGTGTGTGACTTTTCATATTTTCTTCAAATTTATTAGTACAATACATCAGAAATCATTTGATTTGACCTGGCAGGAAAAGCAATGCACTTTTACTGTTTTAGTGCATTACCAAGACTTTATCAACTCTCTATAATCAAAAGGGACTGCTGCCATCTTGACATTATTCAGAGCATCACTTTTATATGTTGAATGTTGAAATAATGCTGTTTGTACCTGGTCATCAGCAGTTCACAATTATGTAATTCCATACTAAGACACTTGCATAACAGAATGTGAGAGAAATCCATGAAAATTCAAATATTAAAATCTGATAAGTTTATGATAGTTTATTAAGCTGGGGCATGTCAGTTGTCTCTCAAAAATTAAAGAATAATTTTGTCATTTTATATCACCTACCATCAAGATAAAGGCACAACACTTAGTATTTTGTTTTCTAAAGGCAGCATGCCCTATATTTGAACATGTTGTTTTAACCTTTTTAAAAATAATTTATAATTCTCTGGTTTTAACTGAGATCAATTTTAGGTTTGAGTCTCAAAACAAAATGCTTTGCAACTAGTCTAAGTTTCTAATTTGAAAAATATTACCTAATAAATCCAATGATGTTCCCTATCCCTACACTGAATTATGGATGCTGTTATGAAAATTTTGGCAAATCCTTAAAACTCAGAGATAATGAAGCAATACCCTCAACACATACAGAGTTATAGAGCAGAATTATATTCTCATATACAGAAAACTCATGCCCAGCTACTGAACACTTGTATGAACTGAATTCCTAAAAAATGAGAAGTGTGCAACCTGAGCTACTTATAGGTTAGTGAACGAATAAAAGCCATAAATTGAGGCATGCACAATAACATTCAATAGAGTGAAAGTGATACTTTTGCTTCATAATATCGCTGTATCAACCTACATTATATGACTTCCACGAAGTTTTATCTTGAATATATTAATAAAGAGGAAAATAATGGACTGATTGATAGAAAGCTATGGATGATATGTTACCACAATTTATAGCAGATTTGTGGCATAAAAACTTCACTCAGAGGCAACCATAAAGTTAAGTGGAGAAGGAAATTCCTTCAAATGGTCCAAATTTATACCAGGCATCTGGTCATTTTCTTTGGATAAAACAAGATATGTACAAATAATTAGATCTAAATTGTATTGGAATAAATTGAAAATGACAAAAACAAATGGAAATACATTCCGGGTTCATGCATTTGAATAATTAATATTGTACAAATGTGCATACATATTCAACATAATATCTAGTATTTTACATATTCAATGTAATGTCAAAATTCCAATGGCATTTTTTTCATAGAAATAGAAAAATGTCATAAAATTCATATGAGAAAACAACACGTGGAAACCAAAACAATTCTGAACAAAATAACCAAGCCCAGAAGCATCATACTACTTGATTTAAAAATATGATGAAAAATTATAGGATCAGAACAGCATGATACTAATATAACAGATACATACCAATAAAACCCAGAAATACATCCATGCATTTATTTCATACTTGACAAAGATTTCAAAAATTTCCAATGGGAAGGGACAATCTCTTCCACATATTGTGTTGGGAAACTGGATATGCAGAATAATTAAATTAGACCGTTATCTCACACTATGTGCAAAAGTCAACTCAAAATGGATAAGATCTGAAATTGTAAAATTACTAGAAGAAAATATGGAGGAAAATCTTGTTCATATAAACCTAAATAAAACTTTTTGAGATATGATTCCCAAAACAGGCACAAAAGTGAAAATAGGCAAATGGGATTGTTTCAAACTAGAAAACATTTGCATAGCAGAGAAAACAATAATACTGCAAGGAGACAACCTGCAAATAAGAGAAAATATATACAAATCATATATCTGATAGAGGGTTAATATCCAAAATATATAAGGAAAAATTTTAAAGTTCAATAACATAAAAGTAACCCAACTAAAAGGATCTAAATGAATATTTTTCAAAGAAGACATGCAAATTGCCAATAGGTACATTTAAAAAATTGAACAACACTAATCATCAGTGAAATGCAAATTAAAACCACAATGAAACTCGTAAGAATAGATATTATCACACTATGAGTGATAGCAAATGCTGGCAAGTATGTGGACAAATGTGAACCCTTGCACCCTGTAGGTAGGAATGTAAAATAGCACTACTGTTCTGGAAAACACTGTGGAAGATACTCAAAAATTTAAAATAAAACTGTCATGTGACCCAGCAATCTTATTTTTGGAAATAAATTGCCATTTACCCCCACTTTTAAAAAGTGTATTTTGAAGAGGGATTTTCACCTCCACGTTTATTGCTGCATAAACAATGACCAAGATGGAATTACCTTAAGTGTCCATTGACAGACAAATGGAAAAATATTATCCATATGGATTATATAATATCTATATATGTAAAATATATATTAAATATAACTTATATAATTTACCTAGAGTTATGTAATTTATATATTATATATGTATATATTTAAAACATATATATATATATCACATATATAAAATCTCCCTAGAGGAACACTATTCAACCTTAGAAAGAGGGAATTCCTCTCATTTGTAAACAATACAGATGAACCTGAAGGACACTATGCTAAGTAAAATAAAGCTATGCAGAAAAGACAAATATTACATAATTTTACTTTTATATGAAATATAAAAATGTAAAAAATGTAAAAATGTACAAATATTTTAAAATGTGGAACTCTCAGAAGCAAAAAGTAGAATGGTAGTTAGAAGAGGTTGAGGGCATTGGAGAAAACGGGAAGGTGTTGGTCAAAGGATGAGACATTTGAGTTAAGAAGAATATAAATTCTAGAGATCTGTTGGAGAGCATGGTGAATTAATAATAATGAATTCATTACTTGGAATTTGCTATGATAATAGATCTTAAATGTTCTCACCACAAAAATAAGTATGTCAGTAGTGTTAATGAGCTAGATTTAATCATTTCACAATGTATGCATATATCAAAACATCACATTGTACACTGTAAAAATATATTTTTATTCATTAATATTTTATTCATTTAATAAATCTGGGGAAAACAGTTTTTAGGAAAGAAAAAGATAAACTTTGCCTGACCCAAGATCACAAAAATAAATAAATAAGTAAACAAGTAAATACTAGACAATAGTACAAATTTAGAAAGCACATTATTTGAAAATTGGGAAATGGATCTCTCTGAATGATAGAAAATGAATATTTCTGTATCCAATGTGAACATTCACCATAGGCATCCTTTGTGAATGTGGAAATGCAGACCAGTTTTGTTCAACACATTCATGAACAAAGTGACAAAGTGACAATGGTAGCAGGGATGAACGTTTATTCATGGGATTAACAGACATATCTTGATTTTCCAGCTACCACTACAGATGTATTCCAACCTGCTAATAGCAGAATCCAATCCTGAACCCCTAGTACACATTATTCCCCAAAGCCAGGGGAACCAGGCATCCTAGGACAAGTCAACCACACTGGGCTTCTTTCATCATGGAAATGGCCTCAATTTGTCCTGACTGGAATAGATTCTTACTCTGTTTGTAGATTAGCCTTCTCTGTTTCACATAACATCACCAGTACTTACAGAGTGCTTTGTTTACAATCAAGGTATCCCATACAACACTGTCTTGGACCATTATACTCATTTAACAACAAAAAGTCAGAGGATGTGCTTAGACTCCTTGAATTGATCCACATATTCTGAGTTCTACACCAGTGGCCTAATGGAAGCAGGTGAAATGATGTCCTGAAGGTTTTTTACCTGAGTAATAACCTGAGATGAAATTTGGTGCTACGTGATGAGGGGTGTGTTCTCTGAACCTCTGACTAATATTTGGAGCCATTTGTCCAATAATCAGAATATACAGGATCTGGGAAATGGAACAGTATGAAAGTGCATGTGACTTCTCTATTTCCCCTAATAACTTAGTCACAATATTTTTGTTTCCTGTCCCTTAAATTTTGGATTCTACTTGTTTAAAGGACTTAATGACAATGGTGTTTAATTTAGGAAACAACGATTTTTTCATTGTAATGGTAGTTGAAATTGGTACCTGGTTATTAGGGTCCCTACCTCCTTTGAACTAATAGGCAAAATAGAGGATTACTGTTCTGACTTGAATAATTGATATAATTATCTACAAAAGTAATGAAGGAGATTGTCTAGAAGTGAAGGGTTTGCCCAGTACATTTTCTAATATTGTTATTTTCAATATTAATCGTTACTGGAACATTGACTGCAACAACATATTTTAGACAGTTGCACTAATATTTCAGACTATTTGTAAATGATGGCTTGGGTCTCTATACAAAGTAGATCCTAATGAGGAGCTACCTCAAAGTAAACATAAAGTGAGCAATGGAGGAAGAAACTATGGCATGTCATCATTTGCAAAAATGAGGGTTGTAATAGGTGAGTACAGGAGGGCTTTGTTTTTATACTTCGATTTTTAAAATTTTCATATCTTCTTTTTGATACCCAAGGGTCCTTAACCACTGAACCACATCCCCAGCCCTTTTCTTTATTTTTATTTTGAGACAGGATCTTGCTAAGTGGGTTAGGATCTTGCTGAGACTCTAGCTTTGAACTTGAAATCTTCCTGTTTCAGCCTCCATAGTTGATGGTATTACAGACATACACAAGCATGCCTGGTTTACCATACTTTTAATTGGTACATTGCAATTGTACATAATAGTGGGCTTTGTTGTTATATATTCACACATGCACATAATTAAAAGGAGATTGCTTCGCTTCATGTGTATATTTTTGCATGTCAATCATTTTTTCTATTTCTCCTTTCCACACCATCCATAAGGTATGTTAAAAATATTGAGTGATTAATGCTACAAATTTAATCTTTGCATTAAAGGATATCAAATAGTGATTATGACTGAGAGAAAACAAAAGAATATTATAAAAGATGTATCTGGAAACATAAGGAATTTGAATCTCTAATTTTTGAGATGAATTAAGACATGTTTTTGGTTGATTGAGTGGAAGTCGCATCATGCTAGATGGAATCAGAACATTGCTTTTATTATTCCAATTCAGGGGTTTAAACATGGCTGAAGGGAAAACTACATATGCTGAATCAAAAAGTACACTGCAGAAGAGAAGTTGGAAATGACACTTCCCAGTATCTACTTCCCTGTATAAACAAGATTCTGGTCTGTTAATGAGAATCATCAGCATGTGATTTAGAAGTCAGAGAAGAAAAGGCCCCAAGAGATGTTTAAACAGACTTTGATCAGGTGTGGGATTCAACATAGCTGTATTATTATACTAAGAATACATAGAAGCTTGACTGATTCAGTCAAGAAGACAAAAGTCCCCTTCTCTGAGTTAAGGATAAAATGCTGCTTCTTCAACTTTCCCAGTCTAAACTCTGGAGGCCTTTAGGTCTGTGATACTGGAATGCAGCGTAGTTTTATGATAGGTGATAAAAATGGCTCTAAACCAGTACTGTGCCCTCAGCAGTTCTGAAAAGAGAATGTATACATTAAAAAGAAATAAAAGTAAAAAGTGCCATGACCGAGAGTCAAATGAAGGTGTGGAGAACCTCTCTTCAAGATTTCAGAGGCAGCACCAAGCTGTCTCTCGCTCAAGAACCTTTGTAAGCAGCTCCCGACTGCCTGGAGCCTTCCGCACCTGGGATATTCTTCTGCATTCTTCAGGTCTCCACTTAAATGTCAATTTTTTGTGGTGACTATTCAATCCAAATAACTGTTTCTTGTGGTGCTGGGAATAAAACCCAGGGTTTTTGGCATGCTAGGCAAGTACTACACTACTTAATCACATTCCTTCAGTCCCTACAATCCTAATTTTAAAGTTTAGTTTCTTATTCTTTTACATCACTTGGTTTCTTTGTCTTCACTATGCTAACTACTTCTTTGAAATTATTTATTTATCTCCATGTATATGTGCTTGGCATCTTTCTCCCCTATCATACTATAAATTCCAAGAGGGCTAGAGAATGTCTTGTGTAAACCACTCACACAGAGCCTAGCAAATATTAGGAGTTCCACAAATAATATGTTGAATGATTAAATAAATGAAAAAGTGATTAGTAAAAGCAGAGGCAGTTAGAAATGGATGAAAATAATCTTTTTCAATTTTTTTTATTTTTTACAGACTGCATTTTTGATTCATTGTACACAAATGGGGTACAACTTTTCGTTTCTATGGTTGTGCGCAATAGTAGATTCATACCATTCATGTAACCATACATGTACATAGGGTAATGATGTCTGTCTCATTCCACCATCTTTAAGTAAAAACCAAAGGCATTTGTATTTTTTTTTTTTTTTTCAGAAATATCAGTCAGTAATATAAGACCACAAGAGGTTGATTTGGTTCCTTTGTATACTGTGGGGCAAGAAAGCACATTCTAACCTTCAGTTAAGACAGTCTTTCCAGGAAGTAGGAGATGGAGAAAAAAAAAAAAGTCTTATCTTTTTTATTTACCCTTCAATTTCTATTAACCTTCATTTATAAATGATTATAGTCATAGTCCTTCAATTTTTTGTATGATATCTATGAAATTGAAATTTTTATATGGCATTTATAAATGAAAATTTCCAAGGTGCCATTAAAATAAATATATTTGATGGAACTACACATAGAATTATCTAACAAGTACTATTTTATAGAAAAAATTTAAATTTAATTTTTTGCTTAATAAACAAAAAGACCAAAGTAAAATTAACAATATTTTGATAATTTGGAGACATATTGTAAACACTGTGAAAAGACTGGCCTCTTTCTTTGAAGCTACACTGATCAATGCATTGACCTCTGTCTAGAACTTCATTAACCTTTTTGTACAATGAAAAAATTTGAAAGCTATGCTATTTTTCTTCTTTACACACCTACTCTAAGATACAAAGCATTTTGGGAGCATGTTGCATTATTTCCAGTTTTTCTCAGGGAAAAGAAAACCACCTCTATGTTTGCAAGTAAAATAAAAAGCTGGGGTTTGCGCAAAGATATGTGAAAGAAAGACCATTTGAAATATTTAGACCCAAAGCAAATTTGGATAGTCCCCATGAATAAGGTTTTTGCATGAATGATGTGTATCACTTCATTATTATAGCAAACTGAATGAGTTTACTATTTAGAGAAACTTCCACTTTCTTTGAACCCTACTAATGGTGGACTAAAAAATGTATTTGTATTTTAATTATGTCAAACTGAAGAATATAAATGAGTAAACTTTGACTCAGTGACCCCCTCATTTACTCCGGGACATCTCTCTCAAAAGCATCTTGATAGTATTTCTGTTACTTTCTGTGGAAATCATACAGTCTTCAGTTTCTGTCAGGTCCCCCTAACTTAATAATTGTGTGCTCTTAGTAAGAATTCCGTCTCACACTGATCCTCAATTTCCTCAACTTTAAAAAGAGCATGTGCAGAGTGTGTTGAGCTGCACATGCAATTCCAACTCAGGAGGCTGAGGCGGGAGGATCACCAAGCTTGTAACCACTCTGGACATCTTAGTGAGGGCCTATCTCAAATAAAAAAGGACTGGTGGTATAGCTCAGGGGTAGAGTGCCTGGTGTCCAGTGTCTACTCCTCCCAAAAACAAAGAAATAATACCCTTATTGCATAGAGTAATATTTGAAGCACGAAATAAGGCTTAAAATCCCTGTCCTCAATGAAAACAATTAAGAAATAATTCTATTTGCAATCATCACTGTCCTCATTTTAAAGAAGCATGTAGAATTTTCACTCCACAGCCCAATCACTCCTTTTGAGGTGTTGGCATGGATAACAGTTGCTGTCATAAGCATTAACAGCAGAGGGAGCTCCCATTTGACTCCAAAGAACTTGGCATCTCAGGCTGATGGAACACAAATAATATCCTATTTCTTCTAACTTGCTACAGGGTGTTGGCATTCTAGTTTTCTGTGGATAAACTTAATATCTTGATTAGTTCTCTGGAGAATGCCTCTGAAAACTGTTCTAAGAAGTGGGAGGTGGGAGGCTGGTTACTACCGATAGTGGCTTCAAAACAGTCTGCAGAGGTCTGGTTACTTGGAATTGTAAGAAGTTTGTTACCTTGACAACCACAGGCAGCAAAAGGCTGGGTTTTGAGTGACTTTAGATTTCTTTGCAAATCCTTATGGGAGTGAATGATTTGTATGTCTAATCAATGAACGGAAAAGATGTTTTATTTAATAAGATTAATGAAGCTCCCATAAAGCATTTTGTATGCTAGGCCCAATGGCATGGCTTCCTTACAAATGCAGTTAACATTCATTTAAACATAGTTAACATTTCTAGAATATAGGCCCTAGGGAGGACCAAAACATTTTGATCCTAGGTGAAATTCTAGACTGGGGGCATAACTATACTTTCAGTTGCCTCTGACACAAAGTCTCAGAATTTGCAGTGAGCCCCATGAGAAAGATGATTTTTTTTTCTCTTCTACTTATTTGAGGACCTGGATCATATTTGGAGGATTTCTAGACCTAATACAGCCCCTTAATAAGCTCAGACCTGATCAGGACTGAAGATCCACTTCTAAGCTCACTCACGAGGCTCTTGCAGGAATGAGTTCTTCATTATGACACCCCCTCTATAGGGCTGTTCTTTGAACGTGGATACTGCCTTCCCCTAAAGCAATGCAGAATGTAGCAAGATCGTCACTTTAACAACCTGATCTCAGGGCTGTTACCAGTGCTTTTGCTTCATTCCATCCTTCACACGGACCAGACCAGATTCACTGGGGAAGAGCACAAGTCTCAAGATATGTCATGAGGACAGCATATATATTGTCCTTCTTCGCCACAAACTTAATTGTAGTAGAAACAATTGCAGTGAATGGGGGGTTGTCCCCAAGCCTCACACCCAGAACTGTGTGTGAGCCTTGGCATGGCTACAGGTCTTTGTTTTGGGTAGTGGGTGAGAAGAGGGGGTTTAAGAAAAGATGTATGTCTGTTCAGGGGCAATATTATGTCTGCCTTGAAAGTTGATGTCAAACTCTCATAGACTCTCATTGCGCATCTGTCACTTAACATCCAGCTGAATAACTAACTTTTTGTGTCCCACAAGCATTAGGAGGTTATAAACCTTCTTCATTCCAGATAGAGTGGAGAAACGCTGGATTCTTACTGTCCAGTATGGTTACTACTAGCTACATATGGCTTTTGAATATTAGAAAAACAGTCGCCATGTGCTTGTAAGTATAAAATGCACATCTCTGTCAGACTACCAGAAAAAGGTAAAGCATCTCATTAATATTTCTATGTCCATGTTGTAATGCTATTTTAGACATATTGTGTTAAAAATGATAGTATTAAAATAAATTTCATCTGTTTTGTATGAACTTTTAGTAAAATGTAGCATTTGTTACATTTCTAATTGATGCCATTTCTCTAGATGCTTGAATAGAAGATGATAATATGAAGGAAAAGGTTTCCCAGCCTGAGATGTCTTTTCACAGTGTATATTTAGTAAAAGTGAGTAATAAGGATTGGTTTCAAGTGAGAAAAACCTCATGTAAATATCATAAAGTCGGAGGACAGTCTTGTGTACAGCAGACACTCTGAGTACTTTTCCCATTTGGTCAGCACTAGTCATCCAGGAAACATTGCTGCTTCCTCCTGAAAACACTTCAACACTTTTTCAAGAGTAACAGCGAGAGTGTCCTCACTCCAAGAGTATAAAGTATAAAAGAACCTGGTTTTTCTTGTCCTTGTGAGTAGCCTTTAGAGAAAGATGAGTGAGCTAGGTGCAGTGACTAATTCCAGCAATTCAGGAGGCTAATAGGAGGATCCCAAGTTGGAGGCCAGCCTCAGCAACTTAGCAAGACCTCGTCTCATCATACAATTTTTTAAAGGGCTGGGGTGTGTAACTCAGTGCTAAAGTGCCCCTGGGTTCAATCACCACTACAAAAAAAAAAAAAAAAAAAAAAAAAAAAAAAAAGGATGAATGAATGTTGATGGATATCTCTGCTTCTTTGCTCTTCATGTGCAGTTACATTAAGGTGTATTTTGCACCTTCACTCTGAGTTGTGCTGGAAATGAAGCCCCTGACAAATTAATGAACTAGCAGTAACCTGGAGCAGTGACAAGCTCACCAACATATTTTGTACTGACTTTCCTCTCTTCTTATTCTGATAATTTTTAGGATCACTCGGAAAAGTTTTTTTTCTCAATCCTATTTGCAGAACTTAGTCCTAGAGAAATGCAATCTATGAGAGGGTGTGTTTGAGCACATGGGTCTGCACGCAGGAGTTATAGGCAAAGACATCGGAATAGCGCTTTGTATTCTGGATACTGTTAAGTACTCCTGGGTTAACTATTCTTCGTCACAGAGGTTTTCATGGCTTATTTGCTTTCATGTCCTTTTGTTCTGCATTTGTGTCTCAGCATTCTCTCTCTGGTCATGTCTTAACTTCTCCCCTCAAAATAACATCCTCTGGGTAGCTGTTCATGCACCTTTGCAGTTGCCATGTTGGGTCAGGTTCTAGAAATTTGGGCCACATATATTTGTTGACAGGAAAATCAGTTTTTTTCCTCTGAGGACAACATGAAAATACTTTGTAGTACCCTCATATTGTGACCAACTGATAAACAAGCTATTTTCTCTTTCCTATTTTCTTCATCATAATAGGTCTCAATTTATAACCCATACTATAGTTCCACCCAGGTGGAGGGCAGGAGGTACACTGTTCTATTTTAACTCAGCAGAGCAAAAGCATTGAAGATAATAAAGGGTCAGAGTTACCTATCTCAAGCATGTCTGAATGATGGCATCAACAAAATCCAAGTGTGCTTTGCTGAGGCACAATGACCTTATGACATAAAAACCATGCTGTCTCAGTATCTGAGTTGCATTGAAACAATAATAATAACCTTACCACTTCTCATTGGTATGGTCATTTTGGGTTTGTGAAAACACTTTCATGAATATCTTCTCCTTTGATTCTTTCAATAACATCATAAGGGAAACAACAATTATCAGTGACATGATGTTAAATTCTTTAGCACCATAATTCCCTTCCTATTCCCTGTGACAGTTAATTTGTATAAAAGTTTCATGATTTTAAGAACTCACTGGGCTTAGTAGAATGAATAAAGCTATGTACAAGAAAAAATTTTGCTGCATGAACACGTTTTATTTATTTATTTATTTTTGACGCATGAAGTAAACCTCTTCCTTAATCCCTACTACTTACCTGGAACTTGATTTCAAAAGCATTCTAGATAATGTACCTCTTCCGTGTGGTCCCAGTACTGTCCGTTGGGTCTTCCCAGTAGCTGATACCTCTGGGAATGTGACATAGTTTTCCAGTATAAATGGAGATGATAGGCTATTTTTTCTTGGTCACCATGTTGTTATTTTGCCCACTTCTTTGGAAGTGTTATTGATAAATAATAGCAGAGGTAGGTTGGTAAATCAGCACTGTCAGAAGGCTACTGTTTTATCTTAGCCTTTTATTTGCTAAGTAATAAATTGAGTAAATTGAAAACAAAGAGACTTTGAACTGTCAAGTAAGTGGAAATTGGTGCTTCATAACATGATATACTCACCATGCTACCAAGCAAGGTGAGTTCATGATGGTTATGGGAGAATCAATGCCTAGGTCAGTTTCCTGCCCTAAGTAACTGGTTTCCATCTGTATAGAAGAGACAGCACTACACTGGAAAGGAAGCTCTGTAAGGACACAACTTTCTTTCTTTTTTCCCATTGTATTACCAGCTTCTCCTGTAATGTTTGGCACACAGGGAACATGCGCATACTTTTTGAATAAATTAATACCCAAATGGTCAACTCAATTTGGCACCCCATCTATAGTACTCTCATTCCTATCCCTAAGCCACTGCTATCCTACAGTGTTCTAGAAAGAAAAACACAGGCATGTTTCAAGGAAGGAAGTTAAACAGTCTCTTTAAATTTTCTCAAGCCTCCACTAATGAAGCAAAGAAAATTTCAGTTATATTTTGTTTCTGTTAGGAATGGTCTGGCCACAGGGCAGAAGGATATTTTTAAAATGCAAGGAAAATAATCCACCAGTTTAATCTGCACAATGTTTAACACAAATATCCTCTCCATTAACAATATGGTGCAAAAGAGAGGCTGGGGGTCATTAGAGGACCTGAAAACACCCTGCAATGTGTTTGTACAAGATTAGCCTTCATCGAAAAGATGTATTCATTCTCAATAAAGGCCTTATGTCAGGGTTCCTGGCCTTAATGTGTGGAACTTTTCCAGTTCATCAAGGCAAACGTGCCCAGAGCTATTTTCTGGGTTTCAAATAAAAGAACAAGCTGCAGTAAGCTTGAAACCTTTGTTGCTATTTCTATTTCTCACTTCTCTTTCCATTTCCTGCTCTCTCTTTTTGCCCACCTGTTTTTGCCGTGCTTAGTAAACAGAGCAAACCATATGGCAAGTTGTGATAATGTTCCTTCAGCCTCTCACCCATGAATTTGGCTATGGTTTTAATACCAGGGAGTTTTAAATATCATAACAGAAACAGACATTCTTCTCTGCTTACTGTAGGCTCAACTCAGAGATATTCCTCAACAATCTGAATGAACCCTAACTCCATCAAGTGTTATGCCAGTGTGGCTTGTAGACTGTCCTTCTCTTTCTCTGTCTGCAATGCTGGGACTTAGAAAATGATACCCCAGAGAATTATTTTTTGGCATGCTGAATACTTTAAAATGGAAGACTCTGGAAGGGATTCAAAAATCCTTTTGGACCTCCTTCTGCCTTCCTCTTCTTGACCATACTTCTCTACCTATCTATGAAGAGATTCTTAGAAATTAGAATTCTTCTTTCCCAAGGTGGCTTGTAAAAACCAGAAATCATACTTTAATATTTCCCTGCCTTTCTATATTGGAGCTGGCCATAAAGAAATTCTCTGGCCTACCCTGTCTGATTGCAGCACCTCACAGTAAGACTAGTCCTTAGTAGAATTCCTCATTCTAGGGGAGTCATGAGTCTTTTTCAGGAGGAAGCAATGGTACCCAGAAAGTCCAAGAAGACTAAATGACCTTGCTGAGTTTGCTTTCTTTAGTCTGTTTCATTTAGATCCTATCCTTTTGTTCAGTCACATTTCTATATTTATCCATTCTTCTTTGAATACAAAAGCAGCTCTTACTCACAAAGGTAAGAGCCTTGATCCTCCTCACCTCCCTAGGATTCAAGAGTCTATTTTCCTAAGCACTGTGTTAGCATTAAGTAGAGATGATGACATTTCTCCCCTTTTATGCCCTTTTGTTTATAATTGTGTTCCTTTCACCCAAACACTGTGGGGCACTCCAACAAATATAGTTTACATTTCATTAATTATGAACATATTAGAAGCAACCCTTAACAGGGTTTGCTATCCAATAACAGGGAACCTCAACCATTTTATTGAAGGTATAAATGTAAAATTCAAAGAATGCATTTCATCATTAATATCCTCTATCATAAATCAATATAATACACTAAAATGGTAATATTTGAAATTATAATTTAATATAAATTTATGCCTATGACAATACAAATATTTTAAAACATTTTTTTCAATTAATTTTACTCTTTCATTTATTTTTAAATTACTATAAATACTCAGGGTAAGCCTTTTCATTTAGGGAGTCACCTATATTACATCATTCAAACTGCTCAAATGTTTAATTTGGGGGAATGTGATATTCCCCAAAATAAGAATTTATTCAAGTTTGTGAGATAGCTTAAAGAAGGCAGTCTAAGAAAATTGAGAAGGCAAGAAAACAAAATGAATGTCGTGAAGAAAGGAGGAAGGAAGGAGCTGACCTGTTGCTCTGAACGCAGCTGTAGAGGGATGCCCTTAAGAACAGACACTGGAATCTGCAAATATGAAATTAAACCCCAGATCCTAATTGTAATGAATATGAATATTGATCATAGTGCTGCTTCTTGCACAAGTTATTTAGCTTCTCTATAGTTCAGTTTTCTCGTGCTCAAACTGAAAAAGACAGCAACCTCAGAAGGTTGTTTCTAAACTAAAAGAGAAAAGATAAACTTCTTAACACAAAGGTTAACATGTTTTTATCCATCAAAAAGGTTTCACTGTTTTCACTGGTGTGATTACAGGAGCTACCTACAGCATGATTCTTATGCTAATAAGACACAAAAGTGCCAACCCCTACTATTCTCTTTGGAGCTATCTGGTACATACGAAGGATTATGCCCTACTTAGTAACGGATGCCCTTGACCCTTGCTCAGGCTTGGGGTTAAGGGTACATATTAATATATACATAATTAATGAAATAAAAGCTATACCTGTTAGCCTTCCCCACAGTGATTTGGATAAGGGCACCACAATGATAAACAGGGCATAAAAGAGGAAAGGATGTCCTAATAAGGTCTTCTTCATGTCTGGCACAGTGCTTAGGAAAATAGGCTCTTGAATCTCATTAATAGAGGTCCATCACTTCCCAAGGAGGTGAGTAGGGTGAAGGTACTTACCTTTTCCAGTGAGAGTTTCTTCTTCCATCAAGTGCATATGTTATATTATCTACCTAAAGGAAGTTACGTTATTGTTCTTCCCAAAACTGATTGAGGAAAAGAGAGAGCTTGAGAAGTTAGTTTCTGTATGTGTTCAACAGGTTTTGAGTCAGCTTGTGACCAGAACAGCCTTAAGGTCCCCTCAGCTTGAGTATTTGTTAGACAGGCTTTTCCTAACTCTGAACCCCTGAGCTCCCTCTTCATAGAGCCTTTACCTTTGAAAACTTTCATGTGTAAATCCTTTTCCCTTTTTTTTTTTTTTTTTTTAAAGATATAATTCTTTCACCAGACTCGTGCCAGTTTTGCAAACCAGAAATGTCTTGCTCAAGGACCTGGGAATCATCTCTTAGAACTCCCCCTATCTCTGGGTCTCTGTGGGAAAAATGGAACCTAGCTTCTATAAAGGCCAATTAGCAAACACAGATGATCTAAAGGACATTGACTAAGTCCTCCTACATCCCAGAGGTTCTCTAGTACACCATGAAGCTTAAGAATTGTCCCACCTTTTGTTTTACTGGAGTTAAATTCAACTTCTATCCCCTTTATATTAGTCTTTCCCCTGTTTCAATAGTCTCGAATGAAGACTTCTTAGGCTGATTAGCTTTATCTGGTGGTTTCTTTTTTCTTACACTTTCAGACTCCTTCAAAGACCATGAGCAGTTTTCCATAGTTACCCTTGATTTTTACCCCCAATTTTAAATCCAAGTAATGGAATGGGTTTAACATCAAGGCTTAGAAGCTGACTTTCTCACGTAGGCATCTGAAAATCACAACTCCATATCAGATGGCGATTCATCATTTATCTATAAATGCTAAACTGTTAAATTTGCCAATTTTGAATTGGAGGAAAACTAGGATGTCAGGTTACAGTCCCCATTTACTTTCTGTTTTCTCATTCATTGTGGAGAAAATGCCCATGTTAGCATGCATTAAATTTTAATGTCATGAATACAATGATAAATAATGAAATATACATCTTAATACATCTGTCCTTTATTTATTTTACATTGAATATCATTTTATATCTAAAAACAAGCAAGCATCAGATGCTCTTAAAGAACATGTATTTATTACCATGACTTCAACATTCAGAAGAGTAATTTCTAAAATACTTCTGTCTTTTAATAAAAGTAAAAGGTTTACTACAAAGGTTTAAATATATCTATTATGTTCATACATTAATTTAACCAGTATCATAAGTTCTCAATGATTGAATGAATAGGAAAACAAACTGAGAAATATAAGAGTAACTTCCTTGTAATCTCTTTCCCCATTTTCTCTCTCATTTGTTTCTTTCTGGTAGACCCCACCACCACCCAAAAAGCAACAATTGAAAGAACAGTTTGACTATCATCATGATTTCCAGCAAAGTTTAGCACTAAATTCAGCATTTTATTCTGGGTCTTTTAACTAACTAAAACACAAATAAACAACTACCATAAGTATTAACTTGTTCATTGTTTAATATTGTATGTATCCACTATTTATCTAACTTTTATTAAATATTAGTCATTAAATGATGTGTTAAGGAAGTAGACTTTCTCATCTGGCTATTGTGGAGATGCTCATGGAAGACCAATATTTTGATCAATACATTCAGAAAAGCTGTATAAAAGTTTTTAAAATCTGATCGAAAAGATCAGATTTCTACAGAGACAAATGCAATAGTGGGAGTTTGAAGAGAGGGGAGCAAGGTTATTTTACCCCCTCAGCATATCTATTTGTCTTTGGCCTTGGGAAGGGAAGCTGAGAAGCAAGGCAAATGACCAGAACCGAAGCAGATAAACTGAGTAGGTTTGGACAATCACATGAAGCTAGTGGGTAGTTTTCACTGGAAGCATCAAGTTAGTACTTGAGTACAAGGATTGCTGAGAGTTCAGAGATGGAGTGAAGGGATGCTAACTACACTCTGGGTATTTCCCTTGGAGGGATATATTGAATCTTTGCTATGAGGTGGACATAGCAATAGGCTAAGAGGCAAAACAGAAAGCTGCTGCCAGGAACAGTAGAGTCTTCAGCAAACTCAGGTAGCTAAGGAAGCAATGACTGGGCTCTGGTCCTGCCAACAAAGGGAGCAGCTAGTGAACACTCCAGGCTCTCAACTGGAGATCCCTTAGAGTCACATCTTAGGAATGGCGGGGGCAAATGGAATGTAGCTGAGCCTTATGAACACTATACATTAACCATCAATTCAATTGATCTTGAATGGATTAAGGTGATCTGACTCTACTCAAGCTGCTTTCCAAAGGAAGGTTAATCATTGATGGAGAAAAGAATATGGCCCAGAGATTACACTGTTTGAAATATAATTTTTCATAAGCAGCCAGAAACTTCTACGCACACTAAGACATATGAAAGAGGGGAGGGGAAACAGACATCAAAACTGCCACGGGTTGAATGGTATTCGCTAGCCAAATTTATATGTTGGAGCTGACTCCTGGAAATATCTCATTTTTGGAGATAAACCCTATAAAGAAGCAACTAAGTTTAAATAAGTTTTAAAAAAGGTATATCCCTGATCCAATGAGATTAGTGCCCTTATTAAGAAGAGAAGCTAGAGCATTTCTCTCTCCTCCTCTTCCCCTCTTGTTCCCTCTATGGGAATGCAGTGGCCACATGCATGCACAGCAAGAAGGTAGTGCTCTAAAGGCTAGAGAGCACCAGGAGCCAAATCAGGAGGCACATTGACCTTGAACTTCCCAGCTTCCCAGATCATTGAGTAATAAAGTTCTATTGTTTAAGCCAGGCAGCCAGAAATGCTTTCTTACTGAGGCCTGAGCAGACTAATTCAAAACATTCAAAACACAAATAATCCAGTGTACTTTTGATGCACAGCTTAGTTTTTGACAACAGATGGCAGGGGACAGCTGTCCATATTTCAGGAGCTGTTTGTGTGGCATCCTCCTCTCTGGTGTTATATCCCATAAATTCCAGCTGCTTCAGCCTAGCCAAACTGTGATATCAGGTCCTAACTCTGAGCAGGACTGCCGTAATATTCTTTCTTGCATCATTTTCTGGAAATTGCCACAAGGAAGAAAGCTGGAAATTCAACAGGAGGCATGTAACTTGTTTCAGGAATCACATCACAGCATCGCTTACTTGAAGTAATTTCTAAAAGCAGGTGTTTCACAGACTTTGCTCTAAGTTGTTTACTGTGGGCTTGAAACTTCTATACCAGTTTCTTCTGGTCAGAAGGTGAATTCTCCCTATTCATGTTAAGAACTTTACTCAAATCTAATAAGACCTATCTGTAACACTCCAGCAAGAATCATGTTAAGAGTAAAACATAGGCTACAGAGATTGAGAAACAGAGGACAAGGATAACCGCTATAATTGTTTCATTTGGAGGTTCTCACCATTCAATAATACCTGATTAAAAAATCAAATAACTGGGAATAATTCTAAGGAGAGTGATACAATACCTCAATAAAGAAAGGTATAAAATAATCCTCACAAAAATGTAAAGTCCTAAGAAACACATATTCTATTTTTATAGATTATGACTCAGAAATTTTAAAATGTAGTTCTTCCTAAATTAATATATAATGGGTTCTATTAATTCTAATGATTATGTTACTATGAAGACAAAAATAGAGAAAAATCTAGAAGTAAGAAGAATGAAACACTTACCTTTTCAGATTTTCAGATTTATTACAAAACTATGGTCACTGAGGCAGTATATTTGGCATGAAGATATGCAAAGAAAATAAATAAACAAAATGGAAATTTCAAAACCATATCCACATATGTTTATAGTAATATTATTCATAACTGCAAAAATATGGAAACAAACCAAATGTTTATCAATAAACATGGGTGTTATATAGAGATAAAATATGGATAAAAGTATGGTATATTCATACAAAGGAAATGCTAAATTCATGAAGGGAAACAAACTAATGATATATAAACAACATGAATATAGCTCATAAACATACACTAAGCAAAATAAGTCAGACACAAAAGAATACCTGACAAATGATAGCATTTATATATAGTTTAAACACTGGCAATACTAACATATGGTGATGGAAATCAGGGCGGTGGTCACCTTTGGCATGAGTTGGTCACTGGGAAAGGACATGAGAAAGGATTTTGGATGCTGATTATGTTTTGAAACTTCTTTAAGTGGTAGTTTCCAACAGTGTTCATAGTCCTAAATATTCATCAAGTTCTATACTTGTGAAATTTTATACTTTATGAAAATATCTGTATATTCATAAAAATTTATCTGTATATATTATACTACAACAAAGTTCATAAAAGCACAGTTATGCAAAGGTATTATCAGAGTAGAAAGAACTTGTACAAGAAACTCACAATATCCAGTGGTATATAAATCCATTATAAAATTACAAATAAATGATTGGTTCATAGTTTAGAATAGAATATGATCAGTTCCAGTTTAATGAAATGGGCAATGATAAAAAAAAATTTAGAGAAAAGCTTAAATATGAGATAAAACTGAAAAGAAAGGTAATTCATCAGCAAAATGTGGAAGGCTTGGTCTTTCCAGCAAGGAAATTAGCATTCACTCCCCCAAATTGGTTAAATATGTAAGAAAATTGACAGCAATCCTATTTGTTTGGATTATAATCAACAATATGAAATTAGGTTGGAAAGTTGTCCTTTGGTTTTCTTGAGAAATTGGTTCCAGGATCCTTCAGTAATATTGCAGATGCTCAGGTGCTTGTGTAAAATGGGGTACTGTTTACTTATAATCCATGCACATCCTCCTACATAGTTTAAATGATCACTAGATTACTTCTGATTCTTAACACAATGTAAATGCCATGTAAATATTGTACTGTTTTATTTAGGAAATAATGGTAAGAAAGACAAGCCTATATACATGTAGTGCAGATGCATTTTTTTTCCACAATATTTTAGATTCTTGGTTGATTGAATCCACAGATGTGGCACCCCTGGATACGGAGAGCTGACTGTATTAAAACTAGATCTTTAATGACTTCAAGTAACGGAGTAAGGAATTTGAATTTCTGTAGACACTGGGGAGCCATTTCACATTTATGAGCAGGAAAAAGTTATGATCAAAATTATGCTCCAGAAAAATAAATCCATTGACCTAAAGATTATTGGAAGGAGAAGAGAATTGATGTAGCAAGGAAACATAAATGGATATTATGAAAATCTAATTCATTTTTATTTAACAAACATTTATTAAAGGTCTACCAACTGGTTCAGGAAAAAATTAGTGAACATCTTCATTAGACCACTCTAGTGTGGAGGTGGTAAGTGGGGTAAATGAGATCTTTATTAAAGAACAATTTGGAAAATTATTGAATTCTAGAAATAAAAATTTATGGCACTGTATGAGTTGAGGATACCTACAGTTGCCATCAAAGAAATCTCCATAAATAGTAGCCTGAATATGTAGCACTTTAATTTTCTTACATAATTATAAGACTATACATAGACACTGCTAATACTAGTTTAGTTTCTCAACAATGCCATAGCACCCACATTTTTTCAGCTTTACTGAGGTAGAATTGTTAAATAACAGTTGTATATATTTGAGCTATACATGTGATATTTGATACATGTATGCAATGTGAAATGATTTTGACAATCAAGTTAATTAACATGCCCTTCACCTCACATAGTTATTTTGTCTGTGTGTGTGTGTGTGTGTGTGTGTGTGTGTGTGCGGTGAAAAATTTTAAATGAACTTTTTTAGCAAATTTCTAGTAGACAACATATTAAATTTCATGATCACGCTGTTCCTTAGATTCTCAAAGGTTATTCATCTTACAACCAGAAGTTTGTACCCTTTTAATTCACATCTTTTCATTTCCTCCACCCATGAACACCCAGAATTTTCAGCTTTCCTCCAACATTCTGAAGCTGCAGTCTCCCATGTGTATGTGTCAAGCTTCATGGTCACAATATATCTGCTATGTCTTCATCACAGCTCTTTGGTCAAGGAAGTTAGGGGCAACAACAGTGTCAGACAATTCTGTAAACTTTTTGTAAGAAAGAAAAGGCATTTTTAGAAATCTTCCCTCAGATTCCCTTACTGACAGTGACTGGATCTTGAGTCTAATCCCAGCTGTAATGGAGACCCCAGGCTCGACATTGTTGCCACTCATAAAATCCACATTACAAAGTAGTGATCTTGTTAACAAAGATTGAGTGGAAAACTAAGAGTACTCTTAACAGAATTTTTCATAGGTCACAACACATTGGATACATATCGAATGTGAGATGGTGCCTGCTCTTAGAGGGCATATGTGATAGCTATGGCAAAGTCATAGGTAACCATAAGAAAGAACTACACTTTAATTTGGAATTAAGAATGTCTACATAATGTATGGACTTATTTTTAATTTGTTTGTATATTTTAAATTAAGCTAGTTGTAATGGTTTAGATTTTAGGTGTCCCCCAAAAGTTCATGTGTGAGACAATGCAAAAAAGTTCAGACTGAGATGATTGGGTTATGAGATTCCCACCTAGTTAATGCATTAGTCCACTGATAGGGATTAACTGGGTGGTACCTGCAAGCAGGTAGGTTATGACAGGAGGAAGTGAGTAACTGGGGCTATGTCTTTGGGAGTATACACTTTGTCTGTGGTAAGGGAAGTATCTCTGCTTCCTGATGGTCATGTCCTGAGCCGTTTTCCTCCAACACAGTCTTCTGCCATAATGTTCTGCCTCACCCAGAGCCCCAAGGAATGGAGCCAGCTGTCTGTGGACTGAGACTTCTGAAACTTTGAGTGCCAAATAAGCTTTTGCTTCTTAAAATTGTTCTTGTCAGCTCTTTTGGTCACAGTGATGGAAAGCTGACTAAAATACTAGTCATTCTTTTCTCCCCAAATACTGTCTTCAACCACATACAGTTCAAAAGTTAAAATAAAAATGGTCAATAGAATCACTATAAATAATAGAAAAGGAGTGGGAAAATAGATGTGACCTGAAATTATGTGGAATGAGTCCCGCATTTCATGACCGCCTCACTAAATATAAGGTTAGGAAAGGATTTCTCATCATTTGACCTTTTTAAAGTAAATAATTTTATTTTAAGAAATAAACTTCCCAGCTCTGAAAAAACAAGAATGATATGAATATAAACATTTTATACTTTATATGAGAAATATTAATAGAAGAAAAATAAAAGTTATGCCCTTGAAGAGAAAGCTTCCTACAAGCTAAGTTTTCAAATGTTATTTCCCTTTTTTTTTCACAGCGTTCATTACCTGAACCTGATCATTTATTATTTTTTTAAATGATCTTAAAGTTTCAATATAGCTATTTTTTCACTTGCAAACTTTTCAAGATTTCTTTAATGCACCTTTTCCTTGAAATAGGGACCATTTTTCCTTGAAGTTGTGGTTTCCCACCACATTTCTATAGTTCTCTAAGGTCAGTTGGTAATACTTTTGAATAAATGCATATTTGAGATGAAAATAGGAACATTGTGCTTTTTCCTCAACAGTGATTCTAAAAGAAACACTACTATTCTACAGACGGAAGATTTTGCTATTATCTCTAAAATTTGCAATGAGAAAATTCAACCTCAAATGGTTTTTGACTTTTTGTTCTGATATTTCAAAGTACACAGCATGGTATCTTCTACATCTTGGGTCATTCAATGGATAATTGATGTTCTCATGAGCAAAAATAGTTGAAACAACATTATACTGGTACATCATTTCTTATTAGCTAAATGTCAGGATAGAGTTAAACCTGGAGAAATAAAAGAATAGCACACCAATGATGTTATTTTTCTTAAGTATTAGAAGCTTCAAGCAACCTTTGGAAAATGTAGGGTCAGAGCTAATTCACAATTTTATCATGGACTTTGTGCCTGAATGGTATATGGTTGATTTTTAAAATATTCATATGCTTTAGAGACAAACTGAACAAGAAGTTGCATTGGGTATTCTACTTTCAGAATTGAGGAGGCTGATTTCTATTCCTGCTAGACAGATAGATGGCAGCCACCCTTCTTCACAGAGGTAGTCCACAATGATACTTGAATCAGATCAAGAATTTCTCCACAGCAAAGTTTGGTATCTGCTAAGGTATTTGGGAAATAAATAATTTGAAATCCTAAATTTCTATACAATACTTAATGGGAAAAAATAATGGTAAGTAGTCATCAACTGATTTGACCTTGGCAGAGTGCAAGTATGGTTACTAATGTAACTGCATTCATAAGTTTGATATACTCCTCAGTGCATTGTATTATACTATTAAGTGTAGAAGTTTTAACCAATTTTTAATGGAGTAGGACAGGGAGATGTGGCCAATAGAAAGAGGTAGTAAGTATACTTTTGAAATTTTGAACCCATATGTAAGTAAGATAATGATGTTTTACACATAAATAGAAAAGTAAGAAAAAGAGTGTTTAGGCCATTTCAGAATTGCCTGTCTGCAATGCAATATGGAATGCTCACTTGAGAATTGTTGGAAATCTGAAATAAATAGAAACTATTAAAATGTGCAAGATAGTATGTACCATATTTTAAGACATTTAGTGAAAAGTAGTCATCCAGATGGCATTCTAGAAAGGTAGGGAGAGGTTCAGCTCAGGTCACCTCAGCCTGGGCTGGCTCAGTGTAGTCCTGCTTTACTCTGCACCTCCCACTAATTTCCCGTCTTTATTTGCTTTCAGACCTCTGGCTTCATATTCCACCCCCAATCCTGAACTTACATCCCTGTACCTGACAGTCAATTAAACATTGCTGGCCTCCCAGACCTGTCTCAGCATTATGCTCCCCTTATGAGCATGTGATCTAACTTGTCTATGGGAAACTTGGACAGGAAATATCTATCTTTTACTTTTTAGGAGGAGAAAAGTATGATGTCTGATAATACCTTTATAGTAAGACCATGTTTCCCCAAAGTAGCACTTAAATAGGTCTGTAAACAATGCAATTATTCAAGCTCTACTTTATATGGTATGCAAATGCATATACCTTAAGGAAAGATATTACTTAGAACTCTAGCTATGAATTGCAGTGCTCCTGTGACTTACTTCAGAATCCAAGAGTGTGGAAGGAGCTTTTGAAATAACAAATTATATTTGCTAACACATACTGAATATGTACCATGTATCATACATTGTCCTAAAACTTTTTGTAGGAAAAGTTACAGCAGTAAGAGTATCTGGAAAATTGAATTTCTGATTGGTTTCCCGTCTCAAAATTATGACAATAAGATTAACAATTGAATAAGTATCACTTAAATTTACATATTTCAACATCATAAAATATTTTTAAAATTTATATATTTGAAATCTTGTGTTAGTTTATTTTTTTTTCCAACCTGCATTTCATGAAATTTTTAAGTAAATAGATTTGGGCTGAGTTTTTTAATTAGGACATGTTATTTAGTGGTACTCAGAATGAATGACTCTTTCAAGTACTAAAGACCATATAAATAATCCTAAATATACTATATAGGAAAGGATTCGTTTGAAAGTCAGTTAGACTCAGTGCCTTTTCACGTATCGCTCCCCTCACATAGAACATGGTTATCTGTTCTTCATCCAAAAATTTCTGCTCTTTCTTTGGAACCTGGCAGCTAAGGTGACTACTACAATGATCCTTGAAGTACTCTCCAGCATTTATTGACTAGCATGGTGGTTCTCAAATTTGAGCTTATCAAACTGTTAAGACAGGCAGTTGGCCCTACCCTGGAAGCACCAGCTTCAGTAGGCCCATCATCATGGAGTCACAGCTTTGTATAATTAATGCATTCTCAGGAGATGCTACTGCTGCTGATCCAAGGAATGTGCTATAAAAATTACTGAACCATGACAAAGAAATAAAAAAGACAAAGAGCATCTTCTTTCTGCTAAGTTTATTGATTAGATTCCTTCAGTTGAATAATACACTGTTATATATTTATTAAATTGCTTGGTTGCATTATTAAAATAAATTTATTTTCATCACTAATCTTTTCCTGATGTCAGCCTTACATGTCCAAATACCCTTCTGTATCTCTATTTGTATGTCTAGTAAGTACTTTACACTTAACATATACACAACTGAATTCTTGATTTCTGTCCTCTTCCAATTCAAGACTGATCACTGATCTGGTCCTACCTAACAAATTTTAAAAATAAGTCCAAAAAGATAAGGCATTTTACAAGTAATTTAACTGCATCCCAGTGAAATCAAAACAAGAAATCAGTAGTACTTATAAAAATACAGAGATATCCAACAAAGTAAAACGTACAATGCTTATTAGTATATAAATAAAAATTATCAGATTTATAAGTAAACAGGAAAATGTAAAATGTTATGGTGAAACTAATCATTATAATTGAAAACAACTCAGAAAAGACACAGGTATGACAACTAGTAGATGAAGATTTTAAAACGTAATTTTAATGGTATTCCATACGGTCAAAAAGTTAAGAGACAAAAGATAGTTTAAAAATTCATTCAAATTTCAAGAAATGAAGCTACAATGTGAGAAATAATAGAAGATTATACATGGTGGAATAAAAACCCAGCAGTAGAAACAGACAGAAAACAGACTAAAAAATTTTAACAGGTGATCAGTAAGCTATAGCACAACTTCAAAATAATACATGAGTAATTAAGAATCATGGAGTTTCCTCCATGAACAGTGAAAAAGGGGGACAGAAAATGTATGTGATTAAAGTGGTTGACAGAATTTAACAGAGCCCCATGATTTCCCAGTCCAATGTACTCACCCTGCTTAAAACTCAGGATTGTGAATATTTTTATGGTCCTAATTAGGTTGTTTTCTAGCACAACTACCTTAAAATATAGGGAGTATTCAGGTGAGCTTCACCTAATCTCCTGAGGTCTTTGAAAGAAGAGAGCTTTCTTCATGCGGTTGCAGAACAGAGAGGCAATATCTTGATGCACAAGAAGGATTCTGCGTATCATTGCTGGTTTGACGATGGAAGGGGCAATGGAGCATGGAATGCAGGCAACACCTACAAGCTACAAGTACCTCCTATCTCATAGCCTGCAAGGAGAGAAGAGCTCATTCCTGAAACAGAAAGGAATTCACTTCTGCCAATAAAAGGATGATTTTAGAAGAGGAAAATTTTGTCCCAGAAGCTGAGAGAGAGAGAGAGAGAGAGAGAGAGAGAGAGAGAGAGAGAGAGAGAACAAATGAGAAACTCCATCAGTCCAACAATGTAAGACCAATTCTCCATGCTTTTCTTCTGACCTACAGAAGTATGAATTAATATATGGATGCTGTTGTAACTGCTAAATTTGTACTAAATTGTTAAGTAAAATACAAAAGAAATAATGTCCAAAATATTTTCAAATTTCAGGAAAGCTATAAACAAAATAACCAAAAATCTAGGCAAACCTATGTATTAAAAATATGAAGGATATGATACCAACTCATATCTATCAAAATTCTCAAAATCTGTGATAATACAAAAGTAAAACCCAAACACTAAAAGCAGCCATAAAGGAAAGTACTACCGTATATTAGAGAATCAAATACAAAAAACCCTGAATTTATCAATAAAATATGAAATGTCAAATGCTTCAATTGGTTTAAACTATTTCTCTGATTTTCCGGACTGCACTCTTCTCAGTCTTCAGGGGATTATTTAATAGAAGACTTTAGTAATCACTTCATTTAAACATCTTATAGATGTATTTAAGTAAAGTGTAATAATCCTTTTGTGAAATAATTGAGATCTATTTGAACATGCACTTAGTACAGCTTTTTTAAAAATTGTAGTACCAAGTGGGGAAATTATATGATATTTCATTTAAAATACAATGCTTCCTCCTCAATTCTTCTTTCTTCTCTTTCCTTTTTTATAATATGGAACCAATCTAAAGAATGGTTGATGCTATGACTAATGAATCAAGAGACAAAGGATATAATTCAGATATATCCTTCAAAATACTGAAATGTTAAGCAAGTTGGAACCTGCTTGGATATAACTGGCATATATCAGTGGGTGAAGGGGAAACATCAGGACCAGGCCAACCAGGAAGGGAAGGGGTTGACCACCAAGGGAGTAACAGTGGTACTGTATGATCCTGAGAAACATAATGGCAATAGGTTGAATTAGAGTGATGTTCCCATATATTGACTTCAGTCTTTGAAGATACAAGAAACAATCTCTAACCATCAATTGCTTAGTGCCCCACGTATTGCTAAGAGCACCAGCTAATCATGGTAGAGTTGAGAGCACAGCTCCAGTGGGTGAAACCATCATGAAGGCTGAGTCAGTATAGGCAAGCACTATGGGTCCAGTGGCCTCTGAATTTTTATACTGTAGGTATTGTCAACTCTTCTCACTTTGGGGCTGAAATTTTCTATGTTGATCTACATTTGCTAAACATCTTAGGGAGGCTGGTTCTGCTTCTCTGAATAAAGTCATCATGACTAAGAATGTAATGATACCATCAGCTGGTAATTTGGAGAAGAATAATTTAGGAGAGAAGGAGAGCTTCTTCTTTTTATCAGTTTTTCTTTTTTTCTTTGGACTCCAAATATCCTTTCTTGCCAAAAGGGGAAAACAAACAAACAAACAAACAAACAAAAAACAGGGTGGAGGGAGAACAGGACTAGAAAAAGTCATAGGCTAAATATTTTCAGAATACCCATTTATTTCTTTTTTCACAATTCAAGGAATGACATGCCATTTTGTCACTTTTGAGTGAAAGAGAGAGCAATTAATAAAATTGAGAATACTGAAGACTTTATCATGAATTAGCCAATAGATAAAGGCATGCTTAAATTGCAAATTACTTTTAAAGTCATTAACCACCCCAAACTTAATAAAGTGAAATCTTCACACTGTTAAAGAGAGTAACAGATGTTGTTTTGAATGTTTAATGAAAAATATTTATCTGCTGCTATAATGTAATCCTGTTTTCCTGACCCTTTTTCTCCCCTCTAGTTAGATTTTTGTGTTCTATTTAGAAGCTCTTTTATAAGACCATTGGTGCATATTTTTTCCTGTTACTAAGACTTGATTTTAAATAAATGTTATTTTCAGGGAATTCTGTATAATGCATATTTGAAGAGCAAGAGTAAATCTATAGAAATATGTGATAATAAAATGGAAAAAGAAATTTTATTTTGTCTCCAGTCAACATGGCAGATGAAGATCTGTAACCACAGAAAAGTATGTCTAATTAGTGCAGCTAAAAGCTATGACAGGGTCTGAATGGCAAACGTGCTTTGTCTTGTATGATCTTTCTTTTTTCCTGTGGGTTTATTTAAAGGGCAAAATTTGTTTTGGAAACCATAGGTAACAGGGACAAAAGTAGAAGCAAAACTTGTATCAAGAAAATGATATTTCAAATGTTGGAGGAAAACACCTTCTTAACCAGGAGGGGACAATCGGAGCTTAAACTGCCACAATCTGGAAGCTTCTCTGCAGTACCTGTTTACAGCTGGTTCACGGTTCTCTCAAGCAGCAGAATGTGCCAAACAAGTGGCAGGTGGGAAGTTTATGTAAAACCATCTACATGACTCAAGCAACTGTAAAGGTACAAATAGCAAATGCAGAGGGAATGGACCCACCTGAAATTTTTCTTAAAAATGAAAATCATGATAATTCCTCCACCAAGAGATAGAATTGGTCTCTATCCACATAGAGCTGAAGTGAAGCATGATGGCCAATGTAGAGTGATCTGCTTCTGGTTTGAAACTGCAGCACAACTTCCTCCCTTCTGTGTAATAATATAAAGAACACATCATTGACTTCAGCTTCTAGTCTCATAACTAGCTCCTAATCCTTTGTTTTCCAGGTATAAGAAAGAAAAATAGCAATCATAGAAGAACAAGAAAAAGAGAGTGCATCAAAGGTCAATCATAGCCTTCTTAGAACATTCATTCCCAGAAGAAAGGAACTGTTTTCTTTTAGACAGATCTTGCAGATTGAAATATTAGACAGTGAAAGTTTGCTCTTATTAGTTATATTATGGTAAAGTACCTGAGGACCTGCAAAAATCACCCATGAGATGGTATGGAATATAAAGATTTAATGATAGTTAAAAATTTGATAACTATTTTTAAAATTATTATTTTATTTGTTCCTTTTAGATATGCATGACAGTAGAGTATATGGGACATAATATACATGGAGTATAACATTCTAGTTAGGATCCCATTGTTGTGGTTGTACATGATGTGCAGTTTCACTGGCTCTATATTCATGTATGAACACAGGAAAGTTATGTTGGATTCATTCTAACGCCTTTCCTATTCCCATTCTCCCTCCCTTCCCTTCATTCCGCCTTGTCTAATCCAATGAACTTCTGTTCTTCCCTCCCCCACTTTTTGTGTGTTAGCATCCACATGGCAGAGAGAACATACTCTCATACATCGCTGATGGGACTGCAAATCAGTGCAACCCCTCTGGAAAGCAGTATGGAGGTTCCTCAGAAAATTTGGAATGGAACCACCATTTGATCTAGTTATTCCACTTCTCAGTGTATACCGAAAGGACTTAAAATCAGCATACTACAGTGACACAGCCACATCAATGTTTATAGTAGCTCAGTTCACAATAAGCTATGGAACCAATCTAGGTGCCCTTCAACAGATGAATGACAACTATTTATAGGATAGGGCTTCTATTATAGGCCAGGCACTATGCCAAGTACTTCAGGAATGAAATGCTCTACAGGGGTAAAAGCACAACTCCTGACTCAAGGAAGTTTAAAGTTTAAAAAAAAAGATTGTTAGCACAAACACACAAACTATAATAGGCAGAAAAAGAAAAGTTCTTTTAGAGGTGCTTAAAGATGTTCAGATCAGGAGCTCCTAAGTTCAGAGAAAAACCACAATGAGTTTTGTGGATTGAACAGGGTTTCCCCAGGGGAGGGTGGAGGCAGATGATCCAAGCTGGAAGACAGAATGAACCAAAATAATAAGTGCAAATTATTAGGATATTTGGAGATGAAAAATTGTTCATAGAAATATGATTATGGCAGTTGGAGTCTTAAATGTGAGACTTGTTGAGAAGAAAATTTTTCTACCACAGATTTCTTCTGTGCATTATATTCATGACTCATATTTATTTTGAACTTGTTTAAATGAAGGCCATCATAAATAACAAAAAGGTGAACAAGTTTGTACCAAAGCTGTATGAAATTTCCCAAAGTGATTACATCCTTTAATTACCCTTCAGATCAAAAAGTGATAGTACTATCATGCAGAGTCCCCTACCTCCATTTCCATGGCCTCTTTCAGTTGCTCAACTCCATGAAAATTGTTATCTTTACCTCTACCATTGCATCACCATGTAGTAGTCCTTCTTAGAACTTAATATAAAGGAAGTAATATAGTACCTACACTTGTGTTTGGTTACTTTTACTTAAACTTCTCTTTATTCAGTGTAGCTATAGTTTGTTCTTTTTTATTGTTGATTAGATTTCAATTTAAGGAATTATAGGGATAATCTTTTGCCGACTTACATTTGAATTGTTTGTTTTCATATTAACTTTCCATTAAATGGATTAAAACCAACTCAGTTTCAAAACCAGTAAACAAATGTAGTTACTTAAAACTTCACTATATTCAAGTGTGAATCTGATCCATAATTTTTCTTATTAGAGATGAGTACCAACTTCAGTATGAGGACTTCTCCAGCATGGGTCACTTCTATGTCCTCAAAATTTCTTTTAGTTGCTTCATACGGTGTTCTGTGTTCGTTTCCTTTTGAAATCTATGCTATTGTGTATAAATGGAGGCATCTTCAGACGCATTACAAAGGACTTTTTCCTGCCCCACTGCAAAATTTAACATCTCTACTGTGATATACACATCAATATATACGTATCTATGTGTGTGTATATATATATATATATATATATAACATATATAAACATATGTAAATTCTTTGCAAATATTTTGCTTTCTATTCCAGAATAACTAACTGTTGAAAACTCCTCTCATTCTCTGTGATGAAAGTAGGATTATCTTTCTCTGGAGGAAACTGTGTTTTGAGCAGGAACAACTAACTTCAAGGTTTGCCATTTGGAAGATTTCTCATGCAGGAAACTTACACAAATTCTGTGTCTATTGTCCTCAGAAGGATCATCCATCTATGGGTCTGTGATTCTCACCATGTCAGGTGCTATTAATATTCTCCTGGGGAAAAGTAGCATTTCTAAATATCATAGGCATAAGTTCCCACCTCGGTTTCCAATCTTGATATTGCTTCTTCAGTTCCTGATGTCTGCTTCTATATACTTTTGAGGGGAATAGAAAGAACGAAGGGGAAGGTAGGGGGTGGTGCAATGCATTACATGTACATGCAGAGAATCAGTAAGAGGACTGACTGCTGGGCAAGCTACTCTGTGGGAGCTCCAAATACTATTTGCACTTGTAGATGGAGATCATTTAATTTATTTTTTCAGTTCTGGAGATCAAAGAAGTGAAGATGGGCAGAGTGAGAAAAATTTCCCTTTATCATTACTATCATGCAACTAGGAATTTCTGGGAAGCTGGAAAGTTCATTTCATACCATTCATCTCAGCTAAAATTCTGCTGTGGGTAAACACATTTATTCTTTTTTTTTAATTCTTTATACATGACTACTGCATCAAAAGATATATGAATCACTCAGGTGGGACTTGCTTGTGGTTTGGAACTTAAGTAACACTAATAATATCTCTAAGATATGACTATAACACACACATCTTCAGGGGAATGGTGTTGTAATTTACAAGATACAAAGGAATTTTTAATGGAATTTTACTGTCATATTCAGTTTATCATACAAAAAAAAAACTTTCCTTGAATAAAGTAACTCTCATTATAATATTCAGCATAATACCAATATTACAGGGAGGTATTTTTCTATACTTTCAAACAAGAAAGGAAAAGTTGAAATTAAATATTACAAGCAAAAATTAGAATTTTTATATAGTTAGCATCAATTGAATGCCCATTCCTGAGCTAGGTACCTTAATTCCACAAAGGTTTATTGAGTGCTAGCTAGTCAACATTTGTCAGGCAGGTCTTGGAAATGTAAAGCCAATTAAGTCAATTGTTGCATTCCAAGGAATTTATGGTATAACCTAAGAGGCAGTGAAAAAAATAGCAATCATGGTGAAATACATTTTCATGATGGAGCTACCCAGGTATATTGGAAGTCATAGGAGAGAGTTTTTTTTTTTTTAATTCTTAAATAAAACTTTTACATGTAAACTTCCAAAATGAGATGGATGGATTTGGAAGACAGGATGATGGGAAGCAGAGGTTGGGGAGGGAAAGGCAGTTAAGAGATGAACTTCATCTTGTTAATCTTCAGAGCAGTTCTAAGTATTAGACATCATTATCCATATTTCTCAGAAGATATATTTGCACTATGGTTCTGATTTCTGGCTCAATCTTCTGTATACAAAACCCAGTTCAATCTTTCATTCTACAACTCAAAACTCAAATTGGAGGTTTCTTATTTTAATACCATAATTTTCTTATATGTTACTTTATTATTTCAAAGCATCTTCATATGTTACTGTTTTTTAAACTCTCAAGAACCTCAACAACAGAGGGCACACATCTTTATTCCCATCTATATATGAGATAGTAATCATAGTATGAAAAGGAACTGGCCCAAGATCACCACAGATTGAAGGAGTAAATTCTATGCCATTTTAACTACTAACTTTGCATTATTTTTTGCATCTTGTATTTCTCAGTCTCATAGTTACTATACAATCAACTAAAGTATGCTTAGTCTAATGTGGAGTTTATGACCTCTTTTTTTAAAAAGTGAAATTAATAAAAGTCTTAAAAACTAGGACTTGAAACTGGGTCAATTCATTGAAGAACAGAAGACACAGAGGCACACATACTGAAAAGGCTTTGAAAAGGTATGAATGTCTTGATAGAATAATCAAAATATTTCACTAAAGTTCCACTTGTCTAAGCAGGGAAGCAACTTTTCCTAGCAGTTTCATGAACCATTTCAAAATAGAACAAGCTAAAGTGACTATATGTGTACGTCTGCATAGCGTCCTTGTTTGAGTCCTTCTATGGCCCCATTACTGGTTGATGCCTCTACCTACCAGGGTAAGTAGGATTTTAGTCACTTATAATTGAAACTGAAGAAGAAGAAAAGAAAGACTATGGGAGCTTAAATTTAACGGAGGGATGCTTTGAGAGAACATGCAGTCAACTAGCCAAACTTAATATGCAGGATCACGTTAGACACAGGAGAAATATTCCCACACATTTTTCAGTCCTGTCAGCTGTATCTGAGGAGTTAACAGAATACTATAAAGTTGAGTCAATCACCTATGTATTGAGATGAATGGTTATCAGGGAGGGCTAATGAGTTGATCCAAGCGATATTTAAAAACCATAGTCAAATTAGTTTAGATGAGGTTGTAATTCTCATTTTCATCATGGATTTTATTTTCCTCTGTCAAAGATGCAATAGTACTGAATAGACTCTAAATGATTTAAGGCTCCATAAGAGTTTCACTCTTCATATCTCATTAATTACTTTATATTATAATGACAGCCAACCCCATAAATGAAAATTCAAAAATAGACTGAAATGATGGACTATAAACCTTGCTTTTTGCTGAGATAAATTTGAAGAAGAATGCAATATTTAAGGTGCTTCAATACTTAAGATTCAAGGAAAAGATAATTTTGCAAAAAATTAAACTCAGTGCCTTTATGTGGATAAGGTAATGATCATTTTGCAAGGCAATATAGAATCTTTTTCTCTAAGCTCAATATTTTTTTCTGCCACATTTTTCAGTTGTGGTAAAATAAAATACATGCTATATTTTGTCGTGTTGGGTTTCATATTGTCTCTTCCTCACTGTTGCTTTAAATACATGAAAAAAAGGGAAGTTAAAGTAGAAAATGGGACAAGTGTTTCTTTTTCATCACCAAAAGAATATAAATTTTAATATTTGAACCACTATAAAACTCTTTCCCAAAGTGGATTGTGTGTAAGAATTGTCTGAGAAGTTATCAAGATTCAGGTTTTCCTGGCCCCCACCTTGTCCTACTAAATCAGCACATCGATGTTGGGTGCCTATAAAACTTTATTTGTAGTACTCCCCATGGTCATTCTTATGCACAGCAAGATTCAAGACCCACTGCGATGAGATTATCATACCAGATATTAAATTTGTGTGCGTATTTCCTACTGTGTACATATATTTGTGATATTTCTTTGCAATCATTGAGTATATGAAAGAATTGTTTTATAAAAAGTGGCTCACAGTCCAATATCACCATGTTCATGCTACAAAGTTTTAGACACCTAGCACAATGCTTCTCAATAGCTAATTGGGTTGGTTTGGGTGATAGTCAGCTAGACAATTTTCAAGTGCCAAGTTGATCAACTCTTTTATACTCCCATGAAAGGAGGCACAATGATATCCGGGGGTAAAGGGCATGTGTCTCCTGCTCAGCACTTGCCCAAAGAGGCCCTGGTAGTGTTCCACATGCCTACATATGTCTGTTATAATAATCATCACTGATTACAAAGGTTTTTCTAGGTACTCTTTTAAATATTTGCATAAATTATGTGACATAATCCCCGCCCTCCCCCCCACACACACACACACACTTGAACATGAGTCATGTCATTAAGTCCACCAAAGTGCATGGTCTGATTCATTACCTATATTTTTAAACCATCAAGATAATGAAAATCACACACAAACACAGTCATTTCACAGGTAACAATGATAACAAAATGCTGCCATTATAAATATAGACAGCAATACTAACAGTACACTACAACAGACATACTTTTCCTATTGCAGAGGGGGACTGCACACCTCCTCCTGTGCCTCTGAAGGACTCAGTTCAACGAAGGAAGACTACTTAAGTTCAGGATGATATCAATCAGGTGCCATAGGCCCAGTGGGCACTGGAGACCTTCTATCAAGTTTCCTTATGAGTCACTAGTGAAGCATAGTAGTTTTCTGCCTCTGGCACTCTATAGAAAAAAATCAGGAACTAAAGAAAACAGCAATTTGCCCCTGTCACATAGATTAATCAAGAAAGGCATAACCTTTGTATCTTAGCTGGTTTCTGATAAAGGGGAAGGGCACTGTGATAGATACAGACAGGAATCACTTCAATCATCTTTAGCCAGTCCTGGGACATATGGCAAGGAGCTTAAAGCTCTCATTTAAAAGATATTTTTTCTATTAAAGTTTCTGTAATTATACCTGTGCTCCTTCTATCATACCATATTGTGAATGATTTCAGAGAAAAGAAGCAAGTTCTTTAGATCAAAAAAATAAAAAATACGGGGGAAAAATAAGATTGTCTTTCTACTAAACACACTCATTCTGTTGTTATGGCAACGTAAGATCTTAGAATGACACACCACGTAATATGGTATCAAGGCACATTACTATCATCAACTGTCACAATAAATGTGCTCCAGTACCTGCATATGACATACAGGAATGTTTCCTCCTCACCTGAGGCCAAAGCAACTTACTAGAATGGGAACCAAATGTCATTCGTCACCCTTCTTTGTGGATCTTTCTTGCATGAAGACATTCCACTAATTCCATTAAAAAATATATGCAGTGGCATGAAAACTGGGTGTTTCCTCTGTTTCCAAAGGGAATAACTGTTTATCCTTCAAAACATATTACACATTATCTACATACCATATGAACACCTAGGTATTCATTTGTATGTGTGCATGTGAACATGAGTGTGTTTATAAATGACTTAGAATTGACTAAAACTTGACAAAAAATGTGAAGACAAAATAAATCATATTGATTTAGACATAACAGTCATAATATGCCTTTCCACATTTTTAGTCTTTAAACATATATAGATAACGAGTACCTCAATACAGTTATATGTGAGAAATAAATTCTAGTGTTCTACACCAAAGTATGGTGAGTAGAGTATTATATATTTTATTTTATATTTATATCATAAGAGAGGAGTTTGAAGGTTTCCAAAACAAAGAAATGATTAAGGAAATGGAAATGCTAATTACCTAGATTTGATCATTACATGTTGTATACATGTACCATTCTGTATACCCCAGAAATATGACAATTAAAAATATATAAGAGACCAAAGGAGGAATTTTACTACTTTTGTGTGGTGCTACACATTTATGTATTTTTTTATTCTTTATATTTTCTGCAATATTCTGCTATACATATATGTGTATTAATAGTTTATGTGACTTTGTCAGTGAAAGCACAAAAAGAGAGAGAAAGAGAGAGAGAGAGAAAGGTGGGTTAAAAGTCAGTAGCAATTTTCTGTAGAAGAATATGGAGAGATCAGAACAGTGGAAAGGTCAGACATCTAGGAGATCACACGTCTTAAAGAAGCATGAAGTCCTGAGCACTAAACTAGGAGGCTGAAATTGACTTCAGGGGCTCTTCCCCTTTCATGTGGGAGCAACACAGAAATAAAAAGGAAAGGCTATGTTGAAGTAGAACCTGAGGCTTCAAAGCCCCATCCTTGGGTGTATGTTACCCTCATGCCCTACTGCCCTTCTGCCTCTGATATTTCACCTTGATTGTGCACCCAGGTGGTTTTTCACAAACCAAGAATTTGTCACCGAAATGTGTCAAAAGAGATTTCTGAACCAAGCCAGTCCGTTTTCAAAGAGTCTTTTACATTTATCCTTAGGAGCTCATTTGAACAGGAAAAAAAAAAAAATCCATAAAATTGCTATTCAGTTAGTGTCAGCTAATTCCACAGCTCTGGTCCCTATTTATTTGAAAAATGTGCCATCCTGCAACACAGTGTATTTGTGATAGGACTGAATTAAGTGTGATAATACTGAACATACTAATTTAAAATATATGGTTAGGCTTCTTAGCTTAGTCAAACACATTTAATGTTTCTCTTCTCAATATTATTCTCAGCACCAGCCATTTCAAGAAATAATTTAACAGTGAGTGGTAAGCTGTACACTGATAAAGGAGGGCTATCATCCCCAAAGCATTAACTATTAGTTTACTCAGAATATCTTAAAATGCCAAGGAAAATGAAATTCTAACCCAGTAATTTAGCCATTGTGCTAAATGTATTTTCTGATGAGATCACTGCATATTACTGACGATCAAATTAAAAAGTCAGCAAAAATAGATTGGCAAATAGGAGGGTCTTTGCATAAGAAAGGCAAAGGCATTAACAGAATGAACTTGGACTTCTGTGCATGTCACAACACTCAGACTTTAATTTCTATTTAGAAGTCCAGGTTTTTGGATGGCACCCAGGGGTGTGACTGACCCACCCCTGTACTGAGAGAGGTACATAAGACTATGTTGAACACACCTACAAACATCCCTACAGCGGCAGTGACAGTTTACCAATCACCGATGTTTTGAACGCTGATGCAGGGAAGTGCCTAGGCACCCAACCAGAGAGAGTGTTAAACTCTGGAGCATGCATATAGAACAGTTATGGAGTTTGGGTTTAGCATAAGAGGCCCAAATATGCCCCAACCCCCAGAGTTCCCCTCTTCTGTGAGAAGACGGGGGAAAACACACACACACACTTCTCATTTTTCATATTTAGGTAGGACCAGCACAGGTGTGCTGCTGTTCCCTGTGGCTTTACTGTTCGGCAATCATGAAGAACCTTAGGTTTTAAAGCATTCTCCCTCATTAATCTTCAGTTTCTCACACCATAAGGGGCCTCCACAGTGAGTTCCCTCCAAAAGAGCTGGGAGAAAGTGAGGAGAGATGGTGCTACACGCGCAAACCTATGCACGTGCATGGACTTGATTGCATCATTTCTTATGTTCATTTGTTGATCTGCTCTGTATGTTAAATAAATCACTAAATATAAATATAGTAAGAATTAATGCAAATATTTAATCACTATGAACATTAACTGTGAATAATGATCACTTTGAAGGGTGATATGCTTGGTTTATCCAACAACGTAAATACCCATTAGCTCTAGAAGAATCATAAAAACATGAGTTTCCATCTATAAAAATTGTCGAAAACATCACTCCACATATATTCAAATATACTCTACTGCCTTTTATGCTCATCCACTTTCATTTCACTTCTCATTTTGTTTTCTTTCTCTCCTAAAACTACATTCCTATACTTTCTTCTAATCATCCTTTTTATGAATTCAGCTACTTTACTTCTTTTCACTTTCCTATTATAAATCCATCTTTATCTTTTTACTCTGATATTTTCTTCATCTGTGACACATTTGTGCTTTTCATATAATTAACACATACCCTTTAACACATATTTTGACATTTCTTTCTCTTCCTTCCCATGATTAATCTTTTCATCTTCCCTATTTTCTTAGCTGTGATTTTTGTTTCTACTTTCGTTTTTCTCATCCCTTTGTCTTTACTTTTTTTGTTGTCATTATTATGAAGAAAAATCCTTCTTACTTCTGAGACTTTTCCATGTTTTGTAAGATTTTCCCCATACATCAGTTCTCTCCTCTATTTCCCACCATAGATATTACAAGTGAGCCTACTAATCTCCCATTTCTCACAAAGGGCATTTTCCTTAATAAAATGTCCTAGACTTGAATTTTTCTAGATATGCTGACAGAAGTCATGCCTTAATTATCTGCTCCATTTGTTGAATAAATGATTAAATACAGTAATAATAAACACTAACATGTAATCATGTATAAAAATAATTATAAAAGAGTGATGATCATTTTGAATGGTAATATCCTTGGTTTGTGTAATTACATAAATATCTACCTATTACTTCCAGTAGAATAAAGGTCACTGGTGTTGATTCAAAGGTAATCAAAGGAACTGCCCTATCTTTGATGCTCTAGGTTAGTTTTGTATGACTGAATACTCATGTTTTATCTTCCATCAGATTTTACCACAAATTATCTTTACCACACTGTCTTTATTTAGGCAATATTAAAGTATGATCATTCAGATATGAACTTGATAATAAAATAAGCAAAGAAGCACACTCAGAAACATGTGATTATTATTATTTCACTGCATACCAAAGTTTCTTGTTGGAAATCACTTGTGCTATTCATTGATAGATACATTATTGTGTTAATAAATGATTCGGGGTAATTAAGAGCTATATAACATTTCATTCCACTGTTTATAAATAGTCATCACATTTATTGAGGACCAAGCACTACAGAGGTCCTGAAAAAAATATTGAGCACAAAAAAGTTCTCTTCTCTATTAGAGAAAATAGTGATGAAAATACAAATCATATAAAGATATATCATTTTTAACATCGTAACCAGTAAAAGGAGAGGTTTGTGAAGCACAAAAACATGTAAAATTGAGTCTGATAGTGAACTGTAGTAGGAAGAGATGATGGTACTAAAAGAAGAAATATCATATCAATTTTTTAAAAAAGAAAAAATATATTTTTCATTTAGCATATTTTTAGAATTATTTTATTGCTTACAAGAATTGGGTCCTTTAGTATCTTCTTATTTTTCACACGTTTGTATTCAAATAATATTCACTTGTAGTCTTAGTTCATTTTCTTGCTATTAAAAAAATAAACCTGAAGCTTGGAAATTTGTAAAGAAAAGATGTTTCCAAGAGCATGGCACTGGCATGGTTTGACTCTGGTGAAGGCCTTCTAGCTACATTACATGGCAGATGGCATCATGGCAAAAGCATGTGTGAGAGAGATCACATGGCAAGACATGAAGAAAGGGAGATCCAGGTTCAGGCATGGTCTTTTTAAAACAACTCACTTTTATGGAATCTAACCAGAATCCTAAGGAATTACTGTGATCTCATTCAAGGGTAATGCCCCTATAGTTACCTCCCTATATGCCCCACCTCTTAAAGATCCTACCACATCAACACCACCACACTGAGGATCAAATGTTCAGCACATAAAACTTTTCAGTCACACCAAAGCATATCCAAATCACAGCAACTGCCTACCACAGAACGTTTCTTCTATAACTATACTATTTTATCTCAATGGTTTTATGTAGTCTGTTTCCATTTTCTATTTCTGCATGAAAAATTACCACCAAATAATAGCTTATAGCAATAGACCTTATTATCTCACAGTTTTGGGAGATCATAAATCCTACTAACCATTCTTAGAAAATCCCCCTTTCCATTAATCAAAGGTCAACTTATTAGTAACTTAATCATAAGTGGAATCTCATCATATTCACAAGTTAGGCTTGTCCTCCATGGGAGGAAATTATATAAGGTATACATACCAGGGAAAGGAAATTGGAAGCCATCTTAAAATTCTACCTACTATAGATCCTCATTTCATTCTAATTTAAATGAGAATGATTCTCTCTCTCTCTCTCTCTCTCTCTCTCTCTCTCTCTCTCTCTCTCTCTCTCTCTCTCTCTCTCTCTTTCTCTCTCTCTCTCTCTCTGTAGTCAGGGACACTTAAGTACTGAAATGCATCCCAGTGTTCTCCCCCCCCTGCCCTTTTTTTTTTTTTTTATGAGACAGGGTCTCACTAAGTTGCTCAGGACCTCACTAAATTGCTGAGGCTGACTTTGAACTTGGGATCCTCCTGCCTCAGGCTCCCAAGCCACTGAGATTACAGGTGTGGGACACCACGCCCTGCTAAATGAGAAAACTCTTGACTTAGATTTAACATCCATTATTATGTTGGGAAATGACATACTTATATTCATCCTTTTGGTAAAGGGTTTTGTTACACAAATTATGTCTGTGTTTTCTTAAATGTATTTTGAGATATTTTGAGATGATGACAATAGTTTTTCCTGATTTGACCTTTTGATTTTTTTTATGTTGATTGATTCTAAAAGTAAGCAAAATTTTTTGCCACATATGATCATATCCAGTGATACAGTGGAAAGCCCTATAAGTTCAAATGACAAACGTCCTGCATATGGGTAGGGTTGAAAAATTTCATGCCATTAACACAACATATTTTCTGCAGAATAAAACAGACTTAATGATAATAATAGAAGGTCAACATCAAACATGTACAGGAACAGCCAATATGAATACTGTCTTTTATTTACTCACTGAAAATTTATGAACCTACCTAATCCTGTCAGAATTTGATGTGAACTCAGGAATTCTTGAGATTTTACTCTCCTACTCAAAATCCCTCTTGGTTTTTCATCTCCCAGTAAAACCCAAAGTTCTTTTCAAGCCCCCACTTTTACACTGTCCATTCCCCTATTTTCTGTCTTCCTTAAATTCTACTTTTTCCCCTGCCCACACCCTACTTTTGTTAAACTTGTTTTAATTCCTCAAAAGTACAAAACACACAGCACCATATGGCTTTTACACTACCTGTTAACTCTCCTTCTCCCACCATCAAGTTCAGTTTTTATTTAAATGCCAAACTTTCAGAAACATTTCCACCTCTTCTGTTTACTTTTCTCCATAAATTACATGACAATGCAATATGCCATATATTTTACTTATTTTTTTCAGCATTTACTATAGAAGCTCCATTAGGGAAAGAATTGCTCCCTGTTTTGTTCACTGCTATAACTGAAATACACTGGGATGCTGGAACACAGGTGTCTTCTATGTATTTTTGAAAGAATAATATGTCCAAAATAATGTAAATAAGTAAGTTTTTTTTTTTTTTAACTTTGTTGAAGATTTTATAAAACTTCTGGAAGGCTGAGGCAGGAGGATTGCAAGTTCAAGTTTAGCCCCAGGAACTAACAAGACCCTGTCTCAAAAAAATAAATAAATAAATAAAAATGTGTTGGGGATATAGCTCAGTGATATAGTGCTCTTGGAGTCAATTCCCAGTATATAAAAAAAGATTTTTATTAAATTTCCAAAAGCGATTCAAAAAGCAATATAAAATGTTTCACAAATGAAACACTTTTCATTTTATTTGCCTGAGCATGAGGTTCTTTTCCAAATGTAGTTTGTATTTTATTTTAATAATCTGCCTAAATAAGTAAAGATCCCTATTTAATAAATTTTCTAGATTAAAATTACTAAGTTGATATTGTGACCCTCAATTATATTAAATTATGAAAGATTTAAGATCTTCAAGTAACACCAACCGAATTGTGTTCCAGGCACTCTTCTACAAAGTGGAAATTTTAAAATGAACAAAACATGTTTCCACCCTTGAATCTAGATCATATTGCATATTTTAAAGCAATTTTATCTTGGTTAAAAAAATAACATTTTAAATATGTTCACATATATAATACTATTTTGTTCATTTAATAGTATTTTCCATCATATTAATTATAGCTTTTTAACTGTTTTCATTGATTCTGTTCATTTTATTATCATGGAATTTTGTTCATTTTTTTCCAGTTTGCATCCATCCCTTCCTTTTGCTGCTCATTATCACATTTACAATTATGTCTCAGACTGATTTGAATAACATTCTGGTGCTTTATTACTTATTCTTCTACAGTGTCTCAAACTTTTTCCATATTACATACCCTTTTACACTTTTTTAAAACTTTATACTTTGACTTTCAGTTGCATGTGCTTATTGCTGCTTGCTTCCTCCCAAATGGCCACTAAAAGTAGCTCTTAAAAGGGTATAAACCCACAAGGACAAAGATTATGTGAGAGGAGACAATGGCAGATAGGTTGGAAAGCAAATGGCAATGTGGTAACAAATTCAGCTGGTTGAAAAGAATGGGAACATCCAGAGCTTGGTGAGGAGTATACTGTTAATGAAGGAGTGGTTTCATGGCAGGGAACTTTTTAAAAGTTCAGGGCTTAGAGATATTTGTTCCTGTTTGGTGTGGGGAGTGAATGAAAGGCTGAAAACAGGGCAATTATTTGTAGAACTATACATTGAGGATTCAAATCCAGATCACTTCATAATCCCATCTGGCCATATGAATGCCCCAAGCAGAACAAAGGTTTGCGTTCTTGGGACTCTCAATAGAAGAGAGTTAGAAGTCAAATTCATGGATGCTGGAAAACAGGGACAAGTTATGTAACTGCAAATGGGGATTTCATTGAATGCCTGTGCATTTAGTTCCCTTTGCTTCTAGAATGGCTACAGTCAGACAAAATTCCATGAAACAGAAACCGGAGACCCACAAGAGAAAACACCTCTGCATACTAATTTCTGGGCATCCCAGTGTGAAATATATGGCCCCATTTGATCACTAGACTGAGAAAGTGACATATCCACTCCCTTCATTATTTCTGTAGAACTAATACCCACTTTTAAATATAAATAGACACAGAACATATTACACTGACATATTGACAAAGGAGTCACTTCACTTGCTGCTTTAGTGAGCTTTTACACTGTCATGAATAAAAGACCTGATAAGAACAATTTTAGGTGGAAATGTTTATTTGGGGTCTTATGATTTCAGAGGCCTCAGTCCATAGATGGCAACTGCATTCCTTGGAGCCTGAGATGAGGTAGAACATCATGGTAGAAGTGTATGGTGGAGGAAAGCAGCTGGGGACATGGCCCCAGGAAGTGAAGAGAGAGGAAGAGGGAGGGAGGGAGGGAGGGAGGAAGGGAGAGAGAGAGAGAGAGAGAGAGAGAGAACACAATTTCCTTTCCATGAACAAATAGAAACCCAAAGATATGCCCCAGTGACCCACTTCCTCCAGCCACAGTCTTCCTGCCTCCAGTTCCCTATCTGGGGATTAATACACTGATTATGTTAAGGGTTTTATATAAATCAATCATTTCTCCTCTAAACCTTCTTGCATTGTCTCACATGTGAACTTTTGTCTCACATCAGAACTCTAAGTGATAGTCTTTATTTTCTTCCTGAGATTGGTCACTAATGTCTTTTTTTATCTTTTTCAGTCTTGTTATGTTTATTAATTTTATGAATCTTTTCAAAGAATTTTTTTGTTTCATTGATTTTTCTATTTTGGTTTCAATTTTGTATTGTCCTCTAATATTTGTACTCTTATTTAATTGTACTTTAATATTTACTCTCTTATTTCTTCTGAGGATTTGTAATTATTTTGCTCTTCTTTAGGTGCTTAAGGAGAGAGATTAGATTACTGATTCAAGACTGCCTTCTATCATCTAGAGCTGTAAATTTCCTCATTTGTACTGTTTTAACTGTTTCCTAAATTTTTTTGGTATATCATTTCACTTTTCATTCAGTTCAGTGTGTATTTACTTAAGACTTCCTCTATCCCTGTAGATTATTTAGAAGTATGAGGTTTCGTCTCCAAGTGTTTGGAGACTTTTCTGCTATATTTTATTTATTGTTTTATAGTTTGATTTGATTATTGTCAGAAAATATACTCTGTCTTATTTCCAGTCCTTAAATTTCTTGATGTTTGTCTTCTCAACTAGAATAGGGCCCATCTGAAGCTATATTAATGAGAAGAAGTAGATCAAGTACATTTTCTTGTTTTATTTTATAAAACAACATATATTTGTATAACATTTTCATTCATTCATTTTTAAATACCTATATCATTACATTTGCTGTGAGTTTCTTATATTTGCATTGTGTTTTTCATCCACCCTCCTGGTATTTGCCTTTTTAACTGATGTATTTAAACCATTTACATTTAATGCCATTATTAATATAATAGGGCTTAAATTTTCCTTTTTTTTTTTTTTTTTTTTGCTTCTTCTTTGTTCACTTCATTTTTATTTTTCTATTTTCTTTTTACCTGTCTTAGTATAGGTATCATAAATATGTATAGAACCCTATTGTGATTTATGTATAGTATTTTTAGCATGTCAATTTTTTTTGTTGTTCTAACTATGATTCACATAACTGAGAGTCCATGGGTATCAGGATGTTACCAGTTCAAGTACAGAAATTTACTTCCCTTCAAAGGCCTGTATTTCTCCCTTTTAATGTAATTATTTTAAATATATTCTCATCATACATCTTAAACCACATTAGAAAACATTATAATTTTTGTTTCAACTGTCATGTATAAGTTAGAAAACTCAAGAGAGGAGTAAAATTTATTTCCTCCTTACCCCCCTTTGGCTCTTTATGGATGATATTCCAAGAATTCCAAGTATTATTTTATTTTATTTCTGTTAAGAGAAATTTCCTTAGCATTTCTGTTAATGTAAGTTGGCTTATGACAAATTCTTACAGTTTTTATTTGTTTGAGAAAAATATTAATCTCCCCTGTATTTCTGAAGGCTATTTTTACTGTATAAGGAAATCTGGGTCAGCAATTCTTTTCTTTCAGCACATGAAAAATATTGCACTACTACTTCTTTCTGACCTCCATGATTTCTGATCAAATATCTACTCATATTCTAATTGTTTCCCACTGTATTCAATGCATCCTTTCTTTCTCACTGATTTCAAGATTATTTTTGTCTTTAGTTTGCTGAAATTGGAGTATGACATGGTTTGAGGAGGATTGTCTGGGTTTATTTGGAGTTTACTCACCTTCTTGAATCTGTAGATTTCTCTCTTTTTGGTGGAAAGCTTGTCACCATTATTTCTCTAAGTAAATTTTTAGGGCTGCCCTTTTTCTTCTTTTGGGGCTCTGTTGACATGAATGTCAGATCTTCGATTATACTCCTGCTAGTCTCTGAGGATCTTTTTTTCTAGTCTGCCTTCTCTGTGTTGTTCAGATTGAACATCTAATCAGTTCCTATTTTCTCTTCAAATTCACCGATTGTTTCCTTTGTTCTTTCCATTCTGCTCTTCAGCCCTTACATGGAGCTTATTTCTGTTATATTTTTCAACTGTGAAATTTTATGTTTTTTTTTTCCTTTATTTTCTCTATTTTTGATGAGACTTTTTATTTTCTTCATGAACTATTTTTCTAACTGATCTTTTTTTTTTAATCTTTTTTTTAATTTTTAATTTTAATTAAAAATCATAAATTTACATAGGGCAATATTGTTTGATTCATTTTGTTATTTTTTCCCCTTCCCCCCTCCCCTCCCACCCCTCTTTTCCCTCTATACATTCCTTTCTTCCTCATTCTTACCACCCTCCTTATCCCTAACCCTAAACCTAACCCTAACCCTAACACTAACCCCTCCTACCCCCCACCCCCGTATGTCCTCATCTGCTTATCAGCGAGATCATTCGTCCTTTAGTTTTTTGAGATTGGCTTATCTCACTTAGCATGATACCCTCCAATTTCATCCATTTGCCTGCAAATGCCATAATTTTGTCATTCCTCATAGCGGAATAATATTCCATTGTATATGTATGCCACAGTTTCTTTATCCATTCATCAACTGAAGGGCATCTGGGTTGGTTCCACAATCTGGCTATAGTGAATTGAGCAGCTATGAACATTGATGTGGCTGTATCTCTGTAGTATGCTGATTTTAACTCTTTTGGATATAGGCCAAGGAGTGGGATAGCTGGGTCAAATGGTGGTTCCATTCCAAGCTTTATGAGGAATCTCCATATTGCTTTCCAGAGTGACTGCACTAGTTTGCAACCCCACCAGCAATGTATGAGTGTACCTTTTTCCCCACATCCTCGCCAACACCTATTGTTGCTTATGTTCTTGATAATCGCCACTCTAATTGGGGTGAGATGAAATCTAAGGGTAGTTTTGATTTGCATTTCTCTTATTACTACAGATGTTGAACATTTTTTCATATATCTGTTGATTGCTTGTACATCTTCTTCTGTGAAGTGTCTGTTCATTTCCTTAGCCCATTTATTGATTGGATTATTTGTATTCTTGGTGTAGAGTTTTTTGATTCTTTATAGATTCGGTATATTAGCACTCTATCTGAATATGATTGGCAAAGATATTCTCCCACTCTGTAGGCTCTCTCTTCACATTACTGATTGTTTCCTTTGCTGAGAGAAAGCTTTTTAGTTTGAATCTATCCCAGTTGTTGATTCTTGCTTTTATTTCTTGGGCTATGGGAGTCCTGTTAAGGAAGTCTGCTCCTAAGCCAACAAGTTGAAGGTTTGGGCCTACTTTTTCTTCTATAAGATGCAGGGTCTCTGGTCTGATTCCGAGTTCCTTGATCCATTGTGAGTTGAGTTTTGTGCAGGGTGAGAGATAAGGGTTTAATTTCATTCTGTTGCATATGGTTTTCCAGTTTTCCCAGCACCATTTGTTGAAGAGGCTATCTTTTCTCCATTGCATATTTTTGGCACCTTTGTCTAGTATGAGAAAATTGTATTTATTTGGGTTTGTGTCTGTGTCCTCTATTCTGTACCATTGATCTACCTGTCTATTTTGGTACCAATACCATGCCGTTTTTGTTACTATTGCTTTGTAATACAGTTGAAGATCTGGTATTGCGATACCCCCTGCTTCGCTCTTTCTACTGAGGATTGCTTTAGCTATTCTGGGTTTCTTATTCTTCCAGACCAATTTCATAATTGCTTGCTCTATTTCTGTAAGGTACATCATTGGGATTTTAATTGGAATTGCATTGAATCTATATAGCACTTATGGTAGTATGACCATTTTGACAATATTAATTCTTCCTATCCATGAACATGGGAGATCTTTCCATCTTCTAAGGTGTTCTTTAATTTCTTTCTTTAGTGTTGTGTAGTTCTCATTGTAGAGGTCTTTCACCTCTTTTGTGAGATTGATTCCCAAGTATTTTATTTTTTTCGATGCTATTGTGAATGGGGTAGTTTTCCTAATTTCTCTTTCTGAAGATTCCTCACTTATGTATAAAAATGCATTGGATTTATGAACATTGATCTTGTAACCTGCTACTTTACTGAATTCACTTATGAGTTCTAAGAGTTTTCTGGTGGAATTTCCAGGTTCCTCTAAATATATAATCATGTCATCAGCGAACAGGGATAGTTTGAGTTCCTCTTTTCCAATTCGTATTCCTTTAATTTCTTTGGTTTGTCTAATTCCACTGGCTAGAGTCTCAAGAACAATGTTGAATAGAAGTGGTGAAAGAGGGCATCCCTGCCTTGTTCCAGTTTTTAGGGGGAATGCTTTCAGTTTTTCACCATTTAGAATGATATAGACCATGGGCTTAGCATAGATGGCCTTCACAATGTTAAGGAATGATCCCACTACCCCAATTTTTTCTAGTGTTTTGAGCATGAAGGGGTGCTGTATTTTATCAAATGCTTTTTCTGCATCTATTGAAATAATCATGTGATTCTTAACTTTTAGTCTGTTGATATGGTGAATGACATTTATTGATTTCCAGATGTTGAATCAACCTTGCATCCCTGGGATAAAACCCACTTGATCGTGATGCACTATCTTTTTAATATATTTTTGTATGCGATTTGCTAAAATTTTGTTGAGAATTTTTGCGTCGAAGTTCATTAAGGATATTGGTCTGAAATTTTCTTTCCTCGATGTGTCTCTGTCTGGTTTAGGTATCAGTGTGATATTGGCTTCATAGAATGAGTTTGGGAGGGTTCCCTCCTCTTCTATTTTATGGAATACTTTGAGAAGTATTGGAATGAGCTCTTCTTTAAAGGTTTTGTAGAACTTGGCTGAGAACCCATCTGGTCCCGGACTTTTCTTTGTTGGTAGGCTTTTGATGACCTCTTCTATTTCATTGCTTGAAATTGATTTATTTAAGTTGTGTATGTCCTCCTCGTTCAGTTTAGGTAATTCATATGTCTCTAGGAACTTGTTGATGTCTTCAAGGTTTTCTGTTTTGTTGGAGTATAGATTTTCAAAATAGCTTCTAATTATGTTTTGTATTTCACTCGTGTCTGTTGTGATATTTCCTTGTTCATTCTGAATTTTAGCAATTTGAGTTTTCTCCCTCTTTCTCTTTGTTAGTGTGGCTAAGGGTTTATCAATTTTGTTTATTTTTTCAAAGAACCAACTATTTATTTTGTTAATTTTTCTGATTGTTTCTTTTGTTTCAATTTCGTTGTTTTCAGCTCTGATTTTAACTATTTCCTGTCTTCTACTACTTTTGGTGTTGGTCTGCTCTTCTTTTTCTAGGGCTTTGAGCTGTAGTGTTAAGTCATTTATTTGTTGATTTCTACTTCTTTTGTTGAATGCGCCCGATGAAATAAATCTTCCTCTCAGTACTGCTTTCATAGTGTCCCAGAGATTTTGATATGATGTGTCTTTGTTCTTGTTTACTTCTAAGAATTTTTAAATTTCCCTCCTGATGTCTTCTGTTATCCATTCATCATATAATAGTGTATTATTTAATCTCCAAGTATTGGAGAGGTTTCTGTTTTTTATTCTGTCATTTATTTCTAATTTCAGTTCATTATGATCTGATAGAGTACAAGGTAGTATCTCTACCTTCTTGTATTTGCTAACAGTAGCTCTGTTTGGACAACCTTGTTTTCAAGATTAAATATTTTGTCTTCAATATCTGAAGTTCTGTCTTCCAGGTGATCTATCCTATTGTTTATGCTTTCTATGGCGTTTTTAACTTGGTTTATTGTTTCCTTCATTTCAAGGATTTCCGTTTGGTTTTTTTTTTCAGTATCTCTAACTCTTTATTGAAATGCTCTTTTGCTTCCGTTATTTGCTCTTTTAACTGTTGATTAGTGCGTTCATTTAATGCCTGCATTTGTTCTTTCATCTCCTCGTTTGCTTCCCTGATTGTTTTAATTATGTACATTCTGAACTCCCTTTCGGACATTTCTTCTGCTGTGCTGTCCTTGAGTTTTATTGATATAGTATCTAGGTTTGTTTCGGACATTTTCTTCCCTTGTTTTCTCATATTGGTCAGATATCAATGGGACTTTGTGATATTGTAGATTTCCTCTATTGGCTTATAGTGACCCTGTAGATTTCCAGTGTATCACCTACCAGCCTTCAGTAGCCAGAAGTCTTGGATTAATTTGATAATGCAGTGCTTCTGAAGAACGCTGCCCCTAGCCCGCTACTGGTTCCAGGGAGAGAGACCTGGAGAGGTCTCTTGTTGCACATCCCTGGTTCCAGAGGCTGGTCTCCACTGGCTTGGGGACTTGTGGCTGGCTCTGTGTAGACAGGCTCTCACTGGGTGATTTGCCCCGAGAAGCTAGCCTAGAGAGGTGTTTCCCCCTGGAGGGGGGTTGGGCTACTTGGGGAAGTTCCTGGCGCCCTGCGCTGGTCACTGAAGCAACCTGCGAGCGGGCTGTAGCTGGCAGTGGGGCGGGCTGGAGCTGGCTGTGGTGGGCCAGAGCTGGCCGCGCTTCTTCTGTGCAGAAGGGCTCTCACTGGGGGGCCTGTTCCAAGAGGCTGGAGGATCTGTCCCTGTGGGCAGAGCCCACCCCCAGACTGCACCGAGCTGCCTGGGGGAGACACTATCTGCCCTGTCCCACTCTAATAAGCCACTCGAATCCGGGCCTGCCGCCCAGCTGAGCTTCGCTGGGTGGGGGAGTCTCACCCCGTGGTTCTATTTTAGTCCGAGACTCTCAATGCCTCCCCTTCTTGAATCCTGGGTTCTGAGCAACTGGAGATGCAGTCACCCTCTAGTCCACCATCTTGGATCGCCCCGTGGAAAAAGCCTGCAGCTGGCGGGGGACAATGCTGCCTGGAGAGGTCTCTGGCTGCCCAGCCCTGGTCCCAGAAGCCGCTTGCGTGTCGAATATCTCCACTGCCTTGGGGACTTGTGGCTGGCTCTTCGTCAAGAGGCTCTCACTGGGCGGTCTGCCCCAGGAAGCTAGCCTAGAGAGGCGCTTCCCGCTGGAGGGGGCTGGGCTGCTTGGGGGAGTCTCTAACTGATCTTTAAAGCACTTTTATGATGACTGCTTTAAAATAGCAGATGCCTAGTTTTAGCCCTCTCTGTATTTTCAGAACTGGCATACATTTGTTGTCCTTTTCCACTTATATTGACATTTTCCTTGCTCCTTGTATAATGAGCATGTTTGCTCTTACATTGAAAGTTTGGATATTACTTAAACCTTTGGTTTAACTTGGCTTACTCTGACACTGCTCTGGCAGAGGAAAGGGGTACACTAACAGACGAAAGTCAGATGGGATAAAAGGTGATGTTCCACACTTGCCATTGTTCTTACTCCATGTGGGGAGGGGCTCCTCATTATTGCTGGGCAAGGGTAGGAACTGTTCTTTATTGAGAACATCGTGTCTGGGAAGGGCAGTAGTCCTTAATTACTGCTCCCCATATGATACTTATTAATAGCATAGTGTCAGAACTTGCTGCTACCGAGTGATAGTTATTAGCTTAAATTTCCACCTGTTCTCCTCTGACATCACCCTAGAAGGAAAATTTAAAGGTTCCTGACTCTGGTAAAAGGGACATCCTGGTGAAAGTGAAGTCTAATTTTCCACTCTGCCTTTGCTGGTAGGTTTGGGAGTAGAACCACACTTGTTGTCTGTCATGTTATCTTGGGTAGAGATGTTGCTTAAATTTTTTCTTTATTTAGAAAGAGACCAGACTCCCCTTTCTTGATACTTCAGCTCAAGAGAATGAGATTTTGGTGAGATGTTTTTGTATATGTCTGTAGGCATTCCCAGGTTGCCAACATCACCGTATATTTCTTGGAGTCCCAAGGTCCCTAGACTGTATGCCTTCTTTTATCCACCTTTCAGAAAGTATTTGTCTGCTAAGGATACTATAACAAAATATCAAAGACCAGCTGACTTAAACAACACAAATTTATTTCTTATGGTTTTGGACATTGGAAAACCAAAATCAACCTGAGGCCTCTATTCTTGGCTTTCAGAAGGTCTCTTTTAGACTGTGTCCTCTTATGACTTTTTCTCTGTAAGTATACATTCCTGATGTCTCTTCCTCTTCTTAAAAGTACACCAGTTACATTGGAGTAGGGTCACATTATTGCAACCTCATTCAAACTTAAGCATATCTTAACTTTAAAGGCCCTGTTTTAAAATACAGTCACATTGGGAAATAAAGCTGCGATGTATGAATTTGAGGGAACAAAATTCAGTCCATAAAAATATATTTCCCAATTAATCATTTTTTTTCATGTTCAAAATGTATTCATCCCCATTCCTACAGCCCCAAAGATTTCAACCTACTCCAGCATCAAGTCCAAGTCCAAAGTGTCACCTAAATATTATCTAAATCAGATATGAGTGAAACTTGCAATATGATTCATTCTGAGGCAAAATCTTTTCCATCTGTAAACCTATAATATCAAACACATATGTGCTTCCAAAATACCATGGTGGTACAGGCGTGGGACAGACAGTCTCACTCCAAAGAAAGAAATTGGAAAGAAGAGAGGGATCACAGGTTCAGGTTAACAAGTCCAGAGTCTAGCAAGGCAGCTCCATTAAATCCTAAATCTAGAGCATAATTTTTTTTTAAATCCATGTTCTCTCCTTTGGGCCCACGAGGACAGCATTCCAGCCTCCTGTATCCACTGTGATGGAATACAAAAGGATGCTTTAAAAAACACATTGAATGGATATTATGCATATTCTGTGGAATCCCTCACATTCTACAAAATGAAGGTCATGGAGAAACTTGAGGTTGTGGCTTGTCATGGATCATAAGAGTTTGTCAAATAGTCCAGCAATCTACCATAGAGACAAAAGCGTCAATATATTTACCAGTCAACAAAAAAAGAGATTAATGTTTCATCCCCCTTCAAAAGTTTGCTACAGCTGAAATATATATTATTCAGACTTAAAGAAGAGCAGGTGCATGTGACATTTTTATGAATAAGTGTGCTTCCACTTCAAATATCTTAACAGACTTTCACAGGAATTTGTAGTTAGGAGAAAGAGAAGAAAGAAAGAAAGAAAGAAAGAAAGAAAGAAAGAAAGAAAGAAAGAAAGAAAGAAAGAAAGAAAGAAAGAAAGAAAGAAAGAAAGAAAGAAAGAAAGAAAGAAAGAAAGAAAGAAAGAAAGAGAAAGAAAGGGGGAAAGAAGGAGGGGAGGAGAGTAGGGGAGGAGAGGAGGAAGGAGGGAGGAAAACCTACTGCAGTCTTGGATGTCTAATTTTTATGGTATAAAGAAAGATCTGTGTGAACCAAACCATAACCTTGCTTCCTACCACACACTTCAGCAAAGTTTTATAATCCTGCATGTCTACGTTAAGATCTGTCTTGCATTCCTGGGTGAATATTTGTTAGTATTTAAAGAGTAAGGAAAGAGACTTTTGGTTTAAATCTTAGTCATTTTTCTTCAGCAGAGCTAGTGCAAAAGCATGCTTTGGAAATATTTTGTTTTCTTTTCTTAAGAGACAGTTTAGAAAGCTCAAATTTTCAATATGTGGAAGCATTTCTAAATCCCATTTTTTAAGTGTAAGAAATTAAATACTCCTGGGTTATAGATTTTGCAGTGTATCTGGATGAAGGATTTTTCTCCTTAAGTGAGCTCCAGCTACAGAACTCCATTCAGCTCCCTGAAAATTATGTTTGCATAATATCCCCTGTGACTCTTCACTTTGTCATACAACCTATTTCTGTGGCCCTGCTGGCACACCTCCTCCTCACTTCCAATATTCTGTTTTCTTCCACAACTTAGAATCTGACATGTCTTGTAAAAGGACATAGGTGAAACCTTCTGCTGTGACATCAAGAACCCACTTGTACAAAATATGACATCTTACCTATTGTGTCAGACACAACTAGCTTCTCATTTGTTTCAAAATTGATTGGTATTGATTCCAAGGCACTGAGACCTTAGAACCCCAGTGCCACTTTCCCTTACTGAATATATTTTCATGTCTCTTCTCTTAGACACTGCTACAGTAAAGATATCTGATTTTTAAGTGGACTTAGAGCAATTGGCACTGATGGAGCACGCTAATTAATTTTATTACTATACCTGGGCTGATCTTCTTATTACAACCCAAATTGGCAGCATGTAGTTTTGACCTTTTTCTTTCAATTGAAGGAAGGAGTGGGGAAAGAAAAACCTAAAATTCTGTTTGTTTAGTTTTTCTTTGAATAATTCTTGTTAAGTATCCATCACTTGTACACATGGGAATTTGTTTCTTGTGTTGTTACTTTTATAAAATCATCTCACTTCCAGTTCAATATCATAACCCCCAGAGTCTAGAAATATGCTTTCGTCAATGTCATTGTTTTGCTTATCATTTATGAAGAATCATAATTCCTGGGGCTATTTTAATCCCCAGAATCTCTATTTTACTCATTTTTTCTAGCCTCTTGAAAAGAATAAATGTGATCATACTCTGAAAATGTTAAACATGACTTATATATGCATACCAGTTGTAATTATACTCCAGTATAGCCATTAGAGATTTGAGTTCCCCCTCAGTTCTGATTTCCCCACACCTAGCCCAATCTAGCTTTCAGCAAGGCACAGAGACACAGTGCTACTTATGCTAATAGCTGGGGTTCATCAGCATAAATTGCTTTTGGGGGGTTCCTTAGTGTGCCTGATGCCGTATTTGATATTACGATTTGTAGCAAACAACAGAGGCTCTCAACGATTTAGCTGCCCGTGCTTGGTTATTGCCGCAAGGGAGCTGAGGGGTTTTAAAATAAACTATGTATGATTTCCTCACATGAGATGCTGTTTAAGTGCTTCACATGACAGGCAACTGCATTTAAGGGAAGCCCGAATGCAGCAGTTGAGATTTGCAGTGCCATCCTAAGAATTAGCTGCAGAGCTTGGTCTACTAAGCCAGAGCTGAAAGAAGAAAAGACACGGAATGAACATAGGGGTGGAGGAAGTTAGGGAGACGTGTGCTGGATAGAAACATTCGTTGGGATTTTAGTGCTTGGCAAGAGTGAGACAAATGATATAAAATAAGATAAATATTACAGAGCACACTGACGATTAGCTTATGCTTTTAGCATATCAAAATAAAAACAAAACTTATGACTAACCACTGAGAAAATGTCCTATAAAATGGTTATGAAATATTGATTCTTTCAAGAAAAAAAAGCATCATACTTGTACTTAAGGTACTGATATTTGAACAAGTATCTGTGCTATATACATGGTAGTCACTCAAAAACTATGTACAGATATATGTTCCATTAAGGGTTCTTAAAATTGAAATACCCAAGTAAAATTAGAAGTATTGATATATTGCTTTTTGTATTACTTGTAATCTAAGTAAAACGAATTTTCATGGTAAACTGTCACACACATTTTATATATCTCGAAAAATTTTAAGCTGTATTTAAGTAATTGCTGACTATATGTGGTCCTGGTGCTACATAATTGTCTTCATAATTGTTAACTTTTTCACTTAAGAGTGAAAATTCAGGCAGGTGGTCCCCAGACACTGAGCCCTCCTGACCCCCCCCTACCGCAGACAGATGCTGGACACTGAGGCTGCCCTCGCTGGGTCTCCCCAGCTTCTTTGGAAGCTGGTACAGGCATTTTGAATTATTCCTGAGGGTGTGGCCACCATTATTAGAAGGGCAGCTCCCTTCCTGAGACACCTACAGGAGACTGGAGGCCCTTTGACAGGCACCTCTGTTTACTCATGTACATCCTACACCCTTCCCCATCCTCTTTGTTCACCATTAGAAACTCTGGAAATAATAATTGAACTCATCCTGTTTATTACAATAATGTTAAAGTCTTTATAGGGGCTATCTGGTTCAGGGCTGCATTTTCTATATATTGGGTGCTGTTAATGTTGATCTCACCTTCAAAGGAGAGGTACTGGAAAAATACAGGGTCACAATAAACCAGCAGGGGGGAAACTTCAGAACCTCTGATCTTCACTGCTAGAGGGGAATATACAAAAACAATATGAAAAGACAGGGGAAGAAAGTGTCCCTGATAAACCAAGATGCTATTGTGATAGAATCCAATCACAGCATGGCAGTAGAAATGACAGAAAAAGATTTTAGATCTGCATAAGTAAAATTATCCTTGAAGTAAAAAATGAGATAAAAGAGCAAATGCAGGCGATGCATGATCACTCCAATAAACAGTTAAAAGAGCAAATGCAGGAAGCAAAAAAGCACTTCAATAAAGAGATAGAGATTCTGAAAAAAAAAAAAAAAAAAACAGAAATACTTGAAATGAAAGAAACAATAAAACTCAATAGAAAGCATCACTAATGGAATAGATCTCCTGGAAGACAGAATCTCAGACAATGAAGACAAAATATTTAATCTTGAAAATAAAGTTGAACAAACTGAAAAGATGTTAAGAAAGCATGAATGGAAGATCAAAGAATTATGGGATATCATGAAAAGACCAAATTTAAGAATTACTGGGATAGAGGAAGGCACAGAGGTAAAAACCAAAGAAATGAACAAACTGTTCAATAAAATAATATCAGAAAATTTCCCAAACCTGAAAAATGAAATGCAAAAAACAAATACAAGAGGCTTACAGAACACCAGGAGCACAAAACTACAACAGATCCACACCAAGACACATTATAATGAAAATATCTCACATACAAAGTAAACATAGGATTTTTAAAGGCTGTGAGAGAAAAGCATCAGATTGCTTACAAGGGGGAAACCAATACAGATATCAGCAGATTTCTCAACCCAGACCCTAAAAGCAAGAAGGGCCTGGAACAATATATTTCAAACTCTGAAAGAATATGGATGCCAACTAAGAATTCTATACCCGGCAAAACTAACCTTCTGATTTGATGATGAAATAAAATCTTTCCACGATAAACAAAAGTTAAAGGAATTTTCAAATAGAAAGTCTGCACTACAGAATATTCTCAGCAAAATATTTCATGAGGAGGAAATAAAAAGCAATACAAGTCAGCAAAAGGAGAAACTACCCTAAAGGAAAAGCCAATCAAAGGAGAAACCAAGTCAAGTTAAAAACCAAAAATAAGCCAAAATAACTAGGAATACAAATTATATCACAATAATAACCCTGAATGTTAATGGCCTAAACTCAATAATCAAAAGACATAGACTGGCTGTTTGGATTAAAAAGAAAGACCCAATAATATGTTGCCTTCAAGAGACTCATCTCACAGAAAAAGACATCCACAGACTAAAGGTGAAAGGATGGGGACAAACCTACCATGAACATGGACTCAGTAAAAAAGCAGTAGTCTCCTTCCTCTTATCAGATAAAGTGGACTTCAAACCTAAGTTAGTCAGAAGGGATAAAGCAGGACATTTCATAATGCTTAAGAGAAGCATAAATCAGCAAGACATAACAATCATAAATATTTATGCCCCAAACAAAGAAGCATCTGTGTACATCAAACAAACCCTTCTCAATTTTAAGAATCAAATAGATCATCACACAGTAATAGTGGGCACTTTAACACACTGCTCTCACCACTCTTTTGTTTGGATAGATCCTCCAAACAGAAATTTGGCTATCTTAACATCATTCTTAATGGAGAAAAACTGAAAGCATTTCCTCTAAAAACTGGAACAAGGCAGGGATGCCCTCTTTCATCACTTCTATTCAACATCATCCTTGAAACACTAGCCAGAGCAATTAGACAGACCAAAAAAATTAAAGACATACAAATAGGAAAAGAAGAACTCAAGCTGTCATTATTTGCTGATGACATGATTCTGTATTTAGAGGATTCAAAAAACTCCATTAGAAAACTACTAGAACTAATAAATGAATTCAGCAAAGTAGCAGGATATAAAATCAATACACATAAATCTAATGTATTTCTATTCATAAGTGATGAATCCTCTGAAAGAGAAATTAGAAAAACCACTCCATTCACAACAGCCTCAAAAAAAAAAAAAAAAAAAAAAAACCTTGGTAATCAATCTAACAAAAGAGGTGAAAGACCTCTACAATGAAAACTATAGAACACTAAAGAAAGAAATTGAAGAAAACCTTAGAAGATGGAAAGATCCCCATGTTCTTGGATAGACAGAATTAATATTGTCAATATGGCCACACTACCAAAGGCACTACACAGATTCAATGCAATTCCAATTAAAATCCCAATGAAGTTACTCATAGAAATAGAGAAAGCAATCATGAACTTCATCTGGAAGAATAAGAGACTTTGAATAGCCAAAACAATCCTGAGCAGGAAAAGTGAAGCAGGAGGTATCATAATACCAGACCTTAAACTATATTACAGAGCAAGAGTAACAAAAACAGCATGGTATTGGCACCAAAATAGACAGGTAGACCAATGGTACAGAATAGAAGAATAGAGATGATCCCACATAAATACAGTCATCTCATACTTGACAAAGGAGCCAAAAACATACAATGGAGACAACATAGCCTGTTTAACAAATGGTGCTGGCAAAACTGGAAATCCATATGCAGTAAAATGAAACTAAATCTCTATCTCTCATCCTGCACAAAACTCAACTCAAAATGGATCAAGAACTTAGGAATTAGACCAGAGACCAAATAGAAGACAAAGTAGGCCCAAATCTTCATCACGTTGGCTTAGGATCAGACTTCCTCAATAAGACTCCCAAAGCACAAGAAATCAAAGCAAGAATCACTAAATGGGATGGACTCAAACTAAAAAACTTTTTCTCAGCAAAGGATACAATCAGTAATGTGAAAAGAGAGCCTACAGAGTGGGAGAAAATCTTTTCCACATGCACATCAGACAGGGAACTTATCTCCAAAATTTATAAAGAACTGACAAAGCTTTACGCCAAAAATACAAAGAACTCAATCAATAAATGGGCAGACACTTTACAGAAGAAGACACAGAGGCAATTAATAAATACATGAAAAAGTGTTCAATATCTCTTGTAATTAGAGAAATGCAAATTAAAACAACTCTAAGATTTCATCTTACTCCAATTAGAATGGTTATTATGAAGAACACAGACAATAATAGATGTTGATGTGGATGTAGGAAAAAAGGAACACTTTTACATTGCTGGTGGAGTTGAAAATTGGTGCAGCCACTCTGGAAAGCAGTGTAGAGAATCCTCGGAAAACTTGGAATGGACCCACCTTTTGACCCAGTTATCCCACTCTTCAGTTTATACCCAAAGGACGTAAAATCAGCAAGCTACAGTAACGCAGCCACATCAATGTTTATAGCAGCACAATTCAAAATAGCTAGATTGTGGAACTAACCTAGATGCCCTTCAACAGAGGAATGGATAAAGAAACTGTAGTATATATGCATGATGGAATATTATTCAGTCATAAAGAAGAATAATATTATGGCATTTGCAGGTAAATGGATGGAATTGCAGAATATCATGCTAAGTGAAATAAACCAACCCCAAAAAACCAAAGGCAGAATGTTTGCTCTGATAAGTGGATGATGATAAATAATGGGGGTGAGGGGGTGGGGAGTGAGAGAAGAATGGAGGAACTTTAGATTATGTAGAAGGAAATGAGAGGGGGTATATGAAAAATGGTGGAATGAGATAGACATCATTACCCTATGTATATGTATGATTACACTAATAGTTTGAATCTACATGGTGCACAACCATAGAAATGAAATTATGTACCCCATTTGTGTACAATGAATCAAAATGCAGTAGGAAAAAATTAAAAAAAATAATTAAAGAAAAGAAAAAGAGTGAAAATTCATTCATTCTTTCCAATTTTTTATGAATATTGCCCCAACAATGTCTTCTTTAACCTTGTTTTATGATCATGTAGTCCTTTTAATAAATATATTAGTTTTGCTCAAAGTACATTCTTTCAAGCATCCAATGAAAGAGTAGGGTTTCAAATTGTGAAACCACTGAATTCATGTGTATTTTGGATTCTGCTTCGTAGTTATGTATTGATCTTTCTCTTCCCACTAAAACGTAGATCCTTTGAGCTGTGGTTCTTTGCACCCATGGAGACTAGCACGGTGCCAGTTATACAATATCTATTCAATTAAAGCACTGAATGTATTTTGAAATTTGTAGATGGTAAATATCTTCACACTTAAAATCAGCACTTTAATGCAATTCCTACCTCATGTAAGGCAAAGCAGCACACCTCTGAACTTGAGCGTTAGGTACATGCCAGAAATTTACAGAAGTTTAAATTAAAAATATCCTCCTGAACTTCACTTGTTGGAGGGTAGGAGTGAAAGGGAAAAAGAAGGGTTATGGTATACACACACACACACACACACACATACTTACATATATAAATATTTATGTTTTATATATATATATATATATATATGTAACATAGATATAGAAATAGGTATAGAGTTTTATCTAGTGTGGAAAACACATCTTCAGCCTAACCCCCAATGAAAATACTTTCATGAAAAAATTTTCAATTTTTCTGACTTCTTCTTAGTTATTAGATGACATTGAAGACATTTACAGGTAAAGATAGAGATTACAAAAAGTTGAAAGGTAATAAAGCTCAGAACTGCAAAATATAAATACATAAGTACTTTTCCTTGGGTAATATGCAAAGCAGGGAGCCAATATTTTTTACAGAGATTTGGAGGAAAAAATAGTTCCATATAAATCAATTAATTCTATATAAACTTTCAGAAAGTTTTCAAGTGAATGTTAGGCAATCATATAAGCACTAAAAATAAAGCCAGCACCAGCAAGGGAAGACCAATGAACTAATGAATTATATAAATAGCACCAGGCATCCAAAAATGGGATAAACACGAATTAGATAATGCTGGAAAATAATGCCTACAATTCACTTGAGAAGGAACCAATTTTTAGGTAGAGATTATGCCACTGAGTACATATTTTTATAAATATCTTTACTTGCAAATATATTTGCTTGCTTCAGGAAACTCCTTGGTAATTAGTGGTAATCTTTATTTCAGAAAGTTTATTGACTTATCATCACCAGGACTTATTTTTTCACCATCTTTACAGGTTTCTAATTGGATAACCCTCTTAAGAACTGTCAGAGATAACTATCTAGACTATTGACTGTTGGGGTCAGAGTCCCAGAGCACAGAGCGGTCAAAACAGGGTAAGCCTCTGTTATGGTTTGAATGTTGTTGGTCCCCTTTTAAACCCCTATTGAAATTTAATTCCAGTATGATACACTGAAGGTTGGGAGCTTTAAGGGTTGATTAGGGCTTATATCATGTGATTAGTAGATAAATGGATTGGTGGGTTCATGGGTTATCTTGAGAATGGATCTCCTATAAAAGTCAGTTTAACTAGGTTACTTTCACACTCCTTTGTCTCTTGCCAGGAGATTTCCTGTGTTGCCTCAGGAGTCTTGACAACAAGAAGGCCAGATGTAACCACTAGAACTTGAATCAGAACCATAAGCCAAAATAAATGTCTTTTCTTTACAATTTACCCAGTGGTCGTATGGTGTAGTAACAGAAAGTGGATTAAGACAGCATCCTCATCCATGAAGAAAATTGCTTTAAAAGCAGATGAGCATTCAAAGTGCTTTGCATACACCACTGATCTTCTCCAGACTCTGAAGCCCTGCCGTCACACCTCTGTTCTTTCACACTTACTAGAGAAGTGTTGTGCCCTGAGCACACTTTATTGGCCAGTGAACTGCAGGATTAAAAAAAATACAACTCCTGCCAAGCTGCTGAAAACACAAGGCACTGTAGTTTAAGGGATCTCTTGAGGAAATACAAATCATTGCACTTAATGGCCTGACTGTACAAACACTCACCCGATGGTGTTTATTTCTGGATCCAAGACCATAAAATCTGTCAGTGGCCCTCCATGCAGGAATAGCCTGTGAGGACATTTCATTTTGCGATCTAATGCCTCAATTTCCATGGCTTCACATGAAAATGAGTCCAGCATTTTGTAAATGGTGGAAAGCGGCCTAAGTCTGACATTCAGCAAAGATTTTATTTTTGGCATTTACATTTTTAAGGAATAGCTAAGCTCTGTGGTATGTTCATTTTATGATAATCAGACACAAAGGAGAAAAGGACAAAGTGCAGAGGGAAAAAGATGTGAAGGAGGAAAAAATATGTGGATTTAGTTTAGCAAATACACTAAAATTTAGCAAATTGGCAAAGCAACTGACATCACTCAACTAAATATAAAACCAGACCATTTATCTGATTTGGCTCTCAATGAATATTTTTTCTTTCCGAGATTTCAAAGGCAGCTTTATGGTGCAATATGTTTTCTAAACTCTAGAACTCAAGCATCCCAGAATTTTTTTTTCTCTGAAATATTGTGATTAGAGTTGGATCCACATGGATCAATTTATGCTTGGTTCCCAAAAAAAATTATGAAGCTGCCACTATAGCATACTTAAAAGCATGGTGTGGCAAATTGCTGATATTCAAACTCTGCTGGTCTATCTATCCATTCACTCTTATAACTCCAGCTAGACTTACAATGAGCAGACACAAAATTTTCTTACTTGACTACTCAAAACTCTAAACTGTTGTCTTTAGATGGACAATTGATGCCTTTTGGTAAATTGATAACAATATTACAGTACTTGTATAATTGACATCTGATTATTACTGCCTTCCCAATTAGTGTCTAAGTATATTGCTGCCAACTACCTATAAACTTAGTCTTTATCTATCATGTAGGCATAGTAATAAGTTCACAGAGATACTGTGATAATCAAATGAATAGAACCCTGTATAAAATAAAGACTCGGTAAGTGTCAGTTTCCGTTCCCTCTTATCTTCTCTCTATAAAGAGAATGGGAATAATATATATTTATAAATATATTTTTATAGATTTTATTCTTGTGTTTGAATATGGAAATAGGTGTATGTGGTCTAGGTTGAAATGAATTGAAATCCTGAGCAGACAGAATCTAGTAATGACTCCTTAATGGATTTCCCCATCTTTTGGGGTATATAAATCCATAGATGTTTATTCTACGACACTCTTTAAGATTTTGAATATAAATTCAGTTTTGTTTACTTATATAATTTGTTTCATTGGATTTATTAATAAACAAGTCATAGCAGCTTATATTCTATGTGCACTCTTTATTGAATAATTTCTTCAAAATAATATATGGAAAAAGCTTTGGTATCTAGGAACCAAACTAATTAGTTTTATTATTGTCCTTATATGCTTCTGGAAACACTGTAGTAAACAATCTTGCTGCATATATCCATTTCTCTCACAGTTCCCTTGTTACTGTGAATCCATAAGTACTATGAAGTATTGCCTACATTGACCATCCTAAGGTCCACTTCAGTGGCCTGTAAATAGCTTGAGATCCTAAAATTTTGTGTGAAGTCTATATGTAAAAACATTCTATTTGCCTTAGGTTGAGGGTTCATAGTTTTCAATAGACTCTCCAAGGGGTTTTATAACTTTTGGAGGTTTAAAAATCATTCTACACCTATAACATGGAAAGGAAAGTCAGTTCCATTTTTTTACCTAATAGAAGCCAGAGAGATTGCTAGAAGCTTTCAAGTTACTTTATTGTTTAATTCTTCAATAGTCATATGACATGGTTGCTATAAATATTTTAATTTGCATAGCTTGTGAATTGTCTCTCTCTACTCAAAGTTCCTTTCAGTCACCATGAGCAGGTTGTGCCCATATGGGGAATTTAATCCCTCACAATAATACTCACGTTCTGTCACCTAATAAAAACGATGATGCCTCTGCTGCTACTGATGTGCTTGCACATGCAACAGTGATGAGGTTCTATTAGCAATGATCAATGTTCCCAGACTCAAATCTCCATGACACCAGACCATAGAGCAAACAGTAGAGTAGGTTGAGTATAAACACAAAAGGTTATTTCAGGGACTACACAGAACAAGTGAGTGGGCAGTTCCAGCCTTAAAGGAATAAAAGGTCACTGTTTCCAGACCCTCATAACTTTTTGTTAAAATGCTATGTGGCAAAAGTGAAATATGTCTGTTCACTGTATCTTGTCATGGTCTCTTTATTTGTTGATGCTGTGCAAGATGATTCAATCTTGTATTAGGGACATTCTATAAATAAGAATGCTTGCTACTCAATTTTTTTAATGTATAGCTAAAAAGTTTAGTTAATTATTAAAACAGTCCATTGTTGGAGCTCTGGTCTGGTATTTAACAGGCAGGCTAGTCCAATGCAGTGCTCATTTCATTTACAAAGAATGACAGATTAATTATTAATTAACTGCTAAAGCCTTTGAGAAAAGGAGTGATAAAATTTGATTTGTATTTTAGGGAAGTATTCTTTGTGTTGTGAAGACGACATGGAAGAGGGTAGTTAGGATCCGGATCTGGTTATAGTCATGGTTACAGGAGACAAAGCAATGCTAACAGGAAGCAGACAGTAGTAAAACAATCAGAGGTACAGTAAACTGTTAAAGATGAAGACTGAGTAAAGAGAAGTGAGGATCCACCATGTATATCAGATTGTCTATGTTCAAATTCCAGCCCTCTTACTAAATAGCTGTGTAAGCTTGGATATTTATCATTTCCATAGTTTGGTTTTGTATTAAATAATATCAATACCTGACTCAGCAGGTTCTTTTAATGATTTAGTGAATCAATGTGGAGAACTCACTGAGTCCATGAGGAAGGGAGCTGCACTTATGGTTCTTGGTTTCTGACTTCAGTGACGCAATGGATGGCAGTTCCTTTAACTGATTTGGGAAGCATACAATGGTGAGCAGGCTTCTAAGATGACCATAATTATTTCAAGTTGGGATGGACAAGGTTGAAATCACCTATGGAAATCCAGTTGAAAGAATTTTGGTAATGATGTATTGGTAGAGTTTTGTGGATTTACACCTCTGGAGTATTTTAATGATAGCTTACAAACTAAGACTATATTAAATAGCAGGAATAGAACATCTAATCGCAATGACCTAACAAATAGGTTGTTTTTGTTTTATTTTCACACAACAAATTATTTGGGAGTAGTTAGATGCTGCTTAAGGGTTCACAGATGTTAGGGTCAATGTCATAACAATTCTTTTCACCTTTCTCTCGAGGCCACAAGATGATTGCTGCAGCTTCCTCCATTAATTCAATTGGAAAAAGTGCACCTCTTGTTCCTTTGATCAGGAAAGAAAATGCTTTCCCAGAATTCTAGAAAATTCCCAGAATTTTAGAATATTTCTGCTGCTTTTTCCTCTGTGTGTGTGTGTGTGTGTGTGTGTGTGTGTGCACGTGCATGCATATAAATACACATTCATATATGCTTAAATACATACTGGAACTGTATCATATGGTCAATTCCAGCTAAGAGCCTGGCTGAGATGGTGAAGAATTAATAAAGAACTTTGAAGTCTTCATAATGCTTAAGATTTTGTTAGTGAGAGAGGAGTCTGAATATTGGATAGAGGTTTGTCACAGACAGAATTAACAGTCAACTTAATGCAATGATTTACATGGGATTTTGCTACTAGGAGACTTGGGAGTGACTAGATGATCTCTGAAGTAATTCTTTAGTCATTGGATTCTGTGATTTAATCTAGTTAATCTTTGAGAGCATCATTATGTAGTTAATTCAACATTATCATTGAGCAATAACATTTTATTAGAAAACAAATCAGCAAAATAATAAATAGAAAGTAATTGCATTTCAGACCTCTGCTGGTTAAATGATATGATGGCTTAGCATGTATGTATGCACTTATTAACACAGGCTTTATTCCAATTCCTCTCATTCTCCCCCCACATCAAATAAATAAATACCTATGGCTGGTCATTTATGTAATCTTTTTGGTTCATTTATTTGCAAATTATTCAGAGGCATTAATGCATTATGATTCATTTTCTAAATGAATAGCAAGTATAGCTACTTCCTAGTGCTGTTTTCCTCCAGTATAATAGCCATGTGTTAGGATTTTTTTTGTTAAGATGTCAGCCCGTTTTGTAATACGTACTATTATCACTTATTATACTGTACCATGTAATTTATGTATTAGAGAAGTAATTATTATAAATTAAATTTGTATTAACTGGGTAGATTGCTGTGCACAATAGTTAGAACTAAGAGCTTTAACTTTTTACTGTATTTTAAATAATAATTAATATTTTTCATTTAGTTAAAATTACAAACACTGCTTAAAATTTAATATAATCTATTCCTTTCCTCAGTCTGCAAGCTTCTAAATGAAAGATTTGAAAAAAGAAAGAAATCTTTCTGTACAAATCCTTTTCAAAATGAATAGAAAATAAATAGTTGAAGTCCAACTGAGAACACCTAGCAGGGGAATAATTTCTCTAAACCTTTGTTTGACAAAGAGTCAACATGTAGAATAAATTGATATTAATGTGAATTTAAACAATGTATTTAGGCCATATTTTACTATTACATATTGACTGTAATCACAGGCTATGTAGGTACTTTGTGGTGATTGCTATAATTTTAGGTGAAGCAAACCAAGTCATGCAGTAGACGACATAGGTAGTGCAGTGTAATGATTTTATTGGGTTCTCCTACATGCATTATTCCAATGGAGGCCTTAAAAAAATACAGGGAAAAGAAAGTTAAGCTTAAGTGGATGATAAATCGGAGACCTTGAAAGAGAAGTAGAAGCAGAAACAAGTGTCCTTTTGAGTGGAACGTGGGGACTTTGTGATGAACCTATTAGGGGTCTCCTGGAGAAAATGCAGTTTGGTGAGGAATATAAATTCCTTAACAGTGAAAAATGAAGACCAAAATACTGTCAAATTAGTCTTAACTGGGTTGAGATATACAGTGTTTCTACTTTACTATAATTTTTAATATAATATTGGGTGAAAATTATCAGACAAATCTTAACATGTAAGAGGGCATTTTAGCAGTTGGACTGAAAGTAGTACACAAAAGTGCAAAGTAAAAGCTATTTAACCTGAAAGCCACTCCTTCTGTACTTACAGAACATGATCATTCCCTTCTCTTTTCTGGAAGTACAATAAAATCAATAAGATTAAAATGATGAACTGAGTTTATGTGAAGAGGTGTTTACATTTTACCTTTTTCTATTTTTTTTTATTTTTTAATTTAGATATATGTACTTAGCACTGACGTGTTGAATTATCCTATGAAAAAGGCAAAATTGAGGGGAATCAAAGTTTTAGGCTTCACCAAAAATAAATAAATAAAAGAAGAAAGGAAGGAGATTTAGAATCTTCTTGATCTTCATAATTTAGGATAATGGTTCTGAAACTTTACTTTGCATGATAATGACTTAGAAATTTAGTAAAAATACAGTTTTACAGGCAATGTCCCCAGCATTCTTACTTTATTATACAGATTATTTAGTAATCCACAGTTTTGAAAAGGAGCTTTGGTGAAATTGACTGAGTAGACTTTGGAGAGCAATTTGAGTTATTTTCATCAAGGACAATGTTCTCCAATTAATTTAGACTGTGGTCCTTTAACTGACAGACTGATGAAATTAATTAAATAGTTTTACATACAGATAGAAGCAATAAATGTAAAATAAGGCATTTAAAAATAATTTGCATGTACTTCTGTCAATGCATATAGTACTTAAAATAGTTTTAGGTAAAAATAAAAGTTCAAATGTGTATTTCGTAGACTACTTTTGAATATCCCCTGAGATTCCCCACTCAGGAGACATTGGTTCTTAAGAATGCTTCTTTGACTTGATTGAAGTATACTTATTTTAAAAAAACTATCAAATATCATACTTATTGACATATAGAGGAATTGTAGAGACATTCACTTTTAAGTTGGAAAAAACAAGAATATATGGTATTAAACATTATACAATAGATCTTAATAAAAAAAAGTAAAATAAATGAAAAGTATAAGGTGTTATTTAGCCATTATTTGATTATCTTTATATGAAACTAAGAGAATTTAGAAACACTACAGGACTTAACAAGATAATTCAACAATACCATCATATTTAACTTTAATGTACAGAAAACAGTTGCATTCTCCCATCAGTAAGAAAATTTATTTTAAAGAAGTAGTTCTTACAGTTGCAACTGAAAACTAAACAAAACAAAAAGCATATTTAATCAAAGTTCCTCCATTCTTCTCTTGCTTCCCCCACCCCCCATTATGGATCAGCATCCACCTATTGGAGAAAACATTTGGCCTTTGTTTTTAGGGATTGGCTGGATTGGGCAGAGGATAGTGGGGGAGGGGTGGGGCATGGGGGTGGGAAAGAAGCTGGAATGAGATGATCATCATTACCCTAGATACATGTGTGATTGCATCAATGATGTGACTCTATATCATGTACAACCAGAGGAATGAAAAGTTGTGCTCCATTTGTGTACAATGAATCAAAATGCATTCTGCTATCATGTATAAATAATTAGAACAAATAGGAATAAAAAATAATTTTAAAAAGAACTGAAAAAATCTTTTAATGCAGTGAGTTACTTTGGTAGATGGCTATGTTTAAACTAATACTGAATTCTCAGGGACATGTTATTTCATAGCATATTAAACCCTTTAAATAATCTAAATAAAATTGAATCAATCAAAAGATACCCTAGAATTTTATGAAAGAAATGAGTAAATTTTATTAAAATTATTTTAAGATATCAAAATAAATTGAGAGATATGAAGCATCATGAACAGGAAAACTCTATTGTAAAGATTTTAATTCTCTCCATTTCAAATGAAGTTAACTCTCTAAAATTATTTATTTATTTGGTCAATTAATGTTTTAATTAGCTGTTTTGCACTGTGACCAAAAGGCCTGACACAAACAACATAGAAGAGGAGAAGTTTATTTTGACTCAAAGAAAGAAGGCCGTATTAATCAGTCTTTTGTTAGTATGACTAAAATATTTGATGAGAACAATGTTTAGGAGATAAAGGTTTTCCATGCTCACAATTTTAGAGGTTCAGTCTGTGGTCAGTTGACTCCATAGCTCTGGACCCAAGAGGAGACAGAATATCATGGCAGAAAGGTGTGGGGGAAGAAAGCACTCAAGACATGAAAGCCAGGAAGCAGAAGAGAGCTCTGCTCGCCAGGGACAAAATATAAATCCCCAGAGGTATGCCCCCTTGTGACCCTCTCTTGCAGCCACACTCTACCTGCCTATAGTTATCACCCAGTTAATCCATATCAGTGGAACCCCCCAATTAGGTTACAGCTCTTGTAATTGAATCATTACCTCTGAATATTCTTGCTTTGTCTCACACATGAGCTTTTGGGGACACCTTATTTCTAAGCCATAACAATACACTCATTCTAAAGTTTATATGGAATAGCAACATGAAAAAATATTTCCTGAAGTAAAGTGGTAGGTGGAAGTATCTCACAGTATCCCATGTCACAAAGCTATAGTGATTAAGCTATAGTAAAAAAAACAATTTGCTAAAGTAAATAACACAATTCACTAGGCCAAATTAATGTGTATATTTCAGAAGTATAGAGGTTAGAAAAATACAGGTGTGTGGAAAATGGTTGTTTCACAGAAATAGAATTATGTGAAGAAAAGACACAGTATTCTATAAATGATTTGGGGAAATCAATCAACAGTATTTAGAAAGTAATAAGTAAAACCCCTGTACTAATTTTCAAAGGCAGCAATAACAAAGTACTACAATCCAAGGGACTTAAAGAATGGAAATTTACCATGTCACAGTTATAGAGGCTGGAAGTCCGACATAAAGGTGTGGCAGCATTGGTTCTACTGAGTGCTTTAGGAAATAATCTGTCCCATTCCCCTTGCCTGTCTTCAGTGGTTTGCTGATGGTCTTTGGTAGTCCTTGTCTTGTAGACTTCTACCTTTGTTGTCACATGGTATTTTCCTGTGTGCTGTATCTGTCTACAAGTGCTCCTTTTCATAAGGAAATCAGTCATATTAGGTTAAGTCCCACTTTAATGACCCATTTTAACATGATTACTACTATAAAGACTCTACTTCCAAATGAACTCCCATTCTGAGGTACTAAGGCTGCAACTTCATGAAGGAACTTGGAGGAGGTAGACTTCTACCCATAAGACTCCTTCATACCATTTATGATAATCATCATAAGTCCAAAACCTAAATTTGGAAAACAGCATTTTAAAATGTTTGGAAAAAAATACACTGGGGGAGTTGTGAGTATTGTCCAGTGGTAGAGCACTTGCCTAGCATGTGAGAAGACTGGGTTCAATTCCCAGTACTAAAAATAATAACAAACTACATTGGGCTGGGATGCAGCAGGCTAGTTATGTAGTTTTGTCATAGAGTGCTTACTTAGCATGCATAAGATGCTGGATTCAATCCCCAACATACCTCAAATCAAACATAAACATATGGAGTACCTATATGTTGTTTAACAATATTTAAAAGCAAAAATTATAAAGAGAAAAATATACAATCCCATTAAAAAGTTTAAACTTATTTACAACAAACTGATAAAACAGACCACAGAGAATAAATTTCCAAGTCATTAAACTGGCAAATTAATATCTATACCATATAAAAAAATCTTGTAAATAAATAAGCAAAATACAAACAGTTCAGAAAAGAAATGGACACAGTATCTATGCAGACAATTCACATAACAGAAAAACTGAATAGGCAAAAAGTACGATAAAAACTCAGACTCACTAATATTCAGGGAAATGCATAAATGCCACAAAAATATAAGTTTTCTCACACATAGGTTGACAAAAACTGGGACATTGAAAGTGAAAAGTGTTGGGAAATACATAGAGTAATGGGGGCTTCCACGTTGTACCTGGTGGGTACATAAATAGCTATGTCCTTTGGTCTTCACCATATGTCAAAAAGTGTTTTGTGAACATCCCTCATCCATCAACTGTTCAGTATGTTCTTTAGGGGTATTTCATATGGGCTTATGGAGATAATAGGTAGGTAGATATACAGATAGATAAATTATCTTAAATAGTGAAAGATTGAAAATTATCTAAATGTTCATCAGTGGAAGAGAAAGGATGAATTATAGTGTACTTACATAGTATAATACTATTGGGTCCTTAAAATATTTGAATACAGTTCTATATATTTAGAATAGCTGAATCTTGTGACTCTTGCATATACAATACTGCCAAATTTTAAGTTGCAGGATGATGCATATAATAAGATTTCATTAAATAAATATTAAAATTATATATCTATATGTAATATATAAAATATTAGTACATAATATATATATGTTTGTGTGTATTGTAAAAATGTAAAGATCACTTGAGAAAGATGAACATCAAATTCAGGGTAGTCCTTTGCTCTAGAGAGGGTATATAAATTGAGGTAAGGGGGCTTCAACTTCATTTTGATGCTTTTTACTTTTAGCAGTGGTTTTATAGGTAATTTTGATGTTATGTTTTAAGGTTATTTTTGTCTGAAATATTTCATATTGAAGACACAGACATTCACACTAAAAACTAAACAAAGAACATGAATAAAATGAAAGATAAATCAACATGTAAAAAATAGCCACAGTATGAAATGGAAGAGAAACAATTTGAATAAAAACAGACAAAGATAAATGAGGGTAGACAATAAAATATATTGGAACTTATTCCAAAGTCTGTTCACAGAATCAACACAGCATTATTAGAAATATGGACAATGAACAATAAACAGGAGCAGAATCAAAGAGCTCTTTACCAAGGGAAAGCATAGCCACAATAGCGTGAACTCACTGAGCTGTAAGCTGGGGTTTACCTCAACTTACTGCTTTGTCCGGAGAATGTGAATATATAGTTTTAAACTTTAGGTGGCATTTGGCATTTCCTTGTTTTCTTTCACAGAGTTTTGAGTGACTGGATGTTCTCCAATTTTTGCACTTGAAAGTCTCTAAGAAATTCCTTGGGTCTAGACAAACTGGGATGGTTGGCTGCTTTATTAGATGACAATGAACAACACAGTATTTTTTTTTTTTATAGGAATAAAATAGCAGTTCTTAAAATTACTTCATGCTACTTTCAGATATACAAATTTCAGCATCTTTCAGCAATTTCCAATTCTAACAACTTTATTAATTCCTTCAACTAACTTATGTGATAGAGAGATCCCCCAGACCAATCATTGCCCTCATGCATTTGTGTTAACATGCTTCTTAACACTCCTTGAGTCTTAAAGTCTTATGAGTATTTTGCCTTTAAATTAAGTTGTACCATGTATCTTTCAAATATGGGTTTTGGTAATGCTTTCTCCATAGGTTCCTACACAAGAAGAAAGGAGGCAAGTTTCAGGTGTTGATATTGCTTAAAAGCAACCCTGGCAATTCTAATGTGGCAGGGATGAGAACTCTGGGCTTAAAGGATGAAAGAGCAATTTTAATGAATGATCACATCTCAAGTTTCTTCAGGTTCCTTACTGTTTATGAGGTAAAAACAACTATTTCATTCCAGAAATGTCTTTACAAATTGGTTTGGGGATAACTATTACTATGTGTATGTGAAATGTATGTGTATGTGTGGATCTCCATTGGAATTGGGATATGCCATAAATTATTTAAGTATTCAATATAAGAATATTATATTTGATTTCTAGAGTTAGGAGTATGTAATGCTGGAATTTATTAATGATTAATTGCCAAAATTATTTGATTATAAAGCTCTTGGACCATTCTAAAGCAAAAGCAGATTTGGCTTAATTCAATATCTCTTTACTAGAATTATATCAAAGATAGAAAAAAATATAAGAATTTATTATTTTCATTTAACAAAATCAATGGTGTACAGAAATCTCGTTCCTTATTCTTGCCTGTATATTCTATAGTACCCAATAAAACTAGCTCTGCTAAATGATTAATTCCTAAATTTAAAATGGAATGTCTGCTACAAAACTAAATCATGGCCAGTAGACTGCCTGGCATAAATCCTTCACAGGGTGCTATAACCTTTATCGTTTTTGAAATGTGCCCCATCAAGGAGCCCTCAGGCAAATGTACAAGGGACCCATATGACATTTACATAGCCATTGTGTCATATTAGACTTTGTGATCCTCCCAGATCATTAGGCAGAGCCTAGATGGAGCAGATGCCTGACGGACTGCCCAATGCCTGATGCATAGCAAATGAATAAAGAAACAACAGGGCTTTTTTGACCCTTTTGCCCCATGTTCAGAGGGTCCCCTGATGGGGTACTATCTTTGGTTTCAAGTCCTTCAATCCAGAGGTTCAGGACACACGATTCAGTGCCAGTTCTTTTCAGTAGCACATAATTACCCATTAGCAGCATGATTTTTTCCTACTACCCAGAGCTAAATAGCAGGAAGCAAATATTTTGCAGCTGGTATATCCTGGGTAACAAAAAGACTACAGTGAGGTCTGTTTGATTAATGATTGATTTTATTATGGTGAAAGAAATTATGTTGCCCTAGTCTCTAGTAGTTGCATTTTTTTCACTTTTTTTTTTAAACCCAAACACAGTTTTTGATGTCAAAAAAGGTAATATGCACTAATGTAAAAGGAGGTAAACAGAACATTTTGGTTTCTATCTGGTAGGAGATGGGTCATGTTAGAGAATTTATCTACATCTTTTATTTGGGGTGGTGATGGTAGATTTGGCCTTTCCATCTGTGTTCTACAATCATTCATGAATTTCAATGACTAAGAGATAAAGTAACAAAACACTGAAGTGCTATAAGTAGAATTCCAGGAAAGTAGTCAGCAGGTTTGAATTTAGACCCCCAAGACAGAGGTGAAGAATTATTCCAATTTGGACACATCTCTTGACTATCTATGCCTTTTCCAAATAGAATTTCCATATAGAATGCTGTTGCTATTTGTCATACAAAACTGGTGCATGTTTAAGAGTGAATAAAGGTGCTCATAACAATTGTACCAGGATAACAGATCTAAACCTGAACTGGAAAGGGCAGCTGGGAGTCCAGAGGACTGCCTCCCCTCTCTGCTCTTCCATCTCTTCTGCATGTGAAAACACAACGTTCGCCCATTTTGCCCCCTTTTCTCTGAAGGATTATGATTATCTATTTATCATCAGAGGAAGAGAGTATAAGATTCACATCATTCTCTTAATACATTTTCATTATTTCGTACAGTCATTTTATCCATAAGATCTGGCCAATTAATCAAAAGTATGCTGAATTTCATGGTAATTAATTTAGTGACTATTAGGTTATCCTTTAATTCTTCATTTTTTGCCTCTGGTATTACACTTTCAAACAATCTCCCCTCCCTCTCTCTCTCTCTCTCTCTCTCTCTCTCTCTCTCTCTTTCTCTCTCTCTCTCTCTTTCTCACACACACACATCCCTATTCCAGGACCTAGGAGTGGGAAAAGGTAAATGAAAAAAAAAAAAAAAAAAAAAAAAAAAAATCATAATTTCTGAGAAAGCATTTCTTAAGAGGAAAAAAAGAAGTCCAGGAAATAGCAGAAAGACTTCCACACATTTAACATAAATCAAGTGAATGGAAAGGAAGTAAATTCAAAAGTCCAGAATATTTATGTCCCAGTTCTAGGTACTTCTATTTCTCATTTCCCATTAAACAAGTTGGCAAAAAAAGAAGCTGTTCAAAAAGTGTGATTCAAGCCTCTGAAGGAATCAGGTTTAGATAGAAAAATCTCATCCTATTTCAAGACTTACTGGCAGAATTTTTAACCTGAATAAAGATCCTTAGGGAACTGGGGCTCTTTAGAATTGATCTGTGAGGCTGAAATGTGCCCAAGGCACACTTATCATTATTTTACATTTCAAACTACATCTCAATAGTAGGAGTTTCATTTCTATCCTCTAGTTGTTAGAGTAAAAGTAATAGCCAAGTTCTGTCTTGTTTTATGTTTACTAAATGTTACAATATAAGAATTAAGAGGACAGACCAAGGAGAATGAAAATTAAATCAATTATTTTTAACAGCATGGCTGGTCACTGTTGCTACTTATTTCTTTAATTCGAAAAGAAGTAGAAGAATAATTTATGAACAGGTGGCAGAGTAGTGTAAAGGGCACACAAAGAAACAAAGTTGCCACCTGCTTCTGAATCAATATAATCCACTCCTTGACCCTACATCTGGCTCTGCACCTTCTCTGAGGGTAACAGAAATACAAAAATATCTCCAAGTAGGTAAAAAGAAGAACCAAGATGCCTTACCTCATGCAACATGCAGGTTACTAGGAATAAATACAGCTTGAACATTATTGAGCCCGCAGTGGGTAATGACTATTACTTGCTATTACCAGGGATACTTAATAAATTAAATAGGGAATTGTAAGCTATTTCCAAGCAGAAATTGATGATGAATTAAAAAAAAAAGAAAAGAAAAAAAAAAAAAAAAGACTTCCATCATACTACAAGGCAGAATGTTAATCCTCCAGGGAGTACATGTCCATTGGAGAAAATATAAACCGAGAGGGCTCAAATTTATATAAACAGATGAGTAAACATCATCTTTTTAAAATAAATATGTACTTTGGGAAAGAGTACTTCGAAGAACTAAAATTACATACAATTCAATATATTAGCCCTGAGAAAAAGGATTTTACTTTTACTCACTGACCATAGTGAGTAAGAATAAAATAAGGCTAATAAAAAGAATTGAATTGTGATCTGAACTTTCCCTCCTTCTCCTTGGCAAATAGAAAGGTATTTTTCAAAGTCAGGTCCTCAGGCTGTTTGCAGCAAAATCAAAAGGACTGCTTCTTTAAATTCTTGACTTTACCCCAAACCAATAGAAACATAATCTCTGAGAAGTGGACAAATATCCTCAGATGAATTTTATATACATCACAATGGGGACATACTATGAACTTTGTCTATCATGATTCTTCATTCTCACATGTGAGAAATAGAAAGTTTGGTGGTCCATTTTCAGATTACAGTATTTAGCCTCAAATATAAAATTGGGATGTACTAATGGCAGCTGGAGGGGCAATAGAGCAGAATGGAACTTTGCAAGCAGTTAACTCACATAACACCATGGCTATAGATGTGGCAGATCCAAAGTCCAGGCACCTCAACAGCCCCTCCATAAATAAGAGTTGGGGGAGGGGTAGGCCTGACCAACAGATAGAAATCTCTCTGTTCAGAAAGAGTAACTTGGATAAAGAAATAAGAGCTGCATACATGTCAAAATGTATGCTCCCCAAGAAGACTTTTCTAAAATAAGAGAATAAAGGGAACTGGGAACAACTAAAGGTATATTTCTTCAAATAACCCAATAGGAGACTGTAAAACCTAGGTGAAGTTTGGGGAGATTGTGCACCCCGTAGAACTCAGCCACGAGGATCCAAGGAGGCATCTTGTGCTCTAAGGAATAAAATGCTATTTTAACTGCTCTGAGTGCGCCTGACCACCAGGTGCCTGATCTCCAGAGACCATCATTAAAGTCTCACTTTTTTTAAGCTGTACCTCATGTCTCCCTGCCCATTCTTTGGTTTTGGGCAGGTGAGCATGTTTCTCATACCATGCATGCTATATTCATTTTCATATAAATTTCTTAGACGATGAAAATTGTATTTTACTTCCTTTTTTTTTCTTTTTCCTCTCTTTTTCTTTTCTATAATTTTCCTTCTTTCTCTCCCTCTCATCTTTTTCTTCCTTCTCTCCTCTTTTCCTTCCTTGTTTCCTTTATTCCTTTTACCTTGTTTTTAATGATTTATGAAAGATTATCAACATGTACATGAAGCAAAATACTATATAGTTTTCGTAGTATGTTTATCAACAAATAGCTTCCTAACATACTTAATAAATGCTCCAAACATGGACTATAAATTCTACTGATGTTTATTATTGTGGAAATTTACTTCTTCAGATAAATAAACTACTTGTGAGAAAATTGAATTCTATTGTCTATTTCCATTTGGCAAAACTCTTTATAGGAAAATTAAAAATGCTATTGTCTAAAGAAAGTAAGTGCACATTTCTTACTTTGCATTATTCTAGTACTTAGAGGCTTATAGGCTTTGTTTGCTAATTGTTGGCACTAATATAAGCTCCTTTTCAAGTGAGGTTTTTCTTTGCCATTTCTTAAGACCAAGTCCCCAGCTTTACATACTGTTTAGGAAGAGATTGAGGAAAGGCTGGCTAGAAATTAAATTATTTGTATAACATAGGTCCTATATGTTACTTGGCCATGTTTACTTACATAAGGGCAGAGTCTAGGATTAAATATGATATCCCTAGGCACATGAATCTACCTATCATCATCTTATGAAAACAGGGTATAGGACAATCCATGTACCCTGTCAGTTTTACTAAGTAAAGATAATCAAGTATTAAACACCTGAATGAAAGGAGATCCTAAAGAAGAAAGAACATGGGTTCATAACTGCATAGTCAAGTTGAGAAAAGAATAAACAATATTTTGATTTGGCACTTCTGGAAACTGGGATATAACTGTCTGGGAGGTTTAACTTAATATATGCACTGAAGTCCACTGAACTTCTTAAGTCAAATAATCTGTAGTATAGAAATATTAGATTGCTTTTTCTAATAGTCCTCATACTGTGGGCCTCAATTTTTCCTTTGTTTCTTGAATAAGGCTAAGCTTAGTCACTCTGACCCTAGGTGGGGTCAGTTCCTACCATCTGACCAATAGTAGTGGAATCTTTGGCCATGTGGAGTTAAGTACCTTATAGCGATCTTCAACCTGTGCCACACATAGAACAAGTTTTCAAAGAAGACTTATCCTAAATTAGACATGACGTGATTGAGAACAAGGGATTTTTTTTTTTTTTTCGGTGCAGGGGGTTGAACCTAAGGCATTGTGCATTCGAGGCAAGCGCTCTACCAACTGAGCTATATTCCCAGCCCAGAACAAGGGAAACTTGAGATCATCTGAAGAATATTTGAATACTTTCTTGGCTAATTCTAATCACATAATAAATTACTCCCATTTAAAGTGGACAGAGTGGCATTAGAGAGGGGAAAAATATGTTTCCCAGTGAAAGGATGAAGAATAATAATTATTGAATGGTAGAGAAGGAGTGACTGAGTACTACTGTTTGGTCAATTCAAAATTCTATGGGAAAGGAATAGACATAATGGTGAGGTCTGTTGTTGAAAACGTACTATCTGTGCTTATTAAAATAATAGGAGCTGGGTGTAGGGGTGTACACCAGTAAACCCAGCTACTCAGAAGACTGAGGCAAGAAGACTCCAAGTTCAAACCAGCACTGTCTCAAAATAAAAAGGGTTGGGGGTGTGGCTCAGTGGTAGATCACTTACCCAGCATGCTTGAGGGACAGGCCTGGATTTGAGCCCCAGTACCATTAAAAAAAGAGAGAGAAAGAAAGAAAAATGTGACTTTACTATACAATAACTGATGACAATTTTTAAAAATTAATGGAAGAATTATAAATTAAGCCCAATATTCTCCCTGGAAACCTCTCCTTACATTTTAATTTTTGGTCAAAGGAGGGCAGTTATTCTAGTGTTACTTTTGTGAACTGGAAACTTATAACAAGTGTGGAAACAATTAGCATAGCCAATTTCAGGCAACTTGAAATCCTATCTAGGCTCTTTTCTTTGTTGTTGACATTCTAGGTTTTCACTGATGGTGTTTTCATTACAAAACTCCATCTGTGTTCTATCGTTTGTAAAACATCAAATTTGTAGTTATTTTTTTCTTTATATTCTAAAATGTCTTTTAAAGTAAGCCTAAAAATGTTCAAAACTATATTCAACAGTCCAACCAGAAATCCCCTCTGTTCAGGTTTATACTTATTTTTTCTTCTCAATTTTTGCAGGTAAATATCACTTTTACCCCAGTTTATCTATTAAATAACTCTGTTTTACTGCTAACACTGAACAGCTAGACTTCAGGCACTTGCCAGGGAGTAAAATCTTGGCATCATTAATTCAGTAACTTCCAAAATATTGGCGAAGACAAGCAATACTTATGCAGCATTCTTGGAGTATATACAACTTATCCATGAGTCTTAGTTCTCTAAAGCAGAATTTAAAAACTGTTGGCCAAACCTAGTTTTCATCTCCGGTTATGGCTAAATGGTCTATTATTTTAAAAATTGTATTTATATCCCTTTGGTTTGGATGTGCTCAGTCAAATATTTGAGTTCCATTTGTCTTATTCTAATTTCCCTTATTTGCTTGAACTGTGAGTGAATTTTTGTGGTCTCTACTTTAAAACCTATTCTTTTCTGAACCAAGATATAGAAAGACATCACTTACAGAGAGCACTTTAATTGATGCCTCTACTAACATGATTATGCTGATTTTAACTGTAGCATAAGACTATCAAACTATATCAAATAACATATCAAAAGTGGTTCCGTAACATCCAACATTGTGTTTACTGTTAAGTATGTTGTGGATTATGTCATTGCTTTTATAGTGTAGAATTGTCTCTGGAAGACTTCTCTGTAACTGGAATAATTATCTTTCTTTACACAAGTATAGACATGCTTCTACACTAAAGGTGCTATGACTGGTAGCATTGATTTTTTTTCCTTCCACCACTCCTAAAAAAACTTCAAAGTAATTTTTTGTCTTCCTTGACCAAGGATGCAGGGCCTTATTGCCCAGAATTTGTATGTTCAACACCTTCCTGCTTCTTTCTTGGTTCTGTACAATTATTTACTCAATCCTATTTTCCTTACTTATTATACATGCATCTTGCTATGCAGTATTTATGCAGCTATGTAAACCTTTATAAATCCTGCCTAGGTATAGTAAAATGCCTACATGAATCAATAAATGAATATCATATTGTTCCCATTCCACTGTATGGATTCAGTGTTTATATGCTGTTAATATCAATACCTGGACATAGTGGTCCTCGTTTTCCATAAGAATCAAGAAACTACTACCCAGATTGAACAAAATGTAGAGTACTTATCAAATTTGTTTTGTTTATTAGAAACTTCTTTGTATTTGAGTATGCTTCACAGTATAGTAACCAGGGAATTTGAAGAAAATAAGTAACTTGAATTATTAATTCTAACATCAATTTATTTTCTAAATCTCTCTTTTCTGATCCCAGGTATCTGAATATGACAGCCTAAATGAAAATATGTATAATTATTTACTTCTAAATATACTGCCTCAAAATTAGTTTTTTATGTCTCTCAAGGCTTTTGATGACTTTATTAGAATATATATGATCATATGAGCTTTGTTGACATAGGTGATTTTGACTAAATTGATAAAATAAGTACTTGAGTGAACAATGAATTAATTTGGCAAAATTAGCAGCTCAAGTACTCTGAAATTTCTCCCAACAAAAGTGGCCTGTAGTTTCTCTTAGTTGACTAAAACCACCAATTGTTTGAGTGTCCAATAGTAAACTTCATGTGTGCACCAATAAGTTCTCTTTAGTGTGTCCTGCATCACTTTCTGGAACTCCTGTCTGTGAACATGCATAAATTCAGTTATACACACATATCTGCCTGTATTTCTGAAATATGACTCCATACTTTTGTGTCTGAAAGAAATGAAATATAAGTTTAGTGAAACACCTTTCAGGGCCTAGAATAGTTACACATTCTAAGAACACGGACAGTACTTTACACAGACACACAGAAGTTATAATCAGTGTCACCAAAATGACCTCAGTGATTGTGGAGGCCCAAATTCTCATTTCCCAAATAAGAAAAATCAATGATTTTCTTTTAAAGTGGTATTAAAATTAATAACTAGGTAAATCCAAACCTTAGGGCTAACCAAATTCCAGACACTGTAACCAATGCAGATACAGACGTGAAGCCCACACAGTATTTAGGGTGTGAACAGTTCAGCATGGGAGGCAATAAAATCAGGATCATAGCAAAAGTGGGATAAAAGCTAAAACCAGGGGACGTGCACGTGTTCTTGAAATAGGAAGAAGGAACACAAAGCACAAAGGCACTTGTATCATCACTGGGGCATCAGGGACTGCTTTGTCAAGTGCTGCACTGCAGGGGCATCCTGAAAGCAGTGAAGTGGACATATAAGGATCCAGGAAGTGGGTGTTCCAGCAGGAGTGGGCCTTGCTCCAACCACAGGAGTAAGAGAGCCCCTGCTGTGAAGGCTTGCCAGCATATCTGCATGGCTGATGTAAACAATGCATGCATCCTCCCAAGAGAACAGGAGGAGGAGCTTCAGATTGATCATGTGATTGTTACAGGGCGAGGGGCTTTTGGAGAAACTGAGGCAGTGCAAAGACCCCCCCCCCCTTCAAACTCTGAATCTGGTGATCAAGTCAGAAAAATTTCAGAAATGCTACTCAGAGTAACAGGCATAAAATTATTGAAGGGATAGGAAAAGAGAAAAGGAACACTCTCAAGGGAGAGAGTGGAGTCTTTCAGAGGAGAGGGGCAGTGTGCCTCTCCTCAACTCCAGTTTTAATGGGGATTCTAGAGAATTTTTTCAGAGAATCTCACCAAAGCCCATCTCTTGATTTTTAACTGACTGCAAGATGACATCAGACTTTCAAGTCCCCACTGCCATAATAACTAGGTTATTTTGACTTGTTCTAATTGGATTCTTAACCATAACTTCTTATGGTTAAGAGGACTTATTCATCTCTCTGAGTTTTGGGATCTGTGAAAAGAGTCATAAAACTCTTCTCTTTCAGGGTAACTTGGGTTCCTCTAATCAACATTATTTTGGTCCTGCATTGCTCAGGGAGATAAGAGGTAGTTTGCTGAAGAATGTGACATATCCTGTTCACTTAAGCTGGGGCTCCATGTGGGGGTCATCACAGTGGACCCATTTTATAGAATTATTTCCTTAACCTCGTGTTCTCACCATTCACATCTGTCTGTCCCCTATCATGATCACTGACTCTAGGTCTTTGTTTCTTTGTCTTAAATTTGTGTAATACTTAATGCCTTCTTTGCATATTATTCCCATAGCAATCAAAGAAGCTGGATGGAGAGGTTAAAACTCCTCTTAAATGTGGGAGCAATTGGTAGATGTGTAGTCACAAAAATGTCTATGCTTTTAAAAATCATTCCAATTCCAATAGATTTAAAAATCTATGAAGGCAGATTTGGGGGAGGAAGTGAATAAAGGCTAATACCATTGCAGTTACCAATTCTCAAAGTTTTAGGACTCTATTTAGGCATTGGAAGTGGGAATCAAGAGGATGGAGGCTTATTTGAGAAAAATCTAAGTGATAAACTATCAGACATTGATAACTGAGCCTACCTGAGAGCTGAAAAATAAAGATGATTAAGAAAAATACTTGATACAACTGACATGGGGACTGAGAATACATTGTGCAATAAATAAAACAAGGAGAGCAGGAGAAAGAGCAGCTCTTAAGAGCAAAGGAAAATTGAGACTGTAGTACCAGGCTACACACAAGAGGTGTTTTTGACTATGATTTGAGTTTCTATAGAGGGATCTACACAGGAATGTACACATGATATCTGTTACATGTACATTAGACAAGGAATAGTGAGAATAGGATCATTACATTAAGTTTCTATAAAGTGAGAAGAGGAGAAAGCCAAGGATAACAACACATCAGAGTCAAAGTGCAAAAGAAACATAAAGCAAATTCAAACAAGTGGAAATTTTAGAAAGGAGAAAACCAGGAACATGCATCACAGAAGCAAAGAAAAGACAGACTTTCAAGAAAAATATCCTTCCAGGGTTCTATGCTGAGAATGTCAAGGGGGATAGGATTTGAAATCCATAGTTACAGTATTTTGGAGGTTGCCATCAATATTTGCAAAGTGATTTCAGTGGAGTAGTAGAAGCAGAACCCAATTTCAGAATGAATGCAAGTGGACTATAATTATTTCAAAATCTTGACTGATCAGAAAAAGAGAGACAATAAGTTAGAAATTCTATAAGGTCAATGAAGGACTTTATATGATGAAGACTTGAGCTAGTGTTTATCATTATGACCAAGCATAAAGAGAGATGCAGAAGAAAAGTGGAAGGAAAATGTATGGAATGTGCGCCAAGAGGAAAGGAGAAGATAATATCCAGGACACAGGTTAGAGGATTTAACTATAGAGGGGAGGAATGACATCCTGCCACACGAGAAGGGAAGAGGTAAGAATGGGATGGTTGCAGATCAGCTACTATGTGGGATACGAGAAGCTGAAGAAGAATATGTTATTAGGGAATAAAGCTGTAAGATAACTGCGAGAGAAAATAGTGATAAATATTTCTTCTATTTTTCCTTAAAAGAGTCTTCATCAAATGATAAACAGTTTCTCAACTTTATAGCGCTAATATTTTCAAAATAGGGTAAGAAAATGATCACTAATCCACATTCTTCAAGACTTACCCATGTAAAAGCTTTACTTGTTTTAACTGGTTTCACAGACATTTAGTGGAAAATTCAAATGCACCTCCTTACTTTCGTATTTATTACTATATTTATATTTATTACCATATTTATTATGGTAATTAAAAAGATAAAATTTGTTATATTTCAAAATTAAAAATAAATTTTATATTTCACAGAAAATTAGAAGGCAATGCCACATGGCAAAATTACAATGAGTTATATTCTTTGATCTTCCTTTTTCAGTATATATTACCTTTCAAGAAATATTAAAATTGCAACAAATTTTTTTTAGAAAAATAGCTTAATTAATTATAGAAAAATGAGCAATGATCTTAAAGTAAACACATGAATAAAATAAATAAGCTACTGACATTGGAAAGCTTTTGTATTTGTACAAATACATAATGAGCATTAGCTGTATTATCTGTGATATAAAAGTCCTGAAAATTTTTAATCCTTCATTATATTCAGTAGCAGTGACATCATAAAGGCACAGTAGACTCACTTGGACTAGATTTATGTGGACTAATCAATCTGGAAGAAGCAAATATCTTCATAGACTTCCATGAACTATAGGGTATATATTAACCATGCTTCTTTTTTGCTGTTTTTGTTCTTTTTTGTTATACATGACAGTATAAACTATTTTGATATATTTTCATAAACATGGAATATATTTTATTCTATTTGGGATCCCAGTCTTGTGGATGTACATGATGTTGAGATTCCCTGTGGTGTATTCATACACGTACATAGGGAAGTTATATCAGATTCTTTCTATTGTCTTTCCTATTCCTGCCCCCCTCCTCTCTTTTCATTCCCCTTTGTCTATTCCACTGAACTTCTATTTTTTCCCCTACCTTGTTGTGGGTTAGCATCCACATATCAGAGAGAACACTCAACCTTTGTTTTCTTGGGATTCACGTATTTCACTTAGTGTGATAGTCTCTAGATCCATCCATTTACTAGTAATGTCATAAAGTCATTCTTTATGGCTGAGTAATAGTCCATTATATATATATACCACAATTTTCTTATCCATTCATCTGTTGCATGATATCTAACTTGATTCTATATCTAGCTTAGCTATTGTGAATTGAGCTGCTATAAACATTGATGTGACTGAGTTACCTTAATATGCTGATTTTAAGTCCTCTGGGCATATAGTTAGGGGTGGGATAACTAGGTCAAATGGTGGGTTCCATTCCAAGTTTTCTGAGGAATCTCCATAATGCTTTCCAGAGTGGCTGCATCAATTTCCAGAGTCGTTGCACTAATTTGCAGTCCCACCAGCAATGTATGAGTATACCCTTTTCCCCACATCCTTGCCAACATTTGTTGTTGCTTGTATTCTTAATAGAATAGCTGCCATTTTGTTTGGAGTGAGGTGAAATCTCAGTAAAGTTTTAATTTGCATTTTTTAATTACTAGAAATGTTGAACTTTTTTTGTATATTTGTTGACTATTGTATTTCTTCTTTTGAGAAGTGTCTGTTCAATTCCTTTGCCCATTATTGATTGTGTTATTTGATAGCCTCTTCAACAAATGGTGCTGGGAAAACTGGAAATCCCTATGTAATAGAATGAAATTTAACCCCTATTTTTCACCATGCACAAAACTCAAAGTGATCAAAGACCTAGATATTAGACTAGAAACCCTGCAGGTAGTTGAAGAAAATGTAAGCCCATCACTTCAACATGACGGCTTAGGAACCGACTTCCTCAACAAAACTCCTAAAGCACAAGAAGTAAAATAAAAAATTAATAAGTGGAATGGTATCAAACTAAAAAACTTCTTCCCAGTATAGGAAATAATCAAGAGTGCAAAGAGACAGCTACAGAATGGGAAAAAATCTTTGCCACCCACACCTTAGATAAGGTGTTAATTTCCATGATATACAAAGAACTCAAAAAGTTTAACAAGCATGTATCTTTATTCATGGAGTATTGCTTTTCTTTTTTCTTTTTCTTTTTTTAGTAGTACTGAGGATTGAACCCAGGGCCTCACACTATCTAGGTGAGTGCTTTACCACTGAGTCACAACCCTAAGAATGATTGGAATGTGGAACAGTGAACTGAAGTAGAGTCCCTCCCTAAGTAGTACTTACTGGTACCCAAGACCACAGCACCTCCCAATAGAATGGAATAAAAGTTGGAAGAGAAAGGAAGCAGATGCAGATGCAGATTCAAGTTCCACTCTTCTTGAATGGGTTCTTGATTGCTACTTTGATCTCTGAGGTTATCAGACTCTGGCTTCTTCACTCTTCCAAAGCAGACTCTGCCAGTGATTCTCCAGGTAGTTTCCAGAAGCCTTGGTCTTGGACTAGGGTAGTACTGTTGATCCTTTTGTTCTGGTGCTTCCACCTCTTGGACTGCGCAGCTGCTGGTTCTTCCAGCTCTCCAGCTGCAGACAGCCATTGTGGACTATCCAGCTTCTGGTCTTGTAAGTCAATCTAATTAATAATAATAATATACATTTTATAATCATGCTTCCTGTTGATTCTTTCCTCTAGAGAACCCTGACTGATGCAAGGTTCAAGTTTCAAAATAATGAATGTGTAATGTCTAACTGATATGTTCCATAGAGAAGGTTCAATGAATGATTCTTAATGATTACTGTCTCAGAAAAGGTTTTCAAATCCGTGGGCTTAGAGGAAATTTTGGAAAAGCCCAAGAGAATCTTTTGCTGATACATTGCACTCCTTAAAGTGATTGCAGAGATCCAGAGATAGTATACTGAGTAGGTCATAGGCCTGCTAGAATAACATATCTCTTAACTGAAGATTTAGTACCTAAGTTATGTAAGTTATAGATTCTATTACTATTTCTATTAGCTGATTTCTATAAATCAGCATTTGGTCAATATCTAAATCTTCAAATATGTATTTATTGTGGAATATAGCTTCTAGCTCTGGTAATTATGAAAAGCAAAATGCTACATACTTTTCAAATCATTAAACAGTTTATCAAACACGGTTCCAAGTTTTCTCAGGTTGCTAAATATTCATTTCAATTACCTCAGTATAGAGAACATGAGTCTCCAAAGAAAACAACCCAAATTTCATTTACCATCCTACCTATATTGTGAGTTATCACAAAAAGGACTTTGCTGCTACCTATTCCATCCGTAAACCATTCTACAAAAAACCATCGTGCATCATGATCAGTGATAAATCACATCACTTCTTTAAATGTATGTCAGTGATGAGTGAGTCAGTGAGTCTGTTACTTGGTTTGTGTACAGACACTAAAGTGTATACTTGTGTTTTCTGCTTGTTTTCTCATGATAACTCATGTGACATTTTACAAAAACAGATAATCAGAAGAGGAAATTGACCAAAAAAGATGGAAGAGTAGCAAAGAAACAAAGGAATTCAAACTGAATATAAATGATGTTAGAGAAGAAAGAGGTAGCCTCTCAGAGGTTAATCATCTGTAACTCATGACCCTGTATACATGTCACCAGAGAACTGAAGGCAAACTTTATTGGCATAAATGAGGAAAGTAGCTGTGATGAAAAGGGGAAGTTATGGCAGCCAAAACTTACATTAAAGAAACTCTTGGAAATATTTTATGATATGTACAAAGAGGAAAATGTTGGAACCTGGCCCAAATACATAAAGGAGCATGACAACTTGCCAAGGCATAGAACAAAATTCTCAGTTTATATTGTAAGTTATCCAATACGAAGAAAGCAAACACTGTTCAAACACAGTATGAGTCTCTGCAACAAAATTAAACGTTTTTAATTCTCAATGTTTGCAGAGTTTAAAAGAGTGGTATACTAATGAAATGTTATTTTTTCATTTCCTTATAATTTTTTTAAATTTCTGTGCAGCATTATTGTTTTAGTCACCTTTTTCACTGCTGTGACTAAAACATCTGACCAGAACAATTTTAAAGGAGGAAAAGTTTATTTGAGGGCTCACAGATTCAGAGGTCTTAGTTCATAGAAGGCTGGCTCCATTCCTCTGGGCTCCAGGTGAGGCAGAACATCATAGTGGCAGAGCGTGGCAGAGGGAAGCAGCTTGCATCATCAGGAAGCAGAGAAAGACTCCACTCTCCAGATACAAAATATATACCCCTTAGCCCCAATTTCCACCTCCTCCAGCCACACCCTACTACTTCATTTAATCCCATCAGGGATAAATTCACTGATTGGGTTAAGATTCTTACAATCCAATCATTTCTCCTCTGAACCTTCCTGAATTGTCTCACATGTGAGCTTTTGGGGGATACCTCACATCCAAACCATAACAATTACTCAACATCATGTTTTAAAACAATTTTTAATTTGTTATTTATAGATATACATGACAATAGAGTGTATTTTGACATATTATACATACATGGACTCCCTATACTTTTTTAACTCACAAGATTTTAACTTTCGATAATGAGTTTTCAAGTCATAGAAAAATATTATAAATATTCCCATTGATTGCTGAGATTGCCTTGCATCTTTTCAGCCTACTAGCTCATTTTCTGGCTTGTAGTACCATGCAAAGCAAGAACTGTTTGTACCTATTGATTAAACACTTTGAATATGTTGACCCACTACTTTGTATAGCCTCTGAATTTTATGAAGTATTTTCATACATATGGAAATACGTGAAACTTTACCTTACCACTTTTTCAAAAGTCAGAGCATCTATTATCCATTGATTCCACACATGAGTAAGCAGAGAATTCATGACAATAAATTATATGCCTCAAGACAGAAAGCAAATAAACAGTAGGGCTTCAATTTGAACTCAGATATTTTGACTAAAAATACCCAGCTGGTATATTTGCTGGCTCTACTTCTCACTAGCCACATGATCACATTCAAATTATTTCAGACAAATCAATTGTTAACCAACACGTGAATGAATGGCAAAGACAGATCATCCTATCATCGCAGCAAGTCATATTGTTATGGGGCACAACTTAAGAACAGACCAATCACCACTGAGAAATCCAAATTTGAGAGTCTTTATTAAGCTGGCCAACTGACTGTCTCACACAATGCCCAAAAAAATGGCTATTGGAAAAACAGCCCCAACCACAGGGTTGTAGGGGTTCTTATACCAAAAATCACATCAATCATAAGTGTCTGTTGCTATGATTCGAAATTACACATTAACATCATGAGATCATCGACAGAGGGGGAAGTGGGTCAAAATGACCCTTACCTAGGTACAAACTAAAGAATTGTTACAAACATCCACACAATCACCGTTCACATGGTACATTGTTTAGGAGCAATAGGAATCAAAAGAGAGCAATTCTTTACTACATAGGAGTTGCCATTGTATATTATTAAACATGTCACACCAAGTAACTGATGATGGGCACAGAGGCTGGGTGTTCCCATGGGAGAAGCTTATTTCCTACATAACATGGAGTCTCAGATCAAAATGGAGTCTGTTTAGTCATTTCCATTATAGTCTGGCCTAAAACATTCTCATGAAGCCAGATCTGTCAGCCCATCACAATATAATCTTTCTAAGCATTAGTTTTTGTTGTTGTTGTTCATTTTTTTTTCCCATGAGAAAAATCAAGAGAATGTTACCTGTGTTATATGTTTGTTGAAAAGATTAAATGTAAGTATAGAGCTTAGTACATAACATTGATAAATTTTAATAATTGGCTCCCTTCTTTCTATCCATAGCTGCAGATACTGAATAAAATCAATTTACTATTGCTTTCATATTTGTTACTGTGTAATAACAAGGAATTTACCGGTTTACGAAGAATCAGAGATATTAATGGCAGTCTAAAAATAGATAACTCAATTGCCCATTATTTAGGCAATATTTCTGTTGGATAAAAATTACCAGTACTCAAAAGAGGGAAATAAGTGCACAGGTGATAGCCATATACTATATAAATGACAATGTCAAGATAGATATGATACACCACTGTTTTCATTCTACCTTGACTACTGTGTGAAGCATTACCTTATTTTTCCAAAAGTCAGTTCTCCCATTAACCAAAGATTCTGCAGATGAGGAAACAGAGAAATAGAGGTAATAAATTCCATGCCTCAAGTCAGAAAGCAAATGAACACTAGAATTGCAATTTGAACCCAGAATAACCACACAATATTTATCCTGGCTCTACTTCTCACTAGTATGTGAGTACATCCAAATTGTTTGACACCAATCAATTGTTAATCAACAAATATTGGTATGGAGACTGCGAGTCTCAGAAGATTGTAAAGAAGCAATGTATATAATAAATAGAAAATGCATCAGTAGGATTACATTGAGACTTGAAATAATTTTGGTCAATTTTTTGAAAAGATGATAGAATCTTGGTGAAAATTGTAGGTGAATTAATTCAGTTGCAATCAAGCAAACATAGCTCTTAGGAAACTTTCAAAAATAGATTAAAATGCATTTAGAAACCTAATGCTATTTATAATTATGAACATTTCATAAAAATATAGATATTCACCAAAATCATAAAGTACTTTCCTTTAAAGTACAATACTTTCCTTCAAAGTTGTATTGAGTTAATCAATACAATGATTTCTTTAAAAAATTATTCTGGTCTCTTAAAATAGCCCTCATCTTTCCTTTCTTCCTTCTTTTTTTTATTTTTTGTTGCTCTTTTTTCCTTCTTTCATCTAAATGAAAACTCAATAAATTAAAAGTAGCTAGTTATGTGGAGATATTCAATGAAAACCTCTAATGCTGAAATAAATTACAAATGTTACATGTCAGATTATTATTGTGTATATCTGTTATAAGTGATGCATTCTATTCATGGTAGTCAAATAAATGTAATAAAAATATTTCATTGAAACTTACTTAAATCATTTAAACATTATTTTCCTTTTGTAAAAATAAAATATTCTCAAATATTTAACAAGACAGGGTATTTTATAATAGAGGGAAAAATCCAAATGATTATATCTATGTGAAATATAGAACTTTGTATATTAAACGTAACAAAGGACAGTAAACAGAATCACATATACATAGAAGAGAATAATCTGTAGACATTCTGGAGAAAACCCCTAAGATGTTTTATAAAGTGGAAGGGAGAAGAAAAAGAAATAATATTTAAGTATTTACTAAAAGACAGATATTTTTTAAACTTTGTATCATGCCAGAAGTGGGTAGTATTGTATCTACTTCATAAATGAGTCATAAGGACTGGGGTTATTGCTCAGTGGTAGAGCACTTGCCTAGCATGTGTGAGACACTGGGTTCAATTCTCAGTACCGCATATAAATAACAAAAAAATGGCCATCAACAACTAAAATATATTTTAAAAATAAAAAATGAGTCATAAAAGACATATGCTTTGCAGGGTCATCAGTGAGTAAACAGAAATCCATCCTCTATCAATCAAATTCCAAAACCCACAATCTTTCCACTATCTCATGCTGTTTACTAATATTTATCAACTAAAGTCTGAGAATTGATCATATTACTCAAAATGTAAGAATAATGTGGCTTGATGGAAAGTTAAAAATACATTTTTGGGCAAATTGACCACTTTAAGAAATATTATTGTTGGTGACAGACATACTTGCTAAGTAGAAAGAGGCAAGTAAAACCTATTTTCAGAGTTTGGTCAAAGAGCTATAACTCTCTCCCAAGTGATTAAAACAGCAAGTGAGACAGCACTATGTCATTTTTTTTTCCCTTCCAGCTATTCTGAAACTGAATGAATGCCAAAATATTTAAGTAATCTCTTTCTTACTTGTATATCTTCTTATCCAAGTTAATTCATCACTCCAAATTTTATGGATTTTTTTTTTTTATTCCTATCTTAAAAGCCATTTTTTTTCTTGGAACAATGGGTATCTATTATATAATTCCCTCACTAAATGTCACTCTGTGCAGTGGAGTCTTAAGTCACATTTTGCTGGAGTAAAAAGATGCAGTTGCATGCCCTTGGTAGGAGAGAGTAGAAAAGAAAAAGGGAAATTATAACAACAATCCTAACAACAAAAGTTCAGGGAGGACAAAGGCAACCCTTGGCTCACTAGGATGAGGCTAAGAAAGCAGTCATATTGAAAACATGTTCTAAAAGATTATTTTAACTTTTTCCAAACTATTAGCTGAAGAAAACTGGAATTAAACTAAAATTATTGTGGCAAACCAGGGACAATGAAAAATATTCACGTGTATCCTCAACCTCTTAGAGGCCGATGACTTACTTTCCATAATATTGGCCTACCATAGTTTATTCCAAAGGAATAAATGATGTAATTAGTAGATTTGAATTTCCCTGTCTCTTTCAATGGTTTTCATTCTCTCTTAAATTCATTATTCAATAAAAATCTGTGAAGCTGAAATTACAGGAAAGATGTGCACTCATATATGTAATGCTGCTCATGTTTCATCTGTAAAAGTGTCAAAGAATAACAAATCCAGGATTTTCTTTTCGAGTAAGAAAAAGCTAATGGGGCAAAATAGTGCCGAATCCCAGCAGATTACATAACATCCAGAGGATTCTAGCTGTCACTGGTGTAATGTCCTAATTAGTTTTGTTGTAGGAGGAACAGCGCAAAAGAGCTCAATCTTTATTGAAGGCTATAGCTAACTTAGAGAGTAAAATTTATATTGTCTTCAGTAATAGCATCAAGCAACACCAATATGAACACTGGAGGTAATTTATGTTACCATTTAGAGGCTATGCGTATTCTGCTAAAGTCATATTAACAACATTCTAGTCATTCTTATGTGACAGCTCCTGTATATATTAATAATAACATCTTAGCCACATTATTTTTCCCTCTACACTCCTCCCCAGCTACATTGTACAGAAATTCAGTAAATAAAATAAAGTTTATGGGTTTAGGAATATATTGACTTTCAGTATTAAATGATAGGAAAATCAAAGGATACAGAATCTGTGATGTCTGCTGAAGCAATCAATTTATTCTTACAGCTGGCTTTCCCTACATTACAGAAAAAGGACATGAAATATAAACAACTTAAAATTACATAAACATTTCCCTCTGTATATCACCATATAATGTACATAACCATATATGTGCAAATGTCTAAATATGTCTGGGAAAGCACTGCTAATTAAATGAGAGAAAAAGGAGAAAATCTAATTTTAATTTTAACAATTTTTCAAATGAGAGCTTAATTTCCTCAGGGATACAATTGTTTTGTTTCTTGTTTGTCGTTTTACTTTAGTTCGACAGATTTTTTTCAGTGCTCACTTGAATGAGATTGTTAGGTATTGGGGATACCAAAGTAAATGAGGAAAGATCTTAATTCTTAAGGTATATATTAGGTAATTAAGGAAATACTATAAAGTAGAATTAGATAATTTCTTCAGAATATTTACAGTGGTACAGAAGACCATGGTAATTATTTTCAGGGTACAATGCTAATTTTTTAGTAGTTCATTTGGTATCTTATATAATCATCTTTGGAATGTTTTCAATCCTAATTTTTCTCTTTCCTCTCTACTATTTATTCCATAAATAAATTGATGTGTTTGTAGCCAGGATGTAATGACAGAAAACAGAGTGACTGGTGTGTATGCAGATATATGGAAGATCCTGGGAGGCAGGGAACAGATCACAGGGCTGATGGCTGCCTGTGAGGTGGCAAGCTGACTGGTCAGACTCAGCATAAAGCAGATGGTTGATGGAATTTCTCCTCTTCCCCTTCTTCCCATTTGTATTCTTTGATTCTCCACGTTGATACAACAAGGTGCTATATAGCATTAACTTTTATGGAGATAAGCAGGTGGCATCATGTTTCCTAAAGGTGGAATAACTTCTGAATGAAATTCTGAGTTTTTCCTTTAACTGGTAGCTTATGTGATAGAGAATAATCATTGAAAGAACTTGAACCTTTCCTTTAAAAAAAATTAAATGCATTACTGACCATCTGATTGATATTCTTTCAAAAGAATAGCTAAGGAACTGCTAAGGCACTATCTCGTCCAATGAACCATGTTCCTTTATCCCCAATAGTGCTCTTAGGAAAAAATAGAACATAACTAATTTTGATTACACGTAGCCAGGAATAATTATGGTTCAAAACAGTCCAGGTTCCACTTTAGTAACAAATTAAAAATCTTGGTTGCTTAACATACCAGGGGATGATTTCCTGCTTGTATAGATCCTCATTTCAGGTTCCCTGAAGTTTGGTCCTGTATCTTCTGAGAACTAGGCTACTAGAGCTGCTCACCCTGGAAAAGGGAAAAGAGAACTCGGAGAACCATATCTCAGCTTCTACTTCTTCTGTCTGAAGGGGCATGTGTGATATGCCACTTCACTGCCACAGCTCCACACATGATGTCCAGGAAGAAGAATGTAAAATTGTCCTCCAGGGAGAAGTAGCAACTATCAGCAACCTATACAGTCTATTGCAATAGATATCTTCTTACAAGGCCCTACAGGAACAGGTCCTTCATTACTTGTCTTGGATCACTTCCTATTATTCTCCTTGTTTGTGCTGATCCTGCAGCATTGGATTCTTCACTCTTCCTCTTTCACCATAAGGTCTTGGTACATACTGTTCCTCCAAAATTTATGTCCTCAAAATACCTATATGGCTCACAGTTTTATTTCCGTCAGGTCTTTCTTCTAATATCTTCTCTATGAGAACTTTTCTACCCACCCCAATAGAGAATTCCAACCACACTGGTATTTTTTTTTTTTTTAATCTTTCTTCCTTGTTTTATTTTTTCTGTATTCTCTAACATACTATAGATACTATTTATATTATTTATTATCTCTTAACATTATCTCTTGCTAGATAATGTTGACTGCATGAGAACAGGAATTTTTATTCCCTTATGAGCCACCATTATCTAAAATCATTTCTGGAATGAGCTAGACATACAATCACTGTTTCATGAATGAATGAATACATGAAGGAAGGGGTTTTGAGTTTTACTCTTCCCTCTGCCACTTTAACTCTCTCTTGCCATAAACTGTGGCCTGGACGTCCTCCTCCCTTCCCAACCTGGAGTTCTTTCTTATCCTAACTTGACCTCTCATCTACAAGAGGCATTTTTGAGGCAGCATGACACAGAGAAGAAATGCTAAATTGGATATTTTGAGATAAGTAGGGTTATTTATTGGTGTGATTTATTTTGGCTTAGTTTTTTCCATTGAAATAGTATTTAGGTAAGCTGTTTCAACTCTATGGGCCCAGGTAATAGGGTATAATCAAATTTATGCCACTTAAAATCAAAATATCTGAACACAAGCTCTAGCACTGTCACTTACCAGCTATTATCTTAGTAAACTATTTTGATTACATTTACTAGGTTATTTTTATTTTATTACATCTTCTGTAAAATAAGACCAAGAAATTGTGTCTTCTGGTCACTTAGTTCTTGGCCTTAACCTTCAAACCCTCCTATGTTCACTTGACTTTCATATCCTGAAGCTAGGATCTACACACTGTATTTCTGTGTTGCTCTGGGTCTAACTACAAGGTTTTGCCAGTAGCAAACATTAGAAGCAGACCTCAAGCCTAGATGGACAGAAAGGAATGACTTCTTCCTGCTTGTTTTCCATGAACTCCCTGTGGTAGTTCCTATATGCCATGCCTTTAAGGCTTCTTTACCTTGACAATAATCTTTGAGTCCTGCTTTCATTACTGGATACTTGTAAACCAGCTTTGTTCCATCTTTCCCAGCTGCAGATGCCAGCACCAGTTGCAGAGTCCACCTCTGAGGTCTGTTTGTCCCAGCCCAACAGAATCCCTCTGTGCTCAGAGATATCAACACCCCTGCCTCAGAAAGCTGACTTGACCTCTGTGGGCCCTTCCTATAATTTTAATAAGTACAACCTATTCCCTTTGTCTCTTAACCCTAAGGGTTAGTAGTTATTGTAGGTAGTAGCTACCCTTTGTTCAGCCTTAGAGTTCCCTTTCCACTCCTTTCTGTGGTTAATACTAGAATTCTCTGGCATAATGCTTACTGATACAATACCTCTCCTGCTAAAGTCAAAGGGTTGTTATGAGGATTAAGATGAGATCATGCCTAAGAAAACACTGTGTACAACTCAGAATTGTCTAAAAACTGAATTGATTACAGGCACAAATTATTTAAGCTAGAATATGAAATGGGAATCCATCATACGGTCTGGACTTCGTTCACATCTAATAACTTTCCCAAAACCACTTACCTAAATATCAACTCCAAGAGTTAAAAATACTTACGTCAGAATATACTAAGTCCACATGCACCAGAGGAAACAAGCAACAAACCAAACCAACAGGAGACTGACTTTTGTTGCCAGTGTTGTCATCAAGTCGATTAAGGGGGCGGCACAGGTCATACCCATGAGAGGAAGAATGGATGAGGTCCAAAGTGAAGGGCACGTTGTTTAACAGAACACATTAATCACACTTTTTAAAAGGTAAAAGTAGGTCTGGAACTAAGTTTTGGATGGGAGCTACAGGGAGCCAAACTGTGGAATCAATTACTCTGGAGGTGCTGGACTGTTGGGGGGGTGGCGGGAGAAATTGGATTAAGTAACATGGCAGAAAATATGAAGGCAGGGATGGAAGGATTGTTCAGAGTCAGAAAAAATCACTGCCAAACCACAAGGCAATCTCAGATCCTAGTTTAATAATGCGTGTTGCTGTTGCGGCTCCCCCTGCATCGCTACTTTTAGTCAAGTCTTACTGTAGGAATGTATGTGTGCAAATGGTTCTGAGTGCTATTTTTGTAAATCAAAGGAAAGTAGTTAAAGGTCAGGGTGGACAGACAGATGCAACCACCGGTAAGAGGTGATAATGGGAATCCCATGGGAACAGGAGCTCTGGTTCCCAAAGGACCAATTAGAATTTGAGTTCCATGAAATGGTAATAGAAACTGTTCCCACTTCAGAACTGAAGTGTGCACAGAAGTTGCCTTCAGGAAGGAGGCATTTAGAGCCACAGGTTCAGCTCATATTGCACAATAGACATCCACAATGGGAAGTCTACATGAAAACACAGGAAAGATGCAGTAGCCATGGCAAACTTTAAGCTCCTCTGCCTCCCAGTTTTCCTCTAATCACGTCTCTTGTGGCAATGTTCAATACAAATTCTCCCTCTTAATAATTTAGTAGTTTGGAAGTAAAAGGTGAATTCTCATGTATTTCTCATCATCCTCTTACCCCTGGCTCTTGATGACAAACTTGCTTATTCTCTGCCGCATCCTCACTCCCCACACCCAATGCCCACATGCCATTATGACACACTACTGTGTCTACCTTCTTCCTGCTTCTTTAGGACCTGTATTTCTTAAGAGTGCTAAGACTGCGGTGTCTTTTCTTCATAGATTAGCTGAATAATGCTGACACCTATCATTAGTTTCCTATATGTTCCTCCCCAATCTGCCTCTAATACTCTCTCTCTCTCTCTCTCTCTCTCTCTCTCTCTCTCTCTCTCTCTCTCTCTCACACACACACACACACACACACACACGCACAAACATACACACAAAGAATAGGTCGCTCATTAGTTGACTGTATGCTAATTTTGTGAATTTTACATACTCCTTTGCCACAGAGAAAAGGAAATTCTTCAGTGGTGGGAGAAGGCCTACCACAGCTGTAGATGTTGACTTGACTGAATAAAACTTGCCATCATGCTGTCAACTGGGGCTCTAGTCTTCTGGGAGCTTGACTGGGTTGGGAGATTCACTTCAAAATTTCTTCATGAGCCTGTTGGCAGAAAGCATCAGTTCCTCAGATCCTCACCACCTGGGTTTTCCACAGGGCTTTTTGTGACATGAGCAACTGGATTTCCCCAGAGTAAAGGGTGTGTGTGTGTGTGTGTGTGTGTGTGTGTGTGTGTGTGTGTGTGTGTGAGAGAGAGAGAGAGAGAGAGAGAGAGAGAGAGAGAGAGAGAGAGAGAGAGAATGAGAACAAACCTAGGATGGAAATGGAGTATATTTTACAACATAATCCTTCAATTAAGCAGGAAATTATTGGAACTTTCTTGGAAGTTGCTACCACAGAAGGTATCATACTTTAAATAAAATGTTATGATTAATAAGTTATGATTAATAAGGGTCTTCTAAATTGAGTCTTTTTAAAGTAGACTGTTCTGGGACTCTGCAAGAGACAAAAACTATTAGAAGAGAGAAAATCCATACTCAGTTCTAGATCCTTTCAGGGAAATTCCAGAACATATAACTAGCAACCAGAAACAGCATTTTAACCATGTGATAGGATCATCTTCCATGACCCTAAATCAGACATGGTGACATGAAATGAAGTTAGTTTAACATGAAAAATAATTTACATATATGTGATATTCATTTTAAACTTTACTAAGTTCCCAATTAGTGTCATATATGAAAAACAGAGAAGGTAATAACATCTTTGGTCTATAGTGACAATATAGGAAATATGAATAGTAGTTTTTACCAGTATTAACATTACCTGAAAGATTATATCCAGAGTAAATATGGGCATGTAATACAAAGAGGCTTGTGTCATGTCTAGTGGTCATTCACTAAATGACAGTGAATTATACTTTTGAGAATATTTGGAATATTAGCAATTACTCTTTTTATGTGAGACAGTTAATTTACATTTCACTATTTGTGAGAGATATTTCAAATTACCTTCTATTTTGTTCTCTGAGTTTACTAGACAGGATAAGTATAAGGAAAATAACACTGCATCTGACATCAGGAGATCAAAAGCAATGTTCAAAAACAGTTTTGTTCCTCTTCTTTGCAGCCGTGGCCAATAATAAGTCAAAGCATTCCGCTGCACTTGTAAGGGATTACCAAGTCAACACAGCTTTGTGGTATCTCAGTCTCCCTCTCATTTTCCACAGGCAAACACCAATTTGTAATTTATTTCAGCTACCAGATTATCTAACATAATAAATAAAATATGTAGGACATAACTCTAACCAGTATAAAATTATTTTATTATGATGGAATATACTACATATAGATGCTAATAAAAAATGTTGAGAAGTAAATTCATGTTTGAAATTTAGGAATATAGCTTGAAAGGATTCCTGATTTGTTTTTGCAAATATGGCCTAGTCCACAAGTGGCTAGATGTCACTTGATGAGATCCACGGGGACTCCTGCTTAGAACCTCAGGAGAGAGGGGGCTTTGGCCTTCCCTATAGATAGCCTTTAGACAGAGGACATGGCACTCCGGTACGTGCTGTCTTGTAACACCTGCTGGGACCTGTAGAGAGACTGCAGCTGCCTGGACTGGAGGAGACAGGGATCACACTGACAGTAAACCTAAACTGCAAGGTAACACCTAGGCTGAGGCTGGGGAGGCCTATAATGCTCTGCCTTCCTTTGGGCTGGGAGTCTTGCTTTCTGCCCAATTTAGGGTAAGTCAGTGAGTGGAAGGACACAGGAAGCTTATTTTTATTTTTCTCAGAGGTGCCAGATCTGTCTTTCTTTTGTTACTGGTCCCTTAGTTAAAGGAAAATCAACCTGTTTTTCGTTCTCATTTCCGAACTTTGAAAGAAAAACTTTGCATCTTAAACACCTGTCCCCTCAATCCTGCCCTACAGCAATATATACCTTCAACAATTACCATAAGGATATAAATTGAATATGCTAGGAGTGTTCCCAGTTTTCTTTTGCTTTTTTCTTATCTTTGTGAAATGAAAAAAAAAAAAAAAGAGGGAATAAATTGTGCTTCTAAACATGGATATGAATTTAGATATTTTTAATAAAGCTTTAAAAATTTTAAAAAACAGTGGATATAATACATTTGCATTTTGCTCATATGCTTATTTGTATACTTACAGGGAGGAGTGACTCTAGCTAGAGAAGGTGTATTAAATACAAGCTGAGAAAGAAACCTTTTGCACAAGAAATACCTCGAATTTTCCTGAAGGAACTTGGAAATGAGAGCACGTACACAGAGTACTGCTGCTGTCACTTAGAGGGACACCTGAGAAGGGTCTGCCTTATCAGAATCCAGAACACTTTCCATGGACTGCAATGTGAATTTTTTATGCTTTTCCTCACATAAGGAACATAAAAGCTATGCTGTGGTGAAATCACTGTAAATAGTCACAAATGACAAAGCAGCAGGGGGTTGAGGATGCCTCTACAGACTTCAGATTTTCCAGGGCTTACATTGCTGGCCCATGACCTCCAGGACTTATACCACTAAAGTACCAGTTAAGGACTTCAAATGTAGTTGTCCTGTTTACTTTTAATTAGACCCTAAGTACCTCATACCTTTCATTCTCTTCATGTACTTAGTATTTGTGACTATTTGGGAAATTTCTCCTTATTTGCTCTTTATCATTAGCCAAGAATACCAGGATATCATGAAAAACATTCAGTACTGTGATATTTGAATCTGGATTTAAAATAAGGCAAGAGACACAGGAAAATTTTGGAAGTTTTCTGCAACTTAAGACAGTTCAGGGTTCTTCCTGGAGCTTAAAAAAAGGATTTCCATTAAATAATAATGATAAAATTACTGCTATTATTAAGTATTGCTTTCTGCCTTTATAGTATCAAATCATGGATTACTTATGCACATAATCATTTCATAAAATATCATGAATAATGATCAAACACATTTGAAGTCACTTTGTTCTATCATTTTAAGTACAGTATTTTAAATTATTCCACTACTATGTAATATTTCTTAATTTTTCATCTTCTATACACTGAGCTAAGCATTTTGCAATAATCTTGGCATGTGAAGAAGAAATAAAACATAATGGATTCTGAAAAGTGTTCCCCTCTCTTTCTTCAAATTTCCTAATTCCATGGTCATCCCTATTTATATAGGAGAAAACTGAGGCTTGGGAAGTGATAACAGCCATTCAACTAATAACTGAACTGGTCTTTAACCAAGGGGCAGTCTATGCCAAAATGCTGGTTCTAAATTATTCCTACAGAGGAAGTGCTGTGTGCTTGGAGAAAGAGGCTTTGCTTCCCAGTGGAGGTTGAACTGATTTTGTATAAGTCATGCACTTCCCAGGCATTTGTGTTAGTACCCGTTGGATAAGCATCAATAATTTAAAGTTTATTTTCATCATATATGCCCCCCACACCCCTATCATCTGCTTGCAACTGGTTAATAAACCTTTAGTTGAATAATAATGGCAGAATTATTTGTACATGTAGACACTGCCTGAACAACTAAAGTTGAAGAAAAGCAGAAGAAAGGAGACATTTTAATAAGACAAAGAAGTAAGGACCATGGAACCTACAAAAACAGATTTGAGTTTTGTGATGCCAGAATAGTACACAACTTTGAATTAAAAAAAAAAAAAAGTTCCAAACTGAAAATGCAAAAACAGGCATAAGATGAATAATGATAGTGAGATAATAAATTTTAAAATTACAGCAACAAAAAGCTTAGTAAATATCAGAGACATCACAAAATTCAGGAAACAAACGTACATGTTTTTAATTGCCCACCTACCTTTTTTCCCTACATTTTTCCTCCATTCTCTTCATGTCTTCAATAACAATCTTATATAATTTTTCATAGAAGGAATAGAGAGATAATTCAGTCTTTCTGTGCCATGGTTAATCAGAATCTGTTTTTATTATTGACAGTCCAGGTGCATAAACATGAAGTGTATGGCACAGACCCACACACTGTTTCTAGAACTGCTGAAAGTTTGTTCTCTACAAACACAGGAATACTAATAAATTCTACTTTGATACCCATAAAAATGTTTGTGTATAATAACATTTTCTGCCTTAGAAAGTATATTTCTGGCAGGAGAGAACTTCCACTTTGAGTAGACAGGAAAGAAACAAATCCTCCACTTAGAATTTTATACACTGAATGATTGGAAGAATTTACCATAGAATAGTTTTTGATTGAGGCAGTCAATCTGTGTTTCTCTTCTGCAGATTTCCAGTACTGAGGGTAATAGACACTTTCTTTTCTTCTTGGGGTCTTGGTCCCGATGCATTATCTCACAACACCCATAGGCCCTCCGCATAATCCTCGAAGAGATTTTTATGAAAAGATAGTATCCAGTCATGTAGCTGTACCTGGATGTGATTGCAAATCACACAAATCTATCCTGCTAGAAACAAATTGAATGTATTCACCTCAACTTCCTTTCAGTTGGGTCTTCAAAATGTCCTCAGTCACACTAGTGACAGGGAATGGAGGGGAGTCAATGTCAAAAGATAGTGGAATTAAGCTGAAAGATCTTATTTGCTATGATTTGAATGTGTGCTTCCAAAATTTAGGTGTTGTCAATGTGCTAGTAGAGAGAGATGGTGCCTTTAAGGGAAGATGGACCACAAGGACTCTTCTCTTGTTGAATGGGATTCAGACCTTTATAAAAGAGACCACAGGCAGTATTGGGCTCGCTTGCTTTGGGCTCCCTTCTGCCTCCTGCCGGGTGAGGATGCAGCACTCCTGCCTCCTCAAGATGCCACTCTCACTAGAAATCTGAGCCTGCTGGAAACTTGATATTGGACTTCCAGCCTCCAGAACTGTGAGAAATATGTTTCTGTTATTTATGAATTACCTAGTCTGTGGGATTCTGTCACAGCAGCACAAGATGGACTAAGATATTACTCATATAAGTTTTTCCAAAATATAATTCTGCTTAAACAGATTCTGAGGTCCCTACCGGATGTAAATCCTCCTTTGGGCACTTATGACTATGCAGTGTAATTTTTTTTTTTTTTAAGTGAAGATACCTTTCATTTTTCCCAAATCATAAGTATATGGCTTGACAAATGTTTATGTGAAAACACCTATATTGTTAATTCTCAAATAAAATCAACATAATCAGCACAACCTCTGGCAAGGCTAAACTTACTCTGACTTTTAAAAACAGATTTCATGTATTTGTCTTTGACATTATATAAATTCATAAAAGATGCACTCCTTGGGTCTGATTTTCTTAGCTTAAAATTTTATTTGTGAGGTTCACTAATATTGTTGTATATTGTGCTACCTGTTTTCATAGCTGTACGACCTTTCATAATATCCATATGCCGCAATTTACATACCCATCTTATGTTTGATGGACATTTTGACAGTTTCCAATTGAAGTTATTGCTATTAATGTCATTGTGAACATGCTATTATATGTTTTTTGGTGTAGAATGAAATTTCAATATTTATATATGTGGAGTGATAACTGTTGGATCATATAGTTGTTTAGTTTTAGTTTATGGCCACTTTTCCAAAATGTTATACTAATTTACACATATTTTGGCTGAAACTTAGTAATGTCTATCTTTTTCATTTAGGACATTCAGAGGGTTTATCAAATTGTTGTAATTGCCATTCCCATGATGACCAATGAAGTTTACCATCTTTACACATGGCCATTGACCATGAAGATGCTCTCTTTTCTGAGTTACCTGTTGTCTTTTGGCCATTTTTACATTTTCTTTTGCTATCTTTTTCTTTTATTGCTTTATTTTTATGGATGTTTTTAGGTTGGTAGCATTTTTAAAAGAAGTATCTGAATGAAATAAAAAAAGTTAAGTACATTTGTAAACCAGGGAAATGTTACCACTTAGTTGAAAATAAGTGGCAACACTTAATTACTGAAATTGGAAACACATTTGCATTCATATATCTTTTGAGAACTAACTTTTAAAATTTTTGTTTGAGGTCATTAAAAAACGTGAAGGTTAAAAAAGTTGCAGACAATGTTATATAAAGACCTTACTCTGATTAAAATACTGGGAGTAATATGTTTCCATTTTCTAAGTCCCCAACTGCTTTGAAAGGAATTTGTTGTGAACATACTGTTCTTTTTTTTTTTTAACTACATGGAATTTTTTTAATTCAAAAATAATTACCGTCTTCTAATTCTGCCCATATTTTTTTTAATTGGCTTAGTTTATGGTGGTCATATCCAAAAGAAATTTTCATGTGATTTTTGCCACATCTAATATGTTCACAAACTCAATAAAATTCCCAAACAAAAACAATGTTCAAGTTTCATTACAATATTTTCTTCATACATTTTGTAGGAGCTCCAGTAGTTGCCCATCATATTGAAAATATTTACAGGACAGTGCTAACAAAACGAATATTGCCAGAGTGTTAATATTCCTCATTTTCCTTTTATGTTTCTTTCTCCTTCTAACTACTTATTCTGCAGAGCTCAAAAATATTCCCTCTATCAACTATCTCACTAGATAAAGTCAAAAGTGAAAGACAATACGTTAAGCATACTTCTCTTAGAGTAATTCAGACCAGCTCTTCTCCAAAGCAGAGTGTGAGCCCAGTATAGAAGATGGTTCACTTTTTATGGCCTAACCTTCCTAAAAATTGTGAAGGGAAAAATTATCAAAATTTTGCCAGAAATGATGAACCATCAACCATATTGTTTGGTTTCAAAAATATAAAATTCACACACATTTGTCATATTCAAAGATCTTAAAGAATTTCCAGTTGAATATAATGGGACCCATCCTGAGAATATTAATCAAATTAAAGCCAAGATTCTGGGAATCACTGTATTTTTATGAAGGAAGTTGCATAGCTTGTTTTTTAAAATCTTGTAACTTTATACAAAACAGGAATAAAAAGAATCAGAACAAAAGCTATGGAAGATGTAAATATATGATTGCAGTTAATTTTTCTCTCACATAGAAGCGAAGCACTGGAACAAAAACACCTTTTAGAATTGTAAATTGTTAAAAGTTTAGATTCTGTATTCCCTTTTTTTTTTTTTTTTTTTTTTAAGCACATCTGTGAGAAGGTCAAAGCAAAAGGCTTTGGATTGTCCTAGACTTCAAAAATGTATTTTAAATAGAGAATGAATCATTGTGGATGAGCATATTGGATTTGCAAGCATTTGACTGTTTTGGTACTTTATGTCTGAATGTTTTCCAACTCTCTGCACCCGTGGATGCTTCCCACTCATTGAAATGTCTTACAGTTGTATTCATAGTAAAGGAAACCAGGCAAGAATGTCTATCTTGCTGTGAGAGTCCCTCTATATATAACATTCATTTGGCTGTCACAACAGAAAAAGGCTGTCTGACAAATGTCTAAATATCACAATGTTCCTGTAGGCTCATTGTCTGAGGTTTGTGTTTTACATTTACATTTAAACGTATTTATTATATTTATTGCCCATATATAGATTTCTCATTTTAATTTTAAATGATGGGTACATTATTTTTTGCAGTTATGAAAAGTCACATTGTATATGGTAAAGATAAATTCATTGTCATTAGCACACTGGAGTTTTATGTATTCAGGACAAAAAGAATACATTAAAAAAGTATTATACTATTTGAATGGTAACCTTTAGTGAGACTTGATAAAATATAAACACTATAAAATATTGTTCCTGTTTTTCAGATCATTATCACAAATAGAGCCATTAAAGGTCTATCTTTTTCTGCCTCAAATAACATTAAATATTGTGCTTTTAATCTGCAAACATTGCTTGGAATAGACTGGAGCTTGACAGATATGCCAAAATCTTCTAAAGGCTCCAAAGTGTAATCAAATTCTTCTCATACAAAGACTCAGGGGAAAATGTGTAAGATAAGCAATAGTTCTGAAGTCCTCTTCTCTCTTTCTGTGCGCTTCTTGTTCCTATTCTAAGGTCCTTTACTTCCTGCAAGCCCAGTAACCTTCCTATGTTAGTTCCTTTCCTTCTTGAAGGAATGCTATATGATTGGCCAGGTCTTTCTAATAATGGGATAATGGTCTTGAGGATTCTTTGTGTTATTTTGATTTAAATAGAAAATCCTGGGTGATTGTGGTGTTTCATTCAAATAAATAAGCATTAATTTTTGTAAGGTTCTCCCTCCCTCCTTTCATCCCTTCCTTCCATCCTTCCTTCTCTCTTTTTTCCTTTCCAATTTCCCTCCCTCCCTTCCTTCCTCCTTTATAAAATAAGAGAACTTTGAATTCTTCTGGGGCTAGGGATATAGCATGAATGCAGAAGAATGTTAGGGAAGGATGAATTGAAAGCAGTAAATGTGAAGGAGGTGTTACCTTGATTTTGAGGTGATGGTGCAGGCTATGAGCAGTAAGGAATACTCTAAAGAGGCCAGAGTTTGAATCAAAAAACAGTTTCCAAGAGATCTCAAAGCTGGAGTAAAAACCAATAACAACAACAACAACAACAACAACAACAATAAAACCAGAACATTATAGAGAAGTTCTCTGATCTCTAGTAGTACCCAGAGAGAATCTATTGTATATAGTTCTAGACAATGCTTTGAAGACTGACAGAATTAAAACCCATATTGCAGTTCTGGATTCAGGCCTAGATATGACCAAATTCTACTTCTGTCTTTAAAAGATGCAGATTATATTTTGGTTCTTCTAGAAATGGCACCTATTCTAGGCACAGAACTTTGAAGTAATTCTAAAAAAACTACCAGTGATGATCAGGAACTTAACTAAGGACCTCTTAAAAATCTCAGGTGACTTTCCATTTCTGAATAGAAAGGTTTTCCTGGTACAAATTGAATGATTATTTACTTCTTAGCTTGTTCATTCATCCATACATCAAAATAATATTTATTTCATTTGTATCAGTACTGTTAGGATAAATCATTAAATGAAACCAACCAGGTCCTTGTTTTCGTAAACAGATCTGAACAATGAACAAATAAGAACAGTTATAGTACTGAGTCCTAACTTTTAATGAAAAATCATTCTAATTTCAACAGATTTGCTTTTTGATAACTAAAGATCTAAGTTTTGTTAGGGGACATATTCTAGAATAATTTATTCACAAATATTTAATAACATATTCAAATGTACAATACTGGATACATAAAAATTTATAGAGACAGTACAATAAATGCCAGAGTTTTAAAAAGGATCAAAGGAAATTAGATTACCCATCCCCTGTTTAATGCAATCAGATATAATTATTATAAATTTACATCTGCATTTAGGTACCTGAGATAGGAATTCAAGATTAAAGAAGATAATTTTGGCCATTTAAAAATTTTGCATTTTGAAAAACACAGCCAATATATATGAACATTTTGTCTTTTCATTTGTTTATATATACAAATACAAGACTTTCAGAAAAATCCATCATTAAAATATGTCTTTCAAAAAACCTTTTAAAAAAATTCCTGGTCAGTTGTAAACTGAAATGGATCTTTGTGGCACTTATGGCAATATTGAATCTTTAATGCGGTTACTTCTGTCTTATCAAAAGATGGGATTCTTTAGGAAAAATAGTTACTCTAAATATCAGCACATGGCATAATTATACATGTCAGGCTTAGATCTTAATTTCTGAAACTTTTTCTCAAGTCTGCAATCAAGAATGTCTTTTCTACTCTGTTCATCTATGTAACCCTCAATATCCAGTTCAAATTTCATTTCTGACCACAGTAATTTGAACAATGTGAGTTCTTTGAAAAAGATTGAGTACTTAACCTTCTAGCCCTGAGATATAACTGTGAAAATTCCCTACTAACTTTAGAAATTTATCAATTTATCTTTTAATCTCTTTTTCTATGTATATTGCTAGGGTTTGAATGTGTGTCTCCCTCAAAAAAATCATTTGTTGGAACTCGCACCCCAAAGGGATGGTATTAAGAGGTGGGATCTTTTGGGAAATGAGTGAGTCATAAGGGGCTCTGTCCTCCTGAGTGGGATTGACACCATATTGAAACAGGATTGAGAAAGCTGCTTGACCTTTTATTTCCCTTCTGCCATGAGAACACAGGATTTGTTCCCTCTGGAAGGTGTAGGAACAAGGCACCATCTTGGAATCAGAGTGATCCCTCATCAGTTACCAACAGTAATGGAAACTTAATGGACATTTCAACCTCCAGAAATAAATTTTTGCTATTTAAAAATTACTTGGTCCTAGGTGTTTTGTTAGAGCAGCACACGTGGACTAAGACATACATAGTAAAGCCACGCTGAGAGGCACATAGATTCACGAGTGTTAAAGTTTCATAATGAGTTTTTATTGTCATTTCATCACCAATTATGTGTATGTGCTTGTGTTTACACCACACATATTTAATATGACAGTAAAATGATATCATGGTTGTTTTTTGACTGTTTCATTGAAATTGTATGATAATGTGTGTATGTGTGCACATGAACAGGTGTTAACAGATTTAATCTCTTTGTTTTAACTTTTTTGTACTAACAGATGTATTTTGTAAAACCCTTTATGATATAAAAGTATAAGTTGGGGTTTCTTTTCCAACCAGTTCAGAATCTTTGTTTTTAGACAAAGTAACCAATGCCTATCTATTGTGATTAGTGATGCATGCTTACTAATATCTATCACCTTCTTTTAAAATGTTTTCCAGTTATAATTTATTTGTTTATTTCTTAAAATTTTCTTATTTAAGGAATTCATCAAGTGTATGCCATTTCTTATTTTTCTTCCTCTATAGTTTTGGTATACATATATAACATGTGAATTCTGCTTCTATATTTTTACCATGTATATCATATGTAGTAGACCCTCCTTGCCCACAAGGGACATGTTTCAAGACTCTGAAAAATGCCAGAAACTTCAGATTATACTGAATCCTGTATAGGCTATGTTTTTCATACACAGATACATATATGTTAAAGCTTAATACCTAAATTAGACATATTAAGAGATGAATAATAATAAATAACAAATGGAACAATTATAACAGTAAGTTATATTAAAGGTTAAACTTATGAATTATTTATTTCTGAAATTTTCCATGTAATACTTTTATGTTGCAGTACACTATAAGTAGCAGAAATCATGGAAAATGACCCTGCAGATAAGGGGAACTGTTGCATACATTAGTTAACACAAGCTAAAACTACTTTGTTCTTAATTCCTCCAGAACTATAAAGATCATTACAATAGTTTCTACTTCAGTTTACTACTTTCCATCTTCTATGCTGTTATAATTTGGATCTGGACTGTTCCCCAGAGGCCCAGGGGTTAAAGGCTTGGTCCCCCATCCTGTGGTACTATTGGGAAATGGTGGAGTATTTAAGTTGTGGAGTAGAGTGGGGTTTTACTGAGAGTGTACCCAAAAAGGGTATATTGGGATCCCAATCCCTTCCTCTTCCTCCTCCTTTGCTCTTGGTCATAGTTTTGTTCTCCATGAGCTTCTTTCACGTTTTGCTATCTGATCACTGGTCAAAATCAACAGGGCCAACCAACCATAGACTGAAACCTCTGAAATCATGAACCAATATAAATCTTTTCTCTTTTAAAGTTGTCTCAGGTATTCGTTGTAGTATTGAAAAGCTGACTAACACACATATAAACATTATGAGTGCTTTTCAGTTTATATTTCTTACTGTTTGCAGAAGTAGAGGCTCCTATGAGTATTTATGTCTTTTGCCATGCAGCCAGAATGTCCAAAGTTTCTTTCAAACTAGTTAATCATTTATGAACAGGTAATATTATTCCTTTTCATGTTCATAGGACTTAAAATATGTCCTATGTAATTAAGGGTAAAGATATTTATTGAGTATACACTATGGTAGTATGTGGCGATGGAGTGCAGAGCTGGGTAAGATATGAAACATACACTGAAAAAAGTTTAAAAAATATGTATTGGCTTTTTCTCATTCCAGGTAAATTGGTAAAAGCATGTCTGCCTCTTCTAATCCCCATCACAGTGCCTTGTTTGTGTGACCTTTTCAGCCACTGTTTTTGACTGAGTGGGAGGTAGGTGGAAGGAGTGATGACACAATCATAACTTAATGGGCTTGTTCTTTCTTAGGGAGATATTTATATATGCTCTTTGAGACAGATGGAGATGATAGACTATACCCTCAAGCACCTACAACTCCAGCCAAGGTTTTATCTCTCAAGGAAGTGTTCCAGGATAAGCACAACATCCTGAAACATCTCACTGCAGGTTACTGGAGAAAGTACTTGGGCCCTCTCTTTAAAGTGGCTCTAATGAATTTCCTGCCAAGGCTCCTCCACTGCGTCACTGCCAAATGCAAAGTTTACTAGTGACTTCTCCAGATTGAGCCAGGCCATGCTTCCTCTGAGGGCTCTACATTTTAGGCTAGTTGGTTAATTAACAAGCATTTAATAAACACCTACTGTGTGTAAAGTACTCTACATGCAAGTCTGTTGTCTAGCATGCAAAAGGTACTTACACATTAAAACTTGGATCCAATTTTCCCTTTTGCCTTCACTACTGATTATACATCATGTCAGTATTTCCTGGGGAGATGATTGTCTGAATCATTCTATTTGACATCTTAATATACTACCATTATTTGATCTCTTATTAATGTCTAAGAGGAAACCTTAGTTCTTCAGCACAACTATAAACATGAAGACTTTTTTTATATATTATACTTGAAGATTACTTGATGATTGATTTGCTGTAACTTAATATTTATTTCTCAGAAGGTACTAGTCCTTAAGATATTCTGAGGAAAAGGGGAAGTATTAGTGATTGATATGACCAAATCGTTTTATAACATGCTGTCTACTTTTTCATTCTTCTTGAAAACATATAAAGCAGTTTGAAGACAATCAGGATTTTGATTATCCTGAGGGGATTTTGAGGCTTCATGTGATAAAGAAAAACTTTTAATTACATATTCCCAACATTTAACCAATTCTTTATTTAATGAAATCAGAAATAATTTTCTGGAATATATCTGAATTTAGGTATTTGAATTAAAAATTAAATATCAAAGGTGATAATTTAAATTTTATTTTGTTTTTACTTTTATAAGAATAGTCAAATACCTGGTTATGTTTTCTTTTCTTATAGATACATTTACAAACTAAAGCTCTCTTCCTCTACCCTTAGTAAACATCATTTAAATCCCTTAAAACCATCATTCTACAGAATGATTTTCAGGGAATGCATTTCAGCATTATACCAATGATCACTGTCATTAATGAAATCAAGGTAGTTACTACATGTGGAAAGATGGTGTTTGGCTTGTGACTGTTGTGTCTATAACAGCCTGGAAGATGTCCAGCATCTTTGTGTAGGTAATGGGTTAAGTTTGCTTACAGAGCCTTGGAAGTTATAATCTAAAATATACAAGAAAAATAGGTGTAACACTTGTCACCCTGAAGGGAGTCAGGGTCCACTTAGTTGATCAGATTATATTTGCCAGTCTTTTTTCCTAATAGAGAGGGACTATCATTTGGTCACACTTTATAAATAACAGTTCCTATGGCAGTCTTGCAATAAAATCAGAAGACATCTAACCAGTCAGCGTCCTTGTCACTAGATAGAAAATGCAAGTGAATTCACATTATTTAGTCCCCCAGATACATTATGTGGAATATTATGCCCAAAAAATCTAAAGATGAAAATTGCTCCAGTGGAAGTTTTGTTTCCATGTTGGTAAAATTGCCAGACAAGTGCTTATAAAATTTAGGAAGACATCCAATAACTAAGGGCTTGGCCAAATTAAGGGATAATATAATTAAGCTCCTGCTATGATGATGAGTGATTGATGATTGGAAAATTTGATTTAATATTACATTTAATACAAATATTTCTGTTATACTTCTCAAGTCTTATTTTTTAAACCCATCATCTTTTTTCTTCATATTTTAAAATAATTTTAGATGTTAAAATATTGCAACATTAAGGCTGAGTGCTTGGGTGCTCTTCATGAAGCTTCCCCTAGTAAAAATGTTTTGCATAAATATAATTATATAAAACAAGAAACTAATAACTGATCTGCACATTTTATCAGAATTTTTTAAATTTTCTCATTTGCATCCTTTTTCTGACCCAGGATCCAACTCCAGACCACACATTGCATTGAGTGGTCAAGTATTTTTATTATCTTACAACTTGGGATGGATTTCTTAGTTTTTCTTCATCTTGCATGACCCTGACACATTCAGAGAGTACTCTTATTTAGCTTGCAATATGTTCTAAATTTGAGGATAATTTCTCATATCAGATTGAGGTTATGCCCGTGTAACAAAAATACGTGGAAAAAATTCCATGCCCTTCGAATGTGTCATCAGCAGGTACGTGATGGTGATAATGTCATACTGCTGATGATATTGGTGATTATTTTTTCTAGGTGTCCTCATTCTAAAATTTTAATTTTTCCTTTTGGCATTATTAAGTATTTTGTGGGCAGTTCCTTTAAATCAACTTTTGTGACTCCCCTTTTTCAAATTTTTCTTCACTTCCTAACATTTTAGCAATCTAAAATATTCTAGACTTGTCTCATACCTGCCTATAAATTTCCCAGTCCTGGAATCATCCATTTGTTCAACATTCCTGTTTGTTTTTATTCAGAAATGCAATTATGAGCCATGATCTAAGAACTAGGTGTCTTCATTGGTGCTGAGATCCTATTATTGTTAAGCCATCTCAGTGAACAGAACTAGAAAGTACTTGTTGTATAGTTGCATACATACCCACATCTACTTCTATTTCTTGTCTATTCACATATTTATAATAAAAGTCATGAGGTTCAACGAATATGTGTAATTTCAGCCCAACATCATAGAGTTCATTCCAGCCTTTAGTTGACTTGTTTATAACTCCTTTTGCTGACAGTGAGAAACCTGTGTCTCATGACCTGTAATTTATTTCTTTAAGGTACTCTCAGAGAAGAAGGGAGGAACTTTAGATTACATAGAGGGAAATGAAAGGGAGTGGGGTCTGAAAAATGGTGGAATGAGACAGACATGATTATCCTATGTACATGTATGATTACCTGAGTGGTCTGAATCTACATTGTGTACAACCATAGAAATGAAATGATGTACCCCATTTGCGTACAATAAATCAAAATGCAGTCTGTGAAAAAATAAATTAATTTAAAGAAAGATAGTTTCAGAATTGATAATCCATATACAGTGAAAATAACATTACTAACTGGATTGTACTATTATTTATACTTCTTTTTTCTTTTGTATCTTTCCAGTATTTGTGAAAGTACTCTTTTGTGAAGTTGTTTAATCTACTTCTCTTTCCCTGATGTCTTCAGAAGGGTGGGCTATTCATTTGTAATACAGTTAGATTCATTTGGTATTGTCTGCATTACAATTTGCTCCCATAGAAATTTGGGTTTGATTATTTATTGTTCTCTGTGTGAAATCTTGCTGGAATTCTAGGATGCAACACTATACATAAAAGATATACCCAGAGAAGTATTTCACCATCCCTCATTTCTTCTAACACACTCCCTTTCCTTATTCTTTCTACTCCATTCTTACCTTTTCTATATGTTACCCATTTCCTTCATTCCTGAATTTTTCTATCTTAACTATTTTTTGCACAAATGAATGTAAACGTTCATATTTTCTTACTCTTCTTTCTTCTTTGAAAGAAAACATACTACAGGTATTCCTTTTCACTGCTTTCTACACCTGAAAATGCATCTTGAAAATCAATACATATCAGTATTTTCTATATTAATTTTTATACCTTCACATGGAAAACCCAATCCTGTGTCTATACATATACAAACTGATGATAACTACTATTTTTATTTATTGATTCTAATGACAACTTACATTCAGATCAAAGTAAAACACCATGTGACTTGCTGCCTGGGTTTTATCTCCTTCCTGGCTTCAAGAATTGGGCAAACATACATGTGTTTGGCTTAGATTTATGCAAATGTTCTGGCAGGTGCTTATCATTCCTTTCCTGTTACTTCTTGCTTGAGTTGGCTTCTGCTTCATCTTGTGATCTCATGTTTGAGCCTGAATCATGAGTTTCTGGTTTTCCCATTCTCTCTTGCTCTGGGCAACTTTGATCGGTACTGGTACCACCTTGGCAGCCACATGATACCTAGTCCGTATGCCACTTTCACAGTGATCTATCTACCTTAGTCACGCTGGTCTTACTTTTATACTAGACCTATTCTTCCTGAGACTCTTCCGGCTGATTTAGCCCAGACTCTATTTTTGTCTCTAACTCTTCTGTAGCGTTCCTGTACTCTAAACAAGATAACTGGGATATTGTTCAATTTGAAGAGTAAAACTGGGCTTTAAAAATTTAGTATATGTTAAAAGAATATTTGGTTATAATTTTGCAATGTTTTACTCTGATTATTTATTTAAGACACTGTCAAAGCAGCTCCCTCATAAAATTTATCTATTTATAGCAAATGTTTTACTTCATGGAAACCTGCTGAAATGGAAAGTATTTTGAAAAGAAATGAAATGCAGACTATGTTTTGAAGACTATGCATGGCCAGATTCAGCAGATGTTGATAGATTAGAAATCCCTGATATTTTAAAGGTAAGAAGCAAAATATTATTGTTTGATCTAGAAATTCCTCAGTTTTCTATATCCTACCTCATTTTTCCAATGCAGTAATTGGAACCCAGAGAAGTTGTCCCAGGGAATCTATTTATTGAAAACAAAAACAAAACACACACACACACACACACACACACACACACACACACACAAAAGAAAGACTTTCCAGTTATCCAAATAACCCTGAGCACTGCAAGTCAAAATTCATGAATGGTATTTCTACTTTTAATTCTCTCTTCACAAAATATTATGGGTCCTATTCCTTTTCTTTTTCTGTTAATTTACATGACTGTGGATCTCAAAATTTGAGCTATATGTGAAGAAAAGGACAGCCATTAGAAGAAATGTGAGAAAATATGCAGCAAATATTTGTGATACAACAAGCCATTTCCTTACCCACATACTGTTTGAGTCTTCTTACTACTTTCTAATCTTTTCAGAAATTAATTTGACTCTTCCACAAAAATAGAACATCTCCTAGATGAACCCCTGAGATGGATATATCAAGAGTATCTGTTTTTTTCCAAGTATGCAAAAATATTAAAGCTATAAATAGGAATTAACAGCATTCAACATTCATTGCAGAGAACTTCTCTAGCATACAGAAGAAAGGACAATTTTCCATTAAGTCTGGCATTGAAGGTGGGAGGTTATCTGAAAATTACAGTATGGAATTATAGATTCTAAAGATGAAAATGGTCCAGGAGTGGTCAGGACTAAAGAATTCACTTTTTTCAGATCAGGTTTAATTTTGTTTGTCCTATAAATGCACACACACATATTTGATAATCTAAAAATATACTGTGTATATTTACTTGCTACAGATGTCTGATGAGTCACTGCACAATATGTTTGGGATAGGTGAAAATGGCTTGAACATTTAATGGAATTGCAACTAAAATAAACATAGTATTTTAAAATAAACCACAGAGACATTTTAAGGTTAGCTTTGCCTACCTGATGAACAGGGTATTTTTTTTTTTTAATGATCATATGATTCTTTTCATCTGCCTTTCTCATCCGATATATTGGCTTGTTCTAACAAGTATTTTCTGAGAAACACCATCTCCTTTCAAGTGTCAACTATTGGGTAGCTGGGATCCATCTGTTATTAGCAGATGATTCTTTAGATGATACTTGGAGATCAGGAATTTTTCTGTCAAAAGTGATATTTTGAATGGGGAGGAAAAGAATATCAGTTGTGGACTTCAGCTACAAGGACAACATGAGCATTCATCCAACTTAAAAGCATTCAACTTAGAGCAGAAATCTATGTGCAACATCCCTGATGGATGGATAATCAGCTTGTATTTTAACACTTTCAACTGCTTACAAGGCAATTCATTCTACCATTAAATTGCTGAACATTCTGAACTATGAGAAAATTCTTTAATTTTTGTTAGCATGCCTCTTGCTGATTTCATATGCTAATCTTGTATTTGCCCTCTAGAATAACTACACTAAATCCATTATTTTGTTCTTTCAGCATAGACTTAAACTATTTTTAAAAATATCCAATCTTTAAGCATTCCTCTTATAATGTAATTGTAAGACTTCTTCATTTTCCAAGCTTTTACAGATGTATGGATACAAAGTAGCTAAATAGCCTACTTAATATCCTTAACAACTGGCATTTAAAATACTGGTACTGCCCACACTCTTTGTCAAAGAAATCCTCTATATTCTGCTTTATGAAGGCTCTCCTGCTTCAGATCCTGACTCTAGCATTGTCCAATTCCTAAATACTTTTTCTTTTAATTTAATGTACTTTCCAAGGTCACCTCCCCCAGAGCATAGGTTCACTTTATCTCACAAAGCTCAGCTTTGAAAAATCCTATACAAAATCCAGTCCCCAAGAAAGACAGCTTTGCCAGAATACTAATCCCAAGAGTAGTGACTAAGTAGAATCTAAATTAGTGTTGAGTTTTTATGACACCATGAGTCATGCCCAAGTAAAGTGATCAGGTTGAATTTTCCTTGGCTAAGAACACAGTGTATCCAGTATCCAAATTTGCCTCATAAGAAAATATGAATCAAGGAAAGCAATAATGTGCAAGATGTTAAATCAAGAATCCAAAAAAAAAAAAAAAAACAGAATCAATAAATGTAATGGACTCAAACTAAAAAGCTTCTTTTCAGCCAAAGAAACAATCAATAATGTAAAGAGAGAGTCTACAAATTGGGAGAAAATTTTTACCACATGCACCTCAGATAAAGCATTAATCTCTAGGATATATAAAGAACTCAAAAAATTTGACACCAAAAAAACAAATAACCCAACCAGTAAATGGGCTAAGGAACTGAACAGACACTTCACAGAAGCAGCTGTACAATTGATCAACAAATATATGAAAAAAATGTTCAACTTCTCTAGCAATTATAGAAATGCAAATCAAAACTGTTTATAAGATTTTATCTCACTCCAATCATAATGGCAATTATCAAGAATACAACAACAATGAATATTGGTGAGGATGTGAGAGAAAAGGTACATTCATACATTGCTGGTGGGAATGCAAAATGGTGCAACCATTATGGAAAGCAGTATGGAGATTCCTAAGAAAACTTGGAATTGAACCACACTTTGACCCAGTTATCCCACTCCTTGGCTTATACCTAAAGGACTTAAAATCAACATACTACAGTGACACAGCCACATTGATCTTTATAACAGCTCAATTCACCATAGCTAAAATATGGAACCAACCTACATGCCCTTCAACAGATGAATGAATAAAGAAAATGGGATATATATATATATTTTTTTTTTAAAGAAGAATGAAATTATGGCATTTGTTGGTAAATAGATGGAGTTAGAGAATATCATGCTAAGTGAAATAAGCTGAATCCAAAAATCCAAAGGCCTAATGTTTTCTCTGATATGTGGATGCTAATTCTCAATAAGGGGAGGGGAATAGGGAAGAGTAGAGTTATTTTATATTAGATAGAGGAGAGTGAAGTGAGGGGAAGGGTATGGGATTAGGAATGATAGTAAAGTGAAACAGACATTATTACCTCATGTACATATATGACTGCATGACTGATGTGATCCTACAATGTGTATAATCAGAAAAACGAAAGATTACACTCCATTTGTGTATGATCTATCAAAATATATAAATGCATTCTACTGTCATGTACAACAAATTAGAACAAATACAAATTAATTAATAGAAAAACGAAAAGCAATAATATTTCCTGTTAACCATTGTCATCACTATCACTCTGCAAAAACATTACAATTTTGAGACCTAGGATTGTAAAGCCCAGGAATTCAAGCAAAATTTTAAAACCTCAAATTGGAACACAATCCTTCATTTGCTTCCATTCTATTGGGGGCTAAGAGGATTTTCAAATTTGCTTATTACAGTGAGTTCATAATCTAATGGAAAGAATAAAATGACAATTAGAATTTGATCAATACTTTAAAAGAGATAAATGTCCCATGCTACAAAAGTAAGTAAAAAAAGAGGGGTGGTGTAGACTTTATCTTAGAGAATGTGAAAAAAATGAGCCAAGTTGTGAATCAGAGATAAGGTTCTGTTGTGAATCAGAGGCAGGAGTTCTGTCTCTTGGTCATTTCTTAGTCCTAAGTGCCTAGAATTGTGCCTAGCACACAGGGAGTACTTTATACATATTTGAAGAAAAAAAGAAGGGGAGGAAGGCGGGGAGAGAGGTAAAGAGACCAAAAGAAAATACCACTGAAAATGTCTTAAAAGAATCCATTGATAGATCTCTTAGATTTATTAATCAGAGGACTAATACACAGTTTTGTTTTGGATACTTAGGTAATCAATGGTTCCTTTCATTAAGAGAAAGAGTACAGGAAAAGTAATAGGTTAGTATGAGAAGTGTATGTCCAGCTTGAACAGAGTGATGTTATGTTAAGTATCAGGAATATAATGGTGAACAAATCATGACCCTCGCTCTTACAGAACTCAGTCTTATGCAGCCCAAGTAAATAAGTGTGCACCTGATGGGCTGGGGCAGTGGCTCAGTGGTAAAGCACTTGCCTAGTACATATGAGGTACTAGGTTCAATTCTCAGCACCACATAAATAAATAGAGGCATTGTGTCCATCTACAGTTAAAAATTAAAAATATGTAAGTATGCACATGAAATAAATATAGATTATTAAATGGGGATATCAGTACTGTGCTAAAGAGATAATTAGTGGAGGAAGTAATCAATTACTGCCCATTGGTAGTCAGGAAAAGCGTCTCAGCTGTCAAAACTGAATCTAGGACCTGATATTTGAAGAAGCCATGTGAAAGCTAGCAGAATAGTCAAGGTATAAAAGAGAGCTTCTAAGCTCAAGGATATGACCACAGGCCACAGATTATAATGCAGGGAAGTTCAGGCAGAAAAATTTAAAAATGAGAGTTGGGAAACTGGAGTTCTCAGGTAATAATATATATGTAAAAAGAAGATGGGCATTAATACTGAGAGACAGAAAGAGCAGATATGTTACAATTCCAGATGATTGCAAAGTTCCAGATTTAACCTAGGGGGTGGAGAAGAGACACTGTAAGAGTTATCAAAGTGAAAAGGGAAAGGTTTATTAAAGGCTGTTAAATGAATTGTCCTCACAGTCTTTGAATCAGTCAAGAATGCCAAACAAAACTATGTTCTATGATTAGAACATCTTTACTAATTTCTAAATGAGTAAAACTAATGTCTTATTTAAGACATTGAAGATTTGTTTCTACATACACATGGAATAGTGAGAAATTGTTGCACTACATGCTTTAGTGACAAATGGCCTATACTGTACCAGAAACCAATAATCTAGTCATTAAAATTATTAGAAGCATAGAGTCCCAAACTTGTCTGGTTATAAAAATCATGCATGATGCTTCTTAAAAATCAGCACTCTTGGGTCTCATCAGAGATTTAAAGAATCACAATCTCCAGGAGCAGTGTTTAGAAAAATTTTCATTTTTAACAAGTATCCTAAATAATTCTGAAGATCAAACAGGACTGGAGAATGCTGGTGTAGTAGAAACAAAATACACTATGGGTTAGGACACATGGATTCCAGGCCCCATTCTCTGCTAACCAGTTTTAGGCCTTTAATCCAATTACTTAATCTTCCTTGAGTCTGTTTGATCTTCTTACAAAATGCTTTTTGAGGCCTTTCCATATAATGGTTTCCTCTCATTTGTGATTTCTATGGATGGTCTGTGTAGGCACTTTCCATATATACTTGATGCTGTTAAAATCTGTGACTTCATGCAACATAAAAAACAAACTGCAAATTACAAAAGAATTTTGCCTGAAAATTCCTTGAAATTGTAACACAGCACTATTCTTTTATTCTGGTATCTTCAAGTGCTGGACTCTTTATCATACCTTGTAATCTAAAAGATTTTCAATCATCATATTTGGAGTTTCTTTAAAAATTTCAAATAAAACAATTAAAAGGAAAAAGAATTTAAAAAATGAGCATTCTTCTACCCAAAATGTATTTATTATAACTATTCCTATAATCAATGGAAAGCTACAAGCAGAAAACTAAATATTTTTTAACAATAAAATTTTTATCAAAATATGTTTTGTGTTTTAGATTTCAAAATCATGTTTGCCACTAGTTATATCTTTATATACCTATTACAATATCTTTGTAACTGTGCGTTGCAATATATTAGTAAGATAATAACTGAAAATATTTTTCTTGATTAAATAGGATATATAAAACAAAAACATCACATATAAAAGGCTAAGCATTGTTTTGTGAAAATTTTGTTTAAATTATATATCTGTATATGTTTCGGTATATATTATATTTTATATATAATGAATTTCTGAGTCTCAGACTGTACTAAATAATATGTACAACTAACGCCATACTATAAATAACATTAATTAGTTTGGGATATTAAATAGATAGTATTCATGAAACATGAGAAAAAGAATTTAGTTCAGACTCCGGTGAAACATGAGCACTCACTCAGTGAGCTCTGAGAAGCCCCATTTATAAGTACACATTCTATGTAGTTTGTGTTCTCCCTCCAGATACCCAAGGGGGAAGACCCACTAGCATTGATGCCTGGGACCAGAATCTAAATGGAACACATGCACCAATGTGACAATGGTCCTGCTCAAATAACTCTGCCTCTGCTCAAAATCATACTCAGTGCTATTAATGTTTACTACCTACATCACAATCTTATTTGAAATGTCAGTTTCCCCTACATTCTGTGACCATATTGAGGACAGACTATGAGTTTCTGTTCAAGACAAAGTCAGTTTATTTTAACGGGTGTCAGGGAAACCTGGGTATTTCAATTGGATTTGTTCATTTTTTTTTTTTTCTATAAGCAGTGACTTAAAGAAAAGAAAAAAGTAATTGATTACATGAAAATTTGTGTATTTAAAGAAAATCTTAATTTAGTTGAAAAGAGTTGGTTTCTTTGTTGTGTCTCTTCCCTGAATGGGACACACACAACCATATATCAGGTCCAGAACATAGGACAAAAATGCAAGTTGATGGGTCTCTAGTGACAACATGAGTTTGAAGTTCTAAGAACTAGATGTTAACTAGATGTTCATTGAAAAGCTGAACTGCAACTTTCCAAGGTCAGACAGTGACATTTTCATAAATTAATGCTATCAGAGGCAGCTGGTATTTTCACAATTGTCTTATTTGAAACCAGCAGAAATTCCAATAGAGGTCATGCTGATTATGCTGGGAGTAACTCCGAAGATTTTCAATACATGTAAGAATTTTCTTTGAATAAACAGTGATAAAATTCTGCCTTTTATATATGCTAACAGGAAATATGTCTGTATATTTAGTATCTCTTCTTGCTGCAAAAATAATGTTTTTCTTTTTAAGCACTTAAGCTTATGTAAAATTTATTTCTGCGATTTTTATCTAGAAATAACAAAACTCTTAAACCAGAAGTCTCAATTTGATAAGATTTGAACTGAAACTAGGCAACAAAATAAGTGACAGAAAAAAAAAAAAAAAAGACAAGACATGATAGAGGCTAGAGAGAAGAGGAGAACTAATTTTCTACTGACTTTGAACATGTATAATTTCTGAAGAGTTCATGCCTAGGTGAGCTCTAATACAGAATCTGATTGGAAATTATTAAATATTTATTTGATTCTTATCATTTGCCATTAGGTCTTACATAAAGAATATTCTGAGACCATAATAAAAATTATGATTTCAGATATTCATTAAAACATTTCATTATGCTTAAAAGCGGAGGGCAGTGGGAAGGTGACAACTCCCATGAAACATGAGGCGCACAGTTGGGAAATAAGAACAGGCAATTTTGATTTGCTGTAATCGTGTCTTTATCTACCAGAACTCATCATCTCCCTTTATTCATTTCTTTCTACCTTGAATCTCTATTAAGAAGGGTTTTAAAGGAAATGTTCGGTCTGTGCTGATTAGAGAGCTTTACCAGCAAGAGGGGGATCTAGGCCTGGAATCCACAGTCTGGTCAGCAGCAAATCAATGACCCATCCCCATGAACTACAAAACAATCCTGGAATAAGCAACCGGAGGTGGACTTAGGAGCAATGTAAGAATCAAATCCAGTGTGAGCAGGGACTAGAACCTTCTCACCAGGTGAAGAAAGGTTGCCTGTAGGTGACTCCCAGCCCCAACCCGCCCAGGGTCAGGTCGGGAAAGCCTCAGTGGTTGCCAGGAGGACCTTCAGTCCTGCTGGAGGCCATGAACAGGCCTTCCACTTTCTTGGGCAGTAGCACTCCATGTGCACGACAGCAGAAAAGAACACACTGAAATGATAATCACTGAGTTGTCACAAAAATAAATTAAATTTTAAAATAAGCAAACAAACCAAGCGGCACATTCCCTATAAAAGGAATGTGAAACACATTTGCACTTGCAAATATGCTCATTGAGTCCCTTATTCCTGTTAGCATATAGAATGTTTGTCCCCAGTCTTCATTCTACAGACTTCAATTATTTTATTTTTCTCAGTATGAATAGTCTTTTCCCCTAAGTCATATTCTGATAGATAGCTCTGTTCTGACACCCCTTTGTCTCATCCCCAAACACATGCCTCTTGCTTGTGAGGTAGCTGAGAAAAAATAATTTTTTTCAAGTCAAAGCTGCTAAAGCAGACAGTGTTCCTTCTCTTGGATTCTCCCCTGAAACCTCTAAATCTCTAAGCAACAATAGGCTCAGTTGACAGTCCTAATCTGAGACATTTAAGAGGATTTTAGAAAAGATTTGGCTTTTGTTTGTTGTTGGTTGATATCTGGAATAAGGAAAGAGTATTTATTTCTAGCCTTTCAAACAAAAGGTTTCAGAGCTTGCTTTGAGAATAGGGCTAGTGATTGGGATGCTTCCATCTCATCCCTCTCATTGGAACATCACTGATGTTACACTATAGCATTTGCCAAATTGTGTTATATCTCTCAGGAGCAAACAAATAAAGGAAATCAAGTGACCAATAATCTATCCTGTACTTGTTACAACTAACTCAAATTACCTTGAACTCACAAATGTATTTCTATTATTACCACATGCCATAATAAGATAAAGGTATATGGGAATGTTTATTTTTAAATGCACATATAAACATCTTTATACATTTCATATATATATATATGCGCATATATATATATAACATTTCATCCATTGAAAATCAGTAACCAAACATAGAACTTAAACAAATGTCTGTGAGTCAAGGGATAGTTCACCAGATTTTGAATTGGGGGGAATATTTTCAATGATTTCATTCAAAATTAGTTAAAATTCACATCTCTTGCAAAAAGAGAGTATTGTTTCTCTCCTCTAGCTGTAGCTAACATATTGGGTTATAACATTCAAGTACCACAGTTCAGGCATATGCAAATTGAAGGACCCTGATCAGCCTCAACTCTTTGATTTTTGGATTGCTCTTGGATGGAACTAAATTTAAAATCCCTGGAGAAATAGAACAGGTAATAGGGGTACTTGAAGCACTGACTGAAGAAAGTTTTGAGTATGAGTCTAAACTTAATAGGAAGAGAGTGAAAGACTAGTTTTATTTGCATAGCTACTGGAGAGAGGACATGTACCCCATATTCACCATCTCTGGCACACCCATTGCTCATTCATTTTATCAGTCAGTCTTTTATTCATCTGCTTTAAAATGGTTAATTGAACTTTAAATATGTGATCTTCCAGATATAGCTTGGGAAATCCTAATCTATATGTTTAGCCAAAATGTAGATGGAGAAAAATTTAAACCTAATGTATAACTAGGTCTCTAATTCCTTTTCTCCCCTGTCTGGCTCCCATTTCAGATATCCTTTTTGTACTCCACTATTCTCTTTTGAGGAACATGTCTATTACCAGTTCTTACTCTGCTGCTTCTACACAACCACATGCAAATATCTTTCTCCTAATGTGTGAATTTATCATTGGAGAACTCTTTTATATGGTTTTTCTTTAACTAAAGTGGGGACACTAGGCTATTACATTTGCCCAGTGTACTCAAGAACACTTAATTAACTTCACCTAATACACTGGATAGTGTTGGGACTCTGAAAATGGCACCCCCAAGATGGACACTTTGATATGCTGAGAAGCCTTGGAACCTACCTCAAAATCAAGCTTCCTCTGATCTTCCGTAGTTTCTCCCTTTCTCTGCCCAGGGAGAAGATTTTTGCAATGCCCCTTACCTATCGTCCTGACCCAATCTGTCAAAAGAGAAACAAATTGTCCTCAGTCTTCTCAGTGAAATCTCTTTAGCCAGGGAAGACTAAACTCATATCAGAGAAATGGAAGTCTGTCAGTGTACCCGGACAGATGGACAGACTTGTCACACACCATTGTTCTCTCTTTTTCCTATAATCATTGTCTCTTGTCTAGTCTGTGGGTTCATTGGACTTTGTCCTAGGCCATTATATGTTCTCCAAGTCCATTGAGTTCCCCTAAAATTCATTTACTCTTCTCCCGAAATCCTACATTCTCCCCCTTCCCTGTAAAAGAGAGGTATATAAGTTTCTGAATCACTTAGGACTAGTGGGTAGTCATTACATTACCCCATTTCTTCTATTTAATCTGACTTTATCAGGTTATTCAAGTACAACTTTAGAGAACTGAGGAGATATTTTTCCCTTTGCCTGTAAGATATTTGTGCCTATTTCTCAATTCTCAGGGTTTATTTTTAAAATGTAGTCTAGCTGCTTCCTGTCTGCCTGTTTGCCAAAGTTCCCCCTCAACCACTTCTCAGTTTTCATCCTGGGGAGAATCCAGTGATATAGGATATGATTAAAATACAGACAAGGTTTTTGTTTGTTTGGGGCAAGGATGCTATTTTTGGTACTAGAAAAACACCGTATAGAATCAGTTCTCCAAACTCAAACATTTTTAAAAGTGCTCAGTCAACTCCTGATTATTTTCTCCAAAGCCTTGTCATTTCAGTCTAATTTATATTGTTCTAATTGGGTAGATTATTGTCTGCCTATTGGTCAATCTCTCTCTAAATCTGGATATTTCCTACAAATGTGATTAAACTAAACCAATGTTTATGAATATTTGATTTCCAAAGTCCTGGGGACTGAACCCAGGGAAGCCCTGCCATTGAAGTACATCCCCAAATCCTTTTTTATCTTTTAATGGGCTGAGATGCCCAGGCTGGCTTTGAAGTTGTGATCCTCCTGCCTCCTGAGTTGCTGGAATTACAGGTGTGTACCACCAGGCTTGGCTAAATCAAAATATCTTTTAAAGAAATTAATGACTTGAGGTGGATTATGTACCAGAAGTGAGAATTATAAAGCAGGAGATATCAAATAAAACTGGCTTAAACAACCAGTTGTGAGGCAGGGTTCATGGTTGATATGGAAAAGTCTAGGAGAAAAAAAAAATGGGTTAGAAGGAGGTAGTATATTAAAATTTTAATTTTGAAATTTTTTTTGGAACAAATTTAAGACAGTTAAAAAGATATGTTGAATGAGAATTAGTATATGAAAATGGAACTTAGAGTAGAATTTGGGGACTGAGATACAAATATGGAAGTCGATAGCATATAAAAAGATTCAAAATAATTGGGTTGAATAAAATATTTGGTAAAAACACAGAAGATCCAGGAATCCAGCCTAATCTGAGAGTTTGCAGTTTTATAGCTTACAATTGTAATACATTTTTTCCCAGTTCCTAAGATGTATTGGTGCTTTATAAGTTCTAAGTATTTAAATATGAAGTGAGCTGTGAAAATAAAAGGAGCTCATCTCAATTACATGGATGAAATCCAACATTTCAGAACAAGGAGGAAGTGAGGAAGAGAGATTGTTGATGATATTCTGAGTTTGACTCCAAAGATCATGCTGTTTATACTACCTTTCAAAAAATTTGCTGTTCCATGAGTTCAATGTCCATATTTATTTCACTCGAACTTTTATATGTAGGCTCTGATCAGTATCTGGTTCACGGTTAAATTTCTATGAACACTGCTTGAATGAATGAATATGTAGACTTCACTAAGATAAGTTATTTATCAGTTTAAAATGTGGCAGAACTATTTTTCATCTTGTCTTTAAGTGCCAAAACGCTTGGATCACATGTGTCTGTTTTGTCTAAAAGGGGCTAAACCAAACCCAGAACAAAAGCAGAAACTTATAGTCTTACCTTACAATTCTCCAAAGTGAAGTGTGATGAAAGTGGTCTTGAATTTCTTGGTGTTTGTAGGACAGAGACAGTAGTGCCTGGGTAAATCTAACGTTCAAGGTTAGCCAAGGTTCAGTGAAGACAGTGCAAAATGAAAAGACTGTAGCAAGAATGAACTACACTTCCTGAGTCTAGACTGAAATGGAAAGCAAAGAATGTAACTTTTGCTTTAGTCTTCACCAAAGGACCATGCCCAAAGGATTATCTGTGGGAGGGAAGGCAAAATAACTGAAAGGCTGTGCAGCATTCAACACCAAAGCAAGAGTTGAGAGTCAGTAGAGGTGATGAAAATGCAATGTTCTGTGCCTGAGGACTAGTTTGGGTTAATCAAAGAACCACTAAGATGCCTTTTGAGAGTAAAGCCTTGCATGTGGGCATCTATTGTCCAGGACTCAATGCCAGAAAATGGCAGCGTCAGATACCTATGATTTTTCCTTCTTTTCTTTTAATTTGATTTTCACTTTATCCCTGTTCTTGTCTCTGAAGGAGCTAGAAGTAAGAGCTAGCAAAGAGTGAGGAGATGGAACATGGAAGAAAGTGGACACCAAATTTACTATCCTTTTTCATTTTAGACTGGGTGATTCCCATCTAAGGTATGGGAAGTGGTACTGTCCTGAGGAGAGAAGCCATGTATTACATGAGAATTTAAGGTTTTAAATTTAATAATAGTAGCCTTTTAATATCTGAAAAAAAGAATTACCTGTTAATGCCCAGAATTACAGATTAGTGGTTCTTCTTGAATGGAAGATAGAGCTGATACTATGTGTTTGAGGTGCAGATACAAGACAAAACATAAATTACTTGTTTCTAAACTTCAGATTTATCTCATAGATATTTTAATTATAATTTTAAAACTCTTTAAAATTCCTATTACTACCTTACATGAAATGTATGTAATTTTAGAACTCAGAAGCACTAACATAGGTTACAGAGGCTGAGTAAGTAGTCCTACATGAACAAGGTTGCTGAGAGAACTTTTTGTTGACCTGAAATCATACATACAGAAAATGCTAGAAATACACAGAAAGATCTTTTGCTGTTTCTTTTCCATAACCAATATCAACATGGTTCTAAAAGTTGAGACATATATTTAGAGTGAGGAGTAGAATATATGAATTTTCCCAGTGCTGTCCAAAAGGTCTTTCTGCGAAAATAGCAATGTGCAACATCTGCTTTGTTCAATACTTTAACTACTAAGCTACACATGACTACTTTGAATTATGGCTAGTGTTAACTGAGGAACTGATTTCTAAATTTTGATTTCATTTTAATTAAGTTAAGCTTAACTTTAAATAGCCACATGTAGCTAACAAACAACATAGGTTCCAATTCCTTAAGGAATAATGAAACAACACTATTCTAAAGCTAACATGAACATTTCCCATAGTAAAAAGTCTATTTTGGACAATTTTTGTGATCAAGTATTTTTGTGGATGCCTTTTGCTTTCAGTTACATTATTTTCCATTAATCTATAATATGCCTTCCTTCTTTTATTAGTCCAGCTACTATTTTAAAATTATTTCAAGGAAGGAGGGTGTGCACCCCCATGTAGAAAGGAGCCTAATGAAGAAAGATAAGTCATGCTGCTTTTGTTTATGTCACAATTCTCCCTGTAGCTAGAATTAAATGATGCTGTCAAAGGGCAATGCTAGTGTTTGATGGCTTTTAATATTTTTGTCCATATCAAAAGACTAAATAAATGCAATCAATATTTTCAATTCCTAACTCTCCAGTAATTATTCCAATAAAGAGATATTCATGCTACCAAGCATCAATACATGTACTTCATAGCCCTAATAAATCTGCTTCAAGAAAATAAACCATGCTCAGCTAGGGCTTTATAGAGAATATTAGCAAACACGAAGCTCAGAATGTGATTAACCAAACTCTTCAGCACATGGGGCTTACAAAATATGGATTTAAAAACCCAAACACTTAATGAGAACTATCAAGAAATAAGAATCATATCCCCAAAGGGGCAGCATATTTTATTTGGGGTGTCTCCTTAGTCAAATAACTCAAATGAGTATTTTAACTAGCATTGGCTATTCACAAGAGCTCATTCTATAAATGTCTGCCTTGTAAAATAAAATCAACTACAAAATAATAATAATACCCAGAAGTTACTGAGGATTCCTTATTGGTTGTCTGTTTTTAAGATATAAATGAATTCTCACAAGAACCCCATGAGGTAGATAATGGTTTTATTTCCTTTTGACAAATGAGGAAACCATGGTTTCAGGATGCTGTCCAAGGCCACATATCTGCGGTGAGAAAGGTGTGGTAGTTGTTAAAATCAGATATGTACAAACTCCAGACCCATAATACTTATTCATTAAATCTTAAAAAAATGTACATCAATGCTACACATACTAAGACTAGTAGTCATTAACAAAGCTTGTTATTAAGAAGGCAATGAAAGCCAACCTCCTTCTTTATCAGTTTGAAAAATGTCAGCAGCCTACAAACCTTTCTTGGAAGTATCATTTAGTTCATCCTGTTGGATAGGTAAATTTTGATAACTAAATAGAAGTTTTATCTGGGAAAATCGTCCTTTAAGATTATACAAGAAAATGAAGATTAAATGCTTTCTACATATCATTCAACAAACATTTGTAGCATAACTGTATACACTCTACCAACTGGTTCCTCAAATCCAGGAATTTTCACATCCTATTTGCAGGCCCATTCACTAAAGAAATGTTAATGCCACAGAGAAGAACTTGAGCATCAAGTTATCAAATTACTGGTACAGGCATTACTTTATCAGTTTATTTCTTCAACGTTCTTATGGTATGATTGGGAAATATAAATTAACCATAGTTAAGGTATATAACATGAGGTCTTGGTCTACGTATTGTGAAATGACACCACAATGAAGACAACAAACATAACCATCATATCAAAGTTTAAAAGAGGCAAAAACCACTCTGAATTGAGGAATGCTCAGATATATGAAATGACGGAAAATACATTCACTTTGATAGATTCTTTTCCATCCAGGTAAGCGAGAAAAAAAGAAAAAGAAACGATTGTATTAGCTCAGGCTATTGTAACAAAATATGATAAACTGCGTGATTTAAACAACAGGAATTTGTTTCTCACAGTCACAAAGGCTGAGAAGTCCAAGCTCAATGTACTCAATCAGTTCCCAGGTGACGTCCTGCTTCCTGGCTTACATATGGCCATCTTTTCTTCATGTTCTCACATGGCACAAGCAAAGAGAGGAAGCAAACCTTCTGATACCCCTTCTTATAAGGGCACAAGGGCACTAATCTAATCATCAGGGCAGTAAATTCAAAAGCTGTCATTCAAAGATGGTTTTGAGAAGTACTAAAACATAGGCATAACATGTAGGGGGAAAAAAAAGTCCCACCCAATTTGTTGATACAGATTTTCTCAACAACAATATCGACAAGAAAAAATTATTTTGAGGCATTATATTTAAAAGTACAATTATTATAACCTTGTCTATGCACCTTTCTTTCTTTTACCTAAGATACAGAAAGCAACTTTTAAAAGTGAAATTTAAGTTGTTGAATAGAGAAAATGGACATTAGGTTTATGGGCATGTGAGATCACCTAATAAAAAAAGTCCTTTTAGGATCTCGTGCCTACTAGAAGTAAAAGTAGGCCGAAATCTCCATTATGTCAGCTTAGGAACCAACTTCCTCAACAAGATTCCTAAAGCACAAGAAGTAAAATCAAGAATCAATAAATGGGATGGTATCAAACTAAAAAGCTTCTTCAGAGCAAAGAAAACAATCAAGAATATAAAGAGAGAGCCTACAGAATAGGAGAAAATTGTTGCCACTTGCGCCTCAGATAAAGTATTAATCTCCAGGATATATAAAGAACTACAAAAGCTTTAACATCAAAAAAAAACCAAACAAACAAACAAACAAAAAAAAAAAACAAAAAACAAATAACCCAGTCAATAAATTGGCAAAGGAACTGAACAGACACTTCACACAAGAAGAAATACAATTGGTCAACAATCATATGAAAAAATGTTCAACTTCTCTAGCAATTAGAAAAATGCACACTAAAACCACACTGAGATTTCATCCCATTCCATCAAGAATACAAGTAACAATAAATGTTGGTGAGGATTGAGGGGAAAGTTACACTCATACATTGCTGATGGGACTGCAGATTGATGCAACTACTGTGAAAAACAGTATGGAGATTCCTCAGAAAACTTGGAATGCAACCACAATTCAATGCAGTATTCCTGTCCTTGGCATACACCCAAAGGACTTAAAATCAACATACTATAGTGACATGGCCACATCCATATCTATAGCAGCTCCATTCACAATAGCTAAGCTATGAAACCTACCTAGATGCTCTTGACAAAAGAATGGATAAAGAAAATGTGCTATATATACACAATGGAATATTACTCAACCATAAAGAAGAATGAAATTATGGCATTTGCCAGTAATAAATGGAAATGGAGACTAGCATGCTAATTGAAATAAGCCAATCCCCACCCCAAAAAAGGTCTAATGTTCTCTCTGATATGCGGATGCTAACACACAGTAAGGGGATGGGGAGGAAAAAGTAGATGTTCATTGGATTAGACAAAGGGGGAAGATGGGAGGGGAGGGAAAATGAGAATAGGAAAGATAGTAGAATCAATCAGACATAACTTCCTATGGTCATATATGAATATATGGCCAATGTAACTCCACATCATGTACAACAAGAATGGGAAGAAATATTCTACATATTTATAATATGTTATAATATATTTTATAGTCATGTATAACTAAAAAGAACAAATTTTAAAAAGTCCACTTAGAAGAAAACAAAGTTGAGCATTTTGCTCCCTACTTCTATGAATTCAGTTGTTTTCCATTCCACAAAATAACCATTCTAGAGATCCAAGATGGCAGACTAGAGGGTGACTGCATCTCCCTTCGCTCCAAAACTCAGGATTCAAGAAGGGGAGGTATTGAGAGACTTGGACCAACATACAGCTGGGGGGTGAGTCTCTCCCACCGGGTGAAGCTCAGCCTGGGTGGGAGGCGTGGACAGGAGGCAGCTTCTTAGAGCAGGGAAGGGCAGTGAGAGTCTTCCCCAAACAGCCCTGCTCTCTCCGGCGGCAGGCACGATCCACAGCCAGCTTCTAGGAGCAGACCCGCCCAGTGAGAGCTTTTCCACGCAGAGCCAACCCCAAGCAGCAGACCCAGGGGCCGGCTAGGGACAGCTTTCTTCGGAAGCACTGCATTATCAAGTTCCTCCAAGACATCAGGCTACTGAAGGCTGGGAGGTGATACACTGGAAATCTACAGGGACACTACAAGCCAATAGAGGAAATGTGCAATATCTCAGAGTTCCATTGAGATCTGACCAATATGAGAAAACAAGGGAAGAAAATGTCACAAACAAACCTAGATATTACATCAATAAAACCCAATGACAGCACAGCAGAAGAAATGTCAGAAAGGGAGTTCAGAATGTACATAATTAAAACAATCAGAGAAGCAAATGAGGAGATGAAAGAGCAAATGCAGGCATTGAAGGAAGAGATGAAAGAGCAAACGCAGACATTAAATGATCGCGCTAATAACAGTTAAAAGAGCAAATACAGGAAGCAAAAGATCATTTCAAAAAAGAGTTAGAGATACTGAAAAAAAAAAAAAAACAGAAATCCTTGAAAGGAAGGAAACAATAAACCAAGTTAAAAACTCCACAGAAAGCATAACCAATAGGATAGAACACATGGAAGACAGAACCTCTGACACTGAAGACAAATTTAATCTTGAAAACAAAATTGACCAAACAGAGAAGATGGTAAGAAATCATGAACAGAATGTACAAGAATTATGGGATATCATGAAAAGGCCAAATTTAAGAATAATTGGGATTGAGGAAGGCTTAGAGAAACAAACCAAAGGAATGAACAATCTATTCAATGAAATAATATCAGAAAATTTCCCAAATCTGAAGAATGAAATGGAAAAGCAGGTACAAGAGGATTATAGGACTCCAAATATACAAAATTACAACAGACCCTTACCAAGGCACATTATTATGAAAATACCTTACAAAATAAATCAGAATTTTGAAGGCTGTGAGAGAAAAGACTCAAATTGCATTCAGGGGAATACCAATAACAATACCAGCAGATTTTTCAATCCAGACCCTAAAAGCTAGAAGGGCCTGGAACAACATTTACCAAGCCCTGAAAGAAAATGGATGCCAACCAAGAATCTTATACCCAGCAAAACTTACTTTCAGATTTGACGAAGAAATAAAACCCTTCCATGATAAACAAAAGCTAAAAGAATTTACAAAAAGAAAGCTGGCATTACAGAATATTCTCAGCAAAATATTCCATGAGGAAGAGATGAAAAACAACGATGCAAATCAGCAATGGGAGAAACTAGCCTAAAGGAATAGCCAAATAAAGGAGAAATGAAATCATGTCAAAAAACAAAAATGAGTCAAATGACTGGGAATACAAATCATATCACCATAATAACCCTGAATGTTAATGGCCTGAACTCATCAATCAAAAGACATACACTGGCAGTTTGGATTAAAAAGAAAAATCCAACAAATGCTGCCTGCAAGAGACTCATCTCATATAAAGAGATACTCACAGACTAAAGGTGAAAGGATGGGAAAAACATACCATGCACACGGACACAGCAAAAATGCTGGGGTATCCATCCTCATTTCAGATAATGTGGACTTCAAGCCAAAACTAGACAAAAGGGATCAAGAAGGACATTACATACTGCTTTGGGGAAACATAAATCAGCAAGACATAACAATCATAAATATCTATGCTCTGAACATTGGCTCATCCATGTACATCAAACAAATCCTTCTCAATTCCAGAAATCAAATAGACCACAACACAATACGACTAGGTGATTTTAACACATCTCTCTCATCACTGGATAGAACTTCCAGACAAAAATTGAACAAAGAAACCATAGATCTCAGTAACACAATCAACAATTTAGACTTAACAGACATATATAGAATATACCATCTAACAAAGAACGAATACACTTTCTTCTCAGAAGCACATGGATCCTTCTCTAAAATAGACCATGTTTTATGCCACAAAGCTACTGTTAGCAAATACAAGAAGATAGAGATACTACCTTGTACTCTATCAGATCATAATGGATTGAAATGAGATATAAATGACAGAATAAAAAACAGAAACTTCTCCAATACCTGGAGATTAAATAATATGCTATTATATGATGAATGGATAACAAAAGACATCAGGAGGGAAATAAAAAAATTGTTAAAAGTAAATGAGATCAAAGACACATCGTATCAAAATCTCTGGGACACTATGAAAGCAGTACTTAGAGGAAGATTTATTTCATGGATGCATTCAACAAAAGAAGTAGAAATCAACAAATAAATGACTTAACACTACAGCTCAAAGCCCTAGAAAAAGAAGAACAGACCAACACCAAAAGTAGTAGAAGACAGGAAATAGTTAAAATCAGAGTTGAAATCAACGAAATTGAAACAAAAGAAATAATAAAAAAAATTAATAAAATAAAGAATCGGTTCTTTGAAAAAATAAACAAAATTGATATACCCTTAGCCACACTAACAAAGAGAAAGAGAGAGAAAACTCAAATTACTAAAATTCGGAATGAACAAGGAAATATCACTACAGACATGAGTGAAATACAAAACATAATTAGAAGCTATTTTGAAAATCTATACTCCAATAAAACAGAAAACCTCAAAGACATCAACAAGTTCCTAGAGACATATGAATTACCTAAATTGAACGAGGAGGACATACACAACTTAAATAAATCAATTTCAAGCAATGAAATAGAAGAGGTCATCAAAAGCCTACCAACAAAGAAAAGTTCGGGACCAGATGGGTTCTCAGCCGAGTTCTACAAAACCTTTAAAGAAGAGCTCATTCCAATACTCCTCAAAGTATTCCATGAAATAGAAGAGGAGGGAAACCTCCCAAACTCATTCTATGAAGCCAATATCACCCTCATACCTAAACCAGACAGAGACACATCGAGGAAAGAAAATTTCAGACCAATATCCTTAATGAACATCGATGCAAAAATTCTCAACAAAATTTTAGCAAATCACATACAAAAATATATTAAAAAGATAGTGCACCACGATCAAGTGGGTTTTATCCCAGGGATGCAAGGTTGGTTCAACATCAGAAATCAATAAATGCCATTCACCATATCAACAGACTTAAAGTAAAGAATCAAGATTATTTCAACAGATGCAGAAAAAGCATTTGATAAAATATAGCATCCCTTCATGCTCAAAACACTAGAAAAAACTGGGGTAGTGGGAACATTCCTTAACATTGTAAAGGCCATCTACGCTAAGCCCATGGCCAATATCATTCTAAATGGTGAAAAACTGAAAGCATTCCCCCTAAAAACTGGAACAAGGCAGGGATGCCCTCTTTCACCACTTCTATTCAACATCGTCCTTGAAACTCTAGCCAGATCAATTAGACAAACCAAAGAAATTAAAGGAATAGGAATAGGAAAAGAAGAACTCAAACTATCCCTGTTCGCTGATGACATGATTATATATTTAGAGGAACATGGAAATTCCACCAGAAAACTCTTAGAACTCATAAGTGAATTCAGTAAAGTAGCAGGTTACAAGATCAATGCTCATAAATCCAATGCATTTTTATACATAAGTGATGAATCTTCAGAAAGAGAAATTAGGAAAACTACCCCATTAACAATAGCATCGAAAAAAATAAAATACTTGGGAATCAATCTCACAAAAGAGGTGAAAGACCTCTACAATGAGAACTATAGTACACTAAAGAAAGGAATTAAAGAAAATCTTAGAAGATGGAAAGATCTCCCATGTTCTTGGATAGGCAGAATTAATATTGTCAAAATGGCCATACTACCAAAAGTGCTATACAGATTCAATGCAATTCCAATTAAAATCCCAATGACGTACCTTACAGAAATAGAGCAAACAATTATGAAATTGGTCTGGAAGAATAAGAAACCCAGAATAGCTAAAGCAATCCTTAGCAGAAAGAGCGAAGCAGGGGGTATCGCAATACCAGATCTTCAACTCTACTACAAAGCAATAGTAACAAAAACGGCATGGTATTTTACCAAAATAGACAGGTAGATCAATGGTACAGAATAGAGGACACAGACGCAAACCCAAATAAACACAATTTTCTCGTATTAGACAAAGAGGCCAAAAATATGCAATGGAGAAAAGATAGCCTCTTCAACAAATGGTGCTGGGAGAATTGGAAATCCATATGAAACAGAATGAAATTAAACCCCTATCTCTCACCATGCACAAAACTCAACTCAAAATGGATCAAGGACCTTGGAATTAGACCAGAGACCCTCCATCTTATAGAAGAAAAAGTTGGTGCAAATCTTGAACATGTTGGCTTAGGATCAGACTTCCTTAACAGGACTCCCATAACACAAGAAATAAAAGCAAGAATCAACAACTGGGATAGATTCAAACTAAAAATCTTTCTCTCAGCAAAGAAAACTATCCGTAATGTGAAGAGAGAGCCTACAGAGGGGGAGAAAATCTTTGCCACTCATACTTCAGATAGAGTACTAATTTCCAGAATATATAAAGAACTCAAAAAACTCTACACCAAGAATACAAATAATCCAATCAACAAATGGGCTAAGGAAATGAACAGACACTTCACAGATGTACAAGAAATCAACAGATATATGAAAAAATGTTCAACATCTCTAGTAATAAGAGAAATGCAAATCAAAACCACCCTAAGATTCCATCTCACCCCAATTAGAATGGGGATTATCAAGAACACAAGCAACAACAGGTGTTGGCCAGGATGTGGGGAAAAAGGTACACTCATACCTGGTGGGTGTTGTTGGTGGGGTTGCAAATTCTTGCAGCCACTCTGGAAAGCAGTATGGAGATTCCTCAGAAAGCTTGGAATGGAATCACCATTTGACCCAGTTATCCCACTCCTTGGCCTATATCCATAGGACTTAAAATCAGCATACTACAGAGATATAGCCACATCAATATTCATAGCTGCTCAATTCACAATAGCCAGATTGTGGAACTAACCTAGATGTCCTTCAATTAATGAATGGATAAAGAAACTGTGGTATATATATATATATATATATATATATATATATATATATATATATATATACACACACACACACACATACACACAATGGAATATTACTCAGCTATAAAGAATGATAAAATTATGACATTTGCAGGCAAATGGATGAAATTGGAGAATATAATGCTAATGGTCTCGGTGATAAGTGGATGATGACACATAATGGGGGGTGGGAGGGGTTAGTGTTAGGGTTAGGGTTAGGTTTAGGGTTAGGGTTGGGGGAGTAAGAATCGAGGAAGGAAGGACTGTATAGAGGGAAAAGAGAGGTGGGAGAGGTGGAGGAAAGGGAAAAAATAACAGAATGAATCAAAGAACATTACCCTATGTAAATTTATGATTACACAAATGGTATGCATTTACTCCATGTACAAATAGAGAAGCAACATGTATCCCTTTTGTTTACAATAAAAAAAAAAGAATAACCATTCTAACAGTGGAAAAAAAAAAAAAGAAGAAAACCAAGTTGAAATTACAGTTATTTCAAGAAGATAGTAAAACCAAGTACCTCCAAATGACTTACTCACTACATTTTTCTGCTCTTTTATTCCAAATCATTTTAAGAAACTCAAAGTCCAAAGACTATTTCTTGAATAATCTTGATAATAATAATATTTGGTTTTAAAATTTCTTGAACAAAAGTACAAGTATTCTACCAGAGCTCATATCTTTTCATTCATAAAACAGTTAAGGTTTTGTTTTAGAATTCTAAACACTTATTGTTGAGGAAGAGCAGCTAAAAGGACTGGGATGAATATGATGGAAAAGAAGGGATGACTGAACCCAGGGGCTTACGCATGTGCTCTCCATTTTACGACCTCTTAGTGACATTCACAGAATTTTGTTCTTTGAAGAGAAGGCCTCCCCAAGTTGCCCAGACTGGTCTTGAACTTGTCATCCTTCTAATTTAGCCTTCTGAGTAGCTGGGATTACAGGCCTGTGCCAACGCACCTGGTGATTCATGTTCTTTTGAGATTTCTATGTACCAAACTGTTACTGTTTGGAAGCTCCTATTCATCAAAGGAAGCACAGATGTCTAACTTTTTTCTAATTAGAACCACATATATTTATTTTCTTCTTTTAAGGTCCATTATAGCCCTACATTTAAGTTTTATCAGTTCTATAATTTATCTGAAATTTTCATTTTATTTCCATATATTATCTTATTTGTCCAATGATATTTTCATATGTAGACCACTAGCTATACTGGGAAGAAGCATTCGGCATAGCAATATTTAGAAATAAATGTATTGTTTATCGAAAGGTATTTTATAAGTGAATAATTTGGGCAGTGATCATTTTACTCTTTTGCCCCAAATCCCCTTCTGATTTTGAAATTACAGTCCCTACCTCCTGTTTATAGACTGATTGGTGGAATCTCCACTAACTATAGGTGTACATTCATTGCTACCTGAGAATACTTTCATTACTGTTATTATTAGATTTTTGATGGATTGTTTTTTCCTTTAGCCTTTCTTCTCTTTCATTCTCTTCATCCCTCCCTCTCTTCCCCTTCCTTCCTTTTAATGAAGTAAATATAGTTGTATATACCATCTCCTTGCCTCACAGTCATAATAAAAATGAACTCTACTTTTTGTGAAAATACATAAAAAATTAGATAGTTGCTATTAACATATATCAGATTGGCAATTGTGTTGGATCTTCTTTGGCTTGCTCAGTTATGCTGGCTCATCATAGCACTTCACATCACTCCATTCATTTATCATGATGCATGTATTTAGGATTTGAGTGCTATGTATAGAGGGCATGCCAGCAGGCCTTTCCATTCAACACAGGCCAATGTTCTCTAAGAAATCTATTAGCTAATGATTCATCACAATAACTATAAAAATTCAGAACATATTCTGCAAGTCCAACAGTCTAATTTTATGAGAGAAGCAGTAGAAAGAAGATACTAGTAGACTGACAAATGTGGAGTTACAGTGAGGAGTGGGACCAGCAAAAAATGAAACATAACACTCAGGCACTAATGTCACAGTGTTTTCTCTAGTTTATGAGACAGATCTGACTATTCCACAGGCCCTCAAAATCCAAAATCTCTCAATCTGAGAGTTCATCATCTTTCCTTAAAACATAAATGTTTTCTCCTGCAGTTTCTATATACACCAAGAGAACATATTCTTGGTTCCATAAGCCATGGGCAAGTCAGTTCCTGTCTACAACAAGGTTTACAGTATCTGTTTTTAATGGAAACTAAGCATGGCATTATCTTTCATAAAACTAAACTTTTATTTTTTGAAATTCTCAGGTTTTGGGGAGTGTCTTGAGCAAATAAAACTGTTATCACCTTATCTCCATAGAGTTCCAAACAATTTACAAAGTGGATCTCTGGCTGTAGAGAACTGGGAAATGTCTGTAGGATCTCGCATGCTACCTGTTCTTGCTCCAGAGCCTCTCAAGAGAGGTGCTCAGCCCAATTCTGCTGAATGCTGTGTTAAGCACAGGGATGGGTTAAACTAATAAGTTTTAGTTTTAAACAAAGTAATGACAGCTTTTCAATTTGCCTCACAGTTCTGTCCCATTGTTTATATTATTAGCTGCAGAAGTAGTAGTTTTCGGATTGCCATCTAAAGAGCAAAGTAACCACTGGTGGTTGCGCTGGAGAGCAGGACTGGACGAGGCCGGCCGGTTCCTGCAGTGCCCGGGCCTGCACGGAAGCGCCCTGGCAGCACCCAGCGGAGGATACTCGCTTTTCCCCGCCCGGCCAGAGGGCTGAGCAGCAATGCGCTCCCCAGGGGCATTGTGTGTGTGCTGGGCCCAGAGATAGCAGGCCCAGGGGGGTAGCTCCACCGCGGGAGACAGGACACGCCTCAGCCCGGGCAAATTCCCGGCCTCTTCTGGCCTCAAGCCAGCAGTCGCCGCTCGCCACCTCTCTACTCTGCCGTCGCCCGGCCGCCCCGCCGGGCCCCGAACTAGCCCGCGCCTTGGCGCGCGGCCCCCGAGCCCTCGGCGCTGGCGGCTCGGTTGGGACGGGACGGATGTGGCGCATGCGTGGTGGCGCCACCCGGCGCGGGAGCTGTGGCGGCGGGGACATAGATGGGCCAGGCCGCCGGGGCCGGGTTCCGCAGCGTGGCGGAGGCGACGGGGGTTGGCGAGGCCGTGCGGGCGGCGCCCGACAGCAGCTGGAGGAGCGATTCGCCGACCTGGCAGCAAGCCACTTGGAGGTCATCCGCGCGCGGGACGAGCGGGACCGGCAGAATGCACGGCTGCGCGAGGAGAACGCCCGACTGCGGCTCGAGAACCGGCGGCTGAAGCGCGAGAACCGCAGTCTCTTCCGTCAGGCTTTGCGGCTCCCAGGGGAGGGCGGTGACCGGGTGCCCGCGGAGGCGGCCCTGGGTCCCCCTGAGGCTGGCACGAACCGGAGGGAGAGAGGTGGCCGCCGTGAAGATGAGCCAGGCAGCCCCAGGGCCCTGAGGGCCCGGCTGGAGAAGCTGGAGGCCATGTACCGCAGGGCCCTGCTGCAGCTGCACCTCGAACAGCAGGGGCCGCGCCCGCATGCGGACAAGGAGGAGCCGCCCGTGCTGGAGCCAGACTCTGGCCTCTGTGCCCGAGACCCGGCGCCCCCGGGGCCCTGGCTGTAGCCCCGGGCCGCAGCCGGGAGGGGCGGGGCCTTCCGCGCGCCCCTCCTCCCGCGCTCGCCGCTCCCCCGCCCTGCAGCGCTGGACCACTGAGCTCAGTGCCGCCAGCCCAGCAGCGGACACTTCCGGTGGCGCCCTGCCCCTGCCCGAGGGGTCCGGCCGGTGCCGGGGCTCTGGAGGCCCCACGTGTGCGGGCACCTGCCTCTGGGTCCTACTGGTTCCACCGGAAGAGGCCCTGCAACTGACGAGTGGGTTTTGAAACAGCAAGAACTAGCGCCTGGAATCACTTCCTAATTCATGAACCTTTCTAAGTGCTTTTTTGCTTCTCAGTTATAATGCTTGGAGGGTTGAATAATGCATTTTGAGTTGGTCTAATTTGATGTTCTTTCTTCAATCCACTAAAGCCGCCATTTATTATCTCTTGTGTGGCTAATACTTTTTTGAGTGTTTTTATAAATCGGTATTAAATGGATATCCTATGAAGTACTACCTTTTTATAAGAAAGATGATATTTATGACTTAGAAACTCATGTCTGCCCCTGACTCAGTCCGCATACATTTAATATATACTGATTTGTTTCACCCCAGAGAATTTTTAAGTATCTACCTATAGGTAATCCTTCGAATTGGTAAATAAATGTAGTTCATTAAAAGTGATATAAAAGCTTCCCATGACTATTATTTGAAGTGTGTTAGATTTTTATATATGTCTTTAAGAGATGTATATCTTACCTATTTTAATATCTGGTTTTGGTTATCCTTTGTAAGCTTTTTTTTTTTTTTCACTTTATGTAACTTGTTTTAAAATAATGTAAAGATTAGTTCATCTAAGCATTCTTCATTATTATTACATTAACGTTGGAGGTTAATCCATGTGTAGCTAATTTGTGTTATTTTGACTGTTTAACAGCTTTTAAGAAATTATAAGTTACTTGTACATCAAAAGCACCCAAGCAGAGTGATTTTAGTTTTCATCATTGCGGCCAGGAAAAAAATGTGATTGATAACAAATGTTCTAAGATCACTTTTCCTCCTTTTTGTTCATGAAGAACACTTTGGCCTACTAAGTAGTGAAGAGGATGGCATTTGTCTGATAAAAACTGAGGAGGCAAAAAGTGTGACCTCTTTTCTCACCCATCCTCAGGGTCATGGTCAACACTTCTATAATTAAAGACAGGTTAACAAGAAAAAGCATAGCAGAGTATTTAACAAAGTTTTAGGTAAAACAAGAGCCTTCAGAAATTAAGAACTAAAGACTCATTGAAACCTGTGTTTTTGCCTACATGGGAGGAAAGGACATCCTTGTGATTGAACTAAAAGTGTATAACCTATTGGTAATACTCTGGTTTCTTGGCCTCTCTGTGTGGCATTCTTTCCTTAGGCTTTAGGACAAGACCCCTTCTAGAATTAAGGGGTCTTCTGACCTACTCTCTGACAAAACAGGTTAGAGAATTTCTTTATGGCCTGCTACTAAACAAAAAAGATGAGAAGGTTTGAAAATATTTCTACATTTTGTAATTTTCTTTGCAGTGAAGTTATGCAATTGTCTTTGAGCTGAGTTTCTATGTGCTGCCTTGGGAAAAAGCAAATTCTAGTTTGAATAGTCTGTCTGGGACAGAGGCAAGCAGGATAAAGAAGCATAGGAGAAAAGGACCTCTTCTGAAGCTCTTCCTGAGTCCTTCAGTCCACAAAGTACTAAGCATGACAAAGCACTGTACTTCTGAGTATTGTTTTCTGAGCCCCCAAAACTCATGGGTTTAAGAGTATTCAAGTAATGGAAAGCATCAGGGAAAAATCAAATGATGAGTAGAGTTGGTTGCTACATATGGCATAGTCCAAAAATTCCAAATATTTATTATAATGCAGATATTTATAACAAACCAATGTGCCATGGAAACTTGTTCTAGTTCTTCTAGTTTGAAGTACTGCAAACACTTTCCAATTTGCTTATAAGTAATTGATACTCAGTTTTGAATATTTAAATTTTCCCTTTGGTCAGAATATAAAAGCAACTTGGCAAGAAAAGGTAAGTATATGAAAATTAATCCTTACCCCCTTTAGTTCATTTTCTGACTGGGAAAGAAATAAAATATGTTCAGGAGCAGGGAAATTTAAGAATCAACATTTATATAACATACTACTATTTAATTGTAAATTTAGGGTTAAATTAGTTAATTTCTTTAAGTTTTAGTTTTCTCTTTAGTGAAAGGATGATAATATCTACCTCAAAATGTAAAAATTTTATTGAGATAAGCAAAATGCCTACTTCAAATTAAGTGCTCAGTTTGTGAGAATTGCAGCTCAAAGCATGAAAATTGAAAATGCATATTTTGCCTAATATTTTGTATTGCATTCTGGATTTTGCTTGTGTATGACTTTATGAGTATTATTAGACATATGTAAATTTTGAATATGTTGACATTTTTCACTCCTTATAAGCAAATGGGATATAAATCCTTGTAAGGGGATATTTTAATATAATGTTCAAAAATATTTGCCAATTATTACAAAATTATATATATTCAACAACCAAGCAAAGTATTTGGTTGCATAGTTCTTAAATACTTTGTCTTAAAATCGTGTACAATGAGAGTCTGAGTGACCACACAGATTACTATGGAGCATAATTCCATAAAGGCACTAAAAATTCTGAAAGGAAGTGCCCTAGAAGATGCATCAAGGCTAATATAGATTTCAGTTTTGATGATATTTTCCAGGGGTAACCAATAAAGTCATATGAAAAATGTTTTGTTATATCAAAATATGTTATTAGAGCTGAGTGCAGTTGCACACACCCATAATCCCAGTGGCTCAGAAGGCTGAGACAGGAGTATTGCTAATTCAAAGCCGGCTTCAGCAATGGTGGGGTGCAAAGCAACTCATTGAGAATCTGTCTCTAAATAAAATACAAAATAGGGCTGGAGATGTAGTTCAGTGGTTGAGTACCAAAAGTTCAATCTCCTGTATCCCACCCAAAAATACTATTATTAAAAAATTTGGCCTAAGATCAGTTTAATCTAAAACTAAAACTGTAGTTCACCATTGTTTTCATAATTTCAGATGAGTTGTGCAGTAAGAGGGTTTACAATTTTAGAAGACACAAAAGTATTTAAATAGCATTTTCATAACTGCTACTCACAAAATATATTTTATTTTTTTCTCTATAAAAATTAGGATATGAATCAAAGGAATAAAAATAAGTATTTATGTAGCTCATAGAAGAAATAACTTGTTAAACTTTTTAAACATTATAAATATTTGAATAATATTTGAAAACATCTTCTTTAAATATTCTCACATAATATTGCCAATTCATAAGTATTCCAGAATGAAACTAAGACCAATTATTTAATAAATTGGATCGATAATATATACTAACAAATAGCAGCATGATCTTGATTCCAATGCCAAAAGACTATTTTCTGTTTTGCTGAAGGGAATGAGTTTTACTGAGAATTTGTTTCAAAAGGTTCAGAAAATCTTTACAAATGACAAAATTTATTTATATTTCTATTGAGTGATAAATTAATGCACTATATATTCTATTTTTTCTGCTATAAGCTTATGTTCATCCACCTATCTTACCTGCTATAGATAGTATACAATGAAAGTGTTAAATATAAAGAAAACATTTTAATTATATGCATATATGATTACTAAAATTAATCATCGCTAAAATGTCAAATTTTAAGGCTTAAGATTACTGTATCTCAAAGGTCAGAATTAAATTATATTGTCTTTATTACGTAACTGATATTGTTTATTACAAAATTCATATTCAGAATTTTCTTATTTGCCAGTATGTAGTTCCTATAGTTTGGATGAGGTTTGTCTATCAAGGTTTATACACTGGAAGCTTGGTCTCCAGTGTGGTGGCATTAGCAGTCGGTAGAACCTGTAAGAAGTGGGGCATAATAGAAGGTAGTTGGGTCAACAGGGGCATGTCTTCTGAAGGGCATATATTAACCAGTGACTTTATAATGGCACCAAGTTCCTGAAATATCAAATAGAAAGATTACTGAAATTAAAATCTTAAAGATGCACATACGCCCACACATGCACATAAATGTACATACACATAGATTTGTGAATTTTCAATGTGGTATCCATTTCCTTTGATGTAAATGTGGCATTTTATATTTTAAACACTTTCAAAAAGTTATTTACATGTAAGAACAAGTATTTTTGTTTGAAACTTTGTAAATTTTAAAGTAGAAATACGTAGTTGCTTTATGGATTGAAAAAATTGACATTTTCATTCACATATGTCCTATCCATATGGGTATGAATTCCAAGACATTGCTTAAAATAAACAAGGATATATAGCTGCTAAATTTTGTATAGGGCATTCCTATAATTATGAACCATCTCTGAAAATTGTATGTCATTAAAATATGGTTTTAATAGCCTCTACTTAGTAAACATTATTCTATTTCAAATGTAAGTATAAATATATAATTTGAGGGGGAAATGATTTCTGTTCATCTTGTTTCTTATGTACTAAAATTCTACAATTTTTAGAGCTGAAGAGACCTTGGAGAATTTTACCTGTGTCTTTCAGAATTTTTTTGTTAACTAGTTTACTTTCAAGGGATCTACATTTTACATTGCACTACACTTATGGTCAATTCAGATCTAGCATATAGTTTTCTGTCTTCATTCAGGCTTTCTCTAGAATGCAATGCAGCTGGGAAGTTGTTGCTGTGACCATTTTCAAGAATTTTTAATAAGAGTTAATGTGAATGCTCTTTCATGATGTCTAAGAGAACCTTTTAACTCTGAAATTTAAACTTTTGTGAGGTGAAGAACAATTAATATTCTACTTTAAACATAATTCAAATTTTATTAGATATAATGATATAAAGAAGACTTTGATATATACATTTGCTCTTTTACATATGTAAATGCCTATGGAGGCTTGAATTTCAAAGAAAGTATAGCTTAAAGACTTAAATATACTCAATAATGAAGTAGTATAGCTGATATTTATTTCTCATATCCTCAGTACCATTTTGTTAAGCATAATTTCTCTAATCATAACTGATTCCTGGTGTTAACTTTCATTGTGTTCCCAGATTGAATGTGTGTTTTGAAAGTTTCAAGAGCATTACTGACTGATGGAAGAATACTATTATAATCTTATTATAGTTATAATTAAAGATATTATTTTAAATAAATTGTAATTATCACATGTTAATGTTGATAATCCTAGTTTCTCTTGATCTGTTATGCTGTTTCTTCACATTTTGAAGTATGTTCTTCAAGACAACATGGATAGGAAAAAAGGCAAATGCTTAGAGAAAGAATGAGGACAGAAACAAGTAGTTGAAAAGAGGTGATGAATAGAAAGGAGATGATCATATAGGTCAACATAATGCCCACTCTTCCTTTTATTCTCACATCTCAGAAAGGAGAGCTCTGGTCATATTATCCCTTCAAAAAGCCACTAATCCTATTCATTAGGTCTTCACCTTCATGAACTAATTACCTCTCAAATGCCTCACCTCTCAATGCCAGCATATTGAGATTAGAATTTCAACATAAGAGCTTCGAGAGAAACATAAACATTCAGTCCATTGCAAAGGATGTTGTTGAGTAGTGTATTAGGTCTTCTTTATTTTTTTTTTACTCCAAAATATATTCAGTGAAATTCTTTATTAATTTCTCCATTAAGATACAAACATATGCAATATACTTGCACTATTTTCCTTGTATGACTCAGCTAAGGAAAACATTTGAATCTGTCTCTGTCAACTTTCTATGAAAAACCTATATCCCCATATCTTTAATCCTGTTTCAGCATATTTCTGAAAGACGATGAACTAAAGGAAAGTGCACTTCCCAGCAGTTCCTTAGCACCAAACTTAAAAAGTGGAAAGACTATTCCTCAGCAAGGTGGATAACTAAGGGAACTCACTGAAATCAAATCTGGACAGTAAAAGAAACCAAAGAGACACAGAAAGTTGGAAACTTTGAATATAATATAAGAAATACTATGTAGAGATGCACCTCCTTAGTTGGGAGCAGCAATAGCCGAGGCTGCTGAGGGGAAGGAAGCACAGGCAGAGAGAGGAAAACATGGCAGAAAAAGGAAAAATGTCCTTGGGGGAACCTGTGGAATAGAGAGGGAGGCTGATATTAATGGACCTAGAGACACTGGGGGAAGTTGTGGAGTGAAAAAGCAACCAAATTTGCTTAGCCCATGGGCAGATAGTTTGGCAGAAACCAGGTGTGCTGGAATGGGAATCATTTATAAATACTGTGAGGCCACCAGCAGAGACAGGAGATTGGGAACTCATAAAGGAAGTTGCCAGCAGATCTGGCAGGAACTTAATATGAGACCAAGAGTCTTCCTGGACCAGAGTGACTGAAATAAGTAAAAGAAAATTGTGCCTAGGACACACAGCCAACTTCCTCGCTTGCTGGTGCCCTAGACATCCAGCAGAGATTAACAGCTCCTTGACAACAGAGGTGGATTGAATCTCAAATACCCACAGACTGAGTTCCAAGGGTCATCTAAGACCACACTCCAGCTACCGCAACTTTCGATTTAGAACTCTGCTCCACCCATGCTATAAGAATATGCAATTTGTCAGCATTCATTGGTCTATCCTACCCTATCCCGGGAGTTGGAAAGCTGAGAGCTACCACAACCAAGGTTAGCACTTACACACAATGGCTGGCAGCTAGGTGAGGAACACATAAACTTAACAATTCCTAACCCTTCACCTAAGGGTTAGAGAGTCCAAAAATAAATACAAAAAATGAAAATTTATCCTTGCAACCTGTTTTAACCCAATCAGCAAAAACAAGTTCTTTTATTTTTTCATTAAGTTTTTTTTTTTTTTTTAAACTCCTCCCTGCTAGGCATCCCCATTTTTTAACTTTTTTAATTTAAATTTTTGTTAATTTTTTCAAAATAATTTCATTATTTTTAAAATTTTTTAGTTTTTAAAAATTCTCTGAGATTGTGTGTGTGTGTGTGTGTGTGTGTGTGTTCAAATATATATATGTTACCATAATTTTACTTTCATTTTAATTGCCTTCTTCTTCACTTGTTTATTGTTTAGTCTTGCTTTGAGTAGGTGGTATATAATTGTATGTGGATTTGAGTTATTTTGATCTTACATTTGTTTGTACTTTGGTTTTTGTTCCTCTTATTGCCCCTTCTTCACTTTTGACATTCACTAATATGCAAATTTTCCTGTTCCCTCTTCTACTGTTTTTTTAAAAATTACATTTTGTAATTTTTTAAATTCTTCCTCCTTTTAGCTGTCACCTACTACCTATTTCCTACCTCTCTTCTGTTCAGTTTTTAGATATTTCAAATGTTCTCTTATCCTCCTGCCCTATATTCCCTTCACTTAAAAAACTATAATCCCATTAAGATAATTATATGGTTTATGTAATTCTTATCCCTTTTATGTTGCTGGGATTATTAATACAGTGACTGGTATAATAGGTACCTGTTATTTATGCCTATCTATTGCATGGTTTTTATTATTATTGGTGCTGATGTTAAGTGGTGACTCTATTGTTTCTATATAGGTGACAATTAGTACAATAGACACCAAATTAGAAAACAGACATATATCTTAAGGCTGTATATCTGTTCCTAATATTATTGCTATTCCTGGCTCCAATCTTCCTCTAAGAATGGATGGAAAGTGATTAGAACCCTTTAAGTTGACAAAGTAGATATCCTGATGAAAAACAACACATAAAACTCAGCCAAGTAGCAGCAAATCTTGTCCAACACTTTACCTGGCCCTATCTCAGCCTTAATAATACTTAAACACATTTAACTGGGAGACAAAAACCCAAAACCAACAACCAGGCCCTAAGGAAGAATAAGAAGGGTACCTCAGTTCCCACTCCTGGATGTATTCCACTCCTGGAATATGTGGGAAAAATAAGGAGATGTCCTGGACATCTAGACTTCCTGAGAGGTACCAGAACAAAAAAAGTAACTATACACAAAAAGACAAATGTATAAAAGAGGAAGGGAAATCCATATAAATTGATGTGCAAGTCCAAGACCTCTGAATATATGAAGATATAGGCCAAAAATCTACCCCCCAAATTGACAATAACCCAACAAAAGATTCCACAGATATGGAATTAGGTGAAATTCCAGAGAAAGACTATAAAAAACTGATTCCTAAAATGTTCAATGAACTCAAAGAAGATCTAAAGGATGAAGTAAGAGAGAAAATACAGGAGTTTAAAAACCGTTTCAATAAAGAAATAGAGATAATGAAAAGAAACAAAATAGAACTCCTGGAAATGAAAGACAAAAGGAATCAAACTAAAAATTCACTTGAAAGCATTACCAACACATTAGATTGTGTAGGAAAAAAGAACTTCAGGCCTTGAAGACAGAATTTCAAGTCTAGGAGACAGGGTATATGAACTTGGATACTCATTATACAATAAAGGGAAAAAAAAAAAGTTCATGGTCTGAACTCTGGGGAAACATCAAGAGAACAAACTTATGAGTCATTGGAATACAGAACATGGAGATACAAACTAGACACATTAAGAAAATCTAAGTGGAATAGTAACAGAAATTTTTTGACATATTAGAAATGAGAAAATCATCCAAATATAGTAGGCATATAGGATACCAAATAGAAAATATCACAACAGAACCTCTCTAGGAGGCATCATAATCAAAATACCAAACATAAAAAAATAGGAAGTAATATTAAAAAGTTGCCAGAGAAAAACATCAGTTCACATTTAAAGGCAAACCAATAAAGCTCATCTCTGACTTCTCATCTTAGACCCTAAAATCAAGGAGAATTTAGAATGAAATATTCCAAGCTCTACAAGAAATAATTGCTAGCCAAGATTGCAATAGCCAGCAAACCTATCTTTCAAAATAGATGAAGAAGTAAACATTTTTTGTGACAAAGATAAACTAATAGAATATATGACCACTAAGCCATCACTACAAAGAAACTCAAATATATTTATACTCAAAAAATGCCAAATCTACCAAACAAATGAAGATCACTAAAAGAACAACCATTAAGTGAAAATCAAGAAAGTTTGCGGAAGACATGTAATCCTAAGATGGCGGCTGGCACTGAGCCAAGAGGTGATGCATAGTTAGTGTTAACACGGCGTGATCTACTTTTGCCTGATTAGTTAATGTCTCCTTTGTGCTAGTGGTCAACAGATATTCCTCATTCTCTCTTGATTGGTATCGGGGCGCATGCTCCAACCATGCTACTTAATCCTAAACTGATTGACTGCCTTAGGTATATAGGACACACCTATAGGAAGCACCATGGATAACCGGATAAGCATGGAGAAGCAGCACCTCTGATAGATGGCTGGGCAGAGGCTAAGCAGCACCTCTGAATGATGGCAGAAGGCAGGTTGCAGATGGCAGAAAGCCGGTTAAGCAGCACCTCTGATAGATCACAGAAGGCAGATGGCAGATCATAGAAGAAGCACCTCTGATAGGACGCACCTTTAGTTTGCAGGATGCAGGACTCTAAGAAGATATAGATCTCTGAAAGTGTAGTCTCTCTCTCTTAAAAAGAGAGACTTAGCAAAGTCTCTCTTTCTCTCTTATGCAAAGCCTCTCTCTCTCCTCTCAAAGCCTTTTTTCCTCTATAAGCTAGGGAACAAGCAAACAAGCAAGAAAGCAGCCCACTAAATAAAGATAGTAGAAGTAGTTCGTTTCCAGTCCACCTCCGATAAATGCCCACGAGATTGGTGCTGCAGGCGGTAACAAATATCCACGGGAATTGTTGCTGTGGGCGGGGACAAAAATTGAATATAATAAATAAATCAAAATGACAGTACACAACACACACACACACACACACACACACACGCATAATAAAATTGAATGTAAATGGCCTCAACATTTCAATTAAAAGACATTACTTAGCCGACTGGATTTTAAAAACAATTTCCAACTATATACTCTCTGCAGGAAACTCATCTCATAGGCAAAGACACACACTGGCTGAAAGTAGGGGTGGAAAAAATATTCCATGCAAAAGGAGTCCCAAAACAAGCAATAATAACTATTCTCATATCTGAGGAAGTTGATTTCAAACAAAAATGAATTAATCAGAAAAGTTTTTAAAAACCATTACGTACTAACAAAGGGAAAAATCCAACAAGAAGGCATAACAATAGTTAATACATTTGCCCCAAATATTAGTGCACCTAATCACATTTAAAACTACTTCCTAACATTAAATCCAAGATAGAGCCCAATACAATAATATTGGGTGATTTCAATACACCCTTATCATCAGTAGACAGGTAGTCCAAACATAAAATCAATATATATATTCCCCATCTAAATAATATTATAAATCAAGCAGACTTATACATATCTACAGAATATTTCACCCCCAAACACCTCAACTTACCTTCTTCTCAGCAGCTTATGAAAACTTTTCCAAAGTAGATGATATTCTATGTCACAATGTAAGTCTTAACAATTACAAAAAAATGACACAATCCAAAGCATCCTATCAAATCATAATGGAAAGAAACTAGAAAACAATGGTAAGAAAAATAATAAAAAGCATATACACATGGATATTGAAAAATACTCTCTTAAGTGAAGAATGGACCATAGAAGAAATGAGAGAAGAAATTAAGAAATTCTTAAAAACAAATGAAAACAGAGATACAACATACCAAATTCTCTGTGACACTATGAAAGCAATTCTAAGAGGAAAATTAATAGCATTGAGTGCCTACATTAAAAGAATAGATCCCCAATAAATAAGCTTATGTTGCACCTCAAGGTCTCAGAAAAGGAAGAACAAACTAAGGCCTTTGATAAAATCTAGCACTTATGCATGTTAAAAACCACTGGAGAAACTAGGGATAGAACAAATTTACCTCAACATTAAAAAGGTTACATAAGACCAATCGAAAATCAACTGAATAGAGGAAAACTGAAAACATTTCCTCTAAAATCAGGAACAAGACAATGATGTCTACTCTCACCATTTCTATTCAATACAGTTTTCAAAACTCTAGCCAAAGCAATTATGCAAGAGAAAAAAAAAACTAAAGGAATTGGAACAGGAAAAGAAGAAGTCCAACTATCTCTGGTTGCTAATGACATGACCTTATATCTAGAAGACCCAAAATTTCCACCAGATTTCTGGAGTTGAAAAATGAATTCAGCAAAGTATGAGGATACAAGATCACGATATATATATATATATATATCAATAATTTTCCTGTCCTTCAACAGTGATTCTGTTCAGAAAGAAATCAGGAAAACCATCTCATTCACAATAATCTCAAAAAAAAAAAAAAAAAAAAAAAAAACTTGGAAATTAATCTAACCAAAGAGGTGAAATCTCTCTAAAAGAAAATTATAGAACACTAAAGAAACAACAACTAAAATCTTAGAAGATGTAATGAGCTCCCATGATCTTAGATAAGTAGAATAAATATTGTCAAAACAGTCATACTACAAAAAGCTATATAAAGATTTAATGCCATCCCCATGAAAATATCAATGACATTCTTCACAGAACTAGAAAAAAAAAACAGTCCTTAAATCCATTTTGAAGAATAAGAGACTCAGAATAGCCAAATCAACTCTGAGCATAAAGAATGAAACAGGAGGTATTTCAATGTCTGATCTGAAATCATACTGCAGATATACAGTAACAAAAGCAGCATGGTATTTGCAACAAAATAGAGATGAAGACCAATGGAATGGAAGACACAGAGACAAATCCTCATATTTACAGTCATCTGATACCTGACAAAGATTCCAAAAATATATGTTGGAGACAAGATAATCTTTTTAACAAAGGATACTGGGAAAACTGCATATCCATATATAGAAGAATGAAATTAGATCCCTATCTCTTACCCTGCAGAAAAGTCAAAGCAGATGAAATACTTAAGAATTAGACTGGAAACTGCAACTGCTGTTAGACAATATAGAACCAACACTATATTTTTGTACAGGCACCAACTTCCATAGAAGACCTCTAAGTCTCAAGAAATAAAACCAAGAATCTAAAAAATGGGACAGTATCAAATTAAGAAGCTTCCGTACATCAAAGGAAATCAATCTACGGAATAGGAGAAAATCTTTGCAAGATGCTCCTTTGATGGGATTAATATCCAGAATATATAAAGAACTCAAAAAATTTAACACCAAAAAAAAAAACCAGAAAAATTAAATAGTCAGTCAATAATGGGCAAAAGGACTAATCAGACATTTTTCAAAAGTAGAAATACAAATATAAGAAATATATGAAAAAATGTTCAATATCATTAGCAATTAGGAAGGAAAATACAAGTTAAAGCTACACTGAGATTTCATCTCACACTAGTCAGAATGACAATTATCAAGAATGCAAATAATAATAAATCCTGAAGAGGATGTGGGGAAAAAGGTCTACTCATACATAGATGAATGGATTAAGAAAATGTGGTATATACACACACTGGAATTTTATTAAGCTATAAAGAATGAAATTATGGCATATGCCGATAAATATAAGCATTTGATAAATAGATGGAAATAGAGAACATCATGAAATAAACCAGACTCTGAAGTCAAGGGTCAAATGTTTTCTCTCATTTGTGAAACCAGAGCAACATAAGAGGAAAAATGTGTGTACGGGGGATTGGATATCATAAAGATATAGGGAATTTCAATGGAGTAGAAGAATAAGATTGACAATAAGGGAGGAGGAACTGGAAAGGGGAGGAAATGTAGAAAGAATTTAACAAACTCATGCTATGTGTACATATAAATACATCCCAGGGAATTCAGCCTTTACATATATGTAAAAAGCAACAATAAAAAATAAATAAACAACCCTTTCTCAGCTCCACTGAATAACACAGGCCCACTGTGTACATGGTTTATTTTAAGGAAGAGAGAGGAAGGCCCTCCTATGTATGGAAAACCTGCTCCAAAGTGGTCTCTTGGTTCCCAGGAGTGCAACAGCTTCTGGTCTCAGGGTGGGACATTTGTATTCTATGAAGCCACCAATCCTCCTTTGCTGTTTCTGTTCTACAGCCAAGGCAGCCTTTTATACCATCTCCAAGACATAAAGTTACCTGACCTCAGATCTCTGGAAAGAGACTGTTTATCGAGTCTCCCTACAGGAATTCAATGACCATCTTGTGAAAACCCACACCAAGGTCTCTGTGCAGTGGACCCAGGTTCCATCTGTGGCTACAACATAGGGTTTTTAGACAAGAAAAAAAAGTGAATGAAATCTGTTAAAAAACAAAGAAACGAAAATTAAGTGAATGAAAGGATGAGAGTACAGAAAGAGTAGGAGGAGGGAGGAGGGAAAAGAAAGGTGGGAGGGAGAACTACAGGACTAAAATGAAGTGTATTTGACTGTCAGATTGAATCCAACTATGTATAACAATAATACTTCAATAAAAAAGCCTGTATTATAAAATTCAATATAAGAATATATAAAGTAAATATTTTAATTTTAAAATTAAAATTGTTGAATTCTCTTGTTTTATAAACTAGATTTTAAAAATTTTATCTTCTTAATTTTTCAGGTCTATAACCACATCTCTTGCTCATAATGAAACTTTTTCTTTTTCCCCCTGATTTTTAGACTTTTTTTTTTTTTTCTGTTGTTCATATTGCTGTTGCTTAATTCCACTGAGAAATGCTTCCAGAAAACAAACAAACATAAATAATAGTGGTTAAATAGGAAGTAATTTGTTTCTTATTTTAACAGATATGCTTCTGAATTTCTCTATTAAGCACGTTGTGATTGATCTTTAGTTTCCTAGTTTTGTGGTCTTTCTTTAGGTTAAGTTATAATTATTCCATAAAAGGTTTTGGTTTTCTCTCTTTGTGTGGCTATTATTAAATTGTGGTAAATTTTGCATGTGGGAGTTTTGGGAGTAGATGGATAGATGATATTGGGGAGAGTAGAACTTTGAAAATTTTGCCAATTTTCTTGAAAATGTATTTCTTTTGTAGAGAAAGGTTTATATTCCTTGTCTGGGGAGAGGTTTTCCTTGTATTTTGCAGAACATAGAGAGCAGCATACAGTCACATTGTTCCAAGCAGTTACCTTGTGATCACAAGAATGACAGGACAAAATGACAGAAGAAAACTTATTTCTTAAAAATATCAATGCACATTCGGTTGTCATGCCTGCAATGAGTCTTACTTTTTGGCTTCCATTATTATAACATAGCACATTTTCTTATGGTTTAAGCTAGTTCAAATTAGGGAATTTCCTCAATAACAGTCAAAATGGAATTTTATACCATGATAACAATGACTCTGCAATGACACACCAAAACATCGGTGTCTCACAAAAACAATAATGAACAGAAGAAGCCGACACACACACAAAACAGTGTATGATTCAATTTATATCAGATAACAAAGACTTAAATGTTAAAACTCATGTATGATTAAAAAAGTAAGATAGTGGATGTTCTTTCAATAGAGACATTGACAGAAAAGAAGCAGAATGTTTTCCAAAATGAAATCAGCAGTATAGAATGAAAGGAAAAATGAGACATGTTCTACTTCAACATTTTAGTAATCATACAGTGTCTTTTGCGGCTGGTCTGGGTGACTGCAGGTGTAGAATGGAAAAGTAGACTCATACCCATATATGTATGCAAACTTAGTTTGTAGAAGAATTTTCTTTTGAGGTTCAGTGGAAAAAAGATGAACTTTTCACCATAGAAGTAAAGTAAAAAGTGATTACACAAATGGGAAAATTATAAAATTATTTTGCCTGGCATTTTATATCACATATATAATGTTTTTACTTTTTGATTAAAAACAAATTTAAAAGATAATTTTTTATAAAATATTAGGAAGCAGTTTTGGAGGATCCATTTATGACTTACGATGGTAAAAGATTTCTTAAGCAACATTCCTCAAATTAAAATGCTCTTGATTTGACTAAAATAAGAAACTATTTTCTCAAAAGTCAGCACAAGTTGAGTAGCATATAATAAGTGGAAGGAAATAATTAGAAAATATAAAATGGATAATAATTACTATCTTAATGTTTTGAGAATGCCTGTAAATCAGTAAGAAAAGCACCCCAGACCCGAAAGAGCCAAAAGACTTAAAAAAATCCTTTATATTAGAGAAAAACTGAATAGCCAACAAACATATAGAAGTATTTTTTCAAATTAATAGTAATAAACTTAGGTTACCATTTCTTTTTTTTCATAACTTAAGCAATCAGTATTTGCTTAATTGCTGAAACAAAAATGATAAATAAATAAAAAAAGAAAGAAAGAAACGTAGAAATAATTCCAAACTTCTCTAATGGTCCTTACATTTAAAAAGTCATCACATCCTATGATTTTTGCTTTGAAAATGCCTTGTATAAAACTTTTTTCCTTTTTCTTCATTCATCCTTGAATCTAGATTTTTTTATTTTTTAGAACATTTGGGTTTTAATTCCTGTATAATGAACATAAGAAAGTCAAATTTGTTTGATTTCAGAAGATAAACTAAGGAATATCCTATAGACCAATAATCTTCAAGGAAGAGAATGCAGATATATTGGCAAACAGGTAAAAACTTATCAGATCTTTTATTTACATTTATGTTTATATTATCTTTTAAATGTTATTCTTTTGTATAAATTCTAATTTGTTCTTAGTATAGTAAGTAATGCGCAAATTTTTGTATGGACTTATATTTTATAGATCCTTGTAGAGTCTGAGGATTGGGAGTTAAAAAGTTCAGTTGTGGGGGTTGTCATTTATGAGTAGAGAACCTTAAGAATATCACTTAATATCTTTAATACATAACATTTTCAAATATGAAAATTGTATCACAATTTATTCCAAATACATCACAAATAGTTTGGACACAAATTTAATATATATATCTGAATTTGCATTTTATGCTATAAAACAGAACACCAAGGTAAGAAAATTATTTATAAGGGCTAATTTATTCATGTTCCTTGGCTTTTAGCACAAAAAGTATTAGTCATTAAAATTATTTTAGAGCTTTTAATTTGTTTTATCTTACTGACTGTTTTTTGACGATGAGCATTAATTTATTGGAATTTTTTGTTATATGTCTCTGCTTGGGCTTTTATATATTTCAGTGAGAAACCTGAATATGTTTGTACCTATCAAGCATAAGAAGACTCACCAAATTAACTTGCAAATCCAAAAGGTTATATTATTGAATATGTGCTTCATAACATTTTCTGAGAAGAATAAAAGCACTTTTATGCTTTTAATAAGGCACATCAGTAATACTAATAATTCTAAGACTTGAAAATATCTGACTGTGAAGTTGATTATGTACTCAAGCCGAAAGCTATAATTAAAAAGGTTTCTGAAACTACTCTCTTTCACAATGGCCTTTTTCATATTATTGATGTAGAAATTTAATTTCTTCAAAAATACAAAATAATTGAATATACCAATGCACTTTAACTAAAAAATAAGTTTTCATATTTTTAATAAACCAATATCTTTCTTGATAAAAAACATTTCTATGAATTATTCTTCTGAAACAGAAGTTCATAATCAAAAAATTGAGCCAAATGAAAATAAAAATGTCCAAGATACGGTAACTAAAAGTCAAACCTTTGTCTTCCATATCCATTTTCCATCCTTTACATTCTACTCTGAATTTATTACATTACTGGTCTTCCTTGTTTCCTTGGACCTGGGGCCAGGTTGGTCTTTGGATAGATTTGGCATCAGAAAGAATAGGTGTTGTAGGTTTGGGTTTACCCCTCACTACATCTCTCTGTCTAGGGTCACACTCCTGTAAGCCCACTGTCTCCTCAGAGTCCTCTGATTTTAGATTCTAATAAAGGGTCTAGCCACATACTATTTCTAGACAAGGAGTTGTGAAGTTCCTCTTCCTATCTTCAGGGCACTACTCTGTCTCTTTTAGTATCTCCTCCCCTGCTCAATTCTTTGTGAATAACGCATTATTTAACTATTTTAAAATTATCATGTTAGGTGACCAATCTGTTTCCTATGGGAAACTTGATTGACTCAACATACATACAGTGACTACAGATGTTAATTATTTATTCTTATGTTTTAATATTTATTACATTTCATTTAATACATGCTGAAAATTCCATTGAACGAAAGAGCATATCTCAAAATTTGTCATGTTCAATTCATCTAGTTTGATATTTCCTTGATTTAACTAATTCTAAATTTACATGTGCAAAATTATATTTTTAACAACTGGAAGGATTCTAAGATATTAATTCTCAATTTAAAAAAAAACATATCTAAAAAGATTTAACACTATTTAACAGGTATTTATTATTTTTAATACCTCATTCATAAAATGCCTGACCAATGTTGATATAATCTATAAAACCACTTAGTCACTTAAAATATTTACTATCCAAAGTAGAGATGCAGACACATAATATGAAATAAAAGATCAAGGGAATAAACTCAGGGGCACTCAAACACTGAGTCACATTACTAGCCCTATTTTGCATTTTATTTAGAGACACGATCTCACTGATTTACTTAGTACCTTGCTTTTTTTTTTTTTTTTTCCCTGCAGTGCTGGGGATTGAACCCAGGGTTCTGTGCTTGTGAGGCAAGCACTATACCAACTGAGCTATCTCCCCAGTCCAGTACCTTCCTTTTGTGAGGCTGTCTTTGAACTTGCAATCCTCCTGCCTCAGCCTCCCAAGCTACTGGGATTACAGGCATGTGCCATGGCACCTGGCTGAAAGGATAGAATTTATATGACATGTTATTTGATTGATTATTAATAGGAAGAGGATTAAGTGGATAGACCTCATAGGATGGTTATTCAATTTTAAGAGAGCATGAATGATGGCTATCAACAGGGTAAACTTGAGGAATAAAGAGATTGTAATATGACAGAAGTGAAAGGGTATAGGGTTTTCATAAGTCGGATAAGGTAGACTGGAGTCAAATAGCAGAAGCTGCTAAATTTCAAATAGTAGAAGTTCTTAATAGTTTACTGGAGAAAAATTGAAGTTCTTTCTCCAGGTGGATTGATTTATAATTACACAGCAGATGTAGAGGTTACAATCAGATAGTTTTAATATTACAGAAGCAATAGATAATTGCAGGAAAGGAGAAAGAAAATGGAGGAAGAAATGCTAGGAAAGAAATTAGAAAAATGATTACAAAATAATAAGGTCTGAATTCATTTAAAACTGTGAAGAAGTATGTTTCTAAATTCATTTTCTCTGAAAGCAAAGCCTGAAGCAAGACAGAAGATAATGTTGACATAATTATTGGAGAAACATGCCCATTTATAAGAGATAAAGGCCAAGGAGTGAATTAGAAAAATGCATGTATTCAAAGACCAAACAAAAGCTAACTACAGAGGTTGAAGAGAGTAGGCTACAAAACGTAAGGTAAAATCTGGGAGATTGTAATTCCTGAAGAGCTAGAGAAGATAACTTTGATGAAAGAAGGAACTGTTTAATGCAATAAAGAATTCAAGCAAGACATTGTAGAATCTAAATAAAAAAACAGCCCGATTCTTCATCACTCACTACATCTATGACCTTATAAATGTACTCGGCAACTCTACCTGTGAAGAGGGAATAGGGAATAGATTTCCCAGCTTTTTTTTTTTTTTTTTTTTCCTACTTCCATTGGTCAGTGGAATGTTGCAGAAATCTCAATATACTGATTTGGGTCTAGGACTCAAAAGACCATGCACACATTCACTTTTTATGGAGTTCTGCTATCACCAGATGAACAAGCTTAGGTGGCTACCATGGTGGATGAAAGAAGTATAAACTGATCACTCCTCCTGCCCCCAACATTTGTCAACCAACTATTCTCAACAGTCCAGCCTCCAGACAAATGTTAGTTGATCAAATAGAGACAAAAGCCCTGGAGATGTCATCTCAGTTGGGAGTGATCATCAAAAACACTCTCTGACAATTAAATTTGTGAGGAATAAGTAATGGTTAAAATAAGTGTGATGTTTTGGGAGAGGCTGTTATTCAGTGACAGATAAATGATACAGGGAGAAGTCTTGGCAGCAGCAGGTTTAGTGAAGAGATGTTAAAGGGCAAGGTGTTTGATTTTATAAATTATTAAGACATTACCAGGGATTGAGCAGTGAATATTTTTAAATACAAATCTCTGGAGAGAAGAACATAGTTGGAAGTTTGCTGAAGTTATTTTTATTTTTATTGTACATGAAAGTGGATTTTGACTTTTGATAAATGTATGTACCTATACTTACAAAGATGAAAATAATCCAATGGTAAGTGAGAATGAACAAGTCAATGGAAAAACATGATTAGAACAGTCTGAGAATGGAACAGATTAGAGTTTTAGGAAAGAGATACGGAGAAAAGAGGCAGATGATGTAGTGGAGGGGAATGAGGTTGAAAAAGGACAGATTGAGTAAGGGTATATCTTTTCAATAAAGCAGAGAAATTATATTTTGAATTAAGTGAACTGATTTTCTATTCTAAGATTAAAGTTTCGAAACCGATGAAAGTGATTTTAAGTATAGTTAATTGGGGGATAAATAAAAGGGTGGTTGAGTGAACCTGAAAGCCCAGCTGAATCTGAATATCCTAAAAAAAAAAAAAGAAAGAAAGAAACCCAATACCAAGAAACATGAGAAAAAGCATGCTGAAGACAATCCTGAAAGAAATTAAAGTTGCACCAGAGTGTTTCATTTCTAAATGTTATTTCTGTCGGTAAGGCAGTTCTGTGATTTATTTATTTATTTATTTATTTTTTTACTGACCATAAATCTTGAATTGATTATTTTAGGATAAGTAGCATTAATACAGATGATGCAATTACAGAGCTGAAAATTTTACAGTTTGTGGGTTGTGCATGTGGTTGGTGGAAGAGAGAAGCAAAGTGAAAACTTGCAACCAGGATTTATGTCAGATGGAGACATATGGGATATCAATAAGAAATACTGAGAAAACAGTTTCCTCTCTGTCCACATCAGGCTTCTAACATCAGTATTGTGAGGCTGATGAGAAAGAATTCCTGGGTCTTTTGCATGGAGATGTCAAACTGTCTGCAGGATGCTGATTAGGGAGATGTTGGCAAAGGCAAGATAAGGTGAAGGTGTATGTTCATAGGCAAAGGGAAGACTCAATTTTTATGGCAGTCTCTTAGGATTTTCTCTATTTTACTTGGAGTCAGAAAAATCAATTGTATTTAATGTCTTTACTTACAGCATAGTATATCAACTCATGGGGTTGTTGAGAAAATCAAATGGGATGAGTGTACATGAAAGTGCCTTGAATATCTAAAACCCCATACTAATGGAAAGGATTTGCCAAAGTTAAAGGTAACAATATTTAAGATAAGTTTTATTGAAATTGATTCTTAGATGATACAAGGAATAATCTTTATCATATTGCTTAGAAATAACTGGTTCTGTCTCAAAATGATCAAAGCAATTAATCTAAAACGTTTGTCAAAGGAGATTAAAATAATTCCCTGAGTCTTACATGGTGTGAAATTCATGGATATACTCCTACATTGTAGGTATTCAACCTTCACCAAAGAAAACTAAATTCAATTACTTCTAACTCTACCAGTCCTGCATATCTTACTGTTTCTATCATTCAATGTTTATATAAACTTTTTTTTTCTTATAGCTTTTTGTGCCACTTGAAAGTAAGTCCTTTATGATGAGGATTATTTGCTCTGTTGGTCTACATGGATATTGATGGAGCAGACAGCCAGTTGACAAAAATTTTGAGCATTGATATGGTCTTCCTGTTGCTTTAAGCAGGGAAAGAAACACACAGTTTACCCTAATAGTTTGTATTCCAGCATTATAGAGATTCAATCTAAATGAACACAAATATGATAAAAGATAGGGCATTTTTCGCTAAAGTTCATTCTTCTCTTAACAAAATCAGCAATCATTACCTTGTGAAATATATGTTGATACATGTTGATCCAGCTCTGCTGGATCCTATGTTAAGTGCTAGTTAATATCCCAAATATAGTCTGTCACTACCTTTAAAAGTTTACACAGAATTAAAGAAAGATGCTATGACTTGAATGTATGTATCACTCCAAAATTCGTATGTTAGAACTTAAACTCCAAGGTGATGATATAAAGAGGTAGGGCTATTGGGAGGTAATTAAGCCCTGAGGGCTCTCTTCTCAAGTGTGGTATTAATGACTTTAAAAAGATGTTTCAGAGAGTTGCCTGGTCTTTCTGTCCGCCCCCCCCCCCCACGCCTCTTCATGCCACAGGAAGACACAGAATCCCTATCTTCCACGTTCTCTGTCATATGAGGTTGCATGAGGAAACATCATCTATGAAACAGGTCCTCACCCGACACCAAATCTGCTGGTGCCTTGATCTTGGATTTCCCTGCTCCATTAATGTGGAAAACAGATCTCTATTATTTACAAATTATTTAGTCTGTGATATTTTATTATGGCAGCAGGAATGGACTAAGACAAAATAAATAATAAATATCTTTTTTAAATTCAGCATAATTTACTGCTTTTTACTTTAAAAATTACTTTCAAATTCTGGTTTAAATTTATTGGGTGAACAAATAGAAATGAGATTACACTGAAAGAAGTAACAGAAAAGTAGTGTAGACATGTGTTCACTATTTCTTAGCCTTCCTCCTTCACATGCACAAAACTCTTTTTGCCTCATTTCATTGTCTTGATCTGTATTATCTCTCACCAACTCATTAATTTTAAAGACAATCCGAGAGTAAAAGCCCCCGAACGCGACTCTAAATGGAAACACATTATTTTTCTCTTCTTCCAAAAACATATTTTGAAGAGAAAGAGATTAAGTTTTCCTAGAGATGTATCTAATTGTTTGGCAATAATTTCTGGTCCTTCAAAAATAGGACTAATTATCATCATGAAGGCAGAGAAGCTTAGGTGGCAATTTGTAATTTTTAGCAGCTTTTTACTTGCAGCATTTAAAGTTGTTGCAGCAGGAGGTAAAGCACAAAATTATGTTTATGCGAATAAAAATATCTAAAATGCTGTATTATGGAATCATTGAAATAGAGTTCAGAAGAAATGATGTATTCATTCTCTGTTTATATTATTTGAATTTCCCATGTATTTCATAAGATGGAAATCTGAGTCTCGCTTCCTCTAACATCTTAAAGTTGCTCATGTCTTACACTGGTGTTCACTTTAAGATACAGTCTAATACTCTACTGATCTATGTGTTGAACACTAGCTAAATGTGGCACTCGAATATCTGAAATACAGATAGCTTGGATTGAGATCTGCTCTAAGGATCAAAAACAGGATTTAAAAGATTTAGGAAAAAAGTAAAATATAATACTAATTATTTCAATATTAATTATATGCTAAAATGATAACCTTTAAGGTATATGAGTAAATAAAATGCAGAATTAATTTTTTTTTTTTTTTACTGTTTTAATGTTGCTTCAAGAATATTCGAAAGTGCGTTAGTCAACTTTTCATTGCTGTGAAATGCCTGATATAACAATTAGAGGAGGAAAAGTTTACTTTGAACTCACAATTTCAGAGATTTAGTGCTTGGTCAACTGAATCCGTTGCTCTGGGTCTCAGGTGAGACTGAGTGTCAGGGTTGAAGGGTGTGGTGAAGGAAAGCTGCTCTGCAAGAGAAGGGAAGAGGCCTCAGGGAAGATGCACACTTCCAGGCATGTCCCTGGTGGCCCATGACCTGCAGCCACACCCCACCTACATACACTTACCACCCAGCTAGTCCATTAAAACTTGGTTGGACTGATTAGGTGACAGCTTTCACAAGCTAAAGATTTCACCTCTGAACATTCCTGCATGAACACAGAAGCTTTTGGGGGACACCTCATGCCCAAACCAAATCAGAAAAGGAGACTAATATATGAGAAGAAGTGCAGGTAAGTTGGCAGATTTATTGTAGGGACTAAAGGTTTTTCCTTTCTTTTTTCTACTTTTTTCACAAAGTGTGAAGTAAAGGTCATCAGTTGAGAGGGAAGGAAAGGTTTTGTCTTATTAGTGAAAGAATAAAGCAGTTAACTCTAATAAAGAGCAAAGGTCTGAGCCTGTTTTTGAGGTTGGATACTTCATTTTCCTTCCGAGAAAACTGCAGTCGTGTACCTAATTTCAAATATTTGGAGAATTATCTACAAAGTAGATGTTTGGAGGTTCTATGTCATTTCTTACTGTGGCACAGGGGTAGGTGAAGGCTGGAATATATATCAGTTAGTTTACTCTTACTTCCCTTATTTTTTAAGTCATTAATATTCATAGAAAAGCTGGAGGCTAGCCAAGACATGGTCCATGTAAAGGTAAGCTGAGGTTTAAAATAAAAGAGGTTAACATCTATGCTTCCCTCAAACAAAGTTTATATAGAAATTGAAGAGAGAATCTGTTTCTATTCATAGACATAAAAACTGTAAACACATCACCACTAAAGCATACTAGATTAGTAGCATCTATTTTATTTTCTTGAAGCTATAGTAAATCAAATTTCATAAGACAAACATGAAATTTATAATATAACATAAAGCTGCTTCCCCACCCTTTATGCTGCAGTCATTTTCCCTGCCTCCCAACTTATTCTCAGTCTGTGAACATCCTAGCTAACTATTGGTTCATCAGTCAGCTTGCAAGTGTCCTTCTCCGTTATTGGTCCCTTGTTAGCCTGTGGAATCTGACTGCTTAAGAATAGTTCCCCTGCCATTTTTCTCTCTTTCTCTCCTCCTCTTTCATACTCTCTCCTCCATTTCACTCTTTCTCTCTTGCACGCATTCTCTCTTTCTCTTTTCCCCTCATTTTCTCTCTTACCCTGCAGGGAGACACTCTGCCTGTCTGCTTAATGAACTCTTATGTGAGTTCCCGTGTCCAGAGTGGTTTCTGGGGTCTTACAAAATTGGCACTTGAATTGTGGTGATTATATTTCATTGCAATTTATTGTAAGGGTAGTTCAATCTTGATATGATAATTTCAGGCTGAAGTATGATTAGTATATGAGTTTGCTCATCTTTTACCTGTTGAGCTTAAGGTAGTATTAGAGTTCTTGTCTTGAGGATACTGATGAAATCTTCAAATATCTTCAAGTATTAATCTAAGTTTTCAAAAAACTAAATTTTGCAATATTATTTTATTTTAATGTTCAGGGTTTTCTTAAAAGATTATTGTTTTATAAATGTATGATATGATATGTCCACTTTAGATGAGGCAACTAATCCCTGAAAATCAGTGGGGACTTCTAGATATAATGGGAAAAATCTTGGTCTCAAGAGTCGGGCAACAGTGAATTCCATTTCTGCCCTCTTGATTTTCCTGTTTTGTAACTTGGGTAGGTCACTTCTCTTAAATTAAGATTTCTCTTGTGAAAAACAGGAGAAAAAACAGCAACTCCAGAGTTAAAAGGGTAGAATGATGTACGGAATATTAAGCACATCTGCAGTGTATTAACCTGCTTGTGCATTGCCAGCAATGGCATAAGCATATGTATAAGAGCAAGAAATTTCTGCATAGGGTAGGGGTAGTGGTTATCACTTCTCCTTTAGAACTTTTTATTTTTGATTATTAAAATATAAGTTGTGATTATTAAAATGTAAGAACATAGCAGTTGACTCTAATAAGGAGCAAAGGTCTGAGTCTGTTTTTGAGGTTGGACACTTTGTTTTTATTCCAAGAAAAAAATATTTTATATATATATATATATATATAGTCTTAATATATATGTATATATATTTGTATATGTATGTGTGTATATATATATATATGCAACATGTGAACCATAGTGAAAATGACAGTTGTGAACTCATTGCTTAATTTAAGAACTAGAATATAAGAAACACTACTTCTTAAACTATATGTTCATTTGGCCTACTTCATGATGAGAAGAAACTTTTATTCTGAAGTTTGGATCTATCATTCCCTGTCTTAAAAATATAGTTTTATCATATATAATAGTGTCCCTATTATTATGTTTTGAAATGCACAGAAGTGCATTATACTTTCATATAGTCTATGTTCATTTCAGTTTTGCTCAAAGTGCTTCTAAAATCTATGCATGTGTGGCAGTTTGTTTTTATTTATATTACTCCAAAATAATTTACTATAGATAAAACAAAATCTCATTCTTTTGTCTATTGCTGAGGGTTGAGTTTTATTCAACGTGCTGTTGAGAACTATGCTTCTCTTATAACATTCTAAACAATTAGTTTAAGTTTACCTCTAAAACAAGTGAAATTGCAGAGTCTTGGATTTCAATTTTACAGATTGTGCTATTTTGTATTTCAAAGTGGTCATACCAAATACACTTGATTATAAGTTGTGTAAGATTTCTTGGTTATCCATAAATTTACTATCATTTAAAAATATGTGTATATTTGCTCTATTGCAGATCTCCCTATTCTATCTATTCCTCTATTAATCTACCTATTTTTGATGTATTCAAATTTTTGAGAATATCAGCACTTTTTGACACCAAATGCATCAGCATACATATCATTAATGAGCATTCGATGTTTGTTTAGATAAACTTCTTCAGGTAAAATTTGCATACAGTGAATGAATGCACAAAGCATGTGTGTTCAATTTGATTAGTTTCAGTATATGTATATACTTTTATGTGGTTCAAATAGCTGTCAATTTATGGAACATTAGTATAATCCAAAAAGTTCTCTCAAGCCTCCTCTAGTCAATTTGTGTACCTCTATAGAATGCAGCCGTTGTTCTGATTTTTTTTTTTTTTACCAGAGATTAATACTCATATATATGGAATCTTTTGTTTGAGGCTTTTTGGGGCTCCTTTTTTCATAGAAATTTCAGAATTAACTTGTTCAGTTCTCTCTAAAAAGAACATTATCAGAATTTTGTTTATAATATTAAATCTACATAAATTTGGAGGTCTTAAGTTCATGAGAATGGTATGTCTCTCTAATCACTGAAGTCATCTTTAATACAGTTTGATAAAATTTTAAATATTTCTGTATAACATTTACATATTTTTATTAGAAGTTTCTTACCTTACATTTAATAGTTGTTTTAAATGGGGTCATGATGTGATGACATTTATTATATTCTGTTTCCTCCTTGTATATAGAATTTATTTTAGTATAGCATATCAGCCATATATTTAGATATAATGTTAAACTCTCTTATTTTTTATTTTTTCTGTAGATGCTTTTGTTCTCACGTAGTCATTGTAGTATCTAATAATAATGGTTTTCTATTGCTTACAATTATAATGATTTTATTTCTTTTCCTTATTTAGCACACCAAGACTTCCAGAAGTTTGTTAAATAGAAACAAAGATGATATTTATCTTTTTCATGTTCTTGATTAAGATTAAAAGCTTGTTTTACTTCTTCTAACTTAATTTTTTCCCTTATATTTTGTAAAAAAAATCATAAAGTACTGGTGTTGAGTTTTATAATTTTCTATAAAGAATGAAATTACAGTATTAATTTGCTAAGAAGTTTAATAACATGTCAATATTTAACCACCCTTACATTACTGCATTAACCTGATTCTATCAAGGTTGTCTATCTTTTCCATATAATGCTCAATTTAGCTCTCTAAAATCTTGTTTGACTTTTGAATCTATGTTCACGAGTGCGATTGACATTAGTCTTCTATCACTTAAACAGACTTCATAAATATATATTAAAATCTTCTTTCTCTTTCTCACACTCCCTTATATCTCACTTAATATCTTACCCTAATATTAACATGGTTTTATTTTCCAGAATTTCAAAATAAGTTAAATATTCCTTCAATTTCATCAGTTTGGTTAAATTAAATTGAATTTATGTTCTCTTAAGGTAAATTTTGTCTCAGATATAATGATATTTTGTGAGTTATGAAGAAATCTATCATACACAAACACAAAGTTCTTCTTGGGGAATCCTTCGGCAGTCTTGAAATAGGACTAGTTTGACTCAGATTTGTTTAAATCTAAAAAACATGAAAACAGTGCTTTTTTGGTAATTTACAGTGGGGTAGGATGTTTACATATTCATCTTTTCTCGTGTTTTATTCAATACATTCTGGTGTTTGTAACCATGGCTCTCTTCCATTACAAGTTACTATGTTTGCTAGGAAAATACTTTTATCCCTTTTTATTTCCCTCAAATTTAGCACATTGTCTTCAATTGTGGTCTGTTATGAAATAAGGATGTTAGGAAGCATTTCTCTCTTTATTCCTGGCCATAGCTAGTAGAAAAGACAGGTCTATATGTACGTAATGAGTTACTTTGGACTCTATTCCACTATATTATTTTCTTCATTCATTGGCGATAATTGAGAGATAGCAAAATAGAGGTAGGCATGAGTGTATATAATCACAAGCTAATAAATTTTTATTTTTTATTAACCCTTGTAATTTTACAACAGGGTTGACAATGAAATAGAAGCCTATGCATTTTTCTGAGAAAAAGAGGAATTTACCTTATAATCAAAAGTCATGAAAATATTATTTCTCTTCTTCTATTATTATATAGTTATAGAAAACAGTACCAATTTTTAGGTTAATTTGAATCAGCATTATTATCAGTATTTAGCTGACCTTTGCTATGAATGAAGATTAAAATTCCCATTTGTGCATTTTTATAAGAGAAGGTTTCTGAAATAACATTCTATTTTCCACACAGCATTTGCTCTAATTTTCAGAATTTTGGTGATATTTCCATAGCATTGTTCTAGCATTGTTGTATACATGTCTATGTCTCTGTATTTTTCTTTGTTTCTATGTGAACTTCACTGTCACAAAGAAATGTAAAAATTAGAAGAAAGTCCTTTTTTAATTTTCCAAATGCCTTAAATTATTCATTGACTTATAACAGAAATTATAAAATGTCTATATGGAATCAATATAGCAGTCTGATTAATTTATCTACTACAAAAGTTAAATTTGGTAATCAGTTTAATGTAATCATTTTAAGCAATGTGCCAGGCACTATGTTAAGTATTAGGAGTATTAATACTAACAAATTAACCAGGAACTACTTGTAACAGATTTGTGAAATGTATTTGTGCTAGTTTATTGTTTCCACAGACTTGGTGACTTTAAACAAGATAAGTTTGTTATCTTATAGACTTGATATTAGAAGCATGGAATGCATTTTAATGGCCATGGGTAAAAATTGAGGTGGTGACAGGAATGTGATGTTTCTGGAACCTCTAGGAAATCATCTGTTTCTTTGAGTATTGCAGACTCTAGAACAGTTCAATTCCTTGGTTCAGATGCCTTTCCACCTTCTGAGCCAACTAGGTCCCAGTGCCTGGTGGAGTTTTTCTCCTGTTGCGTTTCTTTGGCATTGACCTTGTTTCACTATTTCACATATAAGAACCTTTGATATTACAATGGGTCAGGATGACTTCCTTTTTGTTAAAGCAAGATAATCTCCTTAACTGAAGGTCTTCTGGTTAGTAATCTTAATTCTAACTGCAATCCTAGTCCCCCTTGCCATATAATATAATAAATTCACAGGTTTCAGGAATTAAAATGTGAACATCTTTGGGGAGGGCAATATTCTGCTTTCCACATGGCTCCTTAAAACTAAGTACCTTGCCAAAAGTAAACCTCTAAAATGAAATGGAAGTATCATCTGTAAAATTCTTGTCTAAAATATCTTTTTTATTTATTCATTACATGTGAATGCTGCAGAACTTTGTTTTTGGTTGATTTCTTTGGATAATTATCTCTAGTTTTTCAGTTGATTTTGCATAAGTTAAAATAGCATAGATTTAAGCTCTTAACCAAACATGAGCTCCAGTTTTAAAACTGTATTAATTTTAGTAACAGAACAGGAAGGGAAACCTATGAATATTAATTAAGTCATTTCTAAAATAAATTATAAGTAAATAAAATTTCAGAATCTAATGATTCAGCTTCTGTACAAGATATATTAAACATGACAGTATGGTTTGACAGTACTGTTTTCTTCAGTTTTTTCTTGTCTTATGTATTTAACTTAACAGAGTCAAAATTATGTATTTGAGTGTATGAAATTTTAGCTTAAGAGTTTCAGACTCCAACTCTGTCAAGACCTCCTGACCTTAAACCTTGGAGTGATTTGATTTAGTCAGCAGACACGATGGTCATTGTTTCATGTATAAACAAAAGCCACTTTTTGCCTTTCAAATTAGATCTAAAATTCACTGACATGGTAGAAATAGAATTCAAGCTGAATATGGTTGAATAATTAACATTATATGTATGTTTTGGTAAAAATTACCATTTTCAGTGATGCTGAGTTATGACAGATTGCAGCATGAGTTGCCAAAAGATATTAGGAGTCCCATTTTATTTATCTTCAAAATCTCCAGGTGTATTTTTGTTAACTTGTTGATTTGGAGGATTATTTTAGGAGAACTGAATGCTTAAAGGCATAGGTCTGATTGATAAAGACTAAGGAGTCTTTATTTTATTTGTTGATGATATATTTGCAGCAAGTATAATCATAGTAAAGGGAATTATTTGTTTTCCTAACTCTTAAGAAACAAGGACACTTTGAAAAACTGGGTGATTCCATACTCCTCAAGGCTGTATTTGCTTCCATTGCTGCTATTTCCAGTATGACACTAAATTGACATTTGCATTTCTCACTTCTTCCTATTTTATGAGATTTTTAGCTGTCATCTTTGAATTCAGATTACATGGCTAACTATTGAATCCTGACTGTCTATTACTGTATAGATTTTGTGTGCTCAACATTTTTTTTAGTGAGAAACAATTGTTTCTCTTTTTTGGAAGGAATGTATTTGGTCACCAAATTTAACATCCCATTTTACTTATTTAACCTAAACTTTGCAAAGAGTTAAAAGAAAATCCAAGGTCTTTATATTAGGCATTAATTATATAAATTAGCTTTATTCACTTTCAAATTTTTTTGTACTTTGCTTATAATTTGATTTGTTGGTCACTGAGACCTGAGAATTAAGCACTGTACTTGGATTTGAATCTCAGATACAATTTTTTAAGATTTCTGATTTTTATTTCCTTGAGTATAAATAGCAAAAAAAAAAAAAAATAACATTCAGCTTTCTAAATCATAAAAACTAAAAAGAAAAAAATATTTACTAATACAGGATCTTATTCATACTATATACTCATGAGCTCGTTTTGTTGTTTTATTTGTTTTTCTTCTCTTTTGGCATGTAAGTGATAAATCGAGGTTACTTTTCCAAATGGTGTTGTCTTGTGTTCTGCTTAGACTTTATGGTCACATAGGATGAAAACTATTGTTCATTAACATTTGTTGTGCTGAAATGAAGAATGTCAAAAAAAATGGATTGTGGCTTTAGCTATACAATATCCCTCATATAAAGAAGAATTGGATTACCTCAATCCTTGCTAACCAATGTTTAAATTTTCAGGAATGTCATCAAGAGAAATGTGTACATAGTAATTTCTTAAATCATGTTAATAGTTAGTTCTGTGGTGCTGGTCTAGTTAGTAATTACATTTCCACTCTAGTCAGAATACAATTATAAAGAATTCAAGTAACAATAAGTGTTGGTGAAGATGTGGGGAAAAGGTACACTCATACATTGCTGGTGGGAATGCAAATTGGTGCAATCACTCTGGAAAGCAGTATGGTGATTACTAAGAAAACTTGAAATTGAACCACTATTTGACCCAGTTATCCAACTCCTGGGCATATACCCAAAAGACTTAAAATCAGCATTCTGTAGTGATGCAGTCACATCAATGTTTATAGCAGCTCAATTCATAATAACCAAATTATAGAACCAACATAGATGTCCTTCAACAGATGAATGGATAAAGAAAATGTGGTATATATGCATGATGGAATACTACTCAGCTAAAAAGAATGAAATTATGGCATTTGCAGACAAATGGATGTAACTGAAGAATATCATGCTAAGTGAAATAAGCCAGTCCCCAAACACCAAAAGTACTCTCTGATATGCGGTTGCTAACTCACAATAAGGGGTAGGTTAGGAATGAATAGAAGAACTTTGGGTTAGACAACAGGGGATGAAGGGAAGGAAGGGAAATGGAAATAGAAAAGATAGTAGAATGAATTCGACATTACTTTCCTATGTTCATATATGAATACAGGACCAATGTAACTCTGGTTACATATGGATACATATGAAACCAGAACATATGTATGTATAATATGTTATTACATTCTGCTGTAATGTTAAAAAAAAAAAGGAATTCGAATTGCTTTCCTTTTAATTCCTATGCTTTTCACAAAGCACTGGCTTTCTTGAGTTATAAAACTGGTGAAAAATCTTTTAGTAATAAAGCCTAAGTGGAGGTATTTGAGGACTAAAGAGACAGGTTATAGGAAGAATTGAACCTCTTACTCTACCTAAATTTGTATAACTTCAGCTTCAGTCACTAGTAAGAAAGGGGAAAGTCAGAAGAAAAAAAATCCTACACACCTCCTCCTGTATCAAAAAGAATCACTCAAATTTAAGACATAAGTCCCCATAAGACTCTTGTTGATGACTTACAAGCATTATTTATTTACCACTTATTTCTTACGAAGTTAAACTTTACATGTAGGGAATACTCATATGTTTTTAAGTTCTCAGGTTATTCTTTATTCTCTAAATAATTATTAATCTTCTTTTGACGTGCTATGTTCCCTTTTTCAGCTAGTTAATGTAATAAAATTATTTGAAATTGAAAAAACTGGACAAATAGACAAATTAGAGCAAGGCATTACAAGAGTAATGATGAATCTGGTGATGCTGATGCTGATCCTGATGATGATGATAGTAACTAGTGATAGTTATTATGAGGGAGGTGAAAATAATAATGAAGGGTATGGGATTTGAAGTGGAATAGAGTTGAATAAAATAGCAAAGAGGTGTATTACCTGTTGTTAACAGGTTAGTATGCTAGGTAGATTGGCATAGGTACAGGTCACAAAAAGAGGAATAACCTAATATATAAATGAATTTAACATTTCCTACTTGTTCTTTTGTGGTAGATACCGAGATGAAGAAGGTGCCATTATTATATCCTCAGTAATAATAATTAAAATTAAACTACTTGAACACATATAGTAATAATCTTTACTAGTGTTTAGAGGAAGTTGTGCTTGAGCAAGAAGTTCTTAAATTTTAGAAGAAGATATCAAAACAGATGCTGTTGTTTGAGAAAGCTGTAGTTTGAAGTGACTGTGAGGAGGAGGAAGAGAAAGAAGTTGAGTAGATTCAAAATTCTTAACTTTGGAAGACTAAGGAATGGGTGCCATGAATAGGATATTTTAGTAGACAAAAAAAAAAAAACTGTAACAGAAATATTTTAAGGGTGTTTGGAGAAGAGGGGACTTTGTTTCTGCTTGGAAGTTACAGTTAGACAACTGAAAAAGAGACATCAAACCTGAGTCTTCAAGGCAGAATGACAGGTTGGAGTAAGGAGATCAAGGTATATTTTGGCATAGAGAAGAAAGGAGGGAGTAAGGAACTCAGGGAGAGATTTTTGAAGAAGTTTGCCTCAGATTTATTAAGTCCAGGTAGGGATGTTGAGGGGCCAGGGTGGAAGGCAGGTAAATTACCATTTAGCATTTGGGAGAAGTCTCAGAACTGGGAATACAGAACTCTGAGTCATCTGAGGAGATATAATAATTGAAGTGTTATGAAAGGATATAATGGATTATGGATAGAATAATGAGGAGTAAGAATAGGGCTCCAGAGGCTTAGGGATGTCCTACAATGAAGAGTTGAAAGGAACAGATAGGCAAATAAAGTTGAGCAAACAGAGTAAGAGGAACCAAAGTAGGACAGATAAGTTAGAAGAGCCATATGAAACAGAAGCAGGAGAGGGGAAGGATTTAAGGATGGTCAACCCTAAAATGATAAAGGGATCAAGACATGGATTTTGAATGAATCAATGTTGTCAGTCTTGGAGTTGAAGATAGCTGTATACAAATACTGCATACATACCCTTTGCTGCAATAAAGGTGAATGACAAACTTAATGTCTGTAAATATAGTTTTACTTTTTATACATTTGTTCATATCATTTGTGAATATTTCAGAAAACAGAATCCAAAGCATATGTGCTCCTTTGAAATTTTATGTATATTTGTCAATACTTTCTCAAGTGCCTTGTACACAATTTTACATTCTGTTGTAACCACAGTTGTTCTATGCACAAAAGACTTACTAATAAGGGTTCTGATTTCTCAAGTGAACCCAAACATTTCTAATTAAATGTGTGTTTAGTATCTTTCAGAGAAAACTTCCTAATGCTCCCTTTAAAATTAGTAAGCAGTACATGTCTACAATAATTTAATGACAGTTTAGTGACTTTAATCTTTGAGTAGAAAACTCCTTTTGGCAATTAAATAAGAAAGTTTTGCAGAATTCTTGTGCTTTAATTTCTGTAATACTAGTTTCGATGAATTGTTAAAGTTAGAGGGATTAAGACATCTTATTCATGACTATGAAAGAAAATTTGGAGCGAAAGTTTGTCTCTAATTGAAGCTATTTGATTTTTGTTACTTTTTAAAAAACTTTAGTTGATTTCCTAATTGTTTCAGTGCCTATCTCTTGTTTACCCAACTTAGTTGTAAGATTATTGTGATCAGAGACCATTTTTCCTTTTTTTTTAAATTAGTAGTCTAGAAGCTCAATATCTTATATATGAGATATGGTAAAGAGTTAAATATCTGCTAAATTGATCCAAAAGAATCTCCTGTAGTTATATATCCCTCTGTTTTTGTTAATTCTCTACAACTTGAGCAGAACTTAGAATTTAACACAAATCATATGAATTTTTGCAGGAAAAACTTCCAAAATGGTTGTGTTACATACAGATCTGAAAGTAACACAAAACCAGGGAGATTAGATAAGAATGAGATGTTATAAATTACAACAAAATTTTGTGCAAAGGAAATGCATCCAAAGAAGAAAGATATATAAGGTCAAGACATTGCAAAACAGTAGTGGAGTATGGGAGTGCTCTTTATTTTGTTTAGCTTTCATAACCAGCAAGTAACTCATTCTTTTTTACCTCTGACAGTAACACTTATGCATGAAGGTCATTTTCATTAACCTTAAGTTTGTAATTTCCAGCCTCCTTGCCCAAAGGCATTGCTGTTATTTACAATTTTTCTTAGTCCTATGCAAAACCAAACAACCATCAGTGTAAGGCTAATATATGTTAAGTGCCTTAGGCACATTTCAATTAAGTATTAACATAGATTGGAAAATTTCCAAAACATTTAGTGAATATTACTTTCAATCATTTTCATTAAAATTAATAGCAAGTGTTAAAAAGTAATATACCAAGGAGCTGGGGGAATTAAATTCTTAACTTCTAAAGGAGTACTTGTGCTAATGTAGAAAGAGTTTTAGTACAATTCAGCCAGATATTACCTAGTCCCATTAAATTCTGTACTTTATGTTGGTAGAAGTGTGGGAGTTATGTGCAACCTAATTTTGTTTTAGTATGTTTATATACTGACTTCAAGTTATAATAAGTATTTACTTGATACCAAAAATAAAGAACTGGTACATGAGCAAACTTAAAACTTCAAATTATTTGCAACTATAATTAACCACAAATTCCAGAAATATTTAGACATACTTTGAGAAACCAGTTTATAGATATAAGAAAAACTGTTGTTGTAAGTAAAGATTATTATACCAAGCATAGAAATAACCAAATTCTTTATAAGAAAAAGCAATGACATGATTTTCTATGAGTTTTTGGCTTATTTTGCTAAAATATCAAAATAATTAAGAACTCATAATCACAAAATTTATCGCCCAAAATAGTATTATAGAGAATATGACCTTTAAGATAAAATGAATTTTCACATAACAGTTTTATTTTTTATTATTATTTTTTTTTTTGTTACCAGAGATTGAACATCACTGAGTCACATCCCCAACCTTTTCCTTAAATTTTATTTGAAGATAGAGTCTTGATAAAGTTGCTTAGAGCCTCCCTAAGTTGCTGAAGCTGGTTTTGAAGTTTTGATCCTCCCTCCTCAGCCTCCTGGGCCACGGGGATTACAGGCATGAGCCACTGCATTTGTCCAGCCACTTAACTTTAATTGCTTAACAATACAAAGGTTTTCAATAGAGTAAGGGAAGAGAATAAAGAAGGAGGGAGAAGGATAGGACATAGAGAAGTACTGGGGAACAAAATCTACCAAATTATGCTAAGTCCATGTAGGAACATACCATAGTAAATCTTGCTTTTATATATACATATTTTATATATAAAATTAGGGTGCACTAATTAAGATCATCATCATCATCATAATATAATAATTAATAATAATAATAATAATAGAAGAGCAGTCAGTATAGTAGAGCAAGTCAATCAGGGAGAAAGGGAGAAAAAAAGGAAAGGTACTGGGGAATGAGATTGGTCCAGTTATGTGCATGTACAAACATGGCATAGCGAGTCCCAAAATTGTGAATAATTATAATGAACCAATGAATAAACAATACAAAGGTCTTCAACTGCATCCCAGTTTACAATATTATTGTTATTTGGACATTATAAAAAGGTGATATACCAGCTTCAGTCTGAGATATGTATACATATATATGTGTGTATATGCATATTATACAATATATATTTTTTTCAATTTTAGGTAATGATTTTTCAAACCTTTAAAGATCTTGTCTAGGAACACTTATTTCCTAACATTTTAAGTCAATGCCATCCATATAATCTCCTCACAGTGGAACATGAACAAGTTAAGTATTTTGTAGAGTTTTGCTTCTTGGACAGCAAGGACACTTGGGATGTTAACATTGTTTGAAAGGTTCAAGTACTTTGTTTTGTGTTCCCTTTAAATGTAGGGGAAAGAAAAGGATATTATACAAAGGACATAATAAAAGAGCATAAAGATAGAGCATAAAGATAAAACTCTTTTCTTTGCAGTGGGATGGTCTTCCTGTTGTCAGGTTTTAGATGCTCACCTTTGCAAAAAGAAGCCACTAAATATAATTAAGTTGCCATTCTAAGAAGGCAGAATATCATGACCAGAATAATTAGCTCTGAAGAAAATGGAAGAGATAACTTTAACCTAGCTTTTGAGTGAGGGGTGATGGACAGAGTAAGGCACCATTAGCTGAGTCCTGAATGGTGAATGTCATACCTGCTATGTGGAATCAGAAGGGTCAGCAAGACTAGACACTCACTTAGTAACTTGTGGAGTCAGTGACAGTGTAAGAGTGAGGACATGCTGTGGAGAGCAACCTTGAGAAATTACTGAAAAAGATGGCTCAAGAAGAGAATCCAGACTGATATTTCCCACTGGCTAATACTGCAGGCCAGGTGGTACAAATAGGATGAATCAGACTAAAACTGTCATTTCCCAATTCTGAAATAATTTCTTTCTGAACTCCCTTGTTTACTCTGAAAACTTTCTACATGCTTCAAATCTGGGGACAAATGTTTTGCTTCTACTTTTCATTCCCCAAATTCTCAATTCCAGTCATTTCTTCCTTCAGCTTTAATATGTGGTGCTTGTGCATGCACACACCTCTTTCTGTCTCTCTCTGTCTCTCTCTCTCCATTCCACAGATTAAGCACCCAACTTTGTATCTTTGGCCACTAGCACACTTACCGACATGTAACAGGTACTCAAATATATTTGATGCATAAATTAATAATGTAAGCCTGCAGACACAGTAAGAGTAAAGGGTAACAAATTTAGAAGAGTATCAAGAATTTTTAAGGCAAAATGCCTTCCATATTTAAAAGTAATTCTAAGTTAATTCCAACAGAATTTGAAAAGCTTCTGGATTCACTGTACTTCAAAGATTATTACTAGAAACAGAAAAAGATGACATTCATATGCAGCTAAGTGGGGAACACTTACAATTGATATTTTCCCATATTTGCCACTATTTTACTAATCCTTAATAAGGATGGGTTGGCAAAATTATTAGCATTATATTTACACTAAATAAAATGCAATTAGTAATAAAGATATGCACATAAGTTATAGTTTAGTAGATCATTTTGATTGTTCTCAACTATTTCAATAGTTCTAAATTGAAAAATCTTATTTTCAGAACAATTTGTGATAAATGTCTTGATAAATTTTATGGTAACTGAATCTTCTAGTATGATCCATATCCTCATAGATGACCAAATAGAGGCAATTTCATTTGAATTGTTTTCAAAGAATCACATCTTATGTTATATCATATTTTAAAAAATTATTTGAAATCAATAAATAATTTAGCTTTGAAATATTAGGTAGTTATTAATAAATAAATTGCATATATCATATAAGTTAAATGTCTTCTGCTATGATTTGGATATGGTTTGTTCTCTAAAAGTTCATATGCTGGAGGCTTGGTCCTTAGGTACAATGGAATCGAGAGGTGCTGGAACTTTTAAGAGGTGATGGGGAGGGGCCTCTTGGAAGTTGATGAGTTCCTTGGGAGTTCCACCCTCAGCAGGGATTGATGCTTGGCTAGTGGAACTGGATTGGTTACCATGAGTGGTTAAAGCGAATTTGGCTGGCTCTCTCATTTCTTCTTTTCCATATGTGTCACTTGCTACTCTTACATGGGCTCTTACTATGTGATAGAGTCTGCAATGTTATGGTGCAGCAAGAGGCCTTAGCCTGATGTAGTCACTTGATCCTCAACTTGCTGGCTTCCAGGACTGTGAGGTAAATATAACCTCTTTCCATCATAGTGTACCTAACTTCAGGTATCATGTTATAGCAACACCAGACTAAGATATCTACCATCTAAGGTTGCATATTGAAAATACATTAAATAAAATTATCTTTCTTTATATAAACATTTAGAGTGAGCTTGAATTTTTTTGTTGTTTTTTTCTCTCATCTCTAATTTGATCTCTAGAGAGACTTTGATCACTATTTTGATAAAAGCTTTTCCTATGTTATATACAATTTTTACTGATAATATAGTGACCAAACCCCCTATCTACAGATGCTTTACTGATGAAGAAGATTCTTGTTATGACTTTTTTTTTCCTTTTAAGCTGGCATGAAACTGTTTACTTCTCTCTGGTAACCTTCAAAGTGTAATGTTATTACAAAATTACTAGTTTATCTTGGAGATGAACTTGTAATATTTATACCAAAAATTATATATAGGCAATATAGTCTCATGATTCCTATACTGTATTAGCTATCTACATCTTGTGTTATCAGTTGTGTTATAGGGAATTTGCATGAACTCAGTTGTAGGTGATAAATCTTTAGGATGAAAATGATAACCAATTCAATTATTTTAAGACTGATGATGCCCGCAAGAAAATATGACACACATAGTGTCCAGTGGTCTGTAGTTGTTTTACTGAGTAATTATGGTATATGACCCATGCAGTTAACTCTTCTTCATTTTCATTTTAACTTTCATTCTTAGTAAGTTAGATTAATTAGATAAATATCCATGGTCCATGTGGGAAAGGATGAAAACTTAGCAATATATTTGGGTTAATCTTGACTTAAAGATTTTAAAATATTAAATGGATAGCAGGTTATTTACAATTAGGTTTCTTATGCCTTCTTAAGTGAAATCTATTTACTACATGCATATGTGACTGTAGAACCTACAATGATACTATATCTCTTAACCAGTTCATTACTGTCAACTGGTGGTTGTCCTAGGAAGACCTGATAGGAACTTATATAGGTTTTTATGGATACGTTCTGTCCTTCCATGGAAACTGATAACTTATTTTTCTGAGACAAATAGACTTGATCACTGAGTCTCTTTATCTCCACTTGTGGTAGTTGAGCAAGGAAAAATTCTTTCCCAAATTCTTGCAAAATTCTGTCATTGTTAGTAGGATGACTTGGCTAATTAACCTCATTGAAACAAAGGCTTACACCAAACATGATAGAAAACCCTATCTAAGCAAATTGTTGTCTTTCTCTCATTTCTAGATGTAAAATATGCAAGAGATTCATTACAATACCTTTGGTCAAGATCTTCAAGAAAGATAACTTAAGAATGGATATTATTAATAATATAGTAATCACATGTTAGTTGTCTAAACAGCATTTTTTCTTTTCACTTAGAAATCATATTTCTTTCTTTAGAAAAAAAATAATCTTCCTCTTTCAATAATGTAGGGAAAACTACCCACTGTAGCACCCTTAATAAAAATATGACCTGCTGGGAATGGTGGCACATGCCTATAATACTAGCAACTAGGGAGACTGAACAGGAGAATCAAATTTTCAAAGCCAGACTTAGCAATTTAGCAAGACCCTAAACAACTTATTGAGACCCTGTCTCAAAATAAATTAAATAAAAACAAATAAAAGGGGTTGGGGATGTGACTCAGTGGTTAAGTACCCCTGGATTCAACCCCTGATACCAAAAAAGCACACCAAAAAACAAAAAACAAACTGGCCCCCAAACAAAAGTAAAACAAGAAGAAGAAGAACAACAACAACAAAAGCCCCAAGTAAAGTCATTCGCGGTCTATTTCCTGAAATTTAAAAAACTGGAAACAAGAAAATCCAAGTTTTGTAATCAGGAAAAAAAGTTTCTCCTAACTTTAACCCCAGGACCTGGAAAATAAAAGTTCAGAAAAAAGCAGAGTTGAGAAATGATTATGTATGGGAGAGAGAGTATTATTCTCTAGTTCTAATGTTCCTGTGTTCCATTAGCAATTTTTAAATAAAAATGTTGCTGACAGTTTAAGCTAGTTTTGGTTGGGTTTTATTTACTTCCTACCAATACAGTCCTGAAAATGTAAAGATGGTTAGTTGCTTACAGAAATATTCCTGTTAGGAACTTGTACTTTCTTTGAAATTAAATGGTTCAGTGGGTGAGTTTCTGTCCTACAAATTTTTATTTTATTTGAAACAGTAATGTACTCTCCTAGCTTATTAACGGCAAACCTGTAAGGCTAACTTTAACACCATTAGTAAACAGAGAAATGTGGATTAGCAATCAAACAATAAAGAAAATAATATATTGTAATATTCCATGTTTGAGAAAGTGTAGGGAATAAATATATCTTCATACTCTCCTTTGGAATTGTATATTTTTACATACTTTTGTGAATATATGTTGATAATCTATGTCAAAAACACTTTAAAATGTATGTACCTTTGACTCAATAATTCTATTCTCTTGTATTTATCCTAATAAGCAGATGATGGGTATATAAAAGGATCTTTTTAAAAGCCTGTCTGGTCTCCCAAGGCCTCTCAAATGGGTTCATATCATTGTTTATCATAATGATGACATATAAAGAATGTAAAAGACAATATTAGAACAAGTGATATAAATTGTAGTACAATTATAAATGGGTAAAATATACCCTTAAAATAATGTTCTAGAAATAAGACTTGTCTTAGGAACAGGAGGCTCTCTGAGTTGAGTTTTAAGCTCAAGTCAAGTCATGAACTTTAGAACATTCAGTGGAAATCTATATAGTAGAATAAAGGGCACAAGCCTAGACAAAAAAAAATTATATATATATATATATACACACATGTATATATGTGTATATACACACATATATACACACACACAAATGTATATACACACACACACATATAGGTATGTATATATATAAAACTTGTTTCTCACTCTCCATTTGTTTTGTATCTACTTATATTATTCATCTCCCTTAGGAACTCTACAGGGAGGAGTGAATGCAGTTTGTAGAAGAATTAATTAATTTTTGGTTTCCTAGCAAAATTAATAAATAAAATCATCATCCTTACTTAAAAATTTAGGAAGCTTAAGTCCACCAATTAGAAAAAAGTACTGAAAAACAATTTCAATTCCCTTCCTCCCTAACCTCTCCACTGAAATGGCATTCATTGCATAATAGGTGCCTTGAATTCTTCTAGACTCTAGTAAGCATTTCATAAATATTTGTGGAATAAATTACACAAAATAATGAAAAATCCATTAAGTTGATTCTAACAGGCCATTAGTGACCATCAGTAGAATTTTATTATGAAAGTGGAAAAGCTGAATTGCCATGAGTAAGTGATTATATATGCAAAATAAGGAATAAAAAGTTTTGCCATATATCCCATGTTCCCATAATCTTTGACTGTTTCTGATTCTTATATAAAATCATTTTAACAGTTTCTTCCTTAAGCTGTTGACTTACTACCCTTGTGTTAAATTGGAGGATCTCAGCAACACTTTCCAAGCATACCTAGCTCAGGTTCTCCCCAAAAGGGAGATACCTATTTTGGAAATTCTCACCAAATTTCCATATTGTTATGTTTCCTTTCTAATCCTCACTCCTCTTTCCACCCTGAAGGGTAATGGCTTTCTATTATGGTATTCAGTTCCTTTGAAAGGGAGTGATACTAGTATGACACTAGTATCTAGATCTTTAGGTTGTATCACATACTTCTCTTCTCCCAGGGCATCTAGGTTCCTTGGGTTTCAAGAATAGCTTCATACTTTATCTAGATTACATTCTTCACGAGAAACTCAAAGACTGGGCTGCTGAGATTGGACCACTGACTTAGACCATTTTGTGTTGCACTAACAAAATACCTGAGACTGGGTACTTTAAAGGAAAGATGTCTATTTAGCTCATAGATTTGGAGACTGAAGTCCAAAATTGGGTGACTACATCCAGTAAGGGTCTCAAGTTGTGATATAACATGGTGGATGTTGTCAAAAATGGCAGGAGTGGTGGCAGTGAGAAAGCGCAACATGTGAAAGAGGCCATGTGGCAGAGGAAGTACAAGGATGGCTTTATAACACCCAACTCTTGGTGACAAACCCAGTTAGAACCCACTCCCTCAAGAAAATGATCGATCCTGATTTAAGGTCTCACAATCTCCCAATACTATTACATTTGGAAACAAACTTTCAGATTATGAACCTTTAGGGGATAAATCAGATTCAAACTCACTCAACAGGCAAGTCTCCTTTCCAACTTAGCAGTCTTCCTTGGGGACCCAGGGCTCTTTCCTATGATCAGACTTCTTTTAAGAGACAATATGTCAAATATGAATGCACTTAATCCTGTTTGTAGTGCACCAATTTTCCCATAGGATTTCTGGACATTAAACCAAATCATTTTTTTTTTTTTTTTTCTGATTAGGTGTCCTTGATCATTCTGCACCAATCACTCTCTGCCTAGTGCACAGAATCACTGAAATTGTCACATAACTTTCTTCAATCAATCATATGTGTCAGTTTTGATCCATATGTGACTTCTTCTGGGCTTTAAAAATCAATACATTTGCCTAAACTAGCCTCTTATGCAAATAACTTAAGCTATCTTATAGCAAAAGGCATCTTTTATAAGTTAATAAAACATATAGCTTCAAAAGCAAATAAAGAGCTTTTGAAATAGGCCAATACAGGTACTATGATTCATATTTATAAGTATTCAGGAAACCAGAACTAAAAGAGAAACATATATAATTCAAGATATTATAAAGTAGAAAGAATTACTACTCTTAAGGGGAAAGATATACATAAATAATTATAAATTCAAGAGCAATGGGTTGTATTGAGTGACAGAAAATCTCCACAATAAAATGTTAACACAACAATTAATTAAAATGCTTAAGAAGCATGTTGAGTTTGTCAAAGTCTGTTTTCCCCCTAGAAACATTTAGCATTATGGTGAACTCAAAATACCATATTGCCAAAATTAACTAGCCTACAAAGATTTTAATTTTCCCCAACATGGTGTGATGAATTGGCTCATTTAAATTCAGCAGATATTTCCTACATGTTTATTATTAGTTCAGCACCCTGTTATATGCCATGAAGCATAGCAAACAGCTTAGTCAGGTGTTCATCATGTATGGAGCTTTCAATTTTATTTAATATTACATTCTCAGTAATAGAATGGAAGATTTATGTATTCTTCTTTTGACTAGGGATTAGTGGTATAGGGGATGAAAATGATTAAGACTTCATTTTTTGTATTTCAAAGGATTTGATCACAGCAGGATTGAAGGGAGGGGACCATGAGAAAAATATTATAATCAAGTATGGTGCCTAAGATTTTGGCCTTCCTCCCAGGATGAACAGTAGTGCCATCTACTGAGTTTGGGAAAATGACTGGACAAATCATGAAGTTCTCTTTTGAATATGTTAAATGAAAGATGACTGTTAAACATCCATATCTTACTTTAACATTTGTAATATTTGATAGTGTCTGGAGCTCAATAACTTCAAAGCCTTTGCTGTATTTGACTGCTTCTCCTTGCTCTTTAGTTCTTGTTTCTTAGCAGTGTGGTCTCCCCACCACTTAAATGCTGCCTTTCTCTGATTTTCCTGTTATTCCAACCACACAGGACTTTAACAACTGTCTGTATGCTAATGACCCCCAAATCATCTTTTTATCATAAATCTTCCTCCTAAACTCGAGAGACTCACTGAGTAACTGAATACATACATGTCCAAACTCTACTCACCAATTTTTCTCAAATTCCTGTTCCACTTTTCCATTTATTAAAAGATAACTTTGTATCAGTCATTCTTCCAAAGCACTTTATATGCATTTAACTACTGCTCACATCTTACTTAGGAAGGCGTTACCCCACATTACTACGCACAAATTGAAGCACTTAGGTAAGTGGCAGAGTTGGGATTCAGATTTGAATCTATACACCCCGAGAACCTGAGTGCTTGACCTGTGCTATGTAGCACCTGTGCTCTTACCTTCTATTCAGTCAATTAAGTCAGAAATCCCAAAGTCAGTTTAGCCTTCTCCCTTCCCTTAAATGTACAGTATGTCACCACATCCTCTTAACAGGTTTTATTTAGATCCATCTTCTTTGTTTTGTCCCCATTGTTAATGTCTAACTTTAAATCTTCGTTATTTATAACCAGGACTATTTCTATAGCCTACAAAAATGGTTATTCTTTCCCCAATAACTTATAGCCTTCATGGTACTGTAAATAAGTGTTTTATTTTTAAGTAAAAGGCAAATTTGATCATACTTTTTTCTTACTTAAACCTATCAATTGCCACCATTAATAGGCACCCTAAGCCTAGTTGGTTACAAACTTAGGATGACTAATATTGGACTGAACCATATTAATTACTCTTATTTAACTTTTCTATCCTTTCTTAGCAACCACATTTTTAAAATGTGTGTAATGGCATACCCGTGCCATTTAAGAGGAGGCCTAGTGATAATTTTTTAAATTATTATTATTAGTATTATATTTAAGGTAAAATTAAAATTCAATCTGGCATACACAAATACTCAAAACCATAATTCATCTCTATTTCTGTACTTTTATCTCATGCTACTCAACTCATACCAAATACACTCCAGGCTTACTGAAATATTGCACGTTACATCTATGCTTTTGTTCACCTGGCTTTTCTGTTTGAAATACTGTATTCTGGTTTAGATACTTGGCAAAATGTTGCAAGATTTTAAGTCTTGATTTAAGAAGCACTTTTTGCAAATTTCATCCTGCTTCCTCCCTCTCACTCTGCTCAGGGTTGATTATTTCCCCTCTGGTTTCCCTCCTGTATATCACTAACTTCTCTCTCTACCTATGGAATATTTACTGCCCATGGTATTTGAATGTTATATTCATTTATATGATCTATTTACCTCTTTTTATGTCTAGACTCATCAAAGTCAAAGGACCCTATTGATCTTTGTATCCCTGGTAAGTAGCTCAATGCCTGGAATGGAGTATCCCACTAAGATGTGAGCAACATATATAGAGTCATACTCTTGCAGGTGAAGGCCATGCTAGACCACCATCCAGACTGTCAGCTCATCAGACACAGAAGCAAGCCCACTCTGCAACATCAGTATTGTCAGGTTGAACTGAAGATTTAGAAGAATTAAGAGATATCCACTGATTGTTTTTGGTAGTAAATTTGGGAGATTTGTTTCAAGACAATGACTAATCAATGCAACTATATAAACAAGACAGCAGGAAAAGAAAACAATGTGTTCTCAAATCTTGGTTTTCCATGAGTATAATGCAAAAGAGACCCTGAAAGAAAAAGTCTGTTCTTATGTGTAGGGGAATAAAAATGTTTCATGACTGAAGTAAAAACCCACAAGATTAAGGGCCTTTTCATTCCAATTACAGAAGTTCTAGCTCCAGCTCATCAATCCCTCCTCCTCCGTTTTCTTAGCAGGCTATTGATGAGAGTCATCAGAGACTCCTAGGCATCCAGTTATTTTGTAATAGTGGAGAGCAACTGTGTGTGATGAGTGTCTCGGGCACAATGGAAGGCAGCAGAGCTACATGTACAATGTCAGGATTTTTCACAACGCTTCCCAATTAACTTCCAGAGAGCCTGACTACAATATCACCAGCTGCTCACTCAATCAATTTCTACACATTTTCCCGAGTTAAATGGGGCTTGCATGACTGAATTTGCATAGGAGTTTTCTCCAGTTGCAACATTATAACTAACGGGTGAAGTATTTGGAAATGACTTTTTTTCTGCTTTGTGGGATGTTCTCTTTGATTTTATATCTTCTCTGTGTCATTCTCCAACATTGCTTTACATCTGTAAGATTTGAAGTTTGAAATGAAAGTCAAAAAGTGGTGCTGAGAGTAATAAGTTAGAACTCACTTTTGCCATAATTAATTTACTATTAATTCATTTTTTTCTTCACAAGATACTGATCAATTTCCTGTTATCTGTAAAGTACTATGCTATATGCTGGGGATACAATAAAAGAAAAAATGGTGAAACTATCAAATAAACGTTTTAGGGAAGAATTTGGAAATATACAGGAATCAACAGATAATGATACAGAGTTTAATTTTGAGAGGTTAGTCAAAAGAAAACCCTGTAAGAAGGAACTATATAAGTTCACAGTAAGACACTGATCCAAATAATTGTTCACTATTTCCAAGGAGAATTTAAGAATTGAGGAATAAGTGAATAAGTGGGAACTCACAGAGATCATGGAGCAATGTTTTAACTTTATCCAACTTTGATCTTCTTGGCAAGTGATTTCAAAGTCTGAACAAACTACCAACTATCCACAGACAGTCAACATAAAGACTGTGATACTTCATAAGACAGAGGAGGTAGATAGACAGGAAAGACCTAGAGGATCACTCAGAAGACAGAATAAAGATCTATCTGGAAAATATTTAGATTAAACTAATAGAATAGAGTCTTTCATTCAGTCCTCACAGCAACTTTGCTGGGAAAATATGTTAAGTAAATTTTACAGGTAACAAAACTTATTTTTTAGTGAATTTTTAAATGCTTATAAATGGTCACATGATTATTAATTAGTGAATGAAGACATGATAAAGCCTCCTTCTAAAGCAGAATTCTAAAATTCTAAAATTCTGCTTTTTCTTAGGAATTTTATGTGAAATTTGAATACCCAAATGGTAATTCACTCTTCTTTTCTGTTGTTTATAGAAATAATATATGAAGAAATAACCAAATGGGAAAAAGCAATTTCCTTTGCCATCTGTATCCCCAACCTATCACTATCCAATGTAATTTTTCTAGTAAAAACATATACAGAACTTGGTTTCAGCTCAAAATCTAAGTATGTAAGCCTTTCACACCCTCTCCTCTGATTTCAGACTGTCAAAAATTGCAGAGGAGTTTCAATCTAATTTATCGTTAGTAAAAGCAGTGGAAAGCTTGGAACAGAAATAAAAATAAGTATATGGATCTATATCACTCTTACAGAACATGGCCAGTGGATTGTTTAGGCCAAGAACTATTTAATATGTATGTATGTATGTATGTATGTATGTAGTCACATACACTCACACATAGTCCTTATACATAAGTATATATATCTAGTAGTTTATAAATGTTATGCTTTTGATATGAGGTGTCCCACAAAGCTCATGTGTGAGAAAATGCAAGAAAGTTTAGAGGTGAAATGGTTGTACTGTGAAAGGTTTAACCTTATCAGTACATTAATTCACTTGAATGGATTAACTGGGTGGTAACTATGCCGGTAGGGTGTAGCTGGAGAAGATAGGTTACTGGGGGTGTGTCTTTGGATTTATGTATTGCCTCTGATGAGTGGAGCTGTCTCTCTGCTTCCTGCCATGTTCTGAACTACTTTCCTTCCCTATACCCTTCTGCCATGATGTCTTGCCTTACCGTGGGCCCAGAGCAATGCAAAAGACTGTCTAAGGACTGAGACCTCTGAAACCCGGAGTGCCAAATAAACTTTTCCTACTCTAAAGTTGTTCCTGTCAGGTATTGTGGTCACAGTTACAGGAAAGCTGACTAAAATAATAAATACATAGTTCCTACATATATATAATCTTTAGCATGTCTGATATGTATTTTAAAAAGGAATTTCTGAACATGTATAAAAGTATTAAAATCTACTGTTAAACTTGTATAGTGTGGTTACCTGTATGTTTAATTTTGCTTTTAGAATATTATGCAATAGAGTCATAGTTTGGTCTCATAGTAGTGAATTCAGGAGTAGCTTGAGATCTATGAAGAAGGAATTTCCAATGGAAAATTTCAAACAAATCTTTTATAGGTCACATTATCCCCACTGCAACTATAGCTTGCACAGCCAACAGTGTGAAATAACTCTTTTCAAGACGATTACAAGACTTTCTATTTTCACTAGTTCTTTTTCATTTCCGTCTTCCTCAAATAAGAAGCTGAAGCTGCAAATGTACCTGCATATATATTTTTTGAGAAACAGGGAGGAAGAAAGGGGACCCTTCATCATCAGCTAGTAGCCATGACAGTATAGTTATCCCAAAGCCAGGGCAAGCATCTGATTAATAAAATTGAATCACTTGTAAATCAGTGGTGAAGTGTCAGGTCCTTGAATAGGTTGGAGGATTTATTCTAATGAAAGAATGGTAATAAAGAGACATTTACAACTGAAATGGGGATGGAAGTAATTAAGAGCTCCTTTGAAAACAGAAGGATAAATGAAGGAGTTGGATAAGTCTAGAGTGTTAATAGGAGGGGAAAAAACAGCTGCAGACCATTTGTCTTCTTGATTGGCTAACTTTATGGATTTTTTTAAGGCAGTATTCTGTTGAAAACACTATGATAAACATAAATATATTTCCAAATGGCATGATAATGATTTCTGGAATCGGATGCCAAATATAAGAGTAAAACCACATTTAAAAGTCAGTGGCAAACAAAAGTTATTTTTCCTAGTACCAGATTTAATATAATCTTTGAAATTCTTTAATGTTCATATATAGAAACAAAGTATGTCAGGTTGTTTAGCAGTAAGAGAGTAAGGTCACACAAATTGAGATGTTTGAGGCAGATTGACAGTTCTATTGGCTCACATTTTAGTATTTAGTTATTTTAGCTTAAATTTTATTACCCTTTCAGAATTGAATCAAATCCTTGCCTTAAGCACCATTGGTACTATTGTAACAACTCATTATTTGGCCATATAATTATATTGTGTATTTAGTTCACTTTTTATTTGTATATAGTTCATACTCCAAAATAAATTTGAACTTCTTATGAGAAGGATACACGTCAAACTGTTCAGAGTTTTTTAAACATGGGAGAGTATTGGTTAAGGATCTTCAAGTAACACCCTCTACCCCCAAAGATCTAACTTGCCTAAGCAGAAAAATAAAGAAAAATAATAAAGAAATGTACTTGCTCTGGTAAATCAAAGGTAGATTTGTTTTTAGATAATACTCGATTTGGGACATAAGATAATTATATGAAAACCCAATATTTTTTCTCCATTTTTGATTGTTTACCTTACCAAGTTTAACCTTCCTCAGTGTTGTGGTTGAGTTGACTTTCAACTCACTTTCAGGATAAGATGTCTTTTTCAGATCCAGAAAGGATGGCTAGAATATCTCCCATAAATATAATGGGATTTTTTTTCACTGCCTTTCTTTAGTTTTTACTGTGCTCTTTCCCAATTTTAAACTAATTATTTTGGCCATAGATATATTGTAAAATAATTACATAGACTTAGTTCACAGGTACTACTAATGGTGAGCTAATAATGACTCCTACCCTCAAATGTCAAATATAAGCATGCATGGAGGTAATCCAACCTGAAATACAAGTGCTGAGATTGGAGAGACAGAGTATAACCATAGAGGGAGGTATTAGGCATTTATGACCAGAAAAAGAATATATGGTTTCTGTATGAAGAAATTTGTCCTCATCAATAAAGATAACTTCTTTTGTGTGTCCTGTTTGTTTGTTTTAAACAACTGTGCCTTGTAAAGGAATTCCAAATTATGCTTGATAATGTGATTGGTCAGGAAAATTAAAATTGGAACAGTTAGATTGGGTCATTTTAGAGACTGTCTTGAAAATAGCCTAAAGTTGAGACTAATGTTCTTGCCAGTGGAGAATTATTGACAAGAATTTTGAGCAGAAGAGTATTAGCATATGAGGTGCTTTTCCTAATTCCTATGGAAATACATAGCAATGAGGATTAAATATATTTGTTGCCACAACCTGGTGCCTGGGGTATGCGTTGTCTGCGATTCCCCTACCCCATCCCTTATAACCATGTGGGGTATGTTAGAACTGTCACTCTAAAGAAAACTGAATCATAAAGAAATGACATAGTTTACATAGTTCATGTGAGTAGTGGGTGTAGCCCTTTCTTACTTTGGACACTCAGAAGGGATCCCCAGTTGAGTGCCCACCAATTTTAACTTACACAAAGTAGAATATATGTAAGACCGGAGGGAGTGAGGATAATTGGAATATGTTTAACAGAAAAACAAAAACATTTCTCTTGGAAATATAAGAACATTCTAACATTAGCGTTAAGCCCAAGTCTTCCATACATACCAGGAGCCTTTCATAAGCTTAATTTACAAAACTGGTCTTACAGCAGAAGTTCTGCACCTGAGCTGACCAGTCCCTCTCATTATTGTACAGGATGTAGTTCCCCAAGCATCCCAAGGTAAACTTACAAACTGTTTCTGTGCTTCCATGTACTTTTTCATCAACCTTGTTGCTGTTGACTCAGTTTCTTCATTTTATAATCAATGATCCTATTGTTTTAGAGTGTATTGTATTTTTATTTATTGTGCATATCAGATATTATGCAGTCTTTCTTACTTGATTGTAATTTCCTGTGGTCAGTAAATGTTTACTGCATGAATGTCTGATGGTTGGAAGAGAAATTTAAGTTAAATTAATTCTGTACTTAAAATTTTAAGTACAGAAAAAAAATTGAAGTTGAAAGTATGCTAATCAAATGAGAATATTAACATACATATGTTGAATGAGATTAAAACCTTAGTTTCCAGAAACCTAAAATAAAGATAACAACACTCCTTTTGTCACAGGTTTACAATGGATTTTAAGATAGTGTTTTTTTGTTTTTTTTTTATCACTTAACATAAATTTGGCATAAGGGAGACACACCCCAACTGGGACATATTGATTTTATAGTTCTTAAAGCAAAATAAACAAATGGTAAAGGATCATGGACAATATTTTATAGGAGATCCCATTTCTAGATTTTATATTTCCAAAGTAGAGGTAAAACAGGATTAGATTTATTGTTTTTTGCAAGGGAAATGAATTCTTACATGGAAATTACCTATTTGAATAAAGTACAAAGCCATCACTTATTTCTTTAGAAAGTTACTCTAGGTTCTGATGTTTGTGTGCAAAAGAAAAGGCAGTTTCTATTAGAGTGGGCCTTGCATCTAGTTGAGTGGCAACTATTATACAAGAAAACAAATAAATGAACCATGTGTTTCCCATACTGATATGAAAATGGAAAAGGGTACAGATATATACTCATTTGTAAAAACAAAATCCAACCAACAGGTTTCCTGCTTGTTGCGATACGTGGGGCTGAGGTTCGAGGTGATGATGAAGATCTCAGGCGTGCTAGGGGGGCTCCTCATGCTTTTTGTGTCCATTAATGGTCTTGCTGATTTGTCCGTCACCTGTTCCACCTCCTGGCTCCTGGTCAGAGTTAGACGAGTGCCTATAGTGAATGATCTGCAGCCTCAGCCGGACGAGCTCTCCCTAGGCTATGGCTGCCCGGTGACCATAATGGAGCCGGACTTCTTTGAGTTCCTGTATCTTCTAATTTTTTGTGGTATCAGGGTTCACGAATTCCCATTAGCAACTCTCATTGAAAGTTCAATCACATATGATTCAGTGCGTTTAGATTTCACTGGCCACATCCCAGTTTCATGCTACATTCAAAGAACATTTCCAATAAATTTTGTGATGAGAAGACGTGATAATAGTCGTGAAGTCAGAAGACCAGTGGGACAGAAATTGTCATTGTCATGTGAAGTTGAAGACTTGGAAATCCTTCCTAGAGTGTTACCTAGGGACAGTTTTCCCTTGTTGGATTATAAAAACCACATTCTGTCCCATTAAAAGTAGGGATTCAGCTGTAATTGCTGGACTGTGAAGTGACCTAGCCATGGAGCTCAGGCTGCCTGAGGATCTCGCTGCCTCTGACAAGTTGGATGCGTGCCTGTGGATACCATCTCTTACCGTTTTTTGACACGATCCTTTTAAATAAGACACTTACTACACTGTCCATATTTATGAAGTCTTCAGGTGGGAAAAATGGCCTTCCCGGTTTTTAAATTTGCAACAAAGACGATTTTAAAGAAATAAAGTTTTGTGATTCTTAAAAAAAAAAAAAAAAAAAACCAACCAACAGAAAAACAAAAAACACCCCGAGAATAGCAGAGCCAACCATGGAAGAGTGTCTGAGTACGCGCGTGCGTGAGTGCCTGCGCGTGTGCGTGTGTGTGTGTGTGTGTGTGTGTGTGTGTCTGTTTGTGTGCGTTTACTGGAGACAGACCTGAATTTCACCAGACATACAGAGGTTCTAAGGGGAGTGAACCTGTAGTATGACATGGAACAGAAAATAAAGTCAGAAGGGTAAGGAGGGTCTTCAGGCATAGTGAAGAGTTTTGATTTTATTCTAAATACCATGAGAAGACACAGGCGATGTGTCTTCATGATGTGATTCATAAGATGAATCTGAAAGCTGTGAAGAAAACAAAGAGGACAGAAGTGAGAGCAGATGCTTGGTGGACATTTAGGATATTCTTGCAGGAATCCAGAGGAAGAAGGTGCCACCGGTGTGAGTGGAGAGAGAGGGAAGCATGGACATGTTCCGTCTGTGTTTGAGTACAGCTAAAAGGAGTGTTTGGTGGAATGAGTATGAGGGATGAGGAGAGAACAAAATCAAGAACGATGATGCAAGAATTTGGGTTTTAGTAACCAGATGGACAGTTGTGTCATTTTCTGAGAGGAAATAATAATATATACCTCATATTTATATCAGTGTGTGGTCAACAAATAAAAAGTAACTCACTTTAGATAAGCTTAATACAAGGAATTGAACCCTAACTTTCTTTTATTTTATGCCACAATTTATTAAATTTCTGTCCTGCATTTTTGAAATCACCAAAGACCACCTACCATGCATTGTTTGCTCAGACATAGTCATTCATTTTTCATTGAACATAGTTAACCGTTATATCCCTTTTCACTAGATTGTATTTAAATATCCATTGTCCATTAATTTATAATTTATGTTTTAATATTCACCCATTTGAGTATTTATTGAGGACCTATTCTGTGCCAGGCGTTGCATATTCTAAGAAGTAAGTGTGTGGGCAAAAATTGTTACATTCTGGGAACTTTCATTCTAGTTTAAATAGAAAAAAGCATAAAATTAATTCAATAGATAGTGTATGTATGTTATCTTAGAAAGTGAAAACTGCAGTGCAATGAAATAGAGGAAGATAAGGGAAATGGAGTGTGCTGTTTTGAGACTTTGTGTCACTGGGCCAGTCTATTCTTTACTGGATTTATACCCCTTAAAATGCCACATCTATATGAAGTATTGTTTTCTCTGCCCTCAGGTGGTGCTCCTACTTACTATTCCTTGCACTCTGACATGTGAATTCTGGGCATCCTGTCAAAAGGTCTGTTCTTCCTAATGTTTCTGGCTTACACTAAAATGTTCCACTCTCTGCCTTTGCTGATGATCAGAGTAGGTCTTCAAGATGCTGGAAGGAGGTTCAGGACTCAGCTGTACCATGTGCCCAGAACTAGACTTCTGTTAGGGCTAGTAAAGCCATCTAACATCCATTTATCCATTTCCTTTATATCAACACTTTTCTATATGATTTATAAATTCATTTAATTATATATAAGACTACTGCACTTAAAATCACAATTTAGCAGGTGTGGAAAGTGAGATAAACTTAAATTTAGTAAAATGCCCAGGATAATACACTTACCAAACAGGCCCAGTCAGAATTGGAACCCAGGAATTCTAACTCAAGAAGTCACTAAAGATAAAATAAATGATTTCATAGAACTCTCTAAAAGTATAGATCAGGTATTTTCCTTGGTCTAAGCAAGACAACTGCAGCTCACACTCAAATATCCCCACATTTGGCCTACCTCAACCTGGTGGAAAGCCAACATTTCAGATAGAGTATTTCTTTATACAAAATAGTCTCTAGTCCTTAGGGCCAGTCCTCGAAGTCGTTTTCCTTTCATATGACTAAAGAGGACTTTGGGTATCTTAGTCTTCAGTATTAGTGTTCAGAAATGGCCTTCTCAGTCCATCTACAAGAATAGGCAAGAGGTGTTTGTCTCTGTAGTTAAGTGGTCCTGTCTGGTGAATTTCCTAAAATAATGGTATTCTCTGGGTCTCAGTAGTAATAATAATTTTCCAAAAGTAAGGCCAAACAAGCATACAGAAATAAAATATTTTCCTTACTGTCAACTACATTCTCTCTCTCTCTCTCTCTGTCTCTCTCTCTCTCTCTCTCTCACACACACACACACACACACACACACACACACACACATACTTGTAAGAAAAAAAAATACAATTTCCAACCTAGGTAAAATACTGTGTTTGGATCACACACCAGTGTATTTTAAAATAAAACATCAACAAAATAAACATACTTATTAATGTTAAAATAAAGCAAATAATGGGATAAAATAATAAAAAATAAATCAGGCTACATTACAACAAAGGTGCAATGAAATAAATTGACTTAAAAAGTGAATAAAGTAAAAGCTAAGGAAAAAATCATCCAAGTGGTTAAAATATAAAATAGAGAAAACCCCAATCTAAAAGATTATAATAATAAAAGGTAAGGCGTTGCATATGTTGACTTAAAAACTTTAATAAAATCCTAGTAAGTTAACATTGTCACACGAGAGAGCAATTTAAAAATTATTTCAAAAGAACTGTGGGTAACATATTAAAGTAAGCTACTAAGAAACGAAAAGCATGTTTGCAGAAGAAAATGGTTCAAGAGAGAGTCCAAAAGATAGATAACAGTTATTCAAGGTCAAGCTCGCATTCGTTGTAGAGATGGAAGTTCCAGAAGACTGTAGCATATTTTTTCTTTTAAAACTCATAGTTCCTTGTTCTCCAACTACAGAACACATGTTCCGAATGTCAAGATTCAATGACATAGAACAGGGTTCTTGTCCTCACCTCTTATTATTACAGCTCAGCTCCTCTGGCCTGTCCTGTTTTCAGGGAGCACCCTACATATGACCTCGGAATGTCTCCTCAGCTCACAGGAGACAAGGCTCTTCGGAAGTCTGTTTCCCTGGACCTGTTTATTCTCTCTTTGCCCCTGTGATGGGCTGACAGATCTGACTCCATGAGAATATTATAGGCCAGACTCTAAGGGAAATGACTAAACAGACTCCATTTTGCTCTGAGACTCCATGTTATGTAGGAAATAAGCTTCTCCCATGGGAACACCCGGCCTCTGTACCCATCATCAGTTACTTGGTGTGACATGTTTAATAATATACAATGGCAACTCCTATGTAGTAAAGAATTGCTCTCTTTTGATTCCTATTGCTCCTAAACAATGTACCATGTGAACAGTGATTGTGTGGATGTTAGTAACCATTCTTTAGTTTGTACCTAGGTAAGGGTCATTTTGACCCACTTCCCCCTCTGTCAATGATCTCATGATGTTAATGTGTAATTTCGAATCATAGCAATAGACACTTATGATTAATGTAATTTTTGGTATAAGAACCTCTACAACCCTGTGGGTCGGGGCTGTTCTTCCAATAGCCATTTTTTTGGGCATTGTGTGAGGCAGTCAGCCGGCCAGCTTAATAAAGACTCTCAAATTTGGACTTCTCAGTGGTGATTGGTCTGTTCTTAAGTTGCGTCCCATAACACCTCCAAACGCTCTACCCCTGAATTTCCGCCTATGTGGTCGAATCTGTTTTTTCAAGTCATAGGCTTCAGACTGATTGTTTTCAAGATAAAATGTCACTTCCAGAGCAATAGGGGTATTTTTGAAAACTAAAGGAACTATAAAAGCCAGTACTAAAATAACTTAATCTGGCTTTGGGCAGAACATATAAAACACTGATGAAAGCACCACTTTTTCAGGTGAGGGGATAAAATAGAAAAGTCAAATGTCTTGCCTGGTGGCCTTCTGTTTAAGAAGCAAAAAGAGTATTAGCCCACTGTTTTCTAATCCAATGTTTACTATTCTTACAGAACTTTTAAAATGAAGCACCTCAGTTTTGAGATGTTTTCCTGAAAACCATTTTTAATAGAAGCTAACAAGTCTCTAATATGAGGTAAAATTACACATTAAGATAAATTTAAAGAACAAAAACACCTTTGTCTTTTCACATTTGTATATTTGAAGCAGAATCAAACTTCTCTGGCGTCATGAAATTTTACTTTATCTGATGATTTTTGCCAAATGAAACATCACTATATATTTAAATCCATGTCAAATAGTTCCCCATTGGCAAGTTCTATTTTTTTTTTAAAGTGCATTATTTTAAAATAAATGATTTCAAACAGAAGAGTTCTGGCACTATTGGTCTGGACAAGCATTTTCTCTTGCTGGTGGAGTTTGCTGACCATCCACAGGGGAGTTTAGGACTGGTGTGAGCACTTCACTCTGCTTCCTGCAGCTAACACCAGCCCTGCAGAACTTTGTGGTGACCACGCAGAAATGCTTCCTCAGGCACATACCAAAGCCGGGCACCCTCATCCCCAAGGGAGAAAGGCAAGGAAAGGTGTGGAGAGTATCTTCACAGAGGAGAGGAAGGATAGAAATCAAATTGTTAGTCACTAATCACTGGTTTTGACAATCTCTCCATCTGAGCTGTAGTAAAAGAAACTGGTAAGACACAGGAAAGGTCCCAAGATACAAAGGCAAGGCCTGGAAGGGCAAAAACAAGGGCTGCTCTCTCTGGCTGAGCCCCAGAGGAACTATTTGTTTCTTTCCAGTGGGATATTTAACTTGGCATCTTCATGGGTGTTAAATCACAAACCCTTGTAGGTGATGTTTCCTGTTTTGAAATGCAAACACTTCATGTACCCTGTTAATGCAATAAAACCTCAATACAGCAATGACCTATTGCGGGGTCAGTGTTCCTTGACTTGATCTCACCATCAAGCTGGAAGTGCCAGTGTAAGTGTCCGTTAACATCTAAATTACACACATACTATTGATTTCTTATATTCACTATTTGTAGGATGTCAATCAATAAATATCAGAACTAATAAAAAATTTTCCCTATGTTAAAAAATAACCTATATGGGTCTACAGAAATGTGTATAAAAAGAAAACATTATTGGTTTTCTTGAATGGACATCATCAATAAGTTTACAATACATGATATTTATCTTAAAATATTTTAGAAAATGAGACAAACCTCAAACATTGCCAAAATGAGAAATTCCAATGTTTTTGAGTAGGACGTCAATTTAGTAATTCTCAAGGACTCACTGAAAATTTATAACTGACTATCGTGGCCTGGGAATTCCATTTTTCCCCTTAAACTTTAAAAATATAAATTCTCTAGTACACATTTCCTACACTAGGGTCAAAAAGCAAAAACAGTTAATGTTAATGGTGCCAACTTAACGGTAGGTGAACTAATCAGAAAAAGGGAATATTCAGGTAGTGAAAGTGAAAGGAAGTGTGTACTATCAACACAATAACTGCTCTCACTCTTGACATTTCTAATTCTTAGACTCAAGGGGGCACCAATTAATACCTGAAAATAAAATCTAAAAACCCACTTAAAGGATATTATATGGTAATGGAAAGACTTGTTACAGAGCCCAGAGAACCAGTAGCCTCATGACCCAAAACAAGATGACTGCCATTATACTGATATTACACCTCATGCAATTAGCGCAAGTGCCAATTAGTCTCTAGAAATGGCAGAGCAGGTATACTTTCAGCTGTTAAATAGCAGAATGAATTGGAAAAGACAGAGAAAGAAGAGACTCATTGCAGCATAGAGCTGCATAAAGCAGATTTAGACATAAAAGAGATTCTTATTATAATTTTATAAAAAGAGAAACAGCTTGAAAAGAACTGTTTTAACAAGTTTTTTTTTTTTTTTTTTTTTTTAAGTCTCTGGTAACTTATTCTATGATCTTCCATTTCTATGGCTTCCTTTTCCATGTAAATTTTGGCCTCATTTTGTAAAATGACATTTAATTTCTGCTAGGTGAGTCTGGCTTCAGTTTATAAGTTCTAATACAGCATTCTATGGTGCAGTAATTATATTCTGAAGTTTAAAGAATGCCAAAGCATAGTATGATGTTAGCACACCAAAATAGATCCCATTAGATTATAATTTTGTGACAGCATATAAATTAAGGTAGGTCAACTGCTCTAAAGCAATCACTGATTTTGGTGGCTTATTAAAATAGAAGTTTATTTCTCACTAACATCATAGTACAATGTAAGGAGAAATCAGGAAAAACATTTTAAACATAATTAAAAAGTCTGGATGATTCATTCATACAGGAGGCAAAGGAATAAAGGACAGCTAAAAATTTTGTATTAGCAACTTGGGTGTATGGTGGTATCAACTGGTAAGATGAGGAAGACTGATAAAGAGAAAGGAAGGGATTTCAATCCATGCACCTTGGGATCAGGATGATATCATTGTAGAATTAGCAATAGGCTTCATCAGGAGACATCCGATGGTTAGAAGTATTCACGTGTTTAATGATAGGTTTCTGCAGAAAGTTTTCTTTCATCATGGGCTTAGTTCTGCAGTCACAACAAGGAATGACTTATTAAGAATTACTTAATAGAGAAATTACATGATCCTTCATGATTCTTGGTAGAGTAGGAAGTAACCTATCTAGATCTCTGCTGGCTGAAGGGGAATTTCCACTTTATGGTGTAAGCTTGTAATCTCTTCATTTTAGGGAGTGTTCCTACTTAGTATGGGAGATTTATGTGTTATTAACCAATTATGTGCACAATGACAAAATCGAAGGTCGTAAGTTAGAAGGAAATCGAAAGCTTATCACAAAAATGCCATTTGACCAGTTGAAAGTCATTGGGTAGGAACAAAGTAGACAATATTAATTAGTATTCTAATAAAATTTTTCTGCAAATAAAAATCACAGAAATTTTTAAGTTCACTCTGTCCTGTTATTAACACTCATTACTTTTCTTTGAAGTCCTTTTGTTTTTCTCACTATTTTAAATAAAATAAAACTTTAAATAGTTTAAAATATATTATATCATTTTATAATCTGAACTGTTCATGTATGTAGGTAGATTAATTAGCAGTATTTTATTTATTCAAGTTTGCTCTTGTGTCCACGGCATGGTATGACACAGCTTTTGTGATGCTAGCATAAGTCTAGTAATTGTAGTTCTGATTATTTATAGTAACCTAACATTTATTATGTTGCATATTTGTTTTGGTAGTGGTTTACAGAGAAGATAAGCATCAAGAGGGACAGTAGAGTATATCTGAACCTAAGTTTTTAATGTGTATCCATTATCGTGAAGTAGTTTAATAAAGAAAATGACTAAAGAAAAAAATTAACATGAAGTTCAGAAATGAAAAACAAAACTACTTAATATGATATCCAGTCCAATTTGACAATAGAAGTGAAATATATGTTGCAGGTGAAGCCCAATAAATCCTCAGATATAATCCTCCTCTATTTTGCTTTCTCCATCCCTACACAATCAAGATAACTCTGAGAATCTAAATAAAAAGAGCATGAATTCTGGATGACTTCATGGAGCAGTCTCCCTCATACCTTTCTCTGTACCTGGGACTATGATGCAAGTAATAGTTTTATTATAAACAGCCACTAAAATTAGTAAGAATTTTAGAGCAATGTGGCTACCTTGATTATATCCCCTCAGAAAGTTACAATCTAGAGGAATTATTATAGTGTTATAGTACCATATCATGTTTTGACTTTATTTTAGTTTCAGAATATAATTACTCTACCATGGAGTGCTATATCAGAACCTATAAACTGACATCAAACTCATTTGAGGAAAGTTAAGTTTCAGTTTGACATGGTTAAACAAATAATATTCCAAATAGTTATATACCCAACACAAGGCACCATGAAAGGTAAATGTTTGGATAATTTCAGCATTACAGACATTTTTCTTTTAGATTGGGACAGCAGTTTTACACTCCCATGTCTTACGACGGGAAAAAATATTTTGCAAGGTCAAGTTTTTGTGTTTTTTAAATGTATTGGTCATAAGGAGTATAAATAAAATTCTCCACTCTGTAAATATGATAGAACCATGGAATCCTTCAGGAACAAGAACAATGAGTTTCTTTAGTTTAAATGATTTCCTGAAGGCATTAATACCATTTAGAACTCATAAATAAACTGATTTTAAAATTATGTAGATTTCCCCTTGCTTCAAGTTGAATTCTTCTGGGTGGAAACTTCTAGCTACTCAACTTATTTCTAATGTCTACTGCTACATGAAATGAAGCAGACAGATCATCCACAAAACAGCTATGGGGACATTATATACCATTTACCCACATGCAAAAGTTATGTGTTCCATTATAAATTATTGCACATATACTCCCAGTTTCTTAAATGTTGAAGTACCAAGTTTCCATAAAATTTAAATCTCAGATACATATTACTTTAAAAAACTCATTGTATTTTATGTTTAATTAATATTTTTAAAAGTCAAATAGTACCAGATTATAATTGTTTCATTATTTTAGCAAAAATTTGTCAATTGCTTTTAGGTGTCAAAGAAACAAGTCCATTTACTTTCCATTTTACGTATTTTTGTTTTTATTTTTATTATATTATCCTATTTTGTTCAGGCTATATTTTTGCTGGCCTTTTTCTAATATCTTAAGTTAGATATCTCATCTTATTGTGTAGCACAACTTTTAAGTTTTGTGAAGTTCACTGTAGCTACATGTTTATCAGGGTTGCACAAGTTTTGGTCATATTCATTTCACATATTAAAAAATTTTCACTGGGTATAGTGGCACAAACCTATAATCAATTCTAATAACTAGGAAGGCTGAGGCAGGAGGATGGCAAATTCAAAGCCAGCCTCAACCCTTAGTGAGACTCTGTTTCAAAATAAAAAGTGGGCTGGGGATGTGGTGGTTAAGTGCCCTAGGTTCAATTCTTGGTACCAAAAAAAAAAAAAAAAAAAAAAAAAAAAATCCATTATATTTTCTTCCTTGATCCATGGTACTTATGCCAGTCTCTTGAAATTTGTTTTGAACTGGTGTATGCTTCAGCATTTGGTGATAAATTATGTGCTATTCTTGGCTCATGGTTATTTTCATAAATGCCTAATGAGTTCTTCAAATGAAAGCGTAGTCTCTACTCATATGCAATATTTTACACATATTTATTGCACTAAGCTTGTTAATGGTGTTGTTCAAATTATATAATTCTGTTTCTGTCTTCCTGACCTTTTAATTATTGTGTAAGTGTTAATATCTCTGGTTCTTATGATGATCTGATTTTCTCTTTGGAATTCTGCTACTTCTTCCTTCATATTGAGTCTATTCTTTTAGATGCATTTAAGTTTCAAATTGCTTTATCTTCATGGTGAATTAAAATATCTTTATATTTTATGGGAGGTTTTATAAAAATTATGCACATGGATTTTTAATGTTCTGTCTGCCTAATTTCTTTTATACTCAAGAACTTTTTCATTCATACATTGTAATAATTGATGGGGTTGAATTTAATTGCATCATCAAATTTTTTACTTTTTATTTTCTTAACAACTTTGGATTATTATTGCTTATATCCGTTTTTACCATTATGTGTCAGAAAGTTGAATACATTGTTTCTGTTCTTAGTTATTTCCTTGGAAATTGCATCACAGTTCCTTAATTCAAATGAAAGGTTAATGAACATATTTGTCCTCTTCAAGTGTAATATAAAATCTTTGAACACTTTAAATTCAACCATTCTCAGCAAATTATTGGTATTTGCTAGATAATTTAATTCAATTTAAAAAAATAATCAGGATTTTATTCTTGATTAAAATAGTTGATATGTGTTTAAGTTTATGTAAAAATTTTATCATCTAATTAATCATTCAATTTTGCATCTCAGAACTGTTTTGTTTCATTTCCTTCTAATAAAATTAATCCCTTTAGAAGTCTGTCTCATGAGGAAAAAGACAAACTCAATTTTCATTTATCTGAAAAATTACTTTGAAAGACATTTTTGCTTTATAGACTTCTTGGTTTACAATTATTTTTTTGTCAGGATACTAAAGATGTTACTACCATTATCTGATTTTTTAAAAGATAACTGCAGTCATTAATTTTTAGGTAACTTACTTCATATTGTACCTAATTTCTCTGTCTCTGCTATATTCTTGAATTTTTTTTACATCTTCCAGCTTCTTACTTCTCGTATAGATTATTTATGATGTCTAATATGCTATTTATAATTTTTATGTTTTTCATATTTTGAAGTTGATATGCACATCTTTCAAATCTGGTTGAATATCTTTATTCCTTTCTTCTACACTATCAAACTTTTGTTTTCCATTTTTATTTCTCTAAATAATTGAATATTAGTTTTTAAAAATATAAATCAGATAATTTCAAAAGCTGAAGTTGTAGAAAAACTAAAATCAAACACATAAAGTGAAATTGAGGCATCCTAAATTACTAGGCTGAGGAGATGTGATAGACCAGGCTCTGTCTCTGTACCTCCTAATAAACTTTTGACCCTGGGTAAGCTGTATGTCCTTTTCCTATCACATACTGAAGCACCACCAGGCCAGAACTTGCTACATCCTGTAGTTTGTATGTGAGAGCTATAGTTTTCATTAGAGCAGAACATTCCAAAGTCCTTTCATATCCACCTGGGTCATCTTGCCCCTAACTCCCTTTCTTTCACAAAAACATTTTTGCTTTTGTCTTTTCCCCCTCCTTTTCTGAAACTACTTCATGCATAGTCTTCAAATTACTCAACCCATGTCTTAACAAGACAGCTTGCTATCCTGATTGTGCCAATCTAAATTCCTAGTAAACACTTCCCAGTCGTGGATTTTACTTTAAAACTTATTTGAAATCTCTAAGACCCAAAGCACATAATTAGCTTGCCTGAAATTTTTGTCACCCAAGTTGCAAATCTGATCAGTCCAAATAAGCTCGTTTTGCTTCTTCATCAGTTTGTGCGTTTGTTTCTCCTAAGAGTTAAAAAAAAAAAAAATCATGGTGAATCTTGTTGTAGTTCTTAATTATTTCATTTGTGAAATGAAATGCATTTACTTTTCTTCTGCATTTACTTTTTTTTGCCATATTAACTGATGTTTTCGACTGTAAGTTAAAAGTATGAATTCATCCAAGAAAGATTGTTGCCCTCTGCCAAGGGCCTAAGGGAACTATCAATATAATACTTCTTTATTACCATCTTACATTATTTTAGGTTAAGCAAGCAATAAGGCTACAAAATCTTACAAAGACTAGATAGACTGTAAGACCGGATTTTTCAGATGTACCTTTTTCTCTTTCTTTTCTTTCCTATCTCCAAGTGGGCAAAGAGTAAGATTATTTCTAGCTACTTCAGTGACATGTTATGCCTGTATCTGCTATTATTTATCACATATAGGATAAACTCTAGATTTTCTCTTATCTATACTCCATGAAAACTAAATTCAAAGTAAAAGAGCAATGGAAAACTTTCTCAAGATGAAAGCCAACTTCATTGATTCCCTTATCTCTTTTGGTTCTTTGTCTCCTTTTATTTTTGGCTATAAATATTAATAACTATATTGCCACTGTAGCAAGTAACTATTAAAATATTATACTTATATTTTAACCAGTATTTTTTCTTTAATTTTTGGTGAGGGAAAGATCTGCCAGAGCATAGAAAGTATATAGTCTGCGATATTACCAAGAAGAAAATGGGAAAGAAAAAAACTGGGTGGTAAATTTGAATTTATTTATTAACCAGGAGGTATAAAATATAGGAACATCTATTTTGAATTTTAGAATTTAAAAAAAAAGTGGAAGAAAGTATACTTATTTCAGAAAATAATTAACAAACTAAGTACATATAGACATGATGGAAAAGACAGTGGAATCATATAGCTTAAAACAAAATTTAACTATAATCCAGAGGAATATGTTGATATAAAATATCTGAGTGTCTCTTCCTTTGTTTTATTTTTGTTGTTGTTGCTATTGCTGCAGTCACTGTTGTTACTTAGCTATAGAAAAAATGCAGAACCAGACCAGCAGCTTGAAACATTATCAATTAAATTTTCTCATTAGCTATATTTGGTTCCTTAATTGGCCTTTTTGACTGTGTAATTTCAAGTGATAATTATTTGTGGCACTAGCCCATTCCTATATCAATGTTATCTCTTAATTAATTCAAGAAATTGACTTAACATTTTTTGCCATCTTCAGACACAGAAGTAATTTGTGAGTTACTATTCCTTAGACAGCACAGTCAGCAGGCATTTGAAAAATGACAGTAAGAAAGTCCAGTCTCACGGACGTTAACCACAACAGCATTGATAATGATCTTAGAGAAGCCCTGCTTAGGAAGAAGTCTATATATTTGGTGTGAAACCAGAAAACTCATGCATGTAGATGAGTAGATGAGAGAAGCACAAAAACTAGAGAAGATATTAATTCATCTTTAAGAAATGATGCTCCATTCTCTAGACACACCTAAGGCCAAAAACACTGTTTCTTCTGCCCCTCCCTCTTTCCAAATCATTCCTAATAATTATTTTCCTATGTTTATTGTCCAAGTCATTTTGCAAATAACCTAATAAAACAAAGGGCAGAAATGTTTATGTTAGTTGCTAAACTGGAAATAGGAAAGGACGAGCCTTTAAGTTTCCACACATCTTGGAGATTGCTACTTCAGTGTACTGCTCCCTTTACTCTGGCAACAGATGAAGTCCAGGTTGCCACAGATGTTACAGAGATTCTCTCCTCAGTATAGCTCACTTACAACATGAAATAACAAATAAGAAAACACTGAATGTAAGTTTGCAATATGAGTCTTAAACCAAACTAACATGTTATATAAAGGTGATATTCTGTACACATTTTCATAGAACAGGAATATGAAGAGCACTGAACAAGCTAGAAAAGATTCAGTATAACAAGTAAAGAAGATAATATGCACTTAGTAGAAAGCAAATAAGAACCTATCAATATTAAGAAGGAAATAATTGTATATTAAATAGTACAATAGAATCAGTGGAAACATTATTTGTTAAATATGGAATTTAGTAAGGGTGCTGTTTATTAACGAAGCAAAAAGCAAAAATATAAATAGTTGTCATGTATGTTCATCATACCACTTAGATTATTTAATTCCTATAAATAAATTTTTGTAAGAAATGTAACCAATATAAAGAAGATTTTACTAACTGGAAATAAATGCTATTTTTCTGTTCTAAGGTTTTCGAATTATGAAATTATGTCAATTTTTCACATCTTCATTTATAAGTAGAATTCAATTCAAATCAATGGACTTTTTCTTTAGGTTTTTATTTTTGTACCTGAAGGTAATTCTTATGTTTAGCTGAATTATATATAGTCTATAATAGCCAAATATATATTTTGGAAAAAAAATAGTAATAGTTATTTTTAAATTAAATCTAAACACTTTCTCAATGATTTGCCTGTGTGGAAGAATGGCACAAGAACAGATAAATTAGCTAGTAAAATAAAAATAAAGCATTAGATATATACTTTACATATATACACAAATTCATTCATATAAATTATACACATTACATACAATATTACATACATTATTTCAGTAGAAAAAGGGATACAGGACAAAACAAATTAAAAATAAAAAATTAAAATTAACATTTTTAGTGCTCAAACAGTATTAATTTTAAAAAAGCATAGTCAAACAATAATTAAATACTGCTTTTTACTAATCAAACTGAAAAGTATTAAGAAATAACTTCATCATGAAGAACAAAACAAGATATCTAGTGCACTGATGTTGGAACTACAGTTTGGTAAGATATTTCTGAAAGCCATTTTTGTAATGTGAAAGAGTTTAAAATAAAAATGACTTCTAGTTTTGAATATTCACTTGTTACTTTCAGTCTCTTTCCCTTGTTTCCTCTACACAGAAAGGGGAAAATGAGTATTAAATGAATTAATATAAAGTGCTTAGAACAGTATTCAAGATTATCACTGATATATCTATTTTTTATGTTTTCTACAGTAATTTGGCTTTTCTGCTAAGCATGTCTGATAAATATAATTTTTGTTGCTTCTATTTGCTTTTTTTATTATAAACATTTATTTTCTTAGAACAGGAAGTTAACAACCTGATAAAAGTCTCAGAGCTGCAAAAGCCCTTATTCTAAAACTGGAATTCACAGACTTTCTAAAGACATGTTGTTCATCTGGTTTGAACGAATCTGAAAGGGTTAAACACAATGTCTTGTTTCTTTGTTGCCAAAATAGAAAGATCAACTCTGAATGAGGATGTGGAAAGCAACACTAGGCTCCTCCTAAATGCTTTCACACATGCTCTAAGTGTTTGGACCATCAGCAGTGTGCAGTGCAAGCATATAAAGTGATCACACTGATTTTACATATGGGAAACAGTGGGGACCTTGGGACCAAAGGCCTTGCTCAAGATCTTTAGCAAGATCTGGGTCGTATCAGGATATTGTTCCAAATAGATTAAATTTCACAAGTTTTACTTATCCCAGCATAAATAGAAAGCAAAAGACTGTAACCTTAAGGTCATGATCTTAAATAGCTATTGATAGACTATAGAAACCTCTTTTTGATTCATTGAGTTTTCTGAGTCTATTTGGATGCCAGAGAAAAAGGTCAGGCAGACTTTGGATTGTAATGAACTTTAGTCAACAAGTTCGCAGAAGTTGTCTAAGGTATGAGGGGAAAGTATCCAGGAATCTTGAAATGGTAATTTTTTTCTGCCTTCTAGCTTCCAAAATCTCTGTATAGTTTTTTTTACTGGTTTTACACCCAGGACTGTCTTTCTTGGGGATCTGGGAGTTATCCTTTGGAAGTGCAACCCTCAAGGAAGATGGTGTTTTTATCTTCTGAACTCTGTGGAGGTAGGAGCCCAAGTTCTCTGAGCACCTTTCTCCAAGTTATGAAACTCTCTCTCCTCATGAAGACAATAGTTTACTTTTCCTTTGGTAAAGCCAATCAGCAAACACAGATGGCCTAAAATCCCCCTCCCACCCTTTGAGTCAGCAGAGTTGGAATCAGACTAAATCTTGAGTCGCCTCCATTGTAAGAACTAAGAATAAAATCTTTCCTGTCTTTTTAGTTATTCAGTACAATTTGCTTTGATAGAGGCATACCACCTCTTGTTTCAACAAAACATTCTTTTCAGTTTTACATAAATTATTAAATCTACTTCATTTGATCTTACCTTAATTTTTTTTTTTTAAATGGAAAAATAGTTTTTGCCACTTAACATTATTTCTTCTTTGTTTCTGTACCATTAATCTTCCCATTACTTCTTATGAAAGTTATCTAAGCCCTGCTGGGGTTGCTAATTGCAAAGGCTAAGTAAAATCTGATCTGTAAAACTTAGCATCTGAAAAACCACTGTCAAATTGTCAAATTCTTTTACAGACTATTTTACCCTTTTCCTTGTTTTCCTTTATTAAACATATGCAGAATTTCAGGCCCAGAGCCTTAATTTTCCTCTCAGACTGGGATGTGAAGAAGTAGTATGAAATTAGTGGGCCAACATCCTGAAAGATTAGTCCGACCACTCTATACACATAATTAGAACTAATTGAATTAGTCCCACTCCTAGCAAAGAAGTAAAATCAATATTATAATTAAAACTGCGTTTCTATATAATTGGATTTTCAAATGAAACCTGAAAAAGGGGGAGGAGTGGAAAGTGATTCTTATGTGTAGAAGTAATTAATATTTGTATTAAGTTTATATCTTTAAAATAATCCTACAGAAATTTGTAGCAATATCCTCAATTTCATTAGCCAGAGCCGATTGCAGGAGTTCTTCAGTTTAATCCTTAAAGAAATCATGCTTACAACAAAAGGCTTCCTGTATGTTGCCAGTGAACTGCTGAGATAACTGGTTTACTTCTTTCTTTCTTCAAATATTTCACTCAGATTCAGCATTGAGGGTTTTAGGACTGCTATTATTTGATATTAAAATATCTTCCGAAGACTCAAGTCCGAAGTTTGGTCCCTGTTATGGTTTGGATATGAGGTGTCCCCCAAAAGTTCATGTGTGAGACAATGCAAGAAGGTTCAGAGTAGAAATGATTGTGTTTGTGAGAGTCTTAACCCAATCAGTGAATTAATCCCCTGATAGGGATTAACTGAGTGGTACTGAAGTGGTAGGGTGTAGGTAAAAGAGGTGGGAGGTGGGGGCGTGGCTTTGGGGTATATATTTGTATCTGGCAAGTGGAGATCTCTCTCTGCTTCTTGATCATCATGTGAGCTCCTTCCCTCAGCCACACTCTTCCACCATGATGTTCTCACCTTAATTCCCGAGGAATAGACTGGGACCTCTGACACTGTGAGTCTCTCAAATAAACTTTTCCTTCTCTATAATTGTTCTGATTGGGTCTTTTAGTCACAGTGGTAAAAAAGTTGACTAAAACAGTGCAGTGCAGCAATGCTCTGAGGTGGGACTTATGGAAAGTGAGTGGATCATGAGGGCATTAACCTCTTCAGTGGATTAATCCAGTCATGGATTCACAGTCTAAATGGAATACTGGTTGGTGATGTAGGCTGTGAGAGGCGGGGCTTAGGCGAAGGAAGTAGATCACTTGGGGATATGCCCTGTTAGGGTATTTCTTATTCCCAGCCCCTTTCTTTCTCTCTTTCTCTGCTTCTTGGCTGCCATTAGCTGAGCTGCTTTCCTCTTCCATACCCTTTTGCCAGGATGTTCTGCCTCACATTAGTTCAGTCCAAAGCAATAGAGCCAGCCAACTATGGACTAAAATAAATTTGAGTCATGAGCCAAAATAAATTTTGCCTTCTTTAAGTTGTTTATGTCAGGTCCTTTGGTCTCAGTGGGGAAAAGCTGACTAATACAGGGACCATTTTATTCAGTGTGATTGTTTAAGTTTTACTTGAGATTATTTTTTTTTTCTAGAACAAAATATATCAATCCAAACAGGACTGGGCAACTTAACGATTGATCCATTAGTTATTTTCCTGGAAGTCACTGACTTTCCTTCAAGTGCTTTTGCCACCATTCTAAATACAAATGGAATTCCCCTTTACAGTGTAATGTTATAAGAGAGTCACAATTTATTTAAAAAAATAGCAACATGATTCAGATCATGTGAAGAACACAGTTTGACATGGCTCTTCTTTCAGAACTTAGTGATTTAAGAGGTTTAATAAATTAACATGTGTAGAGTCACTTTCTTAGGTCAGGAAGATTGTTAAATCCTGTGTTGGGAGGGAGGAAAAAATATAGAAAATTAGTTGTACTCTCAAAAAGTTCTGTGTAATTGGGAACAGTATATGTGATACATCTAAAAGTAAAGATGAAAAATGAGCGTAGTTTATGTGTCAAATGAGGATCAGAAAGTCATAAATACACACATATAATAAATTGATGACATTTCTTGAAAAAGTTTGAAGACCTGGTTCCAATCATTGATAGCACATAAGCCAGTTGATTCCTGGGCACATAAGCCATCTAAGGTCATAATTTTCTCATTCCTAAACAGAACCATGGAACTAGATTAGAATGTTCCTTCCAATTCTGAAATTCAGTGAAATTCTCAAGAGGGAGATCATACTTTGGGACGATGTGCTCATGCATGATTACATGAAGCATATGAAACATGAACTAAGCACTGAAAAAACTAGGGGATAAAAAGGGAGACAAAATGTGAGCAAAGGAAAGGGTTGCCATTTCTGTTTGGTTCAGTTTGGTGCCCTCAGAGCTGACCACAATAGCTGATACACACATAGCAATTTTACAGCATCTACTTAGCGAATAAATGAATGAATTAGAAGCTACTCCCATTGCTTACAAGTAGGGTAATATCTAAAAGCTCACATTCTGTATTCACTTCAATACTCCCAAGCATAGAAATTAATCAGAGACAGATTATGAGAAGATTCTTCAGGGCCTCATAATGGATGAAACAGAATTTTTCCATCTCAATCTGTTTTCCCTTCTAGTTTGTATGCTAAAAGCTTATTTTGAAATTTATAAAGTTGCATAATTGATATATGACAATATCCAGAGCAACCCATGAAATTTCCTTTTTTTTTTTTTTTTTTGCGGTGCTGGGGATTGAACCCAGGGCCTTGTGCTTGCAAGGCAAGCACTCTACCAACTGAGCTATATCCCCAGCCCGAAATTTCCTTTTTTTAAAAAAAAAATATATTTTAGTTGTCAATGGATCTTTTATTTTATTTATTTATATGTGGTGCTGAGTATCAAACCCAGGGACTCATACATGCCAGGCAAGTGCTCTATCACTGAGCCATAACTGCAGCCAGAAGTTTCCTTTTTGATGTCAGTCTCTAACCCACACAAGTCCCTAAATTGCCTTTGAACTTGATCTGTAATTGTACTTGGCTCTACCTTCTTTTCTGCCATGTTCTTTTGTCATGCTCTTGACTTGAGTTCTGCATTCCCATTGCAGCTTTTCAGTTCTTCAGCCTTCAGAACCAATCCTCATGTAAATTATGCGTATGTTCCAAATGTCCCCAGTGTGCAGGCATTCCCCACAATCACCCCTGGAACTCTAGTTCTCAATGTATCTTCTTCCTACTCTGATGATACCTTGTGGGTGCTTTTAACCAATTATTGCATGATAGATTTTGGATGCTAAAGGAAAGAGCACATTGTTTTGATTTCCCCTGAGTTTGCTGAAGTACTAATACCTAAAATAAAAGTGAACTGAGAGGACATCTTTGCTTGCATATCACTTCTTGGCAATAGATAAATTTTTTCTCTATAGTTTTCTCTGTGAATTTTATGTTGGATCAGTTTTTAACTTAGAGAGCATTCTCTTTTGAGTAATACGTTTTCCAATGTGTCACACTTTGAGATTTATTGCACTAATACATCATCAGAGTGGCAGCTGGCCCTGATGATGTATAGCTTAATACATCATCAAAGCAATTTCTCATTCAGGTTACATATTACATAGAGGTGTTAGTGCTTGTGTTAAAAAAATATATATAGCTTACAATAAATAAAAGAAGATTACTGAGAGTTTTCAAAACTCTCAAATCTGTTCCAAATCTACATGGACAATAAAACTAGCATTGGGGTCAAATAATAAGAGTGTCTGCCAACCTTTCTATGCATAACTACTCATGTTTTCTTTTTAAGATTTTATGTTTTAAACAGGAAACTTGTGCACTGCATAAAGAATCAAAGAGTATGAATGTACATATAAAAAGATTAAATCTTCATTCTCTTCTTATCTGGTCACTATCCATAGCTCTCTTCAGAGGAAAAAAACTTACCACTTCTTTTGGAATTAATATAAAATACAAAGAAATCTCTTAATATATTAACTTTTCTTCATATTTTAAAAGGCAATTAGTAACATACACTTCTGCAATCATTTTTCCCTGTTAATGGAATAAATTTAAAATTGCTGTCTAAATTTACATATAGTCATCTCATTCTTTTTGGAGACAGCATAGTACTCTATTAAATGAATGTTTATACTTTAACTATTTCTTTAGTTCCATTATTTTGCTACTATGAATATTGATACAATAAAAATTATCGCATAAACCTGGCATTATGCATATGAGATTACATATATAAGTATTCCAAAATGTGGAATTAGTGGGATAAATGTTTAATGCATATCTTTTTTTTTAATAATTATTGCTGCTATTGAACCAATGTGCTTTAGGGAGTTTGGACTCCTCCAGCAAGGTACAAGAGTTCTTCACCAGTATTATACATCTTTTCCTCAATGTTATGAAAATCTATATTTAAAAAAATTTCCACATGAATTTAAGGTTATTCTTCAATTTTCTACTCTTTTCCCTGAATGCCTCCTTAATGTTTTTCCCCTAGCACCCATATCACAAAAGGTGAATTACTATAGATTTCAAAATATTTTCATAATTGATAAAGTACTCCTCATTGCATAGTCTTTCATTTCCAGAATTTTTCTGGTGATATTTCTTTCAATATTTTTTCCATGTTAACCTTAAAACTTGCTTATACTGTTACAAGAGAAAAACATATGTGTTTTAATTAGGTCATTCAAAATTTATAGGATAACTTAGAAGAAAGTTGACAGATTTATAAAAATAATTATTTCTATCTCTAATCTGACTCTACTTTTCAAGTCCACTTTCTTGCTTACAGAAGGTTTTATAAATGTTTTAAATATAGATCGTATTTAAATTTTTTAATAATTGAAAATAAATTTTTGTAATTATAATTTTCAAACTCTGAAAGAAATTACAATGAGAGGCAATATGTAGAGTAGTTTGAAAATAATAAACCTCTCTGAATAGTGTTTTTATCACAGCTATCACTATCATAATAAGCAAGTCAGCACTTCTCCACCAATCCTTCCTTTAATGTTTATATTGATGGTCCCAGTGAGTTGTTCTATATTGTCCATTACAAATTTTATTTTTCTTCTTTTAATGTTTGCTAAATCACTTCCTTTACCATTTACCTATAAACCTAAGTACACAAATCACAGCAATTTTGAAACTGTTTAACAGAGTAGTTTTTTGTGTGGATGTGTCAGACTCGAGTTTTATTTTCTCTCTTTGACCTCCTTGGTTTAACCAGCTTAAGGATGTGTGAGTTTGCAGATATTGGATGAGAGAGATTTTTTGTTTTGGTAAGTCTTTTGAAGAAATGATAAATATCAAGCAATGCTGCTGGGGAAATTTAGATGGACGTAATTGTGTGGGCGTGTACATGTGTCTATACTGATTTCCTATAAAAACTGAAGAGCTGGTGGAAAGAAGTTAGTTGGAGAGGATGGGAGAGGATGACAGAGAAAAACATTCCATTTAAGGACACATTGATCTCAAGGCCCACTTGAGAGTAGAAGGTGTTAACAAGGGTTGAGGAGCAAGAGAGTGTAACACAGAGCTCCCCGAGAAAGAGATGGAGGGAGAAAAACTGACAGAGCCAGAAAGAGAGGTGACTGACCATTTTGATGGCAGTGTGTAATCTTTACTGTTCAATAACTTTTATTAAATAAATAAAATGTTAACTAACTTAAAATCTAACTTAAAAATCAATATTTTTAGAGTTCTATCTATTTGAATGGATTTTCTGGTTATAAAGTGGAATGAGTTTAAGATTAAAAGTACCCATTAAGTCCCAGTCAGACAGCATTACCTTGGAAAAATAAACATTTTTCATAAACTGAATTAATGGCTATTTGAAGATGCTAAGTTTCATTCTTGTTTAACATTATGAGGTAATCCTCAAAGACCAAATTGGTGAGACCTTAGAGACCATATCTTTCCACCTCTGCTGGTTTCATAAGTTGCATAATTCATAGCCAAGCAGAAGTAGTAGAGAAGAGTGGTTAATAACCCAAGCTCTGGGGCTCGCTCTCCAATACCAACACTTAATAGCTTTGGACAATTAATTAATTCAGTGGATCTCAATTTTCTTATTTAATTCTCACTCAAATTCCTAGTGTTTTTTAAGAATTAAATTGAGTATCATCTGAGTTAACAGCTAAGATTTTGAAATTCATTCAATTTGTTAGTCGATCTTGAAGATATATTTGTACTTTGGAATCAGTAATTAGCCAGGTAGGAGGATAACAACTGGATAGTAGATCACCTTTTGAATTCAGTTCATAAAATACTAGAAGGCAATACTACATAGAGAGGAAGAAAGTATTCAACCACATTTGACAAAGATGTGTTTTTTGGCCAATATACCTGCCTATGGTGTTGCTGCTTATACACAGGGTTTATTAACAAAAATTGGACTCAAATATTGTCAAGTAACTTTAGAGGAAACATTGAAATCAAGTTACTGTATATTCTTACCTTCCTTCTACACTCCATAGTTCAATTACTTGTAAAAAGTATAGTTAGATTTATTTTGATTTTTGTTTTGAAAACAGCCATTAAATGAGTTAGTACAGAAATAATCTTGTATATAAGTTATGAACTAAAATAAGAACAAACAATGTCATAAAATCATTCTGTGATCATTGAACAGGACACTATTCATACATAGTTGTAAGTTGAAATTTATAAAATAATTATATGTTTAATTCACCCATAATTTGAATTTAGGCATTTAAGTTACTCCTTATAAAATCTGACAATTTAATAAAATAGTGTATCTTATATATTTCTTAACACATTTAAAAATAAAAGCATATCTATCTGTAATGATAAAAATTAAACACTAATTTTCTTTATTTTGGTTGAATATAAGAAAATGTTTCTAAGCAGTAATACAAATACAAATATTCATTTTAGAAGCAGAAATATTTTTATTCTATTTGTTTTATTCACTTCATTCTTAGATTTTATTATTGTTATGCTTCTATAACTTTAAAACTGTGCCTAATATAATTTAGCTAGCCTTATAAGTTGACTTAAAATCATTTAAGTAATTGTGTTCATTGGTTTACCTTTATTGAAACTTCCTTATTATAAAAACTGGAAGAAAACTATGGATAAATCTTCAAACTTTCTCCCTTCCTTGTACAAACACTCGTATATTTATGTATGAAAATTTAAAATACCAAAGAGTTAGACAACAGTAATGGCTACCTTTGTTAGCATCATTACTGTTTACAGAAACAATTTTCAGTATTTTCTGTGTGTGATCATCATAAGATAATGAAGGTAGTATTAATTTTATGTAAGAAGAAGAAAAGTTAATACTTCATCCAGTTATTTATCTAGTAGGTGACAATGTCATGATTCATAATGACACGATCTGTCTTATGAAGTGTGGCAATTAACCACCAAAATCTACCATCTCAGTATATATCATAATATGTCAGATATATTACAGAATGTATTTGGAAGTGTTATGGAATACTTCATTTAATATCTGATTTTTCATTTTTTCAAAAATTGGATGTTGGAAAAAACAGAACATTAAAATATATCAAATATCCCAAATACTTATAAAAATATTTGTTTAATTATGTTAAATATTTCTGCTTATTAAAAGAATTTAAAAAATTTTCAGTGGCTTCTCTTCTCTGTTTCAGTTTTATTCTTGTCTTAAGAAACAGAACGAAAAAGGAGAAATTGTTTTCATTTCTACTCTCATAGACATTCTAAATATGTTTGAAATGTCACTGCACACTGCTTACTAACTTGGTGGTAGCAAGCGAAGTCAGAATTATTAATGAGAGACCTTTGCCAACAAATGCGAGGGATACTGAGCAACACCTTTCCATAAGTACAAATGAATGCACATTGCTGGAATCTCATATAAGATGACAAATGTCCTACAATGCTGATAGGAAGGTTAAAAACAAGGACTGTGGTGAAAAACAAGGACTGTGGTTCTTTTTTCACTCACCACTTAAGTACATTTGAAAGAATTCTCAGAAAGGAGAAAAACAGATGAAAAGAAGATTGAGAGGGAAAATTGAGAGATTGAGGAGAAAAAGGACAATCAGGAATTAAAAGAAAAAGAAGGTCAAATGCAAAGAAATATAAATTAAGGGAAAAGAGCTTAAAGTGTAAGGAAGAACTGTATAGAGAAAAGGGTATAAAAAATCCTGTGTCTGTTTTTTTGCCTCCCATTCTCTGGATACACATGGCAGCCTCATTATTTGGTTCTCTTTCTACATATATGGACTGTTTGCCTTTAGAATTTCATTAGGAAGTGCCTTCGAATCCTTTTCAGTATATCAGGGACTTTTGACTTTTCGTCCAAGGTCATAGATAAATTTTTTTTTTTTTTTTTAAATTATTGGGTAACTTCAAACTCTTGAGGAAACATCTTTTTAGGCAATGCTTTCTTTTTCTTTCTTTTTTTTCTGGTGTGTGTGTGTGTGTGTGTGTGTGTGTGTGTGTGTGTGTGTGTGTTTGGTACTGGGGAGTGAATCCAGAGGCATTTAACCACTGAGCCACATCCCCAGCCCATTTTGTTTTTTATTTGGAGACAGCATCTCACTGAGTTGCTTAGTGCCTCACTTTTGCTGAGGCTGGCTTTGAACTGGTGATCCTCCTGCCTCAGCCTCCCGAGCTGCAGGGATTACAGGTGTGTGCCATCACGCCCAACTCTGGGAAATACTTTTAAGAATTCAGAAGAAACCAGTTTTTTCCCCCAAACAAAATTAACTTTATACCAAAGCCAAAGCATAAACAGCAAAATTGGAAAATATAAACCAAACTCTGATTTGAAAAAGCACTACGAAATCTAGAATTTTTACAACTCCTCTCTTCATTGTCAACAAACTCCTCTGTGTACCAAAGTGATCCCTGAATTTCTCCTCACCTCATTGCTTTAACCAACCAACTCCTGCCAGGACACTGGTCTTCCTTGTAGACTTAGGTAGCGTTTTTCCCCTCCCATTCTCCTTATTTTGGGGCTTTGAGTTTGCACAGGTATCACAATTCTTCGTATTTTCTCCCAGGCCATTTCCCACCTCTCTTCTCTAAAACACCCTAGATGTGACCACCCACAAACTTCTCTGTGTTGCAATCATTCCTGTTTTCCATCCACACAAATGAGGTCCTGCTTCAATTGTTCACATGTCTTTTAGCAATAATTTCGTATTTCCAACTACTGTGGCTAAAATCTTCTGTAGGCACCCAGGGGGGTTGTTTGTTTTTGTTTGGAGTCTCTTACCTTTCTTCAGAAAATTCAGTTGGTTCAGTCTTCAAAATATATCTGGAATCTTGTTATTTCTTATCATCTCTTCTACTATCACCCTGAGTTCTGTCCATACACACCTTGCCCTGGATTTTGAAATAGCCTCTTAACTGGTCTTGAGGCTATCTTCTTATCTGTCTATTCCCTGAAGTGATTTCTCAACAAAGCAATCTGGGTAGATCTACTTGTGCATGCATCAGCAGGTCATTTTTTCACTAAAAACGTTCCTTCTCTCTTCAAATTTTCCTTCAAATGAAAGTCAATGTCTTTAAAGTAGCTTAAAATCACCTCTATGATTTATCTCCCCACTTTTTGCTACCACTGTGATTTCCTTTCCCATTACTTTCTGTCCCTCTCATTCTTCTTCAGCCACACCCATCTTCAAACATGTTAGGCAGACTACCACCTCCACATTTTACACATGTTTATGCCCAAAACCTATTTCCCAAGATACCTACACGGTAAACTTCCTAACCTCCCTTACAGTCTTTGCTTAGCTTTCATTTTCTTTACAGTGACCACCCTATTTAAATTATACCCGACTCCTCAAGTGATCTCCTAGGCCTCCTTCCCTCTTTTCTCAGTAGCACTTTTTATCTTTTTACCTACCCTCTAGACTAAACAATTTTTACATTGTCTTTCACACAGAATCTCTGTGAAGACAGGGATTTCTCCTTTATTTACTGATGTATCCCCAATACCTAGAAAAGTGCCTGGTGTATAGTGAGCACTCAATAGGTGTTTTTTTAGCTGTTGACAAAATAGGTGAGTGATTGAATAAATGAATACTGTTGCCTTAACTGAGAATATAAGTTACAATGGACCTTCATTTTGAATGTGTCTTCCAGAATTATTCAGGAAATATCCATCATTATTTTTACCTAACTGCGGAACTACTTGTGCTTTGTGAAGATTTGGATAATAACATCTTGTAGAGTCCTAAAAATTTAGGTTAAGAATTACTCTTGCTAGTATAGATTGATTGAGAATAACTTTCTTAGTCTCTTCACATCCTGACATGTGAAATGTACTCTGAAATCAGTGGCAAAACATGATAGTACTATTCATAGAAACAACATATACACAGTGGAATTCTTCATTTAATTCATTTTTATCAATAATTTGAAGGCTCATGATCATCATTTACTACTACTCATTTTATACTTGTTAGCACACCTGAATAAAGGTTACTATGATATCCAATAGGAATAATTTTGCTTTTAGCATCTACTTTCTCCCTGTACTTCTGATTTCTCAAACACACTTATAATACAACTTTTTGATAAAGACCATTTTCAGTGTTACATAAAATCTTGAAGTTGGACTAAGGATCTTTATTTTTTATAAAACTGTACTTTTCAGAATTCCTATTAAGGGCATCCCTCACACTGGAAATGTGGGTACCCTAAATAATGAATACCATAGAAGAAAAAGAGGAAAATTAAAATATGACTGGACAGTCTCAACATAGGCACCTGATTCAGAAAATATGTGTACTTACATAAGAGTTCTGGCCCACATCCCATCCATCACTATCTCTGAAAGGGAAAGGACTTTTTGAAGAATTTTTTTGAGGGAGGGAATCTGGTTATTTCTGATAACATTGAAAGTTCAGTGATAGGGAGAAATGCTGTTTAAAGAAAATTTCCTGGATTTGTTGACCTGTCCAAGATTCTGACTCTTAGAAGCCCAATTATTTCTGAGTTCACAATCATGAACCTAATATCTTGATATATTTTCTCAATTCTTTATATTTTTCCTCATGAGCTATCCTGGGAAGAATCCTGAGTCCTTGTACTGGTTTATATACTCAGGTTCCATTTGGTTCATAATATATCTGAGCATTGCACTAAATATTTATGAAAACATTTATTTTTAGATTACTTTATTATACTTGACTGTTATTTGAAAGCCCATTACTCATCCAAAAATGTTTACGATGATTTAGAATATGATTTAGTAACCAGTGTGCACTTCTCCAATTTGGGAATAAAGGTTCATTTTGATTCAATCCTGTTTTAAACTACATTAAAAATTCAATGTAAGTAATTGTCGACGAGATTTGAATTTCCTAGAGCCAAAACTGTGTTGCAGGAGACAATAGTGTAGTAAGAAAACTGCATGTAAGCTAATTGCTGAAATGCACGTAGGCAGAGTATTCTTTAACTTACATTGCGGTATTTTAACCTAAAAATGGCCAAATCTTAGTCTTGATGGAAATGTAATAATGAATATGGCAGCAGTTTTCAATTATCACAGTTAAATCATCTGTACAAATTTTCCAACCTGATCTTAACTTTTTCTATGTTGAAAACAAACTAAAAAAAAAAATGCAAGGAAAAAACCTTTTATTTACATAAGTGGTACATTGCAAGGATAAACTACACCATTTCTAGCCATAATATTACTAAATTTTTGGAAACTAATGCTATGCAAATGCAAAACTATTATAGTTTCTTTTACTGAAACTGAAAATACTATACAGAGGAATGAGGATGGGGGAAATGAACCATTTGTGTTAGTTTTATTTCTGAAGAAACATATTTGGAAATATGTAAGCATAAGCACTCTTAGTTTTTTCTCCTCCTCATTCAGAACACATTTATCTTTGTTAGTCTACAAAGCAAAATAGTTATTTCTAGCACTTGTTCAGGATCTTGATCTCAAGCTCACGACAATGCTTCAGCTCTCTGTCTGGAGAGAAAGAACCATTTGACAAATTGAGCATTTGAGTTATCACAATCTTATGTGATCTCCCCATAATGCTACACACCTCTTATCTGATTCCGATAGCTCAGGGACAACTTAACACATTGCATTTATCTTTATTGCGATTTAATTTTGAACAGTCAGGATCCTGAGTGTAAGAAGAAACTGCTAGAATTTTGAAATCAGGTTGTTCTTTTTGCAATTCCCTTCCTCTATTAAATACTTGGAAAGATACCCACCACGATGTTTGACATCCAAACCATTAAAGTCTCCTCTTAGCATTCCTGATCTCTACTGTGGATGTTTAATTTTTTCCCCTTATTCTTCCCAAACTTGGTGCCAGCCCTTAGAACAGAGAACCTATCATGATAGCACATTCCTGCAAAATAGCTACAGGAGTAAACCCCGCTTCATCCCTCACCATCCTTTGCTCTTGCCACTACAGGCTCTCACCTCAACTTTTATCTCTTCCTTACCTAAGGGAAGGTAAGGAAGAGGAAGAATTTTTGTGCATAGTTATTGACAGGCACTTCTCAGGCTGAAGGATGATCATAATACAAGGTAAAACTAAACTCAGAGAAGAACAAAGAAACTGTTTATCGAAAGTGAAAGTGTACTCTAGTGACAAGTGGAAGAAAGTGCAGCAGGATGAAACTCAAGAGATGACTTTCAATAGTGATACCATCATTGGAGTTGTATGATCTTCAATCAATAGCTGTTTCTTTTTGTTAAATATGTTCTCCAGGATTCTTCGTATAATATGGAGGTAGTACAGATAGTTTCAGGTTGCTAGTCTTGTAGATACTAAAAAAGAAAAAAAAAATTAAATCATATGAAATGGTAAAAATAAAGTTTAGCTATAATTTACTCACAGATAAATAAATGTCTACCTTATTCAAATTTACATATTCAAGTCATAAATTTAAAGGCAATAAACATGTATAGTCAAATTCAGCCTTAATAATGCTTTCTAAATGCTCATTCTCAAAAAGGTGCATTGCATATAAATTTATGTTAAGTCCAATGCCATTGCACTGTATTTAGAGACTTCCCTGGTAAAAGTGGAAAATAATTTCAAATAGAGTCACATTCTACCTAGCAAAATAATCACATTACAAAATGCGTGTCAAAGAGGAGATCAGAATTAATATCACCCATTCTACAATAACTCAGAAGCATGTGGGATCAATGTATAAAGTTGCCAATATGTTTGTTAGCTTTTCAACTATAAAAATGCCAATTTCATAAGTTCAACTTAGTAAAGTTAAGAAGGTCAAACTTTCATTTCCAATTGTGTGCAATTGAATATATATAAACTATGGATATGATGCAAATTTCTTTACAATGGTTTTGACACTTTGACTATTGCTTCTGTTTTTTAAAATAATATTTAATGTATTTTTATTATAAAATTATTTCCTGCTATATCATGACTTTTTAAAGTTTCTTTTTCCACCTTAAGTATGTCTTTACAATATTTATGTATAATAACTTTTGACAACAAATACATCTGTAGAAATAATTTTATTTTGATTATTATATAAATGAATATTGTTGAAAATGAATTATTCACATAGTGCACAGTGATTAGATGAGATTAAATGTTCTTATAGGATTCATTGCTAGACTCAAGATTTTGATATTTTTCACTTCAGAGTAGATGAAGAGATAGAATTTTTGAAACCTCTAAAGTAATTTAGAAGTGCACAAATTAACAATTTTACAGTAAAAGCCTAAGAACTGAATTTCAGGTATAGATCAGTTAGCATCTTCTTGTATGACACTGAGCATTTCACTTCAACTTTGTGAATTTAATTTTCCCATTTGTAAACTAAGAGAGTGGGATTCAGTGATTGCATGTTTTCTTTAGCTTTAAGGTTTTAGAAATACATGAGACTTTGACATAGGCCTGAATTTCCCATCACTAAGAGCTGTGTGGTTAGATTCTCTTAGAAAGACCCTATCTACTCTTTTACCTCTATCACTTGTTGCTCTGTTAAGAGATAACTGCAGAATGAACTTATATCTTCTTAGAAGGATCACTTAAATTAAAATTAAAATAAAATTTCCAATTTTACTTCGTTTATTTCTTTATTGATATTAATAACCATCCACACTCTTTATACCAAATAGTGTGTTTGTTCAAAATTATGAAACTCATTATTCTGGGTTCAACTCATTTAGTTAAAAGAAGATTTCAGCAGATTGACTCAGATTATAAATGTCATGAGAAAGATTTGTGAGCGTTTCTTCAGAAAAAGTTGCTACTATTCGGTGGGTCTCCATCCATTGATGTTTCCATGCCATACAATTCTAGAAGGTGCTGTGCTTAGTTTGGGTATATTAAGCTCCTTCTGCTTTTCTTTTTATCTTTTCCAGGGGATAATTTGTGTATTTATAATCATTGCTTAATGAAGTGAGACTGAATTTCAGAAATATAATATCATCATATATGCCTATCTTTTCTAATATTGTAATTCATTTGAAAACATACATTTAAATTTGCTCTTGTAAAGTTTATTTAGTCTCTTGAACAATATATACACCCTGATCTATTAATGGCATATCTTTTTTCTTAATAGTAAATTAGCTAGAGGAAGGAAAACTGCTGATCCATTCATGGCAATGGGTTTACTAAAATATTGCTTTCTAAATTTGGTTAGTATTATGCTTATTTTCATTCTCTGATTCCCTCTTGTTGATCACATTTTGAATCAAAACATGGAAGTCTTCAATATTAAGGAGGTTGCAAAGTGAACTGTTCATGTTCTTTTTTATTTGAAGATGAATTCCATTGTGTTTTTCTGTTTTTTTAATTTTTTATTGATGCATTATAAAAAACATGGAATGCTTCCCAAATGTGAGTGTCATCCTTGCATGGGCCATGCTAATTTCTGTATTGTTCCAATTTTAGTAAATTTGCTGCAGAAGCAAACAAAATATATTCTAATTTTATTAGGCATGTAAATCATCCACTAATAAAAATAGATATAGTAAATAGTGCCAAATCTGTCAAAACATAAGAAAAAATTTGAGTCCAGTGGGAATTGTTACTTGTATATACTTGCTTTAAAACTTAATAAATTTGTCCATTTTCAGATATGAAGTTTGGATACAAACATCATTAACATTAGTTCAATTGCACTCAAAAATTAATATAAATTCCAAACATAGATGTTATTTATTTAAGGCACATTATTTTAATTTTATTTTATATTGTTTATTATGTTCTGTACAAAGGAAGAAAATATACAGCATTTGTATACGAGAGGTCCAAGAACATCCAAGAAGAGTTTCCATTCCCTTTGAACCCTCTGGCTCAATTAAGAACAAAATAAACAGAGAGGGAGGATCTGTGGACATGTAACTTGCTGAGGGTTGTGGCTGTGCCTGCTCTTAACAGGTCAAAGCTTCCAGGCAAGAAACCCCACAGGGTGCTGCACTTTCTGTGACTTAACACTTTCATTACCACCTTCAGTCATTCATGGATTCTGGACTGCATCACTTCCTTCAGTTATGCAATACAGGGTCTCCTCCATCTTTATATTCACCAATGGGGATCAGACAGGAGGAGTACTGCCTTCTTAACCACAGGGTCAGTGAAGAGGTGATGAGAACCCCTTTGATAACAAGTTTTCTATGGCTTCATTTATAAACCTTATAATTTTAAAGATGCATTTTTATTTTTGTTCTTGGAGAAGCAAACATTTCAGCCATGTGCTCCATATTCTTTGGAAGCAAGGTTCTGGAATGATCTAGGAACAATCAAAGCAGAGATTAAAAAAAAAAAAAAAAAAAGGAAAAGATAATACTATCACATGTAAGAGGAATTTCCAGTCAGTGAAACATTACAAAGTTGAGAAAACAAAAAATCTATCTTACCCAAATCTAACCCTTCATAGGATCTTCCTGCTCATAATTTGACCAAGAAAACTAAGTTCATTACATTAACAATAATAAATGCATTGATAATTATAATGATACTACAACAACAGAGTAAAATAGTTACAATAAAAAGCATGTAAAAATAAGAAAAATCTCAGCAAGAGAAGAAAATTCATGAGAAAAAATATGTAATGGATCAGATAATACTACAAAGCTTCATTCCAATGTGAATTTAAATGACATTCTCATATCAGGAACTGTGGCACATACCTCTAATGCCAGCAATTCTGGTGGCTGAGACAGGAGGATCATAAATTCGAGGCCAACCTGGGAAACTTAGTGAGACTGTGTCTTGAAATTTAAAATAAAAATAAAAAAATTAAAAGACATTTTCATGATATATTTAGAACCATGAAAGAACATCAAGAAACTGAAAACTCTAAGTAAATAAGGTCAATAAGATAATTAAAGCTAAACAAAAATGGATGTGAATTAAGAATCATATAGAAGAAAATCAGTCATCCTGAAATAATAACTAATTAGCAAAAAGCTAAGAAACAACAAACAGCATGATAAAGTATAGTTCACATCAAAATGCAAGCAGGTAAGAAAATAAAACTGCAATAAAGGAAGATATAAATGGGCTATAAAACAAAGGGATAAATATTAAAGATATGTAAAGGTGATCCAATAAACATACAACTGGAATTCTAAAAGAAACAACAGAACAATGGAACAGAGCAAATATTTAAAATTATAATTAGGAAAATGTCCTTGAAACAAAAGAAAACGTGCATCTAAATATTTAAAGGGCACATTCTTCACAAAGAAGAATTGATCCAGAATCATCAATATCAAGCTAGTTCCGGATGAAATTATTGGATCTATAAGGAAAGAGAGAATACTCTTAGTGGCAAGCCAAAAAACATTTGTTCAGGATGTGCTGTTTAAACTATAATAACAAAGGATCCCCAAACATAATCTTATTGTAACTGGATAGTTGAGAAGGAGAGGTTTGCAGGAGGGAGAGGAAAATGATACATCTAATTTCATTGTTTATCAGTTTTTAGGAAAAGAGGCAATAAAAACTAGAGAGCTGAGCGTATCATGGAATGGCCTTAATATAAATATTAACAATCTGATACACTGATAAAATATCCTAAGTATTAGAAAATCAAAGGGAAAATGAGAGTACTGAAAACCGTCTCATAATGAAAGAGATCTAAAGCAGTAAATGTAACAAAGTAACATGACAGAACTGACAAAAATTGTTATATCAAAATATTGAAATGAAACTATGTTGCTTATTAAAAGAAAAAAATCTTTAGATGGCTCACAAAGCAAAATCTTGGTCTCTGTCGTATAAAAGAGACAAGTGTGTAAGCAAAGGCACTCAAAAGTGCTCAAGGTCAAGAATATAACAGACCTGCCAAAAAGCAGGAAGTATACAAAATTGGTTACAACAGGGTAGAATGCAGCCACAGAAGTGTTAAACAAGCAAAGGAAGGAAGTTTATAAATCTGAAGTGTGCCTTACAATGATGACATGACAGTTATGAATATTTATCCACTAAACAGCAAAGCAGAAGCTGTCATAAGCAGAAGGTACAAGAGATTTGAAGCAAAATGGGCAGATACACAAAAATAATGGGATACTTTAGTATACTGCCTCTGCCAAAGCAAGATCAAATAGGCAGGAAAGCAAGAATATTGAAGACCTAAACAACGTAAGTAATAAAGTAGATCTTTCATTTGTACAATGAACTTTGTGCCTTAAAACCTGCAAATAATTAGTAAATTATTGAAAGTATAAAAGTAGAACTCAAGTTAGAAAACACTAAAACTAATAAGAGTAGTTTTGTTGACAAAGAGAATAGGATAACTAGGAGTAATTTAAGCAAACGATGGAGAGAATACATGAATAAATAATCATCAGAGCAGGCAGAAAATAACGTAGTACAAAATTCAGGTATTTTGCAAAACTCTATGCAATCAATTTTTTTTTCAATAAAACATATTTCGCCAAAATTGATCCCAGAATAAATAAGTTTTATTTTATTGACACAATATAGGAAAGTACCAAAGAGCAATTCTCCCAGGATTCACCAAGTCAAGCCGTATCTACAGGGGAATGCTACAAATCTCTTAAAAATAAGTAATTACCATCTTAGAGTGTTTCAAAGCATCCTTATTCTTCATACAAACCAAGTGGAGCATTTATTATAAATCTTCATAAATACTACACTAAAAAGGAAAATTAAAGACAATCTCATTTTTCCACAAATCAGTGCAAAGCATAAGTAAAATCCTAGCAGAGTCCAACATCTTATTCATTGCTTTAAAGCAATAACAAAGTTAAGTTTTATTTTAATATGAGAAGCGAGACTGACCTCATCTAGCATGTAGATCAGAAGAATTTGCCATTAATTAATGTGATACAGGAATTTGCTTATCCATGAATGTGAGAGACAAAAAATGGTACTACTATGATATTATAGGATATGATAGCATTTTAATGGAGAAGTTATATAAGAAGGATTATCAGTAATCTACTATATAATTTTTAAACAAAGAACAAAGATGGTTTACAAACAGTATCTTTTATGTTATTAGTACAACATCAGTAAACCCATAGTTGAAAAAGATAAAAGTTACAAAAGGATATCATATGCTTGCTACCTATCTGAGACTTCTGTCATATGTATGTATTTTGTTTATTTTTACAGATATCTTCTGAAGCGTAGGTGTGATTTATCTCCTGTGTTGTATGTGTCTATGTGTTCTGTGTATGCCAGAATCAGTCTAAACTATTTTATTCAAAATGAAAACATAGCAGTATTTTATACAAGATCCTACCTGATGGTTCTATATCTGGATCTCCAATAAATAACACCATATCAAATGGAATAAATTATTTCCAATGAAGAGAGATATATAATCAGTTAAGGAGAAGGGAAGAATTATTTAGTTTATGACTGTTCTATGCTAGTTGCTCAATAATTAAATGACAACAATGTAATCAAAAGTAATAGAAAAAGAAAAAAATACCAAAAGGTATATAGTATTATCCAAATTCATAGAAAATGATAAATCAAAATCATTTAATCCATTCTTGTACATATTTCTAGTAAGAAAGAGAATTAAGATTTGCAGCTAGTCCTAACCAATCCTTAGATGGTGTTTCTGCTGTAGTTTTCTTCCTCATGTATACTTTCTACACATTTTTTCATCATTTTCTGGATGAAACCTGAGAGTGTCTTCGAATACACATGAGGAACATTCACCCACCTGTGGTATACCTGATGTCACTAATGTGATTAAGTCTCCAGTTGATCACCAGTCCAATCACCAGCACTTGCATTCTCCATTCACATGTTGAACTTTTCTCAAAAACTGTGCTATATTGCTCCATAAAAAAAGAGGAAAATACAAAATAAAAACCTCTCTCATGCTTTGATTTATAAAATAAATTCACATTAAATTAAAAAAAGAAGATCTGAGTATACAGGTCAGCAACGTTCTGTGCCCAAAGCATCTCTCCTGTCCTCTCCAGCCAGTTAGCAGCAGAACCCCTACCCTCAGTATTCACAATGTGTACGTGTGGATGGTTATGTTGTAGGATACCTTAGTAGATAGATCTTCAGGTCAGAAAGAAAATAAATGGTACAGGTTAGTGTGTGTGTGTGTGTGTGTGTTTACTTTACTGACCATAACTTTAATGCCTATATGCCAAATGAATAAGGATTACGACTTTCTTGAAAGTCCTTTGGAATTTATTTCATAGGCTTTCTTTGGCCAAATATGCATATTGACCCATTCTTTGCCTTATTTTCTGTTTTAAATGAGTGTCAGAGGTTACACGTTGCTATTAGAGTAAGACATGACTGGTAGCAGGGGTCAGGGACTCTCTGGCATTCTATTAGAGCCATAAAAACAAAACAGAATGATAATTTCACCTGCTCTAACCTCAATTTTTCCAGGATGGGATGGACATTGACCTTATTGTTTGTCAGCCATTGACTCTATAAACTTCAGCTACCTTAATTCTGCTTACTAAACAATAAGACTGCTTTCACAACAGGGATGAAAAATAAAACAATAGAAAACACTCAGAGATGACTCAAAAGAGGGACACATACAGGTGACAGAAAAGATAAAATAACATCTTCTCTAGTCATGGGTCACATCTCTCTTTTGGCTATTTTACAATAACAGTTTCCACCAACAACCTTCAATTTTATCTTCTTTTGTAGAATACCTTATAACTTCCTTTATGTGATCAAGTACGAGCAATAAATCTAATAAATTGTTCATTCTTCCTAAAACCTATTTGTAGTACTTGAAGGGTTTATGAATTTCTGTGAAAGTTTTCTTTGCCTTTCCCATTCTTTAAAGTTTTTAGCTGAAATGTACATAGATAGTTAAGAAAAAAATTAATCTTTTTGCATTTATTTTTCAAAGAAGGAAAAAAATAGTTAAATGTGTTTCTTTTAAAGCTTTTGGAAACTGACTTCTTAGTAATAATTTAATGAAATAAAGGTTAGAAACTGAAATAACTTTCCTCCAATTTTAGTTTTTGATAACAATGAATATTTGTTGGTGGTTTTCCATAATTAAGTGGGAAACAATTTAAAGTTTAAATGTAAATATTCAAGTACATCTTTTCATGAAATATGGTGAGTACTGTTCAAAGGGTGTCTGGATATGTGATAAGTAATGTCTTTTAAAGTAAGTCATTTTCTTCTCTTAATCTGTTCATTGTTTTTAAGTCATGATTTGAGAGTTAATATTAAACTTTGGATTTTCAGAATAATAGTAGATCTTCTTTGACAAAAACTTTGAGTTCTCATCTTTACTAAGATAAAAAACAAAACAAACAGAAACACATATAAATTTCTTGTGGAAATTATTGATGTTTATGTTAGACTGATAGATTCCAATTCACAAATTAATGAGATTACACACAGTTGCTAGGTCACTTCTTAGAAGTTAGAAATAAATTTCTAGGGACATAATTTTACATAGAAGCATTAATACAGAAAATTTAGTGATATTCTAATTCCTTGATTTTTCTTAAACACCAAGTAAAATAAAGTGATCTGAAACATATTTAATTTTTAAAAGTTTAGTAAAATTTTCTTATTCCATAAATTGATTTTGAATTTTCCATTAGTGGTTGATTTCTGCTAATAAGCTAAAAATCATATAATTATCATGAAAAAAAAATGTGTTTTATCCTACATTTATCTGATCAGAGACTAGTGTAAGGGGACCACTACTTAAAATTCCTTCTTAAGATCCAGTGGAGTTAGCTGAATTTTCCTTCAACTTGGTCAACTGAATCTTTGAGACACCACTGATATTCTCCTCATGCTGATGGGTTATTAAATCACTGATGCTGTTGACTTGAATTTGGAAAATTTGTCAAGGCAAAGTGATGTTCTGATACCAAAAAGTTAGCTCAGTTGCTCATTTTGAAAATTCTATCTTTATTTTGTATAATCCTTTCTCTGTCCACAGGTAAGGGGTTCCTGCACCACTGATTTATGGAAAATGGCTCAGATATTCCTTAACAATGTTCTCAAGGCTTGGGATATTTCCTCGCAAGGTCCTATATCTCTATGAAGAGGTGGCGGTGTGACTGTCTCATCAGTTCTCCAGAACACTGATGTCCTCTTCACACAGCAGTTCCAGGGACAAACATATTGCTGGACAAATTTTGATTCTGTTTCTGTTACATCTGATATTCAGGTAGGTCTTGGCAAAGAGAATTTAATGTATTTTGATGATCATATTCCAGAAGTATGTAATAATAGGGCATAATATATTCTTAGAATTAGCTCACTAAAAATATAAGAGAGAAAATCAAGGGAGACTTTGTAGTGCTGTTTTAATATAACCTAAATTTCACATTATTTAAAGAAAGATCTAAATTTGACAAATTCTCTGTAATTTAAAAGAAATGGATGTTTTCTCTTATTAATGTGCATTCTCTAAAGCCATACATGAATGAACCATAATAAAGCTCACACTCAATGAACTCTTACTAATTAACTGACCATTTCTCCATGTTCATCTTACAGCCTCTCTCACAAACATCATGGTATTTGAACATACACATTTAGAAAGGCATCAATTTCTTACCATTGACAACGCTTTATAAATAAGAAGCTAGCCATAAGAAAGGTGCATAAAAGGATGACATGATCTAGGTTTTAGGAATATTTGGAGCAACAATGAGTCTGAAAAGAGGACAATCCTATTTCATTCCCACTGATGTCCGTATCCATGGAAACTTCCTTTTAATAGCATCCACACCACACTGGAAGAACAGGTATGTTACCTTTTGAAAGTGAGTGCATTAAAAGAATCTAGCCCTTTGCTAAGAAGGTCAGCTCTTGAAAGCCTTCAAGAGCTTTGGTAGCTGAGAAAGCTGGAGGGCTGTAAATCCTTCCTTTCGTTGCTAAGAAGCTTGGCTCCTGAGAATCACATCAGTGCTCTCTAACACAGAGTGGGGAATGTGAATGCTTTGTTCCCTGCCTATGATGTTACACTCTTGAGTACTTGTTTCCTTAGCTAAGAGAACATGCAGGAAAGGCCTATTACGTGAACCTAGAGATTAATTATAAATAGACACAAACTGAGAAAGGCATGCAGAAAGATGTACAGTGGGTGAAGAAAGAAGACTTATATGCAAGAATGCCAGATGGCAAATGCCATTATAGTAGAAATATATGCAATAAAATAATATTCACATGGTAACACTTTAAAACATTTTGTGATCTCAGCATTTTTTTTTTTTTTGGTATAATAAATTTCCGTCAAGGAAAATGCCTTCCCCACTGGATTATTCAACCCACTCTTGAAAATGAAGGAAAAAATACTAAAGATCATTGTGTTTTTAAATCAAATTTGTGACACACCAGAATTACTCTTCTTTTACTATGTAGTAAGATAAACACTTTAAATAACTGGATAATAAATAATTATGATTGTTCAGTAAAAAATAAGTGCAGTATGTTTTAAATACACATGCAAGGGAAAGCATCCACCTTTTCTATTTGCACAACTAGAAAAAATATAAGTATATTAACTGTGTGATAAATTGTTCCATTTAGGAGATTATCAGGAATATCTGAAATATTATGATACTTGTGAAAACTGAGGTACTACTTTCTTACACATTGTTAAAAGTTTATATGGCATAATAGACCATAGTATCATCATTAGATGACCAAATAGTGAAAGTTATAAAGTCAGTAATGTTAGTATTAATAATAGCAATGTATCATCATCCACTTATCAAAGAAATAATTTGGTCTTTGGTGTTTTGGGATACATAACGGGGGTGAAAAGGGGTAAAGGAAGAATGGAGAAAGAATGGATCGTGTAGAGGGAAATGAGGGGTGGGGGGTGAATGGGGGAAAGGAAAGATAATGGAATGAGACAAACATTATTATTCTATGTATATGTATGATCACACAAATGGTATGAGTCTACTTCAAAAACCAGAGAAATGAAAGTTGTACCCCATTTGTGTACAATAAATAAAAAATAATAATTAAAAGAAAAAAATAATGCAATGGTATATGTCAACTTACTGGGTGCTTCATTTATTGACTAAGTGCTACATCTACAAGCATCTTGAATTCATTCATTATGTCATAATCTCAATAAATTCTCATGAGTTGGTTACTATTAAGGGTTCCATTTTACAGAACAGGCACATTTTAATTAATTTGTTCAAGAATATGATTTTTCAATAACGAAACTGAAATGTCTTCATTCTATGAGTAGTGTCCTAGACAGAGAAATAACGATAATAATTTTATATGTATATGTTACAAAGCAGTATTCCATGTATGAGCTCTTTTGATCTTTATAGTCCTTCTATAACTGCAAAGACTGATGTTCAGGGATGTAAAGTGATTTTTCCAATATCAAAAGTTTATTAAATGCCAGGATATGGAACCAGAATAAACTACTAACACTCCTTCCACAACTTCAATTCTTTTCATAAATGAATACAATACTACAAAAAACCTCCCATCAGTTCAAATGATGATAAAGCCAAACAATAGCTAATAAATATAAACATTAATCACCATCTCATTTACTTTCTCAGAAACTTTCTATTTCTCAGTTGTCACTGCCAACGGCACAAGTATTTTGTATGACTCAGACTTGTGGCCATATTCATTCCTCAAACCCAGTTAGCAAATCGTGATTTAAATTCATTCTTTTTCTTTTGGTTTCTACAATTACGAAACTAGTTATAATCTCATGGTAGGATAACGTGCAAAACCTCTTACCTGTTTTCATTTAAACTTCCTATTTCAACCAAACCTCAATATGGCAAGTAATCTCCAATTTGACCAAAAAAAAAAAAAAAAAAAAAAATACATCCTGAAGCTTCTTGCTGCCCAACTATTTAAAACTTTGATTAAAAAAAAACAAAAGTAGCATTGTCTGTGGACTACCGTGCCCTGCTCTCATCAGCTGTGTGATACTGAACAAATTTTAAACTACTCATGACTTGTAACAGTTCTCTTTAGAGGAAGGTGGTAATACTACTCACTCTACTCACTCCTAGATTGTTATGACATCTAGTGAATAGTTACACCTAGAGTGATAAGGAAAGTATCTGGCATGTAAGCACTTAATATATGTTACATAGCTCAAAAGCTCTACCCATTTTGTTTCTGAGATGTACGGGTGAATGCATCTTCCAGACTGCCAGTCTTAGGTTTGAATTCTGAGTGACTCTTTCAGCACCTGCGTGATCTTAAAAAATTTGCTTGATCTAAGTCCCAGAGTCTTCTATTGTAAAGTAGATTTCAATAACAATTTTCTTATAAAAATTAAATGAGACAGTAAATGTCTAGTACCTAGCACTGAATGTGGTTTGTAATAAACACTCAATAGTTGTTAACTATTTATTGAAACTGTTTTGAAATGGTTGCTTCTTATGGCGATTTCTTATAATTTAATAGGACAGTCATGAAACGTGCTATAAAATTAATGATGAGAAAAATTTTCAAGGTACTATCGATCCAACATATCCAAATCTACCAGAGTTTTTTTTTCCACAAAATGTAATGCCAAAACTTCATCTCCTATTTTTTTTAAATGATTGTATGGATATAACCAGTCTTGTAAGTGAATAGCCCTAATCCTCTCTTTAATTTGCTTGCTGTAACTCAAACAAAAAGTCAAACAAATTTGGAATCTGAATTCAGAAATTGATAGAAACCTCATAAAATAATTTATTTTCTAAACATGTGATTGACGCATTGGCTTCTGTTCACTTCTCTGCCTTAATATTCTTTACCCCAAATTTGTCTATTTATACTTTGGGGATACAAAATTTTACTTATTTTCCCCCTTAAATTATCATTGCATAAAATGTAGTTTTTGTTTTCAAGTTAGAATGGATTTCAAAAGTTCTCTAATAATTAAATATATCTTTCCCATGTATTCAATCAAAAATCATATTTTTCATATTCTGATTTCTGCAGCATCCCTCTTCTGGCAACTTCAAGAAACTCATGTGATACATACTATACAAATGTGATATCTGATAAATTTACAATGGAAATATTGGAAACTAATATGGAAAAGTTATGATACTGAGGAAATGAAAAATGAGTGCCCTGTGAAGGTCATTTTCACTGTCTTTTCCACTTGATGTGATTCTCCAATAACTGTTAGAAAACTCCCTGTTCTTCCTAATGATAGCTCGTGGGAGCCATGTGCCAAGTTCCAGGACTTCAGTGTAAATGATGAAATTTGTTAAATAAATTTAACCAAAATGAGATATCCTATCATGTAAGAACTCATCTGTCTTCTTTATTTTGGATGCAAGAAAATCAACTGCATTCAAAAGCTTAGAAACCAGCACTAAGAAATAGCCTTTTTTCACTTGTCAGATGGGAAATTTAACTTATGTTGTTTATTTGAAGATAAAATTTGATTTTATTTCTTGTGATTTAACTTCCTTTGTTATTCTCTTGTTTGACAACATGGCTACCCAAAAGCCTTTTCTTTTTTTATGACTTCAATCAGACCTAGGGAAAAATGATTGCTATTTGTCATTACTTTTTCTACCATTGTATTCTGGTCTGTCCATTATTAAAAGCCAAATATTTTCATTCCCTATAATGGGAACTATTACTGCTGATAGTTTCCTTTGTATTTTTGATCTTTATCATTAAATGAAAACTTGTTCACTTTATAGAAAAATAATAATAAGTATCTACTTGGTGACTACACAGTTACCTTTAATTTAATGGAATAGATAAATCCTAGCGAGTCTGGCTGAAATACCTACCACAAATTCTCATTATAAATCAGAAATTTATTCCCATGCTGGGGTAGAAATGTACCAAATTCAATTCAGTTCAAATCAGCAAACATTTATTGAGAACTTACCTTACCTCAGGTATTGTGCTGAGCACTGCATGGTACACACAGAAGAGACATTGCCACTGCTTTCTTGTTATTAGTAGCCATCCTAGAAGGGATACTAGGTATGCAGATATGTCTAATACAAAAGGAGTACAAAGGTATTAAAAGGCATATAAACAATATGTTACAGGATTTTATTTAAAAATTATTTCATGTTCAGTGTTTAGAAAAGAGATTATGGGATTTTTACTACTAGAGGAGGGAGAAGGTATTCTAGCAGAGTAAAACTAAGCAAAAAAAAAAAAAAAAAAAAAAAAAAACAGGGATGTAGGAATGTGGGGGCCTTTTTAAGGAGTAAGTTTACTTTGGACAAAGTCTGGGATTTATGTAGAGGGATACTAGGATGTAAAACTTTGCAGATATTACATAGTCCTAAGTAATCAGTTATAATTACATAGGATTAAAAAAGTATTTGGGAACAATAAAGTCTTTTGTGTGAAAGAATAAAATATCTAGAACTGATGAAAATGTGGATTCAGATAAGGGACCATTAAAATAAGCTTTAATTACCATGACACCTTTCTGATTTCCTCCTCTCTGGCACAGGTAAAGCTCTGGAGTTCCTTTCTGACATACCTGGCAAATTCAGTCTTACCTCCAAATCCAAGGAGATTAGATCCAGGACTTCTGAAGATATGAAAATCTCTGCTGATGCTCCCATCTCTGTATAAAATGAAAGAATATTTGCTCATGACCTATGTATATATACCTGTATTCTTTATCTCCATAACACTTATAATACCTAATGCAATATAAATGTTATCTAAGTAATTACTGCACTGTGTTGGTTAGAGAATAATAACACAAAAATATCTGTACATGTTCAGCATAGACATAATTATTTTTTCTGAATATTTTTGATTTGTGATTAGTTAAATCCTTAAATGCTAAAACCATAGATACAGAGAACTGACTATAATTAAGAGATGGTAACTGAAGGATTTGTCTGAATATTAATAATGGGACAAAGATACAGAATAATACAATTTGTTCCTGGGTGGGGTGGGGAGTAAAATTAGTAAAAATTCCATAATAAATACACATTGATCTCTGAGGCATACAATTAAATGAAAACAGCATGGTGTAGAACACTGAGTGTGCTATCTTTCATTTATGTGAAAACCATAAACAAACAACTCCTCTCCCCTAAAAATGAAAACCTGAAGGATATACTTATATTGGTCTAGAAAATTTATTAAAGATTTCACCAGAAACTGTCCCAGTTGCTGTATTTCAGGAGATGTGGACTGTGGATTTTAAGACAGGAAAGAGAAATATGTGAATTACTACCATGTATCATCAAATTTGAAACAAACAAAAAAAAGATTCTTTTTTGATTTGATGAGAGACTTGGTATTTTAATACCTTCTCCCCTCCTCTAGCAGTCAAAAAAAAAAAAAAAAAAAACAGTCATTTTCCTAAAGTAGGATGTGAAATCATTTTTAAAGAAAATCCCACAATGTATTGTTCAATGTCTTTTAAGACCTTTGTGCTTAGTTTTGTCCTGTGTTTTTGGTTTTTAGTAGAGAAAAATGTACTGGCTAATAAATCAGGGAATATTGTGGGCTCTTGTTGCATGTCAAATGTTAGGATGACTTCTTCAGGAATTAACTAATCATTGATGTTTAGTAAATATATTTTATCTACTTGAAATACCAGTTTGAGAGTATTAGAAATCAAAACACTATTACCTTAGTTTTTTGCCAGAATTAAGCACAAATTAATATTTGCCATGCACATTGGAAAGAAAGCAGAGGAGGGAACAGTAGAGGAGGAAGAGGAAAGAGAAGTAGGCTATAGTCTAACTGCTGTTCACCTCTCACAACAAGGACCTCCAAGGTGATGACAAAAGATGCATACAGTGGCTCATAGAACTTTGCTCCAGAGGATTCCTTGAACATGGAAGATGGTGAATCATTTAGACTTTTCTGATTATTTTAGAGTTCATCAATAAGGACAATATTAAAAGTGTGCAGCTTTTAACTACAAGGGATTAGTTCTTGATGCCTACGATATTAACATAGTAAATAAAATGTTTAGAAGGTCAGGCAAAATTGCCAAAAATATATACAACATATTTTACTTAGTTTTAAGCTCATAATACTTTGTGCAGGGGGGAGTTATTATCATATCTGATTAACAAGAAAAGTAAAATTGGGTGATAAACCCATGGTCCCAGATTTGACTAGATTCACATGTGTTAAACTCCAAGCAGGCAGAAAGGCTGGTCAGGTTTCAAGGTTCATATTTGTGAGGAAAGGGAGTGCAAATGTCAAGGCCTGTCATACTGAATAGATAAAGTCCTTTCAGGTGCTTGTCAGTGCCACAAAGGGACACCATGCAGGAAGCAGCTCTTTGGCAACAGGACCAGAAGAGAAGATGCAAAACACACAGTATTTTGACATTTTCAGGAACTGAGAATACATCTTTTTAATGTACAAAGTATATGACTTACCCCCTCAGTATCAAGTGGACTATACAAGTATGACTTATGAAATATTTGAATCAGATTAATTTACAGCAGCAAAGGACTAGGTGATATTGTTGGGTGTTCTCGTTTTTTTAAGCTAATGAGACTGAAAATCATATCCTTTTAAGTTACCCTAGATACTTTCAAGTGTCTGGCTTCAAGTTACCACCCCCCACTAAAAAGCAAAAACAAAAACAAAAAAACTCTGTTAACAATACCAAGTTGGCAATAGACTTTAGAATCAGTAGCGACTGTAGTTCAGGGTTTCCTTTGAGAATCCCTGATGTCAGTTCTAGCATGGACTTGGGCAGCATCTTGGAAAATAATAAAAATGAGGCAAGGAGGACAATAATATGGATCTCTTCCATAAAGCTCCTTTGCCCTTTGCCGATGTTCCTCCTGCAAATAATCCATGTGTTCTTATTGGCTGGCTACTCCTTTCTGGCGATATGGGTATAAGCAAACAGAGGAACAAGCTAAGTAGGTGATAATCTACATCCTTGAACAGAGATTTGTGTATGCTTTCCAGTGTTCCTCTGGCATGCTGAATTTTATCCAATAGAAGTCTGGAATTGAATGAAGGTCAGTGATTCTTACAATATGTCAAACAGTTGAGATGAGCTTTAGGATTGCTTGAGCTGAATGCCTTGAGACAGTTTCCAGGCTGCTGTGCAGGGAGGGGGATCCTAGGTGAAGCTTGAAGCACACCCTGAATTGAGGAGGAAAAGCTGAGGGCTGTGGGAGACAAGGGCTGTAGAGTTTGGAAGCCGGGGGAAAAAAAACTAGAGAAAGGAAAGAGATAGTGGAATGAATCAGACATTATTACCTCAAGTACATATATAACTATATGACCAGAGGGATTCTACATCATGTATAACCAGAAGAATGAGAAACTATATTATATATGATGTATCAAACTGAATTCTACTGTCATGTATAACTAATTAAAGTGAATTATAAAAATTAAAAAAAAAGAGAGAGATTCTACTGTGGTCTGCTCAATCCTTGAGTAACTGTCTCTAGACCAGTGGATGGGTGTATGGAACCTGTATGAGACCAGGGAAAATACATCCAGAACGATTGCAGGGATTGTTTTCTGGGGCTCATGTGGTGCCATTCCTGCCATCCAAAGTGAGTGCTCTCATTATTCACTGGACTTTGGTAGAGTCATTAAAGGGACTTGCCTTGTTGGAGAGGGATAATTCATTTTGGGGATGCCTAAGAAATTTTAACTAAAGATTCAAGAGAATAAAACAGTTTTCCAATATATTAACTGAATTCCATAAAGAAAACTCAAGTTATAGGAATACAAGAATATTCAAAACCCAAAAGACTAAAATTTGTGTTAGATGAGTCAATTATCCTTGAATGAGAATTAACTAATAATGTAAAAATCTTATATATTTCTCTATTTAGTCAACATTTTCACTATGTAGTATTATTTTAAATTTCTTCATTGAGAAAATTATGTGCTATATTTAATTTCACCTTTTATCAATTAATGTTTTATTAGAAACATTGAAGTATGATTGATATTTAAAGGTATATATTTGTCATATATGGTTTGATGAGTTTGGAGATAAATATGTACCCATGAATTCATCTTCACAACCTATGTGATAAACATATAGATCAACTCATAAATTTCCAACTCTTTGTTTAGTATTATTTGTGATTAAAAAACACTTATGGTAAGATTTGCCCTCTTAGCAAGTATTTACATACACAATACAGCATTGTTAACTATAGGTGCTGTACTGTACAGTAGATCCAACACTTTCATTTTTGCATAGCTGAAACTGTGTGCCCTTTAACTAAACTCTTGTTTTTGCTTTTCCTATACCTGAAATTATCATTCTATTATCTGCTTTTATTAATTTGATTATTCCAGATTCCTCATTTTAAGTGTAATTAAGTAGTATTTGCTCTTCTGTATCGGGCTTATTTCACTTAGCATCATGTCCAGTTTCATCCTTGTTGTCACAAATGTCAAGATTTCCTTCCTTAAGAATGAATATGATTCCATTGAATGTATATACCACATTTTTTTTGCCTATTCTTCCATCAGTGGGATTTAGGTTGTTTTGGCTAAGGTGAAAAATACTGAAATAAGCATGAGAATATAGATATATGATTTCAATTTTTTGTGTATATATTTAGAAGTGTAATTGCTGGATCACATGATAGTTCTATTTTTGATTGGAGGTTCCTTCATAGTTTTTTCACTAGTTACCTTTCCACCAAGAGTGCACAAGGATATCATTTTCTCTACTTCTTTGACAACTGTTGTTATCTTTTTGTACTTTTAAAAATAGCCATCCTAACAGGAATGAGATGATATATTTTTTTCTTTTGATTTACCTTTCCCCGATGTTAGTAAAACTTAGCATCTACCATATGCTTGTTGGGTATTTGCATGTCTGTTTTTCAGACATTTCAATTCTTATGTATATTTTTATATTGCACTACTTATTTATTGCTATTGAATTGTAGGAACTCTATATGCTTCAGCTATGTGGTTTACAAATATTTTCCCTCATTCCATGCACTGCCTTTTCATTCCATTGATTGTCTCCTTTGCTGTGCAGAAACTTAATTTGATGCAGTCCTTATTTACTATTTTGCTTTGTTGCCTTTGTTTTTAAGGTCATATTTAAGAAATCATTGCTAAGGTCAATGTTAAGTTTTTCCACCGTTTTATTCTAGGAATTTTATAATATCAAGCCTTATGTTTAAGCTTTTAATCCATTTAGAGTTTTGCGTATAAGATAAGGATTCAGTTCCATTCTTCCTCTTATAGAGAACCAGATCCCTCAACAGTAATTGTTGAAGAAACTCTCCTTTTCCCATTTTGTATGCTTTGCATACATGTTGAAGATCAATTGACCATAAGTGCCTGGGTTTATTTCTGGACTCTGTTTTCTGATCCATTGCTCCATGTATCTGCCTGTATACTAGTAGCAAACCGTTTTGATTACCGCAAAATTATGTTTTAAATTCAGGAAGTAGATTTCTCCAGATTTTTTTTTTTCTTATTCAAAGTTACTTTGATTATTTAGGGTCTTTTGTGATTTCAACTTAATTTTAGGATTTTTTTCTCAATTTCTGTAAGTAATTCAGAGTTTTGGTATGGATTACATTGAATCCATGGACCACTTTGGGTAGTAGGAATATTTAACAATATTAACCTTTTCAATCCATGAGTATAATATGCCTACCCATTTGATTTCTAGGCTTTAATTTCTTTCATCAAGGTTCTATAATTTTCAGTCTTTTATCTCCCAGTTTAAGTGTATTCCTAAGCATTATATCATTTTTGATGTTATTGTAAATGGGATTGTTTATTAACTTCTTTTTTGGATAGTTTGTTGTGAATGTATAGGAATACTATTTATTTTTATATATTGATTTTATTCTGTGTAACTTTATCAAACTTTTGGTTCTAACAGGTATGCGAAGTTTCTAAAATTTTCTATAAATAGGGTCATATCATTTGCAAACAGATAATTCTACTTCTTCCTTTCAGATTTAGCATCTTTTATTTCTTTTTCCTGCCTAATTCTGCTAAGAGTTCATGTTAACAGAATGAAAGAATAAAAATCACATGATCATCTCAATAGATGCCAAAAAAATTCATTTGACAAAATTCAATGTTTTATGATAAAAAATTCTGAACAAATAAGACATAGACGTGTATTAGTTAAGGTCACATATAATGAAATGACTGAAGCAATTAAATTAAAAAGAGAAAAAATTTAGGTCATGGTCCCTTAAATTCTAGACCAAGATTGGAAGGCTATCAGGTTTTGATCCTCTGGCAAGGGTGGCACATCTTAGTGGGAATGTATGGCACAGTAAACTACTTGGACACCAAGTCAGGAAACAGAGACAGACATAGAAATGGGTTCCAAAGTTCCCTTTTAGTGCACTTCTCCAATAACCTAAGGATCTCCCATCTACCTCCTAAGGTCCACAGCATCTCTCAGTAGCAGTACCCTAGGGACCAAGACTGCAATAAGCGGACTTTTGAGGAACACTATTCATAATCAAATTGTAGCAAGAAGGTCTTTCCTCAGCACTACAAAGACATAAATATGAAAAAACCACAGTTAACATCATACTGAGTGGTAAAATCCTGATAATTCTTTTTCTAAGATCTGGAACAAAGCAAGAATGCCCACTCTTGTTACTTCCATTCACTGTAGTGTTGTGGGCTAGTGATTATAAAGGAATATAAGAAAACTTTCAGGAATTATAGATACATTGACAATCATGAGTGTAATGTTCATTTCACAGCTGTATATCCATGTTAAAACTTATTAAATTGTACAATTTAAATAGGTGTGATTATATTATCAACTACATCTCAAAAATATTTTAAAAAGTAAACATAACTTAAAAGTAAACATTTCGTATTTTCATATCAAATCTAGATAAAAAGTCTTACAAGAATTTTTGTCATGGTCTACTACCCAACATTTATGGAGATGGAAGATAAGTATTACTCATATGGGGTTTGCTTGTGTTTTTTCCCACTTCTTCTTGCATTTGACATTCCTTCTTTTATCCTCATCTCCATGCATCAAAATCCTGAGCATTCTTGTACAGGCCCATTTTTAAAGGCTTTTTGTATGAATCCTTTATTGTTCTCCCCAGTATGAATCTATCTCTTGTTATTCTGAATCTCTATAAGCCTCTAGTATACATCTGACTAATTATATTATATCCCTGTTCAGTGTTATAACATAACGTTTTTTCTTAAGGCCTTATTCTATTGAGTCACTGGATGGTATGAAATACATCAGTTCAATGTATGGAAGCTAGGTAGATGCTTTTGATGTCCTAATGTTGAGAACACTGGGGAGTGAGGCTTGTGTTCTCTCCAGCTTTCAAAGTATGTCTTCTGACCTGGATATTTTCCACAATACATTGCCTTCCTGATTTTAGTGCCTCTACACATCATATGATAGGAAGTAGAAAGTATTTCTAAAGGAAAATTTGTACTACTTCAGCTTTTGCTCTGAATTCCAAGATATTTACTTTTAGATAATCCTTCTAATTTGTTCCTTTTAAGTCATCTGCATTGTATAACCCTCTCATTAAATTTTTTCCATATTCCCAATGGTAGGTATTAACATAATTTTCATTTCACAGGTGAGAATAACTAGATGTTTCTCAGGTACCGTGGCTAAAGCATGGAGCACAGACTACAAAGCCCATGGTCTCAATCAGTACATTATGTCAAATGCAACAGAAAAGGCCAACACGAACAAGGCTACAGGAATTAGAGCATATTTACAAAATGCATGCTAATATTTGTAATATTACCTGACACTTATTTAAGTCACTGGTCATTTTAATGGGATACTCAAGCCAAACCTCCCAAATTCAAGTTGATTATTTTTTTGTTTTAAAAAAATATTAGACCACATAATTTTTCTCTATAATAGCATCTAACACCCAATCTGTGCTCGCTTTATCTGGATTCTTTTAAAAGTATCTTCTTACAATTATTTTTCCAAATTAGAATTAAGTTCTACATATTTTTGCCTCTAAAGTATCTTTTAAAGATCATAACAATGCCTCCCTTTTTATGATATTTATTTTTGAGAAAATTAGTCATTGGGTATTGCCCTTTTATAGTTCTCCAACCTTTCTTAGATTATATAACAGGACTATTGGACTGTATATGAATTATTGGCAAAGGCTAGGTCTTATATAACTTAGAACCTATCTTGGGACTCAGTTAATAGGGACTCCTTTCTTTTCTGCAGTGCTGGGGATTGAACTCAAGGCATTACATATGCTATACAGGAACTCTGCCACTGAGTTAAACCCCAGGCCTTAAAGTCAATTCATGAGACAAATGAATTGGAGTGGAATTCACTGAAAATTTGTTCTTATATTCAAATGATAGACACCTTTCTGTTACCCCCGAACATGGGTTCATGTTCAGTTAAACTCTAATGTGTAGTTTGAATTTTTGCTGCATCTGATGCTTGCTGTCTATTCAATGCCAGCCTCTTTAATAGGTCTGAGAGTTTCCTGTACTTCTAATGTGAAAGTTTGTGTGCATAGCACACACTCATGCACAATACACACAAGCGCAAACAAAATCTTGAACCCCTGCTGATTACATTTTTTTTAAACCTCACTGAAGTTCATAACTAATGACTCTGTTCATCTGTTAGAGAGTATTTAATTTCCTTTTAATTTATTTTCCCCCTTGGTCAGCACTTTTCAATTTCAGTGCATGTGATAGCAAATGCTGCTATCGACTGAAAGAGAAACGAAGAATTAGATGTGGTTTGCGATACATAAACCAGTTTCTTTTGTCCCAAAGGAAAATGAAGGCATTAATGTTTCTCAGCCAGTTGGTAGAAACCATTATTTAAATTCAAATTAAAGAAAAACTTGTTTGATGTACATTGAAAACAATTCAGATGAGAAGATACTACAGCAGATCTCTGCCACCTCAGTGTTTTTTCATAGCAAAAATGTAGTTAATGGGGTAGCCTAGATTTTTCCAATAATACAGCATATCAGTTTTGTCTGGAGACTGACTTGCTAATTACTCAGGCCCTAAATAATGCAAGCCATGTTCTCCTTTATTAGCTAATATCTTTCAGAGGTTGGAAAGATGGTTATAAAGACCAATTAAAAATACAGTTTTCTGGCATGCTGGACCAGTTCATAATCTGCACAACATGAAATGTCATGTGGGAAAGTCATTATTAGAATACACTCTCCTAATTTATATTAGTTTTATAATTTTTTTCTTCTCTTTGTATTACATCCAGCACAAAACCTTTGATGGTGTTGCTATAGCTCCTGTTCAATAACAAGAAATTCTAATTCCACCAAATTCCTTGATATCACATTAACCTTGCATCAGATAAACAAGTATATTGGTAACTGTGGCTAATACAGCTGAATGAACATAATGCATTGTATTTTAACAGAAGTAGAAGAAAGTGAATACAGAAGCAGCATAAGTAATAGATAACCTTGTTACATGAAAATGCTATTCTTTTAATACATCTGTTCCATTAACATGCATTTGTTGGAGGAAAATCTGTTGTTTTAGGCATAAAGAAATGCCATGCTTTAAATAATTCTGCTTTGTTAATATTGCTTTATTTACTTAGTATTTTTGTGTTATTCAATATTTGGGAAGATAGTTTTTCAATTTAATGGATAGGAATAAATCAAAACATGTCTGTTATGATTAAAAGATAACAGTGATTTAGAATACCATATTTAATTCTATTATATTTTTCCCAAAGTGATTTTTCTACCCATGTAATATCAGTGGAATCTTCCCAGTAGGCTGAATAATGACTCTCCAAATATGACCAGGCTCTAATTCCCAGAACCTATGTCCCTTTAGAAACTTGCAGATATAATTCAATTAAGAATTTTGAGTCGGGGAGAGTTTCCTGGATTATCTAGGTGGATTCCAATGTAAACATAAAGGTCCTCATAAAAATAAAGCAAAGGTGTCAGATCAGAGGAGAATGTGATGTGATGGCACAAGTAGAGACTGGAGGGATGCACTTGGAGTATAGAGTATAAACCAAGGAGTACATACGGCCACATGAAGCTGAGAAAGGTCAAGAAATCCAATTTCACCTCAGAACCTCAAGAAGGAACCAGTGCTGCTCACACTTACGACTTTAGCAGAATTGAAATGATTTTGGATTACTGAATTCCAAAACTGTGAATGAATAAATTTATGTTTCTTTTAGTCCACTAAAATAGAGGTAAACTGTTACAAAAACAATAGGAAATGAATGCAATGCTCTTTAAAACCTGCAATGAAACCTCTGAAGCCTGTGAGCCTTTTGAGGGTTGTCAGAGTTTTACTACATCTCCAGCAGAGCAAGGATTTTGAATAAGGTATATTCGTTTTAGAATCAGGTACTACCTCTTATTAGAATGCATTAAAGCTCTCCATGTTTTCCTAAAAAATAGAAAAAAATTGTAACATCTACCTTTAAAAATAATTATAAGAATAAAATGAGAAAATACATGTAGAAACATTTAGTAAATTGTAAGTTAATTAATAACAGCATAATTGCATAGTAACCAATTTAATTTTTTTGCTATTATATTTTAAGGACATGTTCATCTGTGTTGATCCCATAAAATATAAGTGCTATTTAGAAAATCAGTGAGGACTCAGTTCATAAGTACTTACTCATTGTATCACTAATGGATAAAGGAGTAGTCAAAAGATGGAATAGTATCAGGAACCAGGAAGTCACAGGAATGGGAGGAGTAGAGAAAAACAAGAACGGGACATTGGTTTTAGAAAGAGAATATTTATTGAATATCATCTCTATGCCATACTGAACCCTATATATATTTAGTCATCACAATACTGCTATAGGAAATAAATTCTTCTCTCTGTATTATAAATGAGAAAAATGAGGCAACAGAAAATTAAGTCACCAAGCTTCATGAACTTATTAACCAGCTGTCTAAAAATTTGAACTAAAATTTGACTATCTTTATAACCCATGTACTTGAACATACTGATTGGAAAACTCCAGCATCTATACCACATGTATCATACATTATTTAGTGTAGTAATCTATTTCAGATTTGTGACCTGACTTGCTTTGTTGGAATCTTGGTATTAGGACACTTGACTACAATATTCAAGGACACAGGAATTATGTCATTTATCTTTGTATATGCAACAAACAGCTCCATGCTAGCTAGGTGCTGAATTAAGAATTGTCTGGGATTTAATTTTAGTGGAAGAATGAAGACACTGTTTTCAAAAGAAAACCTCCTTTGTTAAAATATTAAAATGTTTGTCCAGTAAATCCCTTGATAAACAAAGTGATTTCACCCTCAAATATCTTTTTTTTAAATATTTAAACAAATGGGATACATGTTGTTTCTCTATTTGTACATGGAGTCAAGGCATACCATTTGTGTAATCATAAATTTACATAGGGCAATGTTGTTTGATTCATTCTGTTATTTTTTCTATCCCCCCACCCCTCTCACCCCTCTTTTCCCTCTATACAGTCCTTCCTTCCTCCATTCTTACCACCCTCCTTATCTCAAACCCTAAACCTAACCCTAACCCTAATGCTAACCCCTCCTATCCCCCATTATATGTCCTCAGCCGCTGATCAGCGAGATCATTTGTACTATAGTTTTTTGAGATTGGCTTATCTCACTTAGCATGATATTCACCAATTTCATCCATTTGCCTGTGAATGCTATAATTTTGTCATTCTTCATGGCGGAGTAATATTCCATTGTATATATATGCCACAGTTTCTTTATCCATTCATCAACTGAAGGGCATCTAGGTTGGTTCCACAATCTGGCTATTGTGAATTGAGCAGCTATGAACATTGATGTGGCTGTATCTCTGTAGTATGCTGATTTTAAGTCCTTTGGGTATAGGCCAAGGAGTGGGATAGCTGGATCAAATGGTGGTTCCATTCCAAGCTTTCTGAGGAATCTCCATACTGCTTTCCAGAGTGGCTGCACTAGTTTGCAACCCCACCAGCAATGTAGGAGTGTACCTTTTTCCCCACATCCTCGCCAACACCTATTGCTGCTTGTGTTCTTGATAATCGCCATTCTAATTGGGGGGAGATGAAATCTTAGGGAGTTTTTATTTGCATTTCTCTTATTGTTAGAGATGTTGAACATTTTTTCATATATCTATTGATTGCTTGTACATCTTCTTCTGTGAAGTGTCTGTTCATTTCCTTAGCCCATTTGTTGATTGGAGTATTTGTATTCTTGGTGTAGAGTTTTATGAGTTCTTTATATATTCTGGAAATTAGTGCTTTATCTGAAGTATGAGTGGCAAAGATATTCTCCCACTCTGTAGGCTCTCTCTTCACATTGCTGATAGTTTCCTTTGCTGAGAGAAAGCTTTTGAGTTTGAATCTATCCCAGTTGTTGATTCTTGCTTTTATTTCTTGTGCTATGGGAGTCCTGTTAAGGAAGTCTGATCCTAAGCCAACAAGTTGAAGGTTTGGACCTACTTTTTCTTCTATAATCTGCAGGGTCTCTCATCTGATTTCAAGGTCCTTGATCCATTTTGAGTTGAGTTTTGTGCAGGGTGAGAGATATGGGTTTAATTTTATTCTGTTGCATATGGTTTTCCAGTTTTCCCAGCACCATTTGTTGAAGAGGCTATATTTTCTCCATTGCATATTTTTGGCCCCTTTGTCTAGTATGAGAAAATTGTATTTATTTGGGTTTGTGTCCATGTCCTCTATTCTGTACCATTGATCTACCTGTCTATTTTGGTACCAATACCATGCCGTTTTTGTTACTATTGCTTTGTAATAGAGTTGAAGATCTGGTATTGCAATACTCCTGCTTCGCTCTTCCTACTGAGGATTGCTTTAGCAATTCTGGGTTTCTTATTCTTCCAGATGAATTTCATTATTGCTCGCTCTTTTTCTGTAAGGTACATCATTGGGATTTTAATTGGAATTGCCTTGAATCTGTATAGCACTTTTGGTAGTATGACCATTTTGACAATATTAATTCTGCCTGTACAAGAACATGGGAGATCTTTCCATCTTCTAAGGTTTTCTTTAATTTCTTTCTTTAGTGTTCTGTGGTTCTAATTGTAGAGGTCTTTCACATCTTTTGTGAGATTGATTCCCAAGTATTTTATTTTTTTCGAGGCTATTGTGAATGGGGTAGTTTTCCTAATTTCTCTTTCTGAAGATTCATCACTTATGTATAAAAATGCATTGGATTTATGAGCATTGATCTTGTAACCTGCTACTTTACTGAATTCACTTATGAGTTCTAAGAGTTTTCTGGTGGAATTTCCAGGTTCCTCTAAACATATAATCATGTCATCAGTGAACAGGGATAGTTTGAGTTCTTCTTTTCCTATTTGTATCCTTTAATTTCTTTTGTTTGTCTAATTGCTCTAGACAATTAGACAATTGCTCTAGGCTAGAGTTTCAAGGACAATGTTGAATAGAAGTGGTGAAAGAGGGCATCCCTGCCTTGTTCCAGTTTTTAGGGGGAATGCTTTCAGTTTTTCACCATTTAGAATGATATTGGCCATGGGCTTAGCGTAGATGGCCTTCACAATGTTAAAGAATGTTCCCACTACCCCAATTTTCTCTAGTGATTTGAGCATGAAGGGATGCTGTATTTTATCAAATGCATTTTCTGCATCTATTGAAATAATCATGTGATTCTTAACTTTTAGTCTGTTGATATGGTGAATGACATTTATTGATTTCCGGATGTTGAACCAACCTTGCATCCCTGGGATAAAACCCACTTGATCATGGTGCACTATCATTTTAATATAGTTTTGTATATGATTTGCTAAAATTTTGTTGACAATTTTTGCGTTGATGTTCAGTAAGGATATTGGTCTGAAATTTTCTTTCCTCGATGTGTCTCTGTCTGGTTAGGTATCAGGGTGATATTGGCGTCATAGAATGAGTTTGGGAGGGTTCCCTCCTCTTCTATTTCATGGAATACATTGAGGAGTATTGGAATGAGCTCTTCTTTAAAGGTTTTGTAGAACTCGGCTGAGAACCCATCTGGTCCCGGACTTTTCTTTGTTGGTAGGCTTTTGATGACCTCTTCTATTTCATTGCTTGAAATTGATTTATTTATGTTGTGTATGTCCTCCTGGTTCAGTTTAGGTAATTTATATGTCTCTAGAAACTTGTTGATGTCTTCGAGGTTTTCTGCTTTGTTGGTGTATCGATTTTCAAAATAGCTTCTAATTATGTTTTGTATTTCACTCCTGTCTGTTGTGATATTTCCTTGTTCATTCTGAATTTTAGCAATTTGAGTTTTCTCCCTCTTTCTCTTTGTTAGCGTGGCTGAGGGTTTATCAATTTTGTTTATTTTTTCAAAGAAGCAACTCTTTATTTTGTTAATTTTTCCGATTGTTTCTTTTGTTTCAATTTTGTTGATATCAGCTCTAATTTTAACTATTTCCTATCTTCTACTACTTTTGGTATTGGTCTTCTTTTTCTAGGGCTTTGAGCTGTAGTGTTAAGTCATTTATTTGTTGATTTCTACTTCTTTTTTTTTTTGAATGCGCTCCATGAAATTAATCTTCCTCTAAGTACTGCTTTCATAGTGTGCCAGAGATTTTGATATGATGTGTCTTTGTTCTCGTTTACTTCTAAGAATTTTTAAATTTCCCTCCTGATGTCTTCTGTTATCCATTCATCATATAATAGTGTATTATTTAATCTCCAGGTATTGGAGAAATTTCTGTTTTTCATACTGTCATTTATTTCTAATTTCAATCCATTATGATATGATAGAGTACAAGCTAGTATCTCTACTTGTATTTGCTAACAGTAGCTTTGTGGCATAAAACATGGTCTATTTTAGAGAAGGATCCATGTGCTGCTGAGAGAAAGTGTATTCGTTCTTTGTTGGATGGTATATTCTATATAAGTTGGTTAAGTCTAAATTGTTGATTGTTTTATTAAGATCTATTTTTTTTTATTCAATTTTTGTTTGGAAGATCTATTCAGCATTGAGAGAGGTGTGCTAAAATCACCTAGTATCATTGTGTTGTGGTCTATTTGATTTCTGGAATTGAGAAGGATTTGTTTGACGTGCATGGATGAGCCAATGTTCGGGGCATAGATATTTATGATTGTTATGTCTTGCTGATTTATGCTTCCCTTATGCAGTATATAATGTCCTTCTTGATCCCTTCTGTCTAGTTTTGGCTTGAAGTCCACATTATCTGAAATGAGGATGGATACTCCAGCTTTTTTGCTGTGTCTGTGTGCATGGCATGTTTTTTCCCATCCTTTCACCTTTAGTCTATGGGTATCTCTATGAGATGAGTCTCTTGCAGGCAGCATATTGTCGGATTTTTCTTTTTAATCCAATCTGCCAGTGTATGTCTTTTGATTGATGAGTTCAGGCCATTAATATTCAGGGTTATTATTGTGATATGATTTGTATTCCCAGTCATTTGACTCATTTTGTTTTTTGACAGGATTTGGTTTCTCCTTTATTTGGCTATTCCTTTAGGCTAATTCCTCCCGTTGCTGATTTGCATGGTTGTTTTTCATCTCTTCCTCATGGAATATTTTCCTGAGAATGTTCTGTAATTCTGGCTTTCTTTTTGTAAATTCCTTTAGCTTTTGTTTATCATGGAAGGATCTTATTTTGTCATCAAATCTGAAAGTATGTTTTGCTGGGTATAAGATTCTTGGTTGGCATCCGTTTTCTTTCAGGGCTTGGTAAATGTTGTTCCAGGCCCTTCTAGCTTTTAGGGTCTGGATTGAAAAATCTGCTGATATTCTTATTGGTTTCCCCCGAATGTAATTTGATTCTTTTCTCTCGCGGCCTTTAAAATTCTGTCTTTATTTTGTATGTTAGGTATTTTCATAATAATGTGCCTTGGTGTGGGTCTGTTGTAATTTTGTATATTTGGAGTCCTATAAGCCTCTTGTACTGGGTTTTCCATTTCATCCTTCAGATTTGGGAAATTTCTGATATTATTTTATTGAATAGATTGTTCATTCCTTTGGTTTGTGTCTCTAAGCCTTCCTCAATCCAATAATTATTAAATTTGGCCTTTTCATGATACGCCATAATTCTTGTACCTTCTGTTCATGATTTTTTACCATCTTCTCTTTTTGGTCAACTTTGTTTTCAAGATTAAATATTTTTTTTTTAATATCTGAGGTTCTGTTTTCCAGGTGTTCTATCTTATTGGTTATGCTTTCTATGGAGTTTTTAACTTGGTTTATTGTTTCCTTCATTTCAAGGATTTCCGTTTGGTTTTTTTTTTTCAGTATGTCTAGCTCTTTATTGAAATGATCTCTTGCTTTCCGTATTTACTCTTTTAACTGTTGATTGGTGCAATCATTTAATGCCTGCATTTGCTCTTTCATCTCCTCCTTCAATGCCTGCATTTGCTCTTTCATCTCCTCATTTGCTTCCCTGATTGTTTTAATCATGTACATTCTGAACTCCCTTTCTGACATTTCTTTTGCTGTGCTGTCATTGGGTTTTATTGATATAGTATCTAGGTTTGTTTGGGACATTTTCTTCCCATGTTTTCTCATATTGGTCAGATGTCTGTGGGACTCTGTGATATTGCAGATTTCCTCTGTTGGCTTATAGTATCTCTGTAGATCTCTAGTCTATCATCTCCCGGCCTTCAGTACCCTGAAGTCTTGGAGTAACTTGATAATGCCGTGCTTCTGAAGAAAGCTGCCCTTAGCCTGCTACTGGTTCTAGGGCTTGGAACTGGCTCTGTGTGGAAAGGCTTTTACTGGGGGCCCTGCTTAGAGAAGCTGGCCATGTGGGAGGAGCCCACCACCAGAGTGCGCAGGGCTGCCTGGGGAAGACTCTAGCTGCCCTGCCCTACTCTAATAAGCCACCCGAATCCGGGCCTGCCGCCCGGGTCAAGCTTCACCGGGTGGGGGAGACTCACCCCGTGGCTCTGTTTTAGTCCGAGTCTCTCAATGTGTCCCCTTGTTGAATCCTGGGTTCTGAAGCAACTGGAGATGTAGTCACCCTCTAGTCTGCCATTTTGGATCGCCTCATGGAAAAAGCCTGTGGCCAGAGGTATAGGGCCCCCTGGAGAGGTCTCTGGCTGCCATGCCCTGGTCCCAGAGGCTGCTTGTGGGTCAGAGTTCTCTGCTGGCTTGGGGACTTGTGGCTGGCTCTGTGTAGGAAGGCTCTCACTGGGTGGTCTGCTCCGAGAAGCTAGCCTAGAAAGGCGCTTCCTGCTGGAGGGAGCTGGGCTGCTTGGAGAAGTCCCTGGCTGCCCTGTCCTGGTCCCTGAAGCTACCTGGGGGCCGGAGCTTGTTGCAGTGGCTCCAGGACTTGGAGGTGGTTCTGTGCAGAAAGGATCTCACTGGGGGGCCTGCTCTGAGAAACTGGAGAATCTGGCCGTGTGGGAGGAGCCCACTGCCCGAGTCTCAAATATCTTTTTTAGAGAATCACATTTTTTATTTATTAGAAATCTTCCCCAGAAGGTTTGACAGTATCCTTTTCTAGAATAATCTTTGTTGTTTATATGATGCAACTAAGTAGAATAATAAAATTAGTTCACTTAGTGATGCTGAACTTCACCTGTCAAACCATGGTTGTTTGGAAGAAAATGAATTCCAAAATTATTCAGAGGTTCTATTATAAATTACGCTTTCAATCTGCCTCTAATCCCGCTCCACCAACTGTTACATATTCTTCTAGTAGCTTGATTTTGTGTTGATCCAGGTAGTTTTTCTACATTCCTATAACTTTGGTATGTCCAGAACAAATTAACCATGTTTGAGTCATTGGATTGAAAAGAAGATGTTCGTGGCTTCTACTTATTTTATCATTTAGTGGGTAAAAAAAGACAAATAAAAAATCAAAAATATTTTCACATAGTTAAAACTTACCTATTTGATATCCTAGTAGTTTATCAATCATGAGTCTAAATCCACTAGATATATTAGAAATTTGTATGTATCTGTGAACACTTGCTTCTTTATTGCTCCTGTGTTTGATTTTATTTACAATTACATCCATGGTACTTCTATGTCCTCTTTTAAAAATAAGAGCTTTACCCTTAGGCCTTGAGGTGAACAAAGAAACCCACCAAAGTTTTTACATTTCTTTCTGGTATAATTAATCTATTTTCCCCAGACCCCCAAAACACTACTTTAAGGTCAACTTTGACATTTGCTTCTATCCTTTATTATGTTGTTCACTATCACTAGTCCTATAATTTTCTTTAAATTAGGTCTTAAATTCTTTCTCCTGCCATGTTTCTGATAGTGTCTTTCTCTCTTAATAATGACAATGATAGTTACATGTGTTTTCACACATACATGCATGCGTTAAAACACTAAATGTTCAAAACACCATAATAACGTATGTCTATTACTGTCTTGGTTTCGTCCATTAAGAAACTAAAGCATCAGAAGGTTTAACTTGGCTGTACCATTGAAAAATAAAGTAGCACAGTAACCTTCTGTTTTTATAACTGAGCTTTTCTCTTTATCTAATCTGTATCAAATATATTGTGGTGAAATTCTTCCTTCAACAAGTCACTGTTACTGTTACACTCATCCTGAAAAATCAGTAATACCCACCTAATGACTCCTGTATCAATTTCTACCATTTGTCTACCTTGAAGGTTCTGAGTAATCACTTCATTTTTCATTATTCATTCTGACTACCTTGATGTCATGATCTTTCTTTCCTCTTTCTCACTTCTATAAACAAAATTTCATAGTCCTTTACCCAAAGTCCTTGGCATCTGAGCTTTAACAGAATTCTGAAATTTCTTATCTTAGAAAGGTACAAATGGAGTCATATATCTTTATATTATGTTACAAGCCTAGTTGGATCTGATTATTGCATCTCTGAATAAACATATTTACATTTTTATGGTAAGTTTATGGTATTATATTTATTTACATAAATATAATAATTGCTATATCATTAAAATCCTCATATCAATTTAGGTTCTATTTTATCAATAAATGAGGTATTAAAACTTTCTGTTTTCAGAACTTTGTGAATTTCAGATCTGAATATTAGAAATCGTGGGATTATATCATTTTCAGTATCTCAAAGACAATATGTTATCTAAAATGTGACCCTATTTCCATACAAATATGAATATATATTTATGTATATATGTATATATTTATCCTTGCTTCAATATCTATCTTAAGCCAAGTGCTGTACCCAACCCCATGAATTCAATGCAGAGACACAACCCAATTCATTTATCTTTTATACTGTAGCTCAGTGGTAGAGCACTTGCCTAACACATGTGAGGCACTGGGTTCAATTCTCAGCACAACATATAAATAAATGAATAAAATAGAGGTCCATCAACAACTAAAAACATATTTAATATCTAACTTACAGAACTTATTATTAGAAGAGTCTGTAAGTATTTGACACATATTCTTTTTTCTCAGGTAGATCCTCAGCAATAGAGACTGAGAATTTCATCATTATTTTGTATCACTCTATAACAAGGTTGGAGTAACATTAGAGTTCAAATACTATGTCAACATTTTTCTAAGTGCTCCATAAAATTACGGGATTGACTGTGTTTAACAATGTGAATCTAGTTTATAGGAATATTGATAAAGATATCAAAGTTATTTGAATGATTGGTTTTGATGCCTTTCCTCATAATGTGCTAGAACAACCTAACTTTTTTAGCACATGTACAAATATGATTAATCGACACATCATTTTGCAATGGCTACTGCACTTTATATAAAGATTCTTGGCTTTGAAAATGAGTAGGCCATGGTTTGACTATTGACAAGCAAACTTGCAATTCCATGCCTTTGTCTCTCCATCTGTAGAAAAGATAGATAATAATTTCCATCAGCAAGAGATTTTTTTTTTTGAAGACACATATTTATCAAAAAAGAGAGTTCCAATTCTTAGCTGCTTTACCTGCCATCCTTCTCCTGTAACCTTGCAGAAGTCACTCGCTTCTCATTGTAGCTATGTATGTGTCTTTAATTACAGGAGATAGCTACCTATCTAGTTTAAATTAGGAAGGTAAATATATCGAACCCATTCAAGAACATCTATCAATGAACTTATGGATTTACCTTAACGAATAATGTAGTATATTTATTCTCATGCCACACTGTATTGCAAAAATCAGAAAGAAATTACATGGTGTTTGATTTTTAAGAGAATTCACATGAGAAATAGCTAGTTTTTCTCAAAGCATGTTTATCTTCCACGTGATAAAATTATAGAATTTTCCATAGATCAGCCTTTCCCATCTTTGCTTGTTAAAGAAAAGGGAAGCCAAGTGAAGTAAAAGCTCAAATGTAGAGGTTTCACATGCTCAAAATAATGTAGCATTCTGATTAACTTTTTAGGAGTAAAAAGCAAGAAGACTCCTGAAAGACAGGTGACAGTCAGAAGCATCTGGTGGCAAACAGTTGGTGGTGGCACTTCATATTAGAATATTGCGTCTAAAAATGTCTGGTTAAATTGAGTTTTTGAGGAATAAATGACATTCCTGATGAAATTCCAGAAACTAATGAAGTGTTCTCTGGTTCTGAAACAGGTGTTTGATGCTGAAGAGGTTGGAAGTCTCTCAGGTGTGCTCTTTGATTTGCAAGAAAGATGAATTGACATGAAATGTCATAAAACTTCTTATGTTTTTTTTTTTTTTTTCTGTTTTGGTACTGACACTTTATCTTTTCTTCACCAATTCTCTCCATTTTAAATGTTCCAATCATCCTATGTTTGTGGTTTAAAAAAAAAAATCATGTTTTCTCTAAGACTTGCCTTCCTTATCAATAAAATGTAATAATAATAGTCCATATTGCATAGAATTTTGATAACTAATATGATAATATATGTACAGCGCTTTAACTAAGTAACTTTGTTAAAGCTATCTAGAATAGCAGTTCTGTCATTAGAGAGAGGGCTTCACTGAATAGATATTTTTCCTTCATAAGACCATATGCTACAGAGATCTACATGCCAGCTATGTCAAATCCCCACGTATATCTACTTGACTTTACGACTGAACAGCATGAACTTTGTAATAGCAAAAACATCAGTTCAAATTCTCATTTTCAAACTTACAATCTTTTGACCTGGTATAAATTACTTATGTAGTCTGAATTTTAGTTACATTTCTTGAATGGAGGTTATTAATAACATCTACTTTGTGGGTTACTGGGGAATTGAACAGAATGAAGACTAGGCACAAAATTAGTATGATACTGGAGATATGTTTGTGTTTAATAAATAGTGATAATAGTATTTATTTTTGTTACTTTATATTCCCTGGAATAAAATTTTACTGACACAAAGCATTAAATAATCTTGCATAATTAAACTGTAGCATATGTCTTGTGTGTATAGGAGAGAAGGTGTGAAAGAATCAGGTAAAGATTAAGATGGGCAAACATTGAGCACACTTCATAATACTTATTGATTGTTAATCAACTGATGAATGGGAAGTTTGCTATTTTGTCTGCATGTGATCTTGTCTTGTTTTTTTGTGAACATGACTGGTGAAAACCATTTCACTGAAAGGGTCCAGTTCCTTTATGAACCTGTTGCTGTTTTACTCTGAGCTATGAAATAATTTCTCCTTCTTGAATGTGATTGTGCAATAATTCCTAGGTAGAAAGGAAACTTTGAGAGAGTGATTGGAGAGGCTCAATTCTTGCAGTAATAAGAATAGAAGTGAGCTGCTACCAGTAATATTTGAGAAACAGCAGGAGATCTTAATTTGTGAATATTTTGGCAAACTTCTAACTAGAATAGGAAACTTTCAGCATATTTGTACATATAATGAACTAACCCATGCACTGAACTATTATGCTGATTTCTTCCAATTCATTTCTAATTTATAGGTATTTTAAAATTATATCCATTGCCTCTTTTTTTATAATGTCTAGCATGAAAAATATTGTTAAGATAAAATGAGCAGCATTTTTCTCAGTTCTGTTCAAACCACAGATGCTAGGTTTGATTTTATTTCTAACAGTGAGATTGAAATTCTATTTTAATATGCAGAACTGCAGCCCAGGGAGTCATAAAATACAGAGTGTTTTCATTAGATGATAGCCCTGCACCTCTAGTTAACAGGAAAGCTGATTCATCAAACAGCAACCATCAAGACAGCATTAACTAAGATCTGGAATGAAAAACACGAGATTGGGGTGAAAATTACCTGTTTTGCATCATGTAATTGTAACTTGGAGAAATTCCTGGTTTGTGGCATAAAACTATTAAAAGGGATACAGAAGTGTTTTCTGTAAATTTGCTGCAGATGGTCTAGAGATTGAACATTTTCTGCATTTCAAAGGGATCTTAAATTTTATATCCGTTGCCACTAAATTAAAGGAATGAACATTCACCTTTATGCTCTGTGCTCTGCACCAGAGAAAGAAATGATCAGAATGAATTCTTCATTTGAATTTTCCTCTCAAATATTTACATGCACAAATAAAGATTTGGAATTTGGGGTCATTTTTTTCTCGTGGAATTCGTAGATAAATGATTCTACCTGCTATTCATAATGTCCTCATAGACACCAGTCAATTAATTGACATGCTTCCATCTGATCATATAATTGATTAGAAAAAATGGAAATGTTCCCTTCTCCTGAGAAATTCTAATGTACTTTACACTAAAAACCAAACAAGTAATAATAAAAGTAACAATAAAATCTCAAACTTTGTGATTCATGTAATCAATAGAGTTTATCCCAAAATATTTAAGATAGAAATTTTAAAGATAATTTAGTTTCCTGGTTCTAAGCAGTTGCCATAGGGGCTTTTTTAACTCAAAAGGGGGAAATAAGTATATGCTCTTTAGCATACAGGCATTTGTCTTCCTTGGAGACCTCCACTTCCTCAGCTTTCCTCTTTTGAATACAAGCAGATCATCCTCACTTTCCTTATTTATTCTATTGGATCTGGTAAAAAAAAATTTTTTTTGATTCACCTATTTAAGGATCTTTGAAAATTACATCAACCTGATCATATGGCCAATGATTTAACATGTCACCATAAAATGGATAAGCCAAGTCTAGAATCCTGCTGCCTAAGACCTTTTACAGTGCTTGTTTAGACTACTTTATGGAACTGGGTTATTACAGTGGAATCTGTGCTTATATTCCTATGATGTGCCCCAATTTTTCACATTAATCAGTTGATGTTGACTTACAGTCACATCCAAAGAACTTATAGTCAACATCCAAAGAACTTTCAAATAATATCTATGACATGTTTCCTGAACATAATCCCCTATTTAAAATATTCTTATCTTTTTATAAGAAAAGCAATATTAATAAAAACAGGGACTGAATCTTATTCTGTGGGTAGAACTCAAGATAACCTTTTCAGTATATGATTTGATGATGAAAAATCAAATGTGAGAACTTAAGATAATGGAGTGTGAATAAATGTGAATAGTACAAATGTGAATAAACAAAATAATACTGCTCATTTGTTGATTAGTAATTTAAATAAAATAATGTTCATCAAAATATTCTCAAGAGCAAGTGATTTGCTTTAATGGTAAATATGATACAGAAACTTTGTATTTACACATATTTGACATATATACAATTTTGATAATCTCTGAATGGAAATAGTAATTAGAATATCTAGAAGTATTCCATCTACCAGGTTCACTAAGAATTGAGACTTAGATAAGGGAGTTAAAAAAAAAAAAAGTTCGAAGTCAACATTGAAAGAGAATGAATGCCATTTCAAAGGAGTAGAATACAACCAATATCTTTTAAATATTTGTTCTTTCTCTTTCTTTCTATGTGTGTGTGTGTGTGTGTGTGTGTGTGCACTCATGTGTGTGTATCAGTCACTTTCACATCACTATAACAAAGTACCTGATACAACTACTTATGAAAAAAATTATTCAGCTCATGGTTCTGTAGGCTTCAATCTAAGATTTGGCAGCCCCATTGTTTTGGGTCTTTGGCAAGGGCAGTACATTTTGAAGAGAGCGTGTGGAAGAGAAAACAACTTGCATCTTCAGCCAGAAATGAGATAAACAGATGAGAACACTAGGGTCCCACAATCTCTTTTGAGTGCAAATGCACCTAAGAACCTCTCTTGTGGTGCCCCCTCCTAGAGGTCTACAGCATCTCCCAACAGCATCAATCTGGGGAAAAATCCCTAAACGCATGAACCTTTGGGGTCAGTATCATATCCAAACCATAACACAATATATTGGGAACTTTTCAAACAACAACAACAAAAAAAGACTTTGTAATCTTAGTTGCTAAGAAGACAGAAATCAAAAAAATAAATGCAGAATTTCAAATAGTGCTGGATTCCTTGAACAAAATAAGATAGATTCAATATAGTTTCAATAGGAATTATTAATTATTTTACATTAGCAACATGAACCTTGTGCCACTATTATTGTTATTGTTGTTACTCTTCTTATATATGTGAAAACAATCTTTTGAAGAACACATTGAGGCTTTCCTATCTTTAAGATTTGACCCTCCGGTACTTGCAAATGAGATTTGAAAAAGGCATTTGGGAACAGATGGAGATGATAAATTTGAATTGTTCAAGAAAAAATGAGGATAGAAGTGATCCATGTGAAAGCAACACATAGACTGAAGTTGTGATGGAATTTGGCAAACTGGAAGAACTATGCCTTGGTGAGGCTCGTTAGTTTAACCATAAATAGCACCCAAGGATCTCAGGATTTCTGTGGTGGAAGAGCTGAGCAGATGTCTTTGGAAGTTATACTTCTAGCTCTTCAGTTGTTGAAGCTCAGGGAAAATCTCTGAAGTCAGAAAATGACTGGTTGAGAGCACTCTGTTGGGACATCACTGTGGCCTGCCCCTAGTAACCTTAGATTGACTGGTGGAAATCCATGCCAGACAGTGGTTGAAATAGCAGAAAGAACAGATGACTCAGTGGATTATAGACCACTACGACTCTTTTATTTCTAACCCAAAGAAGATCAAGTTGTTTATATTATTGAAGGAATAAAGGACAACCTCAAATGTCATGTATAATAGATTTTTCATCTATTAGTATGATAGGATTATTATATTAAGAAACTCTCAAAATACAGCATTTCTTGTATATTAAGAATCAGAATGATCCGTTTTTGTTACAAATGCATGATCTTTTGTTCTACCTCTCCTCAACTATGTTGAGATTAGTATCGTACTATAAACACATATTCCAGTTTTTTTATTCATATCCATTGATTTTTGATTAAATGCTATATACTATATTGATGAATTATTTAGTGTCTGGGATTTGGTATTAGTGATGTATGTTTTGTAGATTAGGAAACTAACGTACAGATCAATGTGATTCTTTAGAAAGTTGTTTAAGGCTTTGTTTTAAGCAAATCAAGAGCAGGCATAATTTTACACATAATTTAATCAAACTCTTAAGACATGGCTTCTCTGAAATGTAGTACCATCAGTGTTCTTTTTAACTTTGTCTAGTTAAGATTCAAACATTTCCAAAGTCTATGTGAGTCCCGTTAGTTGTATAGTGTATAGTACTCTTGGTGTTTATCTTTCCTCTTTCCTTGGAAGTTGTTCTATGCCAAGGTTTATGGCACATCTCATCCTGCATATGCTCATTTAAGTATTCAGATACTCAATTGAATACCTATGCGGGTCACCGGAGGTTCATTCCTGATATATAACACAGAACCCAGCAAGCAACTCCTTGGCCTCTCTGCTCCTTCAACTAAATGAAAATGCTGTTTTGCTTGGATTCCTCCTCCCATGCACCAATATCTGGAAGATGCCTTTAACAAAATACCATTTTAATCACAAAACTATCTTCATTATTTTTTCCCTGAAGGGTCACAATTGTGTACAGTCATTTATCCAATATATAAGGTTACACTTTTTTTCATATATTTAATCCACTTGTCCAAGTAACAAAAATTTTAAACAGATATGCTAGTCTGGTACTAGTTACTCTGCCACGGTTTACTTTAAACTTGTATTTTACTTATATTTTTAGACAACAGGAAAAAATAAATCTTTTCTAATTGAATGTAATATTTATTGTTTTTAAACTGATATCTCTTCTGCATAAGAGTAGAAGGTCAGGACTTATGAGATTTATTTATTATGATTTTTATGTCAGTTTACCCAACACATTAATTCTGTCTACTTGATTTCATGATTGATACTCCTGCTTTATTTTCTTTTTTATCATTGAAAATTGGTTTAGTGTCAGTAAAGAGGAAGAACAAGTACTCTTTAAATGATTAGAAAGTACTTCATTCATTTCATTAAAAATAAAATAAATTTACTGGTGGTGTGTTATGAAACATAACTGTGAAATTTTAAAGTATATATTTGATCTACCACATTTCTTGACATCCAGGGTTTAACTTGGAATCTTGGAGTGGTGTCTTACTGGTGGTTGGCAATCTCTATGTACCTTCTAGATGGGGACTATCCACTGGAAATACTGAGGCCTGGATACAAATTTGGGAATTTCAGGTCCATTCATCAAACTTCAGGGAGAAGAAGGGACTAAAAGTTGGGTTGATTACCAATAGCTAATGATTAACAGTCATGCCCACATAATGATGCATCCCTAAAAACCCAAAAGGGTAGTTTACAAGAGTTTTAGGATAGTTGAATTTATGGGGGCTCCTGGAAGGTGGTGTGTCCGGAGAGGGCTTGGCAATTCTGTGCCCTTTCTCCCATACCTCACTCTAGACATCTCTTCTACCTGGCTGTTCAACTCATTCCTTTGTAATATTCTTTATAATGGCTGGTAAAATGCAAGTAAATGTTTCCCTGAGTTCTGTGAGCAGCTCTAACAAATAAACCCAACCCAAGGAGAGAGTCACAAGAATCCTTATTTACAGTCAGTTGGTCAAAAGCACAGGTAAGGCAACTAGGGTTTTATGATTGACATCAGGAGGTTAGAGTTGAATCTTGACCTATGAGATCTGATGGTGTCAGAATTGAATTGAATTTGAGGACATCTAGTTGGCATCCAGAGCACAATCTCCTGCAGAATCCTTGCAGAACTGTTTGATTGTTCAGTGTGGGGGAACCCCCCCTCCCCATATATCTGGTTACAGAAGTGTTCTGCATTCTGAGAACATAGTTGGAGAAACTGATTTTTTAAATATCCATAATAACCCATCTTGGTATTAGAAATGAGCAAAATTGATAACTATATGATTGATCTGATCACATGCATCTGACTTTTGTTATTAGGCAACATTATCTTTCCTTCAAGGTGAAAAAGGTATAATGATGCCCCAAATAGTCACTTTCAATTAAATGTGTATGTGTGCTCTTACACAAATAAATTAGCCTTTGTTTATTCCATATATTTTAATGCATTCCACAGAAATAAAATCTGCTTTAGCCATGGACGTATTTGCAATTATTTTCTTTAGGAGTTATAGATTTAAGAGTCCAACTTCAGCATTTTCCTGCAGGCATTTATAAGTGATTATTGTGTAATTGTTCCCTTAGGACAAGCCAATTTAGGAGAGTAACAGCGAAGCAACATCATTTTGAGAGCCTTTGAAGTAAAGACACTAGGGCCCTAGTTTTCTATTTCTTGGTGAATTTGCTTAGAATGATAGATAATTATTATTATTACTTTCAGTTTCACAACAGTATAACCACTATAACCAGAAAAATCTAGATTCACTCCTTCATGGTAGACTTGTGACTTTAGACAAACTATTTCTTCCCTAAGATTCTCATTTTATACTTGTTTAAAATAAATATAATTGTAGCACTAGTTAAGAGTGTTGCTGTGAATTTGCATCATAACAAATTGAATTATTAATCTATCTTGAATAGCAAAATTCCATTAGTTCAATGAAAGAGTAAAAATTCTGGAGAATGGATGGATTGTGTTGTACTCTGGGTAAAAATAAAATAAAATCATTGGGGGACTCAATAGACTATTTTTTCTGTATGTGGCTTTACCATATGTGGCTTTACCATAACATAAAGAGTTGAGGCTGAGAAGGAGAGAAAGCCATACCTGTTTTCGGGAACTCTTGAACTCACAAATTTGATTATTTCATGAGAGGGCTCATTTTTCCAAAATTTTAAGTTACTTTCTGTTTTCATAACAAATATATCTAAATTTGCTTTGCTTTTACTCTACCTTTACATGTGACTAATAAAAAATTGGGGAGAGGAATACCATTTGTTAAGCAGTTTCTAAGTGTTAAGTATTTAACACATATTGTCATTCAACCCTCATAACAATCCTCAGAAGGATTGTCATGGTACCAATGTGGGGCTGAAACTGAGAGGAAAATATTGTCATTTTCAGGGTCACACAGCTAATACACGGTAGGCCAGTGCTTCGAATTCAGGTCATACCCACCCAGGAAATCACTTTCATTTGTTGTTTTAGAAAATCACAATTTATTTGTTCCCACTGTTACTACCATGTCTGACTCAAGACTGAGCATCTCACACCGCACCCATACCTAATGCATAAAACACAATGCTTGCAGAATGTGTGGATGGACACTCAGGAAGCCCTCAAAACTTTTGTATAAAATAAAGGCTCTTAACATTGCTTTTCTGGGCAATTGGGGTGGGGGAACATCAGATAGTTCTAAAAAGGAGATAAACCATAATTTCTCTTGTGTACCTGATAGTTTGTAAGACACTATTATCTTGACTTACAGTCCTGTTTGCTTGCTAAAACTTATGCCGAAGAATTTTCTTCTAGGAAAATTGCAATTCAAACTTTGGATTAAAATTTTGCAGTTGAACATCATGCAGTAAAACATGCCTACCAAAGCAAAGTAATTAAACAAAGGCTGAAATTTGAAGGCAATATTACTTTGAGATTAAATTTTATGGGGTAGACAAAAATGGTGAATGGATATGTAAAACTTCTCAGAAAAACAGAAAAGGAAAATATTACCTGTTAACCGCTTCTTTCTGGAATTTATGTGTCCCCTCCCCCGGAAAATGAATGCTCCAAACTATCAGCACTCTGATTCTTACCAGAGCAGTAAATAACAGTGGCACCCCAACTATTACCCCAACCAGAGAGGCTGGTTAGAGCGTTCAGCAAGTTCTGAGTCATTCAGTGACTTCATGCTGCATGAATGTTGTCCCATACTTAACTACAACTGTGCATGTGCAAGGTGATGTCCTTGCAATGGGAGAGAAAAAAGAGCACATTAACTTGGATTTAGCGACTCCTTCAAAGATTGCACGACAGAAGGGACTATATTTTGATATCAGATATCCAAGTTGTACATAGAATTATATTCAATTATATATCCCAAATGTTATTTTCTTTTCCTAATAAAAAGTAAAATGAACTCAGCAAATGAAAACCCTGTTTACCCAAAACATCAAATGCCAAATATCATATCGAATTTACAAAATAGAATTTAATCTGTTGTCAAAATCCTTTCTTTGCAGTAAAATTGAATGAAGGAATATTGTTGGATTTGTATTCTGACTGTCTAGACTTAGTTCCCAGTCCACTACTTTTGTTTTGAACATGAGAAAATTCTTTAACACCTATGTGCCTGGTTTTACCTCTGTGATACTGTATAATAATTCTTATATTATTGCTGTTAGGATAATTGAGAGAGCATACACAGAACTTCTAACACAGTACCCAAACCTAGGTAACTGTTCAATAATTAGATATTATTGGTGTCCTAGATTTTTGGTATCCTTCAAGAACTAGATGTCTTTGGGACTATCAATAAAATTTTTGCTTCACATCTTAAAAATGAAATTGAGGACCGCCCTTTCTGCTACTGATTCTCTTAAAAGGGAGCACATTCCTTGAGCTTTATCAGTGTTCCTGTTTCTACCCATTAAATGGAGATGACACTGGTGCTCAATTCTTCTTCTCACTGAGGCCTGGTTTGGAGAAAATGAAGATGATGTCGTTATATTCACCTACCTACATTTTACTAGCAGATAGGGTAACTACATTTTAAAAACTAAACCTGGATCCACATGTCTTTTCCAATATTGTTGCCCAGGAGTGAGATTCACTCATGCACTTCCTGCTTCCCTACAATAAACACACTTATAATAATCTATGTTTGGTTATCTTGTACTATTTTATGCTCTTTGTTTCAGGTATTTAACCTGGACCTGGTAGATTCTCCACTGTAAACCCAAGTATTTTGATTGGGGGTGACTAGGAAGTAGGAGGAAGTTGGAGGTTATTCAGTAATCATATGTCTAAGATTGCTAGTTACTGCAAGTCTTGTGTTTTAAGGGTTTGTGAATTGCTTGGTCTTCTATTAGTAAAGGCCTATTTTCCCTGCTGTCTTGTTAGCCTTATTAGATGAATAGGACTAGGAAATGATATAGTTGAGTTGGGAAATGAAGAGTAGATTGTATCTAAAACTTATTATGACATGAAGATTAGAAAGAAGTAGTTAGATTTGGCTATGCTGCAAAAATACTTACTCTATATTATTATTGTTAGTGACTCACAAATGAAGCTAGACCTGGATGTGCCTTTCACATATGTGTCTCCATATTTGAATAGGATGTTAGCTGATTCCTACAAACCTCTTGTGAGCACTCATTTATTTTAGAACTCTTTGATGCTTACAAAACATCCATCTGTTCTTAATCACTTCCTCAATATTCTTGCCACATTTTTTTCATATGGATTTTTCCCTCATTTACCATGTGCTAAGTGTTTGGAGGACAGCATTATGATGAGAAAGAATATACTAAAAGAATGAGAAAGCAGCATATTTACTGACATCAACTTGCTAAGCATTTGAGAGAACTTGAAGAAAATACTTTTCTTTTAAAAGAATCCAAGGTTTCCTGTATAATGGATATTTCCTACATCAGAGATAGAGCTATAAGACAATTTTAATTGCTTTTTTGCTTATTTGTTGGCAAATCCTTAGCCCTTTCTGCCAGTCCAAATTATTTATGATTTATGGTACCCTGTGGTCTTGGGTACCAGTAAGTATTGGAGGAAACTGATCATTGGAGACAGTATAATATCATGATTAAGAATTTCCAATTGTTGATCTAGACATTCATGAGTTTAAATCCAGCCTCTGCCAACTACATTCTAATTGAGGAAAATTATTTCATAATAGCTTATTTTTCTTGTTTGGAAAAATGACCATAAATCCTGTTCTAACAAACATACAAAAGGTTATAAGAATTTATTGAGATGGAAGCCTGAATTTTTATTTATATCAATCAATTAGTAAATTCTTACATTTATTACTCAGATTTTGATTCCTTCCTCAATCATTCTTGTTCAGTCTTCACATACTTTTTTTTTCTGTTATCTGAATCGGTCAGTCTTTCTCTCTCTCTCTCTCACACACACACACACACACGCATGCATACACACTGACTTTACCTGCCTCTCTTAAGCCTGGAATCTCGTTTAGTTCATGTGGTAACACGACATTCAAGTGTAAAGCAGCTCAAAATTACTTCTGTTGCTTATTTACCAAAATCTTCTGTGGAATTTAAAACGTGTGTATGTATATAATTATGCATGCATGTACATATCTTTCTGAGACACAACACCTAAATCAGACTCTTAAAGGAAAAAAAAGTTGCCCCTGCCCAAAGAAAATGTGGGTTTATTCTACAGCTCTTATCCACTTACCATAGATCAATGGTCAATCTCCATTTTCCTGAAATGGTTTGGATAGTTAGCTATCAGCAAGGTAAGGAAACCACAATAGTTTTTCTACTTACTAAAACAACAGAGGATAAGTATAAATAACACTTTTTCCTTTGTTTTGATTCATCAACAATGGGGATTCATGATATGGCTATTATTTTGAGTGCAAAGTAAAATTTGAGCATAGATAACTTTGAGTAGTTAATTGAAATCCTAAAATCTCTTTAACTTTTTTCCCCAGTACTGGGATTGAAGACACAGAGTTCTATCGGTGAGCTACATCCCCAGCCTTTCATTGTTTGTTGTTTTTGGTTTTCTGTGTGTTTTTTGTTTTTTGTTTTTTTTTCTTGAGACAAAGTCTCACTAAGTTTCTGAGGCTGGCCTTGAACTTAAGATCCATCTGCCTTAGCCTTCTGAGTTGCTAGGACTATAGGGGTGCACCACTGAGTCTCACAAATCTCTTCACTTTTTAACACATGTTCAATTCTTCAGCCCATACAGTTAGATCAAGTTTCCTATACATTTTTACAGAGAAAAAGAAAAGAAAAATCAAATTAGGTCCAAGGATTTGTTTTTTACCCCAGTTTTCAAGATAAGACCCATATGGCCTTGTAGGTTAATAAAAAACTGCTGAATGAAAGGTAAGGAATTTAGCTTTTAGCACCAGCCTATCCGTAAATTGCTAATGCTTTTGGGCTCATCTTCTGAATAACAGGGTTATAAATTAGTTCTTGAGGATTTCCAACGTTTTTATCAATGAATCATGGTACTTAATAAGAAATAGCCATATCTATGAATCTTACAAAGTGTCATTTGCATATACAACTGCAGCTAATGTGTTAAGGTACATCTACATGTTCAAATTTGGAAAATATAAGTGGAAGTATTGTTACTATTTCCTTCCTTCATGTTTCTGCAGCACAGTTGTGGTACCCAATCCCATATCAATTATCACCATGAAGTAAATTTTGCTCAAGAATCTTAAGCCTTTCTTCCTTTGTGATCAGCATCTTTTAAAAATGGTTTCTTAATTTTCCATAGACCCATTTCTAGTTTCCTCTAAAAAAGAAAGAACAAAGAAATTAAAAAATCTTCATTAAAAATCTAATAACTTGTCTTGCACAGCAGGAGACATTTTAATTCACATTATGGTTATTATGTATTGATCTTTCATTATTAATTGATATTTCTCAATGGATTGTGACAGTAAACATCAAAAAATGATTAAATAATAAGAAACCTAGTGATTTAATAGTCTTACAGCTACCAAACACTGGACATTTATTTTGATAATATTTGGAATGGTTTGTCATTGGTTCTAAGTTCTCTTGCAAACAGATGAACGAAATGTTATTATAAAGGACTAATCCATTTTGGCAGGAATGGAGAAAGCAACAAAGTCAAACCAGTATAACCCTTTTTCCGGCTTTGCTTATGACAGAAACATTGTATATAATAGTGATTCTGATCATTGTGAAGATTGGAGGTAGGAAATGTAATAGGAGACAAAAGGGAAAGAAAAGGAGAATTAGCTGTAAAATTTAAAGCCCCAAGATCAGACTTACTCCCCAGATCTGGGCTTTTCTCCATGCCTGTCACTCCTCCCAAATGTCTGAGAATTCAACAAATCTTAGGGTTATTATAAATTCACTCATTTATAAAAATTGCCTTCTTTAAATCTTAAAGCTTAAGTGCACTGTTAGCCTATGTTAATGTTTTTTCACATTAGATAAAGCAAAGGAAGATGTCTTTTAAGAAACCCAGTAATTTAGGCACATTCCAAGGGTATCTCGATAGAACATACAGTGACAACCTGAAGATCCTGGAAGAAGACCAGATCACCATAAACACTGTGACCCATCATCAAAGAAGTGAGCGCACAAGTTTGATGTGGTTCCCCGGCACCTTCCCATCCCCACCCCTCATAGAGATTCATTTAGAAGAGCCGGAGGCCCGAGATTCTTCTTACTCTCAAGGCGCTGCTCGCTCTGCTCTGAGAATGTATATCTTCACCTTTCATTTTCTAATAGAGCTCTTCCTCTTTCTAAAACTTGATGCAAAAAAATATTTTCTCTGCAGTGTCAAGAGCCTAGAAGATCCAAGTAGAGGTTTTCTCTGCTTCTGGAGACACCCCCTTGAAACCCCTTACAGTGACAGGAAGAAGCTTCATAAGATTTAAATGGTGAAGAGTGATCAGAGGGATAGATGTGTGCCTTGGATCTATGTGAACCCAAACACATAAACCACCTCTAAATATATAGTCCTCATTAACTGAAAATGAAATAGTCTCTGCCTAAAGGGAAAATGACTACCACCAAAGGATGAGAGAGGGATGGGGGACAGAGAATCAAAAAGGGAAAGAGAAATTACAACTCACTTGCTGCTCAAACTGGGTAGGACTTAGAAGGAGCAAAAGAAGCAGCTAAATCAAACACTTTGCTGGAAAGGAGAAACAGAAAGCAAACAAAAAAGAATCCAATTACTTTATGTTTGTTTTTGTAAATGGTTTTTTCTGTAAGAGGAACAAAAACTATTTTGACTTGTTTTCCTCTGTACTGTACTGCTGAGAGCAGCCAGTACCTTATGAGTAAGTCCAAGCAACTGCTGATACTTCTGCTAATGCTAATTAACCTCCTGCTACAAATATCAACAAACACACATCTGAACTTTGTCTGCACATCATTCCTCCTTCCCTTTATAATTGAATTGCTATAGTCACCATTGGTTGCTATTTATTGGGCAGAATCACATCAGCATTTGAAAAACAGGATGACAGCCAGGGGCATATTGTGTTTTTTTCCAGACAGAAAAGAAATGGAGGCTTGAAAATGGCTTGTGGATGTAAAAAATATATTTCTATAAGAAAAGACACACCTGTAATCCCAGTGACTCAGAAGGCTGAGGCAGGAGGATCGCAAATTTGAGGTGAGCCTGGGAAAATCAGTGAGGCCCTGGTTATCAAACAAACAAACAAACAAACAAACAAATAGGTCTGGAGAAATAGCTCAGCGGTAAAGCACCCCTGAGTTCAATCTCCAGTACCAGAAAAAAAAAAAAAAAGACAGGTGATTCATGATTGGGGCATAGGAGTCAAGTGTTTTTCCAGAGATATTTGGACTTGGCTTAGAATTCTGACAACAGGGATAAAAATGGTATTATAAATTAATACATGTACATTATTTCAAATGCAATAAATAATTTCAAAAGTATGGCTGACAGTTGCCTAAATATCTAGTATTTTTCCATAAATTCTATGATTCTTTGTTCAGTTTAGAGAAATCTGATTGCATACACCAAAGGTAAAAGATATTTTCTGTTCTTTCTTCCCCTTATTTATTCTTCCAAGGTTAAAACAAAATTAGCATTTGCAATGGTCATTTAAAGCCAATGGACATGATGGAAATTGTCTTGACATTTAAATTCTGCTACCTGATTCAGGTTTCTTTTCTAGCATGCTTCCCTTAGTATACTCCCTCTATTCTCCTTTAAATTTTTAATCTCCTCTCAGGATATAGAGACTCATCCAGGAATCCAGGAACCAGTCCTAGAACCAAAAAATATAGGCTTTCTTGGAGGAAGTACTTCAGAGCTCTGTGTGTTTGAATTAAAACTTCACTGCCCTAACATCCAATAATACATTACATCATCACACTGCCTGTGATGTCCTTTACTTAGTCGATATTTACCTGTAGAATTTGAAGGCTTTTCCAAGGTAGCTATGTGACATACACCATGTCATTTTTCTAGAAAACTGTCATTCAACCAGTAGAGACTCTAATATTCTCCCTTTCTATATTCCTTTCCTCCAGAAGATCTAGTTCATAGTCATAAGTATGTGCTGTTATTCATCACATGATAATATTATAGTATGGTTGATGGCAATTATGGCAGTTCAGAAATTCTTGGTTCAATAGTATGTCACTCAGCTTTCTGTTGCTATGACAAATGCCTGAGAAAAGCATCTTAAAGGGGAAAGGATTTATTTAGGCTCATGATATCAGAGGTTTCAGTCCATGGTCAGCTGACCTCCACTGTTTTGTGCCTTAAGTGAGGCAGAACATCATGGTGGAAGGGCATGGAGGACGAAAGTTGTTCAGTTGATGGCGACCAGGAAGCAGAGAGAGAGAGACAGAGAGACAGAGGGAGATAGAGGTAGAAAGAGATACACAAAGGGGTCAGAGACCTTTCCAGAACATACTCCCAGTGATCTACTTCCTTCAACCAGGTCCCACATCCTACAGTTTCCACTGCCTCTCTGTAGCTCACTTAGCTATCAATGGATTAATCCACAGGTTAGGTCAGAGACTCTCCTGACCCAATCACTTCCTAAAAGCTCTGTCTCTGAGCATTACTGCATTGGAAACTAAACCGTCAACACTGGGAGCACTTCCTATCCAAACCACAGCAAATAGGATCACACATAACAGCAAGGATGCCTACTACAATAAAGATCTAGCTTTGCTCTCAGAGTGACAGATTTCTGCAAGTAATATGATTCTGGAGTATGGGTAATATTAAAATCATTGATTTTTCAAAGTGAGAGGTGATTTTCTCTGTAATGGTTTTCAATTATTTCTGTAATTTTAGGAATCCATGAGTCTGGTTTCATTATGTAAAAAACAGGGATCATGGTAAACACTCTGCCTAACATGTGGGATGAATAAGAACTCCATGATACAAATTTAGTAAATGGCTTTGTAAATTCTGAAGATCACAGAAAGCACTTAAATCATTATTAGTTTTTATCCTATAAAGAAATCACAAACCACAGGTTCAGTTTACAGTGGATGTAACACATTTCAAGCTAGTATAAAAAAAATTGTAATCTCCTTTCTACTAGTCCTGTTAAAACTTCACCCCTCTTAAGATTTATCTAGAATGTTAATATTCTGAAGGTCTCCAAATGTACACATTGTCTTCTTCCATTGAATTCCCTAATGTTTCTTTTTGTGTTTATATGATTTTTTTTAGATGTTTTCTGTCTGGTAGCCAACTTTCTCTTCTTGCCTCTTATTCTATTTATGGAATGAAATATTGCCCAATTCTAAAATAAAAAAGGTCAATTAAGATCTTTAAATTGTAATTTTGTACTTAACAGCTCAGAAAACAATCATTTGATAGTTTAAAGGTTAATATTACATCAAGGTACAAAAAAACTCTATTATTAATTCCTTGACTTATTCATTTATTTAATAAATATTCACTAAGTCCTTGTGTGTAGGAATGTTTTAGGAACTATTCTAAAATAAATTTAAAATTAGAAAACATTTTAATATAAAATTTCCCCCAAATAAAGTAAATGTGTGGTATTTTAATTCACAAAATAGAAAGAAAAAAATGAATTTTGACAATAGTTTATGTTTGGAAATATCCTTTCATCTTATTTAAAAAATCTTGAAACCACTATTCCAGAAAAACAGAAGGTCAAAAAGTTTGTCTGGATACAAATCTACAGAATAGATGGTTGAGCCCCTTCCTTGTACTCAAGAGCAGTGGATCTTAGCTAATTGCCTAGCATGAACAAGTGACCACAGTATGTGGGTGGTGATTGATCTCTTCCTTACTCTGAAGTTCTGTAATTATGAGAAGCCATAATTATATTTTTATAGTCCGTGAAACTATATCTTCTAAAGAAAATAGCAATATCTGATGTTTGCCTACTTCTCTGATAAACCTAGCTTGTTCAAAAGGAACTTAGTGCTGCAAATAAATAGAAATTTTATCAAAAAGAAACAGAATTGAATCAAATGGGATTTTATACTGTAACAGTTTTACATAGTAATGTTTTTTATTTAAATTGGTATTTTTAATTATCTATACCAACATAAAAGGAGCAGTAATTTGAGCTACAAAGTGAGAAAAAAATTTTTTGCCACTTCAAAATGCTTTATGACATTCTTGCAGATGTACCATCATTAAAACAATAAAGTTTTTATTTAGAATTTCAGGGTAACATAATGAGTTAAGTATTAAATCAGTCAGAATCAGATTTTATTCCATCCCTGTGTCCACAAAGATAGATCAAATCACAAATAAAAATCCATACCAAGGTTTTAGTGGTCAAAGTTTAAAAACTTGGACTCTATTTTCACTGGATTTGTTCTTCAGAGGAATGATGAAAAATTTAAGTTATGGTAAAATTGAAATCTATGTAATTATTTCATAAGCTTTGATAACTTGCATTATTACCATTCTTAACATGGAGCATGAAAAGAAGCCTGGAGTCTGATTTTCTCCTCCTGTGTTTCCACCTTTCTTCAGAGTCCCTGTGTCTGATGCTAATTATTTTGGGGTTGTTTGTATTCTCCTGTGCCTTTAAATGGCAGATCTTTACATGGGAGTAGATTTGGAGCAATTAAGAACTAGGTTTTTGAAGCTCAATCATTCCATGGCCACTTGCTTTTCCACCTCCCCTCAGTGAGGAGGTAGTGTAATTATGGACATCAACTCTAACACCTGCCAATATTCTGCTTGGAGTAAGTTCCACCTCTGGAGGTGAATTTTAGTTTTCTCATCTGTGAAATTAAGGTGACCATATCCTACTTTCCAAATTTGGCAAAAGGACTAAATACAATTGTAAATGCAAGAGAAACAACTCAGCATCAAGCACATGGTAGCAATTGACTGATGGTAAGTTATATTTGGGGTTTTCTTCCAGTTCTCAGAGAATGAAAGTAAGATTCTAGTAATAAACAGAATCAAGGCAGCCAGAAGCCAGCTCAATTCTGAGTATCAGTGGAAATCCTTCAGGGACTCTGCTCCAGAACCTGACAGATCCTGCATTAAAAGTGCTCTCTCGTAGGTATATTAAAGAACTCTTTAACAGTCATTGAAGTAATCACTCCTACTACAACTACATTTTTAAAGCATATTTGTAGCATCAGGACAATACTAGTCAAGGAACAGGGTGATGTACAGATGAGTCATGGAGCCCTCATTGTTTCATAGAGATTAAAGAGAATCCACAGCTGCATTTGTTTCATATCTTAAAATCTGAACTGAGGCCTATAATGTATGGAAGGCAGAGAACAGATGGTGAAGGAATTGATCTATGGGTCTCATTTTTGGGGAAAAGGGGTTTGCCAGGGATTGAATTCAGGGGAACTTGACCACTGAGCAACATTCCCAGCCCTATTTTGTAGTTTATTTAGAGACACCATTGCACAGAGGCTTAGCACCTCACTTTTGCTGAGGCTGGCTTTGAACTCTCAATTCTCCTGCCTCGGCCTCCCGTGGCACTGGGAAATCTATAGGTCTTAAGCAGGTGACGTTGAAGCTGCCTAATGTGGCCAGATGGACTTGCAAGTCTATCATATTCACTGTGTCCAACTGCTACAGACATATTAGCATTTGTTCTTTCTGTCTTGCATGTCCTTATCTAGCCCTCAATTTTTAGAAACAGACAAGCAAACTTGTGGCAAGGGACAGAACCCTAAATTTTCACAGCTCTGAATACAACTTCATTAACATATAATCTATCATTATCGTTTATTCTTGAATTTTCTCTACAACTGCAGGGAAAGATAGTTTCAATGTTGTGAGAACTCACGGCTTCCTAGTTAGTGGGTGTGGTACTTGAATATACTTTTATTTGCTAAACAAAACTTTTCGCCCTGTGGCTTCTATTCTTTCCCCCTGGATTTACTCTTGGAAGAATGCTTAACTGTCTACTCTTTTCAATGAAGTCCTTTAGGTACTTCAAATATATTTTTATTTCTTTTTCAAGTCAACCATCAGCATGCTCAAGTTATACAGTATTATTCACAAATCCTTTGCCTTCCTCCATCGATATGTCTGTGTTGTCATACTGCTCTTCATTTGCAATTAGGTATAAACATTAAAAACTGTGTTTTGATAAAAACACAATAGAGCGATCCTATTCTTCACTGTAGGTACTGTCCTATTTTCCCATTGCTATATCTGCTGGGACGACTTTCAGTGATGACCACAACAAACTGGTGATTCGCAGGAAGCTGATTGCTGATATTATGTCTCTAAAGCATTCTTAACAGTGCTGCTCCTTGTCCACATCTGTAGTGTAGAGATCTAAGGAAATTTCATGTTCCTGAATTTTTGGCTTTGTTTTTCTAACATCACTTTTTTGATGTTCAGTTTCTTTCTGCAGCCTATTAAGTTATTTTTGGTTCAGGCATTTGAAGCATTACTGTCTCTTCCAATTTCATCTCATCTATAATCTGATGACTGTGTCTTGCATATATAACAAAAACCTTTATTAAATATGTTTAACTGTTAAGATCAAGAACAGCCTTTTGTCCTGATAACACATTTCCCTCCAGGTTAGCATGGACCCTTTAAACTTGAGACTAGGAAAAAATTCATGTGATTAAATGAGTACTCGTACATAGTTCTTCATCTTAATAAGAAATTTAAAAATATCTCAACATATCTCATAAAAGGCTTTACCAAAATCTAGATAGACTACAGTACTACATTCTCTGGATTATGAGGTTTGCAACCCTACTAAAAGTAACATTGAGAAACCAAGTGAAACATAGTAGTTCAGTGCTTAGAATCATATATCAAGTTCTTTAGATTTGAATCCTGATTCTGCCATTTTCTTGCTATGAAACCTTGAGGAGCATCCACGAACTCTCTGTGCCTTAGTGTCATATTAGGTAAAAAAAAGGGAATGATTTTACTGAGCTCAAATGTTTCCTTTAAGGTTTAAATGAGAGAATGTGTGTGGGTGTGTGTGTGTGTGTGTGTATGTGTGTGTGTGTATGTGAACTGCCCAACACACTCAATAACAAATACAGTTTGGCAATAATAATACATGGCAATAATAACACTTGGCAATAATAACACATGGGCAACAATAGAGATGAATGAAGACATTCCATAACTCAGAACTTGTTGTTAGTCATAAACTTGCTAGATCCACAACAATGTGAATTATCAAGGAAGGAAGAAGTTCTTAACAAGAAAGAAAATGGCACACAGAGAGGATCTTCTACACGATGCACAGCTACTTAGTAGGTGAGGACCTGTGCCCAAATAGCCTGGAAGTCTCCATGGACTGTGGTGCTTAAGGTCTAAGTACAGGAAACTAATCGTGGGAATCACAAGCCTGAGGCAGCAGTCCCTATTCCTGGGGGTGAGCTGTGTATGGATGGTGGATTTCCAGTTATCAAGTTGTCCTTCACATAGAGAGCTCCAATCCATCAAATAAGGAAATGACAAGGAAGGGCAGCTCATAAACGACAAAAATTCCAAGAATGTATTTCTTGGTCTAATGGGCATTGCTGGTCTCTGTACAGATTGACTCTGCAAGGCAATTCTAACATGAAGTATAGGAAACTGTTCATGTCCACACTGTGTATTATGAAGAAGATACTGCTTTTGAACTGAGTGACAGACAGAAACTTCATGAGAGCATTAGTCTTTATGCGATCCTAAGTTTTATTGCTCAGTGTTTGAGAAAAACTAGTCAAAAGATACTGAAGTAAAAAAGTCATAATATAAAACTAATGATTATCTGTTATTTATTGTAGTAAATGGAATTTTGCATTTTTCTTAGATTATGGATGATGTTTTGTCCTGTGACCAAATACTTTACTTTTACTTACATATACATCTTTTTTTACTTATTTGACAGTGAATGTAGAATATTATCCCAACTATAATATGATATAGCTATTTTTAGCTATAATTGTTGATAGAACAAGATATACTAATATAAATTCTAATTATTTCATCAAATATATATTTAATTTTAAGAAAAGATCTAGGTTGAGTTTGTGCAGGTAAGAACACAAATTTCTTAATCTATATTTACTTGGAGATATTATATTATCATTTCCTGTGATCTATATTCTAATGGATTCTTATTGATTTTGATATCCTATACCAAGAAATGCAAATAATTGCTGATTTAAATATGATACAACTAATTACCTCTATTAATTTTTATACTCTTACTTAAATTAGTTTTACAATATTTAAGGATAGGGAGAACTTTTTCTTAACTAGTGTTTGCCAGGGAATTCTTAACTAGTGCTTTCCAGGGAATTGTCTAGAATTCAGTTTATGGTTAGAAGTCAAAAATATAAAAGACCTAACATTAAGTGGAAATATTTATTTGCCCACCCTCACCCCCCCATTTCATAAAGTCACTAGTGCTTTAAAATACTGGAATAAAATAGTCACATGGTTCTGGGAAGTGTTTGTTTTCTTTAAGTTAGACAACATAAATTTGATGGAAGAACTTTGAACTGGAAATTTCAATCTCCCTTAAGCAACTCTGAACAGCCTACATCCAGTAAAATAAATGAACACATGTAAAGTCAGCCTTAAATCAATCCATGCTATTCATCCACAATAATGTTTGCAGTGATTTCGTGAGTTTGAATCTATCCCAGTTGTTGATTCTTGCTTTTATTTCTTGTGCTGGGAGTCCTGTTAAGGAAGTCTGATCCTAAGCCAACAAGTTGAAGGTTTGGACCTACTTTTTCTTCTATAATCTGCAGGGTCTCTCATCTGATTTCAAGGTCCTTGATCCATTTTGAGTTGAGTTTTGTGCAGGGTGAGAGATATGGGTTTAATTTTATTCTGTTGCATATGGTTTTCCAGTTTTCCCAGCACCATTTGTTGAAGAGGCTATATTTTCTCCATTGCATATTTTTGGCCCCTTTGTCTAGTATGAGAAAATGTATTTATTTGGGTTTGTGTCCATGTCCTCTATTCTGTACCATTGATCTACCTGTCTATTTTGGTACCAATACCATGCCGTTTTTGTTACTATTGCTTTGTAATAGAGTTGAAGATCTGGTATTGCAATACTCCTGCTTCGCTCTTCCTACTGAGGATTGCTTTAGCAATTCTGGGTTTCTTATTCTTCCAGATGAATTTCATTATTGCTCGCTCTTTTTCTGTAAGGTACATCATTGGGATTTTAATTGGAATTGCCTTGAATCTGTATAGCACTTTTGGTAGTATGACCATTTGACAATATTAATTCTGCCTATACAAGAACATGGGAGATCTTTCCATCTTCTAAGGTTTTCTTTAATTTCTTTCTTTAGTGTTCTGGTTCTAATTGTAGAGGTCTTTCACTCTTTTGTGAGATTGATTCCCAAGTATTTTATTTTTTTCGAGGCTATTGTGAATGGGGTAGTTTTCCTAATTCTCTTTCTGAAGATTCATCACTTATGTATAAAAATGCATTGGATTTATGAGCATTGATCTTGTAACCTGCTACTTTACTGAATTCACTTATGAGTTCTAAGAGTTTTCTGGTGGAATTTCCAGGTTCCTCTAAATATAATCATGTCATCAGTGAACAGGGATAGTTTGAGTTCTTCTTTTCCTATTTGTATCCTTTAATTTCTTTTGTTTGTCTAATTGCTCTAGACAATTAGACAATTGCTCTAGGCTAGAGTTTCAAGGACAATGTTGAATAGAAGTGGTGAAAGAGGGCATCCCTGCCTTGTTCCAGTTTTTAGGGGGAATGCTTTCAGTTTTTCACCATTTAGAATGATATTGGCCATGGGCTTAGCGTAGATGGCCTTCACAATGTTAAAGAATGTTCCCACTACCCCAATTTTCTCTAGTGATTTGAGCATGAAGGGATGCTGTATTTTATCAAATGCTTTTCTGCATCTATTGAAATAATCATGTGATTCTTAACTTTTAGTCTGTTGATATGGTGAATGACATTTATTGATTTCCGGATGTTGAACCAACCTTGCATCCCTGGGATAAAACCCACTTGATCATGGTGCACTATCATTTTAATATAGTTTTGTAATGATTTGCTAAAATTTTGTTGACAATTTTTGCGTTGATGTTCAGTAAGGATATTGGTCTGAAATTTTCTTTCCTCGATGTGTCTCTGTCTGGTTAGGTATCAGGGTGATATTGGCGTCATAGAATGAGTTTGGGAGGGTTCCCTCCTCTTCTATTTCATGGAATACATTGAGGAGTATTGGAATGAGCTCTTCTTTAAAGGTTTTGTAGAACTCGGCTGAGAACCATCTGGTCCCAGACTTTTCTTTGTTGGTAGGCTTTTGATGACCTCTTCTATTTCATTGCTTGAAATTGATTTATTATGTTGTGTATGTCCTCCTGGTTCAGTTTAGGTAATTTATATGTCTCTAGAAACTTGTTGATGTCTTCGAGGTTTTCTGCTTTGTTGGTGTATAGATTTTCAAATAGCTTTCTTATGTTTTGTATTTCACTCCTGTCTGTTGTGATATTTCCTTGTTCATTCTGAATTTAGCAATTTGAGTTTTCTCCCTCTTTCTCTTTGTTAGCGTGGCTAAGGGTTTATCAATTTTGTTTATTTTTTCAAAGAAGCAACTCTTTATTTTGTTAATTTTTCCGATTGTTTCTTTTGTTTCAATTTTGTTGATATCAGCTCTAATTTTAACTATTTCCTATCTTCTACTACTTTTGGTATTGGTCTTCTTTTCTAGGGCTTTGAGCTGTAGTGTTAAGTCATTTATTTGTTGATTTCTACTTCTTTTTTTTTTGAATGCGCTCCATGAAATTAATCTTCCTCTAAGTACTGCTTTCATAGTGTGCCAGAGATTTTGATATGATGTGTCTTTGTTCTCGTTTACTTCTAAGAATTTTTAAATTTCCCTCCTGATGTCTTCTGTTATCCATTCATCATATAATAGTGTATTATTTAATCTCCAGGTATTGGAGAAATTTCTGTTTTTCATACTGTCATTTATTTCTAATTTCAATCCATTATGATATGATAGAGTACAAGCTAGTATCTCTACTTGTATTTGCTAACAGTAGCTTTGTGGCATAAAACATGGTCTATTTAGAGAAGGATCCATGTGCTGCTGAGAGAAAGTGTATTCGTTCTTTGTTGGATGGATATTCTATATAAGTTGGTTAAGTCTAAATTGTTGATTGTTTTATTAAGATCTATTTTTTTATTCAATTTTTGTTTGGAAGATCTATTCAGCATTGAGAGAGGTGTGCTAAAATCACCTAGTATCATTGTGTTGTGGTCTATTTGATTTCTGGAATTGAGAAGGATTTGTTTGACGTGCATGGATGAGCCAATGTTCGGGGCATAGATATTTATGATTGTTATGTCTTGCTGATTTATGCTTCCCTTATGCAGTATATAATGTCCTTCTTGATCCCTTCTGTCTAGTTTTGGCTTGAAGTCCACATTATCTGAAATGAGGATGGATACTCCAGCTTTTTTGCTGTGTCTGTGTGCATGGCATTTTTTCCCATCCTTTCACCTTTAGTCTATGGGTATCTCTATGAGATGAGTCTCTTGCAGGCAGCATATTGTTGGATTTTTCTTTTTAATCTATTCTGCCAGTCTATGTCTTTTGATTGATGAGTTCAGGCCATTAACATTTAGGGTTATTATTGTGATATTATTTGTATTCCCAGTCATTTGACTCATTTTGTTTTTTGACAGGATTTGGTTTCACCTTTATTTGGCTATTCCTTTAGACTTGTTCCTCCCGTTGCTGATTTGCATCATTGTTTTTATCTCTTCCTCATGGAATATTTTCCTGAGAATGTTCTGTAATTCTGGCTTTCTTTTTGTAAATTCCTTTAGCTTTTGTTTATCATGGAAGGATCTTATTTTGTCATCAAATCTGAAAGTAAGTTTTGCCAGGTATAAGATTCTTGGTTGGCATCCATTTTCTTTTCACGGCATGGTAAATATTGTTCCAGGCCCTTCTAGCTTTTAGGGTGTGGATTGATAAATCTGCTGACATTTGTATTGGTTTCCCCCGAATGTAATTTGATTCTTTTCTCTCGCAGCCTTTAAAATTCTGTCTTTATTTTGTATGTTAGGTATTTTCATAATAACGTGCCTTGGTGTGGATCTATTGTAATTTTGTATATTTGGAGTCCTATAAGACTCTTGTACCTGCTTTTCCATTTCATTCTTCAGATTTGGGAAATTTCTGATATTATTTATTGAATAGATTGTTCATTCCTTTGGTTTGTGTCTCTAAGCCTTCCTCAATCCAATAATTATTAAATTTGGCCTTTTCATGATACGCCATAATTCTTGTACCTTCTGTTCATGATTTTTACCATCTTCTCTTTTTGGTCAACTTTGTTTTCAAGATTAAATATTTTTTTTTTAATATCTGAGGTTCTGTTTTCCAGGTGTTCTATCTTATTGGTTATGCTTTCTATGGAGTTTTTAACTTGGTTTATTGTTTCCTTCATTTCAAGGATTTCCGTTTGGTTTTTTTTTTTCAGTATGTCTAGCTCTTTATTGAAATGATCTCTTGCTTTCCGTATTTACTCTTTTAACTGTTGATTGGTGCAATCATTTAATGCCTGCATTTGCTCTTTCATCTCCTCCTTCAATGCCTGCATTTGCTCTTTCATCTCCTCATTTGCTTCCCTGATTGTTTTAATCATGTACATTCTGAACTCCCTTTCTGACATTTCTTTTGCTGTGCTGTCATTGGGTTTTATTGATATAGTATCTAGGTTTGTTTGGGACATTTTCTTCCCATATTTTCTCATATTGGTCAGATGTCTGTGGGACTCTGTGATATTGCAGATTTCCTCTGTTGGCTTATAGTATCTCTGTAGATCTCTAGTCTATCATCTCCCGGCCTTCAGTACCCTGAAGTCTTGGAGTAACTTGATAATGCCGTGCTTCTGAAGAAAGCTGCCCTTAGCCTGCTACTGGTTCTAGGGCTTGGAACTGGCTCTGTGTGGAAAGGCTTTTACTGGGGGCCCTGCTAGAGAAGCTGGCCATGTGGGAGGAGCCCACCACCAGAGTGCGCAGGGCTGCCTGGGGAAGACTCTAGCTGCCCTGCCCTACTCTAATAAGCCACCCGAATCCGGGCCTGCCGCCCGGGTCAAGCTTCACGGGTGGGGGAGACTCACCCCGTGGCTCTGTTTTAGTCCGAGTCTCTCAATGTGTCCCCTTGTTGAATCCTGGGTTCTGAAGCAACTGGAGATGTAGTCACCCTCTAGTCTGCCATTTTGGATGCCTCATGGAAAAAGCCTGTGGCCAGAGGTATAGGGCCCCCTGGAGAGGTCTCTGGGCCATGCCCTGGTCCCAGAGGCTGCTTGTGGGTCAGAGTTCTCTGCTGGCTTGGGGACTTGTGGCTGGCTCTGTGTAGGAAGGCTCTCACTGGGTGGTCTGCTCCGAGAAGCTAGCCTAGAAAGGCGCTTCCTGCGGAGGGAGCTGGGCTGCTTGGAGAAGTCCCTGGCTGCCCTGTCCTGGTCCCTGAAGCTACCTGGGGGCCGGAGCTTGTTGCAGTGGCTCCAGGACTTGGAGGTGTTCTGTGCAGAAAGGATCTCACTGGGGGGCCTGCTCTGAGAAACTGGAGAATCTGGCCGTGTGGGAGGAGCCCACTGCCCGAGTCTCAAATATCTTTTTTAGAGAATCACATTTTTTATTTATTAGAAATCTTCCCCAGAAGGTTTGACAGTATCCTTTTCTAGAATAATTTGTTGTTTATATGATGCAACTAAGTAGAATAATAAAATTAGTTCACTTAGTGATGCTGAACTTCACCTGTCAAACCATGGTTGTTTGGAAGAAAATGAATTCCAAAATTATTCAGAGGTTCTATTATAAATTACGCTTTCAATCTGCCTCTAATCCCGCTCCACCAACTGTTACATATTCTTCTAGTAGCTTGATTTTGTGTTGATCCAGGTAGTTTTTCTACATTCCTATAACTTTGGTATGTCCAGAACAAATTAACCATGTTTGAGTCATTGGATTGAAAAGAAGATGTTCGTGGCTTCTACTTATTTTATCATTTAGTGGGTAAAAAAGACAAATAAAAAATCAAAAATATTTTCACATAGTTAAAACTTACCTATTTGATATCCTAGTAGTTTATCAATCATGAGTCTAAATCCACTAGATATATTAGAAATTTGTATGTATCTGTGAACACTTGCTTCTTTATTGCTCCTGTGTTTGATTTTATTTACAATTACATCCATGGTACTTCTATGTCCTCTTTTAAAAATAAGAGCTTTACCCTTAGGCCTTGAGGTGAACAAAGAAACCCACCAAAGTTTTTACATTTCTTTCTGGTATAATTAATCTATTTTCCCCAGACCCCCAAAACACTACTTTAAGGTCAACTTTGACATTTGCTTCTATCCTTTATTATGTTGTTCACTATCACTAGTCCTATAATTTTCTTTAAATTAGGTCTTAAATTCTTTCTCCTGCCATGTTTCTGATAGTGTCTTTCTCTCTTAATAATGACAATGATAGTACATGTGTTTTCACACATACATGCATGCGTTAAAACACTAAATGTTCAAAACACCATAATAACGTATGTCTATTACTGTCTTGGTTTCGTCCATTAAGAAACTAAAGCATCAGAAGGTTTAACTTGGCTGTACCATTGAAAAATAAAGTAGCACAGTAACCTTCTGTTTTTATAACTGAGCTTTTCTCTTTATCTAATCTGTATCAAATATATTGTGGTGAAATTCTTCCTTCAACAAGTCACTGTTACTGTTACACTCATCCTGAAAAATCAGTAATACCCACCTAATGACTCCTGTATCAATTTCTACCATTTGTCTACCTTGAAGGTTCTGAGTAATCACTTCATTTTTCATTATTCATTCTGACTACCTTGATGTCATGATCTTTCTTTCCTCTTTCTCACTTCTATAAACAAAATTTCATAGTCCTTTACCCAAAGTCCTTGGCATCTGAGCTTTAACAGAATTCTGAAATTTCTTATCTTAGAAAGGTACAAATGGAGTCATATATCTTTATATTATGTTACAAGCCTAGTTGGATCTGATTATTGCATCTCTGAATAAACATATTTACATTTTTATGGTAAGTTTATGGTATTATATTTATTTACATAAATATAATAATTGCTATATCATTAAAATCCTCATATCAATTTAGGTTCTATTTTATCAATAAATGAGGTATTAAAACTTTCTGTTTTCAGAACTTTGTGAATTTCAGATCTGAATATTAGAAATCGTGGGATTATATCATTTTCAGTATCTCAAAGACAATATGTTATCTAAAATGTGACCCTATTTCCATACAAATATGAATATATTTATGTATATATGTATATTTTATCCTTGCTTCAATATCTATCTTAAGCCAAGTGCTGTACCCAACCCCATGAATTCAATGCAGAGACACAACCCAATTCATTTATCTTTTATACTGTAGCTCAGTGGTAGAGCACTTGCCTAACACATGTGAGGCACTGGGTTCAATTCTCAGCACAACATATAAATAAATGAATAAAATAGAGGTCCATCAACAACTAAAAACATATTTAATATCTAACTTACAGAACTTATTATTAGAAGAGTCTGTAAGTATTTGACACATATTCTTTTTTCTCAGGTAGATCCTCAGCAATAGAGACTGAGAATTTCATCATTATTTTGTATCACTCTATAACAAGGTTGGAGTAACATTAGAGTTCAAATACTATGTCAACATTTTTCTAAGTGCTCCATAAAATTACGGGATTGACTGTGTTTAACAATGTGAATCTAGTTTATAGGAATATTGATAAAGATATCAAAGTTATTGAATGATTGGTTTTGATGCCTTTCCTCATAATGTGCTAGAACAACCTAACTTTTTTAGCACATGTACAAATATGATTAATCGACACATCATTTTGCAATGGCTACTGCACTTTATATAAAGATTCTTGGCTTTGAAAATGAGTAGGCCATGGTTTGACTATTGACAAGCAAACTTGCAATTCCATGCCTTTGTCTCTCCATCTGTAGAAAAGATAGATAATAATTTCCATCAGCAAGAGATTTTTTTTTTTGAAGACACATATTTATCAAAAAAGAGAGTTCCAATTCTTAGCTGCTTTACCTGCCATCCTTCTCCTGTAACCTTGCAGAAGTCACTCGCTTCTCATTGTAGCTATGTATGTGTCTTTAATTACAGGAGATAGCTACCTATCTAGTTTAAATTAGGAAGGTAAATATATCGAACCCATTCAAGAACATCTATCAATGAACTTATGGATTTACCTTAACGAATAATGTAGTATATTTATTCTCATGCCACACTGTATTGCAAAAATCAGAAAGAAATTACATGGTGTTTGATTTTTAAGAGAATTCACATGAGAAATAGCTAGTTTTTCTCAAAGCATGTTTATCTTCCACGTGATAAAATTATAGAATTTTCCATAGATCAGCCTTTCCCATCTTTGCTTGTTAAAGAAAGGGAAGCCAAGTGAAGTAAAAGCTCAAATGTAGAGGTTTCACATGCTCAAAATAATGTAGCATTCTGATTAACTTTTTAGGAGTAAAAAGCAAGAAGACTCCTGAAAGACAGGTGACAGTCAGAAGCATCTGGTGGCAAACAGTTGGTGGTGGCACTTCATATTAGAATATTGCGTCTAAAAATGTCTGGTTAAATTGAGTTTTTGAGGAATAAATGACATTCCTGATGAAATTCCAGAAACTAATGAAGTGTTCTCTGGTTCTGAAACAGGTGTTTGATGCTGAAGAGGTTGGAAGTCTCTCAGGTGTGCTCTTTGATTTGCAAGAAAGATGAATTGACATGAAATGTCATAAAACTTCTTATTTTTTTTTTTCTGTTTTGGTACTGACACTTTATCTTTTCTTCACCAATTCTCTCCATTTTAAATGTTCCAATCATCCTATGTTTGTGGTTTAAAAAAAAAAATCATGTTTTCTCTAAGACTTGCCTTCCTTATCAATAAAATGTAATAATAATAGTCCATATTGCATAGAATTTTTGATAACTAATATGATAATATATGTACAGCGCTTTAACTAAGTAACTTTGTTAAAGCTATCTAGAATAGCAGTTCTGTCATTAGAGAGAGGGCTTCACTGAATAGATATTTTTCCTTCATAAGACCATATGCTACAGAGATCTACATGCCAGCTATGTCAAATCCCCACGTATATCTACTTGACTTTACGACTGAACAGCATGAACTTTGTAATAGCAAAAACATCAGTTCAAATTCTCATTTTCAAACTTACAATCTTTTGACCTGGTATAAATTACTTATGTAGTCTGAATTTTAGTTACATTTCTTGAATGGAGGTTATTAATAACATCTACTTTGTGGGTTACTGGGGAATTGAACAGAATGAAGACTAGGCACAAAATTAGTATGATACTGGAGATATGTTTGTGTTAATAAATAGTGATAATAGTATTTATTTTTGTTACTTTATATTCCCTGGAATAAAATTTTACTGACACAAAGCATTAAATAATCTTGCATAATTAAACTGTAGCATATGTCTTGTGTGTATAGGAGAGAAGGTGTGAAAGAATCAGGTAAAGATTAAGATGGGCAAACATTGAGCACACTTCATAATACTTATTGATTGTTAATCAACTGATGAATGGGAAGTTTGCTATTTTGTCTGCATGTGATCTTGTCTTGTTTTTTTGTGAACATGACTGGTGAAAACCATTTCACTGAAAGGGTCCAGTTCCTTTATGAACCTGTTGCTGTTTTACTCTGAGCTATGAAATAATTTCTCCTTCTTGAATGTGATTGTGCAATAATTCCTAGGTAGAAAGGAAACTTTGAGAGAGTGATTGGAGAGGCTCAATTCTTGCAGTAATAAGAATAGAAGTGATCTGCTACCAGTAATATTTGAGAAACAGCAGGAGATCTTAATTTGTGAATATTTTGGCAAACTTCTAACTAGAACAGGAAACTTTCAGCATATTTGTACATATAATGAACTAACCCATGCACTGAACTATTATGCTGATTTCTTCCAATTCATTTCTAATTTATAGGTATTTTAAAATTATATCCATTGCCTCTTTTTTTATAATGTCTAGCATGAAAAATATTGTTAAGATAAAATGAGCAGCATTTTTCTCAGTTCTGTTCAAACCACAGATGCTAGGTTTGATTTTATTTCTAACAGTGAGATTGAAATTCTATTTTAATATGCAGAACTGCAGCCCAGGGAGTCATAAAATACAGAGTGTTTTCATTAGATGATAGCCCTGCACCTCTAGTTAACAGGAAAGCTGATTCATCAAACAGCAACCATCAAGACAGCATTAACTAAGATCTGGAATGAAAAACACGAGATTGGGGTGAAAATTACCTGTTTTGCATCATGTAATTGTAACTTGGAGAAATTCCTGGTTTGTGGCATAAAACTATTAAAAGGGATACAGAAGTGTTTTCTGTAAATTTGCTGCAGATGGTCTAGAGATTGAACATTTTCTGCATTTCAAAGGGATCTTAAATTTTATATCCGTTGCCACTAAATTAAAGGAATGAACATTCACCTTTATGCTCTGTGCTCTGCACCAGAGAAAGAAATGATCAGAATGAATTCTTCATTTGAATTTTCCTCTCAAATATTTACATGCACAAATAAAGATTTGGAATTTGGGGTCATTTTTTTCTCGTGGAATTCGTAGATAAATGATTCTACCTGCTATTCATAATGTCCTCATAGACACCAGTCAATTAATTGACATGCTTCCATCTGATCATATAATTGATTAGAAAAAATGGAACTGTTCCCTTCTCCTGAGAAATTCTAATGTACTTTACACTAAAAACCAAACAAGTAATAATAAAAGTAACAATCAAATCTCAAACTTTGTGATCATGTAATCAATAGAGTTTATCCCAAATATTTAAGATAGAAATTTTAAGATAATTTAGTTTCCTGGTTCTAAGCAGTTGCCATAGGGGCTTTTTTAACTCAAAAGGGGGAAATAAGTATATGCTCTTTAGCATACAGGCATTTGTCTTCCTTGGAGACCTCCACTTTCCTCAGCTTTCCTCTTTTGAATACAAGCAGATCATCCTCACTTTCCTTATTTATTCTATTGGATCTGGTAAAAAAAATTTTTTTTGATTCACCTATTTAAGGATCTTTGAAAATTACATCAACCTGATCATATGGCCAATGATTTAACATGTCACCATAAAATGGATAAGCCAAGTCTAGAATCCTGCTGCCTAAGACCTTTTACAGTGCTTGTTTAGACTACTTTATGGAACTGGGTTATTACAGTGGAATCTGTGCTTATATTCCTATGATGTGCCCCAATTTTTCACATTAATCAGTTGATGTTGACTACAGTCACATCCAAAGAACTTATAGTCAACATCCAAAGAACTTTCAAATAATATCTATGACATGTTCCTGAACATAATCCCCTATTTAAAATATTCTTATCTTTTTATAAGAAAAGCAATATTAATAAAAACAGGGACTGAATCTTATTCTGTGGGTAGAAACTCAAGATAACCTTTTCAGTATATGATTTGATGATGAAAAATCAAATGTGAGAACTTAGATAATGGAGTGTGAATAAATGTGAATAGTACAAATGTGAATAAACAAAATAATACTGCTCATTTGTTGATTAGTAATTTAAATAAAATAATGTTCATCAAAATATTCTCAAGAGCAAGTGATTTGCTTAATGGTAAATATGATACAGAAACTTTGTATTTACAATATTTGACATATATACAATTTTGATAATCTCTGAATGGAAATAGTAATTAGAATATCTAGAAGTATTCCATCTACCAGGTTCACTAAGAATTGAGACTTAGATAAGGGAGTTAAAAAAAAAAAAAGTTCGAAGTCAACATTGAAAGAGAATGAATGCCATTTCAAAGGAGTAGAATACAACCCATATCTTTTAAATATTTGTTCTTTCTCTTTCTTTCTATGTGTGTGTGTGTGTGTGTGTGTGTGTGCACTCATGTGTGTGTATCAGTCACTTTCACATCACTATACAAGGTACCTGATACAACTACTTATGAAAAAAATTATTCAGCTCATGGTTCTGTAGGCTTCAATCTAAGATTTGGCAGCCCCATTGTTTTGGGTCTTGGCAAGGGCAGTACATTTTGAAGAGAGCGTGTGGAAGAGAAACAACTTGCATCTTCAGCCAGAAATGAGATAAACAGATGAGAACACTAGGGTCCCACAATCTCTTTTGAGTGCAAATGCACCTAAGAACCTCTCTTGTGGTGCCCCTCCTAGAGGTCTACAGCATCTCCCAACAGCATCAATCTGGGGAAAATCCCTAAACGCTATGAACCTTTGGGGTCAGTATCATATCCAAACCATAACACAATATATTGGGAACTTTTCAAACAACAACAACAAAAAAGACTTTGTATCTTAGTTGCTAAGAAGACAGAAATCAAAAAAATAAATGCAGAATTTCAATAGTGCTGGATTCCTTGAACAAAATAAGATAGATTCAATATAGTTTCAATAGGAATTATTAATATTTTACATTAGCAACATGAACCTTGTGCCACTATTATTGTTATTGTTGTTACTCTTCTTATATATGTGAAAACAATCTTTTGAAGAACACATTGAGGCTTTCCTATCTTTAAGATTTGACCCTCCGGTACTTGCAAATGAGATTTGAAAAAGGCATTTGGGAACAGATGGAGATGATAAATTTGAATTGTTCAAGAAAAAATGAGGATAGAAGTGATCCATGTGAAAGCAAACACATAGACTGAAGTTGTGATGGAATTTGGCAAACTGGAAGAACTATGCCTTGGTGAGGCTCGTTAGTTTAACCATAAATAGCACCCAAGGATCTCAGGATTTCTGTGGTGGAAGAGCTGAGCAGATGTCTTTGGAAGTTATACTTCTAGCTCTTCAGTTGTTGAAGCTCAGGGAAATCTCTGAAGTCAGAAAATGACTGGTTGAGAGCACTCTGTTGGGACATCACTGTGGCCTGCCCCTAGTAACTTAGATTGACTGGTGGAAATCCATGCCAGACAGTGGTGAAATAGCAGAAAGAACAGATGACTCAGTGGATTATAGACCACTACGACTCTTTATTTCTAACCCAAAGAAGATCAAGTTGTTTATATTATTGAAGGAATAAAGGACAACTCAAATGTCATGTATAATAGATTTTTCATCTATTAGTATGATAGGATTATTATATTAAGAAACTCTCAAAATACAGCATTTCTTGTATATTAAGAATCAGAATGATCCGTTTTTGTTACAAATGCATGATCTTTTGTTCTACCTCTCCTCAACTATGTTGAGATTAGTATCGTACTATAAACACATATTCCAGTTTTTTTATTCATATCCATTGATTTTGATTAAATGCTATATACTATATTGATGAATTATTTAGTGTCTGGATTTGGTATTAGTGATGTATGTTTTGTAGATTAGGAAACTAACGTACAGATCAATGTGATTCTTTAGAAAGTTGTTTAAGGCTTTGTTTTAAGCAAATCAAGAGCAGGCATAATTTTACACATAATTTAATCAAACTCTAAGACATGGCTTCTCTGAAATGTAGTACCATCAGTGTTCTTTTTAACTTTGTCTAGTTAAGATTCAAACATTTCCAAAGTCTATGTGAGTCCCGTTAGTTGTATAGTGTATAGTACTCTTGGTGTTTATCTTTCCTCTTTCCTTGGAAGTTGTTCTATGCCAAGGTTATGGCACAATCTCATCCTGCATATGCTCATTTAAGTATTCAGATACTCAATTGAATACCTATGCGGGTCACCGGAGGTTCATTCCTGATATATAACACAGAACCCAGCAAGCAACTCCTTGGCCTCTCTGCTCCTTCAACTAAATGAAAATGCTGTTTTGCTGGATTCCTCCTCCCATGCACCAATATCTTGAAGATGCCTTTAACAAAATACCATTTTAATCACAAAACTATCTTCATTTATTTTTTCCCTGAAGGGTCACAATTGTGTACAGTCATTTATCCAATATATAAGGTTACACTTTTTTTCATATATTTAATCCACTTGTCCAAGTAACAAAAATTTTAAACAGATATGCTAGTCTGGTACTAGTTACTCTGCCACGGTTTACTTTAAACTTGTATTTTACTTATATTTTTAGACAACAGGAAAAAATAAATCTTTTCTAATTGAATGTAATATTTATTGTTTTTAAACTGATATCTCTTCTGCATAAGAGTAGAAGGTCAGGACTTATGAGATTTATTTATTATGATTTTTATGTCAGTTTACCCAACACATTAATTCTGTCTACTTGATTTCATGATTGATACTCCTGCTTTATTTTCTTTTTTATCATTGAAAATTGGTTTAGTGTCAGTAAAGAGGAAGAACAAGTACTCTTTAAATGATTAGAAAGTACTTCATTCATTTCATTAAAAATAAAATAAATTTACTGGTGGTGTGTTATGAAACATAACTGTGAAATTTTAAAGTATATATTTGATCTACCACATTTCTTGACATCCAGGGTTTAACTTGGAATCTTGGAGTGGTGTCTTACTGGTGGTTGGCAATCTCTATGTACCTTCTAGATGGGGACTATCCACTGGAAATACTGAGGCCTGGATACAAATTTGGGAATTTCAGGTCCATTCATCAAACTTCAGGGAGAAGAAGGGACTAAAAGTTGGGTTGATTACCAATAGCTAATGATTAACAGTCATGCCCACATAATGATGCATCCCTAAAAACCCAAAAGGGTAGTTTACAAGAGTTTTAGGATAGTTGAATTTATGGGGGCTCCTGGAAGGTGGTGTGTCCGGAGAGGGCTTGGCAATTCTGTGCCCTTTCTCCCATACCTCACTCTAGACATCTCTTCTACCTGGCTGTTCAACTCATTCCTTTGTAATATTCTTTATAATGGCTGGTAAAATGCAAGTAAATGTTTCCCTGAGTTCTGTGAGCAGCTCTAACAAATAAACCCAACCCAAGGAGAGAGTCACAAGAATCCTTATTTACAGTCAGTTGGTCAAAAGCACAGGTAAGGCAACTAGGGTTTTATGATTGACATCAGGAGGTTAGAGTTGAATCTTGACCTATGAGATCTGATGGTGTCAGAATTGAATTGAATTTGAGGACATCTAGTTGGCATCCAGAGCACAATCTCCTGCAGAATCCTTGCAGAACTGTTTGATTGTTCAGTGTGGGGGAACCCCCCCTCCCCATATATCTGGTTACAGAAGTGTTCTGCATTCTGAGAACATAGTTGGAGAAACTGATTTTTTAAATATCCATAATAACCCATCTTGGTATTAGAAATGAGCAAAATTGATAACTATATGATTGATCTGATCACATGCATCTGACTTTTTGTTATTAGGCAACATTATCTTTCCTTCAAGGTGAAAAAGGTATAATGATGCCCCAAATAGTCACTTTCAATTAAATGTGTATGTGTGCTCTTACACAAATAAATTAGCCTTTGTTTATTCCATATATTTTAATGCATTCCACAGAAATAAAAATCTGCTTTAGCCATGGACGTATTTGCAATTATTTTCTTTAGGAGTTATAGATTTAAGAGTCCAACTTCAGCATTTTCCTGCAGGCATTTATAAGTGATTATTGTGTAATTGTTCCCTTAGGACAAGCCAATTTAGGAGAGTAACAGCGAAGCAACATCATTTTGAGAGCCTTTGAAGTAAAGACACTAGGGCCCTAGTTTTCTATTTCTTGGTGAATTTGCTTAGAATGATAGATAATTATTATTATTACTTTCAGTTTCACAACAGTATAACCACTATAACCAGAAAAAATCTAGATTCACTCCTTCATGGTAGACTTGTGACTTTAGACAAACTATTTCTTCCCTAAGATTCTCATTTTATACTTGTTTAAAATAAATATAATTGTAGCACTAGTTAAGAGTGTTGCTGTGAATTTGCATCATAACAAATTGAATTATTAATCTATCTTGAATAGCAAAATTCCATTAGTTCAATGAAAGAGTAAAATTCTGGAGAATGGATGGATTGTGTTGTACTCTGGGTAAAAATAAAATAAAATCATTGGGGGACTCAATAGACTATTTTTTCTGTATGTGGCTTTACCATATGTGGCTTTACCATAACATAAAGAGTTGAGGCTGAGAAGGGAGAGAAAGCCATACCTGTTTTCGGGAACTCTTGAACTCACAAATTTGATTATTTCATGAGAGGGCTCATTTTTCCAAAATTTTAAGTTACTTTCTGTTTTCATAACAAATATATCTAAATTTGCTTTGCTTTTACTCTACCTTTACATGTGACTAATAAAAAATTGGGGAGAGGAATACCATTTGTTAAGCAGTTTCTAAGTGTTAAGTATTTAACACATATTGTCATTCAACCCTCATAACAATCCTCAGAAGGATTGTCATGGGTACCAATGTGGGGCTGAAACTGAGAGGAAAATATTGTCATTTTCAGGGTCACACAGCTAATACACGGTAGGCCAGTGCTTTCGAATTCAGGTCATACCCACCCAGGAAATCACTTTCATTTGTTGTTTTAGAAAATCACAATTTATTTGTTCCCACTGTTACTACCATGTCTGACTCAAGACTGAGCATCTCACACCGCACCCATACCTAATGCATAAAACACAATGCTTGCAGAATGTGTGGATGGACACTCAGGAAGCCCTCAAAACTTTTGTATAAAATAAAGGCTCTTAACATTGCTTTTTCTGGGCAATTGGGGTGGGGGAACATCAGATAGTTCTAAAAAGGAGATAAACCATAATTTCTCTTGTGTACCTGATAGTTTGTAAGACACTATTATCTTGACTTACAGTCCTGTTTGCTTGCTAAAACTTATGCCGAAGAATTTTCTTCTAGGAAAATTGCAATTCAAACTTTGGATTAAAATTTTGCAGTTGAAACATCATGCAGTAAAACATGCCTACCAAAGCAAAGTAATTAAACAAAGGCTGAAATTTGAAGGCAATATTACTTTGAGATTAAATTTTATGGGGTAGACAAAAATGGTGAATGGATATGTAAAACTTCTCAGAAAAACAGAAAAGGAAAATATTACCTGTTAACCGCTTCTTTCTGGAATTTATGTGTCCCCTCCCCCGGAAAATTGAATGCTCCAACTATCAGCACTCTGATTCTTACCAGAGCAGTAAATAACAGTGGCACCCCAACTATTACCCCAACCAGAGAGGCTGGTTAGAGCGTTCAGCAAGTTCTGAGTCATTCAGTGACTTCATGCTGCATGAATGTTGTCCCATACTTAACTACAACTGTGCATGTGCAAGGTGATGTCCTTGCAATGGGAGAGAAAAAAAGAGCACATTAACTTGGGATTTAGCGACTCCTTCAAAGATTGCACGACAGAAGGGACTATATTTTGATATCAGATATCCAAGTTGTACATAGAATTATATTCAATTATATATCCCAAATGTTATTTTCTTTTTCCTAATAAAAAGTAAAATGAACTCAGCAAATGAAAACCCTGTTTACCCAAAACATCAAATGCCAAATATCATATCGAATTTACAAAATAGAATTTAATCTGTTGTCAAAATCCTTTCTTTGCAGTAAAATTGAATGAAGGAATATTGTTGGATTTTGTATTCTGACTGTCTAGACTTAGTTCCCAGTCCACTACTTTTTGTTTTGAACATGAGAAAATTCTTTAACACCTATGTGCCTGGTTTTACCTCTGTGATACTGTATAATAATTCTTATATTATTGCTGTTAGGATAATTGAGAGAGCATACACAGAACTTCTAACACAGTACCCAAACCTAGGTAACTGTTCAATAATTAGATATTATTGGTGTCCTAGATTTTTGGTATCCTTCAAGAACTAGATGTCTTTGGGACTATCAATAAAATTTTTGCTTCACATCTTAAAAATGAAATTGAGGACCGCCCTTTCTGCTACTGATTCTCTTAAAAGGGAGCACATTCCTTGAGCTTTATCAGTGTTCCTGTTTCTACCCATTAAATGGAGATGACACTGGTGCTCAATTCTTCTTCTCACTGAGGCCTGGTTTGGAGAAAATGAAGATGATGTCGTTATATTCACCTACCTACATTTTACTAGCAGATAGGGTAACTACATTTTAAAAACTAAACCTGGATCCACATGTCTTTTCCAATATTGTTGCCCAGGAGTGAGATTCACTCATGCACTTCCTGCTTCCCTACAATAAACACACTTATAATAATCTATGTTTGGTTATCTTGTACTATTTTATGCTCTTTGTTTCAGGTATTTAACCTGGACCTGGTAGATTCTCCACTGTAAACCCAAGTATTTTGATTGGGGGTGACTAGGAAGTAGGAGGAAGTTGGAGGTTATTCAGTAATCATATGTCTAAGATTGCTAGTTACTGCAAGTCTTGTGTTTTAAGGGTTTGTGAATTGCTTGGTCTTCTATTAGTAAAGGCCTATTTTCCCTGCTGTCTTGTTAGCCTTATTAGATGAATAGGACTAGGAAATGATATAGTTGAGTTGGGAAATGAAGAGTAGATTGTATCTAAAACTTATTATGACATGAAGATTAGAAAGAAGTAGTTAGATTTGGCTATGCTGCAAAAATACTTACTCTATATTATTATTGTTAGTGACTCACAAATGAAGCTAGACCTGGATGTGCCTTTCACATATGTGTCTCCATATTTGAATAGGATGTTAGCTGATTCCTACAAACCTCTTGTGAGCACTCATTTATTTTAGAACTCTTTGATGCTTACAAAACATCCATCTGTTCTTAATCACTTCCTCAATATTCTTGCCACATTTTTTTCATATGGATTTTTCCCTCATTTACCATGTGCTAAGTGTTTGGAGGACAGCATTATGATGAGAAAGAATATACTAAAAGAATGAGAAAGCAGCATATTTACTGACATCAACTTGCTAAGCATTTGAGAGAACTTGAAGAAAATACTTTTCTTTTAAAAGAATCCAAGGTTTCCTGTATAATGGATATTTCCTACATCAGAGATAGAGCTATAAGACAATTTTAATTGCTTTTTTGCTTATTTGTTGGCAAATCCTTAGCCCTTTCTGCCAGTCCAAATTATTTATGATTTATGGTACCCTGTGGTCTTGGGTACCAGTAAGTATTGGAGGAAACTGATCATTGGAGACAGTATAATATCATGATTAAGAATTTCCAATTGTTGATCTAGACATTCATGAGTTTAAATCCAGCCTCTGCCAACTACATTCTAATTGAGGAAAATTATTTCATAATAGCTTATTTTTCTTGTTTGGAAAAATGACCATAAATCCTGTTCTAACAAACATACAAAAGGTTATAAGAATTTATTGAGATGGAAGCCTGAATTTTTATTTATATCAATCAATTAGTAAATTCTTACATTTATTACTCAGATTTTGATTCCTTCCTCAATCATTCTTGTTCAGTCTTCACATACTTTTTTTTTCTGTTATCTGAATCGGTCAGTCTTTCTCTCTCTCTCTCTCACACACACACACACACACGCATGCATACACACTGACTTTACCTGCCTCTCTTAAGCCTGGAATCTCGTTTAGTTCATGTGGTAACACGACATTCAAGTGTAAAGCAGCTCAAAATTTACTTCTGTTGCTTATTTACCAAAATCTTCTGTGGAATTTAAAAACGTGTGTATGTATATAATTATGCATGCATGTACATATCTTTCTGAGACACAACACCTAAATCAGACTCTTAAAGGAAAAAAAAGTTGCCCCTGCCCAAAGAAAATGTGGGTTTATTCTACAGCTCTTATCCACTTACCATAGATCAATGGTCAATCTCCATTTTCCTGAAATGGTTTGGATAGTTAGCTATCAGCAAGGTAAGGAAACCACAATAGTTTTCTACTTACTAAAACAACAGAGGATAAGTATAAATAACACTTTTTCCTTTGTTTTGATTCATCAACAATGGGGATTCATGATATGGCTATTATTTTGAGTGCAAAGTAAAATTTGAGCATAGATAACTTTGAGTAGTTAATTGAAATCCTAAAATCTCTTTAACTTTTTTTCCCCAGTACTGGGGATTGAAGACACAGAGTTCTATCGGTGAGCTACATCCCCAGCCTTTCATTGTTTGTTGTTTTTGGTTTTCTGTGTGTTTTTGTTTTTGTTTTTTTTTTCTTGAGACAAAGTCTCACTAAGTTTCTGAGGCTGGCCTTGAACTTAAGATCCATCTGCCTTAGCCTTCTGAGTTGCTAGGACTATAGGGGTGCACCACTGAGTCTCACAAATCTCTTCACTTTTTAACACATGTTCAATTCTTCAGCCCATACAGTTAGATCAAGTTTCCTATACATTTTTACAGAGAAAAAGAAAAGAAAAATCAAATTAGGTCCAAGGATTTTGTTTTTTACCCCAGTTTTCAAGATAAGACCCATATGGCCTTGTAGGTTTAATAAAAAACTGCTGAATGAAAGGTAAGGAATTTAGCTTTTAGCACCAGCCTATCCGTAAATTGCTAATGCTTTTGGGCTCATCTTCTGAATAACAGGGTTATAAATTAGTTCTTGAGGATTTCCAACGTTTTTATCAATGAATCATGGTACTTAATAAGAAATAGCCATATCTATGAATCTTACAAAGTGTCATTTGCATATACAAACTGCAGCTAATGTGTTAAGGTACATCTACATGTTCAAATTTGGAAAATATAAGTGGAAGTATTGTTACTATTTCCTTCCTTCATGTTTCTGCAGCACAGTTGTGGTACCCAATCCCATATCAATTATCACCATGAAGTAAATTTTGCTCAAGAATCTTAAGCCTTTCTTCCTTTGTGATCAGCATCTTTTAAAAATGGTTTCTTAATTTTCCATAGACCCATTTCTAGTTTCCTCTAAAAAAGAAAGAACAAAGAAATTAAAAAATCTTCATTAAAAATCTAATAACTTGTCTTGCACAGCAGGAGACATTTTAATTCACATTATGGTTATTATGTATTGATCTTTCATTATTAATTGATATTTCTCAATGGATTGTGACAGTAAACATCAAAAAATGATTAAATAATAAGAAACCTAGTGATTTAATAGTCTTACAGCTACCAAACACTGGACATTTATTTTGATAATATTTGGAATGGTTTGTCATTGGTTCTAAGTTCTCTTGCAAACAGATGAAACGAAATGTTATTATAAAGACTAATCCATTTTGGCAGGAATGGAGAAAGCAACAAAGTCAAACCAGTATAACCCTTTTTCCGGCTTTGCTTATGACAGAAACATTGTATATAATAGTGATTCTGATCATTGTGAAGATTGGAGGTAGGAAATGTAATAGGAGACAAAAGGGAAAGAAAAGGAGAATTAGCTGTAAAATTTAAAGCCCCAAGATCAGACTTACTCCCCAGATCTGGGCTTTTCTCCATGCCTGTCACTCCTCCCAAATGTCTGAGAATTCAACAAATCTTAGGGTTATTATAAATTCACTCATTTATAAAAATTGCCTTCTTTAAAATCTTAAAGCTTAAGTGCACTGTTAGCCTATGTTAATGTTTTTTCACATTAGATAAAGCAAAGGAAGATGTCTTTTAAGAAACCCAGTAATTTAGGCACATTCCAAGGGTATCTCGATAGAACATACAGTGACAACCTGAAGATCCTGGAAGAAGACCAGATCACCATAAACACTGTGACCCATCATCAAAGAAGTGAGCGCACAAGTTTGATGTGGTTCCCCGGCACCTTCCCATCCCCACCCCTCATAGAGATTCATTTAGAAGAGCCGGAGGCCCGAGATTCTTCTTACTCTCAAGGCGCTGCTCGCTCTGCTCTGAGAATGTATATCTTCACCTTTCATTTTCTAATAGAGCTCTTCCTCTTTTCTAAAACTTGATGCAAAAAAATATTTTCTCTGCAGTGTCAAGAGCCTAGAAGATCCAAGTAGAGGTTTTCTCTGCTTCTGGAGACACCCCCTTGAAACCCCTTACAGTGACAGGAAGAAGCTTCATAAGATTTAAATGGTGAAGAGTGATCAGAGGGATAGATGTGTGCCTTGGATCTATGTGAACCCAAACACATAAACCACCTCTAAATATATAGTCCTCATTAACTGAAAATGAAATAGTCTCTGCCTAAAGGGAAAATGACTACCACCAAAGGATGAGAGAGGGATGGGGGACAGAGAATCAAAAAGGGAAAGAGAAATTACAACTCACTTGCTGCTCAAACTGTGTAGGACTTAGAAGGAGCAAAAGAAGCAGCTAAATCAAACACTTTGCTGGAAAGGAGAAACAGAAAGCAAACAAAAAAGAATCCAATTACTTTATGTTTGTTTTTGTAAATGGTTTTTCTGTAAGAGGAACAAAAACTATTTTGACTTGTTTTCCTCTGTACTGTACTGCTGAGAGCAGCCAGTACCTTATGAGTAAGTCCAAGCAACTGCTGATACTTCTGCTAATGCTAATTAACCTCCTGCTACAAATATCAACAAACACACATCTGAACTTTGTCTGCACATCATTCCTCCTTCCCTTTATAATTGAATTGCTATAGTCACCATTGGTTGCTATTTATTGGGCAGAATCACATCAGCATTTGAAAAACAGGATGACAGCCAGGGGCATATTGTGTTTTTTTCCAGACAGAAAAGAAATGGAGGCTTGAAAATGGCTTGTGGATGTAAAAATATAATTTCTATAAGAAAAGACACACCTGTAATCCCAGTGACTCAGAAGGCTGAGGCAGGAGGATCGCAAATTTGAGGTGAGCCTGGGAAAATCAGTGAGGCCCTGGTTATCAAACAAACAAACAAACAAACAAACAAATAGGTCTGGAGAAATAGCTCAGCGGTAAAGCACCCCTGAGTTCAATCTCCAGTACCAGAAAAAAAAAAAAAAAAGACAGGTGATTCATGATTGGGGCATAGGAGTCAAGTGTTTTTCCAGAGATATTTGGACTTGGCTTAGAATTCTGACAACAGGGATAAAAATGGTATTATAAATTAATACATGTACATTATTTCAAATGCAATAAATATAATTTCAAAAGTATGCTGACAGTTGCCTAAATATCTAGTATTTTTCCATAAATTCTATGATTCTTTGTTCAGTTTAGAGAAATCTGATTGCATACACCAAAGGTAAAAGATATTTTCTGTTCTTTCTTCCCCTTATTTATTCTTCCAAGGTTAAAACAAAATTAGCATTTGCAATGGTCATTTAAAGCCAATGGACATGATGGAAATTGTCTTGACATTTAAATTCTGCTACCTGATTCAGGTTTCTTTTCTAGCATGCTTCCCTTAGTATACTCCCTCTATTCTCCTTTAAATTTTTAATCTCCTCTCAGGATATAGAGACTCAGTCCAGGAATCCAGGAACCAGTCCTAGAACCAAAAAATATAGGCTTTCTTGGAGGAAGTACTTCAGAGCTCTGTGTGTTTGAATTAAAACTTCACTGCCCTTAACATCCAATAATACATTACATCATCACACTGCCTGTGATGTCCTTTACTTAGTCGATATTTACCTGTAGAATTTGAAGGCTTTTTCCAAGGTAGCTATGTGACATACACCATGTCATTTTTCTAGAAAACTGTCATTCAACCAGTAGAGACTCTAATATTCTCCCTTTCTATATTCCTTTCCTCCAGAAGATCTAGTTCATAGTCATAAGTATGTGCTGTTATTCATCACATGATAATATTATAGTATGGTTGATGGCAATTATGGCAGTTCAGAAATTCTTGGTTCAATAGTATGTCACTCAGCTTTCTGTTGCTATGACAAATGCCTGAGAAAAGCATCTTAAAGGGGAAAGGATTTATTTAGGCTCATGATATCAGAGGTTTCAGTCCATGGTCAGCTGACTCCACTGTTTTGTGCCTTAAGTGAGGCAGAACATCATGGTGGAAGGGCATGGAGGACGAAAGTTGTTCAGTTGATGGCGACCAGGAAGCAGAGAGAGAGAGACAGAGAGACAGAGGGAGATAGAGGTAGAAAGAGATACACAAAGGGGTCAGAGACCTTTCCAGAACATACTCCCAGTGATCTACTTCCTTCAACCAGGTCCCACATCCTACAGTTTCCACTGCCTCTCTGTAGCTCACTTAGCTATCAATGGATTAATCCACAGGTTAGGTCAGAGACTCTCCTGACCCAATCACTTCCTAAAAGCTCTGTCTCTGAGCATTACTGCATTGGAAACTAAACCGTCAACACTGGGAGCACTTCCTATCCAAACCACAGCAAATAGGATCACACATAACAGCAAGGATGCTACTACAATAAAGATCTAGCTTTGCTCTCAGAGTGACAGATTTCTGCAAGTAATATGATTCTGGAGTATGGTAATATTAAAATCATTGATTTTTCAAAGTGAGAGGTGATTTTCTCTGTAATGGTTTTCAATTATTTCTGTAATTTTAGGAATCCATGAGTCTGGTTTCATTATGTAAAAAACAGGGATCATGGTAAACACTCTGCCTAACATGTGGGATGAATAAGAACTCCATGATACAAATTTAGTAAATGGCTTTGTAAATTCTGAAGATCACAGAAAGCACTTAAATCATTATTAGTTTTTATCCTATAAAGAAATCACAAACCACAGGTTCAGTTTACAGTGGATGTAACACATTTCAAGCTAGTATAAAAAAAATTGTAATCTCCTTTCTACTAGTCCTGTTAAAACTTCACCCCTCTTAAGATTTATCTAGAATGTTAATATTCTGAAGGTCTCCAAATGTACACATTGTCTTCTTCCATTGAATTCCCTAATGTTTCTTTTTGTGTTTATATGATTTTTTTTAGATGTTTTCTGTCTGGTAGCCAACTTTCTCTTCTTGCCTCTTATTCTATTTTATGGAATGAAATATTGCCCAATTCTAAAATAAAAAAAGGTCAATTAAGATCTTTAAATTGTAATTTTGTACTTAACAGCTCAGAAAACAATCATTTGATAGTTTAAAGGTTAATATTACATCAAGGTACAAAAAAACTCTATTATTAATTCCTTGACTTATTCATTTATTTAATAAATATTCACTAAGTCCTTGTGTGTAGGAATGTTTTAGGAACTATTCTAAAATAAATTTAAAATTAGAAAACTATTTTAATATAAAATTTTCCCCCAAATAAAGTAAATGTGTGGTATTTTAATTCACAAAATAGAAAGAAAAAAATGAATTTTGACAATAGTTTATGTTTGGAAATATCCTTTCATCTTATTTAAAAAATCTTGAAACCACTATTCCAGAAAAACAGAAGGTCAAAAAAGTTTGTCTGGATACAAATCTACAGAATAGATGGTTGAGCCCCTTCCTTGTACTCAAGAGCAGTGGATCTTAGCTAATTGCCTAGCATGAACAAGTGACCACAGTATGTGGGTGGTGATTGATCTCTTCCTTACTCTGAAGTTCTGTAATTATGAGAAGCCATAATTATATTTTTATAGTCCGTGAAACTATATCTTCTAAAGAAAATAGCAATATCTGATGTTTGCCTACTTCTCTGATAAACCTAGCTTGTTCAAAAGGAACTTAGTGCTGCAAATAAATAGAAATTTTATCAAAAAGAAACAGAATTGAATCAAATGGGATTTTATACTGTAACAGTTTTACATAGTAATGTTTTTATTTAAATTGGTATTTTTAATTATCTATACCAACATAAAGGAGCAGTAATTTGAGCTACAAAGTGAGAAAAAAATTTTTTGCCACTTCAAAATGCTTTATGACATTCTTGCAGATGTACCATCATTAAAACAATAAAGTTTTTATTTTAGAATTTCAGGGTAACATAATGAGTTAAGTATTAAATCAGTCAGAATCAGATTTTATTCCATCCCTGTGTCCACAAAAGATAGATCAAATCACAAATAAAAATCCATACCAAGGTTTTAGTGGTCAAAGTTTAAAAACTTGGACTCTATTTTCACTGGATTTGTTCTTCAGAGGAATGATGAAAAATTTAAGTTATGGTAAAATTGAAATCTATGTAATTATTTCATAAGCTTTGATAACTTGCATTATTACCATTCTTAACATGGAGCATGAAAAGAAGCCTGGAGTCTGATTTTCTCCTCCTGTGTTTCCACTTTTTCAGAGTCCCTGTGGTCTGATGCTAATTATTTTGGGGTTGTTTGTATTCTTGTGCCTTTAAATGGCAGATCTTTACAGGGAGTAGATTTGGAGCAATTAAGAACTAGGTTTTTGAAAGCTCACTCATTCCATGGCCACTTGCTTTTCCACCTCCCTCAGTGAGGAGGTAGTGTAATTATGGACCTCAACTCTAACACCTGCCAATATTCTGCTTTGGAGTAAGTTCCACCTCTGGAGGTGAATTTTAGTTTTCTCATCTGTGAAATTAAGGTGACCATATCTACTTTCCAAATTTGGCAAAAGGACTAAATACAATTGTAAATGCAAGAGAAACAACTCAGCATCAAGCACATGGTAGGCAATTGACTGATGGTAAGTTCATATTTTGGGGTTTTCTTCCAGTTCTCAGAGAATGAAAGTAAGATTCTAGTAATAAACAGAATCAAGGCAGCAGAAGCCAGCTCAATTCTGAGATATCAGTGGAAATCCTTCAGGACTCTGCTCCAGAACCTGACAAGATCCTGCATTAAAAGTGCTCTCTCTGTAGGTATATTAAAGAACTCTTTAACAGTCATTGAAGTAATCACTCCTACTACAACTACATTTTTAAAGCATATTTGTAGCATCAGGACAATACTAGTCAAGGAACAGGGTGATGTACAGATGAGTCATGGAGCCCTCATTGTTTTCATAGAGATTAAAGAGATCCACAGCTGCATTTGTTTCATATCTTTAAAATCTGAACTGAGGCTATAATGTATGGAAGGCAGAGAACAGATGGTGAAGGAATTGATCTATGGGTCTCATTTTTGGGGAAAAGGGGTTTGCCAGGGATTGAATTCAGGGGAACTTGACCACTGAGCAACATTCCCAGCCCTATTTTGTAGTTTATTTAGAGACACCATTGCACAGAGTTGCTTAGCACCTCACTTTTGCTGAGGCTGGCTTTGAACTCTCAATTCTCCTGCCTCGGCCTCCCGTGGCACTGGGAAATCTATAGGTCTTAAGCAGGTGACGTTGAAGCTGCCTAATGTGGCCAGATGGACTTGCAAGTCTATCATATTCACTGTGTCCAACTGCTACAGACATATTAGCATTTGTTCTTTCTGTCTTGCATGTCCTTATCTAGCCTCAATTTTTAGAAACAGACAAGCAAACTTGTGGCAAGGGACAGAACCCTAAATTTTCACAGCTCTGAATACAACTTCATTAACATATAATCTATCATTATCGTTTATTCTTGAATTTTCTCTACAACTGCAGGGAAAGATAGTTTTCAATGTTGTGAGAACTCACTGCTTCCTAGTTAGTGGGTGTGGTTACTTGAATATACTTTTATTTGCTAAACAAAAACTTTTCGCCCTGTGGCTTCTATTCTTTCCCCCTGGATTTACTCTTGGAAGAATTGCTTAACTGTCTACTCTTTTCAATGAAGTCCTTTAGGTACTTCAAATATATTTTTATTTCTTTTTCAAGTCAACCATCAGCATGCTCAAGTTATACAGTATTATTCACAAATCCTTTGCCTTCCTCCATCGATATGTCTGTGTTGTCATACTGCTCTTCATTTGCAATTAGGTATAAACATTAAAAACTGTGTTTTGATAAAAACACAATAGAGCGATCCTATTCTTCACTGTAGGTACTGTCCTATTTTCCCATTGCTATATCTGCTGGGACGACTTTCAGTGATGACCACAACAAACTGGTGATTCGCAGGAAGCTGATTGCTGATATTATGTCTCTAAAGCATTCTTAACAGTGCTGCTCCTTGTCCACATCTGTAGTGTAGAGATCTAAGGAAATTTCATGTTCCTGAATTTTTGGCTTTGTTTTTCTAACATCACTTTTTTGATGTTCAGTTTCTTTCTGCAGCCTATTAAGTTATTTTTGGTTCAGGCATTTGAAGCATTACTGTCTCTTCCAATTTCATCTCATCTATAATCTGATGACTGTGTCTTGCATATATAAACAAAAACCTTTATTAAATATGTTTAACTGTTAAGATCAAGAACAGCCTTTTGTCCTGATAACACATTTCCCTCCAGGTTAGCATGGACCCTTTAAACTTGAGACTAGGAAAAAATTCATGTGATTAAATGAGTACTCGTACATAGTTCTTCATCTTAATAAGAAATTTAAAAATATCTCAACATATCTCATAAAAGGCTTTACCAAAATCTAGATAGACTACAGTACTACATTCTCTGGATTATGAGGTTTGCAACCCTACTAAAAGTAACATTGAGAAACCAAGTGAAACATAGTAGTTCAGTGCTTAGAATCATATATCAAGTTCTTTAGATTTGAATCCTGATTCTGCCATTTTCTTGCTATGAAACCTTGAGGAGCATCCACGAACTCTCTGTGCCTTAGTGTCATATTAGGTAAAAAAAAGGGAATGATTTTACTGAGCTCAAATGTTTCCTTTAAGGTTTAAATGAGAGAATGTGTGTGTGTGTGTGTGTGTGTGTGTGTGTGTATGTGTGTGTGTGTATGTGAACTGCCCAACACACTCAATAACAAATACAGTTTGGCAATAATAATACATGGCAATAATAACACTTGGCAATAATAACACATGGGCAACAATAGAGATGAATGAAGACATTCCATAACTCAGAACTTGTTTGTTAGTCATAAACTTGCTAGATCCACAACAATGTGAATTATCAAGGAAGGAAGAAGTTCTTAACAAGAAAGAAAATGGCACACAGAGAGGATCTTCTACACGATGCACAGCTACTTAGTAGGTGAGGACCTGTGCCCAAATAGCCTGGAAGTCTCCATGGACTGTGGTGCTTAAGGTCTAAGTACAGGAAACTAATCGTGGGAATCACAAGCCTGAGGCAGCAGTCCCTATTCCTGGGGGTGAGCTGTGTATGGATGGTGGATTTCCAGTTATCAAGTTGTCCTTCACATAGAGAGCTCCAATCCATCAAATAAGGAAATGACAAGGAAGGGCAGCTCATAAACGACAAAAATTCCAAGAATGTATTTCTTGGTCTAATGGGCATTGCTGGTCTCTGTACAGATTGACTCTGCAAGGCAATTCTAACATGAAGTATAGGAAACTGTTCATGTCCACACTGTGTATTATGAAGAAGATACTGCTTTTGAACTGAGTGACAGACAGAAACTTCATGAGAGCATTAGTCTTTATGCGATCCTAAGTTTTATTGCTCAGTGTTTGAGAAAAACTAGTCAAAAGATACTGAAGTAAAAAAGTCATAATATAAAACTAATGATTATCTGTTATTTATTGTAGTAAATGGAATTTTGCATTTTTCTTAGATTATGGATGATGTTTTGTCCTGTGACCAAATACTTTACTTTTACTTACATATACATCTTTTTTTACTTATTTGACAGTGAATGTAGAATATTATCCCAACTATAATATGATATAGCTATTTTTAGCTATAATTGTTGATAGAACAAGATATACTAATATAAATTCTAATTATTTCATCAAATATATATTTAATTTTAAGAAAAGATCTAGGTTGAGTTTGTGCAGGTAAGAACACAAATTTCTTAATCTATATTTACTTGGAGATATTATATATTATCATTTCCTGTGATCTATATTCTAATGGATTCTTATTGATTTTGATATCCTATACCAAGAAATGCAAATAATTGCTGATTTAAATATGATACAACTAATTACCTCTATTAATTTTTATACTCTTACTTAAATTAGTTTTACAATATTTAAGGATAGGGAGAACTTTTTCTTAACTAGTGTTTGCCAGGGAATTCTTAACTAGTGCTTTCCAGGGAATTGTCTAGAATTCAGTTTATGGTTAGAAGTCAAAAATATAAAAGACCTAACATTAAGTGGAAATATTTATTTGCCCACCCTCACCCCCCCATTTCATAAAGTCACTAGTGCTTTAAAATACTGGAATAAAATAGTCACATGGTTCTGGGAAGTGTTTGTTTTCTTTAAGTTAGACAACATAAATTTGATGGAAGAACTTTGAACTGGAAATTTCAATCTCCCTTAAGCAACTCTGAACAGCCTACATCCAGTAAAATAAATGAACACATGTAAAGTCAGCCTTAAATCAATCCATGCTATTCATCCACAATAATGTTTGCAGTGATTTCGATTGTTCCACAAAAGAATGAAAAAAGTTAGTTACCAAGACGTTCAACATTTCTGAAAAGAACTGAAGTTTCTAAACTTTATATCTACTTAAATGACTTTGATTGTGAGATGTTCAAGAAAATCTAACAGAAATTGAATGACCATTGAATTTAGTTTCTTTTTCTAGGCTAAGTTGTCCAAAGAGATAGGCAAAGACAAATCTTCCTAACTAAACATGGAAGCCAAACCAAATAAGTGATTGTAAAAGTGAAAAATTTAAGGAGACTTTACACTTACACATGAACTCACAGAAATGACTCATAAATGTAAGAACTGATATTTTCAAGTTCCTATAATATATTATGGTTAAGTAGAGTGAAAGAGAGTCACCCCTTAATTGAGTGTTCAGACGAGCTGAGATCCCAAGATGAAATCAAATTCAGGGATTAGGAGTTTAGGCTTCAAGGCCAGGAGTGATATCACATACCTGTAATCCTAGCAACTCAGAAGGCTGAGGCAGGAGAATCGCAAGTTCCAGGCTATCCTCAGTAATTTAGTGAGGCCCTACACAACTTAGCGAGACCCTGTCTCAAAGTAAAAAATAAAAAAAGGCTGAGGATGTGGCTCAATGGTAAAATGCTCCTGGGTTCAATCTGTGGTACCAGAAACAAACTAACAAACAAACAAAGACAAAGAAAAAATGGACTTTAGACTTCAGATTGACAGGTGTGGTCTTATCAATAGCTAATATTTTGTTGCTGGTCAAGTTATTTCACATCCCTATGGCCTTGTTTACTTATCTATAAAGGGAAACTAGAACCGGAATGTAAGAAATGCTTAATGGATATTTGTTTAATGAAAGAATCTTCCTGAATAATTTATTCTAGTTTGCTCTATTGTGAGAGCACCAACAGGATTTGGAAAGAAAAAAAAACAAAAAAAAAACCAGATAATTGTGCCTTTCCTACCACATTATTCGCCTTTCTCCCAGACTTATGAAAACAAGCCTAGGGCCTGTCCTTGTGTCTCCTTTCTCCAATCTTCTTTTTTAAAACTGTAACTCACATCATTTTCCACAGTTGAAGGACTTAGGAAGATAGTAGTTTTAAGTATCAGCAATAGAACCAAAATATTAAATTCTATAAACATTTTACCTTTGGGCATATAAGTACACTCTGAAAGAACTGTGTGTGAATTTTCCTATGTTTATTTAGTATGTAACCTATTTAAAAGAGGCATTTTTTTCTATAAATGTGTCTGAGTGTGTTTGACTACCTAACCTAGAGAACAAAGGTAAACATTTGGAAGGAAACGAGTATTAAAAAACTGAAAAGTACAAACAGAGATATCCATGCATTAAAAAAAAAATAGCAATTTCAGTAAGATATGTGAAATGTTGTGACCCAAAGAACTCAAAATAACTAATAAACTAAAATGGTTTATCAGGAGTAATGACTGAAGTCATATTCATTTAAATCATTCCATTTATTCATTATTCAAGAATACTAGCCAACAATAGGGTAAACATGGTTAGAAAGGGGAATGAAATATTTCAAAATGCCAAAATAGTTTACAGTTTGGTCCAATATAAAAAAAAAATGCACGCTGAAATTTCAAATCTAATAAGATTTCTTCCATTTGTGAATAAGAGTTTGGAAAAAAGAAACATGCTGTGAAGTAGTCACCGTAGATCAGGGACCAGAATGAAAGGGTACGCTGGAGAACTCATCTCTTAGCTGTATCTCTCTCCTTTTACCAATATTAGCTACTTTTTTTGTAAAAGGAATTACTCTTCTGTCACAATGCAGCTGTTGATTTAACTTACTTTTAAAATGTGCAAATAAACATACTTCTGTGTTTCTATTTTATAACCCAAAAGGAGGTGTTTTTGCTTTGAAGACAGTTTTCTTCCACTGGAAATCAATGCAGTTGATAAGCTTCCATTCATTGCTTTGTACCCCCTGACTCTCCAATATAGTTTCTGTCAGTAGTTGCCAGGCAACAGTGACGATTGTGTGGTTCATATACACTGGAATTCATTGCCATTATGCAGCCTTGTGTGCACGTGTGTGCCTGTATACATGTGCGTGTGCATGTTTAATAATACTACTGTAGATCAGAATGAGACTCAGGATAAGTGGAGACAAATGAACCTTTTACCAAGCATCTGATGCTGATATTAGGTAACTTATAAGTCTTCATACTCTGATTCTCTGTGAGTAAAGATACCAAGAAAATTGATCTTTTTTTGAAATTTAGAAACATGTATTTTATTTCCAACTTAATGGATTTATGTATACCCATATTTAAGGGATGTAGAGGATGGATTTTGAAGGGTAGTGAACATGCACACAGGTGCTCTGAGAGAGAGTTGTCAAGTCACTAGGATGATCCTCTGTTGCTTCTCTCATCCCAGACACTCATCTTGCTTCAGGCTGATTCACTAGTTCTTCAGTATCTTTCTTCATTGCAAGTGTAGGAAGAAAATAGTTACAGTGTGAAGGTGCTGGCTATTCATCTGGGATGAACAGTGTGAGTCAGGTGTCATTGTTCTGTGTGCCAATTCATGAAAGATGAGTATTTTATAATAGGGAGAAAAGGATATTTGAGAAGTAGTATTGTTTTGTTTATGAGAATAGTTTTGTGAGTAGCATTCTTCAAAAAACATTGTCTTTTTACATGAAGCTGTGAAAGTCATTAGGAAGACTTCCACTGAGAGGAGTATCAAACTATTTAGCTACCCCTGCTAAAACCTGTGACAATGTGTGAGCACTTCTGTCATTAGTCACTTTGATCTTTGTAATTCTCTGACTAGGGAGCACTCTTACGTGTTCCCTTTATTCTTGAGTGTGTGTTTTCATGGCTTACCTATGAAGGAATTTGTTTGCTTAAAAAATCTTGTAATTTTGAAAACTCCATTTCAATATCCCATCTCAGATGTATAATCCCAATGTGTTGAACTATGTTCAAGGAGCAAATGCTATAGGGTTACAGGTATTTGCTCATGAGTGTTCTCAGATATGTCCTTTTATTAGGACATGAGGTAAACACAATGAGTGCCTCTCAAGAAAATTATTATTTGAAGTATAAATCTCAGTGCTATATAACAGATGGCTAAAGGAGGTTGTGTTTTACACAGTGAGTACTCCATACCCATGGGCTCTGCATCTGAGTCAACCAACCATAGATTGAAAATACTTTAAAAAATATGCCTGTACTGAATATGTATGGATCTTTTACTCTTATGATTCTACCTAAACTATACAGAGAACCACTATTTACATCGTATTAGGGGTTATAAGTAATCAAATATGATTTAAAGTGTATGAGAGGATGTATGTTGGCTATATGCAGTCACTACATTATTTTAAATAAAAACCTTGAACATGCACAGATTTTACTCAGAGGAGCTACTGGAATCAATTAGTGATTCCATGGATACGGAGAGATGACTGTATATATGTGTATAGGATTTATTTTAATTATAATTTATTTTATACACATTGTTTATACATAATTTATTCTGGCATTAATTTATCTTGAATTAATATCCTGTTAAAACTCAGTCATAAAGTAGATTTATTTTATATATTTGTTCATATTGTATTTAAAAACTTTATCAAAAAGCATAATGGTACAGATAATATGAGAACAATCCCCAAAAGAGTATACAATGAATATACTTTAATACATTAGGGCACTAAATGATCTTTATAGTCTTTTAAACATCTAAAATTCTATAATTTTCTGAAAGAGAATGGCATGTAAGTATCATCTAAACTTGGTCTTCAAACTCACTTGATATCAAAAATTATGTCACAGGAGACTTAAGAGGGATTATGACAACTTTCCTGAGACTTTCTACTTACTTACTATGTACATGCTGCCCACATCAGGGTATTTCCAAAGAGGATATACATAGCCCAGTTATGTCAGCCTGGATATTTAAGTTCTTGACAGATGTCTAAAACTGCATGCACAAATAGCACATTTTCTTTACCTCAAATTAATGAAGGAAAATAAGATACATTTATGTTGAATATTCCAAAAGGGAAATATTTCTCCAGATACATAGTTAGATACCTGCTGATAGCACCAGTGAATACAGATTAAAACAATGATATTTAGTATTTTACTTTGTCGTTAGTAAGAATTATAACATATACTTATAATTCTGGATATAATTCTCATAAGTCAGGAATTACTTGAGGTCTCATGTATGCAGGATGTTACCAACTAAGCTTCTATTTTTTAAAATAATTTAGTTTATTTAACTATCACATTAAACTCCACAAGAAACCCAAATTCATTAGGAAAATATATTGTACTAGAAAACAATAAATGTATATTTTAATAACCATGTGTTTCATCTTCCATCTGTTTTCAGAGATTGTAAGTATATTTTCTTGCTATCAAATATTAAAATTTAGTGCCTGAAAAAAATGATGCCAATGTGCAGTTATTTACAATATGTTCTTGAACATTTTTTTTTCATAATTTTTTGTGTGTTTTGTTTTGTTCTTTTGGTTCTGGGGATTGAATCCAGAGGCACTTTACTACTGAGTTACATCCCCAGTCCTTTTTATCTTTATTTGTGATAGGGTTCTGCTAACATGCTGAAGTTGGTCCTGAACTTGTGATCCTCCTGCCTCAGTGTCCTGAGTTGCTGGGGTTACAGGCATGTACCACTGCACACAGCCTTTCCCCCTGTTTTATCAATGCAAGTTCTAATTTGTTTTTAATACCCAAGATTTAAGTGACTGAGTAGACCTACTTTAAAATTGATGTTGGTAAGTTTTAAAAGTCACATCAATTGTTCAAGATATGATATTTTTAAGGAATTTATATCTGCCACTCTGTGGTTGAAAATAATGGGACCACAGTGTTGGCAATAATGGATCTCAGAAACAAACAAACAAAACCTTCCTTATCGAGTTCTGGAACAATTGAGAGACAAAGGAATTAGGCATGTAAAAACCACATTTTGTCTTTACTGTTTCTAGTAGCAAAGTTAGATTGTGCAAAGTGTGTAAAAACAGTTACCTGTCCTCTACTGTAAGTCAACCATGAGTTATAAGCAGCTTATATTGCATAGTGTTTTCCTTTGATAAAAATGGATACAGAGCTTAATCTCAGATTATCAAAACAACTCTTAAAGACACCTAGACTTATGGTATTATCTAAATTTAACAGAAGAGGAAATCAAAGCACAGACTTTGGGAATGCAACTCCCAAAAGTTCATATTGCCTGTTAGCTACAGAAATAGGGATAAAGTTTGGAAGTTGGCGTGAGGTATGCCAACATCTCTATCCTGCCAGAGTGACAAAAAGCAATTTCATCACCTCTATAAATCTAATTCATATCTAAGTGGACTGCAACCATATGCCTCTGGCTTATTGGAAGACAATTTGAATTAGGAAGTAGATGTAAAAGCACTTGGCATGTGTCCATTATTGAATAAATGTTATTTCCTACTTCTTCATCTTTATCCCCACCCTGACCTTTTCCATTATTCTGCAGAGTCTCTATTGAAGCTCTTTCTTTTTTTATTTGTTCTAATTAATTATACATGACAGCAGAATGCATTTTAAACACAGTGTACACAAATGGAGCACAACTTCTCATTCCTCTGCCTGTACACAATGCAGAGTCACACCAGTCATGCAATGATACATGTATATAAGGCAATAATGTCTGTCTCATTCCACCATCCTTTTCCCCCATACCCCTTCCTCTCTACTTATTATTCTCTGTCAAATCCAAAGTTCTTCCATTCTTCCATAGCCCTCCCCAATTATGGTCATTATGGATTAGCATCCACATATCTAATAAAACTACTGGCCTTTGATTTTTTTGGGATTGGCTTATTTCACTTACCACGATATTCTCCAGCTCCATCCATTTATCTCAAAATGCCATAATCACATTCTTTTTTAAGACTGAGTAATATTTCATTGTGTATGTATACAACATTTTCTTTATCCATTCATCTGTTGAAGAGCATCTAGGTTGGTTCCATAGCTTAGTTACTGTGAATGGAGTTGCTATAAACATTAATGTAGCTATGTCATTGTAGTATTCTGAGTATAAGTTCTTTGGATATAAACCAAGGAGTGGGATAACTGGGTCAAATGGTGGTTCCATTCCAAGTTTTCTGAGGAATCTTCATACGGCTTTCCAGAGTGGCTGCCCCAATTTACAGTTCCACCAGCAATGTAAAGCTCTTTCTAACTTGGAATAGATTTAAAAAGTAATATGTAGTAAATTTGGCCAAAAGAAAGTCTAAATATAGGCCCAGGCAGAAAGTTTGATTTTTACCATTGCACATGGCATGCTACAATATGCTTCATAGAAATCTTTTCTAGTTCTGTCCTGAACATCTGATGCCTCAGTTACCATCATAACACTTACTTTGCTTTTGCCTGTGTCCTGCTTGGAAAACATCTATCAATATCTGGTTGGTTATCGAACTCTGTAGAAGAAATAGTGAGATATCTTTTTGGTTTTCTTTGAAAATTACCATCTTCCTCAGGTGAAACTATGTGTTGGCCTGGAAATGAACAATAAACAGGGTGGTAGAACCCACTTTTGTGCTGCCAGGCAAAGAGTTATGGCACTGAATTGCCCACTGGTATGTGTGCTCCTGTGGCAGTACTTTTGAACAAATCCTCCATAATTTTAACATAATCTTCCTATATTTCTACTATATGAACTTCAATAGTAGTCATAATTTTATGATTTGAGCCATATAAAATTAATCATAGAAAAGATAGATAAGCCAATATGTCAACATTTACTCACTAGTATAAAAGAGTATGCCTTAATAACATAATAAAAGAAAATGGCAGGTATTTCTATGTGCCTAGTATATGCATGTTCCTCATAGCGAAGTAGTTGGAGTCAAGATGATTGAACTTTAGTCTTAAGTTTATCAATTCAATCATTCAGCATTTTCTCTGTGTAAATTTCTTCTCTATTCTAGGAATAGAATACATATTTTGGCTTATTTAAAAGAAAAAAAAGAGGAGAAAAAATAGCTAATGGCATCACAGAACTGAAACATAGGTTAAAAAAATAAGTATTTTAATACGTTATTGAAAATGACCAATTCTTAATAAATAATTAACTTTGGGAAAATATTAATTTGGGAAAATCTTATGCATATAACTCAGTTTCTGTAACATTTAAAAAGACACATATCCTGTTACTAGTTCATAAACGGATGATGAAAAGTCAAGTGCTAATCTTTGAGCTCCTTCCCCCATCCACTTAGCAACTAGAATGATCAGTGTTCATGAAGTAGAAGAATAAAGATTTTAAGGATTATCATCTGTATTGTTTTTTTTTCCAGCAATTTCTCAACATTGACCTAAATCAGCAGGCTTTATTCACAAAATTCTCAGACTCAGTGTCATTTATACAAAATCTCAGCATGTTACCAACATCTATTGACTTTCCTTACATGGATCTCCTCTTAACAATTTGCAATTTACTTTCAAAATGTTATTGTTGCCTCCTAGAATACTATGCTTGATTACTTTCCCTCGATCTTTTTAGAAAATTAGTTCCATTCTGATACTTTACTCTTCCTGTGAGTGTTAAATAAGAGGCAATTAGCTCTAAGATTGTGGACTTGATGCCTTAGCTTTGTCCTGAGTGCTCAAGCACCTCAGAGAAAACTTAGCAGACTTTCATTGATCTTGGTTCCCTGCCATGTGTTACTCAGGAAAATATAAGAAATATTAGTGAACATTGATCATCTCCTACCGAAGTTTATATTCTGAAAAGTATGTTAAAGCTCAATGAAGACTGATGGATTAAGAGATATCAGGGATAAAGATAATGAACCGTTTCTGCTAACAAGAGTCCTGACGTCAGTTCTGATTTTTTTTTTGTTGTTGTTTGTTTTTCACACAAACCATCAGTTCTCTTATAATCCAGATATTAAACTGGGTGTTCAAAAGTTCAGTTCAATTCAGACACTACCTGGAGTAAACTTCAGACTTCACAAGTAAAAGGCTAGGCTCCACCAGGCTGACCCCACTTGCCATGCCATGTGCAGGTTCTGGCCTCCTATGCTTTAGCTAACTGGCTATAAATTGGGAGTGCCTGTGCACACCTCCTCAGTTTTCAAACCCCAGGCCTACAAAAGCTCCAGCATCCTGTTTACTGATTTCAAACAAAAAACTTAGAGGACTGAATGGATAGGGTCTGAACATTTTATGACTCACATGCTTCTTGGAGGCAGGCCAGATGCAGCAATGGGCTGCACCACATCTAGAAGCAGAGGAAAGGAATACATAGGGTAGGTTGCATGCCCAGTGGGCAGATGGGTTTTGTCAGATGTTTTATGAATACATTCTTTTACTTTATAGTCAAGTTCACTTTGCTTTGATCACCACCTTGGAGACAAGGAAAGTGGCCAGTTTCCCTTCTCCCTCTCCTTTATTATCACATTACCTGGAGTCCTTCTTATCTCACTTCTAGCAAGAACAAGCCTCCCCAGGCACTGATCAGTGTTTACCCCAAAATTCAGTTTCAATAAGTTATTAGAATGGCTCACAAAACTCAGAGAAGCAGGTTCCTCACCTCCGTTGGTTATAAAGGGTAAAGATAAGCAGCATGAAGAGGCACATAGGGCAAGGTCTGGGAGAGTCCAGGTGCAGGAGCTCCTGTCTCTGAGGAGCACATGTGTGCCTTCAGCAACTTAGAAGCTATCTGAACTCTCTGGTTTGGTGGTTTTTCGTGGAGATTTCACCACATAGAGATGCGATTGACTAAATCATTAGCTCTTGGTGATTGTGACACTGTGATTTATACTAAATGTATATTTTACAACATCTCCATTTCCTGGTTTTCTGACTCACAAAGCTTCCTAAAATCTTTAGAATTTCTAAAGTTATTGCCTTTTGTGTGCTAACAGGATGACTGATGGTTGAGGAGCTCTGGATAGCCTCAACATGGAAAACAGGTTGAGAGGAAAACAGATCATGGGATTACAGAATTGGATCCTTAACACACTACCACTGAGCTGGAGGGGAGAGGGAACAAACGTTATCACAGACAGCCTACGGTGTAATGGGTTTAATGAACCATGCCTACATAGTGAAGCCTCCATTACAACTCAAAGGACAGGACTTGCAGAACTTCTGGATTGCTAAAAGCAGAGAGGTGTCTGGAAGGTGGCTTGCCTAGATACAGCAGGCAAGTTCTGTCCACATTTTCCCATACTTTGCCATATATATCTCTTCATTTGTCTGGTCAATAATGAATAAAGTGTTTCCCTCACTTCATGTGACTTCATGTGTGAGCTACTACAGTAAATTAATTGAACCAAGTAGGGAGTCATGGGAACCCTTAGGTTATAGATAATCTGTCAGAAGCAAAGGTAAAACGAACTGGGTCGCGTGATCAGTATCTAAAGTGGAGCAGTCCTGTGGGACTGAGCCCTTAACCTGTGAGACCTGATGTTAACTCCAGGTTAAGAGCTTCAGAATTGAGTTACAGGGTAGAATGTTCAGCTGGTGTCCACAGGAGAACTGCTTGTTCGTGGGGAAGAACCCACCCATCTGCTATCAAAAGTGCTCTACACTGCACTGAGTGTGTGAGAGTGAGGAAAAGAGTTTTTGTTTTTTTAATTTCATACAGTGAAAATTCAATCTCCAACCCCAACCCTAAGTCCAGGTTTATCAAATAGGATATCAGGTTATTTGTCCCTTCATCTCAAAATAAACCACATGCTATATAAACCTCTTTATTCCTCCACCAGTATAAGAAAAGTTTTTACATGTTTGGACTAATGTCAATAAGGAACACTAATTCTGAATAATAGCACATTCTTCCAGATTTATTATTTTGTGCTTGAAACGGAAGTTAAAAATGCATTTCTCTTTGCATGTCCTCTACTATCTCCCTCTTGAGAGAAATGTGGTGAATTTCCTAACTGTCCAAGTATGACAGGAAGGAGAAAATTGGCACAAGGAACTAAAAACCAATATAGAGATTCTAAATATTATTTTCCGGCAGATGCTCATTAAATTTCTTTCCTCTTTGTTACTATTGCCAATTTTCTTTGCCAGAGAGTTGAGGTCAGAAGCCATTTATGTGAAGTTAAGTGTACCATAACATTATCAAAAAAAAAAAAAAAGGATTTTTATGAAAGATCTAAATATTAAAAGTTTGTTTCAGTGGGAAATAGGATATTTTAACCCATTAAATTTTGAATTTTTATCTATTTGTATTTTTCTAAAATCCTAACTTGGTTATGTCTGATTAGCTCCATTGGTAGCATATGTGTGCCAACGTCCCCTATGTCTATATATTTAACCATTTTACTATTATTTTTCTCCTTAATACAAATTGGTTAATGTAAACATGGGGAAAACATATACCTATATTTGAACAGGAGAATATTTTCATGAATTTCTTTGATACTTAAGGTGGTAAAGTTTTCAATTATATACCATGCAGACAAATGTTGAACAAGGCTTTATCAGTTTTTTTTTGTTCAATTCATATTTACTAAGCACTTATGAGCCAGCTAGAGTAATATGTGGAAGAGAGGCCTTGGAATGAGTTTATAATACAGTGACAAATCAATTGAGAGGACAAAAATATCTTATGGAAAGGCATCAAAAGGTGAATTGGCCTAGGTGCAATCAGGAGAAGATGTACAGTAGTTTGAACAAGAAACATTCAATTTACAAAATGAACTGTAACATAAAGAGGGGTTAGTTAATGAGAAGTAAGAGAAATCTAAAGAACAAAGGAAGAGCAAACACAAGGATGACCTTCTACCTCTTAATCTGACATAAGAGCACCGAAGAAAGAATCCTCATTCCCCTCTCAAGGACTAAAATCCAGATCTTATTTGAGAGAGGTTAGCCATGTTTCACTGGATGATAGTGAAGTTACTGTGGAATTGCATCAGCAGCACTTACTGGAACTCTATCCTCTAAAAATTTGCAGAAATATGTCTTCTAGGGTTTGGCGGAGAACTGTTCACAGGAAAGTGTTTCACCAGAAACCCTCTGCTACCTACATGCCCATGAAGGAAAGCCCTGGATAGGAGTCAGACACTGGGAAAACAAAATAGACTGATAGATTAGACTGAAGAAAGCATACAGAAAACAAGAAGTAAAACTCCCTCCTGCTGTACCTCTGTAGCACATTCTATTGACAAAGTTTAATGTTGTGCCAGAAAACAAAAATATTTAAAGAACCCATATTTATTTTTATACAGCAAGCAACATGAATAAATTGTGAACTGAGAAGCAATAAGTTGAAAACTGGCATACATGGATACCTACCTGAATCTGTGATGCAGAAGTATGTTTGGCAAAAGTTTACTAAAGAAACTGACATTCAAGATGAGATCTAAGAAATAGGAGAGTTCTGACCATTTCAGAAAAGAGATGGGTCAGGGAAAAAGAGGGACTAGGAACTAGGAACTCTAAAATAATATTTCTTCCCATGTTCAAATGACAGCTGGTGAGATGTGATATATGTCTTAAAATAAAAAAGCAGGTGCACACACACACACATATAGAAATGCTCACAGAATTCTTTGGGAACAAAAAAGAAGAAATAAAACCCGAGTAATAAATACGAACTAGTTCTAGGCTTATTGTTGTTATTTCCCAAGAGTTTCAGTTTTTAAAAGCTAAAACCTAAAAAGGTGAAAGTATCTTGAGCCTGTGAAAGATATAAATAATATCAGACTCATATTTAGTTTTGACTCTCAAGGGATACATCGACCAGAAAAATGTGTGCCCTAACACCAAAAATGAAAATATATCAGGGACATAAATTTGCATCACCATCTTGATAATAGAGTTCTCTGGAAGTAAAGAACCAATAGGATCTATCTATCTATAACTATCTGTCTGTCTATCTATCTATCTATCTATCTATCTATCTATATCTATATGAGAAGATTTATTATGAGAATTGATTCATGTGATTACAGAGACTGAGAAGTTCCATAATATGCTATGTGCAAGCTGAAAAGCTGGAAAAGAGGTTGTGTAAGTTCAGAGTCTGACAACTTAAGGAAGAGGAGCTCTGGGGTCCAGGAGCAGAAGACAGAAGTTCCAACCCAAGAAGTGAAGGATAAGTGGATTCTCCTCCACCATTGTCTTTTCTGTTCAGGCACTGTCAGTTCCAGTGATGCTAGCCAATATAGAGTAGGTAGGTCTTATTTATTTAGTCCATGGTTCAAATCAATGAACTTTAAATGTAAGATCTTTTGGAAACACCCTCATAGACACACTCAGTGTCTTACCAGCTATCTGAGCAACTTTTAGCCCAATCAAGTTAAGGAATAAAATCAATCATATTCAAAGTGTCTCATCCAGTAATATTAACATAGTTCTAAGGTCCTACCTCCTTAGACACTTGACACAAACAAAGGTACATATCTGGAGGGATTCATCAGCAATAAGATCCTTAACATTTCCTTTGTTTCAAAGTAGGAAAATATAAGCTCAAAATTCAATATTAAAAACACACAAGAAAATAAGTCACCATAAAATATAATCCTTACAAAAACAAAATGTATGAAAAGGTTCAAAACATAAAATGGCAAAATATTTAAAGACACAAAAGAGAATTGAAAACACAACTAGTAAGGAATCACAAAACTTTTTAAAATGCCACATCAAATATAGTAAGAAATATTTTAAAATAGAATTATGATTGCTGAAATGCAAAATTTATTGACTATATAATGACCTATATGAAACACATTTGCTGATAAAACTAAAAATCTGGTATATAAAGAGAATGGTTTGGCTATAGCTTGTTCCTCACAGGTTCATGTTCTGGAAGCTTGGTTCCAGTATGGTGGTATTGAGGAGGTGGAAGCTTTAAGAGGTAAAGACTAGATAATAAATATGAAGATGTTTTTTATTGTAGCATAGAGAAGCAAATAGATTTAAATTTAAATAGATTTTAATTTAAAATACAATGACAATCAGATTAGAAGATGTAAATTAAATTAGAGTTATAAATGGAAAATTTGGGTCTGGTAGCAAGGAAATATTTTTAAAAATTTGAGTACAGACCAACTGTGTCAATGAGGTGTAAAATGAGGATTGGGGTAGGAATTGGTTGTAATTAAAAAAAAAAAAAAACTCTAGGTGTTTTAATCAGCTTTTATGCTGCTGTAACTGAAAGTTCTGACCAGAAGAACTTTAAAGGAGGAAAAGTTCATTTGAGAGTTCATGGTTTCAGAGGTCTCAATCCATAAGCAGCAGATTCCATTACTCTGGGCTCAAGGTGAAACAGGACATCATGGTGGAAGAGTATGGCAAAGGGAAACATGGTGATCAAGAAGCAGAGAGTGAGAGTTTCTACACTGGAGATACAAAATATATACCCCAAAGCCATGTTCCAAAGTCCCACCTCCTCCAGCCACACCCTGCCACTTTAGTGACCAGTCAGTTAAACCTTATCAGGGATTGGAAGTCCACTGAACACAGGTGAACATTGTGGCACATTAGAGTTCCAGTTCTGCAGGCAGAAACCAAGAAGAGCAAGAGATCAGAAAAGTTCTGAGATGTCCTAGATCTTTTAACTGAGCTGATTGGTGAAAGTTTTCTCCTGCAAAAAGTAAGCACAAAAATACTGGGGATGAATTTTTTTTCCAAATGTTCACGTCATAGTAAAAGGCATAAAATAAAGTCTAAGAAAGCATGGCCCAATCAAAAAACTAATTAAGTAAAACTCCAGGAAAAGACCTGAAAATGTGGATTTGTGAGCTTCTTCAGAAGGAATTTAGAATAACTGTCACAAAAATGCTCAATGATATAACTGTTATAAAGATGCTAAATGACTTGAAAGATAACATAGATGATACACATGAGAAGAATAAGAATGTTAACAAAGAAACTGTAAAAATAATGAAGCACAAATTCTGGAGTTGAATAATACAATCACCAAAGTGAAAAAATTAATAAGGGGTTCAACAGTATATTTGATCTGGCAGAGGTACACTTGAAGACAGATCACGTGAAATCATTGGTTCAGATGAACAAAATTTTTAAAAATTTAAATAAGTGAACAGAATCTAAAAGGATGGTGGAATATAATCAAGTGGACCAAGGAATTATGGGAATCTCACAAGAAGAAGCAATAGGAAAGGGGCAGAGAAGAGACATTATTTGAGGAAACAGTGTCCCCAAACTTCCCAAATGTGATGAAAGAAATGGATATACAAATTCAAGAAACCCAAAGAACTTAAAACTAGAAAAAGTCCAAAGAAAGCCACACTGTGAAGCATTATAACAAAACTGAGAAAAGTCAAAAACAAGTGTTATTGAAAGTAGCCAAATGTATCATCTCCTGGACTAAACACAAGTATTAATAATTCAAGAAGATTGAAATCATACCATGCATCTTTTATGGTCACAATGCAATAAAACTAGAAACCAATAGCAAAGGAAGTTAATAAATAGAAAAACACTCAAAGATCATAGAGTAAAATGTCCTTACTGTCCCAGAGCAATGAACATATTCAATAAAATTAACCTCAAATTCCCATAGACATTTTTTTAAAAGAAAAAAAAATCATCCTAATGTTATATGGAATCTCAAGGGACTCCTAATAGGCAAAAAAGTCTAACAAAGGAGAAAAAAGTTGTAAGAATCACATTTTCCCAAACATTACAAAGCCATAGCAATGAAAACAGTATGGAACAGACAAAGTGATAGACAAATAGACAATAAGAATGACCAGAGAGCTCCCAGATGAACCCACACATATCTGGTCAAATGACCTTTGATAAGAGTGTAAAAAAAATTCAGTGAATAAAGGACAGTCTCGTCAACAAATGATGCTACAAAAAAACTGAATATCCCCATGCAAAAGAATGAAGTTTTATTCTTACCTTCCAATCTATGCAAAATGTAACTCAAAATAAATAAGACCTAAAATTAATATTTCAAATTCTAAGATTCTTGGAATTAAAAATTCAGGAAAACATCATGACATTGATGCTGGCAATGATTTTTAGATAGGATACACGCACAAAAAAAGCACAAATAACCAAAAAGAAGAGACAAATGAAATGACATCAAACTGAACAACTTCTGTGCACCGAAGGATAAAATCAATAGAGTGAAAAGGCAACATATGTAAAGGGAAAGTGTTTGCAAATCACCTTATTGAAAAGGGATTAAATATCCAGGCTATGTAAACGACCTTTAAAATTCAATCATAACAACAGAAAGTTAAAACAACTTGACTGAGAAATTGACAAAGATTTGAATAGGAATTTCTTCAAAACATAAAATGGCCATCATACATGTAGAGACTTGGCATCATTAATTATCAGATAAATATAAATAAAAACCTCAATAAAGATTCACATCATATCCTTTGGGATGCATACTGTAAAAACAAACAAATGAGCAAACAAGCAAAGACCCAGAAAATAAAATGCATTGGTGATGATGTGGAGAAGGTTGAAATTCTTGCACACTGATGGTGAGAATGTAAAATGCTTATTTTACATTCATGTGGACTTGCAGATTATCTGGAATCTGCCAGAGGTTTTCAAAACCTTCTATGTGCATCTCATTTCTAAGCTCTTCCTTTTAAGTTCTTTGATTAAATGTTGCTCAATTATTATCCCCTTTTCAGGAAACTGATGTGAAGAAATTGCTGATGATTATTTTCAACCAAAGTTCCTAGGGAAAAGGCTGTTTGCACCGAGCAAGATTTTAGTCAGGTCAAAACATAAGTCCTTTTAGAGAAGGTTTACAAAGAGCTGCCAACCAGGTCAAGTAATGATAAACATCCAGGAATGGGCTTTCTCTGGAGCTCCCAACATGTTCTGCTTTCTTTAGTGGTTGCTGGGCTTCTGGTTTCCTAGTTACAACAACTGTGATACTGTTGGTTTTCAAGGTCGTTATAGAGCTAGGAAAGGGAATTGGCAATAGGGCAAGCTATAAGGCCACAGACTGATTCTCTAAACAATATTCAATCATTTTTAGTGAGTAAAATCTTCTCAGATTGTTGCAAAACTTTATTTTTTAAATTCTGAAAAAACTGATTTGGACAGTGTTTATATATCTTCTCATTGATTTTATGGTAATTCTGTTTTTCAGGATCATTATTCTGTCACTTGTACTTCCCCATGTAAATTCTTAAATCTTCCCATTATTTAAATATTTGCAAATTGTTTTTATTTTTAAAAAAACAATTCTTATGGTATTATAATTTTCCCCAAAATATTCTAATCATCTTATGTTTCACATGCTTCCTGTTTTTGTCTTAGCACTATCTCCCTTAATATATCCAAGTATATCCTCATCATTTCCAAGATTTAGACCTTATATTTTATAATGTCCACAAAGCTTAAATTCTTAGCACATTGTAGAAATCACTATGTCCACTGCTAAATCCCCTGTATTTAGAAGATCCATGACAGATGTCCAATACTTTGCATTCATTTGCAAGAATGAATGCAAAAATGTTTTCAAAGTGCTATATGAGGTTCTCCTAGCTCCCTCCGTCTTCTATCTATTATTCTTTATTCCAGAGCCCTTAACCAGATACCATTACAAAGATGGTCATGAGCCATTCTAAGATGAAACAAGAAAAGAATTCAAGAGGGAAAACATTTTTGAGTCATGGGTCACACAATCTTCCTTCCTCTGTTCCATGACTCTAGCATGTCCCATTGAGGTCTTTGAGTCTCTTTACTGTTTATTGAAAACAAAATGGCAAAACATTCTTAAGTCATAAAACTTTAAAAAAGCTCAATGATATATGGGAACACCCTATGTAAAGTACAAAGTGGACATGATTGAAGCATGTTCCTGAGACCTATGTGACTGGTTTTGTAGTTTCTGATGAAACTTTGATGAGTCACAACAAGGACTGTTCAGATACCTACTCACTTTTGTGGACAGGGAGCCAGGGCATTATCTCTTTGTACCACTGGTAAATTAAAATTCTATACAAATAAGGTTGATATGAAGAATTCAGGCTTGCTGAAGTGTGGTGTTATGTAAAATAAAATTGCATTAATAAAATGATTCATATGCTTTAATCTTCAAAAGCAGCTTGTAGGAGAAATCCTTTGTACTATGCAACTGGAAGAAAATTGGACCATGATCACTCATCGTAACCATGAAAAAAAGACACATGTAATAAAATAAAAATGCATCCAGTGAGGAAACTAAAGGAGGTACCATCCTTTAATAATAACTTACAATAGATGAAATTTTATATGAATTCTGTTGTTAATACTAAGAACCTCAAGGTTTTGTCCGTATTTCTATAGATTTTTTAAAATGAATCCTAAAATTGTGAGGTTGATTCAGATCAACTAATAAATATTTTTATATAAAATTACTTCTAGAATCATGATCCCCTTTAAGACCTTTCAGTATTTAGTTCTCATCTTCGTTCTCCCTCTACTCATTGTTCTCTTCATCTCTTCACTGAATTTTATCCACTTCTACTGTTACCTCCATCATTAAGCTAATAAAAGAGAAGCCAAAACTCATGTGTATCTGATACTCACAGAATATCCATTATGGGTTAAAAGATGAGAATACAGAATTGAACAAGATACAGTCTCCTTTCTCTTAGTGTGTTGGGGTTAATAGTCATATGAAAAATTATAACTTTTGTAGAGGCTCAAACATGCTATTAGAACTTGGTTAAAAGCTAATGGGACACAGAAACTAGGGTGCCTAGTTTGTTTGGGGGTCACAGAAGTCTTCAGAAAAGAAGTACTGCACTGATCTTAAAGGTTGCATGGAACTTTCACCAGGAGAAAGAGATTGAGATTGGCTCTCCATACAGAAAGGCAAGGAGATACACAGGTACAAGAACATGACACAGAGGGAAATGGAAAGATTCTGGGTCACCAGACCATAGTTTCATGGGAGAACAATGAAAATGTTACTTAAAAAGTGAGTGATAAATAGCAGAAATTTTTTAGGCCATATGATAGAATTTTATTCATGTTTGGACTATTTTAATGGCTATTTTAATCTGAATTACGGAAAAGTAATACTAATAAGAATAAAAAATTCACTAAGTCAAAATTATTTTTGTCTCTTTCTCTGACAATCTCCAAAGTGGATGGTGACCATGTGTCATGTAGTGGCAATGGTATTTTCCCCTCTGGTTTTATCTTATGTCCACTTTCTCTAAGTTTATTTCTTCCTAAACTTTTGTTTATTTTTTATAATATTATACCCATCCATCTTTGTGAGTTATCTCAATTTTACGACATAATACATATTGTTGGAAGAAGAAGGTGTTATGAACTAAATGTTTTTACACAAAGAAGATAGTTACATAAAATAGGTTTCTTCTATATCTCTTGTTTGTCTCTCACAAAGGCAAATGAACATCTGAACTAAATGGGAAAATATGAAGAGTTCAGTGGAACATATTACCACAAGAGACATGATCTCAAGTTATTGTTTTTTCATAAGTCTTTCCTTATGTTTCCTCAAGAAAACACATGGGTTTTATGGATGTTACTATTCTATTTTAAGATCTCCTTTATCTGTTAAATGTTACACAGATAACACACACGCACACACACACACACACACAAGTTTCTTAGAAGGAAAGGCATAAAAACTACCCTATAGTGTGATTTGCATTGTGGCTGAATCTAGCAGATATTTACAGAAAAAAAATGGGTAATTTTTGAAACTATATTGTCAATTTGGAAGTCTATTCTTCAGGAGACAACTTCAATCATATTTCTGTGAGTATTTGAAATATTTAAATTTCTCACAATTAGTTGAGTTGTTACAAAACACTTTAGTCAGCTTTTTTGTTATCATGACCAGAAGACCTGACAAGAATAATTTTAGAGGAGGAAAAGTTTATTTGGAGGCTCACAGTTTCAGAGGTCTCAGGTCATTTGGGGGATATCTACTATGGAAACCATAACGCAAAATATCTAAATAAACAGAGAATTATACTAACTATCTGTCCTTATAAAAGTTATAGATCCCTTGGTCCTAAACCATTTTTGAATATTTGGAGAAATTTTAATCTCAGATTTCAAAGAATTTTTTTTTTCAAAATCCATATGAATTCTCAGAGTATTCTTTGTGGAAAAAATAGTTATTTATAAGTATTCTCCCTCATACTGACCAAATAAACATGCTCATAATGCTGATATTCAATTTTTTTTTTTTTTCAGTACTGAAGATTGAACTCAGGGGCACTCAACCACTGAGCCCCATTCCTAGTCCTATTTTGTATTTTATTTAGAGACAGTGTCTTACTGAGTTGCTTAGTAGTTTGCTTTTCCTGAGGTTGGTTTTGAACTCGTGATACTCCTGCCTAAGCCTCCTGAGCCACTGGAATTTCAGAAGTGTTCAATTTTCATGTGCATTCTTCACTACTGGTCTTTGTTACAGACTCATTTTATAGTTTTCTGTATACATAATGCTTATTGCAATCTTCCTAAATTTCTCTACATACCCATTGACAAAAAATTATTTCCTAAAATATTTGTTACAACCAAGATGACAGTTTAGAAATTTTGTCTTTTTTTTTGTGATATTTATTGATAGCATGGATTTCTTTGTTTGTGTTTAAGTATTTCACTCCAATTAAGCAAGAATTAATCTTCATTGGGAAGTGGAAAATCATGGTCAATTCATTATAGAAAGATTTTGTGTAAATTGATCATGAAAGAGTGTCATTAAGAAAAGAGACCTGTGTGGTATAAAGGAGGGACTGAGTCCTGTACTGAGAATCAATAGGATAACTTCATGAAAGTACTTTTTTCATTCATTGTTACAAAAATGAGCCTCTAATTCTCTTATCCACTGTTTTTCCTGGATTTCCCCTCATTACTTTTATTTCCTAATTATCTTTATTCTTCTTTCAGCAATTGGTTATAGACCAGATGAGGTGACATTCTTATACTTTTAATGACATCAAGTATGAATTGCCCTCTTAGCATCAGGCATCTCAGACTTCCTAAATTGAAAGAAAATCAATCCAATTAAATGGTGATTTGGAAACAGGAAGAATTGTAAGAAATTCCAAAAGAAACTTAGATCTATGTAAAAATATAACTTTCTAAATTGGGACACTATGAAAGCAGTACTGAGAGGAAGATTTATTTCATGGTGCACATTCAACAAAAGAAGTAGAAATCAACAAATAAATGACTTAACACTACAGCTAAAAGCCCTAGAAAAAGAAGAGTAGACCAACACCAAAAGTAGTAGAAGACAGGAAATAGTTAAAATCAGAGCCAAAATCAACAAAATTGAAACAAAAGAAACAATCGGAAAAATTAACAAAATAAATAGTTGGTTCTTTGAAAAAATAAACAAAATTGATAAACCCTTAGCCACGCTAACAAAGAGAAAGAGGGAGAAAACTCAAATTACTAAAATTCGGAATGACAAGGAAATATCACAACAGACACGAGTGAAATACAAAACACAATTAGAAACTATTTTGAAAATCTATACTCTAACAAAACAGAAAATCTCGAAGACATCAGTAAGTTTCTAGAGACATATGAATTACCTAAACTGAACGAGGAGGACATACACAACTTAAATAAATCAATTTCAAGCAATGAAATAGAAGAGGTCATCAAAAGCCTACCAACAAAGAAAAGTCCGGGACCAGAGGGGTTCTCAGCCAAGTTCTACAAAACCTTTAAAGAAGAGCTCATTCCAATACTTCTCAAAGTATTCCATAAAATAGAAGAGGAGGGAACCCTCCCAAACTCATTCTATGACGCCAATATCACCCTGATACCTAAACCAGACAGAGACACATCGAGGAAAGAAAATTTCAGACCAATATCCTTAATGAACATCGACGCAAAAATTCTCAACAAAATTTTAGCAAATCGCATACAAAAATATATTAAAAAGATAGTGCACCACGATCAAGTGGGTTTTATCCCAGGGATGCAAGGTTGGTTCAACATCCGGAAATCAATAAATGTCATTCACCATATCAACAGACTAAAAGTTAAGAATCACATGATTATTTCAATAGATGCAGAAAAAGCCTTCGATAAAATACAGCATCCCTTCATGCTCAAATCACTAGAAAAAATTGGGGTAATGGGATCATTCCTTAACATTGTGAATTCCATCTATGCTAAGCCCATGGCCAATATCATTCTAAATGGTGAAAAACTGAAAGCATTCCCCCTAAAAAGTGGAACAAGGCAGGGATGCCCTCTTTCACCACTTCTATTCAACATTGTTCTTGAGACTCTAGCCAGAGCAATTAGACAAACCAAAGAAATTAAAGGGATATGAATTGGAAAAGAGGAACTCAAACTATCCCTGTTCGCTGATGACATGATACTATATTTAGAGGAACCTGGGAATTCCACCAGAAAACTCTTAGAACTCATCAGTGAATTCAGTAAAGTAGCAGGTTACAAGATCAATGCTCATAAATCCAATGCATTTTTATACATAAGTGATGAATCTTCAGAAAGAGAAATTAGGAAAACTACCCCATTCACAATAGCCTTGAAAAAAATAAAATACTTGGGAATCAATCTCACAAAAGAGGTGAAAGACCTCTACAATGAGAACTACAGAACACTAAAGAAAGAAATTAAAGAAAACCTTAGAAGATGGAAAGATCTCCCATGCTCATGGATAGGAAGAATTAATATTGTCAAAATGGCCATACTACCAAAAGTGCTAAATAGATTCAGTGCAATTCCAATTAAAATCCCAATGATGTACCTTACAGAAATAGAGCAAGCAATTATGAAATTCATCTGGAAAAGTAAGAAACCCAGAATAGCTAAAGCAATCCTCAGTAGAAAGAGCTAAGCAGGGGGTATCGCAATACCAGATCTTCAACTCTATTACAAAGCAATAGTAACAAAAACGGCATGGTATTGGTACCAAAATAGACAGAGTGGGAGAATATCTTTGCCACTCGTACTTCAGATAGAGCGCTAATATCCCGAATCTATAAAGAACTCAAAAAGCTCTACACCAAGAATACAAATAATCCAATCAACAAATGGGCTAAGGAAATGAACAGACACTTCACAGAAGAAGATGTACAAGCAATCAACAGATATATGAAAAAAATGTTCAACATCTCTAGTAATAAGAGAAATGCAAATCAAAACTACCCTAAGATTTCATCTCACCCCAATTAGAATGGCGATTATCAAGAACATAAGCAACAATAGGTGTTGGCGAGGATGTGGGGAAAAAGGTACACTCATACATTGCTGGTGGGGTTGAAAACTAGTGCAGCCACTCTGGAAAGCAGTATGGAGATTCCTCAGAAAGCTTGGAATGGAACCACCATTTGACTCAGCTATCCCACTCCTTGGCCTATACCCAAAGGACTTAAAATCAGCATACTACAGAGATACAGCCACATCAATGTTCATAGCTGCTCAATTCACTATAGCCAGATTGTGGAACCAACCCAGATGCCCTTCAGTTGATGAATGGATAAAGAAACTGTGGCATATATATACAATGAAATATTACTCCACCATGAGGAATGACAAAATTATGGCATTCGCAGGCAAATGGATGAAATTGGAGGATACCATGTTAAGTGAGATAAGCCAATCTCAAAAAACTAAAGGACGAATGATCTTGCTGATAAGCAGATGAGGACATATGGGGGTGGGTAGGAGGGGTTAGTGTTAGGGTTAGGGTTAGGTTTAGGGTTAGGGATAAGGAGGGTGGTAAGAATGGAGGAAGAAAGGATTGTATAGAGGGAAAAGAGGGGTGGAAGGGGAGAGGGGAAGGGAAAGAAATAACAGAATGAATCAAACAACATTGCCCTATGTAAATTTATGATTTTTAATTAAAATTGAAAAAAAAGTTGTTAAGTATGTTTTACATTTAAAAATATTTGTTCTTCACAAGCCACTATTAATAAAATGAAAAATCAGGACAGATGGGATGAAAATATTTGCAAACATGTATCTGAAACAGAACTTCTATTTAAAGACTCTCACAATATAAGATGACAAATGATGATTTTTAAAATGAGAAGAACCAAAAAATATGGAAGTACTTGAAGACAAATAATTGTGGCTAAATTTTAAGGACAAGAGAGCCAACCTGAAAGAATTCTCCTCAGTCAAAGGCGAAACAAACTGAATACCATAGTAAGTAAGGTAGTACTGAATAACAACTCAAAGTATCAAACAAATATTCACACTGGCATAAAATCATCAAATAAACAAATGTGGAAAAATTATTCCTCTTCCTTTCAGAATAGTTCTAAATCATACATGTAGGAAGCAGATCCCAAATGCCATATCATATATAATCACTAATTTTTTTGTTTATGTGGGGGAGGAAGATGAGGCAGCAGTAAGAATACGCTAGAATTTATATTATTTTGGGATTTTTCCATTCTTTTTTAATGTGATATGTTAAAGATTTGCTTGAGAAAACAACCAAACCATCACTGATATAGCAAAAGAAATGTCAAGGAATATAAGAAGCAAAGACATTACAAGAAGAAAGTTGGCATTGCTCCTTAAATACATTTTAACAAAGATGATGTTGAGCAAAGTGAAATTCAAGGCTAAGAGAATGAGATTTATCATAACTGAGGCATAATTTAAAATAAACATATGATAGTCATGAATTCAAATTTCAAATATTATTAGAATCAAATACTTAGGGGAAAATGATTATAAACACCAGGACAATAATTGAACATAAAAGTGAAATCCAAGTTAAAGACTGAATGATCTTTGCACTCATGACAGAAAAAAGAAAAACAACAAAAAGAAAAACCTCTAGAATGCATAATTTGATTGATGCCTTTCTGATGGCAGCTATCAATGTCCACAATAAGCAGAACTTTTCATCTGTGCCTAGAATGCAAACATTCATATTATATTATTTACACACATGCACAAAATCTAGATACACAGGGCAAGTTTCTTTGTTACTTATTTGATCATTTAAAATGTAAATAATAAAAACTGAAATATTGTTTACCATCTTCTAAATTAATCCTATGTAAATAAAGGAAAATTTTAATTAAACTTATTTTATGTGAAGGTATAATTCATCAAACCTTGTGAGACAAAAAGTAACATGAAATGAAAAACATTTGAGTAAAATAGCAAAGAGGGAAGAAAATAATATTTTTCTTTTCCATGAGGAGTTTCATGGGGGAGGCATCTATAACGAAACACAGATGAACAAGAGAAAAGCAGTACACATTTAATGTAGGTTTTATGTGACAGAGATGACATTAGAAATGAAGACTCAAAGAAACAGAGAAATCTGCTTATTTTGACACTTAGTTTGCTGAAGAGCAGAGAGGGAGGAATGACTGGACAAAGCACGGTGATCTAATTGTAAGCAACCATGCTTAGAAAGACAGTCTTCACCCCCGTATGCAGAGATAAGGTTTTCCTTTCCAGTATGTCTCGAGAAAATACTAAAATCCAGGTTTCATGGAATCTGAATCTTACAAAGTTTGTAACTCTGTTTAAGAAAATGAATAAACATTATAAACATAATTTGGCTCACAACTTTGGAAGGTTCCTGAGAGATATTTTATTAGTTTGATATTCAAGCTGCCTCCAGTTAAAATATTTGGATATAAAACAAAATGAATAGAAAAGTCAGAGATTCCCAATGGTAAACCTAAACAAAAAGAACAATGCTAGCAGATAAATAAAATTTTATAAAAAACAACAAAGAAATAGAGGGTCAGTTCATATTTACAAAATTCCCCCAAAGTATAATGATTATGAATAATTTTGTACTAAGTAAAAATATATATATACTTAGGAAAATCTGTAATAAAGATATCTGTGAGAAAAAATAATTTAATAAAGAAGTGTATATCTACTAGAGCTCAAGGAGATCAAATATAATTAAGTGCTTAAAATTTGAATAAGATATGGTTTGTTTTGTACATATTGGATAATATATGACATGCAGATATTAAATTTTAAAATTTGAATATAAGATTAAGTACATATAAGCATCTCCTATATAACATAAAAACTAAATAATTATTTAGGGACAATATCTTTAGTGTTTTATATTAAAATCTTATGTATTTTAATTGTCCATAGAATGCTTACTAGACATGGTCCAATGCTAGGGAATGTTTCAAAGGAAATATCCATTGAAAATCTCATTGAAATATTTTCACAAGTGTCAAGCATTTTATCTACAGAGAATGTTTCCTTGGTTTAATATTGCTCTTTAATTTGATTATTTCTTACAGTTTAGTTCCTTCCAAATTTTGTAGGAGACATTTCGTTTTGTTTTTGTGGTGAATTAGAAATAATTTTTCCTTCTTTTCTATTTTGGATTACTTCATAGTGATTTTCCCTAGTATCCATTACTGGCTAAAACCAGAATTTCTTATTCGGCAGAAGTTTGGAAACATATGACCTTGTTAATTTGTATTAACTAATTGAATGCAATGGTACTTGTTCAAAACATCTTGATAGTTTAACTTATCAAAGTTTGAGAATTTTAATCTTTCAAAAACCAAAAACTGTATGATTCTAATTGTTCATATTTCACTAAGAGTTATCAGATTCATCATTTCCTCACACATTGAGAAAAAGGATTCCTTACTTTCTTACCTGATTTATTCATAAGACTATACATTTCTAACTGGTATAACCCATGTCAACTGCTTGGCCTGTAAGTTCAGTCTTACCTAATTTTCCAATTTGAATCAGTTGTTTAAACATTTCACTGTCCCCTAAATTTCTCTTAGTCATATTTTTCCATCAAAAATTGTCCTGAAGTCTTGAATATTTAAGCATTACACTCCTTATTGAAAAACTAGATTCACTTAACTAGTTCAAAAGAGGAGCACATATTTTCTGCTGTGGTCATTTTCATTTGGGTCACACATTGTCCCTCTTGACAACAGATATGCTAAGAGGAGTACTTGTTGGCTGCTGAGAAGTTTCCAATATGGTTAGAAATTCTAGAGAGAATCTGATCTAGAACTAGAGAATCTAGAAATCTGATTCCTTCTGAGATATACACCCAATTTCTTTGCAACTGTTCTCATTGCCTCGGAAAGCTGCCTGCTCAGCAAATGAAATAATATAGAGAAGAACAACAGTATCTAATACTTAAAACAGTCGTGTTAAATATCAACTTTCGGGAAATTAGTGTGAATTGCCTTAGCGTTATACAACTGAGGATGACAGAAATGTGTTCTTAAAACAAAGAAGCAAAATTGATCTCTGGTAGTTTCTCTCCTTGAAATTTCAAGTTCTATGTAACTATACACTCACATTTCAAATTCTAAGTAACTAGATATTACACTAACTAAGCTCCTTTGAAAGACACCTTAATTACTTGTTTCTTCTCTCTCTCTCTCTCTCTCTATCTGGACAAAACCACCAAATTGTCAACACTATGTAAGTTCATCAAGCAATGAATGACCTACTGTCTTAAGAGATGAATATTTACATCATTAATCACTGAAGAATGGGATATAACAGTGCTCAAAATTTAAATACAGGAACTAATAACTCAGATTCTTCTGATCAGTAATATATAGAGCTTTCATTTAGAATATTACCATTATTGTCAAGTGTCTAGTCAAGGACAGATACAGATATAGGTAATTACCATATGTGAATATAGTAAGAAGTTTAGATATACATAATACATATATAAAATTTCAAAATAATTCTTTGAGTTATACATTGTTTTTCTCAGTAATTATATGGGAAACTAAATGATGAGCTACGTTATATTAGTGGCTCAAAGTCAGAAAGCTAATATTAATCTTTGAACTCAGAACTCATGATTCCAAGTCTATCATATCTTAACCCACATGCACCCAAGTCAACACTTGATAGAAAATGGTAAGATGTTCTCTAAGTTCTGGTTTAGTATTGAGTGTACATTGCAACAAAGAAAATAAAAACAATATCAGAGTGACTGATTTTGATTAAGCAGTCTTGAAAATACATATCAACAATATTGCCACATTATCTAGTAAAAGGATTTGGAGAGCATCTACTCCTGATCTATATTACATAAACTCTGTTTTTTTCAGAATACAATGAGGAGTAAAAAAAGAATCTCTGTCTTCAAGTTGATTGTTGAAGGGCCTATGGTTCCCAAATACATTATAGATGTTCATGTGTGATCGCGTTTAATCCTTAAAACTACACAGCTATTTTGAAGGGACCATGGATCTAGTTTTCTCAGGCCAAAAAGAGGATAGTAATAAGTAAATGAATGAATATGTTAAAATTTATCAAAGATTATGTTTTGTGTGGGATTATTGTAAGTAGAGGGAATAAGCGAATTACATAAAATGATGTATATTTTGTATATTACTGCAAAATACCAACATAGCCAACCTTCTCCAAAGACTGTTCCTCACCACCTTTCTCTTCCTCCCTGTTCTATCACATGAGAGTCCTTGTCTCCCTTTCTAAGCAAAGTAATTTTTCTTAAAAAGTTTTTTAAAAGATAACAATTTTTGTGCGCTCAAAAGAAAAAAATTCTTGAAGCAAGTATAGGGACTCAGAAAATGGTATATCAAAACACAATCTCTTGGCATAGCAGATAGCTTACATTCTGATCTTTTCTGCCTTCATTCTGAGACTGTAAAAAGAGTTCTCCTTCCCTGCTCCCCTGGGGACTATCATGCGATATGCCCGATATCACAGGAAAGGAGTGAGGACACAAAGAATCTGAACAAACAGCTCCCTCCAGCTTATTACCATCAACTCATACCCTTTTTATCCAATCCTACTCCTTTATAACTATCCAATCTTCATTCAGCCTAAGCATAGAAATATTGTACACAGTTTCCCCTGGATTTTTGTATATTCATTTCTGAAATCTCCTATCACATGAACCTTTGGTTATATAAATTGGTTATGCTTTTCTCTTGTTAGTCTGTCTTTTGTTATATAAAGAGTCAGTCATACACTGTGATGGGTAAGGAAAAAATAATACTTTTTGTCCACTACATAAGGAAGAGTCGGTACTCTCCTTGGGAGGAGTAGGAGTGATGGCAGTCTAGAAACAACACTTTTCATAATAATCATAACTCCAACCTCTACTTCCATTTTCACTTTTACTTGACTATGGCTCTCCTTCCTTTTAAGAATGCTTATAAATATGTGTATCCCATGTGGATAATATCCCTTTTTCAAATTCAGCTGGTAAGTAAACTTAATTCTCCTCTGTCTTGTAAATAGCATATCCACAGTTCTTAGGATTATATGCTAGACATCTTTGAGGGTCATTATACTTCCCAGTACAAGTGATTTAAGTTTCTCTATTGTTCAAGCTAGACAGATAAGATTTTTGGCTGTATGCTCTTAAGTTATCTTGACACATTACTGCTTAGTTGGTTGTAGCTGTTACTATTAATTGCTACCATTTACTGAATCCTTACTTTGTGGAAGTAATCACTTTAACCCATTTGTATTAGTCTGTGTTCTCTAAAAAGACCAAACCAATCGGAAAGGTATACAGATACATGAGAGGGGAGTAATCAGAGAAATTAACTCATATAATTAGGGAGGTCCACAAGTCCCAAGACAAGCTGTCTACAGGATGGAGTCACTAGGGAAGATGATAGAATGACTCAGCCCAAGGCCAAAGACCTCAGAATCAGGAAAGTTGAGAGTATAACTCTGTTTTTGAATGAAGTCCTGAAAACCCAGGGGTCTTCTAGTACAAGTCCTGAAATTCAAATACTGGGTAGTCTGGAGTTCTGATGTTCAATGCAGCAGAACTACAGTCTATCACAACTCTTAGAGAAGACACCAATTTGCCGTCTGTTCTTTTTCTCCCAGCAGACTGATGGATGTTGTCTGCCCACATTAAGGACAGATCTTCTTCACCTGGTCCACTCAGGCTCACAATCTAATCCTGTCTGGAAACAGTCTCATATACACACCAAATTAATGTTTTGCCAATCTTTTAAGTATTCCATAATCTAGTCAAGTTAACACCTAAAATCAACCATCATACCATGTTATCCATTTACATCGTTCAATAGTCCTATAAATTAGGCATTATTAACATCATCCCTTTACACAGGGAAATCTGAAGGATAGATGGACTAAGGAAATTGTTGAATGTCTCCAGAATTTAGATTTTTAACTATTATGTGCCACGGTTTTTCTCTGTTTAAAATTTGCATACAGAAGAAAGTTATAAAAATGAACTTCTCAAAATCTAAAATAAAAAAATCCTTAAACAAGTATAACCTCAGTGATATAAATCATTCTTATCATTTCAATAATTTAGTTTGATCTTATCATCACAGGAGTTCATGTTGCACACTGTGATGCTTTTCGTTTCTGTGTTGTCAAAATAGATTCCACTTAATTGTCAGAGAACTTGAGAAGAGTTCTTGTTTAAGGAGACCATCCCTTTGCATTTTCAGTGGGCTCATGTAGTTCTGCTTATCTGACCATCTTGACTGATGTGTTGTGTTTTTTGTTTAGTCAACAGTATGTTTCATTTGCTAGATGTCAACCTCAGTCCCTCAGAAAATCTATTTATTTTCTCAATTTGCACATGTTTTTCAATCTCTTCAATTATTCCTTCATTTTGTCTTTTAAAATCTATTTATTCTCAGGCATTAGTTATTTAGTTAATGTATTATGATAAATAAAAATTTATAATTGGCTGTCTCTTGACTATTAATGGAAAACTATTAGCAGTCAAGAATAATATTGTAAATAATTATTTAAGATTGTTACTAAATACACTAGATCTTTTGATAATAAAATGACATTGTAATCCATTTTGTATTAAACATTAATATATTTTTAAAAATAGAAATAATAAATTTACTCTAACACTTATTTATAACTTGTCTTTTAAGCAAGTCACAACTTTTTCATCTGTTTGCACGTGGAGATATGACTGTGCAAAGCACATGTAATGACTCACCTCAAATATTTGTTATTTGCAAAGAACCACTATGGTTTACCTTGTGAATTAAAAAAAAAATGGCATTAACAAGTTTCTAAGTCTCAAGGGGAAACAGTATCACATGGAGTTAGATTTTTATATGCAGAAATGAATCTTAAAGTAGGGCATTAAAAGCATTCTGAAGATTTATTTAACTTTTTCCAAAAGTATCTGATCATAAGACTCATGTAGAGTTCTCATTAAAATACCAGATTTTCTTCCAGATTCTGATTTGGTACCTTTAGGAGGACTTGAGGATTTAAAAATTTTTTTTCCATGAAACACTAATAACTCTTATGCCCAGTTAGGAAATTGTTAATGTGAAAGAAAATCTTTGCCTGAACCTAACAATATGGGTGGTTATTCAAGGTGATTATTGGTAACAAAACATTTCTAGCACAAAACCTTTTGAACAAATTCAAAAATGTCAAGTTGGCGTTAGGTAGTATCCATTAATTCATCTATCCACTAAGTCAATCATATAGGATAGAAAAATACAAATATCAACAAGACACAGAAACTGCCCTCTAAGAATCCTCTGGAAAGAACAAAAAATAGACACATGAATCATTATGCAAATAGTCATTCAAGTTTATAGACATTTGGAGAATGAGAGACTAAGTGATTGAACGTTTTATTCATGGACTTAAAAGCAGTGTATATCTTGTGAAGTGTCAGGTTTCAAAGAAGAGCTGCCAGTGCAAGTGAGAAGGCAGTTCAAAAAAGCAGAATGCTGGATATGATGACTATTTAAACATACACATCTCACTATCTCTGCTGGAAACTTCACAGAAACAACTATCAGAGTATAGAGACAACTCTAGATGGGAGAGGAGGAAAAAAAAAACAATGTAAAAGCGAATGCAGTCCTTTCTTCCACTCTTGATGACTGCAGGTGGTGTTGGGTTCTCTGGAGCCAGGCAAGAAAGAATCTTATGGCAATGGGGGCTGGGAGAAGAAATAATCATCTTTCTAGAAAATTTCTTTGGTGAAAATTTTTGGTTATAAAAAGTATGGAGGTCTGGTACTGAAACGAGAAAGTTGAGACAAAGAGCACAATCTGAAGAATGTTGTAGATAGATGGTGGTAATGTGAGATGGAGTTTGGTATCCTAAACAGAGTTTCCAGAAAGAATTTTATTGATGAAAATTTTGGAACAGGAAGAGACACATGTTTCTTCTGGGACTGCTCACAGCTTTGTGAGCCATGGGACTGCTCAGGATTGTACAGAATGAAATTGGTCATGTTTGTCTTCATTACCAGATTTTCCAAGGAAATGCCAATATATCACGGAAGCACCAAGGCACCAAGATAAAGACCACCACATGAGGCCAAATCACACCTTTGATGTGGTTTCAATATTTGGGTCATTAAATAAATCATGGAGTGTGCGCTACCTCAGTTTCCTCATCGAATAAAAAAGGAGGATAACAATGGCAGTGCCCAGTGTATAGACTTATTGAGAAGATTAAATGAATATACCATATGATGTATTTAGAAAGTTAACTATTGCTTTTGGAAATAAAATAAAAGGACACATTTTAAAAGTTCACCCAGCCTATTTAGGGGCAAAGAGGAGGCACAAATAGACTATTTCATCTCATTTAAAGATAGGATAGTTTACAATAAAAACATTAAGATGAGAATTAATAAGCTATTCTGTAACCTGAAATAAGGATATGATCACAATAATGCAAGAGGCAGATGAAGAAAATATCTGAGTGAAAGTTTTACTGTGGAAAATAGAAATAAACTTTGGACACTGTTCTTAGTTTTCTGAAAGAAATTTTAAAGAAAAACAAAGAAAATAAGTGATGATTAGTGAGATAGATTGATATGACAAGTAATCGATCCTATGGAGTAAAGAAAGTCAAAGGAGAAATGTGGGAATAAGAATAGAGCCATAATAAACAGCTTTGTATGAATAAGGAGCTGGTTCCCAGTCTGAACTTGAAAACTTAAAGAGAATCCATAAAAATTAGGAGAAAATGCAATTAAGTAATATAGCTTATGGACTTCTAAGATGTGTAGCAAAAGCAATAACTTTTCAAAACGATAATGGTATGTTTGGCTGGATAATATCAAAAGGTGTGTATAATAAAGTAAAAGGAAAAGGCAAAAACTGCAAACAATGATCTTGTTTTGTGTGACACTGAGTTTCTATATACTTCTCAGAATTGCCAAGCAAATTTGGCATCAGATAGATTATTCGTTTTATAGTTTCATTCCTTTGTACAGTGGATCCCATGAAGTTAAAATATTTGCCAACTTTTTGTTTTCTGGGACCTCTAAAACAAATTACCATAACCTTGCCAGCTTATCAAAGAAAGAAATTTATTCTCCTGTAGTTCTAGAGACCAGAAGTCTGAAATAAATGTGCAAGCCAGCTCTTACTGCTTACAAAGGGAATTTTTTCTTAAATTTTCCAGCTTCTGGTGCTCCAGCCATTACTTGGCTTGTGACTGTATTTCTGATCTCTTACTCTTCTATCTTTGCATGCCTTCTCCTCGTCATGGACATGTCCTCTTGGTTACTATTTAACGCACTATACTAGGCTTCACTTCCCCAAACACTAGGGAAAATATTCCATCCCAAATTATTTTGTCAACTAGAGGTAATTTTCCATTATGGTGGGTTACTTCAGTAAAGGGATTATGTGATTTCGGATCCTAAACCTAGAGTACTCTTTTTCTTTCTCTTCTTTGTAACTTAATCTATCCAGAATGATGTGGTGTGTGTATGTGTGTATGTCTGCATATGTGTATGTTTGGAGAAGGGTGGGTAAGTAATATCAGCTATAACCATTGTATTTTGTAATTCAAAACTAGTTCCAGGAAAGAAAATTGTTTACTATTTGCTTCTGACATTTATAAAACTCCAGGAGTTGCCTTGTATGCTGACATTTTTAATAAATCAAAGCAATTCTTTTATTCATAGCAGAAAAGTTAACACAGTGTATTGGTCAGAAAATTCCTTTATAAATACATCCTCTAAACTATACCTATTTTAAAGTTTAAAGTCTCATTCTTGCTCTGAGGATCACATTATCTATAACCTCTCCTATACCTTATATCTTAGATCTCTATCTAATAATTAGACCCTCATATGAAAAGCAAAAATCTCTGACCTCAACTGTGCCAGCAACACTGTTAATGTTCAGCATTTCTTGACTATATGGCAAATGATTGGGTGAATGTTTTATTATATGTTTAGGTAAATAATGAAAAAAAGTTCAAGTTAAGGAGTGTTTTCAAAAGCACTGGTTTTCTACTCCCAAAGGCAAAGGGCAGCAGTTCTGGCACAAAATTTTAAGAGCCTGAAAATTCTAATGTTATCATGATCAGAGAAATGAACAATGTCAGTAGAGAGTCAAACCAACACTGTTGCAAGAGTCCTGTGGTGAGCTACTTAGTTGTTTGAGAAACTTCTAGGAATTTCCCTACAGATGGTATGCCCAGGTACTGCAAGAATAGTTTAGACCATGTAACCCCTTTTAAATTCTGTATCTCTGCCTTCTCTATCTTCAAAAGTCTTTAGTCATGAACACACAAAAATTTATCACATCATCAATTTCCAGTAAAAAAATTAATTTCATTTAGAAAGGGGAATAATCACAGATAGATACATGATTTAATTAAGGTCACACAGCATGGCTCCACTGAATTAGGACTCAAAACTATGTCTTTAGTTTTTCAATAATTTCTATTGAAAATAATAGTGAAGCCACTATAAATGTAATGTGAAATTGTGCTAGTTATAACTGCTGCTTTACTGGAAATTCCCTTCCTCCCATAATATACAGAATTGGAAAATGTAGTCAGACCACAGAATACATTATGGTCAGCAATTCATTAAATGATGCAGTAGATTCAAGGAAAGAGCATGTTAAAGTTTACAAAGATGCTCAGGTCCAAGAAGATTCAGACATCTCAATCTTGACAGTTTTGAAATGTTTCAGTGGCTTATTAATCTGCTCAGTCTTCACTGTCTTTGAGTCTGCAGCAAAGAAAAAAATGTGATGGATTGTGCTGCAGGGTATGTGCTTTTTGTATTTCTGTTAACCATAAAACAAGCACCATTTTAATTAAGCTGCTTCCAAGCAATTCAGGTGCTCTATAAAAACATAATGAAGCTGTTAAGACGTGTTACAAGTGACTGAGATATCCTTCTCATTTGAAATTGTGAAAGTGGAAGCCAGCATTTGTTGTTGTTGTATCTCACCATCAAACTAAGGAGGCCATTTACTCCTAAGAAAAAGAACACTTGACTTCAGTGAAATATGGGTTGAAAAAAAAATACATATACACACACACACACACATGTATGTGTATATATATATATAGATATATATATATATATACATGATTACATGTATAATATACACATATAATTACAAATATATAAAATTTACCTTTGCTAAATTTGGTACAAAATTAATTATAAAGGAATTATTTTTACTGTTATTCAAGGTTTGAAGATGTGTGTAGGTGTTGCACATTATGTTAGGGCTTTAAAAATTCTTTTCTCCCCCCAGGAAATATTAATTGTATGATTTACAAAGGAACTATGAGTTTTTCTAAATTAAGTGCCAGAGTGAAATTGAAATAATGATTCAAAGATAATATTTATTTGAAAACTTGAAAATGTGAGAGACACCAGAGGGCTGGGACTTGTCTTATCTGGTATTCTAATTAATTTTGGGCATATTATTATGAACTATATACACAGTGATGTATTACTGTTTCCATATGAAAAATGAAATTTTTGTTTTCATTGTGAATTCATCATTTGCTATTTTCTATTCTTTGTTCTCACAGTATACCAATATTTTTTTGTATCAGGCATGATATTAGGTTCTAGAGATATAAAGGAGATCATTACGCATTTAAATTTCCCATGAAGGACTTGTATTCTAGTGTGCAAGAACTATGAATAGTGATGAAAAGAAAGAAAAAAAAAGACTCATGACATATTTTGGTAAACACTAAAAGGTAAAATAATAAAAACATTGATGCTGACTCTAGGAGGCTGGTCAGGGTAGTTCATTCTGAGGAGCTGATGTGACACTGCCATGAAGGAAATATCTTTATAGATTGTTTTGGAGAGAGGGAAAGAAAATTGTGGTAAAATTGGTAGGCAATCAAAAATGTATCATCTAAAAAGAGGAAATAATCTTCATTTTGAAAAAAAATTTCACTAATATCAAATTCACCTGTTTACCTAGCTTAAATGTATTCTGCTGCTTGTTTAGGCTATTTCCATCTCAATGGAAATATATAACTGTTCATGATTTCTAAGGTATGCCATTTTTATTACAAGTCAGAGGAAATGAAAACTGTAACAGATATCAGGAATAATATAAAGCCAGACATTAGCAACACTACCATTTACCTTCCAGGAAATTAGAGAATTTCCCTGAATTCTGTGGGGTTTCAAAGGTACAACGTGGAAGAATCAAGATAGAGAACTCCAGGTAAACTAACTACATATCTTAGGGAGATACATAGGTAGGTAAATAGATAATATAGGTAGTTTGGCATTAATAGTTATATTGACTTCTCCCTTTCTTATTTTTTTATTTGCATCCTAGCATGAATGATAGCTCTAAAAACTAATTTGAGCCACTAATCACTGTTGTTCTCTAATGTTTTACTTATAATTAATGTGCTAATTCTTTGGTTTATTCCCTGGGCATTTTCATGTTGGGTGGAATTTTCTAAGATTACTGAATAACTAAATAAATGTTATAGCTGCCTTCTAGCTATCAGAATGATTCAGGTAGAATTGAATATCATGTTCCTGAGTAAATTCTTTATGCCCAATGGCAAGAATCTAAGCAAAGCCAAACTGGGATTTTAGTAATTCCATTTCAAGAATTCCCTGAGGAGCCATTAGTACAAAGATATGGAAGTCAAGGTGTCTGCCAGGGAGAGTGACAAGGTGGGGTACCTCCTGGAGAGGTAAAATGCTTGACTTCACAAGACCTACCTACCTACCCTGGATGAATAGAAGCACTGTAGAAGGGGACATTGTGAATTGTGAAGAAACATAATCCTCTTGTTTCTCAAATTCTGCTACTCTCCTTTTCTACTCCTGTTGAGTTAATTTTTATTTCTTAAAAGAGAGGCATCAAGGAAAAAGGAAAAGTAGTAGTAAAGAAGTGTGTGTGTGTGTGTGTGTGTGTGTGTGTGTGTGTGTGTGTGTGTGTGAGGGGCCACAGAGAAAACCAAGGAGAAACTTCATTAAGAATAATGGGAAAAAGGACTGTCACAGTAGGCCGCCTTGCTTTATTAGAACTACAGGAAATCTGAAAAGCAGGGTTTTTCCTATTTAGTTTTCTTCCTTTCTACCAATATGTCCCTCATTCCTTCATACTGACCTCCTTCATTACTTGACAATGATTGCTGATCATGTACATAAAACCATGCTAAGTGGGGCTGGGGCTGTGGCTGGGTGTTAGAGCACTTGCCTAGCATGTGTGAGGCACTGGGTTGGATCCTCAGCACCACATAAAAAAAATAAACCAATAAAGTTAGAAAAAAAAAAAAAAACTATGCTAGGGTGTGAACGTATATATATGTGCTACCTCTTAAAACTAACAAGAGTCCATTGCTCAAACAATAAGAAATTTTGCAAGGCATATGTTAAATTGTTGGTAGCTTTTAATTGGTTAGGAAGGAGTATTTATACCACCCCAATAGGCAAATATACTGCATCATTGCTTCTCTTTTTTTTTTCCTTTTTGGAGAGCTGTTTGCTAGCACACCTACTAGCAAAGGTGTGTGATGAAGTCAGTCAGGACACACATATTTTCCCTGCCCATGGTGATTCATAACTTAAGGAGGTGGACTAAATTGAGAAAAGAGAAAACTACAGTAAAAGGCAACTTCCTTTACAGATAAACTATGATTATAAGTGTGCATCACATGGAGAATTCACATTTAGCTGATAAATAAGGTATTAGAGTGCCATTAATATTTGAATTTGACCCTAAAAAGCTAGTAGGATTTTGGTCCCTGGAAGTTTAGAAAGGAAAGGAGATGAGAATAGTCATGGTCTACTAGAGGAAGAACAAATGAATAGAAGCCCTAAGGCAGGAAAAGAAACACTATACAGGCGACTTGTTCAGCAGGAACCTGCCTGATATAGAGGAATTTATGGTGGCTGGAGAAGTAGGTGAAGAGACTTAGCTCATAATATCTATGTAACAAGATGATGATCTTTTATAGTTTGGCTACATCATTCATATTAAATGAAGCAAAAATGGAAATCTATGACTCTGCTATGTGGCTGACACTGGCCATGAGTTTTTAAACTTGGGATTTTGTTCCTTCAACTGTAAAACACTGATTATATTACCTGTTTTATAATACTCTAAAGAATTACAAAGAACATGCGAGCTTTAATTTGGGAAATGAGTTGCAAACTTTTTTTTAAAAAATTAATTAATTTATTTATTTTTTATTGTAAACAAATGGGATACATGTTGTTTCTATTTGTACATGGAGTAACAGCATACCATTTGCATATTCATACATTTACATAGAGTAATGATATTTGATTCATTCTGTTATTTTTTTCCTTCCCCCCACCCCTCCCACCTATGCTTTCGCTCTATACAGTCCCTCCTTCCTCCATTCTTGGCCCCCTCCTACCCCCATTACGTGTCATCATCCGCTTATCAGTGAGATCATTCGTCTTTTGGATTTTTTACATTGGCTTATCTCACTTAGCATGATATTCTCCAATTTCATCCATTTGCCTGCAAATGCCATAATTTTATTATTCTTTATGGCTGAGTAATATTCCATTGTATATATATACCACAGTTTCTTTATCCATTCATCAATTGAAGAACATTTAGGTTGGTTCCATAGTCTGGCTATTGTGAATTGAGCTGCTATGAACCTTGATGTGGCTGTATCTCTGTAGTGTGCTGATTTTAAGTCCTTTGGGTATAGGCCAAGGAGTGGGATAGCTGGGTCAAATGGTAGGTCCATGCCAAATTTTCTAAGGAATCTCCACACTGCTTTCCAGAGTGGCTGCACTAATTTGCAGTCCCACCAGCAATGTATGAGTGTATCTTTTTCCCCACATCCTCTCCAACACCTATTGTTGCTTGTGTTCTTGATAATCGCCATTCTAATTGGGGTGAGATGAAATCTTAGGGTAGTTTTGATTTGCATTTCTCTTATTACTAAAGATGGTGAACATTTTTTCATATGTTTGTTGATTGCTTGTAGATCTTCTTTGGTGAAGTGTCTGTTAATTTCCTTAGCCCATTTGTTGATTGGATTATTTGTATTCTTGGAGTAGAGTTTTTTGAGTTCTTTATATATTCTGGAAATTCGTGCTGTATTTGAAGTATGAGTGGCAAAGATATTCTCCCACTCTGTAGGCTGTCTCTTCGCATTGATGATAGTTTCCTTTGCTGAGAGAAAGCGTTTTAGTTTGAATCTATCCCAGTTATTGATTCTTGCTTTTATTTCTTGTGCTATGGGAGTCCTGTTAAGGAAGTCTGACCCTAAACCAACAAGGTGAAGATTTGGACCTACTTTTTCTTCTATAAGATGCAGGGTCTCTGGTTTGATTTCAAGGTCCTTGATCCATTGTGAGTTGATTTTTGTGCAGGGTGAGAGATAGGGGTTTAGTTTCATTCTGTTGCATATGGATTTCCAGTTTTCCCAGCACCATTTGTTGAAGAGGCTATCTTTTCTCCATTGCATATTTTTGGCCCCTTTGTCTAGTATGAGAAAATTGTATTTATTTGGGTTTGTGTCCGTGTCCTCTATTCTGTACCATTGATCTACCTGTCTATTTTGGTGCTAATACCATGCTGTTTTTGTTACTATTGCTTTGTAGTATAGTTGAAGTTCTGGTATTGTGATACCCCCTGTTTCATTCTTCCTGCTAAGGATTTCTTTAGCTATTCTGGGTTTCTTACTCTTCCAGATGAATTTCATGACTGCTTGCTCTATTTCTGTGAGGACGTCATTGGGATTTTAATTGGAATTGCATTGAATCTGTATAGCACTTTTGGTAGTATGGCCATTTTGACAATATTAATTCTGCCTATCCAAGAACATGACAGATCTTTCCATCTTCTAAGGTCTTCCTTAATTTCTTTCTTCAATGTTTTGTAGTTTTCATCGTAAAGATTTTTTACCTCTTTGGTTAGATGGATGCCCAAGTATTTTATTTTTTTTGAGGCTATTGCAAATGGAGTTGTTTTCCTCATTTCCCTTTCAGCTGTTTCGTCTTTTGCATATAAAAATGCTTTAGATTTATGCGTGTTGATTTTATAGCCTGCTATTTTGCTGAATTCATTGATGAGGGCTAGAAGTTTTCTGGAGGAGGTTTTTGGATCCTCTAAATATAGAATCATGTCATCCGCAAATAGTGACAGCTTAAGTTCCTCATTTCCTATTCGTATCCCTTTAATTTCTTTAGTCTGCCTAATTGCTCTGGCTAGAGTTTCAAGGACAATGTTGAATAGAAGTGGTGAAAGAGGACATCCCTGTTTTGTTCCCTTTTTTAAAGGGAATGGTTTCAGTTTTTCTCCATTAAGAATGATGTTGGCCATGGGCTTAGCATAAATAGCCTTTGCAATGTTCAGGTATGTTCCTACTATCCCTATTTTTTCTAGTGTTTTGAGCATGAAAGGCTGTTGTATTTTGTTGAATGCTTTTTCTGCGTCAATTGAAATAACCATATGATTCTTATCCTTAAGTCTATTGACATGATGGATTATGTTTATTGATTTACGAATGTTGAACCATCCTTGCATTCCAGGGATGAACCCCACTTGATCGTGGTGCACAATTTTCTTAATATGTTTTTGGATACGGTTTGCCAATATTTTGTTAAGGATCTTTGCATGTATATTCATCAAGGATATTGGTCTAAAATTTTCTTTCCTTGATGTGTCTTTTCCTGGTTTGGGTATGAGGATGTTATTAGCTTCATAGAATGAGTTTGGTAGGGTACCCTCCCTTTCTATTTCCTGGACTACTCTGAGAAGTATTGGAATGAGTTCTTCTTTGAAGGTCTTGTAGAAATCAGCTGAGTATCCATCTGGTCCTGAGATTTTCTTGGATGGTAGATTTTTAATGGCTTCTTCTATTTCATTGCTTGGTATTGATCTGTTTAAATCGTGTATGTCCTCCTGGTTCAGTTTGTGATTAGCATATTCTCTAGAAATTTGTCAGTGTCTTCAGTACTTTCTATTTTGTTGGAATACAGATTTTCAAAGTAGGTTCTCATTATGTTCTGTATCTCAGTGGTGTCTGTTGTGATATTTCCTTTTGCATTATGTATTTTAGTAATTTGAGTCTTCTCTCTCCTTCTCTTTGTTAGTGTGGCTAAGGGTTTGTCTATTTTGTTTACTTTCTCAAAGAACCAACTTTTTGTTTTGTCAATTTTTTGAATAGTTTCTTTTGTTTCAATTTCATTGATTTCAACTCTGATTTTAATTATTTCCTGTCTTCTACTACTTTTGTTGTTATTCTGTTCTTCTTTTTCTAGGGCTTTGAGCTGTAATGTTAGGTCATTTAGTTGATGACTTTTCATTCTTTTCTGGAATGTGCTCCATGCAATGAATTTTCCTCTTAGTACCGCTTTCATAGTGTCCCAGAGATTTTGATATGTTATATCATCATTCTTATTGACCTCTAAGAATTTTTTAATCTCCTCCCTGATGTTTTTTGTTATCCATGTTTCATTCAATAGCATATTATTTAGTCTCCAAGTGTTGGAGTAATTTCTGTTTTTTATTTTGTCATTGATTTCTACTCTCAGTGCATTATGATCTGATAGAACACAAGGCAGTATCTCTATTTTTTTTGCATTTCCTAAGGGCTGCTTTGTGGCATAACATATGGTCTATTTTCAAGAAGGTTCCATGTGCTGTTGAGAAGAAAGTGTATCCGCTCATTGATGGATGGAATATTCTATATATGTCTATTAAGTCTAGGTTATTGATTGTGTTATTGAGTTCTATGGTTTCTTTGGTTGGATTTTGTTTGGAAGATCTATCTAGTGGTGACAGTGGTGCGTTAAAGTCGCCCAGAACTATTGTGTTGCGGACTATGTGATTCTTGAAATTGAGAAGGATTTGTTTCATGTACAGGAATGCACCATTGTTTGGGGCATATTTACTATTGTTATGTCTTCCTGATTTATGGTTCCCTTAAGCAGTATGAAATGTCCTTCTTTATCCCTTCTGACTAACTTTGGCTTGAAGGCCACTTTATCTGATATAAGGATGGAAACCCCCACTTTTTTACTGAGTCCATGTGCGTGGTAGGTTTTTTCCCATCCTTTCACCTTTAGTCTGTAGATGTCTTTGTCTCTGAGATGAGTCTCTTGCAGGCAGCATATTGTTGGGTCTTTCTTTTAATCCATTCTGCCAGTCTATGTCTTTTGATTCATGAGTTTAGGCCATTAACATTCAGGGTTATTATTGAGAAATAATTTGTATTTCCAGGCATTTGGCTTATTTTTTATTTTTAAGTTGGCTTGGTTTCTCGTTTGAGTGCTTTTTCTCTAAGGTAGTTCCTCCCTTTGCTGACCTCCATTGTTGTTTTTCATTTCCTCCTCATGGAATATTTTGTTGAGAACATTCTGTAGTGCAGGCTTTCTATTTGTAAGTTCTTTTAACTTTTGTTTATCATGGAAGGATTTTATTTCATCTTCAAATCTGAAGGTTAGTTTTGTTGGGTATAGGATTCTTGGTTGGCAACATGTTCTTTCAGAGCTTGAAATATGTTGTTCCAGGCCCTTCTAGCTTTTAAAGTCTGGGTTGAGAAGTCGGCTGCTATCTGTATTGGTCTCCCCCTATATGTAATCTCATGTTTTACTCTCGTGGCCTTCAAAATCCTATCTTTATTTTGAATGTTAGGCATTTTTATTATAATGTGCCTTGGTGTGGATCTGTTGTGATTTTGTGCATTTGGTGTTCTGTAAGCCTCTTGTATTTGATTTTCCATTTCATTCTTCTGGTTTGGGAAATTTTCTGATATTATTTCATTGAATAGGTTGTTCATTCCTTTGGTTTGTATCTCTGTGCCTTCCTCAATCCCAATAATTCTTAAATTTGGTCATGATGTCCCATAGTTCTTGGAGATTCTGTTCATGATTTCTTACCATCTTCTCTGTTTGGGCAACTTTATTTTCAAGATTAAATATTTTGTCTTCATTGTCTGAGGTTCTGTCTTCCAAGTGGTCAGTCTGTTGGTGATGGTTTCCTTTGAGTTTTTTATTTGGTTTATTGTCTCCTTCATTTCAAGGATTTCCATTTGGTTTTTGAGAATCTCTGTCTCTTTGTTGAAATGATCTTTTGCTTCCTGCAGGTGCTCTTTCAGCTTATTGGTATTATCATTCATTGCCCGCATTTGCTCTCTTATCTCATCCTTTGCTCGCGAATCATCTTAATCATGTATAATCTGAAGTCCTTTTCTGACATTTCTTCTAACATACTGTCATTGGATTCTATTACTATAGAATCTAGGTTTGTTTGGATCATTTTCTTCCCTTGTTTTTTCATGTTGTTCATGTATCTTCCCCTCTAACAGTGCAGATCTGGGGTATTGCAGATTTCCCCCTATAGGCTTATAGTGGCCCTATAGGTTTCCAAAACCCTTTCTTTAAGGGGAGATCAATATTAGCAGTGCCCAAACCATACACTATGCAATCCTAGACCAAATAGCCCCTATGGGTACAATAACAAAATTGTCATAATAAACAAAGTGAGTTTAAATATTATCTTCGATAAAACAAACAGGTTTGCAATAAGGTCTGTGAGTTGCAAACTTTAAAGGCCATGATGCAAAAATAAATGTGACATTTATTGAGCACTCTGTGAGTTCCTCTAACTCTCAGGAAAGAACTATGTGAAAATGTTAACAATGTGGGGATAGCTGGTACCCATACTTATTTAAGATGTGTGAACACCTCAGGAATGTTTACAGCTAGTGTCTACAGTTTCATCTCTAACCCGACTAAAATAAAACAACAAAACACCAATATAAAGGAAAGAGCAAGAGAGAGAGAGAATTTGGGGGAAGGATAATCAGCATTATTCAACAACTTACAACTAGTGGGGCAAAAAGAAAAATATTTATCTGGTAGAGTCTCCATAACTTCACATAAGTTTGATGTCTTCCTCCTGAAGTAACATTATGTGGATTTATAGAGACATGGCCCAATTAGATTAAGAGATGCATGGACTGGTACATACTGTTAAATGAGGGAAGGTTTAATGTAGGGAATTAGCTTAGATCTTGGAGTTAAAAGCTGTAAGTGATGTAGTTTGGAAGACAGAATATGAGAGGAATTAAATGTTGATAAAATTAGTGATGTGAGAATGATATTCATTGAAGTGAAGTTGCTAGTTCTCATTGACTTGAAGTTTTTTCATTATCTTCAAAGAAGTTGAAACTTCATGTAATTTGTAGTGTTATCATTGGTCTAAATGATAAGAATAATACATGAAAATGCCCTCATAAGTGTGCAGAGATTATCCACTAAGCTTAATTTTGGATGTCTTCATTGCATCTGAGTTTATACGTGTGGATGAATTTCTGAGGGCAGAGATAGGCAATAGGACAATTGCTCAAAGAATAGCAGGCTCTGGAAATGGACTCTGGTTTCAATACAAAACCAGCCATTTATTAGTCCCATGACCTTGGAAAAGTAATTTTACGTGTTTGTCTTTTTACTCATTTGGAAGAAGGAGAAAATAATAGTATCTACCAAGTAGGGGCATCTTAACAGTTTGAGAATATACATGTGGTGCACAGAGTACATGCTGTTCCACAAATGTTTATTGAGATTCTAGTATGTTTCAGGTATGTTTAAGGCATTTTTGAACACATATATGTATTTAAATATATCTCTACTTTACTAGAATTGCTATTATTATATAAAATTTTAGTTAATGTTATCATTATTTCTATTGCAATCTTTATTTTATAAATAAATATTTATACTTTATAAATAGATATATATTTTTATAAAGATTAATTTTAGTAAGTAAAGTTGAAGGTCAAGTAACACTGTAATTATAGGAAGTAAATAGCACTCATTAGTAAACAGTATAAAGGGAAATACTTTGGATAACCAGGAAATTATAGGAGAAAGACTAAACAACACAGAACAAAGTACTTCTTTATTGTGAGACGTGCGTGCCAGAAGTATCTCTTTGTTAGAAATTCTATTTGTCTCCACAGGAAGATCCTACTTTCAATCTTTCTTTTTCTAATGGCTAAAAGTCTGACTAAGGGAAATCCCATATCACATATAAATGGTTATAAAAATATGTGGTTCTTTTTGCTTTATTGGTCTTTGAAATATAACCAGACTATTAAAGAGACACAAGTAAAATTCAAATGTTTGGTAGAATAACAAATGGGACATCGGTTTACTTTTCACTAAATCACAACTGCTAGAAGCAGTTAAATAAATGAAACTCCAAAATGTGAAATATATTAGTGTTAGTCATCTCAAGGCAGATATTTCAGGTTGAATCAAGGAATTGTAGCTCATAGTGTTAAGCAAGTTTAATACTATTAGGCAAAAGAGAGAAATTCTTTTTTAATGGATCGATTCTATTAGGGAAAAAAAAGCAAAAAAAAAAAAATTACAAGTGATTTCACTTTAGAAAGATAACTATAAAAGTCAATTTCTTGCTCACTGAAGTTTTTTTCCCCTCTTCAAATGCTGTTTCTGTTCTGTCAGCATTGTCAGTATATGTGGCTACTGTACTGTGGAAAGTAATTCTATTATATGGCAGATAAAACAAGGGGATATGCATCAGATTATAAATAACTTAATTTTGCAAAGGAATTTTACATCTTAATCTGCTGGACTATCACTTTCACTTAGGCTCTGAAACCAAATTATGTTATTGTGTTCTGTGATATAATTTAATAACTCACCCATAAGGAAATGTCAGGTCGCATTTGCAACAATCCAGGGGCCATTAAGCCAGATGGAAGGTCATTCTGTTTGAGGATTGTAAATGAACCTGTCCAACAAAGTTTTGGTTAGGGACAGCCAAGGACTCATTATGTAGTCAATTTACCCAACTGCTTGCAAGAACCACGCCAATGCCAAGGCTGTTCTGTCCTTTGAAGTTTGAAATGAATTTGAACATACAGGGATTTTTTACTTTCATCAGGCCAGAAAGGAAATTGCTTTTGCAAAATGCAGTCATTTCCATATATTGCTTAGAACATTAGAATAAAAATTAAATGAATTGTTGGAATGCTACTTGTTAAATTTTTTTTATTTCTTATTCATTTTTTCTTTCCCTTTTAAATCCTGACTTTCGTTGGTAGTGAAAGAAACACACACACACACGCACACACACACACACACACTCACACACATGTGCATGCATAAATAAACTCACACTTGGATGAAAAACAAACAAGAAGACAGAAATATACAAAGAAATATATGCTTTTGAAAATTAAAGCTATTTGGTTAAAACAATTACAATATCTTTTCTTCATTTACTTTTTGAAATACTTTTGTATAACATGAAGTTAAAAGCTTTTGATTATCTATCCTATGTAATCTAAAGTGAATACTACAATATGGATAATTCAATATCAGTTTTTATTTAAAATTTTCCTGCTGTAATTTAATTACTATAAATTATTTTTAAAAATCTAGATGCCTCTAATGATGTTCCAGTTTTTCCCTATAAGGGAAAACACAATAATAGCTGTTGTATTAAAATATGATTTTACAATGAGCATATGTTCATTTTAAAAAATGAAGGGTAGTTAACAAATTTATCCATAATCATATCTAAGATAAATTTTTTTTTATTGTAAACAAATGGGATACATGTTGTTTCTCTGTTTGTACATGGCATAAAGGCATACCATTTGTGTAATCATAAATTTACATAGAGTAATGTTGTTTGATTCATTCTGTTATTTTTTTCCCTGCCCCCCACCCCTCCCACCCCTCTTTACCCTCTATACAGTACTTCCTTCCTCCATACTTGCCCCCCTCCCTAACCCTAACTCTAACCCTAACACTAACCCTTCCCTCCCCCCCATTCTAAGATAAATTTTTATATTTTTGTTTATTTACATCTTGCACAATATTTTATTGACTTCGGTTTATGGACCACATATATTACCTATTCTCATTATTTGTGGATTCCAATTTCTATGAATTTATTTACTGATCAAAACTTACTTATAACCACAAAATCTATACTGGCAGTTCTTTTGCACCCATTTGAACACAAGTGTAGAACAGTGAGAACTGTTAACTGAGCTATCAGGCACGTTTCCAGTTGAGGTGGAAAAAGGCTCTGTTGTCCCAGCTCTCATATGAAGATGACCAAAAAGCTAGAGAAAGTTGGGAACAACACGGTAAAGGGCGTGACTCTCCAGCAGAGCATGAATTCCAGCTGTGGCATGTGTTAAGGGAGCAGTTTCACAGAAGTCACACTACATATCTGAACTCATTTTCTCTGTAAAGTAAATACGGAATCTTCCAGGATGAGTTGCTTTTAGGATTTAAGATTATAATCCATGTTAGATGAGAGTGAGCTATTACTGTGGGAATAATTGTTTAGCATTTGATAATTCTGGATTTGCAGTGAATTTATAGAACATGACTATCATGAATTATGAGAATCAACTATATATGTGTTTCTTTATAGCTATGATTATGACTATATAGTCATGCTATAACATGGAGTGAGAACAAATTGAATATATATTTTATATAGAACATGGATATTTTCACATTAATAAATTTATTTCAAAATATTTGTAAGACTGCTCTTAATATCATTCTATGCACATATAGAGTTTTTTAATTTGGAATTCTACTCTAGATAGCTATTTATTTGGATTTCAAGTTCTTTGTCAATCTTAATTGTCATGAATACCCATATACATGAATTATTGAACTTTTTTGATAAAATATAACTCTTGGATTTTAATGTCAACTGGGGAAGCAGAAAATTTATCCTTTAGGAAATATGATAATTCTTTAGTAGTTTAGTTGACAAAGTTACAGTTTTTTTTCTCTGCTTCCAAAGTTTAAGCACTCTTTTAACAGGTATTTTCCCTACAAAGCAGGAAGAAGGATATTGACTTTTTTTTTTTTTTTTTTTTTTTTGATATGGCACCACAGTTGAACTAAAGATGAAGTTCAATTAAATGGCAAGAAGAATCTTGGGGTCATATGAATGTGCCATATATCAGAGAGAGGAAAGAGAAAGAAATACAGAGGCTTTCTAATCTCTTCTAAGCAAAGTAATGAGAACAATTGAGGAAAGCTCCTTCCTATTTTGGGATTTTAGAGCTTTGCTGCAAACTGTCCTATGGAGATCTTCACTTAGGTGTACTTAGCCACACAACTCTAAGAGATAGGTCTTAGACGATCAAATAGAGGTAAGGCTCACACAGGAAATGGATCAGGCACTGCACACTGTCATCGTTTAGCATGGCCTTTGTGAAGTAGAGACACTTCAGCTGGATAGCTGAGTACATGGAAAGCCAATGCAGAATAGTGTGCTGAGCACTGGCCATTTGGTCCCTGGGTACTGGTCCCAATTCTGAAAATATTTGATTGGTTAAACTTGAGAAAAATCTTTGAGTATTTAGATGAAATGTTAGTTTGAAAGATTCCTTTATGTTATTTTTTTTTAAGTATGTTGCTTTGTAAAGTGAGTTAATGCAGGAAGTCATGCACTGCTTTTGCCGGAGGTGCTTAAAACAAAAGGTCTCATTGCAGAGTAGATCAATAAGTGTATAATCAAATTATTATTGTAATCTATTATGAAAGATTTGATTTATAGTACTCATACATAAATTGATAAATTCCCTCCTAAATTACAAAATAAAACATAAGACTGTACTATTGACTTGTAAATAATAACTGCTTATCATTATCTTTTTGATTAATGGCAAGTACTATTTTGATAAGTATGATTTTGAAACACTAGCAGCCAATAGATAAAGTCTGTGTTGAAGCTCAGATATATTCCATCTAGAACCTATGGAATTTGAAACTATGATATGGCAAGATGTATCTATTGAAAGCCAGTAGAGGGGTTAATGGGCCTTAAGTTGCCATCGATGTCATTGCCTTTGTTATCTGCATGACAACAGAGATACTTAATTAAAAACCTTTTCCTAATATTGATTGTATCAGTCAGGATTCAACTAGAGAAGCAGAATTAGTAGGATGTATATACCCCTGGATATATGAATCTTTAGGCAAGTAATCAGTAAAGAAATTTACAAGTGAGGCAAAAAATTATTGCTTACAGCTAATATTTTCTGAAGTCAAGGAAAACCTAAACTCATTTGGAAAGAACCTGCAACTGATTAAATCAGACCCACCTAGAATAAACTTTTTGATTAACCTGACTCTACTAACTCATTAGACTTAAATCTCATTTGAAAATCCTTGCAAAGTAGCAACTAGATATGTTATGATCAAATAAGTAGGAGAAAGTATATACCTACTTCAAAATGACTGGTTGTTTCAATTTCCGACTCTTGCAAGAAACATTCCTTGCATCTTAAACAAATTTTGAACATGCCAGTAGGGGAATTCTGAGAATTCTGTTATAGACTAGCAAATTTTTGACACATGGAAAGCCATCACAGTGCGCCCTTGTCAATTTAACACACCATGCAAAACTTTTGAAACCATAGTGAATCTACAAATAAAGACAGTAAGAGTAATAATACTCTATAATTACGCCCTGCTCAATCAAACAGGCTGACCTGTTTCCAGGAAAGTAAATTTAGGCTTCAGGTTATCATCATTCTCTTTGGATATCTTATAATTTAGATACTGAGATAAATGATAACAGACTAAAGAATAGAAGAAAATATTTGGTTAATATACATTCAAACATTCCTAACAAAATAAAGAAAAAAACAACAGAATTATTTCCTATTTCCCAAAACTGATAACATGATTGTATTAGATAAATAACCACATTCCTCCAATCCATTTTATCTTTCCTTTGCCCTCAGCAAATACCTCAGTTGGCTGTAATCCATAGTATCTGAACCACTAGTATTGCTGAAAACTTGAAAGAATTAAAGAATACGTGTTTTCTTACTTGGGGAGTACCTTTCCCTGGTGAATACTCAGTTATGATGTTATCTGTGTGATAATCTGCATGCTTCTTGCTTTTACATAAAGACCTGGGTGTTATATATATATATATATATATATATATATATATACACTATTGTAAGACAATAAATTTGCAAATAATTGAGTTAACTGTTTCCTGATATTTGGTATCTTTTCTTATTATGGAGAACATAAAAATATGGCCATAGAAATAATTGATAATAAAGTTACCATTCTTTCTGCATTAATCAACATTGTCATTTAATATATTTCCTCCTAATTTTTATATGAACTCTGTTATGGTATAATATATCCTCTGAAAAGCTTATGGGGAATTCAGGAATGTTCAGAGATGAAATCATTAGATTATGAGAGCTATAACCTAATTAGTGGGTTAATCCATTTGATGGGTTAATAATTTGTGTGGATTATTGGGTGGTATGCGGAGTGTGACTGGAGAAAGTCACTGAGTGTTTGCCTTTAGGGATTGTATTTTGTCCCTAGATCCTCCTTTTCTCTCCCTGCTTCCTGGCTGCCATGAACTGAGCACATTTGCTCCATCCCACCCTTCCCCCACGATATTCTGCCTAGACTTGGGCCCAGAATTGTGGAACTGGATGACCATGAACTGAACCTCTGAAACCATGAGCCCAAAATAAACTTTTCATACTCTAAGTTGTTCTTATCAAATATTTTTGTCACAGCAACGGAAAGTTGACTAACACAGAAATTAGAACTAGAAGTAGAGTCATTGCCATGACTAAATTGACCATGTGGTTGGAAAACCTTTGGAAATGGTTTTTGAGAGGAGTTTGGAAAAGCCTAAAGATGCAAGCTAGAGGAACCTTAGAATGTTGTTATAACTACATGTCATAGTTATATAGTGTTATATATACACCCATGTTGTAGTTGGTGATTCTGATGGGAGCTCAGAAGACAAGAATGCTAAAAGAAATATGGGCTGTAAACTGTGCTTATGAGATTTCAAATGGGAATGAGGACTTAATTGGGAGTTGGACTAGAGGTCACTCATTCTACTTTCTGGGAAATAACTTGTCTACATTTTGTCCATGTCCTGAGACTTTCTATGAGGCTCAATATAAGAGTGATAGATTAATTCATCTGGTGAAATAAATTTCAAAGTAGCACAATATTCAGGCAGTGGCATGGGTATTGATGGCAACTTTTTGCCAGGTTTACTGTAAGAATTAGGAGCAGAAAACTGACAGAATAGTTTCAAAAAACTTGCAGTTTGGCCAGAAAAACACATGTAAAATTGAGGCCAAGGTAGATGTGGTTGCTGAAGAGATGACTGCCAATAAAGGGAAGCTAAGTACTTTACACAGAGAAAATAGGAAACATAACTCAAGGGTTTCTTGACAATCAATAAGGCCACACCTTTATCAGGCCCAAGGGCATAAAAATGAAAGCTTATTTGATAATAGAAATTGGGTGGTCACCTTGCACCCTTGCCTACATAGCTGTTTTCTCAGGTATTGTTCCATCACACTCTGTCACCAATGCATTCAGAGGTCACTGTAGTTATGGTCCTAGAGTTCTGGCTACTGTTCAAGGTTGAATCAGATCTTGGCATCATTCATGTGGTGCCGGCTCTGCAGGAATGCAGGATGCTGGAGTTAAGGCATCATGGAGACCTCTATTGAGATTTCAAAGGAAGGTCCAGGAGGCCAAGCAAAGTACAACAAGTTTAGAATCCCTGAAGACAGCCTAAAAGAATTTGATATTTGAGACCCTAGGGATTAAGAGATTCCAGTAATGTGGAACATCTGCTGAGGAAAGTTGTAGGCTGAAAACAGAGTCTAAGAGAAAGGCCACGTGGGCTGTAACAAGCAAGGCCATCAGGGAGGGGCTGCTGAAGCTTATTTGAAGTCATATTTCTCCACATTGTATATTAGGTGCGAGATGTGAAGTTACAGGACTTGTTTATCCAGATGGTTTTGGTCTTTTGGTCTTGTTTTGATCACAACTCTTCTTTCTATGCCTATATTCCTCCTTTTTGGACTGGGAATATTTACTCTGTGTCACTGTATTTTTGAATCATATAAGTGGCATTTTTATTTTTATAGGTGTTCACAACTGTTTGCCTTGAGTCTCAGGGTGGACTTTGAACTTGGACTTTTGATCTGTGCTAGAACTGTTAAAACAATAGGGACTCTCAGAGAGAATAAATGTACTTTGCACTGTGAGATGGACATAAACTTTTGGAGACCAGGGAAGAATATTATGGTGTAGATATGAGATGTACAGCCTAAAGTTTGTGTAGTGAAGCAGGAATATTCAGAAGTGAAATAACTAGATCATGAGAGCTACTACCTGAATCAATGGATTAATAACAAATGCATTAGCGGATGGTGATTGTAGGTATGTGGGTGTGACTGGAAAATGGAGGTCATGGAAGGCATGCCCTTGAGGATTATATTTTGTTTCTGACTCAACTTTCTCTCTCTCAGTCTCTCTTTCTGCTTTCTGGCCATCATGAGCTGATTATCTTTCCTCGGCCCTTCCATCATGGTATTCTGCCTCAGCTTGATCCCAGAGCAATGGAATCAGTTGATCATGAACTTACTGTCTGAAACCATAAGTCCAAAATAATCTTTCTGTCCTCTATGTTGTTCTTGTCAGGTACTTTGATCACTTTGATGAAAACTGACCAACACGAACTCAAGTATATATATTTCTATAACTAACCTGACATAAATACAAGTATTTATAACTGTTCTTTATAGTATATATCATTAGAAACACACAAAAAATAATGTTTTAGGGTCAGAGTGCCCAAATTCTAAATAATTTTCATAGGTAAACTTGATTACTATAAAGCTAATAAGGGTGATTCATGTGGTAGACACAATGAACAATAAAAGTGCAATCTTTATTCCCATGAGGCAATGGACCTCAAAACCCTGTAAACTCAGGCCTTATGGATCCTATGCTTTGCCAAGTCATGACAACAACAGGTTAGGAGAATGGTTAAGTAGCATGAATTTTTAAAACTATGATACATACAGCATATGTATATTTATTTTTTAAATTTTTTTAATTTATTTTTTATTTTTTACAGACTGCATTTTGATTCATTGTACACAAATGGGGTATATCATTTCATTTCTGTGGTTGTTCATGTATATTTATTAAACACATTTAAAATATATTAAATTTAATAGAATGAGACAAACTTCATTACTCTATATACATGTGTGATTACACAAAGGGTGTGACTCTACTTTGTGTACACCCAGAGAAATGAACGTTGTACCCTATTTGTGTACAATGAATCTAAATTTAAAAAATAAAAATTAAAAAAGTATATATTAAATTGTGTTGATGCTCCAGAATTTTAAAATAGAAATTCAGCTGAGGTATAGATGAAATAATATTTAAAATTTGTTCCTGTAATATTTTAATACATCATTAATGATAGTAGTATTGTAAAATGACAATGATTTTTCCAATACTTTTTGATATAGCAATTGATAGTCTGATTGGTTCTATGTTCAATTTATTTGAATATATTGTTTTAATAACTGACAGTCAAAATAGTTACTTTGCAAAGACATATGAATCTATATGGAAGGTTTGAATTGCTGACATCATTTACAAATCCTAACACTATTTAAACTTGTTTTCCAATTACAAAATAATCTCAGGGAACCTATAAACTTCCATTTAAAAATATTAATTAACTGTGCTTTTTCAAAACCCTGAAGGTGTTGTTCTTTTACATATGTAGTTAATGGGTTTATGACTCACTGAAATGTTTTATTTTAAAGAATATCAAATTTTTAAAAATCAGATTTCCAATTTTAAATCTAGCAATACAAGTATGTAAGGCTAATACATTATTTTGGGGAACAAATCATATAATAATAGAAACACTTCAAAATACTTATTTAAAAATTTTCCATTTGTACATGATATTTTTTCAAAAAAGATTAAGTGCTTACTTATTGTTAGAATATTGCCAGACTTTTAAGTGGGCAGATTAGTTGTTTCACCATTTAAAAAAAAAATTATTATTAGTATATTACCATGAGTGCTTGCTATCACAGAAAAGTTAAGAAAATTTGAAACACTTTTTTAATAATAGAATAATGCAAATTTCATCTTTAATCTCAGGAACTTTTTAAAGATCTTTGCTCTGGGATAACCTCAGAGGTTCATCTGTGTGTGACACGGTTTTCATGATTACCCTGAAATGCATAGCTCTTTTTGTAAAAATAGACTGCTTTTAAAATACTTTGTTTTGATCAAATTACTCACATTTATGGCATTTTGAATCACTTTGTATTTCTGGCTTCAACTGTTGCACTGCAAAATTTGCCTAGGAATAACAGTGAATGAATTCAACTGAACTGCTAAATCTGTAACAGTTGCTTTATAGTCATGTAGAAACTGCTCCTGCACAGTTTTACTATAACTGGTTTTCATTAAATATGTTATTTCCTAGTGAAACAGTGTCAGTCTTTCTATGCCCACAAGTAGTCCATGTATTTTACAACTAAAGAAAATAGAAGGTCAAGCAAAGCATGGAGAAGCTTATTTAGGATGATCCTGCTGTGTAGCAAGCATTCGCAGTACATTATCTGTTCTAAGATTGGTTTCCTTCTATCTTCAGCAATGATGCTTCTAAATCTTTTAACATTATTTATGGAATTAATTTCAGTTGTTGCCATATTATTTTCTGTACATCATTTTAGTTATGGATGAACGAGTATTTCCTTTCATGGTATGTAGCTTTTAGCTCTTTCATGAAATCCTCAAAAATGCTTTTAGAAATTCATTTAGCTTCAATGTCAATTATAATATACTTGATTAAATTTCAAGTGAATTAGAACATTAATGAAAAAATTACAGTGGTTTCATTTTTAGGATGCTTGACAAGACAATCTGTATGGTAGTTGCTAATTTATAATTCTTATTTTTCTAAGTTACTTCAAAAATATGATTAGTTATTGTTGTTATAGTAATTTTTAATAAACATGAGTTTTCTGATGTCTTGCTAAGTGTAAAATCTTCCTATAAAATCTTTAAAACTGACTTTTTAAAGTTTAAATATTTTATTTTTAATAAAAAGGAAACATAAAGATAAAAATTAATGCCTTAAATTTTAGTACTAACTTCTGATAATTTCTTCAGTATAATGGCAAGATTTCAGGAGAGTCATAGAAGTATTGTAAAATTATGTACCAGGAAGTGTATTTAAAATGGCATTTCCACCAGTATGAATAAAATGAGAACTTTCTCAAATACTCTCTAAGACTACATAGTTACTATTTTAAAAACATGTACTAAATTAATATTTGAAAATATCTTGGGGTTAAATTTTCCATCCTTTGATTATAGCAAAGTTTTTAGTGTTATTTTGGCACATTTACATATTAAGAAAAATTTTAAAATGTTATGAATTTAAAATCAACAATTTGTCATTGTGAGATAAATGTCATTAGATTTTTATGAAGTAAAAATTACCCTATTGTAACTATAAAGTAGTGAAAAACATGGTAAGAAATAGAAATGGATGACCATGAGACTATTAGTAACAATTTGACATGTAACCTTGAACATATATTTATATGTCCGAAATCACAATGTATCTATAATTTTATACCCTTTCCATTCATAAACTATCATGATTATGTCCTCTGTCTTTAAGAACTCTTTAAAACTCTTTGTTTCTATCATGAGGAAACATTATAGCTTATAAATCATCTTATGAAGTTGTGAATTTAAAAAAAAATTATATGTGAAAAGCATATTTGGGTAGATACGTGACACATATCAGTTTGTTTATTTGAAAAGATGTTCACAAACTAAAGGTTTTTGTCTCAAGATATGAAAAGTAATTTTAATGCTGAAAAATGGGAAAATCAGAATTACTTCCACTGTTAAAATGCACTGCTTTGATAAATTATCCTACTTATTTTTAGAAAATAACAATATTCCTGAATTAAATTGCTCTGTATTTAATCAGATTTTATTTTTCTTTGTTTTAAACTTTCCCTACGTACAGATCACATTCTTAACCCTCTTGACTATGAGTCCTTCCAAAAAAGGAATTTTCTCTTCTTCCATCTTTATAATCCAATATGTATGGTATATATAACCAGAAAATTTAATTCAATTCAGTTCTAATTTTAATCCTGTTATTATTGAGTTGCAAATTCAGTGACATGAATTATTCTTCACAGCTCAGCCTGATTGCCTCTTTATGTCATCTTGGTAAATCATTAACTTTAAAATGTAAAGCGAGTAATCTACTAAATAACTGCCATTTTCTTTCCATCCACATGTGCTACATACCCAAATTCTGCCTCTGGAATACTGAAATTTTGAATAATTATTATTCAAAAAAATTCTAATTATTACTTAGTATTAGTGTTTCCTGCGATTCAGAAAAAACTTAACAGCCTTTCTCAGAATTCTAAACCATTTAAACTTATATCTACTTTCCAGGACTGTGCTCTCTAATTTGATATCCACTCAATGCATGTGGCTATTCACATGAAAGGATATGGATCCGTATTGAGATGTGCTGTATGCCTAAAGTACACACCTGTTTTCTTTTTATTTTTGGAACATAGCTACTAGAAAAAGTCAATTGCATATGTGATTAATATTATGTTTCAATTGGATTGCATTATGCTAAATGAACAAATTGCTTTGATGTGAAAAATAAAAAGCAAAGTGTATTTTAACTGGACAAGCTAATTAATAGGTGGGTCTCTTTGCCTAAATACACAAGCAATAGCACCCTGGGTGCCAGGTGCTGGGTCTTGGAATCTCAGCAGCAAGTCAAGGCGAAGCCTATCAGAGAAATGCTTGAGGGAACTGCTGATTCTAGCAGCATGCACTCATTTCTCAGAGCGGCAATAAAGTCCAGGTTGACAATTTTCCCTGGAAGTTTCTGACAAATAGTATACACTGTTGTTTACATTTTTGTGATTTAACGTCTCACTTAAATTACACAGGTGCACATAAATGTGTTCATTTGATCACAGTAATTCTACTGCCACTAACATTAGTAAGTAACTCAATACAAGAAACAAGCTGGTACTAAATTTATTACTCCCCTCCACAGCTAATGTACTTGAATGACACTATAGTGATTGGTAGTTACAGTTAATATCACATTTCAGTCTTGGAAGGAACAGCAGCTATACAATTCTTCTTTAAATGGTTTCCTTTTATTTTTTGTTTTATTAATTTTAATCTTATTCAGTGTTTTTTTTTTTCTCTTCACATCTTTATTTTTTACACTAAGTGCATTCCAAAATAGTTACATTCAATACTTATGCACCTATTTATTTTTTTTTTCCTTTTTATATAATATATCACAGAGGGCAGTGATAGCCTTTCACGTGGACACCAAACATCCACTAATGAAAAAAGAATTATGATACTGAATTTTTAAAACTTCTGTGAGGAAAATGTGTAAAAACAATAGTCAAGAACCTCATCCCATGTTTTTTTGTGTATACACACACACACACACACACACACACACACACACACACCACGCATACCAAATCTGTGCCTTACTATAGTACTGCAAAACAAATCCAGCATAAACAGGTGTTTCTAAGCTATAAAACAGTTGCTGAAGTATTAAAATGAAATCTGACAATTTTTATCTACACTGATCTGACATTTTAAGATAGAATATTAAAAGAAAGGAGGAAAATCACAAAAGTCATTAGAATGTTTTGGTCACCATATGTATTTACTGGGCTCAATGGCATCTTGTTTAAGTACACAATATCCAATTATTCTCATTTTATACACAGGAAAAGTAAGCAAAGAGGTAAAGTAAATGGACTATATTTCCATGGTCAGTAGTGTAAACAACTTGGCTACCAGGATTCAAATATTGCTCCTCAGTGCTCAGATACCAAGATATCAATTTGGGAAGTGATGCCCCAAAAAACAAGTATACCTGGAGAAAATGATTTGGAGAAGCAAGAGAAACCCAGGTGATGAAGTCACTGCACTATATCTGGTTAAAATCATTGTGGAGAAGAACATAGGAAAAGCTAGACCATCCAATAATATTGATTATAAATTAACTAGCCTTTAAGTACTTTTAAACATCATTTGTTTAATTCTCCTAAAAGTCCTGTGTCCTCAGCATTATTACCAATACACTCTCATTAATCTGGTGTTTCTAAAGTCAGAATAGTTTGTTCAAAGGCAAATGAGCAGTAAGCATCAGAGTGAAAAATATCTGACTCCAAATTTGTTCTATAAGCCACTTACTGTATGCTGACTCCAAGTTAACTGGATGTTATAAAGAATGGCAGACTTAAAAGAATGTAAAGAATTTCCTGACTGCCTTAGTCTAGAAATTTAAAGAAAATGCTGTGTATGACAGTAGGAACTATAAACAGTAATATGTCTTATTCCCCCAAAAATACTGAGACAGGGATGAAATGCTGATGCTGTTTTGGAGAAGTTCCTTTCCAGGGCAATAAAAATGAAGGAAAGGGAGAAAGTGAGGCAGGCTAGGACAGAAAGCAGAGAAGTTCTACCACCACATGGGCCAGGATTTCACAAGGAGTCACAAGGTCTGCTAGAATAACCATCCCTCAGTCTATGGAGGAGTCAGAGTAAATATATCTCCTGCATCCCATTCACTCTCCTGCCCTTAGCACAGTTAACTCCACAGAGCAGAAATTGGTTTGCATTTCAGAGATCCATCATTCAATGTGGCATTTCCTGAGTCCAGAAGTGGCAGAAAAAGAGATGAGAAATCCTAAGCAGTTGACCAGATGAGCTCAGAGGATGTAGTAGTTGACTGGTTGTAGTTGGAATACGTGGTTGAAGATCTGAATATCAGTCAAGACTGGGAAATCCTGTGGAATACAACAGGTGGGTCCATCAGGAGACGGGTCTAAGAAAATCAAATAGGAGGATACAGGGGACAAGAAAGGAGGACTTAATGTAAGAGTAAAGAATCAAAACAATGTTATTTTTTATTGTAATTTTCACTTTCCACCCTCCACATCTCTCTTCTCAGAAATATCTGGTAACCACTAATGTGTTCTCCATTTTATAATTTTGTCATTTCAATAATATATATAGATATATTTTCAATTTTAATTAAATTTTATTTATCAATATATCCTTTTCAATATATCCTTTTACAAATTGTATTTTTTGCATTAAGTCTATAAGCACTTGGGCCCTAGATTCTGAAGATGTTTCCCCATTTTTTTCCTAGCTATTTTTTTTTTATTTCCCATTTAAGTTCATAATTCATTTTGAGTTAACTTTTATAAAAGGTATGAGATTCGGTACAAGGTTTGGTTTTTGACTCATGGATATGCAATTTCTGGATCACCATTTGTTCAAAAGTTTATCTACCCTTCATTTAATTGCTTTCACACCTTTGTAAAATATAAATTGTGCACCTTTGTGCGGGACAATGTCTGGGGTCTCTGTCCTGTTCCATTGGTATGTGTCTAACACTTCTCCAGTACCACATGGTCTTGATTACCTTGGCCATATATAAGTCCAGAAATCAGGTAGTTCCTTTTGGTTTTTTCTTTGTTTTAGCCATTCCACATCCCCTGTCTTTCTATGTACATTTTAGAAAAATGTTGTATAAATCTACTAAAACATTGCTGATATTTTGGTATGAGTAGTGTTAAATTTCTGATCAACTTAGGAAGTATTGACGTCATTGATGACTGAGTCATCCAATCCACAAATTGGGTTTGTTTTTTTTATTTAGATTTTCTTCAATTTATTTTATCTATACTTTGTAGTTTTCAGCAGGAAAAACTATGTTTTGTTAAACTTATACCTAGATTTTCATGGTTTTTGAGCAATTACAAATGATAATGTTTGTGTGTTTCTTGCTAGTTTATAGATTTACAATTGACATCTGCATGTTCATATTTTATGTTGTGACATTCTTTTACTCATTTTAGGAGATTTATTTTGTAGATTATTTGTAATTTTCTACATAGAAAATAATGTCCCCTGCAAATAAGGACAATTTTATTTTTTCCACTTAAATATGTATGACTTTATTTCATATTCTTGCCATATTTATGGGAAAGAAATTGCAGCATTACATTGAATAGATGCTGAGAACAGACAGACCTTCATTGATCTTGCTTTCACTGGGGAAGCATTCAGTCTTTCACTATTAACAAAAATGTTAGTTGAGGTACTTTGTAGATGTTCTATATCAAGTTGTGGAAGTTCTCCTCTAACCTCTGAGTTTCTATCATCAAGAGGTGTTTAGGTAGGAGAAGAATAAAAATGAGCATGCAAAAATCAATACCTTTTCTAGACCCCAATAATGAACCCACTGAGTAAAAAGATAAGGAAAACAATTTCATTCACCATGACTTAGAAAAAATATCGAAGAATAAAACTAACCACAGAAGTGAAAGACCTCCACAATGAAAAATTACAGAACACTTGAAGAAGAAGTAGAAGATATTAAAAGAGGAAAGGATGTCCCACGTTCACGTTAGTAGAATTAACAATATTAGGATTAGAATTGGTACACATGACCAAAAGAGATCTACAGATTCAACATAATTCCCATTAAAAGGCCAAAGACATTCTTCACAGAACTAGAATTAAAAACAAAATTTTATGGAAGCAGAGAAGATACAGAATAGGCAAAGCAATCCTGGGCAAAAAGAGCAAAGCTGGAGGTATCATAATTCTAATTTCAAAATATACTACAGGGGGCTGGGGAGATAGCTCAGTTGGTAGAGTGCTTGCCTTGTAAACACAAGGCCCCGGGTTCAATCCCCAGCACCCAAAAAAAAAAAAAAAAAAATATATATATATATATATATATATATATATATACTACAAAGTCATAGTAAAAAAGACAATGATACTGGTATCAAAACAGTTTGAGATTTCCTCAGGGAAATATGCAACTATTACGTGGTTTGTATTTGCAGTCCTATTTTTCTCCATTTAGAGTTTTTTTTTTTTTTTTTTTCCCCTAGAGCATAATTTAAATGGAGGAAAACCATGGCTGAACCTAATAAAATAATATTCATAAAGTTTGTCTTTAATTGCATCTATTCCTTTTGGTTCTTATGCTCTAACAGTAAAAGCTTGGGTGTCCAATAGCCAAGGGCCCCTGAGAAATCTTAGAGACCAAAGTAAAATACAGAGCCCTAACCTCAGTATAATTTTAAAAAGTATTGAAACATAAAATAAGGTGAACAATTTAAATGAGTATTGAACTTTTTAAAATTCTATTTTTTTTTGTGGATATTTTATGTTGATTTATTAGGAAAAGAAATCCTGCCTTTGCTTTGCTAATACCTTGACAAGTATTTAGTAATCATAACAGCAATGTCTTTATGCTCTTCTCACAACCAAAGTCTTTCTTACATGATTCATTTATTAGCATTTAGATTTAAGTAACAGATCAAATTTAAACCAATGTTTTACCAGGAGAAAAGTCAGTTTGCAATGTTCAGTGTCTTTTATTAGATTAATTTGTGTCATCTGGTAGAAAGGGAGTAATCCTGGAGAAAGTAAAGATTTCTCATGGTAACTTTTTATTTTGGCCTTAAACTTCTGAGTCATCCAGAACAAGATCAGCAGTTTCCAGCCCCCTTCTTTTCTTTGTTGATAGGAAGCCAAAGACGTTTATAGATTCCTTCTGAAAAGAATTATGGAAGTCATTCCAAAGATGGAAACAGGGGTCAGGAATTGGGGTTGGGTTTGACATGAAATAATCAAGCTACTCTATGTTCCATGAGGCTCTTTTTGACTCTCATCTCACTCAGGGGGTTTTCAACTCTTTAATCTGGCCCGCATTGCTTTTGATGAATATCCAGCCAACTTTGGTGTTTTTTGCTATGTATGGGACCTTCTATAATTTACTTAATGTCTGTAAAATAAAGGAATTAGGGTAATGATGTCTGTCTCATTCCACCATTTTTCATATCCCCCTCCCTCTCATTTCCCCCCACATAATCTAAAGTTCCTCCATTCTTCTCTCACCCCCCATCCCCCACCCCTGTTATGTATCATCATCCACTTATCAGGAAAAACATTCGACCTTTGGTTTTTTGGGATTGGCTTATTTCACTTAGCATGATATTCTCCAATTCCATCCATTTATCTGTAAATGTCATAATATTATTCTTCTTTATGGCTGAATAATATTTCTTTGTGTATATATACCACAGTTTCCTTATCCATTCCTCTGTTGAAGGGCATCTAGGTTGGTTCCACAATCTAGCTGTTGTGAATTGAGCTGCCAAAAACATTGATGTGTTTGCATTACTGTAGTATGCTAATTTTAAGTCCTTTGGGTATAAACTGAGGAGTGGGATAACTGGGTCAAAAGGTGGATCCATTCCAAGTTTCCTGAGGATTCTCCACACTGCTTTCCAGAGTGGCTGCACCAATTTGCAACTCCACCAGCAATATAAAACTGTGCCTTTTCCCCCACATCCATACTAACATCTATTATTGTTTGTGTTCTTGATAATAGCCATTCTAATTGGAGTAAGATGAAATCTTAGAATAATTTTAATTTGTATTTCTCTAATTACTAGAGATGTTGAATACTTTTTCATATATTTATTAATCATCTGCATATCTTCTTCTATAAAGTGTCTGTTCAATTCCTTGGCCCATTTGTTGATTGGGTTCTTTGTATTTTTGGTGTAAAATTAATTTTACACCAAAATTATAATTTTTGGAGATTAGTGCTCTATCTGAAGTGCATGTGGAAAAGAGTTTCTCTCACTCTCTAGGCTCTCTTTTCACAATATTGAGAAATAATAATGCTGAGAAAAATCATTTTAGTTTCGATTCTTTCCATTTATTGATTCTTGCTTTGATTTCTTGTGCTTTGGGAGTCTTGTTGAGGAAGACTGATCCTAAGCCAACATGATGAAGATTTGGATCTAATTTGTCTTCTATTTGGTGCAGTGTCTCAGGTCTATTCCTAAGTCCTTGATCCATTTTGAGTTGAGTTTTGTGCAGGGTGAGAGATAGAGGTTTAATTTCATTTTACTGCATATAGGTTTCCAGTTTTGACAGCACCATTTGTTGAACAGGCTATCTTTTCTCCATTGTATGTTTTTGGCACCTTTGTCTAGTATGAGGTAACTGTATTTATATGGGTTTGTCTCTGTTTCTTCTATTCTGTACCATTGGTCTGCCTGTCTGTTTGGGTGCCAGTACCATGCCATTTTTGTTACTATTGCTCTGTAGTATAGTTTAAGGTCTTGTACTGTGATACCTCCTGCTTCATTTTTTCTGCTCAGGATTGCTGTGGCTATTCAAGATCTCTTATTCTTCCAGAATTTCATGATTGCTTTCTCTATTTCTATGAGGAATGTCATTGGGATTTTAATTGGAATTGTATTGAATCTGTATAATGCATTTTGACAATATTAATTCTATATATCCAAGAACATGGAAGATATAAATAGTGCTAGGAAAACTGGATACCCATATGTAGAAGATGGAAACTTGATCTATAGCTCTTATCCTGTACAAAAATTAATTGAAAATAGTTCAAAGACCTAAATATAAGACTTGAGAGTTTGAAACTGCTAAAAGAAAGCATAGGGAGAACGTTTTAAGACATCAGCCCAGGCAATAATTTCCTGAGTAGGATGCCAATAGCTCAGGAAATAATAGTAACAATTAACAAATGGATTGCATCAAATACAAAAGCTTCTGCACAACAAAAGAAACAATTAACAGGGTGTTGAGACAGCTTACAAAATGGAAGTAAATCTTTGCCAGCTACTCTTCTGACAAAGGAATAATAACCAGACTATTTAAAGAACCAAAAAAAAAAAAGTTAACACACACAAACAACAACAAAGAGAACCCAATTGATATATGTAAAGTGAACTGAACAAACACTTCTAAAATGAAGTACAAATGGCCAATAATTCCTTCTTAAAATTCTCAACATTTCACCAAGTGCGATGGCACATGCCTGTAATTCCAGTAAGTCAGGACCCTGAGCAGAAGGAGTATAAATTAGGGGTCAGGCTCAGCATGTTAGCTAGACAATGTCTCCAAATGAAAAAAACATATATATAAAGACCTGGCGATGTAGCTCAGTGGTAAACACCCCTAGGCTCAATTCCTAGCACCAAAACCAAACAGACAAACAAAAACATTCTACATGTCTAGCCATAAGGGAATTGAAAATTAAAACTACTCAGATTCTCAGATTCGGTCTCACTCAGTCAGAATGGCTATCATAAAAAACACAAATAAGGGTAAGTACTGGTGAGGATGGCGGGGAGAAAAGAACCCTATGTGCTGTTAGCCAGAATTGAATTAGTTCAGCCAACACAGAAATCACTATGGAGTTTCCTAAAAAACAAAAAAAATTAATAATTAAACTACCATATGATCCAGTTATACCACTCATAGGTATATATCCAAAGGAATTAAAATCTCTATACTCTAGAGATACTTGTTTACCCATATTCACTGAGGCACAATTCACAGTAATCAAGTTATACAATCAGCCAAGGTGCCCATGAACAGATGAATGAATAAAGAAAATGTGGTATATATACACCATGGAGTATTATACAATCATAAAGAAGAATGAAATCATGTCAAGTTTTAGGAAAATGGATGAAACTAGAGGACATTTTGTTAAGCAAAGTAAGTTAGCCTCAGAAAGATAAGTATTGTAGGTTTTCTATCATGTGGAAACTATGAAAAAAAAAACCATGAAAATACAAGGAAGACTAACAAAAGAGGAAGGGGATCAGAGGAAGGGAGAAGGAGGGGGAAAGAGGGAGAAATGTTCAAAGTATGTGACATATATATATGAATATACCACAATGAAATACCCCCCCCAAATAGATAGGTGTTAATTTCTAAAATACCTTTTCTGTATTGACTTATATGATCAGATGATTTTTCTTCTTTATCTTTTTAATATGTGGATTATATTGATTGATTTTCTGTTACTAAACCAGCCTTCATCCTTAGACTATACCTAATCTGGTTGTGGTATATATAATTCTGTTTATATGTTGACAAATTCTATTGATAATATCTTCTTAAGGATATTTGTAGTTTTGTTTATGAAGGATGTTGACTTCTAGCATTTTTATTGTGATATCTTTTTCTACTTTTGGTATCAAGATAATACTAGCATCACAGAAAGAAATGGGGAATGCTTCCTCTTCTACTTTTAGTAATAGATTGTGTAGAATTGATACTAATGCTTCTTTAAACACTTGGTAGAAATTCCAGTGAAACCATCTGGACTGCCTGATTTCCATTTTGGGGAATTTTGCATTATGAGTTAAATTAAATTAATAGTTATAGAGATATTAAAATAATCTATTTAATATCAAATGAATGTGGCAGTATTTCCTTCAAGGTATTGGTTCAGTTATCTGACTTTTCAAATTTATATACGAAGAACTATTTATAATGTTCCATTTTTATACTTTAGACATCTCCATGTATTTGTATCAATTTTCCCATTTCATTACTTATAATTAATTTTTTCTTTTGTCAGTCTTATCTCATATACTCATTATTTTTTGTGGCAAGAATACTTAAGGTCTACTCTATTTGCTATTTTTAAGTATCATTATTAACTATGTTGCACTTAACTGAAGTTTTGTATTATTTGATCAACATCTCCCCCATCTTTCTTCCCACTCAAACCCTGATAACCACAATTCTGTGCTCAGGGTCTATGAGTTTAACTTTTTGGATTCTGTATGTAAATGTAATTATGTGATATTTGCTTTTATCTACCTGGTGTATATCAATTAATATAATTTTCTCCAGGCTTATCCATGTTGCTGCAACTGACAGTACTTCCTTAAGTTTTATAGGCTAGAGTATTCCACTTCATATGTGAGGAACCCTCTTTGTAGATCTTCTTTCCTCCATGGTTGCTCTGACTATTACTTTGTTTCTACATAATTTCTCACAGTCTGCCCTGTCATTCTTTTGCCAGTTCAAGTAAAGTATAGAGGACTTGTCTCCATTTTATTGCCTTTATTCCTCCATTCCTCCATCTTCAATATTTCCTTTACATATATCATGAGAAACATTAAATAGTAATCATTTATTGCTTTAAGCATGAAACAAAAAGATTAGCAAAACTCAAGAGCAAAAAGAAAAATGTATTATAGTTACCATATTATCATTCTTTCCTTACCTTTGGCAATTCCTGATAGTTCATGAATTGTTACTTCTTTCTGTTTTTGTTTTGTTTTGTTTTGTTTTGTTTGTTTGTTTGTTTGTTTTGGTTTGGTTTGGTTTTTGGTACCAGGGATTAAACCCAGGGGTGCTTAACCACCGAGTCACATCTCCATCTTGTTTTATATTTTTATTTTGAGAGAGTCTCATTAATTTACTTAGGGCCTTGCTAAATTGCTGAGGGTGACTTTGACTCATGATTCACCTGCCTCAGCCTCCCAAGTCACTGGATTACAGGTGTGCTCCACCACGACCAGTCATATTCTTTTTGATTTGATAAATCATTATAGCCATTTTATAGGTATATTGGAGACAAGTTCTCTTAATTTTCCTTCATTTTAAAATGTCACAATTACCCTTTACTACTGAACTATAATTTTTTAGTGGATATAGGATTCTGGGTTAACTATTTTCTTTCAGCACTTGAAAAATAGTGTGTCATCTCCTTTAGGAAGCTATATATCAAAAATCACTGCTATTAAAATTCTTTTCCCAATATAGATAATATTTGTTTCTTTTAGGATTTTTTTCTCTATACTTTGGTAAGAAGTTTAGCTATGATGTGTCTTGGTGTGTAATTCTTTGTGTTCAAACTATTTGGTGTTTGTTCAGCTGATAGGTTGTGTCTAACAGATTGGCAAATCCATTATTTCTTCAAGTACTTTTTCAGTTCTTGACTTTTATTCATCTCTTTTTGCAACTCAATGATATGAATTTTGATTTTTTGGGGGTCCCATTACTTCCTGAGACTATTTCTTATTTCAGTCTAGTTTCTCCTTCTTATTTACATTGGACAATTTTACTGCTCTTAATTAAAGTTAATTTCTTCTCCCTTCTGACCTATAAAGTTTGATTTTTGAGCCCATCAGTGGGTTCTAAAATTTTTTTCAGTTATTTTGGCTCTGAATTTATTTCCTAAATTTTCTGTTTCTTTGCTGATACTATTTATTCATTTGTTTTGAGTGTATTAATAATTACTTCATGAAATATTTTAATGTCAATTTAAAATCCATTTGATATTTCTAATATCTCTGTTATCTTGGCATCAACATTATTGAGAAGATGGAAGTACAAGTTCCCCTCTTGGACTTGATGGACAACTTAGATGGGGGTTTCTTGTTATATTAGGTGTGGATAGGTCTCCACTCTCTCCACAGGTCTCCACTATCTGGAAGGAGTAGAAGTGCCTCATTACTATCCATATTTTAGGGGCACTAACAATAAAATGGCCTGGGGAGTGGTGGCAAGTGGCTTCATTATCACCAGGCAATGGTGAAGTTCTGCTTCTCCTGTAGACCTCCTTCAGTGTGGAGGAAGAAGGGCACATCATTACTGCCAGGTGGTAGTGGAATCCAGTCTCACTATGTAGACTCACTGACACTTCTGAGTGTGACAGTACTTCCCAGTGGGTTTGAAAGTTCCAAGCTTCTACTAACCCTTCTCTGATACCCATTCAAGGGTGTGAGGGGATGACCTTGATGGTGTTAGTGATTTGGGCTTTACACTAGATCTTGCTGAAATTGGAAATCGAGGATTCATTTTTGCTTCTTGAAATTGGGTGGGGGAGGCATTTTTCTGTGTGAATATTTGGCAAGAAAAAGCCATTTTCAGTCCACCGAATGTTTGTCTTTCTCAAATTCATATGTTGAAGCCATTACCCCCAATGTGATGTTATTTGGAAAAGGATCCTGTGGAAAGTAACTATCATTAGAATGGGTCACGATGATGGGGCCATCGTGAAGGGACTATTGGCATTAAAGAAGAAGAAGAGAGAGCTCCTTTCCTTTTGTGTGCATTCACCAAGGTCATGCAAGGATGCAGGAAGAAGATGGTACATGCAGGCCTGGAAGAACTCTCTTCAGAAGACAAGTTGGTCTGCACCTTTATCTTGGACTTCCCAGATTCCAGAACTATGAGAAAATAATTTCTATTGTTGGGGCCATTCAGTTTATATTTATGGCAGCACAAGCAGACTGACAACTGAAATCATCTTCCCTATTCTATTTTTTAGAAAATTGTAGATTCACAAATAAAATATAACTGATAACTAGAATATATAATTAACTAGAATATTACATTTATTCTCAATAATTAGTTTATTGAATAATGAAAGTATAGTCATACTGAATTACAAATGAATGTTAATATTTCACGAGTGTTCTCTACGTAGGTAGTCTGATTCATTTCACAGATATCATTCAATTTCCTTTCCATAGTAACCCCATGTAGTAGGGCTTCTCATTTTGAAGAATAGGAAACTGAGACTTACCAAGGTAGGTAGACTTCTTAAAGTATTTTATTTAATCTAGAAAAAGGCAGACACACTTTGAATCCAGATAATCCAACTTTGGAGTTGCTGTTTCAAACCATTATGCTTATGCACATCTGTTTTCTCTGCCAAGAAAGGCCAATCTCTTTACTCCACTTTAAAAGCTCATTCTTAAATGAGCTCCTTTTAAAACTCATTTTAAAGCTTAGCCTAAACGCTGTGCTCTTCTTATGAAATCTTTTTTTAAAATCACACCTGTTTTTTTCATCCTCTGTCTCCAATAACTGCCCACACCATTTCCTTGTTCAGATATTTTTATTTTATTTTTTCTGTTTGTGTGTTTCTGGTCTTGTATGACTTCTGTATTTCTCAAGCGGAAACATTATAGTCCATAGTCCATTCACTCTATACCCTCATTACTTCACAGTATTGTGGTAGGTACTCAAAGGCCATATGGACCTGAGTACAGACCTTGCATATGGCCAAGTTAACAGACTCATCAATCAAACCTTAACAAAATACACAATGATCCTGTGTTATAGGAAAGGGACCTATGACCAGTAAATCCAGATATGACAGTAGAATACAATAATTAGCAAAACTGTACAATGAAAATTTTCATTAAATGCAACATTGAAAATTAAAATAATGTAGAATATAAAGTACACTCTGAGATCTATATAAGAAGAATCTCACTGTAGTGGTAAATACCCGTAAGTTTTCAACTCACATATTGGAATCAAATACTTATTTTTTCTTATTTTAAGTCTGTGAACTTGGCACAACCATTTAAAAATCTAGAAGCTTTGGGTTCTTTGTCTAGAAGATGAAAATGATTTCTATCTAATTTAAAAAATTAGAATCAAATAAATTCATTGCATATAAAATAGGTCATGTGAAATAACTCTTCATTTAGTTCCTTATTATCCTTCAACTTTGAATTTTTACGTCAATAGGCCTTTTGTCTTTGAAGTCTGGTCATTGCATTTCTAATTACTTTGATTTGGATAATTATTTTATATTTTTTATTTAAAAATTATATACTGGAAACATAATTTTTAAACAACCTTTTAAAAATTATTTTAAAAATTGTCTACTAGAAACAGAATTTATTTTTAAATAACCACAATTGTATATATTCATGTTGTACAATATGATATTTTAGTATCTGATGCATTGTGGAATAGTTGAATCAAGGCTTTAACATACTTTTTTGGCATGAGAACATCTAAAATCTGCTCTCAGTAATTTTGAAAGATATGATTATGTTAGCTTTCCATTGCTATGACAAAATGCCTGAGAAAATAAGTTTAAAAGGAGGAAATATTTATTTTGACTCAAAATTTTAGATCATGGTCACTTGTCCTTATTGTCTTTAGGCCTCTCTTGAGTCAATACAACATGATAGAAACATGTGGAGGAATAAACTAGTAAACTGCTCACCTCATTAAGGTCAGGAAGCAAAAAAAAAGTAAGGGCAAGGATCCCAATATCTCTTTCAAATTTGCTCCACCAATGACCTCACTTCCTACAAATCCACCATCTTCTAATAGTTCCATTGCCTTCAATATAGAAAGCCTTCAATATAGAAGACTTTGAGTGACATTCAAGATCTGTATAATAACAATATGGTATTCTAGCTACAGTGACTATGTTGTACAATAGATCTCTTGAACATATTTCTTCTAACTGAAATTTTCCACCCTTTGAGTGACATATCCCCAATCCTTCCTTTGGTCCCTAGCTCTTGGTAACAAATACTCTACTCTCTGTCCATGACTTTGACTTTTTAATATTCCATATGTAAGTGAGACTGTGTGGCATTTTTCTTTCAGTGCCTGACTTAATTCACTTAATATAGTATTAAGTTGCCATTTTGTATTTTTCAAAGTTTCTCTTTTAGAATTTGCTGGGTTTAGAGGATGAAAGCTCTGAAAAGGTGGGGATTGGGAAGGCTAAGAGGCAGGGACAGAGCAGGTGCAGAGCAGGTGCAGGCACCTATTTATACTTCTCTTGTTTCTACTTACAGGGGTGATACCCTAACTTATAATTGACATTTATGTTTCGAGTACCTCTGTTAACAGAGGAATGGCAGAAATGCTGTTGCACAACTGATTGCCATTGCTTTTGTACTGATATCAGGGAAGATTCTTCTTTCTACAAGTAGTATTCCTGAATAGACAACTACCACAGGAGATGCAAAAGAGGAGAGGTCACACTTAAAGGGATGTTATTAGCATTTTTCACAGATATTCTCCAAAATAAAATAAAGCTGGTTCGAGTAATGAGTAACTTATGCTTGAATGCTAGTAAATGACAGAAGGATCAGGAATAAAATAACAGGTAGCAGTTAGTAAATAGTTTTCCTACAGCAATTTCCAGGGTCAAAGGACAAATTAATTCAACCACTCAAATAGTATTCTTGTACTTTAAAGAATGTATGTCTTGTGGTTTACTTCCCTCTCCGAAAGATAAATGTAAAATGTAAGAATAACAATTCCTGCTGAAAATCAATGTTCATGAAGCATTTTAAATACAATTCCTATGAAAGCAAACATACTTTTTACATATCAGTTCCTTCTCCAGGAGTCTTTACTTATGGATCGAATATTTGTGTCCCTCCAAAATTTATATGTGAAATCTTTACCCCTAAGAAACCTGGGAGATGGCTAGGTAGCTAGAGTAGAAGCCCACAAAATGGGTTTAGTGCCATTAAAAATCAGTCCAGTCTGTGCCTATAATTCCAGTGGCTTGGGAGGCTCAGACAGAGGGATCATGAGTTCAAAGTCAGCCTCAGCAAAAGAGAGGCACTAAGCAATTCAGTGAGACTTTGTCTCTAAGTAAAATACAAAGTAGGGCTGGGGATGTGGCTCAGTGGTTGAGTGCGCCTGAGTTCAGTCCCCAGTACTCACCCATCAACAAAAACAACAACAAAAAAGCAGACCAACTCCCTTGTCCCCATTTTACCATATGTGGTTACAGCAAGCGAGCAATCAACAAGGTATCAAACCCTCAACAGATACTAACTGTACCAGTCATAATATTAGAATCCAAGCCTCCAAACCTGTGAGAAATTAATTTTTATTGTTTATGATCCACCTGGTTTATGATATTTTGTTATAGCAGCCTTACTGGAATAAGACATTGTCTCAGTGACATAAAACCATTTTCTAAGTCAGAAAGTTCTTAGAAATAAGATGACCCTTTATCATCCCACAGATCCAATAATTCACCAAGTTTGGTTAATTTCTTTTCATATTTGTACTGCCATTCTCTACCTGCAGAGCCATTTGCTGAAGTCAGGCATTCAGCAACTTTCACCTGGACCATTGCAGTAGCATCTACTGCTGGATCACACATTTTCTCAAGATACCTGTTTTTCCTTTCTCTCTCAGCCATAGACATTTTGGATGATATCTGAGTATACGCCGTCACAGAATAAAATTGTATCTCCTGACTTTTTGACAGCTAAATAAAACCAAATTCTTGAAGCTAAAATCTTGGTCAAAAGAATGTAATTATAAATGGTATAACTGAATTTTGTATTTATTTTAAAAAAGGAGATGACATGCTTTTCTCATTCTCTTTCTTCCTTTCCATGATATAGAATAGAGATGTAAAGGATAGAAATGGAACAACCATCTTGGATTATAACGTAAATGCCAAGAGTTGAGAATGGTAAAACAATAAAGAAAAAGACTAAGTTTTTTTTTTTTTTTTGCCCAGCTAAATCATTTTCATATTTATACTTTGTTTTTTTTTTTTTTTTTTTTTTTTGGTGCTGGGGATTGAACCCGGGGCCTTGTGCTTACAAGGCAAGCACTCTACCGACTGAGCTATCTCCCCAGCCTCTATACTTATACTTTTGAAATATTAAATGCAGCAAGATGCTGTGATGTGATTAATTAATCACAACAACTTTTTAGCTATGTGCACATCTATATCACCACATGTAGATGGGCCTGGCTAAAATTTGAAGCTGGGATTCTTTATTAATATACTGAATACATCAAGTGTTCAAGGAGTTTGCAGGAGCCTTTGATTTCAAAAAAAGTTCTTGACAATTAAAGGACTATATTGATAATCTCAAACTCGAAAATGCTTAAATTTTATTTAAATTATTGCTATGTGGGTTTAACTGCAGCTAAACCAAAGTATAAAAATGAGAGTCTGTTAACTGTTTTCTTTGCCATGCTTTTGTTTTTAAGAGAGAGAAGTGCTGCTATTGACCATGTTCTCTGGAATATAAATGTTATCGTGATTCACTCATCTACAAAAATACTCAGAAAGGCACAAGGTCCATCCTAATTCAGCACTCATCTCCTCTGCCTGTCTAGCACACACTGCAGGGCACTCCACCTTCCCCTTAAGCCACTCAGAATTACTTGCTTCCTAAACACACTAGGCTTTTTATTTCTTTCTGTTCTTAACCCTTCCACCAAGATGATCCTATTGAAACTTCACTTAGATTCTGTCACTGTTCAGCTCAAAGACACCAGTGGCCTCACATCTTAGAGTAGAAGTTGCAGCTCTCACACAGTAAACCTAACCTAAAGCCTAACCTGATGGAGGACTCCTTTACAGCCTCTTCAGTTCTCTTGTTTACCCTGTTCCACATGCTCCTTTCCATCTCTTCATTGTGTGAGATATGCTCCAACTTCAGGGACATGACACTGCCAGTTCATTGGCCTAGAATGTTCTTTCTGAGATATCTTTTCTCCCATGTTGCCTTTAAAGTGCAGTTTGGGGGACCAACATGTTGAAAATGATGATCTCCTTGCCCTGAATCAACTCAGGCAGTGCATAGTTCACTTCTATCCTTTATACTTTCCAGCATGCATCACTTTATCAGACCACATAACTTAATTGTTTTATGATCTGACTCCAGCTCTGTTACATGTAAGCCTCATCATGCAAAGGATTTTTGTTAGTTTTCTTCAGTGCTGCTTCTTCAGAGTCTAGAAGAGGACCTGCCCAATAAGTATGCAACAAATATGCATTAATATTAACTATCTTTTTTTTATATTTATGAATTCTTGCTGTGAATACCAAGTGATAACCCTATGCAGACTTCCATGATTGTATATTTTCTTACCAAAAATATGCAAACACAGTGTTTCTATAAAAATTGATATATATTTTTTTGCAAGAGCATGAAATTTAAATGAAATTTAAAATTGTATACAATTTTAATGAAATTTAAATGAAGTTTAAAATCCTATACAATTTTAATGGGATTCTTACTGTATTCCACAGTGCAGCTCCTATTTGGGCTCTGAGTATGAGGGAAGTAATGCTAACAGGAGAGATCATGTTTTTGTATTCACTGTGCTATTGCTTCTCCAAGTCACTGAATGTGCATTTCATGTCTGAAATTGGACAAGTACTAGTCTAAATTCATGCTGCCTAGTGGTTTCTTCCATGCTTTCCCTGATGTGGGAACAATGATAAGAGAATGTTGTCCATTCGCAGGCATTAAACATCTTCATTAACATCTGCCCATTATTTTGTAATTATGTATATATCTTTATGTCATTGTATGTTCATATATGTATATATGTATGTATATATGTGTGTGCATATATAATGTCCTTTAATATCTACTTTATATATAATTGTGCATATATCTGTTTCTTTATATTATAAGCTACTTTGGAACAGAATTTTTATTTTTCTGAACATCTGCAGTAGATAGCAGAAAGTATGTGTATGAATTATAATATTTCAGCTATAAGTGACAGAAAATATAGATGCAAATTGTCTTAATTAAAAGTAAGGTAGGTCCCAGATGCAAATGTTCTGCATGTAAGTGATGTCATCCAAGACTCAAGTATTTTCCATCTATGTACCTCTTGCAAATACTAGGAATAGTTTTATAGTGAAGGTGACTCACCTGATAGTTGCAACACAACTGCTACTAACATTTTATTAATCTGATTCTTTGTTCTTTTTCCCTAGGAAAAAAAGCTAGATATGTTCATAAATGGAAAAATAAACTTATAAACAGAAAATGATACCTCCCTCTCCTACAAGAGAAAATATATCTACACTTTGATTGGCAAACAAAAAGTCATATACTATCCCTGAATCCATAAGGGGATCCTATAATCTGAGAAATATTTTTCGATTTGTGGAGATGATATTAAAACCTGAAAGAGTTGGTATTCTTAAAAGAAAGAAACAATAATGAATGTTGAAACACTCAACATTAATTAAGCCATCAATAGTATTCACTAAGCATATGGAGATATTCAGTCTCAGTTCCTGGATAAATGCCAATGGAGTTCTGTTTGCTCTAAAAAAAATTGTAAATAGTCAATTTAAAGGCCTGGAGCAATTTATAACACAAGGAATATCGATATTGTATAACAGTACCTTTTAAAATAATCTCCAATTTCTTTATAAATATTTCTAGATATTATCCTTTTGAAACTAGCATAGGTTATTTGAATACTGTTAGCTTTTTCTGATTATTTTTTATTAGAACCCACCACATTCCATCTCCAAATGAATGTTTACCTATAAAATTTTATAATCCCACCCCCATCCCTTTGTAGGAAATTAAATAATGAGATCTATTTGAAAATTCTACCTTCCCCTACATCCTGGCATGAACTCTGAGCAGTATCCCTAGTTCCAGTGAATCCCTGGAGTCAACATCATAAAGGCCCTGCAATACCATTTTTGGATTCTTTTGTAGTATCAAATCTTTGATTCTCTCACAATATATTCTGTCCTCAGCCTTGCCTCACAGACTTCAAGATTCAACTCCCCTCCATAGCTAACTGGTTTGTTTTAAAGCTATTTTTATGTAAATTCAGGTGCATACCACCCCACAACTTTTATCCAGCACCAAGTATATGTTTCACATTTTCCAGGTGTACATGGTTACATGATTATTGCCACCTTGCCTTACCTGAGCTCACAGCTCAAGATAATACCAAATCCTCTGTCTGTGTACTTCTTTAGGTCCTTGTCTTAATTCACTTCGAGAATCCATTCGGTACAATGTGATTTTTACACTAAGGATAAAATTATAAAACAAATTATTTTGTTTAAAATGAAAATACCATAACTTTCATAACAGAAAATACTACTACAGTATTTTTGAATTTTAAAAAATATAGTTTATAATACAGGCAATACTGTCCTGAAGTTTGTACAGTGTACTTCAATGAAAGCACCAAAACAACAAAAATCCTCACAAAACTTGTTACACATGGAGAAAGTTCCATACTAAGGATATACCAAAAACAGGTCATAATTTTTCATTAACACAGTGATCAATCATCAAAAGGGAACTTAACATTTCAGTCTAAAGCTGTGAATAAAATATTTAAGACCCCAAACAATTTCATGAATTTGGAGATGGTGGTGTTAGTGTTAGGGGACAGATGGATAAGCATGGTGGGAACAGGAGGTTAGGAAAGTCATTCTATAAAATGGGCCCACTGTGCTGACAAAAAATCGCCCAAAAGCAATTTGCCTGCAGTCCTACCTGGCCTACAAGACAGGATATTTCACATTTTCAGCAAATTCAGGCAGGGGCAAAGGTCAGGCAGTCAGTGTAGGTAATGAATGGTGGGCAGTCAAGAGACGATGATGACTGGTTATCAAAGAGAGAACAATGGGCTGCTAATGGTCAACCATGCAGTCCTGTTCCTTGTCACCCTGGGTTGCTAACAATTAACCTCCATGCTTTCTTTGCTTCTTCCTGCCCTCAGTCACATATATGGGGAAGAAAGAAAAGGCAATAATTAAAAATGGGGATTCTGGGGTCTATGAAAAAGCAAGTTGCAAATCCTTCCAAGGGTTTTGGACTCAGAAGTCCCCTCCTCTTCAGAGAAGTCTGTCTGTCTCTACTACTTTCTTAAATAAAACTTTCCCTCTACACTTACCATGGCATCTTTCCAGCATTTAATCCTCAACACTGGAGCAGAAGAACCTGTTCTTGATCTGCAAGATGTACTGCTATCATTGTACTGGTATCATTAGTATCTATTTAGTGGGCTCCCTGTATACACAAGCATTGTACTAAGTCTTTTATATATAATACCTTCATAGGAATCCCTGAGTCTACTCTCCTTACCCTTTTACAGAAGAAACTGAACTTTGGGAAGTTCAAGTGTATGAAAGATCTAAAGAGTAGCTGACAGTTTGCTGGGAATCAGGAATATGCAACTACTCACTGTCCCATGTCAGAAAACCAAATCAGTCAAACCTCCTGGGTGATGAAGAGAGGGTTTAAGAAGTTTGGGCAAGCTATCAAGCCAGACCAAATTTCTTATATAATATTTATGTCATATTATTTGTGTTTAGTATCTTTTTAAAAAAAAAAAGTTGCCATATTCTCCAAAGATAAGTTGTATAATAGAAAGTGGGCTGCTTTGCCCTTAAACCAAACTGAAGGTTAAAATAAATTATTCGCTCACCTTTCGAACCTAATTTATTTATTCTTAAAAATCTTAACTGATACAAAAAATATAAAAATTGTACTTGTGAATGGAGTTTCATGTCTAAACTGAACTCTTAATGTTTGGTTTTGCGCATGAGTTCTGTGTGTGTGCGTGTTGTTTTGCTTTGGTACAAAAGTGGTGTGAATAAGAGTGGTAGGGTGGCATATCAGGAATGATTAACCAAGGATCTTTTATTTATGGTGGAATTAGTTTTGTTCAAAAGGTGCTATGAAAAAAAAAACTGAGGACAAAGGAAAACTAGGTGAAAATACATAGGACAAGATAGCACAAAGGAATAGAGCCAGACAAAAACCAAAACCATACAAATTCTACATGGGTATAAGTGGCAAAAAATTAAGCTAGCTCTTCTCTCTTATATTTCTTCCCTCTAACAATCAGTGAGTTCCTGTTCAAATTTGACACTCTTTCAAGAAACAAATGGCACTTTCCACATTTGCTTTTTATTCTTCTTTTTGCATTAAAATAGCACATATTCCTTGAATTTTTTTTAGCTTCCTGGAATTAGGACCAAGGGTTGACATTTACAGCTATAAGTGATCCATGTGCTACATTAGCATCTATTTATTAAAGATGATCTTTCATGTACAGTACAGCTAGGACATTTGGCCTAATATACTGTACTAACATTTCCAATTTGGCTCTGAGTAGGGAGTTGTGCCAACAGTGCTCTGTCCTATGGTGAAAGAGTGCCTAATCAGTATTTATGAATAGGGTTTTAGAAATCACTAAAGAGCACAGGAAGAGACTTTACCTTCTTAAAGCACAAATATTGCTGAGCTCTGGGAATCTGTACAGCACATTAGGATGGAATAGCTTTCCCTTTTTTTTTAAATTGCAGTTAAAAATGTGTAATGTAATACTGTCAGTAATTTAAATGGAGTGTACCTCTTTCTTTCAGACATTAATGTTATTTGTTAAACTTTGTAATTACTATGCAAATGAAGTGTTGTACTTAAAAAACGGCAGTGCCAAGAGTACAACAGAGAAAAACAGTTTGAAATTCAAACTAATACAAAATAACCTTCAAGCCTTGTGGAACTCAAATATTGTGTGTGTGTGTGTGTGTGTGTGTGTGTGTGTGTGTGTTTTCTTCCTTTGAATGCAGCATTTGGGTGAAAGCAATAAAGACTTGTCTTTGTTCTTAATACGTTGATAGCAAAAAGGCTTAGAGCCAGAGATTTTAAAGCTTCAGAGACACATTAGCTCCCTGATCTTCACAACAGGTGGTTGATATTTTTATCCCTCTTTTAGAGATGAAAAAAATGGAATCCCAGAGATGCTTAACTCATGTGCTTGGGGTCATTTAAACAAGCCAGTGACAGCCAGGGAAGGTGCTGAGTATTTCTAACTTAAGACTGTTGCGAGGATCCCCAGACAGCAATCATTTGAATGGTATAGAATTTATGGCTCAAATTATGATTTCAGAAAATTAAACACTGACTGAACCAATGCAATCTACTTTCATTTCATGCCAGGTAGATATTTTAGAAGGAAATGAGCAAGTATGGTTCCCTGAGAATTATCTCCTGATAGAGAAATGTCTGTGAGCTTCTGAATATTCCACATGAGAAGAAATGGAAAAAGGGGAACAATTTTATACTTTCTTGAATCCCCAGTACCTAGCCCTGTTTCAAATGGTATAGGCACTCAAAAGTGTCGAATCATGGGCTAAATGAATGTGTTTCTCATTTAAGGAACTTTCCCCCTGACATTGCCTCTTCCATTTCAGTCACTTTTCCTACTGAGACTTCCCAGGTCTGCAGAATAGACAATTAAGCAATGTCAAAAAGAGTTTTCCCTTCCTCTTTGACTTCTTCTTGCCAAGCCCTCTTTTCTTACACTTGAACCTGGATCAAAATGATATTTTTCTCCTATACGCCATCTTTAGAACTTTGACTTTTACTTGAGATAATCTTATAAAGCAGAAGAATCTAAGGAGTTGCTCTAATGATAGAAACACCTTTTCCTTTTTAGCTGTTTCAGTCTGCAAAGCATATACATTCCTAAGCCCAAAGAATGAGAAACAGAATCTAAAATGTTTACTTGACCCTTGTTAGCAACCCTCGTAGAGTTGATAGTGATCAGCATTTTTGAGTTTGGGTGAAAGGCAGTGACCATTGACCTGTAATGAAAGAAACTCTGAGTTACTATAGATAAGATATTATAGTACCCCTGATGGGCCAGAGTGTAGGTCTATAGCATGGGCTCACTCTGTCAGACTCGCTGCCTCACTGCAACTTTGAATTAGGAAATGCCAGAAAAAGAAACAGAAATCACTGAAGAACCCATGTTGGTGGAAGGCTTCAGTGGAAGCGTCAGCCACCTGAGTTTCCAAAGGCAACATTTTGCAACACCGGTGAAGGTAGGGCCCAAGCTAGGGCAAAAGTGGTCCATACCTTAATAGGACTAGTTCTGTGGCATAATTAGCTGTGTTTTGGGGGGAGCTAGTCTTGTTCCTGCTGTTTTTCCATGTCTCTGCAGTCCTGCTAGTGATTCTTAGAATTTTCTAATCATCGTGGAAATGAATTGAATTGACCTAAGTCAGTTTCAATGACTTACAACTAAGAATACACACACCACATATAAGGCCAGCAGGGAGGTGAGATCTGGGCAGTATTGTTGCATTTGAGATACTCTGGGGAAATTAAGAAATATTGGTGTATTAGAAAAAAACTTTGGATCCCTGTTTTAGAATTTTGGCTTTACTAATTTGTCAGTAGTATTGTCTTATTGGGAAAATTCTTAATCCTTAGTGTTCTCACAAGTACAAATGGAAATAACACCATCTTGAAGGCCAGCTATAAAGACTAAGATTGTATGAAATGGTGGTTCAGAACTACGCCTGGCACACAGGAGCCAATAAAGGTTCCTTTTGTCCTATTTCATGATGTATGGAATCAGCTTGAACTCTCACCTCCAGAGCAGTGTGGCCTAGACTGCAAGAGATGTCAAGACCAAATGAGAACCCAGAAATGAAATGAAAATTAATTGGGCATACTTTTAAGGAGGCAAGTAGAAACAGAGTGTATTTAAATGGGACTTTGGGTTACAGGCTAAATTTATCACTATGGACTTTACTGCTCCCATTTTCTTTAAAACATGGGGTTGCAAAAATAAAATATCTGAGAGCATTATTTTAGTTGTTTAAACGGAGCACCAACATCTGATGAATTCATTAGGAAAGCTTGTATTATCAAAGTGCATCTAATTGACAAGTTAAGTTTTAAAAAAGTAACTAAATTAAAGAATCTGGATTGTTAATTCATTTCCATTTTTAGGAAAAAGGTGTTTTTTGTTTTGCTATAGTTTTTGCACCAACCGAGTTACCCTGTTTTCCAATAGTGTATGGAATTGTGAAGACTAAGGAACTCTCTTGCCTAAGATTCTGTGTCATTGGGAAAGTCTTTCAGGACCCTACTCTGCTCAGTTCTAAAATGGGCCTTATGCTTTCTCTCTGGAGTTGTCACGATAGTTAAATGAGATCATGCATACAAAGTTCTGAGTAACACCTGGTTTACATTTTATTTTTTTAACAATAGCTGTACTTACAGAGTAAGATGCTCCCTCTATTTTCAGTCCGATAAAATGCATATTCATAGAGAATCAGGTCACACTATTTCTGCATGACAAGTTTCTGCAGGGACATCCTTTGTGATATCCACCAGCTGTCTTCATGTCTTCCGGTTCCCATGAGGTTTCTGAACATTTTGCCTACTCTTTTAGTAGCTCCCCAGAGGCAGGTTCCCTCAGGGAGGAATCAGGGTGTAGGCAGATGCTCCATTAATTTTCTTGTTGGCATTTTACAGCCAGTGGTGTGGATGACCCAAGGGCAGTCAGGAAGGGAGACAGCTAGACAGAGCCTGAAGGCCTCTGTAGAATACTTTCACCAGCAGAACACAGTGAATGACAAACCTCTAAACACCCCCCTGAGTTACAGAGAGAGCTTCTAGTGAGTAGAGTGTTTTGGGCTGTGTTTAGGGAATGGAAATAAAAGAAACAGGACAGAAATCAGGCAGCATTCTAGCAGATTCCTAAATGAGTTTTTATTATTTTATCATAAAATTCTAATTTAAAATCCTGAAATTTTAACACTATCTAGCATTATAGAATATTTAACAAATGTCATAAATAAAATTACTCACCATTCTACCCAAACACATCATTCATTTCAATTTTACATCTCTTCTAGTTTTCATGCTTATGGGAAATATAGCTTAGATATTAGTAAATAGGGCTCATTTTTATTTCCTGTAACACTATGTAATTTTCAATAGTGCAACATCAGTTTCATTAATATTACTTTTAATGGCTCAAAAGTTTTTATCAATGAAATATATTACCATTATTTATATAATCAAATACTATTAGAATTTGATTATAGTAGTTGGATAATTACTTATTGTAAACAATTCTTCAAAGAATATTTTTATTAACCATAGTATATTCTGTGTTTTAGATAATTCCTTTAAGATTAATTGCTCAAAATAATTTTCATTCATCCAAGTGCAAAATATTTTTAATCCATATCTAGTATAACATGAAGTGATTATATTCATGTTCTGCCTGTCCAATTTTTAAAAAAATTCTTTGAAAATCAAAAGAAATTTTGTTTGTCTAAAGTACTTTGGGGAGGTAAAGAGAATCAAATATATAATATCTGTCTTGTACAGAAGGAGAGAATACAGTTCAGAATATTTAAGTGATTTGCTTGAAATGACACCTCCAAGCCATTCAGGGTAATGTTCCAAGGCCTATGCCAAGTGCCCATTTGTTTCAGACCACTTCATTTGCCTTGGTCCAGAAGACATCTTTGCAAACAACTTAATTTCACTACTCACAAGTCATTCACAGGATGCTCACTGTTGTCCTATCATGCACTGAAAAATCTAAAACCTAAAGTGGTGCTGACTCTGGAAATAACAGATCTTTGGGATAAAACAACTCGACATTTTCCTCTTGGTTCCATAAAATATAAACTAATTAACAAATAAAAACTCTAAGAGAAGTTGATCCAAAGATGATTGTTATTTAGCAGCTCACATCTGGTTAGCCAATTCACATTTGTTTCAATACAAAATAACCTTTGTCTTCTTGTCAGTGCATTAACTTAAATTTGCAATAAGAGAAAAGCAATTTGGAAATTAATAAGAAAACATGTTTTTATTTTGAATGCTCTCAATTTGATCAACATCACTGAGATCATTTAAAATGTAACTGCTCAATCAGCAGCTTGTTTATTATCTGACAGAGACAGGCACACTATTTCAGATTTTAGTCCTATGTGACCTCCGACAAATCCCCCTTTTATCTCTGACTCAGTTTCTTCCTAAAACTTGCTGCTGAAGGTATTTTTTTTGAAATTTCAAATTGAGATTTAATTTTTATATGTCCTTTTTAAAATTTATTTTAATTAAAAATCATAAATTTACATAGGGCAATGTTGTTTGATTCATTGTTATTTTTCCCTTCTCCCCACCCCTCCCACCCCTCTTTTCCCTCTATACAGTCCTTCCTTTCTCCATTCTTACTACCCTCCTTATCCCTAACCCTAAACCTAACCCTAACCCTAACACTAACCCCTCATACCCCCCCTTATATGTCCTCATCCACTTATCAGCGAGATCATTTGTCCTTTAGTTTTTTGAGATTGGCTTATCTCACTTAGCATGATATCCTCCAATTTCATCCATTTGCCTGCAAATGCCATAATTTTATCATTCTTCATGGCTGAGTAATATTCCATTGTATATATATGCCACAGTTTCTTTATCCATTCATCAACTGAAGGGCATCTAGGTTGGTTCCACAATCTGGCTATTGTGAATTGAGCAGCTATGAACATTGATGTGGCTGTATCTCTGTAGTATGCTGATTTTAAGTCCTTTGTATTTTTAAAATGAGAGGAACACTCATAATTGAGATACAAGGCTTATCTTTATAGAACTTCCTCTAAGTTGCACAAAAGCACTTCAGTCACAGAAAGGTACAACTTTCAACTGAACATGATATGTGTCTGCTAAACTTAGCTAACATATTTATTTATGACTTCAAATTTGTGGTGATTTTTTACTAATTTGCATCTGCGAACTCAATGAACTCTTCTGAAATATGGAGATCTGTTTTGTTTAGGCTCCCAGAGAATCCTGAGTATCAGATTTTTGAAGAGTTTTTACTTCTGGATAGCATGGCAGTTGCCATGCCAAAAAGAAAAACTTGGCAACTGACAAAATTGGGTGTAATGTTCTTTCTGAGCATTTGCAGGAATGCTATCTTGGTGAAATCAGTGCCCATACTTTAATTTTTTCCAGGTATTCTAGCCCAAATATTTAAGCACAGGTCATCCAATCTCCATCCTATGATTGACATACACAATTCAGCCTGAAGTTCAGTGATAACTACATTAGAAATTGTTCTTTGTGCTGCTGTTGGTGTAGTAGGCTAGAAAATGGTCACCAAAACTATCCAGAGAACCTACAAATGTGTCATCTTACATGGAGAAAGAGACCTGGGATGGTTTACATTTGTGGTCCCACTAGCGTAATGGGGAGATTATCATGTATTGTCCCATAGGCCCAATATATTACATGGGTTCTTATAAGAGAGAAGAACAAGGAATAAAGAGGAGGTAGTATGACAAAGGTAGCAGAGGTTAAAGTGCCGCGGTCACAGCAGCCCGTAGAAGCTGGAAGAGGTAAAGCATGTTGTTGTTGTTGTTATTTGATTCTCCCCCTTAGGAAACTCCAAAAGAAAGCAGTTTTGCTGACAATGTGATCGTGTTCTATAGTAAGACTCATTTTGGAATTGTGACCTCCAGAACTGTTAGACAATACATTTGGGTTGTGGTTAGCTACAAGGTTTTGGCAATTTGTTACATCAGCCACAGCTGCAGTAGCTTTCCTAGAGGGAAGGTGGCAAGACAGAGCCAAGCTCCCAGACATCCTGTCACCAACATATAAGTTATCTAAAAAAATAGACTTTTTTGTTATTTTAAGTCACTAAGAGTATTTGTTCCTGCAGAGAATCTAGACTATTAGGGACAGAATAGGTTCTGTGACTATGTCTGATAAATATGTAACAGATGAATGATTGAACCAACGGATGAATGACTATTAGGTAATGCATTAAATATGAACTTTTTGTAACTGTTCTATTTAAGATAGATCCTGTACAGATGTGCTCCTTTTAAGTAAACCCTGGCATATGAAATTCTGAACTTAAAAATTAAATAAGGACATGCTTGTTAACACTATTAACACTGTAAAACATCACTCCCCTTGAATTCATTTAAAATAATAAATCATTGACCTTTCATTTATATGTTTATGATATACAATGAAACAGAATTATACCCAAATTTTCCTCCTCTCCTGGATGCATCAAGACTACACTGCAAATCTCTTGGATCAGTCTTCTTTTTCATAAATTACTTCATGCAGCAACTTTTGCTGCTGGGAAGGACATAGCGTTCTGTAGGTAGTCTTTGGTGCACAATTGAGGTAACTAATTCATTGATGATTAAGCTCAGAATAAGAGAAACTTCTATCATTCTTCTTCTGAAATAGCAATCCTAACATTTATATGACATTCCAATATTACAGAAAATTATTACCATAATTATGTACCTTGCTAATGTCTGTATAATTCTAGAATGAATTAATAGTAATACTACACTGAAAGACTGAGTGCAAAATTCTGAGCATTATTCATGTCTCTGCCAGCATATTCTTTAGCTATTCATGACATAACTAGTACAATAGTTTGTCATCTATAATTGTTTGCTGAATAGCTATGCACACCTTGTAATAAAAAAGAAAAAGCAGGAGAAAAGAAAAAGTATAGGCAGAGTAAAAGGAAGATTTCAGTACCATTTGTTATTGTGCTCAGTACACACACTACCTAGAAGTTTTGTGGGGACTGAGATGACTTTAAAAGAATGAGATCACATGAACTCATTTCTCTATAGTGTTTCTGAACTTCAAAATTTATGTCTCCTACAAAAGTCTAATTTAATTCTTGGTGAGAAATGGTTATCAAGTAAAACAAAAAAATGCATCTAATATATACCATGATCCACTATGTCATCCTGTCCCTTACCACATATACATATTGAGCACCAAAATCTATACATTTTCCTTCAAATATTTTATGATATTCATGGAGATGGTTATTAAAGACCCTGAAAGAAATGGAACCTATACTTTATTACATACAAATATGAGTTGGGGGTTGGATTACAGCCAAAATAGTTTATATAAACATAGACTTCATCAATATTTACAGATATGCATGCCATGCATGCTTCCTTCTTTTCAACCTTAAATACACACAAGAAATTTGCCATGTGTGAAAGGTATGCTTGATAAATTTACTGTAAGGAGCTTACCATTTGCAGTACTTATATATCTACTTTTAGTCACAACACATTAACTGTGTAAGGTGTTATAATTAGGCTCTTTGCTAATAATTTGCTTTGAATTATAAGGAAATAACCTGTTATGAGGCACAGGAAGTCATGTCATCATGTACACATCCACTGACCCACTTTTCCCATATACTTCATGATTTGAATAAAATACAATTAAGAACAGATGAGAACAGAGGAATCAACTCAGTTATTTTAGTGGTAAGGAAGGAGACATCCAGAGAGAAAATTATTTATGTTTACAAAGTTGGATTTTGTTGTTTTAGCATTATGGTGAGTTGTAATTAAAGACATTATTGAGAAATACCGACTTCCTTCATATTCCTTATGGGTTGACTTACTCTGTATGGTCTGTATGTCAAATCTCATACCAATTCTGCAATGAACATTGTATTTTTGAACAGTACTCTGCACGAAGCTCTCACCAGTATGTGCACTCACTTAAAAGGTTGTACACTGCTTCTGCTGCTCTGTGCTACACTCAATATATGTCCTGAAATTGCCCAAACTACCTAGGAAGTATGTTTGGTGCTCAGACACTTTTTTCTTTTTTCCTAATGATTCCAATAACAAAGTTCAGATGCTCTCAGAATCCAGCTCCAGCTAAAAGTAAGTCCAGTAATGTGGAGGTGAGAGGGTTTCTCCTTTTAGAGAAATACACCTTCTGACCCATCTCCTTTCACAGGGGTTAAGCAGTGCACATGCTGAAAGGGGAGACAAGCGCCCCCAAATGGCACAAAGATCAGAGTTTTCAACTGTATCTGATGAATTATTCCATTCCATTCCATTGTGTGATGAGGGTATTGGTAGTGATGACTGTGAAGGTCATATAAAGCCTGCAATGAGTGTCTCATGCAAGAGGATCAGACAACCTTCATAACTCCTTGTAATTCTTTTCTTCAAGTAACTTTGAAACCAAGCAAGAAAATGATGAGGACACATATTCTTGATAAGTAAAGGGTTTGCCTGTTCTGAGAGTATAAAGAAGAACTGGGAGAAATTAGATCCTGCACTGCGGTTTGCTTATTCATTAAAATTACTTCATGGAAAGTCTCAAATATCTTATGATACTGAACCAAGTAAGGTGAGCATCATGATGCTATTCATGCTTCATTAGTGATTCATATTTCATTAAATAAAAACTGTAGCACATAGTCCTGCAAGATCAGGATTTTATACAGAAGAGGTAGGGAAAACAAAAAAGATGACAGGTCTCTTTTATCTGTTTAAAACATTTTGAATTCAAGTAAATAAATAAAACCTAAGAATGGATTGGTTGTGCTTTTCAGCTGCATGAGCATGATTTCTCTTAGTTTGTCTTGATACTTAGCCTTTAGGATTCTATGTTTCTATGTACAAGTCAATTATTTGGCATGGATCTATCATATTTCCAAGCATAGCTATAGTACTCATTCGCTTTCCACAGTTGAAAACATACATAAGTAGGATCATTAGTTCCAAGTTTTACTTTGAACCTGAAATAGGAGCACTCTAGAATTCTAATTTGGAGGGGTCAGGGAGAGAGAGAGAGAGACAGAGAAACAAAATTGAAATATATATGTAAATTGAACTATATCAAAATTTAAAATTTCTATGCATCGAAGGACACAATGACATCCTAAAGGATGGAGGAGCATAAAAAAACCATATATTTGGTAAGAGTTAATATCCAGAACATATAAAGAACACATTAAAGTCAACAACAAAACAACTTGATTAACAAATGGGGAAAGGACATGAATGGGCATTTTTCCAAAGAAAATATACAAATGGCCAATAAGTACACACACACACCCCACAAAAAAAAAAAAAAAAAAAAACAATAACAACAACAAAACACCTGTTACTCAACATCATTAATCACTAGAGAAGCAGAAGTCAAAATTACAAAAAATTGCAATGAGGAGTACCACCTCATAGCCATTAGAATTTCCACTATTATAAATTGGAAATAATATATGTTGGCAAAGTTATAGAGAAATTGGAACTCTTGTGAACTATTGATGGGAATGTAGAAGTGCTAAGGAAGCAGAATAGTACTGCCCCCCAAAACTAAACTTCGAATTAACAATCCAGAACTTAACACATCAGGGCTTTACTTAAAATAATTGAAAAGTGGGTCTCAAAGGGATATTTATACACGCAATCATAGCAGAATTATAGCTAAAACATGGCGGCAACACCTATCCATTAGCAGATGAATAGATAAGCATTAAAATGTTAGCCTTAAAAAGGAAGGAACTCCTCTCACATGGTACAACATGGATGAAGCTTGAGGGCATTGCGCTGAAAGAAATAAGCCAATTGAGAAGGGAAAAATACTGTGGTTCCATTTCTCAGAGGTACCTAAAGAAGTCAAAGCCAGAGGCAGAAACTAGAATGTTGAATGTTAAGGAAGGCAAAAAGGAATGAAGTGTTCTTGTTTAATGGCTGTAGAGTTTTAGTTTTGCAAGATAAAAAGGATTCTGAGTTTCTTCAACACTACATAACTATGCACTTAAAAATAGCTCAGACAAATTCTATTTGTTACAATTAAAATTAAGAACTTTAAAAGGAAAAAACCTGGTGAAATAATTAATTGATAGGATTCTTTTTCCTTTATTATTTTAAGCTTGGAGCTTAAGACTAACTTGACATAAGTCCTGGGCATAAAATAAGCCTTCTTAGAATGCATACCATAGTGCTAATAAAGGAACATGTAATATTCCAAAGATACCTCCACCTTTCCTGAGATAGTCTTAACCCGTGAAGACTAAAGGATCTCCTTTTATCAATTCTGTATCCTGTGTAACAAATCGTTACAGATTCTTTGGGTCAGAAACCTGGGTACAGATAATGTGCATTCTCTTGCAACGTGTCAACCAGGATTCAGTTCTCATCTGCATGGTGGACCCAGGGAGGAGGAAGTGCTTGTATCCTGCAATTGGCAGAATTCATTCCTTGTGATCATACAGCGTTCTTCTTCAATATCAGCAAGGAGAGCAAACAGACTATTAAGACAACGTCTTAGCTGTAATGACTAAGGCGTGTGATAGCTACCAACTTTATCACATTCTACTATGAAGAACATCACACATGACTCACAATCTCGAAGAGAAGAGTGTACAAGCTCCCAAATGCCAGAGTTGGGGGCTGATGGCCTGTTTATCACAATCCTCTATCCAAGTTTTCAACTCATTTATATTGTCTAGGTAAGCATGGAGTATTACTATGAATAACACTTCCTGGTTAGATTGAAAGATAACTGCAATTGATCTCTGTCTGACTTTGGGAATTTAAACATGCCCAATTCTTTGTGTCTACTTTCAGCATACGGCTTTATGAAATGCTCCTTCACAAGTTTGGCATCTTTAAATGACCCACAAAGCTCTAGTCTGTTTTATTCTGCCAACATACATTAAGCCCAGATATTAGTTGTTAGACAACAAGTGGTCTTTTGTCCTGGCTTTCTGTTTTACAATCAGAATGACATGCTTAATCTCTCATATGACATTACATTAATAAATAGGCTGGGCTCAAATATATTCTTTGAAATAATTAGTGAATTTTAAATATATTAATTTAGAATATTTCTTCTTGTAAAATATCTTGGGTACTTTAGTATCTTGGAATGGATTAGATCTGAAGGCCTATCAGTTTTTGATTTCTTTCATTTTAAGTTCTGTCAGCCCACTCCTCCTAATGGACACTATCACAGTGGGAGGAAAGCCCTTCCTTCAAACTTACAATAAGGTCTATCACATGTTAGGAATTCTTTCTAATTCTTTTACCTGTCATCTATTGCTGCAATCACCTAAACTTTTTCACAAGTCAGGTTTGATTCCTCTTATTTCTTTCTTCACAGGTTTTGAAACAAACAGATCCTAGATTGCTGCTCAAAAAAATGTGTTTTTATGACAATTTTTGCCAATCTCAGTAAAGGTCTTCTTTTGTTCACTAAGTATTCTCAATCGGTTTTCTGGGCAAAATTTCCTTCTGTACATTTCTCTTCATTTGCATATTCACTGCAAGCTTCAACTTGCCAGATATTTCTGGACCATTTTAAATGAAACAGTTAAGGTAATTTTCTATGTGTCTTCTTGTAGCTCTAACTAAAAAAAAATGGTTCTGAGATATTTGCTTTCTAATGCAGAATACCTTTTTATAAAGGATCACATCTCTTTCTAGTTAGAAGGTCACCAGAAACAATTTCTTTTTTAACACCTTCAAATGACATGTAATAGGATTTTAAAGCAGAATTACGGAAGGAAACATTTTATTGTACAAACAAAATATGCTGAAGACCACACTCTCAGAAGCAGTGATCCCCTTGTATGTGGCTTCACTCAGAAATTAGCCTCATTCTTTTCCCGTGCATAATAATCAGAAGGCAATTTCATCGATTTCTGATTTCTCTGTTTCTTCTTTCCAAAGGATATCTGCTAAATTTTCTACATGGAACATCAGCATAATGTTTGCCTCAGGTTTTAATATGATATTTTAAAAAATAGATAAGTCTGTATAAGCCAATATTAGCTATTTTGTATTGAGTGAGGGCTAACGGTCGTTTATGCTATACATAGCAGATATTGTTGTTTCATTTCATTTGAAAGAGTATGTGAATTTCATAAGAAATATTTTCATATTTCTGTAGTAAGGAAGCTCTGAGATTTTAGGCAAATTATATAAATGACTATTTAGATAGTGGAGCTGAGATTTGAATCCAAATATGTCCGACCCCATATACTGAGTCTTTGTCAATGACAAATCACAATGCTGACTGAAAATGATATTTTTCTTTCTATAATGTGCAAACCCTAAAAATTACAGTGAAATTTCACCCTTCAAAAATGTACATATGGAGTAAAATTTAGAGTCCTCCCATTTGAACAGCTATAATGATTATACTTTATGCAAATTAATTATTAAATTGAATTAAAAAGTAAAATTAGTAAATCATTTATTAACATTTGGAAGACATGGCAGAATACTTATTTACTCAATGACAAAATCTCCAGTTTTAAACTAGATTTTCTTTTTAAAACAATTTTAAATAGTAATAAAGTAGAAAATGTTCTTAACCATTTAATTTTTGTTATATTAATACACATAAAGGTTTTTAAAACATAATACATCTTTAGAGGTTACAGCTATTCAATTTCAATACCATCCCTTATGGAGTCTAATGCTATTCTACTAGTCTACTGAATGTATTAAGTTTGGTCTACATTTGAGTTCTCAGTACATCATTGTGAACTGTGTGCTCACTTAATGTGATAATAGACTTTAACCTATTCTTGTAACAAGTAGCCAAGTCTCTGCTAACCATAAGCAGACACTTTTCAACCCTGTTCAAATAAGATAGATGTGAGATGTACCCAATTAGGCTGTCTCTGGGCCTCACTTCCTTGTTCTCTATATCACTTCTTTTTCCCTGACTATAAATGCAACATGCACATGTGGTAAAGCAGAACATTCTGAATCATTTTTAGTTCGGGCTTCTGCTCAATTCTAGAATTATAAATGAAGCCAATGACGACCCACAAAACTAAATATGTTGTGAGCTTGTCTTTTAACACATGTCAACAAAACAAACAAAATAATAGATAACTACCAACTTGCTATGAAAATTATGATGGATTTTCTTTGACTCATATTTATTCCCAGATATGCAAAATCTCACTTTACAGTGTTAATTGCATCTCTAATTTTCTAAATTTTGAAGAGTTCACCAGTAATATAGATAACTTTAGTAGATGCAATGATCAGATCCATCTATAGACATCTGCACAGAGATTGCAGTGCAGCTGGAGTTCAAGAAGAAAAGTGTGAAAGGGTGTGGTCCCCATAGAACATTTTGCCAAAAACACCTGGAAAGTACTAGAAATTTCGCAGAATTAATGCAATAACGGAATTGGATTAATCATACATATCATTTCATTTCATTTCCAAAATAACTCTTACTCTTTTACAAATAAGAGTAAACTGAAAGTTAGTGAGGTTATTTACCCATCAGAGAAAATAGTGGCAAAACTAAAATCCAAATTCAATGTTTTACTTCTACAAAGACTTTCTTCTCTCTCACTGTGCTTAAGACCAAAGCAGACTCAATTACTCTTTTGTCTAGGACAGATCCAGAATCAGGCTGTTCACACACCCATAATGCTCAGAATCTGTTCTCAGGCATTCGGAAAAAGTAGATGAACTGCACTTGGTTGAGTTTGATTGAGGTGTAGGCTTATGTGTTGTTAATTATGGAAAATGAGAGAATTATAGGAAACTAGAGGTGGAAAAAATAAATAATTTGGAAAAAAATTGCTTTTTGTCAATGCTTTTTGCATTGACCTATAACTTGATAGAGAAGAGAATGCATAAGGCCCAAAGGACTAAGGAGTTAGAAGTTCTTTGTAAGTGTAAATGACAGATAGGCAAAACTTTACTTAGCAGTCCTTAGGAATTTTTGCCACTGGTTTACATTGGAGGTAGGGTACACCTGAAATGTGGACAGATACTGTAGGTGCCTTGAAAGGGCAGGGCAGTGGACCAGGCCCTGGCAAAGGAGAATGTGAAAGTTGAACTAGAAAGACCCTTGAGCACCTCCAGCTGAAGAGATGTCACCTCAAGATTCTGAACACATTTAGATAGAGTGTGTTGCTTTATAAGCATCAGTGTGTGAGCTCAACATCAACCTACCCACCTTACCCATTCAACTGGCCACACAAAATTGAAGGGAAGCAATCTGGAGACATAGCTAAATAGTTTTAATGAGTATAGACCAGCTCCCACCCCTATCCTCTGTGACTTAAATTCTCCAGAATTTAAAGCCTATTATTTTAAAATGACATCATTTTAAGCTAATTTTCTTTTCTTATACCTTACTCTAATAGCAAATAAACACTACCAAGCCACTGTGGTGTATGGGAAAAGACTTCATCTCATAGAACAACCAGTTTTAATAACAACTACCACTAAGTAAAAGGTTGGAAAATAAGAGTGAATGGAGTTAAGTATTTTGTGTTCTAAGAAATAGATTTATTTAAAAATTCCTACTTTATATTTCATGTCAGATAAACAATTCCTTATGCATTGAGGGAAATATGTGACTGTTCACAGAGGGAAAGATGTGAAATTAATTTTTGAGACTTACTGTTCAATAGAAACTTTACATATACCATAGCAATTAATTTCACATTAATGCTATGAAGTATTTGATATCAACTCTGTTTTATAGAAAGTGTTTCTGATACTTAGGGAAGTTAAAAATGTGTTTGAAGTCACAGAGATGGTAAGTGGTATACCTGATTCCAAAATCTGTATCCTTTTCCTTACAGATATTAACCAGTTGAGGTGATCATATTTGCAATATTCTCTGAAGTATTTTTAGGATTCTCAGATTTTAACACAAGTTTCTTCAAATGCATTGAAGGATAAATCTAAAACACTGTAAAATTAAATGTATATTTCCAAGGAGACTCTTCTCGATTTAGATATACAAATCAGTATGCTATTTTAACCTAATTAAAATATGTTGCCATGCAAATAGAAAAACATTTTAATCATTTATTAATATTTAATATTTAAATATTTACTTTCTTTCTCCTGGGGATTCTGTTGCTTAGTGAATGTAAGTTAACAATTTTTTAAATTTAGATGCTTTTAAGAGATACGTTTATAAAACTGGGACTCTCTAAGCATTTCTGAGCTCCTACAAGGAGAATAGATGTCATCCCAGGATTATCAAACCATTTCAGACATATCTCTGGTCATTTCATAGACCCAACTGCATATATTCAGCATCATACCTTACCACAATCAAGAGATTGGTGTAGGATATTTTTACGGTTACCAGAACTTCCTTCTTGTATTCCTTTTTGTATTTGTCACAAATATTCGCTCTATGTATGTCTACATATGAAAAATGCCCAATGCTCCAAAATATACCCAAAGACTCATTTTATCATAGTATCAGACTTGGTAAAGTCTGGAAATACTGGATCTGGATCTGAGGTCCTGAGATAAGGTATCTGTTTTCCTCCCTTCCCATGAATCACACATACAGTGGTGGAACAGAGAAAGATAACCACGATAAACACTTGCATTGCAAATGGAAAAATAGGGAGACCAGTAGAAATTGCTAGTCTATAACAGTTCTGATATTTTATTGAGTACTTATTGCTTAATTCCTTAACTCTGGGTATCAGCAATATTCCTTGATTAGGCCTCATTTCAGCTCATCTATTGTTCCCTATAGATCTTGACTCCATTCTCTAGAAATTTTCCCTTTCCATTATTTTTCTTGGCCATTTTTGAAAAAGATCATTTTTGAAAAAGATCATTGAGCATATTTCTTGGTCAGCTTCCTTATGAAGTCCTTTATGTATCTCAAAAATCTTATTATTATTATTTTTAATTGAGGCAGGCAGAATCTTTGCCAGTACAACTGTCGTGAAATACTGTTTCCCACATTTTTAATTCAGTCAAATCCATGTGCCAAAAGTCACTTACAAAATTCTTTCAAAAATCATCTCTTATTCTCCTTAATTACTTGTAGTTTATGTACCTTATAATCCCATGAGCTCATGCTCCTACATTTCCTAGTAGTTTTGCTATTTGATTTAGAAGATCTGCTAAATTTTCTTCAAGAGTTTTTAACAACAACAACAAAAAAAATATCACAGACTTGATTTTAGTTTTTGCTTTGAAGTCAAATGTTACTGTGAGAGACCCAGACTCCTTTATCTAAGGCTTGTCCTTTATCTAAGACTTTTTCTAATGGTCTGTTAAAATAAAAGTTACACCAAAGGTAAATAGACAAGGAAGACTTTATCCAAGAGAGATGCAGTAGAGGAGAGAGACTAAACTCAACTCCACTGAAACAAAAGGTCAGAAAATTTTCAAGTACTAAAGTAAACTACTGGAAAAGTACCTACCAGAGGCCTTTGGAGGAGGTTCAGCCAATGGAATATGTCATTCCATTGAATTGTTCTGGAGGTTATAATTTTTTTATCTCTTTCCATAAACAAGCTACGATGTTTGTAAGTGATCATTAAGATGATCATTTAAGAATTTAAACTTCTACCCTTCAACAGAGACCAGGAAGTGGAAGTACTATCTTCTCTGATGACTACATTTCAAAGGAATAGCTTGGAGGTGCTTAGGAAAGACATTTTTGTATTATAGGCCTGGTAAAGACTGAGATGATATTTATAACTCAAAGGGTCAGAGAAATAATTTACTACTGAAATTTGTTAAAAGTCAATGCCCTAAGGAAAGGGAAATCAGGGACCTAGAGTCAAGAAGCAGCCTAAGAGAGAGACTATAGAATGAAAGAAAATCTTTGCAGCTATTCTTCCAGGAGATATAAAGAACTCAAAAAATTTACACCAAGAAAGCAAATAACCCAGTCGATAAATGGACAAATGAATTAAAGAAAACATTTCTCAAAAGAATAAATAAAAGTGGCCAAAAATATATTTTAAAAAGCTTCAATTTCCTTGGCAATTAAGGAAGTGAAAATCAAAACTGCATTGAGATTTTACCTCACTCTAGTTAGAATGGAAATCATAAAGAATACAATAAGAATAAATGTTGATAAGGATGTGGGGGGAAAAGGTATACTTACATTGTTGGTGGAACCACAAATTGGAGCAACCTCTCTGGAAAACAGTATGGAGATTCCTCAAAAGACTAGGAATGGAGCCACTAAATGAGCCAGCAATGTCACTTCTTGGCATTTGTCCAAAAGAATAAAAATCAGCATACTAAAATGTCTGGAGAAGGGGCTATTGTAGGTCCTGGTATCAAGACAATCTTGACATGGACCAATATAACATGGACCATTTTTCCAACTTCCTAAAAGAGTTTGTTGTTGCCTGAACGTTAATTTCAGAGATGATGGCACATATTTTAGTTTTTCTTTCCAGTTGGTTGTTTTTATTTTGTTAAATGGTGTCACCTCATTACCAATTTCTGTATTAGTAAGATTTTGATACCTCAAAATGTAACACAAGCCAGGCGTGGTAGCACATGCCTGTAATACCAGCAGCTCTGGAGTCTGAGGCAGGAAGATCCCAAGATCAAAACCAGCCTCAGCAAGTTAGCAAGGTTCTAAGCAACTCACTGAGATCCTGTCTGAAAATGAAATACAAAAACGGACTGGGGATGGGGCTCAGTGATTAAGTGCCCTGAGTTCAATCCCTAGTACCAAAAAAAAAAAAAAAAAAAAAAAAACCAAAATCTCAGTGGTGAATACATTTTTCTTGGTCTTTGGTCACTTTAGACAACTTTGTGGGTTCAGTTGAAAAGTTCTAAGATGCTAAAGGAACCTTTTCATACTATGTCAGAAACAAAAATAGGAGCCCAATGGTAAAGTGCAATTTAAGCCTCTGCTGTCATCTACTACTTTTCTACTTGCCAAAGTAAGTCATATGGATGAGCCTAAGGTCAAAGAGAAGTGCATTCTACCCACTATAAATAAGGGGAAAGGAAGTGAGTGATCAACAACAGCAATGACTTAATCCGTACCAGCTACTTTTGTTTTGTCTTTTTTTTTTCCTAATTTAATTTTCAAAAGGGGGAAAAGCATGTGCCGTGAGGCTGCTATGGGAATTATATGAAATATCTACTAAAGACACTGATGCTTAGAAAATCCTTAAATATTAGATTTTTTGCACCAAAAGTCATTCATCAAGGGAAAAAATAGAGATTTCACATCTTAAACTTATAATTTTTTTAAACTTGTGTCTCCATTTTTCCTTTCATAATATACTTCACATTAGTAAATTTGTCACAAGTATTTTCTAGTTTCACATAATATATAGGTCCTATAGGTTAACAAAATTCTTTTAAAACATCTTCAGGTATTCTGATTTTATTCTAAGTGTATTGCAACCTAAGATACAGATTGCGAATTTTTTTGTATAAACTTGTTTCAAAGAGTGACTGGAGAAGGAGCTTTTGTGGGTCCTGGTATGAAGACAATCTTGACAAATACTGCCCTTAATCATTAACTCCTAATTTATATTACAAAGCTTATAGGTCTTCAGTTGGAACAATTTAATCATTTGCACTTAATCTGTTATGTATGAATTTATTAGTAGAAAATCTGGAGTAATTTCAACCAGGTAAACAGACAGTTTTCCTCCTTTCCTTCCTCATGCAATCGGCACCTGCTCTCTCACAGGTGATTTTGAGTGTATTCCCTGGAGGTTTTTAGAATGTGTGTCAGTCAGCATGGCTAGTCAGCCTGTTTAGACAGAAAGAAGAAGGCATATTGTTCCTTTCGTGCTGCCTTTCCTTGGCATAGGCAGGCTCTACGTGGCAATACTTGGCACATTCTTCATTGTTGTCATTCAAGAAGAATTCTCTTGAAGCAGCAAAGGGTTTATTTGAAATTAAAATAAATATGTTACAAAATCATTTTACATACCACTGTTTTAATCAGTGTTTACATATTTACAATTTTTCTTTACATAAATATATAACTAAAAGCACAAAGCACTAACAATGTGGATAAGAGTATGGGCTGTGGAGTTAGATTAAACTGGTTTGAGTGTCAGATGTGTGACTCTGGAAATCGTAAATTCTGTGTAAATTCCAGGACTTGTGCACATTAATTGGGTTTATTTCTAGCACGTCCCAGATTAATTCAGGGATTAAGTGAAATAATAGATATTGTACACATTGTCTGGAGAAAATAAATAAAATAATGCATGTAACACATGTATTGTGCATCACAATTAGGCCTGAAAAATATATTAATATTTGTATGACTCTAAGGAGAAAAATTCATTTTCCCTTTATACTTCCAAATCCTCAGATCAGGACTTGTAACAAAAGTTAGACAAATGAGAGAAAGCACACAAAAAATTATTAACATGTATATCATGCATGTAACACATGTGAGTAGGCAGAGGTGAGTAACTTGAATAGGTGGCTTAGAACTCAGGCTTATACAGCATCTTTAACAAAAAGAAACACAAACAAACAAGCAAACAAACAAACAAACACAAATACTTTCTAGAGAAGTGAAAATAAATTAGTTGTAGGTTTCCAAGCGCAGGAAACCATAGGAAGGTACATATACGGGAAACTAAAGTACACACAATCCAGTTAGTGAGATTAGTTAGGCAGATTGCCCAGGTGCAGTCTCTAGAACCACAGGGACTAAAGGTGTCTCCAGTGATTAACTTTTATCATTCCTAGGAGAGAATAGAGGAGGGAAATATCTGAAAATTTATGTCCTGTTTTTAGGCAAATAAAGGGAGGACGCAGAGTCTTTCATAAGTCTCTCAACTGTCTTCAGCTCAAACTAATCCTTATGCTTAAGTGACATATATTTCAGGGTGACATATTCTGGCTTTTTCAGCTATATAGCATGCATATCAGATATGTGTGATAGGTTTGTATTAAATAGTTTGCTGTAGTTTTAATTATGTGATATAAATACCTATCCCTTATAAGTAATATTAATAAGATGTTAATAACATCATTATAAACATAAAATTTGAAAATTATGGATTAAAATAGAATTGATAAATCTCAGATAACATGTTTTAAGCTTTGTGGGATACAAGACCTCTATAAAATGAACAAGATTAAACTCAAATCAGTTTAATCTAACTACCACAGCTACTTTTGAATTAAAAAAAATCAATTTTCAACTTTGCTGTTGTGGCAGCCAAGAGAACACAGACCATGTGTAAACAAATGATTTGTGGCTGGAATTCAAGAAAATTTTATTTATAAACACTGAAATTTAAATTTTATCTAATTTTTATGTATCACACAATTAATGTTCCTTATAATTTCATAATTCTTTTAGTATGTAAAAAAAATTCCTAGCTCAGTAACTATATAAAATTTGGTATTGGCCCAGATTTGGTTCCAGAGATCTAGGTTTTCCACTTCTGAATTACAATATTGTGCTAATGTGAACACTTTTACCTCTATTTTTCTCTTGTTTGAATGTGGTGTGGTTTGGTTTTATTTAATCTTATTACTGTGGTAGGTTGACAGATCTGACTCCATGAGACTGTCATAGGCCAGACTCTAAGGGAAATGACTAAACAGACTCCATTTTGCTCTAAGACTCCATGTTATGTAGGAAATAAGCTTCTGTCATGGGAACACCCCGTCTCTGCCCATCATCAGTTACTTAGTGTGACATGTTTAATAATACAGAATGATAATTCCTATGTAAAGAAAAATTGCTCTCTTTTGATTCCTATTGCTCCTAAACAATATACTATTTGAACAGTGATTGTGTGAATGTTAATAACCATTCTTTAGTTTATACCTAGGTAAGGGTCATTTTGACTCAGTTCTCCCTCTGTTGATGATCTCATGATGTTAGTTTGTAATTTCAAATCAGCAACAGACACTTAATGATTAATGTGATTTTTGGTATAAGGAACTCCTTCAACCCCGTGGTTGGGGCTGTTCTCCCAGTAGCCATTTTTGGGGCATTGTGTGAGACAGTCAGCTAGCCAGCTTAATAAAGACTCTCAAATTTGGACTTCTCAGTGGTGATCAGTCTGTTCTTAAGTTGCGCCCCATAAAAATTACTAAGAAATTTCTCATAGGAAGATGTTTTAGTCAGCTTTTTCACTGCTGTGACTAAAAGGCCTTACCAGAACAATTTTAGATGAGGTGAGGCTGAACATCATGGTGGGAGAGTGTGGCAGAGGGAAACAGCTCACCTGGTGATGAGTCACTGGAGTCTCTCCACTCACCAGGTACACATGTATACCCCATAGCCACGCCCACAATGAACCACTTCTTCCAGTCACACCCCACCTGACTCCAGTTATCACTCCTATTATTCCCATTAGGGATTAATTCACTGATTCGGTTAAAGCTATAATCCAATCATTTCTCTTCCAAACCTTCTTACACTGTCTCACATGTGAACTTTTGGGGGGACACCATATCTAAACTGTAACAGAAGAGAATATTGGTTTTATTTACTAAATAGATATTACCTATGTGTACTCTTTTCCAAAAGTTAATTTAAAATAGCCAATTGATAGTCATATAGTATATTTGATATACTTCCTATTAGTCAAAACAAAATTTCTGGTTTTTAATATTTTAATATTATCACCACTATATTATTTTTTGAGTGAATAAAATGCTGTATCATCATAAAAGGAGACCTGTAGAGATTCAGACACGGGTGGTACATAGAACAAAAGGCCTCAGAAACCAAAGAAATCACTATTAAAACTGTTCTAAAATGTTTAATTGTACTGTTAATCATCATGTTGTCTATTGTTTAAGAGGTTTACCTAGGTCTATAAAACTTGGTAGTGATTTTTCTTTTAGTTGAAAAGATAAGTTTTTTTGTTTGTTTTTGGTATCAGGAATTGAACCCATGGGCACTTAACCACTGAACTACCTTCCCAGCTCTGTTTTTAAATTTATTTTTTATTTTGAGACAGGAACTTGTTAAGTTGCTTAGAGACTTGTTAAGTTGCTGAGGCTGGCTTTGAACTTTTGATCCTCCCTCAGCCTCCCAAGCTACCTGGATTGTAGGCATGTGCCATGGAGCCCTGCTGAAAGATAAATTGTTAATCTACTCAGTAGCATACCCTTCGCCTAAGATAGTACAACTCTCTCCAGGTTTTGCCATGGTTCAAGGAATATCAAAGACATCGTTTAACCACCTTCAATTTTGCTTCTGTGGCACCACTTTCTGTTCTCTAAGATTCTTGTGATTCTACAGTTTTCAATTCTGTAGAAAATATTCTCATCCTGAAATGCGAGTGTTCAAAAACACAAAAATACTATCTGCTTTGCAGAAGAAAGCCATGGCTTGATCCTTTTAACATTAAGAATAATAATGCTTATAAAATTTAATGATAGGAAGGAAGGACCATTTGAGAAGATTCCTAAACTGTAGATTTCCTGTATCTAGTACCAGACCATCTGACTTTAATAAATTTGTAAAGAGGTCAAGGAATCCAGATATTTAGTAAAAAACACCCAGTGTTTATAGCAGTTATTCCTGGGAGCTTCTGAAGGGACATTTTAGTTGATGTTACATCAGTCTGCTTACCTCGGCTTAGATACATCCTTCTGAGGTCTTTTCTGATACTTATATGTGTAGGAACTCTTGATGTTTAGGAAGTTAGCACTTCAGTTCTTATTTTGAAATTTTACTATTGTTTCAGTCAAATTATTATTTGCTGTATTAAACTGCAACCTTTAGAAGACTGTAGAAAATTTCATTGTTTTTACCAGTTTTCCCTCAATATCCAGCATCAAGTCTAGTAAAATCTAGCTGCTAAATAAATATTTGCTAAGTAACATATAACACAATTCCCAGGAGTGCCCAGTATCTTCTGTTTTCCCAGTAGCCTACCTTCTTCCTTAGGTGTTTCCCAAAAGAGATCAGAATCTAAAATTCCTAACAGAGCCAGGCAGCAAGAAAACATTAAACATATGTTGAATTAAGGAATCTATGCTGAAGGCAAAAGAAACCAAGACTGGCATCTCTTCATGAGCTCTCTAGAGGTCCAGGTTATCATGTATTTCTAGCTACAGTTTACTTTTATAATCAGATGTGGTGAGTCTAATAAGTGCTCCCCCACCCACACCCTAACAAAAGATGTACAACCTGATGCCAAGAATTTGTAAAGGGGGAGAGCATTTGTAGGTGAGATTAATGTTTCTAATCAGTTGATGTTAAAGAGATTATAGTGGATTATCCCAGAGGGCTCAATATAATCACAAAGTACCCTTTAATAGGGATGGATGAGAGAGGCTGATATTAAAGCCAGAAAGAGAATAATGGGAAAGACTACTGGCTATTACTGTTTTTGAAGATGCAGGGGTCAGGAGGCAAGTCAAGTGGGCAGGTCCTAGAAGCTGGGAAAGGCAAAAAATGGATTCTCCTGTAGGGCCTCCAGAAGAGATGGCAGCCCTGCCAATACTTGGGTCTTTTTTTAGCCCAGAGAGACTCACTTTGAATTTCTGAACTCCAGAGCTATATATAATAAATTTGTGGAATATAGAACCCTAAATTTGTGATAATTTGCTCCAGTAGCAGTAGGACATGGATAGCCTTTAAAATGACTTGAATGGCATATACAATATACAAGGGCAGATAAGAAGAGTAGGAGATGAGAAAACAAATATGCTAGTGACAAAGTTACTTAACATAAGTCTTCCTGGTAGGATGGGAAAGAGAAAAATAGCTTAACATATTTAACTTTTTTATCATAAACCAAAAATAATCACCTATTTTTTTCATTTATTTTGGAAGATTTTAAATTCTTGATATTAAATCACAAAAACAAAAAACACCAACTGAAAGTGTTGACAATATTACAACTATAATTATGGAAACCAAGATAGTCATTCTTGGGTTTAGGGGAAAGAATATCAGGGTGCAAAACCTAATATTTAGGATTAGTGTATAGTGTGAATAAAAAAAGTTATGTAGGTAAATCTGTTAATCTGATATCCTCTTCTATATTTGGGAATCCATGATAAAGAATACATTAAAAGATAGAGGTGACACTTTTTATATTAGATAAACAAAAATTGAATTCTTCTACCTCTCTAATTAAACAAGAAAATATCAAGTTGTAATTCAATGAGATGCAATTTTAAATGACTATGCTAAATATGGTCCATAAAGATGGCCTCTTGAGGGTCAAATTTTAATCAAACATAGAAAGTAAAATATCAAGATAATATGAAAATGAATGAGCTAGATTTCATCTTGATAATCTTGATAATCCTTGCTGAGATTATTTATTCTAGTGAGGAATTTAATAAGAGAGAGTCAATGATTATATTCTCTAATTAATTATTGGACTATATTTTCCTTTCTCATGTCTCAAAGAGCACTATTTATATTTCTTTCAAATTAAGTTGTAAGTATGTCTGATTTCTTCATGGGTCATTTCGTTCAGTAGGGGACCATGCCTTCAATTTTTTTTTTTTTTTTTTTTTGATACCAGGAATGAACCCACAGGTACTTAACCATGGAGTCGCATCCCAAGCCCTTTTTATATTTTACTTTGAGACAGCATTTCGTAAAGTTGCTAGGTGCTCACTAATTTGCTGAGCTGACTTTGAACTTGGAATCCTCCTGCCTCAGCTGCCTGAGCTCTGCAGTTATAGCCATATATCACCAGACTCTGCTCAAGCCTTTGATTTTTATATCCAATTGGATAGGTAAGCTTGATAAATCCAGTGAGTGAAATCCAATGAGTGAAGCAATCCAATTTCATCAAAGAATTTAAAAACTCTTGCTTCACAAATATTCACATAAAGGGGAAAGATGACATAATATCACAGAATGCTTTTGCATTGTCATTGTTTTATCAACACATCAAGTATTTTGCATCTTTTTAAGAATTAGGTATCAGACTTTTTAAACAGGAATTTTTGAATGATGAAGTTATAACATTTAGTGTATTTTTTTCCATCACAGTTTATTATATGCAGATTGTTAGCTTTTATGACACATGGTGTCTCTACCCCTTTAGGAAATTCTCCAGAATTTCCTTTTGATTTTAATTTTGAAACACTCTTCAGCCAATTATTACCACATTAAATGATAATTTTTTTCAATTTGTCTCAATGGAATCTAGGAATATTTTCATCATTGGTTTAAAACTTCGTGAATCAGGGCTTTCAAAGGGCATAAAATGCACAGATGCACAATAAAAGTTTAAAGAGCAGGACCTGACATTTTTGGGATTCCCTTAGTGAATATTAAGTAGACTTCTGCTGCTAGTGCTAGCTCTCAGGTTCACTGCTTCTTTTTCTGTTGTGCCTGGGGCTAGGCAGAGTTCATAGGTCCCCTTCATTCTGAGGAATGTGGTAACTTGATGCTATTAACATCTAGTCTTCCTGTTTGTGCATTAAATATTTCTAATATTTTAAAGATTTAATTGATATCTACAGAGTCAAGAACTTAAAGCACAGGTAAAGAAAGCCAAATATAATGAAAAGTGTTCTGTCTTATCTTAGAAACTGGAAGTAAAGCAAGGCTAGAGCAAATTTGAGGAATTTGAACAAATTATACCAAAAGTTTTCATTATATCCCAATAAAATAGTCTTTATACTTACACTAAAATACACAGAATAAAAGGCTGAGTACAGTAATATATTTATAACTCACTTTTGTCTGAAACATTTCATAAAATATGAAAATTTGCAAGCCTGAGAGCCATATCGTTCTTTAGTAAATGGTGAAAACATCATAATGTTTTCCCTGTATAGAGTACAATATTGCTGTAGGAACAACAACCCTTAGAATTGTTTTGATTCGTACTATCAAGGTATTTTGAATGCATTATTTTTTTAACATACTTTTGACCTCCATATAAAGACTTTTGGGAAAAATTTAAGTTTCTTGAATCAGAAACATATGTATATTTTAAAATTTTATTTTTGTACTTTTACCTAGTAGATCATTCCATGGTCTTATGGAACCTATAAATCATTCTAGAGTGTTGTTTATGATTCTTTTTAATATTTGCTGCCAGAAAGCTTGGAGCAAAATTTGTGGTTCATATCCACTAAGTACACTGGATCTCAGTGGATGAGGTTTCTTGCCCTCTTTTCCATTCTGAAGAAAATATAAGAGGAAATTCAAAAGTGAATTGGTCAATTTTTTCTTAACTATTCACTTTAAAAAGAGATGAAAAAGCATACTATTTCTATCAGGAAGAAATATCCTCCAAAAGGTCTTTACAGGTGCTTTTTGAGGCTCGACTTGTACATTTTCAGAGATGGCAAGTTTAGAAACTTAGAAAAAAAATCCTTTTCATTCTATTTTGAGGAAGAATTTAGCTTTTTTCTGTCGTTAAACCACAATTAATTCTGTGTCCCCTTCTGCAAACTCAAGACCTTCAGTAAAGTTTCAGTGTGTGAAGTTTCTCTCTTTCCCAATAAATCAAGAATGATTACTTTTAACACTTAGTTGGTGACTTCCAAAGACAGACTTAATAAATTGTGAAACAAGTTTTGCATACATGAATATCCAGAAAGTGAAGGAGAAGAGGAAGAAGTATAAACTAACATGCTTCAGACAGGAGCTTGCTGGATGAATTATTATTTACAAAAGGAAATATAGACTAGGAATAAATAAATACAAAATAAAATGCAGATGATTATCACAATCCAAAACTCAGTGGAAGGAACATTGGAATATAAACTAGTGCTTCTTAAAAATATACCTAATGTATGGGGAGTAGTGGATACCTTAGCTACATTTCTTATGCCTTAGCTTAACTTTGCCGTAACTATATTTCTTGGCTAAAACAATAAAAATAGTTGTTAGACATCACATTTCCACATAGGCAAATGGGGTTTGCAAAGCTGAGTTAAGGTTTAACCTTAAGGTTAATCAATTAGTTTTTAAGGGCTTTGTTTTATAGACTTAAAATTATAGAAAGAGCTTGACTTTAAAACCTGAATAGGTTGATTATACATAAGATCCACAGATCTTTCCAGATGTTCATATTTGCAAAGGAAACTTCTATATTTGTTTCAAATAGGAAATTTATCAACTGATGCTCATGTTTCTTACCTTGATGTGGTAGTGGACTATGGTATAGGTAGAATGCTTTGAATATATATTCAAAATTAATGTCGATATTTGTATCTGTGATAGTTAAAAGTTTTCAAAAAAATCTCAATTTTTTTTTTACAAATATTGGAAAGCCAAATTATGTCTGTACTTTTTTTATAATGTAGCTGAGTGTGGTGTATGAATGAATGCTACAGACTTGTCAGGAATGGTCAAATTTTATGTTAGGGAAGTTTCCCTTGTATTTGATGGTAATTTGTATATGTAATCAATATCTGTGACCAGGCAGGAGACACAGGAACCAAGAGTCATTTATAGGTGACAATTACTATGAAATTCTAGGTTGACTATTCAAAAACAAGAAGCTTAAAAAGGGACTTGTGTAATCAAAACTTCTGTTTATCCCACTTTTTTGTTTATATCTAATTTGCCATTGGACTTTGGGATTAGATCACTGGGTTAGCCCTCTTTGTGTGGGAAAATTACTGTCATACTGAATGATTTTGAAATAAGCTATGTTTTAGTCATCTTTATTGCTGCTGTGACCAAAAGATCTGACAAGAACAATTTTAGAGGAGGAAAGGTTTATTTGGGGCTCATGGTTTTCGAGGTCTCAGATGGACAACTTCATTGCTCTGGGCAGGAAGTGAGGCAGAAAACATCAGGGCAGAAGGGTGTGGCAGAGGAAAACAGCTCAGAACCTGGCACCAGGAAGAAAAGAGAGACTTCTCTTCTCACCAACGAGAAAATATATACCCCAAAGTCACACCTCAATGATCCGCCTCCTCCAGCCACACTCTGCCTGCCTACAATTACTACCCAGTTAATCCCTATCATGGAATTAATACACTGATTAAGTTAAAGCTCTCCCAACCCAATCATTTCCCCTCTAAACTTTCCTGCATGTCTCACACATGAGCTTTGGGGGTATACCTAATATCTAAACCATAATTACCCAGGAATGAAAGGAAGAAAGAGAGGATCAGACTCAACTTCGCCATGGTGATGCAGAGACCATATCATTACAGACTGGTCTGTCTTGTCCACAGAGGATATAAAAGTGGGAATGTTTTAGGACATTTTGCCAACATCAAGTGAAAGTCAGTGTAAAATGTTAGAGTTTCTGAGAATATTGGTCTAGAACTTTCAGAGCCTTTTGCCCTCAGTCCCTAGGTAACTTTCTTCAGTCTCATGGCTCTCAGGATTTTCTATGCTCCTTTACCTGTCTGGCATGATCCTCCATTGTGATGATCCTCCATTGCAAATTAAATGTTTAAAATGCTTCTCAAATTCAGCATTTTCAAAATTGTATGTACCATTTCCCCCCGACTCTCGTCACCAGCTCTACATTACTCCTTCCTCTTCCTAGCCTTTCTAGTCATAGTAAATTGCACGATTAGGCACATACTCTTTAAGCCAAAATATTGTAGCCACCTTTGATTTTTTTTCTTCCTCAAAAATGACCAAAGGCTGAATGTTTTCTCTTATGTGCAGATGCTAATTCACAATAGTGAGTGGGGTGCTAGAGAAAAATAGAGTTACTTTAGATTATGTAAAGGGGAGTAAAGGGAGGGGAAGGAGGACAGGTAGGAAGGATAGTAGAGTGAAACAGACATTATTACCTCATGTATATCTATGACTGCATGACTGATGTGATCCTGAACATGTAGAGTCAGAAAAATGAGAAATTATACTCCATTTATGTATGATTTATCAAAATGCATAAATGTATTCTCCTGTCATGCATAACCTATTAGAACAAATAAAAAATAATTTTAAAAAAGTCCTGGTTCCAATTTATTTTCCTTTGCCCAGTAAGAAAAAAAATCATCTTACCTGAATACTATAAAATGTAAATATTATCTTTACTTTCGCCCTAGCTTCTCTCGTTCATTCTCCACACAGTAGCAATAAGGTTCTTAAAAATAAAAAAAATAAAAAAAAACAAGCAAACATGGCAGTGATTATGCCACTATCTTACTAAAATTTCTAATTTCCATTAGAACATTTTATAAAAATATTCATTTGCTTTTTATTTCAATTAGAATTATCTTTATTGTAGTAGAAAGTTTAGCAACTGACTTTCTGTGGTTGAGAACCCTGTTCTGTTGTGCTTAGTTTATTAATCTCCTTTGTGTCAAACTTTCCAGGTACCAATGTACTATGACTGAACAGGATGTTGGAAGCAGAGGTATAGAAACATATTGCTATATTGTATTTCTCTATTGGACATACACTAGGTGCAAAATATCTACTATGATAATAGGAAACTAGCAGAAGAATGTAGGAAGTGGTGAATTTTGTTTCCAATTTGATTTGTTTAATTAAAGTTTAAATAATTTAGCTACTTAACCTTTAATGAGGACCGTGTTTAAAATAACTAGCTTACAAAATTTTGGAAAATTCAGCAGTCAGTTCTCACAAAGCCCATCTGATTAGCTCCCTTACTCCACTGAATGGAAGGCAAGGTCTTTTCCCTGGAAAACACAGTTCTTCCTTATCTGATACCCATCTTTTTGTGATCATCTCCAGCATTAAGTTCCTCTTTTCCAACTTAACTGACTACTTTTCTGAGGCTGGAGAACAGCAAACATTTTGTCGTTTTGAAAAACCCTTCTATCCAAGGGGATTTTGTTGTTGTTGTTGAAATGAATAGAGTTTAGGAGCAATGATTAATCTAGTAATATTTTTCTCAAACTTTTATGTGTGTGTGTATGTGAGTATATAAACTTGAATATAAGTCATATACATATCTCTGTCTATATATAGATCTACAGATATAGGTACATCATCAGTAAGAATAAGACATCAAATACATAAAATTTCAAATTCAATATTTACCTTAAGTAAACTAGTGCATTCCTTATAAGGCATTTATACATTTAAATGAGATCATTAAGAAAAGTACTAAGCACAGATTTTCTGGAGTACATTAGTATTCAGTTAGAAATATTTCACTATTTGTGGGAATACATTTTGTCATAAACATCATGTATTAGTGATTTGTAAAGTCTAACAATAAACAAAAATGTGTATAAGGCAAGGAGGAAAGGAGACAACTTTAACCATATGTTTAAAAATTAGGTCCATAATTATAAAAGGTTAGCAATGCCACTTTTAATAAATTGGGAGCAAATTCTATAATAATAATCTAAGGTAAATAAATTTGAATTTTCATTCATATAAATACTTAATTGGATATCTCTCCCAGGATCCCCCAGGCTGCTAATCTCAAATTGGTTCCCTGTGTTTCTGCTACTTCTTTCGATAATCTTGGGAATGATATTTAGACATCAAGATATGAACATGAAGTATACTCATTGCTGCTGGGATATTATTACTTCTAGGCACTTCCTGAGAAACCTAATTTCTAATTATAAGTCTTAATCATTCCTAAGAAACTTGGCTCCTGATAACATCAATTTATGTATGTATTGACTCGGTCTTATCACATACATAATTTAGTGTCAGAATTGTTAAACCCACTATAGCCATTGCTTTCTGATACGATGAAAACTAATTTTCATACATGTCAAAAACTTTATTGAGAATCAACTATCAGCTGGAAAACATCCTTGACTGTTAAATTTTTACTTCTGTAAAATGCATAAATATTTTTTATTTTGCAGAGTCCACATAATTTTCAGATAAACTAATTGAATCTCAGCAAGTCTAAGAAACATTCAATGCACAGAACTAGTAAGTGGCAATAAAAGATTCAAACTTAAGTCTTGTTAATTGTAAATTTTGTAACTATTACTTCCACTCACTCATGTTTAATTAAGGGGAGCACTATCATAATTTTTATAAAGGTCCCAAATGACAAAAACATATGTAAATAAGCATCAGTAATTGGGGAGATAAATGAGAGCTGATCCCAGTTCTCTTATAAGGAAAAGACATTGCATAGAGGTAACATTGTGTAGGCTACAGATGACCCCAGTTTTTTGAATCATAAAAACAGGTTTCAAAAGTAGAGAATATCTAGCACACACAAGAATAAATATTAAGCAAAAATAAATTCTGGTCTTCCAATTTCTAATCACCAATTTTTAACTTTTTCAAACTGTAGTTTAATGAGTTTCAAAAATTTGGCCACTACAAGGTGGCACAGACATATTTAAACAAATTATTATTGAGGTTTAAAAATGAAACATGTCAATATTTAACATACCTTTGAGCAGCTTTTTGTCAGAGGTGCCATCTAAAAATATACAGAATAAGAAATCAAGACTTTTTGTAGATAAGAAATAAACAGAAAATGTGGTAAGAGAATTTAATATGGCATAATATTAACAAGTAGAAGATAGACATATCTTCAGTTCTAAAATGATCACGAAGTTCAGTGAGTTTGGAACTCCGGCTTCTTTGTACTATTTTTGTAATCTAAAGGTCATAATTTATTTGTCTTCAGTTTGATGAGATAAACTGTCTTTCGGCTGTTTTTGTTTTTCTTCACAGAGATAACAAAGTAATTTTAATTGGACCCAAATAATAACAACAACACATTATACTATGTGGAACTTAATAGTAGAGGACTGGGTGAAGGAAGCAAGAAAATAACACTAATACTATGCATTATTTTACTTTAAAATAAAAACCTAAAGGAACTGCTATCTAATTACCAATCTTGTTTCCTCTTTTTTTTAGATAATTCAACTAGTATACATTTTCTAGCCTCTGTTTCCATTAGGAGTCATCATGTAGCCTACTAATGAGCAAAAGGAAGGTGGAGGTCTACCCACCTGACTCATAAGAGCCTCATATACTGACTCTCATGTTCTTTACCTTAAGCTTGCTTGATGCAGCTCATCAAAACAAGCTGAGATGCCATGTATTAAGAATAGAGAAGCCCCAGGATGGGAAGAGTAAACATTCCTTAAGCTTAGCAGGATTAGCTATCCCAATTTGGAACCTAATACTGTGTAAGAAATCAATTTCTGTTCTACTAAGCCTCTAAAATTTTGGAGCTTTAATTATTACAGCAGCTAGTGTTACCCATTTTAATAGCTAAGGAAATTAAAGAATTGATCGCAGCTTTCTTTTTTTTTTTGTCTTGATAGATTATTCTAGAATTTCTCCTTAGACTAAGGAATAAGAAAATGTTCTACTTTTTCTTCCATTCACTATTCTGGAAAAAGGGAGGTATTAATTTATAGATACTCTCAGTTGGTCCATTACTTTAAGCCTATGTGTGAGTGTATGCCCCTGCATGAAAGAGATGGCGGCAGGGAGGGAGATATGAGAGCAAGATAAAGTTCATATATTGTGTGGTTATCTGTTCATTTTGGTCAGTGTGCATTTACGCAAATCACAACTGTCATTGTCTGTATCCCAGTATTTTTTTTTCTTTTGCATATTTTTCACCGTCTTTGATTTTACCAGTTCAGGTTACGTTGTACATTTTTACTCTTTCACCTCTATCAATAGACTGTCTGATTATGTCCACTTTTATTTTCTCCCACATCCTAATTCTTTGTCTGCTATTTTCAATTCTCTTTAATGATCTCCAGTAGCCATTGCTCAGAGAGTATGAAGTTTTTATGAGTGGAAGGAATTAAAAGACTTAAAACCATGTTTGTGATAAGTTTTTATAGTGGAGATTCTGGTAATGAAAGAACAAGGAACAAATAAAAAATAATGCGATTGACTACAAAGGCTGAAGGTTTTACTTTCTTCGATAGACTAACAGATTGAAAATAATGGTAGAGAGCATATAGAAGGCAATGCCATCATAAAATTATTTAACTTGACAACAATTTAGAATGGGGACATAATAAAACCACCACACATCCTCGATTTGTTTATTTATAAACTTTGCCCCATCAGCATCTTTCACTATTCTCTATTCCATCAATGGCATAGCTACTTCCTGAGTTAGAAAACTGTAATGGATCTCTATATCATACAGAGTTTGGAGGACTTATTCATTTTTCCTGCAAAAGTTAAATAAAGTGCAAAACTTTGAGCCCATCAATCCTTTAGCAAGCTGTCCAAGGTGACATTTCATTAGCACATTTTGTCAGTGGATAAATCGTACAGCATGCTCTGAAGGGAAGGTGGAAAACATCTAGTCCTTTTTCATTAGATCCATCTGAACTTGAACCATTGGAGATTGCATACAAAAAGCACATGAGACAGAAGAAGCGCTCTCCTGTCTATAAACTGCATTAATCATTCATTCCCTTCAGAGTGTCTTAAGTCAGTGCCATGTCTGTGGTTAGGCCCCAAACTGGCTATTCAATTTTAAGTTGCATGACAGATACATTTCAAGGAAAATCAGAGACATAACGACTCCTGCCAGGCTTGATAAAGTCCTCATTCATCAATTAAGAGATTCCAATAAGCTAAGATGGATTCGGAAAAATAAGGGAAATTGCATGATAACACTTCCTGACTTCCTGTCTTCATTCTGGTTTAGCTGAATTCCTGGACATAGGTATTACAAAGATTATCAAGAATCCTGGATTCAGAGGGAACCTCTAGTATCTGAGGAAAGTTTCCTTTCTAACTATGCCTGGGTCAAGCCATTTTTGGAAATCAGTATAGAAAACTTTTGTAGGTAGCTTCATAACTCTCAAATGAAGAAGTTTTAACTCAGTAACACACACACACACACACACACACGCACTCTTTCTCTCTCTAGTTTGAACTTGGAAGTCTATAGATAGAGAGTTTTCCATTTTGTTGGATCACATTGAAGTTCTAGGAATGTTTCCCAATTTTAAATAGCTACAATGTCAAAATGATTCTGAAATATATGTTCTAATAGAAATTTTTTTTCCTATAATGCTATCATGCATGTACTTCAAACAAGATTTTTTAAGTTGAATAAAAGGAAGAAAATATATCATTATAAAATATAGAGCTGATTTCATTAGACAAATTATGAGAATAAATAAAAGCTGAGTGTAAATAGAATCTATGATTAAACAAACACATCATCTGGTCAAATTCCAAATGTACTGTGACAAATGGCAGTATCACTAAAGGATGTCTGATATAACCGAGGTCAGAATTTTTGGAAGATAATACTAAATCAATACAAATTTTAAGAAAATAAAATACAATCTGTATTGCTCATTTATATGAAACCATAGAGATAATGATTCAACAGATAGATCCAAGATTTCATTGTGCCAAAGGCAACATTTGACAATGTTATGAAATTGTAACATGATTCAATTTACTTTCAAATTACTTCAAAGTGCTTTGTTTTCAATAAACTAATGGTCTTCAAGCTGTGTTCTCAGGAGCATGGTGTGGCTATCCCTCAGGAGTTTCTGGAACAAGGTAGGCAGGTAGGAACATCTGTGGGTGTTTGTGGGGAGCCCTCCAGCATCAAATGAAGTAACAGTACTTTTTTGTGTATTTCATAAAAGGCTTCCTAGTAAAATTTCCTTTGAAATAAAATTTGGCAGCTAAGAAGCAATAAAAAGTCATTATAATAATTAAAATTGAGGACACTTTTTAAAAATTACTAAATTGTGTCCCAAGACACAAAAAAGACAACCAGAAATTTCCCTATCTAAATCTAGTCCTGGTTTAGAAAATTTGGATAAAATCTCATTATTGCATTGATGGAATAACTAGTCTGGTTGATGATCAGCAATATAGCCATCCCCAACCCATTTATTAAAATGATCAATCATGGCTTGCTGCTAAGAGGACTCTCTAAACAGGTTTCCCCCCTCCCCCCTTTGGCAATTTGTCTTATTAAATATAATTTAAAAGAAGTAACAGCCATCTCTTTCAGCTATTAGAATAAATAAATATTTACTCATCTTGATCTTAAAGTTTCCCTGAATCTATAACATATTTATTTTGTGCTTTATACATCTTATAAACTGTTTTTATAAAAATTTCATTTGATTTTCACAACTATGTGAATTAGGCAGAGTCTAATCAAGCTATAAAGATTTACTGCCCAAGTTTATCTAATCAATAAAGTGGCAGAGTTGGAGTTTCATCTAAACCATCTGCTTTTAAGATTTTAATGATTCTGAGAAAGTTTTCTTCTACCAGTTGATGTCAATTATTTAAGCAAATAATTTGATTTCTGTTTAAATACCAAAAAATATTAACTCATATACTAAATGGACACCATTCACCCCTTTTTGGCAGGACTTGATTTAAACTATGCCATAATAGTGACATAGTAAACTCACCCATCTTTACCTGGTGGTGGCAAAAGCTAATGAGGAAAAGTCATTTGGTTGAACATAAAGCTCAATCACAGACATCTCAAAATGAAAGTGACAAGTTATACCATGTTAGTTAAAATACTTCATTGTTGGTAACTAAACCCATCTTGATAAAGCCAAACAGGCAAATCATCATAAAAGAAATATTTCATTAAATCCAAGGACAGAGATATACTGGATCTCAAGGTGGGACTAAAATCAGAAACTGGGATGCCTTAAGGATCTGAGAAAGTTATCTCTGTCTTTCCCTCCTCCTAACTTATTCCTGCCATCTCACATTTTGCACTGGGGACACTGGCTTGTTCTACTGTCTATATTCTCAGTATTCTCCATGGGGCAGAAAATTACTGCTGTGCAGTTTCAGTGTCTATGTTAATATTTCAGGTATATGCCTAGACACTCTAGTTAGCTCTAATTTTCAAATCCAAATTCTCAGAGAAGAATGAGGAGTTAAGTTTGAGTCAAATGTCCAGATGGGGATACCCAGTCAGCTATGGCTGGTGGAATCATGGTGATCATTTGTGAAATCAAATCACTAACATAGTTTCCAGGGATTTAGTCCTTCAGGGGTATGTGTGTGGCAGGGGGATGGGGAGACTGGATGACACAAGGCAGCACTCAGAGAAGAGGTATGGTCCCTGACTAGTTAAGCTAACCAGCATTTTCTAAAAAAGACTATGAACAAAGCTCCTTTATGCTTTATCTAGGAGAACAAAGAGAAAAGCTTCCATAAGCTTGCTTCATCCTTCCTATCTTCCTTGTTTTTTAATGTGCCAGCACTGTGGTAGTGATACATAAAAGGACCATCCTCAGTCAGATGGAGGAGTCAACATTATAATAGGGAAACCACAACAAAGTGGGATAAATTGTGTGACCAAGTTAACCACAGAGTCCTAGTGGTTCTGAGAAGGGGAAATGACTGGAGTCAGAAAGTTAAAACACGGTTTTCGTAGTGTTTACACTGGAGTATTTGGTAAGTTACAAATAGAGCCTACTAACAAGGTAAAAAGGGCCAGTGGTTGAGTCTTAGATAATTAGCCCAGCATTCCTTTCAAGTGGAAGAACTTAAAGAAAAACCAAATGTTAGGCTTTAAAAAAATCTCTTAACACAATTCTTATTGTGGAGTTGAAGAATGGCTATAGGTAACTAAAACTACCACTGGCTGCTCATATATTGATGAAATTAATGTCTTAACCTGTAAACCTGGTTCATAACTCTTTAAGCTTATTTTTATTGCATAATTATATTTTGCTTATACATCTTGCAATAAAATTGTGGCAACTCTGCAGATGCCATTCTTCTGCAATCCTTTCTTGCTCAATCAGATTATTATGTCTGGGTTCTGGAAAGATTTATTATAATTGTAAATATGAATAAACTACAGTGGAGTTTTATGGAAGTATCTGTACTTTCATGATAATTTACTCTAAGAACTATACATCTCACTAAAATATAATAATAAAAAATCTAGTAAAACATAGCTTCAGTGTTTTTTTTGCTTAACAGTGGATATATTGCAAGTCATTTATACATGATATAAACAGATATTTCATTTCCAAATATTTTCTAGGCTCAAGAAATTAAAAGACTGTATAAAAGTCAAGTTTAATTTTAATGTGACCTTTACACAAAATATTGATGAGCCACTGAAATATTAGTATAAAAATTCTGTTAAAGAGTAAAGAATTATTCCACTTTTTGTTGACAAAGGCATTTTGAGAATTCCAACTTAACACCGTAGATGCATAACTGCCCATTCTACTGTTGCATACCTTTAATTAATAATGCTGTCCCTTTATTTTGCTCTACTAAAATATCTGTTTATTGTTCAAATCATGTCTTAGTTTGTTCCTGCTATAACAAAATACCACACACTGGGAATTTTATAAACAACAGACATTTACTTCTTTTAGCTCTATTATCTGGGAAGTCCAAGATTACAGAACAAGCAGATTCAGTGTCTGATGAAACATTATTTTGTGGCATTTTCACATGGTGGAAAAAGGCAGAAGGGCAAAAGGGACTGGGGCACTCCCTTCAACTTCTTTCAGAAGAGCACTAATTCCATTGATGAGGTTGGAGTGCTCATGACCAAATCACTTTCCAAAAGACCTGCCCCCTCTTAATGTGTCCACTATCAGTGTGGATATTAAGTTCCAACATATCAATTTTGGAAGTCCATATATATTCAAAGCATAATAAGGTGTTTCTCAAACAACATATGAACACTCCTAGAAGTATGTTGTAAAGTTTAGAAGGTACGCAATGTAGAAGGATAAAAGATGATATGGAATCCCCAAACAAACATTTTACTTGAAGATTTGATAAGAAGAGAGTTATATAATTTAACTAGTAAGTAAAATCAAAACATTATTCCTTATACAGGAATAGAAATTGATATTAGGTTGGAAAATCCCATTAGAATAATGGAGATTTTATTGAGATGTGGATTTAAATTGTGCATAATTCCAAACACCCTGGGAATATTCAGTTACTTTCATCTATCTGACTTTTACGTAAATATCACAAAAATACTTTAAGAAGTTCTGAAGTCACTTAATCTGACATTTTTTCATGTGTTCATGTTCCTGAAGGTAATAGTGTGAGAAAAATTCAAACAATTGGTGTTCTTTTGACTATTATGCATGTACTCAAATGCTTATGTTATGCTGGTCTCTGTGCTCAGGAAAATAAATATATTGTACCCCAAAGAAAGATTCAGAATTAGTTTCCTGAATTTTATTACCATTTCCCTGATTCTGTTTTAAGCTTTCCTGTAGAATCTCAAATTTTCTAGAAGTATATCTCTAGTTTGTAGTATTAAAATTGCTCCTTAAAAACATACCAATTTTTAGAGTTTTCAGAATGTCCATCTCAATACTTATGGAATCCCATCAACTTTTCTATGACAGATATTCTTTAAAAACCTAAGATGCATAGGAAGAGAAGAGGACAGTGGAGTTGCACAAGTTTAAATCATAATTTATTCCTTAACTACATGTATTCTTGATATTCAGGTCTTCATCTATTGTATGACACTCATGTTCTCATTGCTAATATGTTATTAAGGAATTTTGCAGTGATAATCATGAAAATTTAATTCTGCAATAACTTTTTTATTTTCTTTGTTTGTTCATAGATATGGAATTATACTAGCCATTATTTTGCTTTCCTCCTTTATTGGTGTCTGCTTTCATTTTATCTTTCTTTCACTAGTTTGGGTTTCTTTGGTTTCTATTTTGGTTTCTTTTTATCCTAGCTTTTATTGTGGCACTTATACAAAGATTTCTTCTTTTTGTTACATAAAGATTTAAAACTAAAATTTCTTGCTAAGTCCTTTTGTAGCTGGATCCTACAATTTTGGTATGCTAGATTTTCATTTTAAATATATTTTTTCATTTATTGTGCGCAATCTCCTAAGACCCACGGGTTGTTCAGAAACATATATAGTTCAATTTCCAAATACGAGGCTTTATAAATTTATTATTATTGAATTTAAATTTAAAAGTACTATGGTTAGAAAACATACACTGATTTTATATGTTGAGGTTTAAAGTTATCATTTTGTTCTATTTTCTGTTTTTGTCACCTGTTTTATATTCCCTGTTCTTTACCTGCCTACTTTTTAAACTGTTTTTAAAATCTATTTTGTTGTCTTATTAAATATAAATCTTTGTTTTGTTATTTGAGTGATTTTTTTAGGGTTTCTAAAACATTTTAAACTTATCAAGTTCTATCTTCAAGAAATATGCTACTGCACATAGAAGAAACTTTTGAGATATATGTTCATTTTTCCCCTTTTTTGTGCTGTTGTTTATTTAATTTTTAAAATTTTTTCTAATTAATTATGCATGACAGTAGAACGCATGTTGACACATCATACATAAATAGAGTATAACTTCTCATTCTTCTAGTTGTACGTGATACAGAGTTATGCAGTGTGTAATCATATATGCACCTCAGGTAATAATGTCCAATTTATTCTTCTATAATTCCTACCTCCAAGCTCCCTCCCCTCCCTTCACTCCCCTCTGCCTAATCCAAAGTACCTCTATTCTCCCCACTGCTGCCCCCCACTTACTGTGAATTAGCATCCCCATGTCATAGAGAACATTAGGACTTTGGTTCTTTGGCATTGGCTTATTCCGCTTAGCATAATACTTTCCAGTTCCATCCATTTAATGGCAAATGCCATAATTTCATTCTTCTTAAGGCTCAGTAATATTCCACTGTGTATATATACATGTTCTTTATCCATTCATCTGTTAAAGGGCACTTAGCTGGATTCCATAGGATAACTATTGTGAATTAAGCTGCTATAAACTTTGATGTGGGTGCATCATCTGTAGTATGTTGTATGGAGATTCCTCAGAAAACATGGAATGGAACCACCATTTGACCCAGTTATCCCACTTCTAGGTTTATACCAAAAGGATTCAAAATCAGCATACTACAATGTTTTTTTGTTTATTTTTCTTCTATGCATGTTGTGTGCTCTACATTATTTTATTTTTGGTTGAAATAGGGAAGTATGTTCTAATGATTTTCTTCATTCCCTTATATAGATACATATTTCTTATGATATCATTTTTCTTCTGCCTGAAGGCCTTACTTTAGCATTTCTGATAGTGTAGTTTTACTGAAAATGAATTCAAAATGTTTAAACTGAGATGGAATCTTAGGGTGGTTTTGATTTGCATTTCTCTTATTACTAGAGATGTTGAACATTTTTCCATATGTTTGTTGATTGCTTGTAGATCTTCTTCTGTGAAGTGTCTATTCATTTCCTTTGCCCATTTGTCGACTGGATTATTTGAATTCTTGGAGTAGAGTTTTTTGAGTTCTTTATAGATTCTGGAGATTAGTGCTCTATCTGAAGTATGATTGGCAAAGATATTCTCCCACTCTGTAGGCTCTTTCTTCACATTGCTGATAGTTTCCTTTGCTGAGAGAAAGCTTTTTAGTTTGAATCTATCCCAGTTATTGATTCTTGCTTTTATTTCTTGTGCTATGGGAGTCATGTTAAGGAAGTCTGGTCCTAAGCCGACATGTTGAAGATCTGGACCTACTTTTTCTTCTATAATCTGCAGGATCTCTGGTCTGATTCCCAGGTCCTTGATCCATTTTGAGTTTAGTTTCGTGCATGGTGAGAGATATGGGTTTAGTTTCATTCTGTTGCATATGGATTTCCAATTCTCCCAGCACCATTTGTTGAAGAGGCTATCTTTTCTCCATTGCATATTTTTGGCCCCTTTGTCTAGTATGAGAAAATTGTATTTATTTGGGTTTGTGTCCGTGTCCTCTATTCTGTACCATTGATCTACCTTTCTATTTTGGTACCAATACCATGCCATTTTTGTTACTATTGCTTTGTAGTAGAGTTGAAGATCTGGTATTGCAATACTCCCTGTTTCACTCTTCCTGCTAAGGATTGCTTTAGCTATTCTGAGAAAAGAAGGATCAAACATGACAAGTAGAAACACAAAATCTGACAAAACTTCTAGATATTAAAACCAATATTGATGAAAAATATACCAATTTGGCATGTAGCTATCATCGGTAAACAGTTATGATGAATGCTAACTTTTGATTTTATGTAAGATATTGGGATTTTTTTTTCCCTTTGGAGAGGCATGTGTTTTTCTAGTCCTATGAATATTCCTTTTTTTTTTTTTTTTTTTTTTTTTTTTTTTTTCCTGGGAGGCAGTTAAGTTGCTGGAAAATAATGTGACCATTTTGGTCCTTGTTTATCGGGCTTGTTTGATAGGCATAGAGAGCAATGTTAAGTCCAAGGCTAATTGTGTTCCTCTCTGGGACAAGACCCTTTTAAATATTATATCTAATGCTGTGAAAAGCATGAAAATTTTCAATCTTTCTCTTTAGAAAGAGGTACTAGTCACCCTTGTATGATCTCTGAGTACTCCTCCCTCTAATTATTGTAAGTATTCTTTTCCAGGTCGCAGACAGATTCCTCTTTCACATGTACTCATCAGTATTCTGTTGCTTACCCAAGGGGACTTTCTGCAGCTCTCTTGAGCTCTCTTTTATCTCTTTTACTCTGTCCTGCAAACTCTAGTCAACTTTGTCTCTCTCTAAACTCTCCAAGAGGAGTCTAGCAGGTAGGGAGTCTACCAGACTCTGTGTGGGGTTCCACTCCTCTACTCTGTCCTGATGTGATTGCAAATTTTATGTGTCAACTTGACTAAGTTAAGGAATATCCAGGTAGCTGGTAAAACATACTGGGGGTATATATGTGAAGTCTGTTTCCGGAATTGAATAGTGTCTGAATCAGTGGACTTAGTAAAGAGGAGGATCCATAGTCACCAATGTGAGTGGGCATTATCTGATCCATTCAGGGACCTAGTAGAAAATGTGTAGATGAGGCAATTCTGCTCTCTTTTAGAGCTGGAAGAAGCATTTTGTTTTTCATTAGACATTTGACACCAGGTTCCCAAGTCTTTGGACTCTAGGACTTACATCAGTTCTCACTCATTCTCTTTCCCAGGTTCTCAGGCTTTTGGTCTTGGTGTGAGAGTTCAATCATTGATTCTCTTCTATCTTAGGGCTGTATACTCATACTGAATTACACAACCAGTTTTTCTTGCTCTTTTAACTTAGATTTGTTTTGTGGCTCAGCACATATTGTCTATGTTGGTGAATAGGCCATATGTACTTCAGAAAAATGTTTATTATGAAGTCATTGGGTATAATATTCTATAAATATCAATTTGTTCATGGTAATTGCTAGTATTATTTAAGTCCTTTATTTTGTCTGTTTACCCTATTAATTGCAGAAAGAAGTATTTTATTTTGTCTAGCATGACTGTTGGATTATCTATTCATTCCCTTATTTATTTCTATCAAATTTTCCTTTGTACATTTTGAAATTGTTCTTTTAGGTAGAATCATGTTGTTCTAAATTTCTTTTAATCATTATGCAACATCCTCTTTTGCTTTAATAGTATAAGTTGTCATGGACTCTATTTTAGTGATATTAATGCTGCCATTTCTTATTCTTATGCTAAATCTTTCTATGGCATATCCTTTTCCATCCATTTACTTTTGATTTCTATGTGTCTTTAGGTAGAAATTCATTTTCATATACAAAATACAGTTATATCTTACATTTTACACAGTCTGATAATCTCTACTTTATATTGGCCTATTCATTCCATTAGTATTTAATGTGATATTGCTATGGTTTGATTCAGTTCTACACACTTTTATTTTTTGTTTATTCCATATTTTGTTTCTGTTTTCTGTCTTCTTTTTAAAACATGAATATTTTTATAACTATAATTTATTCATCTATTTGCTTTTTAGTTACACGTATTTGCATTAATACTTTAGTGCTTGCTCTAGGAAATGCACCATGCATAGTTAATTCTTCACAGTCCATTTAGAGTTAATATTGTAGGTCTTCACATAAAATGTAAAATCCTTGCAATTTTTTGGCTCCACTTACCTCTACTGTACATTTCATACAATAGTTGTCATATGTATTACATCTACATAAATTCAAAGCTTCTCACATTAATGTTTCAAGTTTTGCTTAAATGAGTCACATACATTTTAAATAAAGATATATTCTATTCTTCCTATTTCTCAAATACCTCCTCTTTCCAACAGCCTTTATTCACTAAAAGTAACCTAAATTTTGAACTGTTGTTATTTCCCTCAGTCTGAAAACTTATTTGTTGAAGTACAAATATAATGGCAGTCAATTCTTAGTTGTCATTAATCTGAAAACAAAATTTACTTTTATTTTGAAGAATGTTTTTACTCGATAAGTAATTCTATTCTAATTCTATACTGGTCTCTTGTTTCTGATGAGAAGTAGAATGTAGAAGCAGCATATTTAATGACTAATTTCTTGTGAGTTACCATATTCAGTAAGTCATTTTAAGTAAAAACAAAAAAACAAAAAAAAAACAAAAAAACAAAAAATGAGATGAGGAGATGATAGTTTAAAATAGTAATGAGGAGAAACTTCTAGAATGATAGAATAAAGAAATCCACAAGTCTTTATAGCACAACATAAATTAATTGCTAAAAATAATATATACAGAAAAACAATCATTCAAAGTATTAGAGGTTGTGCTAGAGGAATATAGGAGATGGAGAAACATTTATTCAAGAAAATCCACTAACTCTGGGTAGAAGACTGGAGACTGTTGCATGTTAGTATTTGGGTCTCCGTGTCCCTTGACCCCTTAATTACAAAAGCTACTTCCAGCATGTACTGCCAAGAAAAAAAGGGGGGTATCTCCCTTTCCTAAGCTTCCAACCAAAGCTATGATTTCAACTTGAAGGGATAGACTTTTGGTGATTCTTCTTCCCCACTAACCTGATCTTGCAGAGCTGTATTCCAAATAAGCACACCAAGCTCAGGAGACAGATCAGGCTTCTCTTTCCCCACTGAGCCACTTTCTTCCTCATTATGCAGACTCATCAAGCCAATGACACTGAAGAAACTGGAATAATGGTGATAGGATTTCAAAATCATGCAGTTGCACTGAAAAATCCTCTCTGGCTATTATGAATAATTCTGCTATGAACATTGATGTGCAAGTTTTTTAGGGATACATGTTTCATTTCTCTTGCATATATGCTAGGACCCAGCAACTGCACCTCTGAGTATAAACCCATGAGAAATGAAAACACAGACCCCTCTGAAAAATCTATATATCAATGTTCATAGCAGCATTATTCATAACAACTAAAATGTGGAAACTGCTGAAATGTATTTCACCTAATAAATGGATACATAAAATGTGGCATATCCCTATAGTAGAACACTATTTGGTGATACAAATAAATGATACAGGTGATAATATCCACAAAAATTGAAAACATTGAAAGTTAAAGAAGGCATACACAAAGTCCATATGTATTATGATTCCATTTATATAGCATGTGCAATAAATTTATACTGATGAAAAGTAGATTAGTGGTTGCTTAGGTCTGGTAGGGGCAGAGCATAGGGATAAGTCAGGACAGACTTCTACCAGTACAGGGTTTCTTTCAAAGGAACAAAACTGTTTAAAAATTAGATCTTGGGGATGGCCCTAAATACAATAAAAAAAATTACTTTGTGTATTTAATATGGGTGAAATGTGTGATATATGAATTATACCTAAATAAAACTTCAAAAACTGATGAAAGTCCTATGTTTTTCAAACATGAAAAATAAGTGAAAAGAAGAAAGCTGGCTGATATTTTATATCACAGTCTTCAATACAGGATTCAATTACAGAGAAAGTCTGTGCTTATTAGTGCAGGATGCCAAAGAGTGATCAAATAGGATGTGAATGTCCACCACATATCCAATCCTAAGTACTGAAGAGGATACAGGGAAATCTAGATAGAAACCAAAAAGCCTATCCAGCTATATGTTTTATCTAAATGATTGAAAACATCCAGATGGCAAAAGCTACTTCTGAAAATATAAATGCTTGGATAAAATCACTCTCCCCTAGTCTCTCCCCCAATTCTGTTCTCTGTCTGTCAACACTTCACACTGACGACCAATGAGCTGTGCTGCAAAATCCCACTTGGTAAGCAAGAACCTTGGCTATGTTATGTTTTCATTACATTTCCGATAGTATCTTCTGCAATGGAAATTTAGTTTATAGTATGATCAAAGATGCTAACACACCACCTGTTCTATGTCATAATACTTACCCTGTTTAATGGGATAAAGGCTATGGTGGGAATTCCTTCAGTCAACTAAGGGAAGATAGATATATTATGCAGCAGATTTTGAGATACCTTTCTGCATTTCTAGCTTTTTGTTCCTCCTTTCTCTTTTGGCTTCTACTTAGTTATTTAGCATGTTGACGTTTTTCTTTAAAACATATATTGATTAAACCAATATTTGAAATTTCTTTTTAACAATTAGAAAATATTTTCAAACTGCTTCAAAATATGTTAAAATCATGAAAATAACTTCCATTCTCCAAATTAGGTTGATTATTTCAAACATTTTGAAGATCTTATACAACTTCAATACAATCATTGAGACAGGATAGTTTTCTATATATGTATATATATATTTATGTGTGTATATATATATTTCAAGATCAATTAAGTCTTAAACAAGAATATCACTTTTGTAGGTGTGTATTTTTGAAATGAATGATTTTCAGTGCAAATGACTGCTGAATCTGGTATTTTAAAGCAAAAACAATTTTCATTGAGAACAAAGTGCTGAAGGATAATATCTCATAGGGTTACTGTAACGATTAGATTACCTAATGCTTTTTCATTCCTTAGTGCAGTGCCTGCCACATAGTACTCAGTAAATAGTGGTTAGTTTTTACTGTCTTCACATTGATATGTATGTATATATTCTGGCAACAGTTGCTAAAATTTATAGTGGCTAAATTTTACTTCCTGGAATTGCAAACTCTAATGGACCTGGCAGATGTCTGGTTCTTGTGGCACCATGCTCTCCCATCTCACAAATATAAAAAAGATCGCTAGTGGAACATAGCAAAATATCTGTTAGCATGTGTTACTGTTTTAGTCATCTTTTCATTGCTGTGATAAAAGCACCTGATAAGAGCAGCTTAGAGGAGGAAAAGTTTATTTTGGTTTACAGTTTCGGAATGTTTAGTCTGTGGTTAGCCAGCTCCATTTCTTTGAGGTGAGGCAAAACATCATGAGAGAGAGAGAGAGAGAGAGAGAGAGAGAGAGAGAGAGACATAGACAGAGAGAGACAGAGAGAGGAAGGAAGGCAGAGAGAGAGAGAGAGAGAGAGAGAGAGAGAGAGAGAGAGAGAGAGAGAGAGAGAGAGAGAGACAGAGAGAGGAAGGAAGGCAGAGAGAGAGAGAGAGAGACAGAGAGAGGAAGGAAGGCAGGAAGGAAGGGTGGGTACTGGAGACAACAAGAAAAGCCCCTAAGTGACCTGCTTCCTCCAACTAGGTGCCACCTCCTGGTGGTTCATTCAGCTTTTGGTGAATTGAACCATCAAGTAGATTAATCTGCTGATGAAGTTAGAACCTCTCATGACCCAATCATTGCTCCAAATACCCTCACTTTGCTGCATTGGGGACCATGCTTTCAACATATGAGCATTTCAACACCTTCCAGATTCAAATCATAGTAGTCATAAAAACATGCCGCTGTATCAAAATCTTTCTCAACTCGGTGGCCATTAGCAACACATATACAACATATAAGATGGAAATTACTCTCCATTTTCATTTAAAGTTGTAAATAGAGACTGCAGACAATGTGGAAAACTGAGGTGGCAGGCAAAAATGATTGCATGACACCACTAATATTTTTCTATTTGGAACTTTCCAGAGTTTTAGGAAACTTTCTGCTTAATAACAGTTTCACAATGACCACTGTGGATCATTTAAAAACCGAACTTGTTTTTATCCTTGATCTAAAAGATACAGAGTCAACTTGACTAATAGCTGAGCTAAGAAATTCAAGGTTATAGAAGAATAAAATAGACTGGATAGGGGACTTGCAATTTTATTGACAACTTGTTAAGACTACAACTTTGTTCAGAGGGAGAGCCACCTCTTTCCAGCATCCACCAAGAGAGAGTAAACAAGACAAAATGGATTTCACTTCAAAGTGTTCTGGCAATTATGAGGACTTCATCTCTATTTTCTGGTCTATCAAGAACTGGTATTTGACTAACAAGACAAAATAAACAATGATTTAGGAGAAAGCATCCAAAATTCTAGCTGGAAGTGAGTATCTCAAATTCATCTACAATAAAACTTTACAAGTAAACCTCTCTCTGTATATATGTAATGCAATCATAGGGTTGCAAATAAGGATATTGTTTAAAATTCTGTGTATCGAATTTACTAATTCCTACCTCTCTGCTCCTGACCACTCTCTCTTTCTCATCATTGTAACTTTGTTCCTTACAAGTAAATATTTTTACTGTGTTTTAGTTAAATTAAAGCATATATAAGTGTGTGCATACATATACATATACATATACATATTACAGAGACTGAGAAGTCCCATGATAGACAGTGTATACAGCTGAAGATCAGCAAAGCCAGTAGTGTGGTTCAGCCAAAGCCCAAAGGACTTAGAACCAGAGAACGCAGTGGCATAACTTTCAGTCTAAAGCTGAAGGCCTGAGATCCCCATGGGCCACTAGTATAAATCCCCAAATCCAAAGGTCAGAGAACATGGAGTTTGGAAGTTTAAAGACAGAAGAAGGTTGTCCTTTTTGTTCCATCCATGTTCTCCAGGTGATTGGATGGTGGTTGGCGACATTGTAAGTAGATTTCCCCATACAACCTACTAACTAAAGGGCAACTTCCTCCTAAAACACCCTCACAGACACACCCTTACAGACACATCAAATGTCTAAACACCTGAGTACCTCTTTCAGCAGGAGAAAGGAGAGTTCAGTCCCCAATGAAACATTTGGAATAATTTATGCCTTTACCAGCCATCTGAGTATACCTTGACCCAATCAAGTGGTTAGTTAACTCAAAGTCAGTCATCACAGATACTTTCTCAAAATATCTTTATGCTAATTCAGTTTGGGAAACTCTACTGCAATATATCTTATGAACATTGATGTCAAACTCCTCAATGAAGCATAGTATTAGCAAGTTGAATATGAAAATATATAAAAAGAATTACATATCACAAGTAAGTGGGTTATATTCAATTAATGCAATTTAGTACATTAACAGACTAAATATGAGAAAAATCTATATTAATGCAGAAGAAAAATTTGAAAAAAGTTCAACTTATTCATTATAAAAACTCCAGGTAAAGAGTTAAAGAATGTCTTTATTTGAAACCCCATCCTTGTACTATAAGTAACATTATTCATTATTCATAGGCTTTGTCACTTTGTTAAAGAATCTGTTGGGAATAGTGAAAGGTGGTTTTCAGCTTTTATTAATCCTTGTGTGGCCTTACACTATTTGGATAGAAACATGCCACAGGCTAATCTGTGGGAACCCAATATTGACCCCTCCTAATGATTTTATCCCAAAGCCTATAACTTAAGAAAGTTCAGTAGAATTATGGCTTAAATAATGAGGTAGCAAACTATTGTGGGAGTATAACAAGAATGTGTTCTGTGACATCTTCATCCTTTTAAAATTTTATATCACTGTAATTTCATAACACTATTTTAGTTTCTTGGGTACTATTAGTCTATAGAGAAAAATATAAGCATTTTTCCTCTTTATAAGATATGATTTTGTTATTTTTATAAGTGTGAAATTGCTTTATATAATTACTACCAGAAGAAGGACTATAGATCAATAACTATAAAACTAATCTTGATTTTTGGCAGGTGTTCCCCAAATTTTGATGACTTTGTGGCTAATAAACATTATATTTATAAAGCAACCACATAAAGCACAGTAGCAGTGACAAAGAATAATTTGCACTTGATGACCCTTGATGATATAACTTTAACATAGTATGAAAAATGGGTCTCAGAACAATAATAATCTTAGAATGTGTGGTTAAAAATGAAGAGAGATAAGGAAATACATAGCACAGATACGCAACCAACCTACATCCCCAAAATTTGTGCAATCAAATAGGATTTTGAGGTCTACCTCAGCAGGATAAAGTTCTGTGGTAGCTTAGCTATTTCTTCTAGAAGCTCTAGAAATAACATCAGAGCCATGAATTTTTATTATACCCCCATGGATATTACCTAATACATTGTTTTACTAATTAGGAAACCGGGTAGACCAACTATATGCTGGAGAGCTAGTAGAATGATCTTTGCACTGAAACTTCAGGTTGTTATCTTTGATTCATCTGAAGAATATTGAGGACTGAGATTTCTGATACTTTTAAATAAATGGCCCTATGTACAAGGTCAGATCCATCTGATAGTTAAAAGAGGCTAGGTAAAAACTGAACATAAGCCCCAAATCCTTGAATGGACCAGATTGTCCTTTGATTTCTCTAGATCCTGGAGAAAACTTTCTGTTCAATGGTGCTTTAAAAGCAAAAGGAAGTACTTTTATTTAACAGCTAAATGGGTCTAATAGTAGGCAAGTCATGCCACATGTCTCATTCAGCCTTCACAAAACACCCAGAGGGGCCTGGGATGCAGCTCAATGGTAGAGTCCTTGACTCACATGCATGAGGTCCTGGGTTTGATGCCAAGCACTGGAAAGAAAAAAGAATCATTCAGCAAGTCATAATATTATTCCCTCTTTGAAGATTAAAAAAAAAAAATCTAAGGCATGATAACTTTAAGTGACTTGTACCAAGTCTTACAGATAGAAAATCCCTAAATTAAATTTGATCTCAGGTGAGTTAAATTTTTTCTGCTCCATTCAGTGTCTCCCAGCTAATGGGCAGAAAAGCTTTCTTAATTATTATCAAGTATAACATGAAAAAGTGAAAGCTGAGTACTGAGACTGTTGCTTTTAAAATGTTAATAAATGGGAGTAATTAAAGGAGAAATGACAGAAAGACCAATGGGGGAGGAGATAGTTGTAAGAAACCTACAGACTTTATAGTTCTATAAACTAAGATACATATATATGTGTATATATACCTTAGATTACATATATATGTATTTCTTATTCATAGGATATTCCAGTTTAAAAATAACAAATGAAAACCTCATACTGTCCCTTAGAGTTTTGGTTGGAATTAGCATCATTAATACTGACTTTTCAAACCAACATTTAATTCATCTTTAATCTAAAATTTCTAGATCATGAAAAAACTTTCTGAAATATACATGTGTGTGTCTGCATGTGTGTGTGTGTGTCTGCATGTGTGTGTGTGTCTGCATGTGTGTGTGTGTGTGTGTGTGTGTGAAAGAGAGGGAGAGAGAGCAAGAGGGAGAGAGAGCAAGAGAGTGAGAGAGAGAGAGAGAGAGAGATGTTCCTATCAGCTAAGTTAATTATAGTGAAAATAAAATGGACTTCTGATGTCAAATACATGTCAATTATTCATACTGAAACAATGGAAGATATTCCTTTGGCTACTTTTTATATGGCATATAAATATTGCTTAAATATCAGGATAAATACCTCAGAAATATCTGCTGCTGCTTCTCATAACTTTTGAACTGCTGATTACATTGGAGTTCTGGGTCAAATAGGCCTATGCACCAAAGCTTTTACCTAGTTACTGAATATGTTTTGTTCAGAAAAGCTTTAATCTATCAGTTGGCTACCTTGATAGCATGTTAAGTAGTTCTAGAACTCCAGATTTGGGCTCCTTTCCCCCTTGGTATTGCTTTGGATTTCTGTTATCTATTTTTTAAATTTTATGAATCCACTTGGTCATTTTCTGCATATTTAATGGATTTTAAGTATCATTTTTTAAGCATCCCATTGTCACCTTTCTGGACTTTCCATGCTCTTGTGTGCAACTATTTTTAATTTTGGTTTCTACGCATGTAAAATGGCATTAAAGATTTCTTCTTTATGGATAATATTTAAATGAAAATCAATAATAACCCTGGCACATAGTAAGTGCACCAAATCCTAAAGAAAGGATCATGTTTTATTTATCTTACAGCCTAGCGTTTGGCATGCAGAACTTACTAAGTGAATGAATGCTTGCTGAATAAAAAAGGGACACACAAAGAAGATTTAAAACAAGCAAAAACATAAATTTCCTGTATGTAAGAAGGACTGTACATACAGGACTGTAAGAAGGTAAAAGAGATACAGGTGATCAAACAACCTCAGTCCAAACATAGCAACAATATTTAGAAATATGTGCTAAAGATGTAGACAGACACAGACACATCAATCATACTGTGATAATCACTGATCATATTTGGAGTATGACTTCACTTGGAATCCGGTGCAGCAATGCATACATGATGGAAAGGGGCCCATCAGGGTTCTGTATGTGCTAATGCACTTTTGAGGGTCTCACAATGCTACCCATCAGTAAAGAGTATAAGTGTGGGTGTTTGGAGAGATTTGGGTGCTATGCACATCTCATTAAGGCTTCTTTGCTCTCTGTACTCCTCACACCTCACCAGGATCCCTCAGATCACTTCACCAAAAAGGCCATGTGCATCAATCATGTTCTTCCAAATATGAAATAGAGCATTTATTTAAGGAAGCAGCTTCAATCATGGGAGAAATATGCTAGTAGTGGAAAACTAAATCTTTGTTAAAATCATCTTTCTTGAATTTCTCAAAAAAAAAATTTTTTTTTAAGAAGAAATGCAATGGGGACCAGGCACAGTGGTACACACCTATAATCCCAGTAGCTCCAGAGGCTGAGGCAGGAGGATTGAGAGTTTAAACCCAGCCTCAGCAACCATGAGGTACGAAGGAACTTGGTGAGACCCTGTCTCTAAATAAGATACAAAATAGAACTGTGGATGTGGCCCAGCGGTCAAGTGCCCCAGAGTTCAATCCCCAGGACTGCCCCCCACAACAAAAAAAAAAAAAAAAAAAGAGAAATACAATGGGTTTATCTTAAAATATGTAACAGTATGTTCCCTTCATCAGGGCTTGGTTGTGAAATATTTAGTTTGAAGGGAGAAGGGTCTTTTAAAAGTACTTACCTCATATTTTTAAAAGGACATTTCCCTTTCTGGAATAATTATCATAAGTTGGCAAATCTTGGGATTTGTTGAGCCATTGACTTCTGAGCGGAAACAAAAGAAACATATGGCTGAGGGAAAAGAGAGAAGTTAAGAAATGTTAGAAAGATAAATCTGGTTCCAGGCTTGGAAGAAGGGAGATTGGGGGCAACCAGAGACACAGAATTGTAACTCTGTTAGGAATATGACTGCACATTTTGCTGCTGTACCTCTTACATTTAATTTCTGAGATCCAAGTGTGGGAATTTGTTTCTATGTGAAAACTATTTGAGTTAAGAGAAGCTAACTGCATATTTTCACCATTACTTTTAGATTCATCTCCACAAACTTCTAAGGTGGCACGAAACGTTTGACTATTAGAATTTTGGATTCTGAGTGCTCCTAAATTAAATCTACTACAGAGCAGGTAGATGCAGACACTCTAAGGAACTAAATGTTTAGTGCTGAAACAAACAAGCAGTGTCATGCTGATGAAGAATCAGTGTGGACTCTTCCCAGAAAGACCCCCATGAGTCAGTGACCACCTTAATACTTCCCACTACTTTAAAAAAATTAATAAATAAATTTTATGTTTTAGACAGGTTTTAGTTTCACAGCAAATTGAATGGAAAGTGAAGAGTTCCTATAACACTGCCTTTTCTGATGTAGTAGTTATTAGTAATAGGGGTGGTGAAGGGAGAAATAATCTAGAATAATTTACAATTGGGATCTATGGCTTTTCTTCTAATACTGTACTCATTTCCCACAGAATTAGTCAGAAAAGGGAACAGAGGGACAGAAGAAATTAAAGGGAAAAATAATAAATATTGGCTTTGTGCAAAGAACAATCCATGTGTTATGTCCATCATCACAACAAACATGAAAAATTGATATAATCACTCTCATTTATGAAACATAAAACTGAGACTCAGAAATAAGAAATGAATAATTTGACTCAGCAAAAAACCAAAGCCTGATTCTCGCTTTGAATATTGTTTATTTTATCTGTTGCTGAGATACTCAAGGTACTGAAGCATTTTGAGGAAGAAAGGCTTTGAAGAGAAAAGCTGTATAAAAATATGATTTGAAATAGAGTCTTACTAAGGTTACTTTATCCTATACCAAGGCCTGATTTCTACAAAGTGATCCTAGATTCATCTCTAACGTGGATGCCTATTTTGACCCAAATATTCCAAATCTGGGGTGTATTAGCCTGTTTTCTATAGTTAAATCTTTTATTTTCAATTTACATGTTCCATATGAAAGCTATTAAACTAAATTCCTAATGAAGATATCACAGGTAGAATGGTTTAATACTGTTCAATATCCCTTGTGATCTCTGCTCCAAAAGTGTTTTTATTTTTTTCTGCCTTCAAAGAGTCACTAAAATCCCATCGGGTATACCCCTTCCCATATAAGCAACTAAAATGTTTAATTATGCTTTAAATAGAAAGTGGTATCAGGTTCCTTAAATTTTATTAAATTGTAGTCCTGAGTTCTTTTCAGGGATAATCAGCTCTCAGAGTGTGCCTCCTATATGTACATATATATTCTTTCTAAGTTAGAGTTCTACAGGGGCCCTCGTCTCTTAGTGTGCATGTGTATCATCAGATTAAGAGGATTAACATACTGTCTGTGTCCTATAGTACTTCTTAACTTTCTTAACAGAGCTGGTTGTGGATGACTCACAATCTATGTCTTTCTCTGGTTGTTAAGGTAATGGTAAAGCCAACTGTAAAACAGGGTCATGGTACATCCCAAACTGGAAATGTCATAGGACCTCAGAGTATTGAGTTAATGTTACCTGATATTGATTTTAATGCATCCAAATATGTACCACTTTAAGCATAAACACCAAGCGTGATTTTTGTTTTGTTTGCCTGGCATTTTCTCTTCATAAATGTTGATTATTGTAACAAGCTGTTACCCTATGGGTATTTTTCTTTTGTAACATATGTTAACAGCAGAGGGCGTAGAAAATATGCATAAATGAATGCAGATGACATAAATGGGAGAAAATTGTAAAGGAGAGTCCACATATGGCTCTCTCTTTTCCTGTTATTGTTGCTAGCTCAATAAATAATGATGATTTGACCCACTTTTTTTTTGTCCTCATACTAAATAGTATTTGCCACTGCATTTTGAAAGAGTGAGAAGATTTGGGAACCAGGATGCATGTGGAATTGCCATGGAAACTGCAACCATGCTCAGCCAATGAAAAGCTTCCAACACGCTCCTTCAACTTCACTCCACTTCCAAATTTAGTGATTGAAAACACCTGTTCTCTAGCACATGATTACTGTGATTTAATGGGGGTCTATTAGAGCTGCAAATAGGATGGATTTTTTTATGAAGATGTGGAATATTGGCGTGCATATCTATTTTTGAAAAGTACAAAAATTCTCTCCAGCTGATATTTCCATACCTATGAAATTCTTTTTCTGTTATATTTGATAACTTTAAGGGCAGAATGAGCTGATAAAAGCATCCTTGATCTTATCTTGTTGATGCACAAATAAGTCTTCTTTTCTTACTAAACTCCACTAAAAAGATATATTTAGACTGAATACCAGGTACATCTAGTGTGTTAACTTTTTAAAGGGCTCACGTGCACACAAAGGTAAATTCAAAAATTCACTCTGAGATTGTTCATTCTCTACCTCTGACCTTCACCCCTGTCTCAGTAGCCTGAGATGGATGTTTTCCTTGGTGTTTCACATACACTTAAAACTAGAAGTTGTAGCATATATTTTCTTATGAAATGCAAAGAATATGTTAATTTTGCTCAATTTTGATATGCTAATTTTAATGCTAAAATTTTTGCAAAGTAGCTAATTGTTAATTTTTACAACTCTTTGTATTATATAACTGAATTGTACTTATGTCTGTATATGCTTATATATAAAAATACTTTATGTTTTATACTTTATTTTGTGTATATGTATGTCTATACACACATATGCATATTCATATTTTAATGGAATATAAATATTCCACAAAATAGGGTTCAAGAATCTAAATATATGGTAACATTCTAAAATGAATAATTTTCATTTAAGCTATAAGATATTGGAAATATTCCCAGAAACAATGCATAAAATATGATATTCATAAATATTAAAACAGTTCTTGCTTTAATATTAAGAAATAGTTATTGTGATTTTCCGAAAATACAGAAAAAAAATAAGATAAATCACCAACTTAAAAAAGTTATAAAAATTGGAAAATAAAATAATATAATATTTTAAGAATGTAATAAGAGCAGGTTACTGTGGTGCACACCTGTAATTCAGGCAGCTCTGGAGACTGAGGCAGGAGGATCACAAGTTCAAAGCCAGCCTCAGCAACTTAGTGAGGTCCTAAGCAACTAAGTCAGACCCTCTTTCTAAATCAAATACATAAATAAGGGCTGTGGATGTGACTTAGTGGTTGAGTGCCCCTGAGTTCAATCCCTGGTACCGAAAAAAATGTAAAAAGAATAATTGCATGTACAATAGAACTGCAGGAACTGAAGAATAATTGATAATTGCTATCTATGTATATATTAAGGATTCATCCAGCTAATAAAATAGGTTTTCTTTGATGTTGCTTCATTGACAAGTTATAGTATAAAACTAGTTCACTTTCATCTTCTGGAAAGACTAAAAACTAGATGTTTATAAAGAAATAAATTGAAATAATCAATTGTACTTATAAGGGCTATCAGATGTGGGATCAGCATATTTACTTTATTCAGATTTTCTGGAGACTAAGGTAGCCACATCTTATAAAGAGAAACACTGAATTCACTTATGAGTTCTAAAAGTTTTCTGGTGGAATTTGCTGATTCCTCTAAGTATATAATCATATCATCAGCAAATAGAGATAGTTTGAGTTCTTCTTTTCCTATTCGTATCCCTTTAATTTCTTTGGTCTGTCTAACTGCTCTGGCTAGAGTTTCAAGGAGGATATTGAATAGAAGTGGTGAAAGAGGGCATCCCTGTCTTGTTCCAGTTTTTAGGGGGAATGCTTTCAGTTTTTCACCATTTAGAATGATATTAGCCATGGGCTTAGCATAGATGGCCTTTACAATGTTAAGGAATGTTCCCACTATCCCTATTTTTTCTAGTGTTTTGAGCATGAGGGGGTGCTGTATTTTACCAAATGCTTTTTCTGCATCTATTAAAATAATCATGTGATTCTTGACTTTTAGTCTGTTGGTATGGTGAATTACATTTATTGATTTCCTTATGTTGAACCAACCTTGCATCCCTGGAATGAAACCCACTTGATCATGGTGCACTACCTTTTTAATATGTTTTTGTATGCAATTTGCTAAAATTTTGTTGAGAATTTTTGCGTTGATGTTCATTAAGGATGTTGGTCTGAAATTTTCTTTCCTAGAAAGGTAGATCAATGGTACAGAATAGAGGACACGAACACAAACCCAAATAAATACAATTTTCTCGTACTAGACAAAGGGGCCAAAAATATGCAATGGAGAAAAGATAGCCTCTTCAACAAATGGTGCTGGGAGAATTGGAAATCCATATGCAACAGAATGAAACTAAATCCATATCTCTCACCATGCACGAAACTCAACTCACAATGGATTAAGAACCTCGGAATCAGACCAGAGACCCTGCAGATTATAGAAGAAAAAGTAGGTCCAGATCTTCAACATGTTGGCTTATGACCAGACTTCCTTAACAGGACTCCCATAGCACAAGAAATAAAAGCAGGAATCAATAACTGGGATAGATTCAAACTAACAAGCTTTCTCTCAGCAAAGGAAACTATCAGCAGTGCGAAGAAAGAGCCTACAGAGTGGGAGAAAATCTTTGCCACTCATACTTCAGATAGAGCACTAATCTCCAGAATCTATAAAGAACTCAAAAAACTCTACACCAAGAATGCAAATAATCCAATCCACAAATGGGCAAAGGAAATGAACAGACACTTCACAGAAGATCTACAAGCAATCAACAAACATATGAAAAAATGTTCAACACCTCTAGTAATAAGAGAAATGCAAATCAAAACCACCCTAAGATTCCATCTCACCCCAATTAGAATGGCGATTATCAAGAACACAAGCAACAACAGGTGTTGGCGAGGATGTGAGAAGAAAGGTACACTCATACATTGCTGGTGGGGCTGCAAATTTGTGCAGCCACTCTGGAAAGCAGTGTGGAGATTCCTTAGAAAACTTGGAATGGAACCACCATTTGACCCAGCTATACCCTTACTTAAAATCTGCATACTACAGAGATACAGCCACATCAATGTTCATAGCTGCTCAATTCACAATAGCCAGATTGTGGAACCAACCTAAATGTCCTTCAATTGATGAATGGATAAAGAAACTGTGGTATATATATATACAATGGAATATTACTCAGCCATAAAGAATGATAAAATTATGGCATTTGCAGGCAAATGGATGAAACTGGAGAATATTATGCTAAGTGAGATAAGCCAATCTCAAAAAAACCAAAGGATGAATGATATCACTAATAAGTGGATGATGACACATATTGGGGGGTGGGAGGGGTTAGTGTTAGGGTTAGAGTTAGGGTTAGGGAGGGGGGCAAGAATGGAGGAAGGAAGGACTGTATAGAGGGAAAAGAGGGGTGGCAGGGGTGGGGGGAAGGGAAAAATAACAGAATGAATCAAACAACATTACCCTACGTAAATTTATGATTACACAAATGGTATGCCTTTACGCCATGTACAGAGAAACAACATGTATCCCATTTGTTTACAATAAAAAAAAAAAAAGAAAGAGAAACACTGCCCGAAACAATATTCTGGGTTTTTGGTGAGACTTACAGTAAGTCAGTAGTACAAGTTCTTACAAACACTTTTATTGAAATTCTCCTGACAATCCAATTCTTGATAGGTAAGTGCATGCAAATAAATAGAATTTCCTATTGCATCTTTTTCCTTCTTAAATATAACAAACTACTTATTTTCTCAAGATTGACATTTTTATCAACACACTTCATGTCTCTGTCCTGGAAACCCATTCCTAAGTTATTTTCATACCCTACTATTAAGAAGGCATATTTTAAAAATTTTGCCAAACATCCAACTACCATCTCTGTGCATCCAACAAATATGTTTTTAATGGGTGCTATGTGCCAATTTAATGTGCTTGTTAGCCCTGTGGATATAAGAATAAGAAAAAAAAAAAAAAAAAACCCTGCAAGCTATTCAGGAGAATTGCTTTCTATATAATGCTAATGAAGAATAATTAGAAAACTCTTGAATTTCTTCTCTAAGAGACAATTTGCATTTATTTTTGGAGTGTGATCTTGATTGTATACTGGTATTTTTAGTTATCAAAGAATTAGCAGTTGATAGAGATGGTTGAAAAAACTATGTCGATACGTGCTAAAGACATAAAATAGGATAAAATGTGAATGGCACATCCTTATTGTGCTTATATACTCTGTGATTCTTTGGTTCTCAGACTCTAAGCTAAGAAAAGAGAAGATTGTCTCATTGACAACTGTAGGTTGTCAAATAACAGGATAGCTTTTCTCCTACTACTCTCACACTACTTTCTGGTTTTTCTTAAAGTTTATTAGTAGATGGTCTTAATAGATAAAAACTCCACTGAAGCTTAGAAAGGTGAATTTTATATCTGTTGAGGTGTATATTGCTGTCACTAGGGGTAAACAAATCTGATGGCTAACCAGGATTATAAGAGGCAATGTCATACTGGAGATAGACATGCTTATCTGCAATGGGCAGTTACTTAATTACCTTTCTAACCCTTTGCTCCTCACCTCAGGGCATCACATCCTTTCCTTTGGAGAGTGAGAATATCTCCTGGAACCATATACTTTTTTTCACCTGGTCTCAGTATTTATCAGTATTTTTTATCCTTCTGGGTTTGTTTAAGTATTACAATTGAGTAACAGTAGCAGTAAAATTAGTCATTATCAATTATAATCACCAGAAAACTCTGCAAACATTTTATATTTGAAGAAGGTGTCTAGATGTTATGCAACAGAAAACCAAGCAGCCTTTTATTACAAGTTTTGGCTCAAATTATTTGACACTTTGTAAAAATTTGACCTGTCTCAGGCATGTCATTTGATTTTCTTCATCCATATTTCTTTCCACTAAGATCATCCTGAAAAACACCAACTAAGTAGAATGGTTGCTGAAAAATGGGATTCTGATAACTTTCTGTAAATTAACCCTAAGATTATTTCAATTAAAATTTTAACATTATAGAACTTGGAATCTAGAGAAAATTAAAGAAAAATATTTTGAAGGGAAACCCATACATATGTATGATTAAAAACTGAACATAAGTCTATATTTTATTGCCTAAGACACTAGGTGCTAGCTTTTATGGATTTGGGATATTATACAGAGATATATTATAACAAAATCTAATATGCATACACACATACATATATATGTATGTGTGCACACTAATATAAATATATATACAAATATAAACACAATCAGGAACAAATTTCCCAAAACAATGCTTACTCTTATTATGATAAACCCAGGAATCACAATTCATTAAAACATACTTAGCGAGACTCCGCCAAACTAATAGCCCAGTAAAGCCTCATAATTCGAAAAACATGGGCCCACAGTATGACTGCTAATGTTGACTCTGAACATCAATTATAGGTGAAAGTTACTTGAGCATTCCTCAACATACTGAAGAAATTGTGCCATAGGAATATTGTTTGATAATATAAGGAGAATCAACTTCTATATATTCAACTTTCATATTATTCTTTTCTAATTTTAATTTGTGGGATCTTTGGCATAACAATGACCTTTTTTCCCTTTTCAAAATATTCTTTTCCCCATTTTTCAAATTAAAACAATCTCACACACTGTAGATCTTCCTAATTAATTTCCAAGATTAAAAAAACATTTTGCCTACACACACACACACACACACACACACACACACACATACACACACACACACACACACACACTGGTTTCATTAATAGAAATTTAATGTAAATTGTATGGTGGTATCAGTTATTGTCAAAGAATGATTTATTCTTAGGAAAGATTTAAAAAAGTAAAAAATCTAAGAACAAATTTTGCCCATGAAGTTTTTGGAATTACTAATATTCAATTGATAAAAATTCATTAAGATACCCATCATTCAATCCTAATTCTCTGAAACCATATTGTATATTTTTATTTTTAAAATTTCATATAGTACAAGATGCTGAGTATTTAAAATGTCATTTAATTACATTCCATTTACTATGTATAAAAATTAAGCTAAAGTATGTAAATATATAATGTACTTTGACACTTTATTATTAAATTAAAAAACTTAACTTTGAGGAAATGGATTTTTAATGAGATATATTGAACCTTATACATTTCTGCTTCCTTATGTGGTTGGAGGGGTCAGGAGAGAGAAAGAGTTTCCCTCTCTCTTCTTCTAAGAGCTCTAGTACCACCATGAGAAAGGCAGTCATCCACCCCATCTAAGCCTAACCACCTCCCCAAGGTTCCACTTTCAAATAATACCACATTGGAATAAGGATTCAATATATAAATTTGGGGAGACACTATTCTGTCCATAGCACTTAGTAAATATTTTATGCTTTTAGGAACATGTGTTTATGTTTTGTATAGTTTTCTTAGTTGCCATGTTTTATGGAGCATGAAAGTTTGTTCAAATAACCAAATCTATTATTTCTATGAAAAGAAGCCTCCTCTCAAGGGATTCTGTTTCACTTCTGTACAGCTTCATAGAAATCTCTATTCTTTTTACTCTACTTACATGTGAGATTTGACTTTGTCTTTCTGTATGTCCTTAGAGATGCCATAAGAAAGCCTTTTAAGGTAATTTATGCAAAATTAATACTGTAATAAATTTCATGATAGAAAACTTAAAAGTATGGATAAATAAAAGTAGAAATAAAACCCACAATCATGCTACCAAATACGAATTAGCATGCTGTAATTTTTTATATAGCATTTGTGCATGCATGTATATACATTTCCTTTAAATAATGGATTTTTACTCTTGATTTCTTTAATATCTTTACTATTACTCTATAATCTATGTTGGAATAACTACATAACATATCATTCCATGACTGTATCATTATTTGATCCCAGTTGTTAACTATTTAGACATTTAAAAACGTTAAAGAGTATTCATTATAACTGCATGTGTGTGGGTGTGTGTATGTGTTTGTGCTGGTTTTCAATAAATTCAGATTTATTTCTATATTGAAATAGGAATTTTTCTGAGAACTAAATTTAATAACATATCGCTAGTAGGGTCTTACTTTTTCATTGACCCATATATTATGATTCTGATTTTCAAAAAACAATAGGAGTTAGTTTTTGGTTGAGTGAGTATAAGGAAAGAATGTATACCATGGAGTCTTCATACTCTTAAACAGACTGGGTCTTACTAACTGCATTTTCAGGTTGCATTTATTTTGCAAATAATGTTAAATACAAAAAGATAGAATGCATTTCTGTCTTCCTGATGTCAAATGAGTATACTACAAAAAATAGAGTTTTATCAACCACATAATATGTCTCTATGATCATTTACAAACAGCATTCTTTTGGATTCAATGAATATAACTGCAAGAAATGTGAAGCCTTATGGGAAAGTTTTATTGAAAGTTCCTTTGACTATAAAAAGATGTCACGATCACCACCACCACCACCATGCTTCAGATCAATAAGTTCAGAGATGCAAATAGAAGAGTTATTAAAAATTAATCTCTACATTAAAATGCCTGTGTGACTAATAGCAAGTAAAAATATATGGTGTCATAAATCTCTGTACTGGCACTAAACCCCTCTTCTCATAAAAACATTGTGATTTGCATGCACTGGTTATGCCTTGGAATTTATGAACAACAAATAGCAACATGACAGGAAAAAATATCATACTATGAAAGAAAAATGGAGAAAGCAGAAGGAATTTAAATAGCTGAATTGGCTCAAGGAGATGACAGACCAAAAGTAGATCTTTGATGCTTACCGTCTTGTTACTTTCCTTGGGATGTACAGTGAAAAGAAAATAGAGGTGCTAAATAATTTTACTAATAAATGTTTCTGATAGATGTTATCCTGTACTTTTTTTTTCAGTTCCTGTGTACTTACAGGGAATGTTAGAGAAAGTCATGTGGTTAATTTAGAACAAAGTTTGTGTATTTTAAATGGGAGAGAAAAAAAGAAATGGGTAAAGGTTTGAATTTCATAATTTTCTCATATAACTTTTTGTAGATGTGACTTATTACATGTTATTTATAAAATTTTGAGCACATTGTTAAGACAGCAAACTGCTTAATATATAAGGGCAGAAGATAGTGGGACAGTAAAGTGGTATAACTATATTGATTTGAGTTTACAATAGTCTTTCTGAATTAATCAATCAGCTAAGATTTTTTTTAATCTTAATTGCAAATGATTTAAATTCAAGTCAAATTTGCTACATAGAAAAGATAGAAAATGAATTTATTTGCTATGCATCTGAAATACTTAGGAATAGATTTTAGGTTCACAGGTATGGACTAAGACCCTAGGAAACTCACCCAACTCACTTATCTCTCAGCACTAGAAGTCATTGCATTTTACCTTCCTCACAGGATGTCTCCCAACAGTTCCAGCCTCACACTCCTCCTCCTTAAACAGTGCCTGGAATATTTCCCAATAATCCCAGGAAACATGGCCTATCTTTTTTTGATTCTGAATTTGAAACATTGATGCATGTATTCTGGAATTAATCATAGAAAAATATATTACTTTCAGAATGTGTCTGGTCTGAGTCACATGTCCACCCCTCAATTCTAAATTTATATCAATTCTTCAGAAATGTATGGAGTAGCGAGAATGGGGAAAGATGATAATTATATAAAGCAAAATGAAGACAAGAGTAAACATATATTACATGGAGTAAAAAAAAGAGGTCCATTGTATTCACTTCAATGACTGTCCACTATTCTCACATGCCTTTTTAAAAAACATACAAACACCTTAAAAGTTCTACATTCAAATGAGACACCCACACACAGTTGAAAATACAATTACCTCTCTTGCAAACAAAGAAATAATACCAGATATAAATGTCTTCCTGCATCCAGCTCAAATCTTGCGTTATCCTTTATACTATTTGTTTCCCTTCAAGGAAATGAATGTGGCAACACATTGTCTAAATGAAACAATCTTTCATATCCACTATCCCCAGTATATATTGGTGGAAAAAGAAATGGAGAAATAAAGTCTGAGAAATTAAAACAAACAAAAACAAACAGTAACAAGGCCAACCATCCTGGGATGTGCCACAAGGTTGTATTTCTTTTCAATATAAATGTTTACTTGATAAGAGGAAATGTGTGCTGCTTATTATCCATCTATCATCTTTCTATGAATCTGTTTCTTTGCCAAAGCAGACACAAACTCAAGGATGATTTACTTTCAATTTTTCACTTTCTTTGTTCAAAGTAATAGTCGTATGTGACCTGAAATTAAGGTCAGGAACTTTCTTTAAAATTACTTAAAGAAATAAGGTTTTGGGTTTAAATTGTGAGATAAAGAAATATGACTTTATAAATATATAAAATCTGAATAACTTTGTATCACTAAATGATCATACCACACTATTGTGTAAATTTCTCTATGAGCATCCCACTCCTTCTCAGTAAAAACAACACATTTATAGTTACTTATAAGTGCTACCCAAGCTTGATCCCTTTCATTTTTCTTACCTTCCTTCTCACTCTCTAGTTTCCAGTTTCAGTTCCAGACCATGCCTCATATTGACTACACAGGCATTTGCCATTATTCCTCTTTAATTTTCCCATCACTCTTATCCCACAAACATATTATACATTTTACTTATTTATTTTATAATCTTCCTCCTTCCATTAAATTGAAGATCCTTGAGGGCAAACATTTTAAACTATTTTAAAACTGCTGAATTTACAGAGTCTAGAAACGTGTTTGAAAAAGAATTGATATTTAATAAATATTTATCCAAAAAAATATAAAGGTGTTATTTTACTGCAAGTTTTGAAATAATCTAAGAAACTTTACATAGTCCTCAGGAGAGAGTAAATTACTCAAATTTTTGTAAGTCTTAATCTCCATGTTTTAAAAATGAGAGAGTTGGGGATGAAGCTCAGAAATGGAGTACTCACCTAGCACATGCAAGACCCTGGGTTTGATCACCAAAAACTGATAAAAGAGAGAGAGAGAAAGAGAAGAAATATCTATTTCATTAAATTTGTATGCCTTAATTAAATGTATTTAAAACTTGTTAGTGGAAAAGATATGATACATGTTCAATAAATATTAGTTTACTCTCTTCCATTTCCCTTTCTGTATCTAATCTCAAGCCATCTCTATTAATTATTTAATGTGACTATTTTAATGTGATAAATTCCATAGCATTGCACACAAATTGAGTGGAATAAAACATCAAAAGTTTATTTGTTTATGATTATGACAATAAAAAGTCCTAAATTAAGTTGTCAAGAGCTAGCAGTCTTGGTATTCATTGGCGTTTAGCTGCAGCGCTTCCATCTTGGACTCCACTGTCATATAGCTCTTCCCTGTGTCTTAGTCTGAATCTCCCTCTCCTTTTTCTCATAAAGAAAGTCTTAACTGGATATAGAGTGCACGCTAATCCAGTATCACTTTATTTTAAACCAATCACATCTGCAAACACTTATTTCCAAATAAACACCAAAGGTTAGAACTTGCACATATTTTTTTTTTTTTTGAGATAATTCAACCTACTACACCAACTTTCCCTTGCCTATCTCTCTGACTCAACATGGCCACTCTCTTAGTATTACGTCTTAGAGGATGACTCTCCATATAACAATGATGCTAGAACTAGATAAAGTGAGTGAGATAAAATTCTATCACATCACCAACAATATTTTATTTTCAAAGGAGCTTCTATTTGCTTTTGGTTGCCATTTAGAATTTCTCAGATTTTGATATGATGAATCAATCAATACATATTAAAATTTCCTTATAAACTTGAATGTACAATCCATACAAAAATATAGACAAATATTCAACTTCATAAGTGTTTATATCTTGATATAAAGATATAAATACGGTAACTTGTCTAATACAGAAACAGAAAAAAAAGTTCGTAATCTTATGTTCAGAAGTAACTGAGTTAACAGAGAGAATTGAGAAGTTTAATAAGAGTAGCCCTTCTTTCAGTATACAGGTGGATCACTTTGGTCTAAAACACATCTGAAGAGTAAACATAAGCCCATATGTCTTCTTCTGACCTACTAGGGAATTATCTATTTTACAATTGACCTATGTTATTTTAGCTTCATAGCTATGCATTTAGAAGCCAAGTTAACCTGCATCTCTATCAACCTGATCAGGGCCACCAAGGCAGGTTTTTATTTATGTGTTTGTTTATTTTGTTTTGAATATAAATGTTGAATAGACTCACATTAGAAAATTTGAAAAGCATATAAATTCATAAAGAAGCAGGGAAAATGATTTTGATCCATACAATTGAAAAATCAACAATGATATAATTTTATATATCTCTTTTGTCTTCGGTTCTTATAGTTCTTATATTACAAGATTACCTTCTAAACTGTTTATGTCCTTTTATAGTTAACGTGATATACTAAGAATTTGTTGACTTTAAACAATTTTTTGATACCCTAGCTTAACACAATTTCCAAAGAGATCAAATTTTAAAATTCCCCAAAGCTTGATCATATGCATTTTGCCATACACATTTCATAAATATGCTTAATTAGAATAAACAAAATGAACAGTTAGGGCAAAGTATGTATATAAGAGTGTTAATTGCTAAAATATCTATAATTAGAGAATGATTAAAGTTAAATGTCCATAAACAGTGCTTAATCAACTATGATACTGAATATATGTAATAAAATTTAAAAATATAGTGGATAATTTTATACTGGCAATGGATATCATGAAACTATATATTGTGGCCTGAAACATTCTGGTTGAAAAAGCACCCTGTTCAGTTCTATCTTACAGTAGAATACAAGTTTAAAAAGTATACATACTCTTCCATCTCCATTCTTTTCCAGTTTTAAGTGATAATAACCTCTTTATGCTCAGCTTCACAGTTCTGATCCTTTGCTCCACATCTGAACTTTGCCAGATTAACTTCCTTGATATTGACCTTTTTCCTTCTTTGGTCTCCCACTTTTCCTTATGTCTTGCTAACTATATTTATATTCTGACACATTCATGCTTGTGAGCCCTACTGGACCATCAGCTTATCTGCTTTGCACCCCTTCCAGTCCTGTGTCAACTTGCATAGGAAGTTATCTTAAGAATTTCCTATAATTACCAGGTATGAGGAGGACAGAGAGAAGAAAGGGGAGAGGTTGATCAATGGGTAATTATTTACAGTTAGGAGTAAAATTTTCTGGTGTGTTATGGTAGAGTAGGATGACTATAGATAATGGGAATGTACTCAATATTTCAAAATATTAGTAAGAATTTGAACGTTTGAGGAAATAGCTATGTTTATCCTGATCTAAATATGACACAATATATCCATGTGTTGAAATATTAGATGGTGCCCTATAAATACATACATATTTCTCTGTTTTTATGTGTTAGTTAAAAACAAATTTAAAAATTCAATTTAAAAAATTTTAAATTCTTTTATATGGTTTAATTATATTTTAAAATTTAAAATAATTTATTTAAAGAGATTGGACCAATGCTTAATGATTAACTCACTTACCAGCAATACTTTGCAGCATAGTTATTCAGAGTATATTTTAATTAAGAAAAATGTTGGAGCAACATATATAATTCTACATGGATGCCTGAATAGGGTAAATATTCCAATTCAATAGTTTGTGACTTCCACACTGTATTTTACACACTGCTCTTTTCTGAAGTTAAGTACTCAGTGTAGGAGACAAATGAGGAAATTCACCAGGAGGACATTTGCCTCAATCTTACCTTTAAACATGAAGGCCAACCAGCATAGTGGACATCTTTTTTTTTTTTTTTTAATTTATTTTCAGTGGACATCTTTTGATAACTTCATATTAATGCAATTTTATATTTAACAAACTAGACTTTGTGGGCTCAAAAATAAACAGACAAAATAAAAGACAATGCTTTTGAATCTGTAAATTTTTCCTGACTTCTTCACATATCCATTTTCAGTTGTCAAAATCCAACATTGTCTTTACATTTTGAAGAGTCAACTCACTCTTATATCCAAGTTCCAGTCTCTAAAGCAGTTTAAAATCCCCTCTCCCCCCGTAATCAAAGAATGACTCAAGCTGTAGAAGAGAAGGGACATGTGCTTATCTATTTTTTAAAACTATTCCTTTCACTCATTGTTTCTCCTCCCTGACTCAGTGTACTGACCATGGACTGTGATGTGAGAGGAGTACTTTTGAGGGAAAGGGTAGGGTAGGGTAGAAACAGAAACAAAAATAAACAAAAAACCTTGCTTAGCTGTTGCAGTTTTAATCTGTCCATGGCATATTTCAAAAGGGATTAAAAATAAAATGCTCATTCTCTTTCTCTTTGACTCATGATTTTCCGCTGGAGAAGTAATGTATGCATGCAACAGTCATCAATACCTATTAAAATCAATGTCCAATGGCTGAGGGAGAATTTATGATGAATTGATCAGGTTGATAACATCCAAACCATTGATGTATCTCAACATCAGAAAAATCAGGAGTTCCAAAGTATCCTAGGCCTCCTCATACACCAGTGTAGAAGGTATAGAGTATCTCTGTGCAGTAGTATTGAAAAAAAATCAAACTTGAATTTAATCCAGTTTTAAATCTTAGTTTATATTTTTCTAGTAGAACTTCTAAACTCATTAAATTCATCTTTTTGACACAGATTCTCATTTATTACTTTATTTGGAAAAATATTAGAGTCTTTTATGCAAAATCTTTTTTAGTATATACAGTATGATTCAATATATCATGTGTTTAGCCTAGGAATCTGCATATTAAGAGATCCTGAGATATTTTTGATGCATTTGTGTAATGGACCATATTTTGAGAAATGAAGCTTTAAGTATTCTCTATTAAATTAATTGTACTTGGTTAAATTGCTTTTCATTTTCTTTATTACATTTTCCCCCTTGAATTTGTCCATCTGATTTTAATACTCATCTCAGCAGCTCTCATTTTACTGGTTCCCAAATGACAAAAATCCCAATTCGTACATCAGTTGCTATCTCTCTGTGGTCATTTGGAGTTAGACAGCCATCAATCTTCTCTTTAACATAATGCTTTCTAATACATGGAAAATATTTGGTTGTTCCAAATGTCAAGTCAAACCACAGATTTGGATTGTATCTTTATTACTTTTGGACTTTACCCAAAATTACTGCTCTTTATGTTTTACTTTCTTTTAGAATATATTCATTTTATATTATCGGTCTCCTGATGCATGAGAAGGCAGTTTTCTTTCTAAGCTAGTTATTTTTTAGTTAGAAAGCTGAGGATATGTATAGAGTTGAGTCATATAGTTAGTGACATTGATCAAATGCAAACCACATATAGGGTACTGTTCCTTTTCTCCTAAAATGTTTACTTTTCTTGCATTTTTTCCTGCATTTGAAAAATCAATGTTTATCAACTTGATTAATCAAAATGCCATAACAATTGGTAAGACTTTTAAATGCTTCACTGATTATAAAATTCTTTTAAGGATATTTAAAATTTTATATTTGAAGCTACTGAATGAGACAAACATACACAAAGGCATTTAGATGACTTCATTTTAAATAACGTAAGTGCATCTTTAAAACATTTAAACAAACTTTCTACATGTCTATTATTCACTTTTTATAATGTTAAGATCAGAAGTTTTACTTCAACTGAAATTAAACACCTCTCAGGCAGTGTTTCATTATAAATATTTTCATTTTACTCAAGATGATAGGTTATATTTGGATTACCAATACTAGTTGAGCTACTACCTAGGTCTGAGAAATTTTTAGCATTACTCTACCACTTATAGTGAACATTTAGGAATTATTTTTTAAATAACAAATGAACATGAGCATGCAGAAATTAAAACAGCTTTATTCATATGGCACTTGATATCAATAAAACCATATTGGATTTATGAGGGATTCTTAACTAGTTAGTTAGGTTTTCAGTCTCTAATTATTTAGGTTATAGTAGTCATCACTTTATTTTACTTAATGAGGATGATCTATTTCCATATCAAGCTTTTTATGTCAATTTTTGCATTGAAGAAATTCCTTTCTAAATTGGTTCTGGTTTTGATGTTCAAAACTGGATCTACAATCTTTTTTTTTTTAATTTCACCTTATGTATTTTGTTTAAATTGCACTTCAGTGGAACTGGGAGTCATCATATTAATCATGTACCATAGTGCCAGTTGAAACATTTCTTTTACACAATATGCCCTTATGGATAGAAGATGAAATTCATGTATAGGAAGTGGCAAAGCTACCTGTGGCTTGTTTGGTTTATTATTATAAATTTTGCAAAATGGTGTTTATATTTCAAATTGTTTTATTTCATGCTATTTTATTTTCCCCATATATATCCTTATTACATGAAGAAATAATAAAAATAAGCAGCAAAATGCAGCTTGTGTGCCTGTTCAACACTCAGTTGGTGCTCAGTGAACATATGTTGAATAAATTGTCTTTAGAATCACTACCAAGAATAATCAGGAGTATAAACACTGGTGGCATCAGTACATTTATTATTTTCCTACCATTAGTGTATGTATTTATTTATTGCAAGAGGGCTTGCTGGCACTTACTGTGCACTAAGGCACCATTCAAAATGTTGGTAAACCAAGTAGATAGACTTTCTATCCTCCAGAAACTTACATTTTATTGTCTGAGCATTGGTTATGCCATCCTACACTGGCTTTATATAACCCTTGCCCTCATGCACACCAGGAAATATGTAACAAAATATTCCTCCTAAGTATATAATTCACATGTTAAAAATCTCTAATACATAATGGTTAGGCTAACTGTGCTGGCAATGGCAATGCTAATTTATGGTGTACAGAAAATTTCAGCCCAGCAATATGATCCACTTACCCATCAATTTAATGATCATCTTCTTCCATTTCTTGTGTAAGTGCTAGAATCAAACGATCTGAGTTGCTCTATTTTTGAGTTGACAAGATGACCTTAGAGGTCTTTGCCATTGCAGCTGAACCCTGGTCAGGATATGTGGTGCCTTTTTAGGTTGTGGGTATTCTCCATGTGGCTCATGGTCTGACTTCAATTAATTTTCATCATACAAATATTTGATCATGTGACTTGGGAAATTGTTTACCTTATTTGTTCATTACATATAAGATATCATAGTGGCTTATTTGGTTGAAATATTTTGTTTCTTTTAGGTGAAATATGAATTCTTTTAATGGTCCTGCTATGGTTTAGATGTGAGGTGTCCTCCAAAAGCTCACGTGTGAGACAATGCAAGAAGGTTCAGAGGAGAAATGATTGAGTTGTGATAATCTTGACCTAATCAGTGAACTAATCCCCTCATAGGGATTAACTGAGTGGTGACTGAAGTCATAGGGTGTGGCTGAAGGAAGTGGGAATTGGGGTGTGACTTGGAGGGGTATATATTTGTATCTGGAAAGTGAACTCTTTCTGCTTCCTGAGTGTGGTTTCCTCTGCCACACTCTTCCGCTATGATGTCCTGCCTCACCTTCAACCCTGAGGAATGGAGCCTGCTGACTATGGATGGAGACCTCTGAAACCATGAGATCCCAATAAACTTTTTCTTCTCTACAGTAAAAGTTGACTAGAACAAGAAAAACAGATTCTTAAAAAAAAAAAAAAAAAAAATTGAAAATGGTTTCTCAATAAATGGATATGGATACAATGTCCTAGCTCTGATTCTTGGCTTTAATGGGTTCCATATAAATCAACATACCTGAAGTACTTGGGTTCTATGGATAATTCATTCTTCATTACAAGCATGTTTTTATTTCAATACATCTTTTTATTCCCTCCATATAATTTATCCTTTAAATAATTCTGTTGATTTCTGAAGTCTTTCAATCTAAAAAATTTTAGTTAACTAACTCATCCTTTGACTGCATTCATTATACTACTTATTCTTTATTCCAACTCTCACTGTATTTGAAATATTTCTACTTTAAAAAGTTCACACTTCTATTTGAGAATATTTTAAATGTGTGGTCTGTCTCTATCAATAATTCTGCTGCAATGGGGTGCAGTGGCGCATGCCTGTAATCCCAGAGGCTTGGGAGACTGAGGCAGGAGGATCTAAGTTCAAAATCAGCCTCAGCAACTTAGTGAGGCCCTAAGCAACTTAGCAAAAGCCTGTCTCAAAATAAGAAAATTTTAAAAGGGTTGTAGATGTGGCTCAATGTTGGTTATGCACCCTGGGGTTTAATCACCAGTACTTAATAATAATAATAATAATAATAATGATAATAATAATAATAATAGTCATTCTGCTGCATGTGGTATATGTAGTTCAAATTTTGCTTCTTTGTTTAACTGCTTATCCTTATCTATAAACTCATTTTTCCTTCAGAGAATTCAGCTTCATTTCACAATGTTAATTAAGAATGTGTTAAAGCTCAAGCTCTGGGTTGTACTTCTCTGTGTGAGTTTAAGGAGAAGATAGAAAAGATCCTGAGGATGGAAGCCTTGTGGAACATTGAGCATAGTCTACTATTCTTGCATATTGGCTGCCATGAAAGATTCACTTTTAAAACTTCCACCTGTTTTTTTTTCAAATATTTACAAAGCATTTAAGCAAAGATGATCTCTTCAGGAGGCCATCAACAAGTCATGGAGGTGGAAGGGCAAGAAGGTAGAGGAATAAGCAAAAGACTCAGGGATGCCGGAAAACCTCCAACTATTTTAATCAGTTTCTCTCAACAGAAAGAGTTTTCCCGGTGGTAATATTGTACCAGGGACATGTTTCAGTTGAAACTTCTCCCAGTTTCTGCTACAAAGGGGCAGGCTTCAACCTTCCAAAACAATGTAGGGGAAACACAAGAACAGAAATTAAAATTCCTTCCCTATTAAGAAAAGCATATTTGTGTCACACCAAAGTTTATATACTGAAGGTCTAAACTCCGCTGTAGCTGTATTTGGAGATAAATCCTTTATAAAAGTAACTTAAGATTAAATGAAATCATAAAGGTAGAGTCCTTATCAGATAAGTTCAGTGTACTTCTAAGAAGAGATATCAGTAAACATCAGGAGGCTAGTGCTCTCTCTCTCTCTCTCTCTCTCTCTCTCTTTCTTTCTCTCCATGCATATAAAAAGAAAAGTTCACATGAACACAGAATTCATACAAGAAGAAGACCATCTGCAAGTCAGGAACAAAGTTCATGCCAGGAACTGAATCAGCTGGTACCTCGATTGTGGACATTCTAGCCTCAATAACTTTGGCAATAAACTCTTTTTTTTTTTTTTTAAGTCACCCAAGCTATGATATTTTGTTGTGGAAGCATGAACTGACTAATACATTCTCCTTCTTTTCTTCCAACCTAGAATTCCACCAACACCAGCTCCCAAAAGCCTTTGATCTTCCCAGTGACTTTTTATTTTTTATGTTTCTTTCTCAAATTTATGCTTCCCACCTGTATTAATAGCTATTGTTGGTTCTGCTTGCAGGAGGCGAGTCATCTTCCTAGCTAGTTCTCCATCTCTTCAGTGCCCTTTGCCTCTTCCACATGCATAATGTGAAGATCATATGGGCCTGATAAATTATCGAGTGTAGTGATTAAATATGCCTCTGTTTCTGCCAGAAGCAAGCATTTCAGCAACCCAAAGACTTCAGGGTGCCATTAAAAGGTCTGGCCAGCATGAATTTTGTATTCTCTTATTATTATTATCCTGATTAGGAGGGTGGTTGTTTTTTATGTTTCTCACAAAACCCATCTTACTTAAGAACCATCTATGAAAAACACTCTGAAAAATATAAATTATTCCTCGAGTGTTATGTGTATAAAGGGACTTATGACTTTTATAACATAAGAATTATACATAGAATTGTAAAATGTGAAATGAAAAGTTGTGATTTTAACTAGTAAAATCCAAAGGTTTCATTGGGGAATTAAAGTCCCCATAACACTTTTTCCTTTAGGTAGGAAATATGTCACTCCTCCGGAGTTCTAATCCATAATGCCTTGCATAGCAGTCCCTTGCTGAGGAATTGCTTTTTCAGGCCAAAAATTCCATTTTTCTACATACTAAAGCACACATCAGTATAATCTTTGTTCATTTTCTTTGGATTGCTAATGAGCTTCTCTCTGGATGTTAAGGGATATAAATGTTTAAGTCAATATAATTCAAAACCTTCATGTTATTTGAGTATAAACACAGATAAATGAGTTTGGGCTATTATCTATAGTGAGAGAAATAACTGTTAGTGCTACTCATAAATTGGCATTTATTCACTGAAAAATGCTCATTGAACAATTACAATGTGTCACATACTTTTCCAATCAGTGTGTTGAATATGAAAATGTGTAATACATGGGATCCTGCCTTCCATGGGTTAAGAGCAGGGAAATTTATGTAGTGAGGGCCAGTACATACAAAAATTATACAATGCTATCATTATTTAGAAATTAAATAAAAGTGGAGATATTAAGATCACCTTCAGAGAAGAGCTGAACTAGAAAAGGCATAGATTTTCAAGATGGAAAAGTATAGGAAGAAAATCTTTTTAACAGAACTAGTAACTGTAACACAGAATGTTGTATACTAATTGGGAGAAAAGAAGGGTAGAAAAGGAAGGGGAGGGAACAAAAGAAAGAAATGAAGGAAAGAAGTTGGGCAGAAATAAAAAGCTTTGAAGAAAGAAAAACAGAAAGGGAAGGATGGAGGGAAGGAGAAAACAAGGAAGTAAATGGAAAATGGAATTTGTGGGAACATTGGGAAGTTCGATGTGCAGAGACTGAGGAGAATGTTAGCATGGAAAGACTGACCTGCACAGAAGAGTAGCTGCATGCATGGTGTGATTATGGTTCAGGAAGAATGTCACTAATTAATTAAATAATAAGTCGGTCTTGAAAACACCCAGTCTAAATGAAAACCATATGCCTAAAATCATGGGTTGTTCATGAGTGAGTGGCAAATTGGGGAAAGTTTGTAGGGATTGATTTAGCAAATGGACAAGGAAAATATTTCCTTGCACTAAGTGGGTACTATAATGGCTCTGAGGCACATATTAGTAAATGGCACTTGTGACTGTTTTAGAAAGTTAGACATAGTGGAGTATAGGTTAGGGATGCCACTTAAATTACAAGCTGAGAAACTTATTCTGAAGATGGGTCAATTTATAGCACCCCATCCAATATATAAAGCTCAGTTTCAAGAATAAGCTTTAAGAAGAATCTGTGTATCATTTTGCAAGTAGAAATGCTGTGTGTAAATTTAACCTCTGAAATACATGAACACTAAATATACCTTACATATATTTAAATACATTTTCACAATCAAGGTAAAATCATGATAGGACAGATTTGCTTATAACAGGTAAAATTAATGCACACATTAAGAAAACACTGTTCTACTTAAAACATTGAGGCAATACAAGTCTTCTCTTCCTCACCTTATTTTTCAATGAAGTTCAGTAAAGACCTAAACTAAGAATTCTGTTCCTATTTGTTTTTGTGAACATGAGCAAACCACTTTATCTCACCATCACCACTTAAAAAATAGAAATTATAGTAGTACCTTTTAATACATAGTAAGTACATGAAATATGACACTTTAGTATCTCTTACAATCTAAAATTTTAAGCACTATCATTACTTATCTCCCTTTGTCTTTCTGAGTCTAAAATTTTCATGAGAAACAAAGTTTTGCTCCCCAACAGCAGAGACATTTGTGTAAGTTTTCATAACTGCTATCTCTATCCTGTCTTCTCCCTTGTCTAACTGCAGACAACCAGACTTGAACTGGAGGTAGGCATTATTTTCAGACTGGAAAATAATCTTCCTGATAGAAGTGAGCTTTGTCTTTTATGACAAAATAAATTTTTATCCCTAAACTAATGGTCAGGTGTAACTGAATGTTTCCTCTGTTCCCTAAGCAAGAAGATTTTCTTCTCAATTTTTCTTCACAATTCCACATTTCTTACCCACAGAGAGGAGTCCTAATTGTTCTTCTTGTTTCCTGAAACTCCTTTTGAGAGGGCTCCCTTTCTGCCTACACTTATGCTATGTGCTATGGGAACTATGTGTTCACCTATGCCGTGTGTTTCCATGATGGCAGAATGCATTCGGCACAGGCTCACCATTGTTATGCTAGGTGTGTCTGTGAGCAATCTTGTCCTCTATCATCTGGGTCACCACTCTATCTGAACAATACAGAAGAATTCAGCTATTCTTGACACTTACCTCCTAACCTTTAGCATCCTGGCCAATCACAAGTTCAAAAATGTTGTGTTCTTTATTTTTTCTTTCTCCTTTGTCCCTCCCTCTCATCAAGGTACATGTTCTCTGAAGGACTTTAAGTTGTGTGTATACATGCAGAGGTCATTTTAATGCTTATTTATTTTTGTGTTTCTAAAATCCAGTACAGTTTTGGCATAAAGTGTGAACTTCATAAACTGTTGAATGAACGTCAAAGGAAGAAAGCCTTTTAGCTGTCAGCCAGTTGAAAAACAAGGAGGTAGAGTAGGTTTTCAGTGGTAATTTAATAAGCTTTAAATATATTAAGTTCATGTTGTCTGTTGTGCACCGAGGAGGATTGGTCAGTGGGAATCTGGGTGTCAAGAAAGGTTAACTACAGTGACTTCACAATATAATAATTGATATTTAAAATAAAGACTTTTATATCAGAAAGGAAAAATGCATAGTGTGAATGTATGTAATATTATTTTATGAGAAAGCAATTACTTTAAAACTTGTACTTATCATTTTAACTAGCATCATATAAATACATATAAAAGATGAAATCACCATGATCAACACAGAGAACTACTGATATCATATGCTATTTGTCATTAAGAAAAACTTAGCCAAAACGTTTCTGTTTTGTTGAGCTTCTGATATGAAGAGATTCAATCCTATAATGTTACCTGACTTGGGGGAAACCAGGAGTTGTCACCTGCTTGGAAGTGACAGCCACATTTATGAAAAACCATATTCACATAGAGTACATTCCCAAGTTTGTCTTGGAATCATTTTAGAACTTTCATGCATTCTATTTATTGTTTGAATTAAGGGCGGTAAAGTGAAAAATCAATACAAAGATAAATAATTCTCAGTGTTTCTATAAGCACATTTTAGTATTACCAACCATTTGTATAGGTTTCTATTTTTTAATCACACTTACACTCATTAGAAAGTGCTTATCAATTCAAAATGACTTGGGTCTGCATGATTTGGAATAGTCTAAAAAGTACTGCATTCTCAAATGAGACTCTCCACTTGGTCTATGGAAAAAAGAACTTCAAATTAGAATGAAATAAGAGTTTATTTTCATGTGAAATCACTTGGAGACCTGTACCAAAATAGTGGAGCTTACTTTATGTAGATAAAACATACAAAAGACCATCAAAGTTACTGTGGGTTTACTGAACACTTTGAATTATGCTAAGCGTTTTATATACATTTTATTTTTAATGACACAAAAGTTCAATAAATTAAAAACTTTAGATAAGAAAGCAAAGACACATAAAGATTATGTGGACTATAATATTAAATACATATTAAGTGATGCCTCTAAGAGCCAAACTCAGGTATTCTGATTCTAAAACATTTGGACTTGTATACATACACACACACACACACACACACACACACAAAATATATATATATATATAGATAGATAGATATACACTACATATGTATATTATATACACATATACATACACAATACAGATATATAGATAGATAGATAGATATAGATATAGATATAGATATGTATTTTTATAATCTCCCATTGGGTAAAACCCAGCAGAAGACATCATGGCAGCCTAAGTTCAATTGAAGAATGCAGAATGATAAGATACGGTAAAACAAAGCAAAAAAAAAAAAAAAAAAGAAAGAAAAACCTCTTGGTCATTATACATGTACTTTTTTCTAATAATTGACTTAACTTTTAACCCTCAAAATGATATCAATGGGTAGAATTCCATGCTGTACTCTACTTGTGGTATGAAACTGATAGACGGTGTTTCCATATTCCCCAATCATTTCAATCTGAGTGAGCAGGTAACTGAACCTTCCCTAAATCAAGCCAGCAAATGGGGGACTGCAATAGGGAGGGCCCAGAGCAGTTTGGCAGTTCTGCACAGATTTTTTAAAAGCCAGTGTGTTCCTTTTGGCCTTTCTAAAAGACAAACACTTTGCAGAAAAGCTGTGCAGTAAGGGAAACTATCAAAAATCATTCTTGTAGAACAGTGAGGCAGTGAGGCAAACACTATCTCCCTTGTGGTTTTACAGTCTGTAATAGAAATTAACAGTGCCATCTGCAGCCCGATTATGCACTTTAAGATCCCTGCATGGTTTATAGCATGCATTGTGGTATATAGTAGCAATTTTTGCTAAGCTAGTCACAGTTATATTTGTTTCCAGAAAATTAAAAGATCCTAAGGACATAAAGAATAACAAGACAAAATAGGAAGAGAAGCCATGTACACATAAAACAAAACAACAAACTTTAACCTAGGTTATCTGACATTCTCTAAGCCACTGGTATCAATTCTTTCTAGACTCCCTCCTGTCTTTACTATACTTTATAAATAAATTTTGTGCTGCTCAACTAAATTATATTATCTGCTCCAGTGGTCTAAGTTAGCAATTTATTCCATATGTTCACTATCTTTGTGGAAAACACATCTCCCTGAATTTTCTATTTGCTCTTAAACTCACTAATTATTAAAGATGGCCAAACACTCTGGCTAACTAGAACAGGGAAAAGGGCCTAGTAAGTCCATCAGTGACTTACATCCTGATCCACAGATTTGAAATAAATAAATAAATAAGGAATTCTCTTTGAAACGAAGTTTAGACTTAGTTAATTTGGTTTATAAATTGTGCCAGAAAGTTTCTCCTCACCAATGTTTATCTACAATATGGAGTAATATAGGTATTTAAAAATAAAATAGAAAAAGATGTGTCTGGGTGTATTGCTAACCTGTCTCTCATAGATATATGAAATTTGCATATTAATGTATATTTAACAGTTCTAGCCCAAAAGGCAAGATAGACTATATATAGTATATATATATTATACAGTATATATATATTATACATTGCATATATACATACATATGTATTATGTATGTATGTGCATATATTAACATGCTTTCCTGAGAATGAGAAAGATCTAATGCTTACTGGCCTTCCAGCTATAAAAGAACTTAACAGGTATTTTCACAGGTATGTAAACCTCATAATAATTGTCTAAGGGAAAATTATCAACCACCACTTTCTAAATGAGGAAAAGGAGACCCTAGAAATTTAACACTGCTTTAATCACCATTATGGTTTCTGTTTCTTTCAATCAAATGTCTCCACTTCTTTCTGGTACTCCAACTTTCCTAAAGTTTCAAACACAGTGAAAGGGAATTATCTTCTTCGATAAAACTGACCTTTTGGATAAGATAGATAAATGCAGGCATGTGCAACACACTTACACTTTCAAGTCCTTTATCTAAGATAACATAGTTGTTAGAGACTGGCCAAGATTCAGCAAGAAACTCTAGTAATCATCATAATCTTGAAGATAAAGGAAATCAAAGTTTTTTTATACTTCTTTTTGCAAAAGAAGTACCAAAATTATCTTGAATTATTTCAATTGCAAACAAAAATAGCTGGAGATACGATATTGGTGGCAAGTCTCATTAATCAACTTGCTAATTTCTACCTTAACTTTTCAGATCTAAGACTAACAACTCTAGCATTTATGTTGAAATATCTACTCTGTAATACTTAAATGCTGTCTTGAGAGGAGACTGGCTCATGAAAATAATATATTTAGTGACACCATTATATAATATTGTGATACAGAAATGAGTTTTGATGGCAAAATAACCTTGCTTGATAGATATTATTTTTTAAATAAGGAAATATTCAGATGCACTAAATGAATTTCTTAGGGTAATATGGAAAATAAAAGGTAAACTTTGAATTTAAATCCAGTTAGGTTTGCTTCAAAAAGCAGCTTTTCTTTTTATGATTCATATACTTTCTTCATTTATTACCAAATGAAATTTTACTAACATTGTCTGTGTAAATATTCCCTTCATTTGCTGAGAATGACTGTTATACATTCTAGTAAGAATCATATGTCATGTTTTTCAAGTGTCCAGTTTTACTTTGCTGCAACATAAATTCATAGATAAAGGTTTTGGTAGCTTTAGTTTTCTTTTAATATTAATTTAATATAAAATCATCATTTTCAGCTCTGAGAAAATTATGCGATCTATCCCCCAATACTTTCAAATTATGAATACAGGGAAAATATATGCTAATTGGAACAAACTGTTAATTATTCATCTTCTATTACATAATCTTTGTTCCCACATTTTTTTCACTGGGGCATAATTTACATTCAATTAAGTATAAAGATATCATAATTCAGTTTGTTTAGTTTTTAAAATTTTATACCACAAAATAATATATAAAACAGTTCAAAAGCCAATAGTCCCCTCATACTTTTTTCTAGAAAATTCTCATAATTATTTCATTGTTTCCAGCCAGGAAACAATGCTTTCTGATTCCTCACATTAGATTAGGTTAGACTGTTGTATAAAGGTGAATCAGTGTGTTACATTTTATATGCAGGTTTTTTTTTTTCAACATAATACTTTCAGAAAGTTCACATGTCAATAAGTTGTTACTTTTTATTGCTGAGTAGTTTCCTATTACATGAATGGAATACACCACATTTTTATTTGTCCTCTTATTGCTATTTCTGGGATATATGTATAAATCTTCTATAGACAATTTAATACAAGTCATTTTTTGGACACAGGAATTACTCAAGGAATGAAATTGCTGTTATAGAATATGTGAATGATTAATTTGAATAGAAACCTCCAAATGCTTCCCCAAAACAATCTTATTTCTTACCCACTAGTAATCTATGAGATTTCTAGATGTATCATTTAATTGTCAAACTTTTTAAATTTTCATTCTTATCTTTTGGATTTGAGTTAATCTAGTGGATATTTATTGGCAGTTTAGTGTTATTTAAATTTGTATTTTCTTGATAGCTAAAAATAAATTTCAGTACTTTTTGCCAATTTTATGTCTAATCTTTCCTTTGGACTGTTGTCTTTTTAGTGTAGATTTGTATTCTCTAAAACACATCTACTCTCAAATACATGTATTGTGACAAGTATGTGACTTGATTGTTCACTTTTCTAAGTGATGCCTTTTTTTCCCCTTTTGAGCAGAAGCTTTTATTTAGGTGAAAATTAATTATCTTTTTTCCTTTATTTCAAATGCCTTCTGAATTCTAAGGAGTCTCCCCCTATGCCCAAATCACCTATGTTTTCTATTTTATACTAGCTATTCCTAATTTAAATGTGTGATACTTTAATAATGAATTTTCATTTATGGCATAAAGTAGATATGAAGGTTTATTTTTTATCACCACAGGGATATCCAGTTGATTCGTGTCCTTGATGTGTGGAGGAAAGAAGCCTGAGACCACTTAGTTAGCTATGATGCCGCTGTCACTCCTTTCCAGTATTCTGAATGGTTTGCTTCATTGCCTTCTGGCTCCATTATTCTGACAAAGTCACATGTTTCCTTTAAGTTTTTTATCTGGATGCTTTAAAGAATTTCTGTTAACCTTTGTTTCTTATGATGATTCCGTTTGTGGTATTCTAATACTATTTGTTTGGGTTTTACTGAACTCCTCTTTTCTGTTCCTGAATGACTTTCATCAAATTAAAAAACATTTTGGTCATTCTTTTTAAAGTACATTCTTCTCTGTCCCTTTTTCTGTCTCCTCTGGATCATTCTGTATTGTCCCATATAGAGTGCAATGCTGGAACTGATTTCTCCAGTTATTGAGAAGTCATTGCCAAAATTTCTGGAATTTCATCAGCAAGGTGCTATTAGATTATGACCATGGTGGAAGATTTATGCTATGGGAATAACAAACATTACAGGTGACAAATGTGCTTTCTTTTACCTTCCTACTAGGAATCTAGTTGTTAATACTGACCTGCATTGTACTTTGGAACTTCTCTCATTTCCCATTTCACAGTCTCCATCTGCAAGGCACTACTTCAGTGTACTTGATTAGGGATTCAGTGTGTTGGAGAACAATCTCTAGGCTCAACTATTCTCCTCTCATCATCTGGCTGGGCTTGACATTTAAGCAAGGTTCTATGTGCTTCCAGGGGTATATTTCTCACCATATTACCACTGTATTCTTAGTGAATAACTGTAAGAAAATATTTGAGGAATGATAATATCATTGTTCCCAATCCTGCCACCATACATAAAAATGTCAAAAGTTTCTTCACAGTTATGCAGATGTCTCCTCATTCCCATTTGGGATTAATTCAGCCTTCTGTAGCTGTCTGAAGAATGAAAACAGCCTTGTGAACTTTTTCTCCTCTGAGAGTTCCTTATGTCCTATCATTTAATTCAATTTTTTATTTCATCTTTGATAATACTTGTACATATTTACAAATTTAGATGTTTATATGAGGGCTGGGAAAATAGCTCAGTTGGTAGAGTGCTTGCCTCGAAAGCACAAAGTCCTGGGTTCAATCCCAGTGCTGAAAAAAAAAATGGTTATATGAATTTTATGTATATATTATTTATAAATTTATTCATCAGAAATTAATATGTATGATTATGTCTACTAGTTATTGCTTTTATGGTGAGACTGACATTCTCTTGTGACATCCTACAAGTCTAACTAGATGCAGAAATTCTGACAATCTATTTTTATGCTAATAACCTTGCACTAAATAAATATGTTAAATATCTATTAAATAAATAGTTTGAGTTTCCTGGTAGTTTAAAATTAATAATCAGTACCAGAAGATTACCCTGTGGAATTTTATTTAATTTTTTCAAGGCACAAGACTGTATTATAGTCCAGAGGCTGAGGGAGGAGCATCACAAGTTTGAGGACAACCTAGGCTACAATATGAGACCCTACCTTAAAATAAAAACTAAAAAGGAATGGAGATGTACTTCAATGATACAGTGCCCTGGGTTCAATCCCCAGTACAAAACAAAAAAAATTTTTTTTCATAAATTCACTTTTTTCTTTCATTTTTTTGGCAGTGCTGGGGATTGAACCCAGGGTCTTGTGCTTGCGAGGTAACTACTCTACCAACTGAGCCATATGCCCAGCCCAAATCCACTTTCTTGATTGCATTGATTTTGGAAAACAAATTGTATTAGTCTAAAGAGACAAGGTTTTATTGTGATAAAACAGCAACAAACTCCCAACATCTCAGAGACTTATGAAAGTACAGGCCCATTTTTTGATTTTACAATGTTTTCATTGCAGGTTCATTGTTACTGTGCTCCATGTGTCTTCATAGGAACCCAAAGGCAGTTATCATTAAAAAAAGAAGGAAAAAAAAAAGAATATGACAGATTACTAGCTAGCATTTTTAAAAATTTAAATTCTGATATGAAATAATCATTTTATATTTTAGCATGAAGTGTACACATTCCTTGATAAAAATTCCAAGACATCATAGTGATATTTGTGTTCTGTATCCTTTTCAAAGGAATTCCAATGAAGTTGATTATTCTAAGTTGTCTACTGTATTTAAAACTGTAATATATGTAATTAAAACCTACACTTGCCTATCATTTAAGCAATCTGTAAATACTGATAGTATTTCAATTATTTTGATGACTAATATCTGGTTTTGATGATGAAAGAACCAATTACTCATTTGCATTCAGTAAATGACTCTTGCTTTATAACTATAGCATAAGCATAGCATGAACTTCCTGCCACTGAATTGTTCACTTCAAAAATTCATGTGAACATGAAATATAGAATCAAAACATGGAAAATAGAAATTGAAAATTTTAATTTTATTCCTTATATATCTTCTACCTTTGTTTTAAAGATCTGCTCTGTGTCAGTTAATACCATTTTGCTTGTGTTATGCTTGTATGATGTGCTAGGCATTGTGATAAGTGGCTTTCTTATGATATTTTAACTCTAACTAACTTATGAGTTAAATACTATTATTCCATTTTTTTCATGTAAAACTAAATATGAAAGAGGTTTTATATCTCACCTAAAGTTACATCTTAAGTGCTAAAACAAGAATTCAAATTTAAACCCAGGTGTTTTGGACAGCAATAGTCCATGCTTGAAATCAATGCCCGCAAATTATTAAGGAATCCTACTGATTTTAAGATCTTTTTATTTGTTGTAATTAGTTATACATGACAAAATGCAGAATGCATTTTGATTCATTTTACATGAATGGACTGCAACTATTCATTTCTCTGGTTGTACATGATATAGTCATACCATTCATGCAATTGTACAAGTACCTAGGGTAATAATGTCAATCTCACTTCACCATTTTTCTCACTCCCCTGCCCGCTTCCCTCCCTTCACTTCCCTCTGCCCAATCCAAAGTTCCTCCATTCATCCCCCGCCCAGCCATTATGGGTCAGCATTCACGTAGCAGAGAAAACCTTTTGCCTTTGGTATTTTTGAGATTGGCTTATTTTGCTTAGTGTGATATTCTCTAACTCCATCCATTTACCTGCAAATGCCATAATTTTATTCTCCTTTAAGGCTGAGTAATATTCCACATACCACAGTTTCTTGATCAACTCATCTATTGAAGGGCATTTAGGTTGATTCCATAGCTTAGCTATTGTGAACTGGGTGGTCCAGAAGATAGCATGGATTTTTATCAAGCTTGCAAGTGATACTGTGTTGCTAGTTCTCACAACTACCTATTTTTTTTAAATGCTTCTCTCTCTCTCTCCATCAGCTTTACTGAAGTCCAATTCATGTCACACACCTCAGATCACATTTTGAGTGGAAAGACTAAACAATACTACCTCCACATTTCTGTTAGGTGCCTGAATAGGGAAACTCCTGACTCTTACAGGTGAAAGTGAAATAATAAGAACAGCCTTTCTTGTCTAGGTCCCTGTACTAAAGTTCTCCAAGGTGCCCCACCTCCTCTGTGCTCCTTTAATCACTCAGAATCTCATATCCCTAGGCTGTCATGGTGGGTTGGTTTGTTTTAATATTTGTTCTTTGTTCTTTTACACAGCCTCCATTTCTTCTGCCCTACCAAGACTGACTCTCTGGTCATGTTTTTTAATATTTTAAAAAACCACTTGTTAAGTTGTACCTTAACTTCATCAAAACATTCCTTACGTTACCTTTCAAAAACTGATTTCCTTTGACAACAAAGAAAAACTGACTATAAATCTGTTCATTTTAATTATGAATGAATAGATTTGGGATTAGTAAGTTAACTCTCCAAGTCATGTTAGTATTTTTTTAAGAAGGCTTAAAACTCAAGTCTCATGAGATTTGTCCTTGTTAGAGTGGTAGGAAATGAGGTTAATCCAATAATTCTTAACTTGCCTCATGTAGTCTACCACCTGGGCCGACCCTGATCACACTTTATCCACAAAAACAGATTTCCCTAAAACCTGGTAAGAGTAGAAATAATAGGGAGAGAATTTAAGCCGTACTTTTAAGTTTGTCACTGGTGGATATTAGCTAATCTGTTTAATTCCAGTAAGGCAGCTGCTTACCTGATTCACTTGTTTCTTTTTGTATTCAACAACTTTATTTTTTATTTGGTCCTTAAGTCCTCATTAAGCCTTTTCTTAATATAGATAAACTTTAATAAAATGCCCTAAGTAATATCCTTTCTTCTTTTCCCATTAGATGCTTGATAGTCTTCCTATTTTGTTTTCTCTTTTGATGGATTTTGCACATATCTCATTTCTGATAAGCGTTGTCTAAATCACTTGTCCTCTCTTCACAGTTACCATTTTTTGAAGTCTGATAACTTTGTGTTGCTTCCTTTAGAACTTGGCCTCATGAGCATTTTAAATCTAATGATGTTATGATCACTCGATCTTAGCTGCTCCCAATGTGAAGCTTATTTAACATACTTGGCACTCTTTCAGGGACTAATTCCAAAATTCATTGGAGTCATGTTGGCTGCTCAACAGACTATAGAGCAAAGCAATCCCGCTACACAGGCCCTGAGGAAACTTGGAGTCCCTGCTTTCCCTAGTGCTGCCAAAGCTAGTTTCTCTAATAATATACCAGCAATGGAAATTCTCATGCAAGCCCTATTTTTAGTGTGAATCTTGGAATATAACCCAGTTATCTTGTTCTAAAACCTTGGGTGGAATTCCGATGAGGAAGCCAGTCCTTTGCGTCTGTTTCTTTATAACCATCTGTTGTTCTGGCTGATTCTCTCTCTTGGATCTTCTTTTCATTCCTCTTCACTTTTCAGAGTCAACATTTCTGGACTTAAAACTTCTTCTGATGCCCCCTAAGCTGTTCAATGGCCAAGGGCATGGGTTTTCATTAGTGGGTTTGTGGAAAATATGCATGCAGTAGCTGTACAATCTTCACTTCCCACCCCACTGCCCCAATGGCAATGAACACACAGTCTCAGTAAAAAAATCCTGTAATTGTTCTAAAGTAATATATTTTACTTATAAAGCAAAAACATTAGCATCCAAACTTAACAGGTATAGCTTGGAACAAAACATAAATAATTATCTTTGAACTTCCCCATCCAGGAATGGTGATAGTATTTAGATATAAATTCTCCTTGACTTTCCTTTTATATCTTTGAACACCATTTTATTGTATTTTATATCATATTATGATTTTGTGGTAACATATTATTTTATAATTCCTATCCTTTAAAAATATCTTTGTTATTGTTCTATTGCCTAAGCAGTTATTTGAGACTCTTATTTGAAATTTGAATTGTTGTGGAATAATTTTGATCCAATGACCATGGAAGTAGAGTTCTGGAAATTGGGAAGTAAGACAGAATATATGATATCAGAACAATCTAGTTTTTTTTTCTCCTTAAGTAAATGTGAGGTGACATTTATAAAGAGAAGATAAAAGATGAAACAATATTCTAATAAAATGTTCTAAAATGAATCATTCAATATCCTACTAATGATTTAAAATATAGCCAATGATCTCATTGAGATTATTTATAGGTCACAAATGCTAAGACATACTCTAAAAACTCTTTGACATACAGATTAAATACTATGTATCAGTTAATAATAGATGATGTAATAAAGATTCTTTAAAATTTTACTACATTGAGCTGGGCACAGTGGTACATACCAATAATCCCAGTGCCTCTAGAGACTGAGGCAGGAGGATTGCAAGTTCAAAGCCAGCCTCAGCAAAAAGAGAGACCCTAAGCAACTCAGTGAGACTCTGTCTCTAAAAAAAATACAAAATAGGGCTCGGGATGTGGCACTTGGGTCCAGTGCCCCTGAGTTCAATCCTGGTACCTCTCTCCCCTCCAAAAAAGAAGAAGTAAAATTTTACTACATTGACAAAATGAATTTATCTTCCTACAAAAACTGTATGAACTTCCATCTGTAGAAAATTGGAACACAAAGCAGTAAGTTTACATTACCATCTTGAATAAACAAAATAAAAAAAAAAAACATGTGAAACACTGGATGCTTAGATATTGGACATCAGGAAATGCAGGGAAGTGACCACTGGAAATGGGAAAATAAAACTAATAAACCAAAAATGGCTTCTCTGTAGAGCATATCTGGGTAGCAGTGCAGAGGGGGAAAACCCAGAGACTGGAAGGCCATCCACCAAGCAGTGGCAGAGCTGAGAATTTGGGAAGGCCAAGGTTACTAGAATTCATAGGTCTGAGTATTGGAGAAAAATATGCAGCTTAGCTTGACAGTCCCAGAAATGTCAGAACATTCCTCTCAGTCATCATCTAAATACAAATAATCATGTACATATGAGACAAGTATGTGAAGCTTGAAAAGGAACGACATACGTGGAGCAGGATGAAGACAGAACGCAGCTTAGGTAGGATTGACTGGGTATAGTTCACCTGACTAACTACAAGATTAGAGATCTCCTGATAATGGGCTACTACAAAGATTGCCCAGAACTGTATTGCCTCAGTTGTAAGGGCGAAGAAGCTTATACTAAATGTGGCTCTGGTTCCCTCTAAAAATGTTTGATGAAATAAAACATTGATAGACTTAACAAAAAACAACCTTGTCAATGAGCATAGTTCAAAACCATTTAAACTAATTTTTGTCTTTTAAGAAGTGCAGAGACCAGCAGAATAAATTCACAATGTCCAGCATCCTATCAAAGAATACTGGGAATGCATAGAAGCAGATAAACACAACTCATGAGTAGGAGAAAAATCAATGAATTAAACTCAATAAAGAAGTGGCCTGGGTGATAAAATTAGTAGACAAGGATATGAAAGCAGTTATAATAAATTTATTCCATATTTGATTAACTTGAAAGAAAACATTAACCTATTAAGGAGATATGGCAGATATTAAAAGGAACCAAGTGAAATTCTAGAAGGGAAATTTATAATGTCAGGAATATAAAATGCAATGACTATGTTTAAAAACAGAAGAAATACTATAGAAAGTAGTGAAACCAAGAACATAGTAATATATGTGATCTGAACTAAAAGAAAGAATATCAAACAAATCACAGCACATCAGGAGAATATTATATACCCTTAAAGTATAAAATCAGAATAGGGAATATTCCAAGTTGCATGTTTATTCATTATCCCAATACATTTACTAGAGTAAAATTCCCAGATAGTTCATAAATGGAAAATAAATATAACTCCCATCCTAAAACAGGCCAGAACTTGGGGGAAAGATCATCTGAAATACCTTTAGGTAGATATTTATACATTTTAGAAAAAGTTCTGCTTATATACAAATGCCATGTCTAATTACTTTGTGTCAATTTTCTAAAATTAAAAACTATATACTTTATTCCTTTCCATTCCATACATATTTTTCTTTGAAAACATACAAATGTTGACTCCCTTATAGGCACTTCAAAATCAAAATTAATTATATCAGGCAAGTTTCCCTAATTAAATGTAATTAGTTGGTCTTGTTAATTCTAAAAAAAAAGAGAATATAAGATTTTTTTGAAACAATATAATATATCTGTAATTGAAGTACCCAGAGAAAGAGGAGAACAGAAAAAAAAAAATTGAAAAAAGAATACACACAATTTTTCAAATGTGCTGGAAGTGATAAATATATAGATTAAAGATCAGCCACCCAAGTAGAAGAAACATAAAGAAAACAACACCAAGGAAAGTCGTAATCAAATTGTAAAATCAAAGAGTAATCCATAAAAGAATGTGCAGCAAAAAAAAAAAAAAAAAACATACTACACAGAATAAAAGTAAAAATGAAAGTGGATTTCTTGTTTAAAGCAATGAAAATTCAAAGGCAGAGCAAAAACATCATTAAAGTGCTGAAATAATTTTTTTTAAAAAGTGTCAACCTAGAACTCTATTTCAGAAAAATTATTATTTAAAATCAAAGGCAAAAAATAAACATATTATGAGAAATAAAATTACTGGAAAGTGTCATCACCAATAGAGCAACAGTATACCAAAGATTTCAACAAGGAAATTGATACCTGTTGAAAATATGGACATATATAAAGTAATATTTTGTATTTGGAGTCATCATCCAATAACCATTTTATTTTGTTGCTCAATTTTTTCCTGCTTTGGCCATTGGGAGCTTTTTCAGTTGCCTTTTGTGTCCCTTTTACATACCATCATCATTATGGGTTTTAGTTTTGGGCATTGCAGGACAATCCAGGGTCATCTTACACAGCTCTTATCCTAATATGAGCTATCTCTCCAAGAGTTATGATTCCTCTTATTGAAGAATGTTATCATAAACCAAGTTCTGTACATTAGGTGTGTTTATTACCACTGGAATGTCATCACTTCTAGGTCCTGTCAACTGGTTCATGTGTATATACTACCTATATATTCACACACATACACATACACACACATACACGCATACACACATACACATTCATTATTACACAAAATATGAGTTCACAATGCTGTAACCAACTCTCTAATCCATGGATACTTTTAGCTTCCTTCCTTTGTTTACCTGTGGATTCTTATTCTTGAAGAAGTGATGAACCTGGCTGCTACCATCTGACATCCATTTACCTTAGTACGCATGCATACCTTCATCAGAGTTGTCAGTCCCATCACCAAGAGAAATAACGACAGCAATTTCATCCAATACTCATGTGGGTTTCTTTTCCCTTAGTCTAATATACTCCATTCATTGTCAAAGTTGGTTAGGTCACCTCCTTTCTCCCTTTGTCCCCATTGATGAAGAGGTTGCTTCATGTATTTGTAACAGTCTATTGTGTTACATTCTGCATCTCATTTTGACATCCACTGATCTAAGAAAGTTTATTATAAATGTACTTAATGTAGGTTTACTTAAGTTCTATGGACTTGACAGATAAATGATATCATAAATACTATTGTCCCATCCTAGAAAATATCCACTATTCCACATCTTCACTATCACCATGCACATACACATATGCTGAACCCATGTTAATCACAATATTTACTATTTATGTATTTTTTACTTATCCATAATGTCATTTAAGTGATTTCATATATCATTTAACCCTTCCTGAATGGCTTATTTCCTTATCGGTGTGTCAATAATGTCCTCCATATTATTTTGTGATTTGACAACTAATGTTTCTAAGTCACAGAGTAAATAGTCCATGTTAGGAATGTTCTTCAATTTGCTTATCCATTTTATCTTGAAGGATACTTTGGTTGCTTCTAATATTGGATGATTATGATGAAGTTCTGCTATACATAGTCAGTCACATGTATGTTTTTGTATGAACTTAAGTTTTCAGATCATTTAAGGAAACAGCTAAGATTGCTATTACTGGATTGAATTAAAAAATTATGTGACAAACTGTCACAATGTCTTCCAAACAGTCTGTATCATTTTGCATTCCCACTCAACTATGAATGAATGCTCCTGTGGCTCTGCTTCCTTGCCAGCAATTGGAATGTTTTTGTTTTTTGAAATTCTAATAGGTGTAAAGTGTATCTTATTGTTATTTTAATTTGAAATTTTCTAATGATAAATGAAATTAAATATTGCTCCAAATTAGATTTTCTTTAATGAAGCATTCATTAATATATTTTTACCAATTTTTAATTAGGAGTTTTTAAAAAAATTCTTTAATATTTAAGAAGTATTTGTATATTTCAGAAATGAATCTTTTATCAGGTATGTATTTTTCAAATATTTTCTTCAGGTATGTGACTTAATTTTTGATTTATTAATAGTAACTTTCAAAAAGAAGCTGTTTTAATTTTAATAAAGTACAAATTATTGTTTTATTCTTTCTTTCACAGATTGTTTTTTGGTATTTAATCTAAAAACTTATTGCCAAAACCTAAGGTCACCATGATTTTCTCCTGTTATCTTCAAAAGTTTTATAGTGTTGCATTTTACATTCATCTCTCTGATCAATTTTGAGTCAATTCTTGAGAAAAAGGTAAGGACTATGTCTAGACTCATCTTTTTGAATATCTGTGTTTGATGTTTTCCGTACTATTTGGTGAAAAGAATTTTCTTTCTCCATTGAATTACCTTTGTTCCTTTGTCAAGAATCAGTTGTCTTAAAATGATACATAACAAAACTGTTTATATTAGTTTTTTCATCCTTTGTCAATACATTTAATAGTGGTAGTATTTAAGAAAAATAAATAACATATACTTATTGATTTTATTAATTGTCTCTTGATTCTAAATCATGTGAATAACAATAGTTGATTAAATATTTTAAAAATATGAGAGCATATTGGCTGATAACTTTTATCACAAATAAAACTTTTTCTTTAATGTCAAAATTTATACCTTTGATTCTTTCAGATAAATGTTTTTATATCATATTACTGTAGTTTTATACATTCTTGTCAACATATCATCTGCATAAAAATTTCCATAGTATCTAGATAGAGTCTGATTTAGACAATATCTGCAGAACATGGGTATACCTTTGTCTGTTGTTGTGTTTATAGAAAAGAAAGACCCTTGTCCCTGTGAGAGAAGTTAGAAAACCACAGTAATGGTAAATGATTTTTATTAACCACGCAGACATAAACACTAAAATTGTCATGTTTTGGAATTTGTAGAGAATCTATGGAATCTTCTTCTCAAAGCAATTGCAAGTGTTCAAACTTAAGGGAGGACTGCTCTACTCCTTTCCCACTACAACTGGATCAAACAGCCTGTGACAACTATGATGAGATCCATGTAGTGCACACATACAGAAAGTGATAGGGACTTTAATTTCTATCAGGAATCAATGGAAGAGCAGCTGCTCCTGAGATACTTTGACAATGAAATTCAAATATCAAGGTTGACGATGAACAGCTTGGAAGAAAAACCTGTCACTTTGAGATATGCACATTTGAGAAAAGGGATAAAGATGATGTGAAAATTGCATGTTCAGGGAAAATTTTGAAGCTGAACTAGGGTATGAAGAACATTTCCAGATTTGAGATCTTGTTTCTGATAATCAAAGTCTTAGAAAAGTACTCTCCAGGCAATCTTCTGAATAGTCATACAAAATGTGCATATTTAGAATACAGAATTATCTATATGGAATAATTGTGTATACAGAAGGAGATATTATATTGTGAATGGAACACAGAGATTTCGAATATTACAAAAATCAACATTTTCCAAGTGAGAAAAATGATTCAAGAGAACTTGTCTTTTTGAAAAAGCATGTTAACACAAGCCAATACTGAAGTGTTAGTGTATTATTTCTTAAGCTAGATCAAAAGTTAGAAAATTGTTGTAATATTGTTTGTAATGGAAACTGTTGTAGATCTTAACTCTTTTTAAAAATATTTTTATTTATTCTTTTTAGCTATACATGACATTAGAGTCCATTTTGATATAATTATATAAACATGGAATATATTTTATTCTATTAGGATCCCAGTCTGGTGGACGTACACAATATTGAGATTCACTGTGGTGTATTCATATATGAACATTATGAAAGTTATGTGAAATCAATTCCATTGTCTTTATTTTTCCTATCCCCCATTACTTCACTTCATTCCCCTTAATCTAATCTACTGAACTTCTATTCTTCCCCTCCCCCCACATTGTTTGTTAGCATTCACACATCAGAGAGAACATTGAACCTTTGGTTTTTTGGGATTGGCTTATTTTGCTTTGCATGATAGTCTCCATATCTTTCTGTTTACCAGCAAATGTCATAAAGTCATTCTTCTTTATGACTGAGTAATACTCCACTGTGTATATAAACCACATTTTTTATTCATTCATCTGTTGATAGACATCTAGGTTGGTTCCATAGCTTAGTTATTGTGAATTGTGCTGCCACAAACTTTGATGTGGCTGTGTCACTGTAGTATCCAATTTTAAATCCTTCAGGTATATACTGAGGGGCAGAATAACAGTTCAAAAGGTGGTTCCACTTATAGATTTTTGAGGAATCTCCATACTGCTTTCCAGAGTGGTTGCACCAATTTGTAGTCTTACCAAGAATGTATGAGTGTATCCTTTTCCCCATAAACTCGTCAACATTTATTATTATTTGTATTCTTGACAATTGCCATTCTGATTAGAATGAGATGAAATCTCAGTGTAATATTAATTTTCATTTCATTAATTTTCATTTCTCTAATTTCTAGAGAAGTTTGACACATCCTCATGTATTTATTGACTATTCATGTATCTTCTGAGAAGTGTCTATTCAGTTCCTTTGCCCATTTATTGAGTTTTTGTTTTGTTGCTGTTCAGGTTTTTGAGTTCTTTGTATATGCTGAAAATTAACACTTTGTCTGAGGTGAGGCTGGCAAAGGTTCTCCCATTCTGTAGGCTCCCTCCTCATGTTCTTGATTATTTTCTTTGCTGTGAAGAAGTTTTTAGTTTGATACCCTCCAATTTATTGGTTTTTTATTTACGGCTTGCACTTTAGGATTCTTGTTGAAGAAGTCATTTCCTAAGCAGAGAGGTTGGAGTTCTGGGTCTAAATTCTACCTCTTCTAAGTCAGCGGTTTTTGGGGGTAATGGGGATTGAACCCAGGGGCGCTTAACCACTGAGTCACATTCCCAAACCTTTTTACAGCACCTCACTAAGTTGCTTAGAGCCTCGATAAGAAGCTGAGGATGTTCTTATACTAGTGATCCTCCTGCCTCAGCCTCCCAAGTTGCTGAGATTACAGTCATGTGCCACCAAGTCCAGACTAAATTAGAATTTTGTTCTCCATGCATTTATTAGAATTATTATTCCCACGATGCCAATGATTTCTCTCCCTTGTTTAAACATTTTCTTTGCCTGTTTCATGCTCACAAAGATCTTGAATAAAGTCCATTATGGAGAAATAAGTTTTAGTCATTGTCAGTTGATCTTGGATATGCTCTAGATCATGGACTTTTCACTTCTTTGAGTATGTGGCACACTCTTAAATTCATGGGCTCTTGGTAATACACTCAAAAGTAGAAAAATATTCAAACAATAAAAACAGAAGTAATGAGTACAGTTCAATTTCTAATTTAGTATACTGATGTGTTAAACACTGTATAAAAACTTCTGCTGTCATTATGCGAACTGCTTTTCATCTTCCCACGATGAGTTTCTTCATTGAGGTGTTTGAAACTCCAAGGATAAACTTGTCCTGCTAAGACACGCCATATTTTGGGGTCAATGTTTCATATGATATAGATTCACAATCTTATTTCCAGAAAGTTTTTTCTTACCTTTTATTTAAACAAGGTCTAGAGATACCGCACCATGCCAAAATATGCTTCATGAGAACAACCATCACAGACAAATTTACATTTTCTTAATATGTGTCTTATGCCCCTTCTCTGTTCTGAGATATTACTTGAATCAACATCTCGTCCTTTATATCCTCAGCCAATTAACAGAGACCTGGGCTTTGAATGAATGGATGAATGACTAATGATGGCCTTTTGGGTGGAACTACCTGTGGAGTGGTACATATGCAGGAGCTCTTAGAAAAGAAACTGGAATCCATCAAAAGATAGGCAAAGGGCCAGAACAGTTGCCCTGAAAACTAAGACATCCTTCAAGTAGACGTTGGGTGATTGTGTCGCTGCTCTAACAGACTTAATAATGTCTTACAAAATATTTATGATTTTCCTATAAAAAAGATATGAGTATCTTCAAAAATAGTTTTCATAGAGTAGTGAGAAGGAACTAAAGTTGCAAGAGGTTCCAAAGAGCTGTCTTCTGTGAAGAAGAAAAATATTTCTTCATGGCTAAGGTTCACATAGTAGAGTTACTGTGGGAATGTTTAGAATTGTCTTAATTTGATCGGCTACAGATTCATATCCTCTTGCTGGTATCTTTCTTAACTTAGAAATACATATTTTTTTTTTATTTAAAAAACACCCTTTCAAATTTTTTATTTAAAAAACACCCTTTCAAACATCACCCATTCTTTTCCCACCTTATTGTCTCATGTAACACTAATGATTTTACAGAGTATCATTATTGAATGAAAGTATTTGATAAAAGTTTGGCATCTTTTTCTAGATTGTTCTTGTGAGTTTCTCAGTTGAAGTATATCACACAACTCATTTCTTTTCTCTGACTGTTCATTCTCATGTTTCAGTGGCGTCTATTGCTTTGATCTTCCATTTCTACTGAACCTCTACTCATTGGCTTTAGACATCTCCTTAAGGATTAGTTCTAGACTCCCTGTAATTTTCTGTGAAAGCTTCTCTTCTTCTATTTTTCAAATGATTTCTTACACAAGAAGCAAAGATTAATTATTTTTATCAAAGATACAAACAATAACTTATCTACTACCATGTATGTTCAGGTCAAAAAAAATTCAGTTGTATCCTTTTTGTAGCCACTTACTGTGTCAGATAAAAGGAAAGAATGAAAAAGCTTACCCTCAAAATTATTTTGAAATCCCTTGAGTAGCATGTTAAATATGGACACAGCTTTTTGTAGACAATCTCTAAAGTATGATTTTTTAAACCTTTAAAACCTGCATTAATGCTTTTTGACATGAGAATGTAGCTAAAAACCCAATTCCTCAATCTTTTCATACATAAAATAGGGATAATAATAATACCTATCCTTTAAAACTACTGAGAAAGTGAATTAGTCAATGTGTACTAACACAGAGCAATGCTTAGAACAGTTATATTCTCAATCTAATTTTAAAATATATGGAGTACTTACTGTAAAATGTGTAATTTTACATAGTGTTTTTAATCATATGTAAATGAGATGGTAACGCTAGCATATTGGAATATTTTTACTTAATGCTAACATAATGTGTTGCCACAATAGTGCTCCCATAACATATTCAACAATTTCTTCTTTTCTGAGGATTCCTCAAAGCAAGAATCGAAACCATTGTTTTTTGTAGACTGATAACTTTCTCATTGTTGGCTTTATGTGTTCAGTACTCAGAATCCACATTTCTGCTCAGAGTGGTGGAGGCACTAGGAAGTCTATAACCTGATGCTATTACAAACTATATTAAAGGTCCATGCATTTTTATCTTCTTGTGGAGATTTTTCTCTTGGCTTTCGTGATTTTTGTGTATGTTGAATTGTCTATGGTTTCATCATACATCAGTTGCTTGCAAATTTTGAGTGTACAAAGAACAGAAGCTGCTTCTTGATGAAGTGGATGTTGTCAACCATGAAGCCAGCCTTGGTCAGTGAGAAAGGTCCACACTCCAAGGCTTCACTCTCCTCCCTCATTCAGGACGATTGCTGTTGTTTTGCACTTGCTGAACTGAGGGGCCAGAAAGCAAGAGAACCTATTTATGTAGACAGGTCATCATTCGGAAGCACAGACGGAGTGCAAAGAATGAATCTCAGGGGAAAGTTAAAATATCTAGCATCCTCAGTCTTGCCAATAAATTAATGTTGTCTATATGACACTCATTTAAAAAATTCACTTTCCCACTGCAAGTGGTGAAGAGTTGACTTCTACAGATCTGTTTGAAATAAACAAAAAAGAAAAAAAAAAAAAAACACAACTGAAGCAAAATGCAAATTGAATGTTAAGAAGAAGTAAAAAGTAGAAGTTTGTCCTGCAATGAATAAGCTGTAGATGTACAGAAATTCTGTGTGGCATCAGACCATGATGTTGTGCAACCACATGTTTATATACAATTGAATTTGTACTATCCTGATCTCTTCCTTTCTTTTGTGGAATAATAAATAAACCTTTTAATACAAGCACATTTATCTTGTGATCCTCTCTAACAAAGTAAGGATTAGTGGATTAAAAGATGAACTATATTTTCAAAATCATAAAGTGAGGGAAAATCAAACTTTTATAGGATAAGACAACACCTGAGGATTGAGGACAGTTATGTACTGATTTGTATTTGTACATTTCAGCTTCTTTTCTTACATCCACAAACTCTATAGGAAATAATATTTTTTTATTTTATAAAAATTTACATTCTTTTCTGGAGTTACGTGTTCCCACATACATATCCTGAAATACATGTATATATATATATATATATATATATATATATATATGCATGAATTTGGAAATGTTCATTTTAATATTCTTGTTTGATTAAATATTCTTGTTTGTGATATATACCAAAGTGTATAGCATTCTATCTCTTCCATCCTCCATCCTTCTGAACATATAAATTGTTGAGAAATCACAATTTGTAATACACCTGAAGACAAGGCAGAGATATACTAATGATGTTGGGGAACTTGTGAAGTTCTCAAGCTATGATCCATTCATTACTGCATTTATTCAAAAGCTAATCATTAAATACTTTCTATGAGTCAGGCATTGTGAAAAACAATGAGGGAAATAAGGAATAGAATTTCCCCTGCCCTGTGTGAACTGCATATCTATCAATAGGATGGATATACTATACTAATAGGATACTTTGTTTTGTTTTAGGAATGTAAAAACAAAACAAAAACTTCCAAGAAATGTGAAAAGTTAATAGAAATATATATATATAAAAATGTGCTATGTGCTGGATGACTCCACTGTTACAATGTAAGCTGCACAAAGACAGAACCTTTTCCATTTTGTTCATGGCTGAATCTCCTATCGATTCGTGTCAGGTAAGTTGAAGGATGTCAATCAATGTGTTGAATTTTAAAAAGTGATTAAATAAATAAATAAATAATGACATCACAGTAAATAATAGCTAACTATGAGAGAATCGCAAGAAAATGATAGTAATGATAAAATTCATTGTTTAATATGTGCCAGACCATAGTAAACGTTTTACATGTAGCTATTGATCAGTCCATACCATTATTTCTTATTAGAGTTATTGTTTCTATTTCTACTATATAAGTGAAAAAAAAAAAAAAGGAACATGAGAAAGGATCTAAAATCTTCTCAAGGTCACAGAGTGTTATTCAAAAGAGACAGCAAATTTCTTGGTAAAAACCACTAGAACACCTTGTCCTTCAGAATTCTCAGAGCACATGAGAACCATTAAAGGTTGAATAGTGGTAGAGAAGGCAGATGGGAACTCATAAAATTAATTCAGAGAATCACAAATGTTACAGGATTCTAGTGGTATGTGTGTCTATGAGAAGGTGTGAAGATACGCCTGAAAACATAAGTTAGCCAGATTACAAAACACATGTAGATCATGCTAGAGAGCCTGTGTGTGTCTTATCCCAAGGGAGATGCAGAATCATCAGAATGTGTTCAGGAGTACAAGGAGTGTTGGACATTTACTAATTATTCACTTTTTGAATTCTTCCAAATATTACATTTTGAATAACGTGTTAAAAGTGTGTAAGAACTTTACTTATTTGAATATAAATTTACTTGTTTTAAAATAAATCTATCTTTCTTACTTCACCTAAATGTTAATTATCATAAGATTATATTGCCACAAATCTGTACATATTTCCAAGGATTTAGGATGAAACAAGTTAAATAATTTCTCACATCAGAATAAGAATAAACTTCAGAGAATGTGACTGAACACATGCTTACATGATATATGTCAGCTGGGAAATTCTTTGGTGACATTTGAATGACTATTACATTGAAACTTTCTATCAAACTTCTAAATGTTTTTCACTTGAACGAGCATACTATTTATGCTCAGAGAAGGAGTATCTTATAATAATAGGGTTTCATAAAACTATCATGAAAGCTCTTGTGTTATTTGCTACACAAGAAATGTCATTTAATAAACAGAAATAATTCATATCAATATTAAATATTCCATGGTCCTGTATAACAAGTAGGCCCATAATACTTTGTAGAATTATTTATTTCAAAGGCAGAATATATATATATATATATATATATTTATATATACACATATACAAATAGAATATGAATATATAGAATATTTATAGAATATGAATGTACACATACATATATATGTATGTATATGTATATGTGACTACATATACACATGTATGTATACATACATTTTCATATGAATTCATATGTATTTATATATGAATGTTTACACTCATATAGATACTTACATATATATGAATAAAACAAATCATCTATTAATTTAATTAAAATATATCCTTTAGTGAACTTTTATATTTCCTTGAAAAGTGAGAAATTTCTCAAACTTGTTAAAATTTAATGAAAAGTGACTGTGATGGAATCTTTTATTATCAATTTCATCAAGTGGGAACTACATTTTCCAGAATCTCCTTCACTAAATTGTTCCATATTACAATTGGGTAAACAGAGGACATTCAAAGGTTTGGGAGCCCAAAGGAAGCTGCAGTCATTGCTCTCTGAAATTCACAGCAGCTAATTGTGCTAATACACAGAAGTACTGACAGATTCCAGTTTATTCTTGTTTTCTAACCCTTGTTTGGGACAACTGACCCTACCGACCAATAAAAGGCTCAGTGGCATTCTAAGATGCTTTTCTACAAACCTACTGACCTCCCCCTTAGCCTTCTCTTCCATTTTCCCTTGTGGGGGCTCACTTGACCTTTCATTAACTGGCAGGTGGTTCCTTCATTCTTCATCCCCACCTGCATACTTTGACTTCCCTAGGGTCTTATTGTACATTTCTGTGAAGTTTGATTCCTCTAAGTCCTTTATTGGAAGACTTATATTAGTTCTACTTCTCTAAATGAACATTGTCTGCATAAAAATCCATTTTTTCCCAATGACTTGGTTGGAAAAGGAAAAACATAAAGGGAAAAATAAGACTACTTAAAATAAATAAATAAATATGGAAAATGGATATTAGTACAACAGGCCAGATCAGTTTAAGTCTTTTAGATGTCAGCATGCCCTCTGGGATTCTTACCAAATATAATGCAATTGATTGGTAATTTTATTGTTTTCCTCAAATATTAGATTTACAGTGTATATATGTCATCATTAGAAAATTGTTATGAAAATTCAACTAAGATTTTATTTGCACAGGTTTTTATTTCATTAGCTTTTTTGACAGCCTATTTGATCCACCTTTGTCTATTCACCTTCATTGTCAAATATTTATATTCTTTTAATGAATTCTTTCTACAAACATCCAGTAGAATGGAAATGTGGGAGGAATAAAATAATTAGTTTTTTCCCATACATAGTAATAGAAATATTGATTTGTATAAATCATTATTGTAATTCATAAAGATTCTGCATTTTATAACTCTGTAAAGGGGTTAGTGAATCAAATTCCATGCCTTAATTACAAATGGTAAAGCACTGAAACTTGGAGCATTTTCTGATATGAGCAATTACATTTATGTTAGTCAGCTTTCCGTTGCTGTGACTACAATACCCTACAAGACAAATTTAAGAGGGAAAGTTTTTGTTAGGCTTATGGTTTCAGAGATCCACTTCATGGTGGGCTGGCTCTGTTGCTCCACTAAGATGAGGCAAGAACATCAGGGTGGAAGGGTATGCTGGAAGGGTGCTGACTCCATTCATGGTAGTCAGGAAGCAGAAAAAGATAGTGAAGGGATCTCAAAAAAGATGAACGCTTCCAGGACATGCCCCTCAGCAACCCACCTCCTCCAGCCATGCCCTATCTGACCATAGTTACCAACCAGTTAGTCCATTCATACTAAGAAGAACTGATTAGGTTATACTTACCACAGTCTAATCACTTTACCTCGGAACATCCCTGCATTAACGAAAGAGCTTTTGGGGGACATTTCATATCCAAACAATAACAGCGTTATTTTATACTTCTTTCCTACCCATAGTTTAAAAAATTGCTCTTTAGAAATAATTGGGATTGAACCCAGAGGTGCTTTACCACTAAGCTACATTGAGAGCCCATTTATTTTTCTTTTTACTTTTGAGACAGGATCTCATTAAATTGCCCAGGCTGATCTTGAACTTGGAATCTTCCTGCCTCGGTTCTCTGATTCCATGGAATTACAGACATGCACCACTACTTCTGACTAAATAAATGTGCTTTGAATAACCTTACAATGGCACCATGGATAAGACATGCGCTCTGGAACATCACTGTCTCCTAATGGCAGGGAAGGTAGAGAGAAACAACTCCTTCTTCCCTCCTTTCTAAAATAAGGTTTGCTGGTGTCAGAGAATTGGTTGCCAATAAGGGTGAAATGCTGATAACAGGATTAGAATATTAAGTCTAGATTTTCTACTAAATAGAGATATTGACTCTGATAAAAGTAGAGTTAAAGCTTTCTAGAACAAAGCTTCCTTTATTTAATCTTATTATATTGACAAAGACTAAGGTCAAGCTATGAGTTCACATCCAAAGGTCATCAAGCACACCAGAAGCACAGAAACATAGTTGATTTTGGCCTTGAAAGATAATAAATATTGAGATTACCAACTGTAAAATACAGAACAATTATGTAAGAAATATTTAGAGACAAAACAATTAGAGAAATTATAATAAAATGACTTTAGAATTGAATAGAAATATTTGAAAAATAAGGCTGTAAGTTAATAAATAAATTAATATTCTCCATATTAAAAATAAAATCCTTGGAAAAATATCAGTAGATATCTTAATACTCAAGTAATAAACAACTGAAAAATGCTTAGAAAATTGGAAAATGTATCTGAGGGAACTGTTCAGATTTAAGTATCTCCCAGACACAGAGAAGAAAACCAGAAAAAAGTTAGTGAGAAATACAGAGTATGGAATGAAAATGTATCATATTAATTTAATTGGTACTGTAGAGTGAGAAAATAAAAAGAAAATGAATTCAGGAAACATAGCTACATATTTTCCAGTTATGACAGCTGTAGTTATAGTCAAGAAAAAAATTTGAATTTGCATTATAAGTAGGAAAAATGATAAGTAATTTGGGTCCAAATGCATTATATTAAATATTCAGAACAAAAAGTGAAAGAAACTTAAAAATGGACATAGAAAAAAATTCAGTTCAATTAGAAAGGACTATCAACTAGGAAGACAGTGTATTTTAGAAAAACAAATGATAACAAAAAACTGAGGAAACATTCTCATAGAATTATGAAAACTAAATGCCAACTTGAAACTGTATCTATTCAAACTATTTTTTAAAAATATGAATGAAGTAAATAAAATAGTTTTATATAGATTAGACGGATCATAATTAGGAAGCCTGACAATACAAAGTTTGGAAATAATGCACATAAATGGAAATTTACTAATTGGGGTGAATTGTGCAATTTCTTTGTAAAATCTTAGTATCACGTTATGGTAGTAAATATTGGCATGTTCACTTGCCAAGCACAAAAGGATAAAGGTAAAAATATTTATCACAGCGTTGTTAAATCTAAAAACCTAGAAAAGACACTAATAACATAAGAGAATATATCAACAAGAGAATAAAAACATTGTAATGAGTCACAGTAGACGATTACACAAAAATAAAAATGAACTAAAGTTACATGAAACCTGAAAAATAAACCTCTGAAATAAAATATTGAAAGTAAATGGAAAAAACAGAAAACTGTATATGATTTGATATTTTTATAAAGCTCCCAACACAAATAATTCCACAATATATTGTTTATATTTATATGTATAAGAGTACTAATCCCCAAGCAAACACAAGGACAGGGGAAAAAAAGCAGGAGAATAAACACAACATACAACATACTATTTCCTCTGGAGGGAAAACAAGGATATTACCCCAGGAGAAGAGAAAATGAGCAGGTCCAAATTATGGTAACAGTATTATCCTTAGATTAAATATTGGGTATTAAGATGAAGAAATGCCCATTTAATTATTAGTCAAAGCAACAAAATTAAAACAGAATAAAATACATTATTTTAGTTAAATAAATGTACATATAAATGTTTGAGTTTAATTCTCCATTCTCTTACTCATACAAAGAAATGTATTTGACATGTTTTGTATGTACCAATATTTAGGGTCAATCAAACTTTCCACCACCTTTCTTAGGCTCCCTAGAAATACATTAATGTTTTTCTTGGTGTTTTATCATTGGACCACAGTACTTCCCTGCTACTGGAACATAAATTCTATGAGAATGCCTAAGGAATTTACAGTTTTTAAACTACCTAGACACTCCTTAAGTACGTTAAGATATAGAGAATTATTACTGGTAAGATTGGTGTTTCATGCAAAGGTCCAATTGATGTGTGTGGCCCTCTGTGATTATCTGCCTTTTGACATCAGTGAGCTGAACAGGCACCTGTGTAATTCTCAAGGATCTACTTGAAAGTCCTTTCATATACCATAGGTATTTTCTGTGGCGGGCGAAACCCAGGGCCCAGGGTTATGCCACATGCATCCAAGATGGAGACTGGCAGAGAGCCAAAGGGCGAGTTGATTGCGCCTTGAGAAAAACAGGAAGCATTTACCATTGGCTGTGTGATAATTAGTTCAGCCACTTAGCGCGTGGACAGATATATCTTACATGTATGCTTGAGCTCGTGATCGCTTGACCTTTAATAGGATTGGATGGATGTATCTGGTTATAATTGCTTATACATGAGACTGCTTATATATTGAGGGTGTTATCCCAATAAAGAGGAAGCTGCTTCATGAACCTCTGAAGGGTACGTGTCCCGCTGGTCAGCGGCAAGCGGCACTTTTGTTATTTCATAATGAGTTAAGATGTGGTAATAAAGCACTCCGAAAGTCAGTGTAAAGGAAACTATTTCCTAAGTTCTAACTTGAACTCCAGTTGGGTATCAGGAAGCTCCAGAAAGAAGGCATTTAACAATGTTCAATGTGCAGACCTTCCCTGTTAATATTCTGAGGATAAAAGAACAGGAATGAATTAGTGAAAAGACTTTATAATTTATTCATTAAAAAAAATCAAAGTCCAATATTCCTGAATCAGTAAAACACTCAGTTTTCTCTCTATGGTAATTCCTTTTGTGTATCTTTTTCATTTCTCCTGTGTGGCAAGGCGAATAGAGGCATCTACACAGCACAGCCTATCTCCATAACTCTGGGCACAGGCCAATTGAATAACAGCACATGTTGGGTGATACCTGAAGCTTAGTAGATAAGAAGCAAAATTCCTCTAAGTTCTCTATGGGTATGTGCAGGTATATAGTGAGTGAAGGCAAAGTTAGGTCAGAATCTGGGCGTAAAGGATAAAGGTGGAGGATGTTAAGTATATGGAATCTATTAATCCATTGATGAAACAACATAACAATTTGCTTCCTGTTCTTTAAAATTTTCACGGTTAGATTATAGATATACATGTTTTCTGAGTCTACACAGGATAACAGGAAAACAATAGTATACCTATTTTCTTATTGGGAAGTCACTCCCTTCCATGGATCTTTCAATGAATATGTATTTATTGGAACCTACATAATGATAACAAATTTCAACCCTAACTTTACCTTAATTAAGTAATAACAAAGCCTCTGGGCATCACTTTTCTTATCTATAAAATGGGAATAAAGCCATTCTGTCAACATAATTGGAATATGAAATTTTAAGTGAGCTATTCAATAAAATACAAAACATACTATAACTTGATTTGTGATTATTAATGATTACCACTTTTAGTATGACAACTCAGTTCTGGCAACCTGGTAGCATATATATTAAAATGTGGTGGCCTTCTTTCTATCTGAACTCAAAACATCTCAAACATAGTAGGCTAAGTCCCACTATACTCAAATCTCAGGGAAGATATGGGTGATCTTCATTTGAATGGGGATCTGCACAAGTTATAAGAATATTTCAGGAAACTAGGTTCAAAAGTACAAACAGACTGTCTCCCAAGTATTAATAATTTCTAGGAGCCTAAAACAAACTCGGTGGTAAGAACCTTTACAGGTTTGATAGAGCATTTCCCTTGGACAAAAAAATGGTTTAGGAGGTGAGAAAGAAAACTACAGTTAGTGACTATTGGGCTGATTTATGCCAAAATTTATGGTGAAGAAAATAATTAAGGCAGTGAATCTTTCAAATACTACATATTCCTTTGAAATGTGGAGAATTAATCAGGGTGCAGAGTAAGGGCTTTGGAGGTAGAGAGGATCTGGATTCAAATCTTGGACTCGTTTTTTATAGTATTGAAGCACTAGGCCAAATGCTTCAAACTCTTTATGATTTTCATCTGTCAGAGAGGGGATGATAACCATGCTGCCTCTTAAGAGTTTCTGTGAGGATAAGAAAGAATAAGCAACTCAATTAATTCAATATTTGGAATGTTGGAATTTAATGATAACAAGCACAGGGTTTGGAGCCAGGCGGCCTCTGTTTGAATCTTGGCATTGGCACTTACCAGATGTGTGCCCCTTGGCAGTTTGCTTAACATTTCTTTGGCACAATTATTTAAACTGTAAAAATAGCAAGGATAATGTTTATACTTGTTACATGAGGATTAAACTAGTTACTATTTTAAACTGCTTAAAATAGTACTTAGTACTCTAGTACATAGTATTATAATAATTTATTTTTAATAACGTAAATGCAATGAGAAATTCTTACTATGAGGAAAACCAGGATAATAAATTTAGTGTATTTTCCCTAGTTCTTGGGGCCAAGAGTTCAGGTTGTTTTGCTCATGGTACAGCTCCTACCCAGAAAATCAAATTGTTCAGATAATATTCTTAGAGAAATCAAAAGAGGAAGTTTCCACAAAGCCGAAACCAAAGGCTGTGGTCTAACTGTGAATAATCACAGCTGGCTCACTTTAAAAGGTTAGAGGATTAGAATGTTAATAATTTTGTATTTCTTAAGCAAATATGTTCAAACATGCAATGAGCAGCTGTTTCCATGGAAGAATGAGCCAGTGACAAGTTTCATCTTTTAAAAGAAAAGCTATTTTTGATCAAATGAGAATGCAAAAAAAGTGTTTTTAAAATGCTTTTTAATGACAGGAAACATAAATATTTTTTGCAGCTCTTTAATTCTGAAAACAGCTTGCATAATTTTTTTTGAACTTGAGACAAGTACACAGAAAACTGATCTCAAAGTCTATGACTACCAATTGTCAGAACTTCTTATAAAGAAAGAAAATATCATTTTCAGCAGGATGGAGTCTCAGGTCAGTATACATAAGAAAAGCCTTGGTTTGTTTCAAGCAGATCTTCTCATTTTTTTTCTTTTCATTATCACCATCCCCCCACCATAGCCTTTGATTAAAGTGAGAATTTGCAAAGGGAATGTCTTTGTTTATCACCTTTGTATAAAGGAAAATATCATGAAGCTTCAAATAACCATATTAACTAAGTTCCTTAGTTAAGATCGTGTTAGCTTTCATTGCAGTGACAAAATACCTGAGATGATCAACTTGCAAAGAGGGAAGTTTTATTTTGGCTCATGGTTTCAGAGGCTTCAGTTCATGGTCAGTTGGTTGTAAATCTGTGACTAACATCATGACAGGGAGCACGTCATGAAGCAACACTGTTCACTTCATGGTAGCAGAGAAACAGAAAGAGAAACAAGCTGGGAACCCGATTTCTCCTCCAGGGGCACACACCAAATAACCTAACTTTCTTTCACTAGACTCGCCTTCTAAAGGGTTCACCCTCCTCAATAGTGCCACTAGCAGGGAACTCAAGCTTCCACACAGGGCCTTTGGGGGACATTCAAATGACAGCAGGTTTTCTGTATTTTTGTTTGTGTGCTTGTTTGTTTTATTGACCTTGATTTTATGTTTAGTGTCAGTAAGCCTCTTTCAGACTTTAAGCCATACTTCTAAGAAGTTTGTTTAATAAGTATGAAGAAGGTTTTATTTTATTTTTCCTTTTGTTTTGGGACCAAAGATTGAATCCAGGGGTGCTTTACCACTGAGCCACATTCCCATCCCTTTGTTAATATTTTTGATTTTGAGACAGGGTCTTGCTAAGTTCCTTAGGTTCTCAGTAAGTTGCTCAGGCTGGCTTTGAACTTGTGATTCTCCTGCCCCAGCCTCCCAAGGAACAAGGCACTTGGCAAGAAAGATTTTTAAGTGTACTTTTTTTTTTTTTTTTTTCCACATCAAATACTTTTTTAAACTTCAGATAATTTTTTGTTCAGCTGCCATGTATAAAAGATGCAAAAGACATGGGTAAAAAATATGACCTCTGTATGTCTCTATCTTCTTGCCTATAAAATGGTGATAATAATAATACCTGCCTTGTAGGGATTGCTAATTTTATGAATTAAAAAAGTTCTTAGAACAATGCCTGGTAAACAATAAATAATACACCTTTTTCTTATTTCAGTTTATTATTTGTTCATTTTTTGAACTAAAATTTGCTTACAGCTTTATAAAATTTTTGTATTATACGGAGCTGAAGAAATTTTTGTATTATAAACTCACAGGTTTAACTCATGATAACAATCAGAAAGAGTAAAGACCCACGGGGTGATGCCAAAAAAAAAAAAAAAAATTGTTGGGAGCTAAGGCACATCTTTTCTTGGACGCCCACAGGTTTCTTTCATATCTGATTCACTTCTTTGGACACAGGTGATCTTAGCTTGCCTCTTCACTCTAAAGTTTTTATGGACAGGTATTTAGCATTTCTGATCTAATTACAGATTTCTTCCAGAGAGTCTGACTGGCCTAGCTTGTTAGGCTATCCTTCCTTCATCCAAACTTCTGTGCACTCAGGAGTTAGGACAAGTATAGCAACCTTAGTAAAAAAGACCCAAATTTGGGGACGAGTGTGCCTTATGAAAAGAAGTGTTTCTTAGAGTAGACAGATAGCCCAAAGTTGTCTGCTAAAATCAGGAAAGAGAAAACAGTCAACAAATGATCATTGATGTATTAATTTAAAAGTTTTTCCTGAATCATAATCACCAGATGTGTAGCAAGTTAATAATAAAATGGAATTGACATGAACAGACCTCAATAATTGGAATATTTACTGGCAAAATATTTCATGCAAGACAAGAATGAGTATGTCTGTGTAATGGCCCAGAGATCATGAAGAACAGTCTCTTTTTTTATAAAGCAGCTGAACTATAAAAATATCAAATATACAATAAACTACTTGTTTAAACACATTAAAATACAGTCTCCATGTTCAATTAAATGTAAAATAAAATGGGTATATCATGGAGATTTTTTTTAAATACCTGATCTTATTTTATTTTAGTTTCTGGAGAGTAGCGAGATAGTCGTGTGTGTATCTCAATCACTTTTAGTTTCTAAATATCCAGCATAAAAATATCTACTGTGGAAATAATTTTAGGAAGGAAATGTAACTGAATGTTTCTTGATATTTCGCATCAATTAAACATGTTTACTCTTGTTGTGGTGAAAAGATTTTACACTGTGTTAGAATAACAACATACTGTGAAAGTTCAAAATGGTAATATCTCAGAAACATATTGCCAGATAGTGTTCCAAAATAGTCCCGAGAAATAGAAAAACTTGAAAATAAGATCTTAGGAAGTCACTGATTCTCTTATTCACATACACTGAGTACTAAGCATCATGATATAGGAAATACATTTAACCTCTCCCCCAAAATAAGGAGTCTATCATCATTTTGTGAAATTGAGTACTAGCTCATATTACTTCATGCAAAAATTATTTGGGACCCAGCCACCTCAGCTGTCAGGCTATTATAGTTTACGATCACAGTACTAAATGAAAAAGATAGACAGGTTTTTATCATCCTGAGTACCCAAACAAGTTTATTTGCTTCCAGTTGGTGTTGTGTTTAATACAGAATTCCATGATAAAAAAGATTTTTGCTTTTAACAAGCTTGATATGGTATTGAAAATCAAAGAAATTCAATTGCCAACTCCAAAATATTTATGTAGAAATTATTAAACAAATTGGATTATAATGAATATAAATAACAAAATTCATCAGAATGTTTGCCTAAATATGTATGAAAATATTTATAATAAAAATAAATTGTTACAGTCTTTGTAACTGCACATTAAAACTGAAATTTAAAAAATAAAATTGAAAAAGAATTAAAAACTAATAAATAATTTGAGAATCATTTATTCATTTTAAAAACAACATAATTTTGGTCAGGTGGTGATATTGATATATAGTTTAGAAATGTATCATTTTTTTTTTTTTCATTTTTGGTACTTTTTCTTATTTGAGTCAGGGTCTGAAAAAGTTGCTTTGATCTTCACTAAGTTACTGAAATTGGCTTCAAACTTGCAATCTTCCTACCTCAACCTCCTGAGTCACTGGGATTACAGATGTAGACCAACACACTCAGTTTTATCTCATATTCTTAAGAATATGGTTTTATTTTGTTAACACAGTGATTTATTGACAGCTTATTATGCATCTTTAAAAACTATTCCTAAGGTATGTAATACTATTGTAGAAATTCTAGTAAAAGGATTTATAAAAATTGAAAAATAACATGTTTAGCTAAAAATAAGGAAAATGAAACTGCAACATTCATATCCTGCATACCTACAAAATAAAAACGGAAACTGGAATCGCAACATTCATATCTTACATACCTTCTAGACCAAACATTTGAGAGGTTGACAATAGTTCTCTCCATTGTCTCACAAAATTCTTCACTTTGTGGGTGAAGATACAATTTGAGAATGAAGTGATCTTGAGTGAAAGTAGATACTAATAGAGGTCCAACAACCAGAAGTTCTAATTACTTAGGACAGACAATGTTGTTCACCATACATTGTATCTTTCATTTCTATACCGCAGTTCAAACTACATGAAAATGGTGGTCTTAAAATTTCTTTTGTAAATGTTTTTCTTAGTGCATCATAATTATACATAATATTGGGGTTCATCCGACATACTCATGCAAGCACTGAGTAAAATTTGCTCCCCATCAGCCTCAGTACTACTTTCTTTCCCTTTTTCCCTCCCTATTTTTCCTTCTCTTCCTCTACTCTACTGATCTTCCTTCTATTTATTTATTTTTTTTCAAATTACTGCTTTATAGATATACATAAAGTTAAAATTCACTGTGGTATATTCATATACATATAACATAATTTGGTCAATTTCTTTTCATCCTTCCTCTTCATTTCTATCTCTCTTCTTCCTTCCAACCTTCTGCTCCACTGATGCTGATCTCCATTCTATTTACATGGAATTCTCACCACCCCTCACTGTTTTCCCTTATTTTGGTCTAGATTCCCCATATGAAAGAATATATTCCACCTAAGGCTATTTCTCTCATTACATGTAGCATGATGTTCTCCAGAGATCCATTTGCTTACCAACAAGTGTCATACTTTCATTTTTCTTTCTTGCCAAATAAAATTCCATTTTGTATATATACCACATTTTCTTTTGTCATTCATCTGTTGATGGGCACGTGCACTGTTTCCATAACTTGGCTCTTGTGAATTTTACTGCTATTAATATGATGTTCCTGTGTTACAAAACTATGCTGATTTAAATGCTTTTGGATAAACACCAAAGAGTGGAATAGCTATGTCATATGGTGGTTCCATTTCTTGTTTTTAGAGGAATCTCCTTACGACTTTTTGGAGAAGTTGTACTAACTTCCATCCCACCAACAATGTAAGAACACACCTTTTTCCCCATATCTTCACCAACATTTATTATTATCTGTATTCTCCATAATTGCTGTTCTGGCTGAAATGAGAATATATCTCTATATAGCTTTGATTTGCATTTCCCTGTTTGCTTAAGGATGTTGAATATTTTTTCATATATTTGTTAGCTATTTATATTTCTTCTTTTGAGAAGTGTCTATTTAGTACTTTTGCTTATTTATCTGTTGGGTTATTCATTTTGTTTTGTTTTGTTGTTAAGTTTTTTGAGTCCTTTATATATTGTTTGTTATTCCTTTGTTGGAGGAATAGCTGGCCAAAACCATTTCCCATTCTGAAAGCTTTCTCTTTATGTTCTTAATTGTTTCCTTTGCTGTGCCAAAGGTTTTGAATTTGATGCAGTTCCACTTACTGATTCTTGGTTTGATTTCTTAAACTTTACAGTCTTGTTGAAGAAGTTGCTGCCTCTGTCAATATGTTGGAGTGTTGAGCCTCTTCTAGCAATGGAAAAGTTACTAGTCTGATTTCAATTTCTGATCCACTTTGAGTTGACCTTAATGCAGGATGACAGATAAGGATCTAGTTTCATTTTTCTATATATGAATATCCGGTTTTCCCAGCACATTTTTTAAAAACAAGGATATTGTTTCTCCCATATATATTTGGGCAACTTTGTCAAGTATCAGCAGACTCTATGTGGACTTGTCTCTATGTCTTCTGTTCTATTCCATTGGTCTTTATATCTGTTTTGATACCTTTCAATACCAGTACCATGCTGTTTTTGTTACTCTAATTCTGTAATATAATTTGATGTCTAGTATTATGATGCTTCCAGCATTGTTCTTCTTGTCCAGTAACACTTTGGCTAGTCTGGGTCTCTTATTTTTTCAAAAAGATTTTAGGACTGTTTTTTTTTTTTTTTCTAGTTCTGTGAAGAATGGCATTGGTATTTTGATGAGAGTGATTTCAATCTGTATAATGCCTTTTAAACCATAATTCTGCCTATCCAAGAACACGGGATGCCTTTCCATCCTCTAAGGTCTTCAATTAATTTGTTCAGTGTTGTGTAGCTTTCTTTATAGAGGTCTTTCGCCTCCTTATTTAAATGTATTCTCAAATTTATTTTTTAAATTTAATTAAAATTTTTAAAGTTATTTTGAATGGGATGATCTACCTAGTACTTTTTTCAGCAGATTCATTACTGGAGTATAGGAAATTGACTGATTTATGTATGTTGATTTTGTATCCTGGTACTTTACTCAATTTGTTTATTAGCTCTACAAGTGTCTTGGTAGAGCTTTTTCATTCTTCTAAATATATACCTTTTCCTATTGATTTCCTTCTCTTTCCTTTAACTTCCTTCTCTTGTCTGATGGCTCTGGCTAGAACTTTAAGAACTATGTGGAATAGGACTGGTGAGAGTGAACATCCTTTTGTTCCTGCATTTAAAGGAAATGCATTCAGTTTTTCACCATTCAGTATGATGTTGGCCTCGGACTTGCCATATATAGCCTTTACAATTTTGAGGTAAGTTCCTTCCATACGTAGTTTCTCATGCATTTTTAACATAAATTGGTGCTGGACTTGTCAATGTTTTCCTGCATTTACCAAGATGATCATTTGATTCATTTCTTTAGTTCTATGTATGTGGTGAATTACATTTATTGATTTGCATATTTTTACGACCCAAATGTCAATGTAACTTTATAAAACAAATCCTTTTCAATATAAAGAATCAAATAAATCCCAATAAAAGAATACTGGGTGATTTCAACACACCTCTCACCATTTGAGAGATCATCCAGATACAAAAAATTAAAGACCCTTTAGAACTAAAAAATACTATTACTCAAATGAACCTAATAGACATCTATAGACTATTTCATTTATTAACAAATGAATTCACTTTCTTCTCAGTGGCACATGGAACTTTCTCTTAAAATAGACCATATTTTATAGCACAAAACAATTCTTAGCAAATACAAAAAATAAAGGTGGAGAGAATTGCTTGCATCCCATCAGACCATAATGAAATAATATTTGACATCAACCACAAGATAAAAAACAGAAACCATCTTCATGTCTTGAGATTAAATAATACAGTTTTAAATAAGGAGTATATCAAAGAAGAAATCAGGGAAGAAATAAAAATAATTCTTAGAAACATAAGAATATAAATAAAAATATTTAAATCTTTGGGAAAGTATGAAGGAAATTCTAGAGGAAAGTTTATGGTATGGAGTTCCTACATTAAAAAAAAAAACCCAGAGCCAAGATGGCAGACTAGGAGATTCAAGATGGCGGACTAGAGGAAGGCTGCGTTCCTTGTCGCTCTGTAACTCCAGTTTCAAGCAGAGGATATCTCTTTATTCGTAAGGCAGTTTTTGCTGCTTATTGATCCCCTGCCGTTTACCCCATTTGTCTGATGTGATCACCTACAATCTGCCAGGATATTGACACCTTTTTTGAGTGCAGATTGCTCACTGTCAGGCATCTATCATCCGCCATTTGCCTGCCTCTCACCTGTTCATTGCCTGCCTTACACCTATCCATCACCCAACACACGAGGTTCACCTCCTGATCATCCGACAAGTCAGCAAACTGATCACCGACCGCCAGTGCAGCACCAACTGCCTGCTGTTGCCTGGAAGTTCACTGTTACAGTACCTTCACATTTGATTACACTTGGCTGCCGCCATTTTGAGACAACAGCCAGGCCCTGTATGACCCCTGGCCGGACTGACTGAGCCCCATCTCCAGGATCCCTCAGCCCGACCGATCATTCTCTGCCTCTGGGGCCTTCACATCAACTGACTGGTCCCTGCCACCAGGATCCCCGGACCAACTGACTGTGCCCAACTGGGGTCGGGACCCCAGATCGACTGATTACAACAGGCCTCCAAGATCCCACAACCACACCAAACACACCCGACCTCCAGGACCCCTGCCTGACCAAACACATCCTGCCTCCAGGACCTTCTGCTCACCACGGCCACACCCTGAGCTGCTGCTCCCCATTTGCCAACACATTTCGAAGCCAGAGCAGCCATCTTGGATAATCCTGGAAGGCACTCTGATCTTTAGGTGGGGCAAAACCCATCCTGAGATGCCTGCTGGAGGCTTGAAGCTCATTGTCAGGTACCTCTCATGCATCAGGCTACTGAACTCTGGGAGGTTTCATTACTATATGACTATTATACTGTAGATTTTCTTTTTTCTCCTTATTGAAAAATTTTAAGTTTTTATGTCTTTACTGTTCTTGCTCTCTTTTCCTTTTGTTTACCTGTTCCCTCACAGTCTCTTTCTCCCTTTTTTGCATGCTGACATCCAATTTCTTTTGATTACACTCTCACCCTTTCTATTTTCTAGAACTTCTGTATATTCTTTTCTTACCCCATTAACAGCCACATTCTACATCCCTCTGCATCCTTTTTGTCCTTCATTAGAAACTGCAGACCTTATTGCAAATCTGTTGTTTTACTGAAGATAATATTTGAACCCATTCTGTTTATTATGACAATTTTGTTATTGTCCTCATAGGGGCTATTTGGTCTACGATTGCATAGTGTCTGAATTGGGCACTGCTAATATTAATCTCCCCTTAAAGAAAGGGTTTTGGAAACCTATAGGACCACTATAAGCCTATAGGGGGAAATCTGCAATACCCCAGATCTGCACTGCTAGAGGGGAAGATAGAGGAACAACATGAAAAAACAAGGGAAGAAAATGATCCAAACAAATCTAGATTCTGTATTAATAGAATCCAATGACAGTATGTTAGAAGAAATGTCAGAAAAGGACTTCAGATTATACATGATTAAGATGATCCGCAAAGCAAAGGATGAGATAAGAGAGCAAATGCAGGCATGAATGATAACACCAATAAGCTGAAAGAGCAAGTGCAGGAAGCAAAAGATCATTTCAACAAAGAGATAGAGATTCTCAAAAAAAAGCAAATGGAAGTCCTTGAAATGGAGGAAACAATAAACCAAATAAAAACTCAATGGAATGCATCACCGACAGACTAGACCACTTGGAAGACAGAACCTCAGACAATGAAGACAAAATATTTAATCTTGAAAAAAACCCGAGAAATCCATATAAATAATCAAATGTTACCCCTGAAGGTCCTAGAAAAAGAGGAATAAACAAATGTCATCATAAGTAAAACATAGGAAACAATTAAGATCAGAAGTAAAATTGAGAGTAAAAAATAAAAAAGGATCAATGAAACAAGGAGTTGGTTCTTTGAAAAGATAAAAAAGACAGATAAACTCTTATTAAAACTAGCCACAAGAGAGAAAAGACACATATCAAGAAAATTAGAGATGAAAAAGGCAATATCATCATAGATGCTTCTGAAATCCAGAGGATCATTACAAACTATTTTGAAAATTTATACTCCAATAAAGAGGAAAACCTAGAAGATACTGACACATCTCTAGACACAGAGCAACTACTCAAATCAAACCATAAAAATATAGGAAACTTAGGCCAATTTCAAGTAATGAGACTGAAACAGAAATTTAAAGTCTTCTAACAACAAAACCCAGGACTAGAGGGTTCCTCAGATGAGTTATAACAGACCTTTAAAGACAAACTAATGCCAATCCTCCTCAAATTATTTCATGAAATAGAAAAGGAGGGAGCACTGCCAGATTCATCTATGAAAGAAGTATCACCCTGATAATAAAACTAGACAAAGACACATCAAAGAAAGAAATCTTCAGGCCAATTGATGATGAACATAGATGCAAAACCCCTTAATAAAATGTCAGCAGACTGTATTCGAAAACACATTAAGAAAATAGTACACCATGATCAAGTGGGTTTCATTCCAGGGTTGAAAGCTTATCATTTCTTAATTAAAATAAACTCATTTTCATATTGCCTTTTCCTACCTCAAGCTACATGTTTATTATCAGGTCTTTAATTCTGACATGCCCCTGCCCTCTGCTTTCAGGAAAAAAAAAAAAAAGTGCCAAAATTTAGCAAGAAAATAAAGTGAGTCTCATACTTCGACCATGGTTCAAGTTACTGCCTGAAAATTACTTATATTTTCTAGGAAAGTAAAAGTAGTTTCTGCAGTTAGATATTTCTCATTTTTATCTGAGAGAGTTGACCTTAATTAGAATGTCTGTGCTGAGTAAAAGAAATCCCTAAGCATAAGTGTTCAGGAGCTAAAAAATGAGTAGTGACTAAAATCCACACCACATTTCACCATTTTGAAGTCCTTCAGTGTACAGCATACAGAAACTCTGGCTGGACATTTAAACAGCATTATTGAGGTTTGATTCAAAAATGATAAATTGTACATATTTAATGTATGCTAATTGTTAAATTTTGATACATGTATATATTTATGAAATTAAAAGCTTAATTTAAATAATGAATATGTGGATCAGTCCCCCAATTTCCTCTTGGCCCTTGTAGCACTCTTGTGGCTACCCCATCTCCCCTTCTCTCCTATGGTCCTTGTGCAATCAGTGATGTTTTCTGTTATTATGGACTAGTTTGCATTTTTTAGAATTTTGTACAAATAAAGTCATACAGTGTACAAAATTGAATGTATTTCTTACCATCATAATTATTTTGATATATATACTTATTATTACATGTACAAATAATTCATTTATTTTTATAACTAGCAATTTCCATTGAATGGACAAACCACAACTTATTTATACATTTACCTTGGAAACTTGGATTGTTTGCAATTCTCAGCTATGAAGTGTAAAGTCGCTATGCAGGAGTTAAATAGTACAGACATTTACAAGTACGATGCTTTTTGTTTTCATACAAACATAGACTTACTGTTCTCTTAGATAATAGCTAAGAGTTGAATGAATTCATCATGTAGTATGTGTATGTTTACATTTTTAGGAAAATACCGACCTATTTTTTCCAAGTATTTGCACCAAATATATTACCACCAGCAATAAATGAGGGTTCCAGTTTCTCTATATATTCTGCAATCTTTATCATTATCTACCTTTTGAATATAGTCATTCTAGAGGATATTCAGTGGCTTAATTGAGATTTTAACATGTTTCCCTAATGATAATAATATTGAATATTATGTGCTTATTAGCTATTTGTATTATTTTCTTTGGTGCAAACTCAGTTCAAATATTTCCAAAATTTTATCTGATTATTTTTGCCTTATAATAGTCTAAGAGTTTTTTATATGTTCTGCATACAAATTCCTCATCAAATATAAGGTTTACAATTATTTTCTTCCAAAATACAGTTTTACTTTTTCTTCTGATTCTTTGAAGTACAAAAGTGTGTTTCCATTCACATATCATAGTATTATAATTATTGTGTGGTATAAACTTGTGTCTATTAATGGAATAAAAAGAAAATATGAGAGAAAATATATATGTTGGTTATTTTATGTGAACTGCACAAATATCTAATTTATAGTGCTCTTTACTTTTTTCCTATGGACTTGAATAATCATCTGGTGTCACTTTTTCTTATTGTCAAAGACATCTTCATTGAATATTATAAGAAGATCTTGCAGCAGTTAATTCTCTTGCTTTTTGTTGTTCTGGAATATCTTTATTTTATCTACATTTTTGAGGGGGAATTTGAATGAAGACAGGATGGCTGGTTGGCTTTTTTCCTTGTACTACTTTGAGTATGTTATTCTCCTTGTTGCTCACCTCATAGATTCTGATGAGAATTCAGGTATTAATCTTGTGGCTTCCTTGAACATGATGAGTCTATAATTCGAGAATTTAAAAAAAAAATATAGTTGCTCCAATCTTAGCTTGTGGTATGTCTCTGAATAAATTTCTTTTTACATATTCTACGATTTTAAGCTTCTAGGATGTATATAGATGAATTTTTTAATCAAATTGTCAATGGAGCTATTCTTTCTTGAAATACTTTTTTTTCTGCCTCTTTTCTTCTTTCCTCCTTTTTTTGGTTCCAATTATATATGTGTTATATAACACATAGATGGTGTTATGAAGATTTCTAAGCCCCTGATCATTCAAATTTTTTTTAAATTTGATATACACATCAGGCTGCATAATTTGTAATGATCCAACAATAATGCTACTGTGCATGAGTTCAAATTTGATTAATACCCTTTAGCCTTTGCAGAGATGGTCTTAGACTTCATTACCAATTCCAGCATGTCAAACTTCCTTTCCTACCATAGTGGGGAAAATATGGTTGGAAATTCAGACAATACAGACACAAACTCTCACTGTTCTGACCTGTATCAGATTTACAAAAACAAAACAAAAACAAAACTCATATTGTATGATTTGCTTGACTTTGAGGATGTTGTATGATTAGTTTTCTCAGTTTTTTTTTTTAATGTTGCTATTGGAGGAGGTTATGGTTTACATATTAGATATTCCTAAAAGCTCATATGTGAGACAATGTAAGAAGGTTTAGAGGTGAAATGATTGGGTTATGACAGCCTTAACCTAGTTAGTATGTTAGGGATTAACAAACTGATAGGCATTAACTGGGTAGAATTGAAGGTAAATAGGGTGTGACTGGAGGAGTTGGGTCCCTGGGGGCATGCCTTTGGAGTAAATATTTTGTCCTTGTGGAGCTCTCTGCTTCCTGGTGCCATGTTTCCAGCTGCTTTCCTCCACCACACCATCCCACTATGATGTTCTGCCTCTCTTCCATCCACAAGGAATGGTTTTGTTTATCTATGGACTGAGACCTTTAAAACCATGAGCCCCCAAATAAACATTTCCTCCTAAATTGTTCTTATCAGGTCTTTTGGTCATAGCAGTGAAAACTCTGACTAAAATCGGGGAAATTTAATCTCCGGAAGTCTCATTGCTACTTATTCAAACATATAGATTAGTTATAACAGTTTTAAAGCTTTTGTGGGTTACTTTTAATATCTGTACCTGCTTTAATTGATTAAAATTTCTCCTCATTTTACTGCTTCTTTGTGTTTCTGCTACTTTCTGTTTCTGTATGAGACCACATGATCTTTACCTATGTGAAGGCTGTATCTCTTTTTTATTTCTATGGATATTTTTGGAAGCAGTTGGAATCCTCTGTGTCTAACTTTTAATATTTTTGCCCCCTCAGGGCTGAGGATCAAACACAGGGCCTTGAATGTACTAAGCAAATACTGCTCTATTGAGCTAAGTCCCCAACCCCTTACTTTTAATGCTTTTGATATTTAAATAAATGTTAGTTCAAAATTAAGTGTTCTCTATATTTAATACGCTTCTGTGTGATCTATACAAACCACATAAATCAAGTGATTTTCCATTCTGACTAAAAAGGCATGTTTCCCAGCCCACTGTAAGTGCCAGGCCTTGTTACCTCATGAGATGTGATGTTTTTTTACTCACCTAGATTTGCTGATCAACACTCTTTTGAACACTGGAGATGGTCCTTTTGCAGGTATCCAGAGTTATTTCTGTATTTTGTGCTGCTGTTTCATCTCTAGGACTGTCTCCTGTGATCTCTATCCTCCTTGTTTCCCCAGATTTTCAGTTTTGTCCTTCAATAGGAAGTTTGCTATGTTTCATCTACTTCTCTCCCATGTGCTTTGCCCTGAAAACTCTTGCAAGGTAGTAAGATAGAGCAATTGTAGATATTACAGTATTTGTTTTCCTTTAGGGATCCGTACATTTTTACCTAATGTGTAGTGTCTAGAAAGTGTTATTCATAAATTTGGCATTGTGTCTTGACTGATTTCAGACAGAAGGATAAATTCAATTTCTGTGACCTTATAATGAGTGGATTTTTTTAAGGTAGAACAAAATCCCTTATTAACTTGAATGAATTTACACTAAGGGAGAAGACAGTGCTCACCATTGTGGCCCGGATGTGAAATTAGAATGTAAAGTGTGATCCCCCATTAAATTTGATACCAATGAACAAAAAAGAAATCAGCAGAGCAGCAGATGGTATTGTTTGCAGCTCTGGGAGAGACTTGAGGCTCATAGTCACCATCTGCCTGCACAGCATTTTCTCAAACTTTGTATTTAGAAAAGTTTATTGCTACTAAGCTTATGAGCATTATGAGACAGATTACCAAATTCCTGCATTCTACCATGCTTTAATTAAAAGAAATATATGTCATGCATTGGATGGTTATAGAAGCTATGTGAAACATAACTATGCTTGCCTATTATTCTTCTTAATAGCTTCTCACTTTTTATTTCATTACTTTTTTTTTTCTAAAAAGAGGCATTCAGTATGTTATGCAGTATTGCAACATACCTTTAAGAGGTCACTGGGATCCATCTTTGGGTTTTATGCAAATTCTTTCATAAATCCTACCCTGAATATCTTTATTAAGCCTAACTTTTCATGATTAGTGTAGTTCTCATGAACACAGTTTGTATTTCCTTTTACAGATCGTAAAACACTGACTGTTATAAATTTTGTATTTTGAGCCACACATTCAATAAATTTCATTGCATTCATTGGCTATAAATATCATAGCTATTCCTACTATAGTTTAATTAATTGTTAAAGAAATTTGGTGAGATATAATAATGAAAAATTAATCCAACCTTTGGATAGATGGCTATCCTACAGTTTGCATAGGCCCCATTCACAGAATGATGTTAAAATGTAAGAAAGTACCATTTTTATAGGTCAAAACTGGTCGAATAGCAAATTTAAAATGTTCAAACTAAGATTAGGGCACTATTTTTACCAACACTGAAATGATGTTTCTGCTCAAGATTTTCAGAAATATGAACATAAGTATCTTTTTACTGTTACTGTTTTAGTATGAATATGTATATTCATTTTTATATTTAATATATACATTCATTTATTTCCTCATATGAATGTACAGATGTACATATATATGTGTATGTATACATATGTGTGTTTGTAATTTTGGTACAAGGAATCGAACCCAGGCTACTGTAACATTGAGCTACCCCTCCAGTCCTTCTCATCTTTTATATTGAGACCAGGTCTCACTAAGTTACCAAAGTTGACCTCAAACTTGTGATTCTTCGGCTTTAACCTCCCAAGTAGCTGTGTTGTGTTACTGTGCCCAACTAAATCTATATATTTCAATGTATTATGAATCACCACTAAAATCTGAAAGTTTGAAAATGTATTTCAAGTAATTTTCAAATTCACACATAGGAATAGAAATATCAGAATAACCATTGTAATTTGGAAAAAAAATTCCCTGGGGCCCCTGTCCTAGTTTAAATCTGTGTTTTCAGTTTCTACCTCTGCTTTTTCCTAGCTTTGTTATTTCATAGATGTATGGCATTGAACGTAATACTTGGTCTTTTGTGTTTGGGAGTTTTTAGCAACACAATAAAAGATAGCAACACAATGAAAGGTAGCTAATTTCAATGGGTTTTGAAGGATCAAATGAGGATGTGACATATTTTGAAGTCTCAGTAAGAGACTTACTGGCATGCTCAGTAAGAGTTAGCTATCACAGTCACTACTGATATTTTAGGTGTTTACTTAGTATTAAGGAGATTGTGTGGTTTTGTATCCTGGTTTTGTCCAGTGGCACAGACAATGCTGTGACTTAGTTATTGTATCATTCGGAATTTGTAATTAGGAATTTGCTCACTGGATAGATAGTCATTGAATCATAATTCATATGGCAAAAATGAGAGTAAGATCAATGATTAAAACATGGATTTTTTTCAAACTAATGAGCTGTCAAACTAAAACGATGAGATAATATGAGCATTAAATCGATGAAAATGAATACCAGTGATATAGATTTATATTGGCGATATCTAGATTAAGTAAAAAATATGTTAAAAGTTGCATTTACTTTGACACTGTAAATCTAATTCAAGGAAAGTGAGCATTTGTACACACATTCATGACATGTAATAGGAAGTTTTATAGAAAATTAAACATTTGGGAAGGTAAATTTTAAGGAGCTCACAGTATCTAAGATGAAAGTTTTGAATGCCTTTAAATTTGAGAGGACAAGAAGTATCTCTGACAATTAGTTGGGGAACCTCACATCTGAGTTATTCAAATGACATTAGCTACATGGGTATTTCTGAAAATTCTGAAAAAAAGGACTGTGGTCTTTGGGTCCTAAGCAGGAAGATGAATATAACATAATATTCTGACTTTGCAGTCCTTGTGACTTCTCTGGAAACCAGTAGGGTAGTACTCTTCATACGTCTGTTCATACTTGGTTGCCCCTCTTTGTTAATTGCTTAATCACATCCACATCCAAATTTCTTTTTGATTTCCCATATGTTTTATAATACAAATATCAATATTTTGCAATTTTTATAATATTTTCTCAATCTCTCAACTATTATTTTTTTCTGAGTGTATTTGAACAGAATTAAATCCTCAAGACTAAATTTTAAAATCATCATTTATATAGCAATATATAAAAAAAATTTCTGAAGAGCAGGAATCTTTCACTGTGTACTTGAAAGTGATGTCTGCAATGTAGTTTTTGTTACTCTATATTTCACTTGAACCAGAGGGAGGTTGTGTTAATCATGCCTTACTATTCTGTACCATTGGTTCCTGGGTTTTCTTAACAGTAGCGTTCAGTAGTATCACAGAGACTCATGTGTGTCCCATCACTCATCTGAATGTGAACTTCTGAAAGGTTTGCTTATATAATTTTCTATCTGGTTATTACATTTGTACTCTTTTTTTGATTAGCACATGGCAAATAAAGTCATAAAAATTGGCTTCAGTATAATTTTAGATAAAGGCAATAAAGCCACATTGAGATAACCAAATATGTATTATGCTTAAATTTTCAATTCAAAGGAATAAAATCTATAGTGTGAAAGATCTTGAAAATTCTAGAAATATAATTGCTGATTGCTAAAAACAGTGACTCAAGTCAAGACCTAATTTCCTCACTGTGCAAGGATAAGTTAATGGCAGGTCAGACTTTGAACAAGTCTGGGACATTTCAACATTATAAGATTAATGTAAAAGAAAATTAGATAATCCTTCTAAGAGAGATATCTGTCATTCTCCTTTCTCCATTGTTTTGCCTCTAAAGATCAATAACTTAATGTTTTCTTTTCAGTGATTAGCTATTATCTATATACTTTTCAGTTTGGTTTATTTAATTTTGAATGAATATCAATCTGGAATTTTTTATAATACCAATAAAATACATAAAGTTAGCACACTGGTTAAGGGGAAAATAACTCATTTTAGATAATAGACAATTGTATTATCTAATTTATAGAATACATAAAAGCTATTTCTTACATAAAGCAATCAGGACCATAATACTTTACTATATAAGTAATACAATAGGTTATTTTAAAAATTAAATTGGGAAATTTAATTTGCCTCTTGTGCAAAATCAGCACAATTTTTACCTTGAGATGTACTTAAAATATTTTAGAAGAAATGTTATAAATCTCAGAAGAAATACCTTAAAGGAAACATTAGACCATTTCAGTTAAATCAAGCTAAAAATATTCATTCTTTGTAAAGTAATATTTGTGATTTATTTCATTCCTTCTTCCATATAATAACCTTTAGGAAGCTATGATAATCCATTTCTCTGGTGATTTTAATTCCTATAGTCAATCTGCTCCCATTATTTTAGATATAATGTAAGTATTTGCATATTGCTATTACTCCTCTCATATACACAAAGATATAAATGTGGAATAATAGTACACACTCCCTAATTTTATGCCACTAGAGAAGTTCTGTGTGTTTGGATAAACATGTTTTAGGTCCAATGCAGTAAAAGCAAATATTTTTTAATATTTTTATGTCAACTTTGACCTTTGGATTTATGAATTATGAATAAGCCTCACAGTCCTTCTGGTATATTAAGGAATGTTTTTGATATGTTTGTGATATTGAAAGGTTCTATTAAAACATAAAAAAGGAGTGGTGATTATTACATAAACTGCAAGTAAGTAAACAAATGAACAAATAAATACATCTTGGCAGAGAATTTCTACTTCAGGAATTCATTCTGTTAAAGCAGACAGATCATGAATAAAGAAGATTTTTGTAAATATTCCATTTTTATTTACACTTGCTAATTATTAAAACAACATGCAATGTGTTTATATATCCATGGGAAAATCTTCCTTCTTGGAATACTAAAACCAATGGTATATAAGTGCACTGATAGATTTCTGTAATGAAAAAAGGCAGAAACAAAGCCCTTTTTGCGTTGTATAAGCTAAGAAAGAGAAAAAAGTACAGAGACATGAAGAATACTAAATGTGTTAAAAGACAAATGTGAACAGTAGTTACCTCAGTGCAGGATTTTCCCTTTGATACTTTTTGTATTGCATGTATATTCACTTGTAAAAATTCTCCTAAAGAGGAAGATCAGTAATCTTTCCTGAATTAGCCACTGAGACCAACTACAATGAATTTGATGTATAACCATCATCAAACATTTGTTGAGAGCTCTTAATATGTAAGATACTAAACTACATAGTTAAAATTGCTCAGTCCTTGGGTTTCAGTCCTTGAATAACTAATGAAAGAGGAATCCGGGACCAATAATGATACATTATGATACATTACTTTCTTTCTCTCTCTCTCTCTCTCTCTCTCTCTCTCTCTCTCTCTCTCTCTCTCACACACACACACACACACACACACACACACACACACACACCACCCATGCACACAATCACATACACAAAATCCATAAAGTTTATTCTGAGCAATTTGAATAGGAATTGCCTATTTTCACAGTTGCCAAAAATCTATGATTGATTTCCATTGTCTTGTTAGAAAAAAAAAGGGGGGGGGTATTCTTAAAGTATCCTGCATTTATATTCCAATTCATACCCTCATTTTGAAATTGTCTTTGCCAAGCAAATAAAGTCAACCTCAATTATAGTATGGATTTATTTTCCTGCATTGCATAATTTCCTAAATTACAATGACTCTTCAATCATTTTCTGTGGATAGGTAGTAAATATTTAAGATTTTGGGGACCATATGGTCTCTATTATAATTGTTCAACCAGCCATCATATGACAAAAGTTGCCATAAATAATATGTGAATGATTAACATGACTATGTTCAAGAAAAACTTATTTAGAAAATGGGCAGCAAGTTGGATTTGATCCATGGAACATAGATTGCTGACCCAATCTAGATACTTGATTCAGTCCTCTACCTTGTGACATTTGCTTATATTTACTTCTATGATAACAGTGCAGATGTCTGAATAAACAGGTTGGGAGATTATAAATTTTATAGCACAGAGTTATGTGTTATAATTCTATAGGAATATGGACATTCAGTTATGATTCTCTTGAACTTGATGAAGATTAAGATTATAAAATAGCCATTAATTTCTGGAGACTATCTTCCCATCCCAAGCTAATTCCAGCACACTTATTATGTGACCTAAAAGAAGCTGTTTAAGACCATCAAGAGTCAGAGGTATTACCTCATTTTTAATCTTTATAGATAGATATATCTATTTTTATTGTTCTTATCTTCTTAATGAATAAATTGAGGTTCAGTAAATTTAAGTAACATAACATGTTAAAGAAAATACTAGGTCTATGCTATAAATAAAAAAATTTTATTACAGTATTTTAGGAAAGAGTTGATCCTCAGATTAAATCTGATTTGGGACCTCTAACTTTGGCTCATTCAATGCACAGTTTTATACGGTTGAAAACATAATAGTATCTTGGAACACATTACACATTATATAAATTAGTATGGTGTTAAAATATTTTGTTCTTTAGGCCATTTTTATTATTAAATAATAAAAGCTGAACTTGTCTGGATAACTCACTCATTGAACTAATTATTTGGAAGTAAAGTTTTGCAGTGCAACTTTATTCTTGACCCCAAAATTCATATATTGCATACATATATATGAATGGTCTTAGAGCTAAATCTGTGAATGAATGTTCTTTTATTAAATCTAATAAAATATTTTCCCCACCTTGTCTTAGAAAATGCCTTCACTAAATTCTGTAAAATGAATGGACAATATCTATATTGTCCCTCTAATTTTTTTTTTTTTTTTTTTTGCTTTGGGGCTGCCATTCTAATTCTTTTACTCAGCTCTTTCCCAAGTAAATTTACTTCAAGGTGCAAACAACATAAAACCCAAATGTTCAAATGAGTATGCACTCATTCTCCTTAACAGTGCAGCAGAACTGTATTTCAGTGACATTTTGTATTAAATACATTTTAGGGAGCATTCCCTGAAGAAGTTAAATGCCATTTATAAAATTTTTGCTTTTAGAAAATGCAGAATACTCAGCTCTTATATAGCCTTGACTCCTGTTTACTTGTTATTCAGTACAATTATTGAACTACTGATCTTGGCTACATACTATGCCTTAATCTGCTTTTACGTAGTAACATAGTAAGTTGAATGGTAGAGAGTTTCAAAGGATGAAACAGAAGGCAGAAAGGAGCCTTTAATTTAGACTGAGATATGAGGGACAGCTTCTCAGATGAAAGCTACCAAAAGTATTTTGAATCAATAACTATATTGGTCTGGTGGAATAAGAAGTGGACAACTGGGGAAGGTGATGGGAATTGGCAAGAGTCTATTAGGGATTTCCACACATTCCCTGAAAGCAGACCATTGGTCCCAGGAAGAGTTGCTAGGAAAAACTACCTTCAGGACTGGAGGTGTGTGAGGTAGCCATAGGGGTGGTGATGATTTTGTAGCAGTCACAAACGATGACTGAGATTTTGGTGGCAAAGTGAACAGGATTTGGAAAAAATACACAAACAAACAAACAAAATCCCTCCCTATTGAGAGTAATGTACGAATTTCTATAAAAACATGGATTTCATGGTAGATACTCTGCTTCTACTGGAGTCATATAATTTTGTCTTGAGATCATACAAAGCTTTGTTGTAGTCCATTTGAAATGGTACCCCTACTACCCTTGTAGTGGTGGTTTTATTCCTCCAAACTATCTTGTTCCATGTTCCTAGATGACTTTGTTTAGATTTCCACAGAATTAGACTCTCCAATTCAGCAATGGAGTGGTTCACTAGGAGTGTGTTTAGTTTGGGGAATATTTTTCCAAGAGTCTCATTGGAGACTTAAGGGGAAGAAAACATGCAACAAAAGAAAAGAAAGAAAGTTTAAAAACTTTACATTACCATTTTCACTGGAAATTCTTCAATTGGAGGTCTAGAATATGGTATAGATCCTGCTACTTTATGTTATTCCACCTGGAGCATGAAGACTTTAGATCCACCAGCTCCTGCGAGTCCTCAAGGAGACTTGTTCACATGGAGTAATAATTACTCACAGCTTTCACACTTGTACACAGAGGCATCCTGATCAATGAAGTCTATAGGAAAAAAGACATAGGTGTTACTATGTGGACTTTGGGTATGCACAGAAATAGTAATTGCTAAGGCAAGGTGGGTGGAGCACCAACATTATCTACAATAGCACACCATATCTACAGCTGTTACCAGCTTTGTGTTTCACATTATTCTATTTCCACCATCAAAATCAAAATGATGCTTACTGCAATTCAAATTTGAAAAGTGCTAAGGAAAGAGTCCATTAGAATGGACACGTGTCAACTCTTAAGTAAATCATTATGCGTTATGGAAGTGGATTCTTGAGAAAAGAATTCTATTAGGTGACAGGGTGTCAAGTTTGGGAAAACAATTTAGAACTAAAGGTATAAAAAGATCCCAAAAATCAGTTTTGCAGTTGGCTTTTGTATACATCAGTATTAAGAGGGTCAGTATAATGAATGAGACACAAAATTCAGGTATGTTTGTCTTTACAGAGGACCCTAACAACTCATTCTGGCTTATCTGGATTGATACTGTGTTACTGACATCATTTTAGAATGCATGAAATGTGCCTAAAAGAAGAAAAGATGAGGGAGAGATGAAGGCCAGGTATGGAGTAAGGGTTTGAGTAAAATAACTGGCATTAAGGAAATTCAGTGGAATTGAAGTTCAAGCAGATTTTGAAACACAGCTCTAGTTTTAGGGAATATGTAAATAAGAATTCCTAAGCTACAACTGAGTGTAGAGGGTATTTCTCCATAGTCTCACTGTTTACATACCAAAAAGTGAATTAAGAACAGAACTCATAGTTCCAAGTTCTACCATTGATGGTGATAGAGTTTTCTGTGTGTCCTTCCCAGGTGGGAATTATCTGAGTCCTTGGTGAGACTAAAACAATAACTTGAAGGCCTCAGTTTCTCCAGCTATAAGAATTTAGGAAATGTAAGAATTAATAATCCCTACAATACTGAGTCAAAAGAGTCAACATTCATTTTTTTTTTAATTAGAGACTGACTTTTAATAAATTAAAATTCAAAACAATTGTGACCTTAACTAACACTCATTTTTAAATAGGCTACCATGCATTGCAGATTCTCAGAAGAAAGTGTAGAGACTACAATAACCTTAATCTAGTTTTAATTATTTTTGACAGAAGGAGAAATGAGGACTGAATCCATTTCCATTTATCCTGTTGTAATAGCATATGTGCAGTCTGGGTGAGGGCAATTTTAAAGGATTTTGCCTTTCTGTAGAAATATTAAGATCTGCTACTTTTATATTTTATTTTCATGCTTCTAGGGTTTGCTATAGAACTTTAATGTCCATGCTTTGGTTTCACAGGATTAAATATTAAACAATATCACTAACTAGATATGGTACATTTACTTTCCAAGTAATTGGATTGTGGATGAACCTGCTGCTACTGTTCATTAGTCTGTAACTTCATAAGACTTTAACTCTATTCTCCTTTTACAACAGTGCAATTTGGAAACTTTCCATAGAGCTGAGAGCAGCTGAAAATAGTTGGATATGGCCTTACACTGCCTTTGGGATAATGATATCATGTTCATCAACAAAGGTGGCATGCCGTTGGTGTGAAATGGCAATCACAGTTTGCCAAATCATTTAGAGCTCCTTACCTAAACATACATGTCACCATTAGTAAAACACTGGTTTTATTGACTGCAAAATTAGCTTTTTACCTTATTATTAAAGTGATAGATGTTTATTGTGGATGTAGAAATTTTAAAAAACAAAACTAAAAATCACCATTCTACTCAGAGATAATCATTACTAATATTTCCTTACATATATGTGTATTTTATATAGTTGTTCTAATTTTATATCTATAAAATGTGTTCTGTTTTCCTTTTAGAATTATTTCCATATCTTTAAAATTCTTCATAAGTAAATTTTATAATGGTGGCCTACTCCTTATTTTTATGGATGCAGCATGATAAAATCATTCATTGCAGGACATTTGGATGGCTTCCAGTTATTTGCTGCCATGAATAATGACAAGATAAAATCTCTGCACATAAATCTTAGTCCTCATTTCTGATAATTTCTTTAGGAGAGATTCCCAGAAATGGAATTTCTGGGTCAAAGTGGCTGAATATGTTTTAAGGTCTTGGTATCTTTCCAAATTTGCTTTCAAAAATGGCTTTATGAATTTGTATACTCACTGTGAGTTTATAACCAGGCCTGTCTCAGTACACTCTATCAGATTTATATGTTAAAAAGTATTTTTATTAATTTCCAATAGTAGTCTCTTATTTAATTAAGTTATATATCCTCACTGGATGAAATAATATGCATTTCATTAAAATTAAAATTATGCATATAATGTTGCAACATTAAACTTATTGATAATATACCATTTAGTAAAACACATGATATAAAATGGAATATACTCCATCATTGCAAAAATGCAAAATGTATGCATATAGAAATTATTGGACAAAGATGAAGACCATTAAAAATAAAATGTAACAATAATGCATTACCTTAATAATGGACAGCTTACTATGTAGTTACTAACAGCATCATACTAAGTGCTTAAAATTTACTATTTCCTTCCATCATTCTATAGCTATGTGAAGGATGCCCTAAAGCTTGAAGATTTTATAGAAAGACCATGTAGTCATAGAGGATGTCAGAACGGTTCTGAAATTTAAACCCAGGTTGCTGACTTCAAATCCACAATTAGGAAAATAAGCTTACTTTTAATCTCTTAAACATTTTTTTTTTATTTCCTGAAATCTGGGGCATATCATATTCTTTATGACAGAAGAATATACAATGGTATATTTAAGAGAAATCACATTGGATCAATTTCTTAAGACTTCTTAGAAAATAAATAATTAGCTAACAATCAAATATAGGAAGACATGTTTAGGAAAGCAAAACAAAAAAAAAATTTTGACCTAACCATTCATCAGCAAAATGCAAGTAAAACAATAAAATAACACCCATTTGAACAAATCTGAGAATAAAGGATCACTGAATGTTGCACTATTAATGTTTTATTATTAAATGTCTAATATAGAGGGGGGCGTTTCAAAATGGTGAAAGAGAGAAGGTCATTTCCCTGCCTGTTTCATATCATGAAACCAAGAAAGAATATAAGCTGCTTTTCTACAAGGTAGGTGAATAAAAAAGGGGAAGGGACTTTACTGGAATTTAATGCTGGACAGGACAAATCAGGAACTCAGGAGACTGGATACAACAAAATAAGGAAGAAATCCCCAATGTCACAGCCACTACTGCAGCCAGAGTCTCACCAGTCAGAGCAGTCCCTCTGCTAACATAGTGGAGAGATAAGAGAATTTAAAAATCCACATTTTTAGGAGGCTTGAGCATGTCTGGGTAAAGAGTTTGGAGATGAAAGACACTGCCCTACCGACTTGAAAAGCATTTTGTACAATATCCTTGTTTGGGAAAGGAACCCCTTAATCTTCCAGCTGTGTGTGGAGGACAGAGGAAGGAACCATTTTGCAGCTGTGGCATGGAACCTGCAGCTGAGGAAGCCAATTCCTGGCAAACCTGAGTTTGGCCAGAAATACAGTTCTGGCAAACCCACAATGGAAGACATAGAGTGTGCCCAAGTCATCAGGAGAAAATCAAATGTAGAGAGAGGTTTACACAGGGACAACTGGTGGTGGAAACCCACAGGGCTTTCCCCTCCCCTCCAATCTGACTGCTTGGGAAAGAAGTAGCTGGGCATGAATTTTATAGGACTGGGACAGGAGAGATTAAATTTGGAGGCTGAACCCAAGACAAGGAAACATGGTGTGGACTATGAATTGTTTCCTTGACCACATGAGTGGAACCTGGGGGTGATCCCTCAGGTGCAGTCTTCAAGCATGGACCAGCAATTGCTGGGCCCTGGAGTTGCGCTGATTTGAAATTTCTAGACCAACTGGAACATTGAAGAGCCTGGAGCCTACCTAAGCTTAAACTCCACTTGCAGGATTCTACTATGCAATTACCTTTCTTACTCTAGCAACCCCCTCCTGAGGGTGAAACAAGCATCACACTCCAGATGACCCTACCACTGTTGAGCACTGCTGAGAAGGGAAGCTGAGAATCTTTGATCTCCTTTGGAAACAATTGTTTAACTTTCCATCAAGATTTTTTCTTTTTCTCTTCTCCGTTTAATTATGACCTTAACAGTTTATGGACATTTATACATATATTTGTTTATCCTTTTCTCATTTCTAGCAGTTTTTGAAACCAGTTATTTTTCATGGATCAGTTTTTTGAAAACTAGGATGTTTGGTTAGTAGATTTTAGTTTTGTTTGGTATACTTTTATTTTTAATTTAAAAAAGTTATGTATTTTTTCTCACCTATATATTTCCCCTGATTCTCTTTCTGTCTTTTCTTCTGCTAATATCAAATCTCTATTGTTCTCTTTCACTCTTCCTTTAATTTTTTATTTCTATCTTTTCTCCTCCTCCCTCATAAATATATCATCCTACATCACTCTGTTCTTTTCCTGTTCACCATTCAAAATTGTAAACCCTTTTGAAAACTTGTTGTTTTTATTTTAGGAAATAAAATGATCATATCATTTCTGTTTATTGTGACAACAATATAGATGTGGTATCAGAAACTATTTCATTTAATGCTGTATATTATTTGCTTTGGTTGTTATTATTATTTGACTCCCACAAAACAGTGAGGTACTGGGAAACTTCAGGGACACTATAGTGTCCACAGGGTAAAATCCCTACTGCCTCAGATCTATAGAGTTAGATGGGTAGACATATAAACAACAGGAAAAAGTAAGGGAACAAATTGTCCCAAACAAAACAAGATACCTCAATAACAAAATCCATTGACACCACAGTGGAAGAAATGCCAGAGAAGGAGTTTAGAGTGTACATAGGAAAACTGATCTGTGATGTATGATGTAAGAAGAAATCAGAGAGAAAATACAGGAAGTGAAAGAACACTTCAATAAAGAGATTCTGGGGGAAAAAAATCCAGCAGAAATTCTCAAAACGAAGGAATCAATAAACCAACTTAAAAATTCAATGGAAAGCATCTCCCACAAACTAGATCACTTGGAAGACAGAGTTTCAGGCAAAGAAGACAAAACATATAATCTTGAAAATAAAGGTGACCATAGAGAAAAGATCTTAAGAGACAACAGAATTTCCAAGTAATATGGGATAATATGGAAAGATTTATTGGGATAGTTGAAGGCTCAGATATATAAACCAAGGGAATGCACAATCTTTTCAATGAAATAATACCAGAAAATTTATCAAAACTAAAGAATGAAAGGGAAAATAAAATACAGGAGGCTTACAGGACTCCAAATATACAAAATTGCAAAGACCCACTCTAAGGCACATTATTATGAAAATGCCTAACACAACAGAACAAGGTTAGAATTTTAAAGGCTGCCAGAGAAAAATGACAGGTCACATTTAGCAGGAAACCAATCCAGATCTCAGCTAATTTCTCAAACCAGACTATTTTATTTTGGAATATAGTGGAATATACTGGAATAATATATGCCAAACTGTGAAAAAAAATGGAGTCCAGCCAAGAATACTAAACCCATAAAAATTAAGCTTCAGAATTGAAAATTAATTTAAGACTTTCATGATAAACAAGTAAAAAAAAATCACTACTAGATAGCCTGTGCCACAAAACATACTCAATGAAGTATTTTATTTTATGAAGAAGAAATAAAAAATAAACTTGAAAACCAGCAAAGAGAAGAACTACACTAGAATAGTCAGACAAAGGAGAAACTAATTCAAAGTAAACCAGAAATAAATCAAAATGACAGGAAATAAAACTCTTTTCTCAGTAATAACATTAATGTAAATTACCTAAACTCATAAATTGAAAGACACATTTTGACAGATTGGATTAGAAAACAACACCCAACATTATGCTGTCTCCAAGACACTCACATCATATGCAAAGACATCCACAGATTGAAGATAAAGGAAGGGAAAAAATATATCATTCACATGGATCTTGGAAACAAGGAGAGATTTCTATTGTCATATAAGATAATATGAACTTCAAGCCAAAGTTAATCAGAAGGGACAAGAAGGACATTTCATACGGCTTAAGGGAACTGAACATCCACAAAACATAACAATCTTAAATATTTGTGTCCCTAACAATAAATCATCTGCATACACAAAACAAACCCTTCTCAATTTCAAGAATCAAATAGACCATAACACAGTAATACTGGATGACTTTAGCACACCTTTCCCACCACTGGATAGATTCTCCAAACAAAATCTAAAGTAGCTATAGAACAACAACAACAACAAAAGAACAATTAATAATTTAGACTTAACAGACATATATAGAATATTTAATCCAACAATGATGGAATATACTTTCTTCGCAGCAGCACATGAATCCTGCTCTAAAGATACCATTTGTTAGACCACAGAGAAACTTTTATCAAATGCAAAGAAGTCAAGACAATTCCTTGCATTTTATCAGATCAAAGTGGGTTGAAATTGGAAATCAACAATAAAATAAACAATAGAGGCTACGTTAACACTTAGAGACTAAAAACTATGCTACTGAATGACCAATGATTAGCAGAAGAAATTAGGGATGAAATTTTAAAAAAGTACTTAAAGGTAAATGAGAATAGTGACAAACAACATATCGAAATCTCTGGGACACTACAAAATGAGTTCTAAGAGGAATGTTCATTGCATTGAGCTCATTCATCAACAGAATAAAAAAATCACCAAATAAATAACCTAACATCTGAAAGCCCTAGAAAAAGAACAGGTCAACACCAAAAGTGGAAGAGAGGAAATAATTAAAATCAGAGCTTAAATCAATGAAATTGAAACAAAAGGAACAATTCAAAAAATTGACAAAATGAGAGTTGGTTCTTTGAAAAATTAAATAACACTGATGAAACCTTAGTCAAGCTAACCAAGAGAGGGACAAAACTCAAATTACTAAAATTCATGATGAAAAAGGAAATATCAATACAGAACTATTAAAATACAGAGAATACTGAGAAACTATTTAGAAAATTTATACTCTAACAAAATCTTGAAGACGTTGACAACGTTCTAGAGACATCTGACCTACCCAAATTGAATCAGGAGGACATAGAAATTTTAAACAGATCAATTTCAAGAAATAAATTTGAAACTGTCATCAAAAACTCACCAATAGAGAAAAGTCCAGGACCAGATGCATTCTCAGCAGAGTTATACCACACCTTCAAAGATTTAACATCAATCCTCCTTAAATTATTCCATGAAATAGATAAGGAGTGAACCCTCCCAAGCCCATTCTATGAGACTAGTATCACCCTGATACCAAAACCAGACAAAGACACATCAAGAAAATTTCAGACCAATATCCCTGATAGTTATAAAAATTCTTAATAAAATCCTGGCAAATTGCATACAAAAACACATTTAAAAAGATAGTGCACCATGATCAAGTGGGGTTCACCCCAGGGATGCAATATTGGTTCAATATATGTATATCAATAAAGGTAATTTATCACACCAACAGACTTAAAACAAGAATCACATGATTATCTCAATAGATACACAAAAAGCATTTGACAAAATACAGCATCCATTCATGTTCAGAACACTAGAAAACTAGGGATAGTAGGAATATACCTTAACAGTGTAAAAGCTATCTATGCTAAAAAGAAAAATCCAACAATGTGCTGCCTGCAAGAGACTCATCTCATAGGAAGACATATCCACAGACTAAAGGTGAAAGGATGGGAAAAAACATACCATGCACACGAACACAGCAAAAAAGCTGGAGTATCCAACCTCATTTCAGATAATGTGGACTTCAAGCCAAAACTAGTCAGAAGGGATAAAGGAGGACATTACATACTGCTTAAGGGAAGCATAAATCAGCAAGACATAACAATCATAAATATCTATGCCCTGAACATTGGCTCATCCATGTACGTCAAACAAATCCTTCTCAATTCCAGAAATCAAATAGACCACAAAACAATAATACTAGGTGGTTTTAACACACCTCTTTCACCACTGGATAGATCTTCCAAACAAAAATTGAATAAAGAAACCATAGATCTCAATAACACAATCAACAATTTGAACTTAACAGACATATAGAATATACCATCCAACAAAGAACAAATACACTTTCTTCTCATCAGCACATGGATCCTTCTCTAAAATAGACCATGTTTTATGCCACAAAGCTACTGTTAGCAAATACAAGAAGGTAGAGAGACTACCTTGTACTCTATCAGATCATAATGGATTGAAATGAAAAATAAATGACAGAATAAAAAACAGAAACTTCTCCAATACCTGGAGATTAAATAATATGCTATTATATGATGAATGGATAACAAACGACATCAGGAGGGAAATAAAAAAATTCTTAGAAGTAAACAAGAACATAGACACATCATATCAAAATCTCTGGGACACTATGAAAGCAGTACTTAGAGGAAGATTTATTTCATGGGGCACATTCAACAAAAGAAGTAGAAATCAACAAATAAACGATTTAACACTACAGCCCAAAGCCATAGAAAAAGAAGAGTAGACCAACACCAAAAGTAGAAGACAGGAAAGAGTTAAAATCAGAGCCGAAATCAACAAAATTGAAACAAAGGAAACAATCAGAAAAATTAACAAAATGGAGTTGGTTCTTTGAAAAAATAAACAAAATTGTTAAGCCCTTAGCCACACTAACAAAGAGAAAGAGGGAGAAAACTCAAATTACTAAAATTCAGAATGAACAAGGAAATATCGCAATAGACACGAGTGAAATACAAAACGTAATTAGAAGCTATTTTGAAAATCTATACTCGAACAAAACAGAAAACCTCGAAGACATCAACAAGTTTCTAGAGACATATGAATTACCTAAACTGAACGAGGAGGACATTAAAAAAAAAAAACACAAATAAGTCAATCAATTAATGGACTAAGAACTGAACAGACACCTCACAGAGCAAATATAATAGGTATATATATATATATATACATATATATATATATATATGAAAAAATGTTCAATGTCTGTAGCAATTAAAATAATGCAAGTTAAAATTACACTGAGATTCCATCTCACTCTAATCAGAATGGCAATTATCAAGAATATAAGTAACAATAAATGTTGGCAAGGATTTGGGGAAAAATGTTAACTCATGCATTGCTGGTGGGACTGCAAATTGGTTCAACCACTCTGGAAAGCAGTATGAAGATTCATCAAAAATCTGGAAATAGAACCACCATTTGACCCAGTTATTCCACCCCTCAGCATATACCCAAAAGACTTAAAATCAGCATACTATAGTGATGTAGACACATCAATGTTCATAGCAGCTCAATTCACAATAGCTAATCTATGGAACCAACTTAGATGCCCTTCAATAGATGAAAGGATTAAGAAAATGTGGTGTATATATACACAATGGAATATTAAGAAGCCATAAAGAATGATATTATGGCAATTTCCAGTAAATGGATGAAAATGGAGACTATCATGATAAGTGAAATAAGCCAACTGCCCCAAAAAATTGTCAAATGTTCTCTCTGATATGTGGATGCTAACACACAATAAGGGAAGTGAGGAAGAATAGAAGTTCATTGAATTAGAAAAAGGGGAATGAAGGGAAGGGACAGGGGATTGGAAAAGAAAAGACAGTAGAATGAATCAGATATAACTTTTCAAATTCATATATGAATACATGATCAGTGTAACTTCACATTGTATACAAGTACAAGAATGGGAAATTATACTCCATGTACATATAATAGGTCAAAATATACTCTACTGTCATGTATAACTAAAAAGAACTAATAAAAATTTTTTAAAAAGATTATATAGTCATTAAAAATGCTCAAATATAAACAATCATTTTATATAACTATTTATATTGCTACAAATAAAAATACACATTATAGTAAAGAATTTAGCTGCCTGTGTATATAATTCAGAAAATACTTTTACATTTGATAATTTATTTTATTTGATACATTTAACATTTTCCATTGAAGTTGCAATGATAAAATCCCATTCTTGGATTCATTCAGGAATTATTTCCTGATTGCCTACTAGGTACTCAGTATTATTGTAGAATGTATGGATATATGACCATATTCAATGAACAAAATTACCTTCCCTCCACTGTCTTATATTCTAATATGGAATATAGATAATAAACACAATCATTAAAATATTTATTCTATTATATTCTGATAAATGTTACCAAGAAGTTAGAGAAGGAAAATATGTACATTGGAAAGAAAATATTGAAATTTTAGAGAGTATGGCTGAAAACATATCAATGGTAAAGTAAATTAGGATATAGACTTCAAGGGAATAAGGGAATAAACCATAAAAACATTTGTGCATAGAGTACCCAGCTAGGGAGAAGCAATCTCTGCAAATACCTGGGGTGGTGGATTATTGGTTGGACCAAAGAGGAACAGAAAGGCTGATTTAACAATATTAGTATATTAGAGGAAGGTAATATTGGTAGATCAGAAAAGTAATGGGATTTTGTAATAGAATATTATAATTGAGGTTACTATACACCTAGGTTTATGCCTGTTTTCTGATGTGATTATTAATAACACTGTTTTCACTCAATTGTTCCAGTATGGATATGTTACCATGATTGTAGTGAGAAATTTTACTTTTACCTAACACAGTTTGAACAGGTGGATGACATCACCTGCTGCACGCTTTGGCTGAATAACTGATGGTTCTTGTTGAGAGTGGACTGAAAATAGGAAGGAGTTGGTGTAGAAATACTGCAATAAGACTATTGAAATATCCCAAGTAAAGGAGATGGTGGACTTAACCACAGTAACATGGGTGGTGCAAGAGGCAAATGGAAAAAGTCTAGATCTATTAGAAAGAGAAGCAGAAAGAATATGTTGAAAAATTGAATATAAAAGAAGAATTTCAGTAAGGTACATTTTAATAAGTTAGAAATCATTTCAGATTTATAGAAAGCTTGCAAAAGTACTCCAAAGAATTATAACACCATCTTCATCAAGATTTACTAAATATTAAAGTCTTACCACATTTTCATTATCATTTTCTCTTTATCTTGAAATACATGCATGACTGGGTGTGTTCATGTGTATGAATGTTATTATCTTATCACTATTGAGAACTGAGGAAAGCTGCAGTCATTCACCCTAAATATTTCAAACAATATGCATTTCCTGAAGAATGAAGACATTTTTTACCAAATCACAATATAATCATATAATCTAAAGAGGATCTTAAGCTTGTTATGGTGCTATTAGCTTTCCTACAGACCTATTATTTTAATTTATCCAGTTTAATATCATTTTAAAACAAAGGAGAATGCCTGGCCCAGGATTACATGTGACATTTAGTTGTCATGCATTTTAGTTCTTTTAATTTTGGAACAATTCTTTTCTCCTTTGTCATTCATGATTTTGATTTTTTTTAAAGGTACAGAGCAGCTATTTTACAGAATGTACCTCAACTTGGACTTGCATACTACTTCTTCATTTCTACATTATAAGTGATGTTGTGTTACCCTCAGTATTTCATGTCAAAATATCAGGATGTTGATTTGTCCCATGACTGATCTTAACTTTGTCACTTGGTTAAAGTGGTACCAAGTTTTTAAATTTTTACTATTTTTCCTCATGTTTTAATAAGTATCATGTTACCCATAATTTACTATCTATTGATTAGTATTGCTTGAATCAGTTGTTACCATTATGACTTTCAAATGGTGATTTTTCTAATTTGGTCAATCTTTTTACATCTATTAGGATGTATTCCACTGTCAGGAGAAGTTTTTTAATCTTCCCCAGTTTTTTATTTACCCACAGTACTGCAGCCTCAGAGATTAACATTCTTATAAAAAGGTAAAAATGCTTTAAAATCATTTTAATGTTCAAATAATTTCAGATTTGTCCAGTGAAAACACTCTCAAGGGTTGTGTACTTGAGTGCCCATTGTTCTTTGACACTTTTGCACACTGATGAGATATAAATTTTATCATGTGATTTCCCAGGCCCTCAGAGTGTGCTTCTGGATATAGACAGACAGACAGACAGACACACACACACACACACACACACACACACGCACACAGATTCAGCAAATGTTGGAAGTTGTTGGCCTTTGTCATCAAAATAGAGAGGGACAATGTTAAACTTGAAGATTAAAATGTGATGTACATGAATAGACTGCCTCCTATACATGGGGGATGATTTTCTTACTACAAGATATAAAAGAAAAATTAGTCTTCCGGATGTTTGGGGTTTCATTCTGCCAAGTGTCTGGCTTTTTGGAGTCACACTTTGAGACCTGTGCCAAACAAAATGTGCTGCTGGCTTCATTCATCTCTGGTTCTATGCCAAAGATAGGTTGGTTTTCCCTGACTGGGGAGTCATGTGCTGTATGTGTTGTCTTATTCTGTCAACTAGATCTGAATGCTCTTCTCTTCTGTGTCCTGTCTCTCTGTTCCTTCAATCTCTTGCCTTTATGAGGGTCTCAGGGCTCTTTTGAGACCTGTTTCTAATATGTGGATTCCTGTTTTACATAAGTAACTTTTGGACAGGTGTTATTTCTGAATTGGGAACAAAATATACTTGCATGTTATTATTAAGAGAGAAGTGAGAGATCATTAACATTGCTAACTAAATTTAGCAAAGAAGTATTACTTTTGCTTCACCAATTTGCTAAATAATTATTGCTATCCCAGGAACAGTATATTCAAGAAGAAAATAATTCATGTTTTTGTAAACAAAAATTTAGTATTTGGTAATAGTGAAAACTGGCTTCCCTATGTTAGTCTTAACTTTTTAAACAGATGGTAATTTTTCTGCCCATCTAATCCAAATTTCAGTCATGAATCATGATAGTTTTAAACTTTGGAAGCATAATTTTGTGAATTCCCCATTTTAAAGAAATGTGTAGGTTCTACTACCTGTGATTTCTTAAAAGTATGCTCATGTGGAAAATAAATTTTTATTTTGGGAAAGAAAACATTTCATATTGAAAATAAAGAATGGAAGACTAAGCAAGATACATTCAATATCGTAGACTAAAAATTAGAATTGGATGAAATTCATTTTAACTTTAACGAAGAATAAACTTTTTTAAAGAAGAGCCATATTCAAATAAGGAAAATTAAGTCTGTTTCTTTAAACATGCATGCATCAAATCAGAGAGGAATAGATAATGTATTATAAATGAAAATGCAAATATCTGTTGACACTTAGAAAAGATTTTTGTATTGTGATGAAACATTGGTTAGATAGGAATTGTGTATATGTGTAAATAAATATGTATATGTGTATACATTTATATTTTATTGTGCTATATGCATTTTAATGTATTTATTTAATTATATGTATACCCATATATGTTCATATATGTGTATATATGTTTACAGATAAATTTATGTGATTTTTAACATGAAATAAATTTACAAATAAATTTATGTGATTTTTAACATGCATATGAAACTACTTAAGAAGCTTCTGCTATTGAACAGAGAACCATCTCGTATTTATAACTTAGAACACCTCATCATCTCAATACCATTTTCTTTTATGCACAGTTATAACAATGAATAACAGCATTGATTCTTCAATCTAAAAAAAAAAAAAATAATGTCTTGGCACAGCCAGAAAATTAAGAAAGAATGTTCAAGACTGGCCAAATGATAAAAGTGATCTATTTTCTCTCCTATTTTCTAAGTACATTAATCAGTCTGTCATGATACTGCCTAGGATATTTATGTCTGCCTAGAAACAATAAAAGTTCACTTTTTGTTTTTCCAAAAAGTTGCTAAGCTGTGTTGACATTTTCACCCTGGAGGACAGCCACATTGCTCTGAACATATGCCACAAAATAGCTCATTCATGTTAATTCTGCATAAATGTGTTACCTGCAGTGTTCAAAAATAGAATTGCAGTGATATATTTTGAGCATATGTATGACCCACAGAAAGAGTTCAAATGCAAGTAGATAATAAAAAAAGAAATGAATTCCATTAAATTTATTTTCATGATTAAAATATGTATAAAAATTATTTTGTGATATTTCTAACATGAATATATTAATAGAAAAAAACCGAACTTGTATTCTTATCCTTGTGTGTCATAAACAAATGGACTTGGACCAAGGTGAAACTTTAACAAATGTTTGTTGTACTGAAAGGTTGAAATTAAAAAGCCTTTTATATAAAACCACTATAAATATTATTTAAGAAAAGGATTTTTTTAGAGATCCAAGATGGCGGACTAGAGGGTGACTGCTTCCCCCATCGTTCCAGAACTCAGGATTCAAGAAGGGGAGGTTTTGAGAGACTCGGACCAACATAGAGCCACAGGGTGAGTCTCTCCCACTGGGTGAAGCTCGGCCCAGGTGGCAGGTCTGGGCAGGGGCAGCTTCTCGGAGCAGGACAGGGCAGCCAGAGTCTTCCCCACGCAGCCCTGCTCTCTCCAGCTGCAGGCCCGATCAACAGCCAGGTTCTCAGAGCAGGGCTGCCCAGTGAGAGCTTTTCCCCACAGAGCCAACCCCAAGCCCAGGACCCAGCAGCAGGCCCCGGCCCGCAGGTGGCTTCTGGGACCAGGACAGGGCAGCAAGAGATTTCCCCAAGCAGCCCTGCTCCCTCTGGCAGCAGGCGGGGTACACAGCCAGCTTCTTGAAGCAGGCCTGCAAATTGAGAGCTTTTCCGCAGAGAGCCAACCCCAAGCCCTGAACCCGGCAGCAGGGCCCAGTCTGCAGGCAGATTCTGAGACCAAGGCAGAACTGGGAGAGGCTTTCCCCCAGCAGCCTGGATCCCTCAGGTGGGGGCAGGACCTGTCTATAGCCAACTTCTAGGAGCAGGACTTCCCAGTGAGAGGATTTCAATGCAGACCCAGTCCCCAGCCCTGGACCCAGTAGCCAGCTAGGGGCAGCTTTCTTCGGAAGCACTGCATTATCAGTTCCTCCAAGACTTCAGGCTACTGAAGGCTGGGAGGTGATACACTGGAAATCTACAGGGACACTACAAGCCAATAGAGGAAATCTGCACTATCTCAGAGTCCCATTGATATCTGACCAATATGAGAAAATAAGGGAAGAAAACGTCCCAAACAAACCTAGATACTATATCAATAAAACCCAATGATAGCACAGCAGAAAAAATGTCAGAAAGGGAGTTCAGAATGTACATAATTAAAACAATCAGGGAAGCAAATGAAGAGATGAAAGAGCAAATGCAGGCATTGAAGGAAGAGATGAAAGAGCAAATGTAGGCATTAAATGATCGCACCAATCAACAGTTAAAAGAGCAAATACGGGAAGCAAAAGATCATTTCAATAAAGAGTTAGAGATACTGAAAAAAAAAAAAAAAAAACAAACAAACAGGAATCTTTGAAATGAAGGAAACAATAAACCAAGTTAAAAACTCCATAGAAAGCATAACCAATAGGATAGAACACCTGGAAGACAGAACCTCAGACATAGAAGATAAAATATTTAATCTTGAAAACAAAATTGACCAGAGAAGATGGAAAGAAATCATGAACAGAATCTACAAGAATTATGAAATATCATGAAAAGGCCAAATTTAAGAATTATTGGGATTGAGGAAGGCTTAGAGAAAAAAAACCAAAAGGAATGAACAATCTATTCAATAAAATAATATCAGAAAATTTCCCAAATCTGAAGAATGAAATGGAAAACCAGGTACAAGAGGCTTATAGGACTCCAAATATACAAAATTACAACAGACCCACACCAAGTCACATTATTATGAAAATACCTAACATACAAAATAAAGACAGAATTTTAAAGGCCGCGAGAGAAAAGAATCAAATTACATTCAGGGGGAAACCAATAAGAATACCAGCAGATCTGTCAATCCAGACCCTAAAAGCTAGAAGGGCCTGAAACAATATTTACCAAGCCCTGAAAGAAAACAGATACAACCAAGAATCTTATACCCAGCAAAAATTACTTTCAGATTTGATGACAAAATAAAATCCTTCCATGACAAACAAAAGCTAAAAGAATTTACAAAAAGAAAGCCGGCATTACAGAACATTCTCAGCAAAATATTCCATGAGGAAGAGATGAAAAACAACAATGCAAATAAGCAATGGGAGGAACTAGCCTAAAGGAATAGCCAAAGAAGGAAGAAACCAAATCATGTCAAAAAACAAAAATGAGTCAAATGACTGGGAATACAAATCATATCACAATAATAACCCTGAATGTTAGTGGCCTGAACTCATCAATCAAAAGACATAGACTGGCAGATTGGATTAAAAAGAAAAATCCAACAATATGCTGCCTGCAAGAGACTCATCTCATAGGAAGACATACCCACAGACTAAAGGTGAAAGGATGGGAAAAAACATACCAAGCATACGAACACAGCAAAAAAGTTGGAGTATCCATCCTCATTTCAGATAATGTGGACTTCAAGCCAAAACTAGTCAGAAGGGATCATGAAGGACATTACATACTGCTTAAGGGAAGCATAAATCAGCAAGACATAACAATCATAAATATCTATGCCCCGATGGCTCATCCATGTACGTCAAACAAATCCTTCACATTTCCAGAAATCAAATAGACCACAACACAATGATACTAGGTGGTTTTAACACACCTCTCTCACCACTGGATAGATCTTCCAAACAAAAATTGAATAAAGAAACCATAGATCTCAATAACACAATCAACAATTTGGACTTAACGGACATATATAGAATATACCATCCAACAAAGAACGAATACACTTTCTTCTCAGCAGCACATGGATCCTTCTCTAAAATAGACCATGTTTTATGCCACAAAGCTACTGTTAGCAAATACAAGAAGGTAGAGAGACTACCTTGTAGTCTATCAGATCATAATGGATTGAAATGAGAAATAAATGACAGAATAAAAACCAGAAACTTCTCCAATACCTGGAGATTAAATAATACACTATTATATGATGAATGGATAACAGAGGACATCAAGAGGGAAATAAAAAAATTCTTAGAACTAAACAAGAACAAAGACACATCATATCAAAATCTCTGGGACACTATGAAAGCAGTACTTAGAGGAAGATTTATTTCATTGACTGCATTCAACAAAAGAAGTAAAAATCAACAAATAAACAACATAACACTGCAGCTCAAAGCCCTAGAAAAAGAAGAACAGACCAACACCAAAAGTAGTAGAAGACAGGAAAGAGTTAAAATCAGAGCTGAAATCAACAACATTAAACAAAGGAAACAATCGGAAAAATTAACAAAATAGAGTTGGTTCTTTGAAAAAATAAACAAAATTGATAAGCCCTTAGCCACACTAACAAAGAGAAAGAGGGAGAAAACTCAAATTACTAAAATTCGGAATGAAAAAGGAAATATCACAACAGACACGAGTGAAATACAAAACATAATTAGAAGCTATTTTGAAAATCTATACTCCAACAAAACAGAAAACCTCAAAGACATCAACAAGTTTCTAGAGACATATGAATTACCTAAACTGAACGAGGAGGACATACACAACTTAAATAAATCAATTTCAAGCAATGAAATAGAAGAGGTCATCAAACCCTACCAACAAAGAAAAGTCCAGGACCAGATGGGTTCTCAGCTAAGTTCAACAAAACCTTTAAAGAAGAGCTCATTCCAATACTTTCAAAGTATTCCATGAAATGGGAGAGGAGGGAACCCTCCCAAACTCATTTTCTGAAGCCAATATCACCCTGATACCTAAACCAGACAGAGACACATCGAGGAAAGAAAATTTCAGACCAATATCCTTAATGAACATTGATGCAAAAATTCTTGACAAAATTTTAGCAAATTGCAAACAAAATATATTTAAAAGATAGTGCACCATGATCAAGTGGGTTTTATCCCAGGGATGCAAGGTTGATTCGACATCTGGAAATCAATAAATGTCATTCACCACATCAACAGACTTAAAGTTAAGAATCACATGATTATTTCGAGAGATGCAGAAAAAGCATTTGATAAAATACAGCATCCCTTCTTGCTCAAAACACTAGAAAAAATAGGGATAGTGGGAACATTCCTTAACATTGTAAAGGCCATTTACGCTAAGCCCATGGCCAATATCATTCTAAATGGTGAAAAACTGAAATCATTCCCCCTAAAAACTGGAACAAGGTAGGGATGCCCTCTTTCACCACTTCTATTCAACATTGTCCTTGAAACTCTAGCCAGAGCAATTAGACAAACAAAAGAAATTAAAGGATACAAATAGGAAAAGAAGAACTCAAATCATCCCTGTTCGTTGATGACATGATTATATATTTAGAGGAACCCAGAAATTCCACCCGAAAACTTTTAGAACTCATAAGTGAATTCAGTAAAGTACCAGGTTACAAAATCAATGCTCATAAATCCAATGCATTCTTATACATAAGTGGTGAATCTTCAGAAACAGAAATTAAGAAAGTTCACAATAGCCTTGAAAAAAATAAAATACTTGGGAATCAATCTAACAAAAGGGGTGAAAGACCTCTACAATGAGAACTACAGAGCACTAAAGAAAGAAATTAAAGAAAATCTTAGAATATGAAAAGATTTCCCATGTTCTTGGATAGGCAGAATTAATATTGTCAAAATGGCCATACTATCAAAAGTGCTATACAGATTCAATGCAATTCCAATTAAAACCCCCAATGACATACCTTACAAAAATAGAGCAAGCAGTCATGAACTTCATCTGGAAGAATAAGAAACCCCTAATAGCTAAAACATTCCTTAACAGAAAGAGCGAAGCAAGGGGTATCACAATATCAGATCTTCAACTCTACTACAAAACAATAGTAACAAAAACGGCATGGTATTGGTACCAAAATAGACAGGTAGATCAATGGTGCAGAATAGAGGACATGGACACAAACCCAAATAAATACAATTTTCTCATACTAGACTAGGCGACAAAAATATGCAGTGGAGAAAAGATAGCCTCTTCAACAAATGGTGCTGGGAAAACTGGAAATCCATATGTAACAGAGTGAAATTAAACCCCTATCTCTCACCCTGCACAAAACTCAACTCAAAGTGGTCGAGGACCTTGAAATCAGACCAGAGACCCTGCATCTTATAGAAGAAAAAGTAGGTCCAAATCTTCAACATGTTAGCTTAGGATCAGACTTCCTTAACAGAACTCCCATAGCACAAGAAATAAAAGCAAGAATCAACAACTGGGATAGATTCAAACTAAAACGCTTTCTCTCAGAAAAGGAAACTATCAGTAATGTGAAGAGAGAGCCTACAGAGTGGGAAAAATCTTTGCTACTCATACTTCAGATAGAGCACTAATTTCCAGAATATATGAAAAACTCAAAAAACTCTACACCAAGAATACAAATAATCCAATCAACAAATGGGCTAAGGAAATGAACAGACACTTCACAGAAGAAGGTCTACAATCAACAGATATATGAAAAAAAATGTTCAAAATCTCTAGTAATAAGAGAAATGCAAATCAAAAGTACCCTAAGATTCCATCTCACCCCAATTAGAATGGCAATTATCAAGAACACAAGCAATGATAGGTGTTGGTGAGGATGTGGGTAAAAAGGTACACTCATACATTGCTGGTTGGGTTGCAAAATAGTGCAGCTACTCTGGAAAGCAGTGTGGAGATTCCTTAGAAAACTTGGAATGGAACCACCATTTGACCCAGCTATCCCACTCCTTGGCCTATACCCAAAAGATTTAAAATCAGCATACTACAGAGATACAGTCACATCAATGTTCATAGCTGCTCAATTCACAATAGCCAGATTATGGAACCAACTAGATGTCCTTCAATTAATGAATGGATAAAGAAACTGTGGCATATATATACAATGGAATATTACTCAGCTATAAAGAATGATATAATTGTGGCATTTGCAGGCAAATGGATGAAATTGGAGAATATCATGCTAAGTGAGATAAGCCAATCTCAAAAAACCATAGGATGAATGATCTTGCTGATAAGCAGATGATGACACATAATGGGGGGTGGGAGGGGTTAGTGTTAGGGTTAGGGTTAGGTTTAGGGTTAGAGTTAGGGAGGGGTCAAGAATGGAGGAAGGAGGGACTGTATAGAGGGAAAAGAGAGGTGGGAGGGGTGGGTGGGAAGGGAAAAAAATAACAGAATGAATCAAACATTACCCTATGTAAATTTATGATTACACAAGTGGTATTCCTTTACTCCATGTAGAAACAGAGAAACAACATGTATTCCATTTGTTTACAATTAAAAATATAAATAAAGAAATAGAAATTTTAAAAAATTAAAAAAAGAAAATGATTTTTAAGCAACATGTAGACAAAAATTTGTATTCGAGTCTGCATGTCTTCGCTGTAGTTGAAGTAATTACTTCTATATCTCAATTTTAATTTATCATATTTCACTTTGTTCCACACATTTTTCTTTCTTCCTTTACTTTTTAAAATTAATATTTTTGTTTAATTTTTTGCTTACCCTTATATTTCTGTTCTCTTACCATTGACACTATATATTACAAAATGGATTCCTGGCCTATAATCATTTAACGTAAACAATTCTATCACCTAACAATTATTGGAAAGTCTTATAAATACTACATATTTAATTTCCTCTGAATAGATATAATAATATTGGTTTATGTACAGTTGTATATGTGCATATGGTTGTTCATATGGTATAAAACAACAAGTATGGTAAAAATGATCTATAACTATAAACAAACTCGAGGTGTTTTGTGTACCGTTTTCAGTTAGTTTTTCCCAAGATTTTACCATTTCCACAGCTCTCACTTCTTTGTCCTTGAATAGAACTCTAAGATCAGTTTTTGTCTTCCTGAAATATTCCTTTTAATAATTCCATAGCACAGGTCTACTTGGGAAATTTTTCTTAGAATTTTGATTATAGGAAATTTATTTTTAATATCATTTTAATGTTGCAGAATACAGATAAGTTACCATCTTAACATCTTTAAGTGTAAAATTCAGTGGTAGTTAGTACATTTATAGTATTTTACAACCATCACCATTGTCCATATCTAGAACTACGATCATCTAATACAAATGAAAACCTATAATAATTAAATAGTAACACCCATTCCTCCATTCTCCTATCCCTGGCAATAATTTTTCCTTTTGTGTTTAAGTGTTTGTCTACTCCAGACATTTCAGTTAAGTTTAATCATACAGTATTTGTCCTGTTATAAATGGCTTACTTATAGCCACTTTTGTTTTCTTCTGGTTATAATTTGCATAGGATATATATTTTCATCCTTTTATTTGCAAACTTTGTTTCTGTATATTTAACATGAGTCTCTAGAGACAGCATATAGCTGGATTGTGTGTTTCTTAAATCCAATCTTTCAATATCTGGCTTTTGTTAGGACAGTTTAATCCATTTACAGTTGATTACTGGTAAGCAGGGACTTGTATCATTTTACTATTTGCTTTCTCTATGCCTACAGTTTATATCCACTCTATTTCTTTACTATCTTCATTTGTTTAGTTGATTTTTCCATAATGAATGTTTTCATGTCCTTCTCATTTCAATAGTGTATATTCTCTATTTTCTTTTACAGTTATAATGGGGATTACATCTAATGTCCTAATTTTTATGATTCCAATTTAAATTTATGCTAGCTTATCTTAAAAAACAATGACAATACTCCTCTATAGCTCTATCCACATCCCCTTTAAGTTAGTGATTTTATAAAATTATATCTTTACACATTATATATCCTAATTTCTAAACTAATAATTGTTCTTTAATATGTTAGCCTCTTAAATTATTTAAGAAATAAAATTTTGGAGGTTTCAAATAAAATTAAAATGATATTGACTTTTAAGATAATAAGCTTTTATATTAATCTCAAATCACATAAAATATAAACTTGTAATTGAAAATCAAGGTTAATCTAATACTAGCTTTTTAAATTGCCAATGTATTTACTTTTATTGAGGCATTTTTTTCTTCATGTGATTTCAGGTTACTGTCTAATGTCCTTTCATTTTAACCTTTTCAATATCTCGGAAAGCCAGCCTGAGGGAAATGAATTTCCTCATTTCCTCAGCTTATGTTTATTCGGAATTGTTTTAATTATTCCTTTCATTTATTTCTTTCCTTTCGTAGTTTTCAGAATTTTTTTAGTAGTGCAGTATAATTGTACATAATAATGAACTGTGTTGTTACATATCCATGCATACACATAACATAGTGGTATCCCAGACATAGAATCCTTTTATTTTTCTTTCAGCATTACGAATATATTATCTCTGGCCTCCAAAATTTCTGATGAGAAATCTATTGAAAATGTGGATAATCTCTTTTGTGATGTTTCACTATTCTTGTGCTACTTTGAAGATCATTCTTCTAATTGATTATAATGTGTGTATGAAGGGATCTCTTTGAATTCAATATATTTGGAGTTCAATGAATTTCTTTGATGGTTACATTCATGTATTTGATTAAATTTGGGAAGGTTTGAGGTATTATTTCCTCAAATAGTCTCTCTTTCCTTTTAACTTCTTTATTTGGGACTCCACAAGGTATATGTTGGTTGGCTTCATGATGTTCCATGCGCAATTTATGTTCTTTTAATTTTTCTTCAATCTTCTTGCTTTCTGTAGCTCAGACTCCATAATTCCAATCATCTGTCTTCAAGTTCACTGATTCTTCTGTGTGTCCAAATATGCATTTGAATCACTTTAGTGAAATATTCATTTCGGTTATTGCATTATTCCACTCATAATTTTCTTTTTAGTTTCTTTTCCAGTTTCCTATCTTTATATTTACATTTTGTTTGTAAATTGTATCCATTTTCTTCCTCCACATGTTCCTTTAGCTCTCTGAGCAGGTTAGTATCTAGGTCCTTTCATTTCAACCTTCTCAATTGTTTTAAAGTCTTTGTCTAGCAATTTGCCATCTGGTCATAGAATATTTCTGCTTTTTTTTTTTTTCCCTGGACAGGTCATAACTTCCTATTTCTTCATTTGCTTAATGATTTTGTTGTTGTTGTTCTTTAAAACTGGAAATTTGAACCTAACAATGTAATTCTAGAGATTAGAGGCCCCCTTCTTCCCCAGGATTTGCTGATTTTTTTATTTTTTATTTTTTATTTATTTATTTTTGTTTTGGTAATTGTTAGAAGCCGTGTATCTGTATTAAAGGATATAAACACAAGTCTTTTAGATTTTTGTTTTGTTTTGCTTCAAGTCCAAATACTTCCCCAGTATGCACTTTGACTTTCTAAATTCTCTGTTTATATGATTGTTCTGAATGCCCCATACTTTAAATGTTTGAACCCCAAAAGGAAAAAAGAGAAAAATGAACAGGAGTGAACAAATCCTTTATCCCTTAGAAGTTGCTTCAGATGGAGGTAGAGGGTTTTGTACCAGTAGAGGGAGAGATTTAATGGTGACTGCTTGCCTATGTGTTTGAATCTTCAAGATAGGATATAGCAATATGTAATTAGAAACCAAATTCCAGAAATTGAGGACAGGGTCCTTATTGCCCACCTTGATTTCAAACAAGATGCCTAAAAGATGCCCTAAGAATATATGTGTGGACACCTACCCTGGGAATGGAGAACAGGTAGCTTCTATAAGCTGAAATTGGCCAAAAATAATTGCAATTTACTCATCCATGACTTCTCGAAGCTGCAATCTTTCAGATAGATTACAGAGTCCTAAAAGGAGTTACATCAGACAGATTCTTCCAGTGCAATTGTTGCTCACATCTTTAGATGGTTTCAAATAAAGGACCTAAGGGTACTCATATCCAATTCTTTGTGTGGATATATGCTTATAAAACTGTTTCATTAGCTTTTATTAATATCTAATATATCTGTATGTCAAAACTCATACAGTAAGAATATCTTCATGATACTGTCAAACGTTTTTCTAATGTGGTTGCATCATTTAACAATCCCACAAGCAAGCAATGGAAATTTCAATAGTCCATCCCCATGCATCACTTTCTATGATCAGACTGTCTAATTTCAACCATTTCAGTGATATCTCCTTGCAATTTTGACTTGTTTTTCTCACATGACTAATGACATTGAGGATATTTTCATCTGCTTGTCAATCACACAACTTCAGTGAAATGTTTGTCAGTGCTTATTGCTTTTAAATTATTTTTTATTGCTTTTTGTTCCTATTGCTTTTAAAACTTTTTATTGCTTTTTGTTCCTGTTTTATTACTTTTTAAATATATTATTGGAATTCTTCATGCCTTTCTTATTTGAGTCCTTTCTCAAATATGTTATGCAAATATTTTCTCCTACTGTGGCTTAACTTTTTTCTTCCTCGTCCTCTTCTTTTTTCCTCCTCCTCCTCTTCTCCTTCTCCTTCTTCTTCAATACTGGAGAGTGAATCCAAGGGGTGTGCATAATAGGGAAGTATTCTACACTGTGCTATTTTCTCAGTCCTCTTTTAACTTTTTTAACTGAGTCTTTTGATGACTAGCAGATTTTAATTTTGATGAAGTCCAATTAGGCATCAAAAAATTAGGCTTTGTTTGCCTTACATAGTACATTTTTGTGTGTGTGCATGTGGTCTGTGTAAGAATATTTTTCTAATAAATATGTGAGGTAATACATATATTAAATGGAGTTGGAGAATATTGTGCTAAGTGAAATAAGCCAATCCCAAAAAAATCAAAGATGAAATGTTTTCTCTGATATGTGGATACTAATTGAGAAAGAAGTGAGGGGGGTCTAGGGAAAAACAGAGGTACATTGAATTAGGCAGAGGGGAGTGAACAGAGAGAAGGGGGTATGGGGTTAGGAAGGATAGAAGAATGAATTGGACATTATTACCTTATGTACCTATATGGTTACATGACCTGTGTGATTCTACATCATGTACAATGAAAAGAATGAGAAGTTATACTCCACGTATGTATGATGTGGAAAAATGCATTCTACTGTCATGTATAACTAATTAGAACAAATAAAATGTTGATATAGGCACCTATTCCATAATGGAAACAGATATCAAATATCATACTGTATGCCATAAATATTTATATTTTTTCCTTATCAATTAAACTTTTTAATTAAAAATATTTTTCTAACTCAAGGAGACTAAATTTTCTCTAATTATTTCTCTGGTAATTTTAGAAGATGATTTGTAAATTTGTTAATGAATAATTTCAGGTTAATTTTGTATGTAATGTGATATAAAGATTTTTTAGGAAGTCAACATAACCATGAATTCCTGCATTTGGGGAGGTCCATTGACTCCCTTTTGATGGAAATTTCTATATCTGTATTCACAATGCTATTCTGTGACTTTTGCATTTGGTCATGTAATAGATTTCTCTGCAAATTAATGCATGCATACGTGAATAACATCAGAAGTGTTTCTTCGTCTTCTATTTTCCATAGCAATTCATATATATTTGGTATTATTTCCTTGTAAAATTTTTGTTTGAATTTACCAGCATAACCATCTGGACTTCAGAGTAGTACTTTTTATTTTGTTTTCTGTTAGGGTCTTTTCTTGTTTTTTGGAAGACAATATAGAACAACAATTAGAATTTCTTAGCAAGTCAGTGCTTGAGTAAATTTAGCTAGTTTATGTTCCCTAAAACACTTTTCATTTAAATCTATGAGGTAGAACTTATTGACATAAAGTTCTTTGCATTATTTCCTTATCATCCTTTAGTAACTTTAATGAAATTTGTATGTTCTATTTTTTCTGATCAGTCTGATTGGAGCTTTGTTAATAATATTAATTATCTTAAACTCACTTTTAGTTTCCATATCCTCTCTCTCTCTCTCTTTTCCCTTGGTTCTATCTGGTGATTTCATTATTATTATTATGTTACTTCTGTTTACTTCAAGTTTAATTTACTTTTCATTCCCTTATTTCTCATAGTGAAACTTGGGGAATAAATTTTAAAATATTCAAAATTTTAAATTCCTTATTAAGAGCTGCTTTAAATGCATGTTTCAAAATCAAGTACATTTATTTTTTTTATGAAGTTCAAATATTTTTAAAATTCACATTGTGATTACTTCTTAATCCCATGGATTATTTAGAAAGTTTGAGTGTAATTTCCAAGTATTTAGGGATATTTTAAACTTAACTTCTATTATTGATACATAATTTAATTCTAACAGAGAGCATAATTTATAGATTTTCAGTCTTTTAAACTTGATATTTGTTTTATTTCATGAGATATGGATTGTTTAAAAATATTCTATGTGTACTTGGAAGGATTATGCAGATTCTGTTTTTTGGGTAGTGTATTCTATACTTTTAAGTTAGGTAAATTTATTGATGGATTTGTTAAAAATCAATATCATTACATATTTTAATCTACTTGTTGTGACAACTTTTGAGGAAGAGAGAGGGAGGAAAAAGTACTGTAATCTCCCTTTGCATTTGTCAAATTTCTTTGTTTACTCTTTTAGTTCTATCGTCTCACATTTTATTTAATATTATGATCTATTATTAGGTGCATAGACATTTAGGATTTTTGTTTCTCATTTTGGAACTTTATCATTACGAATTGTCCCCTTTCATCACCATAAACAATTTTCTTTTTACATTATTTTTGGTATATAGCCACTCTCCCTTTAAAAAAAAAATAGGCTTATTATGGTTTTCCTGACATAATCTCAGTGATTTCATTAAGACTACCAACAAGTTAAGTGATTTACTAGGAAGTATTCCAGGATTCACCAAATAGTCATACTCGGGACTATTATTTATTACAGCTAAAGGAGATATAATCAAATCAACAAAGAGAAAAGGGAATGAATTCCAGAGGAAAACAGTTGAAAGTTCAAAGTTTCTGCATGATGTAGTCACAAGGGACATCTCAGTTTGTCAAGCAATTAGTTGTAACAACTCATGTGGAATGTTGTCTACCACTCACGGCTCACCATTGTCAGTGGAGGCTTGTAGATAGGCACCCCAATATGGCACCTGCCAAAGTTCTATACTCTCACATGAAAAAGAAGCTCAGCATAAAAAATACCATTTGTACAAGAGTTTCAATACAAAAAGCAACATCGGAATGGTGCAAGCTCTCATGAAATACGAGTTCCCAGACACTTGCATGGGAACAATATTGTAAACAGGCTGAACAAAGCATTCATGTTTTAGACTTGTTATGATTACTGTTTACTGCACAGTATGTCATTTTCCATATTGTGTACACCTTATTTCTCTTTGTTTTCAAGTGGTTTTCTTCTAGACCAGATTTAAGCAAACATTTTTCAATATGTCCAGACTGAATGCATTTGAGGTCTTTTTGTTTACATACAGATTCTATAATATATTCTTCATTTTTCACCCTTTATAAATGAATTTATAGACAATTGTTTGAGAAGAGAGATAAGTTTAACCTGATTACATAATGTGTACAATATCAAACCATCACATGCTATCCCATTAACATGTATCAGTAAAAACAAATTTAATTAAAAATTTGAATTTAAGGGCTGTAAATATCATAACTTGACAAAAGTTTGTCAGCCTCTATTCTAGATAACGTATGGGTGTATTTTTCATCCAATCTGACAATTTTTAAAATTTTAATTGATATAATTAGATCCTTTCTATTTGATGTCCTTATTGCTGTTATTCTGCTTAAATTTGCTATAATGCTATTTTATGGCCATTTCATACTGCTGTAATTTTCTTTCTTATCACGTTTCCTTTTGGGCATTTTATATAGTTTCATTTATCAACTTTTGTGGCTTATTAGTTACGCCCCTTTGCTTTGTTTTGCTTTTGCTTTGTTTGCTTTGTTTTGATTGTTAATCTAGGGTTTTACGACTTCTTTAACTTTTCAGATTACAAGATTATACCCTTTCACTTGTAGGACAGGAGCCTTTCAATATTATAACTCCACTTGCTATCAACCAGGATTCATGCAGCTGTCATGGGTTTAATTCTATATACACAATATAAACCAAGATGCATTCTTATCAATTTTCTTTAAAAAGATCAGTTTTTTTAAAAGTTGAAAAGTTGAAAAATGTACCTACAAACTTACCATTTTCTGTACTCTTCTGTTGCTTATATCCATGTTTCTCTCATCATTTCCCTTCTTGCCTGATGTCTTTATTATTATGTTCATGCAGGTTTGTTAGCTATTTTAGTCAGCTTTCTCATTGCTGTGACTAAAAGACCTGAGAAGAACTATTTAATAGGAGGAAAAGTTTATTTGGGGTTCACGGTTTCAGAGGTTTCAGGACAAAGACAGCTGTCTCCATTCCTTGGAACTTGAGGTAAGGCAGAGCATCATGGCAGAAGAGTGTAGTGGAGGAAAGCAGCTCACGTGATGATCAGAAGGAGAGAAAGACTCTACTTACAAAATATATGCCCCAAAGGCACACCCCCAATGAGCCACCTCTCCCAGCCACGCCCAGTGCCTTCAGTTTCCTCAGTTAATCCCTATCAGGGGATTAATTTACTGATTGGATTAAGGCTCTCTTAACCCAATCATTGCCCCTCTAACCCTTTTTTGCATTGTCTCACACATGAACTTTTGGGAGACATGTAATATCTAAACCATAATATTAGCAATTAGTAATCCAACTTTTTCAAATTAGAAAATTTCTCCCTTTGGCACTCATTTTGTATGTGTATATATACTATATACTATATATATATATATATATATATATATATTCTGATTTTAAATACTCTTTCATTGTATTTTTAGATTATTTCTGGCAAGCAATCAAATACAATTGATATTATTCTTTTTCTGCAGATGAACTATAATTTTTCTTTTACCTTTTAAAGATTTTTCTGTTTATTACTTATAAACAAATTTATTATACTGTGTCTTGGTGTGTTTTTCTTCATGTGTCCTCCAACTTTTGTTGAAGGTTCACTGAATTTTCGAGGTATGGGTAATACAATTTGGGTTTGGATAGGGTTGAAAAATAATTCCGTGAACATTTTTGTCTTTTCCCTCGGAGTTTCCAATAGCCATAGGAGAGATCACATTCTTATCCTGTGTCTCACTGATGATTTCCCTTTTCATTTACCTTTGGTCTTTTTATGTCTTTTCTTGTGCGTAGCTTCTAATGCTATAGCTTTGAGTTCAGTAATTGTTCCTTTTGAAACGTCAGACTGCAGGTATTCTAATACAGTGCATTTGCTTTCTTCTCTGAAATTATAATTTTCTCCTCTCAGAAGTTCATTTTGGATTATTTCACTTTGTATTTCTCTCTAACTCATATTCTTTCTACTACCTTCTTAAAAATATGAAACGTACTTACGAAGGGTGTTTTTTATATTCGTGTCTTAAAAGTGCCATTTCTGTTACTTTTCTCTTGATGGATATCTACTCTCATTGTAGGTCATATCTCCCTTATTGTATACTGAATACTATTTTTTATTATGATTGGTTGTAAGACATTAAAAATTTCACTCTGATTTTCTCCTATGATTCTGGTATTTACACATATTCAGCAGTGCATAAATCTCCAGATTTCTGTCTATATATAGCCATTTTCCCTCTGGCCCTTTGTCTTACACATTCTAACTCTCTTAACATTTTCAAACTATGTGCTCTATTCCTCAACTAAAGAAGACTACCAGGTTGTTTGGATTCCATCCCTGCACCTTGTCCTGGAAGCACCCTGCAGACTACAAACTCAGCAATTACAGGGCTGACTACATTCTCCTTTCTCAGTAATTCCTACCTTTTGCTACCTGTGGTTCAATAACTGATAATTGTTTTTCACATATCTTTTTTTTTTTTGTACTGTGTATTGAATTCAGGGGTGCTTTACTACTGAATTACATCCACAGTCTTTTTTACTCTTATTTTGAGCCAGGATCTCATTAAATTACTGAGCGTCTCATCAGTTGTTGAGGCTGGACTTGAACTTTTAATCCTCCTGCCTCAGCCTCCCTACTCACTGGGATTAAAGGGGTACACCATTGCTGCCAGCTCATATATATATATATATATATATTATTTTTAGAAATCATTTAATGTGTGGGACTATATAAAGTTTTTGTTACTCCCTCACAGCAAGAGGTAGAAGTATTATTGCATTTTAATTATATCACTAGATATATTGAATCAATTTTAGAAAATATCAATTATTATTCTTTCAATATTGTATCTGTTCAATTTTTCCTCTTAAAATTCTGTAACTCTAATTATACATTGTTAGATTTTTAAAACTATGTTCTATATGAGTCATACTCATTTCTCTTGTTTTACACTTATTGCTTCATTTGAATACTTTCTACTGATCTAACTTCCAATTAACCAATTTCCACTTTATCTGTATAAATTCTAATATTAAACTCATCCATCATTTCTTAATTTTATATATTATTTTTATTCTGCATAATATCCATTTGATAGCTCTCCGTAGTTTCCAGTTCAGTCTAAATTACTTTTAACATTTAATTTCTTTAACATGTCAATGATAATTGTTTTAAATTTTGACTCAGGTAATGCCACCATTTGAATCCCAAAGGTCCTTTTTCCCTATTTTCTTTTATCTTTGTAAAGTTGACTTCTTGTTTGTCTGACCATTTGTTGACTGAGTGCTGGGTCTTACATGTGAGAAACTATAATATAAACCTAGTGTCTGAATTACATTTTACTTCTCAAGAGAGCATTTACTTTTGCTTTTGACAAGTAGTTAAGTTAGGTGTAGATTACCTTTTAAAAAATGTGAAACTGAGCTGATTGAAGGATGCACTTTGAACACCTTAAGGCCTTTTCTCCTTTTACTCTAGTGTACAGGGTTAAGAGGTTCCCACTGAGAAGAGCCCAGGGCACTTTCAGAGAGCTCTACTGTTTAATCACCTAAATTTCATGTTTCTTTTCTTTCTAGCTTTGTAAAACTAGTAAAGTCATACTCAGTCTCTCAGCCATCATTTAAAAATCAAGAAAAAAGGTGGAACTGAATGTAATATTCTTAGTGTTTAGTCACCCAAGAATCAGACAAAGATTAAATTACACATTAAAAGGATTCATTTACTAGAATATTTGTGCAGAAAGGAAGGTCATGGACAAGGTAGGAAGATCCTTTCCAGTCCAAATCCTATGTGTAAAGGGAGAAGAATGGAAGGACTTCACAGTATATCAGAGATATAAGAATACAGATGTTTCTCTGCATACAATGGGATAGTCCATTTTAGGTTGAAAATATCATGTAAGTTGAAAATGCATATAATATACTTAACTTACTGAACATCAATATACTTAACTTACTGAACATCATAGCTTCACATTGCAGTACACTATAGAGTTGGCAGTTTACCTTCATGATCCCAGCATTGTGAAAAAGCATCATACTGCATATGATTAGCATAGGAAAATATCATATTTCAAAATTTGAAGTATGTTTCTACCAAATGAGTATTATTTCTGCACCAATGTAAGGTTGAAAAATCATAAGTTGAACAAACATCAAGTCAGGGACCATCTGCATTTCACCAATACTGATGGAAGTCCTTGAGATGTGTAGTCTAGTCATTGGTCTGAATTAGTATTCCTACCACGTTCAGCAATTGACTGGAAGAGGCCCTCTGTAAGTATGTCTTAGCATAAATGATATGATAACTCAATAAGACCAGTGGCTGAGGCCACCAGTTTTGCTCCCAGGAAGTGTGAGAGGCATTTTCGTGATTACCACATATCTCTTGTCCCAGTTATATTTTTATCTTTATATATGGTCACCATGTCCTTTAAATTCTTTTTGCTTCCATGTAAGTGTACCTATATCTATGTACATATATGGAGAGAGAAAATGAAACCCATGGACAGAAAGAGACAGAGATGGATTCAGATAGATTTTGATTTCATTCTATTTGTTCTCATAATTAACAAGTTCATAATAGCTGAAAGGGGAGTATACACCACTTTAAAATTTTAGTTACCTTTACATATTCATTTGTACAAATAAGATCTGTACTTCAGAGTATGAGGTCTTGTATATGTACATTCAATGTTATCTGAAAAGAATTCTTAAGTAAGTCAAGAAAAAAATTATAGCAATTGGGCAAAGATATTCTATTTGAAAATGACAAACATATCATCAGATATTTTAAAGTCATCTGAAAGTAGACTTTTGTAGTTCAAAATGAAACCAAGTATGGGAAGTTACATGAATATATATATATACATATATATATATTTATACACATATATGTATAATTTTTAATTGACAAGTAACAATTATATCTACTTATGGGATTATTGTGATGCATCATATATGTACTCATATGTAATGATCGAAACAGGGTTATTGGCATGTCCATCACCTCATATATTATTTCTTTGGGTTAAAAACATTCAAAATCCTTTCCACTAACTGTTCAATTAATTGTTGGATTATTCAATTAATAGTTGCCTACTATTTATCCTATTGTACTATGGAAACTTTGCAGTTATTCTTCCGAGGCAACTGCAATAATCATCCTGTATCTGTCCCCTACCACTATTCCATCCTCTATCAACCAATATTCTATAAATATATATTTTAATCAAAATAAGGCTAAACTTATCAAAAATGTCAGTAACTAATTTTTTTCTAACCTTATATTTTATAGCTGAATTGGTAACTAATTTAACCAGAAATTAAACAATTGTTTGTGAAGATTGTGGAAGGATTGTGTCTTTGTAAGAAACTTGATGTGAAATCAGAGGTCTTTAAAGATAAGGGATTTTTCCATTGTGAGTTTCTTAGATCCAGTCCCCTGTAAATATTCAGTATAAGATATTTTATGGTTCTCCTTCAATAAAGTATTCACCAAGCATCTGTCCAGTCCTAGATATTGTGATGATCACTATGTTGTTTACTAAAACTCCCTGCAAAAGTCTCTGGTTAGAATTTGATTTCCCTCCCTCTGTTAAATTTCTGCAGTAATCCTTCTTCTTCCATTTCCTGTATTCTTTCTCTCCTTCCCTTTTGTACACTTAACATGTGATATGAATAATGATAAATACTGTATAGTTTGTAGGTTCAGTATGTGGAAATAATATTTTGTATTCTGTATATATTATTATGGAATTCTGGAGAAAATAGATATCTGAAAGAGTAAAATAAGAGTAAAACTTCCAAGATTTTTTTATTTGATATCACCAAACTTATCTTTTAGAATCCTTAAAGTATATGCTAAATTCTCTCTGATATATGCTTTTCAAAGAATATATCTAACATTTTTTAATAATAAAGGTCAGGAAAGACTTCAATCTCCCTGTCATCCTTCATATTTAAGTAATTGACATGCTGTGATTTGTGCTTGAATTCTTAATTTTTCCTTTTATCTTCTTAATTTCAACAAAATTTAGGTGGAAATTTATATAGTTTTATGCCTTGCTTGAAGTAATTCACAGCCTTTTATTTTCAAACAAGAGTAACTTTTTGTTTCTAATCTTTTTTGTGTTGAAACAAACTGAATTAGCTCTTCTTTTAGCATGGCTTTTAATCTTTATAATAAAACACTTCTTGATATGTAGTCTGTATCATTGTCCTTTGATAATCCTCAATTTCAATTTTAATAAATTTTCTCTTAGCAGTAATGAATAATTTATTGATAGTCATTGTCAGTTTTTTTTTAATACTTAGCTGTGGACTAATAATTCAGTTCCTAAAACATTACAATTTCTATCTTTCAGTTCTCTTTTCTGAATAAAATATTCCTTATTCTAATAATTTCTGATATAATTAATACTTAATGTTCTTTGGTACTTTTAGAAAAATTCTCTCAGTGAATTAACTTTTCTCATATATGATTTGTTAGTTAGCTTTCTATCACTGCAACAAATTACCTGAGAAGATCAACTTAAAGGTGGAAAGTTTATTTTGGCTTATTGTTTGAGCTGAATCCATTCCTTTCAGGCCTGTGTCAAGGCAGAAACATTACGGCAGAAGGGCATGGTGGAGGGAAGCTGCTAAGCTCATGGCAGCCAGGAAGATGAGGAGAGAGAGAAATGAAGAAAGGACCCAGGATGATACACTCTTCTAAGGGTATGGGCCCAGTGACCTACTTGCTCCAATTAGGCCTTACTTCCTATAGTTTCTACCATCTCCCAATAGTCCATTTAGTTATGAAAACATCAATTAACTAATCCATGGAGGAGATCAGTGCCCTTAAAATTCAATCACTTCCCGAAAGGGTCCCTTCTGAACTTGATGCTGCACTGGGGAACAAGTCTTCAACACATGAGCCTTTTAGAGACATCCAGATGCACACTATATACCTGGAATATAGTTGACCAGGTAGTCACTGATATTACCAAGTAAATGTTACTTATGTGTTGAAAGCTGGAATATTTGGATTTTATATTAACTTTTGATTCAGAACAGTACAAATTTATTTTTTTAAAGAATGACTTGTTAAACATTTACCTTGAATCAATGAACATCTTTTTTATTTTAATTTTGATTTTTCAAGGTACAAAAAATAATCAGTGTGCTAGTTTTATGAGTTTTTAATGAACATCTTCATTTCTTTAGAAAGTGTTGTATCAGGGGAAAATAACTTCAGGAATCTACATGGGAATCTACATTCCCACTACAATTATATGCGAGGGCAGTCACTTTTAAGCTTTCAGAGAAGAAACTTTAGACTTACTGAGGTTGAGAAATTATGTTCATATAATATTAATTCTGTGAATGGTTGAGTATGAAATGAAACCTCCCTTCTTTACTCTTGTCCCAACTTTCGTGTGTTGCCAGATTGATCATTCTTTTTGATGCCTGTACTTACTTTCCATTCTCCAACTAGTCAAGTTGCTGTCTACATAATAAAGCTACTCTAGAGCCTTTGGAGGATATACGGCGCAGGATTGAAATTTCTTTTCTGTAATGACCTGAGGCTATCTGACTTTTCTGAGCATTTTCTTGCATGGGGTAATACCAGCCTTCATAATCTAGCCTACTCTTGAAGTCATTCAAGCTACATACAATTTTGCTGGCAATGACATCCCAAGAATATCAGGATTCTCCCTGAACTTCACTGTGTTTATCAAGTTCGTACAAATATCCTTTCACAGAGTACTTGTGAGGGTTCATAATATAACTCATCCTTAGAACATGAGTAATTGTTTCTCTAAATATCCTCTCATTTTTCTTCATTTTATTGTGGAAGAATAGATTCTTAATCAAATTTTTTTAAAAAAAGAACAGAATGTCATAGCTTTCAACTAGGTATCTGACTTTCAATGTCCATTCAGTACTAGATTGTAACTTAAACAAAAATTTCTGAGTCAGGCTTCTCTTTTTTTTAAAATATTATATTTATGATATTTCAACATGTAGGGTACAGACATAGTGTCATCACAAAGACTGATTATGTGGCCTTTCACGACACAGTCATTTTAAATCTCCATGAGTAAAAGAAATAAGAAAGACATCCTTTGTAAGACTGGAGGGAAGGCCACTCTCAATATGACAGGTAGGTAGCTCATGAAAACAGACTGACAGAGTCAGGTGCACTTACCAAGTGTAAACTGCCAACAAACTGTCACCTGCCAAAATGAATTAGACTCTCACACCAAGAAACCTTCAAATCTTAAATGTTTAAACATTCAGAGACTTCGCTAAGACATCTAGACATGTTATGTTTCCATGGGTACCCATGCCACACATTTAGTGCCATCTAAATGGAAGTAAAAATAAAGACATGCTTTATCTTTCATGAATATTTTCTCAATATTTCTGATACAGAAAGAGAAAGAGAGAGAAATTCCCTGGAAGTCAGTCATGTGTTATATATGCTTCCATTTTGATTAATACCTTTCTACATTCTCCAAAATTTTATTTTCAAAGTTGTATGCATCTTTTGTGATATGTCCTATTTTTCCCAGTGTGCTTAGCCTAATAAATATCCTATATGTATAGAAACAATTATCTGTTTAACTTGGGTTAATTTTCAATCTAGTAGTTGAGGACAGTGAATTCACTCCCTGGATATCTTCCCTTCCTTTTTTCTCCCTCTGTGCCAAAATCATATCTCTGTTAATTATAATATTAATAATAATAACAATGTCTTAAGTCTCTGAATGCTTAGCAGTTCTTTCTTATCTTTCCATTATTCTTCTTATATTTGCTCTCTTTTTTTTCTCTGTTACTGTAGCATTTGTTGAAAATGTCTATGTTTCAGACATTCACTTGTGGAGAATCAAGTTTGGGAAGTACTCTACTGGGGACTGACCAAATGGTCTGAATTTTCTTCCTCTATTGAAAATTGTCTAAATAAATTAATTGGGAACACAGCTGTATAATTTACCTTTTTACTAAGTAGAAAGAAAACTTGTGGGCTCTTGCCAAACATCTGGTGAGGAAAAATGTTTATAATCTTAACATGGTTCTTCTGTCCTTGTTGAACTGGTAAATAGAAATAATAAATACTCTTGCACCTGCAGAAACCAGAGTTTCTTTGCTTCAACTGGTGGGTGTGGTTGGTATAAGCTACAGGCCTCTGCAGCTAAGAAATCTCATTGTATTAGTAGTTAATAGAGGCTAGGAAAGCCTTCTGGCATTAGCTCTGAGGGTTGCGATTCAGAGGAGCCCAATTCTTCTCCACTACTAGTGAGTGGTAGGTTACAGCTGGTAGTGGTGGGAATAGCGGGCTAAGCCCTCCAGTGTTGCATCAGACCCAGCAGCTCACTCAGCTCACTGCCAAATTCATTCTAGTTTCTTTCTTTCTTTCTTTCTTTCTTTCTTTTTTTTTTTTTGAGTTTTTAAACATGAAATGATTTTTTTTTTTTTTTTCCAATATGGGTCCTAGGAGTTACAAACTAGTATCTTGTCTTGCAGATTCTAAGAACGAAATGCACAAACAATGAAAGGTAAAATTTAAAGGAGTAGGAAGTATTCCAGTGGAAAGAAATAGACAGAAGGGGTCCTGCTAGCAGGTTGCTGCTTGAATGTGCTAGTCTAAGGGTTGATATAACTCTTGGGTGAACACTATTGGAGCAAATTTATGTTAATCAGGGTTTAGGAAGACATGAATATGAATGCTATTGGTTAGCTCTGCAATATCATTCGGATGTGCCCCACTTGTTTTCCCACCACTCCATGAGAAACCAGAGGTCGAGGTCAGTGGGTCTTGGATGTTCAGGGTTTGGGACTTTGGCACTGTGCCGAGCAGGCTTTCACACTGGGCCAGGTGGGCTGCTGTGTTTGTGACAGGTTGGTGCAGCTGACGTGTCTCAGCCCTGCTTCAGGGCACCTCAGGCCTATGCCAGCATGGCAGGCTCTGTGTAGCAATGACCCCATGCCCACTGTCCAGTTCTTGCTGTCCATGCTTGGACCTACCAGGGCCACTGCTCTGATACTGCTTCTCCCAGAACAAGGACTTGGCTTCACTGCCACTTCAGTATTGTAATTTCCCTCTTCAGTGTTGTTTCAGGAACATTCTGTGACCTACGCATGGGAAGGGGTTAGATGTTTTCCTAGGCTGCACACTGCTTATTCGTGGACCTCCTTAATTTCTATAAGGTCACCACTCTTACTTTTCCCAACATGGCACTGGTCGGCCTTCTCTTCCCGATTCTACCTCCCATCGCTGTTCCCACCTGCGCCACCGCACACCCAATCGGTATTCAACACCTCCACCTGAAACCCATGGCAAGGGACTCATCTTATCAACTCTCACCCCATTTCATGCCCCAACCAATCAGCCCACACCCGGCTCTATATAAACACAGTCCTTTCTGAATAAAGCAGAACTGCTCCATAGCTTAGCTTTGACTGTGTCTCCCTGTGGAATTCTTTCAGTTTCTCCTTGGTGCTTTCTGTAAACTCATAAAGAATATGCTGCCCTAGTACTCAGTACTTGAATTTGCTCAGTATTTTCAATTTTATCAGCATTATACCACTCAAAAGAATTCTTAGTCTTATCTATAAAGGAAAAATAAAATGTTAAGTTTCTAAGGAAAAAATGTAGCTAGGCATAGACAAAAATTTTAAAATTGACATTTTTATTTTCATTACATTAGGTGGCAGACTTCCTACTAATGGATGTGTTTCATGCCTAAATCACTCTAATTTTCACTAAAGATCTGTGGTTTTTGTCCTTCTTTTCTTAATCAATCTAACATGACCCTAACAACATAGTTCATCTAGAAGAAAAGTTTTTTTTTCTAATGTTACCCAGGACAACTTAGAAGCCTGCACTTCCATTTTCCAGAGTATTTATGACCACTTATAATTAATTACACAGATATCTGTGTGCTTGCATTTCATGCTTTTCCCTAGATGCTAAGGTTTTGGATGAGAGAAACAAACTCTATTCCTTTCCATCTATCTCTGTATCTAACGTTGCTATATTTCTCTATATATAATATATATAACATGTATGTATATGACATATATGATAAATATATATATGTGTATATGTTTATATATGTGTGTGTGTGTATTTATGTATATAAATTCCATGAGTGCTATTTAGAAGTGGTCAATAAATATTTGATTATTGAATGAGTGTACCTATTTATTGGTATGGTGTCTAAAGAAACTTGGTGTAGTTAATTCTATATTTTTAAAATCAATCTACTGATATCTTTTGAAATTCTCTTCATAAGGAAATTATAGAATACATCATTGAGATATTTACTAGCACAATGCCATGCTCTATAGAGAACTGGAGATCTTTAAGAAGTCTATAGATCACAGGACAGAGGAAAATGGAGATGTGCTAACACATAGATTTAGATTGTTACACTTGATTTTTAACTACCAGTGATCCTGCATAGTATCAGATTTACTAAAGAATTTCTATTATATATAGAAATTCAGTTGATAAATAGATGGATCATCTATCTTCTTATCTCAGAAGTTTCACACTCATTTTCTTGATTACTTTTTATCTTCTAGGAACAAATAACTATCCAAATAAATATCTCTGAGGTTTGCCAGGAAATAAAAGAGAGGAATAAATACATAAATAAATCCATTTGCAGGATTTATTAAACAGAGAACTGAAATAGATAGCAAGCAACCACACAAAAGATTCATGTATAACATGTGTTTACTTCTAGCCTTAGCACTTGATCTCCAACAAAGAGAAAACTCAAATGCAGAAGGGAGACATGGGCAGAGAATGTGTCACATCTTATGGCAAAGTTTCCTGAGAAACATAACCTAATTGAGAATTTTGGGTACTTTTGTCCATTTCCTTGCATTTATGGGCCTCCAAGAAAAAGATACATTAAAGGTTAAAACAATTGGAATCCACCCTTTCAAATACATCCTAAAGAAAACAAGCGTACATAACTAGACAGAGAGCAGAGCAATGCAGAGTACAAACAGAATTCTACAACACATAAGAAAAACGGACTTAAAGAACTAATGATTATTATACTTTACAATTTCTCAAAAATCAAATAGAGCTAATACTTTACATATTAGTCATTCTACAAATGTGAAATAGATATCATCAGGTATATAAATACGAGTAGATGTGACACTATCTGCCCTTGAAATGAGATGTGTATTTCATTTCAAAAACTTACATAAATGGTGTCAGTTTTGGGTCTATTAATAGAATACATCACATTTATAGGTCAAAGAAAATAACTAGTAATAGCAGTTTGATAATGCTGATAAAAATCAAACATCTATACCTTATTACTACCTTAATAACAAAAATGCATATTTTATTTTTCTAAGGAAGGAATAATTGGTAAGTAGACTATAATATTATCATAAGTAGTGGAAGATATGATTGCATATTTGAAAACTTTGAGAGAGGTAGCCAGGAAATTATAAGCAAGTATAAGTAGAATTAGTATGGTAAATGGTGGCAATGTATACAAATCAAAAGTTTTTCCTTGCCTAGAACACTTTACCATAAGATGTGACATATCCTCTACCCATCCATGTCTCCCCTCTGCATTTGAGTGTTTTACTTTTTGGAGACCAAGTGCTTAGACTGGAAGTAACTTTATTTGTCTAAATATATGCAAAAATATAAATTTTATAAGCAAACAAAAATAGTGAAATACCTTGGAGGAAATGGAGAAAATGTTTATAACACTTATAAAAAAGATATTAAACACATTTGAGTTATATATGTGATAGCCTGTAAATAGAAATATATTACCTTTTCTCAGATCATAGAACTAGATGTGTAAATTTAACACAACTTCAAAGTAAATTTGAAAATATATTTATAGAGCTTGGGAAAATTATTTTTAAATAGTTTTAGGGAAAATCCATAAATGATAATAGCCACTAAAATCATAAAATAAAAGATAAACGAGGAAGTAGTTGTTTTGGTTATTAGCATACATTTATAAAATTAGAGTAATCAAATGCATGTTTTATAGTACTAGAAAAGCAAAGCCTATAAACCTCAAAATAATGAGAATTTATACTTTGTACAATTGGATATGACTAAACTAACAAAATAAAATTAACTACCTTTGTCCTCATGTACATAAATGTGAATATATACTTCATATAAATAGCAAAGTCCACATGTATCATGTTAAATGTAAAATATTATTCATATTTAGTTGATTAAAACATGGTATATTTTGAGACCTGAATAAAAATATTTGAAAACAATAACATAAAAATCAGAAATCTTTAGAGATGTAAAATTTTGAGCGTAATATAATGAAAACTTATTTCAGTCTATGAGTGAAAGACTAAAATGCAAAAAGACAAAAATAAAAGAATTATTTTGGCATAGATGTTAAACACAACACAATTACACAACATTTAACAACAGGTTTGTAATCTAAGAAGTACATTATTCAAGATTTTGTTGTGTGATTTTTCAGAGAGTACACTTACACAAAGCTAGTGTACTTTTCTGTATACCTATACCATATAGAATATGCCATCTTACATGCATCTATCATTGTAATCATCGTTACATGGTGTGTGATGATACCAACAGTTAACATCCTTAATATACTGAGTCTTTTTCCTCTTAAAGTTTAGATAAGGTAATATTCACTAAGCATTTTCTTTAATTATAATATTAATATGATATGGAATGTAGCATTACTTTTTTCATTTGATAAATGAGGATACTGAAGTTTAGAATAATTACAAAACTTTGCCAAAGATACAGTAAATAAATAATGAATCTAAAATACAATAACAGAGAAAACACAATAACTCAATAGAAAAATATTGTGAAAGACATTGACAGAGAAATAATGTGAAAGCTAAACTTTCAAGAACTTAATCAGACTGGATGTGCAGCTCAGTGATAAAGCATTTGCCTAGGATGACAAGACCCAGGATTCTATCCCCAGCACCACAGAAAATAAAAGTTCAAAAATTAATGAAGAAAAACCCAAAGTTAGATAATTAAAGCAATATAACATAATAAGGCAGTTTTCCTTTCCTCTTCTATCTAATTGGAAAAAGGGAAAGCATATAAAATGTCAGTTTGCCTTGGAAGCAGTCACTATAATTTATTGTTAGATAAATTCTGTCTAACAATAACTGTTTATCGTTACATAAACATTGTGTGAATGTAAATCACACAAACTTTTAAAGACTGCTTGTCAATATGTATAATATTTTAAAATATCCCTAATAGTCTTATACAAAAATTTTTTTCTGGAAATTTTTTTCCTGAACTATGAACATACACACACATGCACAAACACACATATATGTATGAGATTACCTAATTATTTCAGATAACAATTAATAGTAAATGAAATAACCAAAATGTTCATTAAAAAGTAATTAGGTAAATTTTTTATGGTATCTTGATACAATGCCTTATCATGAAGCTTTTTTTAAATCAACATTTGTTGATACATAAAGGCATATAATACTTGGTAAGTGAGGAAGGAGTCCAATTGAAATATTTATAGCATGCTCCTTTTTTGGAAAACACAGCTTTTATATCATTCTGTATTCAATAAAGCATCTCCTATGCCTCTACTCCAATTTAATAAGATGTATTTATGATTTGTTTCCAGAGAGATTTTTCCCCCATCCAACAGAGAAGTTATGAATTATTTGTCATTACTTGTACACATTTACCATATTATTTATTTGATGTGCATTGTTATAGCACAGATGATTGTGTTTTAACTGAGATCTAAATCCTTATTTGCCACTTAAAACTATTTAAAAAATATTTCTTTGTATTCATTTTGAGTATTGCCATGGAATCGTTGATCTAAAATGCACTAGATAATTCATAGAAATTTTCATATATCTTTAAATAAGTTACAGGATTCTAACATTTAGAAATGTTGGGATGATTATCATTTAAAAATGTTTGTCAAACGTTTCTGTGTGATTTCCAGCTGTGATATAGTAGTAAATTACCATTAAAATCCACTAGTTGTAAATGATCATAATCCTGGGAAAAATATATGAGGCAAAAAAGTTTGCTGAATTTGGATAAGAAGCATTATAGTGCTATTATTCCTGAGAAGAAAGGAACTTTGTGTGATTTCTGTAATTGTCCTTATTCTTTGCTGGGGGTAGTTTTCCAACTACGGGGCACAAAGGCAGAATGTAAGCAAAGCAGAGTATTTCAACTGAGCTAGGAGGGGTTCAGAATTTTATGCAGCTGATGGTGCTGGACAGAGTATCAGAGATGTACATAGGGAAGTGACAACATCTGTGTGAACTCTCCACAGTTCTCTGGCTGATGACTGGGCTGCACACATGCAGGATGACTTTAGAGAAAGCTTTCACAAGAGCATCTTCTAGAGTTGAAAATGAAACAGAGGCATGAGATGCCATGCAGTAGTGGGAGCTTTGAATATTCAGCCCAGTTAAAAGAGATATCCTAAGATCCTCATTAGTGACTCAGACATTCATCTGAGACTTGGGAAAAGTGAAGCTACAGAAATGAGGATCTCAGGTTTATTAGTCATTAGGAATATACAATCAAAATCAAAATAGGATACCACCTCACACCAAGATGACTGTGATCAAAAAGGCAGTTGATAATATCAAGAATGTGGATAAATCAGAGCACATATACATTATAGTTGGGATTATGAAATGAAACAGTCATTTTGGAAAACAGAAGTTCCTAAAGATTTAAAATAGTATTAGCATATGACTCAGTGTGGTAGGCAGCATATTGTGTCATCCCTCAAACATAAGCATATTCTACTTCCAAGAAATCTGTTGATATGTTATTATCCTACATAGCAAAAGGAATACTGCAGGCACAATTAAGTTGAAGAATTGAGATGAGAGGATTTTTCTGGTTTATCTTGGTGGGCTCAATGTAATCATACAGGTCTCCATGAATGAATGAAGCAAGGAAACAGAAGAGCTGGAAAGATTTAAACACATTATCTCTCTGGCTTTGAAGATCCTTTATTAGTATGACTCCATCTTAACTACGTGTGCATGACCCTGTTTCCATGTCCATTCACATGCTGAAGTACTAGGGGTACCATGTGAAATTCAGAAGACACAATTCATTCCATAAAACAAGTATGGATTAACAAATCCAAGTGTGTTTTCCACTGGCAGAACTGAACTACAAAAAATTGTTAAAGGAGGTAATTTGAGCTAAAGTAAAATGATGTTATATGAAAGGAAGTGAATAAAAGAAAAATATCAGAAAAAGTAAAATAATAAGTGGAATATGTACAACAATATTCTTTCCTTATATTAAAAAATGACTGTTTAAATCAAAACAAATAAGGTAGCATGTATAACAATGCATACATGGGATATACAACTACAAAAGGATGGAGCAGTAAATGGAATTTTATGACTGTTATGTTGTATTTGTGAAATGTGAAGTGAGATGTATGGAGTGGATACTTGAAAGCATGCAGTATTTTATCCATCCCAATTCTCTTTCTCAGATTTTTTTGGCTCTTTTTAAAATCTATTTTAATTTTTTTAAAACCAGATTATTAAGCCTCTAAATGTGCTGTCTATACATTATCACAGGCTCCAGAGTCAGATTACCAAAGTCAGACACTCTTTTCACCACTGATCAATTGCCTACCCTCAGACCAGTTATTGAATCTTTCTCCTCTTTTTCTCTTATGCAGTGGAGACAAAAATTGCACATGTCATATAATGTTATGGTGAAGATCAATTAAAAAGTATTTATTAAATTCTTTTCTCCACATACTAAATGCTTAGTAAGCAATTGTTAACTATTTTTACCTAATATTAGCAAAGACATTTATATTTAAGTGAGCTTATATCAAATTACCTTTCTAATTATGAGGAAAGTATACACATTTATTGATCAATTACTGTATTCCAGGAAGTTTAAGTACTTTAAATGGTCTATTTTACTTATCTTCATACACATTATTAGACATAGTAGTATTTTGACCAGGATATTGAAGTATTAAGTCTTCCTGATCCATTTAATAAGTTGAATAGTATTTAAATCTAAATATCTTGACTATAAAATCGTTAGATATTTTACCCTCAAGATTAAATCATTGCATCCTCTATAAAAACCAGCTCTAAAAGTATATAATTACCTTATATTAAACTGTAGAAAAGTGAGTCAACATGAACCCGACCACCTGTGCTTACAGAATTTTGTCTCTTCAGCAATAACTAATGTTTTATATTTGTGCTAAATACCCCCAATTCTGAAATTTTAGGGAGAGTTTTGATATAAAATATAACTTCCTATTGACCTCATAAATCATTAACACTGGAAAATTCAACATCAAAACTTCTCAACACAATATAATTTCAGCTGTCTCATACATTGAGTTACAACAAAAATTACAGCCATAGCAACAGCAGTAGTCTTTTATCAGGTTATGTATCCATGTTTTGACTCATAACATCTATCTGCTGTTTCCATGGTTCCTCTTCAGAAGAAACAGAAATAACTTGGGGCTAATACACAGGCCAAATATTTTCTGAAAGTTCGGAGAATATGAAGAAAATGACCATGAGAATTCTACAGTGTCATGCGTGTATCACTCATGCTGTGGATGCCCTGTTTACATTGTGTGAAACAGGAAAAAATGCAGCTAAAATGTTCAGTCTGTTCCCATTGCCCCTTCTCTCTTTCCTCAAGAGAGGAAATCAATGCCTTCAAATCTCAGACTTTATCCTTCCTGAGGACTTTCAGAAAATGATCTGCTTATACCAAGATTCAAATTTAATAAAAGCATATGACATTTGTTTATAACATGGTGATTCCACAAACCTACTTTTCTCCAAACAATGGGCTCATCAAGTTGGTTTCAATTACTCGGTAATCCTCTGAGAGCAAACAAGAGAAAACTGAAGTGAATTGCAAGGATTTTTTGAGACATTTAAAATAACACGAATGAAATTTTAACACCTTTTATCTCAATGATTTAAATATTTTTTAATCTCCTGCCTGATAAATGAAGGATGGGATCCACTTTCAGCATAGGATCATTAGTTCCCTCAGCCTACCTCTTTACCTAGTAACCTAACTGTGCCTTCAGTTTCTCTCAAGAAAGTTTTTTTTTTCTTTTAAATTCAAGTTAATTACAGAGCTTCACATAAAAGTAACCTTAAATAAAACACATAAACTATTTTAAGAAGTGAACCTTTTCATTAGTTTGGCTGTTATTATTGCTCATCTCAGGAATAATTGTGATGTATCAGCGTGTTTTGGATCTCACAGTTTAGAATTATGGCTTAGCAATCCATTTTCTCATCTTATCTCCAGTCCTTTGAACCCATCTATATTCATTAAAAAAAGGTTAATTAGAATAGGGGCTTCTGTTCATGGCCATATAAAAGTATATACCTTCCTTGCCATTGTTGGTACAGGCTTCCAGTAGGCAACTATTACTTTCAAATCCTTAGAAACAATGGAGTTCAGGTGAAAGATGGCAGAATGAATGGATGTGGAGTAAGTAGCAATTGTTTATCAGTTTTAAATGAACTAATTACCAAGAACATTTGGCAATTAAAATTGAAACTAAAAGTTTTGTGTACTAGTTTTAGCATCCAGGATTCATGGCTGATCTGGCACAGCTGATCCTTTGCCTGCATACACAGTATTGCTCAATTCAGGACTTTGATAATCACATTCTCATATTTTATGGACACATCCTCCTGTCTGTGGATCAGACATAAACATGCAGCTGCTATGCACAGCTCCGTCCACTGCATTGCCTCAGCAAATCATAAGGCTTCAATTAGGCATTCTGGAGCATAAGCAGAAAGAAGAGAGGAAATTTGTTTTTCAGATAAACTTCCAAACAGCCTTCTTTAATACCCTCATTTTGTTCACTGATTCCAGGAATGTAAAAAGAAATTTGGTCACTGTTTGCAGAGTAAAGAAACATATTAAACTGACTTTTTTGAAGTTGTGGAAAAGAGCCAGTTTTGGGGAAGAGGAAATCATCAAGGATGTCCTCATCTCATTTTTATTGAGTTGACTTTCGCCCATCACCATATCCTCAGGGCCTCCCCAACATTCCACCATTCCACCCCAGTAATAGCCACGGTCACCCTCATGTCTATAGAGAGCTCTCATGTTTCTCTCAGGCAAGCAGAGTGCATGTCAGGATCATTTATCTAGTCAACATTTATTGGAAGTTTTCTTTATGTCAAGCCCCACTAAATGGTAGGGATAAAAGATTGGGTAAAATACTTAGTTGCTTTTAAGATCTGTACCTTCTAGTAAACCAGGTTTTATTCTGTGTTTAATCTGAGCAAGGTGAGAAATTATGATACTACTTTGTTTATATTCAGAGAACAAAGACAACAGATTATAAATTTCAAAAATAAATCTACACATATAAAATTTCCAAAATTAAAAAGTAGCTTTGTGAAATAACACAGAGAGACATATAGATATCTTTCTTTAAAGATAAGCATATAAAGTTTGTTTGGTTTTGCAAGTAACAGAAGCATGAAGAAGTTATGTTAAGAGACAGTGATGTATCTGTTAGAGAAGATAAGTGTAATTCAGCCTCATATGGGACTTGAAGTAGAAAAAGAGGATTACAAAGAATGCTACTTTTCTCTAACTCTCAATGCAACAGGGTCTTTTATGTTTATTGCTTTGGTTTATTTTTAGTTCTATATGCTTATTACTACCCTTTCTGCTCCACTGTGCACTTGGTAGTAAAAGGTTGTCCTAGCTCAATAAATGCACTATTTTCTATTTCAACAAAAAAGAAAAAAATAGAGCAAAAAACCAATTTCCCTTTCTTTGCATATCATTTTCAATTTTCCAACAGAGAATGGTTGGTTTTAGGGGTCATACCTTCCCTCTTCTTGATTGTAGCATGGATGGAATACAGTTGAAGGCAATGTCATAGAGTACAGACTTGCCAGCTGCTGTAGGTTGAGAGATTAGGACTGAGCACCCTGTGGATGCATCTTGATAGAGAGATTCCTGCTCAGATCACAGGAAAGACCATCCTTGTGTGTTAACCCTTCCTGAAGAGCAAAGCCCTGAAATCTAACAATACCACGAATCTTTAATACTTCTTTTCCCAAGAGAAACTTGTAGGCTAAACAGAAGTGACAGATATAAACAGATAAATATGATACAGTGTAATAAAAGCTTTAAGAAAGGTGGCTATGGACAGCCATCAGAGTTATTGTGAGGAACTGCACCATCAGCTAAGACACCTATAATTCTGCGGCTTCATTCTTCATATTTTATTTTGCTTCATTACAAACTTATTTTGAATTTCATGTAAAGAAAGACCCTTATTTTGAGTGTTTTGAGAGCCTTTCTCAAATTAAGAAAATGTACAAATAACGTGCACAGCATGGTGAGGTTTTTATAAAGTACACAGAATGAACCAAATATAACCAGACCCTGGAAATGTCCCTCCTGTCTTCTGCCAGTTGTTACTCCCTAGTCCATGTAAGGAAACTACTATTCTATCTTCTATCCCACAGACCAGTGATGTCTGCTTTTAAACATCATATAAATGAAATCATATGGGATGTCCTCTTTATGTCTGACAAAGTTTTTCTTAATGCAATGAGAGTCACTTGTTTAGTATTTCAGTAGTGTATGAGATCGTATCACCACATCAAATTTCATTGAATGAATATCCCATAATATCTCTGCCTGCTACACTGTTGGTGGAAACATTGCTTCTAGTTTGGAGTGTATGCTGCATGCTGCTATTAATATTGTTGTGCATGTTGCTTTTAACAAATGCATGCATGCTTTTCAGTTAACTTTTGTCATTATGATAGGAGTTTATCTGGTTGTATCTGGTGCTTATTTTAATTGAATTTCCATATGACTAATGATATTGAGCCCATGTTGGCAGGTTTACAAACTACAGTTATCATTTTTGATGAGGGTAACAATTTTGTCTTTTTTTAAGAAAAAAGTTTGTGTTTTTCTCCTTCCTCTCTGCAAACTTCATTAAAATTAAGAAACTCTTTTCACCAAACACCACAATTAAGAAAGTCTGAACAAAAATATTTCACTACAAAAATAGACTTGAAAAGATTCGATTCCTATTCAAAGCTTTAGTAATGTGTCTGTTACGTGAATTAAGAATGCATCTTGGGGCTAGGACTGTAGCTCGGTGGAAGAGTGCTTGCCTAGCTAGCACATGTGAGACACTGAGTTTGATCCTCAGCATCACATAAAAATGAATGAATAAAATAAAGGCATTGTGTCCATCTACAACTAAAAAATTTATTTTAAAAAAATGCATCTATTTAAAAAATAAAGTTACAAATACAATTATCATATTCTAATATTCTACAGAGGAAGATTTGGTTCAAAGAATTTTTGATTTTCTTTATTTTGCACCAGAAATTACTATTAGTAAAAGCACCCCACATAGTAGTAGTTACCTATTTTATTTGTGATCTCAATGGTCAAAATGTCAAAAAAGTTTATAATTCTGATTCACATCATTAATCTGTGTGTTAACTCACAAGAAGTGTTTCCCTTAAGTCACAGAATCAGAAAAATCTATGCTGGGAAACTGGCTTTGATTTCTTCTATGGGCACTGTGGCTTCTGTGACAGATTTCCCCCTCTTCGCCTTCTTTTGCCAACAAATGTTAATCCAAATTTATAAACTACAAAGAATTCATGCCTACCTTTCTCTATGTTAGGCCTATCACTGTCTCTATTTTGCTATTTTCCTTAGATGTTTCTATTAAATTTTTATATAAAATTGCAAAATAAACATGAGTAGTATATGTATGTGTGTGTGTAATAGTCTATAAATATTTTCTATGTATTTATACCAAGCTAAACATACTAAATTTGATAAATATAAACTAAGATATATCTAATAACTGGCCATATATATGTGTTTGTATACACACATAAAAGTATGTACATATACACATACAGGGCAAATAATTTCTTTTTCTTAATTTCTTTTACTTTGTAAGAGTAAGCAAATAGTAATCTTACAGTTAATGTTCTTGTTAAATATTTCTATACGATGTCTCTGTGTCTATGTATAAAATATTTTTACTCCAGTATTGGGTCATATGCATGCTTAACTTTAGTTTCATGCTACAAAGTGCAGATTAGTACTGAAATTCAAGCTGCCTAAAGTATTCTGCACAGCATCTTATTTGTTTGCAAAGTTCTTGAGCTATGAATAAGGATAAAATTTAAAGCTAAAGCATGGAGGAAAAAAAGACTGTAGAAAAGCGTTTTTATGCTAATGGCCATAGCAATGATTATAAAGCAGAGCGCATACAGAATGCACCATGGAGATGCTAAATAATATTTATGGAGCATATGGGCCTTGCATAGCAGAAGCAAAAATGTTCTTTTCTTCAAATTCTGTTTGCCAAATTACTTTGGACATTAAGGAAAATGCTGAAGTTTCATTTGAACTGTGGACCAAAAACCCAGACCAAAAACAGTGCTGGAATTTGTATGCTGTCATTTTATTCACTACAACATTAAATAGAACTGTGACATGCTAGAATGAGTCAGGATAAATTGTCTTTTGCTTCCTTGATATAAGGATGCTATGAAGGGGAAAGTGGGACAAGGACTAACAGTTTGTTTCAGAAAACTTTGAAAAGAGTTCATGAAATTAGTAATGGAGTCAGTATTATTCCAAAAGTTAAACAAATGCTCTTTAAGAAAGCAAATTCACTTCTATCAATTTTATTGTAATAATCTGATGCACTAACGCATATTTCTGAAATTTGGAAAACGTCTTTAGTTTGAAAAATAGATAGCCCTCTTATTGATCATCCCTAGACCTCAAAATAATAAATCTTCATGAATTCCCCCATAAATCACTGATCTTCATTTCATCTACTCTGATAATAATGTCAAAGTATTTGCTAATGTCAGGTGCTATACAGACTCTTTTACCTCTTCCATAACAAGTCATATTTTATTTCCCTAATGCAGAAAGTCTAGGAAGCTCCTCTTAAGTCACAAAGGGTAGTAAAACTGGGATTCAGCTCCACCTGACCAAAAAAGTCCTGTTCTTTATAATACAATATTGCTTTGTTAAACAAACAAACAAACAAACAAACAAAAACAGAGCAGTCTCAGTACAAACCACCAAGTGCTATAACAGAGATGTAGAAAAAAGTATCTTTGAAATAACATCAAGGAGAAATAAAATTACCACCAATTTATATTCTGTTTATAGACAAAATTTATCAGGACAATTTTAGGTTGACTTAAGTATATACTTCCATATTTCTGGAAATTCTCTTGATCTTTTTTAAACTGTAGATAATTTGAAACTGGAAATTTGCTTCCATGGGCTGAAGCTTTGAAGTACTGATGAATCTGAATGGCTTTTGTACAGAAAGCCAGCTCCTCTGGCCTAAACAAGCAGAGCCTTTGTTTAAATGGGCTCTCATATTAATATAGGAGTTTGGACAGTTTTAAATATATGAAATTAGATAGTCATCAGGAAATTTGAATTTCTATTATGTACTTCCAAAGTTTTAGGAGAATAATACTTCATTCTACTCCTGAAGTCCAAGATGGAATAGTCTTTGCTGTAGAAAATGTACAGCATTTTTTTTTTTCTTTTTAAGTAAATGAAGACACACTTGAATCCATAAGCTGCAACACTTTGGCTCATTGAGTAAAGTATAAGTTTGAAAAAAAAGTCATACACAGGATATAGTATCAAGCTATTCTTTTTATCTATTTTGATGTTTTATTTAATTTATTGAATTAGCTATAATAGAATTCACTCCTAGTCTACTAAGTTTGAGTTCTGCTCACATAAATTGCTAGGGTAAAACCTATTTGTAGTCATTTTCTCCTTGATAATATATATAAAAGTACTGAGTAGTCAATATTTTTCTAATAATGATTTTGTTAATATACTCCTACATTAAGCATAATTTTTTACAGCTTATTCTTTGCCTCACTTAGAAACACTTCATAATATAAATTTGCTTTCTTTAACATAGTTCTTTTGTCTCTTTGTTACTGTCAAGTGAGTGCAAATAGGATTTATTTAGAGGAAGATGCCTAGATTGTTTGTTCCTGTACACATTTCTACCACAGCTATTGACCCAACTTTACACAAAACTTGTGTGCTTTCTATTAATACATGTCCAATAAAGAAATATGTGAACACAACAGTTCGTCATTGTAGTAAAACTTTCAATTTGAACCAAAGTAATGTGTGTGTGCAGATGAAAAAGATATTTATGTAGAAAAAGAATAGAGAGAGCATGTCCTTATGAAGTTTGAGTAAGAAGAGATATGGGTCAATTTTTCTGACCGTGGAAGAAACATTTGCCTGGAAGAAACATTTGCCCTCTCTATAGGCAATGCCTATGAGCAATGGCAGCAGGCAACTTAATCCCAAATCTGACTAGGAGAGCTTTCCATTAGCCGTAACAGTGACCACTTAGACTTTTTAATATTGGAATGAAAACAGAAGAACAAAACATAAATATCTAAACAGGATGCAATTAGAAATTACTTCAGACAGATCTAAGTTTCCTCCTGGGAAAACTCATGTTCATATATAACTTATATAGTTTTTAATCCATCCTTTAGTAATATTTCTATAGTGCCTTTAATATAATAGTAAACCTACATTTAAAAACAATACAAGTGCAACTCAATAACTAAAAGAACAGTTACCAAATTTATAATTGTAAATAGGAATTAAAATTCTACCTTCTTATAATTTAACCTGGTAGGACAGAATTTCTAGAAGCAACCATGTTTTACAAGGCTATCTGGCGATATACCTTAAGCATGTTTATCCTTGTTATGATGCATACAAGATAAGCCCTGCTAGTTTCTCAGTACCAAAACCGTATTTAGTAACAGAAAACTCTATAAAGAGTCATGCAAATTATATTATTGTCTTATACTTCGGTAATGGTATTTAGAGAAATATAAAGCATTTTTATTGCAACTTTGGAGTGGAGGTTTTGAAAAACTGTGTGTCGGGTCATTCAATAGAGAAATTTTTATGGTTTGGAGGTGAGGTATCCCCCAAAAGATCACCTGTGAGACAATGCAAAAAGGTTCAGAGGAGAAATGACTGGGTTGTAAAAGTATTAACCCAATCAGTGATTTAATCCCCTGATTAGGATGAACTGAGTGGTAACTGAAGTGGTGGGGTGTGACTGGAGAAGGTGGGAATTGGGGCATGGGTTTGGGTATATATTTGTATCTGGTAGGTGGACTCTCTCTCTGCTTCCTGATCACCATGATGTGAGTGAGCTGCTTCCTTCTGCCATATATGCCACCATGATGTTCAACCTCGCCTCGAGCCCTGAGGAAAGGAGCTGGCATTCTGTGGAGTAAGACCTCTGAAACTGTGAGTCCTCAAATAAACCTTTTCTCCTCTACAATTGTTCTGGTCAGGTCATTTAGTCACAGCACCGAAAAAGCTGACTACGACAGAAGTGCATATTTTTACCATCTTAAGGTAAAAAAACATAAAACAACAACAACAAAAAAAACAGAGCTGTATTCTTTGTTGCTATAATTACATGTTCTCGACCTCTAAGTATTTAAGGAAAGAGTCAAATGTAATATATTTTTCCTCACTGGAATATTGATCCTTTCATTTCCCTGCCAGTTGATGGTTTGGACTCCTTCTACTGCTATTTTCATCATTTACACTGGAAGAATTTGCATCATTATATCAGAAGAGAAAGAAAGTTTAGCGGTTGTACTGTAGTTGCACATTATAATACTTAGAAAGCTTTTAATAAAACCAGTGCAGGGGTCCATATCCAGAAACTTATTTAATTAGTTTGAGATTGCAACCAGGATGGGGAAACTGAATTTATAGTTACATATATTCAAACAATCTCTTGGAAGATTTAATGGAAGAAAAGATTTCATATATAACAGTAACAAAAATATATTAATATGTTTCTCAATAAAAATATGAGACCTATTACAAATAAAAATTAAAATACCACTGAAGGCAAAAAAATAGCCTTTCTATAAATAGAAGTACTATATTATTGTGTAAATTAATTTGTATATTTAACAAAACCTCAATGAAAACTTAACAGTTTTAAGGTATACCACCTGATGCTAAGTTTAGTGAAACCATCTCCCGTCTGTGTGATTTTGAGCAGTTACCTAGTCTAATTTTTCTCTTATTCTTTTGTTTATTTACTCAATAAATATTATTAAATGGTTACCATTTGTCAGGCATTGTGTTCAGCAGAGGTAATACACAGAAATAAAACATACTCGCTGCTTTTTAGTGTCAAGATAATAACAATAATCAAATAATGACAACATTGGGGCATATTATATATTTGGAGGAGTGCTACAAAAAGGATCATGCTTTGACATTCAACAAAATCTCCAAAAACAAAACTGTCTTAGTTTGTATTATAGAAAAGAAAGGGATTTTTGCAAGCTCAGAAACAAAACTGCCTCATGACCAGGAAAAGAGAAGCTTCTGCAATTGAATCAAAGACTTTTACAAGAGATAAAGTGCACCCTTATCTTCTTCATGAAAATAACTACTTTTTCCCTTCCTTAATGATTTGAAATTTGGAGTGGTGGCGGGTCCGAGGGACAAAGACTCGACATAAATGCACTTGAGGTGAAGAGCCGCAGAGTTGCCAGCTCTGTTCCTCCCTCAAAGGAAACTTCCAGATAAAAAGTTGAGAGACAGAATCACACCAGTTATGAGGGACAGAGCAGCAACTATTACCTGGGACATCACGGTGTTTGCTGCCTCCCCACCTGCAGGGGAAAAGGAGAGGAGAAATAGGCCTTTTCTGGAAAAGTGTATCCTGTATGCTAAGGAAGATTTTATGACATCCAGAAAAAACAGGATAGTAGTTAGTAGCTATTTTGGCCTGATTTTGGGAGCATAAGACTTTAAAAGACAAAAAGCACCAAACAAGAGCCTCACCAACTTTAAAGTGTAAGTACATCTTGTTAGAAAGCAGGTCCTGGTTAGCAGTTCTGGAGTGTAGCTTGAGATTCTGAATTTCTAACATATTCTGTTGATGCTAAGATTGCTTTCAGTCGACCATGATTTGAGTAGCAAAAATGTACTCATAGAATCTCTTCTCCTTTTGCTTATCACAAAATGCTTGATACAATTATCATAAATGTAACAACAAGAATCAACTATTTTCTGCCTCCATTTTACCTGAATGCCTTCTAGGAAAATCTATGAAGCAATGATACGTACATCTGCCTTCCCTAAGGTAGAAATGCCTGAACATTCATCTTTTCACCTTGACCATTTCATTTATTGGTTCACTGATAATACAATATCCTCCATATACCAAACTGTGGATTTCTAGACACACTTTCTGCCTACCATCTTACTACATGTCTTAACCATTGACTGAATATACTTACCATACCACTGATCACCAGTTACTCAGTGCACTCTGAAAACTGTATTGACTGATGTGTCTAATGATCAAATTGCTTAGCCAAAAATCAATATTGCATTTTTAATATTCCAAAGAAATACTGCCTACTCCTCAACTCTGGAGAGGAAGGAAACTAAGGGAATTATATTTCTGTATCTGAAATTTGTGCTACATGCAGAACAAATAAATAAGAATATTACTTTTTTAAATCTCATATGGTAACTAATCTCTCTTCATAGGAGAATAACCTACTATAATTGCAGAAGTAGTACTTCTTAAGTAGGTCACACTCCTAATATTAAATCTAAATAAAGAAGGCAAACTGGTTTGGTAGAGTTGGCAAGGATACAATCATGAAATATTAGAACAAGGATGAATTTTCAAAGTATTTAGTTGGCCCTATAATTTGTGATTCAGAACTTCAGGCTGTAGAACACAGAAAAATGTCTATGCCTAGGATACCTTGTTAATGACAGAGTTGATGTAGTGACTATCAATTTCTAGATTTGTAGTTTTGTGACTAGGAATTTATAAATCTAGAAATGTAGTGTTCTGGTCATAGGTTTTTACAAAATTATTGGACTTTTGAGGTCTTCTTTTCTTCATTTGCCATTGGAATCATAATTTCTCTAACCTGTAATTTATATCAAACATATTTTAAATCTAAGAATATTAACATTAAAAGACATATAACCTTTTATGTTAATTCAATTTAACTTTTATAGTCACACCAAGCAACCTGAATAAAAAGTTTAGATGATTTGTAAGAGATGCTAACATAAGTTAATAGGATATATGAATTATTATCTGTATATCATTGGCTTCATTTTTAATTTGATAATTAGTGGTTCAGTTGAAAATGAAACTGAATTTTCATATTAACATAAATGATATCATATCTCACCAGAGATAATGGGTAGCAAATGTCATGTGACAAGCAAAAAATAAAATGTTACCTGAAACCTTCAGATTAATAATTATAGACTCTTTATTTCTATACTTTATATATTTAAAAGATTTTATGTAGCTGTTCTTTTCACCATGATACATATTTGTATATTTCATTTCCCATTGTAGTGTGCTATGGTTGGGTCTACATTCATACACAACTGAGCGTGTGTTTGTGTCTGCATGTGTAGGGAGCGTAGTTTAGGGAGGTGCCAACTTTTGATATATTGCACTTTCTGTTTGGTACTTATTATGGTATAGCTATAAAGTGTCCCCCAAAAGCTATATGTGAGACAATGCAAGATAGTTTACAGGTGAAAATGAAGGTGTTATGAGCTGCATAACCTAATCAATGAATTAATCCCCTGATGGGGATTAACTGGTGGTAACTGTAGGCAGGTAGCGTGTGGCTGAAGGAGGTAGGTCTCAAGGGGCATGCCTTTGGGGTTTATATTTTGTTCTTGGAGAATAGAGCTCTTTCTCCCTCTGGTTTCCTGTCCTGAGTCACCTTCCTCCACCACACTCTTCTGCCATGAAATTCTGCCTCACTTCAGGCCTTGAGGAATGGAGTTGGCCATCTGTGGACTGAGATCTTTTCCTCCTTTAATTGTTCTTGTCAGGTCTTTTGGTTACAGCATCCAAAAAAGATGACTGACATAGTACTAATGAAAACATTGAAGAACTTTCAAAGATCCTAATTACATATTTTAACCAAATAATACTTTTAGTATGCACAGAAATACAAAGAATATTCTTACTGCTTGATCCTCTAGACAGGTAAGAAATGTTTCAAGGATTTTTCAGTGAGGTGTAGAGGTTTAAGGAAATGAATATTACCCAATATAAATTCCCAAAACATGTAAACTGCACAAATGAAAAAAATAGACATTTATAGACACTTATTTTTCTCCCTTGGATTGCCTCCTCAGCTTTATACTAGGGAAGGATAGCTCTTCTTGAAGCTATGAAAACAGTATGGTGTCTAGTTACCAGCCCAGAAGGGAATCAGAGACTAATAACAAACAAGAATGTCTGGAACATTTTTTAACATCCCAAAGTTTGTAATGTCATATATCTGTCTGTTTCCTCTAAACAAAGTGCCATGGATGTTTGTTTCCATGGGCATCAAGGGAGGGATGGTGTGTCTCTTGACATAGTTGAACATGAAGAAAACCCACAAGGGATAAGTTGGTGGTAACAACAATGCAAAGAGGAAGGCAGCTGGGATTCCAGGGCCTGCAGGAAAAACTTAGGCAACTGAGTGCATAACTCCACAGAGATTATATACCATGTTTTGCCCCAACTGAGATTAATGTGGAGTAATTTCAACAAGGGAGGGGCTTTGAATGACAGAGAATTGCTCTCCTGTCCAGAATCAGTAGAAAAATTCCCACATTCTACTTCCATTTGCATCAACACAGCATCCTTGAAAAGCAACTGTGTCCTACCTAATCCCTCTGGAACAAACAGTTCAAATTTGATCAGTTGGAGAATAATGATAAAAGGGTTTCACCAGGAGAGGGGTGAAGGAAATCCTACCACTGTCTGATGGTATCATCTGTTAGATAAAAGCCTCAGTTTGAAAAGAAGTCTAGTAGTCTGTCTTTGCACATTTACAAAGTGGAGACAATTTACAAAATCTTACAACTTGCAGAGATGAAAGCTATGTCAATGCCCAGAATGCTTTGTTGTTGTCATTGCTTTATTTTTGTTTCTGCGTTGTTGTGACACTAGGAATTATGATCATCAAGGGAGGTGACCTAATCAGGAGGAGAGACCTCAGCTTGCTAGAATGAAGTAGATGCCAGCTGTCAAAGCACTGTTCATGGAGAGAAGCACGTTATTTATATGGAGGCTGCTTGCTGTTTGATAATCATCCCGTTCATTCCAGGTTAGTCACCATTCTGCTCTCATCTCTGAGAGTCCCCTTTTCAAAACGCACTCTATCAGAGGATGGTATGTGTCAGAACACTTGAAGAACCTGGATAAAGGCTAAGTCATGTGCTTTGCGTACTGATTGAAAAGAGATTGCCATTTTAATCAACAGAGGATCCTCAGTAAGTAGGGATCCTCTTGGAATTCCAAGTGAATAGCAAGTCACAATGCTTGAATTGTGTTTTCTTTCCAGAGTTTTCCAGGTTAACTATTAGATTCCTGTTTTTAGTTCATTTGAGAGTGTATTTGTATCTGAGGGTATGTTATTGATACCCTCATTAATACCATTATTAAGAAGAACAAAGTAAAAAGGATTAAATAATTACCTAAATCCATTATAAAGTAGAAGCATTTGCTAACATTCATATCAGATTTTAACTTTGATTTTTTTCCACACATAATTTCAAGAACATAAGTTTTTTGTCATATACATGTTTTTTAATGTTATTTCCCTTGACCATGGGATAAAGATTTATCAGACAAAAACAACAAAAAAACAAATTTTAAAATTAGTAATGACTATGATTATACTAAAATGTACATATATATGTGTATATATGAATAAAAACAATGGACATATGAAATATTATCTAAGATATTTGACACACATATAGAATATCCTACAAAATCAAAATCAAGACAAAAAAAAAAAAAAACAGAAAGGACAAATGATATTTCCAGAACAGAAAATTTGAATATTCAGTAAATATAATTTAAGATGCTAAATTAGACTAAACTACAATACTGAAAATTATGTAGAAGGAGATATCATTTCATACTATGATATTCATGAAACTATTGAACTCTGAAAATGACAAGTACTGAATTTTGATGAAGATGTGGTGCAATGGGAAAACTTAAAGATAGCTATTAGAAGAACAAATTATCTTTACTACATTAAAGATCATTTTTCTAAATTAGGTATATATTTTAATACTCAGCATTTCAATTTCTATAGAAAATTCAAGACATGAGGGAAAAAAAGGAATTTTCATAGCAGTGGTGTCTTCATGGTAACAATAATAGTAATATAAATGTGTATTAAAAATAAGCATTTTCAATAAGAAATAATCTTGGGTATGTTCAAATATTTTAATATTCAAACATTAGAATATTTGTATATAGTGAAATGAACTAGTTAAAGCCATCTGTGTCAATATGAATAAATCTCACAAGTATTATGTAATATTGAGAGAAAATGTTAATATATACAGCATAAAGACATTTAGTTAGAGTGGTAAAACCTGAAGACTGATATGCTATATTGCTTGAATCTTTCTGCTTACCTATCTACCTATATATCCACCTATATTTGTATACATACATAGGTAAGTGCTTATATACACACATTTCACTGGTATATGTATGTGCATATATATATATTACATACATATATATATGATTTGTCCTCTGAATATACATATAAACATATATATGTTTATGTTTACAGCTACATGTAATAGATATTAAATATAGAGATGAGACATGATAACACTCAATTGAAGATGGTAGATACTTTTGGGTTGAAAGAAGTGTGACATGTTCATACAGGAATTCAACTACATTTACCAAGTTTTATTTCTTAAGTAAAAATAGAAAAGATTGACACTATGCTTTCTTAAATACCAGATACACATGTGAGTGTTTTGCCTATATTAAGACCCTTATTCTTTCCACTAATCTTATGTCTTAGATTCTAATGTTAACCTATATTTTGCAAATGGGAGTTCTGAGGCATAGAGAAGCTAGGTAATTTGACTGAGGTCTCTCAACTAGCATGTGGCAGTTGGGATACACACCCTGGTATCCTGACATAAAGCCTATGTTTTTTGTGCTCCATAAACTACCTCTACTGCTTGATAGCACAGGTGACAGGTGAAACTATAATCATTAGGTCCCTCCTTACCTTTCATATGCCTAAACTACCTCATGATGGAAAATATCCATAAGGGAATTAAGGGAATGAACATACAAGCTGGAATCATTCAAATTAAGTCCTTCAAAAGTTTGTCCAGATCTTTGAAAAAAGTGGTATCCTCAAAAGGCAGGACATGGGGTAGAGGTGACCGGAAGTTTTCTGCCTGACCAAGAACATGAAATTAGGATGAATCAGAGAAGGTTAATAGATTTGCACAAAGTATCATAGTTAAAATTTTTGCCTGGTATCCTAGAAAATTCAGTATAATTTTAGAATTGAAAGGAGAGTTAAATATTGTCTTTTGTGAGGCCAAAGGCAGCGGGTGGAATAGGAAACATGGGCAAGATCTGAAATCTAGTAAGCTTTCTTCAGTTTGGTTCAGACTAAGAAGTAGGTTTGGTGGAGTAGTTTCAGTAAGAGAAGGACCGCACAGAGGTGTCCAGGGCCATGCTGAGATCCCCCACATCTTCTGCCTATTTATCACTAGCTGAGATCCACTGGTATCTGGGGAGCTGTCCACGAAGATGTGTCAAAAGCAGAACATGAGCAGAGATGATGACCCTTTATCTTCCATTAGGCATAGAGAAAGAAAAAAATGGGAAACACTCTCCTCTAGCACGAACTCGGTGGACAGTGAGAATGGTAACCTTGGTGTCATAGACTTCAAGCCACATTTCTCCCTACCATGTGTTTTAGTTACATCTACCAAGGATCATTGAATTACATTACTACCACTGTAACATACCCTCTCCTTAAATGTTTACTGACTTGCACAATATATTTTCAGTGTTTGGCTTTCAAGTGTGTACTGCTTGACAGGAAACTTTACTTTCACATAAAACGTGATTCTGTATGAATCTTTCACTGTGATATATAATGTCAATTAAGTGTTCAGGAAAATTAAAGCATTTTTGAGATTTGCATAAGAAGGGAATGCATGTGCTTGCATACAAATGCTCTTTCTTTTCTTTTAGGAAACATTTTCTAAATAGCAAAAGTGTGTTTTGATGATTTCTTCTAAAAATTAGAATTAATTCCTTACAACCACTGGCATGATCTCTCGTTTACAACATTATTAAAGATTTTTAATGCTGAAACTGTTTTAATTTTTTCCCAATTAACAAAATGGAGTTGAATCCAAAAGCTACATATCATATTTAAAGTTTATGACTATTCAAGCAAATGAATTATTAGTAATATTTTTAATTGCATGAATAATTTATAACAAAAAGGTTTAAAATGTTTCCAGTTATCACTTGAATGCTTTCAAACTTTTTTTATTGTTCTGTTAAAATGACCTTTGGTTGAAGTTACTTTAGTTAAATGTGGGACTATATTATTTAAGTAGAGCACATGCATTAGAATTAGAATCAGGCTTAAAAGGGTTTTAATCAGAATCTGAAATCACTAAAAATTATTGAAAGGAGATAACTGTTTGCAAGGAGATCCTTTCTTTCCCCAAGAGACTGTTTGGCAGGTGAGACCAGAGTGCTTTCAGGACTCAAAACCCCAGCCAGGGCAGTGTCAATGATTTTTCTACACGTGTACTCAGCCTAAGAAGTTGGTATTAGCAGTCTGAGAGACTTGGGAGGGATTGTGCATGTCGGAGCCGCAAGAATGTAATGATGGTGAAGCATCCATCAAGGTCACTGCAGTGGGGACAAAAATCGTCATGATGGTGTTTGCTGTGTCACGATGAAGTATCCACAGCCTCATGAAGGAAATTTTTTAAAGGGATAATCCTTTTCACAATGTGAAGGCAGAAGTTTACCCACCACCAGAGTCTAGTTATAGGAATATAAAAAGTCAGAATAAGTCAGAAAAGTTAAGAGCTAACACAAATATTCAATCTGCTTTTGCAGATGTAACCTTAGAAGTGAACTTGGAAAACATGCACTTATAACTGTGGTGCTTTGGTAAGAAATTTCCTTCCCTCATTTTAGAATGTAATCAAGTAGTATATGACTTCCCTTTGGGGAGTGAATATTGTTAAAAGTCAGTTCAAGTACCCTGGTCTAGAGGAGTAGGGATACTTGCAAATTAGTAATTGACACTGATTTTGAAATCTGTCATTTCAGTAAGTGAGGCTTCTGACTACCTCAGAAATATCAAAATGATGACGATTTTCAAGCAGAAAACTCATACATGTCTGTATTTCTGTGATTCTCCTTAAGTTGTAGTGTTTTACCCCTTCCATTTATTTCTCCTAACTGCAGCAGATTAATTTATTTTCCAAATTAAAGGATTATAATTGCAATAGGGTAATCAATGTAATCATACTCAAAATAACCAGGATTGAATGCTTCCTACCTACCAAATTTCGCTAACAGGCCATCAGTGATTATACAAATTCAAATTGATCAGGAAAATTTTCAAAGTGTTAGGATACCACATAGGGCAAAATTTGTACACTGTGGTACAATAAAACAGATCTCTCTAAAAAAAGTCCCTGTCACCATTTCATAAAATAAAGGACTCCTAAATACAACATCTGTCTTGAACTCATTGTATGTTTCTCATGACTGTTTGGTTACGCATGTGTTTATCTGAACTTTTGTTCTTTTGTTTGGTACTCAATCTTGATATTCATAAGTATCAATTTGCACCCTTGGAGATTTGTAATAATTCTGTTAAGGACCCTCCTTTGTCTTGCCTAAACCTCTGGAGGCATTCAAGAAGCAAATTCCGTGACTAGAAGCTGCTATGCTTTAATTTGTACCAACACATGGTATCAAAGATCATGAAAGCAATGTTTTCATCCAATTAAACTTGCTGGAAGCTAATGAAAACTGCCCAGAGAATTTCCCTTTGTAAATTAAAGATACACAACAAGGATTGTCACCCGACTTGTTTTCAATTGGCTTTGCACGGCACTGATAATTTTGGTTAGCAATAACTGTGAGGAGTTTACATCTGTGAAGGGCAAATCACAGAGGACATAGAGATTAGCCAGAATTCGGCTAAGCTGCTACCAAAGTTTCAGTGTTTATTCCAATCATCTTCAAACTCATTTGGTCTACAAAATTGAGTTGCAAATCTCTGGAGCACAAGCTTTATTAAGAGATGGCTGGAGCTTTCCTTTTCCAGTTGGGCAGAAGCCCTGCATGGGCTCCATTTTTACCCCCAAAGAATGTTGGCACATCTGTCAATAACCCAAGCCAGAATCAAGAAGTGCATCTGGGTGCGAAAGAATGTATTATTAAAATATTATATTTGGACTCATGGTCTTAGACATTTTCTAATATTTGAATCTGCCTATGTGTTATCTTAAACCATATCTCATTTAGAAAAACTCAGTAAGTAAAAAATTGAATCACTTAACTGAGCCTATTTTTGTCATCCAAATACAAAAGGTCTCCCAGTATTTGACATTTTCTATTTTATCCCATTTTTCTCTCTCAATGAACATGTCTTTCAGCAGTGGTACATTTATTGGGACAGAACAACTACTAGGAAGAGGTGAATAGGGTGATTTTTGTTTCCTGTATCTTGTCTTTCAGAGGGTTAAGACCAATAAAGAAGTCCAGAAAACACTAACTTCTCTTATCTTGGCTTCCAGAGAGTTAAGACAGATGGAGAGATCCAGAAAATACTAGATTGGGAGGACAAAGTCCCTGAAGCAGCTAGGCTTAGAGCCATGGAGTCCAAGCTGAAGGCAGGTCAGATGCCAGGATTTCAAAGGTCATGTAAAGATCAGCCAAAAACAAATTCCAATAGAAGCCAGTTCAGGTGTCAGCAGATTTTCACAGAGAGAACTGGAAATGCTTTGTTCTATGTGTCTGTGTCAGACATGTGCAGATTCAAGGGAAAGGAAGACCAAAAAGCTGATTGCAAGATACACCTCATGTTCAAGATGAAATGTAACGACAGTTTTAAAAAACTCATAAGACTGAGGGAAGGGCAAGACTTATACATAATAATTGCAAAAGAAAAAAAAAAGAAAAATTTATCTGAAAGAAAAAACCAACTGATCAAATAATTGTACAGCAAACCATCTACAAAATATTTTACTTATAGGTATGTAGTTTTAGTGATGATGCTTAACTATAGAAATTCAGGATGTTTTTTATTGTTGTTATTAGAGAATTTGGAGTTCTGTAAATAAATATCCATTTAAAAGAAATCTACTTCAAGGAAAAATGCATATAACTCTATGGAATTTGCTGTAAGTGTTATAATCTGTATTCCCCAAATCCCACTACCCTAGAGACATAGTTATCTCAAACTAAGAATATTACTGGTGGGGCCAAGCAAAGGTATGAACATAGCATAAGGAGAAAGGACACCAAAATGAGAAAGAAACAAACGTCGACAGGGACGAGAACAGCAGGGAAAGAACCCCAGCAGCATATGACTCTGAGCTAATGACATAAACACTCTAGCTCTCCATTTTGTTATCTCAAGGAAAACTTCTGCAATTATAAATTGTTTCAAGTTATTTTTCAGTATTGCTGTTTTCATAAAATAGAACAGAGAAAACATCTACTTGTTTGCCTATAATTTTATGTTCCTAGAATTCCCTATTTCAAATATTAGCCCTTGGCATAATTTCATTTCATGGACTAGTACAGTGCTAAAATTATCTGTTTGAATGGATATTATCCAAATTGGGAAATTCCTACGTGGACTAAGTTTGTCCTTGAATGAAGCAGGTTAAATATCTGTAGTTTGGAATCTTTAGGTTTCCTTTATATTCAGTGACCTCAGGGCTTATTTGATACAATGCTGTTGCAACAACTTGACAATTCTTTTATTAGTGAAGACCAATAGCATCTTAATTATATAATTAAAAATCTGACAAGTACAAATAATAAATAATGGCAAAAAATGAACTCATTAACCAAAGGCATAAACAGACAGAGATGTGTGCCTCAGGACAAGAAAACAAAAGCCATTAATGAACATTCCATACAAAGCAAATCATAATTTGCAGAAGGTACGCAGAGAGCTCTCATTCTTTATCTCCTGACAGGGGAGTGGAACAGTTCTGCTGACTGGTGCGCTGCCACTGCCTCCTGTAACCTTGGTCTGTTAGTATCAGTTCCCAGAAAACAGCTCCTTTACCCCAGTAACGGGGGCTGTGAGTCTCACTTACATTTGGGGCTTTCATTCACGGAAAGGGGTAAATACCAGAAGGCTCTGGTCAAACTTTGAATGTATTTTCAAAAACATTTAGCCTCTACAAGGAGTCTAGGATTAATTTGACATTTTATGTAATAGCTTGTATTTAACAAAAATGTGCTTTTAATAAAAATAAGACTAGTAGATTGCTTTCATCTAAATTTTGAAATGGTTAACACCATCAAAACATGAAGAGCCACCACCCTAAGCATTATGGCAGATGGAAAAGGGAGTATGAAAAGGGAAATGGAATTTGCATTTCAGAATTATTCAGTGGTAGTAATAATACTAAGAATTTCACTTATTCTTACTATTATAACAATAATTATATGAATATTTATTCTCAAACTCTAGAGGAAAAAATGAATTTCCTAAAACAGTTGAGTAATTAATGCAGTGTTACATAGCATGGAATTTGTAAACACAGAAGATTTTTTTGTTGTTGTTTTGTCACAACTTATATGCCATTATCCTTCTAGGAGTATTATAAACTTAGAAGCCAAAACCAAGTCCCAAGCATTTTCTAGTAATGCCAACATGGAACTTACTTTTTTGTTAACCTGCACCAAAGACTTTAATAGAAACCTTCTTTCTAACAATAGGTTACTAGCTGGTTTTTATTGTTCAAACACAATTAACTCTAAAATCATAATTACTACAATAAAGCCAGGTAGTGTGGAGAGAAGGCTTAAACTGAATTCAGTTAGTATGTAACAATAAGCAATTCACTCCTGCTTCCTTCTCACTCTTCTATTCTTGGTCTCTCCCTTTTCCTCTCTTTCAAATTTCTACAAAGTTTTATCAGTGGACATGTAAGAGAAATATTTGTGTGAATGTAGAGTATAATTAAACAGTGACATATTCTCAATATAGAAAGCAGTTAAACTGAGGGAAACACAATGTGGATCGAGTTTTGAGAAATAACACAAAGTCTATCATGAAATAATCACAGCTATTATATAAATTAAGCTCGACATACCCATATTTACAAGAATACATCCTGTTTCAAGGACTCATATCCACATACTTCAGCCATTGCCTACAAGGATTTAGAAGGGAATAAAGACTGTAGATAAGGAAAATAAATGAATGGATGATGATGATGTTGGAATGGTATATATGTATACGTAAGTCTTGATTACTTCAACTCTTTTCACTTGAGGTCCAGATTTTTTAAAGAAATAAATAAAACCCCAGTTTCCAGTTGATATCTGAGCAGTGTTAAGATTTCATGTGCTTTCCCCAAAGGCTAAAAATGAACAGAGCTTATACACTTTGAAAATATAACAGTATATTTTGATGAATTTTAATTTTCTTAACATGAATTTATGTGACAAATGGTAGACTAATCTTAAAAGAAAGAGCATACTTCTGATGCTGTAGTATGGGGGAGAATTTGCAGTAATTATAGAGGTCAATTCTAAGCAGAAAAAAAAAGTCAAGAAGAATAGATTTGGAAATTCTATGATTAATTTGATAAATGTAAACTGATCATTTGGCTTTGAACACTGATTTTTAAACATGTATTACTTGATATAGACTGTTAAGGTCATTCAATTGTGTTGATATTTGTAACGTTTTTCCGACTTAGTTTGTAACAGAGTGGGACATCAGCAGGAAGAACTGTGCTAAGACTCTTCAAGTGCAAATTGGTAATCTCTCTGAAGAAGTTACCAGATTAAAACTGCTGCATAAGCAGATAACACAAGTGCAATTCTATGGTTTATGTACTGCAAACAAACAGTAAAATGTTTATGATACTAAATAAGGCTACAAGTCTATGTGACCCAAATAATAGTCGATAAAAATTATTGAAATTAAAACCTTGCACTGTGAGAGTCAAAACTGTTTGGTGTGGTGGTTTCTGATTGTCTTAGGAAGTGTTGTTCAATAATTTCTTCAGAATATTTTTATATAAATTCAGGGTTTTAGCAAAACAATAAGGTCGTAGAAATTTATTTTATTCCCATCATATGTTGAAGTAAACATATTTGTGAAATGCCTGGGTTCCTGTATCTAAAGTCAACTTTCAACCAGATCAGATGTTGAGTGTATAAAAAGCAGGGATAAGAAGCAAAGAACTAACAGCCTGTTATAAAGTTTCAAAGGGCCGGAGGATGGCAGTACATTGATATGAAAAAGGAAAGGAAATTCATAGCAGAATCAATAGCTTGCTAGGCAAACTAGGTTAAATATTTCCATGATTTGTTTTTGCAGGGGGTGGGGGGAGAAAAAAAAATAACATCTCAGAATCACATCACATATTTGTTTCATAGAAATCATTCCTAACAATAAAAGTCCATAAAACTAAAAAGGACTATTTCATAATGTGGGTTCATTAATTTGCAATTATTTTTTTAAAAAATGGGTTAAAGCATTATATTAAAGAATTGTATCAAATTCTCCTAAATTAAGGAATTCTTGCAAATCATGATTTTGTAATGATTAAATATACTATAATCAGGCATCCAGTATTTTGTAGAGTTGTTAGGCTACAAAAGAAATATGTCCTGTAGAATGATAACTGCATGTGTTTAAAACAAAATTAAAACTTTTATTATACAAGCAAAAACTGTTAGATTGAAGTGATTCATAGAGATTATAGGACAAAAATGGCTTAACTCCCTGAATTGTGTGATACATTATTGTACATTCCACTTATGGAATATTTTTTATATACCATAAAATTATTACTCCAAATAATAAATGAAAAGTTAGGTGATAAATGTATTTCTCCAATGTATATAAATGTATATAAATATAAATGATACAACTACCATATATATGTATGTGTGTGTTTATATATATATAAATATATATGGAAATTCTATATATATAAATATATATATTTATATATATGTATGTTTATATATATATATATATATATATATAGAGAGAGAGAGAGAGAGAGGAAGGCAGAACATAACTTCCATTGCAAGACTACTGAAAAATCATATTATATGCCCAATTGGAATCTAAAATCTAAAATTAACATCTAAAAATTAACCATTCTCCACATATGTATTTTATTTGCGTATAATTTTCCTGCAAAGATAAAATCAGAATAATAAACAGAAAAAACTATTTTAATAAGGATTTGTTTATTACTCTTACATTTATTAAATCCTGTTAACATAACTAACATCTTACATTTTCCCACTTCAAATATTTCAATATATATTGTGCTTTAAGTAAAATCAAAATCTCTTAATTTTAATTCCATGCACTGTAGAAATCTAGTTACTGCCTATGTCTCCAAACACATCCCATGATCTTCCCCATTGATCAGTAATTTCCAGATTCATCGAAGTTCTTAGTTTCTCAACTTTGACAAGAGTTTTTCTGCCTCAGGGACTTTACAAGTTATCTTCTCTGAGAGTGCTTTTCATTTTGCTTTTTAATATATAGTTGATTCTTCTCATAACTAAGGTTCTGAATTGGATAATTCTTCATCAGAGGGGCCTTCTTCCCTGCCAACCTTATATAAATAAGTAGCTCCTCACATTATACACTGTAACCCAATACCCAGATCTCCCTTTGCATCGAAGTTCTTATTCCCTCAGTAGTTCCAAAAGTGAGTGAATGACCATTTCAACATCATTCTTGCTTGGGAATTATCCTTGGCCTAGGGGAGCTGCATCACCTATGGCCATTACCAATTGAAGGAGAGTGGCATTCAATTACTAAGTGACAAAGGGGTATAAAGGTCAAACCCATTGATTCCATTTAGATCCACTCTGAAGGACTATCTCAGTTGTAGAGCTGAATAATGTTTTCACTATGATCGTATCACATTTTAATGCCCACTAAACTCCACCACAAGTGTTGATTTCAAGAGTATTACACAAGAACTATCTACTCAGATACTTTGTTATTTAATACATGTATTGAATTTCAAGTTTAATAAACATGCATTTTTAATTTTTAGAATTTGTTTTACATTTTTTACTCTTTCTTAATCTTTCTCTAAAATAAATTGTTCATGGTTTATCTTGCTTTAACATACTGCTCGTATTTGTTTATGTATGTTAAATGTAATTTTCTATGCTGTCTTTGTTCTTGATATTCCAATATTCCAATGTCTGCAAACATGGAAGTTCTTATTTTTAAATTGTATTTTCTTACTGACTCATTTAAAATGTGAGCCCTATTTTTTAACTGTCTGTAGAAGTCATTTGAGACTTGGTTAATGGTCCTTCACTGTGAGTTGGTAGTTTTTGCCATGCTCCTAGAATTATTATACAGGATTAGTTCTTAACTCACTTTAATCCTAATTTGTGCAGCATGCTAGTTTGAATTCTCAAGGCAAACTTTAGCAAACAGGACCATGTACCCCCAGTTTTCCTTCATAGATATCCTATGAGGTATGCATTTGCAATTGCAGGTCCTGACGGCATAGGTATGTTGTTTTTGAATAAGTCATCTTGGTACAGTTCCATGTTCTGTTTTGTGTCTGCTGTTTAGACATAGATTTAAATATACTTATGTCCTAATCCACCAAAAACTATCATTAATAGTTTAGAGAAATATTCAGTTAAAATATTTCTTGTCTTTCTTACCATCTAAACTTTACTTAGTACTTCAAGAGATTAGCGATACATTAGAATAATATTTTAATATTTTATCTAGCATTTAAGTTGGTTCTCCAAAATAAAATAAAAGTGGAATTTGAACACCATTTTCATTCTTCAAGTATTTATTGCCAAATAGCTAACTACTATCTCTTTCTTAATAGGATTCACACTTTAAGATTCATTAAAGAAAGGTCATTTTGTTAGGAAGATTTGACATGAAAAAAATACTTTTTTTCTGCTTAAATTCAATATTTATTACAGATTTTAGCAGGTATTGTAAAATAATCAATATTCTCTGTGATTTTTGCCATATGGATGGTTTGCCTCTGATATGGGCAATTTATGTTTAATGTAAGCATTTATGTTGTATCAGCATTTTAGAATATGACCTGAAACAACCAAGTACTTACTGAAGATAATTGCAAACTTAGAATCTTTTAGTCCCCAAAATTGATTATGACATTTTAATTTATCATCAGGTATATTGGAAGATACAAAAATAAAAAATAAGCAAAAAAAAAAACAACCTCTTGAAAACTTGCTAAAAGAGTATTGATCTTTCTGTTTTTCAATTTTTTCTTGTACTACTACTAATAGAATTTATTTCTATATAAGACAGCCTCAAAATATGGGACAATCATTTTTCAATGACAGAGTGTCAGACAAAAAATTGTAATGAGGCCTAATCAAGTTTTAAAACTGGAATCTGAGCACATTCCATAACAAATTGTCATTGGCAATTAATGAGAGTCACTACCATTTAGGAAGCATTAAATGTATCAGCCATTTTGCTGGACACTTCACAAACATCTAAAAATCACAGGACCTCTTGCAATAAAAACATTCCTATTTTGCCTATGGGAAAAATTATAGTGAACAAATTGAGTAACTTAGTGCTGCTATGTAGAATTCACAAATTATATAAATCCAAAGGGGAAAACAATTTCCTGAATTAATACACCACTACACTACAGTAAATATATTAACATATAAGTCTATGTTTTTATATTAGTAGCTTGTCCCTTTCACAATTTATATTCTTAATATTTATTTTTCTTATTTCATCTCTATTTTAAGGCTACAAATTATTATTTTTCCCATTGTCCAAAAACTGGTATCATGGGTTCAATTATGAATTTTGCCTCAAAAAGTTACACTATCTTTCTGTTCTACAGGTTCATCATATATAAAATGGAAACAAACATCTATGTCATTCTGTTGATTTAATAAGTTGATGAATGCAAAACACTTCAGACAATAAATAGTAAATAATGCTCAGTAACATTTGTGTATTGATGTTATAAAATTATCTCACTCCAGCAATCATTTTTATACTATTACTTTTAATATTGTCTGACCTGGAATCTCATACTTTCTTTGTTAGGGCATTAATGTATGGATTTTGTAAGATATGTTTTTGTGACTTGAGAGAGATCTTACTCATTTCTGTTGTTTTCTGTGTTTAAATAACTGTCAATGATAGATTTTTGAGCTCTGGGTGAGTAAAGTAATTGTATATTGTCATTTTTTTTCCTTTGAAAATACCCTCTCGTTGTCTTAAAATGAAAGATTTACAAAACTTAGAGGAAGGGTGGTTTGCAACCTCTTTCACTGCACCGCTGTATGCCTTCAGAAGCTTCACAATGTGGAGATTTCCCACCAAGGTTGACCGAAGAGAGGTAGACAATCCCAAGGTTGGGGCATCCCATCATCACCCATGGATGCTTGAAGTGAATGATTCAGTGTATTGGCTGGAAAACTCACAGGAGGTCAACATTCACAGGTTTAGTGACTGAGGAGACCACTCTGTTTTGTACATGTTATCCCTCTCAAAAAATTCAGAGGACTTCCTTTTTTGTGTGTATTACAGCAACACTCTTGATCAAAAGGCAGTCAAAATCAATGGAAGTCTATTTTTCATTCAATGACTTGCTGTTTTGATATTTCAGTATTTATATTTTCAATGCATTCTTGAGACCAAGTGTATTAACTTCCTCTTGATTACAGTGTAATTTTTTCAAGAATGAAATGCAAGCATTCATAGCTTGTTTTCTGTGGCTGTGTCTATGATTTTTCAGTGAAGTAATGCCTATTAAGTGCTTAGATTGATGCCTGAGACATCACTTACTCAGTAAGTGTTAGTTATTTACATTTTTATTATGATTATGAACAGAATTAAAATATGGAATTGAATAACTTGAAAGTTTTCAAAACCTGTTACTTTTAAAATCCACTGGATTTGGATCTCATCTATTTCTGCTAATAGGCATAAGACTGTGATCTCAAAGCACATGCAATATGTTCCATTTGGGATGAAGCTCTTCAAAAACGGTGTCCTAGTAGTACACTCTTCCCTTGTAAATTAGAACACTGACAAATTTTCAGCATGGGGAGAGATATTAAACTAAATACCACAACTAAAATAAAAGCAACCAATGCATACCACATTGTAGAATATTTGTATATAGCAAAGCTAATTCCAGCAAATACTTACTGAAAACTGCTGAAATTTTGCATTCCAATCCTTATAATGTCTGCATTCATTCTTAGGAAATTAAATTCTTTCATGATATTTCTGAATCACTTTAAGTTCATCCATGGAGCTACAAACAATTCTTATGTGAAATTCTAGCCTGTTAATCTTGCAAACTCATCTTATATTTAAAGAGCTATACTAGGAAAGGAGATAGGAATGCTAATTTTATTTACTTTTCCACCTGTTTGCTCATATAAAGAAGTATATTGTCTTTAAAAAGTTAATTTTATTCCTCATTTTTATAGCTGACACTACTTTCAAGACTTTCACTGAAAATTAATTGGATCTAAAAGAGTAGCTATTCTCAGAGATAACTTCAATATAAATTTTTTATAAGTAAGGAGCTGAGGAGAGAACATTTGAAATTTGTCTTTCTTTTAAATCAGTCTTCTAATATTGTTCATTCAATAAATACCAATGAGACACCTATCATATACTCAGATCTATTGATGTAATAATGAGAAAAAAACCTGCTCCTTTTCCAGGTTCTCAGTGTAGATATTGTAGATCTTGGATGGTAAGTGACATAAACTCAGAGAGAGTAAAGTTTATTGTCAAATGTACGAACTGTCATAATAAAAGTACAAAAATAAGGGGTCTGAAAATCAGGAAACAAGAAAGCTATTTTATGGGTATGGTAAGGGAACATTTCATTATGGAAATGTTTGATTACATATATCAAACAAAGATAATGTCTCCACAGGTGGAGGAGAGGTGCTGGGGTGGAGAATTCCAGGTAAGAGAGGGGCATGAGCAGAGGCATAAGGCAGAGATCTAGACCAAAGCACTGCAAAGGACATTAATAGCCAGACAACTCAAAACGGAAGAAGTTTCCAGCATCAGAGTTGTCCAGTTAAAACAAAAGCCTAATGAAGGACAAACAGAAACCCTAATTGGTTTTTTCATCCTTAATATTGAATTGAATTAGAAATGACAGTCTTATTTTATCATATTGCTTTAAGGTTTTCGTGAATGAACAAATACAAATATGAAAATGATACTTGCCACATCGTTAAACATTAGATTACATTTGACTTAAAGTGACATAATGTTAGTGGATTATGGAAACTGTGGATGACTATTTATTATGTATGACTACTTACATATTATTACGATGACTACTGTTGGATTTTTTTTACTGAAATAACTTGACTACATTTTCATGACTGCTAGTTTCTTCCAACTTATCATTCCTATATCTCTAACATGTTAGTTTCTCCTCAACCCGGGACTTCTGATTTTAAGTTGCACTGAAGCTTCTAGAAACTATATTTTCTAACAAAACTACCCAAAGATCAGAATATGATTAGAATAGCACCTTATTTTTAGGAAAGAGAGAAACTTTCTCTAAAATCGGAAAGAAGCTCCTTAGTCAGAATTGCATTGCCAGTTTATCTCACATGAGCTAAAATCAAAGAAATTGACCTTCAAACTTGATCCAGTAGTCTACCTTGAAACAGATGGTTACTTAATAATGATAAAATTTAATTTTCTTCCCATTCACAGGAACAGGGGATTTTTTTTTTTTTTTTTTTTTTTTTTTTTTTGGCACTGCTGGGGTTGAACCCAGTGTCTTGTGCTTGTGAGGCAAGCACTCTACCAACTGAGCTACATCCCCATACTACCTTGTATTCAATCAGGTCATAAGGGAATGAAATTAGAAATCAATGAAAAAATAAAAAACAGAAGTTACTCCAACACCTGGAGATTAAATAATGCACTATTGAATGATTCATGAATAACAGAAGCATCAGGGGGGAAATTAAAAAAATTCTTAGCAGTAAATGAGAAAAAAGATACAACATATCAAAATCTCTGGGACACTATGAAAGCAATACTAAGAGGAAAATCCATTGCATGGAGCATATTCAATAAAAGAAGGAAAAGTCAACAAATAAGTGACCTAACATTACAGCTCAAAGCCCTAGAAAAAGAAGACCAAATCAACACCAAAAGTAGTAGAATATAGGAAATAGTTAAAATCAGAGCAGAAATCAATGAAATTGAAACAAAAAAAAATCAAAAAAATTGACAAATTAAAAGTTGGTTCTTTGAGAAAATAAACAAAATTGATCAACCCTTAGCCACACTAACAGAGAGAAGGAGAAAGAAAACTCAAATTATTAAATTCAGAATGGAAAAGGAAATATCACAACAGACACTATTGAAATACAAAGAGTAATTAGAAGCTATATTGAAAATCTATACTCTAACAAAGTAGAAAATCTCAGAGACATCAACAGGTTTCCAGAGACATATGAATTACGTAAACTGAACCAGGGGGACATACACAATTTAAATAGATCAATTTCAATCAATGAAATAGAAGAAGTCATCAAAAACCTACCAACAAAGAAAAGTTTGGGACCAGATGAATTCTCAGCTGAGTTCTACAAGCCCTTCAACGAAGAGCTCATTTCAATATTCCTCAAAGTGTTCCATGAATTAGAAGAGGAGGGAATCCTCCCAAACTCATTCTATGAAGTTAATATCACCTTGATACCAAAACCAGACAAAGACATGTCAAGGAAAGAAAAGTGTAGACCAATATCCCTAATGAAGATAAATGCAAAAACTCTTTTAAAAATATTTAGAAAATTGCATATTACACACATTAAAAAGATAGTGCACCATGATCAAGTGGGTTTCAATCCAGGGATGCAAGTTTGGTTCAGCATCCAGAAATCAAAAAATGTAATTCATCACATCAACAGACTTAAAGTTAAGAATCACATGATTATTTCAAAACACTAGAAAAAATAGGGATTCCTCAACATTGTAAAGACTATCTATGCTAAGCCTACAACCAATATCATTCTAAATGGAGAACAACTGAAAGCATTCCCCCTAAAAACTAGAACAAGGAAGGGGTTTCCTCTTTCACCACTTCTATTCAACATCATCCTTGAAACTCTTGCCAGAGCAATTAGACAGACCAAAGAAATTAAAGGGATACGAATAGGAAAAAGAAGAACTGAAACTACCCCTAATGCTGATAACATGATTCTATATTTAGAGCATCCAATAAAGTCCAGCAGAAAACTTCTAGAACTCATAAACGAATTCAGTAAAGTAGCAGGATATAAAATCAATGCTCATAAATCTAATGCATTTTTATTTATAAGTGATGAATCCTCTGAAAGAGAAATTAGGAAAACTATCCCATTCACAATAGCCTCAAAAAAAATAAAAATAAAATACTTGGGAATCAATCTAACAAAAGAGGTGAAAGACCTCTACAATGAGAACTATACAACACTAAAGAAAGAAATTAAAGAAAACCTTAGAAGATGGAAAGATCTCCCATGTACTTGAACAGGCAGAATTAATATTGTCAAAATGGCCATACTACCAAAAGTGCTATACAAATTCAATGCAATTCCAATTAAAATCCCAATGATGTACCTTACAGAAATAGAGCAAGCAATCATGAAATTCATCTGGAAGAATAAGAAACCCAGAATAGCTAAAGCAATCCTTAGCAGGAAGAGTGAAACAGGGGGTATTGCAATACCAGATCTTCAACTCTACTACAAAGCAATAGTAACAAAAACGGCATGGTATTGGTACCAAAACAGAAAGGTAGATCAATGGTATAGAATAGAGGACACGGACACAAACCCAAATAAATACAATTTTCTCATACTAGACAAAGGTGCCAAAAATATGCAGTGGAGAAAAGATAGCCTCTTCAACAAATGGTGCTGGGAGAATTGGAAATCCATATGCAACAGAATGAAACTAAACCCATATCTCTCACCATGCACGAAACTAAACTCAAAATGGATTAAGGACCTCAGAATCAGACCAGAGACCCTGCAGATTATAGAAGAAAAAGTAGGTCCAAATTTTCCTCATGTTGGCTTAGGACCAGACTTCCTTAACATGACTCCCATAGGACAAGAAATAAAAGCAGGAATCAACCATTGAGATATATTTAAACTAAAAAGCTTTTTCTCAGCAAAGGAAACAATCAACAATGTGAAGACAGAGTCTACAGAGTGGGAGAAATACTTTGCCACATGCACTTCAGATAGAGCACTAATCTCCAGAATCTGTTAAGAACTCAAAGAACTTTACACCAAGAATACAAATAACCCAATCAACAAATAGGCTAAGGAAATGAGCAGATACTTCACATAAGATCTACACGCAATCAACAGATATATGAAAAATGTTCAACATCTCTAGTAATAAGAGAAATGCAAATCAAAACTACCCTAAGATTTCATCTCACCCCAATAAAAATGGCGATTATCAAGAATACAAGCAACAATTAGGTGTTGGCGAGGATGTGGAGAAAAAGGTACACTCATACAATGCTGGTGGGATTGCAAATTAGTGCAGCCACTCTGGAAAGCAGTGTGGAGATTTCTTAGAAAACGTGGAATGGAATCAACATTTGACCCAGCTATCCCACTCCTTGGTCTATACCCAAAGGACCAAAATCAGCATACTACAGTGATGCAGCCACTTCAATGTTCATAGCTGCTCAATTCACAATAGCTAGATTGTGGAACCAACCTAGATGCCCTTCAATTGATGAATGGATAAAGAAACTGTGATATATATATACACAATGGAATATTACTCAGCCATAAAGAAGAATAAAATTATGGCATTTGCAGGTAAATGGAATTCAGTTGGAGAATATCATGCTAAGTGAGATAAGCCAATTTCAAAAATCCAAAGGCCAAATGATCTCTCTGATAAGTGGATGATGATACATAACAGGGGGTGGGAGGGAATCAAGAATGGAGGAAGGGTGGATTGCACAGAGGAAAAAAGGTGGGTGGAGAGATGTGGGGGGAAGTAAAAATAAAAGAATGAGACAAGTATCATTATGCTATGTAGATGTATGATTGCACAAATGGTGCGACTCTACTTTGTGTACAACCAGAGAAACAAGAGTTGTACCCCATTTTTATACAATGAATCAAAATAAATAAATAAATTAATTAATTAATTAAATTTTGCATTTCTATTGGCATGAACTGGGGAGAGGTGGTGTTTTCTGTTGTCAAAGTACAACAAAGCTAGATATTAGTCAAAAGGATAGGACAGATTGTTATATAAATTACTATTACAATAGGGAAAATAGTCAAGTATGAACTCAAACTTTGTGATTTTTCTGTTTTTACAGATTGCATTTTGATTCATTGTACATAAATGGGGTACAACTTTTTGTTTCTATGTTTGATTTGTACAAAACTGCATGAGTGCTATATAAGGAAAATGGGAGGGTAGGAAGGAGGCAAGCAGAGGCTAAAGTAGAGAAAAAGAAGTTAAAAAAAAAAATCACAAAAGCTTAGTTTAAATGCAATTAGGCTAGCTGTGAGGGTAGATGGAAATTATTGAAGTCAGGCTCCTGTCCTTCCACAGAGGCTGGGATGCAGAAGCCCTATGTTCAGGAGGTGGCAGGAGCAAACAGAAAGCAAATTTGTGGGTCAGTTTTCAGTTTTCCTATGAAGGCACTTTGGAAGTGACAGGAATGCTGGTTGATGTCATTTTAGGGAGGTGGCCTTGAGCTGTTAGAAACTCTGTTAGTGTATGTTCCAGGCTTTCTAGACCACAATGAAGGCCTAGTTGAAAAGAGGGCTCGAAGCAGCCTGGCTAGACTGCAATGAAGAGAGAATCCATTAGTTTGCAGAAGGTACTTACCACACTCTCATAGATTCTAGACTTATTTTTTCTTTTAACTTCATATCTTTTGGTAATATAACTGTTTTCAGAGGAAAAAAGTTTATTTTATTTACCCATGAAATCCAAAATATGTGTTTCCTTCCACAAATTATGTATTTACTAAGCATGTTTGATTAGAAATGAAAAAAAAATCCAGATACATAGGTTTAAAACCACAAACCAACGCACACACACAAGCTTAAAAGAAAGTATATATTTAAAATAAATTAGGGAATTTCTACTGGTCGTAATGGAGTAGTTTTTAGAAGAATAATACTGTAACTGAGATCTTAAGTAGCTGAATGAAATATAAAGGGAAAAAAAAATCTCTTTATAAACTTTAATATAGTCCAAAGGCAGCCAGACTAGAGATATCCTGTAAATGTATTTTTGCTAAGTATACACATTATTAATATACACCTATATGTAAATACATATATAAATGTATATGGTTATTGACAACAGACCAAAATTTTAGGAGAGTATAAAATTTTTAGAGAGTGAAAGTGATTCAGATTTCTTGGTTTTACTGCTAGAAGATCTGAAAAGTTGTTTGAAATCTGTGGACAGGCTTGCTCCTGACAACCTTTAGAAAAACAATTATATAAAAAAGAAAGAATAAACTATATATTTTTCCGGTCTTGTATTTAGTTTAAATACAATATGGAAAAATTTATATTGAACGTTTATCCATGTTTACCTAGCTGTGAAAAATCCCAGATTGTTTAAGGTATTGTTTAAAAGTATAGAAACAAAGTAATAACTGAGTCCTTGAAATACCTACAGCAAGGCAGGGAGAACAGAGATTTCCATGGAGAAAAGATCCTGAAACTGCTGCTTCACATATTATTTGTTCACATATTATTATAACATTTCCACTAATATTATAGGATATGCTAAAACACAAGTAGGATTGAGAGAACAACCCTGTAACACAGTCTTGATTCAGATTAATTTAATATCATGTTATACACTAGGCAATTACTTAGCATTACTTTTAGATCACCTTTAGGTCTCTTAGATGAAATTTATTTTCCTTCTCATTCTTTGTTGTAGATACTAATATGTGAAATTCTCTCACCACCAATTCTTTGATCAATACTGTGATATTTCTGTGATGAGGGTCCATATGTTTTGAAACAGGAAAAGTAAAGAGGCGAGCTACCTCATTATCTTGTACACAATTAAGTAGAAGTTATTTTTTATTTTGTACTCAAAATAAACATTATAAAGTCTTCTACTTCAACCAAGATTTTCACGAATATTCTTCCTAAAATTAACTTTTTAAATGACTACATTCAGAAGTAAGTGGACTGTAAAGATGAAATAGTTTGAGAATGAGAGGAAGAATCTGGATCCAGAAATTGTGCCAGGAGCCAATTGGCCTCATTAGCTAGTGCAGTTGCAGGAGTATAGTGAAAAAGGAAGATAAATTAACATTGACTCAGCCTGGATTATGAAGTTGGACAGCAGGTGTCTCTTTTCATGAAGTTTGATATTTGACATTGAACAAAATATGAGAAATTTTTCTGGTTGAGAGGGAAGACTCAGGAATATTTTTACATTGCCATATAAGTTTTCCACACCTGAAGCTATTATTGAAAGCACAAACAGTGCATAATACATGAAATTTTAATCAAAAGCAATTTTACTTTCTGATAAACATCATTTTATCTTTGTTGCAAAAATAAAGAAGTTATAGAAAAAATAAATTTACCTATCAGACCTAGGTCAGTTAGGTTGAAAGTTATGTTTTATTCCATTGGATGTTTTTTACTTAAATTTTTATGCTCTCTTCTGATAACTGACCTACCTATTTTTCTTTAGGGATTACCTCTTCTTTCATTGGCAGCTATTTCAACTCACAGGTTGGGAATGGAGCAGATTCCTAGGCAACAACCCAACTTTACCTTACATATTCAACCAGAGAGGTACTTTAGTTAATAAGAACCAATCAAACTAAATAACACTGCTGATGGAACTTCTAGAAAAGAAATCTGCATTTTACCACCTAGTTAAAATTGAAGTTTTTCAAATCTAAAGTTTCTATCAGTATCTTGGAAAGACAGGGAAAACCTTGCTGAATGAATTGGGAGAAAAGTGTGACTGAGAAATGAAGGGGAAAAAAGTACCATGAACTTAAGACATCCATGGAGCTGCCTCTTAAGCTAACCTCACACTTAATATGATAGTTATCTACAATTTCCTCCTAAACTAGTTTGACCTGACTTTTATGCCATTCATAAACCAGAGTTCTAACTGATATATCAACTGAACTCATGGATGCAAATCTAATCCTTAGCATTTAATTCTTCGGAGTTTCTGACTGAGTCTTCCTGTTCTTATTTTATGGTGGTGATTTTCATGTGGAGTCCCTAATATATCAGTTACAGTGAGATTATAGATCACTTGTCATGTAGACTGGCGTATCTACTGCATCATAAAAATAATGGGGTCCAACGGTGAAAAACATTGGCTAAAATGCTACAGAAAGAGGAGTTAGAGAAATAAAAGTCGCATATTTTGATTAAGAGGGGTACAAGCAGGCCTTGTTATAATATTTACTGAAAAGATTATGAACTAAAATTTGGCACTCAAGTAATGCTCTCAGGGGGTAACAGTGGTCCTTGATTTAGTTTTCTGAAGAAATGTTTCAGCCTCCATTTATTTCCCTGCTAAGGTATATTCAAACTTATTTAAACAAACAAAAAATACATACATATATAAGGTAAATCCACAGAAGCATTGGATTCGTGTGATTTTTCTCTGAAAATTTGCATCAGTATTAACCTTCTTAGTTTAACATTTAATTTACTCATTCTAACAGTCAATGCTAAAATTTGCTAACTTACCTCACTCACTATTTTCTTTCTTAAGTAGTCTACTTTAGCCAAACTTACAGCCCATAATTTCCTAGAATGGTAATAGGTATTTCCATGGCTATAAATTTGCTTTATTGAAATGTTTCTAATTCTTCTTTGATGATATCCATATTTTATGAATATTGCAAGTATTTAAAGAACAATTTAAGAATTCCATTTATATTATAAAATCTAAAACCTCATTTTTTTCTTCCATTCAAAAGTAGTTTCTTATCCCTCTGAGCATAGACACAATTTCACTTGAGCATATTTTTTGGTACTTGTCCAAATAAATTTACTCATTTATACTCTGTGTGTGTATGTGTGTGTGTGTGTGTGTGTGTGTGTGTGTGTGTGTGTGAGAGAGAGAGAGAGAGAGAGAGAGAGAGAGAGAGATATTCTGAGGATTGAACATAGGAGTACACTATTATTGAGTTACATCCCCAGTTCTCTTTATTTTATTTTATTTTATTTCTTTTATTTTGAGATAAGTTGCTATTATGGTTTGGATATGAGATGTCCCCCAAAGGCACCTGTTAATGCAGGAATATTCAGAGGTAAAATGATTAGATTATAAGAACAGTAACCTGTCAGTCCGTACTAATTTAAATAGACTGGGTGGTAACTGTAGCCAGGTAGGGCATAGCTGGAGGATATGGGTCACTAAGAAAATGCCCCGGAAGTATAAATCATCCCTGTGGTCCAGTACCCACTCCCTCTCTCTCTAGATACTGACCCTGCCATGCACTGAGCAGCTTTCCTTCCCTGGGTCATTCCCCCATGATGTTCTACCTCGTATTAAGTCCAGAGCAATGAAATCAGCCATCTATGAACTGAGACCTCTGAAGCTAAGAGCCCCAAATAAATTTTCCTCCTCTAAGTTGTTCCCATAGCATACTTTGGTCACAGTGGCACAAAAACTAACTGAATCAGTTGCCCAAGCTGCCTTTGAACCTACAATTTTCCTGCATCAGCCCAGGTAGCTAGGATTGCAGGCATACACCACCCCACACATCTATTTATCCTATTTTTATGGTTTTGTTTTCACATACATTTACTGTTTTCAAGTGAAAGTATAGACTTCTATGCCCTTGTAATCTTCACATATGATTCAGATGCTAGAAGAGTGGTACATATATAATAAATGCAAAATAATTATTATGTGACTGACAGTTTTATTTAGTCAGATATTGAATCAATAAAGATGCTCACTTTGCCACATTACTGAAGATATTTTATGTATATTATTTAGTGTCTCAATCTTCAGTTCTTAACACAAATAGTCACAATACGAGGGGAACAACCCCTATTGATTTTATTTTAAGTAAGCTTAGGAAATTATATTATAATGATATTTTTAAAACCTATGACAAAAATGATACAATTTCATACTCTGAAAATTGATGCTATGTAGGTACCATTTAATGTTTTCAATTCAGGTTAAGTACATTTTAATAAGAATTTACTGTGTGTGTCAACTGTGTATATCCTGATTAATCATTTATTCCATGTAACTATAAAGCACAGAAACAAACGAATTTTAGTACTTGGGGAACTTCCATTAAGGTTTTAATAAAATTAAACTTCATTCTTTGAAGGCAAAATAATTCAAGAATTTTAGAAGTACTTAACATACATGAGCAATAAAAGACAGTTGACCTAGCTAATTTATACCTTAAAATTTACTTTTGACTAAAATTATTCAGACCAATTTTGGTTCTTCAATTCACTTTATCTGTATGGGCACAGCTTAAATGATTTGCCCTAAACATACTTAACTAGGCATTAAATTGAAGTTTAATAGGATCATTATTGTGGTTAAATAGACACTTTAATGATTTCTTAAAAGACACTTATTCCTGCATAGAGCAAGATATCCACTATGTCATTTTAAATCCTCAATAAATACCTTATATTAATAATGTTATTTAATCAATATAATTAAATGTCAGAAAGATCTACTTATGACAGACATGATCTATCATTAAATAATTATTAAAAACATATTTTGGAGGCCTGAGTTATGTACCAACTAAATGTTGAAATACTAATCACTTGTCTGTATTGAGTGCTAATTGAACTTAAGCTAATAAGTGCTTTATGAACTTGAATTAATTCATTTTAAATGAATATCATTTGATCAAACTATTTTTGTACTTTCTACTATATTTTCATGAATTTCCCACTGTGTTTTGAATTAGTCTATGATAGAATTATGTATGAACTTGAACATATATTCAAGGATCTACTATTTTGAAAATGGTACCACACATAAAGAACACTGATAAGGTATGAATAAATATTTAAAACATAGATACCAAAGCTAGAAATAACTGAAAAATTGCCAAATATTCAGGAACTAAATACCATACTCAATTCATAATTAGTGTAGCAAAGAAGAAATCAAAAGAAAAATTAGAGAGTACCTTGAGCTAAATGAAAATACAAACAACATATTATTTGTGGAATGGCGTTTCAGCTTGAAATAATGGAAACTATATTAATTGCTGATAATTTTTTTAAAAATTGTATCATTCAGTTAGAAAAGAAGAAACGTCTTACATGGATAATCATCTTTTACCATATACCATTAGGCAAATAATTAATTCAATTTAAAGAGATAAATTGATATAAAAATCATAGCAGAAATCAGTGAAATGGAAAAGAGAAAAAATGGAAACTCAGTTTTTTGAGATCAATTTAAATGAAAAATCTCGAGTCAAGACTGATCAATAAATTATCAGAAAATCCACAAATTGTCAAAATCAGAAGCGAAAGAGGCAATATAATTACAGAAATACAGAATGTGGCATTATTAAAGGGATAATAAGGAATATTGTGCTGAAAGAGCTGATGTGTGATTGCCTACAGTGAGTTTAGCGGTGAGAGAAGTGGACAAAAAGCCCAATGGAGGAAAAGTAGGAACTTCGGAACTGAAGATATATTCACTGTCTTGTTTGTCATGACTCTTCAGTCTTATTCATATGTTTAAATGGATTCAATTATACTTTTGACATATGTACAATTTATTTTTGTTACTAGTACCTTAATCAGCATTTTAAAAACATTAAGAAATCAAGATGTGAGATGAAGAAGAAATCTCAGTGATAATGGGGATGAGTTACATACAGAAAGGGAAAGTCATATTAAGTTATAAGATACAGGAATAAAGATGAATTACCATAAGGATGTCAGTAACGAATGCTGTTAACGTGGTAAATTTGTTGTGTTGATGAAGAGACAGATAAGATTTTTTTTAAGATAACATTTAAGCAAATTAATTTTTTTAAAAGTTGAATTACATTTGAAAATTTTATACTGAGGGTGGTGGTGCATGCCTGTAATCCCAGTAACTTGGGAGGCTGAAGCAGGAGGATCACAAGTTCAGAGACAACCTCAGCAACTAAGAGAGGTCCTAAGCAACTTAGCGAGACCCTGTCAAATAAATAAATAAACAAATAGGACTGGGGATATAACTGGTGTTAAAGTGTCCCTGGGTTTAATCTCTGGTGAAAGAAAGGAAGAGAGGGAGGGAGAGGCAGAGATCCAGGGAGAGGGAGAGAGGGAGGGAGGGGGAGAGGGAGAGAGAGAGAGAGAGAGAGAGAGAGAGGGAGAGAGAGATGGGGAGAGAGAGAGAGAGAGAGAGAGGAAAAAAGAAAGAAAGAAGAAACAGGGAAGAAAGAAAGAAGGAAGGAAGGAAGGAAAGAAAAATTTTAACTATAGTTCGTATTTTATTTTGAATTTTCTTTTGTATTTTTTAAATTTTGTATTTTTTTAACTTATATATCTATATAGCACATGACTAAATAATTCCCTCACCACTTGACTGATGTAAAATGCAGGATGTAAGACTTTAGATGGTATTCCAATTATCAATTTACTGCAATTCAGTTCCAAATATTTTCTTCAGTATATGTTCTTTCATAAGGGACCGAATTCCTTTTTTCTGCTATCTAGTTGTTCAAACTTTTAAAGGAAATCTGAAAGCCTTCCATGTTTGTCTTTGTTTGGGTACTCTCCCCAATGCCCTTGGGCACCATATAAGTTTATGTAAGTTGCTCTTTTAGCTGGGTTTCATACTTCTCCATATCTCATCTTCCCTATTTAACCTACTGGGAGCATTCTATTTCCTGATGGGATTCTGACCGATATAAATGTAAACACAGTAAAAACCCAGTAAGAATTATCAGGAAAGATACTTTCCCTAAATTCCAAAAAGGAAATGGTTCTTCCGGTCACAGAGATTAAAGTTTGGTTTGTATCAGGTGTTTCAAAATACATCAACCACTGAAAGAAAAATGAGGTTATGACAGAATTCAAAAATGCTATAATTAATATACTGATTAAAGGAGCTCTCAGTGATTTATTAAAAAAAATCCCAACTGTTCATTCTTAACATATAAAAATATGATTCATTTTTTGGTGTGTGTTGACCTTGTATTTTCTGACAATTTTAAACTCAATTACTAATTTTGTTAATTTTTGTAGATTTCCCAGATTTTTTGACATAATAATGTCATTTCAATTGAGGGAGTGTTATTTCTTTCTAACATGTATGACTTTAATTTTCTTTTAAATTGCTTATTGCACTAGCCAGAACTCCTTGTACAATGGTGAATAGAAGTGGTAAGAAGATATTTTTATCTACTTAACAAAGAGAAAGCACTCATTCTTTTGCCATTAAGTATGATTTGAGCTGGAGTTTTCTTATAGAAGTTCTTTCCTATTAGTTTGTCAAAACATTTACATTAGGATGGATATAAGGTTATGCCAAATGCCTTTTCTATGTCCAACTCAGGATCACATAATTTTATATTTTAAAGCAAGTTAAGAACATGTGAATTACATTAATCCATATTGACATGTTAAACTAACTTTTTAAATTCCTTACTCAAGTTTTGTAAATCTCTTTTTGTGATATACTATATATTTTTATAGACTGTTAGATTTCTTTTGCTAATTTTTGTTGAGAATGTTTACAATTATATTAATAATTCTCAATTGAATGAAAATTAAAATATAGCATATCATTCTGTTCCTGTCTTCTCATTTAATTTTTTAATTTTTATTTATTAATATTTTCCTTAAATATTAGGTCAAATTCACCAATGGAGTTATTTGGATCTGGAGTTTTCTTTGCAGAAAATTTCTGAGATATAAATTTGATTTATTTAATCAATATAGAGATGTCTAAGTTATCTATTTTTTTTTGATGATGCTACATTTGTGTCTTTCAAGGAATTTGTCCATTTTGACTATGTTTTTAAAATTGATTGTATAAATTTATATATAACATGTATTACCTTAAGTTTTTATTAGCTATACACTTTGTAATAATGCCACTCTCTCATTTACGATCTTGGAAATTTGTCTTCACTCAGTTTTTATCATTACTCTGGCTTAAATTTTGCTTTTTATTGCTATTCTCAAAAGAACAGTTTTTATTTTGATTTTTATCTATTTTCCCCATTATCTTGATTTCATATTCTGTTCAATTTTTTTCCTTTTTTTCTACCTGATTGCATTCAATTTCACTTTCTTTTCTACTTTGCTAATATGGAAATTAATCGTTGATTTTCGACCTTTTAGTATAGACCTTATTGGTATAAATTTTCCTTCTATGTCCTGTTTGACAGTAACCCCCAAATTTGATATGCTATATTTTAAATTTCATTCAGTTGAGAATACTTTCTAATTTAAAAAAAAATTATTCTTTGCCATGTCTATGTACTTTCCAAAAAATGTTGTTATTAATTTCTCTTTTAATTTATTTGTGGTTAGAGGATTGTACTTTATATGCTGTAATGGCTCGGATGACTCTTACAAAACACATTGAAATTTCACTGCCACTGTGAAAGTGTTGAGAGGTGGGGCATTTAAGAGTTTAGGTGATACAGGTTCCACCCTCATGATTAGATTACTGTCATTATTGTGGTGTGGGTTAGTTATGTCATAGTTAGTTATAGTTTCATTAGAAAAGCAAGCTCTTTCCCATGTGTGTTTTCTTTCTCTCACCCTCTCTTAGTGCCCTTACTATATGATGCCTTCCACAACATTATGACATAGCAAGAAGACCCTTGCTAGATATGGCTTTTCATCTTAGAGTTACAAGCCTCCAGAACTGGTTGTGGCTGAGACTGAGGGAGGAGGATCACGAGTTCAAAGCCAGCCTCAGCAACCTAGTGAGGCGCTGAGCAGCTCAGCAAGATCCTATCTCTAAATAAAATATAAAAAAGGGATGGGGATGTGTCTCAGTGGTTAAGTACATACACAAAAAAAAAAAAAAAAAAAAAAAAAAAAAAATTATTTTCTTTATAAGTTGTCCAGGCTGTGCTCTTCTATTACAGAAGAAGAAAATCAACTAATACATACACATTGATCTTTTCAAACAATTGAGACTTATTTTATGTTCTAGAACGTGGTCTATCTTGGCAAATGTCTCATATACCCTTAGAAAGAATGGGAGGGGTGTGGTGACAAATTCTAGTGACTCTGGAGGTTGAAGGTGGAGGACTGCAAGTTTGGGACCAGGCTCCACAAGGTAGTGAGACTTTATCTTAATAAAAAAAGCTGAGATGTAGCTCAGTGGTAAGGTGCCCCTGGGTTCAATCCCCAGTAACCCCCCGACACACACATGCAAAAGAAAAAATGGGAATTATTCATTCATTATGGAGAATCTACAAATGGTGATTCAGTTAATTTTGTTTATAGAATTGATCAAATCTCCTTTATGTTTACTAATTTTGTTTGATATAAATATTATTGAGAGAAGGATATTAAATTTTTTGCATAGGTGGGTATGGTGGAGCATGCCTGTAATCCCAGTAACTCAGGATGCTTAGATAGGAGAATAGCAAATTTGAGGTCAATCTGGGCAACTTGGTGAGATCCTGCCTCAAAATAAAAATAAAAAATGACTGGAGATGTAGCTAAGTGTTAGAGTGCCCTTGTATTCAATCCCCAGCATGGCAAATAATGATGGTGATGATGATGATGATGATGATGATGATGACGACGACGACAACAACAATAAATTAAGTAATTTAATTTAGTTTTTGCTCATACTTGAGAATTTGGCTTTATCTACTTTGGTGTATATAAAGTTGTGCCAAACCACTGATGATAGGTATTAACATATTATATTCATTACTCATACATATTCCTTACTTTATGTGTTAATATTTAAAGCAAATTTCTTATAGATAGCATATAAGTAGATCTTGGTGTTTTATTCAACATAGTAATCTCTTACATGTAAGTGATACATTTAGAGCAGAATTATCCCTTGGTATCCATGGGGGATTGGTGATAGAATCAATCTTTCCTCCAAGATTCAAAGTTGCTCACCTCCCTTACATAAAATAGCAAAATATTCGCAAAGAACCTATATATATCCTACTGTATACTGCAAATCATCTCTAGTTTTTTATAATACCTAATACAATGTAAATACCATATAGTTGTTATACTGTATTGTTTAGAAAATAATGAAAGAAAAATAGTCTGTACACAATCATTATAGATGCAGTTGTTTGAAAATAATATTTTGGATCCACCGTTGAATCTGGAACTCATAGACATGGACAACTATTTATGTTAAATGTGATTTTTGTATCTATACCTGTAAATCTATCACTTGTTATTCTTCATTCATAATGTGCTTTTTAAAAATTAAGTACAATATTACAAACTTAAACTTACAAGCAGAGAGACTAGTACAGTCAATCTGTGTGTTCATCACTCAGTTTTAACAAATATTAACATTCAGGCTATTCCATTTATGCTGCCACCAAGATTTTTGTGAGATAATTTAAAGCAAATGCCAGATGAAATTTCACTCATAAACACTTCAAAAATTCTTGCCGTCTTTCTATTTTACAGTTTCTTCCATTTTGTTGTCTCCTGAAACTTCATCAGTAAAGGTGGTTTACATGATCCTCAGTAACTTATCCAATTCTTCCATAAGTATTATCCAGTCAGCTTTGAAGATAATTGCACCTTCTCTCTTTTATGATTGTAATACAAATATTTTAATATATAAATAGCTTTTGCAAATTTATTAATAACACCAAATATTAGGCAAAATTAGAGCATGTAAGTATAAAATTAATTTTAGATATAAAATATGAACACATTTCAAAAATATATCCTTTCATTTTAGTAATATATTACACATATGAAGTAAAATTTGCACTTACCAAAAAACAAAAATATACCTCTTGCTTTTTGAACTGCTTTATTACTTTTTAACAAAAAGTTTAAAAACACATAACATAAAATACACCATCTTAATCACCCCCATTCTCTGAGACCTGCAGTTCAGAAAACCATACATACATTAATTTATTTCTAATTTCTGTATTCTTTTTAATTGGTTTTATATTTTTCACTATATTAATACCATAACATTTAATTGTTTTCTTTGTAATGTATTTTAAAATCAAGAAATAGGATGTGAGAAAACTTTGATGACAGAGAAGAAAGTTGGACAGTTTATTTCTTTGCTAAAACTCTTTTACCACCCTTTGTGGTTCCATATCAATTATATATTTATTTTTTTCTAGTTCTATAAGAAATGCGATGCTATTTTGATGGGAATTGTATTGAATCTGTAATTTGTTTTGAATACTCTAGCTGTCTTAAAAATATTGTCTTCCTGTCCATGAATATGGGATGACTTTCCATTCATTTGTATCTCCACAACTTCCATTAATTTTTTTTTTTTTTTAAGGTAAAAGGGTTTTACATTTCTTCAGTTAGGTCTATGTCTAAATATTTTATTATGTTTGGTGTCATTATAAATGGGATCATTTTCCTTACTTTTTATCAGATTGCTTGTTAGTATTGTATAGAAATCCTACTGATTTTTGCATGTTGATTTTATATCCTACAACTTTTCTGAAATTGTTTTTTAGTTCTAGGTTTTATCTTTTTTTAGAGCCTTTAGCATTTCAAAATATAAAACCATGTCACTGTCATGAAGAAAAAAATTAACTTTTACTTTCTTCCCTTAACGCCTTCCCTTAGATGCCTTTTATTGCTCTTTCTCACATAATTTCAAAAAAAGAAAATTTGTTATCAGATCTGTTACAAAAATAACAAAGAATTGGTTTTAGTTTAAAAATCAGTGACAGCAGACATTAATTCAAAGCCATATGAAAATACAGAGTTATACTGAAAATAATTATTTAGGTAATTATAAATGAAATTTATTTTAAAATTCAAATAAATTTTAAAAATCAAATAAAATATGCATGTAACTGTTACTGAAGCTCTATTGGTGTAAAAAAGTAAAGACTAAGGGTAATGCAAATTTATTGGAGGAGATGAAATCAAAACTGTAGCCACTCTTGGTTATGTGCTATTCTAAGTACTCTGGAGTTTATCCCAAGGTACTCTGGTACATATGTTGTTATTAAATTGTTGTTTCTCTACAGGGACGCCGGCCAAGACTTCTAATTTTACCATACTGTTGCTACGGCTGTGTCGATCATCTTGTGGGATTCTGCTTTATTTCCTTTGTTGACTTGCTATCTATAGCACTTTGTTTTGTTATTTTAGTGGGTTTTATTGGATTTATAAAGTAAATTTAATTTATCATAACTTACTTTTAAGTGATTTTATACTGCTTCCTTTGTTACAAAAATTTACAGTGCTATCCCTCTATTTCTCTCCTTCCAAACTTTATGCTGCAGCTCTCATACATTTTTTTTTACATATAACACCTATGCTGAATTTCTTTTACATTTACTTTTACCTTGCTACTGCAGTGAATTATCACAAAATTGGTGGCTTAACACAACACAAATTTATTATCTTAGAATTTCATGTGTCAGAATCTGAAATGGACTGCACTGGGAAAAGCAATTTCCATTATATTTGAATTATACTTATAGAACAGACTAATCTGCACAGTAAAATAGGTGATTTCAGTTTTGCCTAAATCTCAGCAGTTTATTTTCTATTTTTCTTGTTTAGTTGTGTATTAGTTTTGAAACAGAGAACATGCTACAAATGTATGTATATATGTAATGTACTGAAGTAATTATTTAGCAGAGATGTTACATTACCATCTTAAATTCTTTTTGAATTAAGGTAAGGAATTTACTATCACTATTATTGTTGTTGTTGTTAATATTATTATTAGTATTAGTATTAGTATTATTTTGGTACCAGGGAATGGACCTAGGGGAACTTAACCACTGAGCCACTGTCCCTAGCCCTTTTTGTTTTTCTTTGATACAGGGAAGTTGCTTAGAGTCTCACTAAATTACTGATGGTGGCTTTGAACTTGCAATCCTCCTGCCACAGCCTCTGGTCCACTGGCATTACAGGCATGCCCCAGCTAAATGTTAATACATTTTATAAGAATTAGAAATTTTTTCGTTTAAATGACTTTACAATGAAATGACTTTACAAAATGCATTGTTTGTGGTACAGTATAGGTTAAAAAAAATTATTATATGGATTTAAAAATGGAAACTAAACTTTTGATCTTTCCGAGGGTAGGACTATATCAGTCTATGTACATGTAGGTAGGAAATTTCCAATGTCTTAACACTGAATTAAATTTTAAAAACTGGATTGGGAAATGGTGTGGATGCTGACAGCCGGTATGAAATTAAACAGGTTGATTTCTATGCACACAGAAACCCAAAAAATACAATAAAATGTTAATTCTATCTTAACTGAAAGCAAAGTAAATATTGTGTATAGATTCTTATTTGGAAGCACTCTTTGTAATGCAGATTAGTTGGGAGTTTTTAATTTTTTAATACTTAGGCAATGTTCATAGCCCATTTTGAAAGAAAAGAAGTTCTTATTCACACCAGGCCCTAAAGTAGGATGATATAACAAACTTTCCAAAGAAGAAGATGAGTCTTATCGATATACAAATAGGTTTACAGGCTCTATTACATAGTATTCAAAAGTGGCTCCGAAATAAAGTAGAAGCCTATGTACATATATATAGGCTTCCATTGGTGGCTGTCCTTAACACCATTCTATTTATTAGAACTGCTTGAAAATATGGAAAACTATAAGACAAAAATAAAGAGGAGGAAAAGGAGGACAAAGAGAAGGAGGAAGAGAAGACCTAAGACCTGAGCATCATGCCATCTCCCATCTTTGTATAGGTGACTGCCCATTGCTGTGGAGAACCAACTGGTCACTTCAGACATCACTACATTGCCTCCTCTCTGTGAGTCTATGTGGTGTCATTTGTATTCACCTCGGGCAGACACAGAGCCTCTGCTCATTTCATCAAAGAACTATTTATGAGGCTGTAAAAAAGATGAGTTTCTCCGAATAGTCTCCAAATTAAACTTTTTAAAGTTTAATGTTGGCACACAAGAATAATTACAGTTATAAACCATTAAACATTTAGAAGAAATTTATAGGATTGGAGGGAGAAAATTTACAGCTGTGGCCTAATACAATAAATTTCCTCTGTAAAAGCAAAACCACAGAAACATTTCTATTCGGGACACCAGAAAAAGAAAATGCTTTATTAACATCACCCAAACATGTAGGGACTATATTTGGACATTATTTATAAAGAAAGATGAATACCTTTGAAAGATATAGTTAATTAACCTTACAAGCAAAAGTCAATATTTTTTGTTGTATTTTTTTCATCAGTAGAGTGTACTAAATGCATTTGTAGAATTAGGTTATGTATATTCTTTTATCCTAGAAGATAGTCCTGTGCCTTAGCATATTTTTATTTCTTCTAGGAAATATGATACTATAATCATTACGCTTCTGCATGGGTTGTTGGTGATGGTGGGGGATCTCCTGATAATTTTTTGTTTGTTTGTTTAACAGCCCTACAACAGCAGCTCTGTTTCTAGAAAAATTTAATCATCTAAAATTCTAGTATGCCTTCATATTGCAGAATATGCTTGGCTTTGACGGAGTTTAAGTTATGCATACAAGAGGCCTATTAGTGAGATAAAGTAGACTTGCCAGGCAACTTCTGAGTTTTGGAGAGAAAATATCTGGTCACTACACAGGATTGAATAGTAAGTTAAAACTAATCATCTACTTCTTAGAGCTTAGTTGTAACTGCAACACAATTTTATCCAAAACAACCATGACTTTATGTTCATTTGGTCTTTTTTGTGACCTTTGGTAGCACTGAAGTTAATTTTCATATGGATCTTGTACATTTCCTACTGATTCCTAAGTATTTTCAAACTGCTTATATAAATAGACCTGTTTCATTAAGTTTATTACTTCACTTGGTTGCTATTTCCCACCTCTTCATTGAATTATCATTTCACTTGTAATTTTAATTAATTCTCTTGGGTTTTCAAGGTAAACAATGTGTCATCTACAAATAAGAGTAATTATACTTCCTCTGGTCTAAATTTATCTTTATTTATTTATTTTATTTATTTTTGCACAGGTTTAGAAGACTTAGATAATTATGATGATAAAGGAGTTTTTATGTAGTGCTTTGATTTTGTTAGAGAGGCTTTCATAGCTTGCTCACCATATATGACCCTAACTCTTATGCTGATTGAAATAAAAGGTGAAAAGATAAATCAAATCATAATTATAAGAATTTTTTTTGCAGTCCTGGGGATCAAACCCAGAGGCTCACATATATAGGCAAGTGCTCTACCACTAAGCTACATCTCCAGGCCTGAAATAATTTTTGAGGAAGTGTTTTTTAATGAGAATTAGAAAGTTTGTGTCTTATTACTGCTTTGCTAAAATCTAAAGTGACAATTATATACTTTAAAATTTTTGATCTATTTTTGTAATGAATTAAGTTAGTAGATGTATTAGTAAAAGAAATCCTTATGCATTCCTAGATAAGCTCCATTTGATCAAATTATATTACATTTTGGATATGCTGCTAGGTTGTTTGATAAAATTATATAAAATATAATTTTTTTCTCTTCTAGGAGTGATGATTCAGTAATGAATCATGAAAATACTAATAATAAAAAGAAGAGAAATATTAAAGCATATTTACTGGTTAAACGTAGGTGATAAAACCAAATAAAGTATTCAGGAAATTAGTGACCTGCATATTCTACATATTTGTGCTTTTGCAAAGCCTAAAATAAACTATTGAAGTTAAATGAGTTTTTAATAATTTATTAATGCAATTTGAAACTAATAATCTTATATGATTTTGATAAATAAGCCTATTTTATGATAATATGTTAATAAAGTCATTTTTTTAACATCAACAATTAAAAAAAAAAAAAAACCATGACAAAAGGTCACATTTCTGAAATAAAGTCTATTTTGTACTTCTGAAATGGTGGATTGAACAACTTGGAATTTGACAACATTGTCTTCACTGAAGCAACCACTTAACTGGAAAAAATTAAAATAACTAGACCTTGTCCTAGGTACATACAGTAAGTACAGAAATATTCACTCATGAAAATCTCCTTAGTCTTAGCAAGCCTAGTGAGAGGTGATGGCATTTGAAACATACTCTTCACATCCATCAACGTAAACTCTACAAGGGTGTGAGGAGAGAGGCTCCCTTTCACAGTCTAGGACTACGAAGTAAACTGAATGGGTAAGGTCACCAGTGATTCTATCTTCCCAGCCTCGTCTTACAGTGGCATCATTCTGAGTGGGCACTCCCAAAGAACAGATACCCAGTTCATTGTTTTAAAAGCAACACATTTCTTGGAAGGGAACAATTAAGGGATATGATTCATCCATAATACAGATAGGCAAAGCAGCAGCTTGACCAGTAGTTTATTGCATGGCAACAGAGAAAGATGTAACTAAGATACTCCTTGGGATCATGCTCAGCCTTGGGCATTAAGAAGACTGTGCATATACTCTCACAGCAGGATACAGGGAATACTTGGAAATAATCCTCAAGTTACACACAGGTTCATTGAAAGAAGGATGAAACCAATCAGCACAAGAGACTCAATCACACCTCTTATCAAATGTTATCCCAAGATCAACTCTAGGAAGTTAAAATATATTAAAATATATTTTATATATATTTTACATATAAAATATATTTATAAATAATAAATTTAATATATTTAATATATAAAACATATTTAAAATATATAAAATTAAAATATAATTTTTGGCAATGTGGAAGAATGTGTGTATGCCCAAAACTATGTCCTTTCAGAAGTGAACAGTTGGAATTTTCAAAGCTACTAGTTCTTGGCTAACTGCTTGGCAACAACTATAACAGTCTACAATCACAAACACATCCAAAACTAAAGAGTAAAATCCTATCTAATGAGGGTACCTTAAAAATGATATTTGAAAGTGTTTTTTGCTGACCTAGTGGAAAGCCTTGGTCATCACAGTAAAAGATTAAAAATAAGAAAAAAAGAAATCCAGAAAGTTACAGACTTCAAAGGACAGTTATTTAAAATAATTTTCACAGAATTACTTTAATGAAATCATTAAACAAATCTACAGATGATCAATCAAACAGTAATTTCCAATATATGTGTGTTTTTGTGAAAGTGAATGGATGGGATTTAGCTTACATACTTCTGAAAATATCTTCTATTCTCTTTTAAGTGGTGAGATTGTTTTATTCCCCCATTTACTGAAGTAAACAGGGAATATACTGAAGTAAAGGTGGCATTTTATACATACATATATATATATATATAAATACACATACAGTATTTAACGTGATATGGTGATACACATACACATTGTGAAATGATTACCACAATCATACTAATTATATAGCCATCAATTCACAAGAATATATTCTTAATATATTTTTATATATGTTTATATATAAATACACATTATATATTGTGAAATAATATAGATATTATATATGGAAATTATGAAAGATGAAAAAGTTCTACAAAGTTTCCTCCATATCAAAGAGAAAAACAAAACAAACAAGCAAACAAAAATATTTGGACTTAGCAAAGACTGCAAAACAGCTAATATTAATTTATTCCAATAACGTTTAAAATGCTGAATGTATCAGCATATGTATAGAATAAAGAAACTCATGAAGACATATCTTTTCAAATAGGAAATATATAATGAAATAAAAATGATAAGAAGACAAATAGAAATTTTTATGTCAACCACAATGAAAAGTCACAATATGTTTAACAACATTCAGTAAGCTTGAATATAGATTACAGAGATTTTTGATTAGAAAAACAGGAATAAAAGTAAATGAAATAATATGAACACAGCCTCAAGCAATGTGGAGGATCATTAAGAACACCAACATATGCATAAAAGAAGTACCAAAAGAAAAGTAGGGAAAATAAGGAGTGAACAAATATTTTAAGTAATATCTAAAAGTATTCCAAGATAGTTTACATATTTAAGAAACACAAGGAAATCCAAGTAAGAGAAACATAAAGAGATCTAAACTCAAATCTTAATTAAATATTGAAAGTCAAATACATACCCCATTAATATGTACAATTTTGATGTTATTATGTACCTGTTAAAAATAAATTAAAAAGAAGAAAGTTAAAGAGAGTACATATTGAAGGCATAAAGAGAAAAACAGATTAGCAAGGTGGCAGACTAGAGGGAGACTGCATTCTTTGTCGCTCCCTGAATTGAGATTCAAGCAGAGGAAATATTTTTTTCTCTGCAAAGCAGCTGTAGCTACCCATTGACCCCCTGCTGTTTACCCCCCATTCATCCGCCCTATCATTCATCATCTGCCAGCATATTGCTGGAATTTTGAGTGTAGATTGCTTGCTAACCCCTGCCTGTCATCCACCATTTTCCTGTTTGCCCGCCTTTTGTCTATTGCCCACCTCCTGATGTCCATCTGGCTGATCACCCCCTGTTAGCCTGCAGACCAACTGCAGACCACCCATAGGCCGCCAGCAGATCATCCGCTGCCCTGTTGCTGCATGGAAGTCCACTCTCATAGCACCTGAGATTTGGTAACACATGGTTGCTGTCATCTTGGGACACCAGCAAGGAACTTCAGGTTTGCCATTCTAGCCACAACTATCTCGGGCAAGGCTGCCTCAGTCTAGGGACACAAGCCAGTGACTAGAGATATATTGGGCTACCTGCAGGTTTCTTTGCTGGGTATGCTAGTGGCCACCATCTGGCTGCCTCTTTGCAGGGTCACTCTTTTGTGTGAGGGCATCCCTGGTGGTATCCCTGTGAATTTAAAGGGCATTGAGATCTTGAAACTACAGCAAGGCAGAGCCTGGGGGAGCTGAGGCCCAGGTTCATCAGATTGCAGCTGGGTTTGCATGGGCCAGTCTGGGTCTGGCAAGCTTGTGGAAAACCAGAGAGTGGGGGCAGTTCACTGGGGGACATGGGGTGCATAGATTGGAGACACTAGAGAAAAACCAGGTTTTCTTCAGCTCAGTGAGTCCTAAAGTGCACAGGAATGGAAGGGGCTGGCTACAATGGGTGGGAAGACCAGAAGAGGGTATGAAGGTAGCTCACCCACACAATCTGTCCAGCACCCACTGGACTGGAGCTAACATCAAACCTCAGACAGCCCCCCTAAAGAGAAGAGAAGCTGGGAAAATTTTTGAAAGCCAATGGAAGCAATCATTCATTTTTCCATTGAGACTTTCCTTTTTTTTAATTTTTTTTGCCCTCTCATACACCTCTACCATTGTGTTAGTCAAGGTTCTCTTGAGGAACTGAATCAACAGGAAGTATGATTATAAAAAGAGGATTTATTAGATTGACTTACACAACCAGAAGCTGGGTAGTCCACAATGGCCATCCTCAGGCTGGAGAATTGGAAGAACCATTAGCTGCACAACCCAAGAGGTGGAAGCCCCAGAAGAGGGATCAAGACCCTAGTTCAAGATCAAGGCTTTTGGAAACTCCCTGGAGAATCACTGGCAGAGTCCACTTTGGAAGAGTGAAGGATCGAGAGCCCAATATCCTCAGAGGATTGAAGGAGCAATAAAGAACCCATTCAAGGAGAGTCAAGCTTGCATTTGCATCTGCTTCCTTGTTCTTCCAGCTTTTATTCCATCCAAGTCACCATCCTATTGGGTGGTGCTGCCCATGCTTAGGGAGGGGCTCCACTTTAGTTCACTATCCCACAATCCAATAATTCATAGACAGGCTCATCGACACACCCAGAAGCCTCTTAATCATGCTTATCTCTTAATCCGATCAAGTTGACAATTCAAATTAACCATTACCACCTTCTTTGAATCCAAATATTTTTCATGCATCAATTTAATGAGGAATTGGAGGTCTGAATAGTATATTACAGTTCTGTTGTATATTCTTATATTTTTACTTTGTGTTTTGAAAAAAATGTATTTTTTCTCTCACCTGTCTCCCTGTCTCACCTCTCTCATACTAACAGTCAACCTCTATTAATTCCTCCCTTGCTCTTACTATATATTTTTACCTCTCTCTTCTCTCCTGCTCCCTCATAAACACCACATTTTACACTACTTTTTCCTCATTGTCCATCATTTGAAATGGTAAACACTTTTAGTAAACTTACCATTTATATTGTAGACAATAATCAAATGCATCATTTCTATTTATTGGGAAAAATCTGTGGACACCTTAATAGAAACTATTTAGTTTAAGGTTGTATATTGTTTGCATTGGGTGTTGTTAATGTTGGTCTTCCCCTTAAAGGTAAGATACTAGTGTCTTCAAGGATACGATAAGACTATAGGGTAGAAACTGTACTGCCTCAGGTCCATTTTGTTAGATGGGTTGACACAAAAACAACATGAAAAAACAAGGGAATTAAGTGCTTCAAACAAACCAAGATGTTCCAACAATAGAGTCCAAAGACAACACAGTAGAAGAAATGTGAGAGAAGGAATTTAGAAAACACACAGATTGATATTTGAAATAAAGGATGGTATTGGAGAGAAAATATAGGAAGTGAAAAATCAATTAAGATAAATCCTTGAAATGAAGGAAACAATGAACCAAAAATTCAATGGAAATCATCACCAACAGACTAGACCACTTAGAAGACAGAACTTCAGAAAATGAAGACAAAATATATACTCTTGAAAATAAAGTTGATTACACAAAAAAGATCGTAAGAACAGAAATTCCAAGAATTATGGGATAATATGAAAAGACCAAATTTAAGATTTATTGGAATATACGAAGGTGTGGAGATACAAACCAAAGGAATGAATAATCTTTTCAATGACGTAATACGAGAAACTTTCCCAAATCTAAAGAATGAAATGGAAAATCAATTATAAGATGCTTATAGGATCCCAAATGTACAAAATTACAGCAGACCCACACCAGGCTCATTATGAGAATGACTAACATACAGAATAAGGATAGAATTTTAAAGGCTGTGAAAGAAAAAAATCAAATTATATATAGGGGTAAACCAATTTGGATTTCAGCTAATTTCTCAACCGAGACCTTCAATGTTAGGAGGTCCTGGAATAGCATACATCAAGCTCTGAAAGAAAATGGATGCCAACTGAGAATTTTATATCCAGCAAATTTAAGTTTCAGATTTGAAGATGAAATAAAAACCTTCCATGATAAACAAAAGTTAAAAAGAATTCACAACTAGGAAGCCTGCACTACAGAACATTCTCAGCAAAATATTCCATGAGTGGGAAATGAAAAAGAAAACAATGAAAAGGAGCTAAGGGAAGAACTACACTAAAGGAAAGTTCAATCAAAGGAGAAACTAAGTCAAGTTAAAAACCAAAAGTAGACCAAAATGACAGGGAATACAAATCATATCTCATTAATAACCCTGAATGTTAATGGCCTAAACTCATCAATCAAAAGACACAGACTGGAAGATTGGATTAAAAAAAAAGATCCAACAAGAGAAAAACAATTCATCCTATGTAAGGGAAGATTAATAAGATTAATAACTGACTTTGTGTGTTTGTGTGTGTTCATGTGTGTGCACACCCATTACACACAAGATATAGTAGCAGTCAAGGAGTCTGGAATAAAGTTATACCATAGTAAAAAAGTGGAAACAAATGGCAATACAAATCTATAGGAAGAAATGAGAATCAAATTGGACTTATGAAAACGTTCTGTATTAGGTTTGATAAAGTGTAACTCTCTGAATTTACTACAAAATAATGGAAGTGTACACCTTAAATGGGATTCTGCAGAGCTCGAAGTGTCATTTGAAATATGTTAATAGAGGATAGAATCTGGCATAAAGAACATCATGCATAAGACATGAAATATTACAATGTAGCAAATACAGTCTCTTACTGAAAAAATAGGTTAGTAAGGGTCAGACAATGATATGTTTTTTAGTTCATGCTATATTCTGATTTCTTTTGTTTAATGGATTAAATTTGAGAAGACAACATATTTTTTTTTCTTTTCTTTCTTTTTTCTTTTTTCTTTTTTTTGGTTCTGGGGATTGAATACAAGGGTGTTTAACCATGGAGTCATATACCCAGTCCTTTATATTTTGAGATAGGGTCTCTCTAAGTTGCTGAAATTGGTCTTGAACTTGCATTCCAGTCCTCCTGCTTCAGCCTTCTGAATCACTGACATTACATATGAGTGCCACCATGCCTGGCAACATATTCATTTAAATAGTTTATTGGATGTAACTATTCATTTATTCATCATTCCACAATTATTTACTTGGCATATATTAAGGAAAAGCCCTTGCTTGGTCTTGGACCTTGTCAAGTTTTTCAGCTTTTCTGAGAGGAAAAAAAAAAAAAAAAAAAAAAACTAGTTAAATGAAGGTTACAGCTGAGACTGAAAAATAACCTTTTAGAATGAATTGTCTATAGTGAGCACATAGATATCAGTTATCAGAATAGGCTTCAGGAGAGAATTGTTGAACCATAATGTATGGATTAAGAGATAAAATAGCAGCATTGAGAAAAGAAATCCTGTCTACACTATACACTGAGAATACTTACTCTTCTGGTAAGCAGCACATATAGCTTGGACATGATAAAATGCAGTACAATGAGAGGATAAAAAGTGGGTGTAAAGTAGATGTCTGTTTCTACTCAAAAGTATATTCAGAATAATATTCAGAAGCAAAATCACATTTCTTGGGAGTAGGATTTTGAAAGGTTCTTGTTGATTCAGTTCTTAAGAAGTAGCACATTAATGGGCTCTTTGAAAATCCATATTTATTTTTATGATTCTGTTTGTGTATTGGATAGTGTTTGAAAGTGAACGAAGGGAGAGGGTAGAAAATTGGAATGGTGAGGATCAGAGGAAAAAAAATCTTAATAAATGAGGTTTGTGTTATTCCTTATTTTGCTGTCTTCCTGCCCAGGATTTGTTGACTAGTGTAATCAAGTGAAGGAGCAGTGGTGATGGATGTCAGATGATTATAATTTCTGTGTTGTTGTTCCAGACATCACAAGTCTGAAATATTTTCAGAATTACTGCAGCTGCAACTGATGCCATTTCTGAGCAATGATCATAACAATTTGCAAATATACATGGATTAGCGTGGTACTAATGTGAGTCCTGGAAACCAGGACACTGTGCAGCTGTTCAATTCATTTTCAGTGTATCAATGTCCAGTCTTATGGACACAGTGCACTTGTACCAGCATGAGTCTACCCAATGACTGTTAGAGTGGCACAGGTACAAATTACAAATGATGTACCTGGAAAGTATATTATTTACCTTTAAACATCAAAGTCAGGAAATTATGATTAGGTTTTTATCTAAGGACCAACTTCATCTGTAAAGAATGTGTGTACCTGGACCACTCGGTTGACTGATTAGCTGCTGGTTGAACTAAACTAAAAGATGTGTTTAAAGACTTTTTTTTAAAATTATGTTTAAGTTGAAAAGTTTTGAAGATTGTTTCCTCAAATTTAATTTTTGTTTCAAAACAGGTTTCATCTATGCAGAATGTTTAGACACTTTCTCCCTGATAAAATACAGTGAGTCCTTTGTGGCTCTTATCTGTAGTCTGAAACTAAGACAAACAAGATACTTCACATTTTCCCCTAAAATATGTTTTTTTAATGCATTTCTGTCTCTCTGACAATCAAAATTAATCCTTGAGAAGGACAAAGTGATTAACACTGAGTTTTTGTTCTTTTTTGGAATGGGGCTGTTTGCAAAGATTAAAATTAACTTTGTTTATTTTATCATACAAACTAGATTTGACGTACATCAATGCTGAGGGGGTCAGAAGAGTGTGTTTCTTATTTTCTTTGGGGGGATTTTAAATATCAGCTATGAAGAAGGCATATTGTGAATGGAGATTCACATACTTTTGCTAATAATATTTTTGTAGTCTAAGGATTCTCAACATGTCTTTCAGATTGCCGGATACTTTTCCTTTGATACTCATTGACATTAAAAAGGGTGAGAGGCAATGCTAGTGTGTCAGAAGTCCATATCCAATCTCAGTTTTCATATTCTTAGTGTGCATAAGAATTAGTGCAGTTCTTTTAAAAATGTCCTAAAGCTTGCCCCATGATATGCAGACCAGGGACATTCCAGAGGAGCCTTTATTTCAGTGATTTTCATGATAAATATCTCTTTCGCCAAGGAATTGAACCCAATAACACCACCAACAGAACTAAACTAGTACAGGATTGAAACAATTAAGCAATATCACTTGCTATATACCTAATATAATGTTGGGCTGTTAGAGATAAAGAAGAACAGAAGATATGATTATTAATCTGGAGGAGCCACTGATATATTTTGGAATAAATTAAAAATCTACAAACAAGTAATTACAAGAGGGGTAATAAATTAAGTAATATTTACCTAGGGTTGTTAATATAGAGGGAATTCAGTGAGGGTTGAGGTTGTCTGATAATGTGTCATAAAGAAGGTAAAATATGAGTTGATTCTTTGAAAATAAGAACACTTAGAATATCCAGAGGGAATCAATGAGGGTCTTTGTTGGAGCAATAGATCTGCAAGGTCTGGAGGCATTATGAGATTAGGACATTGCTCACCTATTGAAAAGAATTATGAAAATGATTCAATAAGTAGTGTAACATCAAATTATGAAGAAAATTGAAAAGAGACAGAGTAGCATTCTAAACTGATTACTCTGAAAACTGTTATCTTACAAAATCATAGAATTTCATGTGATCCGAGAGTGACTCTGGAAAAATTTGAGCGTTCGAATAAAACAGTCACACAAAATTGAGAATGGGATATGGAAGATGTGATTCCTGCAGATTAACAATCATTTATTCTAATCTTAATACACTGTGTAGAGCAGAAAGTAAAGTTCTTAGTTTGAAAATTATAATTAGAAAAGGTCACAAAAGCTTTCTTATCTGGCTTTCTCATTTTCCAGCAAACAATTTGAAGGATAGTTAAAATAAATTGGAGGTTTTTCCCTATTACATCATGGTGCAATATTAATAGACTAATATTATATATTGCTATCTAGGGTATTGAGTTTTAATAGTTCACTTATGGGCTCTGTATTTTGTGTCATTGATGTGTCCATTCTACTAATGCAGTACTGTGCTAATTATTCTAGTTTATATTAATCTGGAAGTAGTGTGGCATCTCTGACTTGGTTATCCTCTTTAATATAGTCATGCTTAACTGGGTCATTTATCATTCCATAAAATCTTTATTCAGTTTATTGATGTTCAAAAATTAACCACTTTAGTCTGATTGTGTTGAAGCTATACATCAACGTGGAAGAATTTGTACTTTTTAAATATTCAGAATTCAAATTCACGTAGATGGAATATCTCTCCATTTGTTTATATTTTCTTTGGTTTTTTTTTTTTTTACCAGAGATTTTAGTTTCTTCATATAGATATTATACACAATTCGTTAGATTTTTGTTTCAGTATTATTTTTGGTGATAATGAAAATGGTATTTTGATTTAATTTCTAATTCCAATTGCTTAAAGATAGACTAAAAAAAGAAATTGATTTTTGCATATTAACCTTATGTCCTGTCATTTTGCTATAATTACTTATTAGTTCTAGGATTTTTTTGTTGCTTTGGTTGATTCTCTGAGGTTTTATAAGATAAAACTTATAAAACTTATAAAATTAGCTAATTCTATCTTCTATAAGTGAAGGCAGTCTTATTTTTTTCCTTCAAAATCTATATTGGTTTTTCTTTCTTTTGAGTTTTATTCTAACTATAATTTTCAGTCCTATGTTGAACAGGCATGATAAGAGCAGACATCCTTGCCTCGTTCCTTATCTTAGAGGGAATGCATCTACTTCCTGTCACTAAGGATGATGTTAGTTACAGATATTTTTGTAGATTTTTTCAAGTAAATGGAAAAAGTTCACATCTATTCCCTAATTTACTGAGAATTTTTATGATGAATTAATTTGTCACATGTTCTTTTTTCTCTATCAACTGATAAGAGCATTTGACTTTTATAATCTCTTGATGTAATGTGTTACATTAATTAATTTTCAAGTGCTAAACCAGTCTTGCATATGTGGAATAAATCACACCTGTTCATGATACAGGATTCTTCTTATATATTGTTGGGTTCACACTGCAGATATTTTGCTGAAGATTTTTTTAATCTGTCTCCATGAGAGTTATTGGTCTGTAGTATGCCTTTCTTATAATGTCTTTGATTTAATAATTAGGGTAATTCTGGCTTTCTAGAATGAGGTAGGTAATATTTTCTCTGGGACAGATTATAAAGAATTCCATGATTTCTTCTTTAAATGTTTGCTATAATTTGCTGGTTAACTCATCTGAGCCTGGTTCTTTCTGTTTTGTTTATTAACCTTTGATTCACTTTTTAAAATTGCCATAGGGCTACTGAGCTTATGTTTTCTTTTTGGGAGGTTTGGCAAATTGTACATTTCAGGGAATTTGTCCAATTTATGCAAACTATCAAATTTGAGGCAATGTAGTTTTACACCTCCAATTGCTATCCTTTAATGTCCATCAATATCATTAGTAGTGATGAGACCTCATTTGATACTGATACTAGTAATGTGTGTCTTCTCTATTTTTACTTTTTTATTAAGCCTGGCTAAAGGTTTATCATTTTGGTTGATAGTTCCTAAGAATCAGATTTTGGTTTTGTTGATTTTCTCTGTTGATTTGTTGTTTTTAATGTCTTTGATTTCTTTTCTCAGTTTTACTATTTCTTTGCTTATTTTGGATTTAATAAAAACTTACTTTATGATTTTTCAGCATTATATTTTCATCCTTTATGAAATATATTTCCAATACATGAAGACTTCTAGTTTCGAACTTTTAAATGTTTTATCTTCATTATTTTATCACTTCATCATTTCTGATAGGAAGCTACCTGTCTTTCTTATTTTAAATTTTTCAAAGTAAGGTGTCTTACCTTTTTCAGTTTTTAAAGTTTTTGCTTTTTGCTTCTTATTAGGATTGTTTTCAACCTGTGATAATGTGATAATGCATCAGTTTTGGAAAATTCTCAGGCATCACACTAAATATTTCTCCAATTCATTGCATCTTTTCAATGAGTTACACTTGTTTCTTTTGCTACTTTCTTCATTTTCCATTTGTTCTCAGGATTTTTTAATTGAGCCTTTTTATTGCACTTTCTTCATTCATCTTTCTTGTGCTAAAACTGTTTTAATATTCTGATAAAATACCATTTGGCACAAGTTCTATACAACATGGTATTCTTGATCATCATAAATAGATCTCAAATGTCATTAATCATTTGATTATTTATTATACATAGAAAGGGGAAATTTGTCTTTTCAATAAATGTTTTAGTTCATTTAATTATACATATTTGTAAACTGAATGATGAGCCTTGACTAATGCCATATACAAAAGTCAATTACAGATATGTCATAGATTAAAAGGATTAAAGTAAAACTACAAAGCTTTCAGATGAAACAACAAAGTTTTTGGGACCAAGGAGCAGGCAAAATTTTCTTCAACAAACTACAATGTGAAAGGGTGTTTGATAAATTAAACTCCATTGGTGTGTAGTATTTGTTTAAATATGCCAGTAAGAAGGTGAACCTCAAGCCAGGTAACGTGAGAAAACGTGTACAATACTTTTGTCTAGCAAAGAGCTGTACCAGATAATTTAAGAAATCCCCACAAGATCCTAAAACATAAAACAAGCCAATAGATAGAGATGGGTTAAGACTTGCATAGAACTCTTCACAAATGAAGATTTTTCCATTGTCAATATTCATGCAACAGTCAAATACATGTTCATCAGATAAATGAAAAGCAACTATTGCTGTAAAGTGAATAGAATGGGCAAAATAAAAATGACGCATAATACCAGGGTTACTGTGGTGTAGAGCAATGGAAAATTCCATGCATTTCTGTTGGTTGTATAAATGGGCCATTACTTGAAGGAATTGTGCTGCAGTACTACTAACATAGAATACACATCTACTGCAGCAATAATACCTCTTTACTACAGAAACACTTACCCTTGAATATGTGTAGGAAGGTTTCTAGGAAGCACTGTTTGTAATAACCAAACAATGTAAAAAATAAAAACATCCACAAAGAGTAATATAGGCAAATAAATTATGACATATTTACAGAGCATTGAAAAAGCTACATAACAAAAGAAAATATGTGAAACAACAGGCGTAATTTGAATATAAGAATAGAGATATATATAATTTCATTTATATAATAGTATACTTACAAAAAGTATATACTAAATTGTATTTGAAAATGAATACCTGGTAGATAAAAGTACACAAAATGAAAGAAAGAATTTGTTTAACTATGACCATCAAACAGTATTTTTTTGCAGTGAGGAGAAGAATTTTCTTGCAAATGTTATATAGTAACTGCCTCAAATATTAGCAATATCGTATTTCTTAACATGGTGGACTTTATGTAGAAATTCCTTTAGAATAATTTGTTGAATGGTACGTACTTTTTTGTGCACTTTTTTTTGGCATATTGACATAATGGACCTTTTACACTAATTAAGACATTTTTCATTTAAATGTACATATACAGTATGTCTTTTGTATATATTAAATTTTATAAGAAAAACTTAAAACTGAAATTTCTTTATGATTTATTTAGAGATTTTCAGGTTAAGTGGGTATTTTGATTGTTAAAGGAAGATTGACAGATAGTAGAAAAAGACTATATTGTGTCATGATAAAATGAGGACAATTTATTTGAAAAAATTTCACTGCTAAGTTAGATTAGTTAAAGGGATACTAGCAAGAAAAATTTAGTTTGAGTAAGATCCACAAAATCTAAATGACAAAATAAGTAAAATCATATTAAAATTAGTATTTTCTGCCTTATTATCATTTGTTTATTTTTTTTCTCACTTATTTAGGATATCAAACACCTTTCTCATGCACTAAATGTATCACAATTTATCAGCATGCATTTATTTAAGTATAATTTAACTTTTAAAGAAAATAATTTTGTATTTTCTCTTAATGTGATAACTGTTCAAACATATGTTTGTAATATCTGAGCACTATCTGATAGCTAGGCAGTGAAGTGCAACCTATCTCATTTCATTTTATTATTTATTTTATGTCAGGTTATGTTATTTAATGAAACAAAGAATGAACACATTCTCTTTTTAAAATTTTTTAATGCATATCCCCCTAAGATATCACAGGTTTACCTAAAGAATACATTATTTTTTTTTTATTTTCATAAATTAACCAGGAAAAACCTCTAAAATTTTGTTATTAATTTTGCTCACATCATTTCCTCTAGAACTTTCAGAATTAAGATAGTGTAGAGAAAACTGCATGAAGTATTTTTATTTTTAAAATAATTCTAACAGAGACATTCTGTATTCTCTTTTGTTGATGAGTTAATAAACTTGCTGTGATTTAAAGTTGTGCTTAAATTCTGTATTGAGAAACTTACATAGGTTCTATTACTGTAGAACCTTCTCTATAAGCTATTGTATTCCTTGACACAGAAAAAAAAAAGATTTTCATTTATATATGACTGTAGCATCCTTTCACATAAGTTCTTATGGGACAGAATTTTCACCCTGTGCAACGGTAAAAATGAACTTACTTTCATGTTTAAAACAACAATTATGTCTATCATTAAAGGACAGACATCATAAAATGCTGTTTTACCTTTCTCTTTCATTTGCTTTCTTGATTTACTTTCTGCACTTTTGTTTTAAGTGCAATAATGTTTATTTTTACAGGAATTTTGGCTTTTCTGTTAGTATATTTCTAAAACATTTTATCCATCTTGAAAACTAGAAAGTTATGGATAAAAGAAATGAACCATTAGTGTTTAGGATGGATATGGACATAATGGATATTTTACATAAGTTAAGACATCTGTCCCTTAAAAGTACTTTCTGTGCATAGTTTTTTATATGTGTTGATCAAAGGAGTCAATGGTTGCTTGGGAACGGATATATCTGTAACTTCCAAACGGTGTCCAGATAAATATGCTTAAAATGAAATTTACATAGATATATGTAATTATCAAAAATTTACATACATAGAGGTTATGTAATTACTTAAATTTTATATAGACATACCTTAAATAATCAGTAACATATCTCAGCACACAGTCTAAATCATGGATCTGGGTCAGAGAATAAAATAGCTATAAAAGAAATTAGAAGAAATATATAAATGTTTTGCTGAAGACCCCATAGGCTTAATATAATATTTTAAATGTGAGGTCAGTAACATTGGGATTGGGTATTCAAAGGAAGAGAGGGCTTTTTTGGTAGTTGTTGTTTTAAGATTGCTTAGTTCCAGTGGAACTGTTTATTTGGCTTTATAAACTAGTGCATGTCAAATATGCATCAATTGACACTTAAGAGAGTATTGAGATTTATTACGAGAGATGCTGTGTAATGAATTTAAAATTACAGGACACTAATATAATTAGATTTTTAGCACATTAAAATTGTAGGGAATATTTATGCACTTAATCGGAATTTTAAAAGCCAGTGATAACAAGTTAATAATTGTGACAACTAATAGAGTATCTAAATAAATGTCACTATTTTTATTAATTGATATTTAATTTGCTGTATTCTGCCTTGGTAAATGTTAATTAAATGCCAGAAAATTTCTTATAATTTTAACATATTAATAATCTTTTAATTATACCTTTATTGCTTACATAATTATGAGTTAATTACACACCTACTAGATTGACTGTACCCTTTATAGAGAGCTCAAAAATATGCATTTTTCTCCATAGGTCAATAAACTTGATTGCCTAGTAATAGGTTATAGAACATCAAAATCTCTGTGTGAATAAATACACATTTCTAAATAGCACAGTAAATATTGTATACCAAATTAGGAAAAATGAAAATAATGGAAATTGGCCATTATTCCCATATAAATCTATTACTAATCTATTTGTCTTAAAAATATGTAGCAATTTAGGAGAAAACAGAGGTTTGTTTCTTTTTCACCCTTTTCTAAAATGGTGTATATGAAGAGTATTATCTTTCTTTGAAAGAGCTTTCATAGTATAGTCTAATTTTATATTTACAATAACCTTATACAATGTAATTGTCATCATTTTACTACCGAAGATACAGGTTACAGAGTAAGTTTCTCAGTAGGGTCCCCTTTTGCCTGTCTTTATGCACACACTGGTCTATTGTTTCATTTCCTGTATTTGCACAACTAGGTAAAGTATCACTATACATTTTTATCTACTGCTGGGATAGTCAGTTTTCTTATTGTTGTTTTTGTTGTTGTTGCTGTAACCAAAAGACCTGACAAAATATATTTCCCAAGACACATCCCAAATGACCCACTTCTACCAGCCACCCCTTGCCTGCCTGCAGTTACCACCCAGTTAATCCCTATCACAGATTAACGTACTGATTAGGTTCATCTCAACCCTCTTGCATTGTCTCACACATGAGCTTGTGGGGGAGTAAATAATATAAACTTTATATGTGATTTTTCAACAAACCCATGTTTACTAGCTCAACTATCCAATTGTGGTCTATTATGATGGTAAGAAATCCAGGCCTTGTACATACTTGTATTTCCTAGATGTTGATCTGTTACAGGATGTATAATATTGCACTAAAGCAAAATTGAATTCAGAACTTTGTTTTGTCCCCCACACCCCTGCTCCATGACGCTGGGAATTGAACACATGCGAGGTAAGCACTCTACCACTGAGCTATAACCCCAACCCCCAATTTAAAACTTTTAATCAAGTTAAGTCCAAATCCCATTTCTCTTGGTAGTTAAAATAGAACATAATTCTTCTGCACAGGTCTCAAATTTTCATTGTGTTTGTCTTCCTAGTGGACAAATCTTTCTTTGCCACTGAGAAGGACTTCTACAGTCTCTCATATTTGACATTTATTCTCAAATTATACCCCTTCTCTACTTATTTGTGTTTTACTTCAGAATAAATGATTCCATTTTATTTCTTTTTAGAGTAAATCCTCCATCTAAGATCTAGTACTTATCTGTTTTTTGGCCTTCACTTGCCTTATATTTGATTTACTTTTTCTTTTTCTTTTTTTTTTTTTTTTTAACTTTTTGGTACCAGAGATTGAAGCCAGGGGCACTTAACCACTGAACTACATCCTCTGCAAGGTTTTTTTTGTTTGTTTGTTTGTTTTTTCCTTTAATTTTTATTTTGAGACAGGATCTCTCTAGGTAACTTAGGGCCTTGCCAAATTGCTGAGGCTGACTTTGAACTTGTGATCTTTCTAACTCATCCTCCAGAGTTTCTGGGATTATAGGTATGTGCTACCATCTCCGGTGGTTTATATTTTTTTTTTATATTAGTCAATGTGTACCATTATAACCCTCTGAATGTCTTTTCTTTAGCTTCATCCAACATGCTTACACATTTCAATAATTTTTTTTCACTTGTAAAAGCAATAGGCAAACACATGTAAGCACACAATTTTAGATGAGGGAAATAGAAAAGTAATTATCATTTTCTCTTTCACAGAAATTGTATATGTCATACAACTTTTATGCTTTACAATCCAATCCAAACTTGATTACTAATAGTTGTGGTGGCTCCTACCTATAATTTCAGTGACTCAGGAGGCTGAAGCAGGAGGATTACAAGTTAAGAGGCAGCCTTAGCAACTTAGCAAGGCCATAAGCAACTAAGCCATAACCTGTATCAAAATCAAAAATAAAATGGACTGTGGATGTAGCTCAGTGGTAAAGTGCCCCTGGGTTCAGTCCCCAATATCAAAAACAAAACAAAACAAAACAAAACAAAACTAACAACAAAACTTGATTGCCTTTTTACATAATTCTATATCTTTCCTTCTCTTTAATGGTAATCTTGTCTACAAATTAACCATAAATATTATGTAAAAATTCCTATGGCTATACACAGATGACCTATGTGAATGTGTATAGTAAAAGATACCATTATCATATTTGTTTACATATTTATTTATTTATTTCGGTTGAGACAAACTCACAGCTATACAATAAACTGGTATTATCAGACAGCTTCAACTACAATTTCAAACAAAATATAGACACAAATACATACAAAGGAAATTACTGTAGGGGAAATAGACATAGTTGAGTCAATGTGATTATAGCCCAATAAAAATAGTATAGAGCATACAAGACTCTAGACTCCATGACCTGGTTGTGAAGAGGAAGTAGACTCAGTTGCTGGAACATTTACAGAATTCAGTAACATACTAAGTTATAAAAAGAACAAAGAGAAGGAGAAAAATAAGTAAAGGATAGGCACTACCACTCAGCACTTTCACTAGTGAAGAAACCAGAATGCCATTAAAGCAGAATTAATACAGGCTGGCTACAAAATACAAAACAGACAAAACCAGAAAAGAATTCACAAGAACAGGGATGCTTAACACCGAATCCAAAGAAAATGGACCTCCTCATAGAGTCTTTGTGGCACAGTTCTCAACCCAAGTGATCCCAGGAAGCCACAAGGGGGTACCGCCATGAGAAGAAAAAAATGCCATAGGAATTTGTCATCCCTGAGTGACAGAGTTTTCTTTTGCCTTGGAAGAAAACGTTATGTAGCAATCAAATCTCCAGAATAACCCACAGGTTTAATTTAAGTTTTAGTTTTTGACATAGCAACAGTCATTTTCATTGAATTGTGTTTATGTAAATTTTTATGAAAATTTTCATTATCAAAAAGCAATTGACAAAGTCATCAACCAAACCAGACCAAACCTAATAATAAGCAAAAAGAAGTAAATACTGTATATGTATTTATAAAATGAAGTTAAAATAAAAAACCCCAGGGTCCTGACTTATTTCTTGGTATAAAATTAAATTTTATATTCATGTATACTTCTCTTTCATGTTCAAAGAAGAAATAAGTTAAAGTGGAGACTAAGTGTGACTTTTACCTTTTCATTTCATAATGGTTTTGGGTAGGCATATGTTGAACGTCTATGTAAAATAGGCCTAATACTAATTTTTATTATCATCTTCTAGTTGTTAGTTTGAACACAATAGATTTTATAAATTTAATATACATAATCATGGAAAGTCAGGCTGAGAATATGATTTTTTTTAGGAAAAACACCTCTTTGCCCTGATCCCAGATTCATGTACAGACAAATGGTAACTGATCTGTCTGTGTTAGTGGATACTTTTTCTTTATGTTCAAAGTATTGCTGAAAGGGTATCACTTTAAGCATTCTAATTTTATAAAACTGCCATATTTCCATCTCTTTATATCTAAGTCTGATATGCAATCCCCAGATAGACATAAGTATAAACGATTTTTGCTTAGTAGGACTGAAAAATGTCTAGCACAAGAAATTTCCTTTTTTGTTTCCTGTGTTCTATGCAGAAAATGCAGGAGGATTTGTATTAGTAAATGATATTTGATTTTTCAAATTTAAGAAGATGACACTGAAGATGTTAGACTAAGAAAGGCATAGTTTTGGATAACATATTGGAACATGTCAGCCTTTCTTTGTATTTACATTTGAATAGCTGGGGCAAATATGGAGTATTTGAGAATGCTTCAATATAAATAATGAAGCACTTCTTACTTAGATGCTTCAAAATAAATACTGAAGAATTGTTACTTGGAAGGTGCCAGCAAGTTTACTGACTAATTGCTAATTTTAATAGTAATTTTTCAAGTACTTTTGCAGGATCAGTTTTCCTTTAAACATTGGAAAAACTTAAGCATTAAGGAATCAAGTTGTAAAGGACTTCCATGCATACAATGTGAACTAACTCAGGTGCAGTTATAAATTAGTGTTGAACAGCTATTACTAATAATATTAAAGAAGACATCAAATCTATATAGTAGTGACATTGCCAATAGGTTGGGAAGTGATTTTTGTTTTATATAATTGTCAGAGATTCATCATGCAATCAAAAAACTAGTTTCTGTTACTTTCCAGACAATTCTAATATTTAGAAAATATATTTAAGCATTAGTCAGTCGGCTAAGGTACACACAATTTCTGAGCTCTTAAATTATGTATCCCAATAATTCTAGTAAGATATTATTTTTCTTTTCTGTTAAAGTTCAGATCTAAGATAAGCAAATGCATAATGATTTTCTTAAAGTTTCTATTAGTAAAAATAAAATAGTAAAAATATCCACATTTCCTGCAATTGTATTGAATTGGTGTGTGGGCAGCAGTAAGGGTATTTATTTATTGACTGTGTCCACTTAAAATTTTATACTGTGTGAATACTTGTCATAGTAACAACAGGAAGGGGCTTACTGATGTACATTAATTTATTATAGATATATAACAAATGAATATTTATGATTTCTTCTAAGATTAAAACTACTTTATAGTATCTATATCAATTATTCATTATGATTTGAATATGATAGGTAATCAGTAGGGAGGGTGATTTTTAGCATAATCCCATAAATCACAAACATTTACATGATATTCTAGTCATGCCTCATTAGAGAAATTTTTTCAAAAATCCTTTTTATAATATATCAAAAGCTTATGACCTGTACCATGTAAACAACTTCTTTGATGTCTAATGCAGATTCAAAACAAACAGAAACACTGACCTTTTCAAAATGGTTTTATAACCAACTAACTTGGAGATGGTATAAAAGTCAATTCGTGTTTATTGAGCATACAGTGTGTTACAGTGTGTGAGCCGTGACTCCATCTCCAACTTAATTTAAGCATTCTTTTAAAATTATCACATAATGCCCAGCTTTTATCATATTTTGAGAGATTAGCTAACATTTGATCACAGAATTTAGTTGTCAAAGAACTTACCAACTAGAAAATATTAGCTATTGTAGAAAATTTTCCTGAACTTAAATTCTTTCCTTGCAAACTCTGTGTTTTAAACTAATACATGAATAAAATATTTAAATATTTTTATTCAGTAATGCTTTTATTTTAGGAAGAGGAGTGCCACAGTTCTTTCAATCCTTGGAAACATTTTTTGATAGCTGCGTATCAAAATCTTATATCCATCTTGCAAATTTGCTGCCACAATTAACAGTTATTTGTCCTTGAAACTTTGGTTTCTTCAAACAGAACCATTACTAGTACAAAGTCAGCAAAATGCATCTACAGTGGTCATTGTTTCGAGGACATTTTTTTAAAGCACAGAGTTTGGAAAGTAAACTAGTAAAAAAATATAGGTGTCATTTATTATGTTACATATGTGTATATATATTTACATTTATGCATAATTGTTTAAAGATAAAGTGGCTCACATTTTCATTCTGATACTTCTATTCCATATGTAGCATTACAGGATTCTTACTGTATTGTATCTCAATCCATAATTCCATACTGAGAATTCTGGTTTTCAAGAATAATCTGGAATGTTGGAATTAAAATAACTCATAATTACATGTTTTCAGTGTCAATTTTTTAGTCACTATCAGTTTAGATAGCCATTCTGTGATAGTTTCTCATTTAATATTGGTTCTGTAAGTTTACATATATAGATTTATGTGTAAATCTCTTTAGTCATTTTTGTTTTCTGATGCCTCCTTTAGTAAAATCTTTAGAGGAACGGTTCTATATTATTGCCAAGTGAAAACAGTTTGACTCTTCATTTTTACTTGAAGATCAATTTTTCTTCAGACATTGTAGATTTGAATCTTAGCCAGGAGAGTTAAGTCCTTTACAACATTAAAAGAATCCTATTGGTTTTGGTGGAACTGATTGAGAATACTGTCAGCATTATTTGTTTATTGCAGTTTTCTGAACAATGTTGCAGGTGAAAAATAAAATGTACACGAAAATATGCTTATTGGAAAAAAGTTGAGTTTTGTTTCTCTTGTATAAAAAGCAAAAAGTGGAAGTCCACAGTTGTTTTATTTTACTGTACATTTTTCTTGACTTCAAATTTCTTCCTTTAGAGAAAAATCATAAAAGTAAACAAAAATGAAGACACTATTGGAGCATAATCTGAGAAAGAATCACAATTTTGATTTGGAGATTTGAACTCATTTGATAATGTCAGAATTAGATGAATTGTTCCTATCGATTAATGCTGAAATAGAAATAAATTGTTGAAAGATCAGTTTACATCATTTCTAACAAATATAAATTTCTAGAAAATAGGAGGTGAATTTCATATGTGTTCGAATATTTTTGAAATATATTCTCAGAATTGTGACATTTGGATTAACAAGGGGAAATTCAGTAATAGAGAATAGAAGGGAAATTATAACTACATAACATTCCTGCTGGAAAAATATACAAATACCCATACTGCAAATAAACTCAAATTTTTATAAACACTGAATAATAATCTCTCAAGGAGCACACTTAAAGTCACTTCATTTGTAAGCCACTGGATGGATGTGCCATATTTTATCTAAACATGTCATGCCATTTGATTATATGGCATGTGCATATTTCCCTTTCTTAAGATTTTGTCAGTCTTCATGAAGAAAATTAGATAGTTGGAATTTTCATAGTTATAATATTTCAGAAGAGTAAATATGTTCACTTAGTAGGCACTAATTCCATAATAAGTTAGAATAAAAATGCCAGTCAGGAAATAGGTTGTTCTCCTATAGAAAAAAAGCATTTTATTCAGTATTCCAAATACCACTTGACGATGTACATGCTGTAAATTTTACTTGTATTTATATTTACTTTTGCTCACACAGATGAATATATAAATTTGTTGCTAAATATATATAAAATACAACAATTAATTCAAAAAATGAGATAAGTAGATATTAATTTCTATAAGTTATACTAACATGCAAGTTATACACATATAATTGTCTTATTTAAAGTATGTAATTCAATGGTTTTTACTTTATTCATAGAGTTTCACATTCATCAACATAAATTGTTTAGAATATTTTTGTTTGTTTGATTCATTGTTTTTTTTTCCCTTCCCCCTGACCCCTCCCATCCCTCTTTTCCCTCTATATAGTCCTTCCTTCCTCCATTCTTACCACCCTCCTTATCCCGAACCCTAAACCTAACCCTAACCCTAACGCTAACCCCTCATACCCCCCCCTTATATGTCCTCATCCGCTTATCAGTGAGATCATTCGTCCTTTAGTTTTTTGAGATTGGCTTATCTCACTTAGCATGATATTCTCCAATTTCATCCATTTGCCTGCAAATGCCATAATTTTATCATTCTTTATGGCTGAGTAATATTCCATTGTATATATATATATGCCACAGTTTCTTTATCCATTCATCAACTGAAGGGCATCTAGGTTGGTTCCACAATCTGGCTATGGTGAATTGAGCAGCTATGAGCATTGATGTGGCTGTATTTCTGCAGTATGCTGATTTTAAGTCCTTTGGGTATAGGCCAAGGAGTGGGATAGCTGGGTCAAATGGTGGTTCCATTCCAAGCTTTCTGAGGAATCTCCATACTGCTTTCCAGAGTGACTGCACTAATTTGCAACCCTACCAGCAATGTATGAGTGTACCTTTTTTTTTTTAGAATATTTTTATCCATTCTGAATGCAACCCCATACACATCAATACTCATTGTTCATCTCTCTTTTGCTCACTCCCTCAATCTAATAATTTTTTTCCTACATATATTTGCCTATTATGGATATTTAATATAAATGAAATAATGCAATAGGTGGTATTTATAACTGGCTTTTTACACTTAGTTTAATGTGTTCAGTGATTAGGCATTCTATAGCATCTATCAGTATTTTATTCCCTTATTTTATTTCTAAGTAGGGACCTAGTTACTAGATATACCATGTTTTGTTTAGCCATTTGGCAATGGATGAACATTCAAGTTATTTATAGTTTTCATTTATTAATAATGCTGATATAAACATTTCTCTATAAGTTTTTGTGTGGAACTATGTTCATTTATTTTGTTTATGGATTTAGGGGTAGTATTTCCAGGTTATATAATAAGTACATTTTACCGTTTGAGGAACTGCCAGAATATTTTCCAAATAATTTGCAAACCTTTTGCAATCCCAGCAACAATGTGTAAAGGTTCTGATTACACCAGGTTCTTACCAACACTTATAATCTTTTTTCTTAATCATATTTGTCTGCATGGGTAGGAATTGATTTCTTGTTTTCATTTTGATTTGCATTTCACTATGTGCAAGAGATGCTGAAGATGGCCATTTGTATACTTTAGCAGCCTTTTTTCCAAAGGAAATAATCTAGATTTTTCTTTTGTTTTTGGCAATTTTGGTGTCAAGAAGCTATTTTCTTCTATGAATATAAAAGTTATAGCTTTTATATTTAGATACTGAATTCACTTTTATTTAGCTTGTGTATATAGTGTTAAGGGATCAGTTGCATTCTCTTGTATGCGGCTATTCAGTTGTTATGTTTATTAAGAAAACTACTCTTTATCATTGAATTATTTTCACATCCTTGTCAAAACTTAATAGACCATAATTTCAATGTTTATTTGTGGACCCTCAGTTCTATTCTATTAATTTATGTATTGCTATTTATGCTAGTACCATGCTGCCTTGGTTGCAGTATCTTTGCAAAAATTTTGAATTTGACAAGTCTGTGTCATCCAATCTGGTTCTTCTATTTCAAGATTATTTTAAAACTTCTCATCCCTTGAGTTTCAGTATAAGTTTTAGAAGAAACTTGTAAATATCTGCTAATAAACCAAATAAAATGTGAATATGAATTGGGAATGACAATGATGCTGATTTTGGAAAATCAATTTTCAGAGTGACATCATTTTACTAAAGTTTAATCTTCCAATTTATGAATATGGGATACATTTCCATTTATAGGTATTTTATAACTTTTTACATTATATTATAGCTTTTGTAATGAAGGCTATATATTTCTTTTACTAAATTTATGTGAAATTGTGTTCTTTTTCTACTATTAAAAATGAATTGTTTTTTAAATATATATTCTGAATTATTTGTTGCAAGTGTAGATAAATGAAATTGACATATAATCGTATTGTGCAACTTATCTGAATTTATTACTTTTTATAGTTTATTTTAGTGGATTCCTTTACATAAGATTTTCTATGTATAAAATCCTTCATCCAAAAATGGAGGTAGTTTGATTTCTTCTTTTATAAACTGTATGTCTTCTATTTCATTTTTTTTTTTTTTTGGCTAAATTGCATTGAAAAGAACTTCCAGTTAAATATTAGATAGAAATAGTAAGAAGAACACACTTCTTCTCATACTCTGATCTTAGAAAGTCTTTTCCCTTTTCCTACTTCTTATTATATGGGATGGAAGTTTTCTGTAGATCCCTTTTATCAAATTGAGAAAGTGCTTTGAATTTTTCTTTTTTATAATGAAGGAACATTAATTTTGCAAATGCTGTTTCTGCATCTACTGAGATTATCATTTTCTCTCTTTCATTCTACTGATATATTGTATTCTATTAACTAATCTTCAGAAGTTCAACAAATTTGCATTCCTAGGGTAAATCTCAATTGTTCATAATTTATGGTCCTTTTTATATGTTGCTCAATTCAATTTCTCCTATTTTGGTGAAGATTTTTAAATCTTTATACAAAAATTACTGACAAAATTTCTTTTCTTGTTATAGCACCACTTGGTTTTGGAGTCAAGGCAATAGGGGCCTCATAAAATGAATTGAGAAATGTGCCCTACTTTTCTATTTCTTGAATAATTCATGAAAAATATTGTATTAATTACTCCTCAGATATTTGGCAGAGTTCATCAGTGAAGCAATTTAGGTGCGTAGTTTTCTCTTGTATTAGTTTTTTTTTTTTTTTTTTTCCATTACAAAATCAATCTTCGTACTTGTTATAAGTAAGTCTAGTCAGATTTTCTGTTTCTTCTTGAGTCAGGTTGAGTACTTTGTGACTTTTTAATTTTTTAGTACTTATTTCATAAATGTTAATAAATGTCTTCATTTAAAATTACCCTGCTTCTGAATTTTTTAAACCGATTTGTTATTTAGAAATGTCTTGTTTAATTTCTACATATTAATTTACTGATTCTTAGTACTTATTTCTAATTTAATCCCATCTTTATTAAAGAATACAGTTTGTATGATTTCAATAAAACTGATTTAGTCTTGGTTTATGACCTAGCACAACATGCTTCACAGAGAATACTCTATATGCACTTGAGAAAAATGTTTATTCAACTGTTTTTGAGTACAGTGTTCAAGAAATGTCTGCCAGATATATTTATTTTATAGCGTTATTCAAATCATGTATTTCATTGTTGATCACTTGCCTAAAAATTCTATTCATTATTTAAAGAAAAATATTGAAATCTCCAACTATTATTATTGAAGTATTTATTATTCTCTTCACTTTTTTAAGGTGGCATTTCATGGAATTTAGGGCCTTATTGTTTGGTGCATATATGTTTAAAATTGTGGTATTTTCTTGTTGGATTGATTCTTACTTACAGTTATAAAATATTCTATTTTATCTCTAGTAATAATTTTTATATTAAAAACTATTTTATTTTATGGTATTTGATGTTAAATATTTGGGTCCTTTCTGAAGAAGTTTCCATTTTTCTTTTGTATTTTGATCCCACTCTCTTTTGTGCTTACATGTGTCATAATTTTTATTGAAATATAGACATTATAAATAATATAGTTTAGTAACTATGAATAATGTTTACCATTATACTCTGGAGCTTATTTTTCTTGTTTGCATATTGTTATGGTTTGGATGTGAGGTGTCCCCCCAAAGCTCACATGAGGAATGCAGGAAGGTTCAGAGGAGAAATGATTGGGTTGTAAGAGTCTTAATCCAATGGGATTAATTGAAGTGGTAGGGTGTGACGGGAGGAGATTGGAATTGGGGCGTGGCTTCGGGGTATGCATTTTGTATCTGGAGAGTGGAGTCTCTCTCTGCTTCTTGATCACCATGATGTGAGCTGCTTCCCTCTGCCACTCTCCTCTGCCATGTTGTTCAGCCTCACCTTGAGCCCTGGGGAATGGAGTCGACCTTCCATGAATGAAGACCTCTGTAACCATGAGGACTCAAATAAACCTTTCCTCCTTATAATTGTGCTGGTTAGATTATTGAGTCCCAGCAGGGAAAAAGCTGACTAAAACACATATTAATTTATTTCAAAATTGTGTTGTTCTATTTTGGTGAAATCTGTTTTACTCTCAAGGTGAAAACTATTTTGCTATGTGGAGGCATAGGGGTGGGGCATACGTAGTCACCCAGCAATGACAGTGGTTTTATCAGTATTTCCCTTTAGTCTTTCCCTGCTCTCATTGTTAAGCTGCTGTTAATATATATAGTTGTGGGGCTACACTTCGGACAGCTAATTGAGCTATAATTTCCACAAGTACTTTAGAGCATACACTGCTCTACCATCTGATACCCTTCAAATAGGGACCTGCTGTGGTTTGAATGTTTGTTCTTTCCCAAACTCACATTGAACGTTAATTGCCATTGTAAAAATACTAAGAGATGATTTGGCCATGAGGACTCCTCTTTCACAGATGAGGTTATTGCTGTAATAAAAGGGCAAGAGGGGTCACTTTTGCCTTTTCTCCCTTCTATCTTCTGCCATGTGGAAATACAGTGTCCCACCCAGAATGCAGTGTGCAAAGCTCCATCCTGGAAGAAGAGAATGAAATCACCAGACCATAAACCCCTAGACTGTGACCTTAGATTTTCCAGCCTCCAGAACTGTGAGCCAATAATTTTCTGTTTATAAATTAACCATTCTCAGTTATTCTGGGAAGGTAGCACAAAAATGAACAAGTTCAGATCCCTTTGCAAGGATAGATTTGGGGTCAATTTTTAAGGTTTCTTCTAATATCAGGAATGCCTTTCTTTACTACTGATTTTCTGCAATCAATGAGCCTTCATTTGGTTTAGATTCCTAAGACAACTTCCACAGATATTAAATGATATCTAAAGTAATTTTTACCAGTTTCTTTTTTTTTTTTTTTTTTTTTTTTTTTTTTTTCTGGCAGAGTCCACACAGTTTTTCAAGCAGCCTTTTGAAACTTTAAGATTTGATATCAGGTTCTGTAAGAGAATTTCCTCAATATCTGTTTGGTTCCATTGATGGGTATAAGCAAATTCAGTATCAACAATTGCATTTGTTTGGAAGGACCTTTAGAACCAGCACTATGAACCCATATATTGCCTGTATAAATGCCTAAAGTTTCAGGATAATCAAGTACCTGACAATTAAATTTCTTTATTCCATGGTGTTCTTTTTAGAGCCCTCTGTTATCTAGCCTATTTACCTCCTCTCACCTTCTTCACCTTTTATCTTTACCTCAGCCAAATACAGATACATGGTTGAAAATAATGAGAATTGAGATAGGATAGCATTAAGAAAGAAAAAAATGGTGAAGCAAACATTATTTATTCTGACTCTTATTTCTCAGGTAATCTACTTGCTAGTCAAAAGTATGGTTACATAATGGAATTAAGACAGCAACAGATTTTTCTGGTGGGCTTTTGGGGAGTCAAGATTTAGTATCTTTCATGGATACAATAGTACACAGCAGTAGAGTTTAAGTTGGTGGAAAGATAGGAGAAATAAATTGTTTAATAATTTGAATTTATGAATTAATCTTATTTAATATTCTGATACCTTTAAATTTTTTAAGAATTTTTCATTTAAAAATTTTTATTCATGTAGATAACTTAAATTTATTCTACCATTTAATAATAAAAATAAAGTAGTGTTCATATATAATGATATAATTTATAACTAAAACATGAAGTATATAATAAAATTTGTTACATTTCAAAGACTTTCATAATGACCACATAGAAAATCTGTTTGAGATTAATACACCACCCTTACTATATCTATGCCCACACATTTCTGCTTAATGATCATGGATGCAAGAACATATTTAACATACTTTTCTAAGTGAAAGTTGATAAATGTTGTTAAATACCTCACAGGCATTTAAATTAATATTTCTTAATTTCACAAAATATTCAAAATCTTGTAACAGTTTTCGTCATAAGTGTTAGACTGTAATAATTTTATTTTAAATCCTGTGTTCTTTTCTAAAAATAAGCATAATGATAGTAAATGAGTTGAATTTCTTGTGTGGATTAATAATACGGACCTAAAGAATTTATCATTTTTTTAACTAGAAGATTTCAGAGTGTCCAGTTAATGACTAATGAGAAGAACAAATCACAGTGTATAAAATGTGGGATGAGAAACATTTTTAAACGTGGTTTCAATAATATTAAGTTTATAGAATAATTCAAATTAATTATTGACAGATTTTTCATCAATTCATTAATAGCTATGAATCATTTCTTCATTATATTTTTCATTGTATGTTATAAATCTTGTTTATAGTATAAGTGTTTTAGAAAAAACTTTACGCAAACATTTGAAGCAATATTTAGCACTCTGATTTATGACAAATTCTAAATTAAACAGAGTCTACACTAAGGATATTTCCCTTATACTGATTTTTATAAAAATGAGACAATCAAGTTACTCATAGAACCCAGAAAACACACAATAATTTTTCAAAGATATTATTCAAAATCAAACCCAGTGTTTTGGAACTTTGGTTTTATTTTTCCACTATTAAATAAAAAACACTCTTAAATAAATATGTAAGAGGTACAGTTTATTCTCCTTCTAGGATAGTAATAAATTTCAATCCACATAAAGAGATGATTTGTTGTTACTCTGTTCTCACTGACTGAAAAGTGAGATTAGTTTCTTTAGTTATCAACACTGTCCCTGATTTCAGAAACTTCTATCAAAACAAACACATCATAAGTTCTGAGGTTTGATGTTCGGTGATTTCTATAGCCACATATATGCGGAAATGGTTTTTAAAGGTTATTATATTTCCTGTTTGCCACACTTCATATCACAGTATAGTACCTAAAAGTTAAATGTGTTTTCTTGAAATGAGCTACATGATAAAACAGTGCATAAGAAGAAGGCGATAGGGTGCAGAGCAACTATGCTGCGAAAATGAGTAAACCAGATGTCAGCAAGGCTTGCGCTCAGCTGTGGATGTGTTAATTTTCCCCTAGATCTGCTCAGGAAGCTGGCAGGCAGAATCCCTTGTCTCACAGTTCAGGGAGATAGCTCAGAGAAGTCTCAGAGGCAGAAAATAAACTGACAGGGAAAATTCATTGAAGGCTATTTTATTTTAAAGAGAAAGTGAGATTGTGTTTTAGTAGATTTGTTGTTTACTAACAAGCTTTATAACTAATAACTTCAAGACACAGAGTAGAATAGAACAGAATAGAATAGGACTTATTGAACGCTATGCCTGTGAGCCAATCAACCTCTATTTTCTGATTAGATTGATCAAAGGTTAAGTGATTTAGTGAATATTGTTCCATGAGTCTATGACAAAACTATTATTTTTACCTTGCATGTCCTTAAGTGGGGGTTCTTAAATTTAAATTTAAATAAGTTAAATAAAATTAAAATTAAAATTTAGGTGCCCTTAAATTGGAGTGTGGAAAAAGCATTCTGCTTCCTCCATCAAGCTATCTTGAATATAGACAGGGTGGCTAAGAAATGGAACCAAAGCTACAACATTGGTCCTGAAGCTTAAGACCTTAACCTACAATCCTCAAACCCTCATCCCTGGCAGGAGCACCATACCAGCCCTGGAACACTTGCAAGGGACTTTTAAGTAAGCATCGAACAAAATTCAGTTTTGTTTAAGTTATTGTTGGTGTGTATTTTGTAATTGTCAGGTAAACTTTATTTTAACTGATTTAAATCTCTACTGTACCCCAGTCAGTAGAGGGAAAAAATTCCCTGCCCTCAAGGAAATTATGTTATGGTGTAGGTAACCGAAGAAAAAGGGTTAGAAGATGAGAATCAGGATGGAGGACTTTTATTTTATATAAGGTTGAGGGGACAACAAAGTTCTCTGATAAGGTGACATTTGGCCAAAATTTTAAGAAAAAATAGAAACAACTCATCCAGAAACTTGGTGAACAAAGTCTTATCAAACTGAGGTCAAAGCTTTTTTTCTTTGGAGAATTGGAGGATCAGAAAGCAGGTAAGTGTGCCAGGAGCAGAATGTGTGGTGGAAAGTGTGGTGGGAGATGTCAGACCTTGTAGCACATTAAAAGAGAAGCTTTCACTTTGACTAAGATGAAAAGTCATTGGAAGGAATCTTATGCGGAGAAGTAACATGATCAGATATGTTTATATGGGTCATTGTGATAATCATTTTTACCTGATGTAAAGGATATTATAGTAGTTTTTTCAAAATTGGAAGTATATCTGAAGAAAAAAAAAAGATCTTGAAATGTGATCTTTTCTCAAGAACAGAAAATGTAATGATGGTTTCAGAATATAATCCATAATTTATGCACATAAATTGTTACAATCTATATAGAAAGATTTTATATTTAGCAAGGTGTGTGTTATTCACATATAATCTTCACAAAAGTCCTAAATATTTTGAATACTCATTTTGCATACGAGGGAAAAAGAATCTAAGTTTTTCAAGATCACATATAAAATAATTATTAGAGTCAATTTTCAAACTCAGAAAATTTAAGTCCAGTACTCCATGCCTTTTTTGAATATTCTCTTAACAATTATATAATATTGGTTTCTAATTAGATTATCCTACAGCCTGTTTAAAGACAGAACATTCCTATGGAATAATTTTTCAATTAATAAGGAAAGAAAACTTTTCATGCAATAGATGGAGGATATGAGATAATCTACCTGTTATTCACAATTTTACTGTAATGTATTTTGCGTCTCCAGAAGAGATATTGGTCTATTTTGTAATCTGGTTTTATTGAAGCCCAGGGTAGGTAAATGGAGTAAACCAAAATGGGTTAAAGTGTTCCAAATTCATAGTAGATAATAAAAGCCCTTTGGGGTTTTGTTTATTTCTAACTGGTGGAAAATTAATTTGCTCTGCTCCAGGGGGTATGAATCTCCAATTAACACCCAATGTGTGTTTAGCACATTTGTAATGGATTGGCTATATAGTATGATAGAACCAAGAGGCTCAGGCCCCTACACAGAGCAGTGACAGGTCTAGAGTTTCTGGGTCTTGGGTTATGCCAAGGGTAGTTTTAGAACACCTGGATACCTTTAGTCACTTCCTATGAATTGAATCATGCCTGACCACTCACCCATTTGGAAGATATTCAAAAAAGTATTTTAATCTTGGACTACCTCTAAAGATATCCATGATAGATGAATTTTCTCCCTGAAAATGTAAAGGAATTCAAATTATTAATGCATACAGTTAATGATATTGACACTTCCACAAAATGGTATCCTCTAGTTTCATCCAACAACTAGTCAATTTAATAAAAAGTCAATTCAATTATAAATAGCTATTGGTGAGATAGTCATATATTTTAAACTACACTGATTTTTCATCCTATTTTGTTACCAATATGGATTTCATGTGATAATCAAAGATATTTTAATTGAACTCTAATTTGGATTATGTTAACAATAATTTTGACTTTGGTTGTTGAAAGAATTTCAATTTTTATACAGTGACGTATTAAAGTAATAACATTAAAGGTTTTTTTTATGCCAAACACTATGTAATATCAGTAATTTTTAAGCTCTCCTATCTTATACATTTAACATTGCAATACTTGTAACAGAGCAAGATTTAAAAAATTGGAGAGATAACTGTAAGGTGTACTAAATGAGGTATTAATAAAATCAGGAGGAAAAAGTGGAAGATGCAGTGAACTAAGTAAAATATTAATAAAATAAAGTAGGATTGTTCCAAGTACAGTAATTAACTGTCATTTCAGGGCACAAGTCTCCTTTAGTGTTAATTATATTCCAGTTGAATTTTCTGCAGAACTGTGGGGATGGAGTGGCAAACTAGTACATGATACAAATTCAGCATACATTTCTAGAGGTCTTGTTTCATTTAATCTGATTAAAGGCATGCAGGCATATTTTAGAGAAAAATAGGGAATTTTAGTGATTATGCCAAAGGTACTCTTCACAATTAAGAATGACTCGTTATCTAAAAATATAGAATATTATTTTATTTGGTATCTCACTCCATCAGGCCTTGTGTGATTGTTCTACTGACCAGCAGTCTTCCATTCTCTGTACTCCATGCTGCTTTTCTTAATCAGTGTTGATTGTGGTCCTGTGCCTAAAGGATGAGTTCAGGATTTCATTTCTCCTTTGAACCATTTTTTAAAATAAAAATCTAAGAGGAAACCATACGAATAGAAACCTCTTTTCCCTGTGTGCTGGAGTATACAGTTTTATGTTCAGAAATCTAGAAAAGACATTCATTGCTTCAGGTACCATGGTTCACTGTTTGTGATGAATATGGGCAAGTGACAGGACACTAAGAAAAAAGACTAAGAAAACTCACAGAGAGATTGAAACTAGTCAAGCTGCTTCTTCCATTCAGTCCACCAAATGACACTGCAGTCAAATATGATGTCAATGAAGCACATGGTCACCTTTGTTCAATGGATTTATTTACTTTTGTGTTTTAAAGAGTTAAGGACACCACTCATGCAACTTTTTTTCTTTTTAAAAGCACACATTACGAAAAGGAAAGAATACTAATTGCAACTTCCCAAATAAAACCTTTTATTAAATAATGAAAGAAGGATGATATCAATATGTTTTTTTATCTGGTCAAGAAATTTCTCCATAACAGTCTTTTGGTGCTCAAGGTTCTAATGGGTTTATGATTACTAATGGCTCTTTAATCTCATCGTCTGCAATGTTAGAGTTTTAAATCTATTTACTTCAATTTCCTGACATACATCAGAGACAAAGAGTGTATTTACTAGCTTTGTGGGCTTTGTGTTACATTTTTTATTACATTAGAAGGTGCCCAGACTTTCGTATCAGCAAGTTGACTGGATAGTTTGAAAGGAAGGGAAAACAAAAAGAGAAAGTCATCAAATATAGTTTCAGGATCACCATCGTAAGTGATATAACATTTATACTAGATTCACAGTGTGCAAGTGCTTTGTATTCCAAGCAAATTTTGTTCATGTTGGCAGCTTGTGAGTTTGGAAGGGGCCAGACAAAAGAGACACAATTCTTCTCTATACTATTTGCATTAGAGTTTATTTACCATAGCATTTGCTATTCATAATCTTTCATAGTTTCCAATCCTGCTTCGTTTTGACCTGGTTTGTATTCTGTGAATATATCAAATAAGTTTTTATTTTTTCCTGGTAGGGTGATGATGAAGAGAATCACCTGGATCATCTTGAGCAATTTGCTGAGTTTCTCTTATTCTAAGATTAGCATGTTTTTCTTCCCTCAGATCTTGTTAAATGTATACTAGGCATCTTATATTATCTTTATGAAAATCTATATTTTAAGTAGAATCCAAACATGATCTACACTAGGGTAAGAAAAAACAAAGGAAAGGAAAAAAATTAAAAGAATACTAAATGGCAAATATTAGCATAGACATTAAAAATCTATTCACTTGATTTGATTCACCATCACCCTCTTTCTCAACTATAGTATCCATAAAGCAAATCCTTGAATATGTATCATTTATTTGCAAAGCATCAAGGTAAAAAATATATTATTCATACGAACAAAAAGAATTTAAACTCTAATCAGGATATTTAAATAACTTTTAAAAATATTAAAATATTAACTTTATTGTACTATTTAGCACTAAACAACATTGTCTTCTCTTTTGCTCTTTCACTGCCTTTGTTTATGCTCTGGTTATGGTACTTAATATACTGGGTTTTTAAAAAAAATATTACTGCATAATATAGTATAAATCTGTGACTTTTACTTACTCTTATATGTCCAGTGATAACCTACAGCGTTTGATTGTGGTCTCATTTAGTTTGATTGGACTGAGTCACTAAGTTGTGCACTCAAGGCTATTTCAGATTTTAAGTGATCGAATACAAAATCATGATATATTTTGTAATTAAGTAAGGCAGTAAATGTATTTATAAAAGCTTTTTACCATTGAATGTTGAAAACAAGTGATGGTTCTCATTGTTCTTTCATTAACCAGAAATTTAATCAGAATATCTAACTGTCCTTGTACTTTTGGTAACTGAGACTCTTGCTCTATTGTATTTAGAAGACAGATAGCTTCAACAATAAATAAGTTTTTTGGAGCACAAATTATTGAAATAAATAATTCAGATATATTTAGCACACATGCCTCCTGACACCGTTTAATTTTAGCCCAAGTATGGAAAACAATGACTAAGATAAAATATCCATAGTATATTAATAAGGAAATCTCAACAACTCAGAACAGAATTTTATTTCTTACTCTCGCAAAGTCTAATATAATTTAGAGAACCCTCCAGCATTCCTCTGTGCAGTGACTCAGCAACTTGGGGCCATCATTTGAATCCATTAGTGCCAAAATGTGACCCACAGAATGTGTACACAGGAAAAGACAGAACAGGGGTTTCTTTGGAGTGTTTGAGTAGTCTGAACCTAGAATAGGTACCCATCACTTTAATTCAAAATGTGTTAACTAACTAGTCTAATGACCCTGTTCAAATACAGGGTTGTAAGGATTATAGGGAGCACATAGATGTTCTGTCAATATTAAACGATTTTGCCACAGGAGAATGAGAAGAAAATATTCAGGAAGATTCTAAAGGTTACTTGAAATAGATGCTTCCCTTAAACTTGGGGAAAAAATAATCAAAGAAATATTATCAACCAAGAGAGTAGCCTATATTGAATGTTAAAAAAAAAAAAAAGAAAAGAGACAGCAAGAGAAAAATGAAAATGTAAAAGTGGTGATTATTTAAATGTGTTGTACAGCCAAAGGATACAATCACAATTCAGTTTCAAAAACAGACTAGTGATGGTATGTCTTATTTATAGCAAAGTGGTTTTTTTTGGGGGGGTATATAAATAATATCATGGTGGTTAAAAATAAACACTGAAAGTGGAGTCAAAATGTATGGGTTAGTCTTAAATTCACCATCTTCTACTTTCAATATGGGCCAGATATATGACTTTTAAGCATCTTCATTTGTATCTGCAGAAATTAAACACAGCTCACTCACAGAACTGTCACAAGAATGAAAGGAACTGACATCTATAGAGATCTTAGATTATTGCCAGAAATAAAAATAATGTTTGCAAAACAATTAATTTTTTAACCTTTATTAACTTTTTGATATGTTCTGAGTAGTTTCGATGAGGAATTCTAAAAATTAAGGGATTAATTTTTAATTGATTTTGTGTTCATTACAGAAACTAACCCTGCAGATGAAATAATAATCCGAAAAATATTTTAATTGAAGTCACTCTTAGGTCGATCTCACTTGCCCTTTACCAACTCACCCTATAATTAATCATTTTTATATGGATTATATTTTATATAAATAGCAGACCCAGATTAAATTGAATTTATTCAAATTTGACTCATAAGTTAAATGGTTCTGCAATAGGGAACCAAAACATTAGGAAAAAAAACATGTAAGTAAATGCATAATATGAATCAGATTAAGAATTACCAAAGAAATCAGAATAGATTTAAATATAGAAGTCCTCCTAGTCCCTTAAAAAATGTTTAGAAAAAAATGGAAGATACAATTATTTTAAATACTATGCAGAAAATAGACTAAAAATTGGAAGAAACATGAAAATAAATTGAAATTACATATTAATGTGTTCTAGATGTGCAAGAGAAAAAAAAAGGGAAAATGTTCCAAATAGCATTAGTGGTGCTAATGAAAAGCTTCGGAAAATAACTCTAAAAAAAAGAAATATAAAATTATTAAAGACAACATAATAGCTAGATAGCGCAAAAGTATTTAATGCATAATTAGTTTTAGTTAAGGGGTGTTCTTATGATATCTTGCCTTAATGTTTTGGTTATAATTTGAGTAGGCTTTATCCATTTTAATCCTCCATGTCCTCTCTTTTGGTATGAATTGGATGACTGTATATGAGTATATTTCCCTCAATTTTGTAGGCCTTTTATTGGTTAAATTGTTCAAGTGCTTACTTGGATAAGTGTAAATTATAAACAGGTATCTATTTGAAGATTTTTCCACATTTTGGACACTGTGTAGTTCATTCTGAATAAGAAGGGAATCAGAGCAAAATATACAAAAAAATACTCATTTATAGTACAAAGATTTATAGAGATTGAAAACATGATAAAAAACAACATCATATATCAAGAAAAACAAAAATGGGGTTGGGGAGGTAGTTTATTATTAATCAGTCAATTCTCTTGCAAATAAAACCAGAAAAAATAATCATCTCAAATGCGTGTAATTTTCAGAAGGGAGTCAAAATCTGTTGACAGCAACCTGTACCAGTGACTTTGCCATTCTTTTCATCTTTCCTCTGAAGGCCACACTAATTTCAGTGGTAAGCCCGCTTTCTTTGGAGCATCAGAGCAAACAGCTCTGAGGCAAGCAGAGATGGCAAAAGGAAAGCAAGGAACTCCAGAACTCATAGTCACAGAAGAGGGACTAATTTTATCACTCGGTTCAGATTTTTGACTAACCTTTGAACTACATCAGTGCAAGCTAAACTAAAAGCAATTCACACAGCAAACTTGAAGATCTGAACTGAGACCACTGTCTATGGCAGGCTTTGTGTGTAGTTTGATTTTAACAAAGGTAATTCACTACTAAAATAAAAACATCAAAATGTGTCAGAGGAATGTGATTGTATTGTGACTTTAAACAGTATTGATACTCACTCTATCCAGAATAAAGTACAAAATTAAGCAGATTCCATAAGATTAAAGTAAACGTAATCCTTTCCCCAAAGAAAAGTCAATTAACAAATGGTAACCCATGCAAGATTATAAGGCTTAGAAAAGGTGCAAGTTGAGAAAGTTGTCTGTGTCAAATAGCCTAAAATGGAATAAAAATCTTTACTGAAAAACATAGAAAATAAAATGAAGACATTGGCATTGATACCATAATATAACAAAGTGTTAACTCATTTCTCAATAAACAAAAAAGTTAAGGAAATAAGCTATATGTATAATTTACATATGATATTTCTTTATGTATTTTTTGAGAAAATATATATAGGGAGAGTCAATTTATGAAACAGAAAGTGCTGCTTTTCTTTCCATGACCCTCTTTAAAAATTATATTGCACCATAATACAAGCTCCTATTAATTTGACATAGATAGCACATGTTCTCAGGAAACAATGTAAAGTTACTATAAATATACATGTATATGTCTATATTTATTCATTTATCTTTCAAGTTGCTGACAAATACATTTAAAATTTTTATTTTGTGTAGGCCCTGCCCCTCTGAGACATAGAATATGGTTTAAATTACACAGTTCAAGTCTAAATAAGACTGTATAAAATAGGAGAAATATAAGAATATTCTAGTAGTACTCATTCTATTAAGCCATACCTTCCTTTTCCATAAATTCTTCATAAGTCTTTCTTCATTGTCATTAATGTAAATCCTCATACCTCTGTACTTTTCCGCAATTCACTCCTGCCTAGGCCTAGAGATCCTGCAAATATCTCCTCTGGACTTCATACAGCAGAAGTTTATTAGAATAGAGATAATTAACAATTTATAGAGAAACATTATTGAGAAATGACAAATTCTAAATTTGCTGGTTGTATATTAATGATAAGCCATTTAAATCTCCATTGCTATAACTTTGGGAACTTTCTCATAAATCTCATTTACATTAGAGAGAAATGAAATTTCAGAGAAGGTGACTTGATGATTTTTCTTTCATAATTTTGACCTATTTTTTCATTATGACTGATTTTCCAGTGCTGATGCAAATAGTTCTCTTCCTTAGCACTCTCACATTAGTCTTCCAGACCTATTTTCAGCAAACTGGCTAAAATACTATGCTATAGAATAAGAACAACCCCAGCTTTAATTATAGATTTATTCACTTTGTAATTTTAAGAACTTGAGCAAATGCAATTATCTTCAGCTTTATATCCCCCATATTTTAAATGGTAATCTTAGTCCACAGTTTGGGGTCCACAATAGAACTAAATTAAATATTAGTCATTAATACTATGGATTACTGCCTAATACTTGCTGCAGAAAAATATTTCTTCCAGTCCTGGTCCATTTGACAAATTGAAAAATCAACAATCTTAAAATATAGAACAGCAATGGAAATGTTCTATATTATATATAATGTGTGCTTGCTTCTTTCCAATCAGCTAATAATGACTCTCATGTTTCAAAATGTTTGTATTTTAATGCCTATATGAATGCAAGTTACTTGGTTTTATTGAACTTTTGCAGCAATGTATGATTTTATGTCTGATATTTTCCTGCAGCGGTATGGTGGGGAAAATTCCCAAAACAATGGCGATAGCAATTATCAAGTGTCAAAATGGCACTAATCACAGAACTTTATATCAACCCTGATACCTCAGGGTGAATGAGAGCCAAGTTTAAGATGTCTCTGAAGAATATTTGACATTGTTTTAAATGAAATTTATTAGTTTCTTCTCAAAAGTCAATTAAGAGTTAGAAAAGTTTCTGATGAAAATGATTGCCTGTTAATTTATATGTTCAGATGTTTTTACTGATTCTTGTTTAACATAAAATGTTTCATCTCTCTCTATTAAAATGGCCAAGAATAAAAATATGAATTAGCATAGATAGTCAGCAGGTTAGTGAATTATAATAAAAGTACATTGCTGTAGCTATCATCCTTTTGAAATGTCTTCAAGGCCACATATTTGTAAGTGCTGCTTTTATTTAACCAACCCTTTAGTTAGATACTTAGTACAATTCTCCATATGGATTGCATCATTTCTTAGTGATTCCTACACAATATTTTTGATAGAAATATTTTGTTTATTTTGCACAACTTTTTTGAAGTCCATTTGGTATAAAACTAGACAGAAATGTCAAGGCTTAACTGCAGTTTTCTGGCTGAGTTATTATTCTTAGGCATTTTTTTGAGTTATTAACTTCTCCACTGAATGTTAAGAACAAGTATATTGAAGTTCTCTTGGAAATGATTTACCATTTTCCAGTTTTCTTTCTTATACTTTGAAGAATATAATTCAAAAACATTTCTCTGGTTTTTAAAATAAAGTAGGAATTTAAAACTTAAGATTAATACAAAATCATTCTATTAGAAAAGACCAAACAAACAGTGGTGAAATTAACAATCATGCAGTGCAGTAAAGCATATTCTTGAAGCTTCTTTGGATAGTTTTGTTCCCCTACTATGGTTTAGACATCTTCCCTTTTCACAAAGATATAGTGGAAAACAAAATAGAGGCTCTTTTGTCAAGAAGTGTTCGCTGCAATGATAATTTCCATGGATTTGGAATTTAACTTTCATTTTAACACAGAAATACATGTAATTTTACAAAAGTCCATTTTTAGTTTAGTGTTCTATCTAAAGAAATAGAACTTAAAACATTTATAATAATAAAGCTATCATATAAAGCAGCTATTTCTAAGAGTTCTCTAGAATTCAGTCTTCAAAATCCATATAATCCTTTTATCTCCTAAAAGGAGACATGCATATTGTTTGTTTTGCCTTTGTATACTGCATTGAAAAATGTGGGGACCTTAGAGTAAGATTATTTTTAAGCTTATTGAGGCTAAATAACAAGTCACCCATTTAGTATTTGGAAGCCAAGAAAAGATGATTGAGGTCAGATTCGATTAAACACAAACACTGAACAGTTTCCAGCTGATGGGGTGTATTATAAAACACAGGTTAGTTTTATCAATATCGTTTTTCTACTTCATTAGCTTTATGTAGCCAGGAGGCTGCAAAGAGTGACCACAGACAACTTCATCATTACTCTACTCTTATCAAGCTGTGAGGAAAATGGCAAGAAAACTTCATTTAGCCCTAAAGGGCAACCATGAATAGATCCATTTTTTTCCCTGTATTTACCTCCAGAACTCCTCAATGATGTTTGAAGTACATTCTCAAAAATATGAACTTTAATTAATGGAAATATTTACTAGCTCTTCTATTGCATATGTAGGAATCGTGCAATTGTCTCCATATGGAGTAGAAGAAAATTAGAGTTTGTATTCAATCAGAAGCAACTAGATTAGGTGATTACTTAATATATATGAATATGAAACAGTATCATCTGGATCCAATATAGAGTCATATATTCAGAGAAATTTTGATACTTTAGATGAAAAAATACTAAAGCTAACCTTACTTCATTTTTTTCAGACTAAGTATATAGGGGAAAACATCCCATTGCCCAGCATAATTACCCAGGCCTTTCTTACAACATAGGACTTAAGATGGCCTAAGTTTGCCATGGTTACTTACTTAAAAAATGGCAGATGCTTATTCTTTAGTTTCATTTTTCCACCCTGAAAATTATTTCTTAGGCTCTGTTATACTTGTTTTTCTTTTGTTAATTCCTCCCAAGGTTATGTATGAAAAAGCTCATCATCATCATTCTGAATATTTTCTTTCCAACCATCCATTTTACTTCAGTGAATACAAAGTCAAGGAATTGTCTAAAAATTAGAGGAATATTGATGAGGTTTTTAGGTTCAAATCCCTAAAAAGAATCTGAAATGGGCTTCTTGAAGTATCATAATATTTATGGACCTGGTCTAAAAACATGTCTCTGAAGGAATGTCAGAATTACAAATCCCAATTGGTCAATGGCAGTCCCTATACTAAAGTTGATCATATGTTCCTGTTTGACTAGAAGCCCATCAACCATTACACTTGATTAAAAATGTAATCGTATAATTTCACTTTTGCATCTCCTCAGGGTTCTCTGTTCAGTCCTTTCCCTAGAATGGCAAGAGACCAGAAAGTTCCCCAGGCTGAAAGTTTCTTTCTATTTGACAAGATAATGACAACACTTTGGGGGCAGCAAGGCATCTTAAAAATTTTCAGTGTCTTTTCCAACAATCATTCCTGGCTTCCCCCTCCCCCTGGCTACTTGGAACTGAAACAGAGAAAGCAACTTGCAGTTTCTGAGAATGTGTCCGTTTTCAAGTCAACTTTTTTTTTTTTTTAAATAACTCAAATATTGAATTTGTCACTGGAAAAATTTAAATAGTTATATTACAAATGACTCAAGAGCAGCCTGAGAGTTGCTTGGGAGCTGAGAGAATGAGGCAAGCAGGTGTAGAGGGAATCAAAATGCAATGAGTGCTTCAAGGTTGGGCCACTGAACAGAAAGCATTCTGCAAGTCAGCAAACCTCAAAAACTCCCAGATCAGCTGATGTTTCATATCAGCCCTGGTGCATTAGGACTTCTCAGAAACAGTCGGCCAGCCTTCAGGTTTCCCTCTCTACTTAAATAAGTTATACTGAGTAGATTGTAAAATGACCTAACTGAATAAGTTGTTAAGCCAACATCCAGATATTCACATTTGCCAGCAGGGACAGAGGAAAAATTTAATACAGGGAAGCAAAAGATAGAGGTTAGAAAACCAGGTAAAAGTAAGAGATGGAGGTCAGCAAGGGGGAAAGGGCACTGCTGAATTATTTCAAAGACAGTACATCCAAATAAACTGGATTTATAAAAGACAAAGGTTATTCCTGAAATGTTTACTGTCACCCATCCATTCAATTGTGCTTTTAAGAAGCATTTATATATCATTTGCCATGTGTAGATGCTTCACTGGATACTAAGGGAACAATACAACAAAGAAATATCATGCCCTTACCTCCAAACTCCCTCCTATTGAGCTTGTGGAAGGATCGGGTATCTAAATTCTTGTGTCTATCATCTATCTATCTATCTATCTATCTATCTATCTATCTATCTATCTATCTATCTATCTATCTACAAGAGGTTGAAAATTTATAATTTTCCCTGACTCAGGAAGAAATGGAGTGGGGCAGTTATCGAAGAGATGGCTTTAAGGAGTGATTGGAGTATAGTCTCAGTGAGGAGGATATGTGAGGAAGAGGACAATGTAGAGACAAAAATCACAGTAGCAAAAATACAGAAAAATGCAGAACACATCTGAAAATGCATGATCTAAGTTAGCAGGAAGGCAATATTGCAAGAACCTGGCAGAACAGAAAGCTCAGGAGGTAACTTGGTATCAAATCATAGGTATGTTTTACTTGCAACATGTATGTTTTTTAAACTCTCTTGGTAAATGCAAGGCAAAAAAAAAAAAACCTTCTAAAATAATGAAGATATATATCAAGTCTTCAACTACAGAAAGAAAATGCTGCTGTGCACAATATATCAGACAAAAAATCAGAATAAAAATCAGCAAATTCCATTGCCTCTTGCAATAATGTAAGGCAAAACCAATGCAAAGGAAGTGAAAAGGAAACACCAAACCACATCATTGTTTCATGAGAATGGCCTAATGTGGAAAAAAGAGCTTTGAATATTCCTTAAATCTACATCTTTCCATACCTTTTACGGAATCTAGAAATTTTATGTTGTAGGTCTGACATGGAGCTTTGAAATTTGTTTCAGCAGTATCTCAGGTAATTTTAACCCTTGGAGAATTTGGAAAATTCTAAGGTAGAAGGTGTGTCATCAGGTTGGTTATGAGCAAGTTCACAGGTACAGGGACTGTGCTAAGGAGCTGCAGGAGCATGTAAAGTAGACTTAAATGTTTTGCTATATTGAGAAGAGACTCCAATATTAATGAGATGTTGCATAATCAAAGTATAAGAAAGAGGTCACATGAGTTGGATGTTGAGCAGATTTGTTTAATTAATTGTAAAATTGGACAAATAGAGTAGGAACAGTAGCAAAGACCTGGAAATCTACCTTAAGGAATTTTGAAGTGACATAAAATGGCTTCTCTTTTGGTATAGTTTCTAAGGACTATATGTGATAGCACTCTTATTTTTAAAATCATGTATAGATTGTGACAAATGAATAACTTTTCTATATTATTACAATGATGAAGAATCAGCATTTTAAATAATATAAATGTATCACTTTTAAATATGTTAATAGCTTCCCACTTACCATTTACAATGGGTTTTTGTGTTAGGGTTACAGTCAGAGAAGATGAAATAAACATTTCTGATACTTCCTAGAAAAAGTGTGAAAACCACAGATTTTCATATTTATTTATATGTCAAGATTACTCTCTCTTTGTCCCTCTGTTTTTGAAGGACATTTTTCACTTTTAAAAATAAGTAAATCTCAGTGTGATACAAATTCTTGCTTTCTTTCCTGTGTCAAAGGCCTGTTTCCTTTGATATTACCACATGTGAAGATAGTTGAAGCTTATCAAATTTGTGAACTGCTTTTTGTGAATAGGCTTCTTGGATACTACACTGTTCACTTGTATTTGGAGATCTGGCTTAGCCTATTACATGGTACAATACTAGAAAATGCTTTAGTTAAGCTAAAAATTAATATTTACCATTATTACCTATATCGGCAACCCTTAAACAAATAAGATTTACAGGTAAATATTTACAGGAGGAAGTCTTTTTTAACCATTTCCATTTCAAATTTTGACCCTCCTGCATTCCTTGAGTTGAATAATTATATGGACCTGCTATGCATGCTTCTGTATCTTTACAAATATTTTATAGGTACTCATTGAAAATAAATGGAAGTGGGTGTGTTATTTTATTACTGAGTGGCCATAACTTACTAACATGCAATGAAATGTTTAGACTTTTTGTGCTCTTCAGAGCAGCTCCAGGGAACTATACCTCAAAACAATGTATCATTGAAGGAAAGGTAAGTGCTTGATCCTCTGCAAGCCCCAGATTTCTGTCAACCAATGCTCAAATACCCTGTTCTTCAATGATATGTCAAGTGGGTCCTCCAGGCAGCCACTGAGGTAACCACAGGTTTTCTTTTAAGTCAAGTTTAGTCAGTATTCAAGTGTTATGGTTTGGATGTGAGGTGGCCCCCCAAAGATCACGTGTGAGACAATGCAAGGAAGTTCAGAGGAGAAATGACTGGGTTGTAAAAGTCTTAACCCAATCAGTGAATTAATCCCCTGATTGGGATTAATTGAGTGGTAAGGTGTGGCCGGAAGAGGCGGGAATTGGGGCATGGTTTTGGGGTACATATTTATATCTGGCAAGTGAAGACCTCTCTCTCTGCTTCCTGATCTTCATGTGATCTGCTTCCCTCTGCCACATTCTTCTGCCACATGAGCCCTCTAATAAACTCCTCCCCTACAGTTGTTCTGCTTGGGTCCTTTTAGTCACAGTGGTGAAAAGCTGACTAAAACCTCAGGTACCTGAATGAGGGTTTCCAGACATTATTTGCACATATGAAGTGAAATCCTTGTTCTTTAATAGTGAAGTGTAACAACTAATTAAATGAAATAAAATTTATTTTCAAATATAACACAGAAGGATTGCTTTGAATATCAGTCTAATTCTATCAATATTTATATGCACTTATGCAGATAACTATATTTACACTGATATACAAAAGAGTTTTGCTGAATTTTGAAGCATTAGTAAGAACTGAATATCATTGAAAATATTTCACTTCATTTTGTAAATTATAATTTACTAAATTAAGGATTAGAGATAAATAAGTATATCTGGTTCTGATCTAAAAAGAGTTCTGGAAATCCTGCCTTGTCCTCTGGTATTATCCGAAAGTTGTCTATGAAATGTAATGCTGGCTCATCCAATAACAAGACTGTGTTCTTTGAAGCATCAACTTTTAAGAGTACCCACTACAACACTTACCATGAAGATCTTGGAAAATTGAAGGTCAGTTTCTGCTTTAAAACTTGCTCTGAAGTTTTAGGCAAACATTAGGGAAAGGTGGGGACTTTTATTTTTTATTTTTATTGATAATACTGAGGATGAAAGCCAGGGTTCTACACCTGCTAGCCACAACTCTACCATGGAGCCACACCCACCACCCATAGGCACACACTGAAAAGTGAGAATGAATGGGCATAATAGCAATGCTGGTGGATTCATAGATGCCCTCTACTGGAACCCTGCACTTAATCCTCCACTTCTCAAAGTATTATTTGCTAATGGTTCACAGTTTCCCTCTTCTGAAAATGTCCTAGGATATAGCAGCGCCTCTTCCCCATTAGAAAGTCTGAGAAGTTAAGCTTTCACGAGGGATCAGGTAACAGCAAAGGCCAGATTGAGTATGAAGTACAAAATGCTGAGCCCTTGTCTCAAGGTATGACAATTTTGTGGTGGTATTTATTTTTCTGCACTCCCCATGGAGTTTAGCTGAACCCACATATTTTTGGTAATGCTGAGGATTAAACCTATGTCTTCACACATGCTAGGCAAACATTCTACCCCTGAGCTACGCCTCCCAGTCCTGATTCGACCTTTTGGCCTGGCTTCATTGCTTTATCCTGCTCGGTCACTTCTGGGTTTCCCCCCAGAGTACTCCCTATCACATGCACACAAATCATCTCAGTTTCTGTATCTCAGAAATCCAAACTAAGAAAAATATGTTATGGGAAATTGTAGATTTTTTTTTGTTATAGTAATTTGTATACAGCCAAACATTGGGGAGTTACTTGTGCAAAATTGACAATATAAGGTATTGCTTCCTCCTCCTTATGAGACACTCCATTATGTTAAGTGGCTGTAGTAGGTGACATGAGTATATACATGTGTATTTATAAAATATGTATATAAATGTGTTTATACAGCATTATGTATTAATAAACCAAATGCATTCATCTTTGCATGAAATTTCAAATGGAATTATCCAGCATATTTGGACATTTCCAGGCAATATTACTTACTTTATGTCAAAATAAAGTGGTCCCTTTTGAAATCTTTACCAGGAAAAACTTAATAGCAGTTGTATGTGTGTGCACATGCATATGTTGTCTTCAGTTAAAAACTGGCTGTTTAGAGAGAAGGGCATTCAGGGCTGTTTCAATTTGTTACTATTTTTACAACCCATCACGGAGAACTCACCTATTAGAAGAGTCATTATTAGGATTAAAGCACAAAATACAGATTGATTGTAGGAAGTTGAAGTTATAGTAGAATAAATACTTTTATAAGCAGAAAATCTTAAGTAGGAATTTCCTTAATTATGATGTACCAGATGAACAACAGAATGAAAGAATAGAGAGAAATTTTTTGCTTTTAAATAAATTTTTATTTTACTTACCAATTCTTCCTTCTGAAGTACTTAGACATTGTTTACACTGATTTTGTAACTCTGTGAATGGTTTCACTAGTTCCTTTTAGCCAATACATTCAATTTCAATGCCCACAGAAGAACTTTCTTAATTAAATTCTCCAGTGCTTTTGTCAGTCAGGCTGGTTTCAGGCCCCATCTTCAGCATTTCTTAGTCTCTGGGAAGGCAGCCAATAAAGAAGAGGAAGAAAGATGCCTTGGGCCAAATAGTGCCATTTACTAAGCTGAGGGGACTTGTCTTCTAGCTAGTTAGGCTTTTATGCATAAATTCATTCACTCATCCATTCAATAGGTGTTCCCTGAATATTAAATATGTGCAAAGAACAACACAAGAACTTCGGGGTGTTAACAATAGGCCAGGCACTTTTTATATCATAAAGGAATTGCATGTATAGAATGGAAAGCCTTACATGCACTAATTGTCACAGGCATCTTCTAATAAGAGCCACAGAGTCAGTGTAAACAAGGCCCAAGCACTTTAGAATGGAGAACAAGAGGACAAAATTGAGGTCAGTTTAAAAAGGAAAAGATTCTTGTCTATGTTCTGGTTCATCAGAAATGAGGAAATTTCTTACATAAAGGGAAAAAAATGGAAATTTAACATTGCTGTAAAGACCCCACAAAATCCCACATACTCCCAATGGTGGATGTTTGTGTGTATGTGTGTGTGTGTGTGTGTGTGTGTGTGTGTGTGTGTGTAAGTTCTGAAGGAATGGAAAACTAATATATTGTTAGAAAGAAATGGAAAGGATTACCTGAACTATTTTTATGGGTCACCAAATTTCTATACGTTGTGATACGTTGAAGCAGTATGTCAAATGTATAATATATGCTGTCAGAGTTCTGTTCAATTTCATTTCAGAGCTTTCAAAATGAATTTTTGAATAGACCTGAAAACTTTTATAATCTTCATCTAATCTGCTACCATTTGTAGGGTCTAGGATTCAGAGATGCAGACTGTAATAGGTCAAAGGCCTTGTTTTTTCTAATTATAACATGCCCGCCCAGTGTGTTCTCTGGATACCTGGTTGAACATTTTTTCCTCGATGGTTTAGGATTTTCTTTTCCAATTGTAAAAAAGAGCACAGATTATATTTAGGTATTTGCAAATAAGATGCTAAACTTATACTGTTTTTATTTGCTTAAAAAATTCTCCATGTGATTATTATTCAGCATTTTTATATTTCATAATGGATTTTACCTATTTGATTTATCAACAATTAAAATACGTATATAACATCTCTAAATGGTGTATTAAACCCTTTCCCCTGTAGTTCTGGCAAGATTTATTTTTTGGCTGTGTTGTTAGATTCATACAAATTTAAAACTTGTATCTTGGTGGACTGAGATGTTTATAATTATATAATGACCTTTCTTCAATAAAGTTTTAAGTCTTTAAATAAATTAAGCCTAGAAATACTAATTCCCTTTTCCCTAATCATTTTAAGTGACATACCACTTTAAATTTTTTCTTTTACTTTAAACATTTCTGCAGTTTATGTTTAACTGTTCCTTTTCATATGCAGCCTTTTTAGTCATTTTGTCCAACTTTGGCCTTTTTCCTTCTGTGAGGGTCTGTTTGTTTCTGCTGGGCTCCTGGGACATTATTCATGAATGCTTTAAACTAAATTCTCAGCTTGAGGTTTTTTGGACTGCACAGGTAATACGAATTTCCTCTGTCAATCAAGCCTGAGGGCCAGATTAGAGGAACAAATGTTCAGGGATAATTTAACCTGAACACTCGGAACCAAGGTTTGAGACTGGAAGATTCCTTTGCATTTTCTTGAAAACCTGGGTAGATTTTAAGTGTATGCTCTCTCAGAGATCTTTGAAGGCACACATTTATGAGATGGACAGACTGGGTGATATTAAAAAAAATAGGCGATAGATACTACATGTTCTTCAAAACCAAGAGTCCATATTATGCCACTGGAATTAAATTTCTCTTTGTAAACATGTATTGAAGACTTAATAGGATAAAGTTCAATACAAGATAAGAGGGCCAACCCTTCGACAGGCTTTTGGTCCAGTTTGTTGCTTGCCTCAGTCATTTTTACTACCCATGAAATAGGGGAATGCTATTTCTGTGGTTCATTTATGACAATTCCTGCTGCATGTTGAGAGGGTTGGAATCATACAAAGGAGACTGTCTCAATGCTTCCTGATATCAATGCCCTCCATCAATTTTTAACATGTGGACTTTTCTTCATGCATCTGCAGGACCCAGCTATTCTGTTCAATCCCCTCTTGTTCTGTACAATGTCCAAGGAGTTCAACATCAGTTTACTGCTTTTACTGTCTCCATAGCATCTCTCTCCACATTGCCCTTTTCTAATATCATATTTCAAGTTTCAGACTGTATTCAAATTAGTCATATGGAATATGAAAATTCACTTTAAATTCAACATTTCTGAAACTTGAGTTTATTTTTTCCTTTCTAATGCTGTCCAACCCATGGTCACATGGCATTCTAAAAGTACAATGGTTCACTGTTGGAGCACGTTTACATTTTTACAAGGTCCAACATGTAGTAGACATTCTATAACAGGAAAGCAGACAGGATAAAACCATTAATACCTAGTCCACAATATTGTCATTCTTTTCCATAACATTCCTCTGCCCTTTAAACCTTAGAGTTTAAAGGAGTATTAGTTTACTTGTGCATTTTGAAGAATTCATATCATACAACACCCCCTAAGAAAATGTTTGAAAATAATGTGAAATATTTCAGATACAAGGTCATTCATGTAGCTGGTCCCTGACACTTCATTTTAGAAGTGATTTTTTAAATCAGGAGACAGTCACTTCCATTAAAACTCTAATTATTACTTTAAAAAAAGTAAGACAAAATCTAGGCTATGCCTCCCCCTAACCCTTGTTTCTAATTTGATACCCAGATATTTAACTAAGACTAAGTTACATCATCCTGATACTTCACAATTATCAACTAAATTTAGAATATGATTTTTTTCAGACTATTTGCCTACTTAACATAACCAAGATGGGATCTTTGACTATAATTTAATCAAATTGCAACTGTAGCATCTTTTGTGGTTCCAATTTATGTATTGAATGTCAGTTACCAGTAGATTTCAAACTCATCTGTGCATTTTGATTACTTAGGAGTTGTTTAAAAATATCTGTCCTTGGACCTGGCTATATGGAAGTGAAATCAGGATCACTCCATGAGAAGACTGGGATGGACCTCTCTTAAAAGCTCTTCAGATGATTTGAATATATAGTCATAGTTGAGACCCACAGTTAAGGTTTCATAAAGACTTCAATTTCCCTTGTTCATACTCTAGTATTTACTACATTATAAAATTACATTTTCATAGTTCCAGTCAGCGCTAAATTTTATCCTACAAAGTTTAAAATGGTATAATTTTAACAAAAAGAATCTTTCTCATTGAAAAGTAAAGAAATATTAAAACAGCATACTTACTGCGTCTACCATGCAGAATTTTCCGTTTCCTCCCATTTTCCTCTCTTTCGTCGCATCCAATAGTGAAATTCTGTCTTATGTCTCTAGCCCCAATACAATAAAAATTATTTATTATTATTCTCTTAATTAGCATTTTGATAAAACCATGTGTGTTTTAGCTTTTATAATCCACTATGAAATGCCATGTTGTTTATCTCCCCCAATCAATACATTTTATTTGTCTGGTTCTATAAGTTATCCAAGTAACTGCAGATAATTTGGTTAATATAAGAATATAAAAAAAGATTTTTAAAAGAAATTCTTGGAAATTAGCTTTGCAGTTGTCCTGCTAAGTATTTTTTTATTTTTTTCTATTTTTATAAAACTAGTATCATATTTTGTGTATTTAATAAACTTCTTGCAAATCTAGCAAGGTTATATGAATTTTGCTGCACAATGAATTTTCACTGAGCATATTATTCTCAGGCATTCCCTTTCACCTTTCACTCATTCCCTTAGAATGTTCTTAAAATTGTTTTTATTTTATTTTTTATTTTTTTGTTATTGTAAACAAATGGGGTACAACTTGTTTCTCTGGTTGTACATAAACTAGAGGCATACCATTTGTGTAATCATATGTTTACATAGGGTAATGGCGTTTGAATCATTCTGTTATTTTTTCCTTCCCCCCACCATTCCCGTCCCTCTTTACCCTCTGTACAGTCCCTCCTTCCTCCGTTCTTGCCTTCCTCCCATCCCCCATTATGTATCATCATCCACTTATCAGCGAGGTTGTTCATCCTTTGGTTTTTTGAGATTGGCTTATCTCAAGTAGCATGATATTCTCCAATTTCATCCATTTGCCTACAAATGCCATAATTTTATTATTCTTTATGGCTGAGTAATATTCCATTGTATATATACACCACAGTTTCTTTATCCATTCATCAATCCAAGGGCATCTAGGTTGGTTCCACAATCTGGCTATTGTGAATTGAGCAACTATGAACATTGATGTGACTGTATCCCTGTAGTATGCTGATTTTAAATCCTTTGGGTATAGGCCAAGGAGTGAGATAGCTGTGTCAAATGGTGGTTCCATTCCAAGTTTTCTAAGGAATCTCCACACTGCTTTCAAGAATGGCTGCATTAATTTGCAACCCCACCAGCAATGTATGATTGTACCTTTTTCCCCACATCCTCACCAATACCTATTGTTGCTTGCATTCTTGATAATTGCCATTCTAATTGGGGTGAGATGAAATCTTAGTGTAGTTTTGATTTGCATTTCTCTTATTACTAGAGATGTTGAACATTTTTTCATATATCTTTTGATTGCTTGTAGATCTTCTTATGTGAAGTGTCTGTTCATTTCCTTATCCCTTTTGTTTATTGGGTTATTTGTATTCTTTGCGTAGAGTTTTTTGAGTTCTTTATATATTCTGGAAATTAGTGCTCTATCTGAACTATGAGTGGCAAAGATTTTCTCCCACTCTGTAGGTTCTCTCTTCACATTGCTGAATGTTTCCTTTGCTGAGAGAAAGCTTTTTAGTTTGAATCTATCCCAGTTATTGATTCTTGCTTTTATTTCCTGTACTATGGGAGTCATGTTAAGGAAATCTGATCCTAAGCCGACATATTGAAGATTTGGACCTACTTTTTCTTCTATAAGATGCAGGATCTCTGGTTTGATTCCAAGGTCCTTGATCCATTTTGAGTTGAGTTTTGTGCCGGATGAGAGATAGGGGTTTAGTTTCATTCTGCTGCATATGGATTTCCAGTTTTTCCAGCACCATTTGTTGAACAGGCTGTCTTTTCTCCATTGCATATTTTTGGCCCCTTGTCTAGTATGAGAAAACTGTATTTATTTGGGTTTGTGTCCATGTCCTCTATTCTGTACCATTGATCTACCTGTCTACTTTGGTACCAATACCATGCCGTTTTTGTTATTACTGCTTTGTAGTATAGTTGAAGTTCTGGTATTGCGATACCCCCTGCTTCACTCTTCCTGTTAAGGATTGTGTTAGCTATTCTGGGTTTCTTATTCTTCCAGATGAATTTCATGATGGCTTGCTCTATTCTGTGAGGTATGTCATTGGGATTTTAATTAAAATTGCTTTGAATCTGTATAGCACTTTTGGTAGTATGGCCATTTTGACAATATTAGTTCTGCCTATTCAAGAACATGGGAGATCTTTCCATCTTCTCAGATTTTCTTTAATTTCTTTCTTTAGTGTTCTGTAGTTCCCACTGTAGAGGCCTTTCACCTCTTTTGTTAGTTTGATTCCCAAGTATTTTATTTTTTTCAAGGCTGTTGTGAATGGGGTAGTTTTCCTAACTTCTCCTTCTGAGAATTCATCACTTATGTATAAAAATGCATTAGATTTATGAGCATTGCTACTTTACTGAATTCACTTATGAGTTCAAAAAGTTTTCTGGTGGAATTTCCCTGTTCCTCTAAATATATAATCATGTTATCAGCAAATAGGGATAGTTTGAGGTCTTCTTTTCCTATTCATATCCCTTTAATTTCTTTGGTCTGTCTAATTTGGTCTTTCTTTGGTCTCTGGGTAGAGTTTCAAGGACAATGTTGAATAGAAGTGGTGAAAGAGAGCATCCCTGCCTTGTTCCAGTTTTTATGGGGAATGCTTTCAGTTTTTCATCCTTTAGAATAATATCAGCTATGGGTTTACCATAGATAGCCTTTACAATGTTAAGAAATGTTCCTACTATCCCTATTTTTTCTAGTGTTTTGGGCATGAAAGGGTGCTGTACTTTATCAAATGCTTTTTCTGCGTATATTAAAATAATCACGTGATTCTTGACTTTAAATCTGTTGATATGGTGAATTACATTTATTGATTTCTGGATGTTGAACCAACCTTGTATCCCTGGGATAAAACTCACTAGATCATGGTGGACTATCTTTCTAACATATTTTTGTATGCAATTTGCTAAAATTTTGTTAAGAATTTTTGCATCAATGTTCATTAAGGATATGGTCTGAAATTTTCTTTCCTCCATGTGTCTCTGTCTGTTTTAGGTATTAGGGTGATATTGGCTTCATAGAATGAGTTTGGGAGGGTTCCCTTATCTTCTGTTTCATGGAATACATTGAGGAGTATTGGAATAAGTTCTTCTTTAAAGGTTTTATAGAACTCAGCTAAGAACCCATCTGGTCCTGTACTTTTCCTCGTTGATAGGCTTTTGATGACTTCTTCTGTTTCATTACTTGAAACTGATCTAAATTAAATTGTGTATGTCTTCCTGGTTCAGTTTAGGTAATTCATATGTCTCTGGAAACCTGTTGATATCTTCGAGATTTTCTATTTTGTTGGAGTATAGATTTTCAAAATAGTTTCTAATTATGTTTTGTATTTCAATTGTGTCTGTTGTGATATTTCCTTGTTCATTCTGAATTTTAGTAATTTGAGTTTTCTCTCTCCTTCTCTTTGTCAATGTGGATAAGGGTTTATCAATTTTGTTTATTTTTTCAAAGAACCAACTTTTTATTTTGTCAATATTTTTGATTGTTTCTTTTGTTTCAATTTCATTGATTTCAGCTCTGATTTTAACTGTTTCCTGTCTCCTACTACTTTTGGTGTTGCTCTGCTCTTCTTTTTCTAGGGCTTTGAGCTGCAGTTTTAGGTTGTTTATTTGTTGATTTTTTTCTTCTTTTATTGAATGTGCTTCATGAAATATATTTTCTTCTTAGTTCTGCTTTCATAGTGTCCCAGAGATTTTGATATGATGTATCTTTGTTCTCATTTACCTCTAAGATTTTTTCATTTCCCCCCTGATGTCTTCTGTTATCCATTCATCATTCAAGCGTACTATTTAATCTCCAGGTTTTGGAGTAGTTTCTGTTTTTTATTCTGTCATTTATTTATAATTTCAATCAATTATGATCTGATAGAATACAAGGTAGTGTCTCGATCTTCCTGTATTTGCTAACAGTAGCTTTGTGGCATAATATATGGTCTATTTTAGAGATGGATCAATGTGCTGCTGAGAAGAAAGTTTATTTGTTCTTTGTTGGATGGTATATTCTATATATGTCTGTTAAGTCAAAATTATTGATTGTGTAATTGTGATCTATGGTTTCTTTGTTCAATTTTTGTTTGGAAGATCTGTCCAGTGGTGAGAGGTGTGTTAAAGTCACCTAGTATTATGTGTTGTGATCTATTTGATTCCTGGAACTGAAAAGCATTTGTTTGACATACATGGATGAGCCACTGTTTGGGGCATAGATATTTATGATTTTTATGTCTTGCTGATTCATGCTTCCCTTAAGCAGTATGAAATGTCCTTCTTTATCCCTTCTGACTAGTTTTGGCTTGAAGTCCACATTATCTGATATGAGGATGGATACTCCGGCTTTTTTGCTGTGTCCATGTGCATGGTACGTTTTTCCCCATCCTTTCACCTTTAGTCTGTGGGAATCTCTTTCTATGAGATGAGTCTCTTGCAGGCAACAAATTGTTGGATCTTTCTTTTTAATTGAATCTGCCAGTCTATGTCTTTTGATTGATGAGCTCAGGCCATTAACATTCAGGGTTATTATTGAGATATGATTTGTATTCCTGGTCATTGGATTATTTTTGTTTTTTGACACGACTTTGTTTCTCCTTTATTTGACTATTCCTGTAGGGTAGTTCCTCCATTTGCTGATTTACATTGTTGTTTTTCATCTCTTCCTCATGGAATATTTTGCTGAGAATGTTCTGTAATGCTGGATTTCTTTTTGTAAATTCTTTTAGCTTTTGTTTATCATGGAAAGATTTTATTTCATCATCAAATCTGAAGGTAAGTTTTGCTAGGTATAAGATTTTTGGTTGGCATCCATTTTCTTTCAGAGCTTGAAAAATGTTGTTCCAGGCCCTTGTAGCTTTTAGGGTCTGGGTTGAAAAATCTGCTATCTGTATTGGTTTCTCCCTGAATGTAATTTGATTTTTTTTTTTCTCTTGTAGCCTTTAAAATTCTGTCTTTATTTTGTATGTTAGCTATTTTCATTATAATGTGCTTTGGTGTGGGTCTGTTGTAATTTTGTATATTTGGAGTTCTATAAGCCTCTTTGACTTTCCATTTCATTCTTCAGATTTGGGAATTTTCTGATATTATTTTATTAAATAGACTGTTCATTCCTTTGTTTTGTTTCTCTGTGCCTTCCTCAATCCCAATAATTCTTAAATTTGGCCTTTTCATGATATCCCATAATTCTTGTAGATTCTGTTCATGATTTCTTACCATCTTCTGTTTGGTCAACTTTTTTTTTAAGATTAAATATTTTGTCTTCAATGTCTGAGGTTCTGTCTTCCAGGTGTTCTATCCTATTGGTTATGCTTTCTATGAAGTTTTTAATTTGGTTTATTGTTTCTTTCATTTCAAGGATTTCTGTTTGTTTGTTTGTTTTTTCAGTATCTCTAACTCTTTATTGAAATGATCTTTTGCTTCCCACATTTGCTCTTTTAACTGTTGATTGGTGCAGTCATTCAAAGCCTGCATTTGATCTTTCATCTCATTGTTTGCTTCCCTGATTGTTTTAATTATGTACATTCTGAACTCCCTTTCTGACATTTATTCTGCTATGCTGTCATTGGATTTTATTGATGTAGCATCTAGGTTGTTTTGGGACATTTTCTTCCCTTGTTTTCTCAAGTGCTCAGGTATCTTCCCCACTAGTAGTGAAGCTTTGAGATATTGCACATTTCCTCTATTGACTTATAGTGTCCCTATAGATTTCCAACAACTGTCTTCCTAGCCTTCAGTAGCCTGAAGTCTTGGAGGAACTTGATAATGTGGTGCTCCACAAGGAAGCTGCCCCTTTAGGGGTGGTGGCCTTCAGGTGGGGTATATTCCCTGCTAATGGGTAGAGGCACCTCCACTTTTTGACCAATGGTCAGCCAAATGGATACTAGACTGAGGACTGGGGCATGGCTGGTCTGGGCCTGTGTCTCTGGTTCTACTTCCCTGGTGGTAAAGCCTCACCCAGCGAGGAAGTCTTGCTGGGCAGCTCTCCTCTGAGAAGTTCCCTTCGGTTGGGAACTACTGCCTGGACTGGGGATCCTCGCCCTGGGAGGAAGTCTCTCGCTGGGGGGCCCTCCTCTGCAATGCTCCTGGCTGTCCGGGTTCACCACTCCAGCAGGGGAGTCTCAATGGGCAACTCTTCTCCACGAAGTTCCCTGTGTTCTGAGACTACCACCCCAGCCGGGGAGCTTCGCCCAGTGGGAGAGACTCACCTGGCCGCTCTGAGTTGGTCCAGAGTCTCTCAATACCATCTCTTCTTGAATCCTGAGTCCTGAAGCGACATGAAATGCAATCACCCTCTAGTCGACCATCTTGAAAACCCCTAAAGTTGTTTTTTTAAATAAATAATCTTGCAAAATATCTATGTATAAAATTTTGTTATTTTTGAATATTTTATTAGTTATATTTTTGAGGGTAGTTTTATTTTTCTCTTTCCAAAGAAAACTTAGCTGTTCAGTAATGTATTTAAAACTGGAAGATGTTATCAACCTTACAATATCCACTCAGTGCTACCTACCTGGAAATACTTCTGGAAATTTTTCCTTATAAATATTCAAATCAACTTCATGTTATGCTATCTAGCATTTCTATTTTGTTGTTGTAACTCATTTTAATTTAAATTTTATCGCATATACACAAAATTGTTATGTATATTATTAATTACATATTGTGTATAATATATATATATGTAAGTTTGTTTCTGAAAAATTTAAGTAGGTTCTTTAATAGAAGAGTAATATTACTTATTATTTTTTACAATTTTGAAGGTAAAAATAAATGTTTAAAGGTGGTTCTCAATTAAAATAAAAATAAGTACATTTTCTTAGTTTACCACTTTTCTTATGGTTTCTTTATATTGGGACCATATATAACAAACAAAAAATTAGTATACATGGAAAGGTCCTGTGAATCTGATGAGCATGTAGGATATGATCACTGAAATTGGAGATTAAGATTATCACCCAACATGAATAATGCTTATTTTACTAGCATTCCTCATCATTACATCTTCACATATGGAAGAGCAGCATTTAATAGTTAAATAAGATATATGTATCCCTGTCTCTGTTTTAGCATACAACATAAATTGGAATACCTTCTCCCTTACTGACCAAAATATTTTTATTGTCTTCTAACAAAAGAATACTCCTGAGTCAAAATTTGACTCACGTATTTTTAAAATGTATGTCCTAAGTCCTTATAAAATTAATTACCAGAAAATTTGAAACTACAGAGAATAAAGCATAAATTAAAATGTAGATTTCCCCAAATCATAAATGGAAAATGTGCAAGGGGATTAAATATTTTCACTTCCCATTTGTAAACAGCTCTTATGGTAATAATTCTTGAATGCTGTCTCCTCCCTATGTTGTTTTAGTGAAGAGTTAGTCTACCCTAAATTGCATAGTCTAATGTGTAGTGAAAGTACCACTCTACATTTTTAATCACTTAGAAAGTTTAAGAGAATGTAACTACTTTAAAACATCAGATGACCATTCTAATATCTAGTAGATTCTGAGAGCTTAAATGAATTTTTTGTTGCCTCATGATTTGAGACTTTTACATTTTTTTCAATATCAAACTCAACTTTGTCCTAATGTAAATTCTTATTGGAATAGTTATCTCAACTACTGGTCCCAAGCATGAATGGAACTTCCCCTAATGACCACTCCAATTATTGAGATAACCCAAAGAGTTGATTTATGTGAATCTGTTTTCAATTGTTACTACAGACCTGCAGTATATTCAGTATTATTTTGTTAAAGTCTTCATTGTTATAATAAGTAATCCAAAACAAGCATTAAAAATATTTACAATAAATCCTATTTACTAAACTATTTCTTAGATACTCTGGTCTTAAAAATTCTAGCCTGTCCATAAATATGATAATTTTAACATTTGCCATCTATTTCCTTCCCAGAAGTAATACTCTCAGCAGGCTCACCACTTCTGACATTTTCTTTCGTTTTACAGAGATAAGTGGCATCCTGGAAGCGTCTTCCCTACTCCCCATCGCATTAGCATTCATAATATTAATTGCCAAAAATTACCAGCTGCAAGAAGTTTTATCTAACAAAGCTGCTGTATGGCTTTCTCAAGACAATTTAGTACCATTTATGTCCCAAGCAAACACTTAGGTATGTAAATAGGAAGAAGCCCACAGTATAATTAATATTTGAAAGGTAAAATGTCAGACTTAGCTAAGCAATTTTTTACATTTTTCAGCCCTCCACCCGCTTTGCTGTAACCACATGTTCTTCCTGGAGATGAGCACTGGGATTTTACTGAGAAAGCTACAATTGATCTCAGCTAAGTGTTTTGCTATAAAGTGCCAACAATTACCCAGGAATGTAGTGCTGAATTCAGGTTTGGGAATAAATATATTTAACTCTGAAACTTCTTTTGCTCATTTGAATATCTCTACTGAAAGAATGTATTTAATCTCAGAAAGCAACTTATTTGAATTGAATTAACACACCACTATACAAATGGAGACAATGCAAGTGAGAAGCAATTGGCATGAAAAAATTCTTCACAATTTGGTACATATTGATGAATCACCTGCCAATAAAATGTCATCTATTGCATTCAACTCAGAAGTACAATGAATTCAAACTACTTCTATTAACCAAGAGGTCATCTTTATTCAGATGTGCTGCAGATATGTGAGAGTCAGATCAATTTCTGTCACAGTTAAGAGAACTCACTGAAGTTAAAGAGTTTCTTCCTTTAAATTTAAAAAAATGATTAAGGGCAATAAAGAAAACATTCAGCAATCTGAAATATCTGCTTATAATTGAAGAGGAGCCATTGCAAGTTATTTTGAATTCTAATTTCTTCATCAAAATCTCAAATCCTGTTGTTTGAAATACTTTCTAGTTCTTGAAAGGTTCTAGGCATTTAAACAAAAGGAGATGGTATAATATAGATAGAAGTGACAAAATTAAACCAGGAGAAAATCAGAAATTAATTAATTAATTAATTAAAACAAAACAAGACAAACAAAAAAACAAGAAAAACAGACTTCTAGCAAATGAAAAAGGACTTCATTCAGTATAAGTATCTCTAGATGAAGACTAACAATAAGGCAGTTGCTGCATGTCCTAGGACCAGGAGGTAAGATAATAAAAGTATATTAGAATGGATGTACAGGGCATATCCAAGGTGTACAAATAAATAATTGGGAATAATTTGCAAACATGAATGTGTGAGAATTATATTGGCCATTTCCAAAACATATTTTGGTAAGTTTTTACTTATATAAAACATATTCTTTAATAGAATTTTGTTGTGTTTTTGTTTTTAATATATTTCTACTACTTCAAAGTTAGTTTCATAGTTATTTTTAGCATAATTCTCCTTATTGTAGTAGAAAAATTATTCCAGGGTAGCACAAATGGTTTTCCAATGTTAACATTCATGAGTTTTTCTGACATTGTCAAAAATCAACTGCTGTATAAAAGGGACATTCTGGGAATGTGATGTCTAACTTCATTCCTTCCCATAGCCATGTATTAACTATAAAGCAAAGTCTATATTTTATGGAAATTTCTCTAAGATAATTTATACATATTCCTCTAAAACAGAATATTAAACCTAATGCAACTTTCAATTTCTAACATTTATCATTTGCAAAATGCATTATCTGGCCACAGGATATTACTACTGAATGCATTACATATTGATTTTTAAATGGATTAACTGCTTGCTTAAAAAAACCACAATCTTAGAGCTGCTATCTTATTTACCATTATGAAGGATTACCAGTAGTCTATCTTTGAAACAAGCTTTGGATCTGCCTTTAGGAAGTTTCTACCTCAACTCCTCAGATTTCTTGTCTCTTAAAATAAGAATTAAGAATTGAAAATACAAATCATTATTGTTATAATAGCAAGAATTACTGCTAAAGAGTACATAATCCCTAATTCAGAGCCTGAGAAGTACATGTGTAGTAACATGTATATAAATGAATGCATTTTTCAGTATTTGTGTTTTGGCTTCTCAGATACTTTAAAAATTAGTTGACACAATTACCTGAAAGTCTGATTAGTTGAGTTTCTTTAACATAGCATGATGTGGCTTATTATTTATTTCAAATACAGCCTGTTAATAATTCTGAGACAACAAATAACCAAGGAATGTGTTCAGTACAGTCACCCATTAGGCATGGTTAGACTATCTGTTATCTACCAATATGAATCATCAAAAACCATATAGCCATCTTAAGTATAGCTAATCCAGAGAAATTAAGATAACACTAAAAGAGAAAGCAACCAAGAAAAAGAAAACACCCCAATTAAGAACTGAACAAAAGATTCGAACACAATTAAAGAATATATGAATGACCAACACATAAAAATATCATTAATGTGACTGGATGTTAGGAAGGACTATTTAAAATCACAGAACACATTATTTAACAAACGTATTTCATCAAGCTCTGTCAAGATATAAATTGAGGTCATGCAAATGAGATCCAGTTTAGAAGAAAAAATTTTCTGCACAATTCAATAATTATTGATCTATTATCTGCCACCCTCAAACACTGTAAAATTCATTCATTTCAAACTTGAATTTATACTCTAAACATGCACTATATAATGTTTCTGTCAACAATAGACTGCATATTTGATGATGGTTTTATAACATTATATTGCTAGAGATACAATAGCCATCTTAGTTTGTTTAAATGAGGACTGATATCCTCAAAACAAATGAAATTACCTAATGACCCATTTCTTGGAATTGTGTCATTGAGATGCATATGACTATATTTCTATTAACTGAGCTATTTTATTTATAAAATATTTGAAAGTGACAATATCAAATACAGTTGAGCACATGAGGCACTTAGAACTCTCATGTTTGCAGTGGGAAAGCAAAATGCTATGGTCCTCTCTTTGGAAATAACATGGCAGTTTCTTATAAAGTGAAACCTTCAACTGATCAACTCCATTCCTTTATCCAAGAGAAATGAAAACTAAAATCCATGCAAAAAAAGTATGCATATATAAATAGACATATATATGTATGTATATATATATAGTTGTTGTTCAGCATATCCTCCTGCTCTAAATAACTTAATGTTTATCTCAAAAGAACAAAGACAATCTTTTCATAGCTACAGTGCAGTTATTAAACATCAGATTATTAAAAATTTATACTATAGTATCTTATACACAGTCCATATCCAAATGTTTTCAACTTGCACACACACACACACACACACACACACGTATGTATATATAAAATACATATATATGCATATATTTAAATATATTATATATAAAATGGAGAGTGCTAAGACAAGTAAAATATTAAATTCTGACTCCAAGTGATAGTTATATTTGAACAAGTTGCATTATTGTTAATTTTCTGTGATTTTGAGATTTTGAAAAACGTAAAAATTTAAAAACTATAATAAGGTAAAAACACTGAATAAAATAGTAACTCTTAAGGGGCTAGGATGTCTTTTAAAAAGCTCATAGTAACTTCATTTGTATGAATCAAATACAATATGTGCATATTATATAATATCTTAAATCTTCTGTAAATCTAAAATGTACTCTGTGTCAATTGAAATATTAATGTAAAGTGCAATCCCCTTTCCTCAATTCACTTTTCCTTGTTTCTGTAGAGTTTCTGCAATTGTAAACTTCATAGAATGGCAATATACAGAAAAATATTGTAATAAAAATGAAAACACCCTGTATGCTAATGTTTACAGTAGCCTTATACATTATTGGCAAAATTTGGAAACAATGACCTTCAACTGGTGTATAGATAAATTATGGAACTTCCACAAGAAGAAATAATACTCAGCAGTCAAGAGGAGGAATGAACTATTCACACATGGAATGACAGATGAATTGCCATGCACTTTTTCTAAGTAAAATGAGTCCTACCCTACCTCTATATATCATATATTGCATATTATCGCAGTTTAGAGAATGCAAAACCCTAACAATGGAGAATAGATCAATAGTTTCTAGGGCTTCAGAGTGGTAAGAGGAGTTGGCCACAGATACAAGAAGGAATTTGGTGGGAATGAGGACGGAACTGAAGATTTTTTTGAAGATTGATTTAGTAGTGACTATGAATCTCCATATTTAATATCCATAAAATTGTATATCAGAAAGCATAAATTTGATACATTTTAAGTTTTTTTTAAATGAGAACATGTAGATTTTTTGTCTATTTGCCCAAATAATACCTGTATCAAATAGTGTCAGAATTTTAGTTGAAATTAAACCTTTTAAAATAAAGTGTGTTTCTTTAAAGAAAAGAGAAAAGGAGAGAAGTAAGGCCATGAATAAGTTAAGGATAAAAGTAGTATATATTCAAAGTGGAACATACACTAATGAATACTGAGTAAACATGAAAGTAGGCAGCAGAGAGAAGACATAGATAACATGCAGGTTTTATTCCATTTGCCAACTTCAGTAATGTGCTAGTGACTGTCCAGACTAGGAAATTCACTGAGAAGAACAAATGCTATGATTTATTGTTGTTGCAAAGGAGAAGTAACAACACACATATTTGCCATTTCTCTCTAAGGAGATTAGCAGACTATCTGAAAAGAATCAATCCATCAGAGCTAATAGAATTAGAGGATTTAACCCAATCCAAGACTCTCCCTTCCTCTAATATAAATTTGGAAACATAACTTTTCCCTGCTGAATCTTAACTCTACCTCAATAAAATAAATTTTTATAAAATCTATTAAAATGCTACAGAAATAATGTTCCACTGAACACAATTTGGAAACTCTACTTTAAAGGCAAAAATGTTCAAGTATAAGACAAGGATACTCATCAACACTACTAGAACAGAAATCCACAGTTAGAATACATATTTAAAAAATGGTTGTAGAAAGATAAAAGCAGAGAAAATACCAACACAGAATTCCAAGTGTTTCCAAATATGGATATGTATAATGAAAAACATCACTATTCAAAATGACTGGGTTTATTTTTAGAATAAAATGATTGCAATTTTTCCCTCATAAGACTAAAAAGCACAAATAGGTGAGAACTTTTTCAAAACAGAAGTGCTAATTAGAAACATAAATACAGGGAAAAGACCTGTGTATGTAAGTTTAAATTATTGCTGTTCCCTACTTATGCTAATTATGCCATCTTTCCTACAATTTTTTTTTTTGTTTGTACCAGGAATTGAATGCAGGGGCATTTAACCAGTGAGCAGTGAGTCACATCCTCAGGATATATATATATATATATATATCTTATTATATCTAAAAATATACATATATAATTAGAGACAGGATCCTGCTGAGTTGCTTAGGGCCTTGCTAAACTGCTGAGGATGGTTTTGAATGCATGATCCTCCTGCCTCAATCTCCCCAGCCACTGGAATTATAGGTGTGCACCACCATGCTCCTCCTTCCTATTAATGCCTTTGCACATGCCATTCCTTATGTTCCACAATGTCTTCCCATACTTCCTTGAGTAGTTTTTCATACTGTGCATGAATGTGTCTTCCACATGGAATAATCTGCTTCCCTATGGAGTTGGTAAGATTGCCTTTTCAGTCAGTCTTGCAGCATCATGAGCATCATGTACAAATGTACATCATAGCACTTGTCTGAGTTTTAATGGTTTTGCTCATCTTTGCATTGACAAAGTCTACTGGAGTCACTGTTACATAAAAATTTAATAAATCAATGAATAAATAAATGGTATGGAAGAAAATGATTCTTTGCATTTCTGACACACACACAAAAAAATTGAAAGAGAGAAGCTTTCATGGCTCTCCTTAACACTCTGGGGATTATAAAAGTTTGGGAGCAGATGAGAGGAACTGGGAAGCAGCTTTGGCAACAGGCCAAACATACTAAAACTAGTATCATCTTGAGCACAAACATTTTCTTCTTCACAGGATGCACACATAATTCCCTTTAACACACGCACTGAAGTGTGTTTGTTCTCTACTTCTGAGACATAACTTTGCATCATATATGTCATTCAGATATTTTCTCACTTAAATAGTAGCTTTACAAGGTCCCTGTGAATAAGTGCTCTACCTGAAAGAGAAACACCAGTCAATTGTACAGCATCCTCTTTTGTTTTCAAGGCGTTTATGGTCCTACCTACCAAACCTACCTGAACTTTGGACTGGTTAACTAAGCAACAATACCACAAACTCCTATGGGAAGAATTTTTCCTTTTTCTCTTTATACATCTTAAAAATGAATACAGTTTGTCAAAGTGGATTCAATGTTGGCATCAAAATGTCTAATTTCCTAGAATTTGATTTTTTGCAAATGTATCTTCCATACTGGAAACAAATAAACTATCAATCAGGAGTAATTAGGACCCCTACCACTAATTCTTGTTCTTATTACTTGTGAAACTCACTGTTATCATACAGCCTCTCTAGAAGAGATCCTTCCAACCTCTCTCAGAAAACTTCTTTACCTGCTTTCTTATGGGTTCTAGAAAAAAAAAAAAAAAAAAAGAAAGAGAGAGACAATATATTATTCCTTCTATTTATATTTTATATGTAGTTTATAATTTGTTTTATTTAGTGTAAAAACTACTTTGATGCAAAAACTAGAAGAAATATAGTAACGACAAGTCAAACTTTTGTCGCCCTTATAAATCAATTATTATACCCAGGCTTATGATTCTTGTTCACATTTGAAGCATGATCTTAACAACATTCTGTAATAAATTAAGATATTGTGGATTTTGTCTTATTATATCTAAAAAAAATTTTTACCTAAATGTTTGACTGATGATTTCATGCTTTATCATTGATTAATTTTCCTTAAAGTTATTACTTTCTGTAGGTGAATTTTTGATGCAACATTTTTCTTTTAATTGTCTTTGAACCAGTTTCCAAAGGTTATGGTCTCAGGAAATTTGTAGAATTTATTCTGCTAATGATCCTAAACCAGTAATGAAATTTACTTTATTTGTATATTGAAATGGAGATTTAAATACTAATATCATTTTTCACTGATTATAATGTGAATATTTTATCATATTTTAGTATTTTATAAAATTATACTTCATCTTTTAGTTGATGACATCTTATACTCACTGCTCTCTAGCTACCCATTATGATGTAGTTGTCTCTGTGCATACATGGGCAAACAAAAACAGGAATATATTACTCTTACAGAAACTATTTCTGTGGTTGAGGAGAAAATTCTGGATACAATAGGAAAGCACATGCTTAACCTTTAGGTATCAAAAGATGAAGGAATTTAGTAAATGGGAAACTGAATTACACGTGGTTACCTTCTTTCTCCAAGGAGAATAATATATCAAAACATGCAAAAGAGAAAAAATTGCCATAATATTTCAGCAATTCATGATAAAATCTTTTAGCAAACAAAATAGAACAGTACTTCAACTTAGTAAAAAAGTCTGCAAAAATCCTGTATCAAAAACATGAATAGTAATAAGTAAATAGATACTTTTCAGTTAAGATCAGAAACAAGGCAAGGGTGTTTCTTCTCATCACCCCTATTTGGAACGGAATTAAAATTCCTAGGTAGAGCAATACGACAAGGAATAAGCAGATATACAGATTGGGAATGAAGAAATAAAATTATCTTTGCTCACTGATGCTGTCATTCTCTGTAGAAATAATCCTCTTAGAACTAATAATAAATGATTACAGTGAGGTGACAAGTTTAATACACAAAAGTTCATTGCATTTTTACATAAAAGAACTGGCCAATTGGAATTGAAGCTACAAAACCAAACTACTTATATGAGCACATAAAGAAACATAAGGTCCATAAAAGGAAAGTAGTGATTAAAGACACCAAAGAAGAACTAAGTAATTGGAAAGATGTTACATGTTTACAGATGGGGAGATGCAATTTTGTTCAAGATACCGGTTCTCAACTTGATCAATAGATTCACTGCAATCTTCATCAAAATCACAGAAATTTATTGTGTGGATATTGGCAAATGCTAAAGTTGATGTGAGAATGCAAAATATATACATATATTATATATAATATATGTATATATTTATTATACGCACACACACACACATGCACACACACTAGAATACCAAACATGATATTGAGGAAAACAAAAGTGGACGACTGGCAATACCCCATCTCAAGGCTTAGTGTAAATATATAGCAATCAAAATGGTGTGGTAGCAGGAATAGACAAATACATCCATGGGACAGAAAAGAAAGCCCAGAAATAGACCCATATAGAGTCAACTTATCTTTGACAAAATAACAAAGGCAATACAATGGAGTAAAAGTAGTTTTTTTGAACAGATGGTACTAGAACAACTGTACATCCATATGCCAAAATTAAAATGAGTGTATACACAGACCTTGTATCCTTCCTACAATTTAGCTTAAAATGGGTCATAGACCTAATGGAGCACAATATTATGAAGCTCCTAGAACATAAAAAGAGAAAACCTAGATGACCTTGCATATGGCAATGATTTTTTGACTGTAATACCAAAGGGCTAACTCATGAAAAAAAAATTGATAAGAGAATTCATTGAATTAAAAAAAAATCTACATTGTGACAGTCACAATCAAGAGAAAGAGAAGATAATCCACAGGCAATGAGAAAATATTTGCAAAAGATATTTCTTATATAAAACAATTATCCAAAGAATACAAATAAGATTTAAAACCCAAGCATAAGAAAACAACTAACTCAATATAAAAATAGGCAAAAGCATATTCAGTATTCTTACCAAATAACAATTTAGCATATAGTACCAGATAGCTCATACATTTATAATAAGATGTTACGCATTACCTGGCACAGTGGTGTACACCTATAAACCCAGTTCCCTGGAGGTTGAGACAGTAGGATTGCAAGGTCAAAGCCAGCCTCAGCAAAAGTGAGGCATTAAGAAACTCAGTGAGACCCTGTTCCTAAATAAAATACTAAATAGGGGTCAATATAAAAATAGGCAAAAGCATATTCAGTATTCTTACCAAATAACAATTTAGCATATAGTACCAGATAGCTCATACATTTATAATAAGATGTTACGCATTGCCTGGCACAGTGGTGTACACCTATAAACCCAGTTCCTTGGAGGTTGAGACAGTAGGATTGCAAGGTCAAAGCCAGCCTCAGCAAAAGTGAGGCATTAAGAAACTCAGTGAGACCCTGTTCCTAAATAAAACACTAAATAGGGTTGGGGCTAGGGCTCAGTGGTCAGGTGCCCCTGAGTTCAATCCCTGGTATCAAAAAAAAAAAAAAAAAAAAAAATGATGTTCAACATTATATGTCAACAGGGAGTTATAAATTAAAATAAAAAATAAGGTACCACTACTCATCTATTAGAATGGCTAAAATTCAAGTCACTGAGATACCAAATGGCATGAATAGGGAAGAAAAGAAACTCTCATTCTTTGCTGGTGAGAATGAGTGGTAAACCACTCGGAAAAATGGACAGTTTTTTACAAAGCTGTGTAAACTTCTGTTGCAAAGGTGATTTGTCTATTGTGATTCTGCCACTGATCCAGGGATAATCTGAGCTCCTTATTTTCTCTTGAGATAATATTTTCTTTCCTTTATAGAAGTGCTCTTTGAAAAGTTGACTTGATCTACAGATTAAACAGGAGGTCACACTACAGAGGAAAAGATACATTCCTCCCTAAATCTAAATCATTAAAAAAGTGTATTAGATATTTTAAAAGCAGGATTGCTTTGGCTATTCTAGGCCTCTTATTTTTTCCAATGAATTTCATGACTGCTTTTTCTATTTCTGTAAAGAAAGTAATTTTATTTTTAATAAGAATTGCATTAAATCTGTATAGTGCTTTTGTATGCTGTAGTATGTCCATTTAGACAATATTAATTCAGAATACCTAAGAACATGGGAGATCTTTCCATCTTCTAATGTCTTCTTCAATTTCTTCCTTTAGTGTTCTGTAGTTTTCATTGTAGAGTTCTTTCACCTCTTTTGTTAGATTGAGTTCCAAGTTGTGTTTTTTTTTTTTTTAATCCGTTAATTTTTTTTTATTTGAGTATGTGGTAAATGGGATAGTTTTTTGCTAATTCCTCCTTCTGCCAATTCATTGTTGGTGTATAGGAATGCAATTCATTTACAGGTGATTATTTTATATCCTGCTATTATTCTGAACTTGTTTGAGTGGTGGAGTTTTCTGATGGAGTTTATTGGGTATTCTAAATATAGGATCATGTCATTGGCAAATAGGGATAGTTTGAACTCCTCTTTTCCTATTCATATCCCTTTAATTTCTTTCTTTTGCCTAATTTCTCTGGCTTGAGTTTTAAGGACTGTGTTGAGTAGAAGAAGTAGTAAAAGACAGCATCCCTGTCTTGTTCCAGTTTTTAGAGAAAATGCTTTCAATCTTTTTCTGTTTAGAATCATATTGGCCTTGTGTTTAAGGTATATAGCTTTTACAATTTTGAGGTATGTTCCTACTTTTCCTAGTTTTTCTAGTGTTTTGAACATGAATGGATGCCGCATTTTATCAACTGTATTTTGTTTCATCTATTGAGACTATCATGTAGTTCTTGTCTTTAAGTCTATTAATGCAGTGAATTACAGTTATTAATTTCTGTATGTTGAATGAAACTTGCATCCCTGGAATAAACCCCATTGATCATGGTACACTATCTTTTAATGATTTTGTATGTGATTTGCCAGTATTTTATTAAGAATTTTTGCATTCATATTCATCAGAGATATTGATCTGAAGTTTTTTTTTGTCCTTGATGTGTCTTTCTTTGTTTGGTTTTCATATCATGGTGATACTATCTTCATAGAAAGAATTTGGAAGGGTACCAAAGCAATCCTTAGTGAGAAAAGTGAAACAGAAGGCATCACAATGCCAGATCTTAAATTATAAAACAGAGCTATAGTAACAAAAACAGCATGGTATTGACACCAAAACAGATATGAAGACCAATGAAACACAGAACAGAGGACACAGAGACAAACCCACATAAATAAAGTTATCTTGTACTAGACAAAGGTGCCATAAACATACATTAGAGAAAATATAGCTTCTTCAACAAATGGTGGTAGGAAAACTAGAAATCCATATGTAATAGATTGAACCCATTTTACCCTGCACAAAACTCAAATCAAAGTGGATCAAAGACCTAGGCATTAGACCAAAAACCTACTAGAAGTAAAGGTCAGCCCAATACTACTACAAAAAGTCAGCTTAGGAATTGAATTCCTCAATAAGACTCCTAAAGTGCAAGAATTAAAATCAATTAATAAATGGGATGGTATCAAACTGAAAAGCTTCTTCACAGCAAAGGAAACAATCAAGAACGTGAAGAGAGAGCCTACAGAATGGAAGAAAATCTTTTCCACCTGCACCTCAGGTAGAGTATTAATCTCCAGGAGATTAAAGAACTCAAAAATATTAACATCAAAACCACAAATAACCCAATCAATAGATGGGCAGAGGAACTGCACAGACACTTCACAGAAGAAAAAATATGAAAGGTCAACAAATATATGAAAAAAATTTCAACAACTCTAGCAATAAGAGAAATGCAAATTAAAACTATACTGAGATTTTTATCTTACTACAGTGAGAATGGCAATTATCAAAAATACAAGTAACAATAAATGCTGGCAAGGATGTGGGAAAAGGATCATACATTGCTTATGGAACTACAAATTGATGCAACCACTCTGGAAAAAAGTAATGGGATTCCTCAAAAACCTGGAAATGGAAACACCATTTGACCTGGTTATACCACTGCTCAGTATATATTCAAAGGAGTTAAAATCAGCATACTACAGTGACACAGCACATCAATGTTCACAGCAGCTCAGTTCACAATAGCTAAGCTATGGAACCAACCTTGGTACCCTTCAACAGATGACTGAATAAAGAAAATGTTTGCTGGTAAATGGATGGATCTAGAGACTATCATGCTAACTAAAATAAGCCAATCCCCCAAAATACAAAGATTGAATGTTTTCTCTGATATGTGTATGCTAACACACAATGAGGTAGGAGGGAGAATAGAAGTTCAGTGAATTAGACAAAGGGGAATAAAGGAATGGAGGGGGCATGGGATTAAGAAAGTGGAATGAATCTGACACAACCTTCCTATGTACACATATGAATTTACCATAGTGAATCTCTACATCATGTACAACTAGAAGACTAGGATCCTAATTAGAATAAGATATACTTCATGTTTGCATAAATTTGTCAAAATATACTCTACTGTTGTATATCTTAAAGGAACAAATATAATAAAATAAACAGTTAAGCAATTATTTCTTATCTAAGGTTTTGGAAGTTGGGTTACTGACATCATTTTTTAAGCAAATCTGAAAATTTTCAAAAATTAACATTTGAAGATTTAAAATTAAATTAGACTTCATAAAATCATTTTAGAGAGTTGCTCTTGATCTGGGTAATAACTTTGGCTTTAGTATCAGACTGAATAAAGAGTAAAGTAAAATTGTATGAACAAATAAGTGTCTTTTCCTTCTACCTTTAAGTCATGCTCTCTTATATGTATTTTTTAAGGAAATGTATTTATATATTTTGGTCAAAATCAATGACAATAGAAGTTGTTGCATAATTATGAATCACTTTATAAGTAGTGGCTAAGATGTCAAATTATCTCTAATGGCATTGCCAAACTACAAGCTTTCTAGAACAGTGATATAAAGGATTTGAGTTTTTACATGGGTTATGATTAGAAGTTTGTTTGGAAAGAGTTTTATAAGTTCTACATAATTGTGTTACTTTTTTGTTTAATGTAGTGAAATGGAGACCCTTCATAGTCTTATGGAACACATTTGAAAGCACATTTGTAAATATTTAAGTTTGTGAAACTACTAGACATAATGCAGTAAGATATAGTTACAAAATTTCAATAGCCTCTAGAAAATTTGATTGAATACCTGATAATGGGTAATTGCAAAACCACAACTAATTCCAGCTATCATCAGCCCTTCTCAGAGTTACAATTTAACTTATCTACCAACTGTACCACTTTTGATGTTAAAATTAATATCTCAGATGTGTAGAATTTGTTTTACATGTCTTATCTCTTAGTATACATTGGAAATACTTGAAAACTCTTAAATCCTCAGGTGCCAAGGATCTACTATTGGATCAATAAATATTTAGCAGAAACTAACTCCATAATAAATGGAATCAAATTCTGCTCGAGGTTTGTAGAAGTACAATTAATAAGTAACCTATTTTAAGGTCTTTTTAAACTGTAAGTATTTGGATGAAATTTTCCTGTTCAGGTATCCTCATGTGTTACACTAACCATGATTTCAGAATTCACCTTTTGAATCATTGGTGTCAGAATCTGTAAAATTAAACTGAGGACTTTATGCCTTGAGTCTGTCACACAGACATCACAAGTATGTGGGAATAATGTATTCATGAAGCATGATTTTAAAAAGTAAAACATTAAAAATTTCTTAAAAATACTTTTACCATACAATTCATCAATCATGCTCATTGTTAGTCACTCATGTGAGATAAACATTTCTGTCTACAAAAAAATGGCACATAGATGTTTATGGCAGATTTATTCAGAATTACCTAAACTTGGAAGAAATGAAAATGTCATCCAATAAATGAATGGATAAGCAAACTGTGATAGAAACAACAAATGAAATATTCAGTGATTATAAAGAAATGAGGTATTAAGACAAGAAAACACACTGAAGAATCTTACATGTTTATTGATATGTGAAAACAGTCATATGAAAAAGTTACATACTATACAATTCCTACAGTATGGAATTGTGGTATAGGTAAAATGATAAATGCCAGAAAAGATCAATAATTGTCCAGGGTTCTGGGTAGGGAGGGAGGGATGGATTGGTAGAGTATAGGGGACTTTACAATAGTAGAACTATTGCTATGGCACTATAACTGATGGATACCTGTCATTATGTAAGTCTCAATACCAATAGACAACAATTCACTAATATCAATAATACTAATGTTTGCCATTAAATGTAATCTGTATTTTATAATAGAGGAAAATATATGGAGTGATAAAGAGTTCTTTGTACTCTTTGCTTAATTTTCATATAAACCTAAAACTGCTTTTAAAATATAATCTGGTTGTTGGTGGATTGTTTTGTTTTGTTTTACATAAACAATAGAGCAAGACAGACAGAACAGAGAAACCTAATGCGGTTGTGGTGTGGCAATCCCAGGGTGGGGAGTGGTGCACAATGACCTTAGTAGCAGGGACCATATCAAATGTATCCGTTTGCAAACTCAACTCTGGTTTATCAAAGTGCCAAGGGAAGCCACTGAAAAATATGAATGTGATGACAGGATACAATGAATCTAAGACAGACTAAGTCTTAGAGGATGGGAAGAGATTGATGGTAAGCGGGGTGGGTCAGACAAACAACTGGCAAGTGGCAAGGAAAGGTTAAAACTAAGGCAAGGCAAAGCAGATAGAGGAGACTCTTTTAGAAATTCTAGGAAACCTAAGCCCTCTAAGGTGTCTCATCTCTGTAAATGAAATAAGTCTTATGTATTTCTTAAGGACTAAGTAGAAACTTTACGAACTGCTTTAAAAAATGGAAGAAAAAACTGTCACCTCCAAAACAAGAAAGAAATAATAGCAAATTGAATAAAGCCTATAAGGAAAGGACTTGACAAGTCATTCTAAACTCTAGACCAAGGTAGTATAGATTTGGGGCCTGTTATGGAGCACAGAGAAAAACAAGAATATAGAACAAAGAATCAAAAAATAACTCTCTTAAAATTATAAAAGTGCACCAGTGAAGATGCTGCAAATTTGCAGCAATCAATATTTAAAGAAGTATTTTTCCATCATTTGAAGGTTGATATGACCAGGAGAGGTTCACCAATTTATGGTTAACCGTGAGAATTAAGGTCCTTGAATGAGGACTTGTTTTAGAGTCCACAAACTGAGACTTTACGTCATAGTCTGTTAGAGCAGGGAAGGTATTGTCAATTCTGTTAGTATAAATGGTCAAATTGATGCCAGTTTATCCATTAGCAACAATTCCCTTATTTTTTTCTTTCCCAGATGTCTTTAGCTCAGTGTCTTTATTAAATAAACTCTCCTTGACATTTTAAATAGAACTATATGGAGTTTTCCAGTTTTAGATTGATCTTCTTGGAAGTCTTCATATAATTTGCAGGAAGCTACTATGACCACAACAGTATTTTTCAGTAAATAGGAAACTCCCAGGGAACGTGATTCCAGAATAAAAGGAGTCTAAAGACCTTCAGTAATGGACAAAGAATGCATCTCAATGATCCTTATTCCCAGATAAGGAACCTAGAAGTGATGTGGAGAACTGTCATCTCAAAGAATAAAGAAATGGAGAAATGTACAATAGCTCATGATTTTTAAGGAAGATGCAGATCTTGATAGTATATGTCAAGAATTACAGAGTTAAGGTTTACTTAGGTAATTCTTATAACAGCTTGATAAAGGCATAATTTACCCTTGTATTTTAGAACAAAGGTTTAGAGAGTTCAGAATCTTAAGCAAGGTCAAAGTAATTGTAAGAGAAAAACGTTATGTTAAAAAGAATTTTAAAAACTGGGTAGTTCATCAACTCATCAGATAATAGCCACAAATCAATAAACATTGTGTGTATGTATGTGTGTGTATAATTTTCTACTTTCAAAATGTCAAAGGACCTGCCCATTGTAGCAGCATTGATGGTAACAGCTGCTGAAATTTATTTCTCTGTCAGTGTCACTGAACAGCCACTGCCTGGAAGAGATGGAGTAACCTTTACTGGAGGTCATTCTGATGGAGCATTTTGGAAATCAGAACTCTCTCCAAACTACTGAAGTGCGGCTTGCAGATAGAAATGAATCTGTTCTGGTAGTTTGGTTTCACTCTTTGAAGTAAGTTGATAACACATTGGCCTGACAGGAAGCCTACATGTTCATAAAGTATAAAGGCATGATTTCTTTTCAATTCAACTGCTTTCAGAGGAAATGGAGTTATTGCATTGAACTAAAATATGCAGTTAAAGTCAGTCTAATGATTCAATTTGTACAGCTTTTGATAATAGATTTTCAGGTCAAATGAAGACAGAGTGAAAGAAGCAGTACACAGGCAAATTGTCTCAATTTAAGTTTAGTATGACAGTGAACAGATGGAAAATCTGAATTATCATTAAAAATGTAGAAAATATGGGGAACAAAATATATGGATGTAATACATTCATATATACATATGTAATACAGGCAGCAAGAACTTGTGCCCTCTGTTAAATGTCAGATTTTTTAGCTACAACTTCTTTGATGTAGGAAAAGTAAAAGTTAACTATTGAATATCCATGAGAGTCAAGAAAATCATATATAACAAAAGCTAAGCATTAAAAGAGCACATACCTATTTAAAGTAATTAACTGATATTAGCTTAAGTACTTCACATGATGTGTCATATTTAAGCCAGAGCAAAATTTTATTAGATTTCAAGTTTATCACCTCTTCTTGTTGGAGAAAATGCATGACACAGTGAGTAATTACGAACTCCAGACTTTCAAATTCCAGTTCCTCTGCTCTTAGTGGTATGAATTGGGTAAGTCACTATTTTCTTATGTACAAACAGAGATCCTTGGTACAGATGATCCTTGACTTACAGTGGGGCTAAATCCTCATAAATTCACCATAAGTTGAAAATAAGTAGAAAATTAATTTAGTACACCCAAACAAACCACCATCATAGCACAGTGCACTACACAGGATCACTTGATCATGTGACTGATGGAGAACTGTGGCTCAATTAGGCTGCCAAAATTTTTAAAATTCAAAAGTTGCACTATTTCTCCTGAATGTATATCACTCTCACACCATTTTAGAGATGAAAATGTTTAAGTCAAAACATCATAATCCAGGGACTGTCTGTAATCATATTTATCTTATGAATGTGTTAGGAAATTTAAAAGACAATGCCTGGGTGTCTCCATAGAGCTGAAGCCCTGCCCAAGGTAAGTGATTGAAAAAATTAGATTTCATACTCAGCATCATCATTTATAAAGAACTGACACAGGAGAAGCTTGCATGATATCATAGCACTAAAGAGTAACAAAGTATAGATACTTGTGTTTAGAAAAATACTCAAAATATGTGGAATATTATATACCAACACAAAATCTAGTGAGATTATGCCATCCTGATTGTCACTCAAAACTTGCCCAGCCTCATTATAGACAGTCTTGTCTTACAGTAGTTAGACTTAATGATTTTCTTACTTTAAGATGGCATAAAAGCTTTCCCTGAATTTTTATCTTTTTGTGGGATAGCCATATACCATAAAATACATTTTCATGATTCTAGATAATAGCAGTGAGCCACAGCTCCTTTCAGTCACACAATTGTGAGAGCAAACAAGCAACAGTCTCCAAGTTGTTGTGTGCTGCTAAGCTACGATGCTTAAAAGATGAAGTTAAATATTACTTTATTTCATATAAACTTACGTTTATATTTAGTTGTTATATTTGTGGTCCCTTGATATTTTCACCTTATGATGGGGTCACTGAGAAATAACACTATCATAAGCTGAGGAGCATCTGTACCTACTTTAAAAAAAGAATAGTTATTTATTCAGTAATATTAAATACTTTTTAAATCATATGAATCAAATCAAGTCCATTACTCCCTTCCTCAAAATAGATACACTTCTTCTAGAAATAGACTATAAGACACATACACGCACACAAATAATCTGATGTCTGAAAACAGTTCTTTTTTTTTTTTTTTTTTTTTATTGTAAACAAATGGGATACATGTTGTTTCTCTGTTTGTACATGGCGTAAAGGCATACCATTTGTGTAATCATAAATTTACATAGAGCAATGTTGTTTGATTCATTCTGTTATTTTTCCCTTCCGCCCACCCCTCCCACCCCTCTTTACCCTCTATACAGTAGTTCCTTCCTCCATACTTGCCCCCCTCCCTAACCCTAACTCTAACCCTTCCCTCCCCCCCATTATGTGTCATCCTCCACTTATCAGCGATATCATTCGTCCTTTGGCTTTTTGAGATCGGCCTATCTCACTTAGCATGATATTCTCCAATTTCATCCATTTGCCTACAAATGTCATAATTTTATCATTCTTTATGGCTGAGTAATATTCCATTGTATATATATACCACAGTTTCTTTATCCACTCATCAATTGAAGGGCATCTAGGTTGGTTCCACAGTCTGGCTATTGTGAATTGAGCAGCTATGAACATTGATGTGGCTGTATTTCTGTAGTATGCAGATTTTAAGTCCTTTGGGTATAGGCCAAGGAGTGGGATAGCTGGGTCAAATGGTGGTTCCATTCCAAGTTTTCTAAGGAATCTCCACACTGCTTTCCATAGTGGCTGCACTAATTTGCAGCCCCACCAGCAGTGTATGAGTGTACCTTTCTCCCCACATCCTCGCCAACACCTGTTGTTGCTCATATTCTTGATAATCGCCATTCTAATTGGGGTGAGATGGAATCTTAGGGTGGTTTTGATTTGCATTTCTCTTATTACTAGAGATGTTGAACATTTTTCCATATGTTTGTTGATTGCTTGTAGATCTTCTTCTGTGAAGTGTCTATTCATGTCCTTAGCCCATTTGTTGACTGGACTATTTGAATTCTTGGAGTAGAGTTTTTTGAGTTCTTTATAGATTCTGGAGATTAGTGCTCTATCTGAAGTATGATTGGCAAAGATATTCTCCCACTCTGTAGGCTCTTTCTTCGCATTGCTGATAGTTTCCTTTGCTGAGAGGAAGCTTTTTAGTTTGAATCTATCCTAGTGGTTGATTCTAGCTTTTATTTCTTGTGCTATGGGAGTCCTGTTAAGGAAGTCTGGTCCTAGACCAACAAGGTGAAGATTTGGACCTACTTTTTCTTCTATAATCTGCAGGGTCTCTGGTCTGATTCCGAGGTCCTTAATCCATTTTGAGTTTAGTTTCGTGCATGGTGAGAGATATGGGTTTAGTTTCATTCTGTTGCATATGGATTTCCAATTCTCCCAGCACCATTTGTTGAAGAGGCTATCTTTTCTCCATTGCATATTTTTGGCCCCTTTGTCTAGTATGAGAAAATTGTATTTATTTGGGTTTGTGTCCGTGTCCTCTATTCTGTACCATTGATCTACCTTTCTATTTTGGTACCAATACCATGCCGTTTTTGTTACTATTGCTTTGTAGTAGAGTTGAAGATCTGGTATTGCAATACCCCCTGTTTCACTCTTCCTGCTAAGGATTGCTTTAGCTATTCTGGGTTTCTTATTCTTCCAGATGAATTTCATAATTGCTTGCTCTATTTCTGTAAGGTACACAATTGGGATTTTTAATTGGAATTGCATTGAATTTGTATAGCACTTTAGGTAGTATGGCCATTTTGACAATATTAATTCTTCCTATCCAAGAACATGGAAGATCTTTCCATCTTCTAAGGTGTTCTTTAATTTCTTTCTTTAGTGTTGTATAGTTCTCATTGTAGAGGTCTTTCACCTCTTTTGTGAGATTGATTCCCAAGTATTTTATTTTTTTTGAGGCTATTGTGAATGGGGTAGTTTTCCTAATTTCTCTTTCTGAAGATTCATCACTTATGTATAAAAATGCGTTGGATTTATGGGCATTGATCTTGTAACCTGCTACTTTACTGAAATCACTTATGAGTTCTAAGAGTTTTCTGGTGGAATTTCCTGGTTCCTCTAAATATATAATCATGTCATCAGCGAACAGGGATAGTTTGAGTTCTTCTTTTCCAATTCGTATCCCTTTAATTTCTTTGGTTTGTCTAATTGCTCTGGCCAGAGTCTCAAGAACGATGTTGAATAGAAGTGGTGAAAGAGGGCATCCCTGCCTTGTTCCAGTTTTTAGGGGGAATGCTTTCAGTTTTTCACCATTTAGAATGATATTAGCCATGGGCTTAGCATAAATGGCCTTTACAATGTTAAGGAATGTTCCCACTATCCCTATTTTTTCTAGTGTTTTGAGCATGAAGGGGTGCTGTATTTTATCAAATGCTTTTTCTGCATCTATTGAAATAATCATGTGATTCTTGACTTTAAATCTGTTGATATGGTGAATTACATTTATTGATTTCTGGATGTTGAACCAACCTTGCATACCTGGGATGAAACCCACTTGATCATGGTGCACTATCTTTTTAATATGTTTTTGTATGCGATTTGCTAAAATTTTGTTGAGAATTTTTGCGTCGATGTTCATTAAGGATATTGGTCTGAAATTTTCTTTCCTTGATGAGTCTCTGTCTGGTTTAGGTATCAGTGTGATATTGGCTTCATAGAATGAGTTTGGGAGGGTTCCCTCCTCTTCTATCTTATGGAATACTTTGAGAAGTATTGGAATGAGCTCTTCCTTAAAGGTTTTGTAGAACTCGGCTGAGAACCCATCTGGTCCCGGACTTTTCTTTATTGGTAAGCTTTTGATGACTTCTTCTATTTCAGTACTTGAAATTGGTCTATTTAAATTGTTTATGTCCTCCTCATTCAGTTTAGGCAATTCATATGTCTCTAGAAACCTGTTGATGTCTTCGAAATTTTCTATTTTGTTGGAGTATAGATTTTCAAAATAGCTTCTAATTATGTTTTGTATTTCCATCCTGTCTGTTGTGATATTTCCTTGTTCATTCCGAATTTTAGTGATTTGGGTTTTCTCTCATCTTCTCTTTGTTAGTGTGGCTAAAGGTTTATCAATTTTGTTTATTTTTTTGAAGAACCAACTATTTATTTTGTCAATTTTTTGTATTGTTTCTTTTGTTTCAATTTCATTGATTTCAGCTCTGAGTTTAACTATTTCCTGTCTTCTACTACTTTTGGTGCTGTTCTGTTCTTCTTTTTCTAGGGCTTTGAGCTGTAGTGTTAGGTTGTTTAGTTGTTGAGTTTTACTTCTTTTATTAAATGTGCTCCATGAAATAAATTTCCCTCTAAGTACTGCTTTCATAGTGTCCCAGAGATTTTGATATGATGTTTCTTTGTTCTCATTTACCTCTAAGAATTTTTTAATTTCCTTCCTAATATCTTCTGTTATCCATTCATCATATAATAGCATATTGTTTAATCTCCAGATGTTGGAATAGTTTCTGTGTTTTACTCTTTCATTTATTTCTAACTTCAATCCATTATGATCTGATTGAATACATGCTAGTGTCTCTATCTTCTTGTATTTGCTAACATTAGCTTTGTGGCATAATATATGGTCTATTTTAGAGAAGGATCCATGTGCTGCTGAGAAGAAAGTGTATTCGCTCTTGGTTGGATGGTATATTCTATAAATGTCCGTTAAGTCTAAATTATTGATTGTGTTGTTGAGATCTATGGATTCTTTGTTCAATTTTTGTCTGGAAGATCTGTCCAGTGGTGAGAGAGGCGTGTTAAAATCACCTAGTATTATTGTGTTGTGGTCTATTTGGTTTCTGAAATTGAGAAGGATTTGTTTGACATACATAGATGAGCCACTGTTTGGGGCATAGATGTTTATGATTGTTATATCTTGCTGATTTATGCTTCCCTTAAGCAGTATGAAATGACCTTCTTTATCCCTTCTGACTAACTTTGGCTTGAAGTCCACATTATCGGAAATGAGGATGGATACTCCAGCTTTTTTGCTGAGTCCATGTGCATGGTATGTTTTTCCCCATCCTTTCACCTTTAGTCTATGGGTATCTTTTTCTATGAGGTGAGTCTCTTGCAGGCAACATATTGTTGGGTCTTTCTTTTTAATCCAGTCTGCCAGTCTATGTCTTTTGATTGATGAATTCAGGCCATTAACATTCAGGGTAATTATAGAGAAATGATTTGGTTTCCCGGTCATTTGGTTCATTTTTAAAATTTTGTTTATTTATTTGTTTGACACAACTTGTTTCCTCCTTTATTTGACAATTCCTTTAGGATAATTCCTCCCTTTGCTGATTTGCTTCTTTGTTTTTCATCTCTTCCTCATGGAATATTTTGTTGAGAATGTTCTGTAATGCTGGCTTTCTTTTTGTAAATTCTTTTAGCTTTTGTTTATCATGGAAGGATTTTATTTCATCGTCAAATTTGAAGGTAAGTTTTGCTGGGTATAAGATTCTTGGTTGGCATCCATTTTCTTTCAGGGCTTGAAAAATGTTGTTCCGGGACCTTCTAGCTTTTAGGGTCTGGATTGAAAAATCTGTTGATATGCATATTGGTTTCCCCCTGAATGTAATTTGGTTCTTTTCTCTCACAGCCTTTAAAATTCTGTCTTTATTTTGTATGTTAGGTATTTTCATTATAATGTGCCTTGGTGTGGGTCTGTTGTAATTTTGTGTATTTGGAGTCCTGTAAGCCTCTTGAACTTGATTTTCCATTTCATTCTTCAGATTTGGGAAATTTTCTGATATTATTTCATTGAATAGGTTGTTCATTCCTTTGGCTTGTTTCTCTAGACCTTCCTCAATCCCAATAATTCTTAAATTTGGCCTTTTCATGATATCCCATAGTTCTTGTAGATTCTGTTCATGATTTCTTACCATCTCCTCTGTTTGTTCAACTTTGTTTTCAAGGTTAAATATTTTGTCTTCAATGTCTGAGGTTCTGTCTTCCAGGTGTTCTATCCTATTGGATATGCTTTCTATGGAGTTCTTAATTTGGTTTATTGTTTCCTTCATGTCAAGGATTTCTGTTTGGTTTTTTTTCAATATCTCTAACTCTTTATTGAAATGATCTTTTGCTTCCTGTATTTGCTCTTTTAACTGTCGATTGGTGCGATCATTCAATGCTTGCATTTGCTCTTTCATCTCATCGTTTGCTTCTCTGATCATTTTAATTATGTACATTCTGAACTCCTTTTCTGTCATTTCTTCTGCCATGCTGTCATTGGGTTTTATTGATGTAACATCTAGATTTGTTTGCAGCATTTTCTTTCCTTGTTTTCTCATATTGTTCAGATATCAGTGGACCGCTGAGATATTGCAGATTTACTCTGTTGATTTACAATGTCCCTGAAGATTTCTATATATATCCCCTCTTAGCCTTCAGTAGGCTGAAGTCTTGGAGGAAGTTGATAATGCGGTGCTCCACAAGGAAGCTGCCTCTCTAGGAGTGGTGGCCTTCAGGTGGGGTATATTCCCTGCTAGTGGGCAGAGGTGCCTCCACTTGTTGACCAATGGTCATCCAAATCGGACCTAGGCTGTGGGCTGAGGCAAGGCCTGTTTGGGCCTGTGTCTCTGGTTTTACCGTCCTTGTGGGGAAACCTCACCAGGCAGGGAAGACTCACCCAGTGGGGAGGTCTCGCTGGTCAGTTTCCTCCTAGAGGTTCCCCTCAATTTACAGCTACTGCCTGGGCTGGGCTGCCTTCCTCTGCAAAGTTTCCAGGGGCCCGGCCCTACCTCCTGGGCCTGGGAGCCTCACCCTTCGCAGATGAATCTCCTTAGGCTGCCCCTCCTCAGAGAATTTGCCCACAGGCCTGGAACCTTCGCTCCGCCCTAAACCTATCTCTGTGCGGCTCTTCCACCCAGAAGCCTCCTAGTTCCTGGGACCCTGTTCTGCACCTAATCGCCTGGCTGCGTGGCCCCTCCTCTGAGCAGCCACCTGTGGCCCCGAACAATCGCTCTGAGTCCCAGAGACCCGCCACAGGCCTCTTCCTCCAGACAGCCGCTCAGTATGCCGGTGCGGTCACTAGGAGTCCAAGAAACTCACTTCGTGCCTCCTCCTCCCACCAACCACCCGTAGCCCGGGGCAATCAATCACTCCGAGTCGAAGTGACCCTCCCCGTTCCTCCTCCTTCTCCAGATAACCCCCCGGGTGTTCAGGAGCAGTCCCTCTGAGTGGCTCTGAATCCACGTGACCCGCTGCACGGGTCCTCTGGGCACCGCACGGAGCTCAAGTGCGGCCACTCAAGACCAAGCGTCCCACCACGCTTCTCCTCCAGGCAGCCCCCCTGTGTTCAGGAGCTGTCACTGTAAGACCAAACAACTCACCTCTCGCCTTCTCCTCTGAGCAGCCGCCTGGAGCGCTAATGCAGTCACTGCGAGTCTAAAGGACCCGCGGCGCTCCTTCTCCTCCTTCTCCTACTCCTCCGGGCAGGCCCCGGGGTTCAGAAGTGGTCAGAGTCCAAACAGCTCGCCACGCAGCCCCTTCTCTGGCAACCGCCTGTAGCTCTGGTGTAGTCACCCGAATCCAAGCGGCCGCTCCTCTTTCTCCTCGTCCTCAGGGCAGGCCCCGGGGTTCAGAAGCGTCGTTCTGATTCCAAACAGCTCGCCGCGCAGCTTCTCCTCTGGCAACCGCCTGTAGCTCTAGTGCAGTCTCTCCGAATCCAAGTGGCCACACTCCTCTCCTCCTCCTCAGGGCAGGCCCGGGTGTCCTGAGTCCACACAGTTCTTCTCGCCACTCTTCCCCTGGGCAGCCGCCGGAGCCCCAGTGGCTGCTCCGAGTCCCAGCGCTGTGCCGAGCGGCCTCCTTTACGGCGCTCCCAGCTGTCCGAGTTCACTGCTCCAGCGGGGGGAGGGGCGTCTCGCCGGCAGTTCTACTTCACAAAGTTTCCTGCGTTCAGGGACCCCCGTCCCATCCGGGATGCCCCCCCAGGGGGTGAGAGTCACCCGGCTGCTTTGAGTTGGTCCCAAGCGTCTCAATATCTCCTCTTTTGAATCCTGAGTCCTGGAGCAACATGAAATGCAGCCACCCTCTAGGCCGCCATCTTAGAATAAGCAGAAATTCTAAATGTTGGTGCCTTCATTTGGAAGCAAAGTTTCCTACTGCATGATCTTGTCTGATGGTCCTTGATTTTATCATCAGTCAGTTGCAGTTACATTTCCATTAGCAAGGATAGACCTGCCGCCGTCGCTGCCGCCTCTGGGCCGCACTCACGGGCGCCGCGCTCGTCCGCGACCGTAGCAGCGCCACCGCGGCCTCCGCCGCTCCTCCGCCCGGCGCCCGGCCCCCGGGCCCAGGCGGCTGCCGCCACGGCTCTCCAGCCCCCTCCTCTGGAGCACGAGTCCCCTCGCAGGGGGATGCAGAATGACCCCAGCGCAGGCTCTGCCCGAAGGGGCAGCGGTGAGCAGGTGACCGAGGCGCTCGAAGCCGCGGTCCAGCCGTCGGAGGACAGGGCTCGGCAAATAGCGTCAGTCTGCTGCTTGCCTGGCCTGAAGAACAGGCATTTCAGCCGCTCTCCGCGGCCGCCATGTTCTCTGAAAACAATTCTGATTATCATGTGAGATAAATTAATATTCAAGTTAACATCCAAATCCTCCCCTCACCCTTAAAACTGAACTTTAAAAATAAGACAGCCTTGATAATTCTAAATTTATTTCAAAATTTATTTGAATCACCCACATCTCCCATTTTAGTTAAACTCCCATACTTAAGACAAATCCAGTGTCATAATTACAGTTATATCCTTCCTGACCCATCACGCAAATCAGCCTGGGAGTGACTGTCACTGATACTCACACAGAAGTCTCTGAACAATCTTTTTAAATCATACTTTTCCTACTTGGTTTCCTGTGTGTATACCTCATTCATCAATGTCCTTAATTGCCAAAGTTGTTGGGGTTTGTTCTGGCCTATGCTTGTTTTCTCTTTCTAAAATAAAGGAACTGTATCTTAGTACAAGTTTTCAACTGCTACCTACATTTTGATGAATTGAAATATATATTTTAAGTCTCAATAACTCAAATCTCCAAACCATAATTCTTAGTGCACATTTGACCTTCCTAACTTGAAGTTTTTCACATATTTTAGCTCAGTTTAATAATTGACCTTTTGTTATCTGTAAAATTTTGTCTTTCTCTGTTTTCTGTTTTACCACATACCTGGTCGTTCATGTTAAAAAAAAAAGATTAAAAAAGCAGAGTTCCTTTCAACCCCTAAATGTCTCTCGTAGGTAATGAATTTCTAAGTACCATTGATCCTGCTGTAGAACTATCACATAAATATGGCTTTATTGGTTCATATAACCTGAAACTGTGTTCAGAATTATAAATATTGCTTGAATTGTTTTAATATTTTCTAATTTCCCATATTAATCAGTGTTCTCAAACAGAACAGAAACAGAATCAGTTAGAGATTTATCTATCTATCATTTATTTTTCTAATCTATCATCTGTTTTTCTGAGAAAGGTTTATTAAAGGCATAAGTTTTCATAATAATCTATAATCTGGAAAACCAGAAAATCCAGTGGTATGATTCAGTCCAAGTACAAAGCCTGAGGGAACCAATGGTGCAACTCTCATAGAATCTGAAGAATCAAGAACCAGAATAACTGATGTTCAATATCAGGAGGATAAGAATGTCTCAGCTTAAGAAGTGAGGGAGCAAATTCCCCCTCCCTCTAACTTTTTGTTGTATCTAAGACCTCAATAGATTGAAATCTTTCCCACACTGATGAGGGCGGATCTTTACTTAGTTGACAAACTCAGATGCTAACCTCATTCAAAATCACTCTAAAAAACACAAAGAAATGTAATGTTTTCCCAGCTATCTGTGCATTCCACAACCCAATGAAGTTGACACATAAAATTAACCATCACTAATCCCTGATCAAATTTCCATGTTGGAGAGACATAGTCATCTCTATAGAAACTAAATCTACCCCATCTCAATTTGGAGATATATGCAGTGTACCCACTGATTGCAATATTAACTACAAACCCACTGTTGTTATGATGAAAACCACATATGCCAACATAGCTGAACTCAAGTCCCATGTTCAAGTCCTTGTTTTGGCATTTATTAGCTATAAAAAAAAAAAGCAGGTGAAATGTATACCATGAGTAACGAGCACTTAAAATATATATATATACATATATATAATATATATGTATATATACACGTGAATGTGTCTGTGTGTGTGTGTGTGTCTATATTAGCATTGGTTACACATCGCATGTTAGTGAATGATTAGATTTTCACCAGATTTGTGCACACATGTGAAAGGTTAGACATATTTTGGGATAATATAATTAAAGATAATTATACTGTTAGAAGAAAATGTAAGCCCAGCACTCCACCATATCAGCACAAAAACCAACTTTCTTAACAAGACTCCTAAAAGTGCAAGAAATAAAACTAAAAATCAATAACTGGGATGCCGTCAAATTAAAAGATTCCTGCACAGCAAAGGAAATGAGCATGAAGCAAGAGCTGACAGAATTGGAGAAGATTTTTGCCATCTGCTCCTCAGATAGGGCATTAATATCCAGAATACATAAATAAATCAAAAAATTTAACACAAAAAAACAAATAACACAATCAATAAATGGGGTAAATGGAAAAAAGAACTAAACAGGCACTGGCCTATGCCTATAATCCCAGCCACTTGGGAGGCTGAGGCAGGGGACACATGAGTTCAAAGCCAGGCTCAACATGGTGAGGCACTAAGAAACTCAGGAATATTCTGTCTTTAAGTAAAAACTACAAAAAATGGGGTGGGGATGTGACTGGTTAAACACCCCTGGGTCCATTCTCCAGTTTAAAAAAAGAGAGAGAGAGAGAGAGAGAGAGAGAGGAGAAAAACAAATGACCAAGAAATATATAGAAATATGTTCAACATCTCCAGAAACAAGGCAAATTAAAACCACGTTGAAATTTCATCTCACTCCAGTCAGAATGGCAATTATCAAGAATTCAAATAAATAATAAGTATTGGCAAGGATGTGGAGAAAAAGGTACATATGTACATTGTGTACATTGTTGGTGTGACTACAAATTAGTGTCACCACTCTGGAAGGAAGTATGGAGATTCCACAAAACCTACAAAGGAAACCACCATATGACCCAGTTATCACACTCCTCAGATTATATCCAAAAGATCTAAAATTAGCATACTATAGACATGCAGCCACATTAGTGTTTATAGTAGCACAATTCACAATAGCCAAGATATGGAACCAACAACATAAGTGACCTTCAACAAATGAATGGTTTAAAAAATGTGGTATATATACATAATGAAATATTACTTAGTCATAAAGAAGAATGAATTGTGTCATTCACTGGTAAATGAATGGAATGGAAACTATAATGCTAAGTGAAATAGGCCAGACCCAGAAAATCAAAGGTGAAACATTTTATCTGATATAGAGAAGTTAGTCTAAAATGGAGAGAAAGAGAGAGAGAGAGAAGAAACAAAGAAATGGGGGATAGAATTCCATCAAAACCAAAGCTCAGGGAGTAGAAGAAGGGAATTGAGAAGGGATAGGATAAGGAAAAACAGTAGAATGAATATGGACTAATGTTCAAGTGTACATATATAAATAAACTACAGTGAATCTCATCATTATGGATATCCATAAGACACTATTTTTTTAAAAAAAATGTAAAGTAAACAGCAGAAAGACCAGAGAAAGATCAGTTGAGTAGAGGAAAGGGAACAGGTGGAATGAGGGGGTGGTAAGGGCAAATACTGAGGACTGAATTAGAGAAAATTATATTCCATGTATTTATTTAAAAATTAATCCTATAGTTATATAGATATAGATAGATAATATGAACCAACAAAATTGAAAAAAATGCTAAAAAAATTAATAATTCTTAATTATAATTATATGAAGATCAATATGAATATACTCAATGTATTTTAAACACCACCAACAGAGTTAGAAAATACAATTTAAAATAATGGCATTTGCAACAGTATATGAAAAATAAAGAATCTGTGCATAAATCTAACTATAAATAAGAAAGACTTTAATGAAAATGGTAAAATTTTATTGGAAATATTAAATCAGACTCCCTAGTCAGAGAAAACTACAATGGTTATGGTTCTGGAGCATCTTGCTCATAAATACATTGACTTTTTTCAAACAAAATTGATTTATAAGTTCAATATAATTTTAAACTTTGCATAGAAATCCAGATGTTCTTACAGGAAGAATAATAATGATTATTTAAAGGTTATCTTGTAGAAAAAGATCAAGGACTTACTCTTCTAAATGCCAAAATTTGATAAAAATTTGTGGGAAAAAGAATAAAATAGCATTGAAGCAGACATACAAATTAAGCATGGAACAGAAGTAGACTACCTCATACATGAAATTCTATTTGTACAGACTTTGCACATCATCAAAGAAATAACTAGCGAGATAATTATATATGGAATTATGTAAGAAATTTTGTAAAAAATTGTGAAAGGAAAATGTTCATGCAGTAGAAGAATCAACATTATAAAGATGTCAGTTCTCAAATATATAGGCAGATTTTAATTTCTGTCAAAATATTAGCAAAATTTTGTAGACACATTATCTGAAATGTGCATGAAAAGTCATGGATTCTCTGAAAATCCTGACAACACTGAGAGAGAGAGACAAAGGGAAGAGTTACTATACCTGATAGTAAGACTTTTCATATAGATATAGTATTCAAGACCATGTGCTACTGGCAGAGAAATAGACACACAGATGCATGGAACTAAATAGAGCCCAGAAACAGCCCCACACAAGTATAGTGGACTGATTCTTGATGTAATGCAGAAGCAATCAATGGAGGAAGGAAAAAAGCTCTTCAAAAAATGTCACTAAGGCAATTGTACAGCCACAGGCAAAAAATATAAACCTCAACATAAACTTCATATCTTCTATAAAAATTAACTCTGTATGGATCATAAACTTATATATAAAGCATAAAAGGGTAACACATAGGAGACAGCTTAAGGACCTAGGGCTCACTGAAGAGTTCTTATACATTGAACTAAAAGTATGGGTCATAAATCTCTTTTTAAAAATTGATTAATTAAGCTTCACCAAATTAATTTTTTTTTCTGTTAAAGACTGTTGAAAGGTAAAAAGATAATCAAAAGACCAAAAAGAAATATTTTTTAAACCATGTATCTGAAAAAGGACTTGTAAATACAGGATATAAAGAGCTCTCAAAACTCAAGAGACATAAAAAAATTTTTACTGAAGTGGATATAAAAATGACAAATAAGCCCATGAAAAGATACTCAGATCCCTAGCCATCAGGAAATAAAAAATTAAGACTATGGTGTGATAACTCTTTATTCCTATCAGAACAGCTAAAAAAATATTCAAAAATACCAAATCTGGCAAGGATGTGGAGAAACTGAATCTTTGGGACATTGCTGGTGGAAACGAAAAAGAGGAAACACTATTTGGTCTTTTAGAAAATACTAAAAACATTCACTTACTCCCAGTCCCCCACAATCACACTCTTTGGAATTGACCCAAGAGAAATGGAGACTTGGTCCTACATATTAACCTCTACATAGTTTTTAATAGCTGTTTAATTTGTAATAGTCTGAGAAGAGTCAGAATGCCCTAGAATTGGTGATGGTTAAGTAAATTTGTACATGTAGAGCATGGTACTCATCTTAGCAATAAAGGAACAAATTATTGATAAATGTCACAAGTTGGATGGACTTAGAATGGGTAAAAGAAATAATAAAGCTCACACATTGTATTCTCAGTAGGACAAGAAAACACAGATAAAGAACCAGTTAATATTTGCCTTGAGGTAAGGATGGAAGGAAGAGGCCAGTATGACAGTGTTTGCAGCATGATAGAGATCTTTTGGTGAAGGAATACATCTGCGTCTTGATTACAGTGTGATTCAGTAGATCCACATGTGTGAGGGAATAACAGAATATTCACACACACTGACCAATCTCATTTTCCAGCTGCATGTTTGTCATATAATCATTGACCAATTGGGAAACTAGGTACCAGGGACCTCTCTACTATCTTTGCAACTTCCTGTGAGCATATATAATTATTTAAAATAAAAAGCTTCATTCTGGTATAACAGAATGAATCAAACAACATTGCTCTATGTAAATTTATGATTACACAAATGGTATGCCTTTACGCCATGTACAAACAGAGAAACAACATGTATCCCATTTGTTTACAATAAAAAATAAAATAAAATAAAATAAAATAAAATAAAATAAAAAGCTTAAAATATGGACGAAAACTTTGAGGTTTCTGTGGTTTCAGAGTAGAAACGTCTTCTTAAAAAGGCACAAATAGCACCAACTTTAAAGGGAAAATCTGCAATCCATCTGAATGAGAACAATTTCTGTCAAAAATTATGGGAGTGAAAAGTTAATCCATAACTAAGAAGAGATAATTATAAATACAATCATATATATGTAAGAAATAAAAATGGACAAACCAAAAGGAAATAAATGAAGTATATCAGTAATCATTAGTAATCAAAGTGACAAAAATTCAGAAAAAAAGTTCTATTTTTTCAGTATTTAATTGGCATTTTATTTCTAGAAGTGAGACCAGTTTGATTTTTTTTTTTTTTTATCTTCCCTCCCTGGGTACATTAATTATTTTTCTTGATAAGCATGGATTTCTCTCTCTTTTAAATTTGATTTCCCTTGTCTGTCTCTGTCTCGCTATTGATCATGTTCTCTAGATTTTACAAACCATGGTGCCCTGTTTTGTGATATATATGAAGTCAAGTAATTTGTAAGATAATTTTGTAAGATTTTCTTTGAGATAAAATTTTCTTTTTACATTATCAACTGATAATCTATTTCTCATTTGGAAGGCTGTAAATTATAAATAGTTTGAATACCTGCACATATTTTTACACTATGGTATCACAAGGTATCCCAGAATCTCTTACTATCAAACTAAATAAACTTTCTTGCATTCTCAAACAAGAAATTTATAATTTCCCCTGCAGAATGCCCTGCCTCATTTGCAGAAACCAGCTGTACTGAATTTTCCTGAAATCAGATTTAGTCATCTTCCAATATTTCTATCTGACCATCAGTGCATTTAGTTCGTCTTCTTCAAATACCATTCTTCAAATTTTACCTCAATAAGTCTGTACTTTCAGTTATATTGTACCTTTCGATGATTTCTGAGAGAAGGTAATGCTGTCTTGTTCCATTATTGTGAATTTTGTGGTATCATCTTGTTATCATATTTGTAGGAAGAATATTCCATGTACTTTGTAGATGACTTTTAATAGATGTAAGATTTAGTATGATAAGACCAGGGATTATTAAGTATTTTTATTGCAACTAAAATGTTTCCATGGAATAGCATAGACTGTAAGGTTACATTTGCTATGTATGTTAAACAACAAAGAGATGTATCCTTTCATTTACAAAATGGTGCTTTATGGAATAACAAAAATACACTTTTAAATAGCTCTGTGATGGAAGTGGTTATTCTCTTTCATTAGATCATTATGCAACAAAGAATGAAAAAAATGTTGTAACATAATGCTTTTATGCATTTCCTGAGAGGGCTAATACATATATAAAAATAGAGGTACACAAATGGTATGCCTTTACGCCATGTACAAACAGAGAAACAGCATGTATCCCATTTGTTTACAATAAAAAAAATATAAAAAAAAAAATAGAAACCTCAGCAGTTTCATAGTTTTGTGTGATAAGGATGAACATATAAATAGAATTTTGTCAGCAATAGGAACCATGCTATATTGGAAGATGAATGTAATTAGAACTATACATCGTAAACAGGCCAATGGGAAATTCAAACTAAATACTAAGAGAAGTTCCTAAGACTGAAACTGAATAGTCCATAAGAGGTTTAGGGAATATTACAATTACATGGTGAATTTCTGTGATAATGCTGCTTCCACTGGTGTGCTGCCTATTAATCCAAATTCTAAGATAAGTTTGAAGATAAGTTTCCAAGTGAAATGTAAAAATAAATAAAGGTGGCCAAGGGGTAAAATCCAATATTGGATTTATCACCAGCATTACACAGAGTTTCTTTTTCACTTTTTTTATTTGTTCTTTTTAGTTATATGTAACAGTATTTTGACAAGTCATACATACGTACATGGATTATAACCTCCCACTTTTGTGGTTGTACATAATGTGGAGTTACACTAGTCATGTATTCATATATGAACAGGAAACTTTTGTCTGATTCATTCTACTGTCTTTCCCATTCCTATCCCCTCTCCCTACTCCCAACTACCCCAACCAATCTGATAAACTTATACTCCTCCCTACCCCCTGCCTATTGTGAGTCAGCATCCACATATCACAGAGAACATTCAGCCTTTGGTTTTTTGGAATTGGCTTATTTCACTTAGAATGACAGTCTCCAGTTCCATCCATTAACCTGCAAATGCCATAATTTCATTTCTATTTATGGCTGAATAATATTTCTATGTATACATATACCACATTTTCTTTATCCATTCATCTGTTGAAGGGCACCTAGTTTGGTTCTATAGCTTGACTATTGTGAATTGAGCTTCTATAAATATTGATGTAGCTGAATCACTGCAATATGCTGATTTTATTTATATGCTGAGGACTGGGATAACTGGATCAGATGGTGATTCCATTCCAAGTTTTTTGAGGAATCTCCATACTGCTTTCAAGAGTGGTTGCACTAATTTGCAGTCCCAAGAGCAATGTATTAGTGTACATTTTTCCCCACAACCTTGCCAACATTTATTGTTACTTGTATTCTTGATACTTGTCATTCTGACTGGAGTGAGATGGAATCTCAGTGTAGCTTTAATTTGTATTTCTCTAATTGCTGGTGATGTTGAACTTTTTTCATATATTTGTTAACTGATCATATTTCTTCTGTGAAGTGTCTGTTCAGTTCCTTTGTCCATTTCTTGATTGGGTTTTTTGATTTTTTGGTGTTAAGTTTTTTGAGTTCTTTATATATCCTGGAGATTAGTGCTCTACCTGAGGTGCAGGTGGCAAAGATTTTGTCCCATTTGGTAGGCTCTCTCTTCACTTATTGATTGTTTCCTTCCTTTGCTGTGAAGAAGATTTTTAGTTTGATACCTTACCATTTAATGAGTCTTGATTTTACTTCTCGCACTTTAGGAGACTTCTTGAGGAAGTCAGTTCCTAAACTGACATGATGGAGAGTTGGCCTACATTTTCTTCTAGTAGGCACAGAGTTTCTGGTCTAATGTCTAGGTCCTTGATCCACTTTGAGTTGAGTTTTGGGCAGGGTGAGAGATAGGGGTTCAATTCCAATCTACTACATAGAGATTTCCGGTTTTCCCAGTATCATTTGTTGAAGAGGCTATGGTTTCTGTGATGACTTTGTCTACTGTAAGATAACTGTATTTATGTGGTTTTGTCTCTGTGTCTTTTATTCTATACTTTTGTCATCCTGTCTGTTTTGGTGCCAATACCATGCCGATTTTGTTACGATAGCTCTGAAAACTATGGAAAGCTTCCTGAATTTGCATGTTCTCCTTGTGCAAGGGCCATGCTGATCTTCTCTATATTGTTCACAATTTTAGAGTATGTGCTGCTGAAGTGAGCACCTAACAGAGCTTCTTAATGAGTCGATTCATAAACTGTTAACATATCAAACCACAAGGAACACAACAGCAGATTGCCTATACCTAGATAACTGAATCTTTCTTGCCATTACAGATTTAGGATTTTAATGAAGATTTTGGGTCATCCATACTTTAGTTTATCTTTTAAGAAGAGAGAATGAAAGAATTAGAAAAAGAGTGAGACCAAAAGACATATACTCAACTTTTGAGGACTTTGAAAAATGATCGATAGTTTTTAGTCATCAGTTTTTCATATTTATAAGAACATTTTTAGGGTGGCTTGAATTTTACTTTATTAGAACTGTAGATCTTTCAGCAAAATGCATTAACTTATAGAAGAGGAAAGTATATTTGGGGGATGATTAAATGGCCTAAATGAATCCCTTTTTCAATATCTTTTATCAGCAGTTTACTTAATATCTGTAGTCATAACCTACCTAATAAAAATTAAAGAACTTAATATCAACTTCAGTGTCCCCTGAAATTTAGAAGAAAAAATAATCTAATAATAGCATTTAGTTATTTCCTTTATATGCACCATTTTATATTACTGCAAGTAATTAATTCCTTGAGACTATCAGATCCTTGTTCATTCTGTTCACTACTTTTGTTGGTGGAAATACAGAATAGTACCTGAATTTTAAAATATGATCAATGGATATTTATTGAATAAATTGTAACTGAGATTCAAAAAAATGATTAGTCACATCAATTGAATGAACAAATCAAATTTTAAAATATAAAAACAACCAATCATCATCCCTGCCCTCAGAGTTCTTATTGTGTAACTGTATGGATAAATTTTCCAAAACTACAGTAATTGACCCAGTCAATAATCATAATAAATTAAGTTTCAGGTCCAATATAACTATTTGCATAGAAGTTTCTCAGTTGCTTTTTAAAGAAGTAATTATCATATAGGAAAATTTTGCATAATATGTGTACATTAGTCCTACTAAAGAGGAAATATTTTATTTGTGACAATTTATCTAAATTCCCTTTGTATTTAGGTGTAGATTAAAATTAATATTGACATTTCAAAGTTAAGAAGTCAGTGCCCATTGCAGGATGAGCCCTGTATCAGGTTGATAACAGAAATTTTGATCTTCCAAAAAATATGTCAAAAAATAAGTGAAAGATATTTTAAAATATAGGTGAACATGTTTATTGGCTTATTTTCAAATGCTCTTAGCTGTCAAGAAAGAATAATTTCATAGAAAAATAGAACTCATGTTCAGGACTTGACAGTCTTTGGTCTTTCAGGAGTCACTAATCCCAGATACTATTATTCTCACATCAGAGGATCAATGAGAATTTCTTGGGCTTCACCCAGAGCAAAATATAAGAATGTATGTCCTGTGCTTAGGCATTCAGCAATTAAACATTTGCTAAAGAAATTTTTTCAATTTTTTTTTTAGTTATCAGTGAATCTTTTTACTTATTTATTTATTTATTTATTTACTTATTTATTTATTTATATGTGGTGCTGGGGATCAAACCCAGGGCCTCATGCATGGCAGGTAAGTGCTCTATCACTGAGACACAACTCCAGCCCCTGAAGATTTTTATTGTCCTATATAAGTTCTGCAATTTGAAGATGAAGCAGAGTCCATAGATAAAGCAACTAAAATAAGTGCTATTTTTAATTAGTAACTATACTTATAAGTATAGTTATTAAGCAGAAATTTAATTATTTAGAACTGGACAGTATCAACTTGCAGCATCCCCAACCCCCACCATCCTCAAAAAAACTCTACCAAGTGGATCCATATAAGGTATCATCTTGGTTTTTGAAAACAGTTTTTTTTTTTTTTTTTTTTAAGTGATGCTGAGCAATTTTATTTTTTTTTTCTTTTTTTTTTTTATTGTAAACAAATGGGATACATGTTGTTTCTCTGTTTGTACATGGCGTAAAGGCATACCATTTGTGTAATCATAAATTTACATAGAGCAATGTTGTTTGATTCATTCTGTTATTTTTCCCCCTTCCCCCCACCCCTCCCACCCCTCTTTACCCTCTATACAGTAGTTCCTTCCTCCATACTTGCCCCCCTCCCTAACCCTAACTCTAACCTTTCCCTCCCCCCCATTATGTGTCAACCTCCACTTATTAGCGATATCATTCGTCCTTTGGCTTTTTGAGATTGGCTTATCTCACTTAGCATGATATTCTCCAATTTCATCCATTTGCCTGCAAATGTCATAATTTTATCATTCTTTATGGCTGAGTAATATTCCATAGTATATATATACCACAGTTTCTTTATCCACTCATCAATTGAAGGGCATCTAGGTTGGTTCCACAGTCTGGCTATTGTGAATTGAGCAGCTATGAACATTGATGTGGCTGTATTTCTGTAGTATGCAGATTTTAAGTCCTTTGGGTATAGGCCAAGGAGTGGGATAGCTGGGTCAAATGGTGGTTCCATTCCAAGTTTTCTAAGGAATCTCCACACTGCCTTCCATAGTGGCTGCACTAATTTGCAGCCCCACCAGCAGTGTATGAGTGTACCTTTCTCCCCACATCCTCGCCAACACCTGTTGTTGCTCGTATTCTTGATAATCGCCATTCTAATTGGGGTGAGATGGAACCTTAGGGTGGTTTTGATTTGCATTTCTCTTATTACTAGAGATGTTGAACATTTTTCCATATGTTTGTTGATTGCTTGTAGATCTTCTTCTGTGAAGTGTCTATTCATTTCCTTAGCCCATTTGTTGACTGGACTGTTTGAATTCTTGGAGTAGAGTTTTTTGAGTTCTTTATAGATTCTGGAGATTAGTGCTCTATCTGAAGTATGATTGGCAAAGATATTCTCCCACTCTGTAGGCTCTTTCTTTCATTGCTGATAGTTTCCTTTGCTGAGAGAAAGCTTTTTAGTTTGAATCTATCCCACTTATTGATTCTTGCTTTTATTTCTTGTGCTATGGGAGTCCTGTTAAGGAAGTCTGGTCCTAGACCAACAAGATGAAGATTTGGACCTACTTTTTCTTCTATAATCTGCAGGGTCTCTGGTCTGATTCCGAGGTCCTTAATCCATTTTGAGTTTAGTTTCGTGCATGGTGAGAGATATGGGTTTAGTTTCATTCTGTTGCATATGGATTTCCAATTCTCCCAGCACCATTTGTTGAAGAGGCTATCTTTTCTCCATTGCATATTTTTGGCCCCTTTGTCTAGTATGAGAAAATTGTATTTATTTGGGTTTGTGTCCGTGTCCTCTATTCTGTACCATTGATCTACCTTTCTATTTTGGTACCAATACCATGCCGTTTTTGTTACTATTGCTTTGTAGTAGAGTTGAAGATCTGGTATTGCAATACCCCCTGTTTCACTCTTCCTGCTAAGGATTGCTTTAGCTATTCTGGGTTTCTTATTCTTCCAGATGAATTTCATAATTGCCTGCTCTATTTCTGTAAGGTACACAATTGGGATTTTAATTGGAATTGCATTGAATTTGTATAGCACTTTAGGTAGTATGGCCATTTTGACAATATTAATTCTTCCTATCCAAGAACATGGAAGATCTTTCCATCTTCTAAGGTGTTCTTTAATTTCTTTCTTTAGTGTTGTATAGTTCTCATTGTAGAGGTCTTTCACCTCTTTTGTGAGATTGATTCCCAAGTATTTTATTTTTTTCGAGGCTATTGTGAATGGGGTAGTTTTCCTAATTTCTCTTTCTGAAGATTCATCACTTATGTATAAAAATGCGTTGGATTTATGGGCATTGATCTTGTAACCTGCTACTTTACTGAAATCACTTATGAGTTCTAAGAGTTTTCTGGTGGAATTTCCAGGTTCCTCTAAATATATAATCATGTCATCAGCGAACAGGGATAGTTTGAGTTCTTCTTTTCCAATTCGTATCCCTTTAATTTCTTTGGTTTGTCTAATTGCTCTGGCCAGAGTCTCAAGAACGATGTTGAATAGAAGTGGTGAAAGAGGGCATCCCTGCCTTGTTCCAGTTTTTAGGGGGAATGCTTTCAGTTTTTCACCATTTAGAATGATATTAGCCATGGGCTTAGCATAAATGGCCTTTACAATATTAAGGAATGTTCCCACTATCCCTATTTTTTCTAGTGTTTTGAGCATGAAGGGGTGCTGTATTTTATCAAATGCTTTTTCTGCATCTATTGAAATAATCATGTGATTCTTGACTGTAAGTCTATTAATATGGTGAATTACGTTTATTGATTTCCTGATGTTGAACCAACCTTGCATCCCTGGGATGAAACCCACTTGATCATGGTGCACTATCTTTTTAATATGTTTTTGTATGCGATTTGCTAAAATTTTGTTGAGAATTTTTGCGTCGACGTTCATTAAGGATATTGGTCTGAAATTTTCTTTCCTTGATGAGTCTCTGTCTGGTTTAGGTATCAGTGTGATATTGGCTTCATAGAATGAGTTTGGGAGGGTTCCCTCCTCTTCTATTTTATGGAATACTTTGAGAAGTATTGGAATGAGCTCTTCCTTAAAGGTTTTGTAGAACTCGGCTGAGAACCCATCTGGTCCCGGACTTTTCTTTGTTGGTAGGCTTTTGATGACTTCTTCTATTTCAGTACTTGAAATTGGTCTATTTAAATTGTTTATGTCCTCCTCATTCAGTTTAGGCCATTCATATGTCTCTAGAAACCTGTTGATGTCTTCGAAATTTTCTATTTTGTTGGAGTATAGATTTTCAAAATAGCTTCTAATTATGTTTTGTATTTCCATCCTGTCTGTAGTGATATTTCCTTGTTCATTCCGAATTTTAGTGATTTGGGTTTTCTCTCGTCTTCTCTTCGTTAGTGTGGCTAAAGGTTTATCAATTTTGTTTATTTTTTCGAAGAACCAACTATTTATTTTGTCAATTTTTTGTATTGTTTCTTTTGTTTCAATTTCATTGATTTCAGCTCTGAGTTTAACAATTTCCTGTCTTCTACTACTTTTGGTGCTGTTCTGTTCTTCTTTTTCTAAGGCTTTGAGCTGTAGTGTTAGGTTGTTTATTTGTTGAGTTTTACTTCTTTTATTAAATGCGCTCCATGAAATAAATTTCCCTCTAAGTACTGCTTTCATAGTGTCCCAGAGATTTTGATATGATGTTTCTTTGTTCTCATTTACCTCTAAGAATTTTTTAATTTCCTTCCTAATATCTTCTGTTATCCATTCATCATATAATAGCATATTGTTTAATCTCCAGATGTTGGAATAGTTTCTGTGTTTTACTCTTTCATTTATTTCTAACTTCAATCCATTATGATCTGATAGAATACATGCTAGTGTCTCTATCTTCTTGTATTTGCTAACATTAGCTTTGTGGCATAATATATGGTCTATTTTAGAGAAGGATCCATGTGCTGCTGAGAAGAAAGTGTATTCACTCTTGGTTGGATGGAATATTTTATAAATGTCCGTTAAGTCTAAATTATTGATTGTGTTGTTGAGATCTATGCTTTCTTTGCTCAATTTTTGTCTGGAAGATCTGTCCAGTGGTGAGAGCGGCGTGTTAAAATCACCTAGTATTATTGTGTTGTGGTCTATTTGGTTTCTGAAATTGAGAAGGATTTGTTTGACATACATAGATGAGCCACTGTTTGGGGCATAGATGTTTATGATTGTTATATCTTGCTGATTTATGCTTCCCTTAAGCAGTATGAAATGACCTTCTTTATCCCTTCTGACTAACTTTGGCTTGAAGTCCACATTATCGGAAATGAGGATGGATACTCCAGCTTTTTTGCTGATTCCATGTGCATGGTATGTTTTTCCCCATCCTTTCACCTTTAGTCTGTGGGTATCTTTTTCTATGAGGTGAGTCTCTTGCAGGCAACATATTGTTGGATCTTTCTTTTTAATCCAGTCTGTCAGTCTGTGTCTTTTGATTGATGAATTCAGGCCATTAACGTTCAGGGTTATTATAGAGAAATGATTTGGTTTCCCGGTCATTTGGTTCATTTTTAAAATTTTGTTTATTTATTTGTTTGACACAACTTGTTTCCTCCTTTATTTGACAATTCCTTTAGGATAATTCCTCCCTTTGCTGATTTGCTTCTTTGTTTTTCATCTCTTCCTCATGGAATATTTTGTTGAGAATGTTCTGTAATGCTGGCTTTCTTTTTGTAAATTCTTTTAGCTTTTGTTTATCATGGAAGGATTTTATTTCATCGTCAAATTTGAAGGTAAGTTTTGCTGGATATAAGATTCTTGGTTGGCATCCATTTTCTTTCAGGGCTTGAAAAATGTTGTTCCAGGACCTTCTAGCTTTTAGGGTCTGGATTGAAAAATCTGCTGATATGCGTATTGGTTTCCCCCTGAATGTAATTTGGTTCTTTTCTCTCACAGCCTTTAAAATTCTGTCTTTATTTTGTATGTTAGGTATTTTCATTATAATGTGCCTTGGTGTGGGTCTGTTGTAATTTTGTGTATTTGGAGTCCTGTAAGCCTCTTGAACTTGATTTTCCATTTCATTCTTCAGATTTGGGAAATTTTCTGATATTATTTCATTGAATAGGTTGTTCATTCCTTTGGCTTGTTTCTCTAGGCCTTCCTCAATCCCAATAATTCTTATATTTGGCCTTTTCATGATATCCCATAGTTCTTGTAGATTCTGTTCATGATTTCTTACCATCTTCTCTGTTTGTTCAGCTTTGTTTTCAAGGTTAAATATTTTGTCTTCAATGTCTGAGGTTCTGTCTTCCAGGTGTTCTATCCTATTGGATATGCTTTCTATGGAGTTCTTAATTTGGTTTATTGTTTCCTTCATGTCAAGGATTTCTGTTTGGTTTTTTTTTCAATATCTCTAACTCTTTATTGAAATGATCTTTTGCTTCCTGTATTTGCTCTTTTAACTGTCGATTGGTGCGATCAATCAATACTTGCATTTGCTCTTTCATCTCATCATTCAATGCTTGCATTTGCTCTTTCATCTCCTCGTTTGCTTCTCTGATCATTTTAATTATGTACATTCTGAACTCCTTTTCTGTCATTTCTTCTGCCATGCTGTCATTGGGTTTTATTGATGTAACATCTAGATTTGTTTGCAGCATTTTCTTTCCTTGTTTTCTCATGTTGTTCAGATATCAGTGGACCGCTGAGATATTGCAGATTTACTCTGTTGATTTACAATTACCCTGAAGATTTCTATATATATATCCCCTCTTAGCCTTCAGTAGGCTGAAGTCTTGGAGGAGGTTGATAATGCGGTGCTCCACAAGGAAGCTGCCTCTCTAGGAGTGGTGGCCTTCAGGTGGGGTATATTCCCTGCTAGTGGGCAGAGGTGCCTCCACTTGTTGACCAATGGTCATCCAAAGGGGACCTAGGCTGTGGGCTGAGGCAAGGCCTGTTTGGGCCTGAGTCTCTGGTTTTACCGTCCTTGTGGGAAACCTCACCCAGCAGGGAAGACTCACCCGGTGGGGAGGTCTCGCTGGTCAGTTCCCTCCTAGAGGTTCCCCTCAATTTACAGCTACTGCCTGGGCTGGGCTGCCTTCCTCTGCAAAGTTTCCAGGGGCCCGGCCCTACCTCCTGGGCCTGGGAGCCTCACCCTTCGCAGATGAATCTCCTTAGGCTGCCCCTCCTCAGAGAATTTGCCCACAGGCCTGGAACCTTCGCTCCGCCCTAAGCGTGTCTCTTTGGGGCTCTTCCACCCAGAAGCCTCCTAGATCCTGGGACCCTGCTCTGCACCTAATCGCCTGGCTGCGTGGCCCCTCCTCTGAGCAGCCACCTGTGGCCCCAAACAATCGCTCTGAGTCCCAGAGACCCGCCACAGGCCTCTTCCTCCAGACAGCCGCTCAGTATGCCGGTGCGGTCACTAGGAGTCCAAGAAACTCACTTCGTGCCTCCTCCTCCCACCAACCACCCGTAGCCCGGGGCAATCAATCACTCCGAGTCGAAGTGACCCTCCCCGTTCCTCCTCCTTCTCCAGATAACCCCCCGGGTGTTCAGGAGCAGTCCCTCTGAGTGGCTCTGAATCCACGTGACCCGCTGCACGGGTCTTCTGGGCACCACCCGGAGCTCTGGTGTGGCCCCTCAAGACCAAGCGTCCCACCACACTTCTCCTCCAGGCAGCCCCCCTGTGTTCAGGAGCTGTCACTTTAAGACCAAACAACTCACCACTCGCCTTCTCCTCTGAGCAGCCGCCTGGAGCGCTAATGCAGTCACTGCGAGTCCAAAGGACCCGCCGCACTCCTTCTCCTCCTTCTCCTACTCCTCCGGGCAGGCCCCGGGGTTCAGAAGTGGTCCGGGTCCAAACAGCTCGCCACGCAGCCCCTTCTCTGGCAACCGCCTGTAGTTCCCGTATAGTCACCCGAATCCAAGCGGCTGCTCCTCTTCCTCCTTGTCCTCAGGGCAGGCCCCGGGGTTCAGAAGCGTCGTTCTGAATCCAAACAGCTCGCCGCGCGGCTTCTCCTCTGGCAACCGCCTGCAGCTCTGGTGCAGTCTCTCCGAATCCAAGTGGCCACGCTCCTCTCCTCCTCCTCAGGGCAGGCCCCGGTGTCCTGAGTCCACACAGTTCTCCCCGCCACTCCTCCCCCGGGCAGCCGCCGGAGCCCCAGTGGCTGCTCCGAGTCCCAGCGCTGTGCCGAACGGCCTCCTCTATGGCGCTCCAGCGGGGGGAGGGGCGTCTTGCCGGCAGCTCTACTTCACAAAGTTTCTTGCGTTCCGGGACCCCCGTCCCATCCGGGATGCCCCCCCAGGGGGTGAGAGTCACCCGGCTGCTTTGAGTTGGTCCCAAGCGTCTCAATATCTCCTCTCTTGAATCCTGAGTTCTGGAGCAACACGTAATGCAGCCACCCTCTAGGCCGCCATCTTGAAACCTTGAAAACAGTTTTTAACTTCATTAAATCTAGAATGTTCATATTCTAAGTTATATGTTTGAAATTATACCATAGGCAAATATATATGACCTACAAAGCATAGTTTAGGTTTTATGCAAATGTGCACAAATACCAGATTAACTTGAGGACTTTTTTAATGCTTTTTTTTTTTTTAATCAGTGCGACATAGCTATATGTAATGCTGGTGTTCATTGTGACATGATCATACAAGTATGGAATACCAAACTTCAACAAATGTTTATTCCAATCTGCAATCTCATCTGTTCTTAAATGTCACTTTATCAAAAGAGCTTTAAAAATTCAGGATCTGTAATTTCCAGGTTGCTTCTCCATTTATAGTCTCTAGAAAACTAATTTCTGGCACCTGCAGAGGAATGAGGATGCTTTTCTGGTGGCTTAGGAAAAATCACAAAATTTTTAGGAAGATTTGTGGTAAAGGTGTCTCCCCCAGGTTCCTCCTTTTCTCTCCTTTTCTCTCCTATGAGTAACAGTCCAAATACATTTTCTCTTTTGAGGGTAGTTCCAGTTGATGGTACAGAGGCTGCAACATCAACACCTCTGATGGATGTAACTACTGGCCCCTCCAAGTGGTATAAATCCAAGTGGTATAAATCCAAGTGGTATAAATCCAAGTGGTATAATTCCTGTGCTTATTATTAAAAAAGACTGTGTCTCTTTACATAGGTTGGAGGGACAACTTCATCGAAATGTACAGTTTTGTTAGCAACATGGGAAAAGTTTGTGACTTCAAATATGATGACTCTATCTCATAAAACTTCCAAGAAATTGACATATCCATAAAGTAAAATGTGGTTTATATTTGTGAGCTGAATAATTGCTTGCTAAAATTGAGAACAAAAGGGTCACACATTTGTATGAGTTTTATTTTTGTTCCCGAGGCAAAGAAGGGAGAAAACTCACCCATCGTCCCATCCAGTGTGACTGTAACTCTTCCTAACTTCTCTAAAAGGACATTTGGAGGATGTTTAATTCCCAAGTCCCCTACTCAAGCTCAATCCATTATTTGCTGCTGAAGGCATTTGCATTTTCGAAAAAGGCAATTTCATATATTATTTTCATATATTATTTTTTTCTCTAACAAGAGAAAATCACTAATCTGCTTCCTAAAGAATAAGGTTCTTCACCCTCACACAATGAATGGATCATATCTAACAATAACATCAGCTGAGTGTTATTGCTCACAGAAACATAAGGCCCCCGGGTTTCCATCCCCCTGAAGTTGAATTGACCATATAATTTAAAAATGGCAGAGTTTTAGGGTCTTTCATTTCACTGAGTTGAGTCGTAGATGTCACCCTTTCTACTAGGCATAATATATTTGAATTTTTATTTGTGAGTCCTTTTCAAGCAGACAATAAATTCAGTGTCTCATCAGTTATCATATACATCTGCAGTACATGTTCTATTTCTTCCTACACTGACTTGTAAACATGATTTCAGCACAGAGCTTTTCTCAGTAAATAGATGTTTCTATTTTTTGCCAATCTCTCCCACTCCATACTTCCTCATTATTTTCTCTTTTATTAATACTAGATGGCGTAAAATATTGTGACTTAGAACCTTCTAAATGATGCTTATTAGGAAATGTTCTCATATATAAAGTCTATGTGAATCTAAAATTTGAATGTTTAAATGACATATTTTATCAAATTCAACATCAAACCGACAACACCCTTTATAACAACAATTTGCCAAATGAAGAAAATGTCATACTCTGAATGAGCATTATCCTTCATGCTGATAGGTGAAATTAATGAAATAATTAAAAAGCCATAAGAGGAAAATGAAGAGTGTCAGAAGACACTAACAAGATGGAAAACAAAATATTACTGGCATGGTAATGTGACTGACAAAAAAAATACCTTTCTTCAAACTCAAGAAGGAGAATGAAATTTCATTCACAGAACTGAAAAAATTTTTCATGTAGTTAGCATACTGTCTTTAATATTCTAGAGCCAATCAATGTCACAAAGGAACATGAATTTCCATGCTTTTTCAAGATAAAGTTAACGAGGTACTACATACAGGAGACTTTAAAGAAAAAATTTATAATCTTGCCATACTTTCTTTGAAAGACCCATGACCTTTGCAATGTAAGAGCTGAGAGACACCCGTAAATAAGGAAGCACTAAATACTTCAGATATCAATGACATCCAGAAACTATCACAATTTTTCTGATCCAGAAAAGTCCCATTAAAAAAGTACTCTTGTTGGTAGCCAATATTTCTCCATTTGCTATGCTTAGATTTTTTTTATGTTTTTACACTATTAATGCTTATTAAGAAAATAAAGGTTAAAGATGAGCAGCAACCAAATTTTAATGCTGTGATTTTTCAGAGAGAAAAAAAGTACTATCCAGAAAACTTTGATTAAATAATCCCTTACAAAAATAGTAATTAACATTGGAATATTTGACTTTTTCAGGAAGTCAGATGAACTTGTTCTATAATGAGGTTATGTTATATAATGAGAAGAAATCTCTCCTACATGAAAGAATCTCACTTGTTTATAATGTCCTTATGTCAATCTTAATAAAGATTAGTAGTTTCCTGGTGTTTGGAAACTGAAGGCAAAGGAGAAAGGGTAAGGAAAGTCCTTATTATCTCAATTGTACTCACCCATTCATTCACCCTGTGCCAATATTCTCTAGTTTGTACTCTACTGAGACCCATTAATGCTTTCCACCAATAGAGAGTATTCAAAACATATCTGTTTAATGAAATTCTTTCCTTTTTTCCTCCCATTTTGGACTGAAATATTATTTTTTAATCAATTTCTGTGATTTAAAGAGTACTGAAAGGAACAGTAAATTAGATGCTATAAATGGCCAAATTTCTAGGAGAGGATGTTAAAACTATGATCATTAATTGCAACTATGTCTATTAGGCAAAGAAGTAACAAATGTTATAAACAATGAAAATTTCTATCTCCCATTACAAAAGAGAAAAATGTTTTCTTCTCTATTTCAGTGAGATTCAGTCTAGAACTTGCTGTTACACTGAATAAAACAACCATATTTGCATCTGCCACCTGGAATCTTGATCCATAATCTTTATAAAAATCTGATGAAAGGTTATCTTCATTTCTTCTTTCTATACACATATACATGCACACTTATACACAATTGTTTAGTTGATAAGTGTGAGTAGAGAACAGCATAATCTACTTTTTTATTTTGTTGAAGCCTGGCTGGTTGCATTACAGAGATATTTTCGGCAAGACCTAACTCAGCATCTCTTGCAAAATGAAGAACTCAAAGCATCTCTTGAGAGATGAGGCATATCTAATCTCTGAACAGATAGTAAATCAGCATGCTGGGGAGCCTGGGACTTGTGAGCTGATGAGCCAGCAAAGATCAGCAGAAGAAAATGGTGAAGGTCACTGAGAACACATATTGAGGATTTGAGGATGTTTAAATTGTCATATGAAGAAAAAAAAAACAGAAAGACTACTTGGTGGATGCTGTGATATGCCATACAGATGCCCTTTCAATAATGAAGGATTTAATCTCCTGGTAGCTAGCAAACTGCTCCTCTTGTCTGTGGTTGTGCATCAAATGATTGATCACTGTGGGCATGCAAAGAACCAATCAGCTCACCCCAATATGGGACAGGTAGAACTTCCAGCGGGGTCATTTGGTATTTTCCCTTCCCTCTCTTTCCTTTCTCTTCCCTTTTTACTTTAAGAGATCTCCTAATAAACTCTCTGAATGCAGAACTGCTGATTGGAAAACCCAGCTTTCAGCTACTGAGTATTTGAATCTCTAAGAACAGTAAGAATGTTTATGCTTCCAGATCAAGGGGTGTTTGCCTTTTTATTATTTTTCTACCACTGTGGTGACCCTTATATTTTGAGTGCATATTGAAAGCCAAAGAACAGTGATAACAAAAGATGGACAAAAGTGCTACTAACTGATACAAAATAGAGATGCCTGAATTCCTAGTATTTTCTCATCTACTTTCAGCTGAGAATTATAGTATTCCTTTCTTTTTTTTCTTATAGCCAAAAGCATGAAAATTATTACAGACATGTTTGTCAGTAACTCCTGCCTCAGTCAATGGAATTATGTACTTTGTAATCATTTACAACACTTATACAACAGTATTAGGTGAATAGATCAGTGAAATTAACAAATAAATAAGAGACCAAAGATCAAGGAAGAAATGATATTTATTAGATGTCTACTGTGCTGACAACGATGCTGTGTAGCTGATGTTCTATAGTCTTCCTATAAAGAAATTGAAGTTCAGAAAGATTAGATTACTTGTTCAAAATCAGGAAATCAGAAGATGCATTTAAAAAACGTGTACACAAGTTCATGTTTTTATCTATTTCATACTCATAAAGAGTAGAAGAAAATGGGAACATTTTCAAGTCAAATCACATTTTGAGAATGCATATTTTAATAATCAAGAATTGGGATGGAATAAATCCTAGTATCTTCCCCAGGCTACATTATGGAAAACATAAATCACTCTTAATAATATAATACCTTCACAGGTTTTGCTAAGTCAAACATATTCTGCCATTGTACTCAACACAGTGACATTAAGACTTATTCAGTATAAGATTTATTGCAAACCAAGCCTGAAAATACATAAAATTTTATGTGCAAAAGTTATTTCTTGCAAAGAAAAATACTTATGTATAATAAAGGTCATGTCTTGAACTGCAATCTGGACATTTGTATTACAATGAGCCAGCAAATCTTTTGCCCTGGTATTCCAAAATGTGAATTTCCTGCTCTTCCAATTACATTCATAGTGCAATATTTTAATCCATAAGCTTTGAGGGAGAAAGTTTCTTGATACAATTTATTATTAAGGAGAATGTGTTTTGTTTATTTTTAATAACCATTGTACAAGCTGATGACATTGAATATTTGAAACTATTTGGTCAAATTTGATTTATTTAAGAGCATATTATTAAAATTATCATGAAAAGAAACTAAGACAATTTTCTTGGTTTGCCTTCAAATTAATGTAGAATTTCTAAGAGGTATGTATAAAAATTAATTCAAATTAAAGCAACAAATTTATATATATATATATATATATTTGGTATTGGGAACTGAACCCAGGGCCTTGTGCTTGCAAGGCAAGTACTCTATCAACTGAGCTATATCCCCAGCCCCAATATTGTGTATTTTTAATTAATCACATCAAAACAGAGGACTGCCATGTGACAAAGAGATCACCTCAAAAAGGTAACTGATGACTCAAACTAAAGGAAAAGTGAGACACTGTGCTAATTATCAGTGATGCATAATTGATTAGAGAGTGGGAAGGAGACCATCCTAAAGGCATGGTGAGTTTTTCTTCTCATGGGTTTTGGAGCCCAAACAAAGAAGGAACAAATAAGATGACTCATGAGCATCAGATATTGTCCTTTGCTCCTCCTATCCTTTCAGAGTCAAAAGCTGTGACTGCTGAAAGCACAACTTACTTCATTCTGGCTACAGGACAATGGACTCTAATTGTCTCAGGAAGATGCATTAGTCTTATCTCTTTGAACCTCTACTTGGATAATAATAAGACAATTACACTTACACTGGACTGCATAATAGACCCAGATGTCCAACAATGAATAACTGTAATTGATTACAGTTCATTATATTCTCAAATAATGTGAAACAGGATTTGTTATTCTGCAGTGAAATCTAAAAGCGTGTTGTCTCTGTCTAGCCCATTCATTATTTGAACCAAATTATGGATCAATACTCTAAAAAGTATGATTGATTACCCAGACATATAGATTTGAATCAGGCAGCCTGTGCACATCTTATTAAACTACTACCAAGTGCAAGACAATTCTAGCTAGTATGGGAAATTTAAAATATATATATTTAACCAACAACCCTGCATTTATGGAAAATAGTGAAAAAATATAAATACAAATAGTGAATGCTGAAGAAGTTTATGAATGCAAAAATAATACCAACATGATGAACAACAAGATAAAAGGAAAACCTATACATAATACATTTATTTCTCTTTACTACTGCATTTCATTTTTTATTAAAAGTTAAAGAAGAACAAAGTTTATGTTGCTATATAATGTCCTGACAGGAACCCAAAAGTTTTAATCCTGTACATTTATTTCTTAGTATACTATAGCAAGGAACTGTCTGAGAATGGACTCTTAAAACCAGTTTGGGTTTTATGAATCTTATTATGGAGTTTTCTAATTAGGTATACACTTACAATGTATTTTCTACTGGAGTCATGTACCATTATGTAAAATGGTACATTTAGCTCATGTTAACGATAGAATATGCATCACAGTTCATTTAATGAAAATAATACTTCTCTATTTAGGACTAAATTTAGAAACCCTCATCTTACAGTTAAAATCTGGAGACTATAAATCTTGTCCAAGATAATTTTGCTGGTTTGTGAGAGAAGTTGTGCTAAGGGTCAAGGTCTCTTTATAGTCCAGCATTCTTGCTGTCTGGTCATCTTTGCACAGAACTTCACATAAAAAGAGGTTTTTTTGTTTTGTTTTGTTTTGTTTTTAAGATTTCATATCCACTAATACACTTGACCATAATAATACTCCCTTGAAATAGTACATAGTGATATATTTCTAAAAGAGGTTGATATTTATTTAAAGAGTGCTGCAGGTCAAGTATTTTTTCTAACCATTTAACTGTTCAGAAAACTAGGCTCAAGAAAGGTTAAGTCTTATATCCAAAAGTTAAATAACTAATAAAATAACTAATAAAAAATAGAACTGGGATATTAATGCACTCTGACCCATTCAGCATCTTCTTTAATTTGCCACTCTGCCTACAAATATAATTATATCTGATTCCTTACCTTAAAGGCAAAAATAATTAAACAAATATTATTGCTAGCAAAAGATATTACTGCAGAAAAATAAAAATAAATGAAGCACATATTTTTCCATTATTGAGTTCATAGACCAGAGAACAGACAGTAAGTATTTAAATAAACAATTATATTGCAATGTGACAAGGTACTAATACTGGAGTTTTGTTCCTATCGGGTTCACTAGGGACATAAAGGAACTCAGAATTCTATATTGGACTACTTTATTCTTCTCCATTAAGTTAAAAACAAAATATGAGTCACATATTTGATCATGAGATTTTTCCATTTAATTATTTATTAGGCTGTATATTTACCAGTATTTTCATTTATTATTGTGCCTCTGGTATCATTTATATGTAAAGTATCTCAAGAATCATATTAACCATGAAAACTTTAGCTATTTAATCCCCAGATACATTTATAATCAAATAATTTTGTTATGCTCTTTATAATACTTGATAGTTACAAAAATGTCAAAGGTAGGTACCAAAATTGGAAAGTAAGGTGAAAGAAAAGTACATTCATTTTAGCCTTAGGGGGGCAAATACGTATTACATTGAGAAATAAGAATTCAATTTAGTCTACCAGGAAGAAAATGGATTCCTCCCAAAGAATATATCACTTTGACTGTGAAAACAAGTAATCCTCTCCAGGTTTAAAATGTGTTATATATTAAATTATGTTTCTATAGAACATTGTTAAATTGAATTTCTGATTTCAATGGTCTTTTCTGAATCAAAAATGGATGGAGGCAATGACAAATTTTTAACTTTGAGGAAAAAGACCTGATAGTTTTGTGCTTTTATTATGACTTCTAATAACAATTTCAAAAACTCTAAATTTACAAAGTTAAAAACTTATTTTACTTGTGTTGCCTCAGTTGATCCTTACAGACACCTGTAAGTTTGATTTACTTTTGCTATCCTATTTTAAAGATGATGAAATCGTGACTCAGAGACATTGAAACTTAAGTTATTTCCCTCTATTAGTAAGAGGCTGAGATGATATTCCAACCCAGGTTACTATCCTTAACCTTTCTATTATATGTTGTTTCTCTTAATTGTATGATGTTTCACATTTTTCTGGAAGCATCTATTATCATCCTTCAATAAAATTGTTGATACATTGATGTGGCTGCATTACTGTAGTACGCTAAATTTAAGTCCTTTGGGTATAAACCAAGGAGTGGACCTTTATGAATTACCCAATAAGAGATATTCTTATAAAGTAGAAGAAAACCAACTAAGACATCAACCAAGCACTCAAAGATAGTTGTATATATCAAAGATGTTTTGTAAATATCTGTACATGAACCATCTTCTGAAAGCAATAAACAGTGAGTACTTGATAGAAAATATTTTGGGGTCTTAAGTAAAAGGTTCTATACAAGAGATTTGTGGCCTATTAATGTTTAGATATTAAGTGTCCCCTAAAAGCTCATGTGAGACAATACAAGAACATTCAGGGGTGAAATGATTGGGTTACAAGAGCTTTAACCCAATTGGTGCATTAATCAACATACAATGATAACTGTAGGCAGATAGGGTGTGGCTGGAGGAGGTGAATCACTGGCATATGCCTTTGGAGTTTATATTTTGTCTTTGTTAAGTGGATTCTCTTTCTGCTTTTTGGTGCCATGTTCTGATTTGTTTTCCTTCACCATGCCCTTCCATCTTGGTGTTCTGCCTCAACTAGGGCCTAGAGCAATGGAGTTGGCCATCTGTGAACTGAGACCTCTGTAAACTGTGAACTCCCAAATAAACTTTTCTTCTGCTGAAATAAAAATGTTGATACAAACTTTTACATATAGCAGTTTTAAAAGTTAGATTTATATAACTTACATTGGGTAAATGTTCCATTTAGTGGTCAGTTCCTTGAGTTTGGGTGTACACATGTAACTAAGTTATCATCATGACCAGCAGTACAGAACAGTCTCACCAACACAACATATTCCTTTAGGTCCTTTGTTGTGAACTCCTTTTAACTCCTGCTCTGATGATGATGGATCTCTTTTCTCTCTGTATATGTGCTTTTTGAGAACAGCATAATGAATATACAGTCAGCTTCATGGGATTAAACCTATGTAGACTCCCAAAGACCTATACATCATTACCCTATGTACATGTATGTTTACACAAATGGTGTGAATCTACATCATGTACAACCATAGAAACGAAATGATGCACCCCATTTGTGTACAATGAATCAAAATGCAGTCTGTAAAAAATTTAAAAATAAATAAATAATTTAAAAAAAAAGAAAAGAAAAGCCCCAAACTTGGTTCAAGGCTCCATTGTTGCTGTATGGAAAGTCTTAAATTTTGAACAATAGGCCCCATATTTTCACAGTGTACTGGGCCCTAGGAATTCAGTAGATAGCCCAATATATAACATGCAATTATTTGAGTGTGGTTTCTTTCCTTTAGCATAACACACTTGAAATCATTCCATTGTTGGATATATCCATAGTTTCTTTTTATTGCCAAGATGTTTTCATCATAAAGCTCTATCACAGTTTGTTTAGCTATCCATCGGTTAAAGAACACTTCCATTGCTTCAATTTGGGGAAATTATAAATAAAACAGCTATAAACATCTACATATATTTTTATGCTTCTATGAAAACATAAATTTTTATTTATCTTCTGTGCAGACCTAAGAGTGCAGATGTTGGGTTATATGGTAAGTGCATGTGTTTCTTATAAAATATTTACATTTTTTAAAAAAATTCCTTGTATTGTTTTATATGCTGACTACCAGGGTATTGTTACACATTTTCACAGGCACTTGGTATTCTCATTCCTTATTATTTTCCCTCCATTTCAGGCCTTCTAAATTTTGTAGTATTATCTCATTGTAATTTTCTGTTCTCATTCACCTAAAAACTTGATATTTAGAATCTTTTTTATGTATTTTCTTGCCATTTGTATATCTTTCACAGTGAATCACCTGTTCAAATGTTTGGCCAATTAATTTTTTTTCATATTTTCTTATTTTTGAGAATTATTTATGTATTCTGGATACAAATGCTTTATCAGATGTGTATTTTGCAATCACTTTCAGCTGATGACTTCTTCATTTTATTTATAGTGTCTTTCAAAGAATAGAAATTATATTCTTCTAAAAAGTATCCCTATGATAATACATTGAATTTGATTTTTTCTCCGTGGAAGTTGGGAGAAAAGCAATGAAATGAATTAGGTTTGTTTCTTAAAAACCAAGAAGATAGTCTAGCCAGGATGGAAAATATTTCAACTCTAGAGATAATTACAACACACAGTTGTGGCTTAGGATGTTGGGAAATTTTAAGGTTCAGTTCAGCATTTGGAAAAACAATCTTCTATTTGATTGCCAAACTCAACTATGAAAGTGAGAGTAACACTGCAAGTCAAAGTCACAGACATGCCTTATAACAAGTACTACTGCTTCTTTTGTTTTTTTAAACCAGGAATTGAACCCAGGGGCATTCAACCACTGAGCCACAACCCAGCACCTTTTTGTATTTTATTAGAAACAGGGTCTTGCTGAGTTGCTTAGGGTCTCAATAAGTTACTGAGGCTGGCTTTGAACTCACAATCCTTCTGGGGAGGATTACAGGCATGCACCACTAGGCCTGGCTAACAATTACTTCTTGATCACCAAAAAATGTATTAGGTTGTCCTAAACTTCATCTTTTTTGGACATTATATGTGTAAAAAAAATGCAGTATTACAATTATGTTGCATAAATAAAACTAAATTGAGCCAAATATATAATTATTTTATATATTTAAAATTTTTCATTTTTCCCCCGAGAGTAATTTAGTTTGACCAATATTATTCTGTTTATAAATCTGTATGTATACATGTATATGCATGAATAGGTATGTGCATATAAAGACATGTTTACAGCCAGGCACAGTGACAAATGCCTATAATCCCAGCAGTTCAAGAGGGTGAGGCAGGAGGATGGAGAGTTCAAAGCCAACCTCAGAAACTAGTGAGATTGTAAGCAACTCAGCAACAACCTGTCTCAAAATCAAATATAAAACAGGGATGGGGATGTGGTTCAGTGGTTCAGCATCCCTGGGTTCGATCTCTGTTGACAGAAGAAGATATGCTTACAAATATATGCATATATACATACACACACACCCAGACACATATGTACCAACAATGTACAGGCATTAATTCCTTTTTTCCTACAATTTTATAGGTACATTATACTGGTAAATACTGATGGGATTTGAGGTTACATGTTCATACATGCACACAAAATAACAGTATAATTTGGCCAATATCACTCTTGAGTACTCCCCTCCCCACCTCTTTACCTCTTACCCCTTGGTCCCTTTCCTCTCTTGGTCTCCCTTTGAATTTTAGGAGATCCACCCCACCTTTTTTCCCCCTTTTTCCTCTGTAGGATTCACATGTGAAAGAAAACACAGGACCTTAAACATTCTGAGATTGACTCATTTCACTTAACATGATGGTCTAAAGTTTCATCCATTTACCTGCGAATACTATAATTTCATTTTTACTTCTAGCTGAATAAAACTTCATTGTGAATGAATATTTCCCTTATCCATTCACCTATTAATGGACACCTAGTCTGGTTCCATAGCTTGGCTATTGTGAACTGTGCTGCTATAAACGGGGTATGCATGAATTACTGTTGTAAGATGACTTTAATTCTTCAGGTTGAATATTAAGAAATGGTACAGCTGGGTCATATGGTAGTTTCAAGCCCAGGCTTTTGAGGAGACTACAACCTGATTTCCATAGTGGTTGTAATAATTTACAATCCCACCAACAGTGTAAAAATATTCCTTTTTCTCTAGTATTATTTGTATTTTTAATGACTGCCATTCTGACTGGTGGGAGATCAAATTTCAGTGCAGTTTTTTTTTTTAATATTTTTTTTATTGTAAACAAATGGGATACATGTTGTTTCTCTGTTTGTACATGGCGTAAAGGCATACCATTTGTGTAATCATAAATTTACATAGAGTAATGTTGTTTGATTCATTCTGTTATTTTTTCCTTTCCCCCCAACCCTCCCACCCCTCTTTTCCCTCTATACAGAGCTTCCTTCCTCCATACTTGCCCCACTCCCTAACCCTAACTCTAACCCTAACAGTAACCCTTCCCTCCCCAAATTATGAGTCATCATCCACTTATTAGCGATATCATTCATCCTTTGGCTTTTTGAGATTGGCTTATCTCACTTAGCATGATATTCTCCAATTTCATCCATTTGCCTGCAAATGCCATAATTTTATCATTCTTTATGGCTGAATAATATTCCATTGTATATATATACCACAGTTTCTTTATCCATTATCAATTGAAGGACATCTAGGTTGGTTCCAAAGTCTGGCTATTGTGAATTGAGCAGCTATGAACACTGATGTGGCTGTATCTCTGTAGTATGCTGATTTTAAGTCCTTTGGGTATAGGCCAAGGAGTGGGATAGCTGGGTCAAATGGTAGTTCCATTCTAAGTTTTCTAAGGAATTTCTACACTGCTTTCCAGAGTGGCTGCACTAATTTGCAGCCCCAACAGCAATGTATGAGTGTACCTTTCTCCCCACATCCTTGCCAACACCTGTTGTTGCTTGTATTCTTGATAATCACCATTCTAATTGGGGTGAGATGGAATCTTAGGGTGGTTTTGATTTGCATTTCTCTTATTACTAGAGATGTTGAACATTTTTTCATATGTTTGTTGATTGCTTGTAGATCTTCTTCTGTGAAGTGTGTATTCATTTCCTTAGCCCATTTGTCGACTGGATTATTTGAATTCTTGGAGTAGAGTTTTTTGAGTTTTTATAGATTCTGGAGATTAGTGCTCTATCTGAAGTATGATTGGCAAAGATATTCTCCCACTCTGTAGGCTCTTTCTTCCCATTGCTGATAGTTTCCTTTGCTGAGAGAAAGCTTTTTAGTTTGAATCTATCCCACTTATTGATTCTTGCTTTTATTTCTTGTGCTATGGGAGTCCTGTTAAGGAAGTCTGGTCCTAAGCCGACATGTTGAAGATCTGGACCTACTTTTTCTTCTATAATCTGCAGGGTCTCTGGCCTGATTCCGAGGTCCTTAATCCATTTTGAGTTTAGTTTCATGCACGGTGAGAGATATGGGTTTAGTTTCATTCTGTTGCATATGGATTTCCAATTCTCCATTTGTTGAAGAGGCTATCCTTTCTCCATTGCATATTTTTGGCCCCTTTGTCTAGTATGAGAAAATTGTATTTATTTGGGTTTGTGTCCGTGTCCTCTATTCTGTACCACTGATCTACCTTTCTATTTTGGTACCAATACCATGCCGTTTTTGTTACTATTGCTTTGTAGTAGAGTTGAATATCTGGTATAGCAATACCCCTGTTTCACTCTTCCTGCTAAGGATTGCTTTAGCTATTCTGGGTTTCTTCTTCTTACAGATGAATTTCATAATTGCTTGCTCTATTTCTGTAAGGTACGTCATTGGGATTTTAATTGGAATTGCATTGAATTTGTATAGCACTTTAGGTAGTATGGCCATTTTGACAATATTAATTCTTCCTATCCAAGAACATGGGAGATCTTTCCATCTTCTAAGGTGTTCTTTAATTTCTTTCTTTAGTGTTCTGTAGTTCTCATTGTAGAGGTCTTTCACCTCTTTTGTGAGATTGATTCCCAAGTATTTTATTTTTTTCGATGCTATTGTGAATGGGGTAATTTTCCTAATTTCTCTTTCCAAAGATTCATCACTTATGTATAAAAATGCGTTGGATTTATGAGCATTGATCTTGTAACCTGCTACTTTACTGAATTCACTTATGAGTTCTAAGAGTTTTCTGGTGGAATTTCCAGGTTCCTCTAAATATAGAATCATGTCATCAGTGAACAGGGATAGTTTGAGTTCTTCTTTTCCAGTTCGTATCCCTTTAATTTCTTTGGTTTGTCTAATTGCTCTGGCTAGAGTCTCAAGAACGATGTTGAATAGAAGTGGTGAAAGAGGGCATCCCTGCCTTGTTCCAGTTTTTAGGGGGAATGCTTTCAGTTTTTCACCATTTAGAATGATATGAGCCATGGACTTAGCATAAATGGCCTTTACAATGTTAAGGAATGTTCCCACTATCCCTATTTTTTCTAGCGTTTTGAGCATGAAGGGGTGCTGTGTTTTATCAAATGCTTTTTCTGCATCTATTGAAATAATCATGTGATTCTTGACTTTAAGTATATTGATATGGTGAATGACATTTATTGATTTCCTGATGTTGAACCAACCTTGCATCCCTGGGATGAAACCCACTTGATCAGGGTGCACTCTCATTTTAATATGTTTTTGTATGCGATTTGCTAAAATTTTGTTGAGAATTTTTGCGTCGATGTTCATTAAGTATATTGGTCTGAAATTTTCTTTCCTTGATGAGTCTCTGTCTGGTTTAGGTATCAGTGTGATATTGGCTTCATAGAATGAGTTTGGGAGGGTTCCCTCCTCTTCTATTTTATGGAAAACTTTGAGAAGTATTGGAATGAGCTGTTTTTTAAAGGTTTTGTAGAACTTGGCAGAGAACCCATCTGGTCCCGGAGTTGTCTTTGTTGGTAGGCTTTTGATGACTTCTTCTATTTCAGTACTTGAAATTGGTCTATTTAAATTGTTTATGTCCTCCTCGTTCAGTTTAGGCAATTCATATGTCTCTAGAAACCTGTGGATGTCTTCAAAATTTTCTATTTTGTTGGAGTATAGATTTTCAAAATAGCTTCTAATTATGTTTTGTATTCCAATCCTGTCTGTTGTGATATTTCCTTGTTCATTCCGAATTTTAGTGATTTGGGTTTTCTCTCGTCTTCTCTTTGTTAGTGTGGCTAAAGGTTTATCAATTTTGTTTATTTTTTCAAAGAACCAACTATTTATTTTGTCAATTTTTGTATTGTTTCTTTTGTTTCCATTTCATTGATTTCAGCTCTGAGTTTAACTATTTCCTGTCTTCTACTACTTTTGGTGCTGGTCTGTTCTTCTTTTTCTAGGTCTTTGAGCTGTAGTGTTAGGTCGTTTATTTGTTGAGTTTTACTTCTTTTATTAAATGCGCTCCATGAAATAAATTTCCCTCTAAGTACTGCTTTCATAGTGTCCCAGAGATTTTGATATGATGTTTCTTTGTTCTCATTTACCTATTAATTTTTTAATTTCTTTCCTAATATCTTCTGTTATCCATTCATCATGTAATAGCGTATTGTTTAATCTCCAGATGTTGGAATAGTTTCTGTGTTTTACTCTTTCATTTATTTCTAACTTCAATCCATTATGATCTGATAGAATACAAGGTAGAGTCTCTATCTTCTTGTATTTGCTAACATTAGCTTTGTGGCATAATATATGGTCTATTTTAGAGAAGGATCCATGTGCTCCTGAGAAGAAAGTGTATTCGCTTTTGGTTGGATGGTATATTCTATAAATGTCCGTTAAGTGTAAATTGTTTATTGTGTTATTGAGATCTATGGTTTCTTTATTCAATTTTTGTCTGTACGATCTGTCCAGTGGTGAGAGAGGCGTGTTAAAATCACCTAGTATTATTGTGTTATGGTCTATTTGGTTTCTGAAATTGAGAAGGATTTGTTTGACATACATGGATGAGCCACTGTTTGGGGCATAGATGTTTATGATTGTTATATCTTGCTGATTAATGCTTCCCTTAAGCAGTATGAAATGACCTTCTTTATCCCTTCTGACTAACTTTGGCTTGAAGTCCACATTATGTGAAATGAGGATGGATACTCCAGCTTTTTTGCTGAGTCCATGTGCATGGTATGTTTTTCCCCATCCTTTCACCTTTAGTCTGTGGGTATCTTTTTCTATGAGGTGAGTCTCTTGTAGGCAACATATTGTTGGATCTTTCTTTTTAATCCAATCTGCCAGTCTATGTCTTTTGATTGATGAATTCAGGCCATTAACATTCAGGGTTATTATTGAGATATGATTTGGTTTCCCAGTCATTTGGTTCATTTTTTTAAATTTTATTTATTTATTTATTTGACACAACTTGTTTCCTCCTTTATTTGACAATTCCTTTAGGATAATTCCTCCTTTGCTGATTTGCTTCTTTGTTTTTCATCTCTTCCTCATGGAATATTTTGCTGAGAATGTTCTGTAATGCTGGCTTTCTTATTGTAAATTCTTTTAGCTTTTGTTTATCATGGAAGGATTTTATTTCATCGTCAAATTTGAAGGTAAGTTTTGCTGGGTATAAGATTCTTGGTTGGCATCCATTTTCTTTCAGGGCTTGAAAAATGTTGTTCCAGGACCTTCTAGCTTTTAGGGTTTCTTTGAAAAATCTGCTGATATCTGTATTGGTTTGCCCCTGAATGTAATTTGGTTCTTTTCTCTCACAGCCTTTAAAATTCTGTCTTTATTTTGTATGTTAGGTATTTTCATTATAATGTGCCTTGGTGTGGGTCTGTTGTAATTTTGTGTATTTGGAGTCCTGTAAGCCTCTTGTACTTGATTTTCCATTTCATTCTTCATATTTGGGAAATTTTCTGATATTATTTCATTGAATAAATTGTTCATTCCTTTGGCTTGTTTCTCTAGGCCTTCCTCAATCCCAATAATTCTTAAATTTGGCCTTTTCATGATATCCCATAGTTCTTGTAGATTCTGTTCATGATTTCTTACCATCTTCTCTGTTTGTTCAACTTTGTTTTCAAGGTTAAATATTTTGTCTTCAATGTCTGAGGTTCTGTCTTCCAGGTGTTCTATCCTACTGGATATGCTTTCTATGGAGTTCTTAATTTGGTTTATTGTTTCCTTCATGTCAAGGATTTCTTTTTTTTTTTTTTTCAATATCTCTAACTCTTTATTGAAATGATCTTTTGCTTCCTGTATTTGCTCTTTTAACTGTCGATTGGTGCGATCATTCAATGTCTGCATTTGCTCTTTCATCTCATCATTCAGTGCGTGCATTTGCTCTTTTATCTCATGGTTTGCTTCCCTAATCAATTTAATTATGTACATTCTGAACTCCTTTTCTGTCATTTCTTCTACCATGCTGTCATTGGGTTTTATTGATGTAACATCTAGATTTGTTTGCGGCATTTTCTTTCCTTGTTTTCTCATATTGTTCAGGTATCAGTGGACCGCAGAGATATTGCAGATTTCCTCTATTGACTTACAATGTCCCTGAAGATTTCTATATATCCCCTCTTAGCCTTCAGTAGGCTGAAGTCTTGGAGGAAGTTGATAATGCGGTGCTCCACAAGGAAGTTGCCACTCTGGGAGTGGTGGCCTTCAGGTGGGGTGTATTCCCTGCTAGTGGGCAGAGGTGCCTCCACTTGTTGACCAATGGTCATCCAAAGGGGAACTAGGCTGCGGGCTAAGGCAAGGCCTGTTTGGGCCTGGGTCTCTGGTTTTACAGTCTTTGTGGGGAAACCTCACCCAGCAGGGAAGACTCACCCGGTGGGGAGGTCTCGCTGGTCAGTTCCCCTCCTAGAGGTTCCCCTCAGTTTACAGCTACTGCCTGGGCTGGGCTGCCTTCCTCTGCAAAGTTTCCAGGGGCCCGGCCCTACCTCCTGGGCCTGGGAGCCTCACCCTTCGCAGATGAATCTCCTTAGGCTGCCCCTCCTCAGAGAATCTGCCCGCAGTCCTGGAACCTTCACTCCGCCCTAAGCGTGTCTCTTTGGGGCTCTTCCACCAAGAAGCCTCCTAGATCCTGGGACTCTGCTCTGCACCTAATTGCCTGGCTATGCGGCCCCTCCTCTGAGCAGCCACCTGGGGCCCCATAAAATTGCTCTGAGTTCCAGAGACCCGCCACATGCCTCTTCCTCCAGACAGCCGCCCAGTATTCCGGTGCGGTCACTAGGAGTCCAAGCAACTCTCTGCGTGCCTCCTCCTCCCACCAACCGCCTGTAGCCCTGGGCAATCACTCCGAGTCGAAGTGACCCGCCCCATTCCTCCTCCTCCTCCAGGTAACCCCCCAGGTGTTCAGGAGCGGTTGCTCTGAGTGGCTCTGAATCCACGTGAACGGCTGCACGCCTCCTCTGGGCGGCCGCCCGGAGCTCTGGTGCGGCCACTCGAGACCAAGCGACCCACCACGCTCCTCCTCCAGGCAGCCCCCCGGTGTTCAGGAGCGGTCGCTTTAAGTCCAAACAACTCACCTCCTCTGAGCAGCCACCTGGAGCTCTAATGCAGTCACTGCGAGTCCAAATGACCCGCCGCTCTCCTCCTCCTCCTCCTCCTACTCCTCAGGGCAGGCCCCGGTGTTCAGAAGTGGTCTGAGACCAAACAGCTCACCACGCAGCTCCTCCTCTGGCAACTGCCTGTAGCTCTGGTGCAGTCACTCCAAATCCAAGCGGTCACGCTCCTCCTCCTCCTCCTCAGGGCAGGCCCCGGTGTTCTGAGTCCACACAACTCTGCTCGCCACTCCTCCCCTGGGCAGCCACCGGAGCCCCAGTGGTTGCTCCGAGTCCCAGCGCTGTGCTGAGCGGCCTCCTCTACGACGCTCCCAGTTGTCCGAGTTCACTGCTCCAGCCGGGGGAGGGATGTCTCGCCGGGCAGCTCTACTTCACGAAGTTCCCTGCGTTCTGGGACTACTGCCCCATCCGGGCCACCTCCCCAACGGGAGAGACTCACCCGGCTGCTTTCAGTTGGTGCCAAGTCTCTCAATATCTCCTCTTTTGAATCCGGAGTCCTGAAGCAACATGAAATGCGGCCACCCTCTAGTCTGCCATCTTGAAAACCTCCTTCAGTGTAGTTTTGATATGCATTTCCCTAACTGCTGAAGATGTCAATTATTTTTCATGTATTTGTTGACTGTATTTTTTTTTTGAGATGCACCTATTTAATTCATTTCCCAATTATTAGTTGGCAATTTATTAATTACCTTATTTGATTTTTTGGCTTGAAGTTTTTTGAAATCTTTATATATTCTAGATATTAATCTTCTGTCTGAAGAGTAGCTAGCAAAGATTTTTCTCCCATTCTGTGGGTTCTGTCTTCATGTTCCTAGTTGTTTCCCTTGCTTTACAGAAAGTTTTGACTTTGATACTGTCCCATTTACTAATTTTTGGCATCATTTCATGAGTTTTGCAGGTCCTATTGAGAAATTCATTGTCTGCGCCTAAAAGCTGGAGTGTTGACCCAAGGTTTTCTTCTAGGAGTTGCATAGTTTCTAGCCTAACTCCAAGATCTTTCATCCATTTTGAATTAATTTTTGTGAAGTGTGAGAAATAAAAATAATTATAACCAATTGTCCCAGGTCCATTGTTTAAAAGGTTATCTTTTCTCCAATGCATGATTTTAGCACCTTTGCTAAAGATCAGATGACTGTATCTGTGAGGGTTTGTCTTTGTGTCTTTTATTGTATACCATTCATTGGTCTATGTGTCTGTTTTTATGCCAATACCATGCAGTTTTTCCAACTACAGCTCTATAGTTTAACTTGAAATCTAGTATTGTGGTGCCTCCAGGATTGCATTTCAGCTGAAAATTGCTTTGACTATTCTAGATCTTTAATACTACTGAATGAATTTTAGGACTGTTATTTCTAGTACTGTGAAGAATGTCTTTGGTTTTGATGGGGATTGCAATAAAATGGTGTATTACTTTTGGTGTTATGGCCCAGTTAACCATATTAATTCTGCCCATCCATTAACATGGAAATTCTTTTCATCTTCTGAGGCCTTCTTCCATTTATTTTTTTGGGTTCCGTAGTTTTCATTGTAGAGGTCTTTCACCTCTTGGTTAGATTTATTCTTAAGGATTTTAGTTTTTGTTTCTGTTTACTTTTTTTGAGGCTAATGTGAATGAAATTATTACCCTGATTTTTTTGTTAGCAAATGCCTTGTTGGAATAAAGAAAAACTGTTGATTTTGTTATGTTGATTTTGTAATCTGTTACTTTGCCAATTATTTGTCATTAGCTCTGGAGTTATTTTGGTGGAAATTTTTGGATATTTTATGTACAGAATCACCTCATTGGCAAATAGTGATCATTTGACTTCTTCTTTTACTATATTTATCCCTTTTATTTTATTCTCTGGTCTAATTACTCTGGCTAAAATTCCTAGCACTATATTAAATAGGATTGACAAGAGTGGATACCCTTGTCTTGTTCTAGTTTTTAAAGGTAATGCTTTCAATTTTTCCCATTTACTATGAGTTTAGCTTTGCATTTTCTGTATATAGCCTTTATGAAGTTGAAGTAGATTCCTTCTACCCCCAGTTACTTCAGTGTTTTTAACATGAATGGGTGCTAATTTTTTTTTTAATTCTTCTCTGCATCTGTTAAGATTACTGTGATTTTTTTGTCCTTAATTCTGTAAATGTAATGAGTTATATTTATTGAATTGCATCTCTGAACTAAAATCAACTTGGTTGTGGTGTATAATCGTCTTAATATGCTATTAAACATGATTTGCTAAATTTTTTAAAAGTATTTTGGCATCTAATTTCATCAGAAATATTGATCTGTAGTTTTCATTCTTTGATGAATCCTTATCTAGTTTTGGTAAGAATGGGATACTGGCTTCATAGAATAAATCCCTTTCTACTTCATTAGAGGAGTATTGTATTAGTTCTTATTTAAAAGTTTGATAGAACTCATCTAAGAATCCTTCTTGTCCTGGGGTTTTCTTGTTGAAAGACTATTTTTACTGTCTGTATCTCATTACAAGTTATGGATCTGTTTAGAGTTTTGATATCTTATTGATTTAGTTTTAGCCAATTGTATTTGCCGAGAAATGTATTCATTTCTTTTAGGTATTTTCCAAGTATTGGAGTATAGGTTTTCAAAATGGTCCCTAATGATCTACTGAATTTCTGTGATGTCTGTGGTGATGTCTCCTTTTTAATTTTTAATTTTATTAATTTGATTTTTCTCCCTTTTATATTAGTTTGGATAACAGATTATCAATCTTGTTTGTCTTTTTAAAAGAACCAACAGTTAGATACAAACCAAAGGATTGAGCAACCTGCTCAATGTAATAATATCAGAAAATTTCCCAAACCTTAAGAAAGAAATAGAAAATCAAATACAAGAGGCTTAAGAGCAACAAATGCACAAAATTACAACAGATTCACACCAAGGCACATTACAATGAAAATATGTAACATGCAAAATAAAGATAGGATTTTAAAGGCTGCAAGAGAGACCACCAGATTACATAAAGAAGGAAATCAATATAGATATCAGAAGATTTCTCGGCCCAGACCATAAAAACTAGACAGGCTTGGAACGACATATTTCAAGCTCTGAAAGAACATGGATGCCAATCAAGAATCTTATACCCAGCAAAATTAACCTACAGACTTGATGATGAAACAAAATCCTTCCATGATAAACAAAAGCTAAAAGACTTTACAAATAGAAAGTTTGCACTGCAGAACATTCTCAGCAAAACATTCCATGAGGAGGAAGTGAAAAACAATGCAAGTCAGCAAAGGGAGGAACTACAGTAAAGGAAAAGTCGATCAAAGGAGAAACCAAGTAAAGAATTGATAATAAACCAAAATGACCAGGAATAAGAATCATATCTCAATAATAACTCAGAATTTTAATGGCCTAAACTCATTAATCAAAATACATAGACAGTCAGATTGGATTAAAAATAAATTCCCAACAATATGTTGCCTCCAAGAGACTCATTTCATAGAAAAAGACATCCACAGACTAACGGTGAACGGATGGGGAAAAGCATACCACGCACACTGAATCAGTAAAATAGTGGGGGTCTCCTTCCTCATATCAGATAAAGTAGACTTCAAGCCAAAGTTAGAAGGGATAAAGAAGGACATTTCATACTGCTTAAGGAAAGCATAAACCAGCAAAACATAAAGATCGTAAATATTTATGTCCCAAATAATGGGCATTTATGTACGTCAAACAAATCCTTCTCAATTCCAGGGAACAAATATACCACAACACGATAATACTGGGTGACTTTAATACAACATTCTCAACACTAGATAGATTCTCCAAACAAAAACTGAATAAAGAAACTATAGAATTAAATAATACAATCAATGATTGAGACTTAACAGATGTATATAGAGTATTTCATCCTTCATTGAGTGAATGTTCTTTCTTCTTAGCAGTTCATGGATCATTGGATCATTCTCTAAAATAGAACATATGTTATGCCACAAATCAACCATTAGAAAAAAAAAAAGAAAGAAAAGAGATACTACCTAATATTCTATCAGATCATAATGGAATGAAATTAGAAATCAATGAAAAAATAAAATCAGAAACTATTCCAACACCTGAAGACTAAATAATATGCTATTGAATGATGTGATGATAACAGAATACATTAGAATGGAGAAAATGAAATTCTTTGAGGTAAACTGGAACAACAATATAACATAGCAAAATCTCTGGGACACTATGAAACAAAGCAGTACTAAGAGGAAAGTTCATTGCATTGAGTAAAAAGTCAACAACTAAATGACCTAACATTACATCACAAAGCCCTAGAAAAAGAAAAACAGATCAACACCAAAAGTAGTAAAAATCTGGGCTGGGGATATACCTCAGTTGGTAGAGTGCTTACATTGCAAGCACAAGGCCCTGGGTTCAATCCCCAGCACTGCAAAAAAAAAAAAAAAAAAAAGTAGTAAAAGTCAGGAAATAATTAAAACAGGAGCTGAAATCAATGAAACTGAGACAAAAGAAACAATTCAAAAAACTGACAAAACAAAACGTTGGTTCTGTGAAAAAGTAAACAAAATTGATAGACCCTTAGCCGCACTAACAAAGAGGAGAGAGAAAACTCAAATTACTAGAATTGGTGATGAAAAAGGAAAGATCATTACAGACACCATTGAAATACATAACAAAATTAGAAGCTACTTTGAAAATCTATGCTCCAACAAAATAGAAAATATTAGAGACATTGACAAATTTTTAAGACATATGATCCTCCCAAACTGAATCAGGAAAATATACACAATTTAAACAGATCAATTTCAAGGGCTGCAATGGAAGAAGCCATCAAAAGTCTATCAAAAAAGAGCACTAATCTCCAGAATCTATAAAGAACTCAAAAAACTCTACACCAAGAATACAAATAATCCAATAGACAAATGGGCTAAGGAAATGAATAGACACTTCACAGAAGAAGATCTACAAGCAATCAACAAACATATGAAAAAATGTTCAACATCTCTAGTAATAAGAGAAATGCAAATCAAAACCAACCTAAGATTCCATCTCACCCCAATTAGAATGGCGATTATCAAGAATACAAGTAACAACAGCTGTTGGCAAGAATGTGGGGAGAAAGGTACACTCATACATTGCTGGTGGGGCTGCAAATTAGTGTAGCTACTCTGGAAAGCAGTGTGGAGATTCCTTAGAAAACTTGGAATGGACCCACCATTTGACCCAGCTATCCCACTCCTTGGCCTATACCCAAAGGACTTAAAATCAGCATACTACAGAGATACAGCCACATCAATGTTCATAGCTGCTCAATTCATCATAGCCAGCCTTTGGAACCAACCTAGATGTCCTTCAATTGGTGAATGGATAAAGAAACTGTGGCATATATATACAATGGAATATTACTCAGCCATGCAGAATGATAAAATTTTGGCATTTGCAGGCAAATGGATGAAATTGGAGAATATCAAGCTCAGTGAGATAAGCCAATCTCAAAAAAACCAAAGGACGAATGATATCGCTAATAAGTGGATGATGATATATAATGGGGGGTGGGAGGGGTTAGTGTTTGGGGTTAAAGTTAGGGTTAGAGAGGGCGGCAAGAATGAAGGAAGGAAGGACTGTATAGAGGAAAAAGAGGGGTGGGAGGTGTGGGGGAAGGAAAAAAATAACAGAATGAATCAAACAACATTACTCTATGTAAATTTATGATTACACAAATGGTATGCCTTTACGCCATGTACAAACAGAGAAACAACATGTATCCCATTTGTTAAAAAATAAAAAAAAAGAGAAACTGTGGTACTGATACACAATGGAATATTATTCAGCCATAAAGAAGAATAATATTATGGCATTTACAGATAAATGGATGGAATTGGAGAATATCATGCTAAGTGAGATAAGCCAATCCCATAAAACCAAAGGCCAAATGTTTTCCCTGATAAGTGGATGATGATATATAATGAGGTTGGGCCGTGGTGGGTGAGAGAAGGATGGAGGAACTTTAGATTACGTAGAGGGAAGTGAGAGGGAGGAGGAAGGGTATGAAAATGGTGGAATGAGAGACGTCATTACCCTATGTATATGTATGATTACATGAATGGTATGAATTTACATTGTGTACAACCATAGAAATGAAAAGTTGTACCCCATTTGTGTACAAAGAATCAAAATGCAGTTTGTAAAAATGAAAAATAATTTTAAAAAAGACAAGACAATGAAAAATAACTAGTCAAAAAATTCTACAAGTTAGAAAAAAGGAAATAAATATGTATATATATATATGTGTGTGTGTGTGTGTGTGTGTGCACAAACCAATCTGTATAGGAAAAATGCACATAAAATTATTAATGAGCAATTAAGGAATTGTTTCCAATGAGGTGGTCAAAATATTCCATGAGAATAAATGACAACTCTCTGTGCCTTTCTTTATGTTTCTTCTTGGGCTATGCACTGAGAGCTAGAGCAAAGATGGAGTCATTAACACCTTCCTTTTTGTGTTGCTCACCAAGCTGCCAGTTGGAGTGTGCTAACACTAAATGTTTCTCAAATAATTTTCAGATTCTCTTTTCCCCTGTATGAGGTAGTAGGGCATGAGAAGTACTGAGTTGGAATTTTCTCTGCACAGTCCAGATCCATGCACTCCCGGTATGGGGTCCCTACAAAGTTTTATGAGTGGGGTTTGAGCAAGGAGGGCTTAGGTCTGACAGGTCTCAAGGGCTTTCTGGATGGTTTCTTGAGCATTAAATTGTCACAATTCTATGAACTGCATATTATTCGGTTTCTTTCACAATAATCCCATATAGAAAATCATCCACAGTTGCAGTAACTTTTTACAATAAGCCTTTACCTTCATGCTTATGAGACTCTTTAATCAAGGCTAACTCAGCTGACTCAGTCTGCTTTAGGTTGGTGGGTCTGGGCTCTGGGCTTCAGGCTCCAATTTTGAGTCAAGTTTGCTCTATGTGCCTCTCATGATCTTGGGGTTGATACTTTCCCTTGGCATCTTGGGATGATGCCACAGCATGTGAGAGCATACAGAAGCATGCAGTGTCACTTTAGACCTTTTCTTGGAACTGGGATGTTGTCATTCATGCCCTCATTCCACTGGCCAAAGAAAGTTAGGTGGCTTCCTCCAACATCAGTTGGAGGTAAATATGCCACTTTCATTATTAGGAGAGTCACTACAGAGTTTCATGACTCAGACAAAAAGTGTAGTTAAAACATGGGGAGAGGGCATACTTCAGAAAATTGGTTCTGGACATTGAGATAGCAAAAGGTTAAATAATTTATATGTAATGCCTTACTCATCTATCTACCTTCCATAATCAAAGAACAAGTTTTGTTAAGGTCATAGTTTATGCACTTTTAATGTCATTTATAATATGAATTTCATTGCTCATTTCTGATGTATATATAGTGTGTGTGTGTGTGTGTGTGTATGGCAGGTTATTAAGTAACAGTAAAGATCAATAAAACTTGTAGCTGGTGAACTGTATGATCTGGAATAAGTCATCCCAATCTTTTCTTTCCTAACTCAGCAATATCTTATACAGTGGAGGAAATAAAAATGATACTTATGGAAATGTTCTGAGATCTTCAGATAGGGAATTTTATAATATAATCAGAGAAAAATGTATTCTAGCCTTTCACAAGAGGCAAGCTTTATTTGGATCTCCATATATATATAAATATATATATATATAAATACAAATATATAAATATATATTCACATATATATAAATATGTATATATACATGTATATATGTACACAACTGTATATACAGTTGTAGGTGGTACAATACCTTTATTTTATTTTTATGTGGAGCTGAAGATTGAACTAAGGGCCTCCCATGTGCTGGGCAGGCGCTGTACCACTGAGTCACAACTCTAACCCCTATTTGGATCATTTTTAAGAATAATATATTTGTTGCCATAAATAAAGGTGACCTAACTTAAATCTCAGTGTGGCACAACTTCCCATATGGTTAATATTCACATTACTGTGTATGTTTGGATCAAGTTCATAAAGTTAGGATATTCATCCCATCTCGTGATTTTTTTTAAAAAAAATTATACTGAGGACATAATGAATGAATTTTGTATGGGTTTATAAAATCTTCCACATTGTCTACTTCAGCAATTGCTTTGTGGAACAAGTCTCTCTTAAGACTTCCCTATTATTCTGTTTATTCATCCCTCATTTCCCCTTCATCTCTCCCCATGTTTTTGTTGTTGTTATTGTTATTTATGTCTAACTTTCTTTCATACTATTCTTGTTGTCCCCTACTTTTTTATTTAATCATATACTTATGAGTTTCTTCTTCTGACCCACTAGATTATTAGCTCCTCAAGAACAGAAAGTATGTCCTGGTCATTTCTGTTTCTTCAGACTTAGCAAATTAAAAGTAACTCCTATACATAAGCCAGTTTCTGAAAACCACAGTATGGTAATAGTGCCTCTTTGTCAATTTTTACATTGTTCACATGCACATTCCACTACTAGCTTTAAAAAATGTTTTCTTACAATATAATGAGAAAGCATCTTGCAAATTAGTGAATACCCCAAGACCTCTTGTAGAAATCAAGAATCTGTCAAAACAGTAGGGTTGTATCATATTCGTAACATGGAAGATGTCTATAAAACTCCAAATTGTTCTGTAATTATTTTCAAAACACTAACCCTGAGCCAAAGTGCTTTTATAATTTGATGAGTCTTTCAAAATTAAAACAGAGGGAAAAAGTCCATTTAAAAATACAGCAAACTTTCAATCTACACAAGATGGAATCACTATTTGCTCCTTCCATAAAATGTAACTATAAATTCTGAAGATATTGGAAGTAGCAGCCAAAAGGGAGTTTTGAAAAGTGAGGAAAGGAAAATAGAGAGTGAGGTTGGGGTCAAAGACAAGAGGGCATCTTATTGCTTCTCCTAACCTTTGGTATTAATCCAGATTCAGAATCTCCTGATCCCCAAACTAACAACTGTTATTAGAAAATCTAGAATCTCTCTTCTTCTCCACTCTAACAAGAGCCCTGCCTATAATCAGCCAGCCTGGTAGGACAGACATGTGGGAAATATCAAAAGTCCTGCTGACAACAAGCAACTGGGGAAACCCACCCCTTTCCCGTGGATCCTGAGATGTGTGTCTACTCTAAGATACCACGTGGCTATGGCATATGTAAGGAAGAGTTCTCCACCAGTGACCAGCAGGGCAAGAGCGCTCATTTTCCTAAGGAAGTGGAATCTCAGCACAGGTGGTCGCAGGGAGGGTTCTTCATCCCTACAGGCCATCACTTCCCCATGAAAAGCACCTTTCCACAAATGACTAATGGAAGCTGATAGACTTCCCTTATTCTTTAAAGAGATAATTCAGAGCCTTGTTTTTCCACTGGCTCGCAGAAGTTCCCACAGGGCATGAGCTTTTCTTTTCCATGATAATAACATGCTTGATGATGCAGTATTTATTAGATAGCATGCTAAACCCCTTTTTGGTTTTAACCTCTCCACTCCATCATGGGCATTTCCCAGAATATATTTTTAAATAAAATACTTGCAAATGAAATGAAGATCTTTGTCAAAAACAACCCAAATACTCTATGTGGTATTTAGTAAGACTTAGAGAACTAAAGGAGGCAGGCAAATAGGCAAAAAGCCTTTTGATGTTTTCCCTTTTCTTTGTGTAAGTCCTTGTAAACACTATTTTAAACATTTTGCCTGAGAATTTATATATGCATACTTCACAATATATGATTATTCAAATCTACACTATCTTCTTCAAAGACATAACTTTAGGATGTTTTCACTCTTTTCTCATTCCCATGCTACATGATATTTTTCTCCTGGTATTTGGTTATCTCCTACCTCTTAAATTAGGCCCTATAATAAACACTTTAGAAATGTACAGAAATTAAATGGCACTAATTTCTTCAGACTCACTTCTTGTAATTCAGACATTTCCTTTAAAATGTTTTCTTTTTTAAACTGGATGTCCATATGGAAAAGATTGCAACTGATCCCCATCTTTCATCTTTCACAGAACAAAAGACCTGTGAAAAAAGACCTATGAATAAGACCAGAAACACTGCAAATGCTAGAAGAGAACACAGGGGAAACACTTCAAAATATAGTCATAAGAAGAAACTTCCAAGAATTAATAAAAATGGGATAGCATCAAACTAAAACATCTGTACAGCAAAGGAAATAACAGCCTGAGGAGAGAACCTATAAAGAGGGAGAAAATACCCTCCAGTTATTCTTCCAACAGAAGTTTACTATTCATAATATATAAAGAACTAAAAAAACCTAAACAATAAACAAAATAATGCATTCACTACAAGTACAGGAAAAAAAACTTAAAAGACCCTTCTCAAAATAGGAAGTATAAAGGGCTGACAATTATATGAAAAAAATTCAAGATCTCTATCCATCAAGAAAATGCAAATCAAAACTACATTGAGATTTCATTTCATTTCAGTTAGGATGACTATCATCAGTAATTCAGATAATAATAAATGCTGAAGAGGATGCAGGGGAAAAAGGAATTCTTACACAATATTTGTGGAAGGTAAATTAGTATATGGAAACCAATATAGAAGGTCATCAAAATCTAGGAATGGAAACACCATGTGATATAGTTATATACTTTCTCAATATTTATTCCAAAGGACTAATGTTAGCATACTATAAAGATACATGCACATCTTCATTTATCGCAGCACAGTACACAATAGCCATGTCATGGAACCAGTGAAGGTGTTCAACAACAAATAAATAGGTTCAACAACAAATAAATAAACAAACCTGCACAGTGACACAGCCACACCGATGTTTATAGCAGTTAAATTTACAATAGTTAAACTATGGAACCAACCTGAGTGTCCTTCAACAGATGAATGGATAAAGAAAACGTGGTGTGTGTATATATATACATATATATATATATATATATATATATACATATATATATATATATTTGATGGAATATTGTTCAGCTTTAAAAAAGAAGAACGAAATTATGGCATTTGCTGGTCAATGGATGGATTTGGAAAATATCATGCTAAGTGAAATAAGCCAAACCCAAAGAACCAAAGGCTGAATGTTTTCTCTGATGCTCTGATGCTAACTCACAATAAGGGGTGAGGGAGGGCCATAGAGAAGAACAGAGTTACTTTAGATTAGGTAGAGAGGAGTGAAGACAGGGGAAGGGGTATGGGGGTAGGAAGGAGAGTAGAATGAAACAGACATCATTACCTCATGTACATATATGACTGCATGACTCATGTGATCCTACATATACAATCAGAAAAATGAGAAATTATAGTCCATTAATGTATGATTTATCAAAATTCGTAAATGTATTCTATTGTCATGTATAACTAATTAGAACAAACAAAAATTTATTAGAAAATAAAAATAAACGAGTAAACAAAATATGGAACATTTACACAATAGAGTTTAATTAGTTTAATTCAGTTATAAAGAACAAAATTACGTTATTTGCAGAAAATATATGGAATAAGAAAGTATCAAATGTAGCAAATCAGCCACATTCAGAAAGTCAAGGATCCTACTCCTCTCTCATATGTGGAAACTAGAGAGAAAAAAAGGTGGAAAAGGTGGGTCTCATGAAAGCAGAAGAGAGACAGAAAGCATGCAAAGCATAAAGGAAGAAGAACTGGGAGAAGTCGGAAGGGAGAGAACTGAACTGCGAGGTACTGGGGTCGAAACTGATCAGATTACTTTAGTACACGCATTAACATGCCACAACTGAAACACACCATTCTGTATATTTATTATTCAACAATAAAAAATAAAATATTCTCTCTTTCCCATTATTCATGGATTAGTGGTTATTAGAGATTATTCAGTAGTTCCTTCAGCAAGGAACACTGTAAGACATCAACCCATTGTTTATGCATTGTTACGTTTTTGTTACATTCAAGTTTTTAATTATTAATAATGTTGACTGACATAACAATTATATATCTTTGTCATACAAAATGATGTTTTGATAGGTGTGTAAAGGTAGAATGATTAAATCAAACTAATTAATATATTCATAACCTCCATTATTTCTCACTCTTTGTGGTAAGACATTTGAAATTTACTTTTAAAAAATTTTTCTTAGTTGTCAATGTACATTTATTGTATTTATTTATTTATATGTCATGCTGAGAATCGAACCCAGTGCCTCACACATGCTAGACAAGTGCTGTACCACTGAGCTACAACCCCAACCCAAAATTTACTTGTCTAGAAATATGCACTATATTATCGTCTATCTTCATTCTCTGTGCAATAGATTTCGAACCTTAGTTTTTTCCTAAAAATCTATGTCCTTTGTCTGGCAACACTCTATTCCCTTCCCATTCCCACTCTTGCCTCTACTAATCACCATTAGATGCTACACTTTTATTAGTTAAACTTTCTTAGATGCAACATATAAATGAGGTCATGCAGTATTTGGCTTTCTCTACCTAACTTATTTCATCAAGCATCATGTCCTTCAGGATCATACATTTTGCTGCAGATGACAGAATTTCCTTCCTTTGTAAAATCTGAATATTATTCCACTGTGTGTGTGTATACAGATATGTCTATACATAGGTATATATATATATATATATATATGTGTGTGTGTGTGTGTGTGTGTGTGTGTGTACACATCACATTTTCTATATCTGTTCATCTCTTAATGGTCACAGGTTGATTCCATATCTAGGCTACTGTGGATAATGTCACAATGAACATGCAAGTACAGATATCCCTTTTCCATTGATTTCAATTCTTTTGGATAACTTTCTAGAAGATAGACTGCTGGTTCATATGGTAGTTCTGTTTTTAGTTTCTTGAGAACATCGAAATCATTTTTTGTAATGGCTACACTAAGTCACATTTCCACAACAGTATACAAACTTTATCCACACCCTTCCCAATACTTGTTATCTTTCATTTTTTCATAATAGCCATACTAATAAAAGTGAGGTGATATCTCATTATAGTTTGAATTTGCATTTTCCTAATGATTAATGTTGCTAAGTACTTTTTCATTAACCTCTTGACTTTGTGTACATATAATTTTGAGAAATGTCTGCCCACTTTTTGGTTGGGTAATTTTCTTGGTATTGGGTCTTATGAGTACCTTATATATCTTGGATATCAACCCCTTATCATATATAAAGATTGCAAATACTTTATTTACCATAAATTATCTTCTCCCCTTTTTAATCATTTTCCTATGCAGAAGATTTTAGAGTTTGACACAGATCCATTTGTTTATTTTTGTTTTTCTTGTGTGTACTTTTTATGTCATAGCTAAAAAATAATTTTGCCCAGCTAAATCATGGAGCTATTCCTCTCTGTTGTCTACTAGCACATTCAGAGTTTCTGGTCTTACATTTAAGGGTTTAATCTATTTTGACTTAAGGTTTTTATATTTTGTAATAACCTAATTTTATTCTTCTGCATTTGCATAAAGGTTTCCAAGCACTCTTTATTGAACAGATTGTCCTTTCCTTATAATATGTCTGTGGCACAACAATTGAAAATCAATTGTTTATAAATTATTTCCTAGCTTTGTGTCCCATTTATTGATATATATGATTTTATGTCAATAACATTGTCTTGGTTATAATCACTTTATTTTTTAAAACCAGGGTGTATATATAAAATACCTCAATTTTCTTCTTTTTGTTCAATAGTTTTGGCAATTAAGAGTCTTTTAGTGATTTCACACAAATTTAAGAATTTTATTCTATTTCAATTAAAAATGTCTTTGGAATTTTGACAAGAATTATATTAAATCTATAGACTGCTTATGTACATATTCAAAATAGTAATTCTTTCAACTGCTAATTAAAAAAATGTATAGCCCTTCTTACTTTGTTCTCAATATTACTTGATTTGTTCATTCTTTTGTAATGTTTTTCCTTTTTTCATAATTCTAAGTAATTTCTTCTAGTCTGTTTCTCCAGTTCATTCATTTTCTCTTCAGTTCTGACTCATACTCATCCACTGAAAATTAAATGTGTTATTTTTAATTTATAGAATTTCATTTGGCTAATTTCATATAAGCTTTTTCTTTTTTAAAAAAATTAAATTTGATTTCATATTCTATTTATTTAAATACTCAGTATACTAATTCCATACTTATATTTGACATTTCAGAAAAATTTTTTATCTGAAGGACTGCTTTGGTGAGGTACTTTGGAGTTTTTGTGTGTCGGTTTTTTAAATTTTGTTTTAAACTAACATAACCGTACATGCTTAGGAATGGGTAGAGTAAGAAGATTTTCTTTCTTAGTTCATTCTTTCTTTCTTTCTGTTTTCTTTTTATTTTTTGGGAACAGGGTTTTGCTGTATTGCCTAGAGTGATCTCCATCTCTTGGATTCAAGTGAACCTCCTGCCTCAGCCGCCTAAGTGGTTCACTTATTGAGCCACTACACCTGGATCAAAATAATGTTTCAGTATAAGTTTAAATTGTGTAGTAATTATATCAGGGTATGTAGCATATCCGTCACCTCATGTGTTTATCATTTCTTTGTGGTAAGAACATTTAAAATTATTTTCTAAATATTTCAAAATATTCAAGATAATATTATCAATCATTGAAACCCTACAGTGTAAGAGAACACTAAACTTATTCTTTTTATTTAAATGTAACCTTTTATCCATTGAACAATCTCTTCCTATTAAACCCTGTTAAGGTACTTCATAAAGGTAAACAATAAAGAAACCATAAATGCCATGTGAAACTTCAAAATTACTAAAGGAAATATTCTCACACCCACAAAAGAAAACCTTTATTTCACAAACTACATTAGAGAATGTAATTAGAAAATACAATATTGGTTCCTTAAAATTACATGTACTGTATGATAAGAAGACCATTAGTGAAATGAAATAAGAAATAACAAATATGGAGAGATTAATTAAAACTCCCTTTCATAAGAATGATTTCCTATTATGTAAAGACCTTTTAAAAATCAAAAAATCAACATGCCAATAACCTAAGAGAAATAAGTAAGGACATGATAATAAGTTAAAAGTAAAATAAATATATTTATTTCTTAAATATACAAATTATTTAAGCCTCAAAATAATAGTTATGAAAATTAAGAGTTATGATGTGACTACTTTTACCTAATATATTAAAATTTTAACTTTTTTTGGCAAGACTGTAGAAACCTCTTTTGCTTATATGGTTTATTGTGTGAAAATTGCTCAATTTTACACAAGACAATTTAACAATATCTAGCCAAGTTTCAAAATAAATATACAATTGGTCCATCAAATTGCCTTTAGAACTTTAACCTATCAACAACATCACACATGCAAATAAATATATGAGAGAATTCATAATGATGGATTGTTAAATAGTTCAAATAATGAAAGATTTTTTTTCCCAAAAATGAAGACAAGTGGCTTTTAAATTTTTTTCAATGGTTTTCCTGAACCACACATGGATTCGTATGAAATCAACAAAAAGCAAACAACTACTTTTGCCAGAGGAGTATTTTAAAGGCAATAATGTCTCCATAAAATTTAGAAATCATTTTTAACAGTAACTCCTGTTGTGGAAGAGTCCCTTCCATCACGAGAGTGTGGAAATGTTCCTCTCCTGTCATAGGTTACAGAACAATGCAGCCATGCAGAAACAAAGATTGTAGGTCAGCAGGTCCTGGACTTGATTCGATAGCAGAACCCCTATGAAGGGCTTTTGAAATACTGATTTCTGGTCCTCACTCTGGGGGTTTTCTATTCGATGGTCTTAGTTGTAATCTGTATTGCATCACTCCTTTAAGTATTGGGTTCATTCGTTACATAGCAAGAGATAACTAATTAATAACTTCCACCTGATTTTCCAGAATGCTTGCTCTTAGAAACTTTGTAATGCTCTATGAGGATACCAGGCAGCCATATGGAGGTGTTTTGTCAGGCCTCCCAAAGGTCCCAGCACACTACCAAACTTCAACCAAAAACATGAGGGAGCAAGTCTTCACCTGACTCCAGCATGCAGTAGTTTAGGTAGCAACTGTAGGTGGCACCTTCTCATGGCAGACATGATTGCCTCCACTGAATTTTGCCCAAGTTGGAGATTTCTAAATAAAACATGTTGTTATTTCAGGAAATTGTACATCATTTGTTTTGTAGCAATAAATAACTGAAACAATTAAGAGATGTAAAACATTTGTGCACATTTAGTGTCTTTGATTTATTATCAAAAGGTTAACCTCAAATCCAGCAAAAGAAAATGGAAAAACTTTAGAAGATATTTTTAAAGTTGCATTACCAAGAGAGGACTGTTATAAAACAGTCATATTTGGAGAATTAATTAATTTACAATCTGCTTACTATACATTTTTAAAGTCTTCACAAATATACTTCTACAACTGCAGAATGTAGGCCACACTGCTCTGTTTCTCTTTCCCCAATGCCCAACAGCTAATGAAGTTTGATTATCTTAGAACATAATGAGGAGGGAAGAAAAGAGGTAGTCAAAAGTACTCTTAATTCAAATATGATTTTCATTTTTTTACTGTTTCATTAAACCGTAATGCAAGTTTATTGAATTTCACTTGTTTAAAGTACACAGTTGGTTTCACTTTAACATATATATATGTATATACATAAATATTTGTGTGTATATATAAAGGTATATGTGTGTGTGTGTGTGTGTGTGTGAAAGTATAAAATTAATACCACAATTAATATAGCAAACATTCCCATCACCCTCTAAAAGTTTCTTCATGCCACACTAATCCAATCCTTTCTCAAACTAGTGCTTCAAGAAAGCACGGATATAATTACTGTGTCCCTCTGATCTCTGATTCCATTTTTATTTAAAAAAATTATTAAGTGCTGAAGTTAGTAATCCTTATTTTTCCTGTTTCTCTTTCTCAGCATAATGACTTAGAGATTTGCATACATCTTTAATTGTAATGAGTAAATTTGTTTTTTCTTGGTGACTAGTATGAACAGTATTGCAGTTTACCATTCATTTTGGGGGACATTTAGTGTTTCTTTTTTTCCCAGTTTTTGGTTATTAGTCATTCTATTTATGTTTGGAATTCATTGAAATTTTCTTGATAGAGTCCACTTGAAATATATTTGCTTAGTAATAAAGGTAAATTTATTTTCATTATACTCCAGGTTGAATCACAATGTTTATTCTACATTACATTCTGTGTTGTTTCACGTTTTTGCTGAAATAAATATTTAAATACTTAAATTGAAATAAGGTACATGACAGGTATACATTCTGAGTTACATTTCTAATATTATCATAATTAAATATATTATGAGGTAGCATCATCTATGTTTAAATGTGTTTTTAAATATTTGTCTCCACGATCTTAACCTACAATCAGGTTTCTGACAAAAATTTGAAAGGTAGGGATCGCAAAGATGGCAGACTAGAGAGAGGCTGCTTTCCTTGTCACTCTGTAACTCTGGTTTCAAGCAGAGAATATCTGTTTCTTTATTGCTCACTGTCAGACCCCTATCATCCGCCATTTGCCTGCCTCTCGCCTGCCCATCGCCTGCCTTACACATATCCATTGCCCCACACAGGAGGTTCACCTCCCGATTCTCCAACAACTGTCAGCAAACTGACCGCTGAACACCAGTGGAGCACCAGCTGCCTGCTGTTGCCTGGAAGTTCACTGTTACAGTACCTGTAGGTTTGATGACACCTGGCTGCTGCCATTTTGAGACAACAGTCAGGCCCCATAGGACCCCTGACCGGACTGACTGAGCCCCGTCTCCAGGAACCCTCAGCCCAACCAATCACTACCTGCCTCTGGGACCCTTACATTGACTGACTGCTCCCTGCCCCCAGGACCCCCAGACCAATTGACTGTGCCCTATCACCGAGACCCCAGACGAACTGATTGCACCCGGCCTCCAGGATCCCAGAACCACACCAATCACACCTGAACTCCAGGACCCCTGCCTGACCAACTGCACACCACCTCCAGGACCTCCAGCTGACCATGTCCACACCCTGAGCTGCAGCTCCCCATTTGTCAACACATTTGGAAGCGAGAGTGGCCATCTGGATAATCCTGGAAGCCAGAGTTCTGATCTTTAGGTGGGGCAAACCCTATCCTGGGATGCCTGCTGGAGGCTTGAAGCTCATTGTCAGGTACCTCTCATGCATCAGGCTACTGAACACTGGGAGGTTTCATTACTATATGACTGTTACACTGTAGATTTTCTTTTTTTCTCCTTATTGAAAAATTTTAAGTTTTTATGTCTTTACTTTTCTTGCTCTCTTTTCCTTTTGTTTACCTGTTCCCTCAGAGTCTCTTTCTCCCTTTTTTGCATGCTAACACCCAATTTCTTTTGATTACACTCTCACCCTTTCTATTATCTAGAACTTCTGTATGTTCTTTTCTTATCCCATTAACAGCCACATTCTACATCCCTCTGCATCCACTTTGTCCTCCATTAGAAACTGCAGACCTTATTGCAAATCTGTTTGTTTCACTGAAGATAATATTCGAACTCATTCTGTTTAATATGACAATTTTGTTATTATCCTATTGGGGTTATATAGAATATTCCATCCATCAACAAGTAGATTCACTTTCTTCTGAGCAGCACGTGGAACCTTCTCGAAAATAGAGCATATGTTATGCCACAAAGCAGTCCTTAGGAAATGCAAAAAAATAGAGATACTGCCTTGTGATCTATCAGATCATAATGGACTGAGAGTAGAAATCAATGACAAAATAAAAAACAGAAATTACTCCAACACCTGTAGACTAAATAATATGCTATTGAATGAAACATGGATAACAGAAAACATCAGGGAGGAGATAAAATGTTCTTAGAGGTCAATGAGAATGATGATACAACATATCAAAATCTCTGGGACACTATGAAAGCAGTACTAAGAGGAAAATTCATTGCATGGAGTGTATTCCAGAAAAGAATGTAAAGTCCACAACTAAATGACCTAACATTACAGCTCAAAGCCCTAGAAAAAGAAGAACAGAATAACAGCAAAAGTACTAGAAGACAGGAAATAATTAAAATCAGAACTGAAATCAATGAATTGAAATAAAAGAAATGATTCAAAAAATTGACAAAACAAAAAGTTGGTTCTTTGAGAAAGTAAACAAAATAGACAAACCCTTAACCACACTAACAAAGAGAAGGACAGAGAAACTCAAATTACTAAAGTTCATGGTGAAAAAGGAAACATCAAGACAGACACCACTGAGATACATAACATAATGAGAAGCTACTTTGAAAGTCTGTATTCCAACAAAATAGAAACTACTGAAGACATTGACAAATTTCTAGAGATATATGCTCCTCCCAAACTGAACCAGGGGGACATACACAATTTAAAAAGATCAATATCAAGCAATGAAAGAGAAGAAGCCATTAGAAACCTACCATCCAAGAAAAGCCCAGGACCAGACGGATTCTCAGCCGAGTTCTACAAGACCATCAAAGAAGAACTCATTCCAAAACTTCTCAAAGTATTCCAGGAAATAGAAAAGGAGGGTACCCTACCAAACTCATTCTCTGAAGCTAATATCACCCTCATACCCAAACCAGTAAAAGACACATCAAGGAAAGAAAATTTTAGACCAATATCCTTGAGGAATATAGATGCAAAGATCCTTAACAAAATATTGGCAAACTATATCCAAAAACATATTAAGAAAATTGTGCAACAAATCAAGTGGGGTTCATCCCTGGAATGCAAGGATGGTTTAAAATCTGTAAATCAATAAACATAATCCATCCTGTCAATAGACTTACAGATAAGGATCACATGGTTATTTCAATTGACGCAGAAAAAGCGTTCAACAAAATACAACACCCCTTCATGCTCAAAACACTAGAAAAAATAGGAATAGTAGGAACATACCTGAACTTTGTAAAAATATTTATGCTAAGTCCATGGCCAACATCATTCTTAATGGAGAAAAACTGAAACCATTCCTTTTAAAAATGGGAACAAGACTGGGCTGTCCCCCACTTCTATTCAACATTGTCCTCGAAACTCTACCCAGAGCAATTAGACAGACTAAAGAAATTAAAGGGATACAAATAGGAAAAAAGGAACTTAAGCTGTCACTATATGCGGATAACATGCTTCTATATTTAGAGAATCCAAAAACCTCCTCCAGAAAACTTCTAGACCTCATCAATGAATTCAGCAAAATAGCAGGCTATAAAATCAACACGCATAGATCTAAAGTGTTTTTATACTCAAGTGATGAAACATCTGAAAGGGAAATGAGGAAAACAAATCCATTTGCAATAGCCTCAAAAAATAAATACTTGGGAATCAATCTAACCAAAGAGGTAAAATATCTCCATAATGAAAACTACAAAACATTGAAGAAAGAAATTGAGGAAGATCTTAGAAGATGGAAAGATCTCCCATGTTCATGGAGAGGCAGAATTAATATTGTCAAAATGGCCATACTACCAAAAGTGCTATACAGATTCAATGCCATTCCAATTAAAATCCCAATGATGTACCTAAAGAAATAGAGCAAGCAATTGTGAAATTCATCTGGAAGAATAAAAACCCAGAATAGCTAAAGCAATGCTTAGCAGGAAGAATGAGACAGGGGGTATCGCAATACCAGAATTTCAACTATACTACAAAGCGATAGTAACAAAAACAGCATGGTATCGGTACCAAAATAGGTAGATCAATGGTACAGAATAGAGGACATGGACACAAACCCAAATAAATACAGTTTTCTCATACTAGAAAATGTGCCAAAAATATGCAATGGAGAAAAGATAGCCTCTTCAACAAATGATGCTGGGAAAACTGGAAATCCATATGCAACAGAATGATTCTAAACCCCTATCTGTCACCCTGCACAAAAATCAACTCATAATGGATCAAGAACCTTGAAATCAGACCAGAGACCCTGCATCTTATAGAAGAAAAAGTAGGTCCAAATCTTCACCTTGTTGGCTTAGGATCAGACTTCCTTAACAGGACTCCCATAGCACAAGAAATAAAAGCAAGAATCAATAACTGGGATAGATTCAAACTAAATAGCTTTCTCTCAGCAAAGGAAACTATCAGCAATGTGAAGAGAGAGCTTACAGAGTGGAAGAAAATCTTTGCCACTCATACTTCAGATAGAGCACTAATTTCCAGAATATATAAAGAACTCAAAAAACTCTACACAAAGAATACAAATAATCCAATCAACAAATGGGCTAAGGAAATGAACAGACTCTTCACAAAAGATGTATAAGCAATCAACAGATGTATGAAAAACTGTTCAACATCTTGAGTAATAAGAGAAATGCAAATTAAAACTACCCTAAGATTCCATCTCACCCCAATTAGAATGATAATTATCAAGAACACAAGCAACAGTAGGTGTTGGCGAGGATGTGGGGAAAAATGTACACTCATACATTGCTGGTCAGTCTCCAAATTAGTGCAGCCACTCTGAAAAGCAGTATGGAAATTCCTCAGAAAGCTTGGAATGGAACCACCATTTGACCCAGCTTTCCCAGTCCTTGGCCTATACCCAAAGGACTTAAAATCAGCATACTACAGAGATACAGCCACATCAATGTTCATAGCTGTTCAATTCACAATAGCCAGATTGTGGAACCAACCTAGATGTCCTTCAATTGATGAATGGATAAAGAAACCGTGGTAAATATACAATGGAATATTACTCAGCCATAAAGAATGATAAAATTTTGGCATTTGAAGGCAAATGAATGAAATTGGAGAATATCATGCCAAGTGAGATAAGGCAATCTCAAAAAACCAAAGGACGAATGATCTCGCTGATAAGCTGACGATGACACATAATGGGGGATTAGGGTTAGGGTTAGGGTTAGGGATGAGGGCAAAAATGGAGGAAGGAAGGACTGTATAGAGGGAAAAGAGGGGTGAGAGGTGTGGGGGAAGGGAAAAAATAACAGAATGAATCAAATATCATTACCCTATGTAAATGTATGATTATGCAAATGATATGCTGTTACTACATATACAAATAGAAACAACATGTATCCCATTTGTTTACAATAAAAATAAATTTTAAAAAAGCAGGCTTAAAAAAATTTGGAAGGTAGTAAGATTTCCGTTTATTTGAGTTTTTTTTTGAGACAGCATTCTCTCAACTTCAAATAGCTTTCTTTAGTGCCTTAAAATTTGGTTTGCCCAGGTATGTTTTTCTTTTCCTAACAGTTATATGGAATTAAAAGCCCATACATATAAGTTTAATATATCTACCCATCATAGGTGTATATTTGGCAAAACTTAATAGGCTTAAGGAGCAGTTCAACCTATGTGTGTGCTGTTCAGCAACAGACTTATGTGGGTGTGTATGCCAGTGTGTGAAGCGCTTGTTTTACAGAACTCCCTCATCTCCATAATCTTCACTGTAAATCCAGTTCCCAGACTTACTGCACATTGATTTCAATCTCCTCAACTCAGCACAATTGCTGTGTTCTGCTTGGATCATCCTTCCTGTGCTTACAAGTGCCTCCAGGTACAAAGTTAGGGTAAGAATAGGGATGGCCTCTTCTGTTTCCACTTTACTGGTTGTCCAATATCTGAAAGTAACAATTTCATGTGTTTTTTTTTTCCCCAGAATTTTTTGTTCTTTTCAGTGGCAGGGAAAATTCTATATTTAGGTCATGATGAATGAAAACAAAAATCTTTTTTTAATCGCTTTATAAATTTAAAATTTGGCTAAATGGTTACCCACCAATTCTCTTATGTGCTTTCTATTCCTCTACTATAATTATAATAAATTTATCATTGAAGTTAGTCAATATCTTTGGACAGTCACTTTAATTAAAATAAAAGCTTAATGAGCTTAATGTAATTTGTAATAAAGTACAAGAATTTTTTTTTGAGAAAAAGGGCACTATTTATGTTAATTGCAACAGAAATTAGTTAACAAGAAGCATCCAGGCATTTTTTTTTTCCTAGTGGAATTATGAGTTACATTTTATATAGCACGTGGTGCAGTGATTTTTAAATAGCATAAAACAATATACATCTCCAAATGCTAGTGTCCTAGGCATATTAGAAACTTCTCCTCAATAATTATGTATACAATTTATTCATATTTGAAAATATAATAATATCACTTAAAATTTTATCAATTTACTCAGATTGAAAGAATGCAAGAAAAATCCAGAGAAGAAATGGGTTGGCCGCCTAAAGCCCAAGCTATGCCTATATAACTGAGACAATGGTATGAATCCACATTGTGCACAACCATAGAAATAAAAAGATGTACCCCATTTGTGTACAATGAATCAAAATGCAGTCTGTAAAAATAAAAAAATAATTTTAAAAAATATATAGGCCTATCTTGGCTTTCTCTATTTCTATCATTAAGCCATGGAAAGATGTTATCAATCCATTTGTCAGTACCTGAATATCATTGCTTACAAGTCACAGGAGAGTTCTATAAATGGAAGTATTCTAACATATTTAAGAGATTAATCCTACAGTATAGAATGTTTTGACAGGACTCTGATCTCCCACAGGCAAAGCTCTAGAGACATTTCCTTTCAAAGTGGCAAACCATTATCCTGTCTCAGTATTCTAGTACTAATGACAATTTTTTGTCATGTCAAATGATTAAAAGATAAATATGGAAAAGAAAGAAGTGCTCTGGCTGTCCCATGTGACAACTATAATCACAAGGAAGTAAGGTCAGGGAAAAGGAAGGAATAAGTGCCTTTATTTAAAAAAATCTTTATTCCTCCAATAATTTTGAGATTTACCCCAAATCAGACTACTTCCTCATAAAACTGAAATTGCTTTTTCCAGGCAGCGAGTTATTGGATTCTTGATTCTGTCACAGTATCTATGCTATTGAAACACATTACAGTCATTCATGAAATATAGGGTCTATGAGCCTGAACCAGGTAACATTATTCTACCCACTATTTAGGACGGCTCTTACTTAGACATGAAGGTGAAAATCCCGTGGAAGAAACATACTGGATTATTACATTCAGAGGTGTAGTTCATTTCAGGCATGTCCTGCATCAGAAAGTTTCTAACGTGACAAATTACATCAAATTCCACTAAGAAGAGCATGTAAATATTTGGGAAATCTCTTCCCAGTGTCCCTTCAGGTCCTCACTCTATCCATTCCCTACTGGTTTAGGTACAGTGTTCTGATACTTATTGACCATAAATGACTGATAGTACCTACTTACAAAAACATGTTCTCACACATAAGTGTAAGTAGACTGGAACTCAACCTTTGCCATCTTTTTATCTAAGTGCTTTACACACAGATGGAAACGAAAATTTTAAGTTATTACTTCTATAAAAAAAGACTACAACCTATAGCCCATCAACAAGTTTTCAGTAAACAATCTTAGCATACTCTATGCCAGGAATCATATAAAGCTTTAGAAGACAACTAATCAGATGTTTGAAGGGCCTCTGGAAAAGAGGAGGGAAACACCATTAAATCTTGATCAGCAAGAACTTTAAGAAGGCATAGGTAGGAGGGAAAAAGTTATTATTGTCATAGCTAATCCAAAGAAACTTAATCCCAACAGGTATGGTGGTGCATGCCTGTAATTCCAGCAGTTTGGGAGGCTGAGACAGGAGGATCGAGAGTTCAAAGCCAGCCTCAGCAGAAGTGAGGTGCTAAGAAACTCTGTGAGACTCTATCTCTAAATAAAATACAAAATTGGACTGGGGATGTAGCTCAGTAGTCCAGTGCCCCTGAGTTCAATCCCCAGTACATCCCCCCCCCAAAAGAAGATAATCCCTAGTCAAATAAGCTCCTTCTCTTTTGAATAGTAGTTTTTATTACTATTATTACATGTTTGTTTTTCACATATCCAGAAATCAGAAAAGATAAAAAACACAATCAAAATATATTCATATAATCAACATGCTACAATATAGAATTCATTGCCCCCATTTTACTGTCTTCTAGAATTAATTTTCTTAAATGTTAATTCTACTATTTGTAAAAATCAAACATCAAAATCTGAGACAATTGAAAGATTGTGAATATAATACACAGATAACAGATGCAAATTAAGAATTACATCAAAGAAGAACAAAGATCAATATGCCTCAAAATATTCCATGAAATAGAAAAGGAGGAAACCCTTCCAAACTCATTTATGAGGCTAGTATCACCCTGATACCAAAAACAGACAAAAGACACATCACAGCAAGAAAACTTCAGACCAATATCCTTGCTGAACATAGATGAAAAAATTATCAATGAAATCCTGGCAAATCACATACAAAAACATATTTAAAAGATAGTACCGCATAATCAAGTGGGGTCCCAGGGATGCAAGGATGGTTCAACATCCAGAAATCAATAAACATAATTCATCACATCAACAGACATAAAGTCAAGAATCATATGATCATTTCAAAAAATGCAGAAAAAGCATTTGATAAAATACAGCACCTCTCCATGTTCAAAACACAAGAAAAAGTTGAGGAACATACCTCAACACTGTAAAAGCTATCTATGCTAATATCAAGGCCAACATTATTCTAAATGGAGAAAAGTTGAAAGCATTTCCTCCAAGAACTGGAACAAGACAAGGATACCCTTTTTCACTACTTCTATTCAATATAGTACTGGAAACTAGCCAGAGCAATTAGACTGATGAAAGAAATTAAAGGGATACAAATAGGAAAAGAAAATCTCAAATTATCACTATTTGCCAATGACATGATTCTATATTTAGAAGATCCAAAAAATTCCACCAGAAAACTTCTAGAACTAACAAATTAATTCATAAAAGTGGCAAGATATGAAATCAACACCCATAAATCAAATGTCTTCCTATACATAAGTGATGAATCTGCTTCAAGAGAAATTAGTAAAACTACCCAATTCACAATAGTCTCAAAAAATGAAATATTTGGGGAACAAGCTAACAAAAGAGGTAAAAGACCTCAACAATGAAAATTACAGAATGCTAAAGAAGGAAATTGAAGAAGACCTTAGAAGATGAAAAGATCTTCCATGTTCTTGGATAAGCAGAATTAGTGTTGTCAAAATGGCCATAGCACTAAAAGAACTGTACAGATTTAGTGCAATTCCTATTAAAATCCCAATGATATTCTTCATAGAACTAGAAAAAGCAATGGTAAGTTCATTTGGAAAAATAAGAGACTCAGAGTAGACAAAGCAATCCTTAGCAAGAAGAGTGAAGCAGGAGGCATCACCATACCAGACCTGAAACTATACTACAAAGCTATCGGAATAAAAACAGCATAGTATTTGCACCAAAACAGATACATAGACCAATGAATGGTATAGAATAGAGGACACAGAGACAAACCCACATAAATACAATAATCTCATACTAGAGAAAGGTACCAAAAATATAAAATGGAGAAAAGATAGTCTCTTCAACATAGGGTCCTGGGAAAAATGGAAATGCTTAACAAGACTCCTAAAGTAAAAAAATTAAAATCAAGAATCAATAAATGCGATGGATTCAAACTAAAAAGTTTCTTCACAGCAAAGAAAATCATCAAGAATCTGAAGAGAGGGCCTACAGAGAAGGAGAAAATCTTTGCCACCTGCTTCTCAGATAGGTCATTAATATCCAAGAATGTATAAAGAGCTCAGAATCTTAATACCAAAAAGCAAATAACCCAATCAATAAATGGGCTAAGGAACTGAACACACAGATACTTCACAGAAGCGGTAATGCAATTGATCAACAAACATGAATAAATGCTCATCATCACTAGCGATTAGAGAAATGCAAATCAAATCTACTCTAAGATTTCATCTCACTCCAGTCAGAATAGCAATTATCAAGAATACAAACAACAATAAATGTTGGTGAGGATGTGGGGGAAAAGGTACATTCATACATTGCTGGTGGAAATGCAAATTGGTTCAACCTCTATGGAAAGCAGTATGGAGATTCCTCAGAAAACTTGGAATGGAACCACTATTTGACCCAGCTATCCCACTCCTCCATATATATTCATAGGACTTAAAATCAGCATATACAGTGACACAGACACATCAATGTTTATAGTAGCTCAACTCACAATAGCCAAACTATGGAACCAAGCTAGGTGCCCTTCAACAGATGAATGTATAAAGAAAATGTGGTATATGTATATACACAATGGAATATCACTCAGTCTTAAAGAAGAATGAAATTTTGGCATTTTCAGGTAAATAGATGAGCTGGAGAATATCATGCTATGTGAAATAAGTCAATTCCAAAAAATCAAATTTGAATGCTTTCTCTGATATGCGAATGCTAATTCACACTAGAAGGGGAGTACTAGGGAAAATAGAGATACTTTGCATTAGGCAGAAGGGAGTAAAGGAAGCATAGTGGGTATAGGGGTAGGAAGGATAGTAGAATGAATTGGACATTATTACCCATGCACATATGATTACATGAATGGTATTATTCTACATCATGTACAACCAGAAGAGTGAGAACTTTTAATCCATTTATGTATGATGTTTCAAAATGCATTCTACTGTCATATACAACTAATTAGAACAAATAAAAAAAGAAATAATCTCAATCTCTTCATCTGCAAGACATCAATATAGATGGTGAAATAGTGCCACACAGTGATACGTGCTAGAGACAGTGAAAGAAATGATGACTGTACCAACTCACATTGCTTGTGAAGATTTGACTAAATACAGAAATTGGGGTTGCATAGAAGTAATGGTATTATGATAAATTGAGGGGATGAGTATTCTATGGGATAGAGATATACATGACCAAGGAAATAAAAGTACAAAATATTAAGGCATGTAAATACATGTTTTACTAAAAGCAAATGTAAATTGTTATAAATATATGTACCTCAAATACAATGATCAAAATATGATCAATCCACGAGTCATAGAGAAATCATAAACTTTGAGATTTTTTTACTTTGAGCACCATCAATATTTTATTTATTTGTTTTTTTTTTTAATTTTTACAGTCTGCATTTTGATTCATTGTACACAAATGGGGTACAACTTTCATTTCTATGGTTGTGTATGATGTAGATTCATACCTTAGCATAATCATACATGTACATAGGGTAATAATGTCGTCTCATTTCACCATTTTTCATACCCCCCTCATATCCCTCCACATAATACAAAGTTCCTCCATTCTTTTCTCATCCCTCACCCCCCACCCCTATTATGCACCATTATCCACTTATCAGGGAAAACTTCAGCCTTCGGTTTTTTGGGGATTGGCTTATTTCACTTAGCATAATATTCTCCAATTCCATCCATTCCAAATGCCATAATATTATTCTTCTTTATGGCTGAATAATATTTCTTTGTGTATATATACTACAGTTTCTTTATCCATTCCTCTAAAAGACTTTGTCTTTTTTCTCAGCTTTTTAGCTTCGTTCTCTTTCCGTGATGCTGCTTGGTCAGAAAAAGTCTTTGGGGGACAATTTACAAATGACAGGGAGTCTTAAGATTTTTATGCTTCCTCAGATGTCTAATTTGCCAACTCATGCTTGAACTTGAGGAATTTTAGTAGAGTCTCTGTTTTACAGCAATAGTTTGTTTTTTACCAGTCTCATGGCTCTCCTTGGTATCTTAGACTATGCTAATACCTCTAGAGATGAAAGTGAGCCATGGTTTCTACTTGCTTAGGAAGGACTAATTATTCTTGGAGCATAATTCATTTTGACTTACTTGCATCCAAGCATTTTTTAAATTTATTTCTTTAATTGTTTACAGACTGCATTTTGATTCATTATACACAAATGGGGTACATTAATTCATTTCTATGGTTGTGCACTATGTAGATTCATACATTTGTGTATTCATACATGGACATAGGGTAATGATGTCTGTCTCATTCCACCATTTTTCATACCCCACCCCCTCTCATTTCCCTTTTTGTAATCTGAAGTTCCTCCATTCTTCTCTCACCCACTATCCCTTACCCCCATTATATATTATCATCCACTTATCAGTGAAAACATTTGGTTTTTGATTTTTTAGGGATTGGCTTATTTCACTTAGCATGATATTCTCCAATATTATCCATTTATCTGCAAATACATAATATTTTTCTTCTTTATGGTTGATAAATATTCCATTGTGTATATATACCACAGTTTCTTTAACCATTCATCAGTTTTGATGTTTATAGCTGCTCAATTCACAATAGCTAGATAGTGGAACCAACCTATGCCCTGCATCCAAGCATTTTAACAGTTACAAAGAAAACCTTTAGTTTTTAGTTCATTTTATGATTTTTCAATGTTAAAGTGGAAGTAATGACTTTACGGCTAACCTCTACATCCTAGTCAGAGAAGGGATAAGATAAATGCTTACTTTTCCTGGAGTATTCAGGATTTGCACTCAAAGATCTTGAAACTTTACTATAATCAGGCTTTCTTAATTTTTACCTGTCCGAACTAATCTTATTTTTATATAAAGTTTCTTCCTTCATTAATACCAATAAAGTTTATTTATAATTAATTTGTTTTAGGTTTTACCAGCTTCCATACCATAAGAGAGCCCTGGGCTCAGTCAACATACAAATACATACTTTCTCTTACTGAGACTGTTCATTCTTTCTTTATTAAGAGTAAATATAAAATTTCGATTCAAGATTTTGCTAAGTTGAAAGCGGTGGTTTGATGGCTTCACCAGTTTAAACTTATCTTCAAATATGTCAAGTGCTATACATTAAATATGCACACGTTTTTGTATGTCAGTTATACTTTAAAAAACAATTTTAAAAAGAATTTGCTAAATTTTCTTCTCTGCTACAGACATTAAATTTTGTTTAGACACTAGCCATAAACATAACAAAAACAGAAAATTTCACAAAAGTTCATACATTCCTAAGAGTATATATTTACTTACAAAAATAGTCTTAGTTCAGAAAACTCCTAGATGGTGGTTTTGTTGTCAAAATGGTAAGCATGGAAATACTTTATAATCATTTTCTTGATAGTAATATGGTTGTTATGACATAGATATGAGGTATCCCCCAAAAACTCATGTCTGAAACAATGCAAGAATGGTTATAGTTTTAATGATTGGGTTATGGGAGATTTAACCTAATTAGTACATTAATCCTCTGATAGAGATTAACTAACTACACTTTTCACAATTTTTATGCCAATGTATGAGCATCATTGCTTCCTTGAAATTAATTGCATATATTCAAGCATGTTACCCAGTGGCCTACAGCTCAAAGGAAAAACAAATTTAAATGCTGTCTAGTCATCATATATTGAAGAGAGTTGTAGGGACTCTTTCTATCTACTTATCTAACTTCTTTGTTTTTTTCATTGTCTCAGAAACTCAAGAAAAGCATTATAGCAAGCAGTTAATCAACTAGTCATTGGAAACATCTAGTAGTTGTACAAAACAGTCCTGCCATTGTGTTATCATTAAGTATCTAAAGTTTCTGAGTTTAGGATCACTTGTCTTAAACATGAAGCCAATATTATTTAAACATCCAGTCAATTTATCTGTACCTTTTATCATTAGAAGCAAGAGTTTGTCACGTTGTCCTAAGATACGTTACACCAGGATAAGGAGTTTCAAATGAGTCAGGCTAAGATACTCAGAACACATTTCCCTCAATAAAGATAACACTAAAAGATTCTGATAAGTTGTTTTGTTAATAAAAATAATCCAACATTTTAAGAACAGCTAATAGTACATATATAGGTAGAAAGTTACTGTAAGCATTTACTAGTAGTTAACTGAATTTCTCAGTATTATAATAGAATCACTCTGACTCTAAAACCAAAAGGAGATTCATGTAAAAATGGCCAAATTCTAGGAAATATTACTGCTCACTTTTCCAGTCCTTCATCAGTCAGTTGAGTCTTAGCCCTTTCTGTCTTCCACATGAATCCCAACTTGAACCAACATGTTTAAAGACTTGTCCTCACTGAAAGAGTCTCAGTAGATGGTCAGCTTTATCTGCTTTCTCAAGACTACTTTGGCTATTTGTGTTCTTTTGTAGTTACATGGGAATTTTAGAATTATTTTTTTCTATTTCTGTAAAAAAATTCAGGAACAAGGCAAGGAGACCCACTCATCACTTTCTTTAACAGTACTACAGAACATTTAGGCAAGAGAAAGAAATTAATACCACCCAAATTACGAAGCATGAAGCAACTTATCCTTGTTTGCAGATAACATACCTCTATAAACAGAATCCCCCAAAAAACTTTTAGAACTAATAAATAAGTTCAACAAAGTTGCAGGACACACATAATTAACATATAAAAATCAGTTGCATTTCTATACACTAAAAGTGGGATATCTGAAAAAGATAATAAAAAAGCAATCCCACTTATGATACCACCATAATAGATAAAGTACCCAGAATTACACAGGAGGTAAAAGATTTGTGTATGCAAAGTTACCAAATATTGATGAAACTGAAGGGGACCCAAATAAATGAAAATGTATCCTGTGTTTATGCAATAGAAAACATAATATTGCTAAAATCTGCATACTTCTCTAAGAGGTCTATAGATTATGGTTTCTATCAAAATATTAAGGACTGATCAAATTATTGATGAAATATACTTGCAAAGAATACATACAAAGAAACTAGAAAGAAGTGGTGATTTATTTTATTTGGGCCTAAATGATTCAAGGTTTATGAAGTTAATCTAGAGTTAATTCTGAAGAGTATAAGTACTAGCATGACAGAAAAGAGTGCAAGGACCTCTACAAAGTGGGTAGTACATTTTCAAAACTCTCCAAATATATATCATCATTAATTTTTTCCAAGAGCTACAAGCTTCTTAAGCAAAGATTAATCTGACTCATTTGTATATGTTCATATGTGAACAATGGATTAGAGATTTTTTACATATATCTGTTAAGAAAAAAATGTTATTTCTAACTTAAACTGGAACTTGCAAAAGTGATTTCTTATTCAATATCTGACTTGTAATTATTTCAATACTCTAATTGATTTTGTGTGAGCAAATACATATACCATATCTGAAATTCTGAATGCCAACCACATAATATAGCAATATTGCAATCTTGGGGTGAATATATTTCAATTTAATTTTAAAGTGTATTTTAAGAACCATGTAAATTAATTCATATTAAAATAGATTTGCTAATATCACCTTTTAATTTCCACAATTAGCATAATAGACATAAAATATTTTTAAGGAAAACATTTTGAAAATAAATGCACTGCCTTATTTAAATTCTACCACAAACCACTTAAATTAACATAGCCTCCATACAAATGTCATGTAACTCAAGATGCCTTCAATCATTTGATACTTTTTCCTGTTAGTCTTTATGCATTTTGTATATTTTGTACTTTATAGCAATGACCTTAAATTTCTCTACAAGCCTATTATACAAATGCTTTCCTTTGATAAGTTTAATTCCTGTTCCCACACTAAGTTGAAAAACATTAGATTTGGGACCAGTGAATTGAGACACAAGCAAAAGTACCTAAGAAGGAAGGAACTTGCCCATTCACCCATCTTTAGTCATTTATGTATCCCTCCATATAAATCATGTGAGCACTCACTACATACATGTCACCATGAAACTGAATGCATTAAGATCCACAGGGGTGGGAGAAACATTGACCCTGGTTTTCTCCAGGTGGCAATTTCCCCCCTGGAGACACAAGAGTTCCTCTAGTCCATTTTCCAGGCTTAATTTTTTTTCACAGCTATTGATTTTATGCATAATCCCTGCACCCACTACAGTCAGTTTTCAAATTTCTCTCTTTTTCTCCTAATTGGCTCTGCATCTCTATTTCTCTTCTCTCATTTCTATTTGCCCTGCTGATCTTATCATACATATGATGGAGAAACTACTATGTGTTTCAATTATTCATATAAACAGTTTCTTAGAAATCCTTTTTTCCCTTTTTTCCTTTTTCTTTCCCCTTCCCCTTCCCTTCCCCTTCTTCTTCCCCTTCTTCTTCCCCTTCTTCCTCTTCTTCTTCTTCCCCTTCTTCTTCTTTCTTCTTCTTCTCCTTCTTCGTACCAAGCATTAAACCCAGGGATGTTTAACCACTGAGCCACATCCATCCCCCAGTTCCTTTTATATTTTATTTTGTGAGAGCTAACACTAAGTTGCTTAGGGTCTTGCTAAGTTGTTGAGGCTGGCTTTGAACTTGCAATTCTCTTGCCTCAGCTTTCTGACTCACTGAGATTACAGGCATGCACCACCACACCAAGCAGAAATCCTCATATTAAGTGATAGATTTTCTCTGTTGACAGTCCAAAGCTCCAGAAGTTTCCTTTTATGTAAAATATCCATATTGCATTTAATTTAATTTGCTGATTCCCTGTGAAGCTCAAGATATTCCTTTCAATATCATCCTATAAAAGTTTTGTGCATATGTTTTGTGCATTTTAGAAAATGTCCTTAATTCATTTACACTTAATTTCCCAGATTATAGACTAGGTGTAGATTAGGTATAGACTAATATTTTGAACCCATGGAACAAAATACAAGAAAATCTAGACAATGAAACAAATACAGAAATAGTCTTTAAAACTGATCCTAGGGCCTTGCTGCTTAGAAAACATCTATAAATCCTCATTTGCCAAAATATATTCTTTCTTTCTAGACTCCAACTTTCATAATTGACTCTAATGACCTCCCTCTACCCTGACCTTGGGATGGAGGGACCATTTCCATTCCTGCCTAACTGCCTACTATACAGGTTACCTGATAGCATTGTCCTTTCTCTGAAGAAATGGGTTGCCATGTAAAGGTATGTCACAGGGCTATGATATAGAAAGTAGAAATGTGAAGTGCATTAATGTTCTGCCAGTTCTATTCCAAGGAGAAATACTTAACATCTAGATGAATCAATTCTCAAAGTCAGTGGAAATCATTACACTACATTTAGGCAACAACTTCACTAAGACCTTTCATCTTCTACTTTAGGAGCATAATTACAAAGTATTTTTTCAATATATGTTCCCACCTTGTGGCTATGTATACTACTGACTAGAATAAATAACAGAATAACAGAAATTTAAAAAGCGTCAAACTATTCCTGCTTCCAAAGGAATATGTCCCTCCACACATATACATACGCAATACCATATGCACACACATACACTTACATACACACAAAAATGAGTTTAAGTCACAAAATCAATTACCACTGTTAGTGGAAATATAGCCTTTGCTTTCTATCTTTAAATTTCCCAATATTTGATAGAGGTATGGTTATGCTTTATTTCCTTTTCATTTTTAGAATAGAGAACAATAGAGCTTTTGTTTTGAAAAAACAATAAGGAATACAAGAAAATTTGGACATTGTACCGTGTAGCATTAACAGCTGTCTTGCTACACTTTCCAGTTTTCCAAAAGAAACCAGACATCACTGTTTATTTAAATAAGACCCACTAACTTTTTAGATGATGGTGACCATTTTCTTTTTATTCTTTAGCACAGATTTTACTACTGCTCTGCCAGATCTACAAATGTTGAAGTCCTATGTTGGTACCTTGGTAGACAGAGGCCTCTTTGTAAATCCAGAGAAGCACATAAAATTTGTTATCCTTCTGGGGTAGTTTGCTATTTGACACATGGAATTGAATTTCTTTCACCACAATTGATAAACATTGCCAGACCTTCTTGGATTTATGTAAAGGAGGAAATCTTCCCATACAGAGAATGAGGGCCAATGGGTGACATAATTCAAACCTGTTATAAACTTTACCAAATATTTCAAGAGTGCTAAAGTTAGGTTGTCCTTAAGGGAACCAGTAAACTTACCATACCTATTTTCATTCATTCTCCTTTCATCCATTTCATTAATTGCTATTTGCAGAAGCATTCTGCTACCCTTTCTGTAACTTTTTAATTATTTGTCCTACCTACTCATGAAAGCTTCTAATCTATTTGAAGTATCTAAGATTGTAACTTTTGATATGATACATTAATTACCAGTTCTTGTCAACCAATGCAATAGTCATGAGTGGAGTTAAACGAATCCCTTCTGCTACAGTTAGTATACAATCCAAAGTATGTAAAACAGCCCTTTAAATAAAATGAGAAATGCATCTTTAAAACATTCAGATTAAAAAATGTCCCTCACTTCTCTAAACAGAAGAAACAAAGTGAAGGGATTTTTCAGAAGGTATTCCCAGGTGGAAGGCATATAGCTTTGGGTATCAGCTGAGTGCATGCATTTCACAAAAGTTGTACCTCCAACATTGTCTACTATGCACAAATTTTCTTAGTCCCAGTTAAGGGTAAATGGCAGAATGATGAAGAGAGTTTCAGTGTTAATCCTAAAATATCATGTATTGTTCATCACATGCTTATTTGTATATAAGTTAACTATAAGTAATCTAAATAAAAATTCTAAGTAGATATCTAGTTTCTTTATCAACCAAAGGTGTCGTTAGACAAATTTGGTTATCAAAATCGAAGTGAGGAAACGAGGAACAGTCTATGTTATGTTAATGATAAATTTTCATATTAATGAATATTAATAAATGTGCACTGTTTTGAGGTTTAAACTAATACATATGTAAGTACCATCACCTAGTACATTCTTTTGTACATAATAGGTGCTCCATAAATTTTGCTAGGTTCAAATTTATGTCTTGGTGACTACACCCACAAACATTTTTTTCCTCAAAATTATCTGATGAATTTCCTACCTGCTGCCTATCTTTCCAAACCAGCATTTCCTTATTAGGTATTCAATGAATCAAGAGTCTTAGAAACTTGAGAATTATTTTTATGACTCTTAACAGTGAAAGAGGATTTAACTCAAAGATTAGGTTTTTTAAAATAAGATCTTTAGCAAACCACTGTATGAACTGTTACTGTCTTAACACACCTATGATCCTTTTTGTTACATTGTCTAAAACTCCCTTGTAATGAAATAAATCTAGGGATCAAGTTTTTTTTTAACCTCATTTACATAGATGGTGACACCGATATATCTTTTCAGAGGTCAAACAGAACTTCCTCATAGATTATTATTTTATTTATTAAAGAATTTAATATTTCTAAGACTATCAGAGAAGTGTGTTCACATTGACAGACTGATATTCCTTTGAGATTTGTTAAGTTACTCAATCCCAATATTTTAGTATCCCTTAAGAAAAATCACTGTAAAATTCCATCTGTGTTGTGACATTTTTCTCAGTTGTCATCTCACTGGTTTCTGACAGTTCTTCAATAATACCAGGTCATAAAGTTCATTTCATCAAAAAGTCAAGACTTTTTGCATATCTGTATGTTACTTGTGGTTTACGAATGATGCTTCAGGTTTAAAAATCCTGTTATAGGACCTAGCATCTCTATCCTCGGTTTTTCAAAATGTGTTTGTCTTTGTCTATATTTCCAACATTAAAATAAAATCCACAATTACATAAAATTTCTTGTGAGGGAATTAATAAGTCAAATTAGAATCTTCTTAGTGAAAACTTCAATTGTCTGTATCTTCTCAATAGATACAGAAAGAAAAAATATGAGAATATTTTTGCATCATTTCCCCCCACTTTCTTTTAATTTTTTTTTTTTAGTTTTACAGACTGCATTTTGATTCATTGTACACAAATAGTGTACATCTTTTTGTTTCTATGGTTGTGCACGATGTAGATTCATACCATTTGTGTAATCATACATGTACATAGGGTAATGATGTCTGTCTCATTCCACGATATTTCATACCCCCTCTTTCTCTCATTTCCCTCTACATAATTTAAATTCCTCCATTCTTCTGTCACCCCTTCACTTTCAATAATATATTTATTATAGGTATCACATTATTTTGTATGTTATTATTAATATTAATTAAACTTTAAATAATTAGTACATTAATTTTATGAAAGAAAAATATGAAAAATAATTCCCATTTTGACCTTCTTTATTTTCATTGATAAGAGTAATTGTTTAAAATTTCATCAGGAATTATTTGTCACGCTGGATTTGAAGAGTCGATTTTAGCTTGAAAATCTGTAGTTCATTTGCCCTCTTTTCTACCGATCAAATAAAATCAATCACAACAGTATGCTTATACAAGGAATCATCTGGTTGGAAGATGGCATAACAGGAAAGCCTGACACTTACCAATGAGTACACAGGCTAAGAATTCAGATTCTGAAGACAGTGAGCCCTTGGTTCAAATCCTAGCTCTTCCAGTTAGCATGTGTTCAGCTTTACGCATATTATTTATGTGTCTAACTATAAGTTTTACAATTCATATAGCAAAGATAGTAGTATCTTCCTCACAGGGTTGACTATGATTAAATTAGATTACTCATCTCATTCATTTAACATAGCACTTCACAAGTAGTAGAGTAGGAATTTGATGAACAGGAGCTGTGAACATTAGTCCCTCTGGCATTTAATTTCCATCACCCCACTGTAAAGGCTGGAAGGAGTACACCTTTAACAGATTAAATGTTTATAAATTACATTCCTCTAGGAGAAGTGTGGCAATATAGAATCTTTAAAAATATCTTCTAAAAACCAATTTTAGAAATGTAAGCATGAACTCAGTTTAAAGTCTAAAAATAGTTTACAGAATTTGAAAGATGGACCTGCTAGTCATAAATAGCTGGAACAAACTCACAGGGTTTGTCCGGGCAACTCCCTTCCATACTTCCATAATTGGCATTGCCTGTATATGGAAGAAATCAAGTTAATAATAACTATTCATGATCTTATTCATCTGAGTCTTTCCTTGGTCCTTATTTAGAACCATAGAAACTATTCTGCTGTATGCCTTAAAGAAATCAATTTAAAGAATTATTGAATGGGTTCAGGATTGCCAGAAGTTGTTTAATACTACTTGAGACATAGGCAGGAATTAAGGAATGCTCAGTAGCCACATCTGTAGTAAACTCAGTCTCTACTCTAAAACATCAGGTGCCACTACAGCACATAAATAGTGCCAAACTAGGTGCTGCTGCCCCTGCTGCTACTGCATTCTGTCAGAATGAATCCTACACAGCATCTGCATCACTGCATCCAGTATTCTAAAGATGCAGTTTGGGATAGCGTGCCTGATGGATAGTCTAGGTCACATACCCGTAGTTGTTTACAGAGGAAGTTAATCAAACAAGTATTTCTTGTTTTTAACATTTGTGATGGGAAATAAGCTCTGACATCTAGAAAAACTTTGGAGGGAATGGACATTTTAAATATAGAAAAAGGATGTACACTTTTATTAGGAAAAATAAAGTTTCCTTGGCAGGAAAGATGAGGAAAATTACATATGTTTTCCCTCTTTGCATCTGAGTCTTTTCCTTTCAAATTCTTGACCTAAAAGGTTGGGGTGGTAGCTCAGTGGTAGAACATTTGCTCTGCCTACCCTGGGCCTGGATTCCATCCCCAGCACCTTCATCCCCTCAAAATATTATCCACTTAACATTAGAATTAAGTCTGTGTTCTATGTAGTTGCCAAGAGTTCATCAGGAAAATGTGTCTTAGCTCAATTCCGTAACATAAAACTTCTCTAATTGGACTTACAGAGGCCCATTCTAAAGCAAATACCTATCTGCTGAAGTGATCACAGGGAAGGAGAAAGGAATAGTTGAATTTGACAATACTGGAAAGTTAAAATCACTCAGCAGATCATCCTAAATTTGGGACATTTCTGTATCCTTGCCTGAGTCCTTTCACCCTTTAAGATACAGGCTCCCCAAGAAACCCGCTCTACAGATTGTTCTTTTCCATCCTATTCATACATATAAGCTAAGGTAGGTGCTATTTTACTCTGCTCTGAAACATGTTGTATATATTTCTTATAGTAGCTGTAATATTTAAAAGTTCTCTTTCCGTTTCCCTGCCCATTTCCCTCCCTAGCTTTCCACTTTCTACTGGTAGGTTTTTAGAAGTCAATCATGTGACTTAACCTTGCTGTCTTCCTATTGAATACCACAGTTCCTGAATCACAGGTCATTGAAATCACAGCATCTGGAGGATGATATCTATTGCAAATTTATGCAAATATTCAAAACACAAGTGGATACATAGAGAAAATAAAAACACTGAATTACATAATGACAACATATTGCAAAGGTCCTTCCTTAGATAATTCTGGTATATACACAACTTCTAGTTGCTTGAACTTCAGGGCAGAAAAAAATTAGAGGAACTGTAGACAATACAAAACTAGAAGAGAGAAATCAGGACTGACAATAGCTATGGGAAGACTATGGCCTTTCCTAGGGATACCAGAGGCAAAGAAGTCAGGATATCCTTGGTTAATAATGCCTCTGCCTCATGCTTAATGTATATTTATATTGCATACTATATTTAATATTTTCTTGTTTTACTTATTTCTCAAAAAATAAACCAGGTTCAAGGTGTTATTTTTATTCTAGTGTTAACAAAGTGGGTGAATTCATAGTAATAGCAATGTTAAATTATTCATGATAACCAAGAGCTAGCAGATCAATCCTCCCTACAAATCCCCAATATCTATGAAATTGTGTCCCTTATGAATTTTTCTATTACACCATTTTTTTAAAAATAAATTTTTAAAATATCAGATATCCTGTGACCTACTGCATGGTTTATAAGACTCAAAATCTGTCGTGTCTCTAACCCCTAGAATTTATATATACCCAGAAGCCTCCATTTTTCTTTTAAAAATTCCAAACTACTTCAGAAACAAATTTGTATGTATGTTATACATCATAAGACAAAAAGTGTTAATTTTAACTATCCTACCAGAAGGAAAAATATTTAGAAGCAAAACAATAAATTTGACCAATGTCTGTTCCTACTATGGATCTATGTAAGTAGCTGTGCAGATAACTATATGGATTTTGCATACCTTTTCAGTTTCTTTTCCTTTGTTATTAGCAAATTATGATAGTATTTAAGAAAAAAACTTGGTAGGGAATGACTTTTGGTGCTTTACTCACTGGTCCTTTTTAAGCAAACATCAGTTTCAATCAGTTATCATTAAACATTCATTTATGAGCCATTCGTAATTTCTTATTTGGATCTCCTAAGCAATATCCAGGTAGTAGGCATTTTCTCACAAATTTATCAGGGTTCTTCAGTGTTGTTTCTTTTCTGGAGCTATGTATGATTTCAACACATTCATGCTTATGGATGTCAGCAATACATTTATTTTCAAAGATTTCAGTTTCTGTACAAGGAAAAAAAAAGCCTATTTCCTTTATAAAAGAGATTTGGGGACTGAACTTATTGTCTGTTTAAAAGCCTCTGTGATTCATCAGCCTGGGCCTACAAATCGTCAAGAGAGAGGTGCATCTTCTTTCTTTTTCTAACCCATTTATCAGCATTTTTTTGTTGACTACAGCAATTCTACTACAATGAACCAGAGCTGAGATTGTTGTAAAATGCTTATGGGCACTCCTCATTCTATTCTTCTAGGCTTAGATGTGGACTTATTTCTAACAATTAATTGAATGGAAGGTCATTAGCTACCTGTGGTGTACTTAAAATTTTCTACCAAATATTCTTTTCCAACAAAGAAGAATAAATAAATGGAATCCTACACCTGGGTCTAAGGATATAGCTTAACCTTATCATAAGATTCAAATGTCTTCAACAGTCACTGTTTTATGTTTAGAACTCACAGGAATTTTGTAATCTAATTACTAGCAATGCATACATCTACTTTAACATGAAACTTTTAGAATTGTTCTCTAGTAAAATGTTCCAAAAGTTATGCTGATCATCCTCTATGATTATTTTGGCCAGTGCCAGTGACTTAGTAGCCATTATCTCTGACAGTACCCTTGCTTAAGATCACCAGAGCTACATGAAAAGTGAACGTTCTCTCAAAGCAAGAGTAAATCCTCTATGCGTCATTTACATCACTTAAGTGATATGTTGTGTGGAGAAGGTTATAATATGGAGTGAGCTAGGCAGTGATAAGTAACGGTAAACCATCCAAATGTGTAATTTTAATATTTCTAATTTCTTAATCTCCAGAATCTTCTCTCTTTTAAGATCCCACAAAATAAAAAGTCACACTTCAAACCTTTGTACTTCTGCCCTAGTCCTTCCTCACCTTTGAAGTTTCAGCACAATGACTTTTACAGTACAGACATTCAGTAAATCGATTTACATTTCAAGATCCTACAGAATTATTTTCAGTGGAAATGCCCACGGTGTCTTAAGAGGTGAGGGTCTTCATTGTGTGATTGAGTTACATGTAATACAGGATGTGTATTATATGGGTCCCCTGGGATCCGAGTGCAAGAAATATTCTTAGGTATTGTGAAAATCAGAAATGTCTCTGCATATTCCCCAATACTTAAGGTATCAACACTTCTTTTTGTGGAAGAAAAACAAAAGTTCACTTGTGTATGCACTTTAAAGCCAAAACAACAGCAAGAGAAAATGGACAAAGAAAAAAAAAATCAAACAAAAAGAAATCCAAGTGAATCAATGATAATTAAAACTTGAGAACAAAGAAAAGAAAGAAAAAGAAAAGTTCAGAAAAGGAAATCACTGATATTTGAAATTCTTCAAAAATGGTGAGCAACTGGGGTCAGTGGAAAGGGTTGGAGAAAATAAGTCAAACTATAGATATCTCCACACTGTGATACACCGACTCTGACCCAGAGCGCCACACACTTAAAAATATGAAAAATTGCAAATATGGGAAGTAAAATGTTATCTTACACAAAATTATTGTTCTCATTTTAAAAGTTATAATATTTTCCCCCTTATTTTCTCTACCAAGTAAACATTTAATAGATATTTTTTTGTCCTATATTGGGAAAGGTGATAGATAGGTAAGGGCTTCTCAAATTTGAGGAACTTAATAATGAAGTATGCAGACACAATAGGTATTCAAATAAACATAATGATAGTAGTTTTTCCAGGTCAAATTGACACAAAAATAAAGGTGAGGACACTTCTGTGAGGCATAGAGAGGGTAGGAGTAATGAAGTAGAGAGAGAGACAAATCATCTTTTGCATCTTCAGAAAAAAATCTCCCTCTAGTGTTAATCATTATAAATTTTACATACAATTCAAAGTTATTAATTAAAAAGTAATTAATACTGAGTATTTTCCTCAAAAAATTAGCATCATTTCCTCTGAACTAAGATACAATTCTGAAAGAAGATTCATTAGGCTGAATGAATATTGCTCCACATATCGTGAATTTTGATGATTATAGCTAGATAATAAGAGCTTAAAGATGGGGCAGAGACAGCATTTAGTGTAGGTAGGATCAAAATAGTTATTACAATAATGTCTGGAATGGACTGAAAGTTAGATTTCCTGTCAGGCCAGGGAATGGGCACATTCGGAAAGTGCTTCTAATATTAAGACAGAGGTGGATGATGTCCTAAAGGAGTCCTAGAAAAACTCAAATTACTTGTCTTTTTGGTACAGTCTTACAGAATAGTTGTTTCTACTATAATAGTAATACAATCTGCACTGCTTCCTAGACTATATTTTAATTATTTGCTAGGAAATAAAGGTGAAGGAGAAAGAAGGACATATGGATCTGAAGATATTTATAAAGGAAATCAAACTAAAAGGCTTTGAGAGCATTCAATGTGAAAATAGAATAGATTTAAAAGTGTATTAGAGAAAGCCAGTAAGTCCCGAATTCAACATATGTGGAAGCCAACCCTATTCTCTCCCTCCACTACTCTCTCTCTTTCCTTCCTTCTCTTTATTAATTGACAAATATAATTGTGTATACCCATGATATCCATGATATTTTGATATTTGTATACATTCTGGATCTTTTTTTTTTTTATTTCAGTTTCTACTTAGAGAGACAGCTGGATACTCTATTCCTTCTCCTGCTTTTTTTCAGACCTCTATTGATTTTAAGACAGGCCTTTTCCTAGGAAACACCATTCTGTGGTCAGAAATTATGCCCACTCTCCACAAGCCTGAGTTGAAAGGATTTCTGTTAATGGGCTTAAGTGGATGCAATTGAAGCACAAGAATGTGTCTAAGCCAAACTGTTCAATTAAGAGCGAAACAGGAAAGTTAAGTGGTATACTCTATAGCATCTAAAATAATAATTTCAAGACTAAAAACATCTTTTGTGACTTCACTAGCCTGTTGAATTAACCACACTACAATGGATATTACGAATCAGTGTTTGTTCAATCAGAAGCACTCAAATGGCCCAAACATTTATTATATGAACGTGTATTTGTATTTGCAGTTTTATTTTGTATTAAGACAACTTGGAAAAAAGAAAGCAGTTATTATATTAAAAATGGGTTATATAGGAAGCTTATTATGATTTGTAGTTACCATTCTAAGCCTACTTTGAAATTTCTTTTGATATGTGCTATCTCAGCCAGTATTACATAAAATGAGATACAGTTATTACTGGGGGTTTCAGCAAAGAATTTTCAGATGGCATTAAAAAAATGTTCAGTGTTCTTAATATCAAATTCATTCCTGGCTTAGTGATCTACCTAGTAACCTCATTTTTAAATAAAACTACGATGAACCACCATAATCAAGAAAAATGACAACACAAATTAAAATAAAAAAGAAGCCAAGCAAAAAGGAAAACCTTTAGGATAATCTTTAGGATACAAAATATCTTCAACTCTGCTTTCTAAGAATAATATTTGGCAATGTATTTAATAATGCACTTGGCATGGCTTGTAACAACACTTATTGGCATGGCTTCTAACAACTCCATTTTTGATAACAGTTGTTTTATTATTATTATTATTATTATTACTATTACTATTACTATTATTTGTAGTATTATTGTATTATTTGGAGATTGAATTTGGGATCTTGCACGTGCTAAGCAAGTGCTCTACTTCTGAAATACATCCTCCACCCTTTTTATTCATTTTATTTTATTTTAAATTTTCATATAGGATCTTACTAAGTTGCTGGATGCTGGTATTGAACTTGCCATCTTCCTGCCTCAATCTCCAGAGTGGTGGGAATTTTAGGCATCTTTGCGCACCAAGTGGTAATAGCTGTTTGTACATTCTTTTCCATAGTACAGCTCTGCAGTGCAAGAATGACCATGACTCCATCTTAGATAATTTGTTTTTAAGAAAACAATGTTACTATATAGAACTGCTAGATTTAGACATCCCCTTATGGAAAATTCACTGAAATCTAAACACAAATGATATTTAAGAAAAATTTTATTAATTCATAGAATATTAAATTCATTATAATGATTCAATAATTTCATCTCCTAAGATCTACTTGAAGAAATTAAAAAAAAAAAAAACTTTAACAAGCCCAAATTCACAGTTTAAAATGAAGTTATTCTATGTATTGTGGAAACTCATTATACAAAATGGAGTCATTCCTGACATATCCAGGTACAGTGAAGTCAAGGGGCTGAAGAACAGAAAGGGACACACTCAGGTTATGGATACTTGCTCTAGGAGGGATCTCACAGACCTAATCCAATGAAACAGTCTATCCTAGCATTAAGACTGGTTTTGTTCAGCAACTGACTGTAAGCTTAATACTAGATTTACTCAGGAACTTCTGTCACTCACTATTTGATCTTCCAGCTCCACATGCACCAAAAGTGCCAATGAGCTTTCATTCAAAGTAGCTTACATAAGTTTGCTTTGTCCTCATAACACCCCAAACTTTTCTTTGTTTCCAGATACCTACCAAAGGTCACCCTTGTATGTGTATGTGTGTCCCGGATTGCAATCCTATTCTTTATTCCCAAATAGAAGTTCCTTTACTGGAATTTTTCTATATTTTGGTTTAACTTTGATAGTATATACTGTATATTGATAGTGTATACTGTATATATACTGTATATATACATACAGTGTATACTGTATACTGTATATATACTGTATATTGATAGTGTATACAAAAATGTTTTATAGTCCATAATATTGTGGGTTTTTATCATTGATTAGCTACCAAATGTATTATATTTGGGCAATCCAAAAAGATATTAGGATTGTAATGAAAAACCAATAGAGTTATTATTTCAGCACTAATGTCAAAACACCAAACTTATTTAGAATAATAGTACATTGTCTTTTACACTAAAATTTTAGTATGTATGTGTTAGTAGCTCTGTGGAACACCATCATCAGATTAATATACTTTACTTTTTATTGTACAGATTAGTAGGATTTACTATGATATTTCCACTTATGTATGTATTGTGAATTGATTATGTCTATCTAGCCTTCTATGTTCATACTCTTTCCCAGTTCCTATTAATCCCTCTTCTACTTTCAAGTCAATATATTATTATTATTATTTCCCACATATGAGAAAGAAGATACAATACTTGTCTTTCTGTGTCTGGCTTATTTTGCTTTAAGCCAGTAATTCAATTAACTCATTTTAAGTATTGAATATATGCCAGGAACTGTGTAGGTATGAGGAATTAAAATATAAGGCAGACATGTATTTCTTTTCCTCGTATTTATCTTAGGCTTAGAAAATCAGTCTGTATGTCATGACTCACTTTATGTAGAAGATATTTTAAGTTCCATGCAGTTCACGCATCCTGCAGTGATTTCAGCACTGCAACAGTGGACAACTCCACAAATCCTGACCACCTTTCCCTGAGGTTTCTCTATGGATCTCTGCTTCTTAACTTTCTTCAAATCCACAGGAATTTCTTTGTCCCATAAGTTCAAACAATTTCAGTCCCATGGGGGAAGTGAGGAGGTGCAACTGTTCCTTATATCCAACTCTGTTCTGGGGAAAATTTATATAAAAACATTCAGTGAAATTGATTTTTTTTAAGAAAAGGATGAATAGAGTGCCCACCTGGAGCCAAGGTCCTATGAATATCCAAGAATATGCAGATATTAATACTTATAAATGGAGCAATGCATTACTCATTTTATTTCAAAACCACTTACACTCACAAAAATTCTTCAAGATACATTTTACAAGTGAGGAATTTAGTATACTGTAAGGTCTACTAATTTGCCTAGATTTGTACAACTAAGACATTATATTTCTGAATTGAACAAAAGTAAATATATTATATTTACTTTTGTTCAATTTTTCCTTTCTACTTATTCTTCTCTCATTTTCATCTCTCCCTCCCCAACTTTCCTCTCTCAGATAATGCAATAGGTCCTGCAATCTGTTCTCAAGAATAAAGAAAGATGGATCCATTTGGGTCACAAATCTATTTTAAATGTTGTCCTAAATTCAGTCATTATTCATTATTCTATAATACTTCATTTATATCACAGAGATAAAATGAAAGACAAGTAATCTGGTATTAAATTGTCTGACATACCCCAAAACACTAGTCTTATTCTCTATCAAATGTTTTTTGATATTATAACTATTACATGGCCTTCCTGGCAGTACTCCTGATGGATTATTTTTTATATTATAGAAGACAAGAATTGGCAGCCAAATATGGGGAGAAAAGTTGTAATATTAAACATAAGGGTAAAACGTAAATGCACAAAAAAACTTGGTAGCAAAAGAAATTACAAACTACCATCCTTGCTCTGTAAAAACATCTGCCTGAGATCTCAAAGTTGAGAGGTTCTCTGAAATGGGAAAATGGAAAGAAATGGACTCCTGACGCAAAATGTTAACATGGCTTATAACAAATGACAGATAAGACATCTCAGATAGAAATTGTCAAAGCTTACTTTCTTTTCTAAAGAACAACATTCAAAGGGACAGGCAAGAAAATATTAACTCCATCTCCATTGATCTGATGAAGATGACCCAACTGCTATCTGGTACTGTGGAACTATTATTATCATAACATGGACAATACAAGAAGCATGACATATGATTATTGGTCTTTTAACAGGTCTTGATACAACTATATAAGGCACATTTAGTCAATGAATTGAAAAACTTGTAGACTCTTAAATTATAAGCCAAGTTTGTTTTTAATATAGTAGTGTCCTATCTAAAAAGATTCACTTGTAGTTATTATGAGAGTTCATTTAGGTCTTTAATTGATCCACTTACCTAACAGCTCCTGATGACTATATTTAGAAGAAAATTATCAAATAGATGGGAAGGTGCAAATCTCACAAATACCTCATTTAAGCAAAGCACAGCTCCTATCTTTCTCTAAGCTGTATAACAGCTCACTGACTTGGATCATTTAGTTATCATTAAAAAGGAATTGCTATGGCATATCTCTAGAAAAAATATCAAGGCAAAAAATCCTTTTTGAGTCATACTGTTCTCTGGAGTAATTCAACGAGTTGTCACAATATGACACAGTGTGATTTCTTGTAAAAAATAAAGTCAACCATTGTGAAGTACAAAAATTGTAGATTTCATTTAAAAAAGATTGAAGCCTCTGAAAAAGCATTTCATTTATAGTAACTTTGATGCCAAAGACTGCACAAGCAAAATGAATTAGAGATTGGTAAATAAATAAATAAAGTTGGATATGCTTAAAAGAAAACCCTGACTCAAAAGTGAATGATGTTTAATCAACCTTTCAGCAAAATGGTGAAGAATGAGAGAATTTGGGGTATAAATTTAAAACAATTTCATGCCCAAGTCAAATGTGTGAGGATTCCACTTAGGAACTATCAGAAAGGATAGCTACCTTGTGACTAACAAGAGGCATTTTAACTGCAACAAATTCAGTATCAGTAGATGGAATTTTTAGTTTAACTTTCTTAAAATAGGAGACCTCCTAACTTAAATGGAACTTTCAAAACCACAAAACTTCTGCTCTGTCAGATGAAGCAAGTAATGTTCATTTGATTTGATTGTTCTATTCTAAGCATGTTCAAATGTAGCCATGAAATTCACTATGGATTTCAATAAGCCATTTTACATCATTTGATTCCTATTTTTTCAGATTTATCCTTCTTGTAAAATTGTCCCAGGTGGAGAATTTTTTGCACCAATGAAGCCAAGACATCCTGTTGATATCTGTGCTGAGATTTTGTCATCATATCCTAAAAATCATGCAATGGGCAAAAGTTATTCTTAAAGAAAGGTCATGCAAAACTTCTTTAAGAATTGGGTTTCTCTCGTGAATATGAAATAAGAAGTGCCTCTTTTCCTATTTTATTTAGCTATGCAGAGTCTCTCTCTCCCTGATGACCTGACACAGGACCAGCCAACACCATCCATAATGAAAATCAATGGCACCAAGTCACTAAACAATTACTCCGTCTTCTTTAAAATGCACAACTCTTCAAAAAACAAGGATTTAGAGGCTGATTAATTTGCCATTTGTCTAGGAGATTGCACTGGCTGCATTATTTAAGAAGTGCCTTGTCTTTGTGCCCTCAAAAGCTAAAGCAAGATCAAAGATTTGAGAATCACCAGTCTCCATGAAGGGCATTTGGTGACACTATGAAAGGCAGCTAGAAGTTGTTTCCTGGGTCTGCAGCATTCAGAATTTTACTCACACATAACACTGCAATGGTTTGTAGCTTGTCTACATCTATGAAATAGAAAAAGCGAAGACAATAACAAAAACATGGCTCAAAAATGACTACATATTTGTTTACTCAAAGAAATATTCATTAGCATATATATTTTCTAAGTGTATTTTCTAGAAGAAGAAAAACAATTCTCTTTCCTCTTCTTTGTGTCCCCTCCTATGTAATATATCTCTATCCATATATTTCTATTAACCATAAAAATGATTGCTTATCCTTTATTTTTATAATCTCTATGCCAATCCCTCTACAGTAATCCCTACTCTTGTAATTTGTACTAAGTAGACATAGAAAAATTTCACCAAGATGTCATTTTATGTGTGGAGTTCTACCTTTCCTTCCCTTTGAACACAGTAGCCAAGAATTTTTCAACTTCTAATCCATTAATCTAAATTTTTAACTCTTAGGGATGTACTTGATCAGTTAGATTATTTATCAAAAGAAATTTCAGGAGACTGTATTTTATTTCCTTTGTAAAATTTGAAATTTACCAAAATTATTTGATTAGAAGTGCCTTTATAAGCAATAGAAAGCTAAGAAGAAATTTCCATGATGCATAACAGTTAAAGATGGGAATTGAGAAGGAGCAAAACCCACATGCTTCTCTGGCACTTGCCTAGGAAGTTGAAAAGGGAGCTCAGGAAAAAGTTGAAAGGTCCTAGGAAGTTCATCAGTGTAGTTGCATCTCTGGAAGCTAGACCTCAGGCAGAAGACTGCATATCACATCTTAGATGACAGTAATGGACAGTATAGGAAGTCAATCTTGTATGCTTATTTAGATTTTCTGAATATTATTCTGCTTTATATAATCTGCTTATATTTGTTAATATGCCATTAAACTATTTCTCAAGGGTGCCTCTCCCTAAGTGTGTGAAATCAATTTCTCTATGTTTTCCTAGTGAATAACAAAGTTACAAATAAATATGCATTCATGCCTAGCTGTGATGAAGTAGGTATTTTACTCAATTTTTTTTCTAATAAGCATAAGTGAAGGAAAAACACAGATGATATCCTGATAGGCTTGTGTCTTCTATGCCCATGATTGAAATAAGGTTTTGTTTTGTTTTGTTTTGTTTTTAAATAGCATCCGATATTTAAGAGACTGCAAAGAAAACCTTTGAATTAGAAACTATTTTCGGTAAGTTGGTTGATTATTGTTGATCTGAGAGTTTTCTTAATGTGCATATTATACCCTGCAACATTTGAAAAGGAATTTACTCTTCTGATACTTACGTAACATAATATAGACATATATCCCTTGCATTGTTCTTATAGCATCACCCATTGTACTGGGAGATGACAAGCAGCTCTGAGTATCTTTAGTTAATAGGTGAGCATGCACAAGCTCAGATTGCTTAAATGAATACTGTAAAGTCACAAGGCTCCTAAAAGAAAAGCTTAACTCTGACCTATGTCTCAAAACTTCAGTGCCATTTACACTATCTTGTACCTCCTCCTGATTTCAAAAATTCAAGAAAAAAAAATAATCTACAAGTCTGGGTTATCCTCTTTTATTTATTTATCCAAGAAGACATTAGAAGGACTATATAGCCAATAAGATAAACCAAAAGATATAAAAGAACAGTTACCTTTGTGCAAGAGGTATAAGAACATATTGTCAACTCAATGTCACTCCCACCCCGTTTTAGAATTATAAACATGGGTTTTATTCCCTGAATGTCCTCCACATGTAATTTCAGGTTGGAGTATACCTATGACATATCCTTCTGTGATATTTGGAAAATGATAAAGAAGGGGAGACCATTCATCTTTGTATGCAGCAAATCAGCAACATGGGCATATGACAGATTTTCAGTTCACAGCAGCTTCCTGCAAAGTTACCATCAGTCACTTGTTTTGTCTGCCCAGGAAATGGCTCCTGGAGAACCATTTGCTGAGTTGCTGCATAGGAAAATACCGTTTGGTGGTTTGTAAATATTCTAAGTAGCTTCCACAGAGCTGCTTGGGAGTTTCTCTGTGAGGTTCTTGCATTTCTGACTGCTCAGGGGCACATTCCTGAAGGCTTCATGTTGCTTCTAGGAGTTGAGAACCTTGGTACAGTCTTCCCCATCCCTTGCCCACAGAACGTCCACTGGTTCTGTGACTCTTTAATTTACTCAGTTGAAATGCTTCATTAGTGAAAAACACAGAATAACATATATAAGTCATTACAACCTAACTCTGCCTATTACAAAGAATGTCATTAGATATGCTTATTTAATACAAGTTTATCTATGTGTCCTTATAATGATGGTTGAATGTCATGTAATTAAAAAATAAATTTTGCTGGGCATGGTGGCACATACCTGTAATCCCAGCAGCTTTGGTGGCTGAGACGGGGGGATCTCAAGTTCAAAGCCAGCCTCAGCAAAAGTGAGGCACTTAGCAACTCTATGAAGCCCTGTCTCTAAATAAAATACAAAATAGGGCTGGGGATGTATCTTAGTGGTCTAGTGTCCCTGAGTTCAGTCCCCTGTACCCACGCCAAAACAAAAAAAATTAATCTGGCCAAAGATTGTGCTCATAGAGGTCAAAATACCTGCTAAAACTGCTAAATAAGTATTTTATTATTGATTTATTTTTTCAAATGATCAGATCCATATGCTATTTAATATAAAACAAAGCAAGAAGTATGTTAAACCTTTCTCAAAATCAAATGAATCAAAGGCATCATACCCTAAGTTATCATCAAAATAAACTGTGACATTCAAATACTTTTTATGATGATGCATTGTATTGAATGCACATGCTTCAAAACAATGGTCCTTGACTTTTTAAAGCTTATGTTCCATAAACTAGTGCTTATATTTTCTATACTTTCAGAGCTACAACCATTCATAAAGTTTATGGGCCTACAACATGATTCAGTGTGATTGTAGATAGAATTCAATATAATAAAAATTTACTTTTAATTCAAATATCATTTGATTATTTAAAATTAGAAAATAGAAAAAGGACTGTGTTTTTAGGGATGATTATGTATATGTGACATTAGAAATACTAAAGCAGCTATAGGCATGGCATAAGGAATTGGCCTTTCAGTATTTCATTAAAAAATCAATAAAGAGAAGTATCTAGTACCTATTAATTAAATATGGCAAAGTCATGATAATTTTAAGATCTGGTTCATGGACTATATGAAAAGTTCATGCTGTATTTTCTGTTTTTCAGCATGTTTTACATCCTTCCAATAATACTCACATAATACAGAGATACAAAGCTCTTTTTCACATTCATATATATGAACAAAATGAATATTAATACATGTGAATATGAATATAATTGAATGAAATTCCAGGGGACTTTGTTCACAAGCTCTGACCAGGGCATATGAGAACTTATCAGCTCCCTTCCTGTTTCAGGATTTTGCATATATGGTCTTTATCAGGGGCCAATGAATGAAACGAATGATTTGTTGCATATCTATTTAAATACCTTAGAAAAGCTTAATTAATTCTTATATTGAAACTGATAGATAAGTAGGTATTATTTGCTCCATTGCACAAAAATGGAGCCTAAAGCTCAAACAAATGAACAGTTTGGACACATTATACAACAAAAAAAAAAAAGAAAGAAAGAAAGAAAGGATTTAATAACATGTCTATATGACGTCAAAGATCTTACTTTGTTTTGTTCTACCACATTTTCTTTTTTTTATGACTCTGAATATGGTTTGCTGTATAGTTATTAGATGTATCAATTCATGTTATGAGAGATTTTCTGGTTTCATAGCTCCTGCTTTATATTTCTTCAAATAAAATGGGAAGTGTATGCATGACAAAATATCTTTATTCATACATGACTTAATAACAATGTGGTTACTCAATTGATGCTACGTTTTTTAATGAGCATTTCCAGATAGTATACTATATCTCTAATTTTAACTCTTAAATGACTTTTTGCACTTATTTCTTCCATAAAAAGGAATAAAAATGTGGGCAATGATGATGCACACCTGTAATCACAGGAGCTCAGGAGGCCAAGAATGGAGGCTTTCAAGTTCCAGTCCACTCGGCAACTTAGGGAGGCCATAAGCAAATTAGCAAGAACCTACTTCAAAATAAAAAATGAAAACAGCTGGAGATGTAACTCTGTGGTTAAGTACTCCTGGGTTCATTCCCCAGTCCCCCAAAATAAATAAGCAAATAAGTAAATAAATAATTTAAAAAGAAAAAGTTCCAATCTACATGCATATTGAGTTATGGAGTTAGTAATATGTAGCTGCTTGCAAAATATTACTGGTGAATATGATTTCAAAAATCCATATGGAGAGGTTCCTGTCTAGATAAAGTTGTCTATATAAATAAAAAAAAAAATCCATGTGGAGATGTTGTGAAATAGAGGGAAGTATCCTGTCTAAAAGCTATCAATACTTGTGTATAAGGTCCACTTTAATATAAATTATAGAAATTAAAATTCATTTTTTCATATATCTGAATCAATTTTAATATCTGTGAAATAAATGTTTTTGACTAGAGTATTGCTTTTGAAAATATATTTATAGACATTTAGGGTTTTGATGAATGGCTTCAGGAATTTCTGTTCATTTAAAGAACTAACCAAGTACAGGATATAGGTCCCTTGTGTGGAACTACCTAAGGACTATTCTGATCTTTCTTTTTATATATTGTAAACTCTGTGGCCTACCATATTAATACCACTGGCCTACTAAACTACAGGATTTTTCTCACCCATCATGTTTTGTGAAATGTTTAGTATTCCTAACATAAGAAGAGAGAAAAAAAAAAACTTGGAATATCTTGAATAAAAATGTACCTGCAGTAACATCAGTAGTGACAGATAATAACCTCAGCAAGCCCTGGGACCATTCAGTGAGTCCTTGCTCTGTGCAACATGTTTTAAGCATGTTTAATCCTTGTCCAATCTATCAGGTAAGGATGCTTATCTTCATTTCCAGAATAAGGTCATGGAGTCTCAGAGAAGTTAAACCCTTTGCCCAAGGTGGTTATAACGTGGTGGACTAGTTGCAAAGCCCAACATGTTTGCTAATGCATTATACTGCCTCTCAAATTATGTCTAAAATAAATGACAGAACTAATGCAGAAGCACGAGCTTCAGAAAGCTTTCAAACAAGGTAAAAGAATTTCCCTACAAGGCAACAATAATCTACTAAGTTGAGGATTCCCTTGGATTCCATTTTTTCTTGCGTCATATTACCACGGAGACCCTGCCAACCATAATGGGAGATGTGGGGTGCCTTGGGTTTGTAGAAGTCATCAACAAACTTGTCTTATTTATTTATTTTGATTAAGATTAAGCTTAATCATAGAGGCTTTATATAACAAAAAATATCCTTGTATCACTTAACAAACAAATCCACAGAATAGATTTCCAAAGGACTCATTTTTTAACTAATTACACAGTATTTTTAAAAAGAATTTGTTAAGTGTCATGTCCACTTATTTTCAATATTATTCAATAATTTAATAATTATTGAAAATTCACTTTCAAAAGACTTTTTGCAAGAATTTTACTATCAGATATAAATCATCAAATAAATAATAGAGGTTAGGATATGTTGGTGGAGCCAAAAATACTTAGGACCTCTAAGCAGCTTTGTAACTTTACTATACATTATTATCTTAGCATTAGAAAATAGTTTTACTTGCCACTCTCCACCATTACTCAGTCGGTGGTATTATGCTCATAACTAAGCCAGCTTTTCTACTTTGGGATTAGAAAAGGGACCATATCAGTTTGTGGTCCAGTATTGGTTAGAATTGGAATTTATACATATTAATCTTGCCATCGACTGTAATCAATTTTCCAACTTTTAACTCTATTATTTTTCTTCCAGTTACCTTATTTCTTATTTTATTCTGTTAATACTTTATATCTCTGAAAGCATACTGAGTTCTTTGATTTTGAATACTATTGAATAATGATAAACACAATAAAGAGAAATGATGAATTTCTGTTGATTTATCTATATTCCTTTTGTGAATCCTCTTTGTTGCAAAGCCATCGAAGGCAAAATATATGTCACTAAAGAGTAAATGTGAGAAACAGAGGAAGCTTAACTGAATTACTAGCATGTAGAAACCTTAATGGGGAAACCTGACTCGACTTGCCATGAGCTAATCTGTTCTCTTCAGAAATGGTTACTTAAAACAGAAATACTCTGAAGCTTTGCATAGATCAAGTAAATAGTAGCATTCAAATACCATAGAAATGATTGCTTATCACTTGTCATTTTTCTATTAACATCCCAGTTGTTAAAAATAAACTTGCAACTATTTTTAGAAACTAACTTGTTTGGTATAAATTTATTTCCATTCCACTGATATGTTGGTGGAGCCAAAAATACTCTGTTTATCCAACAGGATAAGAGTCAGACTGCTGCTTTTAGCACTTGGTATCTGTGTCCCTTGCTTGATCATACGAATTGGCAGATGCTCCTGTGCAACACAGATGGGAGCCACTTAACACTTTCTGAATCTTATATCACTGCCACTGACATCTTTTAAATGTAGAGCTGTCACTCTATACCAATAAGAGGCTTGCAACTAACATTTATATATGTGTATATATATACACATATAAATATATATGCATATATATATGCATAATTTTTAAACTGTTTGGATCAAATGCTATCTGTATATCATGACAATATCATAGATTCTACAAGTATTCATATGGCACATAAACTATACATAAAATCTGCATAAAATTATCTTTAAATAAGTATTGGAACATCTTCTAATCTCAAGCACAATAAATCAGACTATAATAAAAGCTGCTGATGATTTCAAGTAAATAATATTTAGGCTTTCCTAAAAAATAAAATTACATTAATATTACTGATAAAATTTCCCTGATATATTTCTGTGAAAGTAAATTCTTTTACACTGTGTTGATTAAAGTCATAATACAGTGAGTAATATGGATAGATCATATGATATGAAATGAGATATAACAATTCTTGATACATGATTTAAAAATTTGTGTTATATCTGTTAACACATACTATTAAAGGACTTTATAGAGAAATATAACCCATTCATAGTTAGTCTGCTTATTTTTAGATAATATTCTCCCAAGTAAACTATTAATTATGTTTTTATTTTATGTACCTTGTGATGCTTTGACATCTTAGGGCTTTATGGATTCAGGGGGGGGACTGCTTCTCCAGACTTAGATAATTCCTAGAGATAGAAAATAATTTGTCTGCAAGATCTACTTTCATAGGCAAATAAATCCTATGGTTGGACTCAGTCTGAAAGTGTCCTCCAAGAGTTCGAGTATTGACAGCACAGTTTCTAGTGTGGCCGTGGTTAGAGATTTGGGACCTTAAGTGGAATGATGTTCTTTCCTCCTGGAACTATAACAAGCTGTCTTTCTAAAGGCAATCCTCTTCTTATTTGTGGTTTCACTGCACCTCAATAAAAACAAAATCCCCATACATTTTTAAACACCTATCAAACCCAGTTTCAATAGACTCCAATTCTGCAAATTGAAAAATCCAATATAAGTGTCTGAAGCTTTCTTAAAGAATAAATATTGAGGTTTTATTCATGATTTTGAAAATTATTTGGTAATTACACAGTAATATGTTTAACCATCATTTTCTTCTTCTAAAAATGGTGATTTATACATGAATGGATAATTTTTAATGCACAAATTGACCATCACATCTGAAGTGCTACAAAAGTGTAGATTTTTGTTCCCAAGCAAAGTAATTGAACAACAATTTCAAATTAGGAAAATGGAATTAATCATTAGTGTTCCTTCGTTTTTAATTATAACATTCATGTATGCTCCACTTATCTTAAAACAATGCAGAATTTCATAAAGAAAAAGTAATCGAATGCTACCACAGAAAAATACACACACAAACTCTTAGTTCATCTTATCCCAATGTTACTGTCTTGCAATAAATCCTTCAAAAACTTTTTCAAAGAGGGGAAAGTTTTAGATTTAAAAATAAGGAAATACTGATCAGGATTCTGTTCTTTACAGGCAAATTTCAACTAATGAAAACATAAAATATATAATGTAACTATTAAGTTGCCAATTTGTAATCCCCGATCCTATTTCAAGAAAGGCAAAAGAAAACCATTATTATTAGAAAACTTGAAATGGACCCTCCATTTGACCCAGCTATCCCACTCCTTGGTCTATACCCAAAGGACTTAAAATCAACATACTACAGAGATACAGCCACATCAATGTTCATAGCTGCTCAATTCACAATAGCCAGACTGTGGAACCAACCTAGAGGCCCTTCAATTGATGAGTGGATAAAGAAACTGTGGTATATATATATACACTGGAATATTGCTCAGCCATAAAGAATGATAAAATTATGGCATTTGCAGGCAAATGGATGAAATTGGAGAATATCATGCTAAGTGAGATAAGCCAATCTCAAAAAGCCAAAGGACGAATGATATCACTAATAAGTGGATGATGACACATAATGGGGTGAGGGAAGGGTTAGTGTTAGGGTTAGAGTTAGGGTTAGGGAGGGGGGCAAGTATGGAGGAAGGAAGCACTGTATAGAGGGAAAAGAGGGGTGGGTGGGGTGGGGGGAAGGGAAAAAATAACAGAATGAATCAAACAACAATACCCTATGTAAATTTATGATTACACAAATGGTATGCCTTTACGCCATGTACAAACAGAGAAACAACATGTATCCCATTTGTTTACAATAAAAGAAAAAAAAAAAAAAAAGAAAGAAAATGGTTTTTATTTTCTCTGTGTGGAAAAGATACTCCCAAGGTAATATCCCAGAGACAATACATAAACTTCATAGGGAAAAAATTAGACATCTAAAATGAGCAAATCCACTGTACTTTAAAAATGTGTTTCAACTTCACTCTATTATGACAATCTGATATATGTGCCTCCTGATATAATGCAATTTAAAAGTATATCCTATGAAGAATATAGTCCTGTAAAATAAGCTAAACTTGAATATAACCAAGGCTTTAGAGCTAGTTTTCTGTTTACAGAAAATTAGGTAGATAGGGTTTCATTCTACACAATAGCTCTGTCAAATAAATTCAAAATGTGGGGCATTTTATGACAATTTAGTTATTTTTTAAATGAAAGTTTCATTGGATATAATTCTAAAAGATGATTCTGATTAAAAGAGATTAAGAAAATATTTTGATAAGTCTGTTAGTTTGAGAAGTGCCATGGTCTAATGTGTCCTCCAAAATTAATATGTTGGAAACTGAATGCCCAGTGAAACAGTATTTGGTTTGGAATCTTGCAGGAGTTGTGCAGGCCATGAGGGCTCTACCCCTCCAAATAGGTTATGCCATTATAGAAAGGGCTTGAAGGTTTACTCTTGTCTGCTCTTTTGCCCTGTGAGAATACTATCTTGATCCCTTTGTTTTTCCCTCCATCATTCACCATGTTTGAGGCAGCAAGAAAGCCCTTACTGGACACCAGGAGATGGCACCTTGTGCTGGCACTTCCCAACCTCTAGAATTGTCAGAAATAAATTTCTATTCTTCATAAAGTATCCAGTCCCAGATAGTTTATTATAGCAACACTAATAGACAAAGACATAAATTATGTCCCTTAATTTTTTGTGAACCTAAAACTCTTCTAAAAAATAAAATTTATTAGTTAAATAATTACAATGTAAGCCTTGATTAGATTCTGATTTTTCAAATACAAATAAATCAAACAAAACAGTTTGAATGGAGCAGATATTTGGTTATATTATATAATTGCTGTTGATAATTGGGAAAATTATATGTGTTCTATGCCATTATTATGTGAGACCTATTCTTTCCTTAGAAGTTGCATGTGAAGTATTTAGGGATAAAGTGCAGTTTTGTGTGCAAATCTGTTTCAAGTGGTAGTGACAAAACTGTAGTTCTGAGTATGTGTGTGTGTTTTAAATACGGAGGACATATTTAAAAATTCTAATTATTGTTAAATCTAAGTGGGTTTATAGGGTTACCTTTAAACTTCATGCCTCTTCAAACTTTTCTGTATATTTAAAAACTTTTATAATAAAAACTTGGGAAAAACACCCCTTTATACTTTCCTCTTGCCTGACAGTTGCTTAGCTTTTTACTGTGAGGACTGACCCTACACATTCAGATTTTGGGACTGGATCTGCTGAAAAGATAAAAGGAAATAGCATGTGAAGGCATATAGTTGAGGTTTGATTGTTCTGAAAGGTTTATACATCATTGACTCACTTATTTTATACCTATTGTTCTGATAAAAAGAGTGAGAGAGCTGAAGGGCTGATTCCTGTAAGTATTGGGTGTGGAGCTGGGGCTGTTCTGTTGCCTGGATATCTATTAATACCTGGTTAAAAGATCATAAAGGAAATGTCACCAAGGTGAATGTTTAAGTACAATCTATGATACCATCTTAATATAAATAAGTGCAGTTCCTCTAAGTTTTTCATCTGCTTTAATAACAGGTCCAGTCACTTTTAAAAGCTTGATGCACTATTTTCTTTGAACAGTGTTTTATAAAATAAAAGTGCTATATTTATACCTCTTAATTATGAAGAAATACCTTCAAATATATGATCTCTTCTACAAAGTGTAGAACACTAATTGGTAACTATGTCAAACAACTGCTAGAATATTTTCCTCTCCTACTGGGACACAGCTCAGGTCTAGGTCAATTTACATTCTTTGCTTCCTTTTTTTTTTTTTTTTTTTGCCTTCCTTGCTATGGATACTGCAAACTTTAAGCCATTTGTCATTTTTACCAATTAAAACAATGAGCTTCACCAAATTAAAAGGGCTGCTACCCCTTTAAGTGTATGTTTAATAATTCATGCACGAAATAGGACTTTCTTTCCCCTGCTGGAATGAACAGAATTTCCTCAGAGATTGCTTTAGTGCTATATCTAGATAATGCTTTAGGATTACAATCTAAATCATACTAGAATAACTGCATTAGAATTACTATGATACATCATTCTAATGTACAGGCTAACAGTATAATGTTGCTGTTGGGGTAATCCAATAAAACCAGTGGGTCTCAGAACTAGAAGTGCATGAGAAAGGCCTTGAAGACTGCCAGAATATATATTATTAGAGAGGGTAGAAGAATTTGTGTGTTTGTAACCTTACAAGTACATGGCCATACTAAAGACTAAATGGGAATAATTTTATAACCAATGAATAAAACAGACTGTAGTTATAAATTCATGTTTATGAAATGGAAAATAATTTTAAAGCCCCAGGATGCTGAAAGTAAGCCATTTGGGCTTGATGCAGTGGATATGCATTCACTTGAATCTGAAATGTTTATCAATTAGCCTGGGGTTCAGTGATCTGGTTTCTCCTCACATTTGGCCCCAAAGCATCACAGGGGGTAAGAGAACGGTTTAGATTTCAGAGTTAATGTTTCAAATTTCATTCTCTACCACTTTCTAGCTATGTATTCATTGGATATGCACTTACAACTCTGTAACTCAATGTTCCTGTCTACGAGATGAAGATGACAAAACTTAAAATAGACTTAATTAAAATATCTATAATTCTCATGAATGTGTACATTTAAATTATTAATACGTATGGGCGCAGCACTCTGCTCATCTTACTAATGCCAAAAATGTCAAGCTTTAATTTCATAATATTGTTTGTTCATGTACAAATATGTTTCTTACTGAAAATCCTTCAATAACTTCTGATATCGTAAAATAAAGTCATATTTGGCTATGATCTTTTATACAACTTACATCATTGGGACTCCTTCTCCAGCCATGTATTCATTTTCTTAATCATTCCAGAATCATACTGAACTCTGTATAGAATTCATACTTCCACTAAACTCCTTAATTCTTTATGATTCACACTCTCTTCCAGCTTCAGAACTCGTTCTTCTGTTTGGAACATTCTTTCTCACCCTGTCAATAAGGCTAATGAATACATGTTCTTCAGCTCTCTACAGAGCTACAAATAAATTTGGAATCCCTCACTTCATTCCCCCTTCCAAATTGGGTTCCTCTGGTATGGATCCTCATAGCTCTTAGAACACTCTGCCTACAATATGATGCAATAGTATTTTTCTTTACCACTAGGTGGAAAACTCCCTTAGTTCTCTATGAAGGATTACTTCTATCAAGTTTCTTGTTGTATCTCTAGTCCCTGGGAGAGTGACCATCACACAGCATGCAGAACAAATATCTATTGACTAAATAAATACCATAAGTTTCAGAGATATTATGTTAAACATTAACATCACTTGGGATATTTGAATACCTAATATATCTTTTGGTCACTAACTACAAAGCAAACTTACACTGTCTCCAGGGGTCCTTGTAAATTTTTTTCCAGAGGCAACTTTTCCCCACCCTTGAATGAAAACTCTGGCAAAGCCATTGTTTCTCCAATTTTAATGAACAGAAACATCTTAAAATCACTTGGCCACCAATTACTTAATTCAGTAATTAAATGTCCTGTCTAATGAAATAACTAAAACTTTCCATACTATTAAAAGTAAAGCTGCTTCCCTTTCCCCCAGCTAGACCTGGAGTGGCCTGTCAAGCCCTATAGAAGGTTTCCTTTAACTTTCCTATCCAGTGTTACCTCACTCACTTGATGGTGGAAAAGAATTGTGGGCTGAAAGTTTAACAGAGATATGCTATTTTTTATTAGCATCAATTTCTGTCACATGGTCCCTTGCATTCTGGGTCTCACTGCTCAAAACCTGACTTCTTTAACAGGAACTGTATTTGTGGGGAGATGCAGAAGCACATGTGTTTAAGGAGTAGAGTTTATCGAGAAATTCCAACTGTGCTTCCTATGTTGACAGTGATACATTTTCCTACAGCTGACTCTTCCTTAGCTCTGATTTTTTTGCTTATGCAATCCAGACTCTAGAGATCCTATCACTTCTAATATGTTCTCCCTGGCAGTTGATTCTCCAGGGCTCTGGGCAATTTCTCTCAGATGTGTTTACCAGAAATATTCTCTCTGGACCTCAAGTGACATAGAAAACACCCTTAAAACCCTTTCCTCAAGAAAAGGTCTAAGGCTCAGTTCATTCTAAATAATCTTACCTATTTTTGAATCTTCACATCCATATTTTTATATCCTTAATATAAAAGAGAAACTTACACTATATGTTGAGTTTTTACTATCAGTTTTGCAAATTTTATAAAGTTTTCTTTTTTCAATTCCTTTTGGAATATAATATCTATTGTTTTGTGTCTTCTTTGAAACTTAAAGTTTAATGCCTTATTATTGTAGTTCTTCTAACAAAGACAGAAGGGCTTTGAGAAAGTGAAGTTCAAACTCTGGATTTGGTACCATTTTCTGCCCCTCATGTGGACAGAATAAGTGGGGGATCTGTGACCCCCAGATATAGTTTGGGTCATAGTTATGACTGAGTGGAGAGATAAAGAAAAGTATAGCAGAAAAAATTCCTGTGGTGTGGGGAAAATTGAGCTTCATGGCCTCTACAGCAGTTTGTAATTTCAAGTCCCTTATTTTCAAAAACAAGCCAACAAAAAAACAGAAAAACTAGGAATCAAACTACCAACATGATTTGAGTGTAGAAATTTTATTACGTTCTTCATTCATTTTAAACAAATTCATCTCTTAAAATAGACATTCTAATTGTTATTCTTAAAGTGTTTTTCAACCCATGTTTCACTTAGTGCAGACCCAACTCCTCATTCCCAAATGACAAAGGAATCTATCTATAAGCCATTAACACTTAACCTCTTGGGCTGGGGTTGTGGTTCAGTGGAAGAGTACTCACCTAGTGTGCATGTGAAGCACTGAGTTTGATCCTTAGAACCACGTATAAATAAATAAAATAAAGGTATTGTATCCATCTACAACTGAAAATATTTTTAAAAAGACTTCTGTATAAACCAGATTCCACTAATTTATAATTAATTAGTTATATCCTTATAAATATATGAAAGAGATCATGTCCTTAAATTTTCTGTTAATTAAAAGTGCTATGCAATCTCAAGAGAAGAATGGAGGAAGTTTAGATTACAGAGAGTGAAATGAGATGGGGGGAAGGGGTGGGGGAGGAAAGATGGTGGAATGAGACAGACATCATTATCCTATGTACATGTATGATTACATGAATGGTGTGAATCTACATCATGTATAACCATAGAAACTAAAAGGTGTACCCCATTTGTGTACAACAGATCAAAATGCAGTCTGTAAAAATAAAAATAAATAAATAAAAGAAGCGCACACACAAAAAAAGTCTGTAGACTATTTTCCAGGTGCACCAACAATCTTGTACTGAAAGTCTATGGAAAATCAGATTCCTTATATTTTTCCCCAGTATTTTTCAACAACGTTCTTTGTAGTAGAACTCTGTTGTCTTAGCTGTCAATACTGCTCCCTGGGGGAGCGAAAGATTCCCATGATCTGGGAATAGTCCCTCCCTTCCTCTTCATGGCCACAGGCACACTTGAAATACTTGTCTTCTGTTTTGTCCATAGCAGGTTGGTCAAGGTTGTTCACCTGCACAAGATATACCATCAAAGTATGGTATGGGGATTTGAAATGCTGACTTAATCATTTCTTCTCTCCAACTGCTTCTTTAAAGAGTAACTATATTAAAAAGTAAAATATTAAATGTATCCATTTGGTCTCCATGAAGACAGAAGTACATGGTCCATTTGAAGATAATAGAAGAGATTATATGAAGGAAGAATGAAAGAAAGAAAGGGAAAGATTGTTTACTTAGTGGAAGGCTGGAATTTGTCTGTATGCTATATCCTGTGCCTTAGATGGCAAGAGATGCTCCTTCCAATCTTACAAACATTTCTCCTTTTGCTTAAACTCACTACATGGTATCAACTTTGAAAATAAGAAGATGAACTAAAACATTTTACCATAATATATACCCATAATATATATATCAAAGATCACCTTATAAGTCTAGCATTAGCTGGTTTTAAGTCCCAAATTTCCATTCTGATTGTTTTATAACAAACATATCACAAAACATAAAGGTGGCACATAAATTCTGACTTGCAGAGTTCAGAAAAATAAGAGAACATAACTCCTGAAGAGCTAAAGATTTTATGTAGGTCTCTTTTTATCTAAAATTATGAACTGACAAAATTAAGTGAAATATATGCTTCCTGGTTATTTCCAGGCATGGCCTCTCTCAAATGTGACTCCAAACAAATATTCTATAACCAAGCTTTTCTCAAAACTAAATCCTCATTGTGAGCCAAAAAAGTCACTTTAAAAAATAACTAAAAATTAATGCAGTTTCCTAATCTTCAGACATCTACAATTCATGCTGTTTTATTAATACTTTCCATCTCCATACTCAACATATTCTTTTCATCCTCAGGGGAACACTAAGTTTTTACATTCACAGCTTGTTCAATACCTTTCTTCTCATCATTTTTATTTGCAGTTATATTGTTGAAGGTATCTGTTGAGTATTCAATTCTCATCACTCAAACATGCACACTACTGCATGTGTAATCAGCACACCCAGACTGCTAACATGTTTGATTTACAAACATCTTTAGTAGGCCTCCAGGTAATCACAGAAAGCAACCCCCCATGCCTCTGCCCTTTCATTCCTCATTACTTAATGGAGAAAACAGATTGATCTGTTGTCTGACAATTTGTCATCCCCCACAGTCTGCTTGTGTCAATCAGAGCTAGGGGACAGACATTCATCAGGACAACCTGGACCTTGTCATTAAAAATGGACGTGTATTTCCTGTAAAGTTGATCTGAAATCAGAGTGTCCACAAAAAGGGCAGTGAACAGGACAGCTGTGAAGGCCACTTGAAGGGAACTATTAGCTACTGAAGGATGGCAACACTGTTTTGTTCAAATTCATGGTTGTGTCTCTTTTAGATGAAAGACAGGAGAGAAAAAAGGAATGGGAGGGAAACAAGCGATGTCTCAGAATTGTGAACTTAATAACTACCAAATTCTTCAGGGTTTAAATATGACTATTAGCGGGTAAATGCATAGATGAGTTAATTATACTTTTAAATTTTAAAAACTCTATTCAGATTCCTCTAGTGAAGGCTGTCTTTTATCAGTCTCCATTGCTAAAGTATATTCTTTCATAGCACTATGTAATAATGATAAAGCCCAAGCAAAACTTCATAGAAAACTTCAGGGAGAAACAAATTAAAATATTTAAAATTAAATTAGTTTCAGAATAAAGTTGATAGCAATTAACATTAAAAATCATCTTCCTAAAATGTGAAATACATGCGTCTGTGCATTGCTTAGATCTCAGAACAGAGTTCAGGAGCAGTTAATTTTTTATTGAAGTTATAATTACTTGGAATTTCAATATTGCTATGAAAATAATTGTTTCTCTTAAGGTATGTTGGGAAAATGCTTATTAAATTGATTAAATATTCTCTTTATATGGCAAAATTTCTAATAGTAAAATATCATTCTCCTGACTTTCTTAACTGGTTCATGATGAAAGTCAACAACAAGATGAAAGGATACTAGCCTACTGAGCTAGTGATTACTTGCTTAAATTGTGCTTCATCTAGATGCTTCTTAGTTATGTAATTTACTGACTATTCTAAAAAAAGACAAATATAACTACAATGAAACTTGAAGTGTCATATTATTAGTAATATAAATTTAAACTTTAGTAATTGGTTGAAAAAATAGAACTTGGGCTACCTCTATTCATTCATTCATCAGTCAATTAGGTAGTCATTCACTTGTCCATTGATTCAGCAAATATTCATCTAGCCCTTCCAATTTCTACACATACTTATAGAACCTGAATGAATGGTGATGAATGAAAATGAAGAGTTCTCCCTACCCTAATGGAATTATAAACCTGGGAACTGAAACACAATATGAACAGGTCATCACAAATATACTTTACATTTTGCAGAAGTGTGATGAATAAAGTGGACAGGAATCAGGAAAAAAAAAATATTTTTGAGAAGGGGACTACTTTAGTAGTAAATCAGTAAATCAGTTTTGTCTTCTCTGAGATATAAGTAACAGGGGAGAGCATCACAAGAGGAAACACTATATTATGCAGACCCTAAGGTTTGGTCAGTATTGAGAGAGAGAGAGAGAGAGATTGAGAGAGAGAGCGCTTCCCAAGAGGGTGCTGGGAAATAGGCAGTGGGCAGGATTTAGATTATCATTCCTCTCTAGTCGGAAACAACATGATTGTTAAGCAGGAAAATGCCAAGATCTCTCTCTCTCTCTCTCTCTCTCTCTCTATATATATATATATAAATACATGTATGTGTATGCACACACACACACACATTCCAGAGGGCATGTAGATTAGCATAATCCTTTACCTGTTTTAAAGTCAATAAGAATGAACATTCAAAATGAAAATCCTACATTTGGTAGAAAAAATAGGCATAAAAGAAATATAACAGATGTACGCTCTTTCAGCATTATTTATGAGGAAAGTAATTTAAGGAAATGAAAAATTTCAACTACTTTACAAGGTAAAAAGGATGTACTTGTATCAAAAATTAAATCAAAATTGAAAATATATATTTAAATTATTCAAATTACAAATATTTATAATTATTACTCATATTGTAAAGTCCATGAGAATACTTCATATTAATGTTTAGGAGGCTTGGCCAAAATGGATCCTTAGAGAGATATCTAGACTTAAATTGTTTCATTCTTTATAAATTGAAAAAAAGTGAGAAATTTGTGTAATTTGATAACAGACTGATCAAATAAATTATATTATAGTCACATTAAGAAAAATATTGTGTGTGTGATCTCTTTCATACTCACAAATATAATGAAAGTTTAAGAACCAAAGTGTTTTTAAATTAATGATAGAAAATGAGAAATGGCACATTAAAATGACTTCTGATAATTGTTGCTGCTTCAATCCATGTTAAATATAAGTATAATGTAGCTCTCAACAAATAGGAAGAAAAGCATGGGAGTAACAGAAACATTTGCATTGAGTAGCCTGCACACAAGCTAGAAATATAAACTCAAAGTAGCAGTTCCCTTCCCTCCAATTCCCTACCCTCCTTTTATTCCCAGATCCTGCACAGTTTGATTATCTAGATACAATACATACCTAACTGTCCCCTGAATTACAATCTGTATTCCCCTTGCATGCAGAGTTCTGAATTCATGCAAAGTGGCTCATTAAAAATTTCTAAATTATAGTTGGTAATCAGGCTATCACCTACAAAAGAAGAAAACTATTCCTTCTGTATATATTTAGAAATGTTTAAGAATTTTTAAAAGAGACACTTAGTATAATTCAAATATAATTAAATCCAAATAATAATTTGACTATAGAGATTAATTTTAAAATGACAAATATATTTACTTCCAAGCAATTGCAAATATTTTTGGATGCCCAACTTTGTGCTAGTAACAACGCTAGACAACTTTAGACCATCCTATTTTGTCATTGACTTTAAAAGCATTGTTGTGAAGAATGTAGGGTTGTTTACTTTCTGAATTAAAGTGTGTTCAAATTATAACTATGTTGTATTTAACTTAATTCTCAAAGAAATGCAAAATCCTTACATTTATTACCAAAATCATGGTCATTGTTTTGATTTAAATGTGAGTAACACCCCCACACAGGTTCAGATATAAAAGTTTTGTCCCCAGAGTGGTTATATTTGGAGGTACTATGGGCCTGTAAGATGTGAAGTCTAGTAGAAGGTACTCAAGTCTTTAGAGACATGCCATTAAGGGGATTGTGGGTCCTGGGTCCTCCCCTGTCTCTCTCTGCTGGAGATATAAGCACTTACTCTTACATATGCTCCTATCATGATGTCCCAACACTACCACAAGCCACACAAATGGAGCTTCCTAATCTTGGACTCAAACCTCTAGAACTATGAGCCAACTAGTTGGATCTCTTTACTTCACAAGAAGCCCCTGTGAGATATTTCACTCTAGTAACACAAAGCCAACTAACAGAGTCACTAACAAAGTTGAAGCACTCATTTGAAAGGCTACATGCAAATTATTCTTAAATGAATATCTCCATCCTTGATCTTTTCTCTGTACCCATAATTCCTACCACCTGTTCAATACTACTCTTTGCATGTCTCATTCATCTCAAAATAAATATGCCCCAAATTGAACTGATTTTACTCCAAACACTTTTTATATTTCAGATTTTTGGAAAAAAAAGTGAACTCAGCATTCATGTTGTTACTCAGGTCAAGTATGTGAGGTATCATCCTATAATATTAGTGTATATATATTTTCATATATTTTCATATATTTTTGTTTTTATTCATGGTCCAGCTTATAACTCCCCCCCCACCACCAAAGTAAGTCATAGAAATTAGAATTTCTCTTCCCCAAGGCAGGTCACAGAAGTCTTAATCTTCCTTGTCTTTCTGTCTTAGAGCTCGTAATAAAAAAATTATAATAAAATTCCTATTTCAGAAGGGTTGGGCTGGGGATGTAGCTCAGCTGGTAGAGTGCTTGCCTCAAAACGGTTGCTGCCCAACCCTTCAAGGTAGGAATGGTATAGTGAGGGGTCAAGAAGACTGAGCCGATGGACCTTGCATGACTTCCCCACTTAGTCTCTTAGCATCAGATGAGACCCTTCTGGTCAAATTGCATTTTAATATGCTTTGATAATGCTCATGTAATGAAGCTCCAAAAAACTCCAAAGGACAGGGTTCAGAGAGCATCAAGATAGTTGAGCATGTGGAGGTTCCTGAAGTGTGGCACACACAGAAGAACATGGACATTCTGCTTTCTTTTTCCCATACCTCATCCTATGAATCTCTTCATCTGTATACTTTGTAATATCCTTTATAATAACTCTGTAAACATCAGTGTTTCTCTGAGTTCTGTGAGCCATTCAAGCAAATTAGTTGAACCCAAGGAGGGGGCTGCAGGAACCCAATTTATAGATAGTTGGTCAGAAATACAGGTAAAACAACCTGGGCCTTGTGACTTGGAGCCTGAAGTGGTGAGGCACAGTCTTAGGGACTGAGACCTCAACCTGTGAGATGTGATGCCATCTCTAGGTGGTGTCACAGTTGGTTAAATTAGGGGACACCAAGCTGCTGTGTGCTATAGAATGCTTGCTTGGTTGGTGTTTAAGGAACCCACCCCTGCCACAATGGGATCACATGTAATCTGTGTCATGAGGGTATTATAGGAGAAACTGAGTCTGTATCTTCAAACATCCTGTATCCTCATATCCTATATCCATCTTTATATATTCCCCCATCTCAGGTTAAGTTCCCATCCCCTGGTTACTATAATATCCTTGTATATACCGCTATGCAAATGCACAGCATAGTGGTAGATGGTAAAGAAAAGTACAGATGTGTAGAAATGTTGATCTTCTGAGCCCTCTGTGAGACCTGACTGGATTTGAACAACTAGCACCCCAGATCATCTATTTCTTCCTGCAAGCATTCTACCTGCCAGTTTTAGTGCTATGGAAAAAATTTGAAAGTAATTCTTTGTTACATTGACTTAAATGATCCTTTACTGCTCTCCAACCAAAAATCCCTTTGATCCTTTCTATTTTCCATTATTCTCATCCTCCCAAAGCCCATTTCCCTTCCTTCCTTGGTATTATTAGTATTCATAAATCAATACCAGAATCACTCCCTTGCTCGTCTCTCTCTCAGGAGCAACTCCATACAAAAAAACTAACCCCAATCAAATCCAAGTCTCTGCTAACTTTTTGCCTGCAACCATATAGCTGAACACAGGTAGAGATCAAACATATAACTTTAACCTGCTAAGTTTTCAATCCTGTGAATATTTCAATGAAATTGACACTGGTGCATTAAAATAGGTTAGAAATCATAATCTAGGGCTTACATATCCTTTATATATATTTTCATACAAATATGGTAATTTTCAAATGTTCTAAGCATTCATTTATAATTTCTTTCCAAAAGAATAGAACTCTGAAAGTATTTATTTCAAAATGTATAATAAGTGGCATATCTGTTATTCTACTTAAACTTTTAAAGGTGTCGCATATCTGGAATGATGGGACTTAACCAGTTAATGACAAGATTTTAGCCTTAAGACCATGAAACCTTATTACATTCCCTTAGATTTCTATAACCTCTATCCCTCCTTCAGATAATTGTTTTATACTTTTTGTGCTCAAACACCAAAACCTTCTTCCTCCTTCTCAGTGATCTTAGTTGATGATCTTGTTTTCTATTTCACTGGGAAAACAGAAGCAAATAAACAAAATATTCTGCTGTGCTCTCAATGCCATATAAACCATTGTCCCTCTCTCTGTTCCCATATACTCTGATTTTCCTCCAGCTCCTAATTAAGGCCAGTCTAGATCCACTAGATTGTTATTGTCTTCTTTGATCTGCTTAAGGACTCTACTTCTTTCAACTGAATTTTCATTTTTCACCCTTTCCTACTTTATTCTCATCCATACAATATATTTTAATATGACCATTTGAGACTGTTGGGGGCTATGCTGTGCGGACTACGCCAAGATGGCGCCTGGCAGCCAGCCAGAAGTTGTTTTGATCACATTGGTGGTGAGGAAGTTGGTTAACATAGACACACTCAGGTGCTTTATCATTGGCCGTATTCAAGTGAGTCCACGCACACAGTGCGTGCACATGTGTTCCCCAGTGCTCCTGCTTGTGCCTGCTGTTTTTGACCTTTGCCGTGATTGGGCAGCTGGCTCCTCTCTGATCTTCGCTTAACTGGCGTGGCCCTACCCTCCACCTCCTGGAGGGAATATAAGCAGCGGTAGGCAGAAGGCAGATGGCAGATCACAGAGCGGAGGACTAAGAACACACCTCTAGGTTGCAGATCACAGATCGCAGTACCCGGGATGCACCACTAAGAAGCACCTCTGATAGACGGTAGCTTTAGCATGCACCTCTAGCATGCACCTTTAGTTTGCAGGATGCAGGACACACCTCTAAGAAGAAGAAGCAGAACTCTAAGAAGAAATAGATCTCTGAAAGCGTAGCAAGTCTCTTTTCCTCTAAGCAAAGTCTTTGTCCCTCTCAAAGCCTCTCTTCCTCTAAAATCAAGCAAGCCTGTGTTCCTCTATAAGCTAGAGAATAAGCAAGCAAGGAAGCAGCTCAGGAATAGAAGTAGTTTATTTCCAGTCCACCTCCAATAAATACCCCCGCAATTGTTGCTGCAGGCAGTAACAAATATCCGCGGGATTGTTGCTGCCAGCGGTGACAGAGACAACAACAAACAAAAAACAAAACACAACAAAACACCACCCTGGACTTACCATCCTCCAATTACTAGTGAATTTCCCTGATCCAATTTACCTTAAACCTTCTCAATAATCTTATCTAAATCTCATTCCAGTTCTTCATCTACCATTATTTCGTAACTTCACTCAAATCAGGTTTCATCCCCATTATTATATTAAAGTTTGTATAGTTGGGATATCCAATAACTTTCAAATTGCCAAATTCAGTAGTTCTCAACCTTCATTTTATTCAATCTTACAATCTTATAGAGTCGATTCCCAGAGTATCTCTCCAGGAGAATCTCAAAAAATTCCTGCTCCTATTTGGTCTCTCTCTCTCTCTCTCTCTCTCTCTCTCTCTCTTCTCTTCAGCAACTTGGCTTCTATATATTTGCATGTTGAAAATGTTCAAAGGCTTAGTCCTTGGTCGTCTTCTTTACCTATAGTTACTTAGAGAATATTCTCAAGCCAAGAATTTAATGAACAACTTCCAAATTTATGTCTTCAGCATTCATCTCTCCTTACATGAACTCCAGGCTTTAATGATCACCCCCAACCTTGTATCTTATTTGAACATCTAATTGTCATTTCAAATAGTCTTGACTTCCCATGCCAACCTCACTCCAAAGCTCATTCCTCACACATCCTTACCACATCAATAAGGAAAAAATTCTGTTCTTCCTTTTACCGAGGTTAAAAAACATGGAGACAGGTCTGATGTGCATTTCTCATAAACCATATCCATTCCCTCTGCCAATCTTCCTGGCTCTTTCTTCAACACATGGTATTTTGTCTCAACCTACGTTGCTACAACCTGGTCCAAGCTGTCATATCTCTCACTAATTATTTCATTAGTCCCTAGTTGCATTCTCTGTTTTTATCCTTGCACCCTTCAGTTTAATCCCCACATAGTAGCCAGAGTGTTCTTCTTGAAATTAAAGGAGATTATGACACAAAGCAAGAACTCCAATAACTCGGTTTCATCCAGAATAAACATCGATCAGAATTCTTATATGACCTCAGGTTCTCCTATTTACTCAGTCCCTTTTTCCCCCTTTACAGCGTATCCTTCAATTCCCCTTCTCGGCCATGGCATCATAGCCATCTTGGTTTTCTCTATTATTTCTTGAACATATGATGTGTGGTCCTAGTCTGAACTTCAATATTTGCTTTACCTTCTACCCAGAATTATCTTCCCCAAAATGCCACATGCTTACCTAACTTGCTTCTTTCAAGCACCTCCTTATCAGAGGGGAATTCTGTGGTCATCCTATGTGAAAACAGCACTCCATTTCCCACTTAGCCGATTCTGGTTTTCCCTGAGACAGGAATATTAAAAATTAATTCATTTTATTTTTTCTCCCAAGCCCCTTTACAACATTAAATTCTTAAAGTGGGTAATATTTTTTGGAGAGGGGTACCAGGGATTGAACTAAAGAGCACTCCATCACTGAATCACATCCCCAGTCCATTTTTATATTTAATTTAGAGACACAGTCTCACTGAGTTGCTTAGGAGCTCAATAAGTTGCTAAAGCTGTCTTTGAACTCATGATTTTCCTGCCTCAGCCTTCCAAGCCACTGGGATTACAGGCATGCACCACTATACCTGGTGGCAATTTGTATTTGTGTGCTTGTTTGTTCATTTCTATCTCTTTGGTATTTTGAAGAATCTATGTCATGAGGTAGGAATTCAACAAATGTTTATTAAATGATTGAATGTGTCCAAATAGCTACAGATGCTTATCTTTAGCTTATTTCTTACAGTAATTCCCTGCCACTCACAGTACTTTTCCACTACCATCACCCCCTTTATAAATTTAGCTTCTTGAATATTCCCAGCTCCTTCAAGACCCAGGGTTTTTCAGGTTTTGTTGATTCTTTCTAAAGTACTCTTCCCTTTTATTTAACTGGCCTACTAAGAGTTCAATTTCAGTTAAGTGTCTTCCCTTGCCTCAACCCCAGTTTAGGTTTGTGCCTTCAGTTCATCATCCTGAGCTGCTTCATACCACCCAATTGTAAATTTATGATGGTTATATTTATAATTGGCTTTCATTCCTGTCACATTAGACTATGAGCTTTCTGAAGGTTGATAACATCAATACTAATATTTCTCTTTAAAAAGCTCTCCTGACTTTTTATTAAATTTTAAGGCTTTCCTTTCTTTAATCTCACTTGACATAATGCCATTGCAACATTTTTCACTTCTACAGTAAGATGCAAAATTGATATGCTTATGTCGGTGGATAGTGTCATGTCATACAATAGTACCTGAACTGATTACCTGTTCCTTACCCACCTCTGCCCATGACAAGTATGCCACAAGAATATATCAGGCCAATTGATCAACTAAGACTTTACGGTTCCCCCAGTATTGCAATAAATAGACTCAAGTGAAAGAGTGATATAATTTAAGATATATAACATAATTTTCATAACCGATTTGGTTGGTTTACTTCTTTGGTCTTCCAAGATAGATATGTCCATTCTGAAATGTCTCAACAAAAGGCTGCTTCAGGTAAAAATTTTTAAAAATGAAGCACTTAAATGGTGGAAGGAAAGTCATTTACTTGTAATTTCATTTGTATCAGGAAGGTTTTTAAAACAAACACTCTTCTAAACAGTCCATTGTTGCAGGGCATTCTTTACTCAGTCGTGTAATGTTTAGTTTTAAGGCATTGTCATTCCATCAAATCTTTCCTTTCAACATTCAACAAACACTCATCAATACCCACTATAGGACAGCAACCTGATGGTGAACTTACAGATTTATGTCCTACAATACACAGGTCATTCGGCTCGTTGTTCCCCCTTCCCAACTCCCTGCACTGGCCTGCATGCAATGTTCTAGCACAGTCTCCATTTCTCAACGTCAGCATTCCCTAGCTCATTGACTCCTGTACACAAAGTGGGAAACTTCACTTCTGTGCCTTCATGGCACCCTGTATGCTTCCTTGATTAGCTTACTGTAAGTAAGATGTTTGTTCCTTTTCCTGAAAGGAATGATTCCTTTCATTCCTTTCAATGATTTCAACCTGGTGAATGAAGTTTCACCAGGTTTTTAAACCCAGAATCTAACTTAATGGTTGAAAATGTTACTGAACGAATGAATAAACCAAGGTTTTGAAATAACAAATGACTAGTTACTGTACTAATATGCTCTGACTAATCTCATCAGATAACAGGTTGCAAGTAATCGCTGAACATACAAAATCCATAACTATTCCTAATCTTCTAATCAATCAAATGAAATCAAATATGCCAAATTTGACAAATTATCAAATAAAAACAAGACATACATAGTGCTTTAAGTGAATGAAAACAGCCAAAATGTTGAATAACAATCAAATGTGAAGCATAGCAATTTCTGAACATTTGTTAACTATAAGCATACTTGAGTAAAATTGGAGGAAAAATTCAAAATTCAGGCAAAGATTTTACATTGTTAAAAAAACACATGATTACCATTGTATTAAGCATACATGAAGAATAAATATTTTAGAACAATTTACAGATGATATGCCTAAATAAACATAATTTAAAACTGCAACGTGAAAAGTTAGAAGTATTACAGCCAAAGGGATTTATAGCAGCAGCAGTGCACTCACAATTTATTCTCTCAAGCTTCTCTACTAATAACCTAGAATTGTCATGGGAAAAATTACAAAGTTAGATAGTGTGAGGATGAGCACTTTTCTATTTGCTTAACATGGACTTTAACATGTTTTCCTTTCTTTTTCAATTTGTCCCAGGTAAATTCAAAATTCGGAAATGATCGTACACATACGCACACATACATTTAGACATATCTGACTTTGGCTACTAAATCAAATTGTTTTAAACATTTTACTATATAGGTTGGTTTAAGACATACTGATACCTCAAAGTATAAACTATAAGCACAACTAATTAGAAATAGTTAATTTAATTGCCCTTGATTGAGCCTGCAATTTAACAGTAAAATCAGTAAACTTTTTGTGTTTCCTTTAAAAGAAAAAAATAGTTTAGCACAGCACATTGGAATGTTAAAATGTTTCAAGAAAGATTAATACATCCAGATGATAGTTATTCTCTTGCTTTGCAAGTAAACACATTATCTATTCCATAACAATTGATTGCTTTCCTGAGAAATGTCCTTGATTTCAATGGTATTGTTCAGGCTTTTGATACTAATCTGTAAGATGTTGTTAGGAAAGAACCTCACCTCATCAGACATTCTGGAAGAAACAAAATTCTGCACCTGATGAATCATCTATATTCTCAAAGTGACAATTGTCACTTGAAGAACTGGTCTCCTCTGAATACTTTCAAAATCAAAATCAGAAGTATGTCTAGAATAAAAAATAAATAAATTTGTCTTCTTAAACAGAAAGAAGTGCTATAAAAAACAGAAAATCAAACTTGCCCTTTTCAAACTTACTTTGTTACTTTGTGTTTTGAAATTCACTACTTTCCCCTGTTGGTTAAAAATAATAATAATAAAACATGGACCAGAACACTTCATTATCTGTCACAAAAAGTTATTCAATCTACTTAGCACGCAATTTTGAAAATTTTGGTCATGTTTCTCCACTTAAATATTTTAAATCAATTACTCGAATTTTCAAATCAGTTACTTGAATTTATTTAACCTTTTTAAAAAATATTTAATACTTCTCCCTAGTAAGACACAAGCTTTTTAAAGGACCACCTGGTATAGAAGAAGAAGCAAAGTCCTGTTCCTCAAATACCCACCTGATAGCACTTTTCTGCCATGCCATTAGTCAAATACCCTGGCATAATCAGTAAACTTGTTAACGTTTCTGCATCTCATTTTACTCAGACAAGAACAGTCAATATATCTTATCACAAAGTTGCTAGGATAGGTTAAATGGGAAATATAAGCATAGAAACATATAATTTATCTTAATGGCAGTTATTTTTAGTACTTGAAAATTCTATTATATTTTACACACTAGCAAACTTTCTATTGCATTGTTAATAAATGAATGAAACAATTATTTTAATTAAATCACAAATACTGATTAAATACCTTTTTTGTTATACATTATACCTGGATCTACATTAGTGTTTGAAAGCACTAGTCTAAGTGATGAATGCTATCATGTAATAGAGTGAAGTGGTTCATTAAAAGAGAGAGAAAATGAAATTCAAAGGCACTCCACATTTTCTGAATAATTATAGCAATGTTTCAAATATTGTTTTCAATAGTGTCAAGCCAGCAAGACAGTTCAGAAAGTCTATTAAGCAAATGCCTTTATTACTGGATACAGTTTACCATCATTGCTGGGGTATATTTAGGTCTGCAATTTCTGTCTCCTCCCCAATAACACAAAAAAGTGCTCTTCTAACCTAAATTATTGTGCACAATCAACACCGCATGGAACAATATGCAAATTCAAATGCATGGAACTACAGGCAACTGAATTAATTACATATTATATGAATATATATGACATAAAATAGTTAGTACATATGTTTATATTGCATATGAAATGAGGGATAAAAATATTCTTTTAATCCACAAATTGGAGGAAATTTTCTAGTATTGATAAAATATCAATAGCAAAAAAAAGGACAATGTTGGTCCTTCAATTGAATTCTCCTTTTAATCAAACTTTTCTTCTGACTGTTTCTGTGAGTATGGAAAAGAACTAAGATAGATACTTTTTACAATAGCAGATAATTTTTGAGATCAAAGACACTGATCAATTTTGTAGTATTGCTAGAAACACATCTACACAGAATTGCTAAGCTTAAGGAGCATTAGGGTTACAAAAAAAGGGGAAATTAGATAAAGCAGGTGAAAAAAATTCAAGTGAGATTCAAGAATTTGAAGCACAGGTAATTGGAGATCAAATATGAGCCTGTAGGACTTTTATAAGTGACTGAAATATGTGTGTGTACATGTGTGTATGTGTACATATGTGAACAAAATAGTCTTCTGTAGTCAGAATAGTTCATACTAAAAGCTGTTATCATCTTCATATTTTCTTTGTCTCACTTTCCCCAATAACCTTTTTCTTTTACTACTACCTTTTCTTTCCTATTATTTTGCTCAAGTATCATATAATCTTCCCCATTCCTTTTTATTTTATTTTATTTTATTTTTGGGGTGCTGGGTATCAAAACCCAGGGCCTTATGCTTACAAGGTCAGCACTCTACTGACTGAGCTATCTCCCCAGCCCCCCATTTTTATTTGAACAAGACTGATCCTAAATACATTTTCCTGATAATAAACTTTAAAATTGAAATTTAAAAATAAGGGGTATAACAGAATTGCTGCTATCTATTTCTTGCAAACCCAAGTTTTCTGACCTTAATTTTATAGCATGAATCACAGCTGCTCCATTGATATTGGCAGTGATTGATAATAAGGGGGATGGGAGTAATTAAAGAGCATATGATGTGTTTGTTTGCATCTTGAGTGACTGCTATAGAGTATATGCAATCAAAGGCATGGTACATTAAATAAATCAAATAGCCCCATAAATCAGCACCACCTGCCAAAAATGAGCAGCAGGAGCTTGCAATGCAGCAGGCCTGCATGTCGGGCCTTAGGCAAGCTGTTACCTCTAGGGTGAAATTGTCAGAGCTCAAAAAAAAAAAGGATCTTTGGAGGATTTGGAATCACAATAAGACAGCCTAAAGGTGATCAAAATATTTTAACATTTGTTCAGAAACATGTAGTTTGTATGGTCTGTGCAGATATATTGTCACATTTTACCTTTCAAACAATTTTATAAGTAGTTTACCACAGTGAAAAATGGAAACTCATAGAAAAGAGATCCTTAAGGTCAAATAGATAAGATTACTTCTGAGCATTCCCCATATTCCATACTCTTTCCTCTACCCATGTCATGTCATAAAGGATGCTTCCCTCCTCTTAACATCATAACTGGTATTATATGCACAGGTTACATCCCCTAACAATTAATGATCCTGGAGTGCTGGGTTACTATATATTGGCAAATTAGAAAAGTTACAAAAACATATATGAAATAGATAAATCGATTCAAAGAATAAACATAGTGGTTTTAATAGAGAAAAAAATCCAAGTGGCTATAGGTAAACTGCAATAGGATAAAAGAATGTGCACTTTATAGTGCAAAAGTACAATGAAGTAACATGGTTAGAGTAAGGCTATAAGATACCCAGTCAAGGCAAAGCCCACCCATAATGGAATAACAAAGTCTCATGTCAAAATAAATATCTGGTTCCAGGATAAATATCTTAATGTAATTAACAGTTACAGAACATATCTTAAAAAGGACCAAGTTAAATAACTTTATTATGTTTTACTATGTGTCTTGTAAGTATCTTCACTCATTTGCAACAATATAGCTATGAGATTGCCAACCAGTTTATACTCCATGATTTCAAGTCATACATAAGGAAAAATCCTGAAAATCTAATTATAGTTAGCATTAGTAGAAAAATATTTTTCCCAATAAGTTAGTCAAGAATGATATTTCTCACCAAAGTTCAAGAATTAAAAGAATAAGATAATTTTGAATGTTTTTGGAATAGTTCTAAGTTCACAATAAAATTTTTAGGAAGGCAGAGATTTCTTGCATAAATCCTGTTCTTAATACACACACAGCCTCCCCCATTATCAACATCCTCCATTAGAGTAGTATTTTGTCTCACTTGATTATCCTATCTTGATACATATCACCAAAAGTCTTAAGTTTTCACTCACATTAATTCTTTGTGTTATATATTCTATGAGGGTACAAATTTAAAAGGCAGTTATATTAGCCTGTTTTCAATTGCTAAAACAAAATACCTGAGACTGGGTACTTTATAAAAAAAAGTAGTTTTATGTAGCCCACAGTGTGGAGACCAAAATGCCAAGATTGAGTAACAACACCTTTGGTTCAGCCTCTAGTGGAGACCTAATGGTGGGAGAACATGTAGGAAGGAGAAATCACTGGGCAAGTGAGGAACTCAGAGATTGGGGAGGAGCTAGGCTTACCCTTTTATAATAACCTAGTCTTGCAGGAAATATTTGGTGTCCCAGAGGAACTAACCAAGGTCCCATAGGGAATAAGCATAAAATAGATAGTAAAATGACCAGGTAGTCAGGATAATGGGCCTTGTTCAACAACACCCAGAGGCTAACCAGTAGACGAATTAATGAGAATCTTCAAAGCCTATTTCAAATGTAAAAGACCTTGAGGTTCACCTGTGGGAACACCTCCAGCCAACTCCTTTGTTCCAGAAGTAGAAAATGAAAGGTGGGGGTGGCCCAGATAGAAGTTACAGGAAAAAGGGATGCAAGTGAACCCAGATGGTAGCCAGGATGTCCTTTTCAATACCTATTTTACATAATTTTTGCTCAATGCACTGCCCAGAACCATATATAAACTACTGAGCTGGCACACCAAAATGTTTTTTTCTGCTGTTGTGCCCTCTCCCAAATGGCAGGAGTTCTAATTCTTTTGCTTAAATAAATTCTATTCTATTTACTCTTCCCTTCCATGCTTGTCTGTGGATTTTGCTCTTCAAAATTTGTGAGATGAGAACCCAGAAAATATTGGTGATGCAGGGAATTTAGTCTCATCTCAAAACTCCATTTCAATAAGAAGTACTCAATCTCTTTTGAAGTAGCACCTTCAATAATCTAACAACTTCTCACTAGGTCTCACCCCATAAAAGTCTCACTGTCTTTAAATATCACCCCACTGGGGACCAGTCTTCCAACACATAGAACTTTGGGGGGATACAAACCAAACCCAAACTATAGCAGCATGTATACAGCATGATAGTGTCAGGTCAATACTATATATATACAGGCAGTATAGTTTCATTTACCTACAAGTCCTCTCTTTTTCCCATTCATCACTTCCTACTGCCTTACTCCTGAAACCACTGATTATTTTGCTGTCTCCACTGGTTTTCCTTTTCAAGTATATCTTATAATTGGAGTCATACAGTTTAAAAAGGCCTTTCCAGATTGCTTCATTCAATTAATAACATACATTTAAGTTTGTTCTGTGTCTTTTCATAACTTCATACCTCATTTTTAACATTGAATAATGGTTCACTGTTTGAATGTACAATTTATTGATCCATTCATCTACTAAAGAACACCATGGTTGAAAACAAGCTTTGGCAATTATTAAAAAATCCATGATAAATGTACATGTGAATATTTGTGTGTGAATATGACCAGAACTCCTTTGGGTAAAATATTTTTTAAAGCATGCAACTTTTGTTGCTATGGTTCATACTGACTTTTAGATCCTGATTATCTTTGAAAATATGGAAAAAGTTTTAAGATCTCTATAAAGGAAAACACATTTATTAGGATAATCATGTAAACCATAAAACTTCAGGGCCTCATTTACTGATGCCCTCATTACTGATACCCTGGTAAGGACTCAATCCTGGTTTAAAACCATGACACAAGAGCTTTTCAGTATGTGAACAATTTACCTCTGCCTTTTGACAATACTTCATTCAAATTTTATTAATTATACATTATATATTTTTGCAGAAAAATTATGTTTAAAATAGTATATTGTCAAATTTCATCATATTCCTTGCTACTGACACTGCAATTTAAATGGGATGTATATTTGAGATATACAAGAAAATCAGTGAGATATTTAGTTAGTTTCAGGGAACACTGCCTTATTGTACAAGTAAGTAAATAAATAAGTACACATACACACATCTATCTATATACAAAGCATGTAGGTTGAGACAATATATTATAATAAATTACAGTATACATCTCAGAAACCTACTCAAATATTTATTTCAAATGCATTTTGAACAAAGCAATCACTTATCATTTGGATCAAACAGTTGGAGCAGTTGATGCTCAGTTTGACTAATCACCTGTCAACGTACTTTTCAAAAACATTTGAAGAGCTCGTAGGGAGTATAAGAATAGAAATTGTATTTTGTTCTAATATATTGCTCAGAATCTGGCAAAATATTATTATTTGAAGTCAAAATTGGTTTTAAAAATTCACAAAGCTTTTTCTTCAGCCAACAGTGAATTTTCAGTATAAATTCATAAAGAAAAAAAAGTGAAAGATAAACAAGTAGATTTCCAATCCTAATTATAACAGTAGGAGACAGAAGAATTGTTCTTGGGTCATGTCAGGAGCTGAACTTGCAGCACCTTAGGACAGTGAGTCCAGAGGCTCCACCTCAGATATTCTGAGAGGAAATGCAGCCACAGGGAAGAGGCAGAGCTTTCCAAGAAGTCGGACTTGGGATGAAGACCCTCCTGAAAACTGAAATCACAAAACATCACTCCGCTCTTTGCATAGGAGAATGGGAAGGGAAGTGGTGGGAAGGAATGGTCAACATTGACTTATATGTAAACGTAGAACAGTATATTTTTATTTTCTTTCTGTCTGAGACTTTATACCCAATTTGTAACACAGTTATACTATAATATATAACGTATATTTCACTTGCACATTTGTGAAATTTCGTGGGGAAAAGCAACCTTCTATCTGCATCAAAGCATTACAGCCAATGAATTCAATAATTTATTTACTCATTCAACAAATACACATTGAGCACTTACCTCCCACCAGTTAGAATGCTGTTCCTAGGATTAAAATGAAAAGATTTCATGACTGTTCTACACAATCTCAAAGTCTATCAGGAAAGCAAAATATGGAAATATTGTATGTACATGTATGTACATGTACACATGTACCTCAAACAATAGCAAAAGAAAGAAAGGTAATTACCTGAGGTTAGTGAATCAATTCAAGAAGCTCTTATACCAAGGTGATACTGAAGCAAGTCATAAAGAGATAGAAGATGGGGAGAATCATGAATAGAAAATCTATACATCAGGAAGAAAAAGTGGGAACTACAAGGGAGAGGAGGAAGCAAATGACCTGATATTGAGGACATGATCAAAATTTATTATCTTGGAGTTTCCGGTATTAGATGTACAATATGTCCATGGCAAATCTACATGATGACACCACCTGTATATTGGTATCAAAACCCTGAAATATCAATGGACTCTTTGAACTGTTATCAAGTTTATATAGTCTATACCTCAAAACAGGGCCATGGAAAGTAAAAAGCAGCCATATTTCTTATTTGGGGAAGAAGGAAATAGGATATTCAACAAGTTGCACAATCTTTCTATGTCTTATTTCCTCATAATCATAATGGAGAGAAATTAATATCACCTAGACTTATCAAGAATTAAAGGAGGGAATATTTTTTAAAAAGGGCTGAGAGGCTTTAGTATCAATTATCATTATTATCAATAATTTTAGTTATTACCACAGCAAATACAAATACTTATTTATAGATAAGTTAGTACAGTTTCACTCCAAATGCAGTAACATTAAACAAATATATATTATTATATCCACCAGAGCTAATTTACTGATGCTTTAAATGAAATGTGAGGACTGTGCATTCCTAAACTCCACCTCATTAGAATTGCTATATGACTGGTTTTCAAATGAAATCATTTTCACGCACACTTATTCTCATTTTCCTGAAAATAATCTTTGCTGCGTCAATGCATTTTAAACACTAAACTGTGAAGCTTAACTTTTTATCTACTTTTATTTCTTTTTTTCTGCTGCCTTGTAACTTTTGCCCATGAGGGTGAAAAATACGGGTCCTTAATCCTGAGATCTTTTTCATATCACATGAAGAAAATTGTTTGCAGCAATATCATGGTATCATGTCACATTTTATTAAAGTTCTATGTGATATATAACTTTGAGAGAGGTTCTAGAAATAAACAACACTGCAATTACTATTTTCAATACTATGCAATTTGTAATTCTGTACAGTCTTTTTCAGGAAATGAATCTGGTAATATCATTCAATATATTAGGTTTCCTTCTGATGAGATATATTGGTGGTAGGGAAGGAAAAGAAAAAAGCAAATTATATTAAGTCTGCATCTTTCACATGGAATACTTTTAAGGGTCTACTAATTGAATATATTCTGCTCCCCAAATATTGTTGAAATAGTATTACATGTAGAGGTTAAATGTGCTGCAAACATTTAGAAAAATATTTTTCTATATATCAACAAGATTGCAATATCAAATAATGTATGTGTGTTTATGTTATAAAATTAGGGAAAAAAGGAAAGAAATGTTTTATTTATTTTCCAAATATAAAATCTTGGTAAATTACAGTTATATATATATGCCAAAATTAAATAGCATATCTCTTATTTTTCTCACCATTAGTATTTGATTTACTGGCAAGTGCCAATAACAAGTTGACAAACTTCAGGAAAAGAGACCATATTTTCATCAACATTGTAAAACCACACAGGAAATTATACCTAGGAATTAAGTGTCTAAAAACTGTTTTGATTTTTTTCTGCATTCTCTATGTTTGTATAACAAATTTTCATTACAAAAAACACCCTTGAAAATAAATACCACTCAATTCCAGTTTATAACTATCCTGATTATTTCAGAAATTAGCATTGATCCAGAGAGAAAAATATTGCTATTTGCTCTGAGAGCAGCTCACCCTGAATGGAGCTTGGCAGGTCTAATTTTTAGTTGCTTCAAACTATGACACTGTACAGTTCAATAACGGTAATAATATAATGTGCTGATCCACTCATGTTTTCTTTTACTCACCAGGATTAAATCAAGTACAAGATTTGGTTTTGCCTATCACTAGAATATTGCTGTTATTCTTAAATTAAAATTGAACTTTAAAGTATAAAAATATTGATGGTGGGGTCAGGAATAGAATCATAAACATCACCAGTTATTTTCCTTGGGAAAATGAAGAAAATGGGAGGACATGGGAAAAGGCAATGATAGTTCATGTACTGACATTTGGAAAACCATACTCTAACGAATTTTTAATTCAATTAGATGCAATCTTAGGTTTGTACCATTATTTTAGTCATTTGGTCCTATTAGTGAAGTGTGCTGCTGCTTCCTGTATGTAGCTATGATTCACTCAGAGCATCAGGAGATAAGTAAAGTGATATTTCGGGAATACACTCAGCTGATTAATTGTCAACAGGGGAATTCTGGCTAGAAAGACTGGATTGACTTCACATTTGACCACATAGGGCAAAACCTTATGCTTATGGAGAAAAGCCACAGCAAACTCAGACTATTTGAAGTCTAATAGAAATTCTGAATCATTATATTTTTAAAAAATTTTAAGATCATTCATCTTTCAAACCTCAAGAAAAAAATGTCTAGTAATATTTTGTTATTAGGAGTATTGCAATTGGCAAAGAATCAAAATAGAAAAAATCTAAATTGTACCTTTTATAAATGAGTCTTTAATGGTAATGTCACTAAGAACCACTAAACCAATTTTCATTTCAAAAGAAAGAAAGATGATTTATATAGACTAACAGAAAAGTATCAAATTTACTAAATCTTCAAAAAAATGTTAGAATGTGAAACTGACTTTCTGTATATTTGCATTAACTCTTAGTGCAAACTTCCTAATTTTATAATAAAAAACTCATAAAGTCATTTATAGTGGAAAGCTTTTTTATAGAGAATAGTATCTAATGAGTTAACTATAAGCAGTACAGTTATCTTAGTGGTTTAGGGGTTCAGATCCATTTCAATGTAATTCTATTTTATGACAACATAAGCTCCCACCCTTAAATATATATTCCAAATACAGTTTAACAATGGCCTAACTGTTCAGTCTATCCCCAAACAATTTTTGTATGAGGCATCTCTCCCCAATACTATCAGAACAGATGTATTAAGATTTAAAAGTAAGGACTTGGGGTATCCCACTGGCAGAATACTTGCCTGGGATGTACAAGGCCTCGGGTTCAATCCACACTAACACACACATACACACACACACACACACAAAAAAAAAAAAAAAAAAAAAAAAAAAAAAAAAAAAAAAACAAAGAATAGATGGTAAGTGAAAATATTTAACAAGTGAAGAGTCAGGTCTATTCCTTGGAAAAATAAAAATAAAATATATATAAACAATTATCCACACTTGGACACAAGACAGAAGTTATTTCTTGCCTTTTCAATAGCATGACAAAATATTGCCTAACAAACTCAGCTAGGGTGTTATCTGATGTTACAGGATATATTAGTTACAGGCTAGCTTCTGAAAAGGAATGGCAGCCTTTAAAAAATTTCTAACTTGCCACTACTTTTGGTTCATATTAAAATAAACTTTGTCTATGAGAAAACATTATATCAATTTTTTATAATTGTATTCATTTTTAATCTGAAAATTGATATTTTAACTTATCCTATTAATCCATTTCATTTAACCAAATATGTCTTCACATTTTTTTTTTGTTTAGTAGTTTTCATGATGTTCATGTGCATTTTTAGAAGTAGGATAAGGGGAAAACAAGTTGCAGAAATACTCATTTTGATTTAGCAGAAAATTCTTATGTGATGTGATGATAGCGCCATGTATTTTGATGTTATTGCTAGACCCCTGAGGAAGAAATGGTTTCCAAGAATGTTAATAAAATCCACTGTTCTGACTCAGTCAACAATATGAAAAAGGTGGCAGGGCCAGGGTTGATGTGAACATATCCCAAAATGCCCAGCAAGTGTGTGGGCTATTGGGGAAAAATAGGGTTTATATTCAGGCATTATCCCTTGAAACATTTTTAAACATTTAGTGGTTAAAATTGTAAGAGAAACATTTGTATTTCATTTGCACCTAACTCAAAAATAGAAGTCCTCAATCTGTTGATAACACATAATATACAGTTATAAACATACCACATTTTCATTCCTTTGTGGATAGGAATTATAAAAAGTAGAGTTAACCAGATTTATGTGGATCCAGAGCATCAGCCTAACCTATAAGAAAGAGCAAGTGTATTTCTGTATAAAATTACCTTTCTGCATGCCCACATGTACATCTCCATAGATACTAATTTTCTTGTAAGATGCACTTATTTATATAGACATACAGATATAGATAAAGACATATTGTAAATTCTGTGGCAACAAATACTTATTAGAAAAAATTAAGCAATATGGTAAGAAAAGAAATAAAATGAAAACATGAAATATTCAAATAAAACCAGAGAATGAAAATGACTTTAAAAAAGTAATTAAAATAAGTACAAAAGAGTAACAAAGATTTTACACACACACACACACACACGTATAATTTAACAAGTGAAAGAATAGCAAAGTTAATACCAGACTAAGTATAGTTTATACCAATGAATATTAAGGATAAAAAGAAAGAATATAAGTATAAAAAGATCAGTTATGCAAGAAGAATAACAATTATTATCTTCCAATAAGAAGCATATAACAATCACATAGCAAAATGTATCAGGCAAAAATCCCCTATAAATGGAAGGAGAAATAGACAAATCCACTTAATGGTAAGAGAGTATAAAACCTGCCTATCAGCAATTGACAAAAGAGACATACCAAAACAATGCCAATGAACTTGATCTAATTGCTGCCTACAAAGTACGCCTCTAAAGAAAGGAGAATACTCATTATTAGCCAGTTCACTTGAAACTTAAAAAAAAAAACTACATATAGTGTGTTCTGAGACTACAGTGGATTTAATTAAAAGCCAGAAACAAACAAACAAAAAAAAAGAGCTGGAAAAAAAACCCAAATATTTAGAAATTAACAACCCGTATATAAATAACACAAAAAAATGAGAGAAATTCAAATATATTTTGAACTAATTTAAAGATGTATAATAGAAAACACTTAATACAATGTTAAAAATTAAGAAGATATTTAAACAGAATATCACCAAAACATACAGATGGCAAACACATAAATAAAAGGTGACCAACATCATTTGTCAACAGGGAAATGCAAATTAAAACAAGGAGACAGACATCACCATATCTCTAATAAAATATTTAAAATCATCCCCCATCCTAAAAAAAAATGTGGAAATAAACAAATGCTTGTGAGAATATAGAGAAAGAACATTCATCCATTGCTAGTAGAAATACATAATGGCGCAACCACTTTGGAAGAGATTTTTGTCACTTCTTACTGAGTAAACACATTCTTACCTACACACTTGTGATAGTAGTTTGTAGAAATTACAGGGGAATCATTGCCCCTGAAATAGAATCCTTAAATAGAATCCTTAAATCTACTTGAATCACCAAAAGAGAGTCATGTATGGTCTGGACTGAATTATGATGGGCCCCTAATCTCTAAATGTAACTGTATTTAGATATAGTTACTCTAAGGAGATAAAGTTTAAATGAGGTCATAGGCTAGACCTTAATCCAACAGATGGTAGAACAAGTTTCCTTATTAGAATAGGATTCCCCTACCCCTCTTACAGGAAAGTCCATTTGAGAACACAGCAAGAAGTTAGTTGTCTACAAGCCAAGAAAAGAAACTTACTGCAAACAAAACTTGAAAGTCTGATCTCCCAAACTGTGAGAAAATAAATCTACTTTGTTTAAGGCATCTGTCTGTGGTACTTTCTTAGAGTAACCCTACCAAATGAATGTGCTTGTATATATATTCTCTTGATCTATCAGCTGGGAGGACCTAGGAACAGTGACACCTCTATAGCTCTAAGCACACCTGGCACTCAGGTCTTCATCTCTAATATGCTCTGCAATAAAAGGAATTAGTGTTTCTTAGAGAGAGAAACAGCTCATCCAAAAGCTATTCCAGAACATTATAGGATGAGCTTGAAACATAGCATAGTGCTAAAAAGTAAGACCATATTTTAAAAAGTAACATCAATTTTGCTTGGTCAAAGGAACACAGGAGCCAATGGAAAGTACACTTGATAGCCAAATTTTGTCAGTAAAAAAAATTAGATGGCAATGTTTTGAATGATAACCTAAAGTATAAAATAAATATCCATGAGCTCCTGCTGATATGCTGATATAAAAAATAAATAAATTTCATTTAAAAAATTAACAGGAAGAGACAGATCTTTCAGATAATCCACATAGATACACAGTCCTCAAGACAGTGGAACGTAAGTCCTACCTTATGTCCTGGCTGTGCCTAGTGATTTCCTTCTAAAGAGTATAACATGAAGGAGAAGGATGGAAAGAATAACTTCCCAGCATAGTACTATGACAAACATTATCTCATCCCAGTGGTCAAGTTCAACGTCGATAGTGATAAGTCATTTTAATAGCATATACCCTTGATCTGACATGATGGAAAGGGCACATTATTGCTGTGGTCTTCCTAAAACCCATACTCCTAATTCATTATATTTTTTTTAAAAAGAAACAAACCCCAATTTGGATATATTTTATTGATTACTGACCAGGAATCCTCAAAACTATCGGGGCAATTAAAAATGAAGAAAAATGTGATGAACTGTAAAAGTTTCAAGGAGTCTCAGGAGACTTTATGACTAAACAGTAGTGTGGCATCCAGGATGAGATCATAGGGCAGATAAGGACAATGGGTCAAAATGAAGGAAATCTGAAAAAGCATAGAAATTATTTGATAATAATGAATCTATATTCATTAATTGTGATAAAAGTACCATAATACAATAAAATGTTAACAATAAAGGAAACTGGGTATGGGGTGTATATGAGAATTCTTGGTACTAATTTTTTTCCATAAATCTAAAACTTCTAAAATAAAACTTTATCAACAACTAATTCTCAAGGAATATATAAAGCCAATATATAAAGCCAAAATACATAGAAAAACATTATACATTTAGGCCAGGCATTGAATTAATAAATATTAATGTTGAACTTTACCAATGGACAGGATCTTAATTCCTACCAGTGAATCTTTTGATTTTGTTATCTTTTATAATCTGCGTAGGTTGAGAATTTCCCAAATCAGCAAGTCTTTATTTCTTTATATTTCATAGTCTTTTCTTAATTTATCTTTCTTCTCACATTTTATTATAATCACCAAGGATATACCAGTATGTACCTCTAACACTTTGCTTTGAAAGCTCAGCTAAATATCTAAGTTCACTGCTTATAAATTCTGATTTCTATACAACTATAGAATATAATTCAGCTAAGATTGTCTTTCTTTTAGTTTCCAAAGACAAACTTTGTGTTTCTTTTAGTTTCCAATACCATGTTCCTCATTTCCTTCCAAGTCCTCACCAAAAGTGCTTTTAATGTTTATATTTCTACTATTGTTCTGTTTATGATTATATATATATATGTATGTGTGTGTAGATATATATAGATAAATATAATATATATTATATATAGAGATATAGATAGATAGATAGATAAATATAATATATATATAAGATCTTTGACACAATAATAGGCTTTCTACTGTGCCCTGTACCTCACCATGAGTCTTCACTATCTTTATCTGTAGAATTTTCTATCATGTAGTACAAAATGTTCTCAGCTTCTAGTATTATTGTTCTAAAACCACTTCTACATGTTTGTTACAGAAGTAACCCACTTCTCAGTACCAAAATCTGTATTAGTTTCATGTGACCACTGAAACCTTGTGCCTTAAAACAACATAAATCCTTTCACAGTTTCACTGAGATAAAAATCAAAGTTCAAACAAGGCTACACTTTCTCTGAAGTGTTCAGGAGAATCTATTCCTTGCCTTTCTCAGCTTCTCCTGGCTGTCAGAAGTCACTTCCTTGGCTTGTGGATGCATCCAAGAGTCGCTTTCTTTGTTTTCACATCCCATTTTGCTCCAAAATCAATCACTAATTGCCCTGTTTCCAAGTCCATCCTTTCTACCCTAGCTTTCTGAGTGACTATGAAGTTCCTTATTAATCACAAAAGCTGTCAGGTGTGCCCTGTTTCCTGTTTCCTGAGATTAAATGGTGCAGAGAGTTAGTTTGGAGTTGGGAAAATTTCACTGATCCAGAATCCACTGATTTAGACAAAGTCAATTCCTTATCATTTACTGAGTGTTTTATTAGGGAAATGCCATAAGACAAAATTTCACCATATGCAAAATGGAAATAATGACTGTCATTCTCCTCATGGAGTTATTTTGAGAGCAAAATAAGATAAATATTTATAAAGAGAGATTTCACAAACTTTTTAAAAGAGACTCATTAATGTGATAGAAAAATTGAACCTTAAAAATATTAGTTGCATAAAGTATGTATTATTTTATTAAGACCTCCTGAGAATACAGCATAGTATAGGTTAGAATCTTTTTTGAAACTCAAAAAATCAGAAATATGGATCACATACCAAGAAGCATTCAACAGTAGGGCACTGTGACCCAGAGTTTTGAATGTGCAAAAATCTGAAGCTCCAAGAAAACAATTCACTTCAGCCTTCATAAGTAAAGAGTTGGAAAGCTGTGTTTCTAACACCCAGAGCCATGAGAATCCTTGAGAATGATTCATCCAACCTACTACAGAGATAAGCAATTCCTCCCCCATTCAGACTTCTGCACTGTTTTCTCAGGCTTCTGTGGGATGTATATTTGTGGTCAGAATGGGCCTATTTCAAAGTTAATCCAAGTACAAATACTTGCTCAAACTTTTAAAATTCTATCTATATTCCAGAAGAGTTTTAAGTAAGTTTAAGTATTAAGTCCCACCCGTGACAATATGAAGCATGTTTTGAAGAATTTATCCACATTAAGATAGTCTCGCAACATCCAAAAATCTACATTTTTTTACACTTTGGGCATGACTTTCAATTCTTTACTGTTCTACTGAAGTGTAGGAAGTTGAAATGTATGCTCATAAAAACCATGTTTATGCACATACATATTCAGAGATTGCCCTGCACAATTTTATTGATTCTGGGTAGTATGGGTATTTCAAATCCCATGAGAGGAACTTTACTAAAATCTTCTGATTAAGACTAACTTGGAGTTGGCTTTAAAAAATAATTTAACTCATAATTAGGACTCTTCAGTATATTAATTAACTGCAAGAAAAAAACAACAAATATTTTGGGCTCGAATTAAACCTCCTTATACCCAAAATGTTTTGCCTTATGTGCTATAAATATCTATCTATATAGATTGCTTTTTCCTCTGGAAGAACTTCATTCAATATGCAACATTAATGGCTTCTATGAAAATGAGCCCTAATGATATATGGATACCTTGAAAGAAACCAAATGTCTATATACATATACCATTTGACAGTGACTGATGTGTGTAAAGGTATTGCTAATTGTGAAAATGAATATGTGGATACCTTGAAAGAAAGAAACAAACAAAAAATATATATATACCATTTGACAGTGACTGATGTGTACAAAGGTATTGCTAATTGTGAAAACAAAACAGATTTTTTTTTCAAGATAAATACTTTGAAAGATGCAGCAATTCTTTAATGAGATGAGCACGATAATGTTATACCTTTGCTTTTTACTTGTTCTTTTCAACTGATCTTCATCTTTCTTTACAACCTATCTCCTTTCAAAAGACTACTTAAAACAAAGATTGTAGATATTAGAACCCTGGGGGAAGATGGCGGAAAGGAGATAGGTAACAAGTCCAGATCTCACAACCCGGAAAGGAGACAGCATAGGAAAGTCAGAACTGAGAGGTGGGTGACAAAATAAATGCTATAAGACTCAATATTACAAGTCTGAGACATGGGGAGACTTGAGTAGAGACTAAGTGCAGAGAGCACCCTAACCCTGAACCTCAACCAGGGTATGAGAAGGGAGGAGGGCCACAAAGCAGGGGGTCATGGAAAATCTCTTAAGCTCACCCACTTAAAAATGTTTGGAAAGACAGACAAAATGTAAAGTGTGATGGTCAGAGCATGGTCCTTAAAACAAAGAAAACATCTTAAAACCAAATCGTGGAAAGAAAACGGTTGTGGGTCTGCTGTCACCTGTGGAGCTCTCAGTCAACCACACCCCATAAGTCAACGGGGAATCTTCCCATGCCCAGACAGCTGCAAATTAAACCAGAGGGAAGCTTCCTGCAGTGGGACCTCTTAAGAATCCATGCAGAAATGACTTCTAGAAGGATCACTACTGGTCGAAAACACTGAAGCCTCAATTTCCTCCCCCTCACCAGGAACAAAGGAAGCTGTGTGGTTGGACCAGTTGCCAAGAAGTGCACCTAACTGTGCTCTCAACTTGCATGACTCAGGCAAGGGCAGAAAGCTCAGGGAAGCTTTTCCTGGACTTTGACAGAGACAGCAATGAAGCGGCTTTGGTCCTGAGCAGAAGAAAGTGGTTTCAGCAGGACTGGACCACTGACATTTTGGGGAGGCACCTTGGGAAGCCTAGGGATTGTCTCTGGTATCATGTGGTCACACGAGAGGGAAGCTACCTGAATATCCAGTGATATAGAGACCCAATGATGGTAGCAACTTCAGACATAGGTTGGTAGACTAAGTTCCCTGAATACCCCAGAAAATGTATGCTGAAGTTACCTGCAAATATATCCAGAGGGAGATTAGTTAAGGCAGAAAATTGCCAGAATTTACATAGTAGGAAAATGCTGCTCTGAGCCTTTACTGACTCCCAGCCTGAGCCATGATCACAACTGGTAAGTGAAAGGGCATTGTTTGGATACTGGTGGGACCTTAGATCAGACACAGTAAACAGAGGGAATCAATGCTCGCCATTCACAACCTGGGACCCTGAAAACTAGAGCCTAGGTGAAGTGTCTGAGCCCATTCACTACCACACCTCAGAGAGCAGTGTGAGCTGGGAGAATACTTGGGCACCATAGAAGACCTGCAAAAAACCACAACTGGAGTTCCTGCACTTAGAGGCAGCCATCAGAATCTTCACTTCCATGAAAAGTATCCTGAAGAGGGAAGCAGGTACACTGTGACCCACAGCAGTCACAAGGAAACTCCTGAACCTGCATCCTGAACTCCTGCACACAAAAGAAACAACCAACTCACAAAACTACACCTTCCAAGCAGTTAGTTGGAGGTCCCTGAGCAGGCAAACCAGAACCAGCTGGTGGGAAGTTCATAGCAACTGAGTAATTGTCTCCTGTGCCGTTGTAGCTCTGGAGAGATCCATAACCAAAGACTGATGAACATACTTAATATTCAAACCCTGATGAAATCCAAAACCAAGATTCAACAAGAATTTTCTTCACCTTAACATGGTTTAAAATAAAGAACTCTAATATCAATTTTGATCAAATAAATAACTCCAACTTGAACAATCATTGTTAACCCAATAGCCAACATTGTACCTTCAACTCATTTGAATGTATTCATCTAATGGCTTTAAAGTATTAATTGGAATCAATATTCCTATCTTTGTTTTCCTAGCTCTGGTTTATATTTTCTCCTCTTACCCCGTATTCATCCTCTTGCATTATCTGCTACTACCTCAAATATCCACCATTTACCTTTTTCTCCTTTTTACCTTAGTGTGACTTATTCTTTTATATCTTTTCTTTCTCTCTCTTTCCCCTCTTCTTTTGCCCAATCTTTATTTCTCCCTACTCTAGTCCTCATGAAGATTACTAAATTTAATAACTAAGTTTTGACCAATTTAGAATTTTATTACAAGTTTATACCTGGATTTGAGGAAACATGGAGAACAATAACAACAACTTTTTGTCTCCTGAAAGGTTGAATAGAATGAGGCTTGGCTCTGAAGTAATTATAATAAATAGAGTTCAATGGCATCTCTAAAAGTGGTGCTGATATTGGGATCAGCTGAGGTCACACATTGACTTAAATATCATTATCTCTATATTCACCCAGTCCAGATTCTAAGAGAAAATAAGCTCACAAAGTAGTTCTTTGCTTAAAGAAGTGATAACTAAACCAAAAGATGGGTAGACCTACAAACAATATGAATAAGAAGGGAACAATCATCCCAAACAGCCCATCATGTTTCAACAATTCACATCATCAACACCACAGTGGAGGAAATGTCAGAGTAAGAATTTAGGAAGTTCATGGTTCAAATATTCTATGAGCTAAAAGAAGATATAAGGAGTGAAATCAGAGAGAAAGTAAAGAAAGTGAAAGATCACTTCAATAAGTAGAGATTCTGAAAAAGAAACAGTAGAAATTCTGGAAATGAAAGATCCAATGGAACAAGCTAACAATCCAAAGGAAAGCAACACCAATAGATTAGACAACTTTGAAGATAGATTTCCAGGCCTCAATACAAATTATATGATCTTGAAAATAAAGTTGACATAAAGAAGAGATGTTAAGAGACCATGAACAGATCATATCAAATAATGAAATTGAAAGCAACTATCAAGTGCCTCCCAACAAAGAAAACCCCAGGACTGGATGAATTCTCAGCCATCCAGACCTATAATGAAGAACTAATCCCAATCTTCCTCAAATTATTCCCTGAAATATAAAAGAAGGAAATGTTACAAAATGCATTCTATGAAACTAGTATCATCCAGATCAGAAAAAGATACATCAAGGAAAAAAAAAAAAACTTCGGACCAATATACTTCATGAACATAGATGCAAAAATTCTTGATAAAATATTGACAAATAATATACAAGAAACATATTAAAAAGACAGTGCACTGTGATCAAGTGAGTTTCATCCCAGGGATGCAAGGTTGATTCAACATATGGAAATAATAATGTAATTCACTATAGAAATAGACTTCAGGACAAGAACCACATAATTTTCTCAATAGATGCAGACAAAATTTTTGACAAAGTACAACATTCATTCATGTTTAAAACACTAGAAAAACTAGGAGTAGAAGAAACTTACCTAAATATTATAAAATGTATATATGAAAAACCTAAAGCCAACATTATACTGAATGGAGAAAAACTAAAAATGTTTCCTCTAAAAGCAGGAATAAGAAAAGATGCCCACTTTCACCAGTCTTATTCAACATAGTCCTTGAAACTCAAGCCCAAAGCAATCAGAAAACAGAAGGAAATTCAAATGATATGAATAGGAAACAAAAAAGAACTCAAATTATCCATTTGCTGATGACATGATTATATATTTAGAAGATCCCAAAACCTCCACAAGAGCACTTCTAGAGCTCATAAATGAATTTAGCAGAGTAGCAGGATACAAAATCAAAACTTATAAATCAATTGTATTCCTATACTTCAATGATGAATCTGCTGAAAAAGAAATTAGGGAAATTACCCCATTAATAATAAAAATACTTAAAAATCAATATAACAAAAGAGGTGAATAACCTCTATAATAAACTTTAAAACACTAAAGAAAGAAATTGAAGAAGACCTTAGAAAATGGAAAGACCTCCCATGTTCTTGAATAGGCAGAATTAATATTATCAAAGCACAATACAGATTCAATTTGATTCCTACAAAAATTCTAATGACATTCTTCACAGAACTAGAAATGGCAGTTATGAAATTAATTTGAGAAAATAAGATACCTTGAATAGCCAAAGCAATCCTTAGCAAGAAAAGCAAAGCAGAAGGCATCACAATACCAACCTCAAATTATACTACAGAGCTAGAGTAACAAAAAAACAGCATGGTACTGGCACCAACACAGGCATGAAGACCAATGGAAAAGAAGAGAAGACACAGAGACAAACTCACACAAATATAGTTGTCTAATAAGAAGCAAAAACTTTTGGAGAAAAGGTAGCCGTTTTAAAAAATGGTGCTGGGAAAACAGGATATCCATAGGTAATAGAATGAAATTTAACCCCTCTCACTCTGCACAAAATTTAGTTCAAATTGGATCAAAGACCTAGGAATTAGATTAAAAACCCTTCAACTGCTAGAAGATGATGTAGGCCCAACACTTCAGTGTGTCACCTCAGGAACTGACTTTCTTAATAAAACTACTGAAGTTCAAGAAATAAAATAAAAAATCAATAAATGGGTGTCATCAAATTAAAACTTTCTTCACAGCAAAGAAAATAAGAGCAGAAGAGAGAGCCTAAAGAATGGAAGAAAATCTTTGCCACATGCTCCTCAGATAGGTCATTAATATCTAGGTATGTAAAGAACTCAAAACACTTAACACCATAAAAACAAGTAATCCAAACAATAAATAGGCAAAAAAATTAAACAGATACTTCTCAAAATAAAAAATACAAATGGCCAAAAAATACATGAAAAATGTTCAACATTTCAAGTAATTAGGGAAATGCATAAAGGTACATTGATCTCACTCCAGTCAGAATGGCAAGTATGAAGAATACAAATAGCAATAAATTTTGGCAAGGATGTGGGGAGAAAAGGTACACTCACATATTGTTGGTGGGACTGAAAAGTAGTGCAACTACTCTGGAAAGCAATATGGATATTCCTCAAAAACTAGGAATGGAACCACCATATGACCCAGCTGGTCCACTCCTTGGTATATATCCAAAGGTAGTGAAACAACCATATCAATGTTTATAGCAACACAATTCACATAGCCAAGCTAGGTGTCCTTAAACAGATGACTGGAAAAAGAAAATATAGTATACATACACAACGGAGTATTATTCAGCCACAAAGAAGAATGGCACATGGCATTTTCTGGTAAATGGATGGATTTGGAGATTATCATGCTAAGTGAAATAAGTCAGTCCCAAAAAGTCAAAAGTCAAAAATTATCTCTGATATGCAGAAGCTAATTTAAAATAAGATGGGTGGATAAAAAATCATAGAAGAAAAATCAGTGCAGAAGATGAAGGGAAATGAAAAGAGGGAGAAGGGAAGGGACAGGGAAAGACAGTGGAAATGAATCTGAACTAACTTTCTTATGTACATACATGTATATAACACATTGAATCTCACCATCATGTATATCCACAGACACTAATTTAAAAGGTACATAAATAAATGAAAGAAATATCAGTAGAGTAAAAGAAAGGGAAGGGGGAAGGGAAAGGGGGAGGGAAAGGGTAAATACTGGGGACTGAATGAGAACAAATAACTATATTCCATGCTCTTAAAATTATGTCATATGAATCCTAATTTTAAGTATAACAAAAACGAACCATTTTTTTTCCAAAGGAAGGTTGTAATGATCATGTTTTAAATATTTCCTTCTTGTAAGTAAATGTGAGATAAGAATAGGATTTTATCAGAGACTTTGGATTGGGCTCCTTTGAAACCATAGCTAAATACAAGAGTGGGTGGGATTGGCTGGTCAATAAACTGTGAGACACTGGGCAAGAAGTAAAATTAGTACTAAAGTTGTTGATATTTATTCATTAATTGAGACAAATAACATTTTATCTCTATCTTCCTGCCTGAAGATGTTCATAAGGATTAGCTCAGAAGGAAGAATCTAAGGATGGAGTCCCCGAGACAGAAATAAATAAATACACACACACATTCACATACATATACACTCTCACAGACACACACACACATATATATATGATTGATAGACCTATAGGATAAGTAGGGAGGACATCCAAAATGAAAGGAGCTTCCTGTTGTTTTCATTTTCTCTTCATTTTTTTTAACATATCCTAGCACAAAATTCAAAACATCTGTCAGCAAATTAGAAAATTGTGTCTATCACATGGAAATTAACTTAATTTCTAAACTCTAGGTGCTATATTCAGTAATTTGATGAATTTATTTAGAATGCCTTCAGATATTTGACCTTGTTTATGCTCCAAAAATATTTAACTAATCAGGCTTAGTCAGGAAAGATAGGGGGGTCTTATTAGTAATCTGACATGAGGCACCCTTTCCATGGGGCCATCCATTCCAGTTCATTGTGAAAGAATCACAGGTGCTCAATCCTATAGTACTTTCATTAGATGATCATTATTTTCAGGCAGTCTTGCTGACAAAGAAAAATCTTTACCTGTTTTATTTTACAACCTCCAAATTTTCTCACTGCCAGATGGGTAGCTTACCTAATTGCAAAACAGATTGTGTCTGTGTCTACAAAGCAAATTGAATTGGAGACTTGAACATTAATCTAAAGGCCATACGTGTGTATTGTCCTAAGTAAATATGATAATAGTTCCCAACCATCATTAAGCTCTAACCAATGGTAGAGATCTATCTGCATGGATTCATCTCTACATCGGTATTTTTTCTGCGTTGTAAAATTTGGATTACCTACATCAGAGTCACCTAGTGACCATAATAAATGCATGTTTCTGGGTTCTGTTCAAGACCTATACTATGAGAATCTGAGAATCTAAATTTTTAACTAACATTCCCATATATTCCCTTCAATTGGAAAATCTAAAATGAGGAAGTCTCTAAAAGAAAGGCTAATAAACATGATCATTGTTGAACCTGAATGATGGATAAATGAAGTTTCATTATACTTTTCTCCCTACATTTCTATAAGTATAAAATTTTCTGCAATAAAAATAAAGAAGAAAATAAAAATAAAACAGTGGTTCAGTGAGTTTGCAATGTTGATATGTTTGATTGGCAAGAGTTTGGTGACTGGTAGCTGGGGAGGAAAACTGTTAAACATGCTGCATGACAAAACATTATCTAATCCAAATGGCAATAATGTTATGGTTGAGAAATCCTATTCTACAGTGGCCAACATTATGAAATGGCAACCTGTGGTACACACTGAGATTTCTGGGTTTGTTATAAAGCACAGATCATTAGGTAATTGATTTTTTATTTTAATTTCAACTAAATTTTTCCTTTAACTTCCTTCATATTTGAAGGCTTTTAACTTTATTTTTCATTTTTTTATTCTCATACAGGTGATAGCCACAGCTGAATCCATGCTGTGCAAACTCTGAAACTACACAGGATTCTAGGTGCAGAAGGGCCCATGCATGGCTCCTTGGCTCCTGCAGTTGCTGTTCACAATTTTAGTAATTATTTAACAAGGAGTGTTGAATTTCCATTTTGGGCTGGACTCTGAAGACTTTGCAGCTTGTTGTTCTAGGTAGTGATGTATTTCTGTATAATATAAATATGAAAAATTATTTTAAATAAATTGTTTATAAGAAGATTTGAGTGATTACAAGGAAATTCTAAGACGTTCTTTTCTAAGGTAAAGATTCAAAAGTCTCTTTGATGCAAAGCAGGACAAAACTCAGGTGGTAGTGAGGAACAAAAAGAAGGTTCCAGTTGCTGAGGAATTTTAATTATTTTATGGGAAACTCAAAGACACCTCAAAACTAAAACTGAATGAAAGTGAGATTAGAGGGATGAGAATATTGAAGAAGGAAATAATTTTCCACTTTTCTTTTAAAAAGTAATTGAAGTTAAAAAAATTTGTAGGGGGATATTAGGGATTGAACTCAAGGACACTTAACCATTGAGCCACATCCCAAGCCTTTTTTTTTTTTTTTATTGTAAACAAATGGGATACATGTTGTTTCTCTGTTTGTACATGGCGTAAAGGCATTACCATTTGTGTAATCATAAATTTACATAGAGTAATGTTGTTTGATTCATTCTGTTATTTTTCCCTTCCCCCCACCCCTCCCACCCCTCTTTACCCTCTATACAGTAGTTCCTTCCTCCATACTTGCCCCCCTCCCTAACCCTAACTCTAACCCTAACTCTAACCCTTCCCTCCCCCCCATTATGTGTCATCCTCCACTTATTAACGATATCATTCGTCCTTTGACTTTTTTGAGATTGGCTTATCTCACTTAGCATGATATTCTCCAATTTCATCCATTTGCCTGCAAATGCCATAATTTTATCATTCTTTATGGCTGAGTAATATTCCATTGTATATATATACCACAGTTTCTTTATCCAAGCCTATTTTGTATTTTATTTAGAGACACAAATTTAACAGAATGTAAATTTCCCCAGCATACATTTAATTAAAATCTGCTCTATTATTTTATGATTTTTTTTTTAATTTGGGGGTGCTGGGGGTCAAACCCAGGGCCTTGTGCTTACAAGGCAAGCACTCTACCGACTGATCTATCTCCCTAGCCCCTTATTTTATGATTTTTATGCAATATTGTTTTTGTTTTCAATGCCTAAGTGATGTCAGAAATTTTATGTAAAATATTTAAAATAAGTTATAGAAATTTTACAACTCAGAAATGTATAGGTTCTAGTTGACTTGTGTGTCCTGTTATTGTGATTCTACATTCCAATTGCTCAAGGTTCACAAGTCTTACCAGTATTGAATGCAAAACTAAGTTTATTATTGATTTTTTTGTTCTTTTTGTTGTTAGTTCATTTATTTTCTTAGAAGATTTCTAGCTTATTTGTGAAACCATCCTTAAGACATCTCTAAAGGGCCTCTTTTTCCATACTGGCTTATAGCTCTGTTTCTCCTTTGACTTTAATCTCTCTGACTCACCAGGAACCTTGACTATTTCCAGGGCATTAAACTTTTGTGCTCTCACAGGCAATGGATCAGGGCCACAGGAAAAATCACAATTTTTTTTCTTTTAATTTAGGGTGCCAGACTAATGCTCAAGGTCTTACACTCCTTCTCAAAGGACTGAAAGCCTGAATATTTTACTTAAAACTTATATGTGGCATTTGGACTGGCTTGTATCTTATAACCTAATGGGAGAATGCATGACATTATTGCCTTACTGGCTACCAACTGCCTCTGGTACTCCAGGATGCATTTTCTTTACCAAAACTCCAAAGAACAGGATGTTCTTCTTGAAATTCTTGCAATTGCCTTGAGAATCGGAGAGTGTTTAGCAATATGCTATGGAACAGAAATATTCAATGGGAGATTTCAGTTCTCCATTTGAGAAAAATATTTTTACTTACCTTTTGGAACTCATGGGGGTAAACTGAATGTTATATCAATTTTAAAATCCATTTCTAACATCAGCAAAAGCTGAAATATAATATTTCCTATTATATTGTTGTCAGATATCCATCAAACATCTACATTGTTCAAAGTGCAAAATGTGCCTGTTTTCTAAAACTACGTACGGAATACATGGTCTGACAAAAATTAACATTATTACTTAATATTAATGAAGTGATAGAATAATGAAAGTGAATATTGCTTATGAGAATTTATTCTGTACAATCTTTCTTAGCAAAAACAACAAACAAACAATCCACAGAAAACAAAAATATCCTCCAAAACAGTAATCTATATAAATGCCTTAAGAAATGATTCTAGTATAAAAATTAGGCTTGCTTTTTGTGAACTTCAGCATGTTTGTTTCTATTAAAAATAGATAATCTTGTGTCAAATATTAGAGAATCATAAAGAAATACAAAATGGATAAAGTAAAATATCACACAATCAATAAAACATTAACAAGAGTGCATTTACTATAATATCAATTAATGAAACCAGAATTCTAAAATACAGCTATATATAGAAATAAAGTAAAAGAAACTCTCTGCTGAGGGAGTCAAGGAAACAGAAGGCACTCTAGGTATTCCAGGTGTGAAGGATATACTTTAGGGTTTAGCTTCTCTATAGGAGCTATTGAAATTCTCACTAATCTCTGAGAAGTTCTAACCAATTATCTCAGTCAGGCAGCAGCCAAGTGGGGTAGTCCTTCAGTGCCCACTGGAAAGCCATTTTGAATTATGTGTTTTTGACTCTCTCTGTACTTTCTTCAAAGAATAATGGACTCTGACTACTTGTCAGTGCCTCTCATAAAATTCTATCCTGGATTACAAAAGAATGGAATTTTGGGAAATGTAGTTCTCTGAGGTGACTTCAGAAGGGGATGGTGGAACTGCTGAATTCAATATAACATTCCTGCATAGAAACATAGCATGAGGTTTAGAATATATTTCTGGATAAAGACTTATAGTTGAGGAAACTGTTACAGTTTTCTTAATATTTATTCTCTTAGTTCATATATCTTCCACGGGAAGAGTATGTGTCTACAATTATGACAAATAAACTATTTATTTTTTAAACCCAGTTTGGATAATGAAATTAAATTTTTAAATTGTGACTTTTGAGGAAAATCCTGAATTTTTCTTGTTAGAACAAAGCATGCTAACATCTCAGAGGTTTCTTAGGTACTTTCTGAAATAATATAATTTATCCCTATGTATGAGTCAGCTTTTCATCACTGTAACACAATACCTGACACAAGCTACCTATGAAGAAGGATTCAAGGGTATGGTGCTTAGCACTGGCTCCATTCTCTGTGGCAACACATTATGGCAAAAAACAAAGGTGGAAGCACACACAGGAGCAAGGAAGGCCCCACCCTTCCTAAGGGTTCCTTCACCTCCCACCAGCACTACTCTGGGGACCAAGCATAATCACAAAGGATTCTTGGGAACTTCTCAGACACCAACCAAACTATAGCTCCTCTTAAACCTCAGTCATACCCTTTCCTCAGTTATGAACACACTGCTCTGCTCAATATTAGTAGGAAAGATTTGCTATCAACCTGCAGAATAAAGCCTCTCCTACAGAACAGACCTCTGGAAAGTAACCTCAGAAATAAGCTCTGCTCCCCTCTTACATCACCAATTTGACAATTTGCCATCACAGGTGTAGAAATCGAAGAAGTTTAGAACAGAACATGGAGATTTTTCTCCAGGTCTGAACTTGGGTTTGGGATTATGAATCGGGAGAAATTTTTGCTAACCACTGTAATACAGTCACCCAGGCAGTGTTGTCTACTTTTGATGGGAGACTGACCCTGAACATCAGTGACTAGAGCGAGGACAACCCTAACTCTACTTGCTGCTGTGGAAAGGACACAATAGAAACTTTTAGGGATTTCAATGTTGTTGGTAAAATTCAAATTCACTAAATATGCACATGAAATTACATATGAATAATTATGCAGCTTTGCACATGGTAAAGTGCTAAGGCATCAGGTAAGTGCTGGCCCTCTGGGCTTCAAGAACTAATGATGAGAATCTAGCTAAGGGCACTTGGAGGAGGAATTATTAGCTATTTGCAGCCTTGGATTATCATCTGTAAGTTAAAGGTGTTTGATCACATGTTTCTCTTTCACCTCTGGCTGTCTATGTCTCTGTGAATCCATCACAGCCAGAGTTTGGATACCAAATCAGGAAATGTTATCTTTGCCATCCCTGCCATGCCCCCCCAACCCCCACCACCGTCCTCCCAGTCAACCATCTCACTCTCCTCTTTCTGCTCCATTGCCCTTAGGCAATATCCCAAAACACCCTCTAGTGGGATTTTTCCAACCATCTTCTCTTAGTCAGAGTTCATCAGCTCAGTGTCTCTTCCATATCTAATATGATACATAGTATGTACTGCTGTGAGGGTGTGAGCTAATGAGGGTAAAGGCTTGCCAGATGGCATATTTGCATTTTAACAGGGGCCTTCTGAAACAATGCCTTAGTACAAAGGAGTGCTGTAATTGGTGAGGAATGTTATCAAACAAGGTACTCCTTCTAAAGAGAGAGACAACACATAATGGAAAATAAGGCCAATCAGAGTCTAGGGAACTGAAACTTTATTTTATTTTAGGGCACACAATAATGTGACAAGACGAAATCTTTTAGTTTCTAAGGCATTTGAATTGTCCTTGAAATGAAACCATTTTCTTTCTTTGGTGGTACAATTTACGAAGGGGAATAGGCTCAGTGAATGTCACAATGATTGAAAGCTAACCAGGATGCTAAACCACTACTAGGACCATTTCAGCTTGTACAAACAATATGTTAAATACATATCATACTTCATTCTGATTTCACAGGACTAAGGTTTATATATAATCTAAAATATTACTTTAAAACTTCATGTAAAATTAACACTGATACAAAGGAAATTTGGACTTCTGGGAGCATCAGTTAATCTTAAAATTAATTTGCATGTACATAAACACAATTTATTTAGTGGCAGATATTATAATGTATCACGCCACAAGTTAGTTAAACTCTTAGGTGTATTGTAGTATTGTATCTTTAATCCTCCCACAATTTCCTCTTTCTGCCCTATTGCCAGAGCAAGAAGGAAAAAGGATGAACAGGAAGCAGAACATGAAGGCCCTGAACAGCATTCTAATTCTCCAGTTACTGTTTCAGTTTGTTCTCTGCAGGTCTTTGTTCTTTCCCAGGAAGATTTTATTTATTTATTTTTTACACAAGTCAGAGAACTTTATACTTATTACGTATATGATCCATATACATAATGATACTTCCTGATGCTAAGGAACACTGCCTATCATGGTATGGGATAAACAATTCTGCTTTGCAGACAAAATCAAAATTAAACTTCAGGACTAAGAGACTCTTGAGAGATCATGCATGACTCAGTCTCTATTGCCTGCACAAAAATAACATTAATGTAAGAAAAGTAAGTCAGGTACTTCAATTCAAGTCCTAAGAAACACTGCATGGAGAAGAGGTCATGGCAAGTCTCTCCTTGCTTAAAATAAATATTGTAACCCTGGCATCACCTAATTCCTCGTCACAATTTTTATATCAGTTATGGACTATGTTTCTAAAATAATGTTTGAATGGTTTTCAGACATTCATTATAAAATCATGGGTATGAGGTCCTCCTTCCACCACCTCATGGGTGGGTACATTTTTCAGATAATATTTGTAAGACTTAATCTGTAAATTCTGTTTATTCATGCATCCACTCATGGAATAAAGTAATTTTAATTTTCTAGTTTATTTCATAAATATAACACAAATGGCCTAGTTCATTATGCCAGACCAGTGAATCTTATCTTTTCTTACAAAATTGTTTCAAAATTTCTCCTCATATCTCTTTAACAAATCACTGATGCTGATTTTCATTTAAAAGTTCTAAATATTAAAGGGTAAAATTATAGATTAGTTTGCAATATTACAAGAACAACAATAAACATAAAAAAGTGTATCTTAAACATATTTAAATTAGCTGGTTCAGTGACTATTGTACTCTTGCATTGATCCATATCATTCGAGAATGAAGAATTTCTTTGAGAATGGCCACAAATCTTTTATCACTTCTCTTAAGCAGTGCTAGTCTTTTGTTTTTCATACAAAATAGTGATGATTCCTAAATCAAAGATGAATAGAGTCTTTTCCAATAAGGAGACTATTTTTTCTCTCTTTGAAAAAGTATTAATTGGCAATTCTAAACTTGCCTGACAAAGAGGGAGCTTACTTGGACATAGCAAAAACTTTTTGATAATGAATGAATGAATTGCTCATCCCAAAGATTATCAATTACTAACATTCATCATATCTGAAACAGGTGACCTTAATACAGGCAAGAAAAGTATAAGCATGAAAAATCACCATAGAGATAAAAAATGAAATAACTGTTGGTTGTCACATATTTTTATGTAAAGAAAATCTAGTGTCCACGATGTTGCAGGTTCTGAAGTACACTTGGTCCCAGCCTAACCTGAGAAACACATTATCTCCCTGATAAAATGTTTCCATGGCTAAACCTAACGTGTTGGTGGGGGAATAGAGGACCACTCTCTGGTAAATGGCGGTTGACAAAAGAACTGATGTGTGAAGTGCAAGCACATTTCCCAGGACCTGAAGTACACACAAGGCCTCAGCAGGAAATCTTTATTCTTGTTTCAATTAAAACAAGTGAGTCAGCCCTACCAGCAATCCTTGGACATTTTCCTGTGGTAGTGTGGTGAGAAGAACTCTTGGGAATTTTGGATTTGGGCTGCCTATCAAGGAGATCTATCTTTTCAAATTTATTTATGTATTTTTATTTTTACAGGCTGTATTTTGATTCACTGTACACAAACAGGGTACAAGTTTCATTTCTAGGGTTGTGCACGACGTAGATTCACTCAGGTAATCACATGTGTACATAGGGTAATGATGTCTGTCTCATTCCAATTATTTTCATAGCCCACTCCCTCTCCTTTCCCTCTAGGTTCCTTCATTCTTTACTCACCCCACCCCTGTTATTTATCATCATCCACTTATCAGGGAAAACATTCAGCCTTTGGTTTTTTTGGATTGGCTTATTTCAGTTAGCAAGATATTCTCCAATTCCATTTATTTATCTACAAATGCCATAATTTTATTCTTCTTTATGGCTGAATAATGTTCCATTGTGTATACATACCACAGTTTCTTTATCCATTCATCTGTTGAAGGGCATCTAGATTGGTTCCACAGTCTAGCTATTGAGCTGCTATAAACATTGATGTGGCTGCGTAACTTTAGTATGCTAATATTAAGTCCTTTGGGTATAAACCAAGGAGTAGGATAACTGGGACAAAAGGTGGATCCATGCAAATTAAAACAAATCTAAGATTTCATCTTACTACAATTAGAATGGCTATTATCAAGAACACAAACAATAATAGATATTGGCATGGAAGTGGATAATAAGGCACACTTTTACATTGCTGGTGGAGTTACAAATTGGTACAGCCACTCTGGAAAGCAGTATGGAGATTCCTCAGAAAACTTGAAATGGAGTTGTATCTTTGTTGCAACTCATAAATCTGTTGCAACCAGCACTACCCTCTGAACAAATGTAACTGCTGCATTTCAAGAATAGTGAGATAAAGTGGTAGCAGGCATGGCACAGGCTTGCACAGAGTTGAAGGTCTCTTTGAATAGTCTGGGTTTCAACTGTAAACAGTACCAACCTTTGGAACAGAAGAAGGTACCCAAGCTTGACATCTTAGGAGACAAAAAATTGAAATGTTTGGACAGTAGGATGGAGAACGCTTTATTTGGGGATGTCTCTGAAGACAGTACTTTGCAGACCCCTACTTTAACTACAGTAGTATAGTTTACCATGTATGAAATTACTTGGCTAGTTATGAAAACAGTCAACTAAGTAAACCAAATACTCAAGCTCCACTTAAACTTAATCCTGATTCCAGGATAGGCCAGTATATTAAGTCACTATCACTGAGCATGTTAAAATGAATGCATCTGATTGAAACCATCACATCAATCACAAATGATCAGTGTTTCCATTTTTTAACACAAATATTCTTTCAAGAAATAATGTTTAGTTTAACATATTTTAGAATGCTTTATCAAAACTGGGAGCTCCTTGAAAAACATGGAATAAGTTCTTTTTGTATTCTAGTGGTTGGTTCACACTATTTACATATAATTCTGGACCCCCTAATGTAAAAATGCATTTACATGTTTATTAGCAGAAAGAACAACTTTCTTTTTGCTAGACCATAAGCTAAAATATAATTTTTACCCTTTTCAAAAAACAATGTTAGTAACTATTTCACCCCTGGAGAACCACTGCATGTTTGTTAAAATATCATTTGTTTGGTATCTGTATCTTTGATAAAACCTCCAAGGAGATAATAATTCATAACATACCTATAATGTTAGTTATTGTATTATGCCCTATACAGTAGAAAATCTATACTTCAAATTGATTGGCAAAGTGAATAATGAATGGTACAGTATGCACTATATGATCATGAAACTTTCTTCCCATACATACACACAAAATATCCCAATTGCTTTTTGTAGCTGACAAAAAGTAGACTTGGTTATCTAGACACAAAGTAGTCTGTGACATAATTGAACACATTGATTCCTTTCATATTCCTCACATGTTTTTCAAAGCACAATAACTGCTCTGTGATCACTTTCTTCTTTACCTACTTCACACACATTAGTAACAACAGAATCATCCACATCAATTGACTCATCGAGTTCCATATACATTTATGAGGACAAGCTTTGATAACAGTGCAACATATTCTGTTTCACCTCATGTAGGAAACAAAGAGAGAGAAGTACAAAGAATCCCACTAATAAGAACAAAGAATCCCACTGAAGCTTCAGTTGTACAACCAATGTCATTAAAATTTGTAATTGCATAAAGTTCTCTGATTTTGTAGGCTGAGATTCTATTGCCTGAGCAAAATACATTCATTTTGGCCAGATGTATGTTAGAGTTATTTAAACAACACAGACACAAATCTTCTTAAGATTCTATTACTACCATAAGGCTTCTCTTAGACCTCTGTGCCAAGAACATGCCCAGCTGCAACAGTAGATGGTTAGAGATGTATAATAGCAGTCTGGCTGTTGATTTGCAATGGTTTTTGCTATATAAGCTCACAAGTAATGAAGACAGTTACAATTTAATTTTCATTATTTGATATGTCTCACAAAACTATCCTGATGCTTTCCAGTCAGACTACTGACTTTTGGTATGGAAGCACAATGTGAGTACTACTCTCATAGAAATTCATTATGTAGAGTTAATGAAATATTCCAAAACATGGTGGTAGAATAAGACTGTGACAGAACAACTCAACACAAGCAATTATCGACTGTGCACAATTTGATAATGTGCTTAACTCTTTGACTTATATTTTTAATCAGCAGGTTGTTCATGAGGGAAATGAGGCATGGAAAGACAAAGCTGTATAAAAAAGTCTAATTGGGATTCAGATAGAGAAAGTTTAATCTCAGAACCACTACATCACACTGCTTTTCAATGCATGAAAAAGTCATGTATTTTCAAGCTGAGAATTGGAAACTTGTTCCATTTGTGTCATGTCATCATGTTTTAATTGTTATATTTGAAGATTTACCCTTTAAACAAGTCTAGAATAACTTGTATCCCAGAAGGAAAAATTAGTAACTACTTTCAGTACACTGTTTTGTTTAAGGTTCAGCAGATAACGCCACTGCATTAGATAGATTTGATTTTAGCATAGAGGTAGATATTTAACATAATAATAAAAATAATGAATAATAATCAGGAGGCAAGATGGTCCTGAAGACTTTTTCTATCATAACTAACAAATAATAATTCTAGCTTGAATCTAACCTCTCTGAATACTCTCTCTCAATAACTATTACTTTTTGTCCAGATGAACTTGTTTTATGTGATCAGAAAACTCTCTGTATCAGGACTAGTAGTCCCGTAGCTGTCTGGAAGTGTCGTTTTAAGGACAGGGAGGAGAAGAGGAAAAGGGGAAGTATTGGGGACTGAATTGGAGAAAATTATATTCCATGCTTGTATCATTACCCTATGTACATGTATGATTACATGAATGGTATGAATCTACATCATGTATAACCATAGACACAAAAAGATGTGCTCCATTTGTGTACAATGAATCAAAATGGCCTCAAAAAATAAAAAAAAATTAAAAAAATTGATATTATGTATGTCTATGAATATCTAATAATAAAAACTGTCTAGGCTCTTGAGTCTACATTATGTCACCAGTATGGTCCCAGGATTTGGTAAGGTAGACAGATCCCTTCATCTTTAATTGGTTGGTGTGCCTAAGATTACTCTGAGTAGCTGCCAAGAATATTAGTCATTTTTCTGGGTTTAGTCAAATAAAGAATACATTGTGGTATAATCATAATTTTTCAATCTTCAATTCATTAAAATAAAGGTTCTTGCAAATGTTCACACTATATCCCTAAACAATTGACCTTTCTTAACAATTATGTTTTCTTAGAGGTCTTACAATTCAGCAGTTTATATGTATACATATTCTCATAATATTCTTAGGGCTCCAAGGAGATAGTTAATATAATACTTAACAAATTAAAATCTGCAACATTTTATTAATAGAAAAATATTATAATAAGATTTTGTAAAAATGATTCTTGTATGGAAACGGCATGTGTTTATTCTCCCTCCCTTGTAAAACGGAATCTTCATTCCATATATTTTGATTTTGTAAAGGTTTGCTAACTTCTTCCTATATCCCTGTTTTTTATTCTCATCAAATAAACAACTGAGATTTAATCAACAACCAAGAAGTGATGATATAATGTTTATTTTCTGATTTTTCTGTGAATATTATGGCCACGTATCTACCTTCCAAATTAAATAAACAAAAACATTTTCTCTCCCATCAACTTTGCATATGTTGAATTTATTGAGCCATATATTGTCTCATAAACACTACACAATAATGAAATGCTCTTGGCTTTATAATCTTTGTCTCATATAAATAAAATATGCTAAAGTGAAAAATAAAAGAAATCGTAAAAATAAAGCTCTTTTTCCTAGCAGTTCTTCAGGAAAAATTATAAACATAAGCATAGATAGTCCTTACATAGTCCACTTAGTATTAAGTTCCCTGAAAAGTACAGCAGGTTATAGGACACAGATTGAACACCAATGAAACTTCAATCATCACATGTGGTCCCCAAGTAGGAACTTTGAAAACGAACATTTTAGTGCTATGTGAACACACACAAACACACACACACACCATGATTTTTTTCATTATCCCCATATTTTTTACAAAAAGGCTTAGCAACCTTAACTCTAATAGATTAGGTTGATACTTGCTCTATGCAAAAACATTTAAAGTACAAGGGTAAAAACTGTGTTTAAAAAAATAAAAGAGTTTTTTCATTCTTTCTCTTCTTTTCTCCCACCCTTCCTTCCTTCCTACCTGCCCCATGTCCCTCTTTTATCTCCTTTCCTACTTTTCTACTTTTTTTCTCCTTTCTTACTTCATTCTTTCAACTTTCTTTGGTCAGTTTGTATTATAACTAGAATTCAACACAAATTTGAAGACATCAGAAAACTAACTATATTCAGTATTGAAGTCTTAACACTGGAAGGCTTTGTTTTACAGAATGAACTAGATTATAGAAATAAAGTTGAAACAGATGTATTCTGTCTTAAATATACCTTATAATCTCAGTTGAAATCTATAATCTCTAACAAAAAAGTGCATACTCACATTTAATTATATATGCATACATTTCTATGTAATATTTCTGTCTCACCATCAAACATCACCATAACTATAATTCCCTCCCAGATATTTGAGGGGAATAATTCTATATTGATTAATTCCTTATAAATAAATCATTGATTAGACAAAAATTAGATTTGTTCTTCAGTTAACACTTGCTACCTCTGTTTACATCTGATTCATTCATAACTTCTAGATTGAGTTTTTTTCTGTTGTCTTTTTAAAATCTTCATCACAACTTCATTATAGCAGAAGGTAAAGAAGAATAAGTCTGTCACTGTAAAGAGTCAAGTTCTCAATATGTGGCAAGTTGGTGTGCACAGACAGGATTGTTGAAAGTACACTGCATGAGCATTTGAAGCTTCTCTGAATCCATCCCATTTGACATTTTCATTGCAATTAACTTTTCAATGTTTCATATATCATGGGGGATTAAATAAGTCACATGAAATGTGCAACAGCAATGGGAAAGAAACAGAAGCAAGTGTCTACCAAATATTTTTAATATAGCAGCAAGCTATATTAAAAATTTTAGCAGCAAGCTTTCCTTGATCTCACCTTTCTATTAAATGGCCCATTTATTATCTGACAGATTTTTTCCTAGCATCTGGAGGCATTTTAGGTTTTGACTGTTTGTATGTGTATTTGTTTTATATTCTGCTTAAGACATTATCACAGACTTTGTGACTTAAATCAATTTCCACTTATTATCTCCCAGTTTGTAAGAGTCAGGAATAGGAGCATTCTTTAGATGGGTCAGGTCTTCAGTGACTATAATGATGATTATAATGATAAAAATGAAAGCTGAAATCTCATCTGATATTCAAGGTCCAATTTCAAGCTCAAACAACTATTGGAAAAATAAATGTTCTTCAGCTAAAGAATTGTTGGTGGTTTCCTTTTTCAAGGGCAGCAGGAGAAGGAGATTCTGACCTTTGTACATTTTTCAAAGATTTGCCTGATCAGGTCAGGCTCACTAGAGCTAATCTCTCTTTAGATTAACAAAACGTCAACTCACCTTGACTTCAAATCTGCAAGGCACCTCACCTTTCCATGTAACATAACCAGTCATAGTGACATCCTTCCCAGTTACAGGTTCAACATATTAAAAAGAAGAGGATCATACAAAGTTAAAGGTCTTTCAGGGGATGTTAGAGAATTTTGTCTACAACACTGTGATATTTTCATATCTGAGAAGGGAATTTTTCCCCTAGAAAACTTGGTTTTTTCCTCTATTTCCAATATAGAAACTGGTTATCCCTAAAGATCACTTTCTTTTACACTTTGGTGAACTTCTCTAGAATGGCATTCTTTGGTTTCTTAACAGTTTTTATGTAATTCTGCATATAAAAAATAAAACTAGATGCTCTTCTATGTATCAGTTCTGTTCTAAGAACTTTACATATGTGAATTTTCTATTACATATGATATACATATTATTATTATCTCTTCATTCTTTATAGACATGAAGAAACAGAGATATATTCAGTATAGGAAAATTCAGTAATTTTCCTAAGGGAGAAGTTTATAATTATAATATCAGAAGTAAAATAAGGAAAGTATGGCAACTTTAACTTATGAAATCTACATGTCTTTCTTTGAAAAATGTCTTATAAATAAAGTCAAAAGACAAATCTTAAATTTACTACATACACACACATATACTTAACACAATTATGCACTCCTTAAAATAATAGAAGCACAAAAGTTCTATTCAAATAAAAAAAAATACAAATATTCTTCAAAAATAATTGTAAACAATCCTGAAAAAATATTGAACCTTATAGCAAGAAAAATGAAAATTAAAGCTAAAATGAATACATCACATTTTGCATAGAAAATAACAATAAAATTTTAACATCTGTTTTCAAAAGTAGAAAAACAGACAACTTGTTATATTTCTGGTGGAATTTTATGAAAGCATGGTTCAGAGGGACAGCATAGCACTATTTATAAAATTTTAAATAAAAATGGTCTATATACTAATATTAATAATTACAGTAATCAAAAAGTCTTAAATTGGCAGGACAGACCATTGATAAATGGAACAACAGAGTCCAGATAAAGACCTGCATAAATATCTCCCTCCATTTTTTTTTTAATCAAAGAGGTAAAAAAATAAAATAAAAATAAAAAAAAAACAACAGAACAAAACTGATTTTCCAACATGGTGCTGGAGCAATTAGACTTCCAAAGGCAAAATAATGGACCTTGATTTAAATGGAAAATACTGACAAGGATGTAGAGACTTTAAAAATGGTAATACTAATCTGGAAAAAAGAGTTTCATGATTTCCTAGGTATCTACACACACACACAGGCACACACACGATATAAAAATCCGGTGACTGAACTCATGGGTATTTATCACATTGAAATGCAAATGTATGTTCACAGAAAATTTTATACATAGATGTGCATAAAGTTATAATTGTAATGTGGGGCTAGGAATGTAGCTTAGTGGCAGAGCACTTGCCTAGCATGTGCGAGACACTGAGTTAAATCTCACTACTGAAAAAAAATTATATATATATATATAATATATATATATAACATATATATATATATATGGCAATGACCAAAAATTGAAAATAACACAGAAGCCTGTCAATTGTTGAATGATTAAACAAACTGTGGCACATCTCTACCATGTAATAGTACTCAACAATAAAGAAAAACCAAATGTGGATACCCACAACTCAGATGAATCTCAAAGGGAATTTTGCTGATAAATAAATGTTAGTTCCATCTATTGCCATGTGTAACTAATTAGAACAAATACAATTTAAAAAAAAAGAAAATAAGATCACTACAAAAATATTAGTTCCAAGAGGTTATATACTGCATGATTCCTATTATATAGTGTTTTTATAATGGCAAACTTATTAAGAGATTACTAGTTGCCATGTGTTTGGATGGAGTAAGAGAGGTAAGTGAAGTCTGGATAAAAAAGACAACACAAGAGATTCTTGTGGTTGAAGAAACTATTTAGTATCTTAATGACTGTGGTAGTTATAAATGCATAAACCTATACTTGTAATAAAACTGGTAGAACTATACACACATATATACACATTCACCTATATAGACAGACACAGAAATTGATTCAAGTAAAACTGGAGAAATCCGAATAAGGTAGATGGAGCATATGAATGTCAATATCCCAACTGCTATATTTTACTAGTTTTACAAGTTTTCTCTATTCTTGGGGAACTAGGTAAATCTTTCTGTGTAATTTTTTATAACTACATGAGTATCTATAGTCATCTTAAATAAAATGTTAAACTTTAGAGATATGACATATGAGTTAGTAAAACCCCTTCATGACTACCTCAAAGATAAATCCACATATATACAAGAGCACATGAATAGAATAAGACTTATTTGGCATTGTTCATATTATCAAAAGACTGAAAAACAACTGAAAACTCATCAAAAGAGGAATGGCACATTTATATATGTCTTATAATGGAGCTATCCACAACCAGGAAAAATATAGAAGCATGTTTCATGAATGAACATAAATCTTTATATGAAAAACGTGAAGGAAAAAAGGTCTAGGAATACAACCCCAGGTAGAATGAGTTCTCACATTTCTAGACAAATGGTAAGGATGAAAGTTGACTGAATAGGGACCTGGAGAGAAAAACATTCTTAGCTTTTACTGTATGATCTTGGCAACCGTGGAAATGTCTTACTCAGGTCTGTTGGAAGAGGAAACAAAGTCAATGGCAGTCCCCACTATCATCCTCTAGATCCACAGTCGAATTCACACAGAGACCATGCTTTCTTTGGTCTTCCCTGGCTAACAACTAAGCAAGGTAGCAGTACTCATGCCAACTTCTCTAAGAGGTAATTATTTAGTGTATCTTCACCAATTTTAGCTGGAAGTTTTACCATTCAGCCTGGCTAAAACCTTAAAATTATCTGCTGTCGGAATCCTTCTGCCCAAACATCCTTGCTTCCTTTTGTAGGCATTAGACCCACATGGTAGACTGAGGTTCTTTCTGCCTAGTCCCCTTCTTATCTCTTTTATCCTTCATAGTTGGCTTGCCTCATTTATACCTTCATATCTAGACATCTGCATTTTTAAACGTTTATTGGTGTATTATAATCATAAATAATAGTGGAATTCATTACGGTATATTTGGATTTGCACCTAACATAATTTGATCAATTTCATTTCCCAGTACCCTCCCTTTTCCTCCCCTCTAATTCCACTAGCTCTACTCTACTGATCTCCCTTCTATTATTATAATTACTGTTACTATATTAATTAGTGCATTGTTGTTTTATATGTTTATATTAGGCATCTGCATCTTGAAAGGACTTTAACAAAAAACTATTTTGTACCATGGCCATATGTTATTGGAATATTTAAGTCCCATATTTCAATTTAGAGTAAGTGAATAATTGTGAAAATTCTTGGCGTTATATAAGTTTTTCTTAACATGTATAAAAATACTCAAGAATTTTCAAGTGTACCTTGAAAAATGTTCATTCTATATCTCAACAAATTGTGGTAGAGCTGTGAGTCCAGGAGACTCTGTCATGGTTGGAACTGACTGACATGAGGATAGCACCTAAAAGAGATTGACTTTTACTTGTTAGTACTTGGATTTCTAACGCCTTTGTAGTTCTAGGACCTCTGCAGCCTCAAATTATTCTTTAAGCTTGTGAGTTGTATTTAGACCATTGCAATAACTTTATTTTCTTTACTGAGAAGTATACATGTTTGCAAATTAAAGATTCATGAGCACTAAAATGGTATTTTTCTAGGTAATATAAGGTATTATCTGCTAAATTTTAAATGTCTCTCCTCCAAAATTCAGAGGTTGCCAATATGACAGTATCAAGTGCTAAGTCAAGGAGTTTAGACCACAGGAACTCCACTCTTGTCAACAGGACTGGGGTCCTTACAAAGAAGAGGCTTCAAACAGATTCAACTAGTTTAGTTTTCTGCCTTCCTTGGTAGCAGAGAAAACCTCTCACTAGAAAATTGAAACTACTGGTGTTTGGATCCTGGATTGCCCAGTCTAGAAATGTGATAAAATAAATCTCTGTTCTTTATAAATCACCTAGTCTCTGGTATATTGTTATAGAAGTTTAAATAGTGGAAGACAATAAATTAGTAATAGAGGAGTGAGTTGTTACTATATCAAATACTTAAGTATGTGGAAGCAACCGTGGTACTGGGTAATGGAAAGAAGTTTGACAATTTTTGAAGCAAAACTGGAAAAAATAGATTTCCATGAATTAAGAATTAAGGATGACTCCAGTGAAGGTTCAGAGGAAGAGAAGACCTGTAGGGAAAGTCTCACTCTTCTTAGAGATTGCTGAATGGTCATGAACAGGGTGTCAGTAGAAATATGAATAGTTGAAGATCATTCTGATGAGGTCTCAGAGGGAAATGAGGAAGAAGGGATTTGAAACTGGAGGAAAGGTCATCTTGTTATATAAAGTGGCAAAGGACTTAGCTGAATTATATCTGTGTCCTAAAACTTTGTGGAAGGCAGAACTTAAGAGTAATTGTCATAGGTTATTTGGCAGAAGAAATCTCTAAGTTACAAAGAATTTGGGATCTGCATGGCTTCTCTTAACTGCTTATAGTAAAAATGCATGAATGGAGAAAAGATTTAAAGACAGAATTTATAGTTAAAGGGAAAATGGAATGAAAAATTTGGAAAATTCTCAGCCTGATCATGTAAAGGAAAAAAAGGTATGCTTAGGAGAGAAAACCAAGAGTGTGGGAAACCAACTATTTGACAGGAGCGTGGCATCAAGACAATGGAAATAATGCTGGGTGCAGTAATTCCAGTGGCTCAAGAGGCTGAGGCAGGAAGATCATGAGTTCAAAGCCACCCTCAGCAATTTAGCAAGGTCCTAAGCAAGTCAGCAAGACCATGTCTTTAAATAAAATATAAACAAGGACTGCAAGGACTGGGGATGTGGCTCAGTAGTAAAGTGTCTCTGGGTTCAATCCCTGGTACCAGAAAAAAAAAAAAAAAAAAAAGAAGACAATGGAAGAATGACCTGGAAGTCATTTCAGAAATTTTTCAAGGGTCCACATCTCAGACTCAGAATGTAGATGTGAAGGCAGGATGGATTAAGAGATCCCTCCCACAAGTTCTAAAACATTCTGTTTAGAGCCACTTCAAGTCTTCACTTCCAGTATTCAGATGCACCAATCTTAACAGTGCCCTGCTATAGTTCAAGTAGGTCCAGATGTGGCTCAGACTGCTGCTGGAAGGTGCAAGCAGCAAACCTCAACACTGTCCACATCGTACTAATAAGGACACGAGAAGACTGCACCAGCTGTAGAAGAATGGCTTCCTCCTTCCAGATTTCAAAGGATATCTCCCAGAGCCCTGGGCCCAGGTACACTTGCCACAGAGGTGGAGGCACCACAGAGAGCCTCACTAGGGAAAGCACACTAGAGGACATGAGGCAAGGTTCCTTCCAGGAATCCCTACCCCACTGTGTGCAAGGTAGGACATAAAGAGTGTACTGGAACCTGAAGATTTAAGGTTTTTTGGTCTGTGTGTCTTGGACCTATTTCCTTTCTCTGTTCATTTCTCCCTTTGGTATAGTAACATCCACTCTGTGCCTGTGCTACCTCTATTTTTGGCACACATAACTTGTTTGATTTTATAGACTCACAGCTAGAAGAATTTGCCTCAGAATAAATTAACCTTGAGTCTCACCCATATATGAGTCAAGAAGACTTTGGACTCAGACTTTAAAGTGATGCTAAATGGGTTAAGATTTGGGGGACTATCAAGGTGGGAATAAGGATATTTGTATCAGAGAAGGACATGAGTTGAGGGTTAACAATAGAATGCTATAGTTTCAATGTGCCCTTCCAAAACTCAGGTGTCACCAATGTGATAGTATTAAAAGGTGGGTGTCTGAGAGGTTATTAGGCCAGGAGGGCTTCTTTCTCATGAATGGACCAAGGCGCTCATAAAGAAACTTCCTACAGCTTTTGGCTGCTTTGCCCCTCTTCCCACCTGGGTGCAGACAGCTGTAGCACCAGACAACTGATTCTGTGGTGCCTTGACTCTTGAAATTCTGATTCCAGAACTGAGATAAATAAAGTTCTGTTCCTCATAAATTACCCATACTGTGGTGTTCGCCAAACTATAACAAACAGTCTCAGACATCATTGATAACTTCTCAGAAGCTACTCGCCTCACCCATTATACTTGTGTAGATATTCATGACCACAAATGTTCTAAATGATGAAGGTTGTAGAGGATAATTTGCAGGGAACCCTGCCCCTTGATCTTAATCTAATATTCAACCTTCTGTACGTTCTCTAAAGAAAGCATATTCTAACCTCATTTCTTCTGTTTTAGGAAGTCAAAGCACATGAGTTTACTAAAATAAAATATTTCATACTTCAAAATTCTCATGTATTCCATCCAATCTAGACCATGTTCCTGGTTGACAGAGCATCTACCAGTGCTATTCTTCCCAAGTTGAGAAACACTTGGCTTAATTGATGGTGTCTCATTGAATAAAATTCTCCTGTTAGAGAATAATTCCTTTGTTTTAGCTAATTTATTTTAAATTAATGAATGCATCCTATATGTAATTTTCAAGGTGATTTGCCTAATTTAATTGTAATTGTAACACTACATTGCCTGCAACATTGGAAGTGAGATATTCTTAGTCTCATTTTAAATATTCAGATACTGTGGCTGATAGAAGTTAAATACCTTAACAAAGGTTACTAGAAAGTAAAGAGAAAAATTGAGATTCAAATCAATTTCAGATTCTAACTAGCAATCTCTTTCCACTCCAATAGTAAGCCTTTCAGAAATGTAGATGCTTATGAGAAAGTTAATATTGTTATCTATTCAATCGACATTTACTAAGCTCCAAGATTGTGGATAGTTTTGTGCTAAGCATGTAGTAGGGACTCCATGATTGAACACTCTGTGAAACTTAGCACTTAATACATGCGAACTGTATTGAATTACACTTTGTTATTTTAAGTAGATTGGCAGTCATAAAATTTTTTAAATATAAATCAATCATAATATAACGTACTTTTTTCCCAAAAAGAATAGCTTTGAGAATTGGACTCTAACAGGAAACGGAAGTGGAACGATGGTGTATAAGGCAGGTCTGTGATGGCTAGCACTGGTAAAGACTCTAGGATTCTAATGGGTAAGCGCAGTGAGGTGAAGAGCTCCTCCACCAAGTGCTTGACAGGTCGGAGAGGAAAGAGGTGCAAGAAGAAGATGCATTGAACACTCCCGGTAATTCTTCTGAATTCCATAAAACAATTCACTAAACCTCAACACATATAAAGACTTTAAGACCTTGAAATAGGAGTCTAGCTTTACAAAACTAGGGAGTTTGTTTCTTTGGATTGCTGATACCATCTCGAATCCTATGTGCAGTTCTAAACATCAAATTTACATAAGCAGATAAACATGTTTCCATGAGGACAAGATCATGCTCTTCTAATGCTGTGTTTATAGCCACTACCAAGTGTTCGGCCACACTGTAGTCCATCAACAAATATTTAAAATAATTAATCTGAATAAGTGAATGGATAGGTGAATTTATGACTCACTTTCATAATTCAATAATAAGGTTAGAGAGAAGCATTCTAAAATGTTTCTAAGGACTTAATTACATCAATGTAAATAATTCACAGGAATTTTTTAAATATAAATTTGATATCCATATGGTTTTCATTTGTACCTTTTACAGTAAAACAACATTGAACATGAAACCCCAGCATATGTATATTTAATTATATACATGATTTAGATCTGTATATTAAGTATTAGGATTATAAAATATTTTATTTTTTAGTTAATAGGAGTTTAAGACTTTCTTCCAAAGCCCAGGTATACCTTTTGAGTAGCACGACTCCTACTTTGAAACCTCTGATATTAATTCTGGACACCAAGTACATCAAGACCAGTCGATTCACTTTTAGGATTCAATGAGTGCACAACATGATTGTAACGGTCCACTTCTATTCCTAGGGCAACTGCTGCCGACATCAAAAGAATCACCACTTTGTTCAGTGAATAACTTGGCAAAGTTATTCCAGTTAGTGATTGCTCCTTTCCTACAATCCGTGTGGCACAATGGAAAAGATACTGGCCTGAGCATCAGGAGACTTGGACTGTACTTATGACTGATTAGTTGAGAAGCTTTAGCAAGGTCTTTCTGTCTCTGGGCTTTGGTTTATGATTTTTATAAGTGACAAAGAACAATTCTCCACACTTAGGTACCTGATGGAAATAAAATATAGCACCCTGTGGCTTGCCTGTTAACAAAAGCACAAAAGAGAGGACTTGGTATGGGAATGTGTGATTCTAGTCAGTAAGACAGCCAAATAAATGTAACTAGTTTCCTGCTTAATTCCTCAGCTCCCCTCTGTACAACAATGATGCTTGGTAAACAGCTGATAATGATTGACCACCACAGAGTGGCTCTCTAGAAAGGAAATTGGTACTTTGTACATACAAGACCATAAACATTACTGAACACCAACTCATTATTCTTGAGCAAAGAAGCTTATTCCCCATAATTCAAGCTTGGTAATATTCTAAGAATCAATATAACTTCTGTATTATCAGGATATAGATCATCCAAAATAAAGTTTTCTGTATATTATACAAACAGAGACAAAAGCATTTACCATTCTAACACCTTGCTTTAATTATCATTTAAAAGGTTTGAAGTTCTTCATATGTCTTCTTATAACTTAAACCAACTTAACTATTTAAGTACCTGCCCACAGGTCTTTTTTATTCAATTCACTGATGCAAATGTCAATTTCTTCCTGAAAACAGCCCTCACAGACATACAAGGATATGTACTTCACCAGCTACCTGCACATCCTTAATCCAGTCAAGTTGTCCCCAAAATTAACCACCACACAAGTGTTATCTCAATTTTAGTGACTTACATGCAACTTAAATAGCTAGGTATGCAGCGGTAGGAACCAGAAACAGGTTTTTTAGATTTACATTTTATAAAACCTTCACTGTCTCCTAATTTGAACTAATTTTAACCTTAAAACTGTATACTATATTCATATTAACTGTTGGGGATTGAGAAACATTTCTCTGCTTAATTTGTTTAAAATAGTGTATGGTCAAAAGGTAACCAAAAAATTTGTAAGGATTTTTTTTTTTATTTTTACAGACTGCATTTTGATTCATTGTGCACAAATGGGGTACAATTTTTCATTTCTATGATCAAGCACGATGTAGATTCATGCCATTCATGTGATCACCCATGTATAGAGGGTAATGATGTCTGCCTCACTCCACTGTCTTTCCTTCCTCCACACCCTCCCACCTCATTTTCCTCTACACAGTGCAAAATCCTCCATTCTTCTCTTGCCCTCCCCAGACACCCACCCCCTCATTATGTATCATCATCCACTTATCAGAGAAAACATTCAGCCTTTGGTGTTTGGGGGTTTGGCTTATTTCACTTAGCATGATATTCTCCAATTCCATCCATTTAACATCAAATGCCCTAATTTTATTCTTCTTAATGACTGAATAATATTCCATTGTATATATATATATATATATGATATTGTGTATATATAAGATATATATATATATATATATATATATATCACAGTTTCATTATCCATTTATCAACTGAAGGACATCTAGGTTGGTTCCACAATCCAGCTATTGTGAATTGAGCAGCTATGAATATTGATGTGGCTGCATTACTGTAGTTTGCTGATTTTAAGTCCTTTGTATATAAACTGAGGAGTGGGATAGCTGGGTTAAATGTGGGTCCTTTTCAAGTTTTCTGAGGAATCTACATACTGCTTTCCAGAGTGGCTGCACCAATTTGCAACTCCACCAGCAATGTATGAGTGTGCCTTTTTCCCCACATCCACATCCACACCAACACTTATTGCTCATGTTCTCGATACTTACCATTCTAATTGGAGTTAGATGAAATCTTAGGGTGGTTTTAATTTGCATTTCTCTATTTACTAGAGATGATAAGCACTTTTTCATATATTTGTTCATCACCTGCATATCTTCTTTTATGAAGTGTCTGCCCAGTTCCTTAATCCATTTATTGATTGGGTTCTTTGTATTTTTGGTGTAAAGTTTTTTCAGTTCTTTATAAATTTTGGAGATTAGTGCTGTGTCTGAAGTGCATGAGGCAAAGACTTTCTCCCACTCTGTAGGCTCTCTCTTCACATTACTGATAGTTTCCTTTGCTGAGAGAAAGCTATTAGTTTGAATCTATCCCAGTTGTTGATTCTTGCTTTTATTTCTTGTGCTATGGGAGTCCTGTTAAGAAAGTCTGATCCTAAGCCAACAAGTTGAAGGTTTGGAGCTACTTTTTCTTCTATTTGATGAAGGGTTTCAGGTCTAATTCCTAGATCCTTGATCCATTTTGAGTTGAGTTTTGTGCATGGTGAGAAATAGGGGTTTAATTTCATTTAACTACATTTGGATTTCCAGTTTTCCCACCACCATTTGTTGAACAGGCTATCTTTTCTCCATTGTATGCTTTTGGTACCTTTGTCTAGTATGAGATAACTGTATTTATATGGGTTTGTCTCCGTGTCTTCTATTTGGTACCATTGGTCTACCTATTTTTATGCCAATACTATGGCATATTTATTACTATTGTTCTGTAGTATAGAAGAAGGTCTGGTATTGTGATACCTCCAATATCACTCTTCCTGCCCAGGATTACTTTGGCTATTCTGGGTCTTTTGTTCCTACAGATGAATTTCATGAATGCTTGCTCTATTTCTCTGAGGTACATCATTGGGATTTTTTTTGGAATTCCACTGAATCTGTATAGCACCTTTGGAATTATGGGCATTTTGATAATATAAATTCTGCCTATCCACGAACACGGAAATCTTTCCATCTTCTAAAGTTTTCTTTAATTTCTTTCTTTAGTGTTCTGTAGTTTTCATTGTAGAGGTCTTTCACCTCTTTTGTTAGATAGATTCCCAAGGTTTTTTTTTTTTTTTTTGAGGCTATTGTAAGTGGAGTAGTTTTCCTAATTTCTCTTTCAGAGGATTCATCACTTATGAATAGAAATGCATTAGATTTATGCGCATTGATTTTATATACTGCTACTTTGCTGAGTCCATTTATTAGTTCTAGAAGTTTTCTAGTGGAGTTTTTTGGATCCTCTAAATATAGAATCATGTCATCAGCAAAGAGTGATGCCTTGAGTTCTTCTTTTCCTATTTGTAACCCTTTAAATTCATTGTTCTGCCTAATTGCTCTGAATAGTATTTCAAGAACGATGGTGAATAGAAATGATGAAAGAGGGCATCTCTATTTTGTTGCACTTTTTCGAGACAATGCTTTCACTTTTTCTCCATTAAGAATGATGTTGGCTGGGGCGATCCAAGATGGTGGACTAGAGGGTGACTGCATCTCCAGTCGCTCCAGAACCCAGGATTCAAGAAGGGGAGGCATTGAGAGACTTGGACTAAAATAGAGCCTCGGGATGAGTCTCCCCCACCGGTGAAGTGCTGCCCGGGTGGCAGGCCCGGATTCGGGTGGTTTAATAGAGAAGGGTAGGGCAGCTAGAGTCTTCCCCAGGCGGCCCTGTGCACTCCAGCGGTGGGCTCCTCCCACAGGGCCAGATTCTCCAGCATCTTGGAGCAGGCCCCCCAGTGAGAGCCTTTCTGCAAAGAACCAAGCTTCAAGTCCCTGAACCAGGGCGGCAAGTTCCTGCCCGCAGGTTGCTTCAGGGACCAGGACAGGGCAGCCAGGGACTTCCCCAAGCAGCCCACAGCCCGGCACCCTCCGGCGGGAAGCACCTTTCCAGGATAGCTTCTCAGAGCAGGCCCCCCAGTGATAGCCTTTCCACACAGAGCCAGCTCCAAGTCCTGGAACCAGTAGTGGGCTAGGGGCAGCTTTCCTTGGAAGCACTGCATTATCAAGTTACTCCAAGACTTCAGGCTACTGAAGGCAGGAAGGTGACACACTGGAAATCTACAGGGATACAATAAGCCAATAGAAGAATTCTGCAATACCACAAAGTCCCACTGACATCTGACCAATATGAGAAAACAAGGGAAGAAAATGTCCCAAACAAACCTAGATACTATATCAATAAAACCCAATGACAGCACAGCAGAAGAAATGTCAGAAAGGAAGTTCAGAATGTACATAATTAAAACAATCAGGGAAGCAAATGAGGAGATGAAAGAGCAAATGCAGGCATTGAAGGAGGAGATGAAAGAGCAAATGCAGGCATTGAAGGAGGAGATGAAAGAGCAAATGCGGGCATTTAATGATCGCACCAATCAACATTTAAAGGAGCAAATACAAGAGATCATTTCAATAAAGAGTTAGAGATATTGAAAAAAAAAAAAAACAGAAATTCTTGAAATGTAGGAAACAATAAACCAAGTTAAAAACTCCATAGAAAGAATAACCAATAGGATAGAACACCTGGAAGACAGAACCTCAGATATTGAAGACAAAATATTTAATCTTGAAAACAAAGTTGACCAAACAGAAAAGATGGTAAGAAATCATGAACAGAATCTACAAGAATTATGGGATATCATGAAAAGGCCAAATTTAAGAATTATTGGGATTGAGGAAGGCTTAGAGAAACAAACCAAAGGAATGAACAACCTATTCAATGAAATAATATCAGAAAATTTCCCAAATCTGAAGAATGAAATGGAAAACCAAGTACAAGAGGCTTATAGGACTCCAAATATACAAAATTACCACAGACCCACACCAAGGCACATTAATATGAAAATACCTAACATACAAAATAAAGACAGAATTTTAAAGGCTGCAAGAGAAAAGAAGCAAATTACATTCAGGGGGAAACCAATAAGAATATCAGCAGATTTTTCAATCCAGACCCTAAATGCTAGAAGGGCCTGGAACAACATTTACCAACCCCTGAAAGAAAATGGATGCCAACCAAGAATCTTATACCCAGCAAAACTTACTTTCAGATTTGACGATGAAATAAGATCCTTCCATGATAAACAAAAGCTAAAGGAATTTACAAAATGAAAGCCAGCATTGCAGAACATTCTCAGCAAAATATTCCATGAGGAAGAGATGAAAAACAATGATGCGAACCAGCAACAGGAGGAACGAGCCTAAAGGAATAGCCAAATTAAGGGGAAACCAAATCATGTCAAAAAACAAAAATGAGTCAAATGACTGGGAATACAAATCATATCACAATAATAACCCTGAATGTTAATGCCCTGAACTCATCAATCAAAAGACATAGACTGGCAAAATGGATTAAAAAGAAGAATCCAACAATTTGCTGCCTGCAAGAGACTCATCTCATAGAAAGAGATACCCATAGACTAAAGGTGAAAGGATGGGAAAAAACATACCATGCACACGGACACAGCAAAAAAGCTGGAGTATCCATCCTCATTTCAGATAATGTGGACTTCAAGCCAAAACTAGTCAAAAGGGATAAAGAAGGACATTACATACTGCTTAAGGGAAGCACAAATCAGCAAGACATAACAATCATAAATATCTATGCCCCGAACATTGGCTCATTCATGTACGTCAAACAAATCCTTGTCAATTCCAGAAATCAAACAGACCACAACACAATAATACTAGGCAATTTTAACACACCTCTCTCACCGCTGGATAGATCATCCAAACAAAAATTGAATAAAGAAACCATAGATCTCAATAACACAATCAAGAATTTAGACTTAACCGACTTACATAGAATATACCATCCAACAGAGAACAAATACACTTTCTTCTCAGCAGCACATGGATCCTTCTCTAAAATAGACCATGTCTTTGCCACAAAGCTACTGTTAGCAAATACAAGATAGAGATACTACCTTGTACTCTATCAGATCATAATGGATTAAAATTAGAAATAAATGCCAGAATAAAAAACAGAAACTTCTCCAATATTTGGAGATTAAATAATACACTATTATATGATGAATGGATAACAGAAGACATCAGGAGGGAAATAAAACAATTTTTAGAAGTAAATGAGAACAAAGCCAATTCATATCAAAATCTCTGGGACACTATGAAAGCAGTACTTAGAGGAAGATTTATTTCATGGGGCGCATTCAACAAAAGAAGTAGAAATGAACAAATAAACAACTTAACACTACAGCTCAAAGCCCTAGAAAAAGAAGAGCAGATCAACACCAAAAGTACTAGAAGACAGGAAATAGTTAAAATCAGAGCCAAAATCAACGAAATTGAAACAAAAGAAACAATTGGAAAAAGTAACAAAATAAATACTTGGTTATTCGAAAAAATAAACAAGATTGATAGACCCTTAGCCACACTAACAAAGAGAAAGAGGGAGAAAACTCAAATTAATAAAATTCAGAATGAACAAGGAAATATCACAAAAGACATGATTGAAATACAAAACATAATTAGAAGCTATTTTGAAAATCTATACTCCAACAAAACAGAAAACCTCGAATACATCAACAAGTTTCTAGAGACATATGAATTACCTAAACTGAACCAGGAGGACATACACAACTTAAATAAATCAATTTCAAGCAATGAAATAGAAGAGGTCATCAAAAGTCTACCAACAAAGAAAAGTCCGGGACCAGATGGGTTCTCAGCCGAGTTCGACAAAACGTTTAAAGAACAGCTCATTCCAATACTTCTCAAAGTATTCCATGAAATAGAAGAGGAGGGAACCCTCCCAAACTCATTCTATGAAGCCAATATCACCCTGATACCTAAACCAGACAGAGACACATCAAGGAAAGAAAATTTCAGACCAATATCCTTAATGAACATCGATGCAAAAATTCTCAACAAAATTTTAGCAAATCGCATACAAAAATATATGAAAAAGATAGTGCACCACAATCAAGTGGGTTTTATCCCAGGGATGCAAGGTTGGTTCAACATCCGGAAATCAATAAATGTCATTCACCATATCAACAGACTAAAAGTTAAGAATCACATGATTATTTCAATAGATGCAGAGAAAGCATTTGATAAAATATAGCATCCCTTCATGCTCAAAACACTAGAGAAAATTGGGGTAGTGGGAACATTCCTTAACATTGTAAAAGCCATCTATGCTAAGCCCATGGTCAATATCATTCTAAATGATGAAAAACTGAAAGCATTCCCCTAAAAACTGGAACAAGGCAGGGATGCCCTCTTTCACCACTTCTATTCAATATCATTCTTGAGACTCTAGCCAGAGCAATTAGACAAACCAAAGAAATTAAAGGGATATGAATTGGAAAAGAGGAACTCAAACTATCACTGTTCACTGATGACATGATTATATATTTAGAGAAACCTGGAAATTCCACCAGAAAACTCTTAGAACTCATAAATGAATTCAGTAAAATAGCAGGTTACAAGATCATTGCTCATAAATCCAATGCATTTTTATACGGAAGTGATGAATCTGCAGAAAGAGAAATTAGGAAAACTACCCCATTCACAATAGCATTGAAAAAAATAAAATACTTGGCAATCAATCTCACAAAAGAGGTGAAAAACCTCTACAATGAGAACTACAGAACACTAAAGAAAGAAATTAAAGAAAACCTTAGAAGATGGAAAGATCTCCCATGTTCTTGAATAGGAAGAATTAATATTGTCAAAATGGCCATACTACCAAAAGTGCTATACATAATCAATGCAGTTCCAATTAAAATCCCAATGATGTACCTTACAGAATTAGAGCAAGAAATTATGAAATTCATCTGGAAGAATAAGAAACCCAGAATAGCTAAAGCAATCCTCAGTAGAAAGAGCGAAGCATGGGGTATCGCAATACCAGATCTTCAACTCTATTACAAAGCAATAGTAACAAAAACGGCATGGTATTGGTACCAAAATAGACAGGTATATCAATGGTACAGAATAGAGGACATGGACACAAACCCAAATAAATATAATTTTCTCATACTAGACAAAGGTGCCAAAAATATGCAATGGAGAAAAGATAGCCTCTTCAACAAATGGTGCTGGGAAAACTGGAAGTCCATATGCAACAGAATGAAACTAAATCCCTATCTCTCACCCTGCACAAAACTCAACTCAAAATGGATCAAGGACCTCGGAATCAGACCAGAGACCCTGCATCTTATAGAAGAAAAAGTAGGTCCAAACCTTCAACTTGTTGGCTTAGGATCAAACTTCCTTAACAGGACTCCCATTGCAGAAGAAATAAAAGCTAGAATCAACCACTGGGATAGATTCAAACTAAAAAGCTTTCTCTCAGCAAAGGAAACTATCAGCAATGCGAAGAAAGAGCCTACAGAGTGGGAGAATATCTTTGCCACTCATACTTAGATAGAGCACTAATTTCCAGAATCTATAAAGAACTGAAAAAACTCTACACAATGAATACAAATAATCGAATCAACAAATGGGCTAAGGAAATGAACAGACACTTCACAGAAGAAGATGTACAAGCAATCAACAGATATATGAAAAAATGTTCAACATCTCTAGTAATAAGGGAAATGCAAATCAAAACCACCCTAAGATTCCATCTCACCCCAAATAGAATGGCGATTATCAAGAACACAAGCAACAATAGGTGTTGGTGAGGATGTGGGGAAAAAGGTACACTCATACACTGCTGGTGGGGCTGCAAATCAGTGTAGCCACTCTGGAAAGCAGTATGGAGATTCCTCAGAAAGCTTGGAATGGAACCACCATTTGATCCAGCTATCCCACTCCTTGGCCTATACCCAAAGGACTTAAAATCAGCATACTACAGAGATACAGCCACATCAATGTTCATAGCTGCTCAATTCACTATAGCCAGATTGTGGAACCAATCTAGATGCCCTTCAGTTGATGAATGGATAAAGAAACTGTGGCATATGTATACAATGGAATATTACTCCACCATGAAGAATGATAAAAGTATGGCATTTGTAGGCAAATGGATGAAATTGGAGGATATTATGCTAAGTGAGATAAGCCAATCTCAAAAAACTAAAGGACGAATGATCTCGCTGATAAGCGGATGAGGACATATAAGGGGGGGTAGGAGGGGTTAGCGTTAGGGTTAGGGTTAGGTTTAGGGTTAGGGATAAGGAGGGTGGTAAGAATGGAGGAAGGAATGACTGTATAGAGGGAAAAGAGGGGTGAGAGGGGTGGGGGAAGGGAAAAAATAACAGAATGAATCAAACAACATTGCCCTATGTAAATTTATGATTTTTAATTAAAAGAAATAAAAAAAGAATGATGTTGGCTGCAGGCTTAGCATAAATAACCTTTACATTGTTGAGATATTTTCCTAATGTCCCTAATTTTTCTAGAGTTTTGAGCATGAAGGGGTGTTGTATTTTTTCAAACACTTTCTCTTTATCTACTGAAGTAATCACATGGTTGTTACCTTCAGTATATTGATGTGATTAAATACATTTATTGATTTCTGGATGTTGAACCAACCTTGCATCCCTGGGATGAACCACACTTGATTGTGGTATAATATCTTCTTAATAAGTTTATTTATGCAATTTGCCAGAATTTTGTTAATGATTTTTGTGTCTTTGTTCATCAGAATTATTGGTCTAAAGTTTTATTTCCTTGATGCATCTTTGTCTGGTTTTGGTATCAGAGTAAGACTAGCTTCCTAGAATGAATTTGGAAAGGTTCCCTCCTTTTCTATTTCATGGAATATTTTGAGGAATATTGGTATAAGTTCTTCTTTGACAATCTTGTAGAACTCAGCTAAGTATACGTCTGGTCCTGGGCTTTTTTTGGTTGGTAGGCTTTTGATGGCTTCTTCTATTTCATTGCTTGAAATTGATTTGTTTAAATTATGTATGTCCTCCTGATTCAGTTTGGGAGAATCATATGTCTTTAGAAATTTGTCGATGTCTTTGAGATTTTCTATTTTGATGGAGTAGAGATTTTCAAAGTATCTTCTAATTATGTATTTCACTGGTGTCTGTCATGATATTTTCTGTTTCATCATGAATTATAGTAATTTGAGTTTTCTCCTTTTTGTTAGTGGAGCTAAGGTTTTATCTATTATGTTTACTTTTTCAAAGAACCAACTGTTTAGTCAATTTTTAAAATTGTTTCTTTTGTTTCAATTTCATTAATTTCAGCTCGGATTTTAATTATTTCCTGTCTTCAACTACTTTTGGTACTGTTCTCTTCTCCTTTTTCTAGGGCTTTGAGATATAATGTTAGGTTATTTAGTTGTTGACTTTTTATTCTTTTCTTGAATGCACTCCATACAATGAATTTTCCTCTTAGTACTGCTTTCATAGTGTTTCAGAGATTTTGATTTATTGTATCATTGTTCTCATTTATCTCTAAGAATTTTTTTTTATCTTCTCCCTGATGTTTTCTCTTATCCATACTTCATCAATAGCATATTGTTTAGTCTCCAGGTGTTGGAGAAGTTTCTATTTTTTATTTTATCATTGACTTCTAATTTTATTCCATTATGATCTGATAGAACACAAGGTAGTATCTCTATTTTTTTTTTATTTACTAAGGGCTGCTTTGTGGTATAACATATGGTCTATTTTACAGAAGAATCCAAATGCTGCTGAGAAGAAAGTATATTAGCTTGTTGATGGATGGAAATTTTTTTATGTCTGTGAAGTTTAAGTTATTGATTGATTGTGTTATTGAGCTCTATGATTTCTTCATTTATTTTTTGTTTGGAAAATGTATCCAGTGGTGATAGCAGGGTGTTAAAGTCAAGCAGAATTGCTGTGTTGTGGGCTATTTGATTCCTGGAATTGATAAGGATTTATTTGATATACTTTGATGTGCCTTTGTTTGTGACATAAGTATTTATGATCATATGTCTTCCTGATTTATGGTTCCTTTAAGCAGTATGAAATATCTTTCTTTATGCCCTCTCACTAACTTCAGCTTGGAGTTCACTTTATCTGATAATGAGGATGGACCCACCTACTTTTTTACTGATTCCGTAGTGTGGTATGTTTTTTCCATCCATTCACCTTTGGTCTGTGGGTGTCTTTTTCTATTAGATGAGTCTCTTGAAGGAAGCATATTGTTGGGTCTTTCTTTTTAATTCAATCTACGAGTCTTTTTTGATTGATGATTTTAAGCCATCAACGTTCAGGATTATTATTGAGATATGATTTGTATTCCCAGTCATTTTGGCTCAGTTTTGGTTTTTAACTTGACTTGACCTTTGATTGGCTTTTCCTTTAGGATATTTCCTCCCTTTGCTGGCCTACATTCTTGTTTTTCATTTCGTCATCATGGAATATTTTACTGGGAATGTTCTTTTCTTGTTTGTTTTTTTGTTTGTTTGTTTTTGTGGCACTGGGGATCAAATTCAGAGCCTTGTGCTTGCAAGGCAAGCACTCTACCAACTGAGCTATCTCCTTACTGGGAATGTTCTATAGCACAGGCTTTGTATTTTTAAATTCTATTAACTTTGTTTATCATGGAAGAAATTTATTTCATCTTCAAATCTGAAGATAAGTTTTGCTGGGCATAAGATTCTTGGTTGGCAACCATGTTCTTTCAGAGCTTGAAATATGTTGTTTCAGGCCCTTATAGCTTTTAGGGTCTGGGCTGAGAAATCTGCTGATATCTGTACTGATTTCCCCCTGTATGTAATATGATGATACTTTTCTCTTGCAGCCTTTAAAATTCTATCTTTAGTTTGGACGTTAGGCATTTTCATTATAATGTTCCCTGGTATGGATCTTTTGTAATTTAGTACATTTGGTGTCCTGTAAGCCTTTGTAGTTGATTTTCCATTTCATTCTTCAGGTTTGGGAAATTTTCTGATATTATTTCATTGAATAGTTTGCTCATTCCTTTGGTTTGTATCTCTGTGCCTTCCTCAATCCCAATAATTCTTAAATTTGGTCTTTTCAACATATCCCATAGTTCTTGGAGGTTCCATTCATGATTTATTACTATCTTCTCTGTTTGGTCAACTTTATTTTCAAGATTAATTTTGTCTTCATTCTCTGAGGTTCTGTCTTTCATGTGATCTAGTCTGTTGGTGATGCTTTCTATTGAGTTTTTTTATTTGGTTTATTGTTTCCTTTATTTAAGGATTTTTGTTTTTATTTTTTTTTTCAGAATCTCTCTTTATTGAAATGATCTTTTGCTTCCTGCATTTGCTCTCTTATCTCATCCTTTGCTTCATGAATCATTTTAATGATGTATATTCTGAACTCCTTTTCTGACATTTCTTATACCATGTCATTGGATTTCTAGTAATATAAAATCTTTGTTTGGTACACTTTCTTCCCTTGTTTTTTCATGTTGTTAATATATCTTCCCCTCTAGCAGTGCAGATGGGGGGTAGTATAGTTTCCCCCCTATAGGCTTATAGTGGCCCTGCATTTTCTAAAACCTCTTCTTTAAGAGGGAGATCAATATTAGCAGCACCCAGTACAGATAACATGTAGCCCTAAACCAAATAACCCCTATGAAGACTTTAACAGTATTGTCAAAATAAACAGAGAGGATGCGTTTGATTATTATCTACAGTATAACAAATAGATGAGGTCTGCAGTTTCTTATGGAGGACAAAGAGGATGGGGAGGGGTATATGATGTAACTGTTAATGGGACAAGAAAAGAGTATATAGAAGTACTAGATCGTAGGAAGAGTGAAAGCAGAATCAAAAGGAGTTGGTTGTTAGCTTGAGAATAGGGAGAAAGAGACTGTGAGGAAACAGAAAAACAAAAGGAAAATAGAGTGAGAAAAATAAAGAAATAAAAACAAAAATTTTCAAAAAGGGGAAAAAAATCTACACTCTAACAGTGTTCAGTACCCTGATGCATGAGAAGTACCTGACAATGAACTTCCATTCTCCAGCAGGCATCTCGGGATGGGACTGGCTCCACTTAAAGATGGCAGCTTCCACTTTCAGGATAATCCAAGATGGTTGCATTGGCTTCCAAATATGTTGATAAATGGTGAGCTGCTGTGCAGGCAGGGCATGGGTGTTGAGTCCATGTGGGGCATCATTGATCAGGCCAGGGCTCCTGGAGGCAGGGTGTGGTCAATCTGAACAGGAATCCTGCAGGTCTTGACTGTTGTCCCAAAATTGCAGCTGCCACACGTAACCAAACCTGTGGGTTCTGTGAGGATGGATTTCCAGTCAACAGCAGGCAGCTGGTGATCCACTGTCTGTCTATGGGCAGTCTTCATACTACTGGTGGATGATCAGCAGGTGGACATCAGGCTGTGACTGATGGGTAGGTGAAAGGCAGTTGATAGGCAGGCAAGAGGCAAGCAAACAGGAAAATGGGGGATGATAGGCGGCAGTCAGTGAGCAGTCTGCACTCAAAAAGTAAGCTATATGCTGGCAGACAGCAGGTGATCGTGGTGGACAAATGGGGTAAAAAGCAGGGGATGGATGAGCAGCAAAGACTGCCTCACAGAGAAACAACTTTTCCTCTGCTTGCAACCCAAGTTATGGAACAACAAGGAACACAGCCTCTGTCTAGTCTGCCATCTTGGATCTCCTAAAAAGATATTTTATAAAGATTCTTATTTCCTAGTTTGATCACAGTATTATTATTCCCATGCTAAAATATTTTTGTTACAGTAATAACCTTTTGTTTATAGATTTTTTTTTTTGTCTAGGAAAATAATACCCGTTTCTACCTCCTTCCTTTCCTTACATACTTATGTACTTCTTCTTTTGAAATTTCAAATGAAAAGATATAGTATTGTTCAACTTTATTTTGTTCTTTAATATCTGCCTCTGTTATTAGTTCTCTGACCATTTTTATTTATTCCAGCCACACTTTAGTACTGATGGCAATAACTTAGAGATGTATTACTTTAACATTAAGAGACCTCCTGTGTATGATGGGAAAAAGTAAGAAATAATCATATTTGCCACAAATAGGTGAAAATTTTATTTCTGCTGAGAAAAACTTAAAAGTATAAACGGAATAAGACTCTCAAACTTAGAAGTCATACCCTATATGATCAATCACATACTTACATGATTTCATGTTTATGCCTCTTTGGGTTTTCTTTTTCATTATTAGTGTTAGAATTTTTCCTCAAATATTTCAACAGGTTTACACTTTTGTCTGACACTGTTGTCTTAACTAGCAGATGGATGAAGGTGAGGTTTATATACCTTTACACCTGCCATAACTGGAGCAAGCATCAATAGGAAAGCTTGCTAGCATAAGACAACAAAATATTATTATAACTCTTGATCTAGCAAAGTCAACAAAACTTCAGATGATCTGCATTTTTTTCCTCAGAATAAATTTAAAATGACTACATCTCATATAATTTAAACAAATTTGGAAAACCAAGGATTATTCTCTGTTTTAAAACTGCTATTATTTTCCTACAAAATGTTTTGGGTTTTTTTTTTTTTTTTTGTTGAAATACTATCCAAAACACAAAGTTCCAATAAGAAGAGTCACTAGTGCCATTACCACTCAAAGAAAACACTCTCCTAGCAATTCTGTCCCCTAATTCCATTGAATATTGACCATTAAAAGGACTTATTTTTCCTGCTTGCTTGGGGACTTGCTCCACATCCAGCCCCTCTCACTCGAATATAGAGTTAATTCAAAAATTTTCACAGCAGTTTACTTGAGCACCCATTGCTTCCTTAGAGGTCCATACATGTAATTCACATATTTCCCTAGGTTCCAGTGTGAATATAGGTATCCCTTACTATTTACTTCTTGGTAATCATTTCAACCAGCTTAGTTAGAAAGCCAAAAATAAGTCCATGCTACAACCTTACCTAGAAATCTTTAAGAATGTAATGTTTTGAAAAATTGATCAAATCAATAGTTTCAGCATTTTTAGGAAAAGTATTTATGAATGAAAAATCTCTTCCAGTAGAACTAAGGATTGACATACTTGCTATTTTTATCATAAAAACAAACAAGTATATTATAAAAAGTGAAAAGGAGACCATGCAAATAAAATGTAAAATAAAAATGTAAGCATCCATGATGGGAATAGCTGGAAGTCAACTGAAGAATAAGAATAGTGAAAACAGAATATATCTCCATAGGAAGCACACAGAATCCCACAAAATATAAGACATCAAAGAGGTAATTTGGGAGACACTTGACATTGCTTGTTCACAAATACATCCTCCATATTACTTCATGATTTTTTTATGGAAGTTACTTCATATTTCATATTGCTCTGCTATTTCAAAGCAAAATAATAAATCTTTTATTACATATATTCAAGAATTTGTCACAGGTATTTTGGGCATCAAATCATTTATAATATTGTAGTGAAACACAAAACTAAAGCAGGTATTTTGCTCCACAGTGCCAATCTTTTAGGGTAAGTAAATAATATCAAATGGGAGATTACCTGGGGTAAGAGAGTTGATTGTCACTAAACTTAGGGTGGCAGAGATTCTTTGAAGAAGGTTATGTTTGAAAATAATTGCATGAATAATAAAATGTCACAGAGAAGGTCAAATATTTTATCACCGTAGAAGAAGAAAAGCAGAATGAAGCAAACATATGTGCTAGATCTGAAAACCTCTGTTGTCATTAAATAAACAGTTATTAAAATACTAATGCTCATGATTAAAGTGGACATAATGATATTTAGCAGTGCTGTATATCTAAGATCTGGCTTCCAGAAGCATAGTGGGGAACAAATTGGGCTCCTTTTCCAGTCCAATCATTTACGAATATCGCAAGAAATCAAATGTCAGAAAAACAATAAATACATAGGCATTTGTCAATATAAAGTTTTTCATTTCATAATCTTCAATGGTAATTAGTTGAGAGTTTGAATAATGTTTAATACAGTATCATTTCCCTAGGAACCAAACAACTTTTCTGCTAGGAACTTTAGACTGTGACCTTATTTGGAAATAGGGTATTTACAGAATTAATTAGTTAAATTGAGATGAGTTCATACGAGATCAAGCCCAATGACTAGTATCCATATGAGAAGGCCAAGTGAGGACACAAAGACAGATTAAATGGAGAATAGTACATGAAGATGTACACAGAGATAGTAGCAGTGCATCTAAAAACCAATGAACACCAGTAATAGCTTGAAACCACCAGAAGCTAGGAGAAAAGCAGGAAGAGAATCTCCTCAGAACCTACAAAATGAATCAACCTTTCAAACATTGATTTTGGATTTCTATCCTCCAGAACTATAAGAGAGCAGATTTCCATTGTTAAGCTACCCAGTGTGTGGCATCTTGTTACAATGATGATAGGAAACTAACAGAGAGTTTTAGGGATGGGTTGAAGCATAATAACTGTCTGTGTTGCATTGCATAAATACTCAGGAGTGCTGGGTCACAAGAACAATAAAGCAGTAATTTTACTCAATTAACAGCTGAGAAATTAGCTTTCAGGAATAATCCAGTGATGCAATATATCGGTATAACAGCATGTATGTGTTATGATATTTTCACATGCATATTTTTGACACAATTTTTCTAACTTTGTCCTAACCAAGTATGTAGCAAAGTCTCCTTCTACCTTTTGCCAGATAAATTTTCCCAGTAGTCACTTGTATACTGTATTTTAGGATAAATAACTCCCATCACTCCTAGTGGAAGTTATAATAATATAAAAATATTTGTGTATTTTAATACACAAGTAATATGCCTGACAAACCAAATATTTAAATTCCTCTGTGAACTGGCTAATAAATACTTCAGCACTTACATGTTTGTTTTTTAGTATTCAATGTTCTTTGGAGAAAACTGTATGTGCTGAGTCTGTGTGTCCAAAGAAAGACCCATCTTCTATGGGGTCAGTGGCTCAGTCCTTCCCTGGGGATAGTCTCCAAAGTGCTTTTTAAGTCAACTACTAAAACCAGGAAGATAATATTGGTAGTCTACTTGATATCTTTCTGTACATTCCAAGAAACAATTGGCAATTTAGTTAAGTTTTTTGCTTTCTGTTTCTTTTTCTGTTTTTTCTTTCCTCCTGGTCCCATGGATACACATCTCAGAATTTGGGCCTGATCTTCAATAAAGAAGAAGTGTTAAGGTTTTTTCCCTCCCTCCCTTTCTTCCTATCCAATTATGACTTTATGATTTCTACAGCTATACATATTTTTGAATTTTTAAAAATAGACAGATGAATTACTATTCCTAAAATTAGTTAGTTAAGATTCCCATTATGTATAACTGGTGACAGACATCAGAATCCAAAGAAACTATAGTTTAGAGTTAAGGTATACAGATATTAGATTTCCTAATCAACATGGAGTCAACTTCTCTTTTTTGGGCATATCTCCATCATGGTAAGAGAATGAATCTGAAGAACATAAAAACAATGGTTTTTTTCTGTGGTCCTGGCACCTGAAGCATCAGTAGCACCATGGAGCTTGTGAGAAATGCAAAATTCTTAGGCCCCAAAGGACTCCCAGTGAACAAGAAAATCTGGGCGTTAGGTACAGAAATATGTTTCACAAAGTCCTCTAGATGAATATGTTACATGCTGAAGTTCAGAAAACTCTAGTTTAACTTAGGCTATAGAAATCTGGGTTTCCCCTACATGAATTTTAAGAGAAGTTTTTGAGCTACTACTGGCACATTGTTACTGATGTAATTTTTAACAATAACTAGCAATCAATAGCATCCTAAGACTGGACCAGTCTCTTCACCAGAGAGCTAACTGGTAAACTTTAAGTGATTTAAATAGCCATTTATTAAAAATTAATTTTATGAACAACATTATTAAAAAACAAAAGTAACAATTCCTAAAAGATCACCATTTTCTAATTATTTTATTTCATTTTCCTATTATCTATGATTTAATGTTATCTACATCAGTTGTACCCATGTATGTCTCTGTATTAAGTGATATCAGGTGTAGAGCTTTAACTTAGTGTTGTAGGAGTATTTATACCATAAAAGTTAATAAACGTGATAGTTGGTTGTTAAGTATTTTCCTGCACATCACTGGCTATGATTGAAGATTTCTAAAAGTCCTATTACAAATTGCAACTAACTGCTGAAAAAGAATTTACACCAGAAAATAGACACTATTGAGATATTAATACAAAACTGAAGAACTGTTGGTTCACTTTGTAGAAGCACACATTAACAAAGTAACAAATTTATTTAACAAATTATAAAAATATTTACATATTTTTTATTTAATCAAAAATTAATGTGCAAAAGAAAGTATGAATGCCAAGAATACAAACTTTCTAAACCTCAGAGATTGTTTTATAAAGCTCCTAACAGAACTATATTACTTTTTCTTTCCTGATTTTCAGCAAGTTGTTTTTCCCTTCCTATGAGGACACTTACATTTATTCTTTTTATTTTTTATAAAATAGAAAATGTCTTTTCAAAACCAATCTTTTCTAAAAATGACTAGGAACTAATTGGTTTGTCAACCTTTTAAGCAGAAAAAGTAACAGGAGAGGGCGAGGTGAAATTATTGAGGCAATTGAACTTGCATATTTCATGCTTTGAATTAGTACTGTTAAGTGACTGTGATGATGAAATCTTTACTATTGAGAAATTTGTACTGTGAAATGGTTCCCTTATCAGCAAGGCTAATGAAGATGTCAGCAAATGGGATAAGGGTTGGCCAAGTGGAATTGCTTTCACCTCCAATCCAACCTGGAAAAGGTGTTAATCAGTACATTAATCTTCTCAGATGTTTAAAAAGGGGGATTTGGATATGGCTATTTTCTTCTAGTCATTGTAAAACCCTGAAAAGATAATTATTTGCAAAATCTATATTATCTATACAATGAAAGAAAAAAAAACACTCTTACTAAAGGCTTTTGTACAGCAGTGACAAAGATGGATAGATGAAACAAATAATTTTAGAACAAGAACTTAGACTAACACATTCATAACATGTTTGATGTGTTCTGGAGTATTCAAGAAATGACAAAGAAAAGCATATCAACTAAATAAAAGGCACAAGAACATGGCTATCACACCAGAGGAAATGTCCCATAATTGAAAGCTGAAATAAACATTTCCTCTTCTAATTGTTCTTTGTCAGGTCTTTTGTTCACTGTAAAATAAATAAATAAATAAATAAATAAATAGGTATTAGGAGTGGGGTTGTTGCTATGACTAAATTGGCCATGTGGTTCAAAACCTTTGGAGCTTTTTGGAATTTGTGGGAGGTATTTCAAAAAGTATAGAGATGAAAAACTGAAAAAGCTTTAAATTGTTGTAAGTGGAATTTACTGGGCAATTCTGGAGGGAGGTCAGAAGACTAGAATACCATTAGAACTGAGGACATTAAAGACTGGGCTCAGAAGATATCAGAGAATGACTCTACTGGAAATTAGACTAGAGGTCATTTGTGTTATTTTTCCACAAAGAATTTGTCTATATTTTGCTGGTACCCTGACACTTTCTGTGAAGCTGAATTTGAAGGTTATATACTAATTAATCTGGTAAAAGAAATTTCTAGGCAGCATAGTCTCCAGGCAGGGGCATGGATATTGCTAGCAGCTTTTGTCAACTTCATTGTGATAACCAAAAACACAAAGCAAAGCAGAAAGATTTGAAAAAACTTGCAGTTTGGCCAGAAATTTGCTAGCAAAACTGGAATTAAGGAAAGTGTGATTATTAAAGATACTACAACCACTAAAGAAACACTAAATATTTTACCCACAGACAATAGGAAAGATGGCTTGAGGTCATCTCAGAAATTGACAAGACTGCTCCCATCTCAGACTCAAGGGTATAAATGTGTAAATTTCTTTGAGACCAGGGGACACTTACTTTTACAAGGAAGTCTATAAGGTTGTTTCACCATGTTCAGCCATCCAGTCATTCAGAGGTTGCAGCCAGAGTTCCTGAAGATTTGGGTACTGCTCAAGATGGGCTAACCATGGCATCAACCACATGGTGCTATTTCTGTAGGTCAGGATGCTAGTTAGGAGGTCATGGGGGCTTCCATTGTAACTTAAAAGGAAGGCCTATGGGGCCATACAAAGTGCTGCAGGACTGGAGATGTTACAGAGAAGGCAATGTGTAGAGATGCAAGAAAGAAGCTGAAGTTCCAGTGGAGACACCAAGATGAAGAAATGGCAGTACTGTGGAATGTTTGCCAGGAAAGCTGAAGGATTTAAGCAGAGGCAAGCCAATGGAGACGCCATGTGGGTTGCAACCAACAATGCCACAGAACAGATCTACAAAAGCCATTTGGAGAGAATATTGGAATGCCATGTGCTCCAGATGCTAGACATGGAACTGCAATACTTGTTGGCCAGCTGGATTTTGGTCCTATTTTGGTCTCATTCCTTCTTTCTATGCCCCTATTTTCTGAATGAAATTTTATTCTGTGCCTTTATAGATTGGATATATGTAACTTGGTTTTGATCTTTACAGGGACTCACAGTGATATTTGGTTTTAAGTCCCAGAGAAGACTTTGGGCTCAGATTTTTGGTCAATGCTGGAACTGTTACAACTATGAGGACTCTTGAAAATGGACTAAATGCATTTTGCATTGTGAGAAGGGCATGAGATTTGGGGGGTCAGGGCAGAAGTTTATGATTTAGATACTAGGTGTCCCCTAAAAACTCATGTGTGAAACTATACAAGAAAGTTTAGAGGTGAAATCACTGGATTATGAGAGCCTTAACCAAATCAGTGCATTAACCCCCTGATAGGGATTAACTAGGTGGTAACTGCAAGCAGTCAGTGTGTGACTGGTGGAGGTGGGCCCCTGGGGGCATTCCCTTGGGGTATATATTTTGACCTTGTTGAGCAGAGCTCTCTCTGCTTCCTGGTACCAAGTCCTGAGCTGCTTTCCTTTTCCACACCCTTCTGACACCTTGCACCAGAGCAACAGACTCTGCCATCTATGGACTAAGACTTCTGAAACCAGGAATCCCAAATGAACTTTTCCTCCTCTAATTGTTCTTATCATGTCTTTTGAACAGTGCAGCAAAAAAGCTGACTAAAACACACCCCTAGTGACCTACCTCCTACATCCACACATACCTGCCTACAATTCCTGTCCAGTAAATCTATATCAGTGGTTAATCTGCTGATTAAATCATACCTTTCATAATCTAGCCATTTAATCTCTGAACATTCTTGCATTGTCTCATATATGAGGTTTTGAGAAACACTTTATATCTAAACCACAGCACCCTTCTTCCATGATATTCTGCTTCATCTTAGGCTGAGACCAATGGAGCCAGTCAACCATGGTTTTTCATTCTCTCAGTTGTCCTTGTCAGATATTTTGGTGAGAGACAAAAGGCTGACTAATACAGCCCTCTTAATTTTGGTGATATAGTATTTAATTTCCACCCTAGAGGGGGGAAAAAGATTAACTGTTCATACTTTTCCTGTGTTTATTGTTTGCTTACTCTCACCTTAAATTTCAATAATAGTCTGGGTTTACACCATGTTTCTTAAAGGCAATAATACTCCTGAGAGGTTTTTTTGTTTGTTTTAATAGCACTCATGTGTGAGAAGTCAAAAGGATCTAATTCCATCCTACATGGCCTAACATTACTCTCAGTATGACTAACCTTTAAATAGATTTCTTCCTATTAGTCCCTGACTTCCCTTTTCTTGGAAAATTTACTTTAGAAAACTTGCAGTTGTAAATTATTTCTTTCCCCCTTTCAGAAGTAAATTTTCTATAGCTCAGGAATGTTTAGGAATTTATTTTTTTCTCAAGGACCTGAGAAAAAATGTCATTATCAGGAAAAAAATAGTGTTCCTACCTCCCCAGGGAATATTAGGGGGGAGGTGGCTAACTTCAGTAAGTGCCAATTAGCAAAGAGAGACAGTCTAATCACATTAATCAACCTCCCCACTAATGCATACTTTTTCTTTAGTTCATCCAGGTGCTTAAAAACTCTCATGCCTTTTGTTTCAGAGTTATTTTTCCTTTTACCAAATCTCATCCTTATTGTAATAGTTTCAAGTAATGTCTTCTTTGCCAATTTTAACAAGGATCTACTGAAATTTTCCTTGATATCAAAGAACTTCTATGACTATTATATGTCTCAAACCACTAGCATTGGACCAATTAGTAATTGTGAATCAAAATGAATGTAATTCATTTTTGTAGCATGGATCAGTTTCAATTTTATTTTTTCATGAAACTAGGATATTAAGAAAATCAAGGAAAGGAAAATAGATATGAATGAAGTCTACATTTGCATTTGAGTTTTACCTAATCTTTATGTCAAAGTTGAATTTTCTGAAGCATCATTCATAGACAAATCATGCAGGTCACCTGCTTCCCAAAGTGGACCATTTTTATTTTAAAAGGAGTGAATTTAATATGACACACTGGCAAATTCTGATGAAATATGTTGGGATAATAGCCTTATGGTATGTGGTCTTTCCTGTTGATAGTTGGTGCAACCCCAGAGGAGAAAACTAGGAGCAAACCACATTCTACTGGTAGGTGTTGAGAACTGAAGTTCTCCAAAGCATGACATAAATTCAGCATAATGATCTCTGAATTTTTAATTTGCTGAGATGTTTCTGACTTTTCTGTGACCATGGTTACTCTTGCATCAGCCTTGAATTTGTTTTTGTTTTTTCACTTCATGTTTCTTTTCCCTGATATCTAATGAGAATTTTTTTATTGATGATGGAATGTATGATAGAACAGGACAAGTTCATCAGCTGAGACTGCTTTGTACAAAAACTCAGCTGAGGGGGCCTTAGCAGCTACAGGGCTCTCCATTCTTTCAGCTCTGTCTCTAAGCCACTTCTACCTGGAGGAAAATGTGTCTTTTACTTCACAGGATGGTGAAGATTCCTAGCAATGACCCCTGGGGTTGAAGATGTCTAGAAGGCTTTTTCCAATTTCCTTTTTTTCTAGTGAAATCTCTCCTGCTTTTCCTTGTTTCAAATGGAAAAGGCAGTAACCTCCTACACAATATTATACTTAACTCTTAAACCCTTTTAACTACAAAAAGATGAGGCTGCTGATGTTGCCATAGGTCCACAATAGTAAAAAGTGAATAAAATGACAGTCCTTGGAAAATAGTCCTTGGAAAATACTGCAAACAAATCATGACTACTAGGAAAAGAAGATTTAGTGTTTGGTTTGGTTCTTTGTAACATCCTTCTTGATTCTAAACTTTTTTGTTGACTTCACATCAACTCCTCCCCCAAATCAAACTCAGCATTAAGGGCTTAATGACTACAGTCACTTTTCCCATCAGTAGTCACAGTATGTTTAAGTTTGTTGTTGATTTTCTTTTTAATTTAATTAGAATTTTAATGAAATAATTGCAACTTTACACATTTTGCATGGAGATTCAGAGGATTATGTTTACTTTGTGGATTTTTTTTTTAAGTCTTTGGAGGAGAACAGACGATAATCAAAAATAAATAAAACCATCACAGCAATTTATTAAGAATAGTGAGGAGGAAAAGGCTTGGGCAATTCCACTTGAATATCAATTTGCTGGGTGTTCCTAAATATCTTCAACAAAGTCAGTCAGGCATTTATTATCAGGCAGAAAAGACTCTGAGCCTTGCCAGTTTGCTTGTCTAGTCACCCACTCCATATCCCTCAAAATCTCAGCAAAACTTGAGAATAACCTCTCAGGTACTATGTTCCTTCACCTCATGCTCTCTAATTTCCTCCTTTAGTTAGGGATTAATTAATTTTGTGCTTGGTATCTTTATTCGAATATTCTTTGGGGCATAGAAGCAAAAGTTAATTCCATATGCATAATGATGATAAAGGTCAACACAGAATTGGATCTTTTTTAAACTAATAGATGACATGTAAAGATCTTTTACAGTCTACCATGCACTGCAATGAACCCTTTACCTACATCCTATCATTTAACTCTCACAAATAAACCTATAAGAAGAGTTATCTTTATTATTTTATGCAGAAATAAAGCACGGTGATTCTCAGGAGCAGACCTTTGGATGAAAAAATCCAGGCTCTTAAGTAGCACTCAGCAAAGCAATTTGCACTGGCACCTGTCCCAGACTGTAAGGAAGATGCTTATTAGTCCATAAGGTCAAGATCTGCTGGTACCCTAATCCCTCACTTCCACTCTGCTTTCTCAAACTTAATTCACCTTGCTGGGTTCATGTCTTCACCTGTCATCTGAAGGAATGCAGTTTCATGATCTTTAATGTTCTTTCTAGCTAGAATGGTCCACAAGTCAATGGGAAATATGCCCTTAATTTTATGAACAATCAGCTTAAAATGTTTTCTTTTTATGAGTACTTTGCAAACTACCTGTAAAAGTTTTATAAGACTAAAATAGTCATGTATCCACTGTAAGATAGCTCCACAGATTTTATATCCACACATTGATTCTTAGTTTTCATGGAAATTAAAGTGGAAAGCAGCTCTTATTTGTAAGTTAGACTTCCAATTACTGATTTTGTCATGCAAATTTAAAGTTCAATTCTGGAAAAGAAAGGGAAGCTAAGGCTGTAAAAAGGAAGATTCCTTTTGTTTTCATGAATATGAGCTTCCTAAAAGCTCAACAAGTAACAAGGTTCTGATTAATCTTCACTTCCTTTCATCTGGACCCTATTCACTTTATTTCTCTAGCATGTTGGGGTTGGATGTAAAAAATTCATTTTTCCCATGTTCCCTTTGTAATATGAAACATGCATAAAGAAAAAAAGGAGTTAGTATCAAAAAGAATAGCTGTATTTTACATACTTGCTTCAGAAGTTGATGTTGTTTTTGTAGAGTGACAAACAAAACTGAAGAACTGAAGAATAATAAAAAGTATTATGCATCAAGCACTGGCTCTATGCTACTTCAACCTATTTTTTAGATTGAGTAAAACCAACGCTTTTGGTAATAAGACAGCAGGATCAGACTCTGCCCTCTGCCTGTGTCTGACTCCTTCATGCAGGACTTACCCTGAATAGTTAGAGTTCAGCCCAGTCGGGCGGGATACCTGACCCTACCAACCCCTAACCCTCCACCTCTGAGATCACTATGCGTGGCATCAGCTCTGGGAAAATTCTAAGTTTAGAAAAAGAAGGCTCTGATATGTGGTCTCTGTTCACACCCTCCTTCCTCTCACTGACTTCCCTTTTGTGTGGCATCAGGGATCTTCTGTCATCCCGAATATCAGGAAGAAACCTAGGGAATCTTTCTTGCCCTCTCCTCTTCATTTGGGTAACTTTCAGCTATCATTCAAAAGGCAGCTTACAGGGCTAGGGATATAGCTCAGTTGGTAGAGTGCTTATCTTGCAAGCACAAGGTCCTGGGTTCAAATCCCTAGCACTGCAAAGAAAAAAAAAAGAAGAAGAAAAAGGGCAGTTTATGTACCCCCTTCTTTTGGGAAAAATTCCTGGAACCACCAAGACAGACACTGTCTTCTATTTCCTTCACGGCTTCTTTTTTCATAATTCTGTTACAGCAAACACCTACCTGGATTGCCACCTATCTGGCAAATATTTATTGAATAGAGTAGATGTCAGGACTACAGTTATAAAAAGAGGTTCTTTCTCATATGCAATTTAATGTACTTGAAATAAGAATATATATATATATGTATATGTGTATATATGTGCGTATATACATATGTATATAAAATAAAGTTGATGAACAGTATGATACAAAGAAACAAACTCCATGAACAGAGAATCTTCTTTTGAAGGGAATTTCTCTGAAGAGGTCAGAGTAATTTACATTTCATATTTCATCTTTCCACTAGTTTTAAAAGATGGGACAATACTTGTAAGTATCTATTTCAAATGCTTAATAAGTAATATCCTCTAAGTAAATATTGGGCAATGAAATGAATAAATAATTTATTCATACTTTATTGTGAAATCTATGATAAATTAACTTTTCACTTTAATACTTGGAAGTGGGAAGTTCAACTGAGTTAATAACTAGATAAGGAAACTCACTTAAAATGCTTTTTCCTATCCAAGGCTCTTTTTGTTATTGTTCATACATAAATAATAGCTTGTATCTTGAAGATAATACTTTGGAAACTAAATGGCATTATCATATTGAAAGTATGTGACAACCACCACAATTTTACAGATTAGTTTCTCCATAGTGGAGTTTCTAGTACACACTCCACAAAGATATAAATCCTTGTGCGGTGGCAGCAGCAACTTTGTGTCTTCTGTGTTCCCTGGCCATATAGCACCTTAATTCAATGCTCCTGGCTGTAGAGCTTTGAAGACTGGTCCTTCGGCAATCCCATAGGATTTCAAGGCGAAATGATAAATGTGTTTACTAAGCCTACATTTTATATATGAGGAAACTGAGGCTTAGAGATGTGAATATGCCTGGGGTTCACAACTATGATATGGCAGAACTCTTCCATTATCATTAGTCTTCTGACAGCTTAGATTCTTATAGCTTATATTCTTATAGCTTAGATTCAGACCTGTCCATTAAATACACATCCCATTTTTTTCTTTTCTGGTCAGCATCTCTTAAAACCATTGAATTACCATGTAGCGGTAAAGCTTAATGAACTGACCTAAATTCTTAATATAATTTTTTATGTCTATCAATGTTTTCTCTGCTTAACCATTTCCAGTGACAATTTGGTTTTATGGCATTGAGTGTTTGATTCATTGATATCTATACATGTTCACACATGCTAATGTGTATTATGTAATACCTGTTTTGTATTATATAGTATTTCATTTAATGGTAAGTAAAAATTAATGCTGTTATATAATAGTTCATCATTATGATGATAATTTATATGAAACAAGAAGTTGACATGTAAAAGTACCAAAATAGTTGGTTCTTTCAACATCATTTTGAGGTAAAATCATTAAAAAAAACCAAGGCTGAGCACAAAGACCTTAAAAAATGTTATTCAGCTGATATTAGAAAATATTTTTCAGGTTCAAATTCCAGTATTTTTTTTGCCATTAGACATTGCATTTTACATTAAGTCAAGATATTTCACTATATAATACCTAACCCCTTAGATCTAAGTCTTCAATTTAAGGGCAATCTAAGACACTCACTTCACTATAGTAACTGTAAAAATATAAATGATGGCTGAATATCAATTTAAAAGCAGTTGTTATCCAAGCTAACATTCTCTGTTTCTCCATTTTCTATATTCAACTGGACAAGGTATCTAGAAAGTTACCATTCAATAGTTCCTCAGCTGCTTGATAAAAATGTATGTATGAAACAGATTTTATCTCAGAATATAAATGAAACAGTTCTTAACAAATAACTGATACCAGTATACTTCCTTTCATGGGCCTTGTCTCATAGAATTGGTGGAGATTAAAAAAAAAAAAATCTGCTTACCAAAATAATTTGTTTATGTACCTTATAAAAATTACTGATTAGAAAAGTGTTCTCGCATGTGGGATATTGGTTAAATCGAGTCTTTTTATGGAGCTAAAGGAAAGAATAAGGTCATGAATGGCAGGTGTCATAAATACAGAGGCAGAGGGTCTCCATCTATTTCAGGAAGCTTCTGCATGTGGAAGGCTCTGTGGTTAAAAATGAATGAATGAAAGAATGAACGAACAAACAAATGAATGAATGAGTAAGTAAATAAGAAAAAGAGTTTTTCAGTTCTATTGAGCACACAAATAGCTCAGGTCATTTGTTTTTTAGATGGAAGCTCTTGGTGCTAAAGACAAGAACATTTCTGTGAAGTTGGAAATTTCTCCTTGAATTTCCTGAACTCAGGAGGACTGTGTGAAGGTACATAAATGTACTTGGGACTTACCAAGAGATAAAATCTTTTCTTTCAAGTCACAGTTGCCTGTGCAGCACTTTCCCTTACAATATACTAAATCAACCAGTCAGTGAAAGAAGTGGAAGTACCCCAAAGAGCACAGCCTGCACGTTCAAAGAAATCTATTTCCCTGTTTTGTATCCTGGCATTCCAATAGAGATTGTGACAACAGGATGATTTTGCTGACCTCACAGGGAAAAAAAAATAACAAAAGATAACTAATCAGACTTCTTGTGCAGGATGCCAGCAGATGCTGTGAATAAAAGCCAGAACAACAGCAGCCAGCCATGTTCTACCACGGGCAGAGTTTACCTAATCAATATAGGATTGTGTCTGGGAGTTTCTGAGTCCAGACATGAATTTAACAAACCACATTAGGAAATATTTTCCTTCATTATATTTGCACTATGGCTGGACAAAGAAATAACATATGGTCAGTAAATAATACAATTAGGTGATCTGAAACATTTTCAACATTATGATGGCTTTACATAAAATAAACCAGAAATAAGCTTGATTTGCTCTGCAGATTTTATCATAAAATGAAGAGTAAAATGTAATATTCCACTTTTTGGTTGTAAGATATTTAAAGAAAATGCTTCTGCAAAAGCATTCATTTCATTCCTTGAGGAAAAATGGGATTATTTTAAAATTTTCAATACATGTATATGTTGAATGCTTAAATTACCTCAAAACACTGAAAAAATGAAGCTTTAAAATACACCTGCAATTATTTTTTTTTCACTGACAAGAAGTAGACATAAAATTTAAGACTAAGAATTGTGATTTTAGATTTTTGTATGTGTAGACTAGAAACTAGTAAACCTTTGATGCTTTTAAAAGTTATCTAACCCAATACTTACAAATTCTAGTTAAATGGGTCCAGTACACCCCATAATAATGTTAAGTTCCCCAAAAATATTGGTGATGAATACAGAAAACAATGATAACTCTCATACATTCCTGTAGTAAGTATAAATTGGTAAATCACTCTAGAAAACAATCTGTAATTACTTAATTTGATGCACATGTCTCATGTCCTAGCAATGTGAATCCTAGATGTATGACTCACAATATTAGTATTACTGAAAAAGGATACAGAAATGAAAGTACAGAGTAGTGCTATTCATGGTAGCTTCAACCTAGAAACTATTCAAATAGTCATGACAGAAACAAATGAATAAATTTTGCTATGGTCATATGCTAGAATATGAAACAATAACAAAGAGGATCCAACTACAACTAACACATGATAAATGAATCTCAAAAATATAATATTAAATAAAAGAACTGGGCTCAAAATAATACACGCAGTATAAATCCATTCACATAAGATGAACCTCAGACAAAATTCATTATATATGTATATGTGTGAGCTCAAAAAGCATACTGCATGTTTACAAATAAAATAAGGATATTATTAGCACAAATATAGGATGCTGTTAACTCAAAGGGAGCCAATCTATTGTTCCCCACCTAGTTTCACCAACTTTCTTTTAGAGAGGTTTTTCTTTCCTTCTCTATACCTTCTTGCAGCCCCTATTTCCCACTATGAACCATATTCAACTGGTAAAAATACCCCGTGGTGCTCACATACTGCTCAATGCTAATGTCTTCTTTCTCTGTGTTATTACACATGGTCCATTGCTTATTCACCTGCCAGCAGAACAAAAAGTAATGTTGGATCCCACTATGTGAAATCACACCAAATAGCACTTTTAGCGCAAATAAACAAAACACCCACCACTTCAGTTGGGATTTGTGCCGGCCTCCATTAGTCTCTCTGAATTTAGTTCCTTCCTCTCTAAGAAATGTTGAATCAATATAAAGCATATCACATGTTCTGCTCAACTTTTCCTCTTTAAGATAGCTGTAAAAGTAGGTGGAAGAAGCTAGAGTAGTTTTCTTTTTAAAGTGAGTAGACATGGGGTGTTTGATGTTATCTTCTTGCTGTGGCTGATTAACACACTGGGGAAGAAATGTGCAAAATGAGCAGTCAGGACTGTTTCCATGGTTGCCAAGCTCTTTGCATAGAACAAAAGTAAGGGGGACCTCAGAAGGTTCCTCACTCCTGAAATTCAGCATGATTGAGTGCAGGAAATGTAGGGTGTTCATTGCAAAGACAGCATACATATACTCTTGCAAACTCATTAAAACAAATAGGTTACAAAAAATATTTTTGATGAAACATGACAATGCTAATATAATGCTATTGTGAAGTAGACTTTTTTTTTTGACATTTTTTTAAAGAGAGAACTTCATGGGAAAGAAACTAACCTCTTCTAGATCCATTCTGTATGCTTGGCACTAGCTAGACCATCCACATACCAGGAGAAATAATTATTTTTCTTTTATTTTAACAGATGTGAAACTAAGACTCAAAGAGATTGAAGCACCTTCCCAAGACAAACACATAAACCTTTTTCTCTCCAAATCCAGTACCATATTACAGATTGGCATTATGCTCTTCACCTTTATGAGACATTTTATGGAATACTCTGACAAATTTTTTGCTGTCTAATATTTACATTAAAGATGCTATTCATAGCATAACCCTCAGGGCAGTCCCAAGCTTGAAAGACATTTTTACACTGATATCAGGTATAACTGTGTTTATTTTGAATGGTATTTCAGTTAGCATTTTTGATGCTGTGAGTAAAAGACCTGATAAGAAAAATTTTAGAGGATAAAAAGTTTATTTGGGGGTTCACAGTTTCAGAGTTCCCAGTCCATAGAAGGTCAACTCCATTTCTTAGAGTTCTAGGTGAGCCCAAAAAGCATACTGCATGTTTACAAACATCATGGAGGAAGAGTGTGGTGAAGGGAAGCAGCTCACATGATGATCAGAAAAAGAGACTCCACTTGCCAGATACAAAATACATACCCCAAAGGAGTGCCCCCAATGACCCACCTCCTCCAATCACATGCTCCCTGCCTTCAGTTACCACTCAGTTAATCTCCACCAAGGGGATTAATGCACTGATGGGGTTAAGGTTCTCAGAACCCAATCATTTCTCCTCTAAGCCTCTTGCCTTGTCTCACACATGAGCTTTTGGGGGACACCTCACATCCAAATCATAACAAATGGTTGGTTGTTTCTTATGTTATAAATTCTACAGATTTTATAAATGATCATATGATCAAGAGGGCAACATTTAGAATTCCAGACCCAGTTCAAGCTCTAGTTGATGGCTTTATTCTGGCTCCCACCTGACAAGACCACTATTCTCACTTTTCTTTTATGGAGTTTTTCCCTCCATATGCTTTTAATTACACTTCCTTTTTCTGAGTTATATGCAGTGTATTTGTTTCCCTCAAGACATGACAGTGTGAATAATAATTGTCTTTAGAAACAAGTTTTGTGTTTCCTCTCTTTTTAAATTTACAGTCAGATGGTTATTCTTGAAGAATAGCTTTCCTCTCCACATCTCTGATTTCTTCTTCCACACCTCTTTTGAAAGTGTCTAATATGTTGCACTATAGAGATATCTGCTAGGGACAACTAAAGATCCATTCTGTCTTGTTATATCTTTGTCAGAAGAATGAATTCTTCTCTGTCTCAATCTGACCTCTCAAATATTATGCTTTGACAGACTCTATCTCCTTCACCTGCCAGACAATCCTGCCAGAGAATAAGAGGAGAAAAACACCTACTAAATCACTCAGGATGCATCTATATTATAGAGGAAAAATCAAATGCAGGATTGAAATATAGTGATTCTGTTTCCTTCCCTGGGGAATTTAGGGAGGAAGGAGTTACAGAAACTTATTGTTTACATTTTGGAGATAACTGGAATACATTGGTTGTGTTTAAATGCTAATCCTCAACAAAATCAAATCTGTTCTTTAGTGTTTACTTTTGTCACCTCTCTCATCACACACAATGGGTCATGCAGACAAGGGGTCATCTTCTACAAGGCCAAGGTATTCTTGGTGCGTACCCATAGCACTAGGGGATCCTAGAAACCTAAGTCCAATTTCACTACAGATTGCTGATTTATTTTGTTGTTGTTGTATCTTTCATATCATTTTGCATAAATTATCATATGGGCCAGACATAAATATCTTCAATATTTTATGTTGCCATTAGAACTTAGGTGTCACCAAAATCTCTCTTTTTTCTTTTTGTTTGATTGCTTGATTATTTCACGGTTCTCTTCTAGTTCCATTACCTGTCGCCCACACTCCTTTTATTAATATATGATCATTGACAATGAAAGATGTACCAAATGCCAGATCTGTAACTTGAAATTATGGAACTAAAAAGAATGTACTGGTGCATAAATATATGAGGACAGATTTATACTAACTTTAATTGGGCACCATCTGTTTCTGTGTCTGTCTGTCTCACACACACACAGACACACACACACACACACACAGACCTACACAAAGACACATATTTTTAATTTATAGAAGAGAGAAAATGGCAGGAATTAAGGTTTCAGTTACTTTACTCAAGGTTCCATAACTTGCAATTTATAGAACTTGGATTTAAATTACTCTGAACTGAATTGTGTTTTTTGGGGTTTTTTTTGTTTGTTTGTTTGTTTTGTTTTGTTTTGTTTTTATTAAATTCTAACTCTTATTAGATTTTGGTCACATTCAAGGCAAATTTAAACCATTTAGGCCTGTAAGCTACATTAGATGAATGGACTCACCAGTGAAGTCACCTTCCCCTAGATTATGGTAGACCTCTATTTTTCTCCTTTCCTCTATTCTTTCTGTTCTTTTCCTACTCTTCCTGATTTCCATCCTGTGAAACAGTTCTTCCTTGAATTCTTAAATTATCTCTAGGCTGCCTTGCAGATGAGTTTTCTTCTACATTGTCTGGTCTTTTGTACTCCTGATCATACCTGTGATATCATCATTTGACCTAATTTCCCTTCAAGCTCTAGACTCATATTATTCCCTGCATGCTCACCTGCATGTCCTAGGGGCACTTGTTTATTGCAGTATTATTAGAGTGAAATATTAGTCCTATATGTTGTGATGGTTGCCATTCCCTCTAAATAATTTCCAGAACAAGAAACTGAATTTTATTTGGTTTTGTATTTTTTTCCCCCTTGAGCGGCCGGTGATAGGCGAGTGCTCTCCAAAAGGAGCTATTTCTTCAGCTCCAAGAAACTGAATTTTAAGAAAAGATTCAGTTTCTATACATAATTGGTGACCAGTATATAGGTAAATCATTACTGATTGACTTGGCACTATCTGATAATGAAGTGTATGCTATTCCTTTTTCTTAACATTGTTCCTAAAGAGAATCTAATATTTATTATTACTATGATAACCATTTTATATATAGTAACTATACATAAAATATAACTACAGTTGCTATAATATGATGATATATGTATCATATTCCATATAACATATAATGTATGCATACACTGTATGTAATATGTACATCTATACTTAACATAAAATATATGCTACATATAATTTATAAATATGTCATATATAAAATTGTATCTAAATGTAAATATATAACATTTATATTATGAACACTATAAAAATTTTTATTATATCATAATGTTACATAATTACTGTATCTAGCATAGATATGTCTATTACATGGTATTTAGAAAGTTAGGCATAAAGCACCAATTCCTATGTTGAAGTTCAATGGTTATCAGTTATTTGAGTAGGATTATATTTGGATGTCACTTGTCATTTTCTCAATAATGACTGGAGTGCCATACATTAAGTTCTCAATAAATGTGTGATGAAAGAATTGTAAAACATAACTCCACCCTGATACTTTGATATACCTGAAGGGATGAAATACAGTTCATACTTGGAAGATTTTAAACAAAAGGATACCTTGAATCAGTCAATTGCAACCCCATATGTGAAACCACTGAAATTAAGAATATCAGAAAGCATTTCCTAAGTCAAGAGAAAAGGAAGGTTCTCTCTAATAGAGTAAATAGCTCATCTTTGAATCTCTCACTCATTGCTTTTGTGTAGGGCATCTATTCTTGAGTATCAATTTAGTCTTCCATTTAATAGGTACATTACAGAATTCTTTGGAAAATTAAATAGGAATACACATATAATACATATAATGCATATCAAGATTGTTGAAATATGAAAGTAACTCTATTAATATGTTTTGTAATATATTTATTCATGTAAATACTTTTAGGATAATTCATATACTGCTGCATTAAGGCATTTAGGGTACTTTGCAAAGTATCTAACCAATCTTAATAAATATTTGTTGAATTAACATTTTTTCACCATCATACATAAAATTATTTTTGGCCACTATTATTTATTTGGTTTTACTATGAACACAATTTCAATATTATACCCATATTTAAACTGCTTTGCAAACTACATCTATCCATTAGAGAAATTTATCCATACTGTGTCATTCTCTTTTTGTTCTAATAATGCTAACCCATTCAAACTATTTTTGTCATAGTCTAAATAGATTTATGAATCTGTTAGATTACAAATATTGGTTTATAAATTCAATTGGAACTTAGAATATTTTTGTTTATAACCCATGGCTTGGATATGGATAGACCAACATTTTAATGTTGGCTTTTTGACAGTTCTTATCTGACTTTGTGACAGTAAACCTCTTTGCATTTCTAGTACCTTACCTGTTAAAATTAGTGCAGTAGACTTGGATATTATTGCTATCTAATTATTTTTAAGTTTCACAAAAAATATAAAGTACTAGGTAATGTTAAAGGAAAACTATGATTAACTATTTTTATAAAAGATCTATGTGGCTACTTGTCAATGGATATTCACTCTCAAATACATTGTTAACAAGATACTAAATGATTACAACTCTTATGAAAGCAATTTGTAAATACAGTTCTGTATTGCATAATTATATTTTAGATAAAGATAGACCATATGTAGTGTATGATGGTGGTCTCTTCAGATTATATTGCCTAGTGATGTCATAGTTATCTTGGCTTCTGTGAGGACACTTTGGCATTTGCATAACCAATTCACCCAGTGAGATATTTCTCAGAACACATTTTTAATAAGAGATGCATGACTACATATTAACCAAGAGACCCCTAATTTATAATTTTGATCTGGTAATCAATAATATCAGAGACTATTCTAAAATTATGATTTGTAAAATGGATGTTTACACACAAAATATGCCCTTATTGAGATTATAGTAAAAGATAAATTACTCATCTAAAATAGAAGCAACAGATTTTTAAATAAATAATCACATGGTCAGTAAAACCACATAATTTTTCAAATAAAATCCTCAACAAAATTAGCATTAGGTAGAAAATAGTTTTAAGATCATATGTCTAAACAATGGCAAAGTACATAGAAAAAATGATGAAATGAAATGCCAACATTTCTGATGTTCTTCAGAAGATGAGATTATAATTGAATTTTTCCAAAATGTGTGCATATTTTTCGTGAACAGTCAAGAAAAGATTGTGTGTGTGTGTGTGTGTGTGTGTGTGTGTGTGTGTGTGTGTGTTACCAGAGATAAATCCAGGGCCTCATTCATGCTAGGCAAGCACTCTACCACTAAGCTACACTCCCAGACCTAGAAAAAAAAAATAAGATTTTTAAAATAAAAATAAACATGTAACACCAACTGCTAATAATTAGGATCTGTGCTATTTTGGTTTCAATATAAGGAAGCATATTTAGTATCATTTAAATACATCTAGAGTTTCAGGTGTGGAAATACTGTATGTAGGTAACAATTTCCATACCTTTGGAAGTCTTCACACACAGGATAGTTTAACCTTTTTGGCAGGATGTTGGGATGTGTATTAAATTGCAAATGGCCTTTGGACTAGAACCATTTCAAGGTAACTTCTAGCTCTTAGAATCAATGATGCTAAATAATTTCAAAGACTCTTTTCATTCTAACATTTCTTGATTCCCCTTGAATTTAAATTAACCTGGTCAGCCAACTGAACTCTATTCAAAATACCTCATTTATCTTTTTTACAGTTCTAACAGTATAAAACTAAATTGTTTATAATTTTTGTCTAATAACAAGGATTCCTATTTATTAATGTCTCTGCAACATTTAATCCACCATGCCATGTACATTACACATATTTTCCTGGTAATAGCTTTATCAGGTATCTTACATTGCTCCATTTTACAGATAAGAGCTGTTTTGCAGAGGCTGCATAAATTTTACCCAACTCACATAATAAATATAATGCAATGCAGTCTTTTCAATTGTAAATTCTAGGAATATATCTGCTCATGACTAGGATGGACCAAGGGACCATTCTAATTTTCTTTCTCAAGTAAAAATAAATAAATGAGTGCAGGAGCTTGCCATACTAACAGTGATAGGTAGTGCCATATTTTCAGTGGAGAATTGTAGCAGAAAGAACAACAACTTCTGTACTTATTTTCTCAAATGGAACAGAGAATGCAGCTGTGTATCAGGAAGGCAAGATAAATTTATATATGTATCATTGCAAAGTTTGTATAGTTCAGGAATCTACGTTGAAATTACAGAATCTTTAAAAAATTTTAAATGTACAAGCTAATCCACTTCTCTTCCATACAGTTTAAAAGAAACTTACTCCTCAAGTCTAAAAGCAACATTTTAGGTATGGTTACCCTAGAAACAGCATCCATATGACACCAGTCAATGAAATGGAGGCGTTTTGAGGTTATATACAAAAAGAAAATAGCAAATTGAATCCTTGATTCTGCTACTGTGTAGTTGTGTGGACTCAAAGAAATTTAGAAATTATTTAATAATTTTACTATTTCAGAGATTCATAATTCACTCAAATTTTTGAGATAATAATCTATTTTTCTTCATTTTACTATGAATTAAAGGCATGAAACATTTGAATCATTGTCTTACTACTTCTGAATTATCTGAATGCTTAACACTGTCCTGAATATTATCATTCTAACATTTGCGATTTTATATGGACAAGCACAGATCTGAAATACCTTTATGATGTTACCTTTACATACCATGCACTGTGCAACTGGACGAACATAGAAAAAAGGCACTTTACAAATGTACAAAAATAAAATATCTTTTTTAAAATATGTAAAATGTATTTTGCCTCACTCTCCCAATTACAACTATTAACTAAATTTTCTGACAATCTTCATATTTACAGATTCATTTCAAGTGATATGACAGTCTAAAATAAACATTAAGCAGTCATTTACTTTGTCTACTTTGTATGTTTTCAGTAATTCTTCTGAATGTAATTTTGGCATATTTGCACTTTAGTGTGTTGTATAACTAGTAGCTTTGTAGACCAAGGTTGTTATGACTTCTGTTATGTAAAAGCATAGGTCTCAGGGAAAAAATATGTAATTTGCACTCAAATTTTAGAGTACATGATATTTAAATCTTCTAAAATATATGAGAAATTAAAGTATATACACAGCATATATACAGAAGAGTTTCAGAAAAAATATTAATGTGGAATGGACTCTATTCTATAACTGAGAGTTATTTTGAGTTATACCCTAATCCAAATAATACTTTGAATTTGAGTCATAAGCAAAAATGTGATGATGCTCAGGTTTCTGCCCTTTAAAATCATGCCCTTGGATTTTTATTGAAGATTAACACAATGAATGGCCATATTCAGATGACTTTTGCATCAGCTATAAAGTCTTTTTTGAGGGCATTAACTTTTTACATTATTCAATGTCCCCTGTGAAAAAAATCTTAACTGATATCCTTTAGAACATCACATCAAGGGAAAATTCTTTTTTCTGTAGAACTGATTTTCATCCTCTTACAGTTAATAAAATCAAAGTTTGTTTTCTCATTTTGCCCTGGGTGCCAGGGGACTCAGGATTATATGTAATACTAAGTCATAACTTCATAGATTCTTATGTCTAGCAATTTGCCTCATAAATTTTATTTGAATTTATACATGTCTTCTTTATTTTTCCCAAACTCTTAAAAATCTGGTAAGAGTATGCAACTGATAAGAGTATGGTAGAAGGAGGAACCACTGACATTTTTAATTACTTACTGTGTGCAACACTGTGTTAATTGATACTACATTAATTGGTTTAATATTATCAGTGAGTTCATAAACCATATTTTATAGAGTAAAAAAACCCCTTGGGATATAAATATTAAATTAATTTTTCATAGTCATTTAAATTTGTAAACTATGTTTATCTCCAACTTTAACACACTACACATTCTTTTTCCCTAAAGCATATGTACCAACAAATACAAAGATGAAGACAAGATGCAAGCTAGTTCATAGGTAGGACCATAATGGATATCATATAACTAACTACTCAGGACATAGCCATATATGCAAATAAGAATTTTGATTTAGGATTGATACAGCTTTTTCAGATTAGCTAATCGCACATGAAAGTAGTAGTTCTTTCACTCAACAGAACAATATAATCATTTCTTTTTATAACCTGTATGACCAACCACTTGGTCTACCAAGTACAGAAGAAAGACATGCCACATATCAAGTTAAAAACATCAGTTCCTATGGGTATTTATTTATAAAAGCATCATGTAGCTTTTATATCTATGATCCATCTGAATACTTTTATATCTATGATCCATCAGTTCCTATGGGTATTTATTTATAAAAGCATCATGTAGCTTTTATATCTATGATCCATCTGAATACTGGACAAAACCCTTGACTCCCTTTGGCTTATGTCAGTATAAATTACAAGTGCAAAATATTTTCATCATTTACTTCCAGTTCGGACTCTACCCTACTACAAGTTCTTACTCAAAACTTCTCTAATTACACGTCATCATGACCCATAATGATTTCTCTATTTTGGATTCAAATTTAAAATACCTGCATTTTTAAAATACGCAAACTGGAGCTCATGTCCTGACACTAATAAAACTGGTCTTACTTGGGACATTAGCATTAATAATTTTTATAAATTTTCCAAGTGATTCTCACATAAACAAAGTTTGAAAAATACTATTATAAAACTGGATAGAAGAAGAATAATAAAAATTAACTCTCCATGTCCTCTCAACACCCAGTCCCCGCACTGCCACAAACCAACTTAACACTTCTTAATGTTCTAGCATCTTCCTAGCTCTTGATTCATAATCTCCGTGACCATTATGATTCTGACATTGATCTCTTTGACTTTAGTATTCATTTTAAATCTCTCCCCAAGATTAGATCTGGGTTCTCAGTAAAGGACTCTGTTATAGCTTTCTTCTTGATCACCTAGTTTCTTATACTGCTTCAGATATGAATGCTGTGCTCAAGGTTCAGAAGGCATTTAAATCATGTTCACTGGATGTATAGCCCACCGAAACACCCAATTGTGGAGAACATGTTGCCTAAGGTACTCAAAGATACAACACACATTACCATGACCATGCTTAAAATATACATCTACTATGTGAGTATGACAAAGACAGTCTATTTCCTAAAAGTATTTTGTTACTTATATCATGTAAGTTTTGTCATTAAATGGATTGACATTAGCTTAACCATATAATAAATATTGCTATCAAGAAATAGTAAGAAATTTTCCCCTTGTACTTATACCATGTCATTAAGATTCTGTGCATAAAATAATGTTTGGTTACTTTATTAAAAACAATACTTCATGCATAAAAGATTTTTATAAGTCTACTATAATGTTTTTGGCAAATGCTAGTGAAGCAAATGATTCAAAAAAGCACAATATTGTATTGTGGAACAGTTCACTGATCAAACATTACACAATGGTACCACATACCATTTCTGACTGAGTGTTTATGACAATTGTATTCAAAATGAAGAGCTTTATATCAAAATTTGAACCACAGCTGGGAGTCAAATTAGACTGAAGGACAGCTTGAAAGACTCTTTAAGTTCTATATTCTTCCCAATTCCCTACTAAAACTGCCTTTATCATTTAATCCACATAATAGTTTCCACCATTATAAATTTATCAACCAGATTATTATTCATATGCATGGCATGCATAATTATAATTAATTTGCTGAAGGCTCATTTTGCTGCTTCTATTAATTATGATCTCATAGTGTTAAATAAATCAGTAAGAAGGCAAAAAAAAAAAAAAAAACTAAACTAGTAGAATGCAGGAAACTAGACTAATAAAGCGCATCATTCAGATGATATTCCTTGATAGCATCAGGAAGATAACTACTGGCATTTTGAAAATCAGTACTGAATTTAAAAATGTAACTAGTGAATTGAATGCTGCACAATTTTATCTTTTTTTTTTTCTTTCTTCCAGGCCTATTTCTAGCAACAAATCAACTGATCACAAAAAAAGGAACACAAGGGCTAAAATATGGCAGTAAAAGCCACAATCAGCAGTGTAAATTATGATTCCCATGGAACTTAATTAGGTTTTTCAATTAAAACAAAATGAATTTTCCTTTCCAATTAAACAACCTCATTGCTTCTTCCACACACCCAACAAAACGACAACAACCAAACATATCCCAAGTTATTTAAAGTCCATTCTGCCTATGTACAACTGCAAACATGTACTGGAAGAAACCTGAATAACTCACACATTTTCATGATCACATTTCTGTTTGCTGCTTTGCAATGTAAAACTCCACTAAAGTAATTGTGGTGGGAAAATCCCAATATATTCTAAAGAAACTGCAGGGAAGATCTTTGATAATTTATTGAAGACACTTTTGAGAGTGAGTAGTCTTTGATCGTTAAAACCAATTTTCAAAAAATTCCTAACAATTTTCAGGGAAAAAGAAAGCAAGGGCTGTTTGGGGATATTAAGCAGCACAGTATTTCTGAACAACAATAGTCTCTTCTGTTTCTGAACAGGAGCCTCGGGAGAGAACATTGCAGTATAGCCCCAAGACATGCCTAAGCAGTATTTTTAGTAGTTGCTTGAATTGAAACATCCCCTATAAAAAATGTTTCCTTGCATTGGAAATCAAATATAGATTGTACATGCTCCAAGTTCCCCTGAAAAGTCTAGAAATCCTCAGATGAGGGTGTGTGTTTGCTATGTATTTTGTCATAACTGGTTCAGAATCTTCAACACTCTTCTCTTCTGAACTATGAACCAATATTCTTTAGAGAAGGGTTACCAACCATCTTTGGTTTTATCAATTGCTTTGGAGTAAACATTAATAATATCCCATTGCACAGCAACAAAAGAAAAGACTTAAAAATAAATTAACCCTATAAATTGACCCTATTTATAGGAGTCTCAAATTAATTTAAAAGTAAAACAAAAATAAGTGAAACCCAGACATGTATTCCTGGATCTATGAACATTCTCTGATACATAGTAGGCTTACAATAGCTATTGAATTTGTACATAAATCTTTAAAAAATCATTGCTAAAATATAGTCCTGAAGCAGTACCCTTCACAAGAATTCTGCCTCTGAGATTTAAATGTGAAAATAGTAGAAGGCATGATAATTTTAAAGACTAGTTGCATATCAAAAATATATTTATAAGCAGAACTTAAAGTTACCTTGTTTCATTTTAGAATAAACTAATAAATTTTCCAGATATTAAGCACACATTTTCATTTTGTCCCGATTTTTTTAAGGCAAAGGACCACTGAGTATAAAACAAGGAAACAAACACTTAGAAGGTTATTCAGCCCTGACAGTTAAAAATGCTCCTTGTCAAGCCAGGCATCCTGGTGCACACCTATAATTCCAGTGACCTGGTAGATTGAGGCAGGAGGGCCCATAAATTAATGGCCAGTCTCAGCAATTCAGTAAAGACCCTGCCTCAAATAAAAAAATTAAAAGGTCTTGGGGTGTAACACAGTGGTAAAGGACCTCTGTGCTAAATATCTAGTACCAATTATTTTAAATGCTCCTTGACTAAATTTGGTGTTACTCATCATAAATAAAAAATATCATGTCAAAAATTCATTTAATACATGTAACTTATTGAAAATCATAGTTAAACCTACACTACCTTAAACATTCTCAGAACACATTTGACTACATTTGGGCAAAATCATCTAACACAAAGTGTATTTTATTTTAAAGTGTTAAGTATCTAACATAACTTATTGAATATTGTACTATACTAAAGGTGAAAAACAGAACACTTGTATGAATAAGGGGACAGTTGGGCATTTTGTAGACATGATGGGATGTGAAAACACAAAACAATATCCCCCAAATTCTGGCCATACAATACACTTTAGAGTATTGATTGTTTATACAACCAATGTGTGTGACTTACTGCGAGCTGTGACTCAGTACTGCTGCCCAATTGAACTACAAATCACTAACCTGGGAAAAGAGCAAACTGCTAAATTAAAAGTATGATTTCTATTGATTATATGTGGTTTTTGTACAATTGTAAAGTTGAAAAAAATATTAAGTACAACTATTATAGGTCAGAGACCATCTATATGAGTTAAGTCAATTGTTTGAAAGTAAATCAAAAATAAAATGATTCCTAGTACTAAGGCAGAAACTTACAATTGGCAAAAGTGAACAACATGAAGTCTATGAATTTTCTATTTTCATATTCCCCAAACCAAAATTCCATGTCACCTTAAATGGAGATCACAATATATTTAATAGTATGTGAATAAGATGAAGGTTATTTCTTGTATTAAAACAAGTCTTTGTTTATGAAGATACTTGGCTGAATTTACTGAAATCTGAGAGGATCAAAACTTTTTGATTACTTTCAGATATTTGTAAGGGAAAAGAAAGGGAGCTTGGGTATGTGTTAGTCTGCCTTTACCATTCCACTGGACATTCTGTTTCCCAGGACTTCTCCCTTCTCCCAGTTACTGAGTTTCCAATAACCATGGTTTCCTGGGTCATTTGTCACTTTCTCCACAGTTAACTCTCTGAACAATGATAGCCTTGATATTTGCTCTCAACTTTTTTTATTAAGGAGATTTGTAGGTAGATAATGCTTTATTTTTATGCATTTTGTCATTACTTGGAGACCATCACAGATCCTAGGAATACACAGTTTAACCACAGATGATGAAACTGTCACTGTGGATGGTGGGATGGATGGTGGGATGGCATCTGGTATAATAACTGTTGGGTCTGTGGATATTTTGCTTCCAATAATGGTGCTCACTCATTCATTGTCATCATCCTCAATCTCCTACCCAAAAATAAGCCAAAGAAAATTTTAGAAAAAAATATCATTATGTAATTTCCTAGCTTAAAATGCTAAAACAATCTGCCTTCTATATTACATTGGATAAACCTCAAAAATTTTAAATGACCTAAAGGATTAAATTGAACTGGTCTCTACCTACCACATGAGATTCATTCTATGCCATTTTCGCTCCTTCTTTCAATCAAACTCTTCTGTCTTCAACTTGTCATTTTATAGGACCACTCACCATCAATTTTTACTGTTACATCTTCTCCTTCAAGTCTCAGCATCATCAAAACAGAGAATAGTTTTAGCATGACTCAAATGTTAGGTATAACTGATATAATTTGAGGGGATTACCTTTGTTTTCCCTCATTAAAATTACCAAAATGAATAATCATTTACTGTTAGTTCCATTTTAAAAACTAATAGCTTCATTTACTGGACTATATATTCCCTGAACACAGATACTCTGTTTATTTTATCACCCTTGTGCCTTGAACACAAATGATCAATACATATTTATAGAACAAACTAATGAAACTACATGCTGCCTCTGTAGAACATAAAGCATCTCAGTGTTCATTGTGGAGGAAAGCAGATTTTCACTTTGGGGCCAGGATAATTTATGAGAAATTTTCAAATAATTATAAGTTACACTACCAATATCCTATATACATTAGGGAAAATTGGCATCTAAAGCAACAAATAAAATCAAAAATGAGAATCTGACCAGCATTTTGATGAGGCATATATTTGCATGCATTTTACATTTCATAAAATAGAACCTAAGGTATAAAATATGTCCTAAAACATATTTGCATACATTTAAATATCATGAAAATTAACCAATTTTGTACATTTGTAGGTTTCTAAAAGTTGTTACATGGTGAATTTCAACTTAGTACTCCAGTAAGTTACAAATGGAACTTTTCTGCATGATAAACTAACAACAGGAACCAAGGACTAATACAATCTCTACAGGATATCTACCATAAAGATCATATATATGTAAATCCTTGAAGAAACATTATTATCTGTTCTAAAGAGAGTCCACTGTTGTCCACAATTTTATGTTTAAAAATTTGATAGAATGTATTTTAGGTGAATTAAAATAAAAATTGAAGCTAATATAGACAAAAATAATTTTCAAAAAGATGTTCTATTTAATTTGAAAAAACTGTGAGGTGCTATGTCCTTCAATATGACATACTAGTTACTCAACCTATCTTCTTAGTGAATAACACAGATATTAAGCACACATTCACACACACACACACACACACTTTTTTTCATAGAAGAATTTGAGTTGGCAAGAAGAAAATGATTTCTAACACACACACAAACACACACATGAATATCAAGAAATAAATAAAAAAAGGAAAACTGTTTTGAAATTAGACCATAACTTGAGATCATAATAAATTAGAAATTCAGTTTTCAGGTCCATATAAGACTTAAGAGATTAAAAAAACAAAATGACCTGGGTCATTCACTCAAGTTGAGTGGTTTAATAGAAGGGACTTCTATTAGTTAAAGGCTATCTATAGTCTATCCCCCTGTTGTAAAGATACAATAAGTTCCTTTTCCACCATCCCAAGGGGGAATAATGTCATCGTAGTTTCTCAACTCTGATGTTTAATTCCATGTGTCAACATGACTGGGTTGCAAGGTATCTAGATATTTGGTGAAACATTACCCTTGGTGTCTCTGTGAGAGTGTTTCTGATTGAGATTAATAATGTCAATCAATAGACACTGATTAAAGCAGACTGACTTCACATTGTGGATGGACTGATCTGTTGAAGCCTAATTAGAACAAAAGTTCAAGTACAGCCGTCAGTCTTCTCCTGAACTCAGACCAGAAATTACTTTATCAGTTCTGGTTTTCATGCCTTGGGACACAGACTAGGCCATACCACTGGCTCTCCTAGATTTCCAGTTTGCAGAAGGCAGGTCATGGGATTTTATAACCTCTATAATCTGATGAACCAAATGTATGTTTGTGTGTGTGTTTGTGTGTATATATATTTTATTGGTTCTGTTTTGCTGAAGAACCCTAATTAATGCACTAACAAATGCAGAAACAACAACCTGAAAGAAAAGATTAGGTGCAAATAGTTTAATTGGGTGATGAGCACAGGACAAGAGAGAAGACGATACAAAATGAGAAAAGCAGACTGGCATGGTGACACACATGTGTAATCCCAGCCATCTGAGACACTGAGGCAGGAGGATCACAAGTTTTGGAACAGTCTTGGAAACTTAGCAAGACCTTGTCTCAAAATAATAAAAAAAATAAATTAATTAATTAAAAGCTGGGTATGTAGTTCAGTGGGAGAATCCTCATGGGTATAATCCCAGTGCCAAGAGAAAGAAAAGAGAGAAAGACTCGGGGTAGAGAAAGGCAAATCATGGAAGAGAAAAGTAAATAAATCAGTCATTAATAAGGAATTGTGTGCAAGCGGGGCTCACTTACAGCAGTAACCTTTGAAACATGCCTCAAAACCATCTCAATCGATGAAAGTAAAGGTTTGAAATCAATCCACTGTCTCCCGTTACTTATTGGAGGATTGTTCTGGCATATTAACTTCCTCACATTCAGAGGGTTGCCTGCCAGAGTGGTTACCAGTACACTCTGATGGTGCTGGAGAAAACTATCATACAGAGAACAAGAGAAACCTTGGTATCTAGTTAGGAACCATCCAACAGATGAAAGCTGTCTTTACCTGTAGCTGCAGGTGAACTTGGTTGGGCCAAGACCAACCAAGTGGTCATGAAAACAAAATCAATAAAATGCTTTCTACATAATCTATTACAAAAACTCTTTCTGTAGATACTAAACCACTTGCCAAATACCACATATTCAAATAGGCAGACTAAATTAAAAGAAAAGTAGTTTTCAAGAAAACTGTCACAACAAAAGGACAAAGATACAATGAATAGGTTCTAGGAAAATAAAGATTCTATAGCCAGAATATAAAAGCAATGTGTTTAACTTATTTCTAAAAAATAAAGGAGGATGTCAAACAGAATAAAAGCATAATAGAACATAAATTACCAAGAAAATTTGAAAATGGGTCAAGGATTTCCAAGTATGAAAACATAAAATAAATAAAAATTAGAAGCTCAACGATAGTTTCAGACCAAAATACAGTAACAGAAATTAACTTATCCTGAATCAACCAGAAAACAGGAAATACGTGTGAAACAACCGTAATCAGGATATCAGACAATAAAGGACATTGATCCTTGAGAGATAAAAAAACAAGAAGCCCACGGTTGTCCTGCTTGCTGCCTTGTGAGAATTTTTAACGATAGCATACAGACGGAGCACATGGGAGAAAAGAGGATCCTGAAGAACTCACTGGATTGAGAAGTTTTAGAAGGTGGGAAGATAAAGAAGGCTCTAAATGTACTAGAGAAGAGAAAGTTACACAGAAAACTGAAAATTAGTCACTATTAGAAGGTGAAAAAAGTTGCACCCACCAAAAAAAAAAAAAAAAGTACGTAGCTAAATTAATATCAGAAAAGCAAAAAGCACTAATAGAGAAAGTCAATATAAAGGGATGAGATTTTCAATTTTCAGGATGACTTTACAAGATTAAAGACCATGTACCTGAGAATGTATATTCAAATAAACAAAATTTACAACGTTGTAAGAATAGAAAAACAAATACACTGATATAAAAGGAAATTATATTTGACAAGCAAAACATTTTAGGATCTTGAAAAATCTTTAATCCAATAGGCATATGAAACTAGATCCTAAAGGAGATTTTACAAGGTTTTAAGTAAACATGGAATAATTATGAAAATAATCATGCATCATATTTTCACACCATAAAACAAAAAAAATATTGAAGGGTTCAAATCATATAGAAAATATATTAAATATATTTCAAGGAAGTTATCATACTGAAGCAGGTTAGAACTAAATGGAAATAAGATAAAAAATAAAACAATAATTAGAAAACTAGATAATAAAATGCAAACATACCAAACTTTATGAATTGCCTTTAATAAAAAAAGATTTAATAAAGGAGATGATCAGAACAAGTCATTCTCATTTTAGGAAATACTTAACACAAAAATTGAGAAAAACCCTAGAAAAAATGGAAATAAAAACTGATATAAGGTGGGCACAGTGGCACATGCCTGTAATTCCAGCAGCTTGGGAGGCTGAGGCAGGAGGATCACTAGTTCAAAATCAGCCTCAACAATATCTCCTGTTATTTCTTTTCATTTTTATATTTATACTATGAGTGTCATATGTTTATATTTGTTTATAGGTCTTGGTCTCCATCTATGCTGGGAGGCACTTGCAAATTTCATAGGACAAAGGTAAAGAAACTATCTAAAAGATTGAGACCTCATCATAGAACTATTATAATGCTTCTCCTCCCACAACCAACTCACTAAAGGCTGTTTGCCACAGTTTATTCTATTCAGTACAGTAGTATCCTCTTTGTCAGATGTAGATTTCATGATCACAGTGGATGGCTGCAACTGCAGATACCACCAAACCCTATACACAAGCTCTATGATATCATGTTGATCATGATGATAACCTTGAAGGTTTGTAAGTGACTAATGGACAGGTAGCATATATGGCGGTCTAGATTACCTAAACAAAGGGATGACTCATCCCAAGAGACCCTAAGAGGGATGGTGAAAGATTTCATTGTATTACTCAGAATCATACTTAATTTAAAACCTATGAATTGTTTATTCCTGAAATTTTTTTATTTAATACACTCAGACAATAGTTGATCATAGGTAACCAAAACTGCAGAAAGTGAAAGCTTGGACAGGGGGAATTACTTACATTATGCCTGGTTAGGGAAAATTACAAGGCATAATTAAAGGCAGGAAACAGTTTGAAAACACAAAGCATGAGAATCAGACAGATATAGCAGGAATAGTGGAAGTGTCAGACCAAGACTTTAAAGGACTGTGACTAATGTGGTAAGGACTCTAGAGGACAAATTTGACAGTAGAAAGAACTGAAGGGCAAAATGAGCATTAGGAAGGGAATTTGAAGGAAAAAAAAAGAAATTGTAAGGATAAGAAATGTAACAAAAATGATTAATGCCTTTAATGGTCCTATGATAAACTGGATATGGCTGAAGAAAAAAACATGAGATTGAGAATATTAGAAAAGAAACTTCAGAAATTGAAAAGAAAAAGACAAAAGAAAAAAGGAATATCCAAGATCTGTGAACAAATAAAAATGTGACATATTCATATTTAGAATACAAAAAAGAGAAAAAATAGCAGGAGAAATAGAATAAATATTTGAATGAATAATGATAAAACATTTCCACAAATTAATATCAGACACAAAGCCAAAGATTCAGGAAGATCAGAAAATACCAAGCATGAAAAATAAATAAATAAACTGTACCTAATCCTAACCGAAACCAAGCAACAAGATGGCCATATTATAGAAGCAGTCTACAGATTCATTGTAATCCCCATCAAAATACTGATGACATTCTTCACAAAGCTAGAAAAAAGAAAATTCTAGAATTCATAGGGAAGAATGAAAGACCCAGAATAGCCAAAGCAATACTGGGTAATAAGAGTGATGCTGGAGGCATCACACTATCTAATTTCAAATTATACTACAGAACTTTAGTAATAAAACAGTATGGTAATGTAATAAAGTAATAAAACAGTAATGGTATTGAAACAGACATGATGACCAAAGGGATAGATTAGAATACACAAAGACAAATCCACCTGTTGCTTGATAAAGATGCCAAAAGCTTACATTACAAAAAAAGGTAGTCTTTTTAACAAATGGCACTGAAAAAAATTGAATAGCTACATGCACAGATAAAAGAATAGGACTAGATTTCTATATCTCACCCTGCAAGGAAAAAAAAGAAAAAAGAAAATCAACTCAAAGTGAATCCAAAACCAAGTAAATAGACCAGAAATTCTGTAAGTGCTAGAAGAAAACGTAGAGTGAACACTCCAACAAATTGGCACAGGAACGGCCTTTCTTAACAAGACTCCTAAAACTCAAGAAATAAAATCAAGAATTAATATGTGGATGGCATCAAATTAAAATGCTTTTTCACAATAATGGAAAGAAGAGTGTGAAGAGAGAGCCTACGGAATGGGAGAAAAATGTGGCCAGCTACTTTCTGACAGGAGATTAACATCCATAATATATATAGAACTCAAAAAATTGAACACCAGATAAACATATAAATCATTCAATAAATGGGCAACTGATCTAAATAGACATTTCTCAAAAGAAGAAATACAAATGACCAAGATATGAAAAAATGTTCAGCATTCTTAACAATTGTGGAACCACACAATTTTGATCTCAGTCCAGTTGGAATGCCAGTCATCAGAACACAAATAGCAATAATTGCTGGCAAGGAAATGGTGGAAAAGGCACACTTACACACTGATGCTGAGACTGACTATAAATTAGTAATATACACTTTGGAAAGATTTTTGAGATTCCTCAAAA